>NW_027269270.1:0-2885833 GCF_023055355.1 Agelaius tricolor
GGCACTTGGGCACCTGGACAATCACCCAGAGCACCAGAGTTGCCTGCAAAAGAAGCAGCCCAAGACAGCGCTCAGTGCCGAGGTGTCCATGGGGCAGGGCCCAAGGGCAGATGCAGGAGGAGCAGCGGGCCTGGTGCCCCCTGAGCTGCCCCTAGCCCAGAGTTCAGCCAGCGCCTGAGGCATGGAGAGGATGGAGAGCTGCTGGGGAGGTGACTGAGGGGCAAGCGGAGGCCAAATCAGAAACTCACAGCCAGGGCAAAGACATTTGTGTCATCCCCATCAGAGGTGAACATGCTGTGCACAGGCCAATCCTCCATCACACAGATCAGTGTTGGCAGCACCTTCTCCACTGTGGGACTTGACGAGCCTATAGTTCTCCACATCATTGTAGCAGCTCTGTGGGATCAGAGCTCTGTGTCAGGGGCATCTCAGTGCCAGTACCATGCCCTGTGCAGCTGTGGGGGCCCAGGTGACAGAGCCCCGGTGCCCTGAGGGGCAGGGAGGGAGCATTGGCAGCAGGCTCGGGAAACAGAGGGGCCCCAGGGTCCTGGACCTCTCTGCCTGTCTGGCAGAGCCATAGCACAGGCTGTGCAGGGCCATGGGCCCCAAAGGCTGGTGAGCCCTGAGCTGCGCAGGCACGTGGGCCCCGTACCTGTCACACGTTGGGGCACAGCGCAGGAGGGTCAGCACCACACCAGCAGGGTGTTCTTCAGCAGCCTCAGAAGGTTCATGAATAGCCTGACATCAGCAGTCTCAGGGGACGCAAGTCTCTGGTGCATAATCCTCACCATTTCGGCACCTGAAGAGATGTGGGAAAAATCTAGAGTGCTTCCTGAGGGAGGAGATTCCCCAGTTTCCCCAAACAAGTGCTTCCCTTCCCCCCACACTGCGCTGGCCTCAAAGGCTGAGGCAGGCAAGTGGACATGGCTTGATGGCCACATGACCCTGGAAGGCCTCCAGCCATGGGCAATGGCTGCTTATCACTTCTGATAAAAACCACGAATATCCATGAATAATAAATTGTGAGCATAAATGGCAGTTAAAGTGGGGGGTAGTATCTGTGTTTTTTATGACATCAGTCATTCAGGTGTCTGAATTGGCCTCATTTGTTACCTGGTCAGCCTTCACTACGTAATTACTCATTTCTGCACATTCAATTGATGCTGTGCTACAATCAATCGGCCTGAATTTGTTTGGATCCTCCTTTTCTGTCTTTCCACATGCAATGAACTTCTGCAGAAGAGCAGGGAAGAGAGGGGCGTTCCATGGAGTGCTCCAAACACAGTGCTCAGCTGAGCAGTGACAGCA
Source organism: Agelaius tricolor (assembly GCF_023055355.1). Lineage (NCBI taxonomy): Eukaryota > Metazoa > Chordata > Aves > Passeriformes > Icteridae > Agelaius > Agelaius tricolor. The sequence continues at coordinate 1,309 of NW_027269270.1, forward strand.
GGCCCAGCCCAGGTGGGGATGGCTCCAGGTACCTTCAGTGATTTGCTGAAGCCACCACCAGCAGTGTCCTGCTTCTTCTCTGCATTTGGGAAAGAGCGAGCATAGCCAGAGCTGAGAGGCTGTGGGAGAGGCCGGAGAACACAGCCCAGCCCTGAGCCCCCCAGGCAGGGAGAGCCCTGGGATGGCCCAGGGGATGGAGCACGGCCCCTGCGGGGTGTCTGCCCGGGCCCTGTTCCATCCTGTCCATGGGCACGTCCCCAGGACATGGGATGGGATGGGTTGGCATGGCATGGCATGGCATGGCATGGCATGGCATGGCATGGCATGGGGCCAAGCTGGCTGCAGCCATCAGCCCTGTGACCCAGCTGTTTCACTCACTGTCCTGCAATGGCTGGAACCTTGGCGATGCATTACGCTGCTTTGCTGGGGTGGCTGAAGAATCTTTGTTCTTCTTCCTACTGAACAGGCCCTGGCGTTTCTCTGCCATTCTCCCAAAATCTGGTGTCAATGGCACCTGCAAGAGAGAGGCCTTGGAAGAGCACTGAGTAGACAAGTCCAATGGTCTGGCCTCGAGGGCACCTGCCGCAAGGATGGCAGTCCCCTCGGAAAGTTCCGAGTCACCAAGTCCCGCGGTCTGGCCTTGAGGGGTCCTGGAAAAGAGAAGTCCCGAGAAGGCCACGGGTCACCGAGTCCCGTGGTCTGGACTCGAGGTCACCTGCAGCAGTAAGGTCAAGGAAAAACTCCAGGTCAGCAATGAACGAGCGCGCTGTGCGGGGGCTCCTCACGGCACTGCTCTGTCCCGTCCTGTCCTGTCGAGTGCTCCGAGCACTGTGGCCCGCTCTTGTCACCGCCAGCTCCTATGTCACCACACGTCACAAAGGACACCCTGTCCCATTCCATGACACGGTGACCGTGCTGCAGCGTGTCACAAAGGGCCCTTGCACGCACTGCCGCCTGCCCTGGGGCCGCCCCCAGCCCAGCCAAAGTGGCCCAGGCTGGAAGGAATGCCTGGCCCCAGGTGTCTAAGGCAGCCCCACAGGATCTTTAGGAAGAGCTCAGAGCATCAGCAAACGCTGCCCTGCTCTGTGGGCTCAGGGCATTTAAGAATCCTCACTTCAGGAAAGCTTTACTTCCCATTGCTCAGCTCAAGTAGTTCCAAAATTTGCAAACTTGTCAAATTAACAGCAATGGCCGGAGAATGGCCATTGGTTTTGAAGTTTGTTCCCATCTCAAAGCAGCAACACATATGCCTTAACATCATCCACTGGAAGTCACTTTACAAAACATAACACTACAGAGACCCAAAAAGAAGACCATTCTTTGGTTTGCAAATGGTTTTCGATGAAGGGATTACAATCTCCTAATTCTCTTAAGGAATAAAAGCTCTCAAGGAATGAAGACCACTCAGTGTTACAACAGTAAACCAAACAAATGAGGAGATGGCAAAAGGGCTGATCCTCCCCCAGTACAGATATCTAAGTGGCCAATAAAGTACAGCTCTCCCCTCTTGTTCCCTGCAGGAGAAACAGGACCAGTAAAAGAAATAGTCACAGATATTCCTTCTGCCCTCCAACACCAAAGCTGTGCCAAAGCACAGATGCTGCCTTCAAACTGACTCAAATTCCAGCCCAGACCTCTCACCTTCCAGACAACTCCTTCCCCAACCCACCCACCAACACCAACCTCCCCAAACACCCCCACAGAAGCCCTCAACACCCCGCCAGGACCTCCAGCTGTGCCCGTCCCTGGTTCCCTGCACTTGCCCTGGGATAGCACTCAGGAGGATCTGCTCCAAGGCCTTCCCTGGCAGCAAAGCCAGGCTGCCAGGCCTGTGGTTCCTGGATCATCCTTCCCAGCGAGCCTTCCTGTGCACGGCTGCTCCACTGGCACATCTGCGCTCAGCTCGCACTTCTCCACTCAGCCAGGGCTGCTGGGAAAGGATCCAGAGCAGCCTGGCCAGCTCTTTCTCCAGCTCCCTCTTCACTCCTGGGGGAGGTAGAACATCCCACAGGAAAGCAACTGGTGCCACAAGGAGTGGGTGGACTCAGGCAGCTCTGGGGAGGCCCCTCAGCACTGCTGTATCCTGAGGGAACGCTGCTGGCCATCCCCTGTGTGTATCTGCAAAAGCTTCAAATCAGCTGCCTCAGCTTCCAGGGCCTCTCTTGGCCAGCATCCTGACGTGGGTGCAGGGCTGCTGCCAGGCACTGCTGGGACCCAGCGGGACAGGACCGGCTGTCTCGTGTCCACGGAGCAGCCCTGACACAGCCAGGGCCATCCCGAAAGCAGACAAACGCTCCCGGCTCAGCAGAGAGGAGCAAGGAGCACTGGGCTGCGCTCAGCGTATCTCAGTTGGGCTCACTCCACCACACGCCCCCATTTTAAGGCTGGCTGATGCCCAGCTGCCAGAAATGCCCGCCTTGTTCTCTCCAAGATGCACAGGGAGAGCCAATGAGCAGGACACCTTGGGAGGCCTTTGCTGAGGCCAGGGACACACCAAGATCAGGCAAGGCTCTCCACGCTGCCTGGCCCACACAGCCCAGCTCTGTGCTGGCCCTGGGACACAGCAGCTGCCACCAAGCAGCAGGCAAATGCATATTGCCAAGACTTGAAACACAGCAGAAAGGAAAGATGTGAAAAGTGTGTGTGTAAAGGCCTTTTAATTCACAGCTCTCACAGAGAGCTTTGGGGCTCATGGCTGGACACAGATGCTCCTGCTCACCCTCTGTCCAAAGGGGGTAACACATCCTGCTGCAGGTGCTTGGGTTGGTTTCCACAGGTCCAGGCAGATGCCAAACCTGCTCTTCACTGCCTTCTCCCTGCCCCTCTGCCAAGTGCAACAGGCCTCAAGGACTGAAAGGAGCACAGAGAGCCAAAGGGGGACACTCACACCTGCCTCACTGGGAGCTCCCTGGGCAGCACTTCCCTTGAGAAGCAAGCCCCTTTCCTCCAAAGGTGTTTCCCCAAATGTGTGGCTTTCCTGGGGAGCACCAACACACCCTTAAGAAACGCTGGCAAGGCTGAATGACTTCAGGTCCTTTCAGGACAGGCACTCCAGCTCTAGCTCCTATTGCCCCAAGTGAGTTTCCAGGTGCAGGGTCAGAGGTGCAGCCCCAGGCCCTCCAGAAACACAAGCTGCCCGCTGCCTCTTCACCTGCCTCAACTCCTGCCTGCGCTCACGGCACCAAAACCAGGCTGTTCCTGGCCAGGGACCAGAGCCCTGTTCCTGCAGGATGCTCTTGCCAGCACCTTCCAGGACTCTCTGCTGTGCACACAGCGCTTTTCATGCCCGATCCCAACAGGCTTTGGAACGCAGAGCCCAACCTGGCTGGCTCTGCCACCAGCACAGCCCAAACACAGGCGGAGGAAGAAGCAGCGGGGGCTGTTTTCTGGCCATGCCCGAGCGAGACTGGAAGGGTGCCCTCCCTCTGCTCTCCCTTGGTTGGCTTTCTGACTGGCTCTGAGCCTGGGGCTGCCGTTCCTCACTTGTGGGGAGCAGAAGCACAGCCGGGATCCCGGCACTGCCTGGCAGCGCTGCGGGCACCGGCACGGCCGCGTGTCCGAGTCTCGGGCACCGCGCTGCTGCTTCATTTGCCCTCAGGCACAGCCAGAGCTCCCTGCTAAGCCCGGATGCTCTCTGCTGCTGCCCTCTTCCTCATCCTGTGCAGGGATGGAGCGCTGCTGTGCTTTCAGGAAGCTATTCTTGAAAGCTTCCAGCATTCCAAGCTCCTTTGCCCTCCATGGAAGCTTGCCATGGAAGCCCTCTCAGCTGGCTTCAGAGCATACTCCGGTTGGCTCTTCCAAAATTCAGGGGCTCCAGGGTGCTCAGCAAGATGTGGAACTGCACAGTGCTGTGGAGCTGCACCTTCAGCACAGGGACCTTTCCAGCCTGACCTGCCCCTGTTCCTCTGGGTCTGTGCACAAAACACGGCGTGGCAGAGAACAGCAGCAGGGGCCTGTGTGTCCCAGGGCCCCGGATTTGCTTCAGTTCCACAGAGATGCAGGTAAGGGGGGAAAACCAAACTGTTTATTAATGGGAAGGGAAAGTGAAGGGATGAGATGGGGACAAAATAAAGGGGTGAGGAGGGTCTGAGGGCTGGAGGGAGGGAACTGTCAACAGGGAGGGGGAAAAAACAAACTGATTATTAATGGAAGGGAAAGTGAAGGGATGAGATGGGGGCAAAAAAAGGGGGTGGGGAGGGTCTGAGGGCTACAGGGAGGGAACTGTTAATAGGGAGGGAGAAGGCAGTAGCTAGGGGAGTCTCCCACAGGCTCAGCTGCTGCCAGCATCAGCTGTGCCTGGAGCTCCAGTGACGCTGAATGGTGGTCCTCTCTTCACAGTCTCCTGGTACTGTTCTTGGCAGCCTGGGTCTCTGAGTCCAGCAGATGACCTTAATTCTGAAGATCTTTGTCCAAAAATTGCCTGGATTTCCAGGTTACTGGAGGATGGACTGTCATCTTTGCTCATGGCTTCAAGGGCTGCAAGACAGATGAACTACCAGGGTCAGAGCCCAGAAGGACACCCGGAGATTCTCCTGCTAAGCCCATCGCCCCCAGCTCTCACGTCGGCCACAAGAGAGGCTGACCCTTGCAAGATGCTGGCCACGAATTCCCCCACCAGTGTCCCTGAAATCGGCCTGTGCTCTGCCCATGCCACCCTTCATCCACACGGGGAGCGAATGCTGCCACAGCCGCGACAGCGACTGCAGCTCCCTGCCTGGAGATTGCAGCTCTCCCGGGCAATCCCCGCTGACAGCGCGCTGCCCTCACTCACCCTGAGTGAGAACGTGAAGCTCTGCTGGCTGTCCCTTCAGGCACCGCCCGGCGCTGCCTGTGAACACAGAGCCTGTCATGGCCCCAGCGGCACAGCTCCCTGCCGGGGCAGCAGGCGGGGCTGGGGCCGAGCTGCGGCGGGCCGGGCCGGGGAGGGAGCCCCGGCTCGGGGCTCACCGATGAACCTGATGGCCGCCTCTCGTACGGACTCCTGCGGGTTCTCCAGGTAGGGCAGGGCCCGGCACAGGTGCTCGGCCGCTTGGCTCCTGTCCTCTGCAAGCTGCAGAGAGCGGCAGGAGGGAAGGGTTGGCGCGGGCTCAGCCCCTGGGCCGGGCGCTGCCTGCGCCCAGCCCCGGCCTCCCCTGGCCGCACAGGCCTGAGGCGCGGCCAGCAGCCGCTGGCCAAGGGCTCCCGAGGGCAGGGGGCAGAGGGCCGGCTGCTGCCCGAGGAGCCGCGGTGCCGGCCCGCAGCCCCGCCGGGCCGGGGCTCCATGGGCACCCGGCTGGGGCCCACGGGAGCCTGGAGCAGAGCCCCCGCGGCCTCTGGCTGCAGCAGCGGGCAGGGGCACAGCTGCCAGCCCCGCACACTGAGCACCGCCCTCAGGGGCCTTCTCCGGGCTGAGCCTGGGGCTTCCAGGCCCTCCTTACCAGTCCTTACCAGGCATTTGCCGAACTTTGACAGCCGCCCCTTCTTCACCAGCTGCTTGAGCTTCCTCCTCTTCAGGAACCCGGCTGCACAATGCAGCGTTTTCTGAGAGGCCTGGAGAGCAGCAGAGACCCAGAGATGGCCCCACAGCCCAGGGCACAGGACCCACATCCCTGTGCCACGTCCTGGAGGAGGCTGCAGTCCATAAGGTGCCAGGACAGGACAGGAGGCAGCTGAGCCCTCTCCCCGAGATCCACCAGCATCACACAAAACTCACATTCGCCACACGTTGGTTCTCCTCGTGGCAGTGCATGAAGAGTGGGAGCAGGCTGTGGTTCGCAATTCTCTTCAGAGGCTTTTTCCCCTCATCCACTACTAAGTCTGTCACCTTTTCAAACAGCTGAATGGAGAGCAGCTGCACATGGCTGTTGTCCTGGATGAAAGAATGCAGAAAAGACCTCACCAACATTTCTCAAGGCCCACCTGAGTAAAAGATAAAAATCCCCAGGGCACAAAGTTTCAAGGCAGCAGCCAGTCCCATGGTTGGGGCCACAGAGCCTTACATGGTCAAAGAGTTGTACGAGTGCCTCAGCTAGCCTTAGGGCAGTAGTGCTGGATACCAAGATATCCTTGTACTGGAGAACATTCATGAAGACACAGAGGGACATCCTGACCACCTCTGCATCTTCATCACCCAGAACATCCACAAGCCGTTGAGACAGGATGCACATTCTCCTGGCCTGTGTGGAACACAAGGCAGTGCTGGAAAGCCATGGATGGCTGCACTGCCACCACCGCCCTGGCACTGCAAGCCCAGAGACCAAAGGCCTGAGCCAAAGCACTGGGGCAGGTGAGGCAAGAGAGCTGGGAGCAGCTGCCTCAGCTCCTGAAGCCCTGCCAGCCCAAGGGGCTGCTTTCCCCAGCGCAGCTTCAGCCGCTGCCCCCTTCTCACCAGCAAGAGATCCCTGATGAGCACCACGAGGCCTCTGAGTGCCAGGCGACGCCGCTCCCTGCACTCGGTCTGCAGGTACCTTGACATCATCTCCAGAACACTCTCACTGCATTCGCTCAAGTCCAGGCACTCGAGGACCTGCAAGGCACAGGGCAGTGACAGGGGAGCCGGCCAGCAGGAGCCCAGAAGCGCACAGGGCTGGGCCCAGGCAGCAGCACAGGGCACGGGCACCGTCCTGGCAGCTGTGGCTGTGAGAGGGCAGAGAGCTGGGAGGCAGCTCAGCCAGGCAGCGCTGGCCACCAGGCTCACCTCCACAAGGAATGCCAGGAAGGGCAGATCCCAGCGATGCCCTTCTGTGCTGAGCAGTCCAAGCAGGTGGATGGCAGTGCGACAACACAAGGGGATCGAGTCACGGCGCATCTCCCTGGCAGGAGGTGAAGGGCACCAAGACTCTGAGGCATGGGTGTCAAACATCTCCCAGATCTGGCTCACAAGGATTCCATCTTTCCCCACCACCCTGGAGGCCATGTGAGCCCTCTGAGAGGCAGCTCCTTCTGGGCACCCTCCTCTCCCAGCCTTTTCCCCTCTCCTTGGCCGTCCCTCAGTGATGAGGCTCTCTGGCCCATGACCACAGGCACTGAGTGGGGCACAGGGCACAAATGCCGGGGGCAATGGGGACAAGGGGATCTCACCTGGCCAGCAGACCCACGGCATAGTGCTGGGTGTCAGCACACAGCAGCGTGTCCCAGGCACACTTGCGTCCCATTCGCAGGACCACATTTTCACAGTGCAGTCGGCAGAGCAGAGCCTTCATGGCCTGCACTGCAAAACTGTGTGCAGAGCAAAGCCCAGGTCATACTGTGATCCCTGGCTCCTGCCTTGGGGACATGGGAGGGATGGGAGAAGTGGGATGGAGCACCTGCTGGGGTTTGTGTTAAGGTGGTGTTCTTCCTGGCATTGCTTCCAAAAGGTGTCAACCTCCTCAGAAGGATGCGCTGTGCTGTCGCAAATTTGAACTATCAGAGTCACGAGCAGGTGGGGGGCGTATTTGTGCATTGCCTCGTGGCACTTGGGCACCTGGACAATCACCCAGAGCACCAGAGTTGCCTGCAAAAGAAGCAGCCCAAGACAGCGCTCAGTGCCGAGGTGTCCATGGGGCAGGGCCCAAGGGCAGATGCAGGAGGAGCAGCGGGCCTGGTGCCCCCTGAGCCTGCCCCTAGCCCAGAGTTCAGCCCAGCGCCTGAGGCATGGAGAGGATGGAGAGCTGCTGGGGAGGTGACTGAGGGGCAAGCGGAGGCCAAATCCAGAAACTCACAGCCAGGGCAAAGACATTTGTGTCATCCCCATCAGAGGTGAACATGCTGTGCACAGGCCAATCCTCCATCACACAGATCAGTGTTGGCAGCACCTTCTCCACTGTGGGACTTGACGAGCCTATAGTTCTCCACATCATTGTAGCAGCTCTGTGGGATCAGAGCTCTGTGTCAGGGGCATCTCAGTGCCAGTACCATGCCCTGTGCAGCTGTGGGGGCCCAGGTGACAGAGCCCCGGTGCCCTGAGGGGCAGGGAGGGAGCATTGGCAGCAGGCTCGGGAAACAGAGGGGCCCCAGGGTCCTGGACCTCTCTGCCTGTCTGGCAGAGCCCATAGCACAGGCTGTGCAGGGCCATGGGCCCCAAAGGCTGGTGAGCCCTGAGCTGCGCAGGCACGTGGGCCCCGTACCTGTCACACGTTGGGGCACAGCGCAGGAGGGTCAGCACCACACCAGCAGGGTGTTCTTCAGCCAGCCTCAGAAGGTTCATGAATAGCCTGACATCAGCAGTCTCAGGGGACGCAAGTCTCTGGTGCATAATCCTCACCATTTCTGGCACCTGGAAGAGATGTGGGAAAATCTAGAGTGCTTCCTGAGGGAGGAGATTCCCCAGTTTCCCCAAACAAGTGCTTCCCTTCCCCCCACACTGCGCTGGCCTCAAAGGCTGAGGCAGGCAAGTGGACATGGCTTGATGGCCACATGACCCTGGAAGGCCTCCAGCCATGGGCAATGGCTGCTTATCACTTCTGATAAAAACCACGAATATCCATGAATAATAAATTGTGAGCATAAATGGCAGTTAAAGTGGGGGGTAGTATCTGTGTTTTTTATGACATCAGTCATTCAGGTGTCTGAATTGGCCTCATTTGTTACCTGGTCAGCCTTCACTACGTAATTACTCATTTCTGCACATTCAATTGATGCTGTGCTACAATCAATCGGCCTGAATTTGTTTGGATCCTCCTTTTCTGTCTTTCCACATGCAATGAACTTCTGCAGAAGAGCAGGGAAGAGAGGGGCGTTCCATGGAGTGCTCCAAACACAGTGCTCAGCTGAGCAGTGACAGCAGGCCCAGCCCAGGTGGGGATGGCTCCAGGTACCTTCAGTGATTTGCTGAAGCCACCACCAGCAGTGTCCTGCTTCTTCTCTGCATTTGGGAAAGAGCGAGCATAGCCAGAGCTGAGAGGCTGTGGGAGAGGCCGGAGAACACAGCCCAGCCCTGAGCCCCCCAGGCAGGGAGAGCCCTGGGATGGCCCAGGGGATGGAGCACGGCCCCTGCGGGGTGTCTGCCCGGGCCCTGTTCCATCCTGTCCATGGGCACGTCCCCAGGACATGGGATGGGATGGGTTGGCATGGCATGGCATGGCATGGCATGGCATGGCATGGCATGGCATGGGGCCAAGCTGGCTGCAGCCATCAGCCCTGTGACCCAGCTGTTTCACTCACTGTCCTGCAATGGCTGGAACCTTGGCGATGCATTACGCTGCTTTGCTGGGGTGGCTGAAGAATCTTTGTTCTTCTTCCTACTGAACAGGCCCTGGCGTTTCTCTGCCATTCTCCCAAAATCTGGTGTCAATGGCACCTGCAAGAGAGAGGCCTTGGAAGAGCACTGAGTAGACAAGTCCAATGGTCTGGCCTCGAGGGCACCTGCCGCAAGGATGGCAGTCCCCTCGGAAAGTTCCGAGTCACCAAGTCCCGCGGTCTGGCCTTGAGGGGTCCTGGAAAAGAGAAGTCCCGAGAAGGCCACGGGTCACCGAGTCCCGTGGTCTGGACTCGAGGTCACCTGCAGCAGTAAGGTCAAGGAAAAACTCCAGGTCAGCAATGAACGAGCGCGCTGTGCGGGGGCTCCTCACGGCACTGCTCTGTCCCGTCCTGTCCTGTCGAGTGCTCCGAGCACTGTGGCCCGCTCTTGTCACCGCCAGCTCCTATGTCACCACACGTCACAAAGGACACCCTGTCCCATTCCATGACACGGTGACCGTGCTGCAGCGTGTCACAAAGGGCCCTTGCACGCACTGCCGCCTGCCCTGGGGCCGCCCCCAGCCCAGCCAAAGTGGCCCAGGCTGGAAGGAATGCCTGGCCCCAGGTGTCTAAGGCAGCCCCACAGGATCTTTAGGAAGAGCTCAGAGCATCAGCAAACGCTGCCCTGCTCTGTGGGCTCAGGGCATTTAAGAATCCTCACTTCAGGAAAGCTTTACTTCCCATTGCTCAGCTCAAGTAGTTCCAAAATTTGCAAACTTGTCAAATTAACAGCAATGGCCGGAGAATGGCCATTGGTTTTGAAGTTTGTTCCCATCTCAAAGCAGCAACACATATGCCTTAACATCATCCACTGGAAGTCACTTTACAAAACATAACACTACAGAGACCCAAAAAGAAGACCATTCTTTGGTTTGCAAATGGTTTTCGATGAAGGGATTACAATCTCCTAATTCTCTTAAGGAATAAAAGCTCTCAAGGAATGAAGACCACTCAGTGTTACAACAGTAAACCAAACAAATGAGGAGATGGCAAAAGGGCTGATCCTCCCCCAGTACAGATATCTAAGTGGCCAATAAAGTACAGCTCTCCCCTCTTGTTCCCTGCAGGAGAAACAGGACCAGTAAAAGAAATAGTCACAGATATTCCTTCTGCCCTCCAACACCAAAGCTGTGCCAAAGCACAGATGCTGCCTTCAAACTGACTCAAATTCCAGCCCAGACCTCTCACCTTCCAGACAACTCCTTCCCCAACCCACCCACCAACACCAACCTCCCCAAACACCCCCACAGAAGCCCTCAACACCCCGCCAGGACCTCCAGCTGTGCCCGTCCCTGGTTCCCTGCACTTGCCCTGGGATAGCACTCAGGAGGATCTGCTCCAAGGCCTTCCCTGGCAGCAAAGCCAGGCTGCCAGGCCTGTGGTTCCTGGATCATCCTTCCCAGCGAGCCTTCCTGTGCACGGCTGCTCCACTGGCACATCTGCGCTCAGCTCGCACTTCTCCACTCAGCCAGGGCTGCTGGGAAAGGATCCAGAGCAGCCTGGCCAGCTCTTTCTCCAGCTCCCTCTTCACTCCTGGGGGAGGTAGAACATCCCACAGGAAAGCAACTGGTGCCACAAGGAGTGGGTGGACTCAGGCAGCTCTGGGGAGGCCCCTCAGCACTGCTGTATCCTGAGGGAACGCTGCTGGCCATCCCCTGTGTGTATCTGCAAAAGCTTCAAATCAGCTGCCTCAGCTTCCAGGGCCTCTCTTGGCCAGCATCCTGACGTGGGTGCAGGGCTGCTGCCAGGCACTGCTGGGACCCAGCGGGACAGGACCGGCTGTCTCGTGTCCACGGAGCAGCCCTGACACAGCCAGGGCCATCCCGAAAGCAGACAAACGCTCCCGGCTCAGCAGAGAGGAGCAAGGAGCACTGGGCTGCGCTCAGCGTATCTCAGTTGGGCTCACTCCACCACACGCCCCCATTTTAAGGCTGGCTGATGCCCAGCTGCCAGAAATGCCCGCCTTGTTCTCTCCAAGATGCACAGGGAGAGCCAATGAGCAGGACACCTTGGGAGGCCTTTGCTGAGGCCAGGGACACACCAAGATCAGGCAAGGCTCTCCACGCTGCCTGGCCCACACAGCCCAGCTCTGTGCTGGCCCTGGGACACAGCAGCTGCCACCAAGCAGCAGGCAAATGCATATTGCCAAGACTTGAAACACAGCAGAAAGGAAAGATGTGAAAAGTGTGTGTGTAAAGGCCTTTTAATTCACAGCTCTCACAGAGAGCTTTGGGGCTCATGGCTGGACACAGATGCTCCTGCTCACCCTCTGTCCAAAGGGGGTAACACATCCTGCTGCAGGTGCTTGGGTTGGTTTCCACAGGTCCAGGCAGATGCCAAACCTGCTCTTCACTGCCTTCTCCCTGCCCCTCTGCCAAGTGCAACAGGCCTCAAGGACTGAAAGGAGCACAGAGAGCCAAAGGGGGACACTCACACCTGCCTCACTGGGAGCTCCCTGGGCAGCACTTCCCTTGAGAAGCAAGCCCCTTTCCTCCAAAGGTGTTTCCCCAAATGTGTGGCTTTCCTGGGGAGCACCAACACACCCTTAAGAAACGCTGGCAAGGCTGAATGACTTCAGGTCCTTTCAGGACAGGCACTCCAGCTCTAGCTCCTATTGCCCCAAGTGAGTTTCCAGGTGCAGGGTCAGAGGTGCAGCCCCAGGCCCTCCAGAAACACAAGCTGCCCGCTGCCTCTTCACCTGCCTCAACTCCTGCCTGCGCTCACGGCACCAAAACCAGGCTGTTCCTGGCCAGGGACCAGAGCCCTGTTCCTGCAGGATGCTCTTGCCAGCACCTTCCAGGACTCTCTGCTGTGCACACAGCGCTTTTCATGCCCGATCCCAACAGGCTTTGGAACGCAGAGCCCAACCTGGCTGCCTCTGCCACCAGCACAGCCCAAACACAGGCGGAGGAAGAAGCAGCGGGGGCTGTTTTCTGGCCATGCCCGAGCGAGACTGGAAGGGTGCCCTCCCTCTGCTCTCCCTTGGTTGGCTTTCTGACTGGCTCTGAGCCTGGGGCTGCCGTTCCTCACTTGTGGGGAGCAGAAGCACAGCCGGGATCCCGGCACTGCCTGGCAGCGCTGCGGGCACCGGCACGGCCGCGTGTCCGAGTCTCGGGCACCGCGCTGCTGCTTCATTTGCCCTCAGGCACAGCCAGAGCTCCCTGCTAAGCCCGGATGCTCTCTGCTGCTGCCCTCTTCCTCATCCTGTGCAGGGATGGAGCGCTGCTGTGCTTTCAGGAAGCTATTCTTGAAAGCTTCCAGCATTCCAAGCTCCTTTGCCCTCCATGGAAGCTTGCCATGGAAGCCCTCTCAGCTGGCTTCAGAGCATACTCCGGTTGGCTCTTCCAAAATTCAGGGGCTCCAGGGTGCTCAGCAAGATGTGGAACTGCACAGTGCTGTGGAGCTGCACCTTCAGCACAGGGACCTTTCCAGCCTGACCTGCCCCTGTTCCTCTGGGTCTGTGCACAAAACACGGCGTGGCAGAGAACAGCAGCAGGGGCCTGTGTGTCCCAGGGCCCCGGATTTGCTTCAGTTCCACAGAGATGCAGGTAAGGGGGGAAAACCAAACTGTTTATTAATGGGAAGGGAAAGTGAAGGGATGAGATGGGGACAAAATAAAGGGGTGAGGAGGGTCTGAGGGCTGGAGGGAGGGAACTGTCAACAGGGAGGGGGAAAAAACAAACTGATTATTAATGGAAGGGAAAGTGAAGGGATGAGATGGGGGCAAAAAAAGGGGGTGGGGAGGGTCTGAGGGCTACAGGGAGGGAACTGTTAATAGGGAGGGAGAAGGCAGTAGCTAGGGGAGTCTCCCACAGGCTCAGCTGCTGCCAGCATCAGCTGTGCCTGGAGCTCCAGTGACGCTGAATGGTGGTCCTCTCTTCACAGTCTCCTGGTACTGTTCTTGGCAGCCTGGGTCTCTGAGTCCAGCAGATGACCTTAATTCTGAAGATCTTTGTCCAAAAATTGCCTGGATTTCCAGGTTACTGGAGGATGGACTGTCATCTTTGCTCATGGCTTCAAGGGCTGCAAGACAGATGAACTACCAGGGTCAGAGCCCAGAAGGACACCCGGAGATTCTCCTGCTAAGCCCATCGCCCCCAGCTCTCACGTCGGCCACAAGAGAGGCTGACCCTTGCAAGATGCTGGCCACGAATCCCCCCACCAGTGTCCCTGAAATCGGCCTGTGCTCTGCCCATGCCACCCTTCATCCACACGGGGAGCGAATGCTGCCACAGCCGCGACAGCGACTGCAGCTCCCTGCCTGGAGATTGCAGCTCTCCCGGGCAATCCCCGCTGACAGCGCGCTGCCCTCACTCACCCTGAGTGAGAACGTGAAGCTCTGCTGGCTGTCCCTTCAGGCACCGCCCGGCGCTGCCTGTGAACACAGAGCCTGTCATGGCCCCAGCGGCACAGCTCCCTGCCGGGGCAGCAGGCGGGGCTGGGGCCGAGCTGCGGCGGGCCGGGCCGGGGAGGGAGCCCCGGCTCGGGGCTCACCGATGAACCTGATGGCCGCCTCTCGTACGGACTCCTGCGGGTTCTCCAGGTAGGGCAGGGCCCGGCACAGGTGCTCGGCCGCTTGGCTCCTGTCCTCTGCAAGCTGCAGAGAGCGGCAGGAGGGAAGGGTTGGCGCGGGCTCAGCCCCTGGGCCGGGCGCTGCCTGCGCCCAGCCCCGGCCTCCCCTGGCCGCACAGGCCTGAGGCGCGGCCAGCAGCCGCTGGCCAAGGGCTCCCGAGGGCAGGGGGCAGAGGGCCGGCTGCTGCCCGAGGAGCCGCGGTGCCGGCCCGCAGCCCCGCCGGGCCGGGGCTCCATGGGCACCTGGCTGGGGCCCACGGGAGCCTGGAGCAGAGCCCGCGCGGCCTCTGGCTGCAGCAGCGGGCAGGGGCACAGCTGCCAGCCCCGCACACTGAGCACCGCCCTCAGGGGCCTTCTCCGGGCTGAGCCTGGGGCTTCCAGGCCCTCCTTACCAGTCCTTACCAGGCATTTGCCGAACTTTGACAGCCGCCCCTTCTTCACCAGCTGCTTGAGCTTCCTCCTCTTCAGGAACCCGGCTGCACAATGCAGCGTTTTCTGAGAGGCCTGGAGAGCAGCAGAGACCCAGAGATGGCCCCACAGCCCAGGGCACAGGACCCACATCCCTGTGCCAAGTCCTGGAGGAGGCTGCAGTCCATAAGGTGCCAGGACAGGACAGGAGGCAGCTGAGCCCTCTCCCCGAGATCCACCAGCATCACACAAAACTCACATTCGCCACACGTTGGTTCTCCTCGTGGCAGTGCATGAAGAGTGGGAGCAGGCTGTGGTTCGCAATTCTCTTCAGAGGCTTTTTCCCCTCATCCACTACTAAGTCTGTCACCTTTTCAAACAGCTGAATGGAGAGCAGCTGCACATGGCTGTTGTCCTGGATGAAAGAATGCAGAAAAGACCTCACCAACATTTCTCAAGGCCCACCTGAGTAAAAGATAAAAATCCCCAGGGCACAAAGTTTCAAGGCAGCAGCCAGTCCCATGGTTGGGGCCACAGAGCCTTACATGGTCAAAGAGTTGTACGAGTGCCTCAGCTAGCCTTAGGGCAGTAGTGCTGGATACCAAGATATCCTTGTACTGGAGAACATTCATGAAGACACAGAGGGACATCCTGACCACCTCTGCATCTTCATCACCCAGAACATCCACAAGCCGTTGAGACAGGATGCACATTCTCCTGGCCTGTGTGGAACACAAGGCAGTGCTGGAAAGCCATGGATGGCTGCACTGCCACCACCGCCCTGGCACTGCAAGCCCAGAGACCAAAGGCCTGAGCCAAAGCACTGGGGCAGGTGAGGCAAGAGAGCTGGGAGCAGCTGCCTCAGCTCCTGAAGCCCTGCCAGCCCAAGGGGCTGCTTTCCCCAGCGCAGCTTCAGCCGCTGCCCCCTTCTCACCAGCAAGCGATCCCTGATGAGCACCACGAGGCCTCTGAGTGCCAGGCGACGCCGCTCCCTGCACTCGGTCTGCAGGTACCTTGACATCATCTCCAGAACACTCTCACTGCATTCGCTCAAGTCCAGGCACTCGAGGACCTGCAAGGCACAGGGCAGTGCCAGGGGAGCCGGCCGGCAGGAGCCCAGAAGCGCACAGGGCTGGGCCCAGGCAGCAGCACAGGGCACGGGCACCGTCCTGGCAGCTGTGGCTGTGAGAGGGCAGAGAGCTGGGAGGCAGCTCAGCCAGGCAGCGCTGGCCACCAGGCTCACCTCCACAAGGAATGCCAGGAAGGGCAGATCCCAGCGATGCCCTTCTGTGCTGAGCAGTCCAAGCAGGTGGATGGCAGTGCGACAACACAAGGGGATCGAGTCACGGCGCATCTCCCTGGCAGGAGGTGAAGGGCACCAAGACTCTGAGGCATGGGTGTCAAACATCTCCCAGATCTGGCTCACAAGGATTCCATCTTTCCCCACCACCCTGGAGGCCATGTGAGCCCTCTGAGAGGCAGCTCCTTCTGGGCACCCTCCTCTCCCAGCCTTTTCCCCTCTCCTTGGCCGTCCCTCAGTGATGAGGCTCTCTGGCCCATGACCACAGGCACTGAGTGGGGCACAGGGCACAAATGCCGGGGGCAATGGGGACAAGGGGATCTCACCTGGCCAGCAGACCCACGGCATAGTGCTGGGTGTCAGCACACAGCAGCGTGTCCCAGGCACACTTGCGTCCCATTCGCAGGACCACATTTTCACAGTGCAGTCGGCAGAGCAGAGCCTTCATGGCCTGCACTGCAAAACTGTGTGCAGAGCAAAGCCCAGGTCATACTGTGATCCCTGGCTCCTGCCTTGGGGACATGGGAGGGATGGGAGAAGTGGGATGGAGCACCTGCTGGGGTTTGTGTTAAGGTGGTGTTCTTCCTGGCATTGCTTCCAAAAGGTGTCAACCTCCTCAGAAGGATGCGCTGTGCTGTCGCAAATTTGAACTATCAGAGTCACGAGCAGGTGGGGGGCGTATTTGTGCATTGCCTCGTGGCACTTGGGCACCTGGACAATCACCCAGAGCACCAGAGTTGCCTGCAAAAGAAGCAGCCCAAGACAGCGCTCAGTGCCGAGGTGTCCATGGGGCAGGGCCCAAGGGCAGATGCAGGAGGAGCAGCGGGCCTGGTGCCCCCTGAGCCTGCCCCTAGCCCAGAGTTCAGCCCAGCGCCTGAGGCATGGAGAGGATGGAGAGCTGCTGGGGAGGTGACTGAGGGGCAAGCGGAGGCCAAATCCAGAAACTCACAGCCAGGGCAAAGACATTTGTGTCATCCCCATCAGAGGTGAACATGCTGTGCACAGGCCAATCCTCCATCACACAGATCAGTGTTGGCAGCACCTTCTCCACTGTGGGACTTGACGAGCCTATAGTTCTCCACATCATTGTAGCAGCTCTGTGGGATCAGAGCTCTGTGTCAGGGGCATCTCAGTGCCAGTACCATGCCCTGTGCAGCTGTGGGGGCCCAGGTGACAGAGCCCCGGTGCCCTGAGGGGCAGGGAGGGAGCATTGGCAGCAGGCTCGGGAAACAGAGGGGCCCCAGGGTCCTGGACCTCTCTGCCTGTCTGGCAGAGCCCATAGCACAGGCTGTGCAGGGCCATGGGCCCCAAAGGCTGGTGAGCCCTGAGCTGCGCAGGCACGTGGGCCCCGTACCTGTCACACGTTGGGGCACAGCGCAGGAGGGTCAGCACCACACCAGCAGGGTGTTCTTCAGCCAGCCTCAGAAGGTTCATGAATAGCCTGACATCAGCAGTCTCAGGGGACGCAAGTCTCTGGTGCATAATCCTCACCATTTCTGGCACCTGGAAGAGATGTGGGAAAATCTAGAGTGCTTCCTGAGGGAGGAGATTCCCCAGTTTCCCCAAACAAGTGCTTCCCTTCCCCCCACACTGCGCTGGCCTCAAAGGCTGAGGCAGGCAAGTGGACATGGCTTGATGGCCACATGACCCTGGAAGGCCTCCAGCCATGGGCAATGGCTGCTTATCACTTCTGATAAAAACCACGAATATCCATGAATAATAAATTGTGAGCATAAATGGCAGTTAAAGTGGGGGGTAGTATCTGTGTTTTTTATGACATCAGTCATTCAGGTGTCTGAATTGGCCTCATTTGTTACCTGGTCAGCCTTCACTACGTAATTACTCATTTCCGCACATTCAATTGATGCTGTGCTACAATCAATCGGCCTGAATTTGTTTGGATCCTCCTTTTCTGTCTTTCCACATGCAATGAACTTCTGCAGAAGAGCAGGGAAGAGAGGGGCGTTCCATGGAGTGCTCCAAACACAGTGCTCAGCTGAGCAGTGACAGCAGGCCCAGCCCAGGTGGGGATGGCTCCAGGTACCTTCAGTGATTTGCTGAAGCCACCACCAGCAGTGTCCTGCTTCTTCTCTGCATTTGGGAAAGAGCGAGCATAGCCAGAGCTGAGAGGCTGTGGGAGAGGCCGGAGAACACAGCCCAGCCCTGAGCCCCCCAGGCAGGGAGAGCCCTGGGATGGCCCAGGGGATGGAGCACGGCCCCTGCGGGGTGTCTGCCCGGGCCCTGTTCCATCCTGTCCATGGGCACGTCCCCAGGACATGGGATGGGATGGGTTGGCATGGCATGGCATGGCATGGCATGGCATGGCATGGCATGGCATGGCATGGCATGGCATGGCATGGGGCCAAGCTGGCTGCAGCCATCAGCCCTGTGACCCAGCTGTTTCACTCACTGTCCTGCAATGGCTGGAACTTTGGCGACGCATTACGCTGCTTTGCTGGGGTGGCTGAAGAATCTTTGTTCTTCTTCCTACTGAACAGGCCCTGGCGTTTCTCTGCCATTCTCCCAAAATCTGGTGTCAATGGCACCTGCAAGAGAGAGGCCTTGGAAGAGCACTGAGTAGACAAGTCCAATGGTCTGGCCTCGAGGGCACCTGCCGCAAGGATGGCAGTCCCCTCGGAAAGTTCCGAGTCACCAAGTCCCGCGGTCTGGCCTTGAGGGGTCCTGGAAAAGAGAAGTCCCGAGAAGGCCACGGGTCACCGAGTCCCGTGGTCTGGACTCGAGGTCACCTGCAGCAGTAAGGTCAAGGAAAAACTCCAGGTCAGCAATGAACGAGCGCGCTGTGCGGGGGCTCCTCACGGCACTGCTCTGTCCCGTCCTGTCCTGTCGAGTGCTCCGAGCACTGTGGCCCGCTCTTGTCACCGCCAGCTCCTATGTCACCACACGTCACAAAGGACACCCTGTCCCATTCCATGACACGGTGACCGTGCTGCAGCGTGTCACAAAGGGCCCTTGCACGCACTGCCGCCTGCCCTGGGGCCGCCCCCAGCCCAGCCAAAGTGGCCCAGGCTGGAAGGAATGCCTGGCCCCAGGTGTCTAAGGCAGCCCCACAGGATCTTTAGGAAGAGCTCAGAGCATCAGCAAACGCTGCCCTGCTCTGTGGGCTCAGGGCATTTAAGAATCCTCACTTCAGGAAAGCTTTACTTCCCATTGCTCAGCTCAAGTAGTTCCAAAATTTGCAAACTTGTCAAATTAACAGCAATGGCCGGAGAATGGCCATTGGTTTTGAAGTTTGTTCCCATCTCAAAGCAGCAACACATATGCCTTAACATCATCCACTGGAAGTCACTTTACAAAACATAACACTACAGAGACCCAAAAAGAAGACCATTCTTTGGTTTGCAAATGGTTTTCGATGAAGGGATTACAATCTCCTAATTCTCTTAAGGAATAAAAGCTCTCAAGGAATGAAGACCACTCAGTGTTACAACAGTAAACCAAACAAATGAGGAGATGGCAAAAGGGCTGATCCTCCCCCAGTACAGATATCTAAGTGGCCAATAAAGTACAGCTCTCCCCTCTTGTTCCCTGCAGGAGAAACAGGACCAGTAAAAGAAATAGTCACAGATATTCCTTCTGCCCTCCAACACCAAAGCTGTGCCAAAGCACAGATGCTGCCTTCAAACTGACTCAAATTCCAGCCCAGACCTCTCACCTTCCAGACAACTCCTTCCCCAACCCACCCACCAACACCAACCTCCCCAAACACCCCCACAGAAGCCCTCAACACCCCGCCAGGACCTCCAGCTGTGCCCGTCCCTGGTTCCCTGCACTTGCCCTGGGATAGCACTCAGGAGGATCTGCTCCAAGGCCTTCCCTGGCAGCAAAGCCAGGCTGCCAGGCCTGTGGTTCCTGGATCATCCTTCCCAGCGAGCCTTCCTGTGCACGGCTGCTCCACTGGCACATCTGCGCTCAGCTCGCACTTCTCCACTCAGCCAGGGCTGCTGGGAAAGGATCCAGAGCAGCCTGGCCAGCTCTTTCTCCAGCTCCCTCTTCACTCCTGGGGGAGGTAGAACATCCCACAGGAAAGCAACTGGTGCCACAAGGAGTGGGTGGACTCAGGCAGCTCTGGGGAGGCCCCTCAGCACTGCTGTATCCTGAGGGAACGCTGCTGGCCATCCCCTGTGTGTATCTGCAAAAGCTTCAAATCAGCTGCCTCAGCTTCCAGGGCCTCTCTTGGCCAGCATCCTGACGTGGGTGCAGGGCTGCTGCCAGGCACTGCTGGGACCCAGCGGGACAGGACCGGCTGTCTCGTGTCCACGGAGCAGCCCTGACACAGCCAGGGCCATCCCGAAAGCAGACAAACGCTCCCGGCTCAGCAGAGAGGAGCAAGGAGCACTGGGCTGCGCTCAGCGTATCTCAGTTGGGCTCACTCCACCACACGCCCCCATTTTAAGGCTGGCTGATGCCCAGCTGCCAGAAATGCCCGCCTTGTTCTCTCCAAGATGCACAGGGAGAGCCAATGAGCAGGACACCTTGGGAGGCCTTTGCTGAGGCCAGGGACACACCAAGATCAGGCAAGGCTCTCCACGCTGCCTGGCCCACACAGCCCAGCTCTGTGCTGGCCCTGGGACACAGCAGCTGCCACCAAGCAGCAGGCAAATGCATATTGCCAAGACTTGAAACACAGCAGAAAGGAAAGATGTGAAAAGTGTGTGTGTAAAGGCCTTTTAATTCACAGCTCTCACAGAGAGCTTTGGGGCTCATGGCTGGACACAGATGCTCCTGCTCACCCTCTGTCCAAAGGGGGTAACACATCCTGCTGCAGGTGCTTGGGTTGGTTTCCACAGGTCCAGGCAGATGCCAAACCTGCTCTTCACTGCCTTCTCCCTGCCCCTCTGCCAAGTGCAACAGGCCTCAAGGACTGAAAGGAGCACAGAGAGCCAAAGGGGGACACTCACACCTGCCTCACTGGGAGCTCCCTGGGCAGCACTTCCCTTGAGAAGCAAGCCCCTTTCCTCCAAAGGTGTTTCCCCAAATGTGTGGCTTTCCTGGGGAGCACCAACACACCCTTAAGAAACGCTGGCAAGGCTGAATGACTTCAGGTCCTTTCAGGACAGGCACTCCAGCTCTAGCTCCTATTGCCCCAAGTGAGTTTCCAGGTGCAGGGTCAGAGGTGCAGCCCCAGGCCCTCCAGAAACACAAGCTGCCCGCTGCCTCTTCACCTGCCTCAACTCCTGCCTGCGCTCACGGCACCAAAACCAGGCTGTTCCTGGCCAGGGACCAGAGCCCTGTTCCTGCAGGATGCTCTTGCCAGCACCTTCCAGGACTCTCTGCTGTGCACACAGCGCTTTTCATGCCCGATCCCAACAGGCTTTGGAACGCAGAGCCCAACCTGGCTGCCTCTGCCACCAGCACAGCCCAAACACAGGCGGAGGAAGAAGCAGCGGGGGCTGTTTTCTGGCCATGCCCGAGCGAGACTGGAAGGGTGCCCTCCCTCTGCTCTCCCTTGGTTGGCTTTCTGACTGGCTCTGAGCCTGGGGCTGCCGTTCCTCACTTGTGGGGAGCAGAAGCACAGCCGGGATCCCGGCACTGCCTGGCAGCGCTGCGGGCACCGGCACGGCCGCGTGTCCGAGTCTCGGGCACCGCGCTGCTGCTTCATTTGCCCTCAGGCACAGCCAGAGCTCCCTGCTAAGCCCGGATGCTCTCTGCTGCTGCCCTCTTCCTCATCCTGTGCAGGGATGGAGCGCTGCTGTGCTTTCAGGAAGCTATTCTTGAAAGCTTCCAGCATTCCAAGCTCCTTTGCCCTCCATGGAAGCTTGCCATGGAAGCCCTCTCAGCTGGCTTCAGAGCATACTCCGGTTGGCTCTTCCAAAATTCAGGGGCTCCAGGGTGCTCAGCAAGATGTGGAACTGCACAGTGCTGTGGAGCTGCACCTTCAGCACAGGGACCTTTCCAGCCTGACCTGCCCCTGTTCCTCTGGGTCTGTGCACAAAACACGGCGTGGCAGAGAACAGCAGCAGGGGCCTGTGTGTCCCAGGGCCCCGGATTTGCTTCAGTTCCACAGAGATGCAGGTAAGGGGGGAAAACCAAACTGTTTATTAATGGGAAGGGAAAGTGAAGGGATGAGATGGGGACAAAATAAAGGGGTGAGGAGGGTCTGAGGGCTGGAGGGAGGGAACTGTCAACAGGGAGGGGGAAAAAACAAACTGATTATTAATGGAAGGGAAAGTGAAGGGATGAGATGGGGGCAAAAAAAGGGGGTGGGGAGGGTCTGAGGGCTACAGGGAGGGAACTGTTAATAGGGAGGGAGAAGGCAGTAGCTAGGGGAGTCTCCCACAGGCTCAGCTGCTGCCAGCATCAGCTGTGCCTGGAGCTCCAGTGACGCTGAATGGTGGTCCTCTCTTCACAGTCTCCTGGTACTGTTCTTGGCAGCCTGGGTCTCTGAGTCCAGCAGATGACCTTAATTCTGAAGATCTTTGTCCAAAAATTGCCTGGATTTCCAGGTTACTGGAGGATGGACTGTCATCTTTGCTCATGGCTTCAAGGGCTGCAAGACAGATGAACTACCAGGGTCAGAGCCCAGAAGGACACCCGGAGATTCTCCTGCTAAGCCCATCGCCCCCAGCTCTCACGTCGGCCACAAGAGAGGCTGACCCTTGCAAGATGCTGGCCACGAATCCCCCCACCAGTGTCCCTGAAATCGGCCTGTGCTCTGCCCATGCCACCCTTCATCCACACGGGGAGCGAATGCTGCCACAGCCGCGACAGCGACTGCAGCTCCCTGCCTGGAGATTGCAGCTCTCCCGGGCAATCCCCGCTGACAGCGCGCTGCCCTCACTCACCCTGAGTGAGAACGTGAAGCTCTGCTGGCTGTCCCTTCAGGCACCGCCCGGCGCTGCCTGTGAACACAGAGCCTGTCATGGCCCCAGCGGCACAGCTCCCTGCCGGGGCAGCAGGCGGGGCTGGGGCCGAGCTGCGGCGGGCCGGGCCGGGGAGGGAGCCCCGGCTCGGGGCTCACCGATGAACCTGATGGCCGCCTCTCGTACGGACTCCTGCGGGTTCTCCAGGTAGGGCAGGGCCCGGCACAGGTGCTCGGCCGCTTGGCTCCTGTCCTCTGCAAGCTGCAGAGAGCGGCAGGAGGGAAGGGTTGGCGCGGGCTCAGCCCCTGGGCCGGGCGCTGCCTGCGCCCAGCCCCGGCCTCCCCTGGCCGCACAGGCCTGAGGCGCGGCCAGCAGCCGCTGGCCAAGGGCTCCCGAGGGCAGGGGGCAGAGGGCCGGCTGCTGCCCGAGGAGCCGCGGTGCCGGCCCGCAGCCCCGCCGGGCCGGGGCTCCATGGGCACCTGGCTGGGGCCCACGGGAGCCTGGAGCAGAGCCCGCGCGGCCTCTGGCTGCAGCAGCGGGCAGGGGCACAGCTGCCAGCCCCGCACACTGAGCACCGCCCTCAGGGGCCTTCTCCGGGCTGAGCCTGGGGCTTCCAGGCCCTCCTTACCAGTCCTTACCAGGCATTTGCCGAACTTTGACAGCCGCCCCTTCTTCACCAGCTGCTTGAGCTTCCTCCTCTTCAGGAACCCGGCTGCACAATGCAGCGTTTTCTGAGAGGCCTGGAGAGCAGCAGAGACCCAGAGATGGCCCCACAGCCCAGGGCACAGGACCCACATCCCTGTGCCAAGTCCTGGAGGAGGCTGCAGTCCATAAGGTGCCAGGACAGGACAGGAGGCAGCTGAGCCCTCTCCCCGAGATCCACCAGCATCACACAAAACTCACATTCGCCACACGTTGGTTCTCCTCGTGGCAGTGCATGAAGAGTGGGAGCAGGCTGTGGTTCGCAATTCTCTTCAGAGGCTTTTTCCCCTCATCCACTACTAAGTCTGTCACCTTTTCAAACAGCTGAATGGAGAGCAGCTGCACATGGCTGTTGTCCTGGATGAAAGAATGCAGAAAAGACCTCACCAACATTTCTCAAGGCCCACCTGAGTAAAAGATAAAAATCCCCAGGGCACAAAGTTTCAAGGCAGCAGCCAGTCCCATGGTTGGGGCCACAGAGCCTTACATGGTCAAAGAGTTGTACGAGTGCCTCAGCTAGCCTTAGGGCAGTAGTGCTGGATACCAAGATATCCTTGTACTGGAGAACATTCATGAAGACACAGAGGGACATCCTGACCACCTCTGCATCTTCATCACCCAGAACATCCACAAGCCGTTGAGACAGGATGCACATTCTCCTGGCCTGTGTGGAACACAAGGCAGTGCTGGAAAGCCATGGATGGCTGCACTGCCACCACCGCCCTGGCACTGCAAGCCCAGAGACCAAAGGCCTGAGCCAAAGCACTGGGGCAGGTGAGGCAAGAGAGCTGGGAGCAGCTGCCTCAGCTCCTGAAGCCCTGCCAGCCCAAGGGGCTGCTTTCCCCAGCGCAGCTTCAGCCGCTGCCCCCTTCTCACCAGCAAGCGATCCCTGATGAGCACCACGAGGCCTCTGAGTGCCAGGCGACGCCGCTCCCTGCACTCGGTCTGCAGGTACCTTGACATCATCTCCAGAACACTCTCACTGCATTCGCTCAAGTCCAGGCACTCGAGGACCTGCAAGGCACAGGGCAGTGCCAGGGGAGCCGGCCGGCAGGAGCCCAGAAGCGCACAGGGCTGGGCCCAGGCAGCAGCACAGGGCACGGGCACCGTCCTGGCAGCTGTGGCTGTGAGAGGGCAGAGAGCTGGGAGGCAGCTCAGCCAGGCAGCGCTGGCCACCAGGCTCACCTCCACAAGGAATGCCAGGAAGGGCAGATCCCAGCGATGCCCTTCTGTGCTGAGCAGTCCAAGCAGGTGGATGGCAGTGCGACAACACAAGGGGATCGAGTCACGGCGCATCTCCCTGGCAGGAGGTGAAGGGCACCAAGACTCTGAGGCATGGGTGTCAAACATCTCCCAGATCTGGCTCACAAGGATTCCATCTTTCCCCACCACCCTGGAGGCCATGTGAGCCCTCTGAGAGGCAGCTCCTTCTGGGCACCCTCCTCTCCCAGCCTTTTCCCCTCTCCTTGGCCGTCCCTCAGTGATGAGGCTCTCTGGCCCATGACCACAGGCACTGAGTGGGGCACAGGGCACAAATGCCGGGGGCAATGGGGACAAGGGGATCTCACCTGGCCAGCAGACCCACGGCATAGTGCTGGGTGTCAGCACACAGCAGCGTGTCCCAGGCACACTTGCGTCCCATTCGCAGGACCACATTTTCACAGTGCAGTCGGCAGAGCAGAGCCTTCATGGCCTGCACTGCAAAACTGTGTGCAGAGCAAAGCCCAGGTCATACTGTGATCCCTGGCTCCTGCCTTGGGGACATGGGAGGGATGGGAGAAGTGGGATGGAGCACCTGCTGGGGTTTGTGTTAAGGTGGTGTTCTTCCTGGCATTGCTTCCAAAAGGTGTCAACCTCCTCAGAAGGATGCGCTGTGCTGTCGCAAATTTGAACTATCAGAGTCACGAGCAGGTGGGGGGCGTATTTGTGCATTGCCTCGTGGCACTTGGGCACCTGGACAATCACCCAGAGCACCAGAGTTGCCTGCAAAAGAAGCAGCCCAAGACAGCGCTCAGTGCCGAGGTGTCCATGGGGCAGGGCCCAAGGGCAGATGCAGGAGGAGCAGCGGGCCTGGTGCCCCCTGAGCCTGCCCCTAGCCCAGAGTTCAGCCCAGCGCCTGAGGCATGGAGAGGATGGAGAGCTGCTGGGGAGGTGACTGAGGGGCAAGCGGAGGCCAAATCCAGAAACTCACAGCCAGGGCAAAGACATTTGTGTCATCCCCATCAGAGGTGAACATGCTGTGCACAGGCCAATCCTCCATCACACAGATCAGTGTTGGCAGCACCTTCTCCACTGTGGGACTTGACGAGCCTATAGTTCTCCACATCATTGTAGCAGCTCTGTGGGATCAGAGCTCTGTGTCAGGGGCATCTCAGTGCCAGTACCATGCCCTGTGCAGCTGTGGGGGCCCAGGTGACAGAGCCCCGGTGCCCTGAGGGGCAGGGAGGGAGCATTGGCAGCAGGCTCGGGAAACAGAGGGGCCCCAGGGTCCTGGACCTCTCTGCCTGTCTGGCAGAGCCCATAGCACAGGCTGTGCAGGGCCATGGGCCCCAAAGGCTGGTGAGCCCTGAGCTGCGCAGGCACGTGGGCCCCGTACCTGTCACACGTTGGGGCACAGCGCAGGAGGGTCAGCACCACACCAGCAGGGTGTTCTTCAGCCAGCCTCAGAAGGTTCATGAATAGCCTGACATCAGCAGTCTCAGGGGACGCAAGTCTCTGGTGCATAATCCTCACCATTTCTGGCACCTGGAAGAGATGTGGGAAAATCTAGAGTGCTTCCTGAGGGAGGAGATTCCCCAGTTTCCCCAAACAAGTGCTTCCCTTCCCCCCACACTGCGCTGGCCTCAAAGGCTGAGGCAGGCAAGTGGACATGGCTTGATGGCCACATGACCCTGGAAGGCCTCCAGCCATGGGCAATGGCTGCTTATCACTTCTGATAAAAACCACGAATATCCATGAATAATAAATTGTGAGCATAAATGGCAGTTAAAGTGGGGGGTAGTATCTGTGTTTTTTATGACATCAGTCATTCAGGTGTCTGAATTGGCCTCATTTGTTACCTGGTCAGCCTTCACTACGTAATTACTCATTTCCGCACATTCAATTGATGCTGTGCTACAATCAATCGGCCTGAATTTGTTTGGATCCTCCTTTTCTGTCTTTCCACATGCAATGAACTTCTGCAGAAGAGCAGGGAAGAGAGGGGCGTTCCATGGAGTGCTCCAAACACAGTGCTCAGCTGAGCAGTGACAGCAGGCCCAGCCCAGGTGGGGATGGCTCCAGGTACCTTCAGTGATTTGCTGAAGCCACCACCAGCAGTGTCCTGCTTCTTCTCTGCATTTGGGAAAGAGCGAGCATAGCCAGAGCTGAGAGGCTGTGGGAGAGGCCGGAGAACACAGCCCAGCCCTGAGCCCCCCAGGCAGGGAGAGCCCTGGGATGGCCCAGGGGATGGAGCACGGCCCCTGCGGGGTGTCTGCCCGGGCCCTGTTCCATCCTGTCCATGGGCACGTCCCCAGGACATGGGATGGGATGGGTTGGCATGGCATGGCATGGCATGGCATGGCATGGCATGGCATGGCATGGCATGGCATGGCATGGGGCCAAGCTGGCTGCAGCCATCAGCCCTGTGACCCAGCTGTTTCACTCACTGTCCTGCAATGGCTGGAACTTTGGCGACGCATTACGCTGCTTTGCTGGGGTGGCTGAAGAATCTTTGTTCTTCTTCCTACTGAACAGGCCCTGGCGTTTCTCTGCCATTCTCCCAAAATCTGGTGTCAATGGCACCTGCAAGAGAGAGGCCTTGGAAGAGCACTGAGTAGACAAGTCCAATGGTCTGGCCTCGAGGGCACCTGCCGCAAGGATGGCAGTCCCCTCGGAAAGTTCCGAGTCACCAAGTCCCGCGGTCTGGCCTTGAGGGGTCCTGGAAAAGAGAAGTCCCGAGAAGGCCACGGGTCACCGAGTCCCGTGGTCTGGACTCGAGGTCACCTGCAGCAGTAAGGTCAAGGAAAAACTCCAGGTCAGCAATGAACGAGCGCGCTGTGCGGGGGCTCCTCACGGCACTGCTCTGTCCCGTCCTGTCCTGTCGAGTGCTCCGAGCACTGTGGCCCGCTCTTGTCACCGCCAGCTCCTTATGTCACCACACGTCACAAAGGACACCCTGTCCCATTCCATGACACGGTGACCGTGCTGCAGCGTGTCACAAAGGGCCCTTGCACGCACTGCCGCCTGCCCTGGGGCCGCCCCCAGCCCAGCCAAAGTGGCCCAGGCTGGAAGGAATGCCTGGCCCCAGGTGTCTAAGGCAGCCCCACAGGATCTTTAGGAAGAGCTCAGAGCATCAGCAAACGCTGCCCTGCTCTGTGGGCTCAGGGCATTTAAGAATCCTCACTTCAGGAAAGCTTTACTTCCCATTGCTCAGCTCAAGTAGTTCCAAAATTTGCAAACTTGTCAAATTAACAGCAATGGCCGGAGAATGGCCATTGGTTTTGAAGTTTGTTCCCATCTCAAAGCAGCAACACATATGCCTTAACATCATCCACTGGAAGTCACTTTACAAAACATAACACTACAGAGACCCAAAAAGAAGACCATTCTTTGGTTTGCAAATGGTTTTCGATGAAGGGATTACAATCTCCTAATTCTCTTAAGGAATAAAAGCTCTCAAGGAATGAAGACCACTCAGTGTTACAACAGTAAACCAAACAAATGAGGAGATGGCAAAAGGGCTGATCCTCCCCCAGTACAGATATCTAAGTGGCCAATAAAGTACAGCTCTCCCCTCTTGTTCCCTGCAGGAGAAACAGGACCAGTAAAAGAAATAGTCACAGATATTCCTTCTGCCCTCCAACACCAAAGCTGTGCCAAAGCACAGATGCTGCCTTCAAACTGACTCAAATTCCAGCCCAGACCTCTCACCTTCCAGACAACTCCTTCCCCAACCCACCCACCAACACCAACCTCCCCAAACACCCCCACAGAAGCCCTCAACACCCCGCCAGGACCTCCAGCTGTGCCCATCCCTGGTTCCCTGCACTTGCCCTGGGATAGCACTCAGGAGGATCTGCTCCAAGGCCTTCCCTGGCAGCAAAGCCAGGCTGCCAGGCCTGTGGTTCCTGGATCATCCTTCCCAGCGAGCCTTCCTGTGCACGGCTGCTCCACTGGCACATCTGCGCTCAGCTCGCACTTCTCCACTCAGCCAGGGCTGCTGGGAAAGGATCCAGAGCAGCCTGGCCAGCTCTTTCTCCAGCTCCCTCTTCACTCCTGGGGGAGGTAGAACATCCCACAGGAAAGCAACTGGTGCCACAAGGAGTGGGTGGACTCAGGCAGCTCTGGGGAGGCCCCTCAGCACTGCTGTATCCTGAGGGAACGCTGCTGGCCATCCCCTGTGTGTATCTGCAAAAGCTTCAAATCAGCTGCCTCAGCTTCCAGGGCCTCTCTTGGCCAGCATCCTGACGTGGGTGCAGGGCTGCTGCCAGGCACTGCTGGGACCCAGCGGGACAGGACCGGCTGTCTCGTGTCCACGGAGCAGCCCTGACACAGCCAGGGCCATCCCGAAAGCAGACAAACGCTCCCGGCTCAGCAGAGAGGAGCAAGGAGCACTGGGCTGCGCTCAGCGTATCTCAGTTGGGCTCACTCCACCACACGCCCCCATTTTAAGGCTGGCTGATGCCCAGCTGCCAGAAATGCCCGCCTTGTTCTCTCCAAGATGCACAGGGAGAGCCAATGAGCAGGACACCTTGGGAGGCCTTTGCTGAGGCCAGGGACACACCAAGATCAGGCAAGGCTCTCCACGCTGCCTGGCCCACACAGCCCAGCTCTGTGCTGGCCCTGGGACACAGCAGCTGCCACCAAGCAGCAGGCAAATGCATATTGCCAAGACTTGAAACACAGCAGAAAGGAAAGATGTGAAAAGTGTGTGTGTAAAGGCCTTTTAATTCACAGCTCTCACAGAGAGCTTTGGGGCTCATGGCTGGACACAGATGCTCCTGCTCACCCTCTGTCCAAAGGGGGTAACACATCCTGCTGCAGGTGCTTGGGTTGGTTTCCACAGGTCCAGGCAGATGCCAAACCTGCTCTTCACTGCCTTCTCCCTGCCCCTCTGCCAAGTGCAACAGGCCTCAAGGACTGAAAGGAGCACAGAGAGCCAAAGGGGGACACTCACACCTGCCTCACTGGGAGCTCCCTGGGCAGCACTTCCCTTGAGAAGCAAGCCCCTTTCCTCCAAAGGTGTTTCCCCAAATGTGTGGCTTTCCTGGGGAGCACCAACACACCCTTAAGAAACGCTGGCAAGGCTGAATGACTTCAGGTCCTTTCAGGACAGGCACTCCAGCTCTAGCTCCTATTGCCCCAAGTGAGTTTCCAGGTGCAGGGTCAGAGGTGCAGCCCCAGGCCCTCCAGAAACACAAGCTGCCCGCTGCCTCTTCACCTGCCTCAACTCCTGCCTGCGCTCACGGCACCAAAACCAGGCTGTTCCTGGCCAGGGACCAGAGCCCTGTTCCTGCAGGATGCTCTTGCCAGCACCTTCCAGGACTCCTTGCTGTGCACACAGCGCTTTTCATGCCCGATCCCAACAGGCTTTGGAACGCAGAGCCCAACCTGGCTGGCTCTGCCACCAGCACAGCCCAAACACAGGCGGAGGAAGAAGCAGCGAGGGCTGTTTTGTGGCCATGCCCAAGAGAGACTGGAAGGGTGCCCTCCCTCTGCTCTCCCTTGGTTGGCTTTCTGACTGGCTCTGAGCCTGGGGCTGCCGTTCCTCACTTGTGGGGAGCAGAAGCACAGCCGGGATCCCGGCACTGCCTGGCAGCGCTGCGGGCACCGGCACGGCCGCGTGTCCGAGTCTCGGGCACCGTGCTGCTGCTTCATTTGCCCTCAGGCACAGCCAGAGCTCCCTGCTAAGCCCGGATGCTCTCTGCTGCTGCCCTCTTCCTCATCCTGTGCAGGGATGGAGCGCTGCTGTGCTTTCAGGAAGCTATTCTTGAAAGCTTCCAGCATTCCAAGCTCCTTTGCCCTCCATGGATGCTTGCCATGGAATCCCTCTCAGCGGGCTTCAGAGCATACTCCGGTTGGCTCTTCCAAAATTCAGGGGCTCCAGGGTGCTCAGCAAGATGTGGAACTGCACAGTGCTGTGGAGCTGCACCTTCAGCACAGGGACCTTTCCAGCCTGACCTGCCCCCGTTCCTCTGGGTCTCTGCACAAAACACGGCGTGGCAGAGAACGGCAGCAGGGGCCAGTGTGTCCCAGGGCCCTGGATTTGCTTCACTTCCACAGAGATGCAGGTAAGGGGGGAAAACCAAACTGTTTATTAATGGGAAGGGAAAGTGAAGGGATGAGATGGGGACAAAATAAAGGGGTGAGGAGGGTCTGAGGGCTGGAGGGAGGGAACTGTCAACAGGGAGGGGGAAAAAACAAACTGATTATTAATGGAAGGGAAAGTGAAGGGATGAGATGGGGGCAAAAAAAGGGGGTGGGGAGGGTCTGAGGGCTACAGGGAGGGAACTGTTAATAGGGAGGGAGAAGGCAGTAGCTAGGGGAGTCTCCCACAGGCTCAGCTGCTGCCAGCATCAGCTGTGCCTGGAGCTCCAGTGACGCTGAATGGTGGTCCTCTCTTCACAGTCTCCTGGTACTGTTCTTGGCAGCCTGGGTCTCTGAGTCCAGCAGATGACCTTAATTCTGAAGATCTTTGTCCAAAAATTGCCTGGATTTCCAGGTTACTGGAGGATGGACTGTCATCTTTGCTCATGGCTTCAAGGGCTGCAAGACAGATGAACTACCAGGGTCAGAGCCCAGAAGGACACCCGGAGATTCTCCTGCTAAGCCCATCGCCCCCAGCTCTCACGTCGGCCACAAGAGAGGCTGACCCTTGCAAGATGCTGGCCACGAATCCCCCCACCAGTGTCCCTGAAATCGGCCTGTGCTCTGCCCATGCCACCCTTCATCCACACGGGGAGCGAATGCTGCCACAGCCGCGACAGCGACTGCAGCTCCCTGCCTGGAGATTGCAGCTCTCCCGGGCAATCCCCGCTGACAGCGCGCTGCCCTCACTCACCCTGAGTGAGAACGTGAAGCTCTGCTGGCTGTCCCTTCAGGCACCGCCCGGCGCTGCCTGTGAACACAGAGCCTGTCATGGCCCCAGCGGCACAGCTCCCTGCCGGGGCAGCAGGCGGGGCTGGGGCCGAGCTGCGGCGGGCCGGGCCGGGGAGGGAGCCCCGGCTCGGGGCTCACCGATGAACCTGATGGCCGCCTCTCGTACGGACTCCTGCGGGTTCTCCAGGTAGGGCAGGGCCCGGCACAGGTGCTCGGCCGCTTGGCTCCTGTCCTCTGCCAGCTGCAGAGAGCGGCAGGAGGGAAGGGTTGGCGCGGGCTCAGCCCCTGGGCCGGGCGCTGCCTGCGCCCAGCCCCGGCCTCCCCTGGCCGCACAGGCCTGAGGCGCGGCCAGCAGCCGCTGGCCAAGGGCTCCCGAGGGCAGGGGGCAGAGGGCCGGCTGCTGCCCGAGGAGCCGCGGTGCCGGCCCGCAGCCCCGCCGGGCCGGGGCTCCATGGGCACCCGGCTGGGGCCCACGGGAGCCTGGAGCAAAGCCCGCGCGGCCTCTGGCTGCAGCAGCGGGCAGGGGCACAGCTGCCAGCCCCGCACACTGAGCACCGCCCTCAGGGGCCTTCTCCGGGCTGAGCCTGGGGCTTCCAGGCCCTCCTTACCAGTCCTTACCAGGCATTTGCCGAACTTTGACAGCCGCCCCTTCTTCACCAGCTGCTTGAGCTTCCTCCTCTTCAGGAACCCGGCTGCACAATGCAGCGTTTTCTGAGAGGCCTGGAGAGCAGCAGAGACCCAGAGATGGCCCCACAGCCCAGGGCACAGGACCCACATCCCTGTGCCAAGTCCTGGAGGAGGCTGCAGTCCATAAGGTGCCAGGACAGGACAGGAGGCAGCTGAGCCCTCTCCCCGAGATCCACCAGCATCACACAAAACTCACATTCGCCACACGTTGGTTCTCCTCGTGGCAGTGCATGAAGAGTGGGAGCAGGCTGTGGTTCGCAATTCTCTTCAGAGGCTTTTTCCCCTCATCCACTACTAAGTCTGTCACCTTTTCAAACAGCTGAATGGAGAGCAGCTGCACATGGCTGTTGTCCTGGATGAAAGAATGCAGAAAAGACCTCACCAACATTTCTCAAGGCCCACCTGAGTAAAAGATAAAAATCCCCAGGGCACAAAGTTTCAAGGCAGCAGCCAGTCCCATGGTTGGGGCCACAGAGCCTTACATGGTCAAAGAGTTGTACGAGTGCCTCAGCTAGCCTTAGGGCAGTAGTGCTGGATACCAAGATATCCTTGTACTGGAGAACATTCATGAAGACACAGAGGGACATCCTGACCACCTCTGCATCTTCATCACCCAGAACATCCACAAGCCGTTGAGACAGGATGCACATTCTCCTGGCCTGTGTGGAACACAAGGCAGTGCTGGAAAGCCATGGATGGCTGCACTGCCACCACCGCCCTGGCATTGCAAGCCCAGAGACCAAAGGCCTGAGCCAAAGCACTGGGGCAGGTGAGGCAAGAGAGCTGGGAGCAGCTGCCTCAGCTCCTGAAGCCCTGCCAGCCCAAGGGGCTGCTTTCCCCAGCGCAGCTTCAGCCGCTGCCCCCTTCTCACCAGCAAGCGATCCCTGATGAGCACCACGAGGCCTCTGAGTGCCAGGCGACGCCGCTCCCTGCACTCGGTCTGCAGGTACCTTGACATCATCTCCAGAACACTCTCACTGCATTCGCTCAAGTCCAGGCACTCGAGGACCTGCAAGGCACAGGGCAGTGACAGGGGAGCCGGCCGGCAGGAGCCCAGAAGCGCACAGGGCTGGGCCCAGGCAGCAGCACAGGGCACGGGCACCGTCCTGGCAGCTGTGGCTGTGAGAGGGCAGAGAGCTGGGAGGCAGCTCAGCCAGGCAGCGCTGGCCACCAGGCTCACCTCCACAAGGAATGCCAGGAAGGGCAGATCCCAGCGATGCCCTTCTGTGCTGAGCAGTCCAAGCAGGTGGATGGCAGTGCGACAACACAAGGGGATCGAGTCACGGCGCATCTCCCTGGCAGGAGGTGAAGGGCACCAAGACTCTGAGGCATGGGTGTCAAACATCTCCCAGATCTGGCTCACAAGGATTCCATCTTTCCCCACCACCCTGGAGGCCATGTGAGCCCTCTGAGAGGCAGCTCCTTCTGGGCACCCTCCTCTCCCAGCCTTTTCCCCTCTCCTTGGCCGTCCCTCAGTGATGAGGCTCTCTGGCCCATGACCACAGGCACTGAGTGGGGCACAGGGCACAAATGCCGGGGGCAATGGGGACAAGGGGATCTCACCTGGCCAGCAGACCCACGGCATAGTGCTGGGTGTTAGCACACAGCAGCGTGTCCCAGGCACACTTGCGTCCCATTCGCAGGACCACATTTTCACAGTGCAGTCGGCAGAGCAGAGCCTTCATGGCCTGCACTGCAAAACTGTGTGCAGAGCAAAGCCCAGGTCATACTGTGATCCCTGGCTCCTGCCTTGGGGACATGGGAGGGATGGGAGAAGTGGGATGGAGCACCTGCTGGGGTTTGTGTTAAGGTGGTGTTCTTCCTGGCATTGCTTCCAAAAGGTGTCAACCTCCTCAGAAGGATGCGCTGTGCTGTCGCAAATTTGAACTATCAGAGTCACGAGCAGGTGGGGGGCGTATTTGTGCATTGCCTCGTGGCACTTGGGCACCTGGACAATCACCCAGAGCACCAGAGTTGCCTGCAAAAGAAGCAGCCCAAGACAGCGCTCAGTGCCGAGGTGTCCATGGGGCAGGGCCCAAGGGCAGATGCAGGAGGAGCAGCGGGCCTGGTGCCCCCTGAGCCTGCCCCTAGCCCAGAGTTCAGCCCAGCGCCTGAGGCATGGAGAGGATGGAGAGCTGCTGGGGAGGTGACTGAGGGGCAAGCGGAGGCCAAATCCAGAAACTCACAGCCAGGGCAAAGACATTTGTGTCATCCCCATCAGAGGTGAACATGCTGTGCACAGGCCAATCCTCCATCACACAGATCAGTGTTGGCAGCACCTTCTCCACTGTGGGACTTGACGAGCCTATAGTTCTCCACATCATTGTAGCAGCTCTGTGGGATCAGAGCTCTGTGTCAGGGGCATCTCAGTGCCAGTACCATGCCCTGTGCAGCTGTGGGGGCCCAGGTGACAGAGCCCCGGTGCCCTGAGGGGCAGGGAGGGAGCATTGGCAGCAGGCTCGGGAAACAGAGGGGCCCCAGGGTCCTGGACCTCTCTGCCTGTCTGGCAGAGCCCATAGCACAGGCTGTGCAGGGCCATGGGCCCCAAAGGCTGGTGAGCCCTGAGCTGCGCAGGCACGTGGGCCCCGTACCTGTCACACGTTGGGGCACAGCGCAGGAGGGTCAGCACCACACCAGCAGGGTGTTCTTCAGCCAGCCTCAGAAGGTTCATGAATAGCCTGACATCAGCAGTCTCAGGGGACGCAAGTCTCTGGTGCATAATCCTCACCATTTCTGGCACCTGGAAGAGATGTGGGAAAATCTAGAGTGCTTCCTGAGGGAGGAGATTCCCCAGTTTCCCCAAACAAGTGCTTCCCTTCCCCCCACACTGCGCTGGCCTCAAAGGCTGAGGCAGGCAAGTGGACATGGCTTGATGGCCACATGACCCTGGAAGGCCTCCAGCCATGGGCAATGGCTGCTTATCACTTCTGATAAAAACCACGAATATCCATGAATAATAAATTGTGAGCATAAATGGCAGTTAAAGTGGGGGGTAGTATCTGTGTTTTTTATGACATCAGTCATTCAGGTGTCTGAATTGGCCTCATTTGTTACCTGGTCAGCCTTCACTACGTAATTACTCATTTCCGCACATTCAATTGATGCTGTGCTACAATCAATCGGCCTGAATTTGTTTGGATCCTCCTTTTCTGTCTTTCCACATGCAATGAACTTCTGCAGAAGAGCAGGGAAGAGAGGGGCGTTCCATGGAGTGCTCCAAACACAGTGCTCAGCTGAGCAGTGACAGCAGGCCCAGCCCAGGTGGGGATGGCTCCAGGTACCTTCAGTGATTTGCTGAAGCCACCACCAGCAGTGTCCTGCTTCTTCTCTGCATTTGGGAAAGAGCGAGCATAGCCAGAGCTGAGAGGCTGTGGGAGAGGCCGGAGAACACAGCCCAGCCCTGAGCCCCCCAGGCAGGGAGAGCCCTGGGATGGCCCAGGGGATGGAGCACGGCCCCTGCGGGGTGTCTGCCCGGGCCCTGTTCCATCCTGTCCATGGGCACGTCCCCAGGACATGGGATGGGATGGGTTGGCATGGCATGGCATGGCATGGCATGGCATGGCATGGCATGGCATGGCATGGCATGGGGCCAAGCTGGCTGCAGCCATCAGCCCTGTGACCCAGCTGTTTCACTCACTGTCCTGCAATGGCTGGAACTTTGGCGACGCATTACGCTGCTTTGCTGGGGTGGCTGAAGAATCTTTGTTCTTCTTCCTACTGAACAGGCCCTGGCGTTTCTCTGCCATTCTCCCAAAATCTGGTGTCAATGGCACCTGCAAGAGAGAGGCCTTGGAAGAGCACTGAGTAGACAAGTCCAATGGTCTGGCCTCGAGGGCACCTGCCGCAAGGATGGCAGTCCCCTCGGAAAGTTCCGAGTCACCAAGTCCCGCGGTCTGGCCTTGAGGGGTCCTGGAAAAGAGAAGTCCCGAGAAGGCCACGGGTCACCGAGTCCCGTGGTCTGGACTCGAGGTCACCTGCAGCAGTAAGGTCAAGGAAAAACTCCAGGTCAGCAATGAACGAGCGCGCTGTGCGGGGGCTCCTCACGGCACCGCTCTGTCCCGTCCTGTCCTGTCGAGTGCTCCGAGCACTGTGGCCCGCTCTTGTCACCGCCAGCTCCTATGTCACCACACGTCACAAAGGACACCCTGTCCCATTCCATGACACGGTGACCGTGCTGCAGCGTGTCACAAAGGGCCCTTGCACGCACTGCCGCCTGCCCTGGGGCCGCCCCCAGCCCAGCCAAAGTGGCCCAGGCTGGAAGGAATGCCTGGCCCCAGGTGTCTAAGGCAGCCCCACAGGATCTTTAGGAAGAGCTCAGAGCATCAGCAAACGCTGCCCTGCTCTGTGGGCTCAGGGCATTTAAGAATCCTCACTTCAGGAAAGCTTTACTTCCCATTGCTCAGCTCAAGTAGTTCCAAAATTTGCAAACTTGTCAAATTAACAGCAATGGCCGGAGAATGGCCATTGGTTTTGAAGTTTGTTCCCATCTCAAAGCAGCAACACATATGCCTTAACATCATCCACTGGAAGTCACTTTACAAAACATAACACTACAGAGACCCAAAAAGAAGACCATTCTTTGGTTTGCAAATGGTTTTCGATGAAGGGATTACAATCTCCTAATTCTCTTAAGGAATAAAAGCTCTCAAGGAATGAAGACCACTCAGTGTTACAACAGTAAACCAAACAAATGAGGAGATGGCAAAAGGGCTGATCCTCCCCCAGTACAGATATCTAAGTGGCCAATAAAGTACAGCTCTCCCCTCTTGTTCCCTGCAGGAGAAACAGGACCAGTAAAAGAAATAGTCACAGATATTCCTTCTGCCCTCCAACACCAAAGCTGTTCCAAAGCACAGATGCTGCCTTCAAACTGACTCAAATTCCAGCCCAGACCTCTCACCTTCCAGACAACTCCTTCCCCAACCCACCCACCAACACCAACCTCCCCAAACACCCCCACAGAAGCCCTCAACACCCCGCCAGGACC
The DNA here is from genome assembly GCF_023055355.1 of Agelaius tricolor. Lineage (NCBI taxonomy): Eukaryota > Metazoa > Chordata > Aves > Passeriformes > Icteridae > Agelaius > Agelaius tricolor. The sequence goes on from NW_027269270.1 coordinate 38,063, forward strand.
TCCAGCTGTGCCCGTCCCTGGTTCCCTGCACTTGCCCTGGGATAGCACTCAGGAGGATCTGCTCCAAGGCCTTCCCTGGCAGCAAAGCCAGGCTGCCAGGCCTGTGGTTCCTGGATCATCCTTCCCAGCGAGCCTTCCTGTGCACGGCTGCTCCACTGGCACATCTGCGCTCAGCTCGCACTTCTCCACTCAGCCAGGGCTGCTGGGAAAGGATCCAGAGCAGCCTGGCCAGCTCTTTCTCCAGCTCCCTCTTCACTCCTGGGGGAGGTAGAACATCCCACAGGAAAGCAACTGGTGCCACAAGGAGTGGGTGGACTCAGGCAGCTCTGGGGAGGCCCCTCAGCACTGCTGTATCCTGAGGGAACGCTGCTGGCCATCCCCTGTGTGTATCTGCAAAAGCTTCAAATCAGCTGCCTCAGCTTCCAGGGCCTCTCTTGGCCAGCATCCTGACGTGGGTGCAGGGCTGCTGCCAGGCACTGCTGGGACCCAGCGGGACAGGACCGGCTGTCTCGTGTCCACGGAGCAGCCCTGACACAGCCAGGGCCATCCCGAAAGCAGACAAACGCTCCCGGCTCAGCAGAGAGGAGCAAGGAGCACTGGGCTGCGCTCAGCGTATCTCAGTTGGGCTCACTCCACCACACGCCCCCATTTTAAGGCTGGCTGATGCCCAGCTGCCAGAAATGCCCGCCTTGTTCTCTCCAAGATGCACAGGGAGAGCCAATGAGCAGGACACCTTGGGAGGCCTTTGCTGAGGCCAGGGACACACCAAGATCAGGCAAGGCTCTCCACGCTGCCTGGCCCACACAGCCCAGCTCTGTGCTGGCCCTGGGACACAGCAGCTGCCACCAAGCAGCAGGCAAATGCATATTGCCAAGACTTGAAACACAGCAGAAAGGAAAGATGTGAAAAGTGTGTGTGTAAAGGCCTTTTAATTCACAGCTCTCACAGAGAGCTTTGGGGCTCATGGCTGGACACAGATGCTCCTGCTCACCCTCTGTCCAAAGGGGGTAACACATCCTGCTGCAGGTGCTTGGGTTGGTTTCCACAGGTCCAGGCAGATGCCAAACCTGCTCTTCACTGCCTTCTCCCTGCCCCTCTGCCAAGTGCAACAGGCCTCAAGGACTGAAAGGAGCACAGAGAGCCAAAGGGGGACACTCACACCTGCCTCACTGGGAGCTCCCTGGGCAGCACTTCCCTTGAGAAGCAAGCCCCTTTCCTCCAAAGGTGTTTCCCCAAATGTGTGGCTTTCCTGGGGAGCACCAACACACCCTTAAGAAACGCTGGCAAGGCTGAATGACTTCAGGTCCTTTCAGGACAGGCACTCCAGCTCTAGCTCCTATTGCCCCAAGTGAGTTTCCAGGTGCAGGGTCAGAGGTGCAGCCCCAGGCCCTCCAGAAACACAAGCTGCCCGCTGCCTCTTCACCTGCCTCAACTCCTGCCTGCGCTCACGGCACCAAAACCAGGCTGTTCCTGGCCAGGGACCAGAGCCCTGTTCCTGCAGGATGCTCTTGCCAGCACCTTCCAGGACTCCTTGCTGTGCACACAGCGCTTTTCATGCCCGATCCCAACAGGCTTTGGAACGCAGAGCCCAACCTGGCTGGCTCTGCCACCAGCACAGCCCAAACACAGGCGGAGGAAGAAGCAGCGAGGGCTGTTTTGTGGCCATGCCCAAGAGAGACTGGAAGGGTGCCCTCCCTCTGCTCTCCCTTGGTTGGCTTTCTGACTGGCTCTGAGCCTGGGGCTGCCGTTCCTCACTTGTGGGGAGCAGAAGCACAGCCGGGATCCCGGCACTGCCTGGCAGCGCTGCGGGCACCGGCACGGCCGCGTGTCCGAGTCTCGGGCACCGCGCTGCTGCTTCATTTGCCCTCAGGCACAGCCAGAGCTCCCTGCTAAGCCCGGATGCTCTCTGCTGCTGCCCTCTTCCTCATCCTGTGCAGGGATGGAGCGCTGCTGTGCTTTCAGGAAGCTATTCTTGAAAGCTTCCAGCATTCCAAGCTCCTTTGCCCTCCATGGAAGCTTGCCATGGAATCCCTCTCAGCTGGCTTCAGAGCATACTCAGGTTGGCTCTTCCAAAATTCAGGGGCTCCAGGGTGCTCAGCAAGATGTGGAACTGCACAGTGCTGTGGAGCTGCACCTTCAGCACAGGGACCTTTCCAGCCTGACCTGCCCTCATTCCCCTTTGTCTGTGCACAAAACACGGCGTGGCAGAGAACGGCAGCAGGGGCCTGTGTGTCCCAGGGCCCCGGATTTGCTTCAGCTCCACAGGGATGCAGGCAAAGTGAAGATGCCAAACTTTTATTAATATAAGGCGAAGCAAAGGGAGGAGCTGGGAGGGAAAAAAGGGGACGGGCAGCGTCTGAGGGCTGGAGGGAGGGAACTGTCTACAGGGAGGGAGAGGGGAGGGAGAAGAAAGTGATGGACAGGCTGAGGGCTGGTGGGGCAGAGCCACAGACAGAGAGGTATAGTGGAGAGAAAAACTGGGGATGGGCACTGTATGAGGGCTGGAGGGAGGGAGCCACCTCCAGGGAGGGAGAGTGGAGGGACAAAAAGGGATGGACAGTGTCTGAGGGCTGGTGGGGCAGAGCTATCAACAGGCAGGGAGAGGGCTGAAGCCACGACAACTGTGCCCAGCAGCAGCTGTGCCAGGACTTCCAGCAGCGCTGGGAGGCGATGTCCTCTTGGGTGTCTCCTGGTGCTCTTCTTGGGACACTGGTTGAGTGGATCCAGAAGATGTCCCTAATTCTTGAGCTCTTGGGGGAAAGTCGGCTTGATTTTCCAGGTCACAGCAGGATGGGCTGGCACGTTGCCTCCAGGCTTGAAGGGCTGAAAGAGAGGGGAACAGAGCCATGGCAACAGCCCGGGTCTGTGGGAATCCTACACGACCTTCGGAACAGGACCATCCCATGCAGAAGGGAGTAGGAGACATTGGAATCAGCTGGGAGGTACTGGCCATGACTCCCCCAGGTGTCCCTGAAATCTCTGTGTGCTCTGCCCACATCGTTCCTCGTCCGCACAGGGAGCAGAGCCCTCCAAAGCCGGGGCAGGGCCTGCAGCTCCTTCCCGCTGTCAGCCCGCTGCCCTCACTCACCCTGACAGATGTGGCGGAGCTCTTGCTGCTGCCTCCTCAGGCACCGCCCGGCCATGCCTGTGAACACAGAGCCTGTCAGGGCGCCAGCGGCACAGCTCCCTACCAGCGGCGCTGCCGGCGCTGTGGCCACACGGGCTGCTGGTCCGGCAGGGCTCAGCCCGGCCCTTGCCGCACGCTGCCGCCCCAGGGCACGGCTGCCAGAGGGCGGCAGCAACAATGCCCAGGCCGGGCGGGGATCCACGGCGCCGGGCCCGGCTGGCGCTGCCGGGGCAGCAAGCAGGGCTGGGGCCGAGCTGCGGCGGGCCGGGCCGGGGAGAGAGCCCGGGCTCGGGGCTCACCGATGATCCTGATGGCCGCCTCTCGCAGGGGCTCCTGTGGGCTCCGCAGGTAGCGCAGGGCCCGGCGCAGGTGCTCGGCCGTTCTGCTCCTGTCCTCTGCCAGCTGCAGAGAGCGGCAGGAGGGAAGGGTTGGCGCGGGCTCAGCCCCTGGGCCGGGCGCTGCCTGCGCCCAGCCCCGGCCTCCCCTGGCCGCACAGGCCTGAGGCGCGGCCAGCAGCCGCTGGCCAAGGGCTCCCGAGGGCAGGGGGCAGAGGGCCGGCTGCTGCCCGGGGAGCCGCGGTGCCGGCCCGCAGCCCCGCCGGGCCGGGGCTCCATGGGCACCCGGCTGGGGCCCACGGGAGTCTGGAGCAGAGCCCCCGTTGCCTCTGGCTGCAGCAGCGGGCAGGGGCACAGCTGCCAGGCCCGCACACTGAGCACCGCCCTCAGGGGCCTTCTCCGGGCTGAGCCTGGGGCTTCCAGGCCCTCCTTAGCAGGCACTCATCGACCTTCAACGGCGGCTGCTCCTTCGACAGCTGTACGAGCTTCCTCCTCTTCAGGAACTCGGCCACACGAACCAGTGTTTCCCGAGAGGCCTGGAGAGCAGCAGAGACCCAGAGATGGCCCCAGAGCCAAGGGCACTGGACCCACATCCCTGTGCCAAGGCCTGGAGGAGGTTGGAGCCCGCAAGGCATCAGGGCAGGAGGCAGCCAAGCCCCCTGCCAGAGATCCACCAGCATCACAGAAAACCTCACCTTTGCCACGTGTTGGTTCTCATCATGACAATAAATTATAAGTGCATACAGGCTCTTGCTCACAATTGTCTTCAGGGGCTTTTTTCCCTCATCCACTACCAATTCCACCACCTTGCTGAAGAGTTGAATGGAGAGCAGCTGCATGTGGCTGTTGTCCTAGAGGAAACAAAAAGACTTGCATCAACTATTCCAGTCCCAGCTGGGCAAAGGCCTGCAAATCCGGAAGGCACAAAGTTTCTGTGAAGCACGCAATGCCTGTGGCTCAGGATGCAGAAGCTTACATGGTCAAAGAGCAGCAGGAGTGCCTCAGCCAGCTTTGGGGCAGTGGTGCTGGATACAAGGATGTCTTTGTGCTGCAGCACATTGGTGAAGACAGAGAGGGACATGCTGACCACCTCTCCATCTGCATCATCCAGAAGATCCACAAGCCGTTGAGACAAGATGCAAATTCTCCTGGCCTGTGTGGAACACATGGCTGTGCTGGGAAGCCACAGACGGCTGCACCGCCACCACCGCCCTGGCACTGCAAGGCCACCCTGCTGCTGCAGGGCCCACAGGCCAAAGGCCTGAGCCAAAGCACTGGGGCAGGTGAGGCAGGAGAGCTGGGAGCAGCTGCCTCAGCTCCTGAAGCCCTGCCAGCCCAAGGGGCAGCTTTCCCCAGCACAGCTTCAGCCACAGCCCCCTTCTCACCATCAAGAGATCCTTGCTGACCACCACGAGGCCTTTGAGTGCCAGGTGACGCTGCTCACTGCACTTGCTGTGCAGGTACCTTGCCAAAACCTTCAGGACAGTGCCACCACATTTCGTCAAGTCCAGGCACTCGAGGACCTGAAAGGCACAGGGCAGTGACAGGGGAGCCGGCCGGCAGGAGCCCAGAAGCGGACAGGGCTGGGCCCAGGCAGCAGCACAGGGCACGGGCACCGTCCTGGCAGCTGTGGCTGTGAGAGGGCAGAGAGCTGGGAGGCAGCTCAGCCAGGCAGTGCTGGCCACCAGGCTCACCTCCACAAGGAATGCCAGGAAGGGCAGATCCCAGTATGGGTCCTGCCTGTTGAGCTGCCGGAGCAAGTGGAGTGCGATTCGAGAGCACAAAGGGACCAAGTTACGGCGCATCTCCCTGGCAAGGGGAAAAAGGCACCAAGACCCTGAGGTGGGGGACAGACCTCTCCCAGGACTGACTCACAGAGGTCTGGTCTTTCCTCAGTATCCCTGGAGGGCATGTGGGTGCACTGGAAGGTGGCCCCTTCTGGGCACCCTCCTCTTCCAGCCTTTTCCAGTCTCCTTGGCCGTTCCTCAGTGACGAGGCTCTCTGGTCCATGACCACAGGCACTGAGTGGGGCACACGGCACAAATGCCGGGGGCAATGGGGACAAGGGGGTCTCACCTGGCCAGCAGACCCATGGCATAGTGCTGGGTGTGAGCACACAGCAGCGTGTCCCAGCCACGCTTGCGCTCCATCGACACCACCTCATTGTCACAGCGCAGTCGGTAGAGCAGAGCCTTCATGGCCTGCACTGCAAACCTGTGTGCAGAGCAAAGCCCAGGTCACACTTGGAGTGCTGGCACTGCCCACAAGGGCATGGGAAGGATAGGAGGCCTGGGACCTGTTGGACTTGCTGGGAAGGTGGTGTTCCTCCTGGCATGCTCTCCAGAAATGATTAGTTTCCACTGGTGGCATCTGCTGTGTGGTGATGACAATATGGAAGAGCAGAGCCACAAACAGGCGGGAGGAATAAAGGATCATGGCCTCGTGGCACTCGGGCACCTGGACAATCACCCAGATCACCAGAGTTGCCTGCAAAAGAAGCAGCCCAAGACAGCGCTCAGTGCCGAGGTGTCCATGGGGCAGGGCCCAAGGGCAGATGCAGGAGGAGCAGCGGGCCTGGTGCCCCCTGAGCCTGCCCCTAGCCCAGGGTTCAGCCCAGCGCCTGAGGCATGGAGAGGATGGAGAGCTGCTGGGGAGGTGACTGAGGGGCAAGCAGAGCCCAGTTCCAGAAACTCAGAGCCAGGGCAAAAACGTCCCTGTCGTCCCCATCAGAGGTGCATGCGCTGTGCACAGGCCAATCCTCCATCACACAGAGCAGTGTTGGCAGCACTTTCTCCACGGCTGGTTCCACTGATCCTATAGTTCTCCACATCAGTGCAGCAGCTCTGTGGGATCAGAGCTCTGTGTCAGGGGCATCTCAGTGCCAGTACCATGCCCTGTGCAGCTGTGGGGGCCCAGGTGACAGAGCCCCGGTGCCCTGAGGGGCAGGGAGGGAGCATTGGCAGCAGGCTCGGGAAACAGAGGGGCCCCAGGGTCCTGGACCTCTCTGCCTGTCTGGCAGAGCCCATAGCACAGGCTGTGCAGGGCCATGGGCCCCAAAGGCTGGTGAGCCCTGAGCTGCGCAGGCACGTGGGCCCCGTACCTGTCACACGTTGGGGCACAGCGCAGGAGGGTCAGCACCACGTCAGCAGGGTGTTCTTCAGCCAGCCTCACAATGTCAATTTGCAGCCTGGCATCCAGAGCGACATGGGACACCAGCCTCTGGTGAATGCTCCTTACAATGGCTGGAACCTGGGGGAGGCATGGGGGAGATTTTGAGTGCTGTCCAAGGCAGCAACTTGCCCAGCTTCCCCCAAGAAGTGCTTCCCTTCCCGCCACACTGTGCTGGCCTCAAAGGCTGAGGGGGCCCAGTGACCATGGCTTGAGGGGACACACGGTCCTGGCAGGCCTCCAGGCCTGGCCCCAGGCTGCTTACCTGCTGCTGAGAAGGAACAGCATTGTCTTTGAAAAAATCCTTAGTGGGAGCAGGCATGTTGCCAGTATTTGTGATGCCCTGAGTCATTCTGCTGTCGGTGTTTCTGATGGCCTTGCTCTCAGTCATCGCCATGTGAACCGCCTTCACCCTTTGATAATTCATTGCATCGTTTCCTGAGGGTGCTGTCCATTCGGGGCTGGCGAGAGGCTTTGCCTGGAACTTGGTCAGCCTGGAGTCACGCTCAGCTTGGACCTCAGCTGCTTTGGTTCCGGATTTTCTATGCCGAATGCACAGAAACATCCGGATCATCTGCAGAACAAAGGACAGGGAAGGCAGGGACGTTGCATGGCGTGCTCCAAGCGTGGTGCTGGGCTGAGCACGGACAGCAGGCCCAGCCCAGCTGGGGGGGGCTGCAGCTACCTTCAGGGTTTTGCAGAAGCGGCCAGGGCCGGGTTCCTGCTCTCGTGTCTTGTCCAGGGCTGCACCTGGCAAAGAGTGAGCGCAGCCAGAGCTGAGGGGCTGCAGGAGAGGCAGGAGAACACAGCCCAGCCCTGCGCTGCCCAGGCAGGGAGAGCCCCGGGATGGCCCAGGGGATGGAGCACGGCCCCTGCGGCGTGTCTGCCCAGCCCCTGTTCCATCCTGTCTGTGGGTATGTCCCCAGGTCATGGGATGGGATGGGATGGGATGGGATGGGATGGGATGGGATGGGATGGGATGGGATGGGATGGCATGGCATGGCATGGCATGGCATGGCATGGCATGGCATGGGGCCAAGCTGGCTGTAGCCATCAGCCCTGTGGCCCAGCTCTGTCGCTCACCATCCTTCAGTGGCTGGAACTGCTCCGGTTTTTCAGGCTGTTGTGCTGGGACATCTTCAGGCCTTCTCTTTTTTTTCGGTCTGAAGACTTTGAAGAGGCTAAGGAATCTACCCGCCATTCCAGAGTCTGGTCTCAAGGGCACCTTCTCGAGAGATGGCTCCGGAATGCTCCAAGTCCTCAAGGGCACCTGCAAAACACACCCCTCGGGAAGGCCACAGGCCACCAAGGCCCACAGTCTTGCCACGAGGTCACCTGTAGGAACAATGCCATGGAAAAGCTCCGGGAGGGACACGAACGAGCGCACTGTGCGGGGGCTCCTCACAGCACCGCTCTGTCCTGTCCTGTCCCGTCGCCTCCTCCGAGCACTGTGGCCTGCTTCTGTCACTGTCAGCTCCTATGTCACCACGTGTCACAAAGGGCCCTTGGACACCGGGTTCCGTTCCATCCCAGGGTCACCGTGCTGCACTGTGTCACAAAGGGCCCTTGCACACACTGCCACCTACCCCAGGCTATGAAGACTTGTCCTGTTATCAGTCACTTTATCATTCACTCAGCGATACAACCCGTATGGCAAAAATATCTATCTCTTTTGATGTATCACTACATGGAGAAAATTTTAATTACTTCTGACAATTCTCCATTATTGGGTGACTGTCTTGCTGCTTTAAAGGTAATGCGTGCCAGCAGAGGTTTGTGCATAGCCACAGAAAAAATCCAAACTGAACCTCCCAGGAAATACCTGGGTTTCAAATTATTGGAGACAACAGTCACCCCCCAGCCAGTGACTCTAAAAACCAATATACACACATTGAATGAGTTGGAAAGTTGTTAGGCACTATTCATTGGATCCACACTTTATTGGGGATCACCACAAAGGAATTATCCTCCTTATTTCAACTGTTAAGAGGAGACCCAGATCTCCCTTCTCCATGGCACTTGACAAAAACTTTCCAAAAGGCTACAGAGACTGTAAGTGATGAAATCAGTAACTCCTTTGCCACGCGTCGAAACCCAGATTTGCCTTTGCAAATGTTCGTGATTCTGCAATTGTGGGATTCACATTCTCTGAACCTGAGAGAAGCAGTGAGAGAAGCAGAAAAAAGAATGATCAAAACAATTCTTAGGTCATTTGCAGGGCCTGTGTTGTGCCAAAGTGGAATGCATAGTGGAAGATTGTTTACCTGAAGGCAGTTGGGGATTGGATTCTGGTGTGAGTGTTTGGATTCATTGGCCAAGTGAATCCATGCGTGTGTGTCGGGACTGCCGGCTGACAGTCCCGAGATTCTGGGCAGTTGATGTCAGTGCTTGGCAGATTCAGTTTAGATGTAATGTAATATAGGGTAATATAATATAGAATAATATAGTATAATAAAGTAACTCATTAGCCTTCGAATAAGATGGAGTCCTCCTCGTCATTCCTCCTGGACGTTGGGCAAAAATATCACCAATATGCAATCTTTCCAACCCTATGCTCTTACTGGTCAATGGGATGTACAGGAGCATCCTCTCTGGATAATAGAGTGTGTTTTTCTGCCACTCACCTTTTCAAAAACTATAACCATTCAACCTGAGATGCTTATTCAGCTGCTGTCGATGGGACGACTCCAATGCCCGAGCCTGACAGGATATGATCCAGCAGTAATGCATCTGCCAATTACTGCAGCAGAATTAGAGACTCTCTTCAGGGATTCACTGTCATTTCAAATTGCTCTTGCAGACTGTAATGGACAATTTTTTCACACGATGCCTCGGCATGCCCTGCTACAATCCTTCAAGGAACTCCCCTTTCAACAACGGCCACTATAAAGGAAAACTCCAATCCCTGATGCAAAAACTGTTTTCACTGACGCATCGGGAAAGACACACAAAGCAGTGACCCTGTGGAGAAATGATAAGGGACAGTGGGAACATTCGATAACCTTTCCACCTGGATCTGCCCAGCTAGTGAAACTCGCAGCTGTGGTAGAAGCATTTTGCCTTTTCTCACAGGAACCTATTAACATTGTTTGTGATTCTCTTGATGTTACAGGAATCATGGAGAGAATTCAGCACTCATTCCTGGAGGAAGTCTCTAACAAAGTTCTTTTTCTGGTATTAACCTCTCTGTACAACTTTTCCCTTCACAGGTCTCAGCAATACAACCTTCTCCACCTTAGATCACACACCCCTCTGCCTGGACCTGTAGTGGAAGGGGATGTCAAGGCGGATGCCCTCGCCATGACAGTCACTATACCACAAAAGTTAGGGCAGGCCAAACTTTCTCATGATTTCTACCATCAAAATGCTTGAGCACTGGGAAAACAATTCCATCTGACGTTGCCACAAGCACGGGGATGTAGTGAATCCTTGCTCACAGTGTCAGCAGACTCTTTCTTTGCCACAAATGTTAGGTACAAACTCACAAGGGTTGAAACCTAATGACATCTGGCAAACAGATGTAACACACATTTCCAGCTTTGGGACTTTTAAATATGTCCATGTTTCTCCTGATACCTTTTCTGGATTCATAGTAGCAACAGCACACAAAGGGTGAGAAATCCTTGGAAATTTCTTGGGAATTTCCCATTCCATGGGAATTTGATAGGAATTTGGGAGGGGAGCTGAAGGATTCTAAATGCCTGGAATGCTTTCATTCCTTGGGAATTTTGGAGGGGAACTGCAGGATTCAAAATTCCCAATGTCCAGAATGCCAGTATTCCATGGGAGTTCATGGGGAATTTGGGAAGGGAGCTGAAGCATTTGAAATTCCTGATGCCCAGAATGCAATTATTCCATAGTTTTGGTGGGAATTTGGGAGGAGAACTGGAACATTCTAAATTCCCGACACCAAGAATACCCTTATTCCTTGGGAATTTGGGGGGGGGAACTGAAGGATTCTAAATTCCCTGTCGTAGACATCTTTTGTGAAAATCCTTTCTTAGGATTTTTTCCCTTCTGAGAAGCTAAGAGGCCTCAGAAACAAAATGTAAACAATGGTTATCTGCTGCTGTGGAATGCAACAGGTGGATCCGTGATTGGTCTCGTGTGGATGTTTGGATTTAGTGACCAGTCACGGCAGAGCTGGCTCTCTCTCTCTCTCTGTCTGAGCCAGCTGCCTTTGTTATCACTCCTTTCCATTCTAGTCTTAGCTTAGCTAGCCTTCTGAGATGAAACTTTCCCTTCTATTCTTTTCTAGTACAGTTATAATGTAATATATATATCATAAAATAATAAATCAAGCCTTCTGAACATGGAGTCAACATTCTCGTCTCTTCCCTCATCCAAGAACCCCTGTGAACACTGTCACAATTCCCAATGCCCAGAAGGCAATTATTCCATAGTTTGAGGGGAATTTTGCATGGGAACTGGAGGATTTGAAATTCCCAATGCCTGGAATGCAATTATTCCATGGGAATTTGGGAAGGGAACTGAAGGATTCAAACTTCCTGATGCCCAGAATGCCGTTTTTCCATGAGAATTTGGGAGGGGAGCTGGAGGATTTGGAAATTCCTGGTGCCCGGAATGCAGTCATTCCATTTTCCAGTTTTGGTGGGAATATGACAGTGGAGCTGGAGATTCAAACTTCCTGATACTCAGAATGCTGTTATTCCATAGGAATTTGGGAGGTGGATGGGAGGATTTGAAATTCCTGACTCCCAGAATACTGTTATTCCATGGGAATCTGGTGGGAATTTGGGAGGGGAGCTGGAGGATTTGAAATCCCCAATGCCCGGAATCCTGTTGTTGTATGGGAATTTGGGAGGGGAACTGGAGCATTCAAAATTTCCAATGCCTAGAATGCCATTATTCCATAGTTTTGGGGGGGGATTTTGGAGTAGAACTGGAAGATTTGAATTTCCTGATGCCTGGAAAGCCATTATTCCATGGGAATTGGGGAGAGCAGCTGGAGCATTCAAAATTCCCGATGCCTGGAATGCCGTTATTCCATGAGAATTTGGAAGGTAAATGGCAGGATTGAAAATTGCCAACGTCTGTGCCTGTCATGTGCCTTTGCAGCTGCCAAAAGGTGCGGTTTTGATCTGTGCCGATCGTGCAACCATTGGCACCAGTGCTTGTGCATTTTGATGGAAAAAAGCTTGACTCAGTTGTGCTTGCTAAAAATGTTTGGCAAAGTGTTTGAAATAACCATTGTCAGTTTGTCTGCTCTCGCATTTCCTTCTGCCATGAATCCTGGAAGCGAGGAATGAGAGACAAAATCTTGGTTAGTTCTGAGTGTCAAAATTGTAGAAAGACATGAAAGCCAACGATATCATTTGTAGCATCCTTTAAAACTGATCCTTTTATTCTTTTAACAATACTAGCAACATAAGATAAATCTGCAATTAAATTCAAAAGTTCTGAAAAGAGCTGAAACGCCCTAAACTACTGCAACCAGTTCAACAATCTGAGGAGAGCCCTCTCTTGTTTGAATATCTGACTCCCATGTTTTGGTTGTTTGATTTTGCCATACTATTACTGATTTGTGTGTTTTCCCTGCTCCATCAGTGAAGAGAGTTATAGCACTTAAAGGCCCTTCACTCAGCATGGGATTTTCTCTCAAACTTAATTTTGCTTGTAACAATTTGTGGCTTGAATAATGAATAGAACAAACACCTGAATAATTTAACAATGCAATTTGCAAATCTTCTGAATTTTGAAAAGCCCAATCAACCCTTTTCACAGGTAAATAAATAATTACAAAATCTTGGCCTGCTGTAGATAGCAATCTGGCTCTAATTATGATTTCAGCTGTCATCTCCATGGCTGTAAAAACTGGTTTTGGAGACCTATAAGGGAGAAAAACCCACTGTGTGATTAACAAAGGATCTCTTTCAGAAGCGTTCTAATGAAAAATGAGACCAAAAAGTTGCATTTTTTTCTCCTAGCACTGCAAGGAAAAATTGCTCTTCTGGAGCACAACAATCTGCTTTGTCTTTTTTGAAAAGCTTCAGTGACTTTTCAAGGGCTTTTTGAGCTTCAGGTGTTAAAGTTCTAGGAGATTTGATGTCAGTCTCCTCTCAAAAAGTAAAAAAGTGGAGCAAGTCCCACATCTGTGTGGAGTTCTACAAGATTCCCTCACTTTTATTTCTAGCTTTAAAAGAAAAGAGGAAGATGTGGGAGTCAACCCAAGTAAGACATAGGGTCAGCTGGATTACACACCAAACAAACCAAGTCTAATCTTCAAGGTCTGGGAAACATTAATCTAAATCAGGGCAAGCCTCAGATCTTATCCCAAGGGCCTTTGGAGTAGTTCTGATAATTAGTCCAAGTTCTACTCCCCTATTGGTTACATGTGTGCCATAGATGGTATTGTTTCTAGAATGTTCCACATCCAGGACTATAAATTGTTACCTCTCCCTTGTTTCTGGCTCTTGGAGCTTCTCCCTATATTGTGTCCTATTCCTCAGCATAGTTCCCATTTTTATTTCTCAATAAAAGTAATTTCCTTGTTGGGCACTCCATTGTTCCCTCTCCTTATCTCCTATTTTGCATCACGTTCACCCTGAAGTCAGGGGCCCCAAAGGTTTGCCACAGCCACCCTCACTGCGACAGCCAGTGCCCAGAAGGCTGACAGGCAGTGCCGGGATCCCGGCTGTGCTTCTGCTCCCCACAAGTGAGGAATGGCAGCCCCAGGCACAGAGCCAGCCAGAAAGCCAACCAAGGGAGAGCAGAGGGAGGGCATCCTTCCAGTCTCTCTCGGGCATGGCCACAAAACACTTGGCAGAGGGGCAGGAGAAGGGAGAAGGCAGTGAAGAATGAGAAAATAACTCCAGCACAGAGTAAGAGCTTCGGACAGAGACCAAGTGTTGCCAGCAGTTGCTCCAGGTGCTCTGGTCATCAGCCCCCAATGCAGGTGGGCTTTGGCTCCCTGTGGCGCAGAAGCCCCCCGGGGGCACAGGTCTCTGGGGCAGGAGACGGGCACCAGTGCTGCCAGGGCTCGGGGGCTGGCAGCTCTGCTTGGGTGGGGACTCTGCCACAGCTGCTGCTGTCAGCGCTGCCCGGGCCCCAGGGCTCAGAGCAGCATTCGTGCCCGGGCCCACACGTTCCCCGTGCGTGTCACACCCGCGGGTTTAGGATGGCCATGGGCCGGGACGTGTCCCAAGGAGGCCGTACCAGATTCCCTGGAAGGCCCAAGGCCCTTCCCGGCGCGGCTGTGTTGGCAGCCCTGGGGGCTCCTTCTGCTGCCCTGAGCCCGCAGAGCAGGGCAGCGTTTGCTGATGCTCTGAGCCCTTCCTAAAGATCCTGTGGGGCTGCCTTAGACACCTGGGGCCAGGCATTCCTTCCAGCCTGGGCCACTTTGGCTGGGCTGGGGGTGGCCCCAGGGCAGGCGGCAGTGTGTGCAAGGGCCCTTTGTGACACGCTGCAGCACGGTCACCGTGTCATGGAATGGGACAGGGTGTCCTTTGTGACGTGTGGTGACATAGGAGCTGGTGGTGACAAGAGCGGGCCACAGTGCTCGGAGCACTCGACAGGACAGGACGGGACAGAGCGGTGCCGTGAGGAGCCCCCGCACAGCGCGCTCGTTCATTGCTGACCTGGAGTTTTTCCTTGACCTTACTGCTGCAGGTGACCTCGAGTCCAGACCACGGGACTCGGTGACCCGTGGCCTTCTCGGGACTTCTCTTTTCCAGGACCCCTCAAGGCCAGACCGCGGGACTTGGTGACTCGGAACTTTCCGAGGGGACTGCCATCCTTGCGGCAGGTGCCCTCGAGGCCAGACCATTGGACTTGTCTACTCAGTGCTCTTCCAAGGCCTCTCTCTTGCAGGTGCCATTGACACCAGATTTTGGGAGAATGGCAGAGAAACGCCAGGGCCTGTTCAGTAGGAAGAAGAACAAAGATTCTTCAGCCACCCCAGCAAAGCAGCGTAATGCGTCGCCAAAGTTCCAGCCATTGCAGGACAGTGAGTGAAACAGCTGGGTCACAGGGCAGATGGCTGCAGCCAGCTTGGCCCCATCCCATGCCATGCCATGCCATGCCATGCCAACCCATCCCATCCCATGTCCTGGGGACGTGCCCATGGACAGGATGGAACAGGGCCCAGGCAGACACCCCGCAGGGGCCGTGCTCCATCCCCTGGGCCATCCCAGGGCTCTCCCTGCCTGGGGGGCTCAGGGCTGGGCTGTGTTCTCCGGCCTCTCCCACAGCCTCTCAGCTCTGGCTATGCTCGCTCTTTCCCAAATGCAGAGAAGAAGCAGGACACCGCTGGTGGTGGCTTCAGCAAATCACTGAAGGTACCTGGAGCCATCCCCACCTGGGCTGGGCCTGCTGTCACTGCTCAGCTGAGCACTGTGTTTGGAGCACTCCATGGAACGCCCCTCTCTTCCCTGCTCTTCTGCAGAAGTTCATTGCATGTGGAAAGACAGAAAAGGAGGATCCAAACAAATTCAGGCCGATTGATTGTAGCACAGCATCAATTGAATGTGCGGAAATGAGTAATTACGTAGTGAAGGCTGACCAGGTAACAAATGAGGCCAATTCAGACACCTGAATGACTGATGTCATAAAAAACACAGATACTACCCCCCACTTTAACTGCCATTTATGCTCACAATTTATTATTCATGGATATTCGTGGTTTTTATCAGAAGTGATAAGCAGCCATTGCCCATGGCTGGAGGCCTTCCAGGGTCATGTGGCCATCAAGCCATGTCCACTTGCCTGCCTCAGCCTTTGAGGCCAGCGCAGTGTGGGGGGAAGGGAAGCACTTGTTTGGGGAAACTGGGGAATCTCCTCTCTCAGGAAGCACTCTAGATTTTCCCACATCTCTTCCAGGTGCCAGAAATGGTGAGGATTATGCACCAGAGACTTGCGTCCCCTGAGACTGCTGATGTCAGGCTATTCATGAACCTTCTGAGGCTGGCTGAAGAACACCCTGCTGGTGTGGTGCTGACCCTCCTGCGCTGTGCCCCAACGTGTGACAGGTACGGGGCCCACGTGCCTGCGCAGCTCAGGGCTCACCAGCCTTTGGGGCCCATGGCCCTGCACAGCCTGTGCTATGGGCTCTGCCAGACAGGCAGAGAGGTCCAGGACCCTGGGGCCCCTCTGTTTCCCGAGCCTGCTGCCAATGCTCCCTCCCTGCCCCTCAGGGCACCGGGGCTCTGTCACCTGGGCCCCCACAGCTGCACAGGGCACGGTACTGGCACTGAGATGGCCCTGACACAGAGCTCTGATCCCACAGAGCTGCTACAATGATGTGGAGAACTATAGGCTCGTCAAGTCCCACAGTGGAGAAGGTGCTGCCAACACTGATCTGTGTGATGGAGGATTGGCCTGTGCACAGCATGTTCACCTCTGATGGGGATGACACAAATGTCTTTGCCCTGGCTGTGAGTTTCTGGATTTGGCCTCCGCTTGCCCCTCAGTCACCTCCCCAGCAGCTCTCCATCCTCTCCATGCCTCAGGCGCTGGGCTGAACTCTGGGCTAGGGGCAGGCTCAGGGGGCACCAGGCCCGCTGCTCCTCCTGAGCATCTGCCCTTGGGCCCTGCCCCATGGACACCTCGGCACTGAGTGCTGTCTTGGGCTGCTTCTTTTGCAGGCAACTCTGGTGCTCTGGGTGATTGTCCAGGTGCCCAAGTGCCACGAGGCAATGCACAAATATGCCCCCCACCTGCTCGTGACTCTGATAGTTCAAATTTGCGACAGCACAGCGCATCCTTCTGAGGAGGTTGACACCTTTTGGAAGCAATGCCAGGAAGAACACCACCTTAACACAAACCCCAGCAGGTGCTCCATCCCACTTCTCCCATCCCTCCCATGTCCCCAAGGCAGGAGCCAGGGATCACAGTATGACCTGGGCTTTGCTCTGCACACAGTTTTGCAGTGCAGGCCATGAAGGCTCTGCTCTGCCGACTGCACTGTGAAAATGTGGTCCTGCGAATGGGACGCAAGTGTGCCTGGGACACGCTGCTGTGTGCTGACACCCAGCACTATGCCGTGGGTCTGCTGGCCAGGTGAGATCCCCTTGTCCCCATTGCCCCCGGCATTTGTGCCCTGTGCCCCACTCAGTGCCTGTGGTCATGGGCCAGAGAGCCTCGTCACTGAGGAACGGCCAAGGAGAGGGGAAAAGGCTGGGAGAGGAGGGTGCCCAGAAGGAGCTGCCTCTCAGAGGGCTCACATGGCCTCCAGGGTGGTGGGGAAAGATGGAATCCTTGTGAGCCAGATCTGGGAGATGTTTGACACCCATGCCTCAGAGTCTTGGTGCCCTTCACCTCCTGCCAGGGAGATGCGCCGTGACTCGATCCCCTTGTGTTGTCGCACTGCCATCCACCTGCTTGGACTGCTCAGCACAGAAGGGCATCGCTGGGATCTGCCCTTCCTGGCATTCCTTGTGGAGGTGAGCCTGGTGGCCAGCGCTGCCTGGCTGAGCTGCCTCCCAGCTCTCTGCCCTCTCACAGCCACAGCTGCCAGGACGGTGCCCGTGCCCTGTGCTGCTGCCTGGGCCCAGCCCTGTGCGCGTCTGGGCTCCTGCTGGCTGGCTCCCCTGTCACTGCCCTGTGCCTTGCAGGTCCTCGAGTGCCTGGACTTGAGCGAATGCAGTGAGAGTGTTCTGGAGATGATGTCAAGGTACCTGCAGACCGAGTGCAGGGAGCGGCGTCGCCTGGCACTCAGAGGCCTCGTGGTGCTCATCAGGGATCGCTTGCTGGTGAGAAGGGGGCAGCGGCTGAAGCTGCGCTGGGGAAAGCAGCCCCTTGGGCTGGCAGGGCTTCAGGAGCTGAGGCAGCTGCTCCCAGCTCTCCTGCCTCACCTGCCCCAGTGCTTTGGCTCAGGCCTTTGGTCTCTGGGCTTGCAGTGCCAGGGCGGTGGTGGCGGTGCAGCCATCCATGGCTTTCCAGCACTGCCTTGTGTTCCACACAGGCCAGGAGAATGTGCATCCTGTCTCAACGGCTTGTGGATGTTCTGGGTGATGAAGATGCAGAGGTGGTCAGGATGTCCCTCTGTGTCTTCATGAATGTTCTCCAGTACAAGGATATCTTGGTATCCAGCACTACTGCCCTAAGGCTAGCTGAGGCACTCGTACAACTCTTTGACCATGTAAGGCTCTGTGGCCCCAACCATGGGACTGGCTGCTGCCCAGAAACTTTGTGCCCTGGGGATTTTTAGTCTTTTACTCAGGTGGGCCTAGAGAAATGTTGGTGAGGTCTTTTCTGCATTCTTTCCTCCAGGACAACAGCCATGTGCAGCTGCTCTCCATTCAGCTGTTTGAAAAGGTGACAGACTTAGTAGTGGATGAGGGGAAAAAGCCTCTGAAGAGAATTGCGAACCACAGCCTGCTCCCACTCTTCATGCACTGCCACGAGGAGAACCAGCATGTGGCGAATGTGAGTTTTGTGTGATGCTGGTGGATCTCGGGGAGAGGGCTCAGCTGCCTCCTGTCCTGGCACCTTATGGACTGCAGCCTCCTCCAGGACTTGGCACAGGGATGTGGGTCCTGTGCCCTGGGCTGTGGGGCCATCTCTGGGTCTCTGCTGCTCTCCAGGCCTCTCAGAAAACGCTGCATTGTGCAGCCGGGTTCCTGAAGAGGAGGAAGCTCAAGCAGCTGGTGAAGAAGGGGCGGCTGTCAAAGTTCGGCAAATGCCTGGTAAGGACTGGTAAGGAGGGCCTGGAAGCCCCAGGCTCAGCCCGGAGAAGGCCCCTGAGGGCGGTGCTCAGTGTGCGGGGCTGGCAGCTGTGCCCCTGCCCGCTGCTGCAGCCAGAGGCCGCGGGGGCTCTGCTCCAGGCTCCCGTGGGCCCCAGCCGGGTGCCCATGGAGCCCCGGCCCGGCGGGGCTGCGGGCCGGCACCGTGGCTCCCCGGGCAGCAGCCGGCCCTCTGCCCCCTGCCCTCGGGAGCCTTGGCCAGCGGCTGCTGGCCGCGCCTCAGGCCTGTGCGGCCAGGGCAGGCCGGGGCTGGGCGCAGGCAGCGCCCGGCCCAGGGGCTGAGCCCGCGCCAACCCTTCCCTCCTGCCGCTCTCTGCAGCTGGCAGAGGACAGGAGCCGAGCGGACGAGCACCTGTGCCGAGCCCTGCCCTACCTGGAGAACCCGCAGGAGTCCGTACGAGAGGCGGCCGTCAGGTTCATCGGTGAGCCCCGGGCCTGGGCTCCCTCCCCGGCCCGGCCCGCCGCAGCTCGGCCCCAGCCTCGCCTGCTGCCCCGGCAGCGCCGCCGGCAGGGAGCTGTGCCGCTGGGGCCGTGACAGGCTCTGTGTTCACAGGCATGGCCGGGCGGTGCCTGAAGGGACAGCCAGCAGAGCTTCACGTTCTCACTCAGGGTGAGTGAGGGCAGCGCGCTGTCAGCGGGGATTGCCCGGGAGAGCTGCAATCTCCAGGCAGGGAGCTGCAGTCGCTGTCGCGGCTGTGGCAGCATTCGCTCCCCGTGTGGATGAAGGGTGGCATGGGCAGAGCACAGGCCGATTTCAGGGACACTGGTGGGGGGATTCGTGGCCAGCATCTTGCAAGGGTCAGCCTCTCTTGTGGCCGATGTGAGAGCTGGGAGCGATGGGCTTAGCAGGAGAATCTCCGGGTGTCCTTCTGGGCTCTGACCCTGGTAGTTCATCTGTCTTGCAGCCCTTGAAGCCATGAGCAAAGATGACAGTCCATCCTCCAGTAACCTGGAAATCCAGGCAATTTTTGGACAAAGATCTTCAGAATTAAGGTCATCTGCTGGACTCAGAGACCCAGGCTGCCAAGAACAGTACCAGGAGACTGTGAAGAGAGGACCACCATTCAGCGTCACTGGAGCTCCAGGCACAGCTGATGCTGGCAGCAGCTGAGCCTGTGGGAGACTCCCCTAGCTACTGCCTTCTCCCTCCCTATTAACAGTTCCCTCCCTGTAGCCCTCAGACCCTCCCCACCCCTTTTTTTTGCCCCCATCTCATCCCATCACTTTCCCTTCCATTAATACTCAGTTTGTTTTTTCCCCCTCCCTGTTGACAGTTCCCTCCCTCCAGCCCTCAGACCCTCCCCACCCCTTTATTTTGTCCCCATCTCATCCCTTCACTTTCCCTTCCCATTAATAAACAGTTTGGTTTTCCCCCCTTACCTGCATCTCTGTGGAAGTGAAGCAAATCCGGGGCCCTGGGACACACAGGCCCCTGCTGCCGTTCTCTGCCACGCCGTGTTTTGTGCAGAGACCCAGAGGAACGGGGGCAGGTCAGGCTGGAAAGGTCCCTGTGCTGAAGGTGCAGCTCCACAGCACTGTGCAGTTCCACATCTTGCTGAGCACCCTGGAGCCCCTGAATTTTGGAAGAGCCAACCGGAGTA
Source organism: Agelaius tricolor (assembly GCF_023055355.1). Classification (NCBI taxonomy): domain Eukaryota; kingdom Metazoa; phylum Chordata; class Aves; order Passeriformes; family Icteridae; genus Agelaius; species Agelaius tricolor. Next base: position 57,996 of record NW_027269270.1, read on the forward strand.
TGCTCTGAAGCCAGCTGAGAGGGCTTCCATGGCAAGCTTCCATGGAGGGCAAAGGAGCTTGGAATGCTGGAAGCTTTCAAGAATAGCTTCCTGAAAGCACAGCAGCGCTCCATCCCTGCACAGGATGAGGAAGAGGGCAGCAGCAGAGAGCATCCGGGCTTAGCAGGGAGCTCTGGCTGTGCCTGAGGGCAAATGAAGCAGCAGCGCGGTGCCCGAGACTCGGACACGCGGCCGTGCCGGTGCCCGCAGCGCTGCCAGGCAGTGCCGGGATCCCGGCTGTGCTTCTGCTCCCCACAAGTGAGGAACGGCAGCCCCAGGCTCAGAGCCAGTCAGAAAGCCAACCAAGGGAGAGCAGAGGGAGGGCATCCTTCCAGTCTCTCTTGGGCATGGCCACAAAACAGCCCCTGCTGCTTCTTCCTCCGCCTGTGTTTGGGCTGTGCTGGTGGCAGAGCCAGCCAGGTTGGGCTCTGCGTTCCAAAGCCTGTTGGGATCGGGCATGAAAAGCGCTGTGTGCACAGCAGAGAGTCCTGGAAGGTGCTGGCAAGAGCATCCTGCAGGAACAGGGCTCTGGTCCCTGGCCAGGAACAGCCTGGTTTTGGTGCCGTGAGCACAGGCAGGAGTTGAGGCAGGTGAAGAGGCAGCGGGCAGCTTGTGTTTCTGGAGGGCCTGGGGCTGCACCTCTGACCCTGCACCTGGAAACTCACTTGGGGCAATAGGAGCTAGAGCTGGAGTGCCTGTCCTGAAAGGACCTGAAGTCATTCAGCCTTGCCAGCGTTTCTTAAGGGTGTGTTGGTGCTCCCCAGGAAAGCCACACATTTGGGGAAACACCTTTGGAGGAAAGGGGCTTGCTTCTCAAGGGAAGTGCTGCCCAGGGAGCTCCCAGTGAAGCAGATGTGAGTCTGCCCGTCCCCCTTTGGCTCTCTGTGCTCCTTTCAGTCCTTGAGGCCCATTGCTCTTGGCAGAGGGGCAGGGAGAAGGCAGTGAAGAGCGGTTTTGGCATCTGCCCTGACCTGTGGAGATTGAATCATCATATAATCAAGGAATAGTTTTGTTCCATGGGACCTTAAGTACTGTTTTCTTCTGCTACCTGCCCTGGTCAGGCTATGCCTTCCACTAGATAATATTGCTTCCAACCTTGTCTTGAACACTTCCAGGAATGGGGCAGACAGGTTTTCTGGTCAACGTGTGTTAGAGCCCCATCATCCTCACCAGAAAGAATTTCTTCCTTATATCCAGCATAAGTCTACTCTTCTAGTATAAAGCCATTCTCCCGTGTCCTGTCAATATATGCTTAATATATAAATTCAATCTTTAGTCTTAATTTGTGAATCTGAAAGATGGAGATGTTCAGAACTTTTTGCAAGACTGAAGAAGCTGCAGTTTTTCTTGCCTGACAGGGAAACCTGGTAGTGTTTCACTAAATGGTATCCTTCAAACTGTTTTGTTGGGCAGGTGATGTCTGTGACTGAAATATGAGGAAAGGAAAAAAATTTGCTCTTGTAAAGTTTATTTATTACAATCTCTTTCCTTTTCAAAATGATAAGTGATGAAGGTTGGAGGCAGGAGAAGTGGAGTAAGTTTAGTTTCTCTGGATCTAATGAACTGTAGATCCTCATGATCTATAGGTGCAGAGATCTGAGCATTACAGAGATTGCTATTATGTTCTTCCTGGCAAGCAACAGAATAAAGGAAGGGAAGCTTGGGGAACAGTCAATTTCTGTTGGAAGCCTTCTTGTAACCTGAAGATGTGAGATCTGTGGCCTTGCTAAGTCTGGTGTAGTTCAGTGACTAATGACTAAGTTGGCTTTTAAAACAAAACCCCAGACTATAGGGTTTGAGTATTTACCTGAAGAGGAGATCAGTGAATGCTTGTTTAGCTCTGCTGAGTAGCCAAGGGAACAACCAGATCTCATTGGTGGAAGCAGGCTAGAGATTTAATGTAAAAGAGTGTTGTTCCAGTATCAAGAAAAGTATCTTTGGGTGATAATGTGAACACAACCCTGTATCTCTAAAATTATTGTTCATAAGATCCACTCTAACTTTGATTTCCTCAGGTAGTCTCTTATACTGGATGTTTCCAAGTGTAGTTTCAGCAGATGTTTCTCCATGTGCTTGTGGAAGTGGGAATGTACATTCCATACTCAATTTCCTCTTCCTGGTAATGATTAAAAGTTTTTTGATTGTTGCGGTCAGTAGATTTATAGTTAAGACTCTGGTTTTGGTCTGTTTAATATACAAGCAGGAGAAGGTTTTGTGGTGGCTCTTTGTCCCAAAAGCAGTGATTTTTGTGTGATCTAAGAGGCTTGTTAGGAGTCTCTCTTGCTAAATATCTCTGTAGACAAGCTGTCAGGAAGTATTGCTCTTCTTTCTTGGACTCCTCCTTTTCTGTGAACATGCTGAGTGATCATGTAAAAAAGCCAAGATAGCAAGATTAGAATCAGAAGAAGAAATTTAATGCTGATAAATAGTTAATAGTTCTCATCTGGATGTTGCTGAAGTAAAAAAGTCGTGATGCAGCTTGTGAACCTGAAAAGGGAAAACAGGCGAGTCTGTGTGCTTCTAGGGAAGGAGAGAATTTCAGCTGTCCTGTTCAAAATCCTGCCTGTTCCCTCAAGCAGCCTTTTTTTGGAGCACTTAGGTTTATCTTAGTGGAGAACAGGTATTTGTCTGGAGATGAGTCTGCAACAAGGACCTGACTTCCTCTCTTTTTTCCTGTGAAAAATCTAAAGGGCAGGCAGATCTTTGAGTCCTCATCTGTCCTTCAGCCTGGGCATTCCCACCACAAGAAGAGATGTTGATTTAAAAGAAAACATGCCCAACTTGGGGAAGCAGAGGGAGATCTGAGCTTGAATGAGAAATGAAAATTTGCTGTGGAGTAGAAAAAGACTGAACAGCTAATCAGGATATTATAGTGCAGCTCTGGCAATGCAGTTAATTTTTAGAAACAAGACCTAGGGTTGGTTCCCTAGCATAGGGAATGTCAGTTGCTCACATTTTCTCTGTTCCTGTGTAGATAGGAAAGAAGGGTCCTGTGAGAATTTTTATTATGCTTTGTCAGATTCATGTTAGCAGAATGAACATTCACCATTTCCAGACTTCTTTGGAGAGCACCTTCACAGCTTGTCTTGTCCAGAGTCAGTGTGTTGAACACTTGTTTTTCTTGAGACACGTTGGGAAATATTTGTGCTGTCAAATCTGCATGGCTTTCATGTCTGTTTTCAGAGAACCTTTAATATTTACTTGGAGATTTTATTGTCTCTGTGTTGGTGGAAACCCTCCCTTTTTTCTTGTCATGAAGAACTTAGAAGTCTTTCCATTTTTCTGAAGATAATTCAATGCACTGCCAGTGCCAAGAGGATGTTTGAGAGGTCTGAACCTTTTTTTATTTTGTGAATAACAAACTGACATAGAGCATCAGGGATTTAATTTCCAGGCAAGCTGCAAAATGCGAGTTTTCATTTCTTCTTTGCTATTAGCTAGAGCTGGAAATACTCTGCTGTTACAGCAAAAAGTTAGGAGGATATTGTGACTGTCTGGGGGAGGAATGGAAGTCTTTGCCTTTGAACCACGTTTTAGAATCATGTTTATTTTAAATCTTTTGGCCTTAGCAAAAAGCTGAACAAGAACAATGTGTTTCTGTAGTTTCCTAGTGTTGTCTCTCCTTGGGGGCGAGAGGTCTCTCTTTAAAACTCATTTCCCATTCAGTTTATCTCTTCTGAGTTCCATCCAGTTCCCACTCTAGTCAGTCACAAGTATTCTGACTTAACAGCAAGTTGATTGGGGTCAAGATCCATGATTTTAACAGTGTGAAGGAAGTTAGGAGAACTGGTTAACACCTCCAAATAAGGCCCTGCTGCAAATGACATGGATTTTTTCCTCCATCTCCTCCAAAGATGAGCAGGAATATTGACTCTAAAATGATAAGTTTCAATGTTGGCATCTTTTTATCATGAGAAGTGACAGATGAGGAGTTTTTTTTTCCATAGAAGGTCACAATTTGTTGCATTGTTTGTTTTATGGTTTTTTTATAAGCAACTTCACTGCTTAACTTTCATTTGTCAAAATAACATTCCAGTGTGAGTGGGATGTCCTCCCTATGAGACACTGCTGGGAAGGATGTGGGGCTCTAGTCCAGTTGAGAGAGAAGTTCTTTCCCCTTTTAGAAAATTCTTACTGTAACTTGCACTTACCCAATTTTTGGGTCCTTAATGGTATCTGAAGAGCTTCTAATGAAGTATTCTTCACTAGAACATGACTCTTTCTGGCACTTGCAAAAATGCTCCTGGAGTCTCAAGAAAAAGCCATTTAGAAAGAATTTCACAGGAATCCTGGAATGCTTTGGGTTGGAAGGGGCCTTAAAGCCCATCTTGTTCTACTCCCTGTGCTCCAAGCTATGTCGAGCCTGGCCTTGGACACTTCCAGGGATCCAGGGGCAGCCACAGCTTCTCTGGGCCTCACCACCCTCACAGGGAAGGATATCTTCTCAATTTCTTATCAAACCCTGCCCTCTGTCAGTGGGAAGCCATTCCCCGTGTCCTGTCACCCACACTTCTGTAATCAGTCAGAGCATGTCCCCAGTCCTTGCCGTGTGTCTGCAGGTGGAGCAATGCTTCTGTGTGTGCTGGGGCCTTCTCAAAGTGAGGCAGAGCAGATGGGAATCTACAATAGAGTGGGAAGTACATTAATTAATCTTTGCTTCCCAGTTTCTTCCAACATCTTTGCAAAATAGCCACGATGAGTCATCCTGAAGCCTGGTCATTTTTCCTGTGGTTAAGAGTTCCCAGACTTTTGTTGGATGTGTCCTGTTGGAAGCATGGATTTACTCCAGGCTTTTTTTACAAGGATCTAAGCTATCATAAATAAAAGTCAGGAATCCTTAGCTGAAAGCCTTTTAAAATAAAAAAAAATTTAAACAGTTGAGGTTAGTATAAGGGGCCATGTCCTGATTTATGTATGGATCTAAACCAAATCCTATTCCCTGTAGGCAGGATTTAAGTCATATTGTTGCAGTGCTGCTCCCACAGAAGCCCATGAAAAATCTTTCAGTGACTTCAGAGAGGACAAGGATTCCATCTCAGATCTAGCACAACCTCTAGAGAACACATCTGGCCACTGGGAAGAGGACAACTGTGATAAGGAATTTTGCAGGCTCTGTTAGGAAGCCACTGAGAACAGGACTGCCTAAAGCATAGGAAACAGCAGAGGGGGAAGGAAAAATAAACAAGTACCGACCTGTTTAACCTTAAATTCAAATTTATTTCTGCTTGTCAGTGTCTTTTACATGAGGGAAAAGGCAGTGCTGCTTTTGCCTCTACCTCTAAGCTTCATGCTGTCTCTAGGCACATAGTACAGAACTTAGATTCTAGTAAAGGAGTAAATTTACCACTTATGGCACCAAAATTATTGAATGGGGGAGGCTGAACTCCAGAAATACCAGCATATCTGCTCTGATCAACTTAGCAGCACACCACAGGAGCACTTTCTTCTGGTTGTGTTGTATCCCACACAATGGCAAATGATGCTTTTCCCTGCAATAGTTGCCTTGGACAGAAGTCATGCAGTGGGAGTGTAGACTCAAAAACCAAAGTTTTGACTCCAGAAGAGTTCTTATTCAGAATTACTGGAGGACTTTTCTTGTATACCACAGATGCAGCTGGAAAGCTCGAAACAACTCTTAGCTTCTTGTCCCTGTAGAATTTGTTACAGAATTTGGCATCCTTCAATGTTCATGTTTGAAACCTATTGGGTTTTTAGCTGTGTTCTGTGTTTGCTGGTGGAGCTGGTATCAGCCCTTGCCTCCACAGTGTGTGTGTTGTCACGTGAGTGGTCAGCTCTACAGCAGCAAAACCAGTCAGCAGGAGGAATAATTTGGGGAAATTCAAGTTACTGCACTGAAAGCATGTTCATTTTAATATTTTGGCCTGGCAAATTGCTTATTCAGACAGTCCAAATTAGCTAAAACTCATAAAATATAATAGTAGTTGCGAACAGAGGGACTTTGAGGATGAACTATGATATTTAGTAGTGTGTTCACAACATGAGTGTGATTGGAGGACAGAGTCAGAAAAGGAAATTATAAGAATTACCATAATTTGGACCACTTCCCCCACATGTGATATGTGATGTTTCTGTGTGCCTAAGCACTCTGGACCCTCTGAGATGACTGGGGAGATGGATTTATCCCAAAGATCCTGGGGAAGGAGCTTAGAATCAGAAGGAAGATAAGACACTGTGGACTCAGAGATCTCTTGGCAAGTTCATTAACTCACCAAAGGCTTGTCCTAGGTTTGAGGCTGGGTTTAGAGCTGGATCCTTTGATTCTGTTTTTTTATATTTTTTAATCGGGTCTCGAGCACCTTGGCAGTTTTGCAGCTCTCCCAGACATACTCTGTGGCCAAAACAGAAGCCCTCAAGAGCCTGGCAGCTCAGGGATCTCTCAAACACTTTCAAGGGTCCTCTCAAACACTTTGCAGTGTTTGTGACACTGAAGGACCGTGGCAGGCCTGTTAAAACCCCTGTGTCCTGCATGACCACCTGGGCATCCTTGTGTCTGTCAGCCCAGTGGCATACTGAGGAGTGAATCAGTGGGGAGAAAAGCTGTCAGAGGTTCTGCTGGACAATTTGTCCCCATGGCAAGCCAGAACAGCTCCTTGAACTGTTTTGGAGCTTGACTCATGCCAGGAGGGGACCTTTTCTCTCAGCAATTTCCCGACTGCTTTCTGGGCTCATTTGTTTTTCTTGCAGGGGTGGTTTGTGCTGCAGGGACTGCAAGGAGAGGGCATTCATCCTTCCTCTGACACATCCCTGCCTTGCCCCCCTCCTGCTCCTGGAGAGCACAGCTGGCACAAAGCCCTCCTTGGAGAGGTTAACCAGATGGATGGGCTCCACAGCGGGCTGGGGCTGGTAGGAAATGCAGCGGTGTGCAGTGCCAAAGCCATGATGTGTGTGCTCTTTCCATTGGGAGCACTGACTCATAAAACAGAATAAAAAAGCTGTTACATTTCTGCATGATGAAAAAAACGGGCTCCAGTCTAGTCCCTCTTATGCATTCACACAGCCTCTGTCCAGTGAACACTTTCCCTGTTAGGGCTTGTGAAACCTGGCTTCCCTTGGTAGGAATTAAATTTATTTCAGCTGAAAAGAATTGGGTGTCACCTTGGATGGGCCTTCTCCTCACCCCTAGCTAGGGCCAAGCACTGGTCTTGTGACTTTTTAAATACAATCCAGATTATTTATTTGCTGTTATTTTAATTGAGCTGAGAAGAGCTTGGCTGTGTCTCCCTTGGGTTGTGCTGTCAGCTGGTTGCTGATCAGTTTTCCAAGGTATGCTTGGTAGAAAATAGAGAAAGAAGCCCTTCCCATGGCCATGGTTCCCACTTCTGATTCCTGTTTAAAGCACAGAGTGTGACAGACCAGCAGGAGAAGTGGATCAGATAATCAGAGGCAAGGAAGCTTTGGAGAGGGTGGGAATATTCTCACTGTATCCAGCATGAGGTGCAACAATTAAACACTGGATTTTATTGCATGATGTCTTACAAAATAATTGTGATGTGCTGTTAGACCTTGTGAAGTCTTGTAGACAAAGTTTGGGCAGAAAGCCCTTGAACCTCTAATTATTCCAGCTATGAACTGAGACACACAGCTAAGTTGCAGTTTATATTGAATGTTGAGCCATGGCCTCAAACTACCTGAGATTTCTGCAAATGCCTCTTTATGTTGCCTAAAATAAGAACAAATGAAATATAATTCAAATATTGTGACAGATCTTGAGCTGCCTTTGGTAGCAGCAGCATAATAAATGTAGAAGCTAAGCAGACTCTGTCAAGTCTGGAGTTGGATCAATGATCCTTGTGGGTCCCTTCCAACTCAAAATATTCTATGATTAAGAAAGAAAAAAGTGTTTTGCTTTGCACTGAGGTTCAGACAAAGCTCAAGGAATCACTGCTGCTTGCCCACACCCTCACAGTTGATAATTGTGTGAGTTGTGCCTTAGCCAAAACCTGTTCCTCATTTTTTGTGCAGCCCAGGCTTGGATGCCCAGCTCCAATGGTTTTGCTAGGGGGGGAGGTCAGTTTTTTGGGAGAGTGTAACCTGCCTTCTAGAAGGTTGAATCTCCTTTGTTCTGTTCACCCCAGGCCCTTGGGAATAGTTTTTCTCCATCTTTCCTGCAGGTTCCTTCAGGAACTGTAAGGCCACAGTTGTGTGTCTGATCTAGGTGGTGTAAAGACATGGCACTGTTGTTGTGGCAAGGCTTGTCCTCTCAAGCAATACCTTCCAAGATTTATTTTTTTAGGGGGAATCCAGAGGGATGTGTTAGCAAGGTTACAGTTTCTTGGTGACTACTGCATCTCTCTCAGCATCCGGCCACTAAATTCAATTTTCGTGAGCTTAAGGCATCCTAGAGAAAAAATTCTTGTTGCTTGGATTGGACTTGGATTTTTCTTGGATTTTCTTTGACCAGTGGGTTTTTCATGTGCTCTGGGAATGCATCCTTGCCTTTCAGTTCAGTGTTCTGGCTAGATGAACTTATCAGTGCGTGTGAATTTCTGGAGGCAGGGTGGTTTCCTGCTCACAGTGGGAATAAAGTTAAAGGCCAGGAACTCTGCTTAAATCCTTTTGTTATTAGCAGAATGTACTGTGGCCTTTGGCACCCCCTAATTCTGCTTCTCTGCAAACTGATAGATGATTATGGTGATTATGATAAGTATGGTAATTAGGGTACCTGCCATTTGTGGGAATGTGGAGGATCCTGGAGAAGAATGCAGCCTTTTTGGAATTGCAAACCAGTAAATCTGTTGAGTATTAATGGTTTTTGTTAAATTTATTGAGCCCTTTGGGACTGCTGAATGAAAGACCTTACATAAATGACACTTAATTATTGTTATTGCTAGAGAAGGGCTTGCACAAAAGCAGCAGTTATCTGGGAATCTGGGAAACAAAGGTCTGGAGCTCGCCGCCAACATCTGCTACCACTTAAAACTTACAGTATGAGGCACTAATTTGGAGAGAGAGATTCTGCAGCCCCTGAGTGTGGCCATCCTTTGGTGAGGCTCTTCATATCCTGAATGTGTTCTGCCCACCTTAACTCCTTGGGGAGGGAATCTGCCCTGGGTGGTCACAGGGGTTGTGGGACATTCTGGTTACAAATCTGGTTACAAATCTGCTTTCAACACTGTTTCCTTCCTCACAGGATTGAACAGGAATGGGCAGTGATGTTTTTTACTCACGACCTCAGGTGTCCTCACAAACATGGGCAGGACTGTGCTGCAGAGCACCAAGCAAAGTTTTCCAAGGCAGGTAAGGAAGCTTTCTATTTCTAGGAGCTCCTTCAACCTCTTGGGTCTCAGCATGTGGAAAAAATCCATTAATGTGTGGTGTTTGGCTTTGCTTCTGGAGCAGTGGGAAGCTCCACCCCTCCATTTGAAGGGAACCTGGGAACCTTGCAACACCAATCTGCTGTGAGTCATGTACTCAGTGGCTTCAGAGGAGGGAGTAATGAAACCTTCTACCCCCCCAAGCTGATTGCCAAGGAGTGCTGCCATGTCCTAGCAATTTCATGGATACTATGATGAATTCGCTGACAAGCTTCTTGGAGCCTTTCTGCACTGCAACAACAGCAGAGGGAACAGGGCAGAGCAAAGACATTTATTTAATGCTTCTATTTCTGTTCCAATAAACCAATAAACTGTGAACTGGCTTTTGACCATCAGGTTTGCTCACAGTCATGAGGAGCAGGTAGTGGTGACTGGTGGAGTTTTGTGTGTTGACTGAACTGAACTAAATTCTTCCCATAACAGCTCAAATGGATCACTTACCCATTTTGGGAGCATATTCAGCTAAAAACAAAGCCCACTATTGAGTAAAGCACTGATTTCTTAGTCCTATTTTTAAAATGTAATCCGGGGAGTTTCCAAATCTGTAGAAAGAGGCCAGAACAGCATCTCAGATGTGTGAACAGCCCTTCTAGGGCACACAAGATCCAACCTGAGGTTTAGTTTTATGTTAGGTTGAGGAGGAGTTTGCTTTTTGAAGATCTCTCATGGCACACAGACTTCCTCATCACTAGGGCAAGAGAGGGCTGCACTTCAATCTCCTCTCTCATCTCTGGCCTCAAGTTCCATCTGCTGCATTTGTGCCACTGCTGGTCAAAATGCTATTTTAACTCCATTTGATACATAAATACTTCATTATTCAGCAAACTCTTTTGTTAGAGGTTGGAAGGAAAGAAACATTTCTTTTTCTGAGACCCTTTTTCTTTAGCAGCTCAACTACAAATGGAGGCAAAGAAAGAGAAACAGTGGTTTCCCTCCTGTACTTTTTCTCCTGTTTGATCTTCCCACCTCTTAGGACATTTTTGTTGCTCTTTCCACGCCACAGAGATGAATGTTTCCTTCAGCATCTGCCCTCCCTTGAACCCATCCCCACAAAGGCCTGTGGTTGCTCAGCACCTTTGCATTAATAATGATTTGGCTGAGAGCGGTGCCCTGTGCTCAGGACAGCTGGGATTGCTCTGGCACTTGCTTTCCCAGAGCACTAGGAAGGAAGATTTCCTCCACAGCAGCCCTGCATAGCTCAGGAGAGAGTGGAGAATGGAATGCCAAGGATCAGTTGGTTCCCAGATAATTTCATGGTGGCAGGAGCTGTAATTTCCATGGTGGTTGGTTCTGGTTTGGACCAAGAGTCCACTTGGTCTTCCCACTTACGTGCTGGACTGGGAGAGTGGAAATATTAATTTGAGCATGGAAGGTTCATGCCTTTGCTCAGGAGAATGGAGAACTGGGTTTTGTACATGGATGTGAACTCTGTTTTTGCAGGGATCTTGTTTCTTTATAAAGCAGCAGATACACATTTCCTTCCCAAGGCATGCAAGACCTTTTCACTCAGGATTTGCCTGTGTTTTCATAGACTTTGAAATCAGATCATGCTCAGTAGTTCATATGCACGATTCAAACTGTTTGGTTTCTGCTCTGCAAAGTTATTGATGCTTAATGGGTTAACTCCCTTAGTTAATAAGAAAACTGATTTTTTCTTCCTGGTCTTGAAGTCTCCCCTCAGGAACAATTCAAGCTGACTCCCTCATACTTTTGACAGCCTTTGATACTTTCCTGACAAGGTCTTAAGTAAGTATTGTTGCTCCCTAGTGATTTAGAAACAGTAAGTCAGAACCTCAAAGACTGAAAACTAAAATCAAAATTACTTTTTTTTTCTGCATCTTCTGTTTCTAAATATTTTAAGGCTTGTTAGTTCCTGTTCCCCAGGCCTTGCTGAACTGTAGCTGCTGAAGTGCTTTTTCTCACAAAATTACTCCCAGAGCAGCATTTTGAACAAGATACTGGATAATCTGACAGTTGACAGCATTGATTGTGCAGAGTGTTATTGGCTTGTTCCCTGTGCTGATTTTAAACATTTCAGTGGTGTTGAATATTGCTGAGAATCTGATTAAAATTTTGATGTGCTCATCCTCAGGTTGTCTGTGCAAGAGGGAAGTACCTGGGCTGGATTTGAGGCAGATGGATTAAAATCTAGGTTCTATGTGGAGCACATGGAGCATCTTCCTTGCTTATGCATTCCCTAACAGAGGAACTGAGGTCAGGACAAGCACCAGTGTGGTTGGAAAAGATCATTCTCAGCGTTGGTCTGAGGGCATGTACAGATACAAGAGTCCTTGATGTCAGGGAGGGAGAAATCCTGTGCTGCTGCAGCTCAGTTTGCCCTCCAGTCTTTTTGGTTGTGATCTCTCCAGGCACAGCTACTGCTGAATTTGCTCCTTGGGACCATTTGACACATCCAAATTGGGGATTTTATTTGGAACTGGAGAGAAAACACAATCCTAGTGCATTTTGCACCCTCTTGGATCAAGAGCTGGATGCATTTTCTATCTTCCCCTGCAGTAGTTTCAGGAAATGTTGTTTTGTTCCTGGTGATGCTCCATCAGAGCTGCTCTGAGGAGATACTCTGGCTGACACTCAGCTCCAGCCTTGGAGCTTGCTCCAGCACCATTCCTGCCAAATGCCTGGCCACTGAGTCCCTGCTTCCCAGCACCAAGAACTGGCTCCTTGCAAGGTGGGGATCTGCTGGGGGAGGGAGGCATTTCATGAATCACAACTCCCACGCCTTTGCATACCCACGACTTCCCAGCCAAAATACTTCCACCCTTATTCACACCAGATCCCACCTTTACTCCGGAATCTTTTCCATCTGTCCTGCAGGCTGCCCTGCAAAAGGAAGATGAGAGAATCCAGGGCTTCTCTGAAAAGACAGAGAGCTGACTTGAAGCAATAAATGTGTGTGCCTGCATCCAGTGGCCCCTGATCTCCCCTCTTCCTGCTGCCACTGCCACCACCAACACAGCTGACAGCAGGAAGAGGATGGATTTACCAGTCCATGCTGTAGGAATATCTTACAGCTGGACAAGAAGCAGTCTCAAGCAGGAAAAAGATGGATTTACCAGTCCATGCTGTAGAAATATCTTGCAGCTGGACAAGAAGCAGTCTCAATTTTGAAGTGGGTACCTTGAGAAGCTTTCTCAGCTCTGAGAGCTTCCAGAGGGACTCTGCTCATTTTTCATGGGATGTGTATTTGATGGTAGGCCAAGGAGGACATTTCTTCTGGGTCTTTAGCAAGTGGCAGGGATTTCCTGCAGTGTGGACTGTTTGAAGCACCTAAAAGCATGTGCTGACTGGTGTAGGGCACTCTAAAATGGCTTGGTTTGGAGAACCTGGGTGAGAGTATCAGGCAACACCCAAAGCTTTTGTGCTTTTGGGATATTAGCAGTGCCTGGAAAGGAAAATATAGAGATTTTCTTGCTGGTGGGGAGTGGTGAAAGCAACCACCCTATTGCTGGAATATTAATCATTAAATACAGGCATCTATTGCCCTTTCTACCATATGTTGGGGTGGTTAAGGGTGTTATTCCCCTCCTCGTTCTTTTCCCATATCCATGAAATAAAGATGGTCTCTTGCCTGTTTATCTTGCTAGATGTAATGCAAGGATATTAATCCCATACTCTTTGAGTTGGTGGTTGGATACCCATTGAAATGGTGAGGCATGAAGAGGCCAAATCCCACTAGGCTTATCTTGTCCTCAAAGAGATTCCCAGAGCTGGATCTGCTCTGTAAAATAAGAACTTCAGTATGAACAGAGCCCCTTGAGCGGGTTGAGGATGCTGAAGGTTGGCAGGAGTGGCTGCAGCTGGCTCATGGTTTGAGGAGGAAATGCCAGGCAGGAGTTTGTCACTGTGTAACTGATATTCTTAGCTCCACCCTGCTCCCCGTCCTCCAGCTAAAGCTTTCCATGGAAAATTTAGCTACCATTGGCTCTGCTTGAGGCTCCAGGCATTGAGGCAGCTTTCATTCGTGCTGTTCAGGTCTTTAAAAAAAAACACAGCAGGGACTAAACCCCCAGTGAGGTCACAGTCTGGGTAGTGACTGATGGATGAAAAGTTGGCCTTGTCCCCCAAAATGGTGATTATTACTGTCTTTATAGTCATGTCTGGGGTGTTCAGGTTACAGAGAGGGGGTGGTGACTCAGCTCCATCAACATCTGAGCTGCCTTACAACGTTGTCTGTCTTCATGAACCACCTTGGGCAGACTGGCAGTGGAGCTCAGTGCCTCCCATCAGCTGGGCTGAGTCTTGGCTGTGGTGGGAGGCAGGTTCTCCCCAGCTCAGTGATAAACCACTCTCCACTTAGGCTGGCACTAAGAGTTGGGAGCATTTGCTTTGGAAAGGTGTTTGGCATTGGACAACAAAGAGTCAAGATGCTTATTCTGTTCACAACTGAGCTGCAGAGGATTTCAGGATGTGGTTCTGACTTTTTCTTAAGCATTTTGCTTTCCTCACAGCTTTGTCTAATGTGATAAGATTTCAGAGAGCTGGTTCAGCCAGAGGTGGGTCTTCAAGCATCTGCAGGTTCACACCAGGTATCTGTGTCAGAGCTAGAAATAAACCCCATGTCTCCAAAGGCTTGATCTCATCACTGCCAGGGAGTTAGAGGTGCTTTTTCCTTGTGTTATATGAAAAGAAGGTTGGGCTGGAGTGTCTGCCTTGGCAGACACTGCTTTTCCTTTTCCAGGGAATGAGGGGAAGGGATTCCTTCCAGTGGCAGTGAGAATTGCCTTTGTGTTCAAGCCCATAAACTGCAAGAGATGAAGCTGAACATTATGTACAGATTAGAAATGTAGCTTTGCCCAGGAACTAAAGATGCAGGAAAAAAGAGTCAGTGCTTTGGCAGCAGCCTGGAACGTACACTGAGTTCTTATGTTGGGTGTGGGATTAAAGCTTCTTCTTATGGCCATTGCAGGGAAGTCTTTGAGACTGTCTTCCAGTGATTCTTGGAGTTTTCCTGGGAAATGGGGAATGGGTGCCGTGGGGGAATGCTGCAGCACTTCTGTAAACCAAACCAGCTGCTTATTAGCCTTAAAGCTCTACTCCTCAAGCTGAACGTGCTCCACTGCTCCAGGAAAAGTCATGCACTTGAATTAGAAAGCCTGAGGCACTCTGTTGTTCTTTGGGTTTTTTATATGTGGGAGAAGGAGTCACAAACTTTATTTTATTTTCTCTTCACTGTGTTAGGGTGGGGAAGAGTTTTTTTAACAAGAATGAAAAAAAGATGAGCTGTAACTTTTTCTGTTTGGAATCTGAGGGGGTAAAAAAATCACACCTCTAAAAAAAAAAAGAGAGAAGAATTTTATTGGACCTGTTGAGGACACAAAAAATGTCTTATATTTCAGTTCAGCTCCAACAGCTGAGCTTGGAAAAGAAAATTAGTAGAAGAAAGAAACATTGTTTTAAATAAAACCACTTCAAGTTCTAAACTTGGAACTTTTCCCTTGAAAAATGTTACAGCGAAACATTTTGTGAAATTTGAAACTTAAAACCCATATGGAGTCACTCTTTCCTATGAATATTTTAATTTTCATTGAGGTCTCTATTTGCTCCAGTGCTCTAGTGAAATACTCCTAAATAATGTATGCCTCTAAAAAAAGTGTCTCTTCCCTGCATTTAACCCAACTGTCGTCCAAAGCACCTTTTCTATGAAGGGGGAAGATGTGTCAAGGTGTATTTGCAACAGGGAGAGCCTGAAGCACAAAGATACCTTCAGTCACTCTGACCAGCTGGGTGGTGCTGGAAGATGGAGAGAGAATTTCTGAAAGGCACGGAGGGATAGAAAAAGAGGGGAATGGTTTAAAACTCAGAGAGAGAATGTTTAGATCAGATATTGGAAAGAAATTCTTCCCTGTGAGGGTGGGGAGGTCCTGGCATTGGTTGCTGTGGCTGCCCCTGGATCCCTGGAAGTGTCCAAGGCCAGGTTGGATGGGGCTTGGCTGGGATACTGGGAGGTGTCCCTGCCCATGGCAGGGGTGGAATGAGATGGGCTTTGAGGTCACTTCCAACCCACATCACTCTGGCATTCTGTGACCCCAGGGCTTCACCTGCAGTGGCTGCACGTGACCTGTTGAGTTCGTGAGGTTGTCCTGGTGTCTCTGTCTGTCCGTCTGTCTGTCTGTTGGAAGCCCAGCCACGAGGAGCACGTTTGGCACTGTGCCTGCTGCGTGACGCCGTGGGCTGCGGTTCCTGGACAGCTGCTACGTGCACAGGGAGGAATCTGATCCTGTACAAACAGGACAGCCACGTGCAGTCACAGGCAATTCCATGTTCCCTTTCCCAGGGAATATGTGCTGCTCAGATGACATACATCCCTCTTGGGTTTGCTTGCCAGCACTTTCCAGCTGACATGCTTGCACGAAGGCTGCACCAAGTGTGAACTGTACTAACAATTTAGTTTTTTACCCCCCTCTGACACTCCTATTTTATCCTTTTCTATTCCTGTCTACTATTTTATCTAAAACACTTGGAGTGGAAGTGGGGAGAGGGCTTGTTTTTACTTGCCATAGGTTGAGGATAGTGTAAAGCTATAAAAATGCAGGCAGAAAGAGACTCTGAAAGGGAGTGATGGAAACAGTGGGATTGTGGTTCTTGAAGTTTTAGACCAACCAGGCTGCTGTCAGCTGTCTGACTTCTCCCAGCTCTTACACTGGTCACTGAGGTAACTGTGTCTGTCACTGGAATTGGAATTTCTGCAGAGGCTGAATGAGCTCTTGAGTTAGAAAGCCCAGTTTGCTGCCACGAGCAGCCATGTGTGTGCTGTCTCCTCATGGATTCACCTTGGATGCCCTGGCTTCCCGTGTCTGTGAGATGGAGCGTGACAAGGCTTTAGCTTCCACCAGGGCAGCCACATCCCTGTCACTTTTACAGGCACTTTGCAGCTCAGACCAAGTCTAATTTGCATCAGGGCTGATGAGCTCAAACACATGCAGGGACAATGCCAAGCAGTAACTCTTGCCATATCCCTGGATTGCACTAGAAGTCACTCTTGTTCTGTACTGAGGCTCTTCCAGTAACTAACTGGCAGTTCTTGAAGAAATATGTCACCATGAAAGATGCCATTAAACCTAGCCCATTTGTCTCCTGATGGAGACATTCCTTGTCTGACTTCCTCGTGAATCATGGGGAGAGGGAAAACTTGCTTGCCAGGCCTCCTACTCATTTTTATCCTGAGAATATTAATCCAGGCTTCTTCTCCAGAAGCCTCCATATAACCAAGCCAGGAGAGAGCAGGAAGGACAGCAGGAGATGGGCCAAAGTCCTACCGCTCCCATCCTTGTGTGTGCACCATGAAATGGCTTTGGAAGACCAGAGGGGGTCACACCACCAAACTGAGCAGTGTGTAAGATGCAGTCTATGAGTTTCAGTGCATTAAACTGAAAAAGAATGGGTTTAGATCAGATATTGGGGGAGAAAATCCTTCCTTGTGAGGGTGGTGAGGCTCTGGCACAGAGTGCCCAGAGAAGCTGTGGCTGCCCCATCCCTGCAAGTGCTGCAGGCCAGGTTGGACTGGGTCAGAGTTTGAATCCTGTTCTCGGGAGGGTGATAAAATTTTGCAGGATTTTTCTGTGTCTTAGGCTGACACGCTTATAGCAACGCTGTTACTTTAAAGGCTGATGCCTTCCTCTCCTTTTTTGTGCTCCAGAGTCTCAACCACAAGTCTTGCTTTAATTTAAATTTTAAACAGCAGACAGACACACATGCAATGAAGAATTATGGGCTGTTGCTGCCAAAGATGCCATCAAATGGCTGAGTGAAAGGGAACATTTACAAACTAATAAAGTTGTTATTAAGGGGATTATTAATGAAAGATCTTCAAGCAAAATAACTCCCTCTCCTTCCAAATGCCTGAGGTTATTTTTTTGCAGCCTCCTCTTTATTTTTCTTTTTACTAAGCTTTTTGGGAAGCTAAATACCAAAAGAAATGATTGAAGAAGCTGTCACCATCATATGGGTCATTTTCTTGGGACCTGGTTTTGCAAGAGCTCATGTCATGTGTCTGTCCCTGCTTTTTTGCACAGATGTAATGAACTTCACAGCCTGTTCTAATTAACACCAGGCCTAATGAGGGGCTGTGAGTGGGAATTCAGGAGGGAAGAGAAAAATAATTCATACTGTTATTACTTGGTTTTGGTAGTTAGGGGGAAAATATGACTTGGCACTTCAGGTTTCCTGTGGCAAATGGGGTGAAGAGCTGGGATTCAGGGGAACTGGTGTGTTTTCCTGGGATTTAGATCATGTAAGTAAGAGTTTGCCTGTCATGTCCTGGTAGGTGTGAAGGTGTTGCTGTACTGGGCACTGTCCTGACAAGGTGACAGCAGAGGTTACTTGCTTTGCTTTGCTTTGCTTTGCTGCTGGGAAGTCGCTGATTCCTGGCATTGTGTCCCTCCCAGCAGCTCCAGCTCCTACTCCAAAGTAAGTAGTGCTGTTTCCTGGTGAGTGGAACATCAGCAGGTTGGGAACACCTGGGCTGAGCCAGAGCAGGCTCTCCATGGGCTAGGCTGGATATATCAGTGCCTGAGGAGCAGATGTTCTCTCTCCTGTGCCACCTCTCCTTGGGAAGAGGTGGGAGGACAGCTCTCTCAAGCCACTGGATGTCTGCACCCCCAGCAGAGTGGGCAGCAGGCACAGGGAGGAGAATCTCCTGCTCTCCTAGACCCTACCTGGAATTCAGTGACCAGTTCTGGTGCCTCCAATGCATGGAGGACATGGAACTGTTGCAGCAAGTCCAGAGGAGGCCACAGAGTTGATAAGAGAACTGGAGCGCCTTCCCTGTGGAGATAGGCTGAGGAAGATGGTGCTGTTTATCCTGGAGAAGGTTGATATATGGAAGAATTTCTTCCCTGTGAGGCCCTGGCACAGGTTGCCCAGAGAAGCTGTGGTTGCCCCATCCCTGGGAGTGTCCACAGCCAGGTTGGGTGGGGCTTGGAGAAACCAGGTCTGGTGGAAAGTGTCCTTGCCCATGGCAGGGGGTGAGATGAGCTGGTATGAGATGATGCTCCTCATAATGCTGTGTGAGGGAAGTGCATTTCTGAGCTGGATACAGGCTTTTCAGGGAAGCCAGGGCTTTTCTGGGAAGCTCAGAGCAGTTTGGCAGATGTTTGTGGATGGGGGTGCCCATAAGAGAAAGGCAGGGATTGATCAGTGTGGAGAAGAGGGAGGGCAAGGCCAGAGTGGCTGGGGTGGAGAAGGCAGCCTGTGCTCCATCTCTGGAAGGGACCAGGCTTGCTCCTGCAGCTCTGGTCTGACTTGGGCTGTTAGCTCAGACAGCTGGTAGAAAATGGATGATGCAGAAGAAGCCTCTTTGGAGCTGGAAGCAGTAAAAGGCTTGGCTTCTTCCACAGCAAATGTTTCTGTGAATCAGGACGGAAAAAAACTTCAGCTGGATGAGTTGTGTGCAGCTGGGAGAGGGGACTCTGCCAGTTCCTCCCTCCTTGCTGTCACTGTGAAGGAAAACTGGGAATGTCTTTAAAGGGATTTTACATGATGCAAGTGCATCTTTTCTGAGGTTTGGGAGGCAGAGGCCTTGCTGGTGTCTCTCTTGCTTGCATCTGATGTGGATTGTCCCCAAGGGCCACATGCCCCTTGCTCCCAGCCTTTGCAGTCCAGCTGCAGTTAAAATCCTGTGGCCTAAGGAAATCAAGGAGCTGAGCTGCTGCTCTGCTGAATGAAGCACCAATCTCATGTGTGGCACTGGACAGCTCAGTGGGAGCCTGGGAGAGGGAATAATTGGGATTTGTTCTCTGTTAGTGCTCCCCACTCTCTTCCTGCCATCTCTGTGACCTGTGACAATGCACAGCCCTCTCAGCACTTCTGAGTGTCCTGTGGCACCTGAGAGGTGCAGCTCCCACAAATCCCTGGAAAATACACCTCCAGGTGTGGAGGAGTTGGCATTCACAGGAGCAGAGTGTTCCCCAGAGAGCAGCCAGCAGGGGCTGAGTACAAAACTGAGATCCCCATCAAGTCCTCCTGTGCAGGAGCTGCCTCACCTCAGAAATAGAACTTTCCATGCTGTTGTAACTCCTGCACCTGGAGGAGCTGGGAGGCAGAGACAAAGGCTTAGAAATTTAACTTAGAGTAGAAACCAATTTCAGGTTTAACTAGAATCTGCTGTTTAAACTTATTTAATCTGTTAACCTGTTGTGCTCACAAAAAGGACTGCAGAGAAAACAAAGGCGATTCAAAGGTACTTAGAAAAGAATGCAGGCATCCAAGCTGAAGAGGGATAAAGAAGATCCAAATCCTTCAACACTGGCCTGCTTGCCAAGAAGCAGATTTGACATGACACGATGATCTTCTCCTCCTGAAGCTTTTGAGTGGCACAGGGAGCAGGGGACAGGTGTACCAGGGGTTTGACACAGAGCAAGATGTGCACAGAGAGATCTGTGAGTAGCTGACATAACCTGAGTAACATTTGGGAATGGTTTCATGGTTGCTTGCTCTGGGGAAGGCTCTGTTGGCTTAACTGGAGGGATTGCTGCTTTGTGGGCTGAGTAGGAGGGGAGGAGCATCCGTGCAGCCTGCATCCTCTGGGCAGTGGGAAGGAGCAGTATTCCCAACAAACATCTCTCCCTTCTCTCTTAACTGTGTAAGATGATCAGGGCAGCTGTGCTTTACAGTTTCTGGTCTAAGCCCACGCCACATTTCTTCCAAAAGCTTCCCTGTGTTGGGTGCTTGTGGGCCTGCCTGTAACACAGGGCTTCCTGATAGTCCTCTCTGGTTTCTTTCCTTGTGGGCTGCTACTCTGCTGGTTTGCTTCTAGATGTGCTCTCTGCCCCTGCTTTCTGAACACCCTCTGTGGTAGCCTGAGGTGTGCTCAAGGCTCTCCCAGCTGTTGGTGTGACTGATGTCCCTCACACATTTTGAAGTCAGTGCAGCACAGAAGGTCTGTGGGTTCCCCTTGCATCAGGGCCTGGTTCTGCCACCTCAGGTGACACCACAGTGGGTGCATGGCCAGGCAGTATCCATGGATTTACTCTGTGTAAGGACAGCAATATCACAGAATCCCAGAATCATCTGGGTTGGAAGGGGCCTTAAAGCTCATCTCAATCCACCCCCTGCCATGGGCAGGGACACCTTCCACTAGACCAGGTTGCTCCAACCTGACCTTGAACACTTTGGGGAAAAATGAATCCTAATGTGAAAATCTCTGTTTTGTTCAGAATACACATTTTCCACTGGAGCCAGGACAGATGGAACACTCTGCCCATTCGTGCAGCACTGTCTCTCTCCTGGCTGCATGCAGTTGCTGTGGAAGAATAAACTTATTTAGGGTTCAGGCTATTAAAAACATCTGCTTTCCCATGTATCCTGAAACACTGCAGGATTTGAAAATGGAGAACATGTATCATGCTTGTCCCAGCCACCATAAAACATCGGCTCCATGGTTTAAATTGTGGGATTCTAATGATGGTGTATCTGTATTATTCAGTCCTGTGTCATGCACTTTTGGTTGTGGTGCTGTGATCTCCCTTCCTGTGTTGGACCTGGGCCACCTAGCCATATTTGCAATGTGTGGTTAAACATCAAATGCATCAGAATAAGCAAAATAATCACTTCCAGACTAAACACATTTCAGATTTGTTTAGAATATTGAACAAGTTTCATCACTGGGAGATGTCTCTTCTGTGACATCAAGCTACATCGATGTGTCTCTGCTGATGCCAATTTCTTTTTCTCGTGTTTTTAGACTAAAAGCATAAAATCCTCTGAAATCCTCCTTTGACTATGGTAACTCTTGGATGAGGGTCTGTCTGAGCATCTCTGAGCATAATATCTGTGTCTTCCATGGCCCCTGTGCAACAAAAAGTTATAGACAGTTATCCTTCTCTTTCATGTGGGAAAACTGGACCATGAACAGACAATAATCCTCATCTGTTTAGCTTGGAATGAGCTGGGAGAAGCTGGTGACAGCACTGGAGGAAAGCAGAGTTTTGGCGTTAGTTGAGTTTCCTACAAGACCCTTAAGTATTTTTAGCAGAACTGCTTTCTGGAGATCAGGGCACTACAGCCCTCCTGCTTCCATCTATCCTTCATTTTTTGGGGCTGATTTGTCTGTCTCCTTGCTGGCTACACTTGTGCAGCTGTGGAAAGAGTTTGTAACGCAGCTGTGCTCCTCAGGGATTCTCTGGCTGCCTGTTTCTCTGGAGGGAAGGGTGCAATTAAATAAGAGTCTCCCACGAAATTCCCGTGGGTAATCACACACGGACCGTTGTCCCAAACCAGCCCTGACTCAGGCACCAACCACCCTCTGGGTATCGCTGCAGGAAGAGCCAACAGGCTCCTTCCTGGCCTTGAAAAACAGTGGGAATGCTGAGTAAGAGTGGGGTAAATAACAAGGCTGGGTCCTGAGCCAAAAAAAAAAAAACAAAAAAAACCCAACAAAATAGGTGCCTGCATTCAGTAGGTGTTGTCCAAAGCCACGGTGAATGTGGATGCTCTGGAATAGGCAGCTTCCCACTGGGAAGCTTTCCTTTGAGTTTAACAAGACATTTAAGTACATGCCTCAGGGCAGAGAGAGATTTTGGCAAGATCAGACATGAATCTGATCATCTGACTGGAGTCAGCCTGAGATAAGATTTAAAAAATGAGTTCCTAATTGAGCTCTTCTCCACTCAGAGATAGTTTTTATCTTGGACTTCTGAAGTTTTTTACTAATGAACCCTGGCTTCCCCTTACAAAATATTTCATTTTGGATAGCAATGTAGTCAATCATTTCAACCTGCTCTTGGAATGTTTCTGCTTGCAGCAATTATTTTTGCAAACTCAAAGTTGTCATTTTTTTTCCTCTTGTACCTAAATAGTAAAAGACACATTACCATGGATAGCACACAGGGTTTTTTCCCAAATCATTGGAGTACAGGAGTGAGGATGGAGAGTTTGTGACAAATTGTTGTGTTGATAAACAAATGGGTTCAAAGGAATTAGCTTCCCAAAGTAACTGCAGCCATTAAAAAGTCCTTCTGCATATGCTTATCTTTTCTGAACACATTCTTATCAGTATGTTTAGTTAGAAAAAAATACTTTTTTATCTACCAAGAAGTGTCCATTCTGATTTTTTTTCAGAATGTGAAGTTTTGAAACTTAAAAAAAATTTTAGAAAGCCTCCATTTATATTCCAAGAACAATCAAGATTTTAATTCAGATGCTGCTTTCTTCATAGTTTTAATGTCATTAAGAACAGGGCATTCAGAGATGAGGCTGGATGAGTTCTGTCATGTTTATGAAGTCATGGAAGCATCTGGATACAGTATGGAAATCCTCAACCAAAAACTTATTGAAGTCTCATTTTAATGTAATCATCCAGGCTTACTCCACTAAACTATGTGTTTATTGGATTTGAGTGGAAGATGAGCCAAGAATCAAACTAATACTGTGAAATATCAGTTAAGATTGCATAGCTTTGGGGAAATACCCCTAATTGTGGATGTTAATTGTATGCACTTTTCAATATGTGATTGATTCACAACCATCATGAGCATCAAACAAATCAGCTGCAGAGCAGTATCAGTTTGATGTGCAACGTTGAATCAACATTGTGTCATGACCTTTTGCTTTCTGAAGTATCAGGGAGCAAATAAACAAAGTAACTGTGTGCTTGACACTGCAGTGCATCACTGGGGCTTGGCTTATTTGGCATCAGTTCCTTAATTACCAAGTGGGAATAAATAATAAATAATAATACAGAACAAAACCTGAGGCACCACTGGGGATGTGTTGTCCCAGGATGAAAAGCTTCTCCCTGATTCTCTTCGTGTGTCCCTATTGCTGCTAAACCCCAGCAGACAGAATAATTCAGCATGTGGTATCAATGACCCATCCTAATTATCATTTAACCCCACCCAAAAGAGGTTAATTAAGCTGCTGATTAATGCAGCTTTCACTTTTCCCACATAGCAGCTTTGTCTGTGATGGGATTTATCCCTCTGTAGCCATTTCCAAAAGAAGTCTCTGAAGTGATTCAAGAAGTCACTTGAAGTGATTCCATGACAAGAGAATGGGATAGCCATAACATTTATTTCTTCCTGTTTGCCAGGCCAAAAGGAGCTGAAAAAGAAAGGAGGACCGCAAGCAGGTATTCAGGAGTGTTGCTCCCCATGTCAGGACATTTTTCTGCCACTAGCCCACCAGGATAGCTGGTGACACTTCACTGGAGATATTCCAGAGCTTTCTGGACACAATCCCATGCCCTGGGATGACCCTGCCAGACAGGGAGGTTGGACCATTGGCCCGCTGTGGTCCCTTCCAACCTGACCCATGCTGGGATTCTGTGAAACCAAAGGCAGCCAAGGACTGGAGGAGCGTTCCCATTCCCTTGAAATTCCCTCATCCTGGCCCAGGCTTGGGGAATTGCTGGACTGTAACAGGTAAGGGTGAGCAGAGCTACCTGCAAAGCTGTATGGGATAATGGCTTTTATTTGGGCTGGAGGCTGTTGGATCAGTTCCCAGCAGCAGCCGTGGGGATGGCCTGCAGGAAGCAGCTGAAAGCAAACAAACATTGGGTTTTTACTGTTTCTGAGAAATGTCTGGGTCACCTCCTTATCTGTGATTTGTGTTTCTCAAAAATAGGCTGCTCAACTCTCGGGATGAGAGGACTCACCACCTTGGAATTGCAGCTGGGAAATGCTTTTGGAAAAACAGAAGATGTGCTGGAGGAAGATAGTGTTGTCTCTCTGGCCTGGCAGGTTTGTATAGGTTTGGGGCTTTTTTTTCCATTAAGATGAGAAATTGATTAGATTATTTGGAGGGAGGTATTCCTTGGAACACTCGTGATTTCCTCACACGCCATGTCTGTGATGTTCTGTTGCTATGACCTCAAAAGAAACAAACAGTTTCCTTGTCAAAAAGCCTCCAGCTCTCTTGAGCAGGCTGTGTCCCAAGAGGTCTGACTGTCTCCCTCCTCCTGAGGGTGTCTCCTGCTCCTTCCTTCAGGATTTCTCCTTAGGTATTTGTTTCTTTTCCTTTATATAGGTCTGTGATGGTCTGGTAGATCTCAGAGTCAGTCCACAGCTTCCAAAGTAATTGTGTGTTTATAATATTCTGGGAGGGAAAAGATTTTAGCTTGGGAATAAAACAAGAGAACATTTTTACTGACTTTTGTGTTGTGTTTGACTTTGGACTGTACATTGCATTTTACATTTCACCAGGTGTTATTCCTCACCCCTTGTGGACTATAGAATAGGGGCGAAACAGAGGCATAATGGGGGATAACTGGATTAAAACCAGTATTTGATTGTGGTCCTGTGATGCTTCTTTCTAGCCTTGGTCTCTGAATTTATAACTGAGGGCCAAGCAGAGCCCAGTGTCAGGGCTGAGTGTGGGGGACAGTGCTGAATGCCAGGAGAGCCAATATCCTACAGCAGGGTGGGATAATCTGCTCCAGGTGGGAGCACAGTGTTTCAGAGCACTGTTATTCCATGCATGATGTTACACTAGAGCATTGCAGGAGTGGATTCTGCTCATTCCCTTCAGCTCTAAGGGCTGACAGTAGTGAGGAATTCCGTGCCAGCCACACCTCCCTGAGGATTTCTTGGCTCTGCAATTCCTTACGTGCTGGAGCAGATGATCTCCAGCAATGTGGGGCTTCCCCTCCTTGGGGTGGCTACTGGGATTTCCCAGCACATTCAGGCAGAAATTCATCTGCTTCTTGTGTGGAAGGCCCATGTCTGCTCTGGATACACAAACACTGTGTGCACAGCTCTCTGAGAGCTGGGTTTCCCCTCCCTCACTGTGCAGGTCTCTCAGACACTCAATGAAATCTCTGACTAATGCAGAAAATCTTAATTGTTTTTCAAACTCTCCCTGTGGGCAGGAAAAAAGCACAAATGGAGAGAAATATGACCTTATCTGACAGGCTCTAAGCTGTGACTGATTTATATTCTGTAGTGCAACATGACCCTGCCCTGAGCTGCAACAGAAGGAAACTTGCCTTGCAATCAGAGAGTTGTTAAAAATGTGTCTATTTCTGTCAACCCAAGTGGGGAAACCTTTGGATCCCATTCAACAGGTTGGGATGACTCAACTCCCAGCTGGGTTGGTCACCCTGCCCCAGTACATACAGTATGTGACACTGGAAGGATTGATTCTTTTTGGCTCACTCACTGGGAATTTTTCTGTGGCATGTTGCAAAATCCTGTACTCTTAACCCCCCAGAAACCTCGTGGTACAAGCTGGACCCTCATTACCCTCAACATATGATGAGGAATAGGAAATTTCTGACCTAATTCCATCATCTCAGTCTCCTCCTTATCACCATTCCCAGGTTCTGTGGGACATTTCTTCTGACATCTCTCATCTCTTATGAGCTCATCCCTTATGGCCTGCAGCAGGGAACAAGATTTTCCTAACCCTTCAGCAGCTGTGAGATGGAGGATGGGATTTCTCCAAAGCACTCAGTCTGTGAACTGCCCTTCTGTGGAAATAAGTGGTGAGCAGTCTCAATTTTTGTGGGAGCAGGGTCAGAGCAACAATAGGATTTTTGTAGGATCCCACAGATCAAGCCAAGACTTGAGCACTCACCATCCTGAATTCTCTTTAAGGACAAGAAGGGAAATCCCAACAGGAGACCCCAAAGGAACATAACATTTTCCCTGCTTGTTTCAGCACACAGTGTGGGAGCAAAGACCTCTTGTGAACTTGCCTGAATGCTCCTACCTCCATTTTTTTGGTGCAAAAGATGGAATCTGAGCAAAAGATGGGCTTTTTCAGATATATCCCTGTGTGATCTTGAGTTAAATGAGCCTTGGTCTTGAATTGTCAGGACACTTTGTGAATCACCTTTGCTGTAGAGTGCAGACAGTGATATTGGTCTTAGAGGGAAGAAGAGGTTTCTCCCAAAATTATCACAATAACAATCATACTGAAAGGGACCTTAAAGTTCATCTCATTCCACCCCCTGCCATGGGCAGGGACACCTTCCACTATCCCAGGGTGCTGCAAGCCTGTCCAACCTGGCCTTGGAAACTTCCAGGGGTGGAGCAGCCACAGCTTCTCTGGGGAACCTGTGCCAGGGCCTCTCCACCCTCACAGGGAAGGATTCCTTCTTTTCCTGGCCCTGAAATCCATGTCACTAGGCTGTAGAGTTAAAAGAATGGAGAAAAAACCCAACCCAAACCAAACCAACAAAAAAACAACCAACCAACCAAACAAACACAAAAAAACCATCCCAACCAAACAAAAAACCCCCCAAAATGAAAACGAAAAACCCCAACAATGACAAAAAACCCAAACAAAAAAAAAGCCTCAACGACAAAAAACCAAAACTGGGTAAGTTATATTTCTCTTACTTATTTTAATCCAGAGGTTGGGAATTTCAGCCTCTGATCAATGACACGATGTGAGACTGAGACTCGCAGACAAAGGAAGTGAGTGGCTCCAGTCTGAAATATTTGTGATGTAAATAGATCAAAGTGGTGCTGAGGGAGGGGGGCATAAAATGGTATATTTGGTTGAACTATAAGCCTCCAAGTGGTTACTTGATTAGAATTTCCACCAGAATTCAGCCCAGGTTGATTCATCAGCCCAAGGCTGTGTTCTCCATTGGCTTGAGGAATGCTGTTTCACTTCCTTGCTGCTGGCTAGCCCAGGGGGCCAAAGCCATGTGTGACCGAGCCCATTTCTTGGAGAAAGGCTGAACTTCTATTCCACTCCTCCCGGGGCCTCTTCTTGAGTCCCAACTAGAAAATGTTGCATCCTCTCAAAAGGAGTTGATACAGCTTTTTCCTGTAGCTGATTAAAAGCAGTGTCCTCAATATCACCTGGCTTGGCAAAAACCCACTGAAATCTGAGTGAAAAGCCAACTTTGTTGAAGTTCTCCCTGTCCCAGATGTGGAGGCTCCAGCTGTGTCAGCAGCAGCAGCTCAGAGCTGCCTCTCCCAGTCTGTGCAGCTCCTGGCTCTGCGTGTCAGCGTGGTAAAAATAACCCTCTTTGAAATCTGAGTGGAAATATTAAGGGCTTAATTATCATCTGCTTTGGAGCTATTTTTTTTTTTTTTTTCAGCTGAGACGGAGGAGATAGGAACAATTTGGCTGCTGTTCCCAGCTCCTGCACCACCCAGCCACACTGAGAGCTAAAGCAACTCCATGGCTCCTGTATTTTTAGTGGCCCCTCTGGCAGGAAGGGATTAGAGGGAATTGCAGCTACTTCAATACCCCCTTGTTCCAGGCAGGAGTGTGTGCCTGTCCCCAGCAGACCCCTTGGCTGTGTGTAGCTTTATGTGAAAGAGGGAAAGTAAAATCTATTTTTAGGCAGTCTGAGTGGCCTGTTATTGGAGGCAAGGTTGTTGACTCATGCCCATCTGATATCATTTAAAGGGTTAGATATTGCCAGCTAACAAAAATAAGTGCTGTTACTCCCTCCTAGTCAATAGAATTAACTGTTCTTAGCTGACATTTGCTTTTATGGCAGAAGCTGTGCATCCCCAGGGCCCTGTTAATAATGTATACATGGCTGAGAAGGTGCAAATCTGGATTTTCTTGGGCTGGTGGTGATGGAAACAGAAATATGAAGGCAGCAGGGTTGCCAGGGAGCCTTCAGCTCTCTGCATCCATCTCCATTCAAAGAACCTGCAGAAATGATAAAGGAAGGAGACAAAAGGCTGCTCTGTTAACACCAAGGGCTCTTCCCTTTCCATGCTAGAGTCCTGGAAAGGCCCTTCCCTCCTCCTCCTCTTCACCCCAGCCTGCCTCAGGAGCATTCTCTTTGTTAAACAGAAACTCTTCTGCTTCCTGTCTGTTGCTTTTTGGCGTCAGTTTTGAAGGCCTGAATTGCTCCCTGGGGATGTGCACTGGAAAACTGATGGGAACTGCTTTCCTATCAGCAGCTGAGAGGCAATTCCTGGCTCCACTTTTCTAGGGAAAAGTGTACAGACCTGGAGAGCCTCATGTGCACAGTGGAAGAGACCAAGCAGCTCTCGTGGGCTGAGTGTGTGAAATCCTGAGGCAAATACTTCTTGCAAACTCAGGGCACGTGGGAGATGGGAGGGGGAAAACATCAGCTCATAAAGCTTTGCCTGCTGGCTCAGGAGCAGGGAAAGAAATGCATAAAAAGTGAATATAGTTCTGTTTCTTTTTTAGGTCACAGCTGGAATTAGCCATGAGGTATTTAACACTGAAGTGGGAGAGAAGGATGAAACACCAGGAAGAGGAACTGCTTGAAAACTGGTGAGCCCAATGTCACTTTTGAGCAAGGAAGATGAAGGATTTGCTTGGTGTAAGGTCACACTATCTACAATGTCCTTGTCTTTCCTTCCCTCAGCTGGGATAAGGAAAGCCAGGGCTCCAGGTATCCCACCTGGAATGTGACTTTGAGGGGAGATGGCTCAGGTAGGTGGCTGTGAGTGAAACAGGCTCCCAAATACACCTCCCACTGCTTCCACTGCAGCTGCTGTGGCCAGGCTGACTCTGGGAAACCGCAGCAGCAGCCATAGAATCCCAGAATGGTTTTAATGTCCTTCCCAACAAAACCCAATCTCACTGCACCCACTTCCATGGGCAGGGACACCTCCTACTATCCCAGGTTGCTCCAAGTTCTATCCAGCCTGGCTTTGGACACTGCCAGGGATCGGGGGCAGCCACAGCTTCTCTGTGCCAGAGGGCTTGCCCACCCTCAGAAGGAAGGATTTCTTCCTAATACAAAACCTTAACCTGCCCTCTGTCAGTTTAAAGAATCATGGAATCCCAGAATCATTTAGGTTGGAAAAGCCCTCCAAGGCAATTGAATCCAACCTGTGCCTGATCCCCACCTTGTCCCCAGCCCAGAGCACTGAGTGCCACATCCAGTCATTCCTTGGACACCTCCAGGGATGGGCACTCCAAAACTCCCTTTGGCAGCCCCTTCCAATGCCTGACCACCCTTTCCATGGAGAAATTCCTCCTGAGCCTCCCCTGGCACAGCTTGAGGCCGATCCCTCTTGTCCTATCCCTTGTTGCCTGGGCAAAGCTGCCAATCCCTACCTGGCTCCTGTTTTAGGGTGAGGAGGTTTCCCCTGAGCCTCCTTTCCTCGGGAGACAGAGCTGAACTCCTACCCAGAGCTGCTCTAATCCCTTCAGCTGCCCAGCTCCCAGTGTGGTGGCCATTTCTCCCACTGAAGGAATGCTCAGAGCTGCTCTCTGGGTGCTCTCTTTGGCTCGCCACAGTGCCTTGATCACTGTTAGTATTCAGGATAATCAACACCAAATGGGGTCTTGCTTTCAGAACAGATATTTTCTCTACCATGATTATAGGAGTCATCACAGAAATATTCCTGGAAAGGGCTTGTTTTTCTCCCAGATGAAGATGGGGGCAGAGAATGGCACTCTAGAGCCAATATCTGAGTCAACCCCAACCCTTTGTGGGGTCTGGAAAGACTTCTTTAAAGTGCTGCTCAGTGTCATTGGATGTGTAAAAATTTATGCTGATCCCCAGGTTAGCACTGCACATGCTGGGATGTGTTCCTTTCCCCTAACTAGAAAATTTATTCCAGACCTGAAAAAAACCCCTCTTCCTCAGTGTAGATAAATTCCTTTCTAATAAAAACACATTTTATTTTTCTGACAAAACAAGATTTTTCACGAGGGGAGTGGGAGAACACAGCATTCAAAAACACACAGCAAGAAAGTACATCACAAGAATATAGGCCAAGTAGTCATCAAGAATTAGAATAATCTCTTGGAGAGGGCCCCAAAGTAGCAAAAAAAACTTCTTTATTTGTGATATGTTGATTAATGATACGCTAATAGCTGAGGCATGTCTTTAATAATGATTTGGTTTTTAAAAAAACCTAAGCAGAGCCAGGATCCTCTTTGGGCTGAAGGGGCATTTGCAGTTTTCCAGCAAGGCAGACATTGGGATCATACCCAGCAGCTGCTGGGGCCCACAGCCATGCTCCAACAAGGCCCAGAAAACACATGCCCAGCTTCACCCTTCCTCCAGAAAACTTGTGGCACACAGTGACAAGGCACAGCAAGGGAAATGCTGGATAAAGGCAGAAAAGATGGAGTGGGCCAAGTCAGGCAGGAGGCTGTTGCTGGAGCCAGGAGCTGAAATCACCTCTCCTGAGGATGCTCTTTACCATCACTGCCAGAGGCAGAGCTGACCTTTCTGTGGCTCCCTGTGCATGATCCCAGGCTCCACAGGGCCTGACCCTTGGTTCCAGCTTCCCACTTTTATCTTTTTTTGCTCCTTGGCCCTCAGGCTGCTTTCTGAGTGGACCGTGAGCATCACGGTGAATTGGAATTGCTGTCAGAGGGCTTCTCCAAGTAGAAAGGAGCAAACAAAACCAAACAAAAACCCCAAGCTATGACCATAAACCTTCCCTGAGGGGTTTTTAACCCAAGCTCCCAAAGAAATTTAGTGCTCTGGTGGAGGATTGTGTTGTGCCTGAAAGGTGGGGAGGAGAAGGGGGAGCAGGAATTAATCCTGTGGCTTGTGGTGAGCAAGATGTTCACCTTGCAGACAGGTCTTTTCAGCTGTTAGTGGGGATGCAGTCCCTGCCTAATTGCATTTAGCCAATCCCTGGCCTTTTAGAGCAGTGGGAAGAGTCCCAGGCAGTCAGCAGATTTGGGAAAAAAGCCCCAAATGACAGAGGAAAATGAGACTTTGGGAGTTTAGAACTGTTATTGTTTGACTCATGGCTGCGGGTATTTTCCTCTCTGTGCAGCTGTTGGGAGAACTGGGGGTGGCTACTGGGAGATGATTGAATCCATGTGACATCCCTGAGGTAAAAGAGCTCTGTGGTGAGGCCTTAAAATGTTACAGCAATCCCAGGAACCAGCAATCCTGACCGGCAGGGCTGAGTCTGGGAGAGCTCTGCTGTGAAATTCCTGGAGCTGTTTGGGCAGTGGTGGTGGGAGAGGCCAAAGGGATGGGTTCTTGCCCCCAAGAAACTGCTCACAAGAGAAATGAGAAACAGAAATTGCTGTTGCAAGTTTGAAACAAGAAACAGGAGGGTTGGTCAGATGTGGGAGCTGAGGGCTCCTCTGGCTGCTTTTAGGTGCCTCCTTGGATGAGCTGGCTGTCTAAGAAGGGTTTTAATGAGGTGAAAAGGAGCTCAGCTGCTCCAGAAGTTAGGACCAAGGATGGCTGTATCCCTGTAAATCCTGTATCAATTGTGGAGAGGAAGAGAGGCTCAGGAAGCTGCAGGGCTGTGCTGCTCACAGCTGCTGATTCCTCCCTTCCCAACTCTGCTTCCAAGAGGGGTCAGAGCCAGGGCAGCAGTCAAAGTGCCAGGGAGAACTTTCAGTGCTGATAGCCATAGTTTCTCCTCCATCTGCAAAGCTGAAGATGGAGAGAGACCAAGAAAAAGTCTGAAGTACCACAATGATGATAATAATAATCCCCAATTCCCTCGTAGTCAGTCTCAGCTCACCCCACCCTGTAGTTCCTCTCCAGAAATCCTGTTTCCCCAGGATTGCTGGCACCCTGAGGAGGACAGGAGTCGTGCTGGGGGTCAGAGAGATAGCATGGGATAGGATGGGACGTGGGTTTCTTTCAGGACAGCAAGTTCACATCGTGGTCTGCCAGAGGTTTTTCCATGCAACCTTAAGCCTACCTTTTAAACTCCTCTCTGCCTCAATTTTCCAGCAATTAAATGGGGTGCTACTTTTCTCTTTAGCTGTTTGGATTGTCAGCTGTCTAAAGCAGAGGCAGTTTCATCTCCCAGCACGCTGGCTCCTGGCTGCAGCTGCTCCATGAAATCCCTTTTAATGAGGGAATGAGCTTCCTCTCCCTGCTCAGGACCAGCACCAGGGACAAGGAGCCAGGATTTACCTCTGAATTGCCAGATCCCAGCATGGATTAGCCAGGCACATTTACAGAAAGCCACAGGACAGTCTCTGCTAGGAGAGGGAGCTCCCTGAAGGTTTTGTCCCATCCCACACTGTCCCCAGAGCAGCTGGGTCCCTCTGGACTGCTGGGCTCTCACAAGCAGGGCTGGCCCCAGGGCTCTGAGCAGGTGTTGCAAATTTTCCTGCTTTTGTGTTTGGTTTGTTTGGTTGGTTTTTTTTTCCTCAATCAGGGCAAGGCCATCTGTGATGCTCTGAGGTCATTAATGGTTTCCAGGATGGCCAGGAAATAGAAAATACTTGTGCAGCCTACGACCAAGCAGGCACTATGCTCACATGTGCAGGGACACAGAGCAGGGTGTAGGGGTCTGTGAAATATTCCAGTGGAGTGGCTTCCAGCAGTTTGTGCCTTTAGGAAGATGCACAGCTGTTCCCGGGGAGATGAGCTCTATTTGCATGACAAAGGCAAAAACAATGTGGTTGTCTAAGTCACCTTTTCCTCCTTGTGCCAAGCAGGGCTCCCTTCCAGCTCCTTGCTGAGACTGCTTCCACCTGCAGCCAAGGATCTCTGAGCCCTCAAACCCACCTGGAGACCTTGGGTGTTTTGGGCTGTAGCCCAAAAATCCAAACGAAAGCCTGCTGGAGCCAGTGGGAATCTTTCCATGAAATGCTCCAGGGTTTGCTGTGGATTTCATTTGCTCTCTGCAAAGCTGAGCCATGGCCAGTGGAGTGACTCTGCTTTGGGATACTCATGCTATCCCTTGGAGGGCTGCTTAAAGGTTTGGAAGAGTCTCCAAGCAGGAAGCAAATCCTACCAGGAGCACCAGGATCTCCTGGATTTAATCACCCCCTGAAACCTTGATGGAGCTCTTTTGTGGGGCAAGGCCACTTGGTGCTGCTGTCACTTGTGCACAAATCCTTGGTGGTCTGGAGGGAGCTGTGGGTGCTTGGGGGGGAGCTGGGATGTGCTTGTGTAGTTTTGCAACTGCTCCCCAACATCTGTCTCAGCATCAGGATTCATGGATCAGCTATCAGGAATCTGGATCAAGTGGGAGGCATGGTGATAGAAATGTCTGGATGTTTCATTTGCAGCCAGGAAAGGGAGCTGAGTTTTTCTAGGCTGGTGTGGGTTTCTTAGCCTTTGACAGAACATTTTTTGTTTTGACACTGTCAAAACATTTCTCTTTTTTTTTTGTTTTTTCCTTTTTGATGGAGATGATTTTATCAAAATCTAACTTCAGTATGCTATAAACTGTGTGGTTTTTATAGTATATTAGTAGTCTGCTCTATTGCTTAGCTGTTTGTGCACCAAACTATTTCTACATCTTTGGGAAGAAGAGGTTTTTATGCTATCAGAAAAAAAAAATCAGGTTTACTAAATCAAACTATACTGATATTTCTGGGTGTACTTGAAAGCAATTTGCTGAATAATTTCCACAATTTTAATTTTATTTGCCTTTCTAGGAGCTTATAGAAAAATACTGGGGCTTTCCAGAGACCAAAAATTGTACCTCCCAAGCCACATCAGTGTGATTCTTTTTGCAGGATGCATTTTTTGCATCCTTTTGTAAGGATGCATTTAATTCACTGGTGAAAGAGTCCCTTTATAAGCCTATTTCATGATCCAAGTGGTCTGGCAATAAGAACCTGCAGTAATTTAATGTTACTGATTTTATATCTGTTATTACACGTACCTGACCTCACCCAGGGGGGTTTCACTGACCCTGTGGCTGGATGCCATACACAGCCAGAGGGATATTGTTAATCCTCCCATTATAACCTGGGGAATTTGGGAATGGAGACAGCAGTAATTTTTCAGAGGTGGTGCAGGGAATCAAAGGGAGGTGAAACCATGAACACTGGTGCCAGAACTCCCACACAGCATCAGCACCCCCAGCAGGTCCAGCAGGTGCTACCTGTGTTTTCCATTTTGTCTTGCCAATGTTTTTCCCAGATCCCAGCCTTCTGCAGAGAGAGGCCTTGTAAATCTCTTTCAGGACCATCCACTCTGTGCTGTTTAAAGCTTTGCTCTGTCCTTGAGGAAACAGAATTTTTCCTCCCTCTCTTGAAACTTGTGCTCTCTTCAGCTGTAGCATCACAGGAAATTAATTGACATGACCCTGCATAAAAGTGATTTCTTAACAGCTTCATCCCATCCAAAATCCTTGCTTTCTGAAGAGGAGACAGATGGACAGTACGTGCATATTTTTGGATTTGCTCACACTTGGCAGCTCACCAAGATTGTTCCAAACATTAAAGCCCAACTTGGGTGTGGTAAAGGGCTTAAAAGAGTTTATTTTGGTCCTGCTCAGGTAAAGAAGTGCATCTTTGCAGCACATGCACGGCCTTCTCTCCAGTTTATCCAGAGGAGAGCCTGATGTCTCTGCCAGCAGAGTTCTGACCCCATCTGGGTGAAACTGGATGGAATGGCAAGGACTGGGCAGCCAGATTGCAACAGGAGGGCAGGGGTTGGAATATGTGTGGAATGCCCAGGCAGGAATCTGGTGCACTGGAGTCTGGCTTGAGGTGGAGACTGCAAACCCTGCCTGCCCTGGAGAAGTCCTGCTGTCCCCTGTAAGGAATTAGAGAGAGTTACCCAGTGCTTTAGGACAGATTTACAGGGTGGGGATTGGAGACAGACAACCCTGCTGCAGTGTTTGTTTAGGTTTGCAGCTTTTAAAGTGCTGTAATTTAATAATAATAATAATAATAATAATAATAATAATAATAATAATAGCTATTAAACAGCTATTCCTTTATCCAAGGAGACCCACCCCAAGGAAATTCCCCAGCCCCATGGAAATTCAGGAGTCTGGGGACATTTCAGACTGGCCTTGGTTCTTTGTGATTGCCTTTTTCAGGACCATTAGATTCTACATGTAGCTCAGATCCTAAAGTGAAAGATCTTAGAAAAGGGTTGCCCTTTCCATGTATTGAGAAATGCAGTCCATCCTCCAGCTTTTGCCCATATTGCAGCCACCAGGCTTAGAATAATCTGGTTTAAGATAACATGATAACATTCAGCTTGCCAGGGGCTGCTTCCTTCAAGTGTTACCCACCAAATGTTTGGGCCAAGCCAGCTCCATTCGTTGTGTTTGGGGTTTGGTTTTTTTTCACCATTCCTTGAGCTTTCTAGGAAAAACAGCTTCCTCTGCAACCAAATATGGCTCTAACTGCTCCACTAAGAGCACTTTTGATCTGCTGTTCAAAACAAACCCATCAGAGCAGGGTTCTGTTAACAAAACTCTGGAGAAACAGGAGGTCAAGTGACGTGAGTAAAGAGACTTCTCCATCTCTTTAGAGCTCCCATTCAAAGCCATGAGGAAATTATCCTGACAAAACCACCAGTTTTAACTTCTGAGATTGCTCTTTGAGCCACAAAGAACTAATTCATGCTAGTGGATTGCACAAAGACACTTATCCACATCTTTGCAGTGCTCCCAGATGTACCCGGGGACCACAATTTTATTTTTAAAAATATATTTTTATAAATATATTTTTCCATCAAAATGAAACCCCAGGCCCTAAGTCCTAGAATTTTTTTTGATGTTTCTTAGGTTCAGACATCATTTCTGACTGGAGCCAGAGGTATTTAATCTGAGGAGGAGGTAAAGGTTTGCAGAGGATATCAGCTGGCCAGGGCTGTCTTCTCCTCTGTTTCTGAGGTCTGCTGGGTTTTGTTGGGGTTTTCTTCCTCCCCAGGAGAAATCCATGCTCCTGCTTTCTTTTGCACATGGCCCAGTGCTTTTAGCTGACTTTCCACCCTCCTCTTCTCATCACTGAGATGTTGCCAGCGTGCAAAACACCACATCTTGCAGAAAATTTATGCCCCAGACAGTTTATATGGAAGTCCCTGGGTGTGGAAAGCCTTTCCTGATGCTGCCACACCCTTGTTTTCCCCAGGATAAGGAACCAGAGGTAAGGATGGCTGAAAATTTCATTTCAGATGGCCCACCCAGCCCTGTGGTTTGTCTCTCCACTTCTTGTCATTCAATAGCCTTGAGCTGCTTGTTGGGGTGGGGACCACCAGCAGTGATGGAGAGATGTGCTCACCTCTTGGAAAATATCATTTTCATGTAGCCACAAACCCAGGGCAGTCACTGCTCCCCAACACTTCCTTCTCCCAGTGTCCAGAAGTGACCTTGTAGAGGCCATTTGCAGTTTTTTCAGGCCTTCAGAAATGCAAGAGCTTAAGCCAAAAAAAATCTGCCTTTCTCTCCCAAATCTTTTGTGTAACTGAAATACCTTGGCACTGTCACTGTGGGTCCCCAGCCTGGCAAAATCTGTATTTTGTGTGCAAGATTCTGGGTGCCCTGAAACCTCAGTCCCAATGTTCCCATGTAACCTGAACTTATGATTTCTGTCAGGAAAGCTTGAATTAAGGGAAGCCTGTGGTATTCTTCAAGAGATGAAAAGAGGCAGGTTGGAAAAGCCCCAGACTATTAAATATCCTCTTGCTGATGGGAAGGGAATGTGTGGAATAGACTCTGTGGGGACTTTCTCCCTTCTTCCTACTCCTTTTGGCTCTGTGCCTTTTGCCAGCAATTTCCATGGCTGTCATTCTGGTGACATTCCTGTCATATCCCCCCCCCTTGGCTCCTCAGACTCATTGGGCAAAAATCTTGCCCTGGTTTGGCTCAGCACATGACTGGTCACTGTTCCCAGTCCCTGCATGGATTTCCATGCCCACAGCTGCCCACCCATGGCTTTTCCAGATTTCCAAGCAGCCCTGTGAACCAGCCACATTCCCATGTCGAAGGGGCTTCCCTTTCCTCCAAATGACTCATGGATAAAAGGCCCTTTCTTCCAGAAGGCTCCCAAAGACATTGCAGAT
Source organism: Agelaius tricolor (assembly GCF_023055355.1). NCBI lineage: Eukaryota > Metazoa > Chordata > Aves > Passeriformes > Icteridae > Agelaius > Agelaius tricolor. Next base: position 94,977 of record NW_027269270.1, read on the forward strand.
GTTGCAAAAAAAAAAAAAAAAAAGGCAAAAGGTTCCTGGAAATTACTGTATTGTTGGGATAAAATGTAAAATATTGCAAAGTGGGGTTTGTCTTCCCAAGGGAATGGCAGGCTGGCTCAAGTGTGCATTCCTTCCACCTATCTTTGGAGAGACTGACTCACCCTCTGGGGCTGCTTCTTTCTCTTTCCATCAGTTGCAGAGTCCTGCACATGTAGCTTAGATGGGCATTTCACTTCCAGGATCTTTGAAGGACTCTGTGGTATCTTAATTTCTCTTTTCAGGTTGGTAATGGCCAGCCCAGCTCCTGGGCAGCTGACTTGTGCTTTAATCATAAAATGAATCACAAAATTATAGATGGTTTGGGTTGGAGGGGACCCCAAAGCTCATCTCATACCACCCCTTTCCATGGGCAGGGACACTTTCCACTGTCCCAGGTTGCTCCCAGCCCTGTCCCACCTGACCTTGGGCACTTCCAGGGATCCAGGGGCAGCCACAGCTGCTCTGGGCACCCTGTGCCAGGGCCTGCCCACCCTCACAGGGAAGAATTTCTTCAGTAATGCAGTAAATAGAGTAAAACATGCAGAACTTCTTGTTTTAAGCCAGTCACAATTATCTGGGTGCATACCAATGATGTTTGCAAATTTGGGGTTAATGTATCTGAAGGCAGAGTTTGGATTTAAAGATCAGTTCTTTGTGCTGAGTGAGAGGAGGCTGATTTTACTAAAGATACTTTTTGCAGGGTTTTTCATATTTCTCTGACTTAAAGAACAGCCCTCACCACAAGCTATTACATCATGAACTTGATATCTCTCCCTGGGAAAAGAAACACTTTTTAGGAAAAAAAGCAAATGGAGTATGGGGGGGGGGGGGGGGGGGGAAGAAGGAAGTGTTCAGAGGAGTTCAGAAAGCCTGAGATTCCTCCAGGGTCCCCAGCTGTGCTGTGTGTTGTCCCAGCTGACCACCAGACATTTCCTCTCTGCACATTAATGCATTCACAGAGAGATCAAAGCGGGCCAAGCGTGGATGTCCTACCTCCAAAGAGCCTGATCCCAGAGCTCCCAGCCCTTCATCCCTCCCTCCTGGGATGCCTGGGGCTGAGCACAGGCTCTCTGGAGCTCATCATGGGCAGTTTAAGGGATGGACAATCCCTCCCAAGCTCCGTGGTGCTGGTGGCCTGGAAGCCACATCCGCTGCCAGAGTATTTCGGGTGATGGAAGCAATTTTCCTTCCATGCTGAGGGGAAGGAGAGCAGCACATCTCTGATGGTCCCACCACAGCACATGACCTCTGCTGCCACTCTTCTGAGGTGCCTCTGTGCAGGCAGGTGCTGGGGGGTGGCCTTGGGACAGCCCAGCTCATGCAGCGTTAGGAAGTTGGAGGAATCCAGTTAGGAAGGCTCCTCCAGCTCTGCTGCCCCTCAGGGTTGGTTTGTGATGCAGCCCAGATCAAAGCCATGCCCTTTGCCAGTCAGGAAATGCTTCAAAGCAGTATTTTACATCCCCACAGTGCTTTTTCAGAGGATGGTTCTGAAATTATTGACTCACAGTCTTTTGGGTTGGAAGGTTCCTTCTTTAAAAGTTCCTTCTTAAGAACCCTCTTGTTCCAAGCCCTGAACAGGTACACTTCCCCCTAAAACCAGTCCTGGCATCTTGCCTTTCTAAGTACTCTGAGCAACCATCACTGAGCACCAAGGGACAGGAAGATGTGCTGAAAATTGAAAGTGCTGGAGACAGTGGAGTGTGTTGTGCAAGGGCTCTGTCCCTCATCCGTGTCAAATTGCTCAAGTCAATGTTGGCCAGAAGAAGTAACAGCTCACTTCCTAACATGGGAATATCCCTGTGTGCTGTTCCTGCCTGAGGAACAGCAGGAAGAGCAGCAAGGGGGTGGCAGTGACTGCAAAGCCCCCACAGTGCCCAAGGGAAGGAGAACAGCACTGTTTGACATGGATCTGACAATACCAGGGCACTTTGCACCCTATAAAATCCCCCTGATGTCACTTTAAACCTAAATAATGCATCTTCCTTGAAAAGAAGCTGCTGTTTTCTGGGATCCAACCCCTTCTGGTTAGATTCCCTGGGGCTTGAATGTTTCAGGCATGTTGCTAGCACAGCAAGTTAAAATGGGAACTTGTAAAATCCTATATTTGGGGTTTGTTTGCAGAGTTGAGCAGCAAAAGGCTGTTCCTTGAAAGGGGTGAGAGCAGTCAAGGTCCATCCATGGAGTGTGGGGGAAGCAACTGGTAGGTGCCACTGGAGGAACCCCAAATATACCACGGGACTCCTCACCCTGGGAATGAGCCACCATTCCATCCAGAGGAGCATGCAGCCTCTCTTTGCAGGTTTATTTTGATTCTAGTTTTAGCTACACTCACCATTTAGCCCTGTCCCAAAGCTTTGTGACCTTCCTGAGGTGCTGCTTGTGTTCCGCTCCCACATTTTTTACCTCTTCTTCTTTTTTTTTTTTTTTTTTCCTTTAAATGGCCACAGCTGGATTGTGTCCTGAAGGTTTTTCCAGAGGAGTTATTTATCCAGATGGCATGTTTGTTTAGCAGTAGCTCTGGACACCAGTTCCTCCCAGATGTCCTTGAAGGAAGGAGCAGAGTGTCTTGCCCACAGCTCATCAATCCTGTGGTCTCTGCCTTGCCAGAGCTTGTGGACAGCATCTGTCCTGATGTTGCTTCTAATGTATCCCAGCATTTTTATCCATTTAAGGCCTAGGGATTTGGATTGTGTCTCCTTCCATGTGAGTTTCCCCATCATTTTGACCAATGCAAGCTCTTATTTTGCAGTGAACTTCTCCCCACACTCATCTGTTCTCCCCGACCATGACTTGCCCACTTAGCACTCCAGAATTTTCTCTCTTGCTCATTTTCTTCCTTGATGAACCTCTGTGAACCTCTTGTTGGAGCAAAACTCCTCTCTTTTGTGAGAGTTTCATGGCTTGCCCCTGCAGCCTAGCTCAGATTGGCATTTTATCCATGTCAGTCCCCCCAGCTCTCACATCTCCTGCACCCTCCACGTGGCTCACTGGAGCTTCTCAAGACATCCAAAGGCATTCAAAAAACAGGTGATTTTTTTAATAGAATTGATGAAAATGACATCCAGCCCACAGCTGTTCATGCAGTGGACATTTGCAGCCTTGCCTTCCAGCACAATGAGCTGGGCATGGAGCTGGAGGGGTTGGGAAACCTGGATTTTGCCTGCCCTTGCTCCATGGCAAGACTTCATTCCTTCAGCAGTGACTGGCTCAGGTGGTGTCACCAGACAAAGTAGGAATTTCTGCTTGAAAACCAAGGGAAACATTTGATTGGTTTTTCTTTTGTTCTGTTTCTTCTTTCAGAAATAAGAAAAATGAGAGCGAAAGCCGCAGCAGTCACGAGTTGTGGAGCTGCCTGCTTTTCAAAGAGAGCTCTGGGATCTGCCCTGAAATCCCAGCTTGTGGGGAGTTCCCAGCCCTCCTGGGGAAGGATTCAGAAACCCCCAACACCCACAGGAATAAGCAGAACAAATGTGACATCAATTTTTCTTTAAAACTCCTATTTTTAAGGCAACGTCAGGATTTTCCTGAGGTTTGACTTATTTTATTTTGTAAGAGCTGAGGCAGAGGTGGAAGCACAGTTTCCTGAGGGGCAGGAGCAAGGCTGGAGCAGGAGACCAGAGGGAGATGAGATCCCCAGCATCAGCTGCTGCAGGGAGGGAGGATCATTGCCATTTCCTTGAGGCAGAACTCACAAAAATTGGGAAAACAGGGAAATGCTCAATAACACAAACTTCTTTTAAAAGTCCTCAACTTGTGGGGGTTTTTGCTTTGATCACTGGCCTAAAACTTCAGGATTTTTGAATTGAAGGTTCCTTTTATTTAACTGAAAGGGTGGCTGTGTGGCTAATGGGATTCCTGGGCTAATTGTGTCCATAGCTCATTAGCCCTGGGCTGGGATTCATTCCCTCAAGGGGCTTTGAATGGGGTTGTTTTTATTTCTGTCCTCCTTGGCACAGGATGGACAGAGGCCATGACTAAACTTTTCTGGTTTCTGTGCCAGTGCAATCATGTGAGAGGTTCAGGGGCTGAAGGAAATGCTGAGGCCTCTCATATGAAAAAGGAGGGGATGAAAACGAGCAACCTCAGGCAAAATTCAGGGGACAAAAACCATCCAGCCCTTCCCAGTACTGGTCAGAAGGAGCAGCAAGAGCCAAGGGTAAATGCAAAGGGGAAAAAGCTGGATCCAATGGAAACTGCTGGTCCAAGATCTGGGTATCTGGCACAGTGCAGGCTTGGGAGACTTCAGCAGCAACCTGAAAATTAAGAAAATTAAGAAAAAAATTAAGAAAAGGCTGACATTGACAGTGAAGTCACAGGCATTACAAAGTAGGTACCTCACTTCTGCATTGCTTAGTGACTCTAGAGAGTCCCTGCTCTAAAATCCTGCAGTCGGTGCTTATTAGAAATATCCCTCTGTCCCTTCTCCCTGGTGATGCTGGGGAATGCCAAGGCATTGAGACAAACCTGACCTTGCTTGTAAGTAGCACATGCTGGCTTTCCTGGGGCTGAGTTCCCCTGAGCTCTTCCAGAGACCTTTGGGAGTGGCTGGAGGAATGTGCCAGCATCCCTTGATGCCAGCCCAGGGCCTGCCTTTTGTCCATGTTTCCCTAAAAACCAATGGAAGGCTTCTAAAAACACCACCCTGGCACTTCCATGTTAAACCAAGTCCCGCCTCTGTATCTCCCAGTGGCTTGGCTCCAGCTCAGGCCACAGCAAACACTGCAGAAAGCTCTGGAATGTGCTGAAAGAAAAGGCAAAACCCAGCCAGAGGAAGGCCAAGCATCACCTCCTCTTAGTTTAGTAGCGTGGTCCCAAATGGGGACCCAGAAAACCCACGTCACCCCACTGCCTGGACAGCCTTCTGCCTACTGCCAATCCCTCAGGTGGGGAGGCTGAGCTGGGGGAAGCTTTCTTGCCATGCTCAGATGGTCACTGCCCCATCAGCAGCCCCATCCATGCCTCTCAGCATCCATCTCCCACCCCCTGGGTTTCCCTTCTGGAATCCCTTTTGGAATCCACCCAGCTGCCCCTCATCTGAGGGAGTTGTGCCCCTCACCCTGATCAAGCTGGGCCATCTTCTCCTCCTTGGTGGCAGGGATTTGTTGATGCTGAGGCCCTGCCAGCCACAGGGCAGGAATGTCCCTGTGTGCCATCGGGGCTGCACAAACCTGTCACAGCAAACAGTCCCCACCCAAGGTGTCCAAAACTCTTATTTTGGAAGCACATGGCCAAAAAGTAAATTCAGAAATACAAAAATTAGTTTTGGCTTGTGTTGTTTGGTTTGTGTTTTTTTACTTTGTGTGAGCATTTTGTGCCAGGCAAATAAACCACTCAATAGCATAATCTCAGCAGAAAAAATAAGTGAGGAAAGCAGCTGGGCCATCGAGTGCTATAAAAGCAGCTTTTACAGAAGGTGCTCTAAAGCAAGGATGTGGCATTGCTGCTCTGCACAGGATGGTGGAGCACCTTTAGTCACTGAGTGCCATCACCCCTCCCTGGGGTCTTTCTCTTTAACCCAGTGTTTGCCAGGACAGGATCAGGCTCCCATGGAAACAAATTCCTTCTGATCCTTGCTGCTGTTTGATGATAGTGGAAGTGAAGGGCCAGCTGCTGGATTTATGGGAAAGCAGGATGATAAGGAGTCAGGAGAGAGGCTTTGGCTCTCACACAGCATTTTGGGGCAAAGCTGGTGTGTTTCAGCAACACTTGGCAGCCCTGCTTTAGTTGGTGCCCAGCGAACGTGGAACTGAGCAGCACCCACGTGGGTCCGGGCAGGAGCAGGATTTTAATAAATTTTAAATTAATTAAATTTAAATTAATGCATTTTAAGGACCTTTGCAGGACTGTTGTGCTGTCACACACCTGGCAACATTCAAGCTGAGCTGAACCAGTCTGTTCCAGCCACCAGAGAATGCAAGCTCACTTTTGCAGTGGTGTGAAACAGGATTTTTTGCATGGCTGGGAAGAGAGGTCTGGATCAGGGTGACACTGAGACCCCCAGTGACAGCTTCCAAGCCATGGCATCCCCCAGTGCGGCATGTCTGGCTCCTTCACCCACCAGTCTGGCCTTGGCAACACATCCCTGGGGATTGCCTGACTCCTGTCTGTGGCCATGATGGGGAAGGGACTGGGAAATCCTGCTGCCAGCTCGGCATCTCCCCTGTCTCCTCACGGTTTGGGGGCAGGAAGACTCCACAGAGAAGCGTGGCAGTCAGACTTCCACTGATTTGCTTGCTCTAAAGCTGTGTTCATGGCAAAACTTGTTTTTTCCTGTCTGCTAGGGGAGGGCTGATCCCGTTTTTCAGCGCTGGGTGGGATCAGAAGTGGGACAGGGGTGCTTTATCCAGCACAGCCCAGCAGAGTGTGCAGTTACCTGCCAGCTTCACGCCCCAAGTGGCTGCCAGGAAAGTCGGGCTCTCACGCCTGGCTTTGATTTGCTGCAAAATGTTGTTTCATCTGAAGAAATGACAGGGAAAGCAGCCAAAGAGCAAAGCTTTTGAGGACACGCTTTGAGCCAGCCCTGTGCCGCCGGGAGATGGAGCAGGAATTCTGGACAAGCAGTTTTCTCCCGTGGTAAAGGCCCCAGGGAATCAGAGGGTGCAAAGTTAAATTAAAGCTTGAGGTTTTTCCCATGTTAAGGTATTATTAGGTTAAGTATTACTAGAAAGTGCTGAGTTTCTTTAAGCCCAGCTTGGGCTGTTTCAAGAAGGTGTTTGGCCGTCCCCCTAAAAACACGAGACACCACATGCTGCAGAAAAGCTCTCTGCAGAAAAATTGTGTCAGTGAAGTAAAGGAAAAAGATACTAATTGGAGGAAATTACTCAAATTTCTGCCTTGGATCAGCTGGTACCAACCCCTGCACTTCTGGAAAAGAGCAGAGCCAAGGGCTCGGAGTGCTGGAGGAGTTCCTGGTTCCTGAGGATTGGCCACGTTGGTAGGGTTGCAAGGGAATCAAAGCTCATTTAGCAACCTGGTTAAGGACTGGCATGGTGTGGGAACACTGGGAGTTAAAAAGGCATGGGGAGAAAGCTGCAAAGTCAAGGAAAGAAGGATGGAAAAGCCCCATTCCAGTGCCAGTCTCACACTTTAGGATCAAAAAGCCTGAAAGGGATGAATGGGGAAACAGCCCCCTAGTCCACCCCAAGCTCCCCATAGCACATCCCTGATTCCCCCTCTCATGGCAGATGGCTCCAAACATGCTTCAGCCTCACTCCTCACCCATTTTTCAAGATATTAGCAGGGCTGGGTTTGGGGAGAAAGATCTCCTTTAACACTCTGCCTCACTCATAAAATCATTCCAGAAAAATCACAGTGCAGCTGGGCTGTAGCTACACAAGGGTTGGGTTCTTCTCAGTCCCCCTGTGTTGGCATCACCAGCTCTGGGTGTACAATCCCCCTCCATGGGTGTCCTCTGAGCTGGCTCCCACAGGGAGACTACAGATAAAATCCTGTCTTGCAGGTGTTTTCCCAATTCCCAGAGGATGTTTTATGTTTATCCTGAGGTAGGGTGAGGACTGCTGGAGTACCAAGGTGGGGTAGGTGAGGTTTTGGTAGCTGAGCTCACGAAAACCACATTTCTGCCAAATTTGGAGAAGTTTTCTGGGAAATGTAATGGTGTTTTTCCCTGGATGGCCTGGCTGTGACGTAGAGAGGTAGAGGATGAGCTGCCCCATCAGCTTTCCCGTGGGATCCTGCTCCATGATGCCATCCCAAGTGTGCAGGAACCAGAGCAGACAGTGGTGATCTCAGGAGGACTAAACTTGTTGGAGCTGTTGACAAAAGTCTCCTTTTTTTCCACCAGAGCAGGGACAGCAGCCGTAACGTCAGCGAGGGACCTCTTCCAGCTCTCACACAGGGATTCATGGCCACAAATCATCCCCTTGTCTTAACCAGCCCAGAGGGGAGCCCAGCCATGCAGGGTCTCTAAGAACACTTGGCTCTCCCTGATGGGTTATTTCCTTGCATCCCTTGTGGTCTGAGCTGGTGCTGCTGTTGTTGACCCCCACCAGTGAGCAGAGAGGTCCCTGAAATCCCACAAGTCCCCTTCCTGTCCCTTGCATGGGGATTTCCCTGTTCATCCTTGTGTTCAATGCACACAGGGCTCAAAGCATTCACAGGGGCTCAAAAGGCATGGAGTTAAGATGATTTTCCCCCCAGTTTGTGGGGTTGGCAAGGGAACTCTCTTCAGCAGAAACAGGCTCCTTTTGCCCTGCCCTGGTTGCCATCCCTCTCCTTGTCCCCTCTGGGAGTTACTGTTGATCTGTATGGACTTGGCCTCAAGGTATTTTTCTTTTTCTCTTTTTTATTTTAATTTTTTTTTCTATTTTATCTTGCTCCTTTTTCCTGTTGTGCTTTTCCTTTTATTTCTTCTTTATTTTCTTTTTTTGTTTGTTTATTTGTTTGTTTGGGGTTTTTTTTTCTTTTTTTTCATTTTCCCTTTCCCCTTCCCCCTTTCTCTTTTTCCTTCTCCCTTCTCCACTCTCCCTTTTCCCTTTCTCTTTTTCCTTCTCCCTTCTCCCTTTTCCCTTTCCCTTTTTCCTTCTCCCTTCTCCATTCTCCCTTTTTGCCTTTCCCCTTCTTCCTTTCTCTTTTCCCTTTTCCTTATTTTTATACCCACATACATTTCCCATTTCCCTTTTTTTGTTTCCTCTTTCCTTTTCCCCTTTCCCTTTTATACACCTTATTTAAATACACATACATTTCTCTTTTTCCTTTTCTCCCTTTTCTTTTCCCCCTTCCTTTTTTCCTCCCCAATCCTCCTTTTTCTGGTGCTGCCTTCCCTTTTCCCTGTCTGTCCCTTCCCTGCAGCTGGCGCCGCCCCAGCCATGAGCTCATGCAGCTCCCGGCTGGATCCCGGATCTGCGTGGGAGGCAGGGAGGCGCTGCTCAGCCCGGGGCTGGCCACGTTTGGGGTCTGTGGGGGCTGATCCCGACATCCAAGTGCTCCTCGTGGCTCTGGGATGGGATGGCTGCAGTCTGAGCTTGGGGTCAGACCCAGCTTCTCTGGATGGAGGAGTGCAAGGGGAAAGCAAAGGGGTTGTGCTGCCTCGTTTGAGATAGCCATCCCAATCCTTTTACAAGTGGCTTTCCAACTTATCCAACTTATCCAACATTATAAACTTCCAGCAATGCTCCTTGGAATGAGTGTGTGCCCAAATATTTATCTCCTCAAACATGAAACGCAGAGGTGCCGGTTGTGCCTGAGAGCAAAAGCTCCCCCTGGGGCTCTCTGCTGAGGCCAGAGGGGGTGAAACTGCACTGAGGGGCCTGTTGGGCCTTCAGGGCAAATCCAGGACCTGTGGAGAATGTTTGTGCTTTGTGCTTCCCAGTTCTGAGCTTGCCAATCCATGGGAAGCTCATTGCCAGCCTGCCAATCCTGGCAGCACGGTGGAGCCAGGGCAGGGCTGGCCTCTTCCCCCAGGGAGCAAGGGACAGGATGAGAGGAAAGGGCCTCAAGCTGTGCCAGGAGAGGTTCAGGCTGGACATCAGGAAGAATTTCTTCATGGAAAGGGCGGTCAGGCATTGGAAAAGGAGTCCCAGGGAGGTGGTGGATCCCACATCCCTGGAGGTGTCCAAGGAAGGCCTGGATGTAGCACTCAGTGCTCTGGGCTGGGGACATGGTGGGGCTCAAGGTTGGACTCCATGATCTTGGAGTTCTTTTCCAACCTTCATGACTTTTTCCAACCTTAGTGATTCTATGATTTGCTGCTTGGCCACTGCAGGATTGTCCTTTCCAGCTCTTCCAAAGTCAAACACGGGCTGCTAGCAACATTCCCAGGCCTTTACAGCTGGGAAATAGCAGCGACCTCCTGAGAGAGCCTGATGTCACAAGACTGTTCAGCCTGATTTCCAGAGCAGTGGTCTGGATGTGCTTCAAGCTTCTGACTGCTTTTTCCAAGCTGCTTTTTTGTTGTTCAGGATTTCTGTCTCTCCTTTTTTTTCTAGACTCAACCTTGCCCAGCTCTCAGACCTTCTTGTGCAATCCATGTCCCATCGTAGACACGTCTGGGAGAAACGCGGAGATTTCCTGAGAGCGCTGCCATGGAAATTCCTGAGATTTCTGCTGTGGATGGACACGTAGGGAAGGAGGAGGCAGCCATTTAGGAGGTGCATTTTCCACAGAAATTAATCCTTTCTGCTCACCCTGCACCTGCCAAAGGGTTTTTCACCCTGTGGTACCCCAGAACCGAGAGAAGGCTCAAGCATTTGCTGCTGTACCAACTTTTTGTAGCCACTTTGTGCCTCTGGCAGGTTGAGAGCTTGGAAATGTGGCTTGGAGCTCTCCCTGCCTGCTGGAAATACTAAGGGAGCAAAGGCATGATGAAAACTCCTGGGGAGATGGTGGATTTTGGCAGTGGGCTTCTCCCATGCTGCTGCTGAGGCTGGGAAAACTCATCCCATCCACCTCTGGCATGCCTGGAGGAGTCTGGTGGGATGCACAGTTGTGGGGTGTGTAGGAAGGGAAATTAGAATGGAATTAGATGCTCTCTAAGGTCCCTTCCAAGCCAAAGCCTCCTGTGATCCTGTGAGTCAGGACAAGCTGCCCCTGCACAGGGAAACCCATGTGGGAAAAGATTTGAGCCCACACTGCCTCATGGGCATCCAGGGATCAGCACAGCCCCCTTGGAAAAGCATTCCCTGCCCCAGGCTGCCAAAGGAAACGTGCAGGGGGGATGTTCTCCTCCCCATCCTTACGTGACCACCAGCGTCAGATGTTCACAGGATGGGACACAGCTGTGGGGACAACTCACAGGGCTGACCAGAGCACAGCCTGCTCTTTTGCAAGGAGCTTGGCTGCAAACTGCAAGCAAAACTGCCTTTTTATTCCACCCCCAAAAAAAAGATTATAAAAGGGAGGCAGCCTTCCAGCTGCTGCCTGCTGCAGCAGCAAGGAGAGGAGGGGTGGAAAGGACGAGCAGCTTTCAGTCTTCCCAACCCAGCAATGCCCAAACTCCTGGGGCAGGACTGAGGGCTCAAGGTGGAGGGCTTTGAATGGAGAGGAATTAAATGGAGGGGTTAAAAAAAGCTGTGGAAAAGCAGAAAAAGGCCTTCTAGAGTGTTAAGTGCAGGTGTGCAGGGGATGGTTGCTGGTTCCCAAAGAGATGGGGAGCTGCAAGCCCTGGTTAGGAAGAGTCACCATCCCTTTCCCTGTGCCCACACCCCTTCCCAAGGCAGCTGGGGCAGGAAAATGGGGCAGATGTGGCTGCTAAGGTCAGATTGGGGGGGAAAATGCTAAAACTGGGAAGTAACCCTCAAGCCAGAATCATCAAATCACAGAATATCCAGAGCTGAAAGAACCCACGAGGATCATGGAGTCCAATACCCCAAGAATCCCACCCTGGGCATCCCTGGGAGCATTGTCCAAATGTTCCTTGGGCTCTGGATGTGCTTGGGCTTGTGCCCATTCCCTGGGGGAGTCTGGGCAGTGCCCAGCACCCTCTGGGGGAAGAATCTTCCCCTGATCTCCAGCCTAACCCTGCCCTGCCACAGCTCCAGCCATTCCCTGGGTGCTGTCCCTGTCACAGGGAGCAGGGATTGGAGCTGTCCCTTGGGAGGTCTGACCTCAGTCTCCTCATCAGGCTGTGGAATCTGAGATTAACCCCATCCCTGCAGGCCCCTGCCCTGCACAACCAGCACCTGGCTCCCTTCCTTCCTCAGCTCCCACTTCCAGGGTGGAGCTGGCTTTAATCCCAAACACTTCAGGTCTCCTTAAGCTCTTCCAAGCTGCCTGTATTTTTCTAGCATTTAACAGGGCCTTTGCACTTGGGTGTTAAACCTGGCTCACCTGCCCTGTCCTGCTGGCAAGGGGCAAAAAGGGGCTCTGGGCTGCACTGGGAGGATGCTCTGACTTGGCCAACTTCAAGAAACAGTCCCACAGTGGGAAGAGAATTCTAATTCTCCTTGCTTAGTCTGTGTCTTACCCCTGTGTGATGAGCTGTGCCTGTCCTCAGACACCCAGGGGCTTGTTCCACTGTGGTTTTTCAGGGCAACATTTCCATTTGTAGGCTTCCCATTGCCCAGCTTGCTGCTTTTGATCCCAGACTGACACCTACAACCTGCAGGCTTTGAAGGTAGGAAGAAGGGGTGCAGCTTCCAGGCTGCTCTGGGGGTGCCCTTCTGCCTTTCTCCTGTGGCTGTTTCCATCCTGGGGGAGAAACAGCATTCCATGATCCATCCTGAGGGAAAAATATCATTCCATGATCCATCCTGAGGGAAAAACAGCATTAAATACAATGCCCCTGACAATCTGGGGCCACCTGCATCCATTGCAGAGCTGAGCTGCTTTATAAGCCCAAGGAAAATAGGGATGGAAGATGAGAAAGCACAGAGAAAAGAAGGAGAATTACAGTGCAGGTGGGGATTTTGAGTGATTATTTTGGAAAAAGCTTCTGGATCTCCAACTTTTTGCTGTGTTTAATCCAAAATCCACCCCTTCATAACTTCAAACACGGGGCTCCAGGGATCTGGATGTTTCACCCAGCAAGCCATGCAAGGACCCCAGTACCCAGGGCAGGATTTTGGGTTTTCCAGATTAATTTCTCACTTTTAGCAGCTTAAAAAAAAAAAATAACTGGAGCAGAATTCAATTCCATGAGAGCGGTGGGGAAGGTCAGGCTCACTGTATGTAACCCTCCTACTGCAAAACTCCTCTTTTAACACTTTTTACTTAGAAAACCATCCTTGCCCCAGAATCAGCAGAACTCCAGGGATGGATGGGTGAGCAGTGAGTGAGAACATTGGCTTGCCCTCCCCAATGGCAGCAGTTTAAGCTTTCAGCTGCAGGACAGTGAGGGGCAATGCTGTCACCGCAGACCCACCATCAGTAAAGGGAGGGATGTTCTGAGGGCTGGAGCAGGGGAGCCTGGAATCCAAACCCTGCAGAGGAGCAGCCACAGTGCTGCACTGATTTCCAAAGGCTGTGTCATGGCCCCTGCAATATTCCAGTCAATCTAATGCAATGCTCATTTTTTTTCATTAACCTCCAACGCAACCTCCCCATCTGCTGAATTAATCACTGCTGGAAAGGCAGAGGAGTATTTTAGAAATAACAAACTACTGATTCTGTCCCTAACAACCTCTTTTTTTTTTTTTTTTTTCTTCAGGCCTTTCAGTTCCACTCCAGTTCATTGACCATGCCCTTGCAGAGCCCATTTGTAAGGCATAATTATAAAATATATTTCTTAACTCTCAAACACTTAAATAATTTATGCCTTTTTTTCAAGAGCAATGGCTTATTTGGCCTTTGCCCACTCCTGTCTCAGAGGAGATCCCCAGCAGCATATTGGGGTGCTTTCATCCCAGGCTTGGAAGCTAATTTTTGGTGAGTGAGAGCTGGATGTTATTCCTAGAGTGCTTCCCTGGCTGCAAGGCATGGAGCTATGAGTTTGGAAATCAGAAAATCGGAAATCAGAATGGTTCAGGTGGGAAGGGACCTTAAAGATCATCCTGGTTCCACCCCCTGCCATGGGCAGGGACACCTTCCACTAGCCCAGGCTGCTCCAAGCCCCATCCAACCTGGCCTTGGACACTTCCAGGGATCCAGGAGCAGCCACAGCTGCTCTGGGCACCCTGTGCCAGGGCCTGCCCACCCTCACAGGGAAGAATTTCTTCCTAATAACCAATGTAAATCTAATCTCTTTCAGTTTGAGCTCATTCATGTCAGTTTGAAGCCATTCCCCCTTGCCCTGTCATGCCAGGGTCTTATAAAAAATTTCTCTCTGTGTTTCCTGTAGGCTCCTGTAGGTCCTGGATGGGCACAATTTGGTTGCCTCAGAGCCTTCTCCAGGCTGAGCAATCCCAATTCTCCCAGCCTTTCCTCACAGCAGAGCTGCTCCATCCCTCTGATCATCTCCATGTCCTTCCTGTCCTGGGGACCCCAGAGCTGGACACAGAACTGAGGTACTCACATGCCCTCTGAAGAAAGGAAAAGGAAAAGGAAAAGGAAAAGGAAAAGGAAAAGGAAAGATCAAAACAATTCCTATCTCATCTGCTACTCCTGTGTTTTTGAACCATGTGGAATGTGTTGGAAGATTGTCTACCCAAGGTGATCACTTAATTAGATTCTGGTGAGAGTGTTTTAATTCATCAACCAATTGGATCCACGGGTGGGTGTGGGGGACAGTCAGCAGGCAGTCACAAGTTTCTTCAGTTTAAGGTAGTTCCTGTTAGTATAATACAGTGTAAAATTAATAGAATAGAATAGAATAGAATAATTAATTAACCTTCTGATATCATAAAGTCAAATGCACATGATTCTTCCCTGTGTCTGGGGTCATCATAAATCCAATACAGAATTCCCCACTTTGTGCTTTTCCCTCAGGGAGCCCTCTCTCCCCCGGCATCCCCAGGCATCACCCACCACCCTCCCACATCCCTCCCCCTTGCACCTTGCTGCCTGGGAGGGAAAATCCCCAAAATACGAATGTCTGAGCCTCCTGCCCTTCGCGGGGAGCAGAGCACAGGGCTCACCCCCAGCCCCCTGCCGGGTCACATCTTCACAATATCAGGTTTTACGGAGCAGCACGGTGAGCTCATCGCAGCCGGCCGCGCTTTTATTTCTCCGCGGCAACGGAGGGAGGAAACAAAACACGGGGCTGAGCAGCCAGCGAAGTTTCCTGGCTGCCGGGGCTCATTTTTCTTGGTGAGCTGGCTCTGGGAGGCTGCGGGGCTCATGGAAACTCAAACGTCTTTCCCTCTCCCCCGTCTGCTCCCCCGTCTCTCTGCGCAGCGATGGAGATAAAGGTTACACATCTGGTTCGGATCTGCTCTGTTTAACCAAAAAAAAAAAAACCAAAAAAACCCCAAAAAAGCCGTGCTGCTGCTGTCCCATAAATCAGGCCGCAGCTGGAGCGCACTCCCGGCTCTCGCTGGGGCTGTTTATCCCGCCACGTCCCGCTGAGCCCTGGGGTTGGCTTTTGGGAAGGCTGCGCTTCCCCAGGGCTGCCTGCTGCCGTTTTGAGTGATGCCCGGCCTCTGGGCAAGGTCTGGGAAGGTTAAAGTTATCGTGGATCAAAGTTTTGGCATTTCAAACCACCCGGGATGCCCAGCTCGGCTCAGGGGAATGGCGCTTGCTTGCAGTGAGCTCCCTGCCAGGTGCTGCTCCCCAGGACATTCCAACTATTCCGCCCCAAAACACTTGTGGGGCTGCAAAACATAGGCAGAAACCAATGGAGCACCTAGAAAATCTAGGATCTTCCAAATCCCCTGCTTTTACCTCATCATCTCCACCTTACTGCAGTGATTTTGGGGTTGGGGGTTGCAGTATTTCCATCCCACAAGCAGCAGACCCCTGGCCAAGGAAATGCCCACACTTCTGTCCCCGTTTCCCAAAGATCCTTTGCTGCAGGCTCAGCTGCTCCAGGTTTATCTGCATCTCTGCTCAGGCACTTGGATAAATTCCTAATTTCCAGGAATGCCCAGCATGGAAGATGTCGTTTTCCTTGAACTCCTGACCTTGGAATGTCAACACTGGCATTACTGGAAAACCCAGGAAGGATCTGGGCAGGTACATCTGAGCATCCATAGACTTCTAGACTGGCTTCTTTTAGTGATGTAATAAATTTAATAGTGGCTAATAAAATGTGTCAGAGCCACTTTGCCTCTCCTTGTAAAGGTCTCCCTGGAAGGCTGTGATTAAATGCAAAGCGGCAGCATTGAGGGAACCCAACCAAGCATTAAATGCTGATGCTGTCCTAAATTTAAGGGTCTGGCTTCAGTGTTGAACTCTAGGACACATCCTGCTCCTGGTTTTCATGACACCTCTGGTATCATAAGTGGTTATGTCTGTGTTCTAGGGTTGAACCTTGGAGTTCTCACCAGCAGGCTCGTAGCTTTCTGGTCTCCAAGGGCAGCAGAGGCATCCAGAACCCTCAGGATTTCAACTGGAAAAAGTGAGATTTGACAGTGACTTTTTGTAGTAGTTTGTCCCAGGGGCTGTCCACTATCACTCTTTAAGGACAAAGTGTGGGTGTAGGAGGGACTGTAGGATTCTGTGGCTTCCTCTGGGCAGCCTGACTGGGAAATGCTCCATGAGGAAATTCCCTGGTAAAAAAAGGGCTGGTGGCTCTGCTGATTGTGCCTCACCCATCTCCTTTCAGGACCTGAAGGGAAGTGCTAGAAAGATGTACTGACAGGACAAGGGGGAATGAATTCAAACTGAGGGTTTAGAGTGGATATTGGGAAGGTATTTTTCCCTGTGAGGGTGGGCAGGCCCTGGC
Organism: Agelaius tricolor; assembly: GCF_023055355.1. NCBI lineage: Eukaryota > Metazoa > Chordata > Aves > Passeriformes > Icteridae > Agelaius > Agelaius tricolor. The sequence goes on from NW_027269270.1 coordinate 111,232, forward strand.
ACAGGGTGCCCATGGAAGCTGTGGCTGCCCCTGGATCCCTGGAAGTGCCCAAGGCCAGGTTGGATGGGGCTTGGAGCACCCTGAGCTAGTGGAAGGTGTCCCTGCCCATGGCAGGGAGTGGAACAAGATGAGCCCTGAGGTCCCTCCCAACCCAAACCATTCTGTGGTTCTTTCCTTGGGACAGAATCAGCACTCAGATTTGAAGACACAGCATCACATCCGAGGCTCCCCTGGACTTTATGCAGCTCCCCAAGGCAGGGTCAACTCAACCTACACCAGCAGGGTCACCTCAACCATCCCTGTGAAGGTTTCCCTGCCCCAATCCTGGAAAACTCCAGAGATTCAGAGCAATTCCAGTGACACTTCCATCTCACAACGTGCCCTCAGCTTGAAGGGAAATTCTAGCCCGGGTCTGACTTTTATGGCGTGGCTGTCCCCCTCCTGGGCAGACAGACCTTCTGAACCAACTCCAGGGGCATTTCTGATGCTGGAGGTAATGTCTGCAGAAGAAACCCTGCTTAGAGGGGGGTCTGAGGTCCCCCCCAAAAGCGGCAGGCCGTGGCTCTGGGGGCTCCCCAGCGGCAGCGGGAGCGGCACGCGTGGCTCGGGCTATTTTTACCCCGGGTTCGGTGCTGCAGCCACGCTGGCAGATGCGCTCCCAGCTGCAGATGACTTCCATGTGCAGCCCCTCGTGGCCCTGGCCAGGGGCCCGGGGCGTAGCTCGCTTCCTTAAAAGGCTCGGGAAGCGTCTGCAACGCCTCGGGGATGGGAGGGGATGGGAGGGGATGAGGGGCCCCTGCCCGAGCTGCTGCTTCTCCCCCCGGCGCGCTGTGACATCCCGGGATGCGCCCCGGCATCCTGGAGGGCTGCATGGAAAGCAGCTGCCCCGGGAAACGGAGGCGGCGCAGGCATCGGGAAGAGCTCTCCCGTGCTGCAGAGGGCTGGGAGGACGGAGGGAAGGATCACTTTAACCTCAGTGCAGCTTTTGAGAGGAGAAAGTGAGGGGCTTGGCCATGACCGGTACACAGAGAGATGCAGGGCAGGCTCCTGAGTCCCTCGGAGCCACTGCAAGAGCCATTTACAATAATAAATAATTAAATAAATTAATAAATTAAATTTACCCATTCCCTTCTTTTTCTAATGAAGCCCTTGTGGTGTGCTCTAAGGGGAAGGTGCCAAATAAACAGCTCAGCTTCCCCAGCTCAGCTGCCATGGCTTGGCGCGTCCTCAGCTGAGCTGTCCCCTGTCCCCACGCAAGCGGCTCGGTGCTGACGGGAAGTTTTGGGCTCTGGGCTGCTCCTCCTGCCAGGAATGGGATGTCTGAACTGTAAATCCCCACTAGGAAAAAGCCCAGAGCAGCCCTGCGAGCTCTTCTTGCGCCCTTGGAACCCCCTGGATCCAAGGGGGTGCAATAATTTAGGCTTGTAAATGATGTGGTGAAGGGTAAATCCTCCTGGAGATGCTTCCAAAGGCATCCTTGTTGTGTGTGCAACACAGGTGGAACATCTCCTGCCCGTGGGGACCTGCCTGAAGTGCAGCAGGACAGAACCAGGTGGCCTTGTCCTCGTGCCAGCCCCACCCTGACCCCTGGAAGAACACCTGGATAAGCCCTGAATGGCAAAGGTCTCCTTTCCAAGATTTAACCGATCCAACCCAGTTCTCCAGAAGTCAGTGCCCTCTCCCAGTTCTCCCTCAGCAATGCCCTGGGTTTGGTGTTCCAGCTGCCCTCTCCATGGCAAGGCTCCATTTTTCCTTCCAGGCACCTCCAGCAGGCCATGGGAAGCGTTATCAAGCCCTGCCTGGGGACAGCAATGGAGGCTCAGGGAAACTGAGCCCCAAACCCAGAGCTGTCCTGTGCCCTGGGGTGGCCACTTTCATCTGTTTTGTGCTTTCAGGGGGGATTTTTGAAGGGGCAGGGAAATGTGCATTGTTTCTGGGAATTTTATCTTCCTTGGGTGAGCTCAGAGAAGGAGAGGAAGGGTAAAAATCATGGCTGTGGAAAGTGAAGGAGACAGATGAAAATGCTTATGGGGTCATTGAGTCACACAGGGACACCCAGGACTGGCTGAGGCCAAGTTGCTAAATGCCATGTCCAGCTCAGTTTAAATTCCTTCAGGATGGAGATTTCACAATCAAGACATCTCTGTTTCCACCTTTTTTCCAAGCTGGAAATCTCCAGGTTGACGGCAGCCTCTGAGTGCTGTCCTCCTGAATACCCTTACTACGTCTATCCTCCCTCTGAGGAACAGTGGGATTTCCTCCCCCCTTCCAAATAATTGCTTTCCAGACCCTGGAAAATTATTCTATTGATACCCACACTGGCTTTAACAAAGACAAACCCACAAGTTTCTCAAAACCTCCATTAGACTTTATTTAAAAGTTCTTTGTATAGACTTCCTGACACAGAATCCACAATAAAAATAAAACCCCCCCTCCCTCCCACTGCTCCCCCTCCCCAGACTGCTTTGCTTTGTATTTTATAAAACATACAACATCAGAAGAATGCCAGAGGCATCCTACACCACAATTTAAAGATTTGTTAACTGAGGCCTTGGTCCCAGCAGTGCATTTGCATTTGGAAACTTTGCTTCCTTTTCCTTGCTAGTTCGGTTGGCCACATGTGGTACAAATGCATACAAGAGATCTAGTCTGAGACTGAATCCAGCAAAAGGAGAAAAAAAACCAAAAAACAAAAGAGGAAGAGTGGAAATGGAATGAATTTTTTATCAGAATCAGCCACTCTCTTACAAAAAGGCTTCCCCTGTAAAGTTACGCTCAGTTATGAGAAGGATAAAAGCAAGCAGGTAACAAGTTGCAGTGAAATTATTATGGTTTTTTTTGACTCATTTTTGTGATGCCTTATATAGGCAGACAGCCAGAATTGGGGGGAAAAAAGGCTAATTTAGAAGACATGTTGAGAGACAATAACAATCTGCACTTGGGTAAATATTTGGCAATGTTGAAGCTATACAATATAACCCGGGCACGTGTAGCACTCAGTCCACAAACAGTTTAGCACCATATTGATAGGTCATGCAGCAAAACCCTCTCCTCAGGGTTTGCTTGGGAGTTAAAAGCATGAAATATTACAGTGCAAGGTTGTCTATACCCTTAGCTTCTATAGGGGCAAGGTGGCAAAGGTGATGCTGTCTCAGAGGTAAGTGTTGGCCGGCCCCTGGCTCTATGTCCCCATTGCCGTCACCGCGCCGGGGTTGATGGCACCTGATGAGGAAAGAAGGAACAAATAAGGTTTTAATGCAGGATTTTGAGGGAAGAAAAACTGCCAGGAGCAGCAGAGGGGGGGTGCCAGGGATGTGGCTGGTCCCTCTTACCAGGGGTGCAGAGTTTTTCACATTCTTTCTGCGTGTTGAACCTGTTGTCGTTGCCGCCGCAGCCGCCGTACCAGAAGCGGGCGCAGCTCTTGGTCTCGGGGTCGTAGTACCACTTCAGCACAAAGTTCCTGCAGGTGCCCTCGTCCTTCTGCAGCCGGCAGACATCCATCACTGTGGGAAAAACCAGGAGCAACAGCGGTCAGTGGCACTCCTGGGGGAAGCACTGCCTTTTGTGAGTGTGTCTGCAGGCTGAGAAAGGGCATCCACAGCTCAGACTGTGCAATCTCCTGATTTAGAGGACTAAATCCCATCTCCATCTTTGCAAAGAGAACCTCTTTCCCTGGAGGTCACCAGCTTGTTTGTCTCCTGTGTTGCTGCCGTGCATCCAGGAGCGATGAAGGAAGAGTGATGCATGGCAGTGGTTGTCTGCAAATCCCTTGGATCTGTAGGAAATGAGTTGGAGAGGACTGGCTGGGCTGCAAGGCAAGAAGCACTGGCACCACTAAAAGGACTGACTTCATTTCAAAGAGAAATTTTCCATGTGAAGATGCTCCTGGGTCCACCACACTGCATCTTGCATCCCTGGCTGGGTGAGCGGGGGACAAAACAACAGAGCGCTTGGATTGTGGCAAACTGAAATTGCCAAATAATTTTTTAAAAATAAAATTTAAAAAAATATCTGATATCAGCCACTGATTTGCCATCAGGTCACACACCTCCCTTCACACAGGAAAGGAGAAGGAGCTTGTGCCATCTCTGCTCAACACAGCATAAACACCACAGGAAAGGGGGAGTCAGAAATCAGTACTGACCTCCCAGTTCAGCTTTGCTTTTGGGCTCCCACAGCCTAAAGCTTCCCCATGCCTTAGGCAGGCTCTTTGCCTTTTTTATATTCAGATTTTCTTTTTCCAAAACCCATCTCCCTTCTTCCCCACCTTCCAAAACACTGAAATCCAGCAGATGTGAACACAGGAATGACTCTACCCCAAACACTGCACAAGAATGAAATCCAAACACTAATCAAAACAGAAGGATTTCTTTTGTGTATATAACCTAATTTGCCCCTATTTCAGTCTCAAATGAAACAAAAGCTTAACCAAAAATTTCCAAGAATTGATGGAGAGCAAGAATTAGGGAGTTAAAATGTGTTTTAGGCTGTAGCAGGTTGAAAAGATGGGGAGAGACAGGGTTTTGAGTCATGCCACGGGGAAAATGTGAGCCTGGGCTCCTCAGTTACACTAAAGAGTTACTTTTGTCATGGTAAAAAAGTTACTAACAATAAAAAAAAAATAAACCCATAGAATCATTAAGGTTGGAAAAGTCCTCTAAGACCCTTTAGCCCAGCACTGCCAAGCCCACCACTAAACCATGCCTCATGTTCCACATCTACACATGAAAAATTATATATAAAAAGTCCATAATTAAAGGGGATCACAGCATTTGAAAGGCTTCCAAAGGGAAGTGGGTCTGGTGCACGTTTTTGCACCCAAAGTGCCTTAAAGTTTGGGGGCTCAACTCATTTCTCATTGTTGCACCTGCTGAGGACTGAACCCAGAGCCTGAGCACCTTAAAAGCTGAGCTGCACTGAACTCCCGTGTCCATTTTCCATGTGGATTCAAGCTCTGGCCTTGCAGAAAATGGAAAGGGAATAAAGTGAGCAGAGCACAGCGGGCAGAGACCTGAACATCCCTCCAGGGCCCCAAGGCTGCTTTTCTTGACTCTGTGCCCAGGGTAAAGCGGTGCCAAGTTGATGAAATATCACTTTAGCCTCAGAAACAGTTGCTGGAAACATCATCAAAGCATGTGACAGAGATCAGAAGGGGCTGGCCTGTGGGACAGGGCTAGCAGAAACTCGTGCTCTCCAGAGAAATCCCCATCAGGGAGGCTTCCCTGCTCTCCCAGGGTGGAATCCTGCTCTGGAGTGAAGCTGTGTGCTGCTTCCTCTGGCAGCAAAGTGCTCAAACTACAGCCAGAGGATCCATGGTGCCCATTTGCTCCCCCAAAGCACCTTGAAGTCCCCTTTGGCCACCCCAGACATCTCTGTGGCTGGTGGTGGTCACCTCTTCCTTGCCTCCATCTTTGCCAGTGACAAAAATTCCCTAAAATGAACCTAAGAAAGTCAAATGAAGTGGAAGGGTCTGTAATTTGCCTTTTCAAACCCTGTCATGCCACTGCAAGGACTAAAGCCCTGCCTCTAGGTACCAGAGCTGTCTTCACTCCTTGGTTTCCCTCCAAAAAAGCTACACAAAGGGCCCTAAAACACGTCTGGGAGGGGGAGACCGCTCTGATAAGGATTTTCTGGGCTCTGTTCCCATCCCAACCCCCTTGCTGAACCAACACAGGCGATTTCAAGCCTCTTCTCCCTTCCCAGATCTTGAAGGGGTTTGCAAACCTAATCCCTTAACCTCAGAAACCCCTTGAGGAGAGGAGGGCATTGCCATTTTCCTGCAGGCTCCTCCCTCAGGCTTGGCTTCTCTCTTTTGGTGATGGAGGAAAACGTCTCCATGCAATGCCCAAGCCCCATGGAGTCACCTTCCATCAGTGTTTTGGTCACAGGCAGTGAAATATTGGGAATTCTCTGCATTCCAGCAGAGGGGTGGCACTCCTTGGTCACACAGAGATAACACAAACCAGTTTGGGACTGTGCCACACTCCAGTTCAGCCACCCCAGGTCCCTGATGAAATCCAAGGAGCTTTGCCACCCAGGCTGTGCCAGCACAGCACATCCTGGTGGGACAACACACATGCAAAGTGACTGGCTCATGCAAAGCAGATGGAAGGGCATGGTGGTGTGAAGGAGCAAGTGAAAACTAAATCTGTGCTACTTTTGATCTGGGGTTGGACAGGCTTGGATGCATGCTGTGAAATGGTCAGGGTGAAAGAATGGGTTTGCTTTGTTTGTGATGATTCATTTTTTTGGGGGGGGGGTGTGTTACCTGATGAGAATCTTTTCTCAAGGGGTGGCTGCTGCATGGCTTTCTCATCTGCTGCTGGAGGAGGAAAAAGTGCACGGGTTTGGATTTTAAATGGTGTTTTCTCTCTGATCCAAACATCATTTGACAACAGGACAAAATGCAAAAGGGTGAATCCTCATGGGGTACTTACATGGCTTTAAGCATTTGTTATAGCACTCAGCTTCGGTCTCAAATCTATTGGCATTACCTCCACAGCCACCATACCAACCCTGGCTGCAGAACTTGTGTTTGGAGTCAAAGAACCACACAATCTGATAGTCCTTGCACTGCATGCCCATGTCAAAGTCCAGCAAGCAAGGGTCTGGCCAATCTGCATGGCAAAAGGTGCAAAGGTTAAGTGATTCTGAGAGGGTTAAAAGCTGAAAAAGCAAAGAGATTGAAAAGAGGGAAAAAAGGGAAAATAAAGTCTGGTTCAGGACTGGTGGCATTTCCCTCTCGTGTGTTTTGTCTTGCTTTGCTGGATGCAAACCTTCCTCAGCCTCCTGTTCACCTCTTCTTGCTCTTGGTTTTGCCACAGATCCAACCCCCAGATCCTGGGAGCAGCATGGTGGGAACCCCTTACTCCCCAGTGGTGCACTCAGGACTGAGCCCTCACACAAATCCTCCCACCCTCTTTTCAAAGCTCTTTGTCCTGGCAGTGACTTCTAGTCCTTAACTGTCTTTATCTCTAAAAGCAAGTTGCACCTGGTATATGTGAAGGCTCAGTGAATTCTTAAACATATGTTCCTTTCCTGCCCCAAAAATGATAATTTAGGTCCAAATCCCAGAGTTTTTATTAGTTATGCTGGGCCATCCATGCTATTTTACCCATACAAGGAGGGGAGAGTGTGGGCTTTCCTCCAAAATCTCTCTGAAGATATACACATGGGTGTCTCCCATGAACTAGAGGAGGCTCAGCTTAACCCATCCCCAATTCCCTGCCCTCTTTAGAGTCTTTATCCTGTTGAAAACCTTTGGATTAGCATCCTTGGGGAATGCTTCCCCCAGAGCATTGCTGGCTGCCATAAATCCTCAGGCAGAGGTGTCTGCTGCAAGTGGGTCAGCAAATGGAGCTGAGATGGAGAGGTCTGTGTGGGAGTGCAGAGCAAAGCACTCAGCACATCCCTTTTCCCTGGGGCAGGAGAAGCCCACACACCTGGTTTGCCAAGGGCTGGTGCCAGGGGGTTAAACAAGGGGTTAAACAAAGGCAGGGGGTGCTTGTCACCTGGTGGGAACAAGGGGGGATGAGGGGGATGGCAGTGGCAGGGAGAGGGGCCAAATGAGCAGGAAGGAGCACATGGGAAGGGAAGGATGAGGGGTCATGCAGGAAGGAGAAATGAATTGGTCCAGCACAAGCCCTTGGCTCCTCTGCTGCACAAAGCTCCAGTGGTGCCACCAGCCAGGCGTGACTGAGATCCATGCTCAAACCACTCAACACCAGCAGCCAGAGCTCCACAGCAGCTCCACAACTCCTGGCTGCATTTCCCTGTGCTCTCAGACCACTTTGTGAAGAAAATGAGCCCCAGCACAAGCAGAATGTTTGAAGGAAAACACGGGAGCGATGACTCAGGGATGAGTTTTGGATGGCAGAGCCATTGTTGGTGTGGCTGCAGTGGCTGTGCTGCTGGGTGAAGGCTGAGAGCCCTTCCAGGCCCTTGGAGGAGGGGTTGTGACACTGATGGTGTGTGACAGCACCAGTGTGATGAGCTTGAGGTCACCCGATGCCACGAAAAGAGGCAGAGACCCCAAAGCAGGGCTCTGACCCGTGCTGCCAAAGGTGTCACCAAGGCCATGCTCAGGACTTGCAGATCCCTTGGTGTCATTGGCACTGTGAGAGCCCCCAGCCCAGCAATCCCCCCACACTCACCACTCTCAGGCCCTTCCAGTGGCTCAGTGTTGAGCATCATGTTGGCCAGGGACACCTGGGACTGTGCCTGGGTCTCTGTGGGGAGAGGCAGAGGGTCACTCAGGGGGAAGGGCAGCAGCATCACCCTCAGGGCAGTCACAAACAAACCCCCAGACCCAGCTCCAGCACAGGGGACAGGTCTGGATCTGTTTAGCCCAGCACAGACATATGAGAAATGTTTATTGGAGGCAGCTGATGGGATCAGCAATCCCCAACTGCCTGGCTGGGCCAGGATGGGATCACCTTCCCTCCCCAGTGGCTCTGCTTGGGCTCATCTTCAGGGGTCACCACAGAGGAGCATCCCCAGGGCCCCATGGGGCTGCTTTGGATGGCCCCACTCAGCCCAGAGCATCGACAGGGCAGGGGTTCAGGGGCCTCTCTGGAGCCACTTTAGCTTTGGTCTCCTGGCCTTGGAGGGGGCAGAACAAAAATTGCATGCCCCTGGGGAGCCAATCCGTGATGGACCTGTACTCTCCTGTTCCCTCAAGGGCTCTCTGGGAGCACACTCCTCCCATCAGGCCTCACATCCCTCTAGGAGCTAGGGTGAGGATTGGCACAGGTGAAAAATATTCCATGGAGGGGTCTGCAGCCACGGGAAGGGGTGGATTTGCTTTTCTTTAGTGAATGGTTTGGGCGTGGCTAAGGGGAACAATCCTACTCAGTGTCCAGGTCACAGCTTGCCACCACTGCCTACTCAGTTTATTCAAGGTTTATTCCATGGGAAAAGCAGCTTCCCTGGGCATTGGGAGCTCCAATTCAGCACATGCAAATGTTACTTCTACCCACTGATGTCTTTTCTCAACATTTTTGTGGGCATGTTTATTGCTTGTGAAGGTAAGGGACTGGTCCAAACCCACTGAAGCCAGAGGAAAGGCTCTCCATGGGCACTGGAATTGCCTTGGGAGTGCCAGACGAAGCCAGACACAGCACTGGCAGGACCAGCACAAACTTCACACCACCAAGCCAAGTCACCTCTGTGCCAACTGTATTAAAAAAAGAAATTGGCTGTGTCTTTTGCAACTTTTGGCCATGCCAGAGAGTTTGGTGATGGATGTGCACACATGGAGTTTGGATCCCCAAGGGACTAAACCTTCCCTTTCATCTCCTCTTTGTGGGTTTTTCTGGGTAGTGTGGGAAGCAGATCAGTAGCTATGGCTATTAGGGAGGCAGCTTTTCTTGCTTATTTTGAAATTGTGCTGGACTGAGTTTACCAGTTTGACTCATTATTAATTGCAGTAGTGCAGGCTGGGCCCCCACCAAGACCTTTTGCACCGATGTACAAACTCTCCAGCACGTAACAAACCCACTCTGGGACTGCCTTTAATTATCCCACATTCTGTGCTGATTTAACCCCACTGTAGTGCAAACTCCCATTTTTCAGAAACACATTTGCCACATCTCATACCCTGCTGGTGACAGCAGACATGAAGTGACACAACTTAGCACAGCCAGGGCTGGGATTGTTGGTACCAACTGATTCCCAATCCCTATTTATTTTCCCCTCCCACTTTTTGTGCCCACTTAATGAAAAAAAAAATTGCCCACATGTTTTTGATAGTCACTTACTCGTGCTGAATGACCCTGTGTAGGTTACTTTGGGCTGGGATTTTTGGGAGCCAGTGATGACAACAGCATATTTCTGCCCGCTCCGGAGCCCCCGGATCACGTGCTCGGTGCCGGTCAGGTTTTGCCTCTGCACGAGGGAGTGGTCCTGTGCCAAGGTGACAGTGACATCAAAGGTGCTGTGGGGCTCAGGGCTGGCCCAGCGCAGCCTGGCACTGCTCTCGGTGACGTCTGTGATCTGGATGTCGTGGGTCTTTGCTGCAGGGCAGAATCAGAATCAGAATCCGAATCAGATTCAGAATCAGAATCAGGATCAATCAGAATCAGAATCAGAATCAGAAGGGACACCAGGCAGAGAGTGAAGAAGGAAAGATCTCAAGGAAGAAGTGCCTCAGTGCTGCAGAATCTTCTTTTCATGGCAAGTACAAGCCAGGCTGGCACTTGGCTGTCTCAAATGCCCCCGCAGGGGAGGCTTTGTTTTCCATAGCTCAGATGATTCACCAAGTGGTTTATTTATCTTTAATAATCTGTTGCAATCTAGCAAATCAAAGCCCTTTTTTTTACAAAATTCTCACAGCTTGAAATTCCCAGCACTTTCCCAACAACTGTACATGTGCCCAGTCAGATCCTTCCTTCTCTAGGGTGCAATGGAGTCACTGAGCTGCTGAAGACCTTCAAGCCAAGCCTGCTTAAGAGTGAACATAAAATCACAGACTGGTTTGGGCTGGAAGGGACCTTCAAGACCATCTCTTTCCAACCTCCATGCCATGCAGGCCACCTTCCCCCAGACCAGGTTGCTCCAAGACCTGTCCAACCTGGTCTTGAACATTTCCAGGGATGATAACCTTAACAGGTCAAAGAAGTTGTTATGGAAAGGTTTTCCTGCTCTGGCAGATCACTGGATGAGACCTTTATAAACACTGCTTGAAGAACTGGTGGAGCAAGAAACACCCAGAAAAGTTTATTCCCCTCAAGCTGATAAAAGCATTAACCTTGCAAAAGCTGATTGCTTTTATTTATTGCTTTTTATTTATTATTTGTGCAGGGACTTGCCATCAGTGACTGGATGAGCTTCCCTGTGCTTGGACACATTCTCTGATCCTTGCTCAGCTAGTGCAGATCTGTCTGTACCTCCTTGCAAAAATACCCCTTTGTATGAACTGTATGAAGGAGGCTTGGCATTCCCAAACAGGTCTCCATCCACACTGATCCATTGATGAACTAACTATTCCTATTAGCTGAGAGCTCAAACAGTGCCATTGGCCAAGGGGCAATGCTCCAAGGAAATCTTGGAAACAAATGAGCCACACTAGAAAGAGAAGCTCTCTGTAGAGAAATGGATTGATCCTGCTTGTGTTTTGTCTAAGGGCAGTCTGTCCCCCACCCATTTTGCACAAAATTCTTAACACAAGTTGGCAATGCCCCAGCACAGACTTCCCAATTTGCACCTAAAATCAAAATTTGCCCTCTGGGGGACATTTCCCACAGGAATAATCCTCTCAGGGGGTGAGAAGAGCCACAGCCTGCTGTGTTTCAGCCTCGAGGGAGGCCCTGCCCACATGGGGAGAGCTGCTCACGTACCGCTGTGTCTCCTCCTGCCTCCGGCCGCGGTGCCTGTGCCATTGTTATTGGCAGCCCGGCCACCGGCTTTGCTGTGGGTGGTGGTGGCACTGGCTGCTCCCTGGGCAGTGGCGTTCCCCTGGGCCACAGAGCTGGCTGGGGTGGTCTCAGGGGCTCTGGCCTGGGCCGTGGTGCTGGCAGGAGTGGTTCTGGCATGGGCACTCGCCGCTGGCTTGATGGTGGCGCTGACCGTGGTGCTGGCAGGGAAGGTGCGGCTGGCAGTCGCGTTGGGAGCCACGAACCTGGGCAGAATTTTGGAAATGGAGGTGAGTTGACCTAGAAACCACTGGCAAGAACCCATCTGAGGTCAAGAGTCTTTGCCAGACTTAAATTTTCACTCTTCACAGTGAAGAGCGAAAAGTGTTTCGATCCAAGCAGTGAAACGTGCCCCTAGTGGAAGGTGTCCCTGCCCGTGGCGAGGGGTTGGAAGAAGATGTTCTTTAAGGTTCCTTCCAACCCAAACTGTTCTGTGGTTTTCTGAAAAAAGTGAACTCAGACAGATCTGCAGAGTGCCTGACTTCAAGGGGCTTGGCCTTCTGAAGCCAGGACAGCTCTGTGCCACCAATGAGTCTGGGTGACACAAGCTTTCACTTCTCTTCAGAAAATATTAGCATGGGTGCCGTGCTGGATTCTGTGTATCAGATAACCCAGAGCAGCCAAGCCTCTGAAAAGAATGTTTGGAGTAGAAAGCCCCAGATTCATAGTAATTTCTGGAATTCCTGACCTACACGGTCAAAGTCAGCATGTACCTCCTTCATATTTTTATAAATATATAAATATGGAATTTACCCCAAATTTAAAATTATACATCACCCTTCTCTATAAGATATCTCTGCTGCTCTTTTGACACAACCCCGGGGGAACCAGTAAAATTAATTGAAATATTATTAGAATTATATTAATTAAAAGACAATCCTGATTTTTGAAAGTGAAGTTGCTTTTTCTTTCCTTTTCCCCAAAACATTACTCACACTGCTTTCTGCCCAACGAGCACGGGGTGCTGGCCCTGGACTTGCTGACCATTCTGGAGCCACTCACATTGTTTCCTTATCTCTGGAGACAGGTAGAAAGCAAATTCACCTGGAGACAGAGAGAGACATTAATACTGGAGTTGAGGATGGTGGATACCCACCACCACCAGATTACATTTATTTCTTATTAATTAAAAAGAAACAAAAAAACAAAAACCAAAAAAAGGAACTAAGTTTCCTTTTCTTGCTCGATGTTTGGTTACTACAACATCCTGGGATGGGAGATTTGTTATTCCAGTCTACAAACACAAAGGCCTTAACAACAAGAGGGCTGTTTGCCTGAGTCTGTCACTTATAAACACATTTCTTGTAACAGGGCACTTCCAACCACACAGGTAATCAAGAGTTAGAAGTTTCCAGGACTGCTGTAAGCAGTAAATGGAAAAAGCAAACTGAGATAACCTAAACATTTATTTCCAGATGTTTGCTTCCTATTTAGTGAAAGACATTCCTGAATCTGTGGTATATCATCCCAGTAATCCGGTTTTCAGGAATTTTTGCTAAAAGACTAGATTTCCTAAAAGAGGTCTACTTCTTATCCTTGCTGGAGGGGTGTGTTTAGGATCTGGAGGTCCAGCCTGGGATCTCTAGCTAAGCTGAGATGTAGATTTTTGAGGCACAGTCAGCACATCCCAAATACAGCAGCTTTATTTATCCCTGAGCAAAGAATCCTGTACATTTGGTCCATAAATCTGCGTAGAGCAACTCCAGATCTCAGCCTGAGCCAGACAAGGGCCTGCTAGCAGGACATGATGTTTATGCTGAAGTTGGAAAGAAAGATTTGCTGGGTGTTGAAGGAGCTCCAAGGAAGTGGTGCAAAGAGTCTCAGCGAGACCTATGTGAGAGGCAAGCCAGATGGGATGAGATCAGAAGCCACAGCTGAGCCCATGGAGATCAAGGCAGAGCACACCGAAGTGCAAACTCTACTTGGCGGATCAACATGGAAGGGGATGGGGAGACCAAAGTGAAGAAAACCCAGAGATACTCAGCTAGGTAAAGTATGAGCAGCCCAAATTGCACCAAACAAAAAAAAAAAGAGACTAACTTCAGTGGGTCCTGCTGCTCAAAACCTTTTAGAGGCCATGTGTTGCCCCTTCCATGACACTTGGGTGCAGGATGTTGCACTTACTTCTGATGAAGGATGGCAGCAGGGTCCCAAAACGCAGCAAGGGCTCTTCATGGAGCTCTCCTGGTTTATCAACCAGCTTGAAGAACACGTCGTTGGGCTCGCTGGCAAGGCTGTAGATGTTCTTGGCATTCACCTTCCTGCCGATGCCCAAGACAACAAAGAAGTACCCTTTGCATTTTGCACTGATGACAGCCCTCTGCAGGTGCTCAAGTTCTTTTTTGTTCACTTTTCCAGTCATCATCAGAACGATGACTTTTAGATCCCGAGGGCTCGGCGCGCTTTCGAAGACATGAGCGATTGTGTGTTCGATTGCACTTCCCAGAGCCCTCGTGCCGTGCAGCTGGGTCATTTGGTTGTGGATGTAATTAATGATCTTCTCTTTGGACGCATAATCAGTTAGTGAGAACTCAGTTTTCACTGGTGGGAAGCTTGAGTTGATTTCGTGTTCGTAAGGGGCTTGCTGGAGAACGGCCACTCTGGCGTGGTGCTGGGATACTTTTGGCTCTGAGCTGATTTCCAGGTTGGTTACAATGTGGGAAATGTACTTCCTCATCTCGCTGAACTGCAGGGGGGTGGTGGACTCGGAGCTGTCCAGGATGAAGGCTATGTCCGTGTCCACGTCGGTGGGGGCTGCCCTTCTGTCTCGGAAGGCAGGTCTCTGGCCAGATCCAACACAGCTGGGATGGGGGTCACACACATCTGGGGAAGAAATACAGGGAGCTGGTTTCACCTGCAGGACCTGGACACAACCCTCCCTCATCAAGGTAAACATCTCTTGTCTCACATGAAATACCATCAAGCCCTGGACATTCACTGGTCCATTGCTAGATACCAAAGTAATTTTATCCTGCAACACATTCAGTTATGTGTTAAGTATTTTTTTAATGTGCTCCTTTGTCCAAGGGGATCTCTGAGGCACTCTAAGTGGCAGAAGGCCATCTTTTAGAGCACTTGGCTATCAGGATTTGGGCTGTAAAAGTGGCAACCAGACAAAAAAGGAGCTTCTCTTCACAAAGTGGAGAACGCCCAGCGAAACTCATTCACAAAGCCCAATGTTTTCTGCTCCACCCAAGAACCCTTGTATCCATTAACAGAAGGGCTGACTCCCAACTTGGGCTTCCCTTCTTACAACCCACTGCTGCATGGCCAGAAGGATTTGGAAGTGTCTAGAGGAGAAACTGGATGCTTTACCCAAACAAATGTGACAAGTCAGAAGCCTCTGAATAGTTTGATTCAGCTGACCGCCGCTGGTTGGAAGAACAATGGCATGACCGACAGCTGTGTTGTTGATCTGGTGAGATGGAAACAGAAACAGAGTCAGTAATGCTGCCTTCTGCTGCTCTCCGCTCAGGGGAGGGCAGGGCAACCCACAACTCTGAGGAATTCTCTGCTCAGCACAATGTTCTTGGTGATCCCTTTTGGAGGAGGCTCATGTCCCTGATGTCAGTTTAGAGCCATAACTCCAAAAAAAGGGACCACTTGAACCAGTGCTCAGTGAGTTTATCTGGGGCTTTTTCCTGGCTTTCAATCTCTGTCTGTCCACTCTCCCTCTGCCAACAAAGCTAATGTACTCCCACCTTCCCACTCTTTGCCTTTCTGTTAAACTCTCCCTTCTGTTTATCCCACACTTGGCACCCTGGAGCCACAGCCTGAGAAAAGAGTGACTCCTGAGAGTCTCACTAGCATTTCCCAGCATGTGCTGTGAGGATTACAAAATTAGTGTTTCTCTCCTAATAGATGGATGACTTTGGCCAGCCTTCCACATTTGAGAGGCCTTTGAAAGCCTGTGGCATCCAACACCATGAAATCAGACCGAGGGCATGAGCAGAAAATAAAGAAAGGCTGAAGGACCCCAACCTCCAGAGCTCTGGCAAGCACCGCATCCTGCCTGCTGGTGAGGAACACCGGCACAACCCCGGCGTCGTAGAGCTTCAGCACAGCATCGTTGAGCTGCGGCGACGCCCTGGTGTCCCCGTTGCTGAAGAAGACAGCCACCTTCCTCATCAGGAAGCCACTGCGGGCACGCTTGAAGGTGTTCCTGGCCACAAAGGACATGGCGGTCTCCAGGCTGCGTGGCTTCGTGGTCAGCGTTGCCTGGAAGTTTTGGATCTGCTGCAGGAGGCTGGATTTCTTCCTGGCGTCAGCAAAGCGGATCTCTGTGGTGACCTCGTTGTTGTAGGTGACCAGGGCCACCCGAGCCCCCCGGGGACAGTTGCTCTCAGCAATGGTCAAGTTGTTGACCACTCTGAGCACGGTTTGCTTCATCCTGTTGAAAACCTCCCTCACGACGCCCGAGGAGGTGTCAATAGCAAAGGCCAGCTCGGTTGGGAAGACAGGGCACTCCTTGGGACCTGTTGGGAATAGGCATCAGGAACAAGTCATGCCTCAAGCAGCTGTCAGGATTTAAGGACTGTGTCCTCAGTAAATCATTCATACGTGGGGAGAGCAGCATGCAGCCACCCTGGGGTTTAAAGGACTGAATGAGACTTACCGTAGCAGCAAGCTGTGGAAAAGATGGAGAGGAAAAAACAGCTTGGTCAGTGCCATTCTTGCAACATGATGGGCAAATAAGGGTAGAGAGAGGGGCTTAGCAAGGCACTGAGGAGGTACTCACGGCATTTGTCTTTGATGTTCCGCACCAGCGCGCATTGCTTTAGGAAATAAAGAAAGGGGGGAGAGAAATATGTCACACAGCCAACCCAGGAGTGTTCCAAAACAAGAGAGAAATTGTGCCACACTTACATCTCTGGATTCTCCTTTCTCGCCTTTAAGGCCCTGTTTCAAAGAATGAAGAGAAGTTGAGTGCAAAGTGTATCTCCAGGGTGCTTTATGAAACCTGTCAGAATAACTACTGAGCCATGGGAAAATCTGTCTGTTTTCAGCTGTGTTTCCAGCAGCAGAGTGCAGGGCTCTTCTGTGTGAGGAGTGAACCTAGCTGAGGCCAAACCCAAAAGGGAGGTTGGAACTAGATGGTCTTTAAGGTCCCTCCCAACCCAGACCATTCTATGAGTTATGATGCTCCAGGTTCACATGCAAAGCAAGCACAGCCACCTTGGCCTTTCTAGGGAGCCTTGTGCCAGCCAGATTTGGTCATGCCCCCTATCCTGACTGGGGTGGTGAATGATAAAGAGATGAAAATCTCCTAGAAGGAATTTTAAGGGGCGTATTGACATGGGGAATTCCTAATGCCTGGTAAGAGCATGTCCCTTGAGTTTTTCCTTTGGTTTGAGGAAGGGTAAATTATGGTCAGTGATAAATAGCTGCTTAAAAAGTTATAGAGACACATCCAAGACAAATAAAGAGGGATTTCCCCAACTTGAAATCAGCAGGAGACAGTGATGGACTTATTTTTGAACCCCTGGAACCCACAGGGACCATTATATGAAGCCAATCAGCAATGCAATGAACACTTACAGATGGCCCAGGGTATCCAATCTCTCCTTTCTGACCAGGTGTCCCAGGTACTCCTGCATCTCCCTAAAAAGAGAAAGCAGAGAAATCCCCTCCATGAACATCTGCAGGAGGACTCCCAGGAGCACTTGGAGGAAAAGATGTGTCCATCTTTCAGGGCTTTCATGCAGAAGGGAAAATTTGTACCATGGTCCAACTTACTCTGCGGCCTCTGTTTCCTTTGGGGCCAGGGCCTCCAGCAACACCACGGTCACCAGGTCCACCCTAGGAGGGGAAAACAACAAACAGCAGCTCTAAACCTGCAGAGGCCCATGGAAAATTGCTTGAAAAATAAATGCACAGCTCATGGGCTGCACCCACCTTTGGCCCTGCGTAACCTATGAAGCCACGTTCTCCCTGAAACAACAGAAAGGTTAATTTGGATATGTTCTAGAAAATTCCCTCATCCATCTGTGCTGGAGATATTGGCTGCTCCCTTGTGCTTGTTGAGGAGGGGAGAATGCTGAGCATACACCTACCTTCCTGCCTTTAGGACCTGGGCCACCAATTCCATCTCGTCCATCATCACCCTAAAATTGGAAAGCCAGAGTCATTAATATATAAATGATATGTGATATGTAAACAACTTAAACCCTACAGGTCCAGCAGCACCAATAGAAAGAACCCACTGAAGCCACAGGGCTTTGTGAAACTCTTAAATGTTCCTTGAAGTTCCTAAAGTGTCCTTAGAGGTGGGAGGGCATGGCCACACTCACCATCTCTCCTCTCGGGCCTGGCTGTCCGTTCGGCCCTTTGGGTCCAGGGTTTCCAGGCTCACCCTAAAAGGAGGAGCATCTGTTAAAGGATGTGCTGAAACTCCAGGCTGCTCTGAGCCTCCCCCACCCCATCAACACCGGTTTGCTCTCACAGAGCAGTCTGCAGCCCTCCTTGTGGCAGAAAGGCATGACTGGACCTACACAGCCCAAAATGCTGCCACGTGCATGCTCTTTACTGGGACCTTTGGTGATTTCAGGAAAGGTAAAACCTTCCTACATGGGCATTTTCTGAGAATCTGCCCAGGAAAGTTGATTGGGAATCTCACTTTCTCAGTTACTTTTGCCTTTCTGTTCACTGAAATGGGAGCCTAATGAAACAATGAGTACAAGCTTGCTTCTGCCCACACAGTGCATGCCCAAGAGGTTCATCTCATGTGTTTCTTTAAGCCCATACAAAATCCAGCAGCTTTTCAATCCAGCTTTAGTTGCTGGTGCCAGTGCTCCTGAAGGCATACCTTCCTTCCCAGGGGACCAATCCTGCCACGTTCTCCTGGGGGTCCTGGAGGTCCACTCCCAGCCTGGAATGGAAATGGGGAGAGAGAGGCATGTTGGCAATGTTCAAGGAAACTCAGGTGCCTGGAACTGGGGAACTGGATGACCATAGAAATCATGTACTGACTACTAGGGCTGGTGTCTCTCAAAACACTTCAGGAAATTCAGAAGTCTCCCTCATGTTTGGGAGGAGCTGGAGGTCCAGCTCAGTTCAATGCAAATGCCAGCAGCAATTTATATTGTCCTTAAGAGAACACCCACAGGAAAACAGGAGGGGGAAAAGCATGCTGGGGATGGGGAAATGCAATGTGGCTTTGTGTCAAAGGATGTGGCTGAGGAATACAGCAGGAGGGAGAAATAAATACATGGGGTGGCCCCTGCAGGCCTATGAGATGGTCATGCTCTGGCTTCAGAGGATGAAACATCACAGAGGTGCCCCACCAGTCACTCAAAGATCCTCTTTAACTAAAATTGCAATAATGGACCAAACTCTGAAGTCCTGACCCCTCTGTGGTTGCTTTTAGCTCTTTCTCTTCTGTAACTCTTCATCAAGAAGTCCTAAGCATAAGTTGAGAGGAGAATCATGCTGGAAGACAGTGTTAAAAGAGATTGGAGCAGAGCTGGAGCCCTAGGAGAGGGGAATGTGAAGACACATTGGACTCTTGTTAGTTCAACAACAGCATAGTTGGGCCAATGTCTGGGAAGCCGCAGAAGGATTACCCTGGGTCCAGGGACACCCTGCTCTCCTCTGATGCCTGGTGTGCCAACCTGGCCAGGGGGACCCTGTGTGGGAAGAAAAGAGAGGCTGTCAGCACCCATGGGCAGAAACACACCAAGATCCAAGGGGGAGCAAATTCTGCAGTGTCTGGGGGATGCTCTGCAAACATATCACACCTTGGCTGGTGTGAACACAGTGGCAGGCAGGACATCCAGGCCACAGCACACCCAAAAACACCCAAATCCCAACAGTCTTTGTGGATGAGACTCTCTGGGGAAGTGGCTGTGATGAAGTAACAGCCAGCATCATGAGGCAAGGCCTTCCCTCTGCTGTGCACTCACTGACCTGTGGCCCTCGCATGCCTTGTTCTCCAGCTGGCCCTGGCTGACCAGGAGAGCCCTTGGTGCCCTGCAAGTATAAAACAGCACAGTGCATGTTAGATGTGGTCAGCACCATGGGAAAGGAAAGGGGAGATCAGGATATCCACAGCTGCACAAAGAGCAGGGAAGAACAGATTTTCAGTTGGGCTTTTTCCTTGTTTGGTTTTTTTTTTCCCAAGATATGGTGATTGCAGATAATAAGCACAGTGATGGTGGGGGCAATTTGCCTCCTGCAGTCAATGGCCATCAACCATCATGCCTGGGCCCTGTTACACTGCTCCAGCAGCACACAGGGACAAAACATGGATGGGGACCAGGGAATGCTGTGAGAGACAGGCAGGACACTTGGTTCTGCATGAGTCCAGCAAGGACTACACAGGGAGATGAGCCTGAGGAAGAGTTGGGAAATTTGAAGGAGAGAGGAGGCAGAGAGGAAAGAGCAAAGCCTGCATGTGCCTTCTCTTGGCACATCCCTCTGGGTGCTGAGGCTGCCTGGCCCGTGGTGTGGCAGGAGCCCCATGTGTTGTCCCATCACCACCTACCTTTACTCCTATGGGTCCCCTTCGTCCTGCCATGCCCTGCAAAGGAAGGAACAATGAGGCTTGTTGATCTAATATGTAAACACACCTTACCCTAATGCTTTTAGATCAATGCTTCTTATCAATGCTTCTTTTATAGTCCAAAAATTACATTTGGCTGTTTTAAACTACTGGAGGGAAAGGGAGGGAAATTCACGTGGTCAGATCTCTTAAATCAGACTTGGGCATGTTTTCTCCCTCCTCACATCTCCCACATAGGTGAGCTGCTCCCTCAAGCATGTCAGAAGTGTGTCACCCTACATGGGACAGGAGGGACACGCAGCAGGGAACACATCCCAGACATCCCTGCTCCAGCTTGATTTTTGCCTTTCCAAAACCAGCAGCCAAAAGCAGATGCATATCATGGAATCACAGACTGGTTTAGATTGGATGGGACCTTCAGGACCATCTAATTCCAACCTCCTGCCATGGGCAAGGACACCTTCCATCAGACCAGGTTGTTCCAAGCACCATCCAACCTCGCCTTTTATATAAATCGTTGTAACTCCACTAATCCGAGCACTGAGTTATTTGCGTAGGAATAAATTCAACTTTTATAGTCTCTACAACAAGCCAGGAAGCCAGGAGGCATTTTCCTTTTGAGATTTTTTTTTTCTTATTTTTGGGGTGGTTTGTTGGGTTTTGAAGTTGAATTCCTGATGCTTGTGAAACAAAATAGATGGAAAGGAAGGAGAGGAAAAGTTATGGTCAATCTAAGCTTGGGCCTTGCTGACTGATGGTCTGGGAACTCAACTCACCCTCCTTCCCACTTCACCGTCCTGGCCCTCCAGCCCTGCCGGTCCAGGATCTCCCTAAGGGAAAAACAAAACTCAAGTGAGAGCCCTGAGATAAGCAGGCACTGGAAAAACAGATTCACTTCTCAGAAAATGGCTCCTTTCATGCTTTCACACAAGTTAAAAGTCCTGCCTTTGGTGGGAATCCTTCTAACAACTCAGAGACTTTCCATCAAGTTTCTGAGCCAACAGAAGTCAACATTCCTATTCTTTGGGAAATGCCTTCTGACAAATTAAGTGCATTTTTTATTGTGAGCTGATGTGAAAACAGATGGGTTTTGAAATCTTCCAAGGAGCATGTGGGGGTTTTATTCTTGCAAAGGTTTCAGGTGAATCAGGAGGTTTAGATTTGGTGTAATCTAATCAGTTCTCTGCTTTTGTATATGACCTATGAGAACATCCAAAGGTAATTTCCAAGTTCTTTTCAGAGGCAATATCCCAAAAAGGCATTGTAAAATAATAAAAAAAAAATTAAAAGGTGCTTTTTACACAAAACATCTTCTAAACTGACATCTTCCCAGAGAAAGTTTTGGTTGCAAACCAACAACATTTTCTAGTGGAAAAAAATATTCCATCTGACAAGGCATGGTGAGTTTAAGGAACTTGCATCTTTTTGGCAGCATCCTTTTTTCTCCCATTCTCTGGCCCATTCTGTTGTAAAAACCAAAAAACAACATAAGACAATAAAGAAATTTTACCATTGGTCCAATTTCACCCTTTTGTCCTCTGGGGCCCCGTTGAGTATTATCAGCTCCTGAATCTCCCTGAAAGCAACAGAGCAATGAGAAACATCTGTGTAAGTGGGACATGAAAATCAAATCTCATAAACTGAGAGAGCTCTCAGCTAGAGCTGAGAACTAACTTTTCTCTTTTTTTTTTCCCTTTTTTTGATTGAAATAGATGAAGTATTGCTGGTGTTTTCAGACAGAAACAGCTTATCAAGTGGGCAGTAATACTGAAGAAGACAAGGAAGGGGAATTTTAATATGGTGAAGCAGTGATTGATGGGTTGGTATCACGTGGTACCCACGTGTCAGCTCTGAGTCCTTGCTCTGTCATGGGGTCTGCCACTGTCAAACAGCATTTAATAAGCCAGAGCCACCCTCTCTGATGACCCCAGGATCAGTGGAAAGTGGGTGGAAAATCAAGAAGATGCCATAGCAGTATTTACCGGATCTCCACGGAGCCCACGGTCGCCTCGCTCCCCTCGTTCACCCTTGACTCCCTTATCTCCCTGTGGGGAGAGATGGAGAGTTAGGAAGAGCAGCTCTTGCTTGTTGAAAGCATCTCTGCCCAGCCCTCAGCCCTGAGGGGAGCATGATGGCTCTCCACTCTCCCCTGGCCCAAATCCACCTCTACACCATCATTTAGCCCCACTGTAAAAGAGATTAAAGCCTACCCTCCTGCCAGAATATCCCTTCTCTCCAGAGGAGCCAGGCAAACCCTTGTCTCCCTAAAAAAAAGAAAAATATTTCAGAATATTTGCCACTTCCAGGGCTTTTTAGACACTTCACTGAAGCATCAAGTCATTAAGAGAAAAACAATTAAAATTACTGACCTCTTCTCCATCAATGCCATCCAGACCCATTTCTCCCAGTTCACCCTGTGGAAGGGAGGCAAGGGGCAAATGCTCACTGAGAAGAAGGGGAGATGGGGAGGGGGATACTGATGTGCCACACACTCATGCTCACTGCTGTGGCATGAGGAAATAGCTCCCTACCTTCTCTCCTGGGAATCCCCGAGAACCCTAAGGAGATAGAAAAGAGAGTTACTCCACTTTTGTTCAGCTCACTGCCATAGGGAGCAGTGGAGAAGGAGGGCTGGGCTTGGTGGCAGACCCAGAGCCATGACCAGGACAGGACTTTCCCTAATTTCTCTTATATCGGTGTTTGTCTTCAGCTGCCTCCCCAACACTTGTGCCAAGAGAAAATATGTGAGGCATGGGGGTTAATCCAGCTGATCCAATAAAATATCTCACTCCTCAGCCACAACTCTTCCTTCACTGACTTTTGTTTCTTCCTGCACCCATTTTTATGTTAATCCAGAGCCAGCCTTAGTGCCTTTGTCCAAGGCTGAACAGATTTTTAATGAAACTCAGTATCTCAGCTAATAGGCTTGGTTCATGCATTCCTCTTCTCCCTGCCAGAGGATCATGTGGTCAGAGCAAATGGTAGGAAACATCCCCTTAATTTCACTACTTCCCATAAACATTATATGTTTCACCACCTTTTCTGGCTTGGCGTGCAGCTGCTGTCCTGGAGCATTAGCTCAAGGTTCCTCTTTAAAGCCTCAGCCATGGCTCACTTGTCTCCCTCTTCCCCAGCAGCAGAGTTCCACCCACTCACTGTCCCAGCCCTGTGCCAAGACACGCACATCCATCCCTTCCCAAACCTTTCCCCCAGAGCCAGACTGCAGAAGAGAGATCATCCTTGTCTGTGGACTGAGCCTGGGTCTCTGGGCTGCCTTTTTGCTCTTCACAGCAACACCAAAGCCACAACAGCCTCTGAAAGCCCTGGTGCCTGGCCAGGTGGACACAACCACTCAAGTGTGACCTCCTGAAGCAGCAGGAGTTACCCCTGGGGGACTCCCACCCCCTGGACTCTGGGTCTGCTCTTTGCAGGTTTGTTCCACACGTACCTTTGTTCCTCTGTGCCCGGGGCACCCCTGGAAACCTTGTGTCCCATTCACACCTGGAGGTCCACGCTCACCCTGGTGCACAGAGGGGAAAAAACAAGAGTCAGGAGTTGCCTGCTAAGCCTGTTTCTGTGGCTACCTGTCACAGGAGGTGGCTTGGAGGCACAGGAGCAGCAGGTTTTGCCTAGCCACCCCACCATCTCTACAACATTCCTCATGTAGAGACCAACTGCAAATCTTCATCATGGAGAGAGAAACATCCTTCCCAGTCCCTCAGCTGTGAAAGAGCTTTGTGAAACTTCTCTTTCAAAACTAAAATGACAAGATGAAGCCCTCAGAGCTGTGCACAGATGTCTAATCCCATCCTGACCTTCAAGCCCCAGGAAAGCATTGCCTGGCATGGGAGGTCTCACAGCAGCCTTTGGCCCCTGCCTGTGCTGTTGTAAAAGCCACGAGCTCTTTCAGCCCCTTGGCCTCAGCTTCAGCCCTTGGGAGTGATGTATGCAGGGATGTTTATTCCAGGGATGACGTGGGATTCATGCAGAGTTTGGATGAAGAATGCTAGTAAGAATTCATGGGATTCACGTTGTCTGCCGTGTGAGGGGTAGGAACATCACTCTTGGTTCCACTTTTGGACTAGCTCAAATCTTTCAGCTGCAGGTGGTGTGGATAACTTTGGCATAGGCTGCAGATTTGATGAACTTGAGGATTTTATTTGCTTTGGGGAATAGCACAGAGATGGGTCACATCAAATCATGGGAGTTATTCCCCCATCATCCTTCTCCAGCTCTCCAGAAGCTCCCTACTGACTTTCTCTCAGGAGAAGCTGGGACCAGCAACTCAGCATGTCAGGTGTGGGAAACTCAGAGTTCTGCTGTCTCTTCTAACCCACATCCACATTACCAGCAGTAAAAAAGTTTGGAGGCTTTTAATTTAGTGGAAACACCTCCAAACACTTGACTATGGTGAGGTCCCCATTGGAACAGGGGCAATCACTCACCGGTCCTCCTTCATCACCAGGGTAGCCTCCGTAGCCAAGATCCCCTGTGACACCCTAGAAGAAAACAAAACAAAATAATGAATTTCCTTCATAGTTCTGTGATTGATATTCAAGGTTTTCTTGGATAAGGACAAAGCAGATGCTTGGTCATATGTGTCAATGAGAGATATAATCTCCTTTTGATGTCCCTGAATTGTTCCACAGGACATTTCACCCTGTCTTTCCAGACATTTATCCCTGCCCTCTTGGATGTTTTGCAGCACTGAGGCTGTGGGGAAAGGGAAGAAGAGCAGCCCACAATTGCTCTGGATTTCCCAGGGTCAGTTTTCAAAGGGAGAGAGAGTAAATGGAGCTGATCTCCCCATTAACATCACCCACTGCAACTACACAACCTGCACGTCACCTCCAGGTTCCTGTGCACAGGGACCCCTCATCCACAGATGGAGTGACCTACCTTTGGTCCTATAGGGCCTGGCACACCTCTGTCCCCTCTCTGTCCTGAGCACTTGCAGGGGACCTTGCAGCATGTCCTCTCGGCAATGTTGTCCTGCAGGAAAAATGGGAAGTGAAAGCGTTAGAAACCTGCCAGAGCCCCAACACCTGATTTTGGACACCAGAGGGAAGGGTTTAAACAGAAACTGCGTGGGGCAGAGTGTGTGTAGTAGGACATCAGCCCCAGAGCCATGCCTGTCCCTGAAGAGAGAAATCCCATCTCCAAAGGAAAAAATCCAGGCTGTGGAGCAGGCCACAATAAAGTCACTGCAGTGAGCAGCTCACCAGCAACCCACAGGCTGAGAATGATTTGCAAGCACACAGTAAAGGAGAAAAAAAAAGGTTAAAAAGAATGATATGGACTCAGAGAAACCACAGCTTGGTTTTACATCATCCAACAGAAAAAAGGAGGGAAAAAAATCACTTTCTTTGCCAAGTACATTGCTGGCTGCAAACGTTTCCTGCCAGCTTTGCACATTTACATTTTGGAAGGATTTTTCTAGGCTGAATTACCTGGGGAGGGGCTGAAGACCAACTCTTATCCCAAAAACCAAGGCTCACTCACAAGTGACTGCACTTTGATTTGTGGGGTAGGGCCCAGCAAGGTTACCACAGGGACCAATGGTTGAGCCCAATCTTATTAAATCTACTGGAAAATGAGCTCAATCATGCTGGTAGCAGCTGAGGAGTTGGGAGGAACTGGACATACTGAGGCTGACAGCAAATTAACCCAACACTCGAGAGAGACTATGCATTGGGAAAGAAGTAAACCTATGAAGAAAAAAGAATCATGGAATGGGTTAGGTTGGAAGGGACTTTAAAGGGTCACTCCTACATTTGTTAAAAGCATGTCTAAAATACAGGCAGTGCATGAGATCAGGGAAAGAAACCTCGAAAGCAATGCTTCTACAAGAGGTTTAGCACTGACCAGGCACGACAGGGCATTACTGTAAGGCTAAAAAAAACAACAGTGTAAACACAGGCAGAGGGCGGGTTTTTGGCACTGCAGCTTTTGATGGCATCTGATCCCATCCCATTTGACCTAAAGCCTTGGCTGGAGGAGGGTTTCTTCAGGAGTGGGAAGAGACTGTGATCTGCTCTGAACTTTGTTTGCTGTGGCATCTGTGAAAAGAGCTGACGTGAGGCAGGGAGGGGAGAGGAGCAGAGCCAAGAGGGTGTAATCCAGCCACGGCTCAGCCCCACAGGACATCCAGCCGTGGGCTTTCCTCCAGCATTACAAGGCAGCACTGCCTGTGCAAGTTACTTACAAGCTGCTCTGCCAGCTCAAAATCCAAGTCCAGCAGATTAACTCTGAGTGGCCTGTTGTAGGTGAAGCCACGGCCAAACTCCAGCTGCATCACTCTGTCAAAGTTGGTCACTCGGTCCAGCCCGACGAAGATGAGAGCGTTGACTCCTGGCAGGGAAAAGCAGAGGGGACTTTGTGATGGGGAGAGATGCTAACCATGTGTTATCACCCTCCCCTGTGATAACACATCTACATCTTTGATTTCTCCTTTTCAATAGAGAACAAGCATCTTCAGACACATCCAGTGTAAGTCGCCCACATGTTTAGGTGGCAGCAGGCAGCTAAAACATCACAGGAAGGCAGTGAAGAACAGCAAGTGCATGTAGAACTCACAAAATCCTTAGCTCTTACTATCAAAAGCAGATGGATTTAGGAGAATGGTGGTAAAATTGCCTACATGTTAACATGGACTATAATTACTTCCAGGAAGAGCAAAAACATTACCTTCTAAGCGTAAAGTAGACGAAGCAGCCTCCAGCTGACTTATTGGCTCATCTACACCATCAGTAAAATGGATTATGACCTGAGAAAGAAACAAATTTCTGTCAGGACTCAGAATACTTCAGGTGTGAAAAACAATCTGTGTGCAACCTGAAGGGCCTTTTCCAATGCTTCATATGAGAGAAGGTGAGGGGACTTCTACACCTTTTCCAGGCCATGAAGCTCTGCATTCCTGCACCAGGTTCCTGTACCTTCCTGTTCCTGTACATCATGCAGGTGTTGCTAGAGAACAACACAGGAAATATCTGGAGAGCAATAATTTGCAGCTAAGCAGTGATTATGGGAACTGGCTGCAGTGATGCCCATCAATTGTCAGGACCTTGACAATGCAGGGGGAGTGCAGCAAACAAGCAGGGTTTAAGTGACTAAATTGATGGTGAATAAATTAATTTATTTTTTAAAATTATTATTAATTTAGAGTTTCTTTACCAACTAAAGGACACCAGAAGCCAGCTTTGCTGTCCAGTACCACCCCAGAGGCCGTGGCCCTGACTCACCTTGGTGCTGCCAGAGGGTGAGGACCGGAATTTGCTCAGGTAGGACCTCAGTGTGTCTGCCCTGAGGTAGTAGGGCCCGCGGGTCCGCATGTCCAGGAACCTCTCCAAGAGCTCGGGACGGTACTCGGAGAAATCCAGCCCCTCCACGGGTCCCCCCTGGGCCTGGGCCATGATGGCCACCCTGACATTGGGTGCCTGGTTGCCAGTGCAGCTGATCTTCTGCATCTGTGTTATCCTGTTCAGCACAGACTCCACTCTGGACTCCAGGGCTCGCTGGGAAGTGAAGATGTTCTGGCCGGGCCCAACATCACTGACATCAAAGCCAATTATCACTTCTAAGTCACAGTCTGAGAGGGGAATGAAGATAGAGAAAAGAGCATCATGGAGCAATGCAATGATTTGTTTTCAATTTCTAATTACTCTTTTAGTAGTTAATGAAGACACTGCAACAAGAACTGACACCACTTGCTGCACAAGTGCCTCCTGTATCCTTTCACCGTAGCAGTGATAACCTGGGAAAACTTGCGTTTTATTAATTTTTTTTTTTTTTAATTTTAGCACTGGGACAAGCTGCCTAAACCAAGTCCAAGAGAAATTTGCGTTTTCATCAGGCAGCTAAGACTGCTTCTCTCTCTCTCCAGCACATGGAAACCTGTCAGTACTTGTACAGTGTGCACCTTCTGCCTGTGCTGGAAGTGACACTCAGAAAATAACAGGGAGTTGTTTGGATTCTCTTTGTTATTAGCCACACTGCCTGGTTAATGTCTTAACCACACTTGGGATAAGTTAATACCACCAGCAGTGGTTTGCTTTTCCCAGCACTCAGTTTTTCTTCTCAGCTGCAGCTGCTGCTCAGCTCAGGGCTGTTGTGCCTATCTTTCCACTTCTCCAGAGGTTTAGGAGACGCCTCTGCTTAAAGTCAGATGGCTGAGCCATGTTCAACTGGGAGTGCTGGTAGTAGGACTAGCTGTAATGTAGTAAGTAAAACCAGCTGCTGGGAGCCTGATCCGACAGCAATACCATCTCACTTACTCACCACAATTCCCCTGCTTGGCTTCTGAAGTAGCCAAATCATGGGATTCCTTCTTAAGGCAATTTTACTTTGAACTACAACCACTCATGCCCTGGTTTTTCCTCATATACCTGTCATGAGATCAGGTGGGCATCCTGGATGATCTGGCAAGGGAAATTCCTTGTTTTTCCCCTCCATTTTCTAAAAGGGTTACAAGAGAGCTGGACATAGGCTTTGGACAAGATCCTGGAGTGACAGCAGGGGAAATGGCTTCCCACTGCCAGAGGGCAGGGTTAGATGGGATATTGGGAAGAAATTATTCCATATCAGGGTGGGCAGGCCCTGGCAGTGGTTGCCCAGAGAAGCTGTGGCAGCCCCATCCCCGGAAGTGCTCAAAGCCAGGTTGGACAGGGCTTGGAATAATCTGGGATAGTGGAAGGTGTTTCATGGCAGGGAAGCTGGAACAAGATGGTATTTGGGGTGCCCTCCTACTCAAACTATACTAGAATTCTATGATTCTGTGATTTCCAGCGTACCATGTATGCCTGGATAGCCAAAAATGTCAATTATATTGTCATAGACACAAGGAGGGGAAACAAGGGCCATCACTTTTCATTTTGGCAAGAAGCAAGTTGGTCTGTCAAGACGATACTGGTACCATGTCCCTGTGAGAAAGTACAAAGTGGGATTTAGTCCAAAGGCTAAATGTGGTGGTAGGAGGCCAGTGATTTAGTGCCTGGCTGTCACATCTGAAATGAGTTCCACCACGGTGGCACCTCTGTGGTGGTGTTACTCCAGTCATTCACAGGCTGAATGCCATGGACAGGCAGCTCTTCTACCAAAAGTTTGCAGCCTCCATCAGATTCCTGGAGGAGAAATGAGCCCATCCTGCACCTCAGGCCATAGGCAAAGCACTACAGCAGGACAGACAAGTCCATCAAAACACACTGGGCATTAAAAGCCACCCCTGAGAATGTCATGAAGGGATTGTCCTTACCTCTGGTCACATCTGTTGTTCCTGGGCACAATCTCTCCTCCATGGCAGCTTCCAGCGTGACCAGGACCTGCTCATTCAGCTCTGACAGCTCCTGGGCTGTGGCTGCTCTGAAACTCGTGGCGCTCTCACTGGCCACCAGGCTGACTTCCTTCAGGTCGATGTTCCTCACTCCGACTGCGAACACCTTGACGCCTTTCTGCGTGATTTCCAAGGAGGCCCTCGGCGCATCATCCGTGGACTTCCCACCCATGACGATGAAGGCGATCTGGGGCACCCTCTGGTCAATCCTGCTGCCAGCCTCCTTCACAAAGTGCCTCTCCTGGATGTGCTTGATGGCCGCGCCGGTGTTCGCCACTCGCCCGCCTTTGTAGATGACTTTGTTGATAGCGTCTAAAATCTGAGCTTTGGTGGAGTGGTCCTTGAGGAAAAACTCATCAGTGACATCCGAGTTGTACTGGGCCAGCCCTACCTGGATAGAGTCCCCATCCCTGTAAATGGCATCCACCACAGAGTAGACAAACTGGAGGACTTCTTGGAAGTTATCTCTCCCCAGATTGATGGAGCCATCCAGCAAAAACACAATGTCGGCCTGCTTTTTGCCTCCTGAAAAGATTACAAAGAAAACACAGTTGTTAGTTATTGTTTGCAGCATCTATAACATTTAAGCTGCTCAAGGCTTCGTGAAGTAGCACTTTGCAAATGAAATTTCTCTCTCCATTCTACCATTTTAATTTCATTGACCCTTGGCAGGATTTTACATCCATACAAGGAAATTTTTGTGTAAGATTTCATACAGCATTACTTCTGATAGTCACCCTCATCTCCTTTCAGATTTAATTATATTCTTTCCTAACTCAACAACTTCAAAGAGTTCTTTTAATCGATGCAACTAGAGGTTTGAGAATCAAAAGGTGTTATTACAGCATCAGTTTTACTTTATACAAATACCATCTGTACTCTGTTCAGAAAAGTCTCCAGGATGAATAGCAGCCTTACCAGGTAGGATTGGTCCAGGTGAGTCTGTTGTAGGTATCGGGAGCTCATCTAGAATGTTCTGCACCCTCTTTTCTAAGGTTGAGAGCCCCGTGAAGTCCTGCACCACAAGCACGCGCCCGGGATCGTTGGTAATGACCTGCAGCTGGTCCCTGTCCACGTTCCTGGCTCCGACACCCAGAGGTTTGATGCTTGTGGAAGTGATCACTCTGGCAGGTCTGTCCACGTCATCCTGGGACCGGTCTCCAAGGATGACCACCAGGTGCTGGGGCACTCCATCTTCTATCCTGCTTCCCGCAGACTTGATGAAGTAGTTCTTCACCACGAAGTCCAGGGCTTTGCCAGCGTTCAGGGGGGACCCACCTCTAAGCCTCAAGCGGCGGATGGCTTCCAGGACGGCATTTTTGGACTTGTGGGTCTTCAAGTAGAACTCGGGGAAGACGCCATTGCTGAACTGCACCACCCCGATCCGCACTTTGTTCGGCCCCACTTCCAGCTGCTGGACAATTCTGCTGATGAAATCCCGAATGTGAGCGAGCCCATCCGGCCGGACACTGTCAGAGCTGTCAATGAGGAAGACTATGTCCTTTTCATCTCCAGAAACATCTGCGGGGAGGTGAGAAAAGAGGAAATTATTGGCGTGCCAAGCCTTTGCTTAAGCTTTGCTGGAGGATTTCTGTGTGATCTGCTGTCATGTGAGGTAGAACCATGTGGCATATTTTGGCCAACTTTAGGCACAGTGGTTCGGGGGGCCTCTCCAAAAGGGCCTGTGTGCAAGTGGGAATGTGTGTCTGCCTAGAATTTGAAGCATGAATTACTCACAGCCTTATGTGTTTCATTTATTAGTACTCTTCTCTGGATTTGTCAATGTTTCCAGCTTTATTTTGCCCCAATTTATGCCTGTTTCCTAGAGAGCTGCTAAATGGGAATAGGCAATTGTATACATTGCGTATTTGAATTGAAATTTACCCAAATAGGTGTCATGTTTAAAGCACTTGTCTTGAAAATCATAGGTTATAATGTATTTAAATACTTGGGTAGAATTGCCATCTGTCTAAAGCTTTCCTTCTAAAATTGTGCATGTCCTATGACATGTAGGAAAATCTGACTTAAAGAGAAGGTCTTTTGGGCAACATTTGTTTGAGTGGCAGCCCAGAGAGAGCCAATGCCTTACCTATGGGGGGCTGCACATCTCCCAGCAGCCGCTTGATTTGGTCCACAGTCAGGGTTTCAATCGGAGTCAGCAGCTTCTGCTCGAGGCTGGGCAGCTCCTGGAAGCTGGAGACTTGGAATACATATTCAGGACTGAGGGAAATCTGTATCATCTCTTCAGTATCCACGTTCTTGGCTATCATCATAGGTGCCACCCCCACTTGCTTGACTTGGAGGGATGGGTACTCAAAGTCATCATCGGACTTGCGGGAGGAGAGGATGACCAGGAACTGCGGGACGCCCTCCTCGATGCGGCTCCCGGAGGGCCGGGTGAAGATGGTCTTGGCCACAAACTCCAGGGCCTCCCCCACGTTCACCAGCTGGCCACCTTTGGACCGCAGCTGCCTCACAGCGTTCTGCACCTCGTCCTTGGTGGAGTGGGTGTTGAGCAGGAACTCCACGTGGGGGTGCTCGCTGAACTGCACCACCGAGATCCTGGTGGTGTCGATGCCCACGTCCAGGTTGTTGACGATCCTCCCGATGAGGTCGCGGACGAGGTAGAACTCCTGGGCGGCGTAGCGGGAGCCGTCAACCAGGAACACGACATCCCTCTTCACACCCGCTGAAGGAGAAAAGGCTTTGGTCAGGAAGAAGCACCAGGAATTGCTTATGGAGAGCAGATAAGCTCATCATCTACACCACTGACCCATGCGTCTGGCCATAGGGATGGTACTCTTTTTCTCCCTGCCTGGGATAACTCCTGGGAGCCTCAGCAGGAAGCTCTGGGTTCAACCCAGAGACACGACCAGGCTGCTAGGCACATCCCAGGGGGTGTAGGAACAGCAAATTCCAGAGCAAAGGAAGTGAGAGGGAGCAACAGGACACCTGGAACAGTAATTCCTTGTGAGATCTCCACCCAAGAAAATGTAGCCTGGTGGTAGTCCTTACTTAGAGCAGGTTGGTTTACATTCAGAACCACCTCTCTTTCTTTGGCTTTGCTCTCTAGGAAAGATTCTATCCTATTATACTCTCAGCTTCTGCCTTTCCAGGATGATTTTTTGATTCCTAATAAAGCGTTTTCTGCAGTGGTAATTCAGGTAATTCAGAGCCTGAATTATCGCAGAATATCACACTGATAAATGGGGATGATGGAAAGTGGTCTGGCTTAGAAGGCAATGAACAGAGTAGGACAGTGAATTTCTAAGGGACTGATCTGGGTTGGATACTCTTCTTCCCAGGCATATGCTGGCTGGATTTCATTCCAAGGGAGACCAGAAATGTAAGATCTGATCCTTCTGATGCCTGCCTCCAATTTCCCTTTCCCCAGTGAATGAAGGAGGCAAAAGCATGTCTTACATTCAGCAGAAAGCTGACATTGATTTTTATTGGTGTGAAGATGCCCCTGTAGCATCTAAATGACACAATTTCCATTCCAGAAGGAACAGCATGGACTTAAAATCCATCCACTTAAAATAATATTAAGGTGATAGCATTCACTTTGTAGGTCTTCCATGTGAATGCAGCATGGACCACCTCGAGGGGCTGGGCTTAAAGGTGGCTCAGTTTAACTGCACAGCTCCTACCAACTCTGAGTGCACCAACAGGGAGACCACGACAGACTTGGAGTCTTAGCCGTGACCATCTTTGCTTTTCTTAGTTTGTGTTGCAGCCATGATGTTACTAAACATCATATTTTGCCACTGGCTCTCGGTGCAGACACAAACATCTTCTCACCTGGGCTGGGTGATGTGAAAACCAGGTCAGGGGCCAGAGATTCTATCTCTTGCTTGGTCAGCCGGATGACTCTGTTGGAGACCACCTGCTGCACCGAGTCCAGCTGGCTGAAGTCAGGCACAGAGATAGCAAAATCTGGGAGGAAGGAAATGGTCTGCAGCTCTGTGAGGTCGGCATTTCCAACCCCAATGCCAAAGGGCACTGTGCCACTCGTCTTCAGGACCACTGAGGGCCTCCTGACATCGTCCTGGGACCGGTCAGCAGTCAGCAGGATCAGGAACTGCGGGACGCCCTCCGCTATCCTGCTGCCGCTTGACACCGTGAACACGTTCTTGATGAGGTAGTCAAGGGCTGCCCCCGTGTTCAGAGGAGACCCTCCCATGAGCTTCAGCTGCTGGATGGCACTGATGAGATCTGCTTTGTCCTCGTGGGTGTCCAGCAGGAACTCGGGCTGGATGGTGTTGCTGTACTGTGCCACAGCCACGCGCACCTTGTCGCGGCCAATGTCCAGGCTCTCCACAACTCTTTGGACAAATGTCTTCAGGAGAGGGAAACCTCTTCTGACACCATCTGAGCCATCGATCAGAAATACCACATCCTTCTTCTCACCTCTCTCAACTACTGTTTGAGACAAGTAAGGGAAGGGGGGGAGAAGTGAGATTCTCTTTTGTAGCGATTAATATTCTCCTTGGGCATTGAACCGAAGGAAAACAAAGCTCGGGAAGGGGAAGGCAAGGTGTCAGGAAAGGTGGTTCGGTTCCTTTGCCACTGGATGCAATCCCTGGTGAGGGGGCAGATGGGTGGAAGCTGGTGGAAACTAGAGTGCAGTGCATTCCATGCCTTACCCACTGAGTCATAGAATCATAGACCCATGGGAAATAGGGTGCCAGGGGATTTCTGGGTGCCATCTCCTACCTGAGCATGGGAAGCCGGCATTTGGCTTTGCAGCACGCAACAGGAGCCTGGGATCTTTTGTTCCCAAGAAACAATGGGTTTCTGGATGAAATGGCACACGGGGAGTGCTCACAGGGAGATGGTGAAGAGAGGTAGAGAAAAGCTTCTCTGAACTTAGAAATAAATACTTCTGAAAAGAAATTAAGAAAGGATGTCCTCTTCTTGCTGAAGAGGACATCCAGCTGAAAATGCTGAAATGCTCTTCTAAATTGCTAGATACTGATCTCTGTTTTTTTTTCTTTACTATCTTCAGGCAGGAAAAAACATGCTAATTGTGACCAAACTTTTCTTCTCCAAAAAAAAAAATCAAACAAAAACCACAAAGAAACAAACAAAAAATCTCAAAATCAAGACCATGAAGTGTCTAAGATCAGAGAACTTTGACCTGTTATGCTATTGACCAACAGAATTGCAAAGCTTTGGCTGGGCCAAGCAGTAAACATCACTGCCTCTCAAACACAGCAACTGCTGGATGACATCCCAAAGAGTTGTACTGTTGGCTTGTTTAGAGCAAGGTCGAGTGGGACAAGCAGGAACATGATCTGCCCCTCTGAAGAAAATATTAATTATCTTCTTATGAATGCTTAGCCATGTGAAGAGTTAACAAGGGCAGTTGAATTCTTAATGCAGACTTCAGATCAAATTTATTTCTTGAGAAGATTGTTGGAAACCTGCATAGGAGAGGAATATTAATATAGGTGGGAAGAGGGAGCCTGGTGTTTCCCAGTTTCATATACTTCCTCTAAAGTTCAGAGACATTGCCTGGTGTTTCCCAGTTTCATATACTTCCTCTAAAGTTCAGGAACAATGGGAAAGTCCTATTAAAAATCCCCTGTGTAGCAGATAAAGAAGAATAAAAAATAAAGAAGAAAAAGAAGATAAAGATAAGATAAAAGAAGAAGATAAAAAAATATAAAGAAGGAAAAAAATATGGTTGCTCCTATGGAATGGATGTCTTTTAGCCAAGAATACTAGGAAAACTGGGTGGATGCTGCTGTCCCTGGGCAAATAGCACAATTATTAATAGTCCTTGGTGGCCAAAGGAATTCCAAATGGTCTGGACAAGACAGAAATGGTTTTAAAAGGGAGGATGGAATTCAAGAGCACTGATTGCACAAGTCTTGGTTGAGACAGAAGCTGCACAAATATGGGAAGGGTCATGAATCCTCATGGAAAGGACGGGGTAAGAGATGACCAGGGGATGCTGTTGTCACGCTCTGGACATTTGGAGCAGGCTGGTGCTGGGAAGGCAAGGATGAAAATGTAGAAGAAAACCTACAAGACCTACAAGGAATGATTGAACGAGCTGGGTACGCAGCTGGTGACATGAGGACTAAGACCTACATGTCAAGCCTAAATTAGATAAAAGGCTGCAGAAAAATCTAAAATATTTTCATCTATCTAAAGTAGATGAAAAGATGAAAATTTGGGAGCAAGCTGACATCTATGTCCTCCTCAGGTTGAAGGAGATGTAGAAGACTTGAACTGTGACCAGGGAGACAAAAGTGCGACGTGAAGGCAAAGTGTTGTCTGATAAAAGCAACTGAGCAGATTGGCTATGGAATCTGGGAAGTCTCCCCCAAAGGGTTTCCAGAACAGATTAGATCAATGTCATCTAGTTCTGGGCAAAAAGATCCTGCTGGGGACAAGGGAATGTAGCAGATGGCACCCTGAGATTCCTTCCAGCCCTGTTTCTTTTTCATGTTTCTATGATTCTAAGTCCATCTGCCCCTTTAGAGAGAGAAGAGATGGATGTTATCATACTTTTCCTTGTTCCCATCTCCTGTTGGAAAAAGAGCTAATGCTCCAATTAGGGCTGATTTCCAGTACTGCGGTGTGAATTTGTTGTTGTGGTCATGTAATTCTTTTGAAGACCTTTTAAAAATTACTCTTCAATTAATCCATCTCATCTAGTGAACTTGAATGGTAACTGAGTCAAGAGCATCTGATTTATTGGTGTGTATGTAGAAAACGTAGAAAATGCCATCATATCCTGGAAGAGATAGCAGAGCAAGAGTGAATCCAGTGTGCTGGAATCCACTCCTCCAGAAAAGGGAAGATGGAAAGAGAAATTGAGACAAGCTTCTTTTAGCCCTTGCCCAGCATTGCACATCAATTAATGCAACATCTCTGGGGCAACAATATCCTGTTATTTCAGGTTTGTCCCATGTTTTACACACTGGAAACAGCACCAGCTGCAGCTCTTGCAGCTGAACAAATGCATTTTTTCCACTTATCATTAAAATTTGCTTTGGCACTTAACTCTTTGCTTGAGCAGAGTGTGAGCAGAGGAAACTCCAAGTACAACAGCAGTTTCTACACAATCATTTTAAACACCACCAGACCCAGATGCTCCAGTTACCAATTGAGCAGGGCATGTAAGTCATGTCTTTCAGCCTCTTGGAAACCCCGAGGCTCCCTGTACCTGTTGGCTGAAGCTGGACTGTTCTCAGCAGGTTGACTATGTTTGGCTGAAGCTCTGAAATCCGCTGGAGGGATTCGACGTTCAGAAGGAATTGTGGGGCATAAACAATCCTTTCCAGCTCTACAGGGTCAGCATTTTTGGCTCTGATACCAAAGGTTACCACTCCAGAATGCTTCAGAACATCTGATGGCTCCTCCACATCGTCAGTCGATCTCCCAGCAACGAGGAGGACCAAAAACTGAGGAACTCCTTCTTCGATCCTGCTTCCAGCTTCCTTCACAAACAGCCTCCTTACAGCCTCATCAAGTGCAGCTCCAATGTTCAGCTGCTTCCCAGTTTTAATCTTCAGCCTTTTCACTTTGCCAAGCATATCTTGCTTGGATGAGTACTCGTCAAAGTCAAATTCAATTTGGATGGTGTCGCTGAACTGAGCTACGGCGACTCGCGTGGCGTCGGGACCCACGTTCAGGTCAGAAATGACTTTGTGTACAAAATCCCGGACGGCAGGAAAGATGCCCAAGAGGTTGGCTGAGCCATCAATCAGGAATAAAACATCCTTCTTGCTTTCTAGAATAAATTCACAAATGAAAAGAGGGGGGGAAAAAAGAAATGAAAGCGTTTTTCTTCTCGTATGCCATCCTAGAAAACTGTCTGCAAGTTAGCTCGGTTTCAATCTTTCAGTATTCTCATTTACCAAAGTATTCAAAGTCTGCAGAACTATACAGCATCTGAGAAAGAAGGGAAAGGAAGGACATGTCTATCCTAAGACTCAATAGATTCAGGCACCAGACAGTAATCACATCAGATCACATCATGAATTGGCTGATTCAGTGATGTTTTAAGTCTAGCAATATGTTGACAATACAGACATGAAGTAAAGCAGCAGTGGAGGGTTGGTTGGGGTTTTTTTTCCTATTTAAAGGCTCGGTAGACAACAAATAGACAGTTCGTGCACATAGACACAAAGCATTTTCTGGATCTTCTCCCACTTGCATCACAAGGAGCATCTAAATCCATAAAAGCCTTTCACCTGTTTCAATTTGATGCCCTTTTGATCTCATTGAATACCCAAGGCAAACCCAAGCCTCTTGTACCTTCGTATTAATCTTAATGGTCTCCTTTCCATACTAATCCATCCCAGTTGTTTCTATGTCTTCCTGGGAACATAGCCTCAATAATGGAATTCATGAGAAAATACCTGTTTTAAAAGGGTTAAACTTGCCAAAAGACTTTGGGTTTAATATTGGAGGATAGCTTTGAATTTCTGGAGTCAAATCCAGCCTCTGTGACAGCCTGATGACATCACTTTGATCAAGTGGTTCTGGGGATGGATTTGTCCACCTGTTCCCGGCTAGACCTCTGCTCCTATGTGCTCTTTGGCATGATTTTAACCTTTCCATGCCACTTCTTGTGGTCAAAATCTCACACTCCCATTGCCTGATTTACTGCACACGATGCATTTACAGGTTGTGGCCCTCTTATGGGAACAGCAAGGGAACACCAGAGCCAGTGACTGGTGGGCACACACTCACTCAGGTCCTCCTTTGGTCCTGACCTACCAAAAGACTTTAAACTGTGCTTTTGAGGTGTCGTAGCAACGACTTGAACAAAATTAAGAGTTGCCAGTGTCAAGCCATGTATTCATAGAATCATAGAATGGTTTGGTTTGGAAGGGACCTTAAAGATCATCAAGTTAAGCACAGCCATAACCACTTTGATGACTCAGGGCTTGGATACGTGTACTGTGGAAACAAGAAATTCACTTAAACAAGATCAACTTCATGCAGTCAGCATGCAGGAAGGTAGCCATTACCTGTTGGGGCGAGTGGAACCTCTTCCACACCTCCACTAACATATGTTGTTATGGGCTTATTTAACTCCTGGGGTAAAGCTGCCAGAGCACTGAAATCATCCACAAAATACACCATTCTTGGATTAAAGGCAATCTGCTCAAGTTCTGCCTTATCCGCATTCCTAACGCCGACAGCAAAGGTCAGCACTCCGGCCCGAGCTAATTCATTGGAAACTTGGAGGAAGGGATCGGCAGAGCTCCCTGCCGTCACCAGGACCAGCACCTGGGGCACTTGCTCATTTATCCTGCTCCCACCGGCCTCCGTGAAGTGACTCGAGAGCACAAAGTTCAGCGCGGAGCCGGTGTTGAGCACCGAGCCCCCCCTGGGCCTCAGCTGCCCCAGGCGCTGGATTATGTCAGGTTTGGTCTGGTAGGAGTACAGGGAGAACTCGGTTTGGGGGGTGTCGCTAAATTGCACTAAGCCCACTCGTGTTTTGTCGCTGCCGACATCAAGGTAGTTAACTAGGGTGGCCACAAAGTCCCGCACAAAGGGGAAGTTGGCATTTCCGACGTTGAGTGATCCATCCAAAAGAAAGATGATATCCCTTTTGGTTACTTCAACTGCAGTAGAGCACAGAAAACAACATGAGACATGGCACAAAACGAAAAACGGAAAAAAATTTTTATCATGTGTGCATGCAGCGCACGCCGTACACGCATGTGAACCGTGTTAGGGTGGAGAGAGAGAGAGAGGAGCAAGGGTGTGATCAGCACAGAAGTAACAAGGACAATTGGGCAGGGAAGGATCAGCAACTCTTTTAAATGTCAGCCTCAACAGCTACCTGAGGATACCTGCCTTCTTGAGCGCTGCACTTTACTGTCTGTTGTTACAGACATCCGTTTTGTGGGATGTTGAAGGGGGAGAAATATCCCACTTTTGGCAGCTCTTAGTTCCTTTTTTTAAGGTTAAATCCTTCCTGGGCTATCTCCAGGCATCTGAGCTCCAGGACATAGGTCTACACCCCAAAGACACCACAGGGTCATCACCCTGTGCTCTTTTTTTGCTCTAAACATGTCCAGATCACAGACCAAAATGCCAAGCTTTTAAACAAAATCTTGGAGAACTGATGTATCCAAGACATTCCCCCAGATGCCTTCCTCCAAATGAATTATTCAAGGATTTATTTATGCCCATTGCTAATTCTGCCCATTATATTTGTGTTTAAAGCATTTCTGGCTAGATTCATCCATTCTCTAGCTTTCCTTTTCCCTGTAAGCTTGCTGTCCTGTATATAAAATATATAAATACTGAGCTATTCAGAACAAAAAGGAAATAAAGGGCTCTTCGGAATACGGGGATCGCTCTCAGATTTTACAGATTGTCTTGGCTTTCCATATTTTAAACTTTTCCCAGAAAAGCACCATTCAAGGCCCAGCGTGAGACAATAGCCAGTTAAAATGCAACTGCCCAATGTCAAAATCAGTTTTGTTGCTACCAATAATAATTTGTAGGGGCGGGATATGATCCCTTGCTTATTGTGTGTGTAAATAGCTGTGAGCACAAAAAAAGGACTGAAAAAATAGAGAAGCTGCATGAATGACCTTTGAAGAACAAGAAAACACAGGAACATTTTTAATTTACATTGAAAAATAAGCACATCAGCTTCGGTGTATAGCCATGCAAAACTGTATTAGCTGGAAACACACTCTGAAACAAAGCTTATTAAATTATAGGTCCTGTGATATTCATCTTCATTAAGGACAAGTATTGGCAAACTGATTTCAAAATGTCTTCTTTTCATGTAAATCAGACACATGCTTTAATTCTTTCAGGATTCTTTCCAAACATTCTGTTTCTTTTCCACTGTGGTTTATAATTTTAAATTACGTGAGAAACTAGAAAAAAGATGGATACAATTCAACAGGTACTTAAGCCAGTGGGAACCTCACTATTGATCTTACTGGGAGCTGGAAGAAATCCTGGTTTTCTAATGCTCATATGCCATGAGACAGCTATACAAGGTTCAAATATGATCTAGTGCAACATGGATTTCACCTCAAGCACCCCTATTGTGAAGAAATCCTGAGAAATTTGGTATAAAATCTCTGTGCACCTAGAATATCTCTTGAAATGCAGGGGGAACTTCCTCAAAAGCCACGACCCTATCAGTTGGTTTCTTCCAAAGTCTACTGATATCAATGGCAAGGACAACTAAAAAGAGTCCACTGGCTTTGTGGAGCTTTGGATCATCTCTCAAACAGATTAAATGAAAGTCAACACTGAAATATCCCTGCATGCCTCTTAGGGCTCAAGCTGAGTAAATAATAAGAAAACTAAATATGTTCCTAAAGTCCAACAATGTCAGCTCTGAACATCTCCACAAGCAAACTTGCTTATGTTCTTTACACTCCAAAGAAACCCCTACTTTCCTGAGCAAACTCCCACTATGGATAATTCCCAAACTGAGGAAGAGACTTTAACGCTCACAGGTGTCCCATTCATAGGCTACACAAACCCTAAGACGAGCAAAATCCTCCACTGAACAATTTGGGTACCTAACTAGTAAAGCACATCTTTCACATCATGCAGACCTTTAAATGTTGGTGACAAAATGAGAACAGGACAAAAATCTCCAGGAAGGAACCATAAATCTGTAACAACAACCACACTACCAAATTCACTGACCTGTTCATGCACTCACATTTAACCATGCTGGAACATGCATTTGGTATGTTTTTCCCCATTATCTGTACATGGCACAGAATAAGAATTGGCAAACTTATAAACCACACCTCCTTAATTAGAAAAAGGCCTTTAATTACCTGAGGGTGGCTCTGGGACGATCAGTCCTCCAGAGAGTGTCCGGATAGGTGACAGCACTTCAGGAAGAATGGCTTGCATGAACTGGAGGCGGAAGTCGTTCGGGTTGAACACAAAATCTTGTTCATGAGCAATTTCTTGAAGCTCTGCCAGGTCAGCATTTCTCGACCCAACGGCAAGGGTCACTATCCTGTTCCTCTTCAGCTCTGCAGCAGCTTGGTCAACAGCATCCCTGGACTTACCCCCAGTGATGAGCACCAGCATGGGGAGCACCCCTTCCTCCACCCTGCAGCCAGCGGCACTGGTGAAGAAGTTGGTTCTCACAAAGTCCAGTGCCGAGCCAGTATTGAGTGTTGTGCCACCCATGAGCTTCATCTTCCTCACATTGGCCATCACATCCTTCCTGGTCTGGTGGGTGTTGAAATAAAACTCTGGCTTCACAGTGTCTGCATACTGTGCCACGGCCACTTGGATCAGGTCGGGTCCAACCTCCAGCCTTTGGACAATTTTGGCAACGAAATCACGAATTGCATTAAAGGGGGCGGCCCCCAAAGCAGTTGAGCCATCTATCAGGAAGACTATATCCTTCTTGTTCACTTCAATAACTGCAAGTAACACATGAACATCATGTTAGCCTTCAAAACACTCTGCATCAGTTCTGTGCCAACAGCTCAGCAATGTTCAGGACCTCTTGTTTACTTGGAATACTGTTACTCTCAACGCCTTTAAAAAGGTCTAAATTGTTTTTTTAGACTCCAGCAGAGGACTTATAGTAAATCTGACTGTTTCCCCTTTCTAAAACACCAAAGAGTTGGAGAGTTGCAACAACTGTGATTTTTACACACTTGAATATTAAAATACATGTACATGTCAAAGCAAGAATGAAAGGTAGGAAGGAGAAACCTTGGCACTCAGAGGGCACATGAGATAAAATAAGCAGGTGATGCTCCTTCCATCTGCAGAGTAACCACCTGAATGGTGGTGGTTTGGTGTGAGAAGTATTAGGTTCCTGAGAACAATGACACAAGTAGTCTCCGCCTACTCAACATACCTGGATTTTCAGTCTTTGCATCCTAAGTCTTATTCCTTATCTAACAAAAACAAGTTACGGTTTTTCTTGGCACAGCTGGCCCAGTCATGGATGAGCTGGATTATGTTCTGGTGGCCATGTCTTTAACAAACAGGTTCCCTGGCTTGCAACTTCCGAAACTTTATTATTGATGATGGCACGGGACACAGAAAGGGCACAATTAGCTTTCCAGTGCCCTGGCTAAGTTTGAAGAAAGATGGTCAGGGAGGAAAAGCCCCTGTTGTGTGGCATTGGAACCAAAGCATCATGATATTTAATACAGTAAATATATTTTTTTAAAAGGTAGATATTAACAAGACCAATATGATTGTGATAACAGCATTATACATGATTATCATGATGCCTAACCTTAATACCATCTTTTAGACAAATCCTCTCACATCATCACCTCCCTGATTTCATGCCATTGACGTGAGAAAGGAAATTTTGAGCTGCTTCCAAGCTATGCTGGAGTGCTATGAATCATTGTGTTATGTTGGACTTGGGGTATCCTTAGATCACTCACCCACCTAAGGGCTCCTGAGATGGGTTCAGAATTCAAGGAGACAGGTCCATCACCTCCCAAGCTTACTGCCTGCTCCCACGGGGATCTCACACCCCCAGGGCAAGCAGTAGCAAACACTGCCTTGCCCTGCCTGGATGGAGAAAAGCAGCCCCCAGCCCATCAGGGCTCCTCTGCATGAAGTCTGTTTACTTTGGATTTCAACAAAGAACAAAACTTTGGCTGCAGTCCTCCTTGGCCAGCCACCAGCTGGCCATGGATAGCCATGCTCCCAAAGGCTGGGTGCTGTCAGGTTTCTCACTAGGGGTGAGTGTCATGAGACTGGGCTGCCCCAAGGGGTGACTTGGAGCTGGGGGTGACATTTGTGACTCAGCTGCCCCTCTGCCCCCAGATGCTGAAAGACCTGCCTGCCCTGCAGAACCTCTGCAAACGCCTCTCATGGAGTCATGCTAGAAACAGTATAATTAAGGACCAATTGTAAAAAATGGAAGTTTAAAATTGCCTGCCATGGTGCTGTCAGGCATAAAATGATGAGGACATGCACAAAGCAAATGTGGTGGTGCCCTCCTCAAGCCACAACCTCAAGTGAGCTGATAGTGGTCTGCAACTGGCTGCCCAGGCTGTCAGAACAGAGCTACGCACAAAGCAACAAGGGTTTGTGTAAATTGTCCCTTTTCCAGAGCCATGATTTCCACCATTCATCCCTCCTCCTCAGTTACTCCAAGGAGAAGAGGGCTGAAAACAGGAAACTTTCCAAATGGATAGCAAGGGCTGACATCTCTGCTTTGTGTGACCCAGGAGAAATGTCCAAAGCACATCCTTA
The DNA here is from genome assembly GCF_023055355.1 of Agelaius tricolor. Classification (NCBI taxonomy): domain Eukaryota; kingdom Metazoa; phylum Chordata; class Aves; order Passeriformes; family Icteridae; genus Agelaius; species Agelaius tricolor. The sequence continues at coordinate 154,679 of NW_027269270.1, forward strand.
GCTTCTCAGCAGCTAGAAACCCAAAAGTGGAGAGCCTGGAAACTTTTGACTTTTGGGGAAAACATCAAAGGGGCTTTGGAAAGATGAGGGAGGCTGGAAAAGAAGAGTTCCCTCGGCTTCTCATTCCTGTTGCAGCTCTCAAATCCTGCAGTACTTTTCCCTCAGAGGAATGCAAGAATCAAACCCAAAACATACAGGAAGAAACAACCCACGGTTATGGTTTGCATGGACACAATTAATGCAAAAGCCTTTGAGCAGGGCTGTGCACATCTCATAGGGTTTAATCCAAAGCCCTGTAAATCTGATAGCAAGCCTCCCAAGAATTTCAAAGGATTTGGGATCAAAGAATTGTATCTTTGACTCTCAAAGCTGGGAATGTTGGAGGGTGTCAGCGCTGAACCCAGCCCGGCATAGTTCCATCCTCATTGCCATGTCAGCTGTATGGTAAAGCTCCTCATCTAACTCCATCATCCAGGCTCCCCAGTGGGTGAAGGAGCAAAAAGCCACTTTGGAACACCCCTTCAGCCCAGGATGAACAGCTGGCAAGCTAAAGTGAAGCAAGATGACTTCAGCATTTCATAGAAGCACTTGGCACCTCAGAGGGTTTGGCATCCCTTTTGGGCTGCAGCGTCTCCCAAACTGCTTTACACTGCAGCCTTCCAAGTTGTTGATGTCAATCAAGCAAACCAGTCAAAATTTATTTCCATGGGTGTCAGGGGAAGGAAGTTCCCTAAAGATCCTTTGAAAATAATCTACTTCCCCATTTAGCACATTCATCTGTATGTAACTGTACAAGCTGACGTAGCACCTTCCACAAATGAGCTGGCACTTTAAGTGAGAAATATGCAAGTGGAGATGAAAAAAAAAGTACTAAAATTTTTTAATCTTGCCATTCAAACTGTTAAAAATCAGACAAGAGGAAAGAGATTTTCCACTCAGTTGCACAGATCCCAGCATATACATTTTAGCTACACATGTTGACTTCATAGGATTTGGCTAAATATGGCCCTTGTAGGGTGCTACAAGAAGAAGTTCTTCATGTTCTTTCCTGGAATAATCAAGGCAAGGTCATAAAATGATCTTTAAGGCAAATTCCTCCCTTTGATTTGAGCCACAGGATAGCAATCATGTTTAGGCATAGATCAGCAAAGACATCTGGAATGCAGTTTTATATGTCAACATACACCATGAGGAACAGAGTGTACAGAACTCCAGACTGACAAGGGGATCCCACAAGTGCTGTTTGCATTAAGCATCCTGTTAATTAAGTGCAGCAGCTCCAGGCTGACCCCTTCCACGGGCCTCTACAATATGTCATATTGTGTCCTTCATAAATCACGTATTTGCCCCATAAATCCAGGTATTCATTATTCTACTGCACCTGAGCTGATGTTAGTCCAGAAGTAATGTCAATGGGACTTATGGGTGACAAAATAACCTAAGTGGAATATTAATACCTGCATTTTTAATTCCCATGGCCTCATGGAAACCAGCTGATGGATCAAAAGTAGGGATTTCACTCAGAAGAACTAAGGGCTGTTCGGTTTTTAAGTTCAACAACACAGGAATGCCATCTTTTTACCAAGGGCAGCCCAGAGCTTCAGTGAGTTGAGAAATTTTACTGTTTTAGTAAGCAGATAATTTCAACTCTGGTGCATAGGGATCCATTTAGCATTCCTGGTACCTTCCTCAGCCACATTTTATGGTCATGACACTTCCAACTGACATATAATGTAAACTTACAGGGCATAAATATTTTTACAACTGGCAGTGCTGCAGTGTTTACTCCCAGGGTGCTTAGATATCTCGATAAGGATTATACAAAGTTTTTTTATTATACCCTTTTTTTCTTGTACTCTGCTCCTGTCTTTTAAAACACCCCACATGTCATGCCAGTTATTGCAACAAGACCTCATGGTTTTTGAGAGATAACTCACTGGGCCAATGAGTTTCTCCATAGAAGCACTGCTTCTCCATAACCAGACCAGAGAAATTAATTGGAAAAAAAAATTAAGAATATTTAAAGCTTTAAATATGCTCGTAAAGCGTGCAAAAGCTCAATCATTCATCGATTCACCGAAATGCAAGGGTCCAGAAAGGCATACATACCTTCAGTCACAATGGTTGGGGCCGCTAACAAAATGAGTCTTTGGGCCACTCCAACAATGTTGGGCAGTAATAATTCTTGAAGAGCATCAAGGTTACGGATATCCAGGGCAGTATAGGCGAAGCTTCCATCAGTAGCAATCTGCTGCAGCTCTGCACTGTCAGCATTCAGGACCCCAATGCTAAACGAAAATATACCAGCTTGCTTCACCGCTAACAAGCCCTCTCGGATATCATCACTAGACTCTCCACCACTTATCAGCACTAAAATCTGAGGCACCGCTTCCTCTATCCTGCTGCCTCCCGCCTGGGTGAAGAGGTTCTCCACCACGAACTCCAGTGCCGCACCGGTGTTCGCCTCCTCGCCCCCGCGGAATCCGAGTGCCTTCACGGCATCCAGGACCTCCGCTTTTGTGGAGTAGCTGTTCAAAGAGAACTCGGTTCTGGGTTGATCACTATACTGCACCACCCCAATGTGTATCTGCTGAGCTCCAACTCTGAGGGTTTCAATCAAATTTACAAGGAAATCGCGTATGGCTGGAAAATTGACACCTCCGATGTTGTTTGATCCGTCAATAAGGAAAATTAGGTCAGCGGACTCTTGAGCTTTAAAAAAAAGAAATGCAAAAGGTGAAAGCATTAAAATGGGTGATTACATGCAGTTGTAACAGTGTTCTGACATGTTTCTTGGAAAACCAGTGAGAAACACGAAAATGAGAAAACAAAACAACGTGATCACTGAGGAGGTGACTTTTGCCTCTTAGTTCTGCATTCTGATTGAATATGAGCTCTCAGGCCCTTCCCAGCAGCATCCACAGCCCATCAAGGGAGGGCTTGAGTGGACACAACATGAGCCAGTGCCTGAAGTAACATGGGGTCAGCATTACTGGCATACAAGGAGAACCTTGGCAAGATACAGTTTTTGGAAATCTAGGTACGTTCCGTCAGTGGCCTGTACTGTCCAAATGTTTAGACAGAGCCAAAAGAAAAAGGTGGACTTTGGTGGCAATTCATGGTGAAGTTAGAGGGTGAGGAGGTTTGCATAATTTCTGCCTTCTATTTTTTGGGAGGAAAAAAGCCAACATTTACTGGATGCAGGGAAAGCTTCAGCTTCTCTGTCATGATTCTGCTCTTTTGCTGGTTAAACACAGAAGCTGAATCTATGGGCTTCTCCCACCATGAATAAATATTATTTAAAACACACTTGTTAGAAACAATTGAAATGGTTTTCATTACTTTTTCTTGACTGTAACTCTTTCACCAGTTGCCAACATCCACCTGAAGTTATGTCTCTAGCAGGCTGACCCACACAGTTCTTAATCCAGGCCACGCAAAAATTGTGTCACTTTAAGCATTTTGCACAAAAATGGGTTGATTATTGCCAGAGTGTTCTGGTTTGTATTATTCATATGGATTCTGGGTATTCAATCAAGGAATGCAGAATCAGGTTAAAAAGGGTGATGAAATCAGTCATGACACAATTATCCAACTCTAGTTGTTGTGACCATACCCAGATGATCACAAGCATTTGCTGACAATATACACACACCAAACAAAGCTTGCACGTGGCATGAACCTGGTGTTGAGGGGCAGTATTTTTGAGACTTACCAAAGCAGACCCAAAAAGGTCTCTGCTCTTACTCCTTTTGACTAATTTTACCATTGACATCACCAAGAGCTGTATGCATGCAAAAAAGAGGAGGGGAAAAACCCCAAAGCATGCTTGGATGTTTCCATGCTGTTACTCTCCACTCACATTAAGAACTCAAATTTCAGACTATTTACAAATGGCTGACAAGCAACATTTGGAAATCTCTCTGTCAGCTCTCAACTTTGGAAAGCCAAAGGTGAAATCAGCAGCAAAGGTGGCGTGTGGTTTAGCAAGGCCAGGAATAAACCCGAGATCTTTGCTATTAACCAGCACTGCCAGTAAATTATTTATTTATTGCCAATTTAGTTGTTTTTCTAGTACATGTTTTCATAAACCATGTAGAGATTCAGATAATGCTGCAATTCCAGTGACAAAGGAGAAGGTCTCCAAGTCACCATCACTCCCCTGGACTAACTCAATGGCCAGAGGAAATCACCAGGGTTCAGAATTTCAAGGAGCTACAGGATTTATTTTTCCATGGAGGCAGAATTTAGGGGTGCTTAGGCTTGGTTTTACTGAGCCATTTTCAGTTGGGATGTACATGTTCCACTTCATCGTAAAAATGAAAGGGAAACCTCACAGTGGTTTTACCCAGGGATGCTTTAGATAATCCTGGATATCTTTTTTGGAGGAACGAGATTCCAGGCACTAATGGGTTGCTCCCACGGAAGAGAAAATAGATATGAAACAGATGCGTTGGATAATTTGTCATCACTGCAAAAAAAACCTTGTACTTCGGTGCACATTTATGGAACAAGCTGGTGTGGAGAACAAATAAAAAGCATGCTGGTTACACAACTAAGCAAGGAGGGTCAGATGAGACAGACAGGTCAGATTTAACAAATACTTCAGGGCAAACTCGGGGCTGACTGTTGTACTTACGTGAGTCAGCTCCAGGGACTGCCACAGACCAACAGTTTTTGTTCTCTTTACTAGAACCACTACAGGACTGGGGCTTTTTTACACTTTCATTCATCATTAGGGTTCATTTTTAACATAGCATCAATGGCAATTTTAGACATTTTAATGCCACATGTAGTAATCAGCTGAATAAATCACTTCTTAAACTCTTATGCAGATGTTTGTACCATGTTTTGCACACTGTTTTCGTCCAAGGTTTCGGACCTGTAACATCTTTTCCCATGTTTAACAATACTCTGTATATCACCCATGCAAGTCACAGGGACAACACTACAACAGTAGGATTAACTTAAATTTGTGTTATAGGATGGGAAGGAAATACTTGCAAAAAATACCTTTAAGCAGAAACAAACTTGTAATTGCATGATATACACAAAGTAGGAATTTGGCTTTAAAGCTTTTAAGGTAATGTCTGTGATTCCAGATGTTTCCATTCAATGGCGTTACCTGCTGGCATGGCCCAGAGGAGGACAGCCAGCTTCCAGAGACCAATTTCCCAATTGATTTCAACAGGGAATTTCACCGGGGTCCTTCACAGCTAAGATACCCAACAGCCACCGAAGTGCTGCCAGCAGGTTGGGTGTAACATTCATTTTCCACCAATATTGGTGTCATTTCCTTAGCACTGGAGAGCCTTTTGTTGTGTTTGTGGGGCAGCTACTCCCCTGTGGCTTTCCTGTGACCTGGACATTTGCCCTGTCAAGCACTTTGCACAACAAAAAACACACATGAGCACGGCCTCTTGGTGTTGCTCGGTGCCATGCAGTGATGGAGAGCACCCAGTGGGACTGGCGTGAGGGTTAATCAGGCAAGACAACACAGGGGGATTAATGTCACACTGCCTCATCACACTGCTGTGGCCTTACGTCGCCCCACAAGCTCTTGACCTTCAGATGGAGTCTCAGGAATAAAAAGAAAGGTTTGATCCCCAGGACTTCTGTTTTGAAAAACAACAAAGCTGCTCAGAAGGCTCTTGCCATGCTGGAATTTCATAAACAGAGAAGGGACAGAGGAAGACTGGTTTGGGGTTTTTTTCCAGGGAAATTGGGCCCTGTGTTGCTGTCAGTGCAGGTCTGTTGAAGCCAACATGGTTTGCAGGGAGGTTTCAGTTATGGGAAGTGTCCAGTGCTCCAGCAGGTGGAAGCCATGGGCTTGTAGAGAAGACTTTTCAATCACACACCTTCTCCAGGTGCATGAGGAGAGAGGTTAAGGGACAGCTCAGGGGTGGGCTTTCAGCAGAGAAATTCCCCACCTAGCTTCTTTTGCTGTCTTCACCAAGAATGTGACTTTCTAGAATGGCACACTGCCCAATAATGTGACTTTCTGGAATGGCACACTGCCCAAGAATGTGACTTTCTGGAATGGCACACTGCACATCTCCCTGTCCCCCCCACCTGGTTCTAAAGGAACATCCATCATGCTGTCCCCACAACCAGCAGTGACCTTCTCAGTCTCCAGAAGATTTTCTGTAGTCGGGGTCACCACCATGTCTGGTGTGTTCACCCCCCATTTCCCCACCTTGTGAGTGAACAGGACAGGGCAATTTGCTAACTCTGCAGAGCTCCCTACGCTTGAATTTCCATGCCATATGTGCCAAAGGATGGCCACAAAGTGCCACTGCCCATTCAAGGATTCCTGCCCTGACTGCTGGCACCCCTGGCTCAGTCTGCAAACAGCACCTCAGCAGCTGCAAACACGGGGCCACACACTTCAAACCTTTATTTTTAAACCTCTGAACGTCCATCTCAGTCTTGCCCCTCCAGAGTGGCAATGCCAAACAGCGCAGCGCCAGCAGATACCACCAGTCAGCCATTACCTGTGATGTCTTTAACCAGTCCTTTGGCTCCAGCCTTTTCTGGAGTCATGGAGGAGCGGACACTCGCCACTAAGTCCCCAACTATGCTGTGGAGAGCGGTAAAATTCTCCAGGTTGAAGCGGTGCGTATCGAGGGGTCCGCTCGCTACTTCCCGCAACTCCCCTTCCACCGGCTCCTGAACGCCGACCGCAAACAGGTTTACACGGGCCGAGTTAAGGAGAGATGAGGGCAGAGCCACATCATCCCGGGGCTGTCCGTCTGTCAGCACTACAATAACCTGGGGCACGCCTTCACTGGCTCTGCTTCCCGCAGCTTTAGTGAGGTGCTTCTCGATTAGGTACTCTAATCCTTTTCCAGGCTCGGCGCCTCCCCCCACGTAAGTCATGTTGGCAATATGGGACAGGACGTCCTGGGTGGAGGGGAAGGTATTTAACTGGAACTCTGTGTGGGGGTTTCCGCTGAACTGGACCAGGGCAAAGCGAAAATCATTTCCTCCCACATCTAAAGCCTTTACAACATCATACAGAAACTCTCGAACGAGTTGGAAGTGTTCCTTCCCAACGCTCCAGGAGGAATCCACTAGAAATATTATATCAGCCACGGCAATGGTTTTGACAGCTTTAAAAAAACAGATGGGGATTTAGGATTTTCTATCGGTCAGCACAAGCATGCCTCCTCCTACTCCTCACCCAAAACAACCAACAGCCTCCTTGGCATGGTGAAAGTGAAGCTCAGCTTCCCCTTATCGCCCACAGCAAAATGAGAAGCGCTGGAGAACAACCACACAGCCACCAGAGCCCCACAGGTGCTGGGGGACAGCATGCCACCTGCCCTGCCCTGCCCAGAGAGCGGGAGCCAAGGTGCTCCTGCCCTCCTACACTCTCACCCATGAGTTTGGACACCAGCCCTGAGCCAGACAGAGACACTGGCAGCTTCACCTTGTTAGTTCAGGCTCATTCAGCTTCTAGCTGCCCATGTCTCTTGCATGGTTTTTGCTGGCTCCATGGTAGTGCTCAAGGAAGGAAGGACAGCTTAGTTTAAGCAGCCTGGGTGCTGGCATGAGTTTTCTGCATTTTCCCTGCTGTCACACTTGGTGACAGCAGGTCCGGTCCCGAAGGCGCCAGGACCACCCCTTTAAACAGCCTTTCTGCAGGTCAGTGGCAGTGCTCTTCTCACTGCTATAAGCTCCTCCTACACATGCAGGGAGGGCAGAACAGCTCTGCCCAGGAGAAGACCCTCTCAGGACCACCCTGAGTGCAGGTCCCACACCCTGGTGCCCTGCAGAACATCCTCCATGGCACCAGCCAGTGGTCATGCTTGGGGAGGCACCATGAGTGTTGGCCAAGGCCCGTGTCCCAAGGAGCCTCAGCAAGGTGGGAGCTGAGGAGCAGAACACATCCATCCACAACATCCCATGGACATGCATGTCAAACACCAAACAGTGCCAAGGAGTGCTTGTACAGGGCCAAAGTCAGGTGAAGCAGCCCGGGCTCTTACCTGCTTGCTGCTGAGCACCAACCAAGCCAAAGCCTGAGAGCAGGAGGCAGAACATTGCCACGAGGGGCAAATGTCGATGTTTCCTCATTTTGCTCTTTTATGAGTTTTCCTTTTATTCTCTTTTCTTTCAAAGCACCTGACGTGAGACCTAAGGGGAGGAAAAAAGGACAAATGAGAAATGGCAGCAGTGCTTGCCAGGCACAGATGAGGTACAAGGTAGAAAAGCCAAACCATGTGGGTTTACAAGGCTTTTGTGGCACTTTGGCAGGAAAAAAATTGCTTTGCTGCTGGACAGAGTGACAATTCACAAAACTGACCTCTGTGGAATTAGATTATTTTTTTTACCTGTGCTGTCCTGGACAATATGTAATATCTAGGAAAATGCTTAGGTTTCTCTACCAAAATACACAGTCCCCTCCCACCTGCCCTCCCTAACCATGGATGGCCAGCTGATACATCTTTGCCAACATATTTCCTCTTGCTGTTGCCTTTTCTCACTTCATTTCTTCCAAACACCACACTAATCCCCCCTTGCCTCAGCTCACCTTTTCAGCTGTCCCAAATATACAAATGGAAATTTAAGCACTCTAGACCCAAGTGAGCCACATGATCTGGCTGCACAGCAAAAAGCCCTTGGACTCCCCCAGGCTCAGAGCCCTGGTTGTGGAATAGCCTGCACTGGGCTGATCATATTTTGGAAAGTCACCAAGAATAATATTTTATCTGCTGGAGCCAAAAATATATAAATTAAGCAAGTTTCTTATCTGTGATCCACCTGGCAAGCCTTCTGAAACAACGACTCCACCATGAAGGCTGTGTTTCTGTTGTCATAGAGATGACCAATTTATTATTTAATCTTCATTTCCAAGCCTACAGAGCAGAAACCAGCAAGGCTTGCTTAACTGGGAAAATATCCTCCCAAAAGGGAACACAGTGATTTAATACCTTTCATTCCCTAAAGGGGATCAATTACTCAAATCAGCCAAAAGTGACTCCAATACATCAAACTGCTAACCAGGTCATCATAAAAGAAAAAAAAAAAAAGTGATTCAATTTTCTTCTTAGCATCCTTGCCAATTCCATCAATCCAGACAGTTACAACCAAAACAAGAGCCTAAGAGGGCTAAGGGGAAGAGTAACTCTTATTTTTGAGGAAAACTGTGGTAATTACATTGATGGTTATTGCTGGCATGGCTGGGAACAGAACCAAGAGTTGGGAATATGGGAAAATCTGGACATAAGGAGCTAATCCCACTTCTGCTGTAGAGACACTCCTCAGGGATATCAGAGGGCAGTTCTATGGAAAGGAGGGGGCAACTTCCACCTGGTTTCCTGAAATCCAATGTGATCCTGACACTTCCTCTGGCTCCCTGTGTGTCAAAGCTGAGCTGGGGTCTGGCCTTTCTTGGAAGAAGAGATTTGCAGCATTTGGTCTTTCCTGTGCTCCAGGTGGAATTTATGAATGTCCTATAGCATGAGTCTGGGAAAAGCTCTCCTCTGCCTTTTCCCCAAAGAAGAATAATAATAATAATAATAATAATAATAATAATAATAATAATTGGAGAGACATTGAACAAGCCCCCAGAGCCAGCACACAATGTTAATCAAGACATGACAAAGTCTTCCCTATTATTGGCAAGCCCTCAATTTATAGAGACAGCTGCAGCAGCCCAGAGGTATCATTATCATTCCTAAAGAAATTAAACCATCACCTTTGTGAGCTGGCAGCCATCCAGCCACCTGGCTATTCCAGTGCAAGCCAGACCTCCCAGTGCCTCCAGCAGGAGCAAATCTGCTCAGATGGACTGTGTCCCTGGTGGGCATCTTGCTCCCAGAAAAAATAGCTTCACCCAAAGGACCCATGGAGAGGGTTTGTACCCTGAGCACACAAATACAGAAGGGTCTGTAGGTCCTAGACCTTTCTTTCTGCAAAAAGCACCAAGCTCATGATAACCACCCACCCAACCCCATGGGAGAGTCTTCCCTCTGGGAAGTTATTTATGGAAGAGCTGCAAGTTTTTGAGTGGGATTCACTTGCAGCATCCTTTGGGATTGTATAGAAGCCTAGAAGAGTCCAAAGTGCTGGACAGTGCTCTCAGGCATAGGGTGGGGCTGTTGAGGTGCCCTGTGCAGGGCCAGGGGTTGGATTTTGATGATCCTTGTGGCTTCCTTCGAGCTCAGGATATTCCATGGTTCTCTGATTCAAGATGTGCACGTCTCAAATCCTCATAGCTGTGGAGCCAACCAAGGATTGCTGGTGATAACAACCAAGGATTGCTGGCAGTAACCCACCCTGGGAAAGAACAGGATGTGGCTGGATAAGAGGCCACATGGAGGTAGGGCAGCATTTTATGGGACAAACTTCCTCATTCTGGCTAGGGAAGATAAGCACAGCACAGGGATGGTGTTGAGAAGCAGGAAGACCTCCAGAGCCCCTTGACCCATTTCAAGAAAGGTCTAGGAAAAACTTGTTAGCCAATTTGCATAGAAAGTGAGAATTTTTTCTCCAGGGAGGGGAAAAGGTAGCTATAAAAGATAAAGCCATAAAGCCCAGGTGCATCTGTGCCCCTGGATACCCCATCAACTGGATCAATGCTGGAGTCAGGAATGGTGATCTCTCTTTCTGCCTCCCTTTCTGTCTCTCCCTCTTTAATCCATCACCCTCCCTCTCTTCCCTTTCACTCTGTCCCTTATCCAAAAGCCACTGCCACGTGCTTATACAGAGGTCAGGGAGATCAGTGATTAACACACCAAATTCCATGCCAAGCGTGTAATCTGTTAATAAAACTTTGTAAGCTTTTGCAGGCCCTCTCACTTCTGTCTTTTCTTTCAACCTGGAGCCTCCACAAACCTTGGGAGTCCCCCCTCCCCTTAAGGGTGGGATGCCACAGAGTGAAAAGGCTGCTAGCACTGAATGAAAAACATGAAATAAAATGCATGCTAAGGAAAACAGCCCACTAAAGTAATGTGTGCTGTAAAGCTGCTCATATTTCTTTCCCAAAATGCAGGAAGTTATGTTATCATCCTGTTTATTAGCTGCTGGCAGCCAATCCCTCTTCAGACACAACAGCTGGGGATGAGCAGAGCACCAAGATAAACCAGTGAAAATTGATGTCTTGTTGGCTAAAAAGTGACAGGACTGAAGCAAACATTTGGGGGCTTTTTTGGTTTTAATGTCGAGCAGCTGCTTGGAGCCTGTTTACAGCCACGAGATGCAGCAAAGGGAAAAGTGAAACTCCCTGAGGCTGTGGAATCCCCCCTGCCCACAGGATCACCCATGAACTCCCATAGCACTGGGAAGCTGAGATTTTCCACAGAATTTCTTAGGCTGGAAAAGACCTCCAAGACCGAGTCCAAGCTGGGGACCAATTCCCACCTTGTCACCCAGCCCAGAGCACTGAGTGCCACATCCAGGTGCTCCTTGGACACCTCCAGGGGTGGAGGCTCCACCACTCCCTGGGCAGCCCATTTCACCTCATTCCCCATTTTATCTTTTAGGAGGCCTCCAAATCTATCTCCAGCTTTCTCTGTGACCTCCATGGTATTTATAGTTCTGTGCAAGCAGGGGGACTTGTTCATCAACAACAGATGAGTTTTAGCATCACACAAAACCATCCCAAAGTCATAGGAGCCAGGATTAGTCATCAGAAGGAAAAAGGCAGCAAAGTCTTTAGGAAGAGGTGATGGATGTCTCTTAGAGATTGACAACTTAAGGAAAAGAGGAGCTTTTAAGACGAGTTGCTCCTGAGCAGGGTTTTCTCTTATAGCCCCCTCTCCATGGCACTCATTAGCTAATGAGGAAGAGTCCAGTGCTTGCAGAAAGGGGTGGGCAAGGAGATGATTTTCCTGTAGAAGAAGAAGAAGATGCAGCAAGGACAGCAACTTTTTTTTGTAAAGGTAATGTAGTGGGGGTTGGGTGGGTGGGGGTAATTTGTTTCCTTGGATGGGGGAGTTCTCCCAAAACTCCACTCAGCTCTGTTTTGACGGAAAAAAAATCTCTGGCTCAGCGAGAAAAGTGGGCTTAAAACAATGAATAATGTGATTTTTATTGCTTGGCTTGCCTCAGTGAGGCACAAGAAGTAATTTCCGTTGCTCAATGTGTTCTTGCTTTGTGTCCCAAATTACCACCAGTCACAGAAGCTGGAGGTGGCACCAGCTTGCAGGGGATGGATGATAAAACCAGAGATGTGAAATCATTTTAATACTTGGTTAAGGTAAGTGTTTGGTTTGCAACTTTATTCTCTGGCATTGTTGGGTTTTGAATAATGTATTTTCAACAAGGCAATTTAATTGTGGATTTATTTCATTTTTTAAATGAAAAGTTCCTTGCAGGCCCGTGGGGTGAAAGCTCTGGTGAAGCTTTTGCTATATCCATTTCAAGCTGGAAAAACATGCTGAAAAACCTGACTCCTTTCCTTTAGGAAAGGAAGGAGTTTTCCTGAATTAAGTTAGCACCAAAGCCTGGGGAGCCAATTTCTTCATGATTCATGTGCTAAGAGATTAACTCCTGTAGCCTTCAATAATCTGAAAGTTTTATGTCTGTCTAGAGTTTATATAGTCTGTGCTGACCTCTTAATATTACAGTATTTCATCAGAAGCAATACATCTGTTCCTAATACTGCTCTCAAAAAGCAATCATTTCTACCCCTGACACAATGAAGTGATTTCCTTAAATATTTTCCCCAGCAGCTATTTTTTGCATATATTGCATACTTCTCTGTGCATAAAATCTGACATTTTACATATTTTTTTTCCTTTGAGTGGATGTTTTAAATTCACTTTCTAAGCTCTTGTTTGCTTGTGTGTGTTGGGATGGTTTTTTTCATTAGTGTGTAGTTAAAATAGAATAAATGGGATAATGGGAAGAAATTCTTCCCTGCGAGGGTGGTGAGGCCCTGGCACAGAGTGCCCAGAGAAGCTGTGGCTGCCCCATCCCTGCAAGTGTTGAAAGGGACTGGAACAAAATGGTTTTTGATGTCCCTTCCAACCCAAACCATTTTGTGATTGCATTTATGACATTTGTTCCCATAATCTCCCTGTTCCTGTGACACATTCCTGCTGGAAAGCTGAGCAGTCTCTGGGAAGGAGCAGAGCATGGCAAGCATGGTAGGCAGAGCCACCACTGGCACATTTTCTGGGGACAAATGGCCTGGATTTGGGCTTGGCCTTGTGCAGCTTTCCCAGCTGGCACACCCAGGGACCTTTGGGATGCCTTACTACCCCAAATCACAGAATATCTGGTCCTGTTTTCCTGCCCAGCCATGCAGCATCCATGAAAAATATATTGACTAAAAACCTGAGGAGTAATTGCAACCCTGTGCATGTGGGATGGATCATGCTTTTTTCATGAGAAAAAGAGATGCATTTGCAGCTGGGTCCCAACAGCTTTTCTGAAAGGGGGACAGGGAGAGCAAAGCATCATCCCACAGCTGGTGCAGGATGCTCTGAGCATCCTCTAGACGCCTCCAGAAGTCTCTCATGGGGATGTCAGAGCCAAAACAAAGAGGCTTCACCTGCATTTGCTTTGTGGGGATTTTCCCAACCAAACTGCTCTGCCTCAAATTCCCTTGGCTTGGCTGTTCTCTGCTGCATCCACAGCAGTTGTAAGCCCTGCCAGTGGCTTGGAAGTGGACACCGGGCACCCAGAACAACTAAATTTTTTTTGCATCCCCAGCAGTGGGATAAGATTGCAGTCATGGCTGTGGAGTGAGCAGCTGGGAGAAGCAGCTCCCAAAATCCTGATGTGGAGCCAGGGAGCTGCAGATTGCCCTCTGGAGGCAAGGCATGCTCCTCTCTCGCCTGGATGAATTCCCCCTCAAATATCCCTGAGCTGGGGAAAACGTTAGCCAAAAGCCACTCCCAGATTCTGAGGCTGAATGCCATGATTTTTTCCATGCCAAAAAAAAAAAAAAAGCTTGGTCACCTTTTCAAGGGATAGAAGTGTCCCTGGCCACCTCTTCATCACAGAACACTATTTTGTCTGGTTCCACAGCCCTTGGGAGAAGCCAAGCTGGTTCTAGGGACTTGGGATGAGGTGAACAGGACAGATCCTGGATTAATTCATGGCTCCAGGTGGAGACATTAAGATTTGTCTCAGCTCTTTTGAAGTGTAAACGTTGCTGCCAAGTGCTACTGGGAAGGTGAGGCTTGTGGGGTTGAGGGCTGCCCCTGAAAAAATTTATTCCTACAAAGGCCCACCTGAATATTTAAAAAAAAAAAAAAGAAGACAGAAAGGGTGGGAAAAAATCTCCCTGCTTTTGCAAGCCACTGGAGCTCTGATTTTTGAAAACCAGTGTTCAGCAAAGCAATAGAATTATGGTGCTTCCATATCCTACCCAGGCAAGTTCCCTGGGTGCTAGAATTTAATATGAATCACATATTCATTGCTGTCCTTCTAAGCATGCTGTTGGCTTAAAATCTAGTTGTTTTCTCCATCCAAAGACTGAGACCAAAATAGAGTTGTTAATAAGAGGAAAGGGAGTATTTGCTAAAAAAAAAAAGAGGAAACTCCCTCGAAGATCAATGACTCTTTATGTATAGTAACCAGAACCTCCCGGAGCCTCTCCACCCAAACAAATCAGCTCCTTAATGTGGAACACAGATCACTTAAAAAGGTGGAAAAAGTGATGGGCATGTGGAGGGGTAAGGCTGGCTGTGATTCACGGCAGCGGGGAGCAGGCACGCGGTGCCACCCGGCGCTGTGCACGCCCAGCACAGGGCAGGCTCACCCCTCTGCTGGAAATCCAGTGGGGAACACAATCCAAGGCTGGCAAGGCTGTGCACTCACCACAGCTTGTACTGGTGGAAGGAATAAGATGTTCCCTCCTGTTCCTGGACAGGCACGTAGCAAAAGTAGAGGAGGAACGTTATTTTTTAAAAATTTTTTTCCCCCCTTCCTTGACATGTGGGAATAAAGCAGAGGCTGGTTTAGCTCACCCTGAAATCAGGGAAAGTTACTGAGTTTGAATGGAAAGTCGCAGAGATGTTTGAAAAACCAGAAAGGGAACTGGGGAGGGTGCTGGAAACTGGAGAGGGAATGAATGAACCATAGTGTGGTGGCAGCAAGCACGCAGCCCTGCACTCCTGTCTGAAACACTGTCACAGCCCTGGTCATGGTCAGCCTCACTGCAAAGACAGAGAAATTTTGGGGATGAAAAGCCTGTTTGCCTGAGCTCTGACTGAAGGGATGGTGCCAGGGAGAAGTGGAGTTGAGTCTCTCCTTTGCCACCACTGCATTCTTACATGACCTTGGAGGAATTCTCCAGCACCCTGCAACAGCCTTAGTCTGGAGGCATCTCTCTACAAACGTCCTAAACTGGGTATTTGTGCCCCAGAACAAATATAATATATATCACTACATAAACACCATAATTACCCAACCACAAATACCGATTCTTTTTTCCCTAAACCAGCAAGAAATGGGGCAAAGCCAGAATTTTGAAAAACACAGGAAAGATTTCTCCCCCAAGAACGCTCATGAATCATCACAGCAACCAGAAACGAGCTGAGAGTTTCCCATTGCACTCACTGGAACCAGAGGGGCTTTGGCTACCCCCATTCCAGCCAGTTTTGGCCCTTTTGCTTGGTCAGGAAACCAGTTTGGCCACAAGCATTTCTTGCCCCAGCTCTGCTTGGGAAGGGAGGGCTCTGCTGAGCCCAGCGGGATGGTGGCAGGGTGTCTCCAGATTAGTCATAGCCGCCCCCTCAGCAAGTCCCAGGAGGCTCAGGGCAACTGGGGCTGTGGGGGGAAAGGGCTGGGGAAGGCAGGAGGGAGAGCAGAGGGAGCTGTGGAGGGGGACAGTGGCTCCATGCATGGCTGGAGAGCCCTTTCCCTTAGGGGAAAAGCTGCTGTTTGGCTAATTTCCCTCTCTGTGGATGACCACAAGAGGATGAGGATTATCCTTGGAGCCACATGCCGGCCCACCCCAGAGCAGTGGGGACACGTCTGGCAGCAGGACCTGAGCTGGCACAGCTGAGCACCTCTGCTGGGCTCAACCTACCTCACCTTGGGGCAGGAGAGGTGAGGGCAGCTATCCAACACCCCCCAGCCCTGGGAGCAGGAAAGGGCCACTGAGATACCCCCTCAGCACGTTCCTTGCATGGTCCCATTGATGCCCCCACCTCCCTGAGCTGATATATCTTCCCAAAAACCACCACATGCCCTCCTTGGGGCACTGCTTCCCGTGTCATCCTGCTCCCATCCCATCACACTGCTGCTGCACCAATTCCGAGGCATCAAATCCAAAAACCACGCTGAGGCAGCAGTGGAAATACACTGGTCTGTGCTTTTGAATGGGTTTAGTTCGCCTGCAGTGGTGGGGACAGGAGTGCTCCCACACACCTGTGGTGCATCAGCTCCGGGAGGAGCTCACGGGCTGAGCAAGCCGGCAGCTTTTCTAAGAGTGATGCAAACCTGGGGATGGTTGAAAAAACCCCAAATACTAACCACCCCACCAAGGAGAAGAACCATGCCTTAGCAGCTGCCGAGCTTCGGCTGAGGGGTAAGCAGAACTTACCCCTGAGTGAACCTCCAGAAGAGTTCCTTACTCCAGGATTTTCCTCTCCGGAGCACCTCTCACCCTTGCTTCATGGCGTGCGGTGCTGCTCAGCCTTCCCGGTCCCCTGTGCTGGGTGGGGTGCAGGCACTGCTGGGATGAGGGAACAGCGGCGGGACGAGGGCACCGGAGGGACGCTGGTCCCTGCGCGGCGGCTGCCGTGGGTCTGAGCGCGGCCGGAGGAGGCGGCTGGCTCGGGAATGCCGGGGGGCCGGGCGAGCCGGCGTCGCAAATGGGATCCAGATGGTTGGTGCTGGCGTTCCCGGGGCTGAGGTCAGAGCTGCTCATCACACACATAAAGTCATCCCCCCCCCCCCTTCTTCGGGGGACGCCTCCGCGCTCTGTGGCTTCCCCCCTCTCAGTGCTGGGCCTGCCGCGTCCAAAGCGCTGCTCCCTTGTTGGTGAGAAATAGATACTAAAATTTTAAAAAAACAAACAACAGGGAAAAAAAGAGGAAAGATTTTTAAAAAAAGCCCTGTGGGATTGGAGGAAGCAGATTGAACCATGTCTTTTGGTCCTGGATGTTTGCAGGAGTGGGGATGTGCCAGGGACCGTACCAAAGGAGCAGCGCCGCTCGGAGATGCTCGAGGCTGGGTAAAGCACAGCCTCTCTGCCTGAGTGGTTACAACACCAGCACGAGGGGAGAGAGTCTCTTCTCTGTGCACCTTCCCATCGAAATGTGACAGCAGGTTTTTATACCTCCCCAGATGTGGAGGCAGAAGTGGGGGATTTGTGTTATACGTAACTTATAACACCTTAGCATAAGGACATGTACTTTAAAATATATATAGCTTTAAAAGGAAAAGTTTAAAAGGCAGCA
Source organism: Agelaius tricolor (assembly GCF_023055355.1). Lineage (NCBI taxonomy): Eukaryota > Metazoa > Chordata > Aves > Passeriformes > Icteridae > Agelaius > Agelaius tricolor. The sequence continues at coordinate 172,045 of NW_027269270.1, forward strand.
AATCCAGTCTGCAAGTTCCTGACTGGCAGTTTTTCAATTTTTTTAAACATAATGTGAAGTGAAAGAATATTTTAACCTTTCATTAATCAGAGCCTAATAAATTTGGGGCTAATTTAATCCTGTTTTCTATTCCTGTATTCCAGCAGGACCACTGGCTAAAAGTTAAACATTTCAGGCTGGACTGGATTGTGTTTTGCAATAAGCACTGGTATGGAAACTTTAACCCTTATCTCTTGCTCTTGCTTGGTTCCATATAAGGCTGGAGTGGAGATGGCGTCCCTGGAATCAAATAGTCAAGTTCTTTTCTTTTCAAAGGGGGATTTATGATGTTTGTCCTTGGATGGGTGCTGTTTGAAAGAGCAGCCACATAAAGAAATAGCTGGAATGCTTCAGGGAAGTGCTGAGCCCTTGGACTGAGGCAATAACTCCTTTTAGAAATTGTGCTTGGCTTGGTGCTGGCAGAGGCTGAAGACAGAGTGGAGAAACTCCCCAGCCTCGTGGCCAAAGGCAAGCAGTGCGTTATGCCACCCCTCCAGAATCTGTCAAGCTGCAGCTTACAGGCAGGGAGTTCCCAAATAATAAATGAGCCTGGCAAAAGGCAGCTGCAGCTCCTCACTGGGTGTCAGTGGGCACTGAACAGGGGGTGGTGGAAACAGGAACTGCTGGAAAGCCGTGACAATGAGCTTATTTTATTTTAATTTTTTAAAATTATTTTAATTTTCACCAGGGTGAGGGACAGCTGCTAAAAAATAAAATACATAGTATGGAGGAGCATTATGTGGGCAGAAGCATCAAAACAAAAGGCCTTTCCAGGTGATTTCAGCTGTCAGGCAGAGCTCAGCTGGGATGCCCCATCCCTGGAAGTGTTCCTGGCCAGCTTGGACAGGGCTTGGAGCAACCAGGTCTAGTGGGAGATGTCCCTGCCCATGGAGGGGGATAGAACAAGGTGGTCTTCAAGGTCTCTTCCAACCCAGGCTATTCTGAGATTCAGTAAAGCAAGAATTTGAGACTACAGTTGCTATTGTAATGAAGAATTATACCCACCAGTGGTTCCAGTTTGCCACCACCAGGGGTAACCAGTATGCAGCTGGGATCTGTGTGGCCTTTTCTTCAGATCTGCCTGGAAAACCAGAGTTTTCTGTGTGGCAGTAAGGGAGTTCAGGGAAACACTTTAATTGGCTGAAAAAAAAACCCAAAAGAACAAACCACAGGAAAGCTCTACGCACCCCCAGAACAGTGGTGAAAAACAGCCAAGTCAGAGAATTCCAGATAAATAATGTAACAACACTGGTGAAATGTGTGTGAGCAGTGTAACGTGCCTATCACAGCTCAGTTGAGAACATGATTAACTGGGGAGTGAGATTGATTTCTTTTCGTGCTGTTAGCATTTCTTCTGTTTTGTTTGTTTTTTTCCTTTGTCTTAACATGGTTTTAATATTGAAGTGACTTTTACCAAGTGCTCCAGTAATTAAATGAGGCTGCAAGAGCTCTTCAATTCCAATCTGACTGCCTCTGTGGCTGTAATAACCAAGCTGGAAGATCTTCCTTTCCAAAAAGGGGCTTTATCACAGACACATAGTGGGGGAGCAACCAGACAGCATGCTCAGGGCATTTTGGGGTGGGGTTATTTTTCTCCCCCTTTTACTCACAACCCTTTACAATCCTTCCTTTAGCAGCTCTCTCTCCATTTGTGTTGGTGACTCCCAGAAAAATGATCCAAATCCACCATGGGAGCCTGGGCTGTGGCTGCTGTGGCATTCTGGGGGTGGGTGATCCCCCTGGGGAAGGGGTGACATCTGCAGGGACAGACTACTTTCCACCCCCAGACACCAAACAAACCCTCTGATAATTAGTAAAAGACTGGATCACATCACACTGGTAATTTCTAGAGGCAGCTGGGACTAAGTTCAGTAATATTTCCTCCCTGGTGCATCAATAACTAGACGTGATTAATGCTATGAGTCAGGAAGAGGGTTTTGAGGAATTCTCTTTCTACCCATGAGAAAAAAATTTAAAGCCCCGTGTGCTACATCATCTCCAGGATGCAAAGGTGACTTTGACGTCCTCCCACCTCCAGAATGAGGGTCCCAGATTAAAAAAAAAATCCAGTGAAACTGGGAGAGAGTGGTTAAATGTTGCAGTTCTTTTCTGATGTGCCTCAGCTGGGCAATTTCCACCCTGACTTAGGAAACCTCTGTGGATTTTGCTTGTGTGTGATTCAGGCAAAGCACAGGGTGGCTGGCTGCAGGTCCCTGGTGACACATGGTGACACCCAGGAACATCTTGCCTTGGCTCCATCCTTGAGCACCATCTGCTGGCTTTTCCTCCAGGGACTCCTCGGGCATCTGCCAAACCCAAAGCCACCTTTTCCCCCTCAAATAAAAGCTGCTCCTGCAGAGAGAGAAGCTTCTTGCTCTGAAATCAGGGAGTACCACCAAAACCCAGGGTTGCTCCATTACTTTCCCATCATCAGCTGAGCATCTGCACAGCAGATCAGGGGTGCAGGATCCCACCTCTCACAGCCCTATTTTAAAGAACAAACTCTTTGTCCTGCTTGGAAGTCAAGGCAAAGAGCAGCTCTGCTGGGACAGAGGGCAGGGCTGCAGATTGCATTTTAATTTTGCTTGCAATAGATGGTTTTCATTAGCTCCAAAGGATTTGCTATTGCTTTTATCCAAATGCCTCCCCAGCACCCTGGTTAGGAAGTGGTCCAGGAAATATTTTCCTGAAGTTCTCTTGGTTCTGCTCTTCTCCTGTATTTTCTGTTGGTTTGTCTGCCTTCATGCAAATATTTCTTGATGCATTTTAGTCTCATCAAATGACTTTGGAACAGTCAGGGAAAGGGGCAAGAGCATCTCTAGATGGGCAGGTCAAAGTGGGAATTAAGCAAAGATAAGAGACACTTGGATCTGCCCTTTCCATCCTGCAGCACTGGCCAAGAATTTAAAACATCTCTGCAAAATTTCCCATCTTCCATCCCTGGGAGTGTTCAAGGCTGGGTTAGATGGACCTTGGAGCAACCTGGTCTAGTGGAGTGTCCCTGTCCATGGCAGGTAATTGGAACAAGATGAACTTCCAAGTCCTTCCCAACCCAAACCATTCTGTGATTTTATGATTCTATGATTTTATTTTTTCTCCCTCTCATAAAAAATCTCAGCAACAAAAACAAGCCCACACCAGGCTGTGTGCATTATCTGAGTGTATATACACACACTTAATCCACAGCCTGCAAAAGAGACCATAATTCAAAAGGTGAAGCTTGGAGCTCTAACCAACCACATCCTGCATAAAGCCCTCCTGCTAGAAGGGATTTTCAGTGATTACAGGGAACAAACTACACTCAAGTATGTAAATAATGTGGATATTTTCCCCTCTAACACAATGCACAGCCTGTAGGTCAGTAAACTCTAATGTGAACTGTGATGCTTGGCTTCTAGGAAAGATAGCTCAGCTCTTTTTCAGAATAAGAGATAACTCAGGGAGCACAAAATGCATTTTGGGCAACACAGACCTTGCCAGCCTTTGCTTTGGGTTACTCCTGCTTTCTTGTTTTAGAGCCTTCCAGGTGATGCCTTGCACAAGGGGACAAAAAATCTTTCCAAGTCTTGGCCTCAATGTCCTGTGGCAACTTTTGCTGCACAAAAAAAACTGTTAGGAATGGGCTGGATTTCAACAGTTCAACTAAACTTCCAACTTTTGTGATGGAAAAGGCTGTTACTAATTACAGGGAGAGAGGTGAGGTGGCTTGAAAAGAGCTGGAGTCAGAAAAATGGAGAGGCCAGAAATACTCACTGCCCACACGGACAGGATGATGTAACGGCAGACGAGCTGAAGAGGAGTTATAGGGAATTATTTGTACTCCAAGAGGAATTGTAAGCAATTATTCATACCCATGAATGAGTGTTGTGTTATTTGGGAAGGTGCAGAGGAGAAAAATAGAACTGGGGGTTTGCTGTAGGCAGTTCCTTGGAAACCTGTGGTCATTGTGCCCCAGTGCTGAAGAGAAAAAATCATGTGTAATGGCAAAAGGGAGAGGAGAGCCCAGGAAATGCAGAGCTCATTGTTGGTGTGCCACACATCCCAGGCCCCAGGGGGATTTTCTTGTTAGGGTTCCCTACTAAAGAAATAAGAAAATACATTTTTTATCTTCTATCTTTTATCTTATTTTTTTACATGATAGAATATTCCATGGCTTTTCTTGCCTGTGAGTAGGGTGAGATGGAAGTTGGGGATCAGCAATGCTGGAGTCTGAAATGATCTGTGGGGATTGTGGCCCACACCCCAACCTTACCAGGGCTTCTGCTTCTCCCCTGGGGCACTAGGTCAGCCCTGGCTGTGATTTCCTGACAGGGTCCCTGTCCAAAACGCTGCTGCTTTTAAATTTTGGGGCTAAGTTGAACAGGTTTAATTAAGCTGTGAAAATTGGGCCACTCTCCTGACCTGAATTAAGGGGTGGGAAAATCCCTACATTCTGCTCAAGGTCAGTGCAGGCATTTGAGGAGGGTTGAATCCACTCTGCATCTCTTTCCATGAAATCACTAAAGGGTTTGGGTTGGAAGGGACCTTAAAGCTCATCCCATTCCACCCCTGCCACGGGCAGGGACACCTTCCACTATCCCAGGCTGCTCCAAGCCCCATCCAACCTGGCCTGGAACACTTCCAGGGATCCAGGGGCAACCTGTGCCAGGGCCTCACCACCCTCAGAGGGAAGAATTTCTTCCCAATATCTCATCTAACCCTTCCCTCTGGCAATGGGAAACCATTTCCCCCCACCTTGTGATTCCATGCCTCTCCTAAAAGTCCTTCTCCAGCTCTTCTGGAGCCTCTGTAGACACTGGAAGGTGCTCTGAGGTCTCCCTGAAGCCACAGGAGTTCCCCTGGGTGGGCACAGGGATCCAGGCTGCATCATTTTCCTCTCTTCCCTGTAAACTTCCTGTGAGTTGATGGGGGAGCTTACATAAACATCATCTCCACGTCCTGACTGTTTTGTTTGGAGCTCATGTCCAAAAAATCCCAGGAAACAGCACGTATGTGGTCGGTATGTATTTATTCCTGAGGGGCTTGTCCACAAATTATATGGAGCATATGGAACAACTTGTGCTTGAGATGTTTGCCTTGAGATGTTTGATACATCTGGAGATGCCGAGTTTCTAACAAGGAGGGAAATCTTTGGAAGCTAAAAAGCCAAAGGTTTTGCCTTTAGAAGCTCACTTGAAGCTGGTCTAGGCAATTTTCAGAGAGATGGATTTTGCTGCATGACAGCTCCGTTGGAGAATTTTTCTTAAAGCAAACATCAGCACTTGCAGGTTATTCCCACACAGTCAAATACAAACTAGTGAGAAAGTGGGAGACCTTAATTGGGTATTGAAGTCATTTTCAAATTGTGAGAAACAAACCAAATTAATCTGGTACAGTGGCACAAGCGACCAGGTGTAAGGTCCTGCTTAAAACTGGGGTAAAGGGGGTTAAAAAAAAGCATTAGGAAATTACTTTCCTGAGGAAAATAATGTTGTTCTGCTAATTTGCTTGGCAAGTGGATTTGTTGTTTGTTTGGGGTTTTTTTTTGCTAAGGAAGCCAGCCTGGTTTTACAGAGCCAAAGGAGAAGTTGAGTATTTTTGTCCTGTAGTTCAGTTTTGAGAAACTCAGGAGGTTGTTCAGTTTTGAGAGACTCGGGAAGTTGTTATTGGGAAGCATCTCCAATTTAATGGGAAACCTCTAATGAACTTTTCCCCATATTTAGGCGTCTCTTTGGGCAACCAGCACCTGCAGCTCTCCCAGTGCCAGGATCCTGCTGCAGCCCCTGGGCTGGGGATGTTCCTGGATGTGAAAGATCAACCTGTGCTGGGACAGGAAGAGGTGGAGATGGCTTTGCATGGTTACAGTTGCTGTTTATCACCCTTTCCAACCACTCGTGGCAAAAGGAGTGGAAAAATAGCCTTCAGCTCTCCATATAAAACCTGGAGCCAGGGGCCTTGCCAGCCTTACAAAGTATCCTCTGTCAAATGGCTCATTCATTCATTCTGCAGCAGGGACACGTGAAAATCACATCATTTCCACAAGGTGGAACAGCAGCACCGTGCTTGTCCCTAAAAAATCCCAGTGTGGCAGCAGGTCACCTGTCACCTACAAGCAAGCTGGACCTGGGATGATCTTTATGGGACTGAGCATCTGTGGGAATAAAGCTCAGGCAGAATGAGCCTGATGGAGATTTCTGGCTGCCTGAGGAACAAAAATAACATGGCCAGGAGTGCTGTCCCCTTCCCTCTGGGCTGGCACATCCCCATGCTGAGGGAGGAGGTGTGTGGAGAGGATGAGTTCACAGTGGGTGATGATGGCCTGTCCCAATCCCTTGCTCCCAAACTGTGACCAGCCACTCTGCACTGTCACCCCCAAGGGTGTCCCTTTCATCTGAACCTGCTCTGCAAAGCTCAGGCACCAGATTTTCTGGGGCATGGACCCTGCTCCACTTCCACAGGGAGTGTTTTATCCTCTTGAGAGCAAGGCCAGCTGCAGCCTGCCTAGTCCAACCCCTTCCAAACATATGGAACCTCCACCATCCTGTCCCTTTGGCAAACTGCTGCTGCCCAGCCATGTGCCAGGACAAGGCTCTGCATCCAAAATAACTGATGCTCCAGCTCAAAGCCCAGCTTTACCCCACCATGGTATGTCAGGTGAAAACTCACCAGCTGCTCTTCCTCTGTAGGGATGGGTCCCAAAGCTTGGCTTGTCTTGCTTTAATCCATGTGTGAGGTTTTTCCTGTTTTATCTAACACTCAGGGGTCTCCGGTCCTCCAAGCAGCAAGGAGAGGGATGGCAAGTTGCCAGCAAGAAGCATCCACAAACACCAGCATTTCTTTCACAGTTAATCTGCATTAGGTTCCCTCTCTGCCTTCAGAGCAACCTAATTCCTTGGAAATTTGGGGTTTTGCCATCTGACATGGCAGCTCTGATTCATCAATCCATCAGGCTTGTTGTTCTTTAATTAGCAGGACCTGCATCCAGCCTGGCCACTGGTGAGGTTATCACTAACCAGAAAATATTTGTGCAATTTATTGGGTGAATGTGATCCTTTTTTGATTCTTATTGAAGCTTTATCCATCTTAATGTATCCTGCAAAGGTCCAGCCCAGGCTGCAGCACTGAGGCTCTAGGCAATCCCTCAGCTTTTCCATATTGCCATTCCCTCCCAATTTGAGTGCACACACCAGAAGGTGAGCTCTGGCAGGGCACTTAAATTACCTGAATAGGAATAGGATACTGGGCTATAATAGCAGTGGTTTTCCCTATGGCATCATCCTGGCAGCTGGATAAATCCCTCATGGAAGGCAACAAGCTCAGGGACCATCACTGTGTCCAGCGTCTCCCAAGGCCTGCTGATTTCTTGTGATGTTTTGAGGGGGTTGGGATGCATTATGTGGCTTTAAACTGATTTGTGTGGCTATAGAGATATGAGGTTCTGTATTGGGGAATGCCTTGAAGGCAGTGGTTTCCCCCAGCTGTGCTTTGGTGGAGCCCAGGAGCAGATACATGGCAAAAGGGGACCAAATCTTCTTTAGGATTTATCAACAGGAGCTATTTTTACCCAAACGACCTGAAACTCCTCATAGAAAAGCCAGTTTGGTATTCAGCTAGGATGAGAAATACCAGAGAGAGAGAGAGAGAGAGAGAAAGAGAGGAGGAGATTTGGGTTTTTTCCCCTGTTAGAGGCCAGCCCTGGCCAGGCTCCACCAGTCATGGGATAGCAGCTGTGATTTTCCTTCTCTATCAGCAGAAGGAACAGGGAGGAGAAAACTTTGATTTTAAGCCTTGCAAGGAGGGGCTGTGTGGGGCTATAAGTGCTCTGAGGTCTGTGGGGGCTGTGAGGACTAGAGAGACTTGAAAGGTTTGGGGTCTTTGAGGACCTTGAGATCTCTCAGGGCTGCGAGGACTCTGGGGGCTATGGGATCCATGGTGGCTGGGAATGTTAAAATGTGACTTTGAGGTGTGTTGGGGCTTTTGAGGGCTAAGACGGCCATGGGGACAGCAAGGTCATTTATAGGTAGGAGGAGGAGTGATTGACAGGTAGGATTAGGTGATTGACAGGCTATCAGATTGATTGACAGGTGGCACTAAGAGTGATTGAGAAGGGGGCGAGCCCCTCAGGGTGATGACAGGCAGTGAGGGTGACAAGGGGCAGGGCAGCTGCAGGATTCAAACTGAGGGGAAAGATGACAAAAAACGAGTGGGAAAGGTCAGGGGGAAAGGGAGACAATAAAGGATGAGTGGGAATGATGAGCAAAAAAGAGTGGGAAAGGTCAGGGGAAAAGGGAGGGGAAAAAAGGCCGAGGAATATGATGGGGAAGGGGCTGGAAAAGCAATAAAATGAGGGGGAAAGGGCTGGACACCTGAGGTGGAAAAGGGTGGGAAAGAGCAGTGAAAAAGAGTGGGAAAGGTCAGGAGAAAAAGAGACAAAAAAAAAAGGTGAGGAATATGATGGGGAAGGGGCAGGAAAAGAGATAAAATGAGGGGGAAAGGGCTGGACACCTGAGGTCAAAAAGGGTGGGAAAGATGAGTGAAAAAGAGTGGGAAAGGTCAGGAGAAAAGAGACCAAAAAAAGGGTGAGGAATATGATGGGGAAGGGGCAGGAAAAGATAGATAAAATGAGGGGGTAAGGGCTGGAAATGTGAGGTGAAAAGGGGCAGGAAAGATGAGCAAAAAAGTAGGAAAGGGAGACAAAAAATGATGAGGAATATGATGGGGAAGGGGCAGGTAGATAAAATGAGGGGGAAAGGGCTGGAAACGGGAGGTGAAAAAGGGCGGGAAAAGGGGGAAATAATGGCGGAAACGGTGAGGGGAGAGGAAAAGAAAAAAAGGGTGGGAAAATGAGAGAAAAAAGGGCGACAAAGATGAGGAGAAAAGGGAAAGAAAAACAGCCGGCAGCCCCAGCAGGGTGAGGACGAAGGCTCCCAAAGCCGAGCTGCCGTGCAGAACCTCCCAGGGAAGCTTGGTGTCGCTCCAGGCCTTGGGAATGCAGCAAACCGGGGCGGCCGGAAGGGAAAGGAGCCTGGATGGAAGGAGCCGTGCCGGACCCTCCGCGCTCCCTGTGCTCACCTGCGTTCCCAGGAGGGCGCAGAAGGAGCTGGGACACGAAAGGCTGGAGCTGGGACACGCAGGGCTGGAGCTGGGACACGCAGGGCTGGAGCTGGGGCACCCGCCCGGCTGCCACCCACCGCCCCTCCCCTCATGCGGTCCGCGCCATCGCCGCGCCTTCGGGCTTCGCTTTGGAGAGGGATTTTACTTATTTATTTGTTTTCCCGGCGGAAAATAAATAAATAAAGGAGACAACTAAGATCCGCGAGGGGGAAAACAAAAACAAAGAAAGAAAAAGTCACGCTGGAGACACTCGCCGGTCCGGAGCGCGGCTGGAAGGGGAAGGGATCGGCGGTGTCACACCCCAGAGCACGCCCAGCCCCGGGTGAGGGATCTTAAACAGATTTAAAGTCAGTTCTTCCCCCCAGACACCTCTCCAATGGGAGTCTATGGGGTTTTTATAGAATATATTGCGTTGGAAGGGATTTCAAAGCTCATTTCCTTCCACTCCTTTGCTATAAGCAGGGACACCTTTCACTGTCCCAGGTTGCTCCAAGCCCTGTCCAACCTGACCTGGGACACTTCCAGGGATGGGGCAGCCACAGCCTCTCTGAGGAACCTGTGCCAGGGCTTCCCCACCCTTATTGTAAAAATCTTTTCCTAGTATTTATATTTATATTCACCTCTATCGTTCAGTTTAAAACCATCCCTTCTTGTGCTGAGGGGTGGGGCAGCCCCAGGTGCGGCTGGTGAGGGTGATGAGTGTGACAGCATTTGGGTGCCCAAGGAAGATTTTTTTTTTCCTTTCTCCTTTTTATTTCATCTTCCCCATCCCTCACCAGTGCATCTCAGTGCCCCCATTTCTCCCCAGTGCATCCCGGTGATCCCAGAACAAAGGTAGTGAGTTCAGGGGAAAAGGGGTTTAAATTGAGGGGAAAACCTCCTTTTCCATTATAATTTGTGTTTAAACTGGGGGAAGACCCCTTCACCTGTGATTCAAAGGTTATCAGTTGAAGGAAAACCTGCCTTTTCTGTGTTTTTAGGGGTATCAATTAATTGACCAGGAATCCCTATTTTCCAGTTTAAGTGGAAGGGAAAGATCTTTTTTATGTCATGTGATGGGTTTGAATTGAGGGCAACACCCCACTCCCCATTTTCATCATCATAGGATTTAAGTTGAGAGGGAATTCCTGTTGTCCCTCATGTTTTTATGGTTAAAATTGAGAGATATTACCCCATTTTCCCGTCATTTGGGTGTGTGTCCTAATGAGTTGTGAGGGCTGTGGCAGCTCTAAGGGTCTGTGTAGGCTATAGGATCTGTAAGGGTTATCTGTTATATGAGGGATGTGTCAGCTATGGGGTTTTTTAAGGGTTATGGGCTGTGTTAGGGATGTGAGGGCTGGCAGGGCTTTGAGGTCTGTTTGGGGTCTGTGGGCTCTGAGGTCTGTGTAGGGTATGGGGGCTTTGGGGGGCTGTAAGTGCTGTGAGGCTCATGGGGTTTTTGAGGATCTGTGAGGGCTGTGGGGGCTGAGAGGGCTCCTTAAAGGTCACATTGGTTGGGAAAAATGTCCTTATATCTTCAACCCCATAAATGATACTCCACAAACTTTGTTTTCATTTTCTCAGTTGATAGTTTCCTAATTGCTACAGATGTCAGAGCATCCTTATCCGTGATAATTAAAGCTGAATGGTTATTTTCTCTAAGTGAGGCTGTTGGGGTCATTCCAAATGAGCTGTGGTCATGCCATAGCATAATTTAGTTGCTGTATTAATAGATGAAACCCATGGCAATCCCTCGTGAGTCACACACAGAAATAGCAGTGGCATTGTACACTCCTTCCCTGTCCTGCTTGTTCTTCTCCAGTATGATGGTGGTGATAAGGTGTCTTTGTAAAGCTGCCAAGAAACTGAAGGGAGTAGTAAGGCCATCCCAGTGAGATCTCATGACTTGGAGATGATTGCAGGAGGATGGGGGGAGAGGAGAGGCACCCAGGAAACTCCTGGGGTCAGCAGCAACGTGCTTGTTGGAGCTCCTGTTTTTGTTATGCTCCTGTGAGTGAGGATCCTGTGACCTCTCTGCCTGTGGCTTTGAAATGGGCTGGAGCTGCTGGTGGATGCTCCTGGTTCGACTCCATCTGGCTTTTGGAAACTCCTCTAGCTTGGTGTTTGGGATGGCCCTGTGTTGAGGGGAGCCAAAACCCCCAGCAGTGTTGACGGAGTGAGGAGCAAAGCTGGAGCTGACTCCACTGTAAATCACCATTTCAGCACCTTGTGTAGGCACACCTTCCCTCTGCAGTACTTAAGGCAGCTGTTTAGAAAACTGGGTACTGGAGAAATTAGTGGGGTTTTGCCCCTTGGTTTGGCCAAACCCCTTCAGCAGGAAGAAAATGAGGATGTGGGAGTGTTGGGTGGCTTCACTGAGGTGGTGTTTGCTGTCTTTGGGAGCAACTGGATGTTATCTTCACTCATCTGTTTTGTTGAACTCTGATTATGGATTTGCTTCCAGTTATCAGTTAAAACATTATCAGTTAAAACAGTGAAGTGAATGGCTGGAGGAGAGCCAGGCCACATGTCCCATATATCAGTTCACAGTTGTCTTACAAATAATTACCAAGAACTGCAAAGATAACACCTCATATGACTGTTATTTTTAAAAGAGTGGCCCTGCAGCTAGAAGATCTCTTAAAGACACCCCAGAAATCCATTCTTTTCCTCATGTGGCAATAATGAAAATCAGAAATGTGCCTGGGATCCATCTGTGCCTGGTTTCCCAGGAAAGGCGTAGCTTATTTTGCCACCAGATCCCCAATTCAACTGGAATCAAGGTCCATTTGAGCCTCCAGCTAACAGGAAACACATCACTTTTCCTTTACATCCCTGCTCCTGATCTCCACCCCACACATGTGGTCACTGCAGGGGCTGGTGGACTTAGGCAGACATATAACATCATCTGACCCTACATCTTGGAATCACAAAGGGAAAAGACCTTTAAGACTCCAACCGTTAACCTAACACTGCTAGCTCCACCACTAAACCACGTCCCCAAGTGCCACATCCACATATTTTTTGAAGACTTCCATGTGACGGTGTCTGCCTGAGTGGTTCTGGGTGTGTAGGGGTTTTTTTGTTGTTGTTGTTTTTGTTTTTCTTTTGCATGATTTTGTGAGATTTGGGAACCTTTATTCACAGTTGTATGATGGGAGAGGGAGCTGTGGGCAGGCAGGTTTAATTGTCCCCCTTAAGGCAGAGGATTGCTGGGAGGTGGTGATTGCTGGGTTTGAACTGCTATAAAATCCAACAAATTGCTTTGAAAGAGGGGGAAAAAAAAGAAAACAATTCTATCTTTGCTGTTATACACACCAGTGAGCTGAGGGAGAGTTTTTCTAACAAGACTCTGTTCCCAGGCAATAAATACTTTGAATTTATTCCTGCACCCGGGACATTTCCCTTGAGGTGGTTTTCTGGCTAAGCCAGCCCTTTTTAGAGGGTATTGGCGCTGCTGAGCTCTTGCATTTTTTTCCCCCATTTTCACTGCATAGGAGGCCACATCTTCCTGATTTAACGCCACCTCTTTATCCTTTTGGAGGAGAACGTATTGGGATCTGGGGCGGTCGGAGCTGCTGGAGCGGGCGGGAGGCCCTGGAACAGGGTCTCGTTGTGATGTTAATTAGTAGCTATTGACCGCTCCCTGTTCGGGTGCAGTGGGGCGCAAGGGCTCTCCAGCTTACATAAGGACCTGCCCGACTGATGTCTGGCTCCTGCCAATAAACTGATTGCTTTTGTCGGGACCTCTGCTGGACCAGGGGCTGGAAATCAATTTCTGGCTCCCAGAGGAGATCATGCATTCCCGATATCCAGGCTCAAACGCTGCATCTGTAGTCATCACCTTTCCTGCACAAAATCCATCCTAATTTGGGTTCAAAATGCTTTTCTGGCTCTGTTCATGGAGCTTAATCTAATCTCTGTTTCAAGTGAGTTAACAGGGTGGATAATTCCCTGTACCCCTGCGTGGGCAGCAGGGATTTTAGTCCCACCAGGCAGAAGTTTTCCTCTTTGGTCTTGCTGTCTTGCTCCCTGTTTACATTCCTGTCAGAGTGGAAAAAAAAATAGAGTACTATAAATGTTTACTCTGATGAAGGTGAGAAATGGATTTACTTTAATATCCCTAGACACAGAGGGAGTGTTTTACTGAGCAAGAGAGCAGCCTTAGCAGTCGGATATATATATTACAATTTATATCTCTTTGGTTGCGTGATGTATTTAGCACTTTTCTCCAAATCCTGTCGAACCGTCTTTTCTTGCTCACGGCAAACGAGGGAAGCGCTGCGTCCTAATTAAGCTGTTTGCCACAAGCAAAGCTCAGCTGCCCGAATTGCTGCGAGAGCAGCTCAGGACGCCAGTCTCTGAAGCCAGATGCGCTGAAGTTTCCTTCACAAACTGCTGCTGGGGGCAAAATGAGATGAGACACGGGAGATGGGAGCAGAGCATCCCGGTGGGGCGGGAGGCACCCGGCGATGGAGCCGGTCCTCCCGGGCGTGCAGGCACGGCTCCTCCCGGGGATGCCGCGCTCCCTCCCAAAGCCCGTGGCCTGCCTTCCCCGGGGAGGCTCCCTTTCATTCGCACAGCCTGCATCGGGCAGGCAGAGAGTAAACATCTCCCGCAGCCCCAGCCAGGCGGGCGAGGTGTGCAGCTCCGGGCAGGACCCCGGGGGAAGGCAGGGCGGCCCTGCCGGAGTCCCCGCAGCGATAGGCGCCGTGCCAGCCCTGCTCGGCGGCCAGGCTCGCCCGGCAGAGCGGCTGCGGTGCTGGCAGGAGCCGGCTGGCCTGCCCGCAGCTCTGCCCCTGCCCGCTTATATGGGCAGCCGCGGAGGTGGGGCCGAGCTCTCCTTGCCCCTCCGTCAGCAGCAGCAGCAGCAGCAGCAGCATCCCGGCATCGTGCGGGACAGCGAGCGCTCGGGGGGAGCGAGTAACGGGATCGGCTTCGTCGAGGGTCGCCGCGGAGCGATGGGCAGGAAGCTGGACCTCTCCAAGCTCACCGATGAAGAAGCCAAGCATGTTTGGGAAGTCGTTCAACGGGACTTTGATCTGCGGAAAAAAGAGGAGGAGCGGCTGGAGTGAGTATCTGCTCTCCGGTCCCTGAGTTGGGGGCAAACCAGCCAGGACCTCGTGGGCTGTAGGGATGAAACAACCTGCTGAGGTGTGGGCGAGGAGGGGCGGCGGGAGAGCGGGCTGTGGAGGTCGAGCACGGTTAATAGATTGCGTTATCAGCGGCAAGGTGACGCACTCGGGCAGCCAAGGTGCGAACTGGCGCCGTGCCACGGCCAGCGATGCGTATCGGTGACACCGCCGCGCTTTATGGGGACAAATACCAGGAAATGCCTCTGTGAGGCTTGAGGCTGGTGGGGCTCTCCAGGGGAGGCTTCACCCGGGAGCAGAGGATGGGATTCGGCTCCCTTGGTTTTGCTTCATGTGATGGGTCTCGTGTGTTTAGGGCAGGAGTTGTTCAGTGGGTCCTGGGAGTCCTCAGATCTCTGAAGAATCCTGGAAAAATAACTGAGAGGAGTAGTAAACCTACTGCTACTAGTAAACCTATTTTAGTAGCCTTAAATATGCAATACTGGGGGCTGTGCTGTCCTGGAAAAGTTTTAGGGGCCCACGGATTGGGAAAAGATTGAAAAGTCACTGGAGCAGCAAATTCTGTGAACTTCAGGGTGTTGGACAAAAGTGCTGTTTAAAAAATATTCTGTCAGATCAGATTAAGTTTTGAGCATGAGAAATCACAGGGGTTCAGGTTTTGTTCATGAGCTACATCACATGCTGAACTTAATAATGCCTTAACATACTTCAAGAAGCTGCAGTGACCCTTTTCGGGGTCTGGCCAAGTTCTCATTACCCCAGAGGGATGGTCCATGCTCTCACACTGGGTTTGGGCTGTGCTGCACTCCCACTGAGCCCTCAGACCCTCCCAGCTCTGAGTTTTGTGTGCCAGGGCTGGTGCTGGTACCAATGCCTGGAGAGCAGGAGCTGATTAGTTCCTCTATCAGATCCAAAAGGAGGGGTGAGGAGTGATAGCCATCCTCGGCTTGGGATATCTACATCCCCCAAAACCTTCCAATCGTGGGATTTACACCAATGGCTACACAAAACTCTCAGTCGTGTGTTTTTCATCCCCCTGATTACTTTTTTTTTTTTTTTTTGCCTAAGAAAAAACAGTCTGCGTGGGAGGCAGAGATAATTCAATATCATCATCTACTGCCTTCCTCTGCTGGTGGCTCTGAAGAGCAGGAGGGAGATCAGACAGGGGTATTTAAAAAAATTATCACCCTGCAAAGGGTGAATGTCTCCCTTGTGATGCATCTGAGCTCAGCCTGGAGGGAGGAGGTGGAGACCCACATTGCTGTGCCCTGCAGCAAAGAATTGGGCGAGGTGAATTCCTTCTTTACTCGACCTTGGCGCCAGACTGGCTTATCTGGGTCCCCTCTGCTGCCCAGAAAGCTTCCAAATTGAGTTCCATGCTCTGGGAGATGCAGGATGGGGGAAGGTCTTGGGATGCTCCTTCCCAGCTGCTGTCTTTCCTCCCAAGGATCATTTCCCCTGGTTTCTTAGTTTTATTTTCTTCTTTAATCGTGCCCTGAAGAGGGCTGGCATTAAGCATTCTGAACTACAGAAATTTCTGTACTTTCTGAATAATTTCTGCAACAGATCAGACCAGCAGCCTGGGAAAGTATGCCACATTCCTGAGTGCTGGACATGGAGCTACACAAGAATTTTCTGCCTGCAACAAGCTGGGACATGATGTGACATTGTGGGAGACCCTGCAGCCATTCACTCTGTGCTCTGACCAGCCCCATTTACTTTTCTATTCATTTACTTTTCTATTCATCGGGCTTGTCTCAACCTGCCAGCCTTGAAGAAATGTCCTGTCCACCCCCTCCCCAGCTTGGTCTTTTTCTTCCCTTTTTGCTGCTTCTCTGTATTTTGGTTTTGGCAGAAGTTATTCACCAACAAGGGACAAAGGCTTCAGCTGGCCACAAGCTGCACAGGAATGGGAGGGCAATGCTTTGCCCAAAAAATTAAATTATGCCCATTTTGAGAGGTGTTTCCCTAATTCTTTCCTGAAACATCCATGCCCACAACCCCATTTTTGGGGAATGTCTCCCTGTGTCTCTCCTGGAGCCCTGTAGGTCCACCCCTGCTGCAGCTGGCATCCCAAGAGCACAGATTTATTCATCCTGCCGTGAGCAGAGCAGGGAAGGGGCTGGCTGCTGCTCCTGCCAGCAAGAGGAGACGAGAGGCATGCGGTTCCTGCGGGTTTTAAACTGGTTTGGCTGAGACTCTTCCTTCCTTTGGCAGGTCTGGTGGGTGAGGGAGGAGAGCTGAAGGGATCCAACCGGTCTCTGGGAACCAGAAAAAGCAGTTCCAGTAAAAAAGATTGGATCCTGCTGGCTACAGCCTTAGCACGGGAGTGGAAAAGGAGTACAGAGTCCAACCCAAGGGTTTTCTATTCGAGAGTTTCTTTTCAGAAGTCACTTAAATTTACTGCTGGGACACTTGCACCAGTTTGTCCAAATCACTGCTGGGATGGTGAAGGGCAGATTATACAAGCCAGGTTCCCAGTTTTCTGTCTTTATGCTGGTTTTTTTTACATCTCCCAGATGCAAATGCAAGTTGGTGTCACTCTTGTGTTACCACAAGCAGAGGAGTGACACCAAAAAATGTGTTTTACGGTATGCTGGCTGGCAGCTGGCCAGAAAATTCTTCCTCAGGAAAAAAAAAAATCAAAAGCTGAGCCCTAATGTGCAAACTGATTAGGTTAAGCAGAGATTAGCTTGCTTGATATGCCTGCCCTTCCCACTGCCAGTCACACCACTGCTCCCAGGGCCAGCCAGGTTCCTGCTGTGGTCACCCCAGCTCCTGTTGTGGTCACCCTGGCGTCAGTCAGGCACTGGGAGCATCACCAGTGCCTCGTGGTCCACACTGTGATCCTGGAGCAGCCTCCAGACCTGATTGCTTGGGGGTTTTAACCCAAGCTGACTTCTGCTCTGGAAAACACAGCTTCCTAATCCTGTCTAGAGAGAAAACAACTTTCTAGGACCTTCCCTCCAAGTCAAACATTTTCCTTTCAGCCGTGGCCCCAAAGTCAAACATGCCTGAGGTGGTGCGTGGCACGGGCAGCAAACAGAGAGCTTTTGGGCAGTGCAGGGTGCCCCACCAGCCTGGCAGGCATCTCAGCTGTCCCCAGCTGCTGCTGGGGCCTCAGCCTCATGCAGACACTGCTTCCCATGGGGACCTGCTCCAACAGCCAGGTCTGGAGAGTGAAGGAAGCTTGCGGGGATGCACTGCCAGGTGAAGGTGCTCTTGGAAAGGGCTTCCCTTTCACGGGTTTGTCACAAGCCTCTCCTCCTGCTGCATCCTCTGAACAGCCAGAACCTTGTTGCACATAACTTTATAAAGTTCTCTGCTGAAGTTTAATCCTTTTTAATCCCAGATTTCTTCTTTCTTCCCCCCCCCCCCCCCCCCCCCTTTTTTTTTAAACTAAGAATTCCAGAAAGATTTTAATACCCTGCAGGACTCCAGGCTTGAAGATGGTGTCATGTTGGGATAGAGCCACAGGGGTTGAGAAGAGCTGCTCTCCCCGAGGTTCCTGGCATTAATGATCAACACCCTGTGAAACAAACAGGACAGGTTTTGGCACAATCCCTTTTTTTTTTTTTTTAAATGATCCTGTCCAACTCAGAATATTCCGTGATCCTAATATTAAATTAAATCTAATATTAAACTCCAGGTACCCATCCTGATTCTGGAGCCCACTTTGTTGTTAGCTTATTTAACTCGTGATATGTCATTTATTAGATTTGCCCTACAGCTGTTTCCACAAGCTGCAGACTTGCAACGTTCCCTGGAAAATCGTTCCTGAAATGATTGAGGCGTGATGGGCTTTGCCATGTGAGGGTTTGCAGTGACACAGTAACAAACTCAAGTTCCTGCTTTTTTGTCGGGGGGGTGTGTTTCCTACAGGGAACTGAAATGCAAGATCGACCAGGAGAGCAGCAAGAGGGAGTTCCTGACCAGTCAGTCCCACCTCAACGAGACTCACTGTGTGCACTGCCTGCAGCCCTTCAAGTTCCTGCTGAACAGCAAACGGCAGTGCCTGGACTGCCGCTTCTACACCTGCAAGAACTGCAGCCGCTACCACAAGAAGGAGCAGGGCTGGGTCTGCGATCCCTGCCGCCTCTCCAGGTGCTGCTCCTCGGGGAATCACAGGGTGCTTTGGGCTGGAAGGCACCTTAAAGCCCATCTCACTCCTTAAAGCCCATCTCACTCCTTAAAGCCCATCTCATTCCTTAAAGCCCATCCCTTCCGCCTCCCCACCCTTCCACTAGAGCCCCATCCAAGCTGGCCTGGAACACTTCCAAGGATGGGGCAGCCACAGCTTCTCTGGGCACCCTGTGCCAAGGCTTCCCCACCCTCACAGGGAAGAATTCTTTCCCTAAATCCAATCTAACTCTGCCCTCTTGCAGTGGGAAGCCATTCCCCCTTGTCCTGTCACTCCAAGCCCTTGTCTCAAGTCCCTCTCCAGCTCTCCTAGGGCCCCTTTAGACACACTCTAAGGTCTCCCCAGAGCTTTCTCTTCTTCAGGTGAGCACCCCCAGCTCTCCCAGCCTGGCTCCAGAGTAGAGGGACTCCAGTCCTCAGAGCACCTTTGTGGCCTCTTGTGGTCTGGTTCCAGCAGCTCCACATCCTTTTTTGGGGGGCTCCAGAGCTGGAGGCAGCTCTGCAGGTGGGGTCTTACCTGACTGGGGCAGAGGGGCAGAATTCCCCCCTCCCCTGCTGCCCACACTGGCGATCAGCCCAGCACTGGCTGCCAGTGCACATTTCTGGCTCTTGTCAACATTCTCACCCTCCAGCACCCCCAGGTCCTCCTCCCCAGAGCTGTTGCCAATCCATTCTCCACCCGGCCTGTATATTCACTTGGGATTGCTCCAATCCAAGGGCAGGACCTTGCACTTGGCCTTGTTGAGCCACATGAGTTTCTCTCAGCCCCACCTCTCAAGGCTGTCACCGTCCCTCTGGCTGTCATTCCTGCCCTCCAGCATGTGACAGTGTCAGGAACTGAGGGAACACTCAATCTCAGTGCCCATGTCACCAGCATATATGTTCAAGAATTCCAGTCCCCATATCAGCCATGGGAACACCACTCCTCACTGCTCCGCTCTGAGGGACAAGGTGATGAGGCTCAACAAGACTTGCCCAAACTCAGCAAGCATCCTTTTAGATGAAAGCATGCTGTGTTTTTGTTAAGACACAGCTTTTTTGGGTGAGGGCCTGCTCACTTGGTGTGCCTCCTCTCTTTGGGCAGGATTGTGAAGATCGGCTCCCTGGAGTGGTACTACGAACACGTGCGCTCCCGCTTCAAGAGGTTTGGAAGTGCCAAAGTGCTGCAGTCCCTCTATGGCAGGCTGCAGCCAGGCCAGGGGCTCAATTCTGCCTTTCTGGGTGAGGAATGGCCTCTGCTGCTCCTGGGGAATCTGTGCTGCACCACTTCGGGGTGGTGCAGCAGTGGTGGTGCTGCTCTGAGTGTTGTGGGGGACCAAGACTGCTCAAAATATCCCAGGGAGGAAGCGGAGGTTCAGGGTTGTTCATTCAGACTCAGAACAGGTGTTCTTGATGGCTTTTCTACTCTTAAGTCTTAAGTTTTCACCACAGGCTGGAGAATGTAAGACCATTACAGTTGGAAAACACCTCTGGATCATACAGTCCAACACAGTACTACCATGACCACCATTAAACCACATCCCCAGGTGCCAGATCCATGTGTTTTTGAACACTTCCAAAGAGTGTTTTTGAACACTTCCAAGGATTGTTGTTCCATGACCACCCATTTCAACGAAAAAATTCCCTAATACCTCATGTTTAATTTTCAAAGTCCCATGTCCTGCAGTTTGTAAGTATGTAAATTTGAAGCTCTATTTTTTTCTTTATTTTTGGTCTTTTCATCACAGAGTTTGTGGAATTAACCCTAGTTTAACCTGGAAGATAAAGCTAGCCTTCATTTTTTTTCCCTAAGACCTGATGATTTTTACAACCAACCTGATTATCCCCTGGCACTGACAAAACTGTGCCAAAATTGGCGAGCTACCTGTCACCATCAGAGCTTCATGGACCTTCCATATTTCTGATTTTTGTCCAAGAGTGCATAAATATATGATTATATTAATATATCATTATTACTAACCAGCTCCTAGTTGTTATTCATAGAGCTTCCACTCCTTGGCCTATTTCCTTTGGAAGCCAGTGTGGAGTTTATTCCCATCCTGAGGAGCCACAGAAAAGTTTGCACACATACCATTGACATGACCTGTTTCAACTGCTCCAATCACTCCTTTAGCCAGGCCACTCATGGCAGAAATAGCAGCAAAAAAAAATTAATGGACTGAGAGACAATCCATGCATTGTTTGGACTGAAAATGCATCAGAGCACACAAAAACCCAACCAAGCGTGAGGGTAACAGTGCCTTGGGCTGCTTTAAATTGAGATTCTGATGCCTTTTTCAAAGGGAAATGATTTTGTCGTTTATTACTTCATTAACACCAGTGAATTGGCTTGACCCTCGAGCAAGCAAGGATCTCCTCCTGGGATGTATCTCTGGCCATCTGCAGTTGGCTGTGCCTTCCCCTGCAGCTCCCAGGCATGTTGCATCAGCCTGGGGAAGCTGTGGCGAGCAGCTCTTTGACTTTTAAAAGTCAAGTCCCATCTCCAAGCGCCTGTTTTGTTCTCTTTAAAGAGCTTTTTTAACCATTGTTTCTTGTGAGGGCTAGAGAATGAGAATTCCAGTTAGCCAGTGGAATTCTGGAGTATTCCAATATTCCAGTTGGCCCTGAGGCTTGCTCTCTGCTCCAGGAAGAGGAAGAAAATGTGATTATTCATTTTTCCCAACATTTTTCTCTTTGTTTAGGTCTTCATGACAGAGTTTATAGCCTGCCAGACATTAACAGTAAGTAAAAAAGGGGATTGCAGCAGGGGGCTTGCAATTCAAGCAAGGTTTCCAAAGTCTTTTTGTCTTCACACCCAGCCAGCTGTGGGCACTTCTGGAGAGATTTGGAGTGGTCAGACCAGGGAAAACATTTCTCCACTGCAGTGGAGATGGACTGTAGTGCTCAACCCCTGCATTGTGGTACATCTGGGGTCTCCAAGGGTAGATTTGGATACAAGAGGAGTTTTAGTTACCGGCCAAACTTGAACTTTGCAAGCACTCATCATCTCAAAGCAGTGGGTCACGGATAAATAGAAGAGCTGATGGGAATCAGGAATAGCTCCTGAGCCTTCAAGCACTGGAGTCACCCAGGTGGACCTTGGCTTCCACATCTGTGATGGTGCACATCTGGCAGGGGAAGCAATGAGAGGCCAGCAGAAAAAAAAAATAAATTTGGGAGTTACTTCTAATCTGGGCTTTTCCACCCCATGTAAGAAGCATGGCCTCGCCTGCAGGTACTGGTGTGACCCCCAGGGTGGGGACTCACCTGCTGTCTGTGTCCCCTGCAGGAGAGTGCCAGCTGCTCAGCAGCTGTGACCCTGGGGATGACAGCGACGAGGAAGACAATGTCCTCCGTGGGGCTGAAGCAGAGCGCTACAGCAGGGTGAGTGTTTGGTGCTGGAGCTGCCACTGCCTCACTCCGTGTCCCTGGCCTGCCCTGGGTGATGCTGGTGGTGGCTTTCTGTGCCACTTTCAAAACTGGGCCTTTCCCTCTGTTTTTCTCCTCTAAGATAAGCTCCTCTCCCGCTTGGTGTAAAAACAACCATGTCAGTAACATCAAAAATACAAGTGCCCTGGAAAAAAGACCCACTCCTAACATTATGGAAGCCACCAACTAATATATAAGTCCCAACTCCCACCTGTATAATGAGAACCCACCTGCTTGGGGTTTTTTTACTAATGACCTCTCAAATATTTAGAGATCTACCTGCAACATCCTTCCTCTGAGGATAGGGAGATGCTTCAGTGTTCAAAAGCATCACCTGGGTCTCTCTCTGAGCTGTAACCTGGCTCAGCTTTCCCAGAGTGCCTTCATAAACCAGGAGAGAGATTCTCACTCTGCTTACAGAGGCTGTGGAAATCAGGAACCCACTTTTCCTTGCCTTTAGCACCAGCACATGCTGTACCTGGCTCCCTTCAAGCACGACAGCGTCAGGCCCAAATTCTCTCAGCAAAAAGCAGAGCAAACTCAGGCAAACTAAGGAGAGAAAGGTCCTCCCTCCCCCTTTCCTTAAGGTCAACTGTGTCTGACACTGAATTTGCCTTTCTTGCACTTTGTGTGCTAAAGATGTGCAAGACAAAGCGGCTGCTGTCTGTGCACCCCTTTGATTTCGAACTGGACTCGGATTACTCTGCTCAGTCTCGCCGCCAGTCTGTGCAGCTCTCTCCAGCAGCCAGCAGCCCGGATGCTTTCCAGGTACTGGGAGACTCCTGGGGGGTTCCTTTCCTTTCTTCCTCCTTCTCCTTGCTTGCTACCACTGCTCCTTCAGCCTCAGAGCTCCTTCAGCTGGTGTTGGGAGGCAGTGGGCCAGATCCCCATCGCTGCTTGCAATCTCTTCTTCCAGCTGAAGTCCTTTGCCTCAGGCCAAGTCAGGAGCAGGACATCTGATCCAAGTGAGGATGAGTGCTAAGATGAGACAGCAGGAGGTTCTCTGGCCCTGTCCCTGCAGATTTCCTTGCTCCCAGCAGACAATGGTTTTCCTGTGTTGCCCCAAGGCTATGGAACACACCCTGGTTTCCAGCAGACTCGGTGCTCAAGGGGTTAAATGAAATCAGATTCTTCTCCCATGTTCCCATCCAGTTTGGGGCTGGGTTTGCTGTGTGGTGGCACTGGGGTGCAGCTGGCCAGGAGCTCCACGAGGCACAGAACCTTTGTGAGGTTGAGATGAATCCCACAGAGCCAGTGTGAGTGAGGGCCAGCCACGAGGGATGAACACTGCAGGAATGCTGGATACTTCTAAATAGGAGACTGGATGTGCCTTAGTATCCAGAGCTTCTGGCCAGGAGCAAGGCTGAGAGAGATGCAGACTGTGCCCTGTGATCCCACCTAGGGCCAGGGGCTGACCAACCCCACCTTCCTGCTCTGGGGAGGAACATGGATGGGATGACCCTGGGGGGGGCAAAAGGTCTTCCAGCCTGAGAGGCTTCAGGTCCAGCTTTTTGGGCTGCTCTTGTTTGCCTTTCCTGGTGAAACTGCACTTTTAAAGTATTAAACAGCTCCTTCTTTTTAAAAATGCTCTGATTAAACTATTCTTGGGTAGAAATAGGATGTGCTGAGATCTGTGACAACTTAAATAAATCTGCACAATTCCACACGAAATTATTAGTATTTGGGGGGAATAATTAGATCCCTCTTTTTGTTTGTCTTTTCCCCCTCTTTTTGCAGCAGAAGTCAGTGTGAGGGCTGGCCTATGTCAGATTGGATTTATGGATTACAGATTATTTGAGGTGGTGGCTGTTTGAATAAGTGTTTTAAAAGATCCGAGGGTGTTGCAGCCTGGCTGAAGGAACTCTGTGCTTGTAAAAATTAGCAGTGCCCCCTGGCAGTGATGGGAAGTATTGCTCACAGTTCAGCAGCAGGCAAAGCCTTTAAATGGGATTATTAGGAACTTTTCTATTTTATTTAAATATGACTGGCATTATAAAAGGTCAATCCATGCATATATGGAAGAATGAAGAAAGGAGCTCTTAGGAGAGGTCAGGAGAGACAAGGAGTCATAGAATCTTAGGAATTTGGGTTGGAGGGACTGTAAAGATCATCCCATTCCACCTCCTTCCACTATCCCAGGTTGCTCCAAGCCCTCCCAACCTGGCCCTGGATGCTTCCAGGGATCCAGGGGCAGCCACATTTCCACATTGTTCTTACTCTGGGGGCCCCTGAGCAGGAGGCAGCACCACAGGTGGGGGTGACACAAGTGGAATCACCGTGGCAGCTGCTCAGCAGCATCCTCAACTCTCAGTCCTTCCCAGATTTCCCCACCTCAGCTGAAGATGTCTCCCAGGAGTCCAGGATCAGGGATGCAGACCTGGTGTTCCACCACGTGCTGCAGGAGCCGGGGGCGAGCGCTCCGGAGCAGCACTTCAGCACCGAGGTTCGGCTCACCGTCAACGCGCGCAGGAGGAGGAGCCTGGAGAGAAACCCAAAGCCTGGTGGGTGCCCTTGGCCAGCTTCCTCTTGAATCCTCTTGGGACAAGTGGCTGCAGGTGTTGGAACAAAGTGGAAACATCTTTGGGGTTTTTTTTCCTGAACAACCTCAAAGCCACTAAGAGGGTCAAACACGAGTTATCCGTCTGCAAAAGGGATTTTCCTTAAGAAAGAATCTTGCTGATTATTTATTATTTGTTATTTAGTTGTAAATGGCTGATCTTGCTCCCAGCAAGCCCAAAGGGGTTGTTCCTAAGGTGTCCATCCCTTTCCTACCTACTGGTGATTTCCAGGGTAGAAGCTAGATACAATCCTATGGACACTGCTGTAAACAATGGGATGTGTTTCCTGCTGCAGGCAGAGGAGTTCAACTCCTTAGTAAAGGACCTTGTGGCTGCAGAAAGCTTTGAGTTTTTAGGGGAGTTGGACAAGAACTGCAGGTTGCTAAGTGGCATCCTTGTGGCTGGGCAGGGTGCATGGGTAGGCTAAATGATCTGTGGATTTGTGAGTCTATAAATACCCTCTAAGAGGCAGGATTTGCCTTTTACAACCTCTGTTTCCCTGCAGGGATGGCAGAGCCAAGAGAGTTGGATATTGGCTGTGCATATGCAAATATAGAATATGTCCTTCTGTGTTTTCAGTGGCCTGGCAGTATTTTCAGGACATTTGGGAATGCTGGGTAGACCTTAACACGGCTATTTAAATTCCCATTCCAAGTCCTGCTGGAGCATCACAGAAACAAGATCCCTGGCATGTTAATTCCATTTTCTCTCATTGTTTTTGTCTCATTTTAAATTCTCCTTTACACAGGAGACTTTCCACTCTTCTCCATCTTAGGTTGGTACCATTCTAGCCTGAGCCTAAACATCTTCCAGCACCTGGGCAGTGCACAAAGGGCAGCATCCAAACCTGGGCTCCCACAAAGCTGGGAAGGCAGTAGTGGTTTTTGGTGAGGCTGTTCAGGGCGTGGAGGGTGCTCCTCATGCCTTGTGTGGGACCCTGCTGTGCTTGGTGCTGTGTGGGCACAGCGTGTGGAGCTGAAGCCTGGCCCAAGGCTTAAACTTGCACCTTAAACTTGGTCTGGCTTGCAGAAGCACCTCCTGCCAAAGGGTAGGAAGTCAGATCTGGGGAAATGCCTCATTATTTACTTCTCTTAAGGATGGGGCCAATGCCCAGGGAGGAACTCAGGGGTGTTGATGCTTTGTGAAGGCTGACCTGGAGCAGAGGCTAGGCAGAGTTAAAGAATAAAGTAGGGATTTATTAGAAGGCCTTAATGGATGCACCTTGGGCAGCACAAGAGCCCAGCCAGGGCTGCACCCAAGGTGAACCAAAATGGTCACAAAATGGATGGCTGGTCACAGGGTCTCTCACTTTTATAAGTTCTGGTCCATTTGCATATTGGAGTTAATTGTCCAATTCCAGCTTTAGCCCATGAAGTCCCATCCTTCTTGTTTTTCTCTCTTCAGTCCATGTTGTTTGTGCGCAGGGGCCTGAGATTTGGATCATTTGTCCTTGGTGCCCAGCTAGAGAAGGAATTGTTTTGTCTCCCTACTCTGTGA
Source organism: Agelaius tricolor (assembly GCF_023055355.1). NCBI lineage: Eukaryota > Metazoa > Chordata > Aves > Passeriformes > Icteridae > Agelaius > Agelaius tricolor. The sequence goes on from NW_027269270.1 coordinate 197,852, forward strand.
AGAGAGCTCACCATGCCCTAATATGAAGCTCGGAACTGCACACTAGAGCAGCACAGAATGTGAAAAACATAAAAGCCAAAAACTGAGGCACCCCTGTGAATGCCTTGTCCCTCTCTCTCCCCAAGGCACTCCCTGGAACGAGCCGCCCCGGGCGCGGTACTCGGCCGACATGGACACATCTGACGAGGAGCTGAGGGGAGCCCAGCTCCCAGCCCAGCCCAGCAAGCGCAGGAGCAGAGCCTCCTCCCAGGAGAACATCAGCCACTCCTCCAACCAGGTACCAAACAGCCTCTGCTGACACCCAGCCCGGTGCTGCCATCACAATAACAAACCTGCCCTTGTTGCTGCTCATTTTGCAGCTTGTCCTTATTAATCTGAGTTACTTGTGGGTTCTTGTGCCTCCAGAAAGGCTTGCTTAAATGGAATGTGCCCGTGCTTAATAAGCAGATGGAGGTCTGGAGATGGATGTTTAATAAGCACCAAGATCCTTCTCTTCCTCTGCAGTGTGTTCCTGCCTTGGTAGGAGTGGGTCAGGATGACCTGTCACATACCTCTCCTGAGTGATGGTAATGGGGGGAACAGCCTAAAGAAAGGTGTCAGACAGGATCTAAGCTTGTGTTTTAATTGCCAAGCAAGGACTTGCTGTTCCTGGTGCTCCCTTTGCCAGTGGTGGGCGGTGAGGATGGTAAGGCTGATCTGGTTCCTCAGATCTCATGAGCAGCAAAGTGCAGGGTGGTGTTTGGCTACAGATGCAGGGGCAGAATCACTTTCCAGTCTCACAGCTGGTAATTTGGCATGTCCTGGGACCCTCTTTGGGCAATCAGTGTGAGATCTGTGACCACAACCATCCCTCAGTGTGATGGTGTTCACAGGGGTCTTAGGATGAGGGAAGAGACGAGGATCTGACTCCATGTTTCAGAAGGCTGATTTATTATTTTATGATATATATTACATTAAAACTATACTAAAAGAATAGAAGAAAGGATTTCATCAGAAGGCTGGCTAAGAATAGAAAAAGAAGGAATGATAACAGGTTTGTGGCTTGGACAGAGAGTCCAACCCAGCTGACTGTGACTGGCCATTAATTACAAACAACCACATGAGACCAATCACAGATCCACCTGTTGCATTCCACAGCAGCAGATAATCAATGTTTACATTTTGTTCCTGAGGCCTCTCAGCTTCTCAGGAGGAACAATCCTAAGGAAAGGATTTTTTATAAAAGATGTCTGTGACACCTCAGCACTACACTTCATGTGCCTGGGTAGGCAAAGCTGCTCTTTGCCATTTACTTCTGTGGGCACATGTTTTAATTAGCAAAGGCCTTTCCTTCCTCAGCCAGCAGTAAATGGGAGAACCCTGGACTGGGTGTCCTTAATGAGGCCACGCTGTGTTAGGCATGAAACATGCACCGTGCTTTACAGTGGGCAAATGGGCCCCAATTCCTACCAACGCCTCCCACGACCTCCTCCAGGAGCTGGGAAAGCTCCCACATCCCACATCAGGCTGTGGTTTGTTCCCTCACACCTGGTGGTGAGGAGCCTTGTCACCCTAATGGTTACGAGGCATCTTCTCAGTCCCACTTTACCCCCATTTGCTCTTGTGGCAGCGTTGCTAATTAGCTGAAATAGCTCCCCATCCTCCCTGCCCTTTGTGCTGCTGATCTGTTTACAGCCAGCAACCATCCTCCCAGCCAGCCTGCTCCTCACCCAGCTCTAACTAGACCAGGGGCTCTTCCCTGTTCCTGTGACTCCAGGAGCTGAAGGTTCAAGAGCAAAACTTTAAAAAAAAGAAAAACTCTATTTTAAAAAGCACTTATGAGACACAAAAAGAAGCCCTGAATTGGTAACTGTGTAGGTCTTTGCCTTCAGGTTTTTAAAAGTCAGGTAGCAACAGGACCAAGCCACATGGTATGGCTCCAATTTACCAAGTTTCTCCCCAGAAGCCATCCTGCTGCACCTCAAGGGAGCTCAGTGGTTCTGCATTCCCAAAGCTTTGGTGCTGTCTGGCTCCTCTTTACAAAAAATTTCTGTTAGAGTAACCTGTCCTCCCTCCTCAGCAGCAAGGGGTAGTTTCCCCTACCTGATGTTGTGAGCTGTGCTTTAAGCTTATTTCCCCTTGAATGTTTTAGTGCAGAGCACACTTTGCCAGCCTTTGTCACACTGGGAGAAGTGCAGGGTGACCCAGTCCTGCTGGAGATGTGCCCTAATGGGGTGCATCAAAGCCAGCCTTGACTGGGAAGGAGAATTAAGCTTTTTTCAGCTGGTAGATATCCATCAATATCAACAGCAGCCTGTGCTTCAGGCTCTGATCTCTCCCAACCCTTTCCTTATGGAGATGGGGCAGTGGTGACTCCTGGTTTGTCACCATCATCAGAGGCTTCTCATTGTCACTGGGAGCCATGCAAGACTCAGGCCTCAAACAGGACTGAAAAACCTCTCAGCAATGGGCTGAAGTGCTTCCTGCCAGGGGGTTTAATGCTGCCTGGAGGTGCTTCCACTTGGGGATGGTAATGACAGCTCTGCTCTCCACAGGGCCAGGTTTTTATATTCATCTTCCCTTAAGCAGATGCAATCATCCCTGGCTGTTGTGAGGGTCTAATTAATCAAAGGCTGGCAAGCACAAAAACTGAGTGAGAGGATGGAAATTGTTACAAAAACAAAGCCCGCCCCTCACATCTCTTTGTTGCCACCTCTGCTTACTGCTTTTGCTGCTTGCTCCCCTTTGAATGGGCAAAAGCCACTCAGAACAGCAGTGATGCACTGGTAGTGTCACCAAACAGGCAATATTTATCATCATTTATGTTTTATTTGTCTGGATCAAAGGAAAGAGACTTAGTTTTTTTTTTCAAAGAAAGAAAAACTTCAATTTCTAAAGGGGATTTAAAAAAAAAAAAGTGTTCCTTTAATGTTTACAGTGATCATAGAGATGTTTTGGTTTAAATGGATCTGAAAAATATCTCATTCCAGCCCCCTGCCATGGGCAAAGACACCTTCCACTGTCCCAGGGTGCTCCAAGCCCTGTCCAGCCTGGCCTTGGGCACTTCCAGGGATTCAGAAGCAGCCACAGCTGCTCTGGGCACCCTGTGCCAGGGCCTCACCATCCTCACAGGGAGGAATTCCCTCCTAATATCTAATCCGAATCCACCCTCACCACAAAGGTTTGTCTTGGTTCTTGAGCACAGGAAGTAACTTCTCTTTGATTTCCAGGGTTCTGTCTGTCTTTAATTTCTCTGCCCTTCTCCCCATGCCCCATTTTTAGTCAGAAGAGTGAGGGAGAAGAGAGGGGCGAGCATATGGGTAAACCAGTGCACAGAGAAGTCAGAAAATTTCAAAGTGGTGGGGAAAACTTTCAGGTTTTTCTACTCTGATTTTTTTTTTTTTGGTGTATTCCTCTCCACCATTGTGTGGGCAGGCATGTGATGGGGTGGTTACAGCTTGAAAAACATGTTACTAGGAAGTCAAAATGGATGTTTGCTTCAGTTTGGGGCAGCATGGGGATGATGGCGAGATGGGTGGCTTTATTACAGGCTGGTGCTTTTATTGGTGGTGGGGTTATACATTCACTGCATCACAGCTCCAGATGCTTTGGTGGGAATTGCCTTGTGCTGGGGGCTTGGGATTGCTTGGAGTTTTCCAGATTTGAGATTGCTCTGCACCTCCTGGAGCTCCCTGGCATTTTAAAGACATTACTTAAAAGGTGTTATTTTTTAATGTCCTTTAACTCTGCCCATCGTGGCAGTGTCCTGCTGCTTGCTTTCCTCTGCTGGTTTCCTCACTGTGCTGGCAGTGGTGGCTGGTCTGTTCTCTCCTCCTTTTCCCTCTCCCTGTCTCTCTGCCCTTTCCTGTAGATCCATGAGCTCAACACTCGCATGTCCGCAATCGAGCGCGTGCTGAACCGCTTGGAGGAAAAAATCCTGACGCGCCCTGACGAGGTAACCAGGCAGGAATCCTGCAGGGATGGGCTCTGGGCTCTGCTGCTCCCTTCCCCTACCCACTGCAGAGGCAGCCAGCGCTGCTGGGAGAGACAAAATCATGGAAATATTTAGGTTGGAAGAGAGCTCTGATGTCATGGAGCCCAACCGTTCCCCTACCACTGCCAAGTCCTTCACTGAATCCTGTCCCCAAGTGCCACAGTGACCTGGGCTGCCTGAGTTCACTCCTGTTTTGGCCTTGGAGGCTGTTCTCCACTTCCAGGTGATGGAGTGCCTTAGAAAACATTGCATGGCAGGGCAGAAACAGCAGGAAATTGAGCCCATTTAGACCCTGTGCAAACCAGTGCCTTCCTTGGCCCCTCTGCACAAGGGAAATTTGGTTTCAGGCTGATACTTCATGAAGTGTTAATTTCAGGAGTTTTGTTAGGTGATGTCTGTATCTGCAGAGCTGTGACAGCTCATTTGAAATCATGGGACACTCAAGTGTGCCTGTGAGGAAGGCACCAGGTTATTGTGACTGTGAGAGCTGAGTCAAGGAGCATTTCTGCATCTCTTCTGAGCTGCCCTGATCTTACTATGCCATCAAAATTGGAAGAAAGCAGCTAAATTAAGTTAAAGCTGAGCAACAGTGCAGAATCTGTGAATACTTAGACCGCTTAACATTGATTTTTGGGCTTCTAATTTTAGACTATGCACTCTTTTCCTTCATGTGAACCCATCACCACTGTGGCAGCTGATGGCTCAGTAGAATGGATGGTGGTAATTACAGGCAAAGCCCCCAGGCATGGATGAAACAATGCAATTTCTCCATTTTTTTCTAAAATTCACAGAATGGGGTGGCCACAATTTTAATCATTCAGGGTTTCCATCAGTAATCCTGACTAAGGGAGTAAGAGGTTTTCACAGTGTCAGGTTCCCACACTTTATTCTCACATCCAGGGCAAATCAGAGCACAGGCAGTGGGTCCAAACAGCTGTGGGACAGGCTGACGTTAATTACAAAGCAAAACTTTCCAGCAGAAAGATTAGCAGAGCTCTGGAATAGGTTGCCTGGGAAAAAATATTGCCTGCTGCAGATGCTGCTGTTGGAGGCTGTTAAAAAACAGCTCAGACAAAACCCCACCAGGTATGACACAGGTAATTGTATTCCCATCTTAATGCAGGGGTCAGCAAGTTCAGGAACTTCTGGAGATCTCTTCCAGTGCCTGGGAGTTTAACAGGATTCTTCTCCAGCTACCATGAATTGCACCTAACAATGGGGGTGGGTGGCAATTTGCCACCTATCCTCCAGGGAAATTTGCTGTGTGGGTTCTCATCCCAAATGAGATCACCCAGAGGTTCCAGAAGTTACCTCAGGGAGTGGCAATTCCCATGGCTGCTTCCCTCTCCCTGCTGGGCCTTGTTTCTGGGTTGCTGTGATCTCTGCCCTCAGAGCCACCAGCCATGCCACGGCTCCTAATGAAAATGTGGTGATTTTTGGCCCCAAATCCCTCGTGCACACCTTTTTAAGGCAATTTTCCATGGACAAAACTGAGCAGGTTCTGTGTGTGGGGAAAATGGGAGTGGAGGTTCTTTAGGTCAGGGGTTTGTGTTCCTCAGTGAGGAGCTGGAGCACAGCTCTCTGGGCTCTGCTGTGCCCCTCTGTGGTCCCACTCCTCGAGCTCCTCTGCTTGGTGAGCCTGTCTGGACCCGGGCAGGCCCTGTGTCCACCACAGGAGGTTCTCACACCTTTCCCTTCTTCTGCTCCTCCAGTCTCTGGCCCCAGAGTCCCACACTGACCCTGATGCTGAGGAGGAGGAGTTGAAGAGGAAGCTGGAGGAGTTAGCCAGCAACATCAGCGATAAAGAAGTCTCCTCTGACGAGGAGGAGCGTGAAGAGGAGAAGAGAGCAAAGAAACCAGAGATGAGTTCCTCCAGCGAGGCCATGACCAGGGATGTTAGAAAGGTAATCTGTGCCCTACCACCCACATCATTCCAGGCTGCATCCATGGCTCCTCCTGCTCTCAGTGGTTTGTGGTTTTACACCATGAAATTGTGACTCTCCTTCTGTCCCACGCCTCCACCAGAGCCGTGTCCATGTCTGCTTTAACAATGTCAAGGGAGAGGGAATTCCCAGGGTGTTAGATCTGGACATTTATCATTTTAGGCTCTCCCAGTCTCAGCCAAGAGTCAAAAGTAAAGCCTCTGAGAGTTCTTGCAGGCTCCTGCCTATCATGGAGGGGTACACACCCTCCACATCTACCTACAGAAGTTGCCCCAGGATCTGGAAGTCACTATGGAGAAGAGCTCTGGGGTGGGAGAAGAGCTCAGTGATGATTTAGTACCAGCAGCCTTTGTCAGGCACCTGCTGCAGCCTGAAATGTCTTTTCCACACCTGTCAGTGCTCCTGAATCCCTAAATCCCTGACCCCACTCTGCTAGATCAGCATCTGTTGTATTTCCAGCTCTGTGCTGCCTCCTGTCCCTACTCTATGGTGGGTGACCCATGGGGACAGGAGGACAGATCACAGCAGTGTGTCCCCAGTTGTGCAGAGGCTCCAAAATAATCCATTAGGGATAAACACATAGTAATTTATGCATCTAAATGCAAATAAATACATCTACATGAAGATATTTCAAATCCTCTCAATCCCCAAGAAATTGTTAAATGAGGATTTTTAAGTGATGGAGGGTCCCCAAGAGTGGATAAGCTTCTGTTCCTGCCTGGCAGGAAAAGGTGGAGCTTGTGCTGACATGGTTTTATAACTAATGCAGTTCATTTTTGGCAAACAGATCTTGATTGTTACTTGATTTTGGCTTCTTTACTGAAGGAGGTGAGTTGTTTGGTCTGCAGCAATAGCAATATTAATATACTTATTAATATTAGCACAGATGGAGAGGTCAGCACTCCCTGTTGGGTCTCTGAGGGCTGCTTTGCTCATCCCCTCCCTCCTACCTTGGCTGTGGAAAGGGGGTGTGTGCATTTGCTCCAAAATGGTGGCAAAGGAAGGAAGCAGGCACCACGCTGCCCCTCTCCTCTCCTGCAAAACTTGGGTGCTGTGGTGACTTTCATGGTGCCATGAAGCCTCCCTTTAATGTGCATTTGTTCCTCACCACACAAAACCTTGCTGTGCTCTCCCTGCCACTGGAGCAGCACAACTTCCTTACCCACAGCATCCTTTACTGCCTCCTTTTTCCTGATCCTTAGCCACAGCATCCTTTACTGCCTCCTTTTTCCTGATCCTCACCCACAGCATCCTTTACTGCCTCCTTTTTCCTGATCCTCACCCACAGCATCCTTTACCGCCTCCTTTTTCCTGAGAGCTGCTTTCAGATGCTTGCTGCAGCCAGACTTGACTTAACTTCTCCCAGACTGAACAATCTGCATCATCTTAATAACCATTTCTAATTAAGTGTAGATAAGTGGTAACTTGTAGATAAGTGGTAACTCACCAAGCCAAGGTTTCTGTGGGAGCTGCTGATCTGCAGCAGGCAGAGGCTCAAACCCTGAACTGTTGGTGTGGTATCAGTGTAAGATTCTGGTTTCTTATTAAATGAAGCCTGGATCCTCCAGATTTGCTACTTTCTGTGCCCCCAAGCTCTGCTATGAAGCAGGGAGGAGTATTGAGATGGAAATGCCTGCAGTAGCTGGACCAGCCTTGGTTAAAGGCTGTCAGCATGGATGATGTTTAACAGCAACTTTCCTTACACTTGCAACACATCCAGGTCTGGAGTTTGTGTGATTCTGAGAGATTTTTGATAGGAGGCTCCTCCAGTCAAGAGGAAATCTTCCGACTGGGGGAGCACTGTGATGGAAGCACACAAACCTAATGGAAAATGTGAAAAAACTCTGCTGTACCATGAAGGCACCATAAAATGATAAAAACCTCATCTGCACTGAGTTAGCTGGTTCTCTGCAGGACAGCTTGCCTGGAAATACATGCAGCTGTAAACACAACCAGCACATATGTCACCCCCATCTCCTTGGTTTCTAGGGAATTATCAGCTGGGAGAGACGTGATGAGTTTCTTGGGGCCATTTTTACCCATGTTTAGCACCTCATCAAGCCAAGGGCAGCACTTAGGGGCAGTTATTGCCATCAGTGCTCCTTGGGGTGGGAAGAGAGGACATAATTAGCCCCACGTTCTGCCGGTGTGGCAATACAATCATTTTATGGTGTCAGGCTGTTTTTGTTCTTTTGCCACAAACTCAAGGAGTTGTTTGCATCCCCGCTCAGGCCCGCTGAGGTGTAAAGCAATATGCTGCAATTAGATTTTAACTGCTGCCTAACCCAGTGGCCCTCAGGTGCTTCCAGGGAGAGAAACATCCCTCCATAACCTCTTCTCCAGCCCTTTGGAGGTGACCTCTCTTGTCACAGCCATCCTGCAGAAAGCAGGGGCTGAGATCAAAGCTCTGCTGCTGGAGAGCCCTTCAGGAGCCCCTTAATCACCACTCCTCCCTCTTCCCACAGCTCCTGGAGGTCTGGTGCCCCTCTCCCCCCCTGGCTTGTGCTGGTTTATACACCACATTAACATAACATCGTGAAGAATGCCAATCACTTGTTTTTTTTAAATTTTAAAAGTTTAATAGTAATAAAATGGTTATAAAAATAGTGATACAATTAGAGTAATTATAATTTGGACAATTTGAATTAGGACAATATGAGACAATAGAAACAAAGAGTTACAGACGTCCGGGTACCTTTTTCTGGGCAACATAAGCCCAAAAAAGGACCCAGGTTAACAGAGGATTAACCCTTAAAAGCAATAACCTGTTGCATATTCATACATGATGCATAATTTGCATTCAAACACAGGATTCTGTCTGGTCACTGTCAACTTCTTCCTCTGAATCCTAACAGCGCCTTTGAGGTGGGAAGAAGTTTGTTTCTTCTGATAAGAGGACAATAAATTCTCTTTCTCTGAAAGATTCAGGTGTCCTGTGGCTGCTATCTCTGTGCAAGTCCTTTCTCTACAAAAAAAAAAAAAAGTATCCTACATAGCATAGTTTCTATTTTAACATTTTTTTATAACCTAAAACTATATTTAACACACTACTTAAGAGAATTAATACAGCATAACTTTCTAACACAACACACATAATATTCATTTGGATATTTGCAAAAAGCCAATCCTAAAATACGCATTTTTCACAACATCCATATTTTTTTCCCTCCCTCCCTCCCTCCCTGTGCTTTGGCTCTGGCAGAGGTCGTCGGCTCAGGCTTTGAGTGAGATCACAGCCAAAGTGCTGAGAGCCATAAACGCCACGGAGGAGGCGGTGTGGGAGTCGGTGCATGGACACAGCCAGGGCTGGGCCCTCCCTGCAGGGCACCTTCCAGGCCTGCCAGGTGGGAGAGAGGTGGCCGAAGTGTACCAGGAGCTGGAGGAAAATGTAAGGCTCCCCAGAGATTTTGGGCAGAGAAGGGGTGGTGTGGTGGTGTTCGCAGGGGTCCCAAGACCAGGGAAGAGAGGAGGATCTGACTCCATGTTTCAGAAGGCTGATTTATTATTTTATGATATATATTATATTAAAACATGAAATCCTTTCTTCTATTCTTTTAGTATAAAAAGAATAGAAGAAAGGATTTCATCAGAAGGCTAGCTAAGAATAGAATAGGAATGATAACAAAGGCTTGTGACTGACTGAGACAGTCCAACCCAGCTGGATTGTGATTGGCCATTAATTAGAAACAACCACATGTGACCAATCACAGACCCACCTGTTGCATTCCACAGCAGCAGACAATCACTGTTTACATTTTGTTCCTGAGGCCTCTCAGCTTCTCAGGAGAAAAAAATCCTAAGGAAAGGATTTTCCATAAAACTTGTGACAGGGTGGGAACGCAAAGGAAACCCCCCCCCCCCCCCCCCCCAAAATTTCTTGTTAGGGGGTAGGTCAGCACTGAAAAGATGGCCAGCACTGAAAGGATGATCAGCAGAGGGATTAAAAAGTCTGGACTTATGGTACAGCAGCAAAAGAAGGTGCTCTGTCTTGTGACTTTCCCTCCCTTGGTTCCTGCTCCCCACCCTGCTGTAGCACGGCTTTGCTGGATCTCAGCAGTCCCTGCTCCAGCAAAACTCGTGTCCCATTCCCTTCAGCTCCTCCCCAGCACTGTGTGTGTTTCATCAAGGGGTTCATGAGCATCACCCCCCTCTTCACTAAGGCTGCTTGTGCCTGGAGCTGAGGCAGGTGACAAGTTCACAGCCAGAGCCCAATCCTCCTGCAAGGTTTGTGTGAGCCCGGAGCACTGACAGCTTTTTCAGCCACCATAAACCCATAGGAACTGATTCCCTGTGGAAATGTTGTGCATCCACAGTGCCCTGTACCAAGCTCCAAAGAAACAGTTCAGAGAAGAGCTGGATCTCCATCTGGGTGGTCGGGTTTTGCTGTAGGGAATGCCCTGCAATGGGGAGCAGGGTTTTAGGACACTAAATTTTTTAGCCACTCTGTGGTTCATCTCTCACTGGGGAAAGCTTATAAGTAAGGCAGCTGCAACACCTGGATGCTTTCTGGCCAAATACAGCATCCCAGGGAAATGCAGGGTTGGATGCATGAAGGTTTTGGGGCTCCCCCTCTCCCAAAAGAGGGGATAGGGCTGAGAAGGATGTGAACTTGGGGCTTGCTGTCAGCTGGGGACAGGGCTGGGTGGACAGTGGCCCTGGGAGATGTGTGTCATGCTGCCACTCCCTCGGGGACCCTGGCTGAGTCACAGCTGGCTGGCCACTCTGTTCTCCCCTGCAAGGCATGCCACCCACCTGAGAGGGCACTGGGAGAGCCTGATGGGCCAACAACAAATCCCTGTGGCTCAGGTTGGGTGGTGCTTGGCTTTAGGATTTGCACTGGGATGGGTGGGACCCCTGGGAGTGTGGTGCTGCGATTTGGGTGGATGGGCTCTGTAGCTCAGTGCTTGCAGTGGAAGCTTTGCACAATGCCCAGCCCAGGGAAAGCTCAGAGGGCTGGAGGAGCAGAAATTGCCATGGCAGTGCTGAGATCCTGGGATCAGTCAGCAGAACAGTGGCCACATCTGATGGGATTGTATACTGATGTGTTAATGCTTCCTGAGTTGCCTGGCTTGGACCTGTGTCCTTGGAGTAACCTGGGAGGAGACAAGTGGCAGTAAAACCAGAGGTTTTATTGGGATAGATCCTTTTAGCCTTCTTCTCTAGGCAGCAAAGGCTGCCCTGCTCTGGCCCTGCTCCCAGCAACAGAGACACCCTTGAAACAGACTGAGCAGGTTTGGAGAGTCAGTTTTTCTCCTCCTCACAGGGCACAGCAGCCTGAGCTGGTTTGCAGCTGGTACCTGCTCTCCCTCTGAGCACACAGCACAAAGTGCTGGCTGCTGCTTCTCCAGCAGGTCTCTGAGTTTTGGTCCCTCCTGTGTTCCCACTGAGCCTCTCACCACTTCACACTGTTGGTAATTGCTCTCCAAAAGCCCAGGGAAGGGAGAAAATGAGAAGAAAAGCTGTGTCAGAGCTGACTGGCACTGTCTGTGCTGCAAGGCAAGAAGGCATTCAAAAAATAGCAGGAGCTGCTGCATCTGGGGCTGCAGCCACAGCAGGAGAGGAGAACTCCAAGAAGGTTAATTCTTCAATGCATTTTTTCCTTTTGCTGTATTCCAGGTGTACCTGGCTGCTGGAAAGACCTACCAGCTTGAGAAGACCCTGAAGGAGCTGGAGGAAGGAGCTCAGCACAGCGGCACCACTGACTCGGAGCTGTCGGAGCTGGAGGACAAAGTGGCCTCAGCAGCTGCCCGGGTGCAGCAGGCAGAGAGTGAGGTGAGGGCCTGACCCTGGCAGATGCTTTGCCCAGCCAGTGGTGGCAAACAAAGCCACTGATGGCTCCTCCAACCACCATCTGTGTGCCTTTTCTCCTCCTCCTAAAGATATCAGATATTGAATCCCGAATCGCGGCCCTGTCTGCTGCAGGGCTGACAGTGAAGTCTGTGGAAAAGGCAAAGAAGGCAAAGTCAAGTGTGCAGGTGAGCTTGGAGGCTGGTGGCTGTGATGTACCTGCTCCCCTGAGCTGTAGCTGCTGCCCCTGGGTGCTGGGAAGGGCTGCCTGGCTCACTGAGCCATTCCCAGCTCTCCTTGTGCTGCCTGGTGCTCTGAGGGTCCTCCTGCACCCCCAGAGACACCTCTACCTTCCTCTGTCCACAGGCTGCCTGTCTCCATTCTCCTGCTCCTGCCAGCAGCAGCCCTGGGGAGCCTCTGGATGACATTAAAGTGAGTGTGCGTCTAATCACAGGCTGTGGCACAGCGTTAAGCACAACCAGGGGGCTGCCATCAGAGAGAGCAGTGGCCTCACTGGAGACCTCTGCCCTCCCCTCCCTTCCCCACAGCAGGCTGCTGCCCTTCTCTTGCAGGCAATGCCCGGGCTGCAGAGGTTCAGGAGGAAGTTCAACAGCCCCCTGGAAATCACCAGTAAGGAGCAGGGCCCTGCCCCTGGGAGATGGGCACTGTGGGGAGCTGGGCTGGGCTTTGGGGATGCTGCTCCCCTCTCTCTCCCCCTCTGCATCCTCCCTCTGCTGTGTGTCTGCAGTGGAGTCCCCTTCCCTGTGCTCATGGGCAGTGATGGCAGAGCAGAGGTCAGGCTGAGATGGCTGAGTCCTCCAAGAACCAGGAATTGTCTGCAGCCACCCCACGGTCCAGGGAGACACCTGTGTGCCTTCATCCCCTGGGCTGTTAGGTCTCAAAGCCTCAGCTCAGCCCATCCTCTCTTCTGACAGCAATTTCTCCCTTGCTTGGCCACCTTGGGGAAGGTATCCTTCCCTGGATGGCATGGCCCACCCCTGGAAGTGCTCCAGGCCAGGCTGGATGGGGCGTGGAGCAACCTGGGACAGTGGAAGGTGTCCCTGCCCATGGCAGGGGGTGGAACAAGAGTGGATTTCAGTTCCTTTCAACCCAAACCATTCCATGACTCTGTGAATCTTGGCCCTGCTGCCCACCTGGCTCTGCCACTGCTGGGGGCAAGAAGCCCTCCAGGGGCCAGCTCTGGACAAAGAGCAGCTTGGGAGAGCTTCAGAGTAGATGGTGACCTGAAACTTGGCCCAGCAGCTGGTGTGGTGGGGGGATAGTCACTGGAAATGCTTCATTCTGACCAACATCAGCAAGATCCGTTAGGAAATGACTTTTCTATTTCTCTCTTATCTCTCCTCACAAGCTTAAAGGCAGAAAGAGTGCCTCTCCTTCCAGATAATGGAAGATGAAGGGAGGGAAGGGGGGAAGGATCATTTATTGCAGAGGTGGAGCAGCATTTCCCCCATTCACACAGACAATTAACAGTGCTGTTCCCAGTGCTGGTACGTGGAAAGGTCCCTTATCCTCATCCTCCTCAGGAGTCATCTGCTCTCCTTCCTGTAAAGGGCAGGCAGATAAAGGCAGCCCTGCCAGGAGATAGAGGGATGTGCAATGGGCAAAGATGTCACCAGGCAAGCCTAAACCTGTGCCTGGGCTGGGCCAGGGGGGGATTTGGTCTCCTGACTGCCTGCCTGGCAGGGCAGGAACTTGCAAAGCTGGGCCTGAAAAGGTGCAGCTGGTGGCAGAGAAGAGGAGATGAATTGATGGGCTAAGAGATTCTCAAGAGATGAAGAGGAGAGGAGATGAATTAACGGGCCAAGAGAATCTCAAGGCTGGGGCAGGGAGAGCTGAGAGCTTCTCCCAGGCTGGCTTTTTGTTGCACCACCAGAGCAGAGTGTGGAAGGGCTGACCCAGGCTGGCCCAGCTCACACAGAGCTCTGCAGAGCTGAGCAGCAGCAGCAGCTCTGTCTCCTCCTTACCAAAGCTCTCCCATCCCAGAGAGGGGAGTGCCGGGATACATCCAAACCCTCAGCCAGAGGGGCATCAGTCCATCCCAAGTGACTTGGTGGTGGCTGAAAGCTCTGGTGAGGAGGTGAGGAGCTGCTGGCCACCTCTCCTGCCTCCCTGCAGGTTTTGACGACTCCTTTGACCGCAATTCCGCGTACCGCGGCTCGCTGACGCAGAGGAACCCCAACGGCAAGAACAGGAGGGTGGAGCGGCTCTTCGCGGTATGGACCAGCCCCTGGCAGGGCTGCTGGCCTGGCCTCCCCTGGGACTGTCCTCCCCCAGGTTCTCCTGGAGCTGATGGAGCCCTCAGCTCCCTCCCTGCTGCCTGGTGAGGGCAGGAACGCCCGGGCACCCCCCCGAGGTCGGGGATGTCACAGCCCCAGAGAGGATGAACATCTCTAATTCCCGTGTGGTCTGTGGGGTGGGACAGGGACTCACTCCTAGAAAGGGACAAGAGGATGCTGGGTTGGCTCAGGGTGGTGTGGACACTGAGGTTTCTCCTTCTTGTGCCCTGCAGAAGCCTGTGATGACCCACCTGTCCTGAGGAGAGGAGACCTCCCTGCTGCCGCATTCCAGTGAGGATACGAAACCTCAGCAAAGCCAAGCCTCTCACAGCCTTCCCTGCAACTATTCCTTCTCCTGAGCCCCTCTCTCCCTGAAACCCTGGACAGAAAGGAAGCCAGAGGCCATGGGAGGAGGAGCAAAGCGCTGGGGTGCAGACACATGGCCAGGGGTTCTCATGGGAGGATGCTGGAATGGGACCTTGGGTTGGGGCAGCTCTTTGGTACTGGGCCAGCCAAGGGCACCAGAGAGGGGCAGAGCAGGAGTGACCTCCTTGGGGGCAGCTGGGTGTCAGTGTGACATCCAGCACAGGGACAGGGCAGGGACATCCAGCACAGGGACAGGGCAGGGACACAGCCCTCCCTTGGCAGAAGCTGTCAGTGCCTGTCCCTGCTCTCTCCAGGCTGCTGTGAGCAGGGACAGGAGCTGACAGTGAGTGTGGAATGCCCTTGGGGTACCCCAGGTAGCAGAGGGATCCAGGGATCCCAGTGCTGGGATTCACATCCTGATGCTGGTCCCATTCCCTACCATGTCCTGTGGAGCTTTGTTTCCCTGCCCTGAGCAGCAAAGCAGGATGAGAGCAGTGCTGGTCCCCTCCCAGTGAGCACTTGCCCTTTGCCCCAAGCCATGCAAACACCCACTGAGGCTTCTGCCACCATGCCTGAGCAGCTGTGGCCATCAGAGGATGGGAGTGAGGTGAGGCTGAGGGAAGCAGTGGCAAGAAAAGTGGGAGGAAAGGCTGGAGGGTTTGTTGGGGGATATTGGTTTGTTTTTCCAGCTCTTGAAGACATCTCTGCTCCATGTATCAGCAAGATACAGAGCCCCAGCATGCAGAGGGATCAGCCCCAGCATGCTCCACAGAGGGATCAGCCCCTGCCAAGGTGCACTTGGGTGGATGAGCATGTCCCTGTCCCTGGTGATGGCATTGTGGAGCCTCTTAGGGCCACCCCATCCTTTGGCAGGGCTGTGATGCCCTTTGGGGGCAGCAGCAGCCCCTGGTGTCAGCCTCCCCCAGCTCCCCCAGGACGTTTGTTTTCCTCCAGTATTCAACTCTGCACTGATCCCAGTGGATCAGTACCAGCCCCATTCCCATGAGCAGAGCAGCAGGATGGGCAGAGGGTTCCTTTCTCTTGCAGGTCACTTTGGAAGAGGATTTTTTGTTCTGTCCCTGTCCTGTACAGCCCCCCCTCTCCTCCCTCCTTCCCTCCCTCCCTCCCCAGTGGGCAAAGTGGGGAGGATCACTCACAGCTGGAGCAGGGACATCAGACCAATGCTGAGTTTCCCCTCCATGGCCACCCAGGCTGGATCATTTTAGGCAATTCCTGAGCATCTGAGCTAAAACCACTTCAATTAGGAGCAGTAGGGTGAGTTCTCATGCAAGTAACACATTTGTTTGGCTTTGCTAACAGTAGAGGCTGCTAACTGCCTGGGAATTGCTCCTGTGGTCACCCCAGAGAGTATTCTAAGTCCATAGTCTGGGCTTCCCAGCTGGAAGCTGAAAATCCAGTTTCTTAATTTCAAATTAAATCCTTGTGGCCTGAAGCTCAACAGGGTAAGTGCAAACCTCTGCTGTGGCAGAACCTCCTGGGCACTGCAGCTTCACTGGATCCAGCCTGTGCTGTGCTGGGATGGCAGCTCCTGGGCTGGAAAAAGGGAGCTCCACCAAGACCATCCAAAGGGTTTGCACCCACCCTTGTGGCATCAGGGCTCAGCCTTCACCCCAGCCCATCTCCTGCTTGTCTGGTTCCAGCCATGGCTCCAGTCCTTCCACACCTGACCCTGTGCAGGAATCCCCAACAGGGAACCTCAGCAGAGCCCACCAAGGCATTGTTCAGCAGCCACCCACCTTGTTCTTTGCTGGTTTCCTGACCCGTTTGCCTGTGTAGAGATGATGATAAATGTTCACTAAATCATGCAATAAAGCCAATTCTGTGTCCAGAACCACCCAACCATCTCCCAGTGTCTGTTTTTTCAGCACACTCCAGCAAAGGCTCCTTTCCCTTCCCATGGAATCCCAGAATGGGTGGGCTTGGAAGGGACCTCAAAATCCATCTCCTCACACCCCCTGCCAAAGCCAGGGATGCCTTCCAGGTTGCTCCAAGCTCTGTCCAGCCTGGCCTTGAACACTTCCAGGGATCCAGGGGCAGCCACAATTTTCTGAGGGCCTCTCCACCCTCACAGGGAACAATTCCTAATTCCCAATATCCCATCTATCCCTGCCCTCTGGCAGTGGGAAGCCATTCTCTGTGTCCTATCCCTCCATTCCTTGTCCCAAGTCCCTCTCCAGCTCTCCTGGAGCCCCTGTAGGCACTGGAAGGGCTCTAAGGTCTCCCCAGAGCTTTCTCTGCTCCAGGTGAGCACTCCCAGCTCAGCTCCAGCCCTCAGAGCATCTCCATGGCCTCTTCTGGACCTGCTCCAGCAGCTCCATCCCTTTCTTTACCCATCCTGTGCACTCCTTGCTTCAAAACTGGCCAGGTGGAGCAGGCAGGAGCTGGACCAGCAGCACTGAAGCCAAGTGGGGCAGATGGTGCACATCAGGATGGTCACATGAGTGGCCAGACACTGCCACAGGGCCACAGGTGTGATGATGGGGGTCAGTGGTGCCCAGTGATGGAGCCACTGGGTGGGTAAAGGGGATGCGCAGGCTGGTGCTGAGGAGGGGCTGAGCCTGAAATAAAGGCACTGCCCCAACTTGCATGGAAACCCTGAGCCCAGCCTGGCAGCTGAAGCCACAAGAAACACAAGCCCACAGCATCAAGGGATTGCTTTAAAACCTGTATTAAAGCTTTAAACCTGTACTGAATATCAGTAGCAGCAGCCCTGGGGTGGAGAGAGGCCTGCTGAGCCCAGGGTGGGGATTGTCCCGGCTGGAGCCCAGGCTGGGGCAGGTTCTCCTCTCTCCAGTCTTTTCCCTGCTTTGCTGCACATCTGTGGCAGTGCCCTGTGTCCCAGCTGTCCCCAGCAGGGGCTGTGCTCAGGCAGGGGAGCTGGCACTGCCTGATTTGGAGCTCTGTCCCACATGAGTGAGATGACAGAGCCTTCCCCCTGCCCACACCCTGCTGGTGACAGCGTCTGCACAGTCCTGCCAGTGCAGAGATGTCCCTGCTTTGGGATGTCCCATTCTGTCTGCTTGGACACACCCTCATGCTGGCTCCTCCAGTGTCACATCCAGCAGAATAAACACCAGGAATCTTTAAAATCCATTTGAAATGGGAGTGGGGGGCAGGGAAGGTGGGGATTTGGGGAACAAGCCCGTTCCTGCCAGCCCGTGTGCCCCTTCCCCTGGGCTCTGTACCGAGTGTTCTGCTCTCCCTCAAGCAGGGTTTTTGTGGGGGTGGAGGGTTGTGGTACCGGTGTGAATCCTGAGGTGGAGTCACAGCGTTCAGGGCAGCAGCACACACCGACCCCGGCAGGAGAAAACTTCCCCTCGTCCCAAATAACCCCGCGTGGAGGACGGGCATTAACATATCCCCAAACCACCTCCCTCAGCCCGATAAAACGCTGCTCCCTTCTGACTCACCCGCATCCCGGTGCTGATTCGATGAGAGGGGACAGCGGGGAGGGAGGGAGGGGAGATGCCCCGGCTCGGGGCTCGCCTCTGACATCAGCAGGAGCCCGGCCATAAAAGCAGCGAGCGGGGGGACCCCGGCTCACAGCGCCGGCCCAGGCTCAGCGGGACGGAGCGGACGCCCCTGCTCGCCCCGCCCGGTAAGTGCGAGCGGCAGCGACGCTTTCCTCTGCCTGCCGTGATGCTCTCGGTAACGCCCGAGCCTGCTTTGCCTCTCCGTGTGTCTGTCCTCGCGTCTGTCCAGCCGGCTGGTGGGGATGGGGAGCTCCAAAAGTTGGTGGTCGCAGCACACCTGAGCTGCCCAGAGCGCGGGGTGCGTCCTGCTCAGCGCGCTGAGAACTTTTCCTTGCAAAAGTGGCTGGAAATGGAGCGGCCCCGCCGTGTCCTGCCTTGCCCAGCTCCTCCTCTTGGCTCCCCTGCCCTGCTCCCTGGTTTGGGCAGCTGCAGAGACCCAGCCCCTCACCCAGCCCGCCCTGCTCAGCGCCTCAGAGCCCCCAAGTGTGGCACAGGGTGTCCCCAGGCTGTCACTTCAGCAGCCGCGGGCAGGGGTGGGTGCCAAGGGGGCAGAGGTGGTCACCATCCATCCATCCATCCATCTATCCATCCATCCATCCATCCATCCATCCATCCATCCATCCATCCAAGGCTCTGCAGCCAGCCCTATATTTTGGTGGTGGTCCCCATCCCTTGGGCTCTGGGTTTACTGGGGGTCCCTGAGAAGATCAGGCCTGACTTAAGGCACTAGGCTACGATCAAAACCTATTTCAATGACCATGAGGTTTGTGCAGCTCATGTTTGGAGGTGATATTTTCCCCAGAGGTGTCAGCTCCAGCAAACCCCTGGGTTTGTTCCGATGCTGTCCCCAAGCCCTTTGCTGCTGGCCTGGGGACACAGATCCACAGCCAATCCCTTCTCTCCTGCAGTGACATCGGAGCCTTCAGCAGGGCTCAGGAGACTTCACAGCCCGGTCACAGCGGCCCAAAGTGCTGGGGATGAAGCTGGGCATGAAGCTGGGGGTCGCCTGCCTCCTGTGGCTGCTGCTGCTCTGCCTGAGCCTGCCCGCCACGCACGGCCGCGTCCTGGAGCGCTCCATGGAAATCAGGAGTAAGGAGAACACGAGTAAGGGACTCATCCCGCCACCCTCCTCTGCATCCCCCGGCTCAGCTCCATTTGGGGGGTGAGGAGCTGCTGCCACTGTGCAGGAGCTGCTTTGAGAGAGAACTGCAACAGCTTTTATGCTCCTCATCCCCCTTCCCTGCTCCCCTGGTGCTCCCATCCCCTCACCGGCGATGCCCCTTCCCCTCCATCCAGCCCCCTGACGGGCTCTCGGCTTTTCCCGCAGACCCGGACATCGACCCCTCGTGGTACACGGGCCGCGGGATCCGGCCCGTGGGGCGCTTCGGGCGGCGGCGGGCGCTGGGCGGGGGTGGCCGCTCCGGCGGGGCCGTTCAGTGGGGCTGCGCCGCTCCCCGCCCGCCCCGGCTGGAGCTGAGCCCCTGAACCGGGCTGGCAATAAAATCCCTTCTCTCTCAGCCCTGCGTGCCAGCCTCTCTGTTCCAAACCTCCCCCCCGAATCTGCGTGGTCACCGTGGGTTGCTGCCTGCCCTGCTGGTGTGACAGCCTTTCCCTCTCACGTTTATCCCCTCACACCACAAGAAACACCCCAAAAATAATCACAGAGGCTCCCCTTTCCCAGGGGTATCCCCTGGGCATGCCAGCTCCCAGGGGTGCCCCCGACACCCTCATTTCCATGAGCTGGGGACAGAAACAGCCCCCCAGAAACGCCTGGGGAGGATTGTGATGCTGTGTCCACACCTCTGCCCCGCAGGCAGGGTGAGTGCTGCTGCCTCTGGAGAGAGCACAGGTGGCTTTTTCTCCTCTTCCAGCCAAGGGCAGCTCCCACAGTGTAAAGGGGAGGCCCAGCAAGGCACAGGGCACTGTGACACCACACATTGACTTTGGCCCTATTGTGGCTCAGTGCCCCCAAGGATGGGCTGTGACCCCTGTAATGGGGTGGGTGGGGTGAGGAGAGCACCGGCTATGGTCCCTGCCACCCCCAGGCTTCCTGTGGTTCCCCACAGACTGACATGCAGGGCAGGGGGGGGAAAAAATATACACCTTTAGGGCAATATACTCTTTACTTGCAGCCTGGGTGTAAAACCACCGGGATCTTTGCTTTGGGAAATTAAACCCTCCCTTCTCAGAGGGAAAGGCAGATGGAGGAGGTGACAGCTGGGGGTGGAGGGATGTCACCAGTCAGGCTTGGTGGCAGTGTTCCTGGCAGGTTGTGCTTTGATCTGGAAATGGGAGATGGGTGGAAGAAACCCCTGTGCTTTATCTCCCGGATAAGGATGGAGCTAAGGGGTTGAAGAGGCCCCTTGTACCAGGCCAGGATGGGCTCTGGGTGGGATTTCAGAGGGAGGGTGGTCAGGCTGAGCTGTCCCTGCAGCTCTGAGCCCTCCTCTGAGCTGTCCCAGAGCTCTGAGCTCTGTCACTGCCCCTATGGAGGCGGGCTCCAGCCCTGCTGGGTGCACAGTGTCACATCCTCAGCTCCTGCAGCACCTTTTCCTTGTCCCACTTCCCCTCAGGTCCACGGTGGAGCTCCCACGTGGGGATGGCCTGGGTGCCTTCTCTTTCTCCCTCCTCAGGAGCTCTTGGACTAGGAGGAAACACAAGGCAAAAAGGGGGCTCTTTTCTCCTGCCAGAGGCTGGGGTGCCATGGCCACCCCGTGTCCCACCCCAGGGCTCCATCCTGCAGTTCCTGAACAGCTGAGCTGGGGACAGCATTACACTCACAGATTGGATACCAATGCAAAATAAAATTGTGGCTCTGGGAGAAAGCCTGAAAACCCTCCCTTGACACTGGGATATCTCTGGATGGATCTGTCCATCCTTCTGCCTTAAGGGCTGACTGGCTGGGAGGAACATCTCAGTGACAAGTAGGAGCAATGAAGGGGCTGAGTCTTTCATGGTTCACCTGCCTCTGCTCTCACCTAGAGCCATCCCATAACTCACCTACGGCCATGAAGACATCATTCACCTGGTGGTTGGATTTTGCAGATGTCTCCATGAACAGGAGGCCTTTTGTTCGTGCAAATTCTTCCCCCTCCTGAGAGAAATGAGCAGAGTTATTCCCCTGCCCCCTCTGGGGCTGCTTGTTCAGTTTCATGGTGGATTTCATGTACAGGCACTTCAGAGGTGTCTGAAAACCTCTTAAATGCTTGGACTTCCTTGGAAATTTTCCCTGGATGTATCCCAGTGCTTTCTGTGAGGGGTGATGAGGGAAGCCCAGGCACTCACCTCAGTGGTGACCTCTCTCTCAGCAGCAAGGTCTGTCTTGTTCCCCACCAGAGCAATCACGATTTCATCAGGCAGGAATTTCTTCTCCAGCTCCTCCAGCCACAGCTTTGCTCTGCTGAATGTTTGCTGGAGAGATGGAGACAGAACCACCCAGTGATCAGGTTTTGATTTAATCCCTTTGTCTCACACCAAGCCAGCTGAGTGGCACCAAACCAGTGAGGGTGGGGAGGTTCTGACTGCCCCTCTCAGGGAAACAGGTCACGAGCCCTCAAACACATTGAGGGATAAATCACCCTTTGGATGGGATTCATGGCAGCAGGAACCACCCCTGGGTGGTGGCAGGGTCCTGCCAGGGGCCTTACCTTGTTGGCAATGTCATAAACGAGGAGGGCAGCGTGGGCATCCCTGTAGTAGAGGTGACAGACACTCTGGTACTTCTCCTGCCCCGCCGTGTCCCAGATCTCAAACTTGACAGTGGCCTCGTCCAGCTCCAGGATCTGTGTGAAGAAGGAGCCTGCAGGCAAGATCCAGGGGGTGTGTTCACTTGGAGCAGGAGCAGGGAGCTCAGATCCCCTGCCCTGAGGGTGTTAATAGTGTTCTAATGCACAGAATCCAGGGGGGACTCCTTGTGACCAATGGCACTGGGCTGAGGTGGCCCTTCCTGGCAGCAGATTTGGGTGGATGACTCAGGTTTGATGTTGGGTAATTCTGAGCTTTGCAGAATGCCCCCGGATAGAGACAGCTCCACCTTGCTGGTGGGTCAGAGCTGTGAATGGGAATATCCATGGAAAGGGCTCCCACTGGAGGAGAGCTTTCATCCTTTCCCTCAGGGAGCAGATGGCTGGTCCATGAGCAGAGGGACAAGAGGAAAAGCTCCACTTTGCTCTGCTCCACCAGCTGCAGGTGGGATCACAGCCTCTGTACCTGCTGTGCCTGCTGAACCTGGCAAAACCCAGGTGCAGCTGGTAAAATGAATATATATAATGTCTAGGTGCTGTAGGAATTGAAACCAGGTGATCTTCAATGCAAACCTTTCTAAGAGAGCCTCCTGGGGTGCCTGAATAGCTGGGAAGGCAGCACAGCGTGCAAAGAGCACATGGGCTGCACAGTTTACTCATCATTCTGCTGCTCACCTGCCTCTAAACAGCACCACAAGGCCAGACCTGTGTGATGTGGATGTGGCTTTGCTTGTGTGGCCTGGAAATGCAGAGATGCGAAGGGGGAGTGTAGGTAGCCATGATATTTTCCGAAAAATCCCTTTGCCAGGATTTTTTCTCCTGAGAAGCTGAGAGGCCTCAGGAATAAAATGTACACAATGGTTATCTGCTGCTGTGGAATGCAACAGGTGCATCTGTGATTGGTCTTATGTGGTTGTTTTTAATTAATGGCCAATCACAGTGAGCTGGCTTGGACTGTCTGAGAGTCAGGAGCTTTTGTTATCTTTCCACTTCATTCCTTGCTAGCCTTCTGATGAAATCCTTTCTTCTATTCTTTTAGTATAGTTTTAGTATATAATTTTCTTTTAATATAATATCTATCATAAAATAATAAATCAGCCTTCTGAAACATGGAGTCAAGATTCTCATCTCTCCCCTTGTCCTGGGACTCCTGTGAACACCACCAGAGGGGAGGATCTGGCTTTGGGGCAAATCTGCATCAAAGTGGGTCTGTGCTACTGCAAGATGGAGCAAGCAGCTCTCCTGCCTCCCACCCCTCTGCAGGGAAGTGCACCAGGCCTGGTCTCTTGTCCAGAGCCATGGAGCCACTCACTCACATCCCACGGTGGGCAGCAGCTCCCTGAAGTCGTTCTTCACGTATCTGTAGGCCAGGCTGGACTTGCCCACGGACATGCTGCCCAGCATCACCACCTTGTACATGTGGGAGGGACGGGGCCCCTCTGGTGTCACTGCCTGTGCCATGTCCTGCAAGGACACCAGCTCTGCTCCAGGGTCACCTGCCAGTGAGTGATCCCAGGATCGGCTGAGCCTCCTGCAGCAGCTCCTGGCTGGCAGCTGGGCAGGTGGGATTAACTCCGAAATACGCTGGAATAAAATCAGAGCCATTAATATGATAAACTGCACATTTATTGCATCAAAGCATCTGCCACTGTCAGCTACGGCCAGAAGGTGGAGATGTTTGGGAAGAAACCTGATGCCAGAAGCCTCCTAGGGTGTAGGCGAGGAGATTGGTGCATCTCCTCTAACAAGGAGGAGCTGGAGGGATTTCCCGGCACAGGGAAATCCCTTCTGGCTGTGCCTTGCTCTCCAGGACACCTCCTTCCCCGGAGTCCTGCTGAAGAGCTTAGGCTGATGTCCCACATTTATGATCCTGCTTAGGAGTTACATCAGGAGAGCCTCAGGAGCGAGCAGCCCTGCACACAAAGCAGGTGGCAAATGCCCCTGCACCCCAGCTAAAGACCCGCAGCCAAACCAAACCCCTGGAGTGCCACCCCCATGTCACCTCAGAGTGTGACAGGCCACCTGCAGTGCCCAGGGATGGCAGGAAAGGGGGATTGCCTCAAACCTGAGTGGAGGAGAGCTGCTGCAGAGCCTTGGTCGGTGGGAGCCCTCCTGGGCGACACGGGTGTCCCCTCCTCCCAGCCCTGGGCCAGGGAAGTGCCACTGCTGGGTGGGAAGTGCCAGTGCAGGGCAGCAAAGCACACTTTGCCCTGCTTTGCCCTGGTTCCTCCTCACAGAGCTCCTCCTCCAGAAACACTCAGCTCATGTGGACACTTAGAAAGGAGAGAGGGAAGTTCCCGGGGTGCTGGGCTGAGCAGGATGCCAGGCTGAGCTCTGCCGGAGTGGGGGCATTCCCTCCACGTGGAATAAAGCCCTGGTAGGGCAGACAGCAGGGATCTGCAAGATCTGTGACGAAGAATTGGTGCAATTTCTACCTGAGCCTCAGAGATTTGGCTGTGGAAGCAAGAAGTACCTTTACAAAGACACCTACAGCAGCAGCAGCAGTGCAGCTCCTGCAGTTCCCTTCCTGCAGCTCCCTGCTCCCTGCAGCTCCTGCAGTTCCCTCCCTGCAGCTCCCTGCTCCCTGCAATTCCCTCCCTGCAGCTCCCTGCAGCTCCCTGCAGCTCCCTACAATTCCCTCCCTGCAATTCCCTCCCTGCAGCTCCCTGCAGCTCCCTGCTCCCTGCAATTCCCTCCCTGCAGCTCCCTGCTCCCTGCAGTTCCCTCCCTACAGTTCCCTTCCTGCAGCTCCCTGCTCCCTGCAGCTCCTGCAGTTCCCTGCAGCTCCCTGCAATTCCCTCCCTGCAGTTCCCTCCCTGCAGTTCCCTGCTCCCTGCAGTTCCCTTCCTGCAGCTCCCTGCTCCCTGCAGCTCCCTGCAGTTCCCTGCAATTCCCTCCCTGTAGCTCCCTGCAGTTCCCTCCCTGCAGTTCCCTCCCTGCAGCTCCTGCAGTTCCCTTCCTGCCGTTCCCTGCTCCCACAGCTCCCTGCTCCCTGCAGTTCCCTCCCTGCAGTTCCCTCCCTGCACCTCCCTGCTCCCTGCGGTTGCCTCCCCTGACAAAAGCCCCTTGTTCCTGTGAGCTGCTCATCCCACGTGGCTCCTTTATTTTGCCTGTCCTCCCTGTGCAATCTGGCAGGCTCCAGACCTTTCATTCTTCATTAAGGCTTGTCATTAAGAGCATTCCTTGGCTGAACCCAGGTCTGTGTCTTTGGATCCAAGCAGTTTTTCTGCTGGGTGAGACAGGCTTTAATCCCCTTAAAAAACACAAGTAACACCATCTCCCCCAGCTCATGCAGCCCTGTGATGAAGAGCAGGATTTTAGTTTGTGCAGAACAGCTAGTTAGTCATATTTTTCAAGCAGGAAGAAGATAAGCCCTGTGGCACAGCATGATTGTGCTCCTTAGGGTATTGATTACATACATTTGCCTCTCTGTAGGCTGGAAACAAGACTGCCATCCATCCTGGGCAGTTATTGTCAGTGGTAAGCCATAAAACTCTCTAAGGAAACAGGAAGATGCTTCAAAACTACCCAAGGCTGTCTGTATTAAACACAGTTTCTCATCATTTCCCTCTGCTGCTCTCTCTTCAACCTTAGAAAGATGGGTTGATGCTGGAACAAAACCCACCAGAGATTTACTGCAATGAGTTTTGCCAAAGCTCACTTGAAGTAATTTTTTCCCCATGTTAGGAGGCAGAGGGTGAGGCTCCCTTCCCACCTGAAGGAAGCAAAACAAGCGGCTTTGTTCTGATTCAATGGAAAACAGGATTTAGGGGGAAATGGTGGGGGTTTTGTCCTCTTTTTTTTTGTTGGAAAATGAGAGTACAGAGTAAATCCTGCACTTCCTGGATGAGGGACTGTGGGGAAAGCATCCAGATATCCACAGTCATCAATTTGGGGAGCAGCAGCTGAGGTGGTGCAGGTCCTCTCCTTGTGCCAAGAGGCCACACTGAGGGGCAGGGAAAGCTGAACCTGCTCAGATCCAGTGTAGTCAGAGAAAACAAACCAATTTCTCTTCAATCAGCTGTAAAACCCTGCTGGTGGATTTAGTCTCCAGGTACAGCTTGATATTTTGTGGCAGCTGTGTCTAGCACAGATGTTAGGGGCAGGATTGCTGGATCCTACACTTGTCCTGAAGGTGAGTTCCCAAACAGCCACAACACCAATCATTTCTCACTTCCTAGCAGAGGATTAAACATTGCTGCACCCAGGAAATTGTGTTCAGCATCTTTAACCTGGGCTGGAGGGATCCTGGTGTATTTGTTGTCAGGGGATAAGCCCTTTTATTTCCAAAGGAAAGCAGTAATAAAAGGAAAGTCAGGCATGCCTTTGGGGATGGAGTCACTGAGAAGTCTTATTTAAAACCCTGTTTAGCTTCCTGGGAAATTAGTGTTGTTTAAGTGTAATGATGTCTAACTCATTACAAATAGTAATGAGGTCTAGGTAATCTAGGTCCTAATACCATTAAAGCCATTTGCTGAGTTTCTGCAAAGGGGTGCAAGGGTGAACCAGAACAAAATTACTAAACACCTCAGAAAAATTACAGGACTTCAACAGTTAACTGTGCAAGTCTGCAGTGTTTAACTCTGCAGGTTTTGGACACAATATTTCAGGTTCTTTCAGATTTAGATACTTAACTTTTCTGCCCTCCCCACACAGAAGATAGTTGTTATGCACCTACCTCCCCAGTTAAGTTCTAGCATTCAGCTCAAAGCTCTCCTCTGCTTTTGGGACCCTCTTCCCACCTGCTTAAGCTCTGGCTTAAATAAGAGAGTGGCCACTCAGAAAGTTCACTTAAGCCAGGGCTACCAGGGGATACAGCAATCCCAACTGCAAAGACACAATGTGTAAATATTAGATTTACACAGCGATGATCTCTCAGAAGAAGCAGCGCCCCTCAAGGTGAAGGGGAAGGGAATGAGGATCATTAACCACGAGGGGAAGTAAAGCTGCAATAAACGGGACTGCCCAGAGACTGCTCAGACTCTGCTGAGCCCTGGGAGGATGGGGGAAGGACAGAGAGCTTCCTAAAACCTCTCCTGCTGGGCAGGAGCCACTGCGGACCGGGCCACCCTGCGTGCCTCGGATGCGGGGCTGCCCCGGGAGCATGGGAGGATTCCGGAGCCCGCCTGGGAAAGGCGCCTTGGAGAGGGCGGCAGGGGCCGAGGGATTCCCTGCCCGGAGGGGAATTCCTGAGCAGAGGATGCCTTTACCTTCCCGAAGGCTCGCTGTCCCCAGTCCGTGTGTCAGGGGTGACAGGGTGACAAACATCCGCGTGTTCCAGCCCCTCCGTGCCGGGAGCGGCGAAAAGCGAAAGCAGTGGTGCCGAAGGTGAGAGAGGCAGCCCGGAGCAGCGAACCTTAGACCCGACACCAGGGCTAAGGTCTGGCAGCCAGGCAAGACGGCGACAGGCTGCTGTCACCGGGGCCATCCTCCCGCACCCCTCCATCCCTCCTTCCAGCCCCCCTCCCCACGCTGGGGTTTGGCGGACGGATGGACGGACAGACAGACGGATGAATGGGTGGGTGGGGCTTTCCCCATGCCTTGGGATCCAAGAGTGTCACCGTGATATTTTCTGGAAATTCCTCTTTGCCCAGGATTTTCTCCTGGGAAGCTGAGAAGCTTCAGCTTCTCCTGTGTTTTGCTGCTCTGGAATGTGGTCCGGAGATTGTTTATCCAAACATGTAAATTGTTTTTACTTAATGACCAATCCGTGTCAGACTCTGAGGAGTCGGTCACCAGTTTTTATCATCATTCTTGTTAAGCCTTCTGTCTGCATCCTTTCTCTTTCTTTAATATGGTTTTAGTATAGCATTCTTTAATATAATAAAATAATAAATCAGTCTTCTGAGAACATGGAGTCAAATTCTCAATTCCTCATTCTTTTCTAGCCCTCTGTCTGTATTCTTTCTCTATAGTTTAGTGTAGTTTGAGTACAGCATTCTTTAATACAATATAATCAAATAATAAATCAGCCTTCTGAGAACATGGAGTCGGATTCTCATCTCTCACCTCGTCCTGGGGATGAATTTTTATCATCATTCTTGTTAAGCCTTCTGTCTGTATCCTTTCTCTTTTTTTAGTATAGTTTTAGTATAGCATAATATAATATAATATAATATAATATAATATAATATAATATAATATAATATAATAATAAATCAGCCTTCTGAGAACATGGAGTCAGATTCTCATCCCTCACCTCATCCTGGGGATGAGTTTTTATCATCATGCTTATTAAACCTTCTGTCCGCATCCTTTCTCTTTCTTTAGTATAGTTTTAGTATAGCATCCTTTAATATAATATAATCAAATAATAACTCAGCCTTCTGAGAACATGGAGTCAGATTCTCACCTCTCACCTCGTCCTGGGGACCTCACAAACACCACACAAGAGCATCCCAACTAGCAAGGAGATGGGGGTAAAACCCCCCAAGGTTTGGGGATCAGGGAGGGCTGGGTGTGGCAGGAATCATGGCACACACGGGATCTGTCCTCTCTGGGTTTTTATAACATGGCAATTTCTGCTGCTGAACATTAGACCTGGCTTTGGTCGTGTGCCAGGGGCAGGCTCAGGTATTCCAGGCTTGGGATTGCAAAGGGGATGTGTTTTGTGGGAGAAAGATGTGCACACACTTGTCTGGCAAAATGCTTCAGCTGATGATAATTCTGTGTTTCTGTCACTCCTCTTGTCATAGTAGGTGTCCTTCCTTCAAGTAAGAGATCTGGAAGTGAAACAGGCTTAACAAAATCTAGTCCTAATGGTTATAGGAACAGGGTGAAAAGCAGAAGTCCTACAAGAAAGCTTAAAAACAGTATCATCCTAGTTTTGAAATTAAAAACATGTCTTGTGACTTCCAAGGCCTAAGCACTGCAGTTCAATTACTTCCCATTTCAGTGATGAAAAGCCATGGACAGTTTACATTCCCAGGTCCTTCCCATCAGCTCTGCAGAGGCTAGAGCTGGATTTGGGGATCCTTTGAACACATTTCCTATGAATATATGTCGTTTTTCCAGTCCAGAAGCAGTTTAATGTGCTCCCAAAGCAGTTTAATGTGCTCCCACCCCTTTCTTATAACTTGTTTCCCAAAGGAACTGACTTAAAGCCTTTATTTTTCCTTTTTTTTCCTTTTCCTCCTAGGGCTTTGGATTAGTCAGTTCCCTGTGACCCTGTGCACAGTTGCACTGGTACAGCAAGGGGGGTAGGAAGGTGTTGGAGGATTTTGGAAGGGCTGAGTGTGGATACCTTGAGATGGGGTTGCTGCAGCAGGAATCCTTGCCCACAGCAATGATTTTACCCACTGGTTTGGACCTACAGGCTCTGCTAGCATCATGCACCTAAACTCAGCTTCTAATTTTTAGTAGGAAAAAAAAAAAGGCTGGGAGGCTTTGAAGCCTTATGAAAGGATGGCTTTGTCAGGGCTAAGAGAAGCTTCATTCCCAGTTTGTGCTGCTCTGTTATTTTCATACCTGCTCTGCCTGAGCAGGTGTCACATCTCAGAGGCCTTTGTGAAGGGCTTTTACAGAAGAAGGTGGTGGGGAGGAGGTGCCCAAGCAAAGCGCCATGGCCTGGCTGGTGTAAAAGCCCCGGAGGCCTGCAGAGCCCAGGGGAGTGTGTCCCTTGTGTGCGCTGGGACAGCCTCCCCTGGAAGGCTCCTGTGCTGAGCCAGACCCCACTAGAGGGCACAGCTCCTCTACCTTTTGAGACAGCGAGGATGCTGCTGCTGCTGCTGCTGCTGCCCAGCCTCATGTCTGGCCCGGACAGCCAGCCAGACAGACACCAGCCCATGAGAGACGGACCGAGGTCTCCTGCCAGAAGTGTGGATGGACAGCCAAGCTTCTCTTGCTCTTTGTTCTCCAGATAACAGGAATGTGAACACCTCTGATAAGCACTGTTGCAGTGCCAGGGAGCCAATTTTTTTTTCCCAATGTATCTCTGTCTGCTTGCCTGCTTCTTGTGAGGGAAAATATGCAGGGTGCTGAGGATCAGACCCCTTCAGTGGTGAGTGGTTTGCAAATGGAGACTGTGGCTGCATTGGTGGAGCACCTGGAGCATGCTGCACAAACCTAGGGATGCACCTCACTGTGCTTGTGCAGTGAAGGGTTCCTCACTTGAAGTAAATTTTACTGGTAAAACCTGGGCATGGGTTGCTTTTCTGAGGTTTAGGGACTGCATTTCATTTTACAGCCACCTGATGTAATTGTGTCATGAGGATTTGGAGGATGGGTCTGGCCACGGGAGTGGTGTGGATCAAATGCACCTTGTAGAACTTCCCCCACTGCTCCACCTCGGCGATTTTATTTGATTTTTAACTGTGAAGGAAAGGCTGACACATCAGTGGTGCACAAGAATTCTAGAGGAGGTTAAAAAATAAAACTTCTAGGCTAAGCATGCAAGAATAATTCCAATAATCTTGTCTTTCTGGCTCTGCCTGCTGCGTAACTTTGAGCAGGATGCCTCTCCTTCCTCCTTTTTCTGAGTTAAAAGACAAGGCACAAGCACACAGATCTTTGTGGGGCAGTTTAGAAGCTCCTGGAGGGTTCTTTGTCAGTGGTTGTGTAGCACTTGGCTCTCCCTGACTGTGACTGCTGGGAGGAAGCATCGATGTGGGCACTGTAAATCCTCCCTTGCTGAAGGAAGAGTGGTTGTGTGGGAAAGGCAGCGGAGTCTGGCAATAAAGGCACAGCCCTGAGCTGAACACAAAGACTGAAACCTCAGCTTTGCCCCTTGTTTGCTGTCTGCCTGTGGGAAGAGTTCTTTTTTCTCCTCTGACTTGTTTCTCCCCCTCTCCTTGGGCTCATCCATATGAATTCCATGTGGTCCCTGGCATGCCCTGTGCAGGCAGCCCAGCTCAGGAGGTCTGATCACTATCAAAGCTCCCACACTGTGGAAATGAGGCTTGGACTTTGTACTGCTCTGAAATTATGCTCATCTTCAGCAG
This sequence comes from Agelaius tricolor, assembly GCF_023055355.1. Taxonomy (NCBI): domain Eukaryota; kingdom Metazoa; phylum Chordata; class Aves; order Passeriformes; family Icteridae; genus Agelaius; species Agelaius tricolor. The sequence goes on from NW_027269270.1 coordinate 228,394, forward strand.
TTTTGGTCCTCTGAGGTCCCTGAATACCACAAAATTGTTCCTGATGGGTCAGTTTGTATCTGAAACACTCTCATTTCTTAATTTTTCAAGAACAAACACCTGAAACCATGGTCAGCAAAATAAATTCAAAATAACTGATCCATCCAGAGGTCACAGCAAATGATGTTCTCAAAACTGTTTGCCATACCTGTGCTGTTAAAGGTGCCATCCCCTGTTTGTGTGGTGGTTTTCATACACAACATGACTAAGGGGTTAAATCACAGGATGGAATTGCTTGAAGTGTCCTGGTCTTTGCTGTTTCTCCTTTTCTGTGTGTGATGAAGTAATGAAAACCCAGGGTATTCCATACAGGCAAGGTCTGTCACCACTGCCACGCAGCATTTAAAGATCTTTTTGTTTTGAGAAGAGCAAGGGCTGCGCCTTTGTTGATGAAAAAAAAGATTGAGGTCCTCACTGTTACAATGCCAAGAAGTTAAGACATATTTTAAGGATTGGTGGAGCTGTAATGATGAACAGATCATTTACACTGTGGCTCAAAACTGTGAGCCTGCCCTGAACTGCTCGAGGCCTCTAAAATGCTTGTCTTCCTGTATTAATTATTAACGTTGCTAAAACACTCCAGAGATTGGCTTGGAAACATTAAACAAACTTAATATTAATAGCTCCCAGATGATAAGTGATGGTGAACATTAGCATGTGTTAAAGACCGAGGAGGGAAAATAACTACTGACTACAATAAACATTTGAAGTCTGGTGGCATTAAATTACAAAGAGAATACAAGTGTGAACCACAAGAAAGGCTTTCCTACAGCATTAGCACTTGAAGAGACAGGTGAGATTGTTTTCACCCATGAAATTGCACTTGACAGCTCACAATAAATAGCCTTGAGGCATGTGCTGAGGTTCTTGCCATATGTCTAATAAGCAAGGTGCAGCTTGGGTGACAAGTAAATGTATGTGGCTCGCTCAAGTAAAGATGCCTGCATTGAACAGTTTGTCTCAAACTTCACATTCTCATTTCTCAGCAGACCTTGGCCAGGAGGATCCCTCTCCAGGAGTCCAGCCCACCTTGCCAGGAGAGCTGCCATGAGAGACCTTTGGCTCTAGGCTGGGTACCTGACTTCAAAGGAAACAAAGGAAAAGCCAGCTCCCAAGGGCCACGGAAATGGAGGAAATGGTTTAGTGAAACAAGAGACATCTTTATCTGACAAGGTGCAGGTTTGGCAGCATTTCTCATGATTAAAGCATTGAAGCACTCTCTTCCACGTGCAGGGTCTGGTGTCTGCCCTGAGCTCCATGTGCTGCTTTCAAGCCAGTGGGGATATCACATTTGGGATGGACCTTGACCTCTCAGGAAAATTTGGTGGCAACTGGCCAGCTGGCTTCAGCTTTTAGTGTGGCACTGGCAGAGTGATCACACATGTTCCCTTAGGAAACCAGGCTAAAAATGGCTGTAGGTGGTACCTTTCCAAGCCAAGGGCTGTAGAGGAGCTCCCTGAGAGCCAAAAGTTGCTCAATAATCTCCCCCAGAAGGGCTTCATCTCTCTGTGTTTGCGAGGCAGCTGTATCCAATGCAACTGAAAATGTTTTGCCTGTGCATGGAAAGAGAACGATTAAAGCAATGCTGTCTAGCACAGACTTGAAAAGCTCATGTGGGTGTGAATATGAGCTTCACTTCCCTGAAGTCCCCCACCCAGCTTTGGGGATGCCTAGCCCAGAAAGCTTCACAGGGCATTTTATGACAGGTTTTGCCTCTCCGTGGCAGCCAGGCCCAAGGCCACAGCACGGTTTTGCCTTTTCAGGTCACATCGAAATGTTTGGCTGGTTTTCAGCTGGGTTTTAGTCTCAGGCACTGTGTGTTACAGGCATGGTCTGTATAGGCACAAGAATAGAAATTATTTCATCAGTTTGAGCCTGAGTAACCTCGTTTAAGGCCAGATGCTGCTGGAAGAGTTGTAAAGCAGTCATCTTGGGCAGAGGTGAAATGAGTCATCTGTTGCCAATAAACTTGGAAGGAACAGAGATGCCTGGGGGCAGGGGGGGACGACACCATTATCTGCTGTTACCTCCAGCAACTCCTTTTATAATTGAAAGAGGTATTAAAAATTATTTTGGGAATTTCTAATTAGTTGAGCTGAACCACTAATGTGCTCCGGATGTTTCAGAAACTGAACCTAGCAGCTTCCCCAAAAGAGGCCACGCAGAGAAGTGTCTTTCCTGCCTTTCCCCTCTGCCACCACCAGCTCCAAGGTCAGGGAGGATGAAAACCTCGGCAGAAATTGAAGTTGAGCAACAAAGGCGGTGCCTGTCAGCCCCTGGGGAGGTGCCTCCTCCGAACAGTGCCCAGACATCCATGGCTTAAGGCTGGAAGCCCTGCAATATATTGAGTAGCTGTCCTTAGGGAAAGGCACAGATAGCAAAGGATGAAGGCAAGAGGAAGGAAAAGCAGAAACTTGGTGGCAGAATCCATTCTACTCCTGTCTCTGGCTTCTTTTTTCCAGTATGATCTTAACAAGTTGTTCAGCTGGCTGTGGAAATTGGTCGTTTCTAGATGCAAAATGTTTTGCTCTTTGTCCAGTTTGGGTTATCCCATGCTTTATCTACCTATTGATTGATTTATTTACTGTTTTTACAGCAGCTGAAACAAAAGGGTTCTGCAGCAACTCATTTTTGGAGGGGGGGAAAATTATTCTCCTAATTGTTGCTACAATGGGAGGGAAAACTAAAAACTGGAGACTTTGACAAGACTTGTCTGACTCTTTTGGCTCTTTGTTGATGGAGAGGAGAGGAGCTGATCCCTTCACATTCCTACTGGGAAGGATCAGAGGGGTTTTAGTGCTGCAATAATTAAAGCTTGGGAAAGCTCAAAATGGCAGAGCACAGTACCTGCTGCAGGGCTGGGATGGATGAACTGGGTTGGGATTCCCAGCGAGGCACTGGGCAGGTGAGTCAGCCCCATATGCCATTCATCAGTCACTCTGCATGGAAAACCAAGAATGCTGTGGATGCCAGAAAAATGTGTTGTGATTTAAAATCAGATGTACCAGCTCTAACACACTGTATCATCTCAGATGTTTTGTCTCCGTTTCCTCTAATGTTTTGTTACCAGTATCATCTTTCACTTCCCAGTTTAGGCAAAGGCCTTTATTTCAGGAAACTATAATGACCTGCCTTCCTGCCCTGCTGGTGATTATCCCAGCTGGAATGTGAAATCCAGCATGGCTCTAGGAAAGCCAGGAATTGTTAGTTGCCAGTGCTGGTTCGCTGCTGTTCTGTGTGACAGGAAAGGTGGCAGGAGGTGGGGTAGGGATGCACAGCTTCAGATCATAAAGCAGAACCACAGGACATCACACAGGTGCTCTTCTGTCTGATGTCAAGTGGTTGGAACCATTCCCCGAGAACAGGCCTGGCCATTTTTCAGTTTGCTGTAGAATAGGTGAGTGGAAAATCCCTCTTCCCTGACAAGAATGAAAGATGGTTTGAAACAGAGCACAGCTTTCTGTGCTTGAGGAGAGGGATGGTTTGCCTCTGGTTTGTGCCTTGGAGCAATCTGGATAGATTTCCATGGGGACAATAAACAGCACCTCCTTCCCCTCTTCCGCTCCAGCTTAGGGAGTTTTAGCTGTGATGTGGTTTCCCAAAAGCTCTTCCAAAAGCATGTTCATATGGCATTTTACAGAACACTATGACTAATTAGTGCAAGCACTTGGTCTTTTGCAAACAATTGGTTGTTTTTAGGCCATGTGTTGTGGCTGTGTTTTACCCCAGCCCAAAACAACTGGCGTTTCAGAAAATCTGGAGGGCCTGATTGGAAAATGTGGCTCAGCTTAACGCTGCAACATTTGGGATGGGAGTGGATGAGGCCACACAGCATGGAGCAGGAAAAACACAGGGAAACTTGTATCAGGGCCATGTGATTCCTCACTCCCGTGTCTCCAGGCTGTCAGTGGGGTGAGGACACCGGCACCACGGCAGCAGGAATGCTTTGAAATATTAATCCCAAAGTGGTGCAGGGTTAGCTCCTCAGCTGCTCCAGCTGATGTAATGCATTGTTTGCACCGAAGCCAGCCCAATTTTGTCTGGCTGAAGGATTTACTACTTCAGACTATGTTTTTGGACAGATGTAGAGGCTGTATTCCCAAATTAAATATGTACATTGATCTCTCGCCTGCATTCCACCTGGAGTGCAGGCAGAGGGGATGCAAGGCATCCCATAGCCTGGAATAGGTTTTAGGCCCACAGCACTTGAGGTAGGGAACAAGGTTTTTAGATTAGGTGGAAGAGACTAGGATGTCTTTTCTTCTGAAAATAGCACAGGGCTCTCTTAAAATGTAGCTTTTTTTACACATCAAGAGGAGAAGCCACAGAAGAAGCAGCCAAATTTGGAGCTCAGTGGTGCTGCAGCAGGCTGGGAATAGCAGATAGGAGCAGAGAGAGCAAACAACAGCCCATGACCATCCGGCTTTGGGAGACAGCCTGGGATGGGTTTGGCTCCCCACAGCCCCAGCTGCTGTGGAGCTGGCTTCACTTTGCTCTGCTGGAACACTGAGCCGTGGCGTGTCTGCTGCTAATTAGATTAGGTGCACAGAGGCTCCCTTGAGCGGGTTCCCATTTTTGCCTGAGAATTTTGCCCCCCCATTTTTTGTCCCTGGGCTGCTCTCAGTGAGCTCAGTCATGGATGGCTCACTGCAGGTGAGCTCCCTGCCTGGCACAGCCACACAGAGCCTGCACGTGTTGGTCTGGGTGAAGGCTGGAGGTGCCCTCCAAGCAGGAGCATGGATGGGACAAGAACAACCTCTCCAGGGTCACTGAGTGTCAGCTGGGGTGGACACCCATGTCCCAGATTTCCTGGCAGGGTGAAAAGCCTGCAGTGTTTGGACCAGGGCTTGCTAGGGCAGACAGACCCTCAGGGTAGTGCTTACCACAGACTTGACAAACCCACTCAAAACCTCTTTTGGGGTGTATGTTCAGAAATTTGGCAAGAAACCTCTGGTATCCAGACTAGAATGATATATGGTCTGTTTAGCTGTATGCTTTTGTGCTGCCTTGGCTTTAAGCTTTACATAGCATCATCCCCATCCCACTTATCTCCAAAGGACTTTATAGAAGAGAGATGCACTTTGAACAGAAAAGCCAACTCCTTCTCATCTAAGTCTTCCTGCTGCTTATCCTAGGAGCTGTTCTCTCCACAAGTATTCAAGTTTGATTTATTTTTAATATGGAAAGGCAGGCTTGTGGCACCATTTTAGGTAAGGTCTTGCAGATGGTTGTGCAATGACCCTTTCTTGAAGTGCTCTCAACGTTAAATGCAATGTTTTGGTGTTTCTGTTGTGATGGTGGCACGCAACCAACCCTTGGCCATTTTGTGACCCCAGAACTTCCTCCTTTTTCCTTATTAACAGTTGGAAAGATCATGAATTTAGCCCTTGGCAAGGTATTGGCTGTCTGCTTGATTTCACTCCACTTGTTTCTCAAGTCCTTAACCTCTTGTATGACTTTACCCTCCTTTTTTGGTGACACTGTAACACTGTGTCATCAGCTTATTTCATTAGCACTGTCCTACTTGTGCTGGGGTGCAGATGGAAATACTAAATGAAATCAACCCCGAGGTTAACCTTTGAAAAACTCCCTCCAAGGGAAGATTCTTCCTCAACGCTAAAAGTGATCCAACGTTGAGACCTCGAGCTCCCCAAAGAGGCATCCTGAGTGACCTGTGAAAAATTCACAAATGGAAAACTATCTCTCATGGCATGCCAAGGTGATTAAAGGAGGCCAATAACTCATTAAGGGGTTTTGGCAAGATGAAGCCAAGCAATAAGCTTTCTTCAGAAAAAAAACCACATCACGTTGTTGGTAAAAGTGATCAAGGGCTGCTGCTCTTGTGGGATTTTTTTTCTCCAGTCCTCCTAAAGCTTGGCTTGGAAGCCCCACAGTATTGTCCTTGGCCAACCCAAGCCCATGGATCTCTGTTTTGGACCAGCTGGGAAGACACTAATCAGTTCTGGCTTTGCTGTGTGACTACAAACTCCAGGCTAGACATGACAAAGCTCAGCAAGGCTCCCCAAGGGCCAGGGCTCTGCTGATGTAAATAATGACCCTGCTGACTTGAAAAGACGGAATAACAGTAAGGAATTTCATCCAGGCAAAATACACATGGACACCACCATTCTCCTGAGCCCTGTCTTGACACTGCTCAGATGTGGCAACACACCTGAAAGCTTTTCCCAGGAGGTCTGATTTGCTGGAGAGGATCACCTTGGTTGCACCAGTGTTTTGTTCATTTTTCTGCAGAATTTCAGTGCCAGCACATACTTGTCTGTGATGTAATTTTTTTTCCATTAATAAATCTGCGGACCCTGCTGGATGCCACTGCTGTTATGTTTGCAAAATATTACAATGCTAAAGGAGCCCTGCTCATCTCATGTATCCTGACACTCTCAAATATTGGCCTCCTCAGTGTGGATTTTCCAAGGTCTTAAAATGTTCCACTCTCCTTGGACTAATGGACATCTTGTTAAAGCTGCCAGGCTTCATTTCTGGTTTGGCAGATGCCGTGACCTTACAGTGGAGTGGAGAGGTGCCCTTGTGTTTGCTTTTAACACCCTCACTCAGCCACTGGATTCCCCTATCCCAAGGCTTGCCTCTAATATAAATGTAATCACATTTTCCTTCACAGGATAAAAAAACCCACCAATTTTATTATGTAAAAGAGGTTCATCAAGTACACCACCACCAGTCTGAACAGCTGACTGCTTGTTCTGATTCTCAACAGTGGGGTTTTACAAGAGGGTTTGGTTTAAGAGCAGCACAGAGGGAAAATTGTATCTTTTAGGGTGTGCTCAGCACAAAGCAGCTTCCTTGCTCACAGGATACTGGAGAATGAGGGGTTTATAATGCACTTATAACAAAACCCTTTAAAACTGGCATGGGATACTCAGTGTTGTCCGACTGTCATTCATCATAGTCATGACTTTCAGACAAAACCAGCCTCGCCCTTGTGTTGCTTGTTAAAATAAGGAATGTGTGCTCAGTGTTTCATTTTCACTCACTGCACTCCACAGTGCAGCCAAAACCAACGTGGTTTGAACCATTATTTCAAATTTATCTGGACAAATTATCCATGTATAGTATTTTTATAACGAGATGGCTTATTTTGTCTATATTCAAAGAAAATAAAATTACTGTGCGTGTCTGGAATGCAGGGAAAGGGAAGGATTTCTTACACTGCAGAGCACATTCAGTGAGTGATTTGAAATCTGACTGCAGTCACCAACCAGCGTGTTCTCTTCCAATTTCTCTGCTTTATTCTTTGAATTCTTCCTTCCCTCCTCCAACTTTCTTTCCCCCTTCCCCTGTATTTCCTTTCTCTATTTCTTCCTTTCTCCCCCGCTCTGTTTCTTTCTTCTCCCCCTTTCCCATCTTTCCCCTAGATTTCTTTCTTCTCTCTGTTTCTTCCCTCTCCATTTCTTCCTCATTTTTCCTCCCTCCTCATTTCTTCCTCCCTCTCCATTCTCCCTCACCCATTTCTTTCCTCCTTCCCCTGTATTTCTCTTCCCCCTTTGCCCCCTCAGATTTCTATTTCCCCTCTATTTCTTCCTCCCCTTCCCCTCTGCCTTTCCTTTGCCACCTCAATATTTGGTTTTTGGACAGAAAAACCTGCCTAGCCCAAGGCTCTGCAAGGCTTTCAGCCAGGCAGGCAAACAGCACTGATGCAAATCCTCCTGCACCCCTGAGCAGGGAAATTCCTCACATGGATACCGTGATGCAGCTGCACAGGTGGCTGAAATCCCTGGGTAACAGGGACCTAAAAATAAGGCACTGCCCCGCCTCTCCAGCCAGAATTCCTCAAAGGGCAGGGGCAAATGTGAGGATAAGGGCTCAGGGAATGAGTTATGCAGAGCCTGGAAGGGTGGTAGTGCTAAGCCAGGGCTTGGGGAAGTGGAAAAGGGAAGCCTGAGGGATATCTAGGAAAGCCAGACCCAGCAAAGCTTTGCCTTCAGGGTGAGAGATCAGTTTAAAGCCCCTGTGCTGCCTTGCTCCCTTTTAATCCACTTGTGTGGGGTCAGAGTAAACCTGACACCAAATCTGAGGGTGTGACACATGTTCTGCTGCCCAAGCAAGGTGGGGGACTCATCCATCTGCTTCTGCTGACAAAATAATCATTTGATTCTTGCAAAGATAAACAGTCCCAGGTGCAAGGAGCAGCATCGATGCAGTATCACTACCCAGTCAGTCTGATGAGTCTGATCCCAGTCAGGATGACTCAGATCTCAGGTGTTGTACACGAAAACTGCCAATAAATATTGAGCGGCCAGGTGTTGCCTTTTACTTCAATCAAGTTTAAATCCATGGTAAAATTAAATCATAAAGATTAAAAGGAGCTTTCTGGTCAGAAGGAAGTGGGTGGGGTTTGTAGTCCTTTTTGTCATCCTTTTCTCTGTCTATGTAATAATGTGAGCTTGAGCCACTTTGATTCATATTTAGGGAATTAGCATGAAAATTGAGGTGTAAGGGCTGTGACAGGAATCCCAGAAAATACATGTTCCTTGTCAACGTGAGTTAATTAAGCACGGATGTACTTGAAACTAAAATTAATCCTGTCCACTTACACTTAATAGGAAAATTCATTGTTGAAGAGACCCCACAGGGCTATGAAGATGTGTAAGGTGTCCGGACACAAGGAGTGTCTTGTTTCTGTCCTGCTCCCCCTCTATTTGGGGCAGAGGACCTCCCCAGCTTTACAGCTGGCAAGGTTTTGATGCCCATTTCCATGATTTCTGGTAAATTTACTGGGCCCAGTTCTGAGCTCCTCAGGACAAGAGAGGCAGAGCTCCTGGAGGGAGTCCAGCAGAGGTGATGAAGGGATTGGAGCATCTCTGAGGAGGAAAGGCTGAGGGAGCTGGGGCTCCTCCACAGGACCCACAGCTGAGAGGGGACCTCTGTAAAGTGTATAAATATCCAAAGGGTGGATATTTATATATCTGGATATTCCAAAGCATGGACCAGGCTCTGCTCCATGAGGCCCAGCAGTGGGACACAAGGAACAGGCAGATGCCGATGTCCAGGAGTTCCACCTGAGCAGGAGGCAGGAATTTTTCCCTGGGCAGTGACCGAGCAGTGAATAGAGTGTCCAGGGAGGCTGTGGAGCCTCCCTCACTGGGGATATTCCAGAGCCATCCAGACACAATCCTGCACCCTGTGCTCTGGGATGACCTTGCTGGAGCAGGGAGGTTGGACCAGATGATCCTTTGTGGTCCCGTCCAGCTTGACCCATTCTGGGATTCTGTAATTTCCTACAGCTTGGCAGGGAGCCCAGGCACCCCAGCGGGAAGGGGGTTGGTCCACAGTGGAGCTGGGGGAGCAGGAAGGGGACCCCACACATCCTTGTGGGGACAGTGAGCAGGGACCATCCCACAAACACACACTCTCATCGATTTTGGATGGTGAGGACAGCGAGCAGGGTCCTTCAAACAACCACCACCACCATCCCAAATTTCAGGTGGTGAGAGCAGAGATCCCCAAATACACCCTGATTTTGGGCGGTGATGGGAGCAAGGAGGAATCCCACACATCCCCCGATTTTGGGTGGTGATGGCAGCGAGCACGGACCCACACGCGATCTCGGGCGGTGAGGGCAGAGGACAGGGAGCCCCAAACGCAGCCTGGGTTCGGTGCGAGGGCAGCAAACCCCAAACACAGCCCGGGTTGGGTGTGAGGGCAGCGGGCAGGGAGCCCCAAACACAGCCCGGGTTCGGGGGCAGAGAACAGGGAGCCCCAAACACAGCCCGGATTCGGTGTGAGGGCAGCGAGCGGGCACCCCCAGCCCGGTTTCGGTAGGAGGGCAGCGAGCCCCAAACACATCCCGGGTTCGGTGCAAGGGCAGCGAGCCCCAAACCCACCCCGGGCTCGGCGTGAGGGCAGCGAGCGGGCACCTCCAGCCCGGTTTCGATGGGAGGGCAGCGAGCCCCAAACCCATCCCGGGTACGGTGTGAGGGCAGCGAGCCCCAAACCCACCCCGGGCTCGGCGTGAGGGCAGCGAGCGGGCACCCCCAGCCCGGTTTCGGGCGGGCGTGAGGCGGCCCGTCCCCCCAGGGCGGGGGGCGGCGGCGCATGCGCGGGGCGGGGGGCGGTGACGGCCGCGCCGGCGGAGGCGGCGAAGGGAGCGGGAGGGTCGCTCGGGGCCGGCGGGCAGCGGCTCCGGGTTCGGCTGCGCTCCGGGCCGGGCCGGGCCGGTCGGGACCGCCCCGCCATGGGGACGCCGGGCGCCGGACGCAAGCGGCTGCCGAACCGGGAGCGCCTGACGGCGGAGGACGATGCGCTCAACCAGATCGCCCGCGAGGTGAGCGGCGGGAGGCGGTATCCCCCCTTCTCCCGTCTCCATCCTCCTCCCCTCGCCTTCCCCCACGGGCTCCCCCGAGCGCCGCGCAGGCGCCCCCGGCCACCGGCACCGCGGCGGCTCAAGGGCGAGGTGGAAGCCCTGCTTCACCCCTGCCTGTGCTTCACCGTGCCCGGGCTCCGTGAGGGAAGGGCGTGCGGTGCCGGAGCCGCCCCGCTCCAGCCCCGCCGCAGGGGATGTCCATCGGCCGCTGCTGCCGAGAACCGCTGGGGTTGGTGTTAAGCACTGAAAATAGGCCGCTCGGGTGTGTAATGGATAGGTATAAATCATAGAATGGCAGCGTGGTTTGGGTTGGAAGGGATCCCGAAGATCATCTCCTTCCAAGCACGCTGCCGTGAAACACCTTCCACTGGACCAGGTTGCTCTGAGCCCCATCCAAGCTGGCCTGGAACACTTCCAGGGATGGGAGTGAAAAATGAAAACCAGAATACTGCAAGGTGGTGCTGGGTGTGGGCATAAGTGACCCCTCTCACTTAAAAACTGGTTTTTGTATTGCTGCCCACCAGATGCTGCATTGTGCTCAATGTGACTTTAACCTTCTAAACCAGCTGATTGCTGATGCTTCCTGCCTCCTTTTTCTTCTTAAATTGGTGCAGTGGTGACCAAGATAATGTGAATTTGTTTTTTTATGTTTCCTAAATCTGACAAAGTCTGTTCTCCATCCTTGGTGTGGCAGTCCTTCAATAGGGGAAAGGGGGATAAGCAGCCCTGGGGTTCTTCTCCAGTAGGAAATCTGCGAGAAAGATGGAAAGGGACAGTTTACACGAGCATGTAGGGACAGGACCAAGGGAAATGGATTCAGACTGAAAAAGACCAGGGTTAGACGGAATATTAGGGAGAAATTCTTCCCTAAGGAAGAATTAGGGTGGGGAGGCTCTGGCACAGGTTGCCCCAAGAAGCTGTGGCTGCCCCATCCCTGGAAGGGTCCAAGCTCACGTTGGATGGAGCTCTGAGGAGCCTGGTCTGGTGGAAGGTGTCCCTGCCCATGGCATGGGGTTGATCTGAGGTCCCTCCTCCAGTGCTGCTGCTGAATGTGGGCATCCTCTTCCCCTAGTGTGGGTTATGTGTGTCAGCCCTCCTGGTGTTGCTATGACCCCAAGATGGATTACAAGATTAATTGCTCTTCTGGAAGACTTCTAGGTCTCTCTTGGTTTCCTTTGCTGATTCAGAGCTGCAGCAGGATCAGGTGAATGCTAATGTATTGCTTATTTCTGGTGGCACTGGTAGGTTGAGTTAGCTGTGACATTGCACTCCTCGTTACCATCAATGCCTTTCCAGTTGTTGTGCACCATTTTCTGGTGGTTTGTAGAATCTTTGGAGTGCATCCAGCTGAGTTTTGTGTGAGTGATTCAGATAGTGTGTTCTCTGAAGGCAGATTTTTGTGGCAGGATGCTGAGTAGGTTCCCAAGGATGGAGTTTGAGGTAGGAGGACAAGAATGTCTCATGTCCTGGACATGAGATAGCAAGTAAGAGTGATTGTGCTGTCTGTTAGAGTCATGATAATATCCTAAGAATTGTTTTGGGATGAGGGTTTGAATTCCACAGATGTGTCCTGGCTGTGCTGTCATTTGATCAAGGAAGGCATCAGTCTCTAACAAGGAACCCAGCTGCTCTTTTCTGTTGCACGTTTTTCTCCCACTTTCTCTTTTCTTTATCTTAGATCTGCTTTTCACTGCATTGTGTAATGGTTTGAGGACTCAAACACTGTGGTGGTTTGTGTTTTGTTATTTTTTTTCCCCTTCCTTCTCCTGGGGATTATTTAAAGGACAACTCCATTTCCTCAAAAAGCCCAACACAAGCATGTCTTTTATCTTTTCCCTTGAGTGCTAAAACTGTGAGCTGCCAAGTTCAAGGTTCAGCATTTTCCCATATTATTTTATCTATTTGCATTACCCTGTCTCGGAGCACTTTAATTGTTCTGTTGTTTAACTGCCTGTTCTCCACACAAAGGATCCCAGATGAATCCTTCTGGATGATCCAGAATATGTCAACTAAACCTTTTGTCTCTCATTAGCAAGGATGCTGGGAGCCTCTATGTTAAGAAGGTGGGAAGGTTGCTGATATTTTGGCTCTTCCAGCCTTCCTCACAGGTGTTTAGACAAAGCTGGGACACAAACACGTGGCTTTTGCACATAAATTTTCACTCCTCTCTTGGCCTTGGTCCTTTGTTATCCAGAAGCCAGAGGTGATGGCAAGTTTTTTGCAGATCCTAGAGTCTCATTTTCCCTATGGGAAATTATATATATATATTCCATATGGGATAGCCCAAGAGAGCATCCAAACCAGACTGATTCACAGAGCTACCTTTTATTTTGTGGTTATTTTGGCAAACCCACCGTTCCCACTCTACTATGTGCTCCTATAAGAAGACAGCAAGACTTGCAAGGACTTTGTGGAACTCCTGCCATTTGAATATTGAATTTGTTTGGATTTGCAGCTGGGATGTCTTGCTCTGTGTCTTGCACAGCCCAGGAGAGAGCCTGGCGTGGTGAAGAGGGCAGCGAGAGCGAGCGTGAGGGGAAGTAACTGAGCAAGAGGAAGGAAATTGTGAGAGTGAAGCATCTTGTAGTGACAGGGGTTTAGTAGCAGTATTGGTCATGTTAAGCAGTAGTGGTTTTAATGATGGAGGCAGTTTCTGAAGTAGTTGATCACCTTGTCTGGAGCTATTCAGAGCAGAGGTGGAAGGTGCAGATCCCTTCCATCAGGAAAGGGTAGTGCTGTACCGCCAGATCCTGCAGGGTTTGACAGGCACGATAATGAAGTGGATGGCAAATATGTAAATATAATTAACACGAAACACGGTGTTCTGAGTTCCTAACAGACTCACAGGCTGCCACTCACAGGATTTGCTATTCACACACCTGCCCTGTGCTGCTGAGCTTGTTTTTTCCTGGGCGGCAGCACGGCCGATCGATGATCGGCTTCTCCGCTGTCAGGCCGGCCTCCACACCAGCAGATTATTCCGTGTTTAGGCCAGTGGAAACTTTTGGGCTCTTTCATTGCCCTCGGTGAGCCCATGATAGCAGAGTTTGCAGAGTCCAGCACTTTGATACTGCTCAAGGTCTTTGCCAGCAGAGCCAGCGGGAGCCGCGTGCTGCGCGCTCATCTGTGGCTGGGGAAGGCGCAGTCCTGCCCGGCTGAACCTTCCAGGAGCCGCCTTCCTGCTTGGATTACGTGGCTTTGATGTGATTACTCGAGACATTGGTTCTTCAAGGAATATTTTTTTTTTGCTAACTTCCACTCGGCTGGCCGCAGTAATAATTGTTCCGTGCTGCAAATCCAGTGAGGAGCTGTGTAAATGAGATATTTCTCTTGTAGGCAGATAATATTAGTTACTGGTTTTCGTTTTCTTGAATGAGGAAGGACAAGGGCCATTTCTTGTTTGTATTAGGAATGTAATTGACACCTTGTTTTGCAGGCAGATGTGTGTTGCACTGCTCACAAAAATGATCCTGCCGGGTGTCCTCTCTCTGCTAGCAATCTTCTTCATCCACCATTTTACAGAGCAGAGCTGTTTAGGTAATAATTAATTTGCAATTAGTAATTCAAGCAGCATAATTTATTTTTTATTGTTAAAGAAAGTAATGTTGCGAGGGCTGTGCCGTCACTCTTTGTACACTTCATGTCACTTTCAAGTCACCTACATCTTTGTAGATACATAATTATTACTTTGTTAAAAACTAGCACGATCCATTTATGGACCATGCATTTGATTATTTCACTGGAGTAATCAGTTTGAGCATTGACCTGTATTCTTAGAGATTCAAAAATTGGGATGTTACACTGCTAGGAAGGAGCAGAAAGTGTTGCTAATTCGAAAAAGCTCAAAATGCAAATGAAACTAGCCAGCCAGGTTTAATGGTTACAGTAAGAAGGCACTAAGTAACTTCAACAGGCTCAATTGGAGTTAAGAGACTAGTGAAGAGATGCTATGATGGTTGAATGTGGAATCTGTTAAATGGAGGGGTTAATGTGGGGGAGAAAACTCTGTTTTATACAGCACTTTGGGTGACTTCCATTAATAGAAATGGAAACAATTTGATACAAGTTGGAGCTAAAGCAAGCAGAGTGGCCATTTGTCCATGGAGCACAAGCCACACAAACTTTATTGAACTGTTATGCAAAGCAGAGCATTTAAAGCAGTGTGTTCCCTAAGGATATACACCCTTAGGATATATTCCCTATAAGATCTGGGTGCCTTGTTAGGGCGGGGGTGGAACTTTTTGGAGCAGTGTTTGGCATTACAGATGTGTGAAGGCTTTTGTAAGCTGGGTGGATGTTCCAAGAGAAGCCCTTACAAACAGCCTGGTTTATGTAGCACCAGTACTTGACTTATTTTTTTATTGCATTACTTTGTGCCTTTAGGAGTGTTCATGGATGATCCAAACAAATGATCTGAGAAAAGCATGTCTGGCTTTTCTGTTCTAGAACAGAGAGTTACGAAAGCAAGGGATGCTCTTGGAGGCCTTGACTCAGCCTGGCTGACCTAAATATAGGAAGGAAGGAGGACTCTGTGGGCGAGGCTTGCCAGTAGGGCGTGGGGAATTGTTCCAGATTTGAGATGATTTTATGTGGCAAATATGCTCTTCATCAAACTCTCCTTTTCCCCTAATGCTTTGCATCCATATATCCAACAAATGGTGTTGGCATCACTTACAGTCTCTCTCCCCCAAAGTAAATGTGGGAAGGAGCAATTTAAAGAAGTGAGATAAAAAATCTCAAGACCCATCTCATGATGGCTAAATGGGTGACTGGAGGCTGTCTTACAATCTGCCTCTCAACTTGAAATAATCAGTTGCCTTTTTTTGTGTCCATGCCTGGCCTGAGTCCCCTTCAGCTGTTCCCTTGCTGTCTGAGGAAGCAGCTGTTTAGGAACTGTGATTCCTGTTCCAGTCAAGCAAGGCACTACTGGTAGGATTAACAGCATGGGAAGCCCAGCCTCTGTCCTTGTGAGCCCAGATGCTGAGCTTGGCTGCAGGATGTAACACTAATCATTACCTCATCTAGAGGTATGTTTTTCCAGGCCTGTTGCTGGATAAAGTTGGAGCTCAAATGTGCTTGCAAGGCTTTCAACACTAGGATTTTATTTTTTTTTCTTCATCCTTTGCTTGCAAGGAGCCTAATCCAGGTAGCATTTTGGGTTTGTGGAGCAAGGCATTTGTCCCTCCTGTCAAGTCAGCAGGTTGCCAAGAGCAGTGAATCTGTCTAGCTAGACTGGAGCATTCGTAGGCAATCCTTAAAATAGCAGCTCTGAAATATCAGCTGTTGTCTCGCTGGTGCTGAAATACTTTTTGGGGAGAAGCTGCCCACTGGAATGTGGGGTATGGTGGGGAGGGGGTGAGGGAGCTGCAGTAAACCAAATTTTCCTTGAGAAAGGTGACTTTGAGGGTTTATATTAAAGCCCAGAGATGGGAAAGTGCATGGTCACTTCAATACCAGAAGCAGAGAAAGCTCCCTCATAACTGGTGCTCTTGCACCTCTGAATCCACCAGTGACACAGCTGGCTTTGCATGGAGTAGAAAAATAAGCTGATTTTTGTGCTTCATCACACAGTAAAGATGAGGGAAGTGCTTAAGGGCTTCTTGTCAGAGGACATTTGTACCCTTTAACTCTCCTTTCCTTCACCTTATTTTAGTTATGGAACAAGAAGTAAGCTGAGGAACTTTCCTGGCTAATGCTGGGAAAATAAACTGGCACTGAAATGAGAACATCACATCAGGCCAAAAATATATTTCCAAAGCATCCTTATGGGCAGGCTTGGTGTAGAAGCAGTAGGCTGCAAGAAATGTAAGGCAGCTCTCAAAAGCTTGGCTGCAGAAGATTTATCTGTTGAAATTAAAGCTTGGTGTGGCACAATAAATACTAAATAAAGCAGTGCTCCAGTGGAAGGCATGTGATGGTTTTAGATAGGCAGGAAGAGCCCTGCAGTGCTTGCAGTGTGCAAACGACTTCAGGTACCTGAATGAATTTTCTTTTATGAAGATGTGGAAGTTCTGCTCATGCTGTTAAAAACTCACAGTTCTGAGGGTCTGGAGAGGGTACAGAAGTCTGGGAAAACACAGAAGTAGCACTTTGAGGCTGGCAGGAATGGGCCAGAACTCTGCCCACTGGGAGAGTTTGCAAATGTCCTCACCTAGACCTCAGCACCAAGGGCATTTCCGATTCATATTTGCATGGTTTCTCCTCCTGCCTTTAAACAAACTTAGCTAAGTGGCATGAGGTGTGAAGGACAAGGCTCAGAAGCATTTCCCAGTGAGCAGAGCTAGGAGCACTTTTCTGGCCCAACCAGCTGAGAATGTTGAGTGTTGAGAGAGGAGAAGACTCAAACTCTGACTAATGCTGCTGTTTCCAAAACTGAGCGTTGCTTGTTTTGGGATGTGGATGTGTGCCTAAACCAAAAACTGGGCAGAAATGGGTGGGTCCCTGGCTAAATGAAGCAGTGTCCTCCTGAGATGGATTTGACTTGCACTTGAGCATCCATCCTGCAGTTCTGTGCTCTGTTCTTCCATCCCCTCAATGCTTCATATTTTCCTGTAAGTGAAGTTCTGATTCACTGTGTGCTGCTTCAGGGTGTGGAATTCTGAAAGGAGACACGTTGGTCTTCAAATTGTTTGGGAAGATGTTAGTTTTGCTAGAACTTGCACATTTTTATGTCTGAAATTAAAATAATCTATTTCTGGGTTGAGGAAGGATGGATGTTTTGGGGTTTGGATATACTTGAACACAAAGGGCACAGCTCTGGTCTGAAACTTCAAGTGACTAGTTCTGACTTGAAAGTTTCACTGAATACATTGAAATAACTTTTGTTAATTTAAGGACTTAAGATCCTGTTTGATGCCAAGAAAAATGAGTGTCTGAGCTAATTGCTCATTAAAAATGTCTGACCTAGAAGTGAGAAGTTGATTACTTCAGGGAGTGCTTTCAGTAGGAAATAGCCTGGGTGTGATAGGAGGAGAGGTGGATTTGCTCAGTGGCATCTGCCTTGCCCTTCTGTGTGCCTGTGAGCCAGCTTGGCATGGGCTGTGGGTTTATCCACCTTGGCATGGGCTGTGGGTTTATCCACCTTGGCATGGGCTGTGGGTTTGTCCACCTTGGCATGGGGCTGTGGGTTTGTCCACCTTGGCATGGGCTGTGGGTTTGTCCACCTTGGCATGGGCTATGGGTTTGTCCACCTAAACACTCCTGCAGCTTCTCACAGTTGAGCTGGAGACAAGGAAAGCGATCTCAAAGTGCCAAATCCGAGCTGTGTTCCCATCTCAGGTGTGGTGAGGAGTGAGGAAGCCTCTTCCTTTCTTACTGCTTCTACTCCTGGCTGGTTTATCACCTCTCTTTCCTCCTTCCTGCACACTGCTTTTCTCTGCAAGAGTGGAGTTTCTTCTGTCACACAGCTTAACCCTCATATTAGGCTTGCAAAAACACCGTGTGCCTTCTGCTTCTCCAACACTTTGTGAGCTCTTGGAGACAATATTTAGATTTTATTTTTGTGTTATGTGGTGCTGTGCTAGAAATCTGAGGCTTTGGTACACCCTAATTGCCAGGTGCATCACTGTGGCCATGTTCCTATTTTTGGTAATCAGGTATGAGAGTGCTAGTTGTCTTTGGCATGAGAAGAAATGCAAAGGCAGTAGTTGGGTCTCAGGGCTGCAGTTTGCTTTCCTTTTAGCTCTTGGAAGGTTTATATGAACGAGACTGGAATATTCAATTTGTATCCAAACTTTTGTCAAAGAAATAGCAAGATGGTATCTCCAACTGGCTTCCTCAGAAAGAGAGCTGGGCTTTTCCTACATGATGTCATTACTTGCAGTTTTTGGATGTAATTAGTGTCAGATTGATTTATCTCTCCCAGAACGGCCGAGTTTACTGGAAGAGAGTTCCACAAAAGGAGTTTATTTGTGTGTTTGCTGTTTGGGCAGTGATTTGTGTGTTGATATTGCCTGCAGTGCAGTGGTGATGCCTCTGTCCCACTGATGATTCTCTGCAAACCATTCCCCAGTCCAACAGATGCTCTGCTCAGACAGGGAATGTAAAGGAGTAATATTTCTTCCCTCCTGCTTTCTGCTTGTGCGTATCTTGTGACCTTTCCCTTCGCCAGCATCTGATTTAAATTTAATATTCCCTTTTTTCCCTTTGCCCTCCTCTTTTGAGTACTTCCTACGTCCCAAAATAACCTTTCTCTAATCCCACTGAATACCATGTTTAGTTGAGTCTGTCTCTCGTGCCTGCCTTTGCCAGCCCTTTCCAGTAGGCAGAAATGGAATACAGGAGGATCTGGCACGCTAAAAGCTGGGTCAGGTTTTTAAACTCATTCCCTCAGGTCAGATGGATTTCAGGCATCCCCACTTGGGTCTTCTAATTATGGAGCATTTATCAGCTAACATGCTGGGATGACAGGAGAGCAAGGAAAGGCTCTTGGTGTGCCTCACATGCAGAAAAATCCCTGGGCTCTGGTCTCCTATCGGACTCTTGTAGCTTCACATTTTTTCCCTTTTAAAACACACGTTGCTCCAGAGTCAGATAGTTGAGATATGTCTGTTTTTATCAGTGCCAAAGTGCTGCAGTCTTCACACAAACCCATGGAATTGTATTTGCTTCTGCTGACTACAAACAGAGGAAACAGCCTACTGCTTTCTTTGGTTTTGTTTTTTTTTTTAATCTGTATTTATGTTTTATTTCTCTCTGATCGCAAACTTGAAGTTCTTTCAACAGACTTGCCAGGGTAATAGTAGACACAACTCTTAGGAAACAAGTCAATTTTTTGATGGTCTACAACCCCTATTTCTTTGCTGTGCAACTGTGCATTTCCCATAAGCTGTTTTCCTTAAAATGTCTGTTCTCCCATATGAAAAAAAATATGTGTGTTGGTCTTGGTTTGCTTCTTTTGCTGCATGTGCTGCCAGGCTCTAAGAGGATTTACACTGACAAATATGTTGAACCAACATCTGTTGAAAATGAAAGTGGGCTTTTGGGACATGTTTTGTGATACCCAAAGGTCACTCTGCTCCATTGTCTCTTGCATATGAAATTGAAATCTGCCCCGATGTGAAATGAGTGTGTTGGAACAGTGATGTGACCTAACCTTTACATGAACTGTGGAGGAATCCAGGGGCTCTGGGAAATCCTGTGGATACAAGAGATAATGTTGCTGTATGTAGAGAATGTCACTGTTTTATTTATAGAGTTACACTGTGTTTTTAGGAATATTTGTGCATTCTTGTTTAATTACCCTGGGGAAAAAAAAAAATCATTATTTGGTGAACTGCAGCAAGTGAAGAAAGGTTCTCTGTATGTGCTGGTGAAGTGATTTTGTATCACTGATGGGATAAGCACATCCTGTCAAACTGAGCAATAATTTTCAGTCAAGAGGTAACCCAGAGCTTTCTGTCTAACCAACCTGCAAATTTAGCATTAGAAAATAAAGATCAGTGGGTTTGCAGAGCTGTTACAAAAACCTAGCCTCATTTTCTAGGGGAGACTGAACCTGCTAGAACAGAAACAAGTTTTTTAGAGATCTGAATTATCCAGAGATGCTTCTCTGGGGTCTGCTGCCTGTGTTGCTGGCTGCACAAGGCTCCTCTCTCAGGCTTCCCACTATAAAATCAATACAGTGCACCCAAAAGAAGTCTTTTTGTTCTGTGAGTTACAGCAATCAGGTATAAACCCCTTAGGAGTAACCTTTCTAAGATTTCCTTGCTGCACCTCAGAAACTGGTAGAAAACCTTAAGGGAATTGGGATTTCATTGTAATTTCCTCTGATAGAATGTGATTCTCCAAGGGCTCAGCTTTTGCTGCTGGCCTATCCCACTCTCTCACCACTTGTTGTTTCTTTGCCATTTTTCAAACACAGCTGCACAGGTCTGCACAATTTGAGTGTTAAATAGATTGTGTGACTGAGGATACAATTTATAATTCCATCTGCTGGGTGGTAAAGGCTGCTAGGGAAAAATGGAGCAGGCAAGGGAGGCTGCTGGTGCATTCCAGGTGGCATTCTGTGATTTCCAGAATTCCAGTAAAATTCCAGTAAAAATAGCTGTGGAGGTCACTCTTGCTGTACCCCTAGGCAAGGTGTGTGTAGCCCAGTAGCACATTTGAAACTGAATTAATTTGTTGGTGAGAGGGTTAGGGCACAGATTCTCCAGGTAATCCATTAGTGCTCAGCCCCAGTTTGGAGGCAGTAATCCCCTCCCACCCCCACACAAAAGCTGTCCAATCGTTTCTCAAACAATGCTGTTTTTTTAGCCCTAATCCCAGTTGAAGGGTGGTTCAGCGCCATCACTGAACCCTGGGCAAGTTCTCTTGCCATGTCCTGGCTCTCTCTCGGGGAATTCCTCTTCCCAGGAGGGAGAGGATTGTGGAATCATAGCAGCATGAGAGGGTAACTCCTGTCCACCAGCCAGGTAAGACCATCTCACCCATTTCTGAGCTGATTGCAGTAGTGAGGTACAGAGAACAGTGTAGTTTTAATTTTTTTCTTTTAATTTATTTTTTTGACAGGTCTCTTAAAATTGCTGCAAAAGTGTGAATTTTTTTTTTTTAAAAACCCCTTGTTCCCTGTGAAATATCCTCTGTGTGCTTTTTCTGCAAACTGAGTGTGGGACTTGGCTCCTCTCCTGGAGAGCCGTGGTTTCAGTGCCGTTGCTAAATGTTTGAAGTTTGATATTTGTGCTTGAAGGACACAAAATCCAGTCCAGCATGGTGTAGTGGAAGCTGTTATCCATCCTCTGCAGCATCCAGCTGTACTAACAAGAAAAGCCCAGCTTTTTTAAGGTGGTTTCTCTGGATTTAGACACTTTCCCTTATATCAGATTTGCTCAAGCAGGTTGTGGCATTCCCTTGGTGGATGTTACAAATGGAGAATTTCAGCCTGTGTTTGAAGTGTTCTGCCTTTCCCTTGAGGATATGAATTAGCCTGAGGGAGAGCTGTGGGCTATTTCCTGTAGCAGAATATCTAAATTAACCAGAAGCACAGCCCCTCTGCAGGAAGGTGGTACAGTTTGAAGAATTCCATGAAATTCTTTCCCACCTGGATCTCTCCAAACACTTCTTACACAAAGAACTTGTCGAGAGCTTAACAAAAATGTGTTGCAGTGAGGGGCATGAAAAATCACAATTTTTACAGTAATTCCCTTGTATATGGTGATTTATTTTTGTTTTACAGGAGTTTCTCTCAGATGGCATATTTGAAACATGGCTTGTTTCATATATAAAATAAAAACAGTGACCCCTGGTGACATCTCTTGTAGAGTCCCTCATGCAATATATTTTATAGACTGCACTTCTGATCTTCTCCAGTGCTTATGATGACTCTGGGCCCTTCTTTTAGATTTCATATAAAATCAGTGCAGTTGGAGAGGGTGGAAAACCAGTGCCTTGCAGCTTGTAACCATTGCACAATATCCAACAAAACAGCACATTGTAAACATAATAATAAAATGGTCTATTAACAAATTGCTTTATTAACTCTAATCAGTCTAAAGAGCTAAATTTAATTAAATCTGCTTGTGGATGAGAACATTCCACTCATGGAAGGGTGCACTAAAGGTCATCTCCTGTTTTGAATCTTAATGTTTGCACGTGAAAGTTTGTTTTGTCTTTCATTTGCTTGAGGTCAGGCAGGGATGTGCCTTTAAGGGTTTATTAATGTTAATTGTTTGAAGAGGTTTTGTCTTCCTGCCTTTTTGTGAGAGAAATTAGGAATATACCTATAAGGCATGAGGAAAAACTTTGTCTATTAGATGTATGCAGTTGCAGGTATTTAACACTTTTTGAAATGAAAGTGATGTGCAAAAGGAGATGGAACCCTTTGTTATGATACTGTTTTGAACTCCCACTTATTAAAGTACTTAACTCTAAATAGTAATTTGTTTTTTAAATATCTTGAATTTTAGGTCAATCCTTTCCAGGGCAAAAGGTTCTTAAATGAGGAAAAAGGAGAATATCCATTTTCAGATACATGGCTGGGAAAGGAAAATGCCACTGAGTGCAGATATGAAACCTTTTTCACTACTGAAAAGTTGTCTTGGACTTATTTTTTTAAAGGATGCTCAAACAGTATGGAGTGTCCACATTTCTGAGTGGCTTCTGCAGCATTATCCCTTGTTTGGACATCTTTGTAATAAATTTTAGAAGAAGGCTCTGGAACATCTGCCTTACCAGGAGAGTGTTCCAACACAGTGATTTTTGTCCTGCTGTCAATGAGCTGTGGGATTGAGGATCATAACTGTTGCAATGAGGGCTTAGCAGAGATGAAATAACAATGATTTTGACTCCCTGACAGTTTCAATAGTGCTGATAGCAAATGATAATGTGGGGTCTGTGTAACCTGGTTTGATTGTGCAGTCTGGTCACAGACTTTAAAAGAAATGCTGTGTGCCACCTGAGGTGAGGAGTGCTGAGCAGTCAGTGCTGCCCAAATATTGGGGAGACACGTGCTGAAGCAGAGAACAGGAGTTCTGGGAACTGGACAGGTTAAAAATCCTTCAGCAATCATTAGAAAAATTAATTTCCCTTGTGTTTTTTACATTAGACTCCAGGAAGTTCCACGAGCTGACACCAAGGGCATGGCAGGAAATCCTTCCTGGCAGCCAAAAGTCTCAGTGTCACCTTGGGAAGGCTTGCAGAGTTCTATAAACTTGATAAATTTGTTATACCTGTGTTATTTTACTGCTGAAAACCTCAGGTGTTTTTATTTCTGTGTGCAGAGTTTTATAAATTTGACCAAGGGTAACTGTGTTATACCTGTGTTCTGTTACTGCTGAAAACCTTAAGTGGTTTTATTCCTATGTGGGATAAAACACTCTTCTGTGAGTAAATGCGTGCTGGTTTCTTGGATGTATTTTTAATATTAAAAAAAAGGCTGGGGATGCAGAGGGGAAGAAAACAGAGGCCTGGGAGAAAGGAGAGATGCTGCTAGGGAGCAGCTGATAAGTTCTGGCAGCAGTGCTGCAGCTTTGTCACTCCTGCAGGGTTTTGTCTGCTCCTGGCCTCAAGTCTTTGTTTCTACTGCCTTGAATGATGTTCTTTACAAAAGGCTTTGCAAACTTAAAGAAACTCAGTAATGAAGTGTAAGTGGTAGGTGTGATGGCTTTTTTTCAAAGGCTCTCTGCACTCCAGCTCCTTGAGAATTACGGGGTGCTTTGAAAATAACTCCAAAGGGGGATTTTTTTTTTCCCCCCTCATCCAGGAGAGCTTGGATTTGGCGTCAGGCAGGCTGTATAATTCAGACATACTGTGCACCAGACAGGCAGTTTATATATAGAAGCAACACACTTCTAGTACTGTCTTTAATGTGCTAAGCTTGACAGAATTCCATCTGAGTGAGATGCAGTAAGTGGTTGCTCTGGCTGGATTTGCTAGCTGATGGAGACTGGGGGGAAAAAGGGAAGGTGTGCCCTGGTAAACAAGGGAAATGCAGATAATTAACATCATACATTGAATTGTTTCCTTCAGAATATTATATATGCTTTCAAAAGGGTCAATAGGGCAGTTATGTGATTTATTGATTTATTTATTGTGACACTCTTCCCTTTGCTTTTGCCTCAGTTGTACAACAGGAAAGCGGGCATGGGATGCACTGAGATGAAATATTCATCCCAATGCTACCAAACCAGGACAATTATATAAATGGATTTAATTTCCAGTTCTGTAGTGTTTCAGGGGGTTCTTTGTGAAATGTGACCTGATTGTGCAGGGAGCACCTTGGGAAGTACAGAAATGAGATTTTTTTTATTTAACATAATGGGCCTAGTTGATAATCTTCTATGCTTAGTTATTTATTTGATACAGCTTTTCTTGCACAATAGTTTTAAAACCAGTCCTATTTTTATAGTACATGAAAATACTTAGGCAGGGTGGGAGTCAGCAATAAATATTTTTATTCCCTAAAGTGGTGGCTCTTGGCCAATTTCTGTGCTCTTACTTATCAGCTGCTGGTCTTAATTCTGCTGAATTCAAACTTTTTTTTTCTTTTTTTTTTATCTCTGAGAAGCAGGAGTAATTATTCATGCATGATTCCTGCTCCTGAGTGTTGTTTCATTAATGAGATGCTGTGATTCCACAGTTCTTGAAAGGAGTTCGTTCAGGGGCCTGGCTGTGCCACTGCCCTGTGTGACACCATGCAGCTCAATCAATAGAGATGTTGGCTTCAAAGTGTCCTTGTGTTTTCCTAAGTTTTATTGAAGATGGAGTCCCTTGAAAGATTGTATGGCTGGCAATGCTCTGTATGATACTTTTTGGATATTTTTTATTTAAGAGAGACCTTTATGCTGGAAGTTTGATTTAATTTCTTTTTTATGGGATAAAAAAAGGTGGATCTGAGCACAGCAAGGAATTTTCACTCTGTTGGTTTATCTCCTCATCCTGCTTGGTTGCTTATGCTGTGAGATTATGCTGCATAAAAATGAAATCCCAAGACAGAACAAAAAAAAAAAAAAAAAGAAAC
This sequence comes from Agelaius tricolor, assembly GCF_023055355.1. Classification (NCBI taxonomy): domain Eukaryota; kingdom Metazoa; phylum Chordata; class Aves; order Passeriformes; family Icteridae; genus Agelaius; species Agelaius tricolor. The sequence goes on from NW_027269270.1 coordinate 253,227, forward strand.
CCCAAACCCCACACACTTACAGCTTCCTAGAAGTTTTGTCAGTCAGTGCTTATTTTAGAAATGGACTAGTTCAGGGGCATGAGAGAAAATTATGGTAATGCCACTGAATGCTTCAGTAGTCAGATGTCAAAGCACTCTGCATTTGTTTTGCTTGAATGCCATTTCATGTTGCTGCTTTTAGAAGATAATGTTCTGCTTGCTCACTTTCATGCATCCCATGCTGGCATCAGCTGTCTCCATCATGGAATGTTCCAAGCTCATCAAATCCAGAAGTTTCAGTCTTCTTTTTGGTTATTCTTAAATGCAGGGCAGAAAACAAGAGCCTGGTTTGTTCTGTTGTCTGGTGGCTTTTTCTACCATAGCTGGAAATTCCAGGGGAAGGGGCTATGGCTGGAATGGAAATGGAGAATGAATTTCCCTCACTTGGACATGGATTCAAACCAGGAGCAGAGTGATCCTGGCAGAGAACTCGGGGAAAATCTGTCAAATGCCACATTGAGCACTGTAACACTTATTCAAAAGAGGAAAAAAGGGAAAATTAATTGATTGTGGGGGAAGAAAATGAGGAGAAAAATGAGAAAGGTGTTCTTATACCTTAAAATATATTTGAAAGCAAATGTTGGTGTTGATTTTACCAGCTGCTTGGAAGTTGTGCCATAATTAAGGGAGGGGACATGATTCTCTGTGCCCATCCAGGGCACCAGTAAAGAATGAGAGCAGAACCCAGTTATGGTGCATCTTTATCCTCCTTTCTTAATTCCCAAGCACTTGCTTCCCTCACTTTTCCTGTTGTTGGAGAGATGAAGCAGAGCTGGCTCTGGAATGGTGTCACCCTAAGGTTCTGTCTTCCCCTCCCTGCTGCTGACTCACATTTGCACCCAAATGGCCAAGTTAACCCCTTAGAGGAGCAAAAATAACAACTCTTCTAGGAGTGCCCAGTGCAGGAAAACTGCTGTCCTTTCCTTTTTTATTTTCCTTTGGAGTTTGGATTTTGCCTCAGGGCTGGAAATGTACTGAGCAGCTCTGCAGGCTGAAGTAGGTCAGAGTGTGGAGTGTCTCAGTCTCTCTGGTTCAGGTGTCACAGAGCTTTTCTGCTTGCTGGCTAACTTTCAACTCCATTCTGAAACAGATTAGAGGTCGTTGGCAGCTTTTTTTGGATACAGCATCTTGGGTATTAGTGAAAACATTGCAGGAAATGCTTTTTTGTTTTCTTTGTTACATAAAGAAGACTTGTCTTTTCCTGCCTGAATTTGGCAAGGTAGGAAGCCAGAATTGAAGGATTATTGAGATGAACTGACTGGAAGGTTAACCTTGCTGTTGATAGTCCTTCACTATCTCCATGTCAGGATGGTTTTAATAATCTAGTGCTGGTCTCTAGCATCTGAAGTCTATTGTAAAGTGATTACATTGGGTGGAATTGCACTTCAGAAACCACAGCCTGAGTTCAGCAGAAATTGCACCGGACCTTCTTTCTGTGAGTAAAAGCTCCCTGGTGCAATGGATGTTGTCTCAGGATACTTCTAGAAGACAAGGATGTATTTAAAAGCAGTACTGATTTACTAGCAGAATCTAGAGAAAATGAGCTTTTGGGCTTGGCAGTTCTTCTCCTCCTCTATTTCATCTTTTTACCAGTGCAAATTTGAGAGATTTTGTCTGTGTGTCCCCAAAGTTTGGCAAGTTCAAACCATATAACTTTAAGTATTTAATTCTGGAGAAGAGACTCAGTAGGACTTATGAATGAGGTGGAAGAATAGACAGGACAAGCCAAGAGATTCTTAATAGTTCTGGCTGCTTTTGTATGTAGTGCACCTTTCATCACTGCTTTTGGACTGGAGTCACTTCCTCACATCCAAGATTTTTGGCATCCTGGCTCTTCTCTTAATGTAGCTGCAGCAGTGTTAGACCACGACTGCTTAGCAGTAACCTCAAAGAACTTTTGGAGGAGAAGAGCTGGAAAAGTATCCTGGTAAAGCTCAGGAGCAGAGCTGTCCCTTCATCTGTTCCTCCCACCCTCAGTGACCAAGTGATGTGTGTGCAAGCAAAGGGGGCAACAAATGACACCTGTGAATGGGCTGGGAGTGCTCATGTTCACCTACTTGTGGTAAAAAAGTGAAAAAACCTCACATAGAGGCCTTTGCATTCTGGCTGTGGCTGAGGATTTCTCCCATGCAGGAGGGCTGAAAGCTTAGCTCGTTTCTTTTACAAGATTATGTTGCAATCACTTGGCATCTGAAGCCAAGCTTTGTCAAAAAAGACATTGGAGATGACAGCTGAGAGCTGAAGAACTGGCACACCTAAAAGGGGAGGGACTTGTCACACTTGTTGCTGCTCAGATTCTGTGCAGGGTTCTCTGAAGATGCTGCAGATGCAATATTAACCTTCCCATATGGTGTGTGAGAGTGGAGTTTGAGGGGCAGGAAATCTCTGTGTGACAGCTCCAATTGAACCAGCCTCTGTTGGACATCTCCCTCTGCTCTCCCAGCTTGGCAGCTCCAAGTCCTCCCCTATTTCTGCTCCTCTAAGATGGCAGTGTCTGCTTTTCCCCTTGGGACAGTCACTCCTTACCTAAAAACCAGATTTCCTAATTGCTGCAAAATACCAGTTTACAGATCCCACTGAGCCTAAATATATCCCTGGTTTTTAATTTATGAAGCATGGCACTCCAAACAGGCGTGGAAGTAAAAAGATTTATATGAAAGCTTAAGAGGAGAGCATCAATTCTTTTCAACACTTCCTCTGAAGCCCATTTTGTATCTCCAAGTGAGTTTTGAAAGGGCTGTTGCAGACTCATAGTTGGATGCTGAATCTTGTCCACAGAGATATTCATGTTTATCAGTTTCAGCTGCTCATTGCACTGAGTGAAGCAGCTCCATCATCCTGAGCAGTTCAGGATGACACATGATCAAATTGATTCTTTAAAAAAAAAAAAAAGCCCTCAAAAAATTGCTCAAAGCTTTGATTTGTACTGGTAATTATGGCTAAAGACCTCTCTGAGTCTTACAATTAACTTTAATAACCTCATAAATATTCTCCAAATATAATTAAGGGAAATTACATGTTAGGGAAATAAAGATTAAGTGGCTGTGTTGGTAGAGGACTAATAGGCCCTAGCAGAGCTGTGATTTACAAACAAGACCTCACAGAGAAAGTGGCAGCTGTCTGGCAGGGATTTTGTTGATACTTCTAGTTTGAGCAGATAGTATTGTTTATACACCTTGTGTATCAAAATTAATAATTATCTTGGATAATTTAAGACTGGTCAACACCAATATCACCAATCTGTGCTTGGATTTTTGAAGGCTTGAAAGGTAAGTTGAGCTTGAATGTACTCCCATTACCCTTTTTCCCATTGGATGGGAAGGGTGAGAGAATCTTCCCCAGAGTCCTTCCCAGGCAGGGAGGCACAAATAAGGAAGGGCTGTGTTACATGAGGGAGTTATGGGAGTTATTTGGACTTGCTCGACAGCTGCAGCCCTCTGCTCTCGTGTGAATGGTTTCCTTTTTGTCACAGTGCTTATTTTAATGAACTCCATCTGCACAGAGCTCAGTCCATCACAGAGAGCAGCTCATGATCCCTGTGGATGCACTGTGCATGCCATGAGCTGTCCAGTCTATCAGGTTGCACATGAAAGCTGGATATGAAAACAAGCTCATCGTCTGCAAAATTTATTTTGTAGTGAACTCCCTAGGGGGTTTGTTGTCATTTGGTTTTAATTTTTTCTTATTTTTCCTCCCCTCCGAAAGTCATGATGATAGTGGCTTACCATTTGGGATTTTCCTGCAGTGGAAAGTAATCTTTTTTTCTGGAATCTCTGATTTTAGTCAGATATTGATGTAGAAACTCGATGTCCTGTCCTTCAACCTCTTGCCAAGACAAATATGACAAAGGAAATAGAGCGGGAATATTTTATGGCAAATTCCATCTGAAATCAAAGAACTTCTTTTAAAACAGAAATAAGGAAGCAGAACCAAATAGAAATAGAAGAGAAATAACTTAGATTTGTTAATAAGATTTAATTTTTAGCCTCAGCTTGCTCAGGTAAAGTTGCTTCTGCCTGAATCTAAATATATGAAGGATGGCATCCAAAGCTTACTGGGAATATATGGTGCAGCATATTTTCCTTTTCCTCTGCCATAGGTTGCACATAAATCCTCAAACAGCTCACCACACCAAAAATAAGGCTGTAAAAATATCTGAGCACATGGAAAAATACCTCTCCTGTTGCTAGCACATTAGAAATTAAAAGAATTAGACCGTTTGAGGCAGTAGGCGGGGACCTCTTAAATTAGCAACAATTCCCTGAACACAAACATCCAGGTTTTGGGCAGATTTCTGGAAATGAGCAAGGCAGTGCTGGCACTGAGATGACAGTTCCTAAGTAGTATTTCAGAGGAAGTGTTTGTCTGAGGGTTTGAACAATTTCCAGCAGCTGACATTTTGCAACCAAAAGTGTGCCAAATTAGGTAATTTACGGTGCTTTTTCGCTCTTTGTGCTCCACTTGCTTCTCCTTAGATTGCAGCATCCACACAGAGAATTCCTGACTTAATCTGTGACTGCCTGAGAGCATGAATTAGTCACCTGAGCACTTCTAATAATCTTAAAATGACACTGTGGAGGGGAGCTAATGCCTTAGGCTGTCGCTGGTGGGATCTGTAAACTCTCATCTGCAGCTGTCAGGTCTGTATTGATAAGGAATTGCTGTTGCAATTGGATGCCTGTGATAACAATTAGGATGGAAGAGATGCAGAAAAGAAGCTCAGCTGTTAATCTGGGCATGGTCTGCTGCTGGAGGCTCCTTGGTGCCTCCTTTGGACACTTTCTAATGACTTTCTATCCTCCTTATATTGTGGTGCCCAAAGTGCAAACAGTAATCTCTGCACTCAGTAATCTCAGTCTCCCAGGCAGATTTGGGAGCACTCTCAGTGCTTTTCCTATTAATGAAAAGTTAATGCCACCCACTCCCCACAAATCCTGTGGAAGCAAGAAAGGGAGAGTATTTTACAACTTCCTCTGATCAGCATAGCTAAGAAGGTGCTAAAATTCAGGATACTGCAGCTTCTTGGTCCTGTTTCTGAGGCATTTCTTCCATTAAAGGTTAAAGATATCTTTAATATCTTAATTATCAGAAGACAGGATGTTCATTCCTAGACTTTAGCCACAAACTGAGCTGTTTGTGTCTGGTGTGGCTGAGTTTCATTTCTGTTCAAAGGAAGCAAAGTTTACATGGATGCTCTTGTTCTCCTGGTGAAGCAAGAATTCCTTGCTGTGTCTCCAGGCAGCTTTTTTCCAGCATGTGTAGCTTTCATCACTTCCAGCCCTGAAGTTGGGAATAAAAACATTCTTTTCAGGTGAAATCAAGTGTTGATGAAGAATTTAGCCTGTCTAGATTGTGCTCTGTAGGACTGAACTTCCATTGCTCCCAGGGCTGTGGATGCTTAGACAGTGGGGGTGACTTTAGTTGGTTGTTTTCATGAATTTGTCCTTTTTTCTGTTTGTAAAAAACACTCTGCTCAGGTGTATGAACAAAGTGTCAGCTGGCAAAAATAAAAACTAATGCTAAACACGGGGTGAGAATAAAGGGATTGGGGCTGGATTAACCAGGATTTTGCTGGAGTACTGGGTTAGAAATTCACTGTATCATGTGCCAAGGCTCCCGTCTGGCTGAATTTGCTGAAATGTTGAATTTTAAAAATTGCAAAACTAAAACAATGATAGACCCTTCTGTACTAATGGATATGTCAGATTTTTATATAGACTGTTGTTGATGTTGGTTTAAGTTTAGATTTGGAAAAATCAAGACACTGCCCATTTTTAAATGCAGTTTTCTGTAAATACCTGTGTGTTAACAAAGCTTAGTAAGCTTTTTACTTAAGACCACTTCATCCCCAAGTCCTCTGGAGCAGCATGGACACTTTGAAACCCATCAGCTACCAGTGAATTTGAAATCAAAAGCCTAAGGGTCAGATCTGTGAAAATATTTTTTTCACTATCTATCTCTCAGTGACTTAAAACCCCCATCTTTATAGTTTTGTGCATTTTTTAACATCATGGTCATGCAGTTAAGGGTCAACTCAGAGACCTTGGAGTGGTCTCCCACCACTGTGGCTTTGTCACATCAGGGCTGATGTGAACATTGCACAGATCCTGATCTTGTGTTCCCTGAAAGCTTGAAGGAAATGACTCCTGTAGGTTTACATCCTGAAAACCTGTTTATGAGTATCTGAGGAGAAAGGTTCATATTTAAAAGGTTGATTTTCATCATTTCCAGTCTGAGCAGTGGTTGGTAATGGTGGCGACAAGAAGGGAAAAAGTAATTTTAAAGTACATTTTAAAGTAATGGAAGAAAGGAATTTCTCAATAAGTTTTTGTATTCCAGTTTCTCTTGGAAATGGTTTCCTGGAAAGCCTGATGAGGACCATTGCTTGGGAAGCTGGGACTGAGAGTGCCTGGGGGAAGTGCAGTGTGAGTCCAATGGAGTGGTCTTTGAGTGCTTTAGTGAACACATTTTAAAGATAAAACCAGCACAAGAACTGTTCTGAATCCACGATGAAACGCCCCTGCAGCACAAAGGGTTTAAATGTCACTGTGAGGCATGAAAGTCTTGGTTTGGGGAGAAAAGACTATTTTTGTACAGCTTGTGTGCTAGAAAAAAACGTGGTCACATAACTGTCAATTCTGATGCTTCTTTAAGATCAGGAATATAATATCCCACTTATATTTAGCAGAACTATGGCTCTGTGTGAACGCTTGAACATTTGTTCTTTTTGTAAAGGCTATGGCAGCTCTGTGGGATTCAGAGCAGTGCTGGTGCTTTTTGACACTGAGGGGCTGCAAAGGTGAGGTTTTAAGTACTCTTCATGTTAAGACAACATAGAAAAGCCCATAAAAACCCACTAAATAATTCTATTTATAAAGAGCATTGTTGCCAGCAGACAGGCAGGAATCTAGTTTTGGAGGGTGATGTGTGCTGTGAGGAACATGCAGCTTTTCCAGAGTCCTTTCCTGGCTTTCCTGTCATCAGAAAGGCATTTGCTCGTAGTAAATGTATTTAATGAAACTAATTTTAGAACTACAGGTCAGCACTTAAATTTGTTTTCTCCTTGTTAGTCTCACAGCTAGATCAGGCCCTAAATTTTATAACAAACAGGACTTCCAGGTCTCATTCCTTCTCCCTGTGCCAGAGCTGTCTTTCACACAAATGAAAGAACCCAGTTGTCACCAGTTTTGTACCCTTTCTAAGTCAGATTCCATTTTTTAACACTTGAATCATATTTCCAGCGCTGGGGTGGTGCTTTCCCCCCCTTTTCTTACTCAATTTTCCCTTTGTTCCCTCTCCTTTATTTCTTTTGTTAGTGACAGAAATAGCGGTTGCGCAAATCAGCAGCGTTGTCACCGGGAGACATCACAGCGTGAAGGTGGTGAAAAATGGCCAGTTTTCTTTCCTTTTTTTATTTCTCTTTCTGCACTGACACACCACCAGAGGGATGAGCAGAGAACTCACTGATTTCCTATGATTTTTCTATTTTCCTATGATTTTTCCTGGACAGGGAGCAGTGGAGTGGTTGGTTCAGCTGGGCTGAACCAGGGGGACTCTCAGAGTGTCCCCTGTGTGGAAAACACCAATCACATGTTTTTTTAAAATTTTAAAAGTTTAATGATAATAAAATGGTTGTAAAAATATCAATATAAATAGAGAAATAATAAATTGCACAATTTGGATTAGGGCAATATGAGACAATAGAAGCAAAGAGTTATGATTGTCCAGGATTGTCCTTTTTTGGGGCAGCATAAGCCCAAAAAAGGACCCACATTAACAGAGGATTAACCCTTAAAAGCAATAACCTGTTGCATATTCATACACTTCATAGATGATGCATAAATTCCATTCAAACAGAGGATTCTGTCTGGGCAGTGTCAAATTCTGCCTCTGAATCCTCTTCACGGCTGAGCAAGGTGGGAAGAAGTTCATTTCTTCTGATAACGGGGCAATAAATTGTTTTTCTCTGAAAGATTCGGGTGTCCTGTGGCTGCTATCTCGCTGCAAGTCCTTTCTTTAAAAAAACTATCCTACATAGCATAGTTTCTATTTTAACCTTATGTTATAACCTAAAATATTTAACACACTATTTAAGAAAATTAATACAGCATAACTTTCTAACACAACACATATAATATTCATTTGAATATTTGCAAAAAACCAATCATAAAACACACATTTTTCATTCACACCTTGGCATCCGAGCCGGGCTGATTCCTTGGAGCGGCGTGGCTGGAGTGCCAGTGCCATCTGTCCCCTGTCCCTTGGATCCGTGTGGCCGAGGCCGGGGGACAAACGGGCTGGGGCTGGGTGGCAGCTGCCGTGCCTGCTCCGGGCATTAATTCCCTAAGGAGATCGGATCAAGCCGTGCCTGTGGAATGGGGATAGCGCAGGATGGAGAAACGTGTGAATTCCGTCTGGAAATGCCAAAGGGAGTATTCAGGTTGTGCGGCTGCCCCTGAGGGCACCCTCTGCACAGAGGGTTTTGAGAGGTTTTTAATCGGCCTGGTTAGGGTTCTTCCTGCTGCAGGGGTTTGGTGGCCCCCAAGGAGGGTTTGGTGGCCCCCCAGGAGGGTTTGGTGGCCCTGGCAGGGTTTGGTGAAGGTTTGGTGGCCCTGGCAGGGTTTGGTGGCCCTGGCAGGGTTTGGTAGCCTCCAGGATGGTTTGGTGGCCCCCAGGAGGGTTTGGTGGACCTGGAAGTGTTTGTGGCCCCGGCAGGGTTTGGTAGCCCCCAGGAAGGTTTGGTGGCCCTGGCAGGGTTTGGTGCCCCTCAGGAGGGTTTGGTGAAGGTTTGGTGGCCCTGGCAGGGTTTGATGGCCCAGGCTGTGTTTGTGGCCCTGGCAGTGTTTGGTGGCCTCCAGGAGTGTTTGGTGGCCCCCTGGCAGGGTTTGGTGACCCCCTGGCAGGGTTTGGGTGACTCCCAGTAGGGTTTGATGGCCGTGGCAGGATTTGGTAGCCCCCAGGAGGGTTTGGGTGGCCCCCAGGAGGGTTTGGTGAACGTGGCAGGGTTTAATAGCCCCCAGTAGGGTTTGGTGGCCCCCAGGAGGGTTTGGTGGTCCTGTCAGTGCTTGGTGGCCCTGGGAGCGTTTGGTTCCACCTGCTGCTGGACGTGGCAGAGGCTCAATCCTGGCCATCATCAAAGGAGAACAAACCCTTCGTCTTGGCTTCGTGGTGGTGAGAATTGGTTGTTATTGCAATGTCACAGCAAGATTTAAAAGCTCCAACAGATCCAGGGAGAATGATCAATACTCCCAGCAGTGCAGTTCTGTGGGATTTACAGGACTAATAAAAACCACAATGCACAAAGAGGGAAATAGGATAAACACTTAAATTTCCTCATAAAAGAGATGGCTGGGATGAAAGCTGTACAATGTTTTGCTGTAAGGAGGTGGGAGTGTATGACTTTACTGTGACTGTGGTAATGCTTTCCTTTTCCGGAGTATATTTAATCCATGGGAATCTGCATGAAAGTCAGGAATGTATTCTAGGAGTAGCACACTAAACCTGTCACCTACTTTGCTAATTATGTGCCATTTTGAGAACAAAAGCTAAACCATGTGAAACATCTAATATAGAGCAAACTCCATGTTTAACCCTGATCAGCTGAGTGGTTTGTTATATGTGGGTGATGGTATTGGCCAGATAAATCAGGTACTGCTGACCCTGGTATCAGTGCTGTACTTGCATTGTCCATCACAGCTAGAACCCTTATATAGACAAATATTTAGGCAAGCTGTGATCTCAGCTGAATCTCGCCAGAACACCAACATTTAAAAGGGTATTTTATTAGAAAGAGATGAAAAATCCGTATTTGTGAAGAGTAAATATTGCAACCTAGCTGCAACAATGTGATGTTCTGTTACAGTTGAGTGGATAATTTACCTCCAAAGGTGATACCTAGTGAAAACAAATGAAGAGTGTCAATTAGCTAATTGAAGAGTATCAATATTAATTTTGTATCAGTCTCTTGAAGTGAATCATCCTGGTTGTGTTTTTAGTGGGAGAATCAATCAGAGGAGATCAGATCATCAAAAGGAGTTCAGAAGTGGCCACCAGAGAGGCAAACTTAAAGCATCAACAAGTGTGTGCTGGCAGTGGGGCAGCTGGGCTCTCCTTTTGGCACCTCCCAAGTCATCCATGGGCCTGGCTCTGCAGAGCCTGTGTTTGTTTTGCTGCCTGAGATAAGCTCAGCAGGGTCCCTGTCTGAAATCCTGTCAGTGAAATCCCAGGAGCTGAGGGGGCTGGCACTGGGAAGTGGGACAGGGCTGGGTGGGCTGGCATTCTGTGCCTGGCATTGGGAATTGGGACAGGGCTGAGTGGGCTGGCATTCTGTGCCTGGTGCTGGGAAGTGGGAAAGGGCTGAGGGGGCTGGCATTGGGAAGTGGGACAGGGCTGGGTGGGCTGGCATTCTGTGCCTGGTGCTGGGAAGTGGGACAGGGCTGAGGGGGCTGGCATTGGGAAGTGGGACAGGGCTGAGGGGGCTGGCATTCTGTGCCTGGCATTGGGAAGTGGGACAGGGCTGAGGGGGCTGGCATTGGGAAGTGGGACAGGGCTGAGCCAGCTGCTGGGCTGGCTGCCAGGGCCCTGGAGAGGAGCTGTATGGCCAGCAGGAAGGCTTGTACCCATCCCCAAGGCATTCCTTAGTGATGGAGCTCAGTGGGTGTTCCCCAGTGAAACCCCTGCAGGTCTCTGCTCCTGTTGGGAATGTCAGAGAGCAGGGGCATCCTTCCCTGCCAGCCCTCAAGGCAGTGTTTGGAGGAGAATTATTCCTAGATTGGGGTGGCAGAACTGGCCAGTGAGAAGTGCAGACTGGGCTGGGGCCCTGTCCTGCCTGCTGCTTACCCAGTTTTCAGTGTCAGTGCTCAGCTTTCACTCTGCCATAAAGCAAATGCTGATACGTGCCTAATGTGAAGTGACTTGTTCCTCCTGAATTGTACATTGCCTAAATTCTTCAGAAAGAAGCCAATTAAGTCTTTCTTGCATAGCTAAAGAGCTGTTTCACATGTATCTTTGTATATATCATCCTTGGGATGATACTCTACACTTACTTGTTTCTTAAATATTCCATGGATCACTTTTTATCCTGCTGTTCAGCTGAAAAATAACATAGTGGAAATTTTTAACAAATAATAACACATAGCAATATTCTCACACATCCCAATTTGTAAATGCTAAGTGAGGCCTTTGGTATTGATTTCACTGTGACCTATTCCTGTGTGTAACTTTTCCCTGTGCTGGGATATGAGCCTGTAGCACCTTGGCAGATGTAGTGTGATGTGACAAGGTACTCTTTTAAGCATGTGAGCATTTCCAAGCAGTTTTTGCAGCAGAACAGTTACAAAGGCATTTTTTATAAAAATCTGGGGTGTTTATCATGCTTATTCCTACTATACAGCTGGATTTGTGGCAGAGCCTCTCCCGTTTGAAGGGATTTAGCCTTGCTTTTCCCAGGCCTGCACCATGGATTTGCATAAGCTGCAGTTACACACTCCAATGGCTTTTCCAGGCTCTGTGCTAGAGGCTTTCAGGGAAGCAGACTTTGCTGACTGCAGCCCTTGTCGAGCCATTAACTGAGCTGGGGAGTGTCCTCTGAATGCTGAAGGTGGTTTCCAGATAACCTTGGCATTGCCAGCGCTTCAAAAGGCCTGTCAGGTTAATAAGAGTAGAACTCCACAGCCTTTTCCCTGCTGTATGAATGGAGCAGGGACTGATTTTGTGATGTTGCTGCCCACTGAGGTGACAGCTCCATTAATTGAGTGGTGGTGTGAAATCTGCAGCTCCACATGTTTTATTCAGAGGAAACCTTAAACCTGCTGGTGGCTAATGCACGGTGTAAGCTGGGTGCATTCATCTGCTGGCCCAATCCTCAGCACTCTGAGCTTCTGTCTTCACTTCAATGTCTTTTTCAGAGAAAGAGTTCCCTTTTTTACTTCATTCTCTGCTAGAAACTGTATGAAGGAGTGGCTGGATAGCAGAAAATTGCATCTCCTGGCTAGAGTGAGGCTTGATGACCTCAAGGGGTTTTTTAAAACTTTTTTTTGGCACCTTTATCTCTGTGTATAAATAGCTCACAAGTCTCTTCCTCGGCATTAGCTAGATGTAAAGTAGTGTTAAATGCTTTTGGGAGGTGAAAGTAGGCTTTCTCAGTTCCTTGTGGATGCAGCAAATCCAAGCTGCATGCTATATTTACACACTTAGGTTCCCTAGCAGCTTTTACTCCCTAAGTAATATGTGCTGATTTGTTGCAGTGTATTTAAAATGCACTCCTAACAAAAGATTTATGCTGGACATAAAAGACAGAGAAGTGCTTTAACATCAGTTTGGAGCTGCATGCTGTCAGCAGCTCCATCTTAATTTATTCATGCAATTTTTAGGTAATATTTTGATCAGCAACAATTCTTACATCTCTGGAAGAGTCATTTAAGGTGGCCAGGTTGTGCTGCTCCCCTCACTGGTGTTTGCTGAGAGCAGCTGAATAAGCTTGTCATTCACGCCCTTGAGCCTGCACTGATTGATTTTTTTGGAATTGCCTTGGCAAGGGTACATTTATCTCAGCTCACTTGCTCGTACCACAGGAGAATTTCTCAACTGTATGAAGTGCCCTGGCACCAGATCCTCCTGGAGGAGTTCACTAAGGACAAACCCAGGGGTTTATCTGCGTTTGCAAAAGGTCACCAGGAATTCTCAGTGACCTCAAGGAGATTTTTCTTTTCCTTTCAGGCAGCATCTCAGGTTTCAAGGAGCTCTGTTGCTTCCCTGCTTAATTGGTGCTGTTGAGCCATGGAGATTTGGAGATTTTGGAGATTTTTCCACTGACATGGAAGGCTTTGAGGTCTTCTCCCCAAATTTTAGTTGGTTTAAACTCTTGTGCTGTCTGACATGGCTGTGAGCATCACTACAGCCTGGGAGAAGTTGCTGTGAGTCTTTTCAGAAATGGTACTCTGCATGAAATAGTTTTCAGGGCTGAGATGATAATGGAAGTTATTCTTTGTATAACTTCCATATGTATGGTGGGTTGCTTTTTTAATACAACTTAAAAACCCTACTTTAGCTTTAGTAGTAGACTGTGTTGTTATGATTAATGTTTGACATTAATATTCTGGAATAATTTATAATAAATCTTCTGTTCTCTGGCAGACATGCCTCTAAAACCTGTTGTTTTGTATGTCTGTAGCTCCAAGTATTTCTACATCCATATCAGACAGCTTTAAAAAATCAGAGGAGCAATCAGAGCTCTTATTAAAGTCTGTATTGGGATGATTGATGTGTGCAAAGTCTATTGCCAAAGGAACCCAGAACATGTAAAAATGCCTTGTGTGGTTTGGGGGTTTTTGTGTCTGATATTGGCACTGGGTTGTATTCTACAGATGAATGTAAAATCCTCATATTTTTAATGATTAAAGGCATGGCTCCAATTCAGATTCCTTCTTTCCTCCCTTTGTCAGTCAGTAGGATGTGCATATAATGAAATACCTGTTGAGGTCACTGTGGGTAATCCTAGTGGCAGAACCCTGGGAAAGGAGAGCAGCAACAAAAAATACCAGAGGGATGAGAAGAGGACCAAACACACCCTCCAGGAGCAGCCAGAAGAACTAATGATGGGTTTCAGCTGTGGTTCCTGTGTCAGGGACCAAGCTCAGCTGTGCTCTCTTGGCCCTCCTCATATTGCCCTGAGGTACAAAAAGAAGAAATTCAATCTATTCCTCTGTCAAAGAGTTTCCACCAGTTTCCCATCTCTATTGTAATTTATAGTTAAATGGTCTCTCTTTACAATTCCCACTCCTAACTAAGAAAAGGCAATAAATGATTAATGAGTCCCAAAATACTGAGCCTGGGAGGTAGGAGACAAACCAAGGCAGGAGGTTCTGCCCCTAAAAACAGCATTTAGTTGAATCCTCAGCTTCTGCTTTGGGCTCTGAGGTGCTTCTACTTAAAAACCATCTGTCAGCACAGCACATTGCTGCCTGTTCTTCCACTTAGCCACAAGGTTGTGGGAGCCTGCAGGAATAATATTCTGAACCTTTCCAAACCTCTTGATGGTTGTTTTTTTTCCTGCTGTTGAAGTGATGCTGAATGTGGAAGCTGTTACCTTTGGACAGGCTGGTTGGTATTTAAATAAAAAACCCTGTAGGTTTTTTTGAATAAAAAACCCTGTAGGGTTTGTTTGAGTCCTTTAAAAGTATTGGAGATGGAGTGGAGAGTGAGGATGCAGAACAGGAATTACTTACAAAATAAAGCTAGCTAGGATTTGTGGGTTATTTTGAGAATCTGGAGGGTCTGGAGACTTAACACAAATTCTAAACGTCCCCACTCCCCTGCCAGCTTTGTTGGTTGGCTTCTTCACATAAGTGCTTGAAATTTATCTGGTGATGGTAATAATTTAATGCTGAATTACCAAGTCCTCAGTAGGAATACAGAGTGTCCCTTATCCTCTAATGGTAACTTTCATTCACATCCTCAATGAGAGAATAACCATGTAATTAAACATTTACATTGAAAATTCAGGGGTCCAGCTTTGTGTGGTGGAAGTAGTGTCTCCTTAGGGACACAAAAAAGTGTGCTTTGCTTGATTTACTTGATTTGCTTAATTGCTGCTCCCTCTTGTGGGGTTCAGGCCAGTTCAAACAAGCTTGGAGTTCATTCTTGGTCTGTTTAGATGGAGGAATTAATCAGTGGTTCTCCTCTGATACACTGGGTGGGGTAATGACCTTAAGGCTTGCTCCTCTGTGTACCCCTACAAATCAGAACATTCTTTTCTATCAAGGGGACTAAATCTGTAAAAGCATTTAATTCACTTCTTAAATTTAATTCCGTTTTTTTTTTTTTCAAGAATTCATCCATTCATTGTGCTGTTAATCTGTGGCAGGGTTTACCTTTCTGTCAGAGCAGAGATGAGGCAGTGGCACAGCTGTGGCAGGCTTGGCAGCTCTTGCTGTGCTGGCAGCAGTGACACCTCTGACACCTCCTCTCCTTTAGTGCTTCTGCCTTGCCCTCCTTGGGCTGCTGCCCTTCTTCAGGGAGTTGCTCCTGAAAATTAACCCCCCTCAAAATACCTCCCATGTGCTCTCCTGTATCCCAAATAATAAATGCTAATGCTGTAGCTGTGGGAAAGATTTTTTTCTTTCTTGTAATTTCTCAATTTTTCTGCTGGCCGAAAATCTCCACATCTAATGTGTTGTGCTTGAAGATGTAGAAATACTGCTTATGTTTGTTTTCCTCCAGAGAGACAGATGAGCTCTGGACATATAATCTCTGTCCTCTGGACAAGAAATTGAAGTGCTGTGGATTTCTTCATTGCTTCTAATTGATGGCAAAGACCTGTGCAGCTTCACTGACGAGTTTTTGGCGTGAAACTCTTCCAGGAATTTCCCTCTGAAGCTTAAAAGACAAATTGTCCTGACCTCTTGCAAAATGGGAAGGGGCCACATGAGTGTGACACTGAAACAAGAGCAGTTCACATGATGTAATTTCTAATATTACACCATTTCACAATAATGATAGGATTTGTCTCAGCACTGCAGTTTCCATCACTTCACTCATGTTGAACTGTTTCTGTCCAGGAACTGCAATATGGGTATTAAATCTCAGCTTTGGAGAGTATTCAGTGGATTACCTGAAACTTTTGATCTTCATTTTACTTGGCTTTAAAAGAATAAATCAATCTTAAATGTGCCTGCGTGCAAAGTCTGTGCTTCTGTGGAGACCCAGTGCTGTTTGACACATAATGAATTCCTTGTAAATGTATTTATTCTTTCTGTGATGCAGGCAAAAGTGGGATTTTGGCTGAGATAAACCAGGAAGCAGGTGCACTTGATTTGAGGAAAAAAAAAAAGAAAAAAAGCAAAATTTAGTGTTCTATTTATGCCTTTTCTCAAAGCTTTATATCATTTTGTGTCACAGACTGGGTAATCCCTAGAAACAGTATCAGTAACCTTTACTTCAAAACTTGTGATTTTCTTTTCTTTGGCTGGTAGTGTGAGCATTATTTTAAGCAGTTGCTGGGGTTTGTATCTACATTTTAATGTGCTCTAAGTGCAGAGCTGTGTTCAGGATTTGCCACCTTTTATTCAGATGAAATTTGCAGTTCAGTGGGGACCAGAGGGTGATGCCCAGAGATTACATTGCTTGTAGCAGTCCTTCAATTTCACTTCTTATTTATACTTCAAATAACAAAACCTCTGTTTGTGTCCATGTATCAAAAAGATGTTGGCACCCACTCAGCCCCGGAGTCCTCCCCAACCTGTGTTTATGCTGTAAAGGAACCAGATGAGAAATTGCACTTCATTACAGGTTTCAAATGGGCTTATTGTGCTTTACTTTATGGTCATGACAAATGTGTTTGCTCTTCAGTAACGTGTAGCAGTGGCTGAATTAATTTTGCATGTGTGCTCCTTGCTAAGATCCTTTCTGCTCTGTGCTGGTGCCTGAGGATGAGTCCCCAGTGGGAAACACTGGTTGGAGCTTTGCTTCCAAAGAGAAGTCAAACACCAGAAGTCTGAAATATAGCTCAACTCTTTTATTTGTGAGCTCTGAGTGACTTTAATTGCAGTTCTGCAATCAGACAGAAATATGGTATTTAAGTGGCACTCTGCAATACAGCCATTCTGCTTGGGTGTTCTGAGGTTCAGTTTTATTTAAATTTTAAATGAGGACAGCAGTTAATGCAGAACACAGCTGGTGCCATAGAGAGAACTGCAAGTGGTCAGTGCAGAAGAGAAACTTCTCTCTTTTTATAAAGAAGTTGGGTAAAACAGAAGAAACCACTGGCTGCAGCTTCATGCAAATAACTATTGCTGGAGACAACACTGGGAAGATTTTTAGGCTTTCCTTGTGAAATTCCAGCCCATATTTGCTAATGCTGCCAGTGGGTTTTGGGGTTTTTTTCTCCTTCTAGTTATCATTTCTGGTTGATTAATTTATTTATATGAGTGATCCAGCTGTTTCCAAAGTCAACTGGACTCCCCCAAAATTATTTCCATGAGTTGCCAGCCTTGATGTAAATCCATGGCTGCAGCATTATCCAGGGTGTAGAAAACACATGGATTTGTTCTCAGAAGTAACAGCTGTAGAGGAGTATCCAAATTCCTCCCTGGTGGGACCAACCACTTACTGACCAGAGAGCTATTTAGGGAGAAAATGCCAATTGAAGAAGTGACGTAAATGTGGTCAGTTGATACTAACTGAGGAGCTGCCAGCCAACATCCTATCCTGGAGTTGCTCTTTCATCCCTGTTTTGCTTTTTTGGAGTGGAAACAGCACGAGTGATTGATTGCTAAATAGCAGTGGAAGTGGTGCACTCTATATATAGAGTGGGGCTGTAGAACGGAGCTACAATGCTTATGAAAAAGAAAAACCAAACCAAAACAAAACCCCACCAACAAAAACATTTACTGAGATAATAAATGCCTCTAAACCACTGCCAAGATGGAAATGATAACAAGATACCTCGGTTTTAAGAGGTGTTTTAAGATCAATTCCTTGTGGCAGGATTTGCTTTGGTAATCCTGGTGGAGCTCAGTTATTGTTTAGACTAAATATTGTTTATTTTTGTATTTTTAGCAGCAGCTCCTTGGGACTCTGGGGCAATATAATTTCCGAGGTAGGATGCAAGTCCCTCATTGTGTCTTGCATTGTACAGGCTGTTCAGTGCAGAATAAACATTCTCCTCCTTCGTGGGGGGGAAAAGGTCTGTGTCAACAAGGCTTTGCAGCCTCTGCTCGCATGCCTAAGCTCTATCTCCAAGATGGGTTTCCTGGCAAACACATCAGCAAATGTTTCTCCAAAGTGCACAGTGCTTATGTATAAATTCCTTCATTAGTCGTGGCTCTCATTCCCTCCTCCCCTTCCCAGTCTTGGGCTCAGAATGTTGAGCAAGAGGACCAGGAATGCTGAGCCCTTAAACTCAGATAACTCACAGCAGCACCCTCGGCGTGTCAGAGCAGAGGGAATGCCTGTTCCAAACAGAAAACCAGAACTCTGGCATTCAGAGAAACCCTAAAAACAAAATTGGAAATCACTCTTGGAATGCCCTTGCAAGAAAAACTTTCCATCATTTATTCTCCTACCATATTTCAGGCTTGTAGGATTTAGGGTGTGGATGAACCTGAGCCAGGGAGATAGGTTCAGGCTGCACTCAGGGTGCTCATGGGAACACCACAATAGTTCCCCTGGCCAGGTTTCCAATGTAGGTATACTTTATCATCTTCTTTCTGTGGGAAATCTGGACACTCCTCAAAGAGAACTGTCAATTTTTTTGCTAAAATGTTGGATAATGAGATTCTGTGGTGTTTGCAGAGGATGTGATCCCTGTTCATTGAAGGTGCCATCCTAGTTCATTCTCTCTAGTGAGTGCAGTCAGATATTCCAGTTGAAGCCCTGATGAAGTCTAGCTGTAAGTCTGACTTTTTGGACTTGATTTTTACTTTGAATTTGATTTCTTTTTTTTTTTTCTTCCTTTTTTTTTTTCTTCCTTTTTTTTTTTTTTTTTTTTTTTTTTTTTTTTTTTTTTTGGTGTACTGAGTGGGAGAGCTTGGTGACTTAATCGTGGCACTCCCAGAGGCTACAAAGGCTGGTGGTGCTTTCCCACCTAATGTCCCTGATGGGGTCGGATGGAGTGCAGAACCTCTGCCCTTTTTGGAATTACTCTTGGGTTTCCAATTCCTCAACATTTACAGTTGTGGTGGGAATGGTTAATTCCAACTCTTTAATCTCATTGGTTTGGAGGTAGAGCTTGGGAGGTGGTAAAGCTTCGTGCTATGGATACACCACCAGAAAAGCACTTTTCTACAAGTAAAAGGCTCTTGCTGGATCATTTTTGTATTTTTTTTACACAGGTTTTTTACACTCAGGTTCTGTGAGATGATCTGAACCAAAACTCTTTTTTCCCCCTTTGGTCTGATTTTTTTTTTTTTTTTTTTTTCATTATTAAGCAAAGGAATGGAAAAGCTTAAGACTAGGCCAGGAATTTTTATTATGGGAACAACTCTTGAATCTGTCACTTCTACAACAGGAAGATCACATAATTTTTCATCCACCCTTATTTCCAATTTCTGAAGCTTTCATCCACCCATATTTCCAATTTCTGAAGCTGAAGTAGTCTGGCTTTAATATATTCAATGTTGGTTTTTGGATTTTTTTTTACTACTTTTACTACTACTACTTTTGTTAAGGTTTGGATTGAAGCTTTTGAGATGGTATTTCGTGTTTAGGTTTAAATGTTTATTTTATTTATGTTAAAGTTATATAGGTAGTGAGTTTTGTAGTATTTTACTAACAAGGCACAAAATTACTAATTATCTTTTGTTGTAAGGTTTTTTAAGGTTAAACTATCTAATTAAGAAATGACACTTAAATTATTTTTACTTTTAATTCAATAACTAATTACTCGAAGCCCGCAATGCAGATTTTCGTTGTCTAATTACAAAATGCTGCTTAAATCATGAAGAAGAAGTAAGAAGAAGGATTAGGGTTTTTTTAAGACTTCTGTTTTGTTTAATGTATTTTATTATATTCTAAAACTTTATATTATACATATAGACATATGGGATATTATACATAGAGACACATATGTCTATATAGACATTATATATATTATGCATATAGACATTTATATCTATTATACATATAGACATATATTATACATATACTATAGTATGTAGTTTTATTTAAACTCAATAGTATATAGTTTTATTTAAGCTATATACTTGTAATAATAATATAAACTATATAATTGTAATAATAATATAAACCATATACTTGTAATTTTAGTCTTAATAATTAATTTTGGAAGGTTTTTTATGGCCTTAGGTTAAATATAGTATTTTTTTTTGTATGTTTGGGTTTTAAGTTTCAAATTCTCAGCCTCTGGCGTCCTAACAATTCAATATCCAACTGTTGATGGCATCACTGTTTTGAGGCTGAATGACAAATGTGCCACAGACTCCCCATGAGCCTCCCAGCTTCCCTGCTGGAGCATGACTCAGTCTGACCTGTGCCTGATCCAGCAGTTTCCTTCCTCCTCCTCCTCCTCCCTCCAGGCCGCCGTGCAGCCTGGCCAGAAGATAATCTGTTGATCCTGGCAGGGGATTGTGGTGCTGAAAACCGGGCATTGTTTTCCTAAGGAGCACTTGGCTGCGTGTGCTGGAGCCCAGCGCCTCGGTGGTGGCTACAAGGAGGTTTTGTTCCCGGGGCCAGCTGGGCTCCAGGCGTGCCAGGATGGCCCAGCAGGCAGGGATGATGGAGTGATGAGGCACAGATGTCACTCTTCCTGTCCCTCTGACCTCGGGTGGGTGTCACTCCAGAGGTTTCTATTGGCTTTCTTCAGCATTCGAGGAACAACATTGGGAGCAACCAAATATTTCTTCTAATATAAAGTATTTTTTTGCTTTTTTTTTCCCACAAAACAAGACTTTCTTTCTCTGTTCCCACTGTTTGGAAAGCCAAGACTGAATAAGACACTGACAGACATTACCAAAATTCCAAGAATCATAGAATCATTTGGGTTGGGAAAGATCAAGTCCAACCAATAATCCAACACTGGCAAATCCACCAACAGTGATACAACTTGAAGAGAATGCAGGAAATGCACAACAGAATTTCATTTTTATAGCTATAAATGATATCATCTGAGATCTATATGGTGGTGATGGATAGTGTTGGGAAGTGACTGAAGAATTAATTAATGTTGGCTGTATTGCTGAAGAATTAATACTGAAGTGGGCTAAGCTGGAGCCAGAGTGCTCTAAGGTGCAGGTTTCTTTCAGTTTTTAAAATGTGTTTAAAGGTTTTGACCACTTTATTCCTACTTGCATGCCTCTTAACCTACCCATAACATGCCTTAAAGACAAAATAAAAATCAGTTGAGTGTGAGCTGTGCTGGGGGCCAAATTCCTTGGAATTTGAGTTATCAGTGATATTCACATACCTGGAGGCTGACTGGGTGATCTTTCCCTCTTGCTTTTGACACAGCTCCTCGGTTGTTGGTTAAGGGTAAAGTGCAGTTCTGGCAAGCTGATTTTTAGGATTTGGGCCAGCATTTGATGAGGATTGCCTTGTTCTGAGTGCAGGCATGCATGTTGTGTGTGTGTGTGTGTTTGCAAAGGAGAGGCGTATTCCCCACGGGGAGATAAGGAGTCTGTGTCACTGGAATCAGAGATGCTGTCCTAACTGCAGTAAACTTCCTTTTTACTCTCTGCTTAGACATACCCAGCTCACAGTTATCCCACCAGATTTCTGGAAGTGTCAGCTGACTCTTTTTTCCCCCTTCTAAGTCTCCCATTACCTGCTTTTCTTCAACTCAGTTTAGCATTGTAGTACGTGCAGTGCATAAATGGGGACATCCTTCCTGCTTGGATATGTCCTGGAATTAATGTCACTTTTCCACAGCATCCTATTTCACATGGGAAATGCATGGACACAAGAACAGTGTGCTGAATAAATAAATAAATATCAATTTTAGAAGATGCTGCTGTTTTTCTGAATAGGAGAGAGCTATAATGAAATAGACACTACTTTTGAGGGGATTTGTCAGGACCTGATTGGAATTTCGAGCCTCCTTTTACATAAAACCAATTATAAAATGCTGAAGTGTGTGTTCAGAGCACTGCCAGCTCTGTATTGCTGGAAAATGGGAGTTTGCTGGCATTAAAAAGACCTCTTGATCCTTCAGTTCCTACCCAGCAGGTCTGTAGTACAGCTATTTGTTTGAATTTATCCCAGGGTATGTATGAAGTGCTTCCTCAAGTAAACCCAGTAAAACCAAACATCTTGGCTTGGAAAGTAAATAGGAAAAGGTGTGGGGGGGTAATTTATATTTTCAGTGTATTTTCCAAGTGACACTGCAAAACCTGTAGAGATTTGCCAGCGAATGTAAGGGGAGGTTAATTCTTGTTAACCTAGAACCAGAACAAATTGTCTGTTTCAAGCTAAGATGAAGATATTTGTCACGCTGAGCTGTTCTGATGGCTCAGATTTACACAGTTAACATCACTCCCCTTCTCTGTTAAAATGTCTCATTTAAGGCAATATGGATTTTTCCTGAAGAATTGACTCCAGTGCCTGGTCCTGGCTGCCTTGGGGTGAGCTGCCATTGTGCAGAAGTGCCTTCTTCAGAGCTGAGCAGAAGACATTTCTGGAAGCCCCAAATCATGCTTTTACCTGCACCAAAACTGGATAGTGAGCAGCCTCTGGGAATTAGGGCATGACTCCTCTTGGATTTAGGGCTGTTCACAAAAGACAGACCTGCTGGAGGATGAAGTGAGAGTCTGTCAAATGAAGATTTAAGTTATAGATGCTTCACAGGAACATAGAGTATTTATTAGTTTCTTTATGCATGTGCTGGAGTGGATTTGAGACAGTTTAGAATTGGAGTGGATGTGAGACAGATTAGATTTATTTTGTTAAAGCAAAGTTGGGGCATTTACCTGGTAAAGGGGTTAAAAATAACTTGTAGGCTCAACTGGTGGCTTTGGAGTTTAGTGAAAGATGTGACTTTGGAGATCTTACTGCAGCCTTCCAGTATTAAAGAAATTGTTACAGAAATGACAGAGACTTTTGACAAAGTGTATGGGAGTGACAGGACACAGAGGAATGGCTTCACAATGACAGAGGGCAGGGTTAGATGGGATATTGGGAAGGAATTCTGAGGCCCACAGAAGCTGTGGCTCCCCCTGGATCCCTGGAAGTGTTCAAGGCCAGGCTGGATGGGGCTTGGAGCAACCTGGGACAGTGGGAGGTGTCCCTGCCCGTGGCAAAGGGTGGGACTGGATGGGCTTTAAGGTCCCTTCCAACCCAAACCATTCTGCAGTTCTATGATTCACATAAAACCAGCCTATTTTACAATTGTAAAGCTTCACCTGACCTAAGCAGGGTTTCTCCCAGGGGCAGGGTGCAACTTAGACCATCCCTAATCCCTCTTATTTAAAGGAAGCATGACTGGCCTTCCCAGGGACATGGCTTGGGTCCAGGCACTGCCAAGTTATCGCCCCCAAATGTAAAACAGTGCCAGCGCTTCCAAATGAGCTAAAATACAGTCAGCAGCATGGCAGGGTGTGCTGTGCCAGCCTGAGCAGCCAGATTCCTTGTGCTGGGCAGGCAGCTCATGGAAAAACTGAGCTCAGCCGCTGGGTGGAGGCTTCGCTGGGCTCCTGACCGGGAAGGAGGGCGCAGGCTGAGTTGCTAAGGAGCAACCTGTTTGGCTGGCCCTGGAGAATCCTGTGCCAGGAAGAGATGACTCCCCGAGTGCTCTGCTGTCGCTGCTGAGGAATGGCAGTGGGTAAAACGAGCTCTTGAGGCTTCGCAGCTCTCCCGGCCCCCGGGCGTTTCTCCCTGGCCTTTGGGAGGGGAGGGATGGGTGTGCGAGCTTCAGGTGAAGTCAAGGGGAATCGAGAGATGCTTTGGGTTAAATCCGGCAGAATCAACAGGTGGCATTAACCTCCGTGGAGCCAGGATATCTGCTCTGACCGTGTCTCCAGTTGTTCTTGGGGTATCGTTCTGTTTAGTGCCACTTAAAGCCACTTGTGCCCTCTAATCCTTCTGTGCCTTCGGCTCATCCACCTCATCACCTTTTGAAATGCAGGGTGCCCTTTTTTTGGCCAGCTACTATTCCCGATTGCTCTTTTGCAGTACCGTCATACTTCAATCACAGTTTTGAAAATTTTTTCCCATTATTCCATTTCTGAAACACCAGCGTGGATAGCTCGTTTTAAGCTCGACTCTACACAACGCAATCCTCAGCCCCGATATAATTGCAGCAATTAGCAGCGGTGGGGCGGTTTGTTTGTGCCATGCAAAGGCCGCCCGGCGTGAACAGGAATATACATTTATAAGCATGGATGTGCAGCCCGGAGGGAGGGCGGGCGTGCGCCGAGCTCTTGGGATGCTCTGTTTATCCTCCTCGGGGACACAAAGGAGGCGAGGAGGCGCTTTCCGTGGGGGTTCCGGAGCGATGCCCGGCAGGTGCGTAGGTGTGTGTGTCTGTGCGTGTGTTTGCTCTCCCTCGCTGCTGTCCCGGCCGGGCCGCCGAGCGCCGCTCCCCGCCCGCTCCCCGCTCCGCCCCCGGGCCGGGCGCGTCCGGGCGGGCCCCGCCGGGGACAGACGGCGGCAGCGGGAGCCATGGACGCGGCTGCCGAGTGCCTCAGCCCGGCTGCCCAGCAGCAGGTAAGGCCGGGGGGCTGCGGGGGAGCTCGGGCAGCGCCGCCGGGACAGCTCCGTGTGGTGCCCGGGAGCGGCCGGCGCGCAGCGCGGGGGCTTGGCCCGGGATCGCTTCGCACAGTCGCTGAGCAGAAGGTGAGCTGTGAGCTCTGAGCTGCTCCGGGAGCCGTCGTGCCAGCGGAACCTGGGAAATGATTGCTGGGTAAAGTGTGGCAGCAGCCCCGTGGGACCATCAGGTGGCCGCGGGTGGGTCGGGCATCCCTGGACACGAGCTGTCACTCGGGCTCACCGCTGTCACTGCGAGGGGGACAGGAGCTGTCAGACCTGCCCGGAATGGGCTGTCGGGGTATTAGAAGGGCATCCCTATGGTTATGTGTAGGCTAAGGTTCATCAGCCTGCTGCCTCTGAATAGTAATTTGCATTTAAGAGAAAGGTGAGGGGTAAAAGCAGGATGTGGACTGACCGAGCCCTATGTGATTCACGGGTTCATTACCATATGAGTAAGTGGTGCAAAGTGTTGTATGTATTTATAACTCATATGCAAAAAAAATGTCAGATGAATATGCTGCTTTGACCTCTTAAATATAGTCCCTCTTGTTTCCATGCTAAATAGTCACCACTCACCTGGTGAGCTCCTGGAACTCCTGGATTAGGTCACATGCTGCTGAAATGGAGATGGGAAAAACATTGCCATGGGTTAGCACTGGCTCTACCCGGTAGCTATGTTGGTCAGCTGTGTTACAGGAATATTGCAAATCAGGTGTTGCTTGTCCAAACAGACTTTAAATTATGTAGGAGGGCAAGGAACCTTATCAGGTTTTTGACTGATGGAGTGTGACTTGGCTAAACAGAATGAACAGTCCTATAATATTTGAGGAAGAGAATACAGAATACTGGAATGGGACAGCATCCATCAGGAAAAATTATGTTCGCCCCAAAAATGACTGGCTGGCTGTGTGTTAAGCATGTTGGCAAGAGGTTTAAATCAGCCTGAGAATAGTTATTGCAGCAATGCCCAGCAGTGGCTGCTTACAGGGAGCAGGTGTAATTTAGTCAGGCAGACTTGTGTTTTAAGGTTTCTCTGGCAGTAGGATCAGAGAGCTTTTCTGGGTATGGTTTGGTGCTGGCAAGCTAACACTTCAATCCTCCACGACAAATATGACACTGGCTTTGATTACTAGTCTTAGAAGCAGGTAATTTGGAGTGCACTGGAATTGAGGGGTGCTTTGTATAGCTGGAAAACTCTTACACATGTAACTATGTGGCAAGTCAACATAGTCATTTGTCACCACTCAGAAAAGCAGCGTAACTTCCTGCCTTTGTTGGCTGTGTCTTGGGGCTGCCAGGCGAACAATGAAGCCCTGGCTGTTCCAGGAGGGAAAGGCTCTGAGAATGCACACCTTCAGGATGTGTGTGTGTGTGTG
Source organism: Agelaius tricolor (assembly GCF_023055355.1). Classification (NCBI taxonomy): domain Eukaryota; kingdom Metazoa; phylum Chordata; class Aves; order Passeriformes; family Icteridae; genus Agelaius; species Agelaius tricolor. The sequence goes on from NW_027269270.1 coordinate 278,840, forward strand.
TCACTGGCCTCTACCTTAGCAGCTCACCTCAATAATTCTCTCATCGTGCGATGATGACAGCGCAGCTTCCCCGGCGCGCGCGCGGGGCCAGGAAGCCGCGGCTTCCGTCACCATTGTGCTCCATCCCCCGGCCACGGGCACAGCCAGGCCTGGTCCCCACCAGTGGGGTTTGAAAAGGGGCTCTGTGGGGTAGGGGTCTCTCCACAGCAGCTGCACATGCCGTGCTCCCACTTCTGCAGGCAGCAGAAGATGCTTCTCACCCTTTCCAGCTGACACCCAATACCTGGTTTGGTGTTTTTTTCACATGTGGTTGTGCTCCTGTTACAACCTGCTCAGTTCTTCCCTCTTCAGATCTAAACATACTGAACTCCTTAAGCCAGGGTAAAGATTTGCTGCTTCACAGGGCTGGGGTTTTATTTTCAGGCTGAGTGACCCTTAATCTGGAGTGTCAAGTGCTGAGCAAGTAGCCCAGCAAAAGCAAGGAGCATTCTGCAGTTCAACAGTGCATTTCTTTCAGGGCTTGGTGACTGTAAATCATTCTGAGCAACTGCAATAAAAACCCAAGAATTCAGTGTGTATATTTGTAGCATTTGAGCGAGTCCCATAAATTAGGGTGATGATTTTTCAGCTGGTGCCCAGTTCTGTGTTCCTCTCAGCAGTCTGGTTGCCATCTCCTCTCGTTTTGCCCATGGGGCCTTACAGAAACCTCTGATGAAGTTTGGGGTTTTTTTGGTATGACATGCTCAGTAGGGCTGAAGCTGCCAGTTCTTCTTGTCAGATGAGCAATATTTCATAAAAGGGAAGTTGCAAAAGCTTTGTAATGAGTGCAATTAGGCTTTGTATTTTTATTCTTCTGTTTTTGACAGTGATCTGTCACTTTTGATTGAGGCCTGTATTGCTTGCTGAGTCACTGATGAATTTTAGATGATTTTAAGAAGTCAAGGGGACTTCTTCAGTCTTAATGATTTCTAATTTCTTTTTTTTTTAATCTTTCATTCCTTGAATAGTTATTTATGCCTTAGGCAGCCTAAAGAACAGCTTTTAGTAAGCTGAATTTCAGAAGTATGTGAATTTTTGGGTGGTTTTCTAATGTTAAGCAGTGTCTCTTGCAGGCTGCAGTGTGTCTCTGCTACTGCCCTTCGAGGTGACTCGGCTCTGTCAAGTGCTTGGGCTGGACAAAGATCAAAGTCAGCCAGGCAAAGCCTGTTTTGGTTTAGTCAGCACAGAGAGAGAAATGTAAAGTTAGCGTTGCTGCTTGCAGGCTGTGCAAGAAATCAAGGTATTTATAGCACAGAGCAGAGTCCAAGAGGCTCAGAGAGTGTGGTCTGACAAACCCCGATGCGTTCCATCACGCCCGTGCTGCTGAGGAAGAGGCCCACAATAAATCTGACACTCCTCTGTGTGTGTCTGAACGTCTGGCCTGTGTTTTTATTCTTGCATCTCCTAAAGGTTCACAGCTTGAGCAGCTGGGGCTGTTCTGGGTGTCCATGCCCTGTGCCGTGCTGGGGGGCATCCACTGTACCTGAGCTGGGCTTTGGCACAGGAAAACCTGTGTGCAACCAGCTCCCACCCTCACTGCAGGATTTGTTAGGCTTGCTACCAGCCTTTGGTTTGACTTTGATAACCTCTTGCCCAGTGAGATGTGGACTCCTCCCTCTCCTGATGGATTTACCTCCTCTGAGCTCACAGGTGACACCAGCTTCATCGCCAATGCCACCTACAGAGTATTAAAAAACAATTCATTCTGAGTTAAGTAATTCCATCCACCAAAGCATGCTAGAAGTGAGATTATGAAGGCCACAGGTTGACCATTTGATGGTTGGCCTGGCTATAGCATGATGTATTTCTGTTGAGCTGGAGAGAACCCTCCAAGACTTGTGGGTAGCCTCACATACTGAAGGCTTTTTTTTCTCCTTTTTGCATATTTCCTGTCCCCCCCCTTCTCTCATTTTGCTGTGGGCTCAAAAACCCTTTAGGGAAGGATGGCCTGTTTCTTACAAACCCTCCTTTGTCCAGCACAAATGAGCTGGTGTTTGGTCAGGAACCACGGTGAAAATAACTGTGTAATCATCTAAATGGCACCCAGACATCCCTGAGAACGTGCTTGAAAATATTCCTTAGTGCTTGATGCAGCCCTAAAGGGACAGCAGCCTTCTGACAGAGAAGTTGGGGTTACTAAGGAGCCAAGAGCATGATTTGGTGGGGACTTATTCCTTTACTCCACAAGGATTGTCAGGCAGGGGAACAGGAGCCTGGAGAGGCTGCAGAGCCACCAAACTCAGAGGTTTTCAGGAGCCATCTGGACCAAGCCCTAAGCAGTGTGATCTGAATGTGATGCTGACCCTCCTTTGGGCAGGAGGGTGGACTGGAGACCTCCTGAGGTCCCTTCCAGCCCAAACAATTCTGTAATTATTTATTTCAATGTGATGAAAATTAGGTGCTTTAAAATATGAGTGTTCAGGATGGAATAACACTCGATGACTTCTTACAAAGGTACCAGTCTCTGATGACCACAGGTTTTTAGCTTAAAGTTCAAGAACCCAGGATACTGTTTCTGTTTTTTTTATTCAAAGATACTTAAGGCTGATGTGGTCATGGAAAGAAAAAGTTCATAAATAAACAATATGCTTGTTCTAAGATGTAAGCCATTGTTAGTCAAAGCTGCTGAGTGAAAATGTGTTTTTATTCTTACAAGATTTGCAGGTTGGCTTTAAATGGGCAGCTGGAGGGCTGCAAAGATGAAATAGAATAAAGTAGAGATGCACCATGGATTGGCACTAAAAGCAGAATTATATCCTAAGAAATGGCACACAAAATGTGTGGTTTTGCACGAGGTAAAATTCATTTAACTTCCTGCAGTTGGTATCTGTAATTTAGAAACTGGCAAGCCTCATTCTCAGGAAGGCCTGAAAAAAACTGGCTAAATTTTAAAATTATTTTCCTATTTTTCAAGTTCCTTCATTTCATATTGTATTGTGCTTGCTTCTGGGAGAATATATAATTCTGCAACATAGCTAGCAAATGTGTAAGTCCTTTGGCCCTTATCATACAAGGAAAACAAGGGGAAATATGTATCATTTGAATTATATCTGAATTTTCCATATATGCACCTAGTTCTGATGTGAAAGCTCAGCTGGTTATTGAAGTTCATGAGGATGACAGCTACAATCATGTTAACATCCAAATAATCTTTTTCTGTCGGGAGGAAAGTTGGGGATACACAGCCTGTATTTTTGGTGTGTTTTGCTTATGGAGACTTTAGGGCCCTTTGTTTTCCACAAGGTAAAACCAGTTTGTGCTGGTGTTATTCCTCACCTCTGTCAGGCAGGGTTTGCCACAGTTTATTTAAATAAACAGAAGTGTTTATTTTTGAATAAACAGGAGGGATCACATCAAGTCAATACCAGGCTTATTTCCAGAGCTGTGATTTCGTGCCTTCAGCACACTTTTCAGGGCATGTTTGGATACTGGGTGTCATCAGCAATTCCAAACACTGCAGGTGGGTCAGGGCACTGCCTGCCAGGGATTCACCCAGGCTTTGCCCAGCAGCAGGGCTGGGGCTTTCTTTTCCTGCACAGACTGCTTCAGGTCGGGAGGTGTTGTTGAAAACACATTTGGGGATTCATGCCTGCACCCAGAGCCTGCTGTCACCTGGCTCTGTAAGTAACAGGTTATGGCAGGGGATGGTTTTGGGTGCAGGTGTGGAGGGTCTGCTCCTGCTACGAGTTTCTGTCCATGGCAGAGCCACTTACCCCGAAATTCAGGCAAAGAACTCAAGGGAGAGCAGCTCTGTGCAAAACCAGCCCTGTGCTCTTTCTGCCATGGGCTTTTTTAAAATTCTCTGAGAAGCCTTGTTTCCTTTCTAGAAGTCATTTTTCACTGGGACCTCTGGAGTCCCAGTCCAATCCCCTGGGTCACCTAGAGCAGGTGACACTGAAACATGTCCAGATGGGTTTGGGATGCCTCCAGAGAGGGAGACTCCACAGCCTCCCTGGGCAGCTGTTCCATGCTCTGCCACCCTCAGTGAACAGAAGTTCTCTCTTGTGCTGAGGTGGAACTTCTTGTGGTTCAGTTTGCGGCCATTGCTCCTCATCCTGCCACTAAGAAGAGTCTGTCACCACCCTCTTGGTGGTCTTTGGGATATTTGTATGGATTTGTATGGATTTATGAGATCCCCTCTTGGTCTCCTCCAGTCTGAGGTTTTAAGATCTACACCATTACAAGGCTCCTGGTCCTCCCGTGCATCAGCTTGTGCTTGATTTTCAGATTTTCATCAGCCTTTTTCTGTTAACTGCAAGTTTCAACCATCATTCTCCCTTTTTTTGGCTTTTTTCCCCCATGTTTGGTTTGTGCTTTTGAAGGCTGTGACCCTTTCCCCTGGGTTTGAGTGGTGACTGCACTTAAAGAAGGGAAAAGAAATTACACCTTTCTCTTTTTTGGTGGTTTTCCTTCTGTTTAGAAGCACTACTGAAAACACCAGTGTTTTGATTTCTCTGTGTGCTTGACCTTGCTGTTATGGTGGATTTTCCTGTCAATTTGGATGCTGTACTTAACAGTGAAAGGTTTCAGAAGCAGAGGAGTTGGGTGTAACACCACGGTGACTGGCTGTGAGCTGTGCCTTTGGCTCCCTGCTGAGCTGTTCTGAGCTGCTCACCGTTGTGCTGTACCAAGCCTGAGCTAATTTTACTTTTTCCTCTCTAAGATCTACTGGCTTTGCCTGGGATTTAAAGCAGAATATTAAAAATGTTACTCTATATGATGTTCCATCACTTTCAACTGGGCTGAAGTGAGGAAGCACTGTAGATCTCTTGAGAGGTTTGTTCTTGTTCTTGGCAGAATTCCATTCCAGCGAGGTTTGGACTGGAATATGGAATTTTGGAGATTTATAATGGAGCTAGTGCATTTTCTCTCCATAATTTCAGCCTTAGCTGTGCATACTGAACTCCAGTGTTTACCCAAATCCTGTGCCCAGGTATGTGTGCACAGTGTCAGTGGTTAGGAAAAATGGCACATAATGTGTTTGTTGTTGGTCAAATTAATTCATCAATAAAAAATAATCCACGCTGCAGGGGGGGGGGGGAACCAACAAAACAACCCAAAACAAAAAGAGCAAAACCTGCCTTTCTTAAATAAATGAACCTGCTTCCTCTCCAGCCACACAAATAATAATTAAAGATCTCTTTTAAACACAAGGGTGCTCAGGGAGGGTAGTGCCTGCACGGGGGTGTTACGATAACAAGTTAGGGAAGGCAGGGCCATTACCTGCAATAGGGAATTAACTCCTACAGATGTGTTTACAGCCTTGCCCAGTCAGACCTCCCCATTCCCTGCCCTGCTTCCAGAGCTTGTTCCCCGTTGGGTTGCCCAGCTTTGATCTCATCCCATCCCTGTGTTCCCCTTCCCAGGCTGAAGCCAGACTCGCGGCGAAGCGAGCGGCGCGGGCGGAGGCGCGGGAGATCCGGATGAAAGAGCTGGAGAGGCAGCAGAAGGAGGTAAGGCCGGGGCTTTGGGGGTGCCTGGGTTGTATCCAGGGAGGAGGATGTTCAGAGATCCTGGAACAGAGGGCTCGTCTGTGTTTTGTTGAAATAGTCTGTGTGGAGCTAATGTTGATCATAGAAAAGCTGGAAAAAACGCGGATCGTGGCAAGGATTTTATCTCGGTGAAGCTGGCATAATTATTCACAGAAAATCCTGGTGGTTAGTAATTCTTGTTTAATGTTAAACTTTGAAGTATGCAGCTTCCTTGTGGAGGTGGTGGATTCTTATCACTTCGTTAGAAATCCAATGAATATGGAAGATTCCTGGCCCTTTGTGTAACTCCAGTGGGAAGTTGTTCTGCTTCCTGCTATGAAGCTGGTGCCCTCCCCAAGTTTGTGAAAAGGATGGGCTGCTCTTGGCAGGGGCAAGGGTAGAAGCTGCACTTGGCAAAGCATTACCTACCTGGTGAACTGAACCAGAAGCTCTCAAAAGTTGTGCTTGGTGATGTGCATTCAGTGAAACGGCAGAGTGGCTGCAAGAGGGACAACAGTAATCACAATTTAGTTTTTTCAGTAGATTTTTGAAGGAGAAAGAAAAAGTAGGGAGTCTGGGGGCAAGGTCTGGGAATACATACTAGGAATTAATGTGGGACGGGAAGAAAGGGAAATGGCTTCACTCTGAGAGAGGGCAGAGTTGGATTGGATATTAGGAAAAACATCTTCCCTGTGAGGGTGGGCAGGTCCTGGCACGGGGTGCCCATGGAAGCTGTGGCTGCTCCTGGATCCCTGGAAGTGCCCAAGGCCAGGCTGGATGGGGCTTGGAGCACCCTGGGATTGTGGAAGGTGTCCCTGCCCATAGCAGGGGGTGGAATTGGATGGTTTTAAGGTCCCTTCCAACCCAGGCCATTCTGTAACTCAGTGGTCCTACATTTGCTTTAGGGTGCAGAGCAGGATCTGGTTGAGCTTTGGAGCAGTGAATCAGGAGGTGGCAGCAGGATGTGGCTCAGGATGTGACAGCAGAGCAGTGCCAGTGCAGGCTGCAGCAGCCAGCCCACAGAGAAGCTCCTGGGCAGGCTGCCCATGCTTAGCTTCTGGTGAGGCAGGTCTGGATGTGTCTCAGCTCCCTTGCTGCAAGCACAGAGCTTGGGGAAGGTGGGAGCCTTCTCCTGCTGCAGTTGCTGCTTTCTGAAGGATGTTTCTTGCAGCCTAGCCCAGCCTGGGAAGTGCTGTCACTGCTGAGCTGGCAGCTGGGGTGGGGGGACTTGGGAGCAGCCGTGGGAGGGCTGTGCTAAACAGGCACCACGTGTTTTGTTTGGGTAGCAAAGTAAATAGGGGTGTCCTGGCAGCTGACACCATCTAATTTACAGGTGACTTAATGAATCTGATGACCCCTTTGCAGATTAAAAGCTGATGCTGCAAAGGGTGTCTTGGTAAACTGAAATTTAGGTGTGAAAACTAAAGCTCCTGCAATTAAGGGCTTGTCATCTGAAAACCTGTGAAAGCTTTTTATAGATAGAAATTGGGTAGGGCAGGATGTCCCTCTGAAATACCAGAGTCATTGAAAGCTCAGCCAGATACCCATCACAATCTTCTTAGTAACTCGCTGGCATAAATGACACATTTATTTAATATTTGCACACTTGGGTATTCTGTAACTTTTGGAAATAGTTTAATCTTAGCCCCCAGATGCCAGGTAGAGATGTTAAGGATACCTCCAGGAAGTTTTTCATTGCCACAAGTGTCTTGCAGGTATAATAAAACATAAATACAGAAAATCCCAAGCAGTGATCAACACAAGATATTTGGCACCTACCCCTTCCTTGGAGGGGAACCTGCTGTGACACTGGGATCTGTACACCTGGTTCTCTGCCATCTTCATTTCCCTTTGCAAACTTTTCAGAAACATAAGGAGCGCTTTTCCACTGCTGCCATGTTAAATAACCAGAAGTTAAAGCACTTGCTTTACTACTTCAGAAGGCTTTTTAGAGCCCTAACTCCCTTCTGGGAGTTAAAAAGCAATAAATGAATTTATTGCGTGTGCGTGTAGTCTTTCATGCTTTAAGCCGTGTGCATGCCCTGGCAGGCTTCTTGTGGAGCATGGATTACTTGGAAATATATTTACACTGCTGGTCTGAGTTAAAAGTTTCCAGGTGCTACCATTACAGACTATAACTATGGCAGTGAAAGAAAGTGTTTTAATGATTTGGGTTTGGAAACTGGCTCCTCTCCTGCCCACCACCTCATATTTATGATATTTCTCAATCTTGCACTTCATTTCCCTCATTTTAAAGTAATTGGGTGACTTTTGCATGAAGAGTCTACACATAGGATCGAGAAATTGTGCAGTAGGAATAGCTGGGCTTCTGGCAGAGAGCTCTCAGTTGCAGGGGGAGATGTGGGAAAGTTCTTGTGGGAGACTGCTCTGCGGTGGGGCAGGATTGCAGGTGTGCTCCAGAGGCAGCATCATCTCCTCACCTGGCACCTCCTCGTGCCAGGCAGCACAAAGAAGGGTAACTGTGCCAGTGGTTTGGCTGTTTTCGTTTGCTTTCTTTGTTGGTTTTTGTTTTGTTTTTTTTCTCCAGGGAAGGGAAGCTAAAGAGGAGAAGGTGAGCACAAGATTCATAGGGAAGTATAAGCTGGGTACATGAAAAGTGTTTTCTGAAGTTGAAGAAAAAAGTGAGCACAAGAATTGTGACCTGATCACAGAATTCCAGCGTGTATTAAGTTGAAAGGGCCTTAAAATTTAACTTGTTCCACCCTCTGCCATGGGCAGGGATGCCTCCACTAGCCCAGGTTGCTCTGTCCAACCAGGTCTTGGACATTTCCAGGGGTCCAGGGGCAGCCACAGCTTCCATGGGCACCCTGTGCCAGGGCCTGCCCACCCTCAGAGGGAAGAATTCCTTCCCAATATCCAATGTCAGCAGTGGGAAGCCATTCCCCCTTGTCCTGTCACTCCAGTCCCTTTGTGTTCCACCATCTTTCCTGTTGGATGGCGCTCCTGTTGGAACATTCCCAATTCCCCCAGCCTTTCCCCACAGCAGAGCTGTCCCATCCCTCTGATCATCCTGGTGCTTCCTCCAGCAGCTCTGCAGGTGGGGTCTCACCTGAGCCAGGCAGAGGGGCAGAATTCCCCCCTTTCCTGCTGCCCACACTGTGGGATCAGCCCAGGACATGGGGAGTCCCTCTGAAGATAAGGGTGTTGATCACTCCTGAATCACAGAGATGTGAATCAATTTCTGTATTTATTAGAGGATGTATTCTTGATGATGAGGCTTTAGGAAAGGCACAGGTCTGACAAGCTTGAATGCTTCTGGCTTCTCATTCAGAGCTGCTTTGTTGTTGTTACCAACCAAAGATGTAAATAATTAATCTGGAGGTCTGGTTAAATTCTCTGGTTTGCTTCCACACATCAGTGAGTGCAGGACAGCTCTTATTGCCAGGGCCTTTCTGAGCTGGAAGGATAATTAAAATATGTGGTTTTTCCTCCCTTCCCTGGTTTCCCAGCACTGGTGGGAGTCAGAGCAGTGATGGGTCCTGGTTTACCATACCATGCTGCCATGCTTTTGAAACACTTGGTTTCCAGCTGCAGAGTCTGAGGCCAGTCCTTTGGCTTGTACTGTTGAGATGTGCCTGGTCCTGAGACAAATTCCTGTGTGCATTCAAGTATTTATTGTTAATTCAGGCAGAACAGCAAGCCAGGAGTGGGCAGCCCAGTTTTTCTGAGTAACAATTTGTTAATTCTCAGGGGCTACAAGGTAAAATTGGAGGAAGAATTTTTTTTTCCTGTGCATTTATTTTTTCTGTCAGAAGTTTGACCTGAAATGTATTAAACCCTTTTTTTTCCCAAGCAATATTTAACAGTAACAGTTTTGAGACACGTGAAAGCTGCAGCAGTAGGGCTAATTGCAGAGAATGCCTTCTGTAGGAGTGCTTTCTGTGTGTTCTGCTGGCAAGGCTTTAAATGTCTCTTCAAGGGCTGACACTTGGAGACCACAGTGCAAGCTGATATTAGTGCCTGAAGTGAAAAGAGGCTGATCTCCTCCCACTCCTTAATCGGTGGGATAAGATTCTTCCCTGCCAGTTCACACAGCAGATGAGCCTGTACTTCTGGTTCAAGGCAAGTGCACTGTGCTGGTCTCCTGCCTTCATTTGCAGCACTTGCTTTAAGGGCACAGCATGAAACTTGCCTTGGCTGTTTTGTAAATTCCTTCCTTACCTCACTTGCACATATTTTTCCCCCTTTGGATTCATATTTCTTTGGAATAAAATGTGCCACCAATGCTTTCTAGTAAAAAAAAAAAGGGAAAAGCAGATTCTTGTGGCTCGAATGGGGAGGGGTGAGACTGGCTATGAAACTTGGTGCTTACATAAGCAGGGAAGAAATGAAGGAGGTTTGTGGTGGTTCATCTGTGTCTTACACACTCACTGTGAAGATGCTCAGGAAAATTTGAAGAGGGATGATGTAGATGATGTTTTTAGCAGGCTCTTCTGCCACCATCTAACACTGGCTTTTTCTGTCCAGTTTTAAACCTACTTCTATGAAAATTTTTATTTTTGTGGGCAACCTCCTTTGATGAGGAAATCAGGAAAGCTGTCTGCTGTTAATACTGTGGATGAAACACATTTGGGTTTTTTGGTCATACCCTAATACAGAAAACTGTGTACCCTAATACAGGAAAGTGCTCTTTAAAGCATTTGACTGCTTGCTTAGATGTGTATTGACTCATTTTTGGGGGCACACATCTGCAACAGAGGTGATTGTTTAAAAGTGTATGATTTTTCTAAAGAGGATAATGTCATTAGAGAATCCTAAAATGGCTTGGGTTTGAAAAACCCTCAAAAACCCCCTGATTCCAGCCTCCCTGCCATGGACAGGGACACCTTTCCCTCGTGCACTGCTGAGGGATCAGTCACTTTGGAGCAGAGCTGTAATGCCTGTTGGCTGATGGGTTCCTCCAAAACTCCAGGTTTTATAAGAAGCTGGAATAGTTGAATGATGAATTTGGCTTTATCCCTGAGGCCTCCCCACCTCCCCCCACAGTGCCTGGCCTGAACAAGGGCCCCGTTGTTATCTTGTCCATTGGCAATTTGGGTCCTGGGCACGAGGCTCCTTGTGTGCCTTGCTTTGGACTCAGCAGGGAATGAATACCTGCTGTGCCAGGCCTGGAGCACTGGGCTTTGAAAAATAAGGATTCCATGGAGCTGCCTCCAGGAGTGGGTGAAAAAAAAAACAGCATGGAAAAGTTAAAGCTTTGAGGTTAATCAGCTGTGTGGTAATTGCCACATTTGAACCTGTGGTGTTTGGCTCCTGTGTGTGTGGATGAAAGGCACTCTGAGTGTGCCATGGAGAAGCCAGAAATTGGAATTGTGGTGCAGCCTTGGGGGAGGGCCCTCTTCCATTTTCCTCTCCATGGCTTTTTTAGGGAAAGGGAAGGTGGGGTGGTTACTTGTGTGGTGGGAGTGCTGATTTTTAAATGGGTCCTAATTTTCCCTCCTGTGCTTGCTGGAATGAGAATTAAAGCTGCTGAGGCATTAATCTGGGTTGTGCAGTCGTCCTTTGTGAAGGGGAACCTGATCAGGAGGGCAGGGATTGAGAGACATAAGCTTTGCTTCCCAGCACTGGGATCCAGGTTCCCATGAGGTATCCCTGAGAGCAGTGAATGCCAGGGATCCTCCAAATACCCCAAAATCTGGGGGACTTGACTGCCTTGCCCCCAGAGGATTGTGCAGCCAGCCAGGTGGTTTTGAACAAGAAGGATTCTTTGGGGTAACCAGCAACGTTTCTGGTTTCAGGAAAGATGTGAGAAAAAACCTGTTTTTTGTTTTCATGTGGATTCACAAAGCTCACCAGTCAAGGGCAGTTCTCCAAGAGCACAAAATTCAGGTGCAGTAGAGTGGCTCTAAAGGTTTTGTGTCTTATCAAAATGCTCCAAGACTATGGAACAACAGTGTCAGCAGGGCATTTATTAAAGCCTGAAAATAGTGTGAGGCTCCACAGAAACATTAAAAATTGACAGAACAACCTGCAGGGATCCTTTAAGGCCAGCAATATATGTGCAAGGAATTTCCCAGGAATTTTCACACACTGGCACTGTGCTGTGCACAGGTGAGAGGTGTGTGGGGTTGGTGCTTTTGTAACTGTGATTTATCCCTCAAGGACAAATTCTATCCTCCAAAGAGGAACAGTTGATCTGTAGTTAATGCTGTTTGCTTTTATTGTGCTGGTAGATACACAGCTCGTCCCGGGTGAGTATTTGGGCATCCATTCCTGTTTTGGAGGCAAGGCTGGAAAAATGAGAGGTCCTGGCTCACAGCTGGGCTGGGCTCTGGCCTGGTGCAAAGCCTGGGGATAAAATGTCCCATGTGCACCCCAGAGCCTGGTGGGAATGGGAACAGGAATGCTGTGCTCTAGCCAGTCACGTGGAGGAGGCCCATGATGCAAACACTGCTTTTGTCCTGCCTAAATCCACGGGGCTTCACTGTGCTCTTCTGTGTATTGATGTTCTGCTGTATTTTCTCTATAAATGCTGTTTTTTCCCTCCAGAAGGAGCTGTGGAGCATTGCTATGTATCCATCATTCATGCTAGCTTTGTTCCTTGTTTTTTCCTCTCCCTTTCCCCCCAGATCTATCAGGTGCAGAAGGTAGGGCTTGCTCGCTTTCCTTCTTGTTTGCATGCCTTCTTCTTCCCACCCTGTGAGTCTTGCTACAGTTTCACTACCACACAGCCATTTAGGTGGCAAAAGACCTCCAAGATCCTCGAGTCCAACCTTGGAAATCCTCTGAAGAGTGGGAGATGCCAAGCAGGCTGCAAATTTCTGTGTAATTCTGCCCTCCCCTCCCATAATCTTGTGGGGTGGACAGTCAAGTGCAGTGGGGGAAGATGACCCATGTAAGGTGTCTGGTCAGGCACTTAATGTGATTTTTTTCTACAGCCTGTTTGGCAAAGGATAAGCAATAGCAGAGAAGTGACTTGGCAAAGCAGGGTCACAGGAGGGCACAGTGGCTCCCTGTGTCACCTCTGTTCATGTGCTGAAGGCCAAGAAAATCACTGGAGTGTTTCAGGCTGGGCAAGCATTTAACAGGTGCCAGCAGGAAGAATGACTTGCAGATGACTTTATTTGCACAAAGTCACTGAAGGAAATCAGGGATGCTGTGTTTGAATTCATAATCCTTGGGTAAATAAATGGTATGGCCTTCAACCCGCACATTAAATGTGATTTTATATTGTTTAATCCTCTGTCATCTCAGTTTAAAGTCATGATCTCTTCCCTCTTCCCAGTTTCCTTTCCACAATGATGGCAAAGAGGATGATAACGGTAGCTCTAACTGAGGTCACTTGCCATGTAGAAACAGAGATTTTGGGGTTTGTGTCGTGATGTCTGGCTGAAATAACAGCCAGACATCTGAAAAGAACTGAATATAACAGCCTGGCTGTTCTACACTTTCAGCATGTGAGCTGAGTGGCACCTAGAAACAGAAATAACTCCCAAGGATTTTTCCAGGGAGGGAGAAAGCACATTTTTCTTCAAGCCTGCCATTTTCTACCTTATTGAATATTTCTCTTTTTTTTTTTCTCCTGAGTGTTTTTATTGCTTGCTGAGTGCTGAATGTCTCCCTAAACCACAGTGTGCTTGGTTTTGTTCTGACACTCCAGCTGCCCTAACTGCATGTTTCAAAGCCTGACCCAGCCCTGCATGTGCTTCTTGGGAGTGCTGTTCTCCTCTTTGAGTGTGTATGTATATGAAAAGAGCTGCTCAAATCATGTGCTCTGGTATTTAATCCTGGCCCCATGAATTTGGCAACAAGTCCCTCTCACTCCTGGTTTTATTTCTGGAGTTGACTGCGCGCTGAGTGACTCAGTGTCTGCCCATGGATGGACAGGCTCCTTATTAATCTTCTTTATGGGAATTAATTTAACCTCCTGGTGCACAAGCGGCCCCCTGGGAGCCAAGGAGGTTGTTTACTGTTGGTGTCCTGACATGGATGAGGAGATAAGTGGGTTATGCTCCCAACATCCCATGGTGAGTTTGTGAGTCCGGCAGTTTCACTGGCACTCAGTGAGTGAATCGCATCTGGAATTCTCTCTCAGTGGTATTAACATCATTAATTATTGAATGGTAATATCACTTTTCAAGGTGGAAGGGAACCTGAGTCCAGCAAGGGCCTCTAACTGAAACCTGAATGAATAGAAAAGCAGCATTTCCTCCTTCAACCCATTGGAATCAGGCCCCTGGGGGCAGAACAGAAGAGTTGGTGTAGAGGGAGAACTGAGAAAAGTGGCTGTGAGGGGTCAAAATACTTGAGAGCTCAAAAGCTGCCAGTTCAGTCCAGTATGACACGTGTTCTTTAAAAGATTATAAATTAAAATAGTCTCTGGCAGTCTCATTCATTAAGATTTTTCTTCAGGGGATGTTAAGCATGTAGCTGAGTAATTTGAAATGGAGAAGGAAAAGCCTGTAAGTGGAACCTAAACTGTGACATAGCAAGTCTTGTAAGGGCTGTTTCCTTATCTGCCTTTTGCAAGGCTGAATTCATAAACCAGTGTCAGACAGTGAGAGGGCATGAAAAGAAAGCAGCAAACCCTAAAAAAAATTACAATGTGTTTATGGATCCTTCCTATGCGTGAAAAAGGATTCTCCATTTTAATATTGTGTTTCAGTTTTTTAAATTGATGTCTAGTGTTAGAAAATGTTCTCAGTCTGTTAATGGCTAAAAAGCCTCTAATAAGGCTTTACCTGACCTGCTTTACTACAAAGCATATAATCTGTAGGTTCTCATCGTGTACACAGCTCTGGGAGTTCATGGAATTCTCAGGGATCATTCTCAAGCTGAGATGTGCATGACAATTACTTTTATAACAAGCTGGTGCATGGGTTATGAATCTGAAGTGGGAATAAAGTAATACAGCACTGAAGAACGTGCTGCTGTTTGGTTTGGTTTATCAGTAAATGGTGAATGAGGTTTTAAGGGTGAAAATAAAATTACATTAATACCATTGAGCGAGTGCTAAAACCAGAGTGCAATACAGAACAGGTTCCTGATTTTTTTTAAAATAATTTCCTAAGGTTTTGGCTGTTGATACTCCTGCTTCCTCAAGCCTGTAAGAAAGCTCTAAAATACATATTCTTCCTTAATTAAGTAGGATTGCCATTTGCCTATTGTTGCGCTTTAAGCCAGTGATTTTAATTCACACAGGAATCATTTTAATGGACACCATTAAAAACACAAAATTCCTGAGACCAGATTTGCAGGCTTCTTTGGGGAGGAAGAAAAGTCCCATTAAACCTGTGGATCTTTGAACAACTTGCTGTCTGGGGGAAATTCAAGTTCATTGGGAAGTTCCCAGTGTTGTCTTGCCTGCACTGGTGGATCTTGTCCTCTTGTACCCTTGTTGGTGCTGCCACTGCTCTCAGGTGGGTCAAACGTAGGCAAAAAGCCTGGTGCTCTGAAAGGAGCTCTGTGGAGCTCTAATGCAGCAAATCAGGGTGCCCAGAGATGAGTTGTGCCCAACTTGTCTGCCCAGTTTGACAGACCTGTACGGGAAACATGATTTGACAGCAATTTTCCTCCTGGAAGTGTCCTGTGCTCGCCTCCCTTGTAATGAGTCTTGACTTAACTGGGTCAGGAATTCAAGACTCATTACTCTCCTTGCTCCTCTCCCCCAGCACAGGGGGTTTTGCAGTGCTGAGGGAGAGGAAGCTGCTGAGCACCTTGGTGATGCCCAATCTCCCCTTTCCCCTTTCCAGGCAGCTTTTCCCAGGCATTCACTCCGGTGCCACGCGGCACAGCTCTCACTGGCACAGTCATGTGGAGCTGTGTGGTTTGGCCAAGGCCTGGCAGTGCATGCCTAAATGTTCTGTGTCTGCTTTTCTCATCTAAATTCTGGTTTTTTTCCCTTTTCTGTCTGTAGAAATATTATGGGCTGGATACTAAGTGGGGAGACATCGAGCAATGGATGGTAGGACTTGATCAACGTAGCTCAACAACTTTTACGTGTGGCAGTTCTGTGTAGTTCATAGAGCTTGAGATCCCTCCAAGTAGGTATTTTCATCCACTGGGAGTGTGAGTTCCACTCCAAGCAATCCCACAGTCTTGCTTTTCCAACTGAAATGTGAGTTTTGATCAGCTTAAAACAGGCAAGGACTGGGTTAGAGCCATCTCTTTTTACACACCTGTGTCCACGCTATCGTTGGAAGATCAGGTTAGGGTAAAAACCTGTTAAAGCCCCTTGGGATGCAGGGAGTAATTGTGCTCATTTTACTTTTTGTGGGTTTCATCACCACTTGAGTCTTCTTAAATCTGCCTTCAGGTAAATTGTGGGCAAGTTTTACTCATGCTGTTTCATTTCCCTTAGCACTTACTGGCCCAGGGAAATCCCTCAAAGGAATTATTACTGCCATGTGGCAATCCTCACTTTTTTCCAATAATACCCTGCTCTGGATTTTAGAATTTGCTAAAACCAGTGAATACCAACTGCAGACTTGGCCACTAGCAACATCTGACTGTTTTAACACCCATGATAGGAGATGAAGTTGCTAATGGGCTGGAAGTCACTGGCTTCAAATGTGTTTCAACCCTAAGTTTATGAAGCCAGTTAGCAGCCATGCCAGCTGAAAGCTGTGGCCTTGCCCTGCAAAACTGAGTAGTGAACACTGGCAAAGGCAAAACTGAACAGCCAGCTTCCAGTGTGGAAGGTAACTTCCCAAACTCCCAATTCCTTGGTCTTTGATAATTAATCAGTAAATACTGGTCTGCATGGACCACCCACCCACCCCAGACTCACACTGGGGTCTCTTCAAATCCTTGCTGGATGAGCATATCTCCACCTTACTGGCAGTTCCCTTGCTTGGAAATCAGCTCACCTGTGACAATCTGTTGACTACAATATTAAAACTTTTTTTTTTTTTTGCTGTTTTCTACTGCTGTTTTTAAATTCAGTGGCAAATCCATTTGTTAAAACCATCTTGTTGAAATGTAAAACATCTGATGGCATTTCCAGTGTCACAGAGGCTGTGTAGCAGAGAGGAATTTTGGGGTCTCAGAGGAGGGAGGAAGGGTTTTTCTGCTTTGACAGGGTGTCACCTCCTGTTGTTTGGTTTAACTTTACTGGCTCCTAAGAGTGGCTGGAGTTCAGTGTGTGTTTCTGGAAGGCTCTGTTGCTGTGTCTGTCCTCTCAACACCTCCCTCTGTTTTCTCTCTGCTGCCTTGGTAGGAAGACAGTGAGCGTTATTCCCGTAGAGCCCGAAGAAATGCCTCGGTCAGTACCTGCTTTTGCTTTTTCTGTTCAGCCAGACATTTCAGATTAAGAAAACAGACACTGT
Organism: Agelaius tricolor; assembly: GCF_023055355.1. NCBI lineage: Eukaryota > Metazoa > Chordata > Aves > Passeriformes > Icteridae > Agelaius > Agelaius tricolor. The sequence goes on from NW_027269270.1 coordinate 295,638, forward strand.
ATAAGTGTACAAGTCACTTCCTTCTCAAAAGAAAAGGAACCAAAACAAGCTCCCACCACCCTCGGCAAGTGGAAACCCCAAAGCCACTTCCTGACTTCTCTGCCCTCTCTCCCCAGTCACTCCAGGGAGTTTTTGCAAACATGTAAGAATAAAGGGGGTGGAAAGGGGGAAATAACCTGTTTGGAGTGTTTAATGTTCATTAAAGGGCCAAGAGCATAGAGCAGGGAACACCTGAGCAAGCTCCTGCTTCACCCTACAGTAAAATGCTTGACTGTTTCTTGGGCAGGGTGTGATTTCATTTGCTTTCTGCTTATACTTCCAACGCAATTCTTTTGTAAAAACATTGAGTTTGTGCATCTTTCCCTTCCTCCTGTCCCATCAAAGCCATCAGTGCCTGTTACCTGTGTTCTTTTCACTGTTTTGGTTTTTTTTTTGTCTCTACGCTTTCTCTCGCTAGGCTTCGGATGAAGATGAGCGCATGTCAGTGGGTAGCCGTGGAAGCCTGAGGGTTGGTAAACTGTGCAACCTCTGTGTGCATGTCTGTGTGTGGCTGTCACTGTCCCCTGTGCCCCCACACTCCGAGGGGACTGTCCTGGACGTGTTCCATGTTGGGTTTTTTCAAGTGGATCACTGATTGTCTCCAGTGTGTGCCCCGTGCAGGGCCCTTTGTGGTCACTGCTCTTCACTTCTGCAGGAGGGACTCAGCCAAGACATTGGTGTCTGCATGCACCTTGTGGGCTCCCCTGTTTCACTCCTGCAACTGGAAATTTGGGAAGGGGAAAGTGCTGGTGGGGTCAGTGTTTATTAGCCCAGGAAACCAGGAGTGATTGATCAGTGGAAATAAGTGTTGGGCGCTTTGGAATTGCAGGTGAATCCTCATAAAATAACAGAATATCCTGAGCTGGAAGGGACCCACAAGGGGATCATTGATCCAGCTCCTGTCCCTGCACAGACACCCCAACAATACCACCCTGACATCCCTGAGAGCCTTGTCCAAACTCTCCAGGAGCTCTGGCAGCCTTGGGACTGTGCCCATTCCCAGGGCAGTGCCCAGCACCCTCTGGGGGAAGAACCTTTCCCTGGTATCTAACCCCAAAATCCCTCTGACACAGCTCCAGCCATTCCCTCAGGTCCTGTCACTGGTTACTGGCTTTAAAAATGCTTTAGAAATACTTGAAAATCATCTGAGTTTTGTGGAGGTGGGATTAGTAAAGCAGTGAGTACTCATCTCTAGGAAAAGTTCAAACAGTCTTTTCCTCAAAATGTCCAGACAGTATTTTCCCAGATAACACACATTTCTATAAACCTTAACTCTGTTTCTAAATACTGTCTAAAAGACTCATTAAAAAAAAAATTCTGCTGCAGAGCCTTCTCAGGGATCCCACTGTAAAGTTGCACAAAATGTGCTTAAAAATATAAAGTGCTGCCTTGTTCCCTTTTTACTGGAATCCTTATTGCTACTCATGAAATGCTGTTAAAACCTTTTTTGCTCAAGATGACAAACTTGAGTGCTTTTCAGAGCTAGGAGATGCCTCAAAGCTCCAAAGATTCAGTGAAGAAAAGCCTCTCTGCACAGCAGAACGTGAAAAGCAGTGTTTATTTTACTTAGGGTTAAATGTTGACATATGGAAGCGTTTTTTGGAGGGGAAAAAAGATCTCTAGTTCAGTTGAAATATCAATTCTGTCTGTTTGGAAGGTGATGACAACACAAATGGGTTGTTTATCCCTGGCTGTAATGTGGCACGATGCAAACACACTGGCTCTGTGTTTACAGAGAGAGATTTCATCTGCAATATCTTCTCTTCATGGAAATCCACCACTGATTCTTTCTGAGGTGCTTTTGCAGCACAGTCCCGGGGTTTGTATACATTTAAAGAGCAGAAGCCCTGCATTCTGCCTCCTCACCAAGCCTTGGAGGAGCTTTTCTGGCCCTTTTCCCCCTGAGCAGTCTCAGGCTGTGATAACCAGCAGCCTCCAGCTGCTCCGTGGGATGGCCCCAAATTCCTCCTACTTCTGCAAGGAATGTCCTTCTCTGACAGAAGGATCTGCCTGAAACTTTCCACCCTGGTGTTTCTCAGTGATGTTGCACAGCCCCTGTCCCCAAAAAGCAGCGTTTGGTGGTGGATGTGCTGACATTTTGGCAGGCACAGGAGAAGTTTTGACAGAATTTCCTTGCCTCATTCTTTTGTCACTGGGATTGTAGAAGCACATAAATATTTGCCAGTCTGAACTGAAATTTAGCCTTCTACATCTTCCAGTTGTTCTATTCACAATTAATTGACAGAATCACAGAATGGGTTGAGTTGGAAAAGACCTTAAAACTTGTCTTGTTCCACCCCCTATCACTAGCCCAGGTTGTTCCAAGCCCCATCCAACCTGGTCTGGAACACTTCCAGGGATCCAGGGGCAGCCACAGCTTCTCTGGGTACCCTGTGCCAGGACATCATCAGCCTCACAGGGAAGAATTTCTTCCTATTACCAAATTTTAACCTAATTTTTGTCAGTTTGAAGCCATTCTTTCCTTCCCTGTCATTCCAGGCCCTTGTACACAGCCTCTCTGATCACTCTCCCAGTGTGGATTTACAGCAGATCCTTTTGGTCATTTGACCACGTCTATGGCCAGTCTGTGAAGGTTTGGCTCTGTCTTTAAAATAACAAAGCCAAAAGCCCCATACATTTTGACCAACCTTAAAAAATCACCTGAGTTCTTGGGTCGAGTTTGTCTTTGGAGCTATTTTAGCCTGAAGTCAGCATCAGAATCAGTTGCCTTGTGTCCATGAAGGGTTTATAAAATGCCTTGGAGAATTCTGAATGATGCTGTCTTTTTGGGGGCTCTCCTTCCATTGTTGCAGGATGCCATTTTTGGAAAATTCCTGTTCCATCTTTGGCACTCGGGCTCCTTGCACTGTGAGGGGCTGGTGGTGCCAGGGGCTCCTTTTTGCAGCTGTGCTTCTCTTCTGTGCAGGAAGTTTTCACTGAAGTGAGCCAATATCACACATTCACTTCTCCCTAGGGCTTCACCACCCCACAGATCTGTGTGGGTTTCACTCTGCACTTTTCTCCTGGAATATTTTTGAAGTGAATGCCTGGACTGCAGGCACCAGAGATGTGCTGAGCTAGCTTTTAGGGAGCTTCTGGATGCTTCTGGCAGAGCAGGCAGCCCTACACACTGCAAAACCTCCAGAGATATTCATTAGACCAGGCCAGCAGATGGGCTGAGGCTCCAGAGCTGTGACTGTGCTGCAAACAGGGACCAGGGGTCCAGGGCTGTGTCTGTGCCTCCTCCATGGAGAGGCTTCTTCAGCAGCTTCCCTGATGATCCTGAGCCCATCAACAGCTCCTGCCACTCCTGTTCCAGGAGTTCTGCAAGCTCAGTTCTGTATCATGCAGATTTTCCTAGGGGAGCTCAGTAACATCAGCCTGTGTTTGTTGAGGCTCTCGAGCCTTTCTTCAGTCTCTTTTCTGTTTCATTTGTCCTGGTTCTCCCACTTCCCAGCTGGCTGTCTCTAATCCAACACCATCAGCATGAAATATTGTTGTGTTATCAATCACTCCTGATTAATTTGTGCATCCTTATTTTATCAATCACTCCTGATTAATTTGTGCATCCTTGTTTTGTATCCTCCCAGCTTCCAAACTTGTGCCTTTGTGCAAGAAATCCTGCATTATCAAAGTTCTTCAGTTGGGATTTCCATCTCCCTGCCTATTTTTGTGTTTGTTTGTTATTTGTTTTGTTTTGGGGGAGTTCCTTTGGTTGACATAACTTGTGTTTTCCTTTGTTTTCTGATTTCCCTCTCCTCTCATGCCTTTACAGTCTCATTTGGATTATGCCAGCACCTACCCAGTGGTGAGAATAGTCTGCAAGTTGCAGAGCGTGTGTGTGTGTGTGTTGAAAAACTAATCATGAAGAAGAAGCTAACACAGGTTGTGATAACTGCTCTGAGATCAGGGTGATCTGGAAGCATCCTGAGGCAGTTTGTGGTCTGTGATGTCAGGGTGCCGCTTCCTCTCCTCCTGCTCTGACACAGTTCAGATGAGAAGTGACAAATGATTACAGAGATCTGAGCTGGGTTTAGCTCAGGAGTTACCACAGGCAGAGCAGAATGGATTTCCCCTGAAACACTGTCTCTGTTAAAGCCTGTCCATTGTTGGACCAACTGCATCTGGATTTATTTCAGCACAGATCTGGAAAGGAATAAAAATCTCATAAACTCACTGTAAATAGATCTAGCAAAGGTGACAAGATGTGGTATTTTCAGGGTCCCCAGGATGAAGGAGGAATTGAGAATCTGACTCCATGTTCTCAGAAGGCTAATTTATTGTTTTATGATATTATATTAAAGAATGCTATACTAAAACTATACTAAAGAATAGAGAAAGGATACAGACAGAAGGCTTAACAAGATACTAATGAAAAACTTGTGACTTTCCAGAGTCCTGACACAGCTGGCTGTGATTGGTCATTAAGTCAAAACAATTCACATGAAACCAATCAAACAACCACCTGTTGGATAAACAATGTCCAACCCCATTCCAAAGCAGCAAAACACAGGAGAAACAATCAGATAATTATTGTTTTCATTTTTCTCTGAGGCTTCTCAGCTTCCCAGGAGAAGAAATCCTGGGCAAAGGGATTTTTCCAGAAAATATGACAGTGACAGACAGGACAAACACACTGCCTACCAAAGCTGCAGCTTGTGTTACCTTCACTTGAGAGGACAAAATCACATTAATAATAATGCTTTGACAGCGAGTATTTGCTGTGGGAACACTGAGATAAAGCAGCTCCTGAAAGAACAGAAAGGGCCAACGAGGACTAAAGCTCAGTTTAAAACATTTCCACAACTGGAGGTGTGCTGGTGTCTGCAGGAAGCAAACTGGGCAGTGCAGTCCTGTAGATTCCCCTGCTTTTCCCCTCTCCTTCATTCCCGGCGCTGTTTCCAACCAGGAGCGCAGCGCATCCCTTTGTGCCTGACCTACATCCCAGAATAGTTCCAGCACGTTTGGGTGTTTGCATGGCTCTATTGATACAGTCAGGATGGACAGCTGTGCATTGACTGAGCCCAGCCAGCGTGGCTGATTGGAAGCACAGCTGCTAAATTTACCAGTGCCATCAGCACTTGAGCAATATTCCCAATAACCGAGCAATATTCCCAATAACCGAGCAATATTCCCAATAACCGAGCGTTTGACTCCAGGGGTGCACTGGCTGCTCCCCGAGCCCTGCTCTGCTCCTCTGCCTGCATGGGGATGTGCATGCCTGGCCCCACATGGGGGTGCACACACTCACTGATCTCACCCCACGTTCTTCATCCCACTGCAGGCTGGATTAGAGAGTGAGAGGACCAAAAAGAAGAACTACTCCAAAGCAGTATGTATTTCTGTGTGTCTCAGAGAGGGTTCTGCCTCCAAAGCCACTGTGGCAGGACAAGGAGTGTGTGCAGGTGGGAGAGCTGCCAGCCCAGTGTCAAGGATACACCACAGCTATCAGCACTTGCTAGGGAATAATGAGCACCAGTTCATCTCCAAAATGTGGGATAGTCCAAACTCTTATTTCAGTGCTGTGCATAAAGAGCATGGGGGAAACTCAAAACCTTACTGGAGCTACCTAACTTGGACACAGAAATAGGCAATGTTGAGAGAATGTCATAGAATCCCAAATGGTTTGGATTAGAAAGGCCCTGAAACCCCATCTCATTCCACCCCCTGTCATGGGTGAATCTTATTCCAGTCAGGCAAAGAGGACACTGATGCCTCAGGTTTTCTATTTTTCACATTCTGTGCTGCTTTAGTGTGTGGGTTTGAGCCTCATGTTAGGGGATGGTGAGCTCTCTTCACAGAATAGGGAGACAAAACAATTCCTTCTCCAGCTGGGCACCAAGGACAAATGATCCAAATCTCAGGCCCAAGAGCACAATCAGAGAGAGATTCTCTCACAAAGGGAGAAAAACAAGCAGGATGGGACTTCATAACCTAAAGCTATAAATGGACAATTAACTTCAACATGCAAATGGATCAGAACTACATAAAAGTGACAGACCCTCTGACCAGTCATTCATTTTGTGACCATTTTGGCTCATCTTGGGTGCAGCCCTGGCTGCCCAAGGTGGATCCATTTAGCAGATCCTTTTAATAAATCCCTGCTTTATTCTTTAGCTCATGAGATGGAGGCTGGGTTGGGGTTCTTTGCCACTCTGGAAACGAGCAGAGAATTTTTCTGAGGGCTGGAAGTTGGGTGTGGGATTGAGAAAGCCTGAGGGAGCAGCACCAGCTGCAGCCTGAGGTAAAAAAGCATTACAAGCAGAAATGGACACAGTGACAGTGAAATGGTTTCCTTTGTCAAAAGCAAGAAGAAAATACAGAGAGAAAAATAGGGTCACAAAAGGGAGAAAAGTAAAATGGAGTCATTTTAGCCTCTCTAGCATGCAGTGTTATTTGTTCCAGTTTTTATGAGGGTCAGATGCTTTGCATGTAAATGTAGCCTAGAACAAAGGCCAGCAAGGTCTGATAAAACTGACCCTGCTCTCCAAGAGCTGCCTGGAGCATTTGCCTTCAAAAATATGCACTGGAGAGGTTTCTGAAGAGGATGGGTCAGAGGGGCAGGGAAATGGCCTCAGCGCTGGGGCTTCAGGCTCAACTCTGGGAGACACAGGGCAAATGAGGCAAATTCCTTTAGAAGGGCCTGAACTGTCAAGTGATAACCAGTTACCCTGGGCTTGTGGAAAATCCATCATGCCAATGCAGCTGGAGGTCCTAAACAGGGTAATTATTTCAGGGCATAAAGGATGTTACTGTAAATTGACTGTGAGGCTCCTGGCTGTCTCTGCGTGACTTGAAGTGAAACCTTGGGCCCAGATCTCGTTCTTGTAAAAGGAATGTACAGTTGGAAAAGAGCTTGGTTAGAGAACAGGACAGCTGGGAAGGATCTCAGCTGGTCTGTTCCCAGCTAAGACAGCATCATCTGGGTTTTTTAAGGAGGGAAAAGCAGTTCCCCAGGAGTCTGTATTGCCTGGCTGGCTGAGTGCAGGGAGTGAAGGCAGTTTCATACAGAGTTAGAGAGAAAATACTGATGATAAACAGGAGACAACTTGTCAAGATGGAATAACAGTAAAAACAAATGGGGAATACCACATCTGGGAAAAATGAAGGTGCCATTACAAAGTAATAGGATGGTTCAGATAGTGATCTGAGGTTACATTTAGTCAATATTGCACAGCTGAAAAAGGCAAACAAGTCCTCAGTGTAGCAATAAAAGGGGTGGTGGAGGTAATTGGTCTGCACAGAGCGCTGCCTTCAGCTGCTGGAGATCCATTTTAACCATTCTTAAGCGTTGGAGATATTCAAGGAGCTTGGAAAAAGAAAAACAAACAACCTGGTAAAAGCTGGAAAGAAGCCAAGCTGTGTGAGAAGGCTACAGCAGTATTTTAAACCAGTTCTTGAATAAAAGAAACTTGGAAGTTTGCCTTCCATTTGGGGTGATAGGATTGCATTTCAATAGAGATTCTAAGCTATTCCCAGAAGTAGCTTTCCCAGCTTGGCTCTGAATTGGTTTCTAAGTTAATTTGTTTAATTTTTCATGCAAGCTGCTGTATAGCAGATGATAAATATTTCTCTTGGAGTTTGATTCAGATTGGTTCTAGTGGATTTTCATTTTGGGAACTCATTAAAACATGGACTTCAAAACTTAATTTTAATAGAAAATTCTAATTAAATTTCCACCAAACCCCCACCCCAAATACACAGAGTGCTTCCTTGTTTTCAGTGTTAAACCAGGGCTGGCTGTGAGGTGATACCTGAACAGTGAATTGCTGGGGAAATCTGAGCTTTTAATGCTGTCTATTGAGGAGACTTTTGGGTCTGTCCTCTCTTCTTCACCACCACATTCCCAGACTCAGGACTGAGTCACTGATTGTTTTCTTTTATTCCCAGCACTGCTGCCATAGGGATTTGAAGCACCTCACCTTGTTTATGGAGCAGTCCTTCTGGGCTTGTTTGTTTTCCCTCCTGACCCCAGGGAGGACAGCTGAGCCCACCCAAATCTCCTACCAGCCCTCAGAATCCTGGGGTGAGGCAGATGGCCACTGTCTGGGTTTCATTCTGATGCTCAAAATCAAAAAGAAGAGAATTTATCCAGCACTGCGTGTTTGCTAAGCTGGATTTCTCAAATAGAATTAATTCCTCTACTACAATTTGCAGCTTTTTAGGTGTTGAGCTGCCTGAGGTATAAACAGCTATAGTGATTTATGCCCTTTATTGTAGTCTGTGATCTCCTTTTTGTCCCCATTTTGTGTCCTATTCCTTTCACAGTGTTTGAATATAGACCAGTAATAATAGGGGAGGCAAAAAAAATTTTAACAAAAGGGGGATCAAAAAGGGGAAGCAGGAGTATCCTTGACATTTTTGGCTGTTCTAGAGGCAGTGACACAAATGTTCATGTCCTCATGTTTGAAATCATGACCTAATCCTGCACTGCTCCTGTTCTGGTGTATCTTTGAAAAGTTCTGTCTCTGCCTTTGCTTTTCATAAGTGATGACATTTGCTTAAAAATTCCCTTCAGGGTCTCTGTCAATTTTTCTTCTCTCCTTTTTTGTCTTTCCTTTTTTGTTTTTTCCTTTCCTTCCATAACAGACCAATGGTTATGAGGAAGACGTGTATGGATCATCTCAGAGTAGAAAATCTAGCAGGGTTAGTAGATGATTTCTATTGCTACAAAATTCTATCACTCCATTTGATGGGATTAAAGCTAATTAGCAAATTCTTTTTGGCAGTGAAGCAGGTTTTACCTGTCTTGCACGTTGTGGGTTTGGAGTTTGTCAGGCACTGGAGGTGCAGCAAGAAGTTGTCTGGGAAATAAAAAAATCAAAAATCAGGCCATTAGTGGGGAGTCTCAGAAATTGGTACAGAAAGATCTTGGGAGCCAGAGCTGCTTTAACTTGTAAATAAAACTGGTTAGAAATTACATTGTGGCAGCACTGGCAGGGAGGATTTCCACATGCTGGAAACAGAGTGAGTGCTTTACAACCTCTGCAAGGTGTTCATGCTGTGCTCTAGTACTGAATCTCCTAATTTAGTCCATGCCTTGAGATTTCCATAGTTAAAATGGACTTTGAATTTGAATTTGCATAGTTAAAATGGATTTTGAATTTTCCCCAAATGCACATTGTTTATTTGAAGTTTGCTTAACTAAATGCCTTTGGTTTTTTGGCTTCTTTTTTCTTTTTTCCCTTTATAAACCATATCCTAGGGTTTCTGGAAACGCCTACAGAGCTGAAGAGCCAGTGCAAGTGTTCCCACTTAACTACTTAACATTGATGGACTTTTATTTCCAGTCCAGAAAAGCTTAATAATTAACTCAATTGTGAGGATGCAGGTCACAATGTTCCCTCCTGTTCCAGCACAAGTGTTGTGTGTCAATTACAGCAACTCCTGGCCCTGCTTTGTTAAATATTGGGGATTGTGCAAATGATTTAAAGGGGTTGTCCAGGCACAGCCTGGGGGCAAAGGGGGAACTGTTGAGGTTTTTTTTTTTCCCTTTATTTTAACAAAGCCAGACAAAAGCTCAGAGCCTGTTGATCTTTGTGCTATCAAGGCTTCTAAAGAAATTTAGTGCTATGCAGCCTAAAGCTCAGTGTTTAGGCCAAAAATAAACTCTTTTAAGCCCCCATTTATCCAAGTGTTTGAGCAATAACACGCTGAACATGAGAGAGAGTTCAGGGGGTGACTTTGTAGGCACGAAGTTAAGCAGGAGCCTGGATAAACAGTGAAATCTGATATTTCACGTCCATCTAAAATTGTTGCTGCCATATAATTTACCTGGCATTATGTGGATAAGAGACAATGAAATACTGTTGCTTGGACTGCTGAAAAAACAGCCTGTCCTGTTGCTGAGCCGTTTGAGGAGTTCAAGGAGCTTTATTCTGTAGCACTGGTGATAAATGATGTTCTTACTCTTTACTGACATACTCCAGTGCTCCAAGGACTGCAGGGAGAGCAAAATATCTGCAAGAAAGTCATCCAGGGAGAAGAGGTTGTTTGGTTTCCATTTAAATAATTTAAAATCATGCTGGAATTAGCGTTTGCAGCGTGGGGGTTTAGTCTGAGTAGGGCTTAATTACAGCAACATTGTTAGTTCCTTGTAGTTCTGTTGCTGTTTGGATTAATCATTAATTAGGAGGGGGAGGAAGGTTTGGGGGTAACTCAGAATAGCTGAAACTTCAAACCAAATTGATGCCAGCCTGGCTGGCATTCACTTTTTAGGAATATTCTCTCCAAAAAGCCCAAGCTGAATCACAACGTGACAAGGAAAAATGAAAAATAGGAAAATTCTTCAGGACAGCAGGGAAATGATGAATGAACCTGCTGGCAATGGCTGTTTCCAAAATGGGTGTCCGGTTTTAAGTCACAGAAGGGACTGATCTCCATGTGCACACTGCACTTGCAGTGTCACAGGTTGATCCCTTAAATATGATTAATGCCATGTGCCAAACAGCCCACGTGCAGATTGAAAACTCTAAGCAGGAATGAAAATCATTTCTTAAAGTTTAGTTCAGGTTTCCTTTCAGTCAAAGTCTTATTGTACAGGCATTGTTTGGGTGGGTTTTGGTTTTGGTTGTTTCTTGGGTTAGGTTTTTTTTGAGGTTGGACAATGATTTGCCCTCAGCCTGTACCTGTGGTTATTGTGACATATCTAAATTTCTGTTTGCTTACAGTGACAGAAGAAAGCAAACAAATTCCTTTATTTTGCCCCAGATCTGCCTCTTTTGTGAGTAAATTAACACCTCCACGGATCACAGTGGCGAGGCAAGGATGAGTTAGGGTTTGTGAGGAGCTGACTGCTGAAAGCAGAGAGCCTTGTCTGTCTAGACCCCATGAGAAATGTTTGGAGAGGAAAGGTGTCAGGGAGTAGGTGTGAAAGGAGAGCTCTGGAGAGCAGCAAAGGAGGTGAAAGTGTGAGACCTTTCAGAACAACCATTCCTCATTAAGATCCCCTGAGTAGACCAGAAGTGCAGGGATGAGTGGATGCAAGGCAGAAAGCAGGGAGAGAAGGTGTTTAATTTAAAGAAGGTGCTTAAAGTCTCACTTCTTAGAGAACAGTTTTCTCTCCACTCAGTCTTGCCATGTCTGACTGTGGCTGCTCACACTTCCTGCTGGGCACAGGCAGCAGCTTTGGTCCCTGGCTTTGCTCTCCATCTCCCAGCATCTCAGCTTCTCCTGGGAGTGTAGCTTACAAGACAAACTCCTGGGGATGTAGCTTACAGGACAGAAACTCCTGGGGGTGAACTTACAGGACATAAACTCCTGGGGGTGTAGCTTACAGGACATAAACTCCTGGGGGTGTAGCTTACAGGACATAAACTCCCCAGGATCTCAGGAGGAACCTGGCCAGCTCTCTGACCAGTGCATTTTTCCAGTGCTTCAAAGGCCCCACAGTTTTCACACACCCTCACAGCTTTAATGCAGTTCTCTCTTCTTCTTGCATCTGTGACCACTTAGACTGCTTTGCAGTTTGTATTCACTTAATTTACTTTTTGCTTCCCATTTAAAGGAATAAAGAGTGAAGCTGAGTTCTCAAGGAGTTCTCTTTTTTTTTTTTTTTTTTTGCTTTGTTTGTTAATGCAGGCTTCCTACTACTCTGACCTGGGTCTCCCCAACAGCAGCTATGCTTCCACCTCTCAACTTTCTTCCCAAAATGGAAATTGGGTCTGTTGCCCTCTGGCTTCACCTGGCCTGGACTTTGTTTGGATAATACAACCTCTTGTACTTAGGAATCAATTGGACCAATTGTCAAGAGTCTCTGTAGCTCTTTTTAGTGAAACTTTTAAAAAAAGCCCCAAACAAATCAGACCTTTTAAGATTGGAATGAGTCATGGAAAACTGTTTTCAAATGAGCACAGTCAGTTTTCCTTTGCTGCTCCTCCCTTTCCTTGTCTGCCACTGGCCTCAGTTGGTCTAGAAAGATAAGGGAAATCTTAATTACCTGAAGTTCTCTGTTTGAGGCAGCTCCTCTGCCTAGCGTGTCAGTCTGGTGAGCTTGAGACAATCCAGTCTGCACCACACAAAATTACAGGGAAGCAACTCCCAGAGTGCTGGGAGAGCATCAGTGAAGTGTAAAACCCCTGGGAGGTTGCATTGTCCCCTGTGTGTGGCAGAGCTGGGTGCCAGCAGAGCTCCAGCAGTGCCCCAGGGGGCAGCTCAGCACAGGGGTGTGGATGGGGCACTGTGGCAGCAGGACCTGGGCTGGGGGTCACTGCTGGAGCCTCTTGCACCCAGCTCTGCCACACACACAGAGTGCTCTGGCTTTGTGTAAGTTCTGCATTTTGGGGGGGATGGTTACTAACACCTGTTTCAGCCTGCTCTGACTGAAGCACTTGTAGTTTTTTCCTGAATTGGTTGTGTTTTCTCTGCATTTGTAAATAGTGAAACACACAGGAGATGATCTTACAACTAACAGTGTGTGCTTTGAAGCACTTCTGTGTAGCTCTTTTTCATGAGGACAAGCCCCATTTCTGGCTCCTGTACACAAACGTGTGGGAGACAATAACAGCTTAACAACCTAAAATTAAATTCTGCTGTTTTGCTTTTGCATACTGTCTGTGTCCTCCCTTCCTGTAGGAAATGCACGTGCCTGCTTGGTATTCTTAGTCTTTGGGGAGCAGAGATCTAATGCTTTCATGGAGCACATGACTAATATTCTCTGTACTGGGCTTCCTTCTGTTGTCATGTAGTGGTCCTAATCTCTCACCAAGAGGGTTCATTCTGCTCTAGGCACCTGTTTTTTTTCCCTGTTGAATTTTCTGTGCCAAACCAAAAAGTGTTGTGCTTGTCTCCCCCAGCCCTCCCTGCTGTACAGCGATGCCCTGCCAGCCAGGAGTTACAGGGTTTGTTGTGCTGATGCTCTGAGCACCAACACCAGAGCCACCCACCCCCAGCCATGCACATCCTGTCCCCTGCCTCTGTCTGTCATTCCCCCTTGGGTGCATTTATTTGTCTCACCCCTGCTGTCCCATCCATCTGAATGCCACGTGTGTGATGCTGTTTGTGCACACCTGGGTTTGCTGAGCCTTCCTTTAATTCCTGTTGGGATTGTGCTCATGGGGTTGTGATGCTGCCAGGGAATTGTCTTCCTCGGTGTCTTTCCAGGAGCAGGACAGAGAGGCAACATCAATTCTTGCTGGCTGCTTAAAAACTAACAAATAGAATTTTTTTAGACAAATTCCTGCCTCCTTCTTTAAAATGAGCTTCTCAGAATTTTTTCTCAAAGCTTAAAGGTAGAGTTTCCCACTCCCCTTGAGTTTCCTGAACCATATATCTCTATGCTAAACCAGAGTCTGTCTTAAAATATGCATTTTCCTCCTATTTTATTAATTTACTAAACTGGCTGGTAAGTGAAGCTTATTAGGAGGTAAGTGAAGCTCATCACTGCCAGCACCAGCAATGAAGGTGAAACAGATGGGATCAGTGTAAGAATTGATGTAGCCATTTTATGGGTAGGCAGTGAATTGAGTTAAAATTAAATTGAAGCCCTGGGAGCAGGGTTGGTGTCCCATCTCGGGGTGTGTCAGATCCTGCACGTACGCTCGCCTCGGCTCTTCCCCTGCATGCTGCTTGTGTTGCACCCAGGAGATGGCCCTGTCCTTGCCCCCAGGAGGTGTCCCTGTCCCTGCCCATGCTGCTAGCTGCCTGTTCTTGTTCTGGGTGAGTTTGCGAGTGTGCAGAGAGGCTGAGCTGCCATGCTGTGCTGACTCTGTGTTTCATTGTAGGCGTCCGTGTACGACGAGAGCGTTTACAGCGGGAGCCGGCGCTATAGTGCCCCCAGTTCCCGTGCTGTAAGAGCTTTTCTGCTTTTCCCTGCTCTGTCCCTGCCCTCTGCCAGCCTGGGCAACCTTCCACCTGGGTTCTGTGACATCCAGCACCTGCTGCTCTAGGCAGCAGGAGAGGGAGCACCGTTCCCACCAGCTTCCATGGAGCAGTGATCAATGGGAACACGTCCCTCTGTGGGACAGGGAATCCACTTCTGCCTCACACAGATAAAACACCTTAGGAAGGCCATACATGAAATCCTTTCCCTCCCTGAGACTTAATTCTTCTTGTCAAAACAGAAAAATACAAGTTTGAAAAATAATCAGCCAAAAATTTAAAAATCAGTACCATGTAAGCAGTGAAGTGAATGATTTTTGGGAATATATGGGTTACTTGGTTTTGTTTCTTGGATTTCCCACCAGCTTCCATGAAGCAGTGATCAATGGGAACTCATCTCTCTGTGGGACAAGGAGTCCACTTCTGCCTCACACAGATAAAACACCTTGGGAAGGCCATACATGAAATCCTTTCCCTCCCTGAGACTTAATTCTGCTTGTCAAAACAGAAAAATACAAGTTTGAAAAATAATCAGCCAAAAATTTAAAAATCAGTACCATGTAAGCAGTGAAGTGAATGATTTTTGGGAATATATGGGTTACTTGGTTTTGTTTCTTGGATTTCCCACCAGCTTCCATGAAGCAGTGATCAATGGGAACTCATCTCTCTGTGGGACAGGGAGTCCACTTCTGCCTCACATAGATAAAACACCTTAGGAAGGCCATACATGAAATCCTTTCCCTCCCTAAGACTTAATTCTGCTTGTCAAAACAGAAAAATACAAGTTTGAAAAATAAGCAGCCAAAAATTTAAAAATCAGTACCCTGTAAGCAGTGAAGTGAATGATTTTTGGGAATATATGGGTTACTTGGTTTTGTTTCTTGGATTTCCCACCAGCTTCCATGAAGCAGTGATCAATGGGAACTCATCTCTCTGTGGGACAAGGAGTCCACTTCTGCCTCACACAGATAAAACACCTTGGGAAGGCCATACATGAAATCCTTTCCCTCCCTGAGACTTAATTCTGCTTGTCAAAACAGAAAAATACAAGTTTGAAAAATAAGCAGCCAAAAATTTAAAAATCAGTACCCTGTAAGCAGTGAAGTGAATGATTTTTGGGAATATATGGGTTACTTGGTTTTGTTTCTTGGATTTATAGTCAAATATATTTTACATTCATATATGTGACAGTGCTTCCAAAATGTGTGTTCCTGAGAGTGGAGGGCTCTGTCATGGGGATGGGGAGCAACAATGTAAGGAATGACCATATCAATTGTGTATTTTCAAAAAAGAAACTCCAGGAGTTGGTTTACAGATTAAAAGGCACAAAATGCCTTCATATCTCCTCTGTGGGTGTTTGGGGCAGCAGAACCAAACCAACCAAGAGAACCCCAGCAAACAAATAACCACCATCTAAGGCCATAAGAGTGCAAAACCTGGAGACAGAGCAGTGATGTTAACTTTAAACATCACATTTTTATTAGCTGGGAGGAGGAAACACTTTGAAGAATGCTTTCTAAGCACTTGTTAGTCCTTCAAGGGCTGTGCCATCCTCTTGCCAGCCCACTGATTCACATCATTTACAGCCCAAACCTTTCAGCCAAAAACCTGTTTGTGGGTCTTTCAGCGGCTGTCAGTGGCATGAGGACTGAAACCCTGGTGCTTTCCCCTCCCTCCATCCCCATCCCACTCTGAGCCACAGGTATTTATTTGTGTGTAACCCAACCTTTCCAGTTCCTGGAGTAATGACAGAGTTGGGGCAGGAGGGGTTGGCCCCAGAGGCAGTGACCTTGTCACAACACCTGTGACAAGATGTTTTGTTTTAATGCCTCTGAACCTTGCAGCACTTTTAACCTGGAGTGGGAGTGTCACCTCTGCTGGCTGTTCCCAAAAAGTGTTTTTGGGAGGGCAGGTGGATGCAGGGGATGAGGCTGACGGTGGCCTTGCATGGTCACAGCCACTTCCACAGTCAGCCCTGCAATGCA
Source organism: Agelaius tricolor (assembly GCF_023055355.1). Classification (NCBI taxonomy): domain Eukaryota; kingdom Metazoa; phylum Chordata; class Aves; order Passeriformes; family Icteridae; genus Agelaius; species Agelaius tricolor. Next base: position 311,480 of record NW_027269270.1, read on the forward strand.
CAGGGAGCAGCTGTGGGATAAATAGGGCCTGGGAACATTAATATGGGACTCAGCAGTAGGTACAACTTTTTCCCTGTCACAAGTTTCAAATTTATTCTAAACCCTTCTTTTGTTAGGCATAAAACACTTCAGTGACCAAACAAAATCTGTGGCTTTACTTCAGTGCTTTTTGCCTTTAATTTAGGAATTCTTGTGTGACTGGCAATAGTTGGAAACAGTGTGCAGCAGAGTTTTGTACTGTGCATATTCTCACCTCTGAAATGAAGATCAGGTGCACAAAGCCAGTGTAGGACACAGAGTCAACCACAGGACAACCCCAGCTCTGGGGTTGGAAGGGACATTAAAGGCCACCTGGGCAGGGTCACCTTCCACTCTCCAGGGTGCTCCAAGCCCTGTCCAGCACTGACCATTGCAGGGATCCAGGGGCAGCCCCAGCTGCTCTGGACACTGTGCCCAGCCCTCCCTCGGGGTGCCCGGAGGGCACTGTCCTGCCCATGGGCTGTGCACCCTGCACAGGATGTTTTGTGGGCTGACCCTGTGCTTGTGCTCTAGCTGGGGTTATTTCCAGCTTACCCTCTCACCATTCATTAGTGCTGCAAGCTTAATTTGTAGGTGATGCTGTGCTGCTGTGACTAATGGTGATGGAGCAGCCCTGTAGTGGCCAGGTGACTTAATAAAAAAAGCCCTGAAAAAACCCACAACATCTCCAAAGTATACTAATTCTCCAGATTTCTCTGTGTTTGTATCTGAGAAATCCTAATCACCTCTGAAATAAGCTCGTTGTTTCCAGGGTAAGTTCTAGTTCTGTTTCCCTGATGCTTTAAACTTTTATTTCCTCGTTCCATGTCCACTGCATTAAAACCTCTGGAAATAAAAGAGCATGGACACATTCTTTGTCCTTGTCAGCAGCCAGCCAGCCCTGTCCTGCCTCTCTGCTCAGATCTTTCCTTTCAAAAAAAGCTGCGAGATTTTCTTTGGCAGGAGATGAGGACTGCAGGTGCTGGAAAACCAGGAGAGAGACTCAGTCTCTGAGCTGGGCTCAGCTTTTACTTTAATCCCCATATATATGGTGGATGTTTCTTCCTTTCGCCTGTGGAGCACAAATTCATTTTATATGTGCACAGTGTTGGGAACATGGGAAAATGATTCACCAGAGAGCGTCAGAGCTCTTGGAAAGTAGTAGGATGGAGGCTTTTGTAGAGAAACTGAATTGTTTACTTGTCACTGGTACCTGAAGAGATATAAATAAATGATTAGTATTCTAAGAACTGAGTCAAATCTCTACTTGAACTGCCAGTGGAATTACTGCTTGCCTTAATTTTCAAATTAACAATTCTCTGTTTTTCACTGCTGTTCCTTTGTCCAGCTGCATGTAACCATCTCTTGAAGTAATTTCAGATGTGATGCTCTACATCCTCTCCTGCTTCCCTTGCCAGTTCTAATGGCTTTCTCTTTTCTCTGCCTGCTGTTCCTGGATTTCCTGCTGCAGCCTTCTGAGTACAGCTGCTACCTTGGGTCGGGATCTCGGGCATCCTCCAGAGCCAGCTCTGCTCGGGCCAGTCCAGTGGTGAGCTCCTCTATTTCTCTTTGCCCCTCAACTGTTTCATTCCTCTCTCCTTCAAGGCCTTTTTTTGTGCAGAGAGGTCACTGTCTCTGAGTAATTCTTAAGGGATGTATTATTTGCTTAAAAGTGCTGTCACACTTCTCCTGTAATCTGCCTAAATATTTGGAACCTCAGAGTGAAAAATTCTCTTGTAGTAGCAATGGCAGCAGCACAGAAATTTCAGCTATAAAATTCTATTTGCAACCTGGTAGTCCATAAAACAGTAGGAAGATTTTTTTAGTAATTCAGGTACATCTAGCTCAGACATTTCCCTTAATGGCACTCTTAAATAGTAATCACTAGTCAGTCATCTGAGCATGAATCCTCTAAATGTCAGTGCTTGTATCCCTGGATTTATAAATGCAGTGATGAAGAAAATTAGTTAAAGGAGTTTCTGTGAGTTTCTTAGGGTGTTAATTGGACCTTCTGGGCAGTGCTTAAGACAAAGAAACCAGAGGAGGAATTGCAAAACTGAAGTGATTTCTATGCAGATGAATGTTTGGACTCTCATGTACTTTGGACTCTCATGACAATGCTGTGTTTGCTTTAAATGGAGAAAAAAGCACAGCAAGGTTATTGTGGAAAAGACTGGGATGTTGATGGAAGTGCTTTTGGGGGAGCAGGAAACCCTAAATCTCCTGCAGCATTCAAGCAGTTCAGTTTCTGTCCAGTGAGCAGTATTTTGGTGCAGAGCTGCAGAGCTCTCCAGAGGTTGGGTTTGATCGTCTTTGTGGGATTGCAGAGTGCCAGGCACTGCAGTCTTTAGCAGGGTGAAGTGCTAGAGGGATGAGGAGCACCCAGCACAAGCTGTGGCTGAGCAGTGCTCAAGTGCTAATGATGCCTCAGGTTTAGCTTTTATATTTTTTAGATTCTGTGCTGCTTTAGTGTGTGGGTCTGGGCTTCATATTAGGGGATGCTGAGCTCTCTGCACAGAGCAGGGAGACAAAACAATTCCTTCCCTAGCTGGGGACCAAGGACAAATGATCCAAATCTCAGGCCCCTGAGCACAAACAAGGTGGGCTGGAGAGAGAAAAACAAGAAGGATGGGACTTCATAGGCTAAAGCTGTAATTGGACAATTAACTCCAATATGCAAATGGACCAGAACTTACAAAAGTGAGAGACCCTGTGACCAATTGTCCATTTTGTGACCATTTTGGTCCATCTTGGGTGCAGCCCTGGCTGGGCTCTTGTGCTGCCCAAGGTGGATCCATTGAGGCCTTTTAATAAATCTCTACTTTATTCTTTAACTCTGCCCAGCCTCTGTTCCAGGTCAGCCTTCACAAGGCATCACTAAAGGCTTGGCCATCCCCTGCTTTTAGGGAGTTTCTGTCTTTAATTTTTTAATTTTTTCATGCCACATTGTGCTTTCTCTCTGTGGCTGTTGGTCTCTGTGGCTGTTTCCAGCTCTGGGTATCTTTCTGATTTATTTCCAAGCATGGGGACAGCTGCTGAGTGCAGTTGGATGTCTGGTAGAGGAAATATGCAGCTTACAATAAACTAAAATATAACAACATTAATTTGCCTCAGAGAGTGAATTTTGGAGTCTGCCATTTGAAAACTGATACAACAGAGCTGTGTGCTCTGAAGTTTTGGTGTTCTAAGGGTACATTCACTTTTTAAAATTGTTAAAAAACAGAGGGGTTTTCATCAGATAATGTATGGCAGCCAGTGAGCTATAAATAAATCAGTGTTTTAATTAGCCCCTGAACCTGAGTCCCTGAGCTATGAGTTCTTGCAGAATATAACTTATATTAGTAATCCATCTTAAATGGCTTTGCAAACTGAATTTCAATTACCCCCAAAGCAAGATCTAAGCAGAATAAACCAGGATTCCATTACAGCTCTGTAAGGGCAATAGGAACTGGGTACCCACACAGTGCAGTTGGTGTTTTCTGTGTGCCAGCTGAGTCACTCCTGCAAGTTCCTCAGAGGAATCACAGGATGCTGGGAGGTGCAAGGGAGGTTTTGGGTTTTAAATTCCCTGCTTACACTTTGGCCCCGTGGTGTGCAAGTGGCTGGAGGTGCTGTGCTGAGTCAGCACCAAGCTGAATCTGCTCTGCAGGGAGACAGCAGGCACTCCTTAAATTACCTTTTTTTGGTTTAATTAGTGGTTTATTGCCTGCTCTGAAGAGCTCCCCTTATCTCTGTCACCTTGAAGAAGAGCAGAGTTAATGTCATAGTGAGTCCAGCGGATCCTAAAAGTTCTCATTGCTACACAGGGTCAATCCAGCAGCACTTTGTGATTATAATTTTTTTTTCCTGCATTAAACAGATACTGCTTTTCCTGTAGCTCAGGGGAGGGATCACTTTTGCTGACAAGCTTCAAAGTGTTCTTGTAGACTTTTCAGTCAGGTACTTGAGAGTGGAGAATGATTCCATGGAACTTTATAAATTAAAGCATACAACAGCTTGTCACTGCAGCTCTGAAATTTTTTACTCAGTTTTGTTTCCCCCTCCTGTAACTGTTCACTGAGCAGTGAGCAAAAAGCAGTAGTAGTTTTCCTGCAGTGGTTTTCCTGCTGTGCACAGCTTTGCTAGCTGGTTTTCTCATTTCTGTTACCATGTTGGTGATACAGTCAAAGGCAGGAAGATACTTCAACACAATGTGTGAATATTTGGCTTTGTAGTTATTTTAAGAATTCACTATATCTGAAAGAAGTTTGCTGTTTGTTTATTTTTCTTTTAACATTTTTCATGTTATCCCACTGGTAATTATCTGCTGTCCTTGCAGTTACTGCAGATATGCAAATATGTTGTTTAATATTAAACCATCCTCACAGAAAGTACAGATCTTAACACTACTGAGAGCAAACATCAGATATTTCTGTACAGATGGGCCTGAGCTCTCAGCATGTTTTGGCAGAGCTGGACTTTTGATATAAATTGCAGGAGTTTTGTTATTTTTCTTTTCTAAATCAAGAAGCTACTAGTGAAAAGCAATTATTTCTAAATCTGGAACAGGCTCAGTAGTATTTGTCTGAAGGCTCTCTAAGGCAAAGCAGGTGAAACAAGAGGAGAGGGCTGTGCTGAGATGATGATGATGGTTCATCCTGGCTTGTGGAGGCTCAGGCAGCAGCACAAGCAGTGAGAGTTCAGCCTGAGCACACACAGAGCTGTAGAATATACTGAGCTGGAAGGGACCCACAGGGACCATCAATCCAAACCCTGGCCCTGCACAGCCCCCCCAGCAATCCCACCCTGTGCACCCCTGGGAGTGCTGTCCACTGGCAGCCTGGGGCTGTGCCCATTCCCTGGGGAGCCTGGGCAGTGCCCAGCACCCTCTGGGGGAAGAACCTTTTCCTAAAATCCAGCCTAAACATCCCCTGACACAGCTCCAGCCATTCCCTGGATCCAGAGGCATTACAGGGAGCAGAGACTGGAGCTGCCCCAGGGATGGAAGGTGCCAGCCATACTGAGCTCTGCCCTCAGTCTCCTCTGCTCCAGCTGAACAATCCAAGTGCCCTCAGCTGCTCCTTGTACAGCCCCTGCAGCCCCTTCCCTATCTTCTCTCCCTCCTTTGGAGGCTCTCTAACAGCTTTGGATCTTATCTAAAGCTGCCCCCAGCACTGGAGGTGAGGCCCAGAGCAGACAGGACCTGGCCTGGCTGGCACTGCTGGGGTGATCCCCCAGGACAGGGATGTCCCTGCTGGCTCCAGGCACTGCTGGCTCAGATCCAACTGGCCATCGACCAGCACTTCCAGATCCCTGCTGCTCTCTCACTCCCCAGGCTGTCCCTGCCTCCAGGGGACACCTCAGTGCCCAGCTGTGAACACCTTTGCTCTCTGGCAGAGACTTGGAGAAAGAAATGAAGGCACTGACAGATTTAATTGTGGTGGAGACACTTAGGAAGCTTTGCCTTCTCTCTGGATAGGGTAGGTTGTATCCTAGCCCTGCCTCTGACAGTCTGGATGTGCTTTGGGATCCTTTGGTTACGGTAGGTTGTATCCTAGCCCCTCCCTCTGACAGTCTGGATGTGCTTTGGGATCCTTTGGATAGGGTAGGTTGTATCCTAGCCCTGCCTCTGACAGTGTGCATGTGCTTTGGGACCCTTTGGATAGGGTAGGTTGTATCCTAGCCCCTCCCTCTGACAGTCTGGATGTGCTTTGGGATCCTTTGGATAGGGTAGGTTGTATCCTAGCCCTGCCTCTGACAGTGTGCATGTGCTTTGGGACCCTTTGGATAGGGTAGGTTGTATCCTAGCCCTCCCTCTCACAGTGTGCATGTGCTTTGGGACCCTTTGGATAGGGTAGGTTGTATCCTAGCCCTGCCTCTGACAGTGTGCATGTGCTTTGGGACCCTTTGGATAGGGTAGGTTGTATCCTAGCCCCTCCCTCTGACAGTCTGGATGTGCTTTGGGATCCTTTGGATAGGGTAGGTTGTATCCTAGCCCTGCCTCTCACAGTCTGGATGTGCTTTGGGACCCTTTGGATAGGGTAGGTTGTATCCTAGCCCTCCCTCTCACAGTGTGCATGTGCTTTGGGCCCCTCTGGAGTGAGGATTTGCTGCAGTGCTAACTTGCATTTCTGGCACTGATAAGTTTGTTTAGGCAGTGATGTTTGGCATAGCACTCATTCCTGAGAGAGGATTCTTCTCACAAGCCCTCCTCAGACCTGACAGATTTCAGCAGTGGTTTTCCCCTGCTGACTCTTGCTAATTGCTGGAGTTCAGGTGGCTCTCAGAGAAGCAGCAGGAACTCAGTTACTGCCTGGCCCAGCCCAGCTGATCAGACTGGTAAGATGGGGGTTCTTGGAGGGGTTGTACTCACTGCAGTACCTCTTTCCTTCTTCTTAATTCCAGATTTTGTAGATACCATCCTGTGTTAAGCACTAGCCTAACAACTTTTCTCTGCTGTGGGCCATATTTCCATTTCAAGCTGTGCTGTGCTACTTTAAGGGCAGGAAATGATCTTAATTTGATTTGTCACCAAAAATCCCCTTTGCTTTCATGGGGAAGTTGAGTTAAGTGCAAGATGTGAGCTGGAGCTGAGCAGGGACAGCCACATACTGAACACTGAAGCTGTTCTGATACCTGAGCATGGAACATGGCACAGGCAGAAGAATTCCAGCCTTCCCTTCCCTGATTCTTCAGGAGCCTGGAAGCTGGAAACTGCCTCAGTCCTGGCCTTTCACTGATTTCAAGATCCCTGTACTTGCAGTAGGTGTTTGGTTGGATGCTCTGTGCTGGTGCTGCAGGAACTGATTTTGGACACTCCACTGGTGGCAAAGAGCTTCACCCTAAAAGGGTTTAACCCTTTTAATCCATGGAAAACAGGCACTTTGGCCATATAAAGGCTTGTGGGGTGATCTTGCTCGTGTTGTGTTTCCAGCTGTGGTGAGCTCTGATATTGCTGACATTTTTGTAATGTGGCTCTGGATTTATTCTGAAATTGCTGTCAGGAGAGGCTGAACTCTGATCCCACTGCACTTACTTTGCAGAGAGCAGCCAAAACAAAGATATGCATGCTGGAGTTCCTCAGAAAATTACTTCCTTTTCCTGCTTTTTTATGCCCTGAAGTACAAATTGCCCCAGTTGTTGGTGGAGGGGAAGATAACCTGTGATTAGAGACAGAGCCATGTGCAAATGAGAAATGGTAGTGTTGTGTCAATTAAAGGTAAATTAAGTGAATCCCTCTTTAAATCTCCTTTTCTGGCAAGTATTCTGTCAATCCTTTATGTTTGTGTGTGGAAAAGTCCCAAAGCCAGGATATTTTTATGAAGGGCTGTGCTGAGTGCATGTGAAGGTGGAGAAGTTCTTCTCAGCCTATTTAACAATTGCAGTGTTCTTGATTGAATGCAGAAGCCAAGTGTTTGGGGCAAGAATTCTGTACAACTTCAAATAAACATAAACATTTCTCTCCTGACCTTTCTCTGTTTTATTTATTGCTGAATCAACTGCCAGAGGGCTTGGGAGGGACTGGGGGAAAGCTGGAAACCTGGAGGTCCCTCTGGTGGCTGATTCCTTTAGGAAACATTTATCTTTTTAAAGGGTACTGTGAATACATTAATCTAAACATGAGCACGATGAAAGCTGTATAAAATATTCATCTAAAGTAGGTTTCTCTCTTTCTACAAGACAGATTTTGGTGTATCACTGCCCTGTAACCATAAAATTAAATGCTCCTTGTTTCAGCCTGGCTTTTTGCTTAGAAAAGTGTCATGTAGCAGGAGGCATCTGTGTAATGTAAGGATGTTATTTTGGTGTGAAGAACTGGCTTTTCTCGAAATTGATTGGGTTTTAAAGTGTTAATATTTAAATGAATTATTAGGGATGGTTGCTGGTTATGAGGAGAAACTGCTTTGAGTATGGCATTCATGGCACTGAGTGGATGAAAAATGAAGATGAAATTTGGTTTGTCTCCTTAACCAGCTCAATTTTAGATGTTACTTAATAGCTTTCATGAATAGAGATTATGCCCCATCAGAGTCACTATTTAAGATAGTTTTGCAATAAAGGTGTAGCAGGCTTCACAGGTGTGGTTAGGAGTGCTCTGGGTAGAAACACTCACTGCAGTCATGTCTCTCACCACGTCGTCTTCAACATTCCCCTTTGTAAATGCAAGCTTCTGTTTGACTGGTGATGAGTCAAATTTATTTTATTTTATTTTAATTCATGTGATGCATCATTAAAACAATATCAATATTTGCTCCCTTCTTTATTTTGCTAAAAACTGAGATTTTACTTTGTTCCAGAAAGTAGAGACCATTGTGCAAATGGCTGAAGGAACATAAATATTTTGAGCTGTGCCCTGTAGGACAGATTTTGCAAAGGCTGTACACAGATTTCCAGAGGTACATGTGTGTGGACACACAAATCTTTTGTCACATGCCTTTATTGACACTGCCACAGCTGTCTTGATAAACAACAACACCACAGTGTTTGGCCAGGCTAGAAGGCTGCCAAATCCAGCACTTGGAGCTGTCTGGCATGAAAATAAAAAGCTGTTTGCACAATTCAGTCCATCTTGTTCTTGGTCTGAGCTAAATTGTCTGCCTTCATTAATGACCCTCTCTTATTGCCTCCAAATTCAGAGATTTGAGGGGGTTTTCCCTAAAGATTTTATGTATTCAGTGTCTTTGCAAGTTTAGATCTAGTGCTTTAAGTCTGGCTTATTTTACTTTGAAGCCTCAGCCTTAAGTTTTCTGAATTCTAATTCATAGAGAATTTTAGCTGTGAGATGTCAATGTAAAAGGCTGATTTGTAACAGGTACCTCACATTTCTGAGATTTTTTTTTTAATAGGGTAACATAGGTAATATGAAGAAAAATGAGTGAGATTATCCCCATATTGTTCTATGTAATAAAAGGAAAAAAAGCTCCAAACAACTGTGCCAAATGTGGACTGATTAGGAAGAGATGTAGGTTTTGAGTGTGTTTTCAATGGAAATTATCAACTTAACCTCAGTTATGCCCTGCCTTCCCCTGAATCAGCTCTGTCCTGATTGTTATTCCAGCAGTTTCAAAAGCACAATTCCCTTTGGCAATTAGGCTCTTCTTGCTCTGGGGAAGACATTAATTTTTCTGGGAGTCTTTTGGGAAACCAGCTTGACTGTGCTGAATGTCCCAAGAAGAATTCAGGTTTTGTTGAGTTCTGCTGAGATTTTAGTTTCATTCAGTCCTTTTTACACTTAGTTCCATCTTAGATGGAGATGTTCTGTAACTTTTAAACCCTTCAACTGTCTGCATCTGTGGTGATTTTCTGTCCCCCTAATGCTGCTTTCTCACTTTGGGTTCTTCTAGACTAGTTTTGGTACAGGAATCTCTCTTTAAATTAGCAAATTGCAGTGAAATACTGAAACCCTTAAAAAGCCATTTATTTAGGCTTTGGATTGATCCCTGATTTTTGATTTGGGGGTCAGTTTTGTAGTCTAGGATCTTTGCTTGAAGTTGCAGTCCCTGCTTGTCTGGAAAGGGGATTATTAACCACAGGTTTGAAGCTTTAGATTGCAAGTCTAACTTGGTACCTTGTGCTTTTTGGGATGGAGAGGATGTGGTGGCATTTCTGGTGCATTACTGCTTTCTCTTTCCCTTTATTGATTCTATTAATGATTCCTTCTCAACCTCTCTTTTACAGATTGAGGAAAGGCCAGAAAAAGACTTTGAGAAGGTAAGAAGGATCTTATCAATTATTCTGACAATAGTGCTTTGTTCATTCTTTTCCATGGGTACAGCTTGCCATGAGTGCACAGAAATCTCCTATAAAACCCATTGTGAGGCAAAAATTGGAATTTCTGGAGCCTTCTGCTGCAGAGTTTCTGAAGATGAACTTTTCAGCCCCTGCTTACTCAATGTTAACTAGCTGACCTTCAACAGCAGTTGGCTGAAACTGCTTTAGGCTAAGCCACACAAACACTGTGTGTGTTTATTAGATCTTAATTATGAGACCTAAGTTATTTATGTAAAAATAAATAAATCATCATAATAAAAGAGGAGGCTGCTACATTAACCCTGAGTACAGTCAAACACTTCATGTGGCCACTGCTGTGGAGTAAATAAATATCCATGAAGGAGAGGAGCTTCCAAAGCTTCCCCAGAATGTATTTTTACAATTTTTGAACATGTGTGGCAGGCTGATACTTGCCCCTAAAGATTTTCTCCAATTAAGAATTAACATTTAGAAGCTAAATTATGCAAACTCCTATTGCAGTATTATTTAAATACTTCTGATCTGCCTTTTCTCATTAGTTTCCCTTGGTAAATCTTGATTTTGATTTTTTACTTCTTGGAAAGTTTGATTTTAATCACAAGCGCATCATTTAGAAGTGCAAGGATTGGTGTAATGTGTGTATTTAAAAAAAAAAAAGAAGAGGGGAAAGCTACAAAGCCATAATTTATGTGGAAAAGAAAGCTCTGAGCAGTTTATCTGTGTGTGATTGTAGGGAGCACGAACTGTCTCAAGTTTATCAGCAGCTACCTTGGCCTCCCTGGGAGGGACATCTTCACGGAGAGGCAGTGGGGACACGTCCATCTCAGCTGACACAGAGGCTTCCATCAGGGAAATCAAGGTGAGGAATGCTTAACCCAGAAGAAATCAGGGAATATCCTTCAGGGGCAGTGAATGGGGTGCTGGAAGGAGAAGCCTTGCTGGAAATGTGTCTCAGATGGGACCTCCCAGCCTGGAACAGGGAATGGGAGGAGGGTGGAGATATCACAGAGGGGAGAGCCTGGTACAGAGGGTGATCATCACTGAAAGGGACAGAGGAGGGCTGGGATTGCTGCAGCCTTTGAACCTGGGTCTGCTCCTTGTCCTTAACGCTGAAGATTTCGTTTTTTCCAGAAAAAAAAAATCAGAATTAGCCTAAACCCCTGACCACAAAATCTGGTAGTGTGGCAAGGCCTCAGCTTAGGGTCAGAGCCCTTGAGGAGGGTGGGAGAGGTGTTGGGAGTAGCACCTTGAGCCCTGCTGGTCCCTCCCAGCTGCACTCTGCCCTTAGTGCTGTCACTGATCTTTCTCACCTCCCTCAGGACATCTATGAGTTAAAGGACCAGATTCAGGATGTAGAAGGCAAATACATGCAGGGGCTGAAAGAATTGAAGGTACTGGTGTGTGAGCATTAACCCAGTGTGAGCCCAGAGCTGCCCCTGCATGCTGTTCTCCTGGGAACTGGGTGCAGTGTCTCATTAACTAGCAAACTTGTCTGACTGGGGGGGTTGTGGTGGGAAATGCTTCCAAGTGCTCCCTGAAAGGCTGCTGGTTGCCACTGCACGTTGTCTTTGCTGGTTTGCATTTTTTTCCTAGCAAATTAAAATTATTTGGGTTTTTTTTTATACAGTTTCCTAGTCCAGGAAACCTTCCAGGGTTGGGAGATGAACTAGAACTCATCTCCTACAGTACTAACAACAAATAGGAGTTTAGAACCTTGTCTGTTTTTATTTTTATAAGGCAATGTGAGGTGTCATTTTGGTTTCCCCTTAAACAGTTCTTGCAACAAAACTCCATTTGTCAAAGCCTGTCACATGGAGAAGGAATGCTGAAGCTGTTACTGCTTCCATGAAGCCATAAATACATTTTGTATAAACTAAATGTGTTTTGTTTATGAATACAACATAAATACAACAACCAGCTTGTACATCCATGTACCACCCACCTCCTAAGTGAGCAGTGACATGAGCTGTGGCTTTTTGGAAAAGGCAAATGGATAAATTCAACATTTGCCAGCATTAATTGTTGATTGTGCCATCAACTCAGTGCTGACAGATGAAGGTGTTGCCATTTTAATTGAGTTTTCAGTGGAAACAGAGTAGTTAGGCCCTTTTTTGGTTAAATTTTTGTTTTCTTTGTGGTCATTGAGTAGCAGAGAGAGCAAAATAACCACAGTGCATAAAAAAATTTCAATCCATGTCCCTTAGACTGCCTTTGGGGTGATTTGGACCTAAGCTGCACTGTTTGAGCTAAGACACCTAAACATGGCATGCTGGAGGAGTGGAGCAGAACTTCCTTAACTTCTTCCTCACATATACTTCCTTTCCAGCTCCTTTCTGAGCTTTCCAAATCCTGGTGCCTTTCCTGTGCTTGGCATTTCTCATCTGGAGCTGAGAAGTGCCCCAAAACACAGTTAAGCATTTGGAACTAGACAAATTTGTGTCCTAAAAGAGAAAATATCTGAAGCAATGTCAATTAAACTGATTTAGACTTTGCCACTGTCATCCTTAGTTCTATTATCAGCTGGAAAAGGAAGTATATGAAACTCATCCATACTTGAGTTGAAATAATTAAAATTATACAAGTTCCAAGGGAAATTGTTTGATCTGTAAACTAAAATATTGACACGTGTGTCCTCCTTGTTTGCACATTTACACTCCTTTGTTTATATAACTCTTTGTTTATATAACTCTTTTATTTCTTTATGAAAATCAAGTAGTGCAAAGTTTGCATAAATGAAAAATTATGCTAATCTTTCTTTTACCATCATTTGTTGTTATAAATGTCTCAGTATCTTATATTCAGGTCAAGCTGACAGAAGGGGTTTTCAGGATACTGGGAATTGTATCTTAGAGAGTAAATTTGTAAAGAAGGGATGTGATATGGGAAATCACACATCAGGTCACAAAAGCTGCAGCTTTCTCTGCCACAGTGAATCCTGAGTCAGTATTTAAGGGTTCCCACACTGCAAGGATCTCTGAAATTACTGTGGCTGTAAAGCTGCCTGAATTTCAGGCTCAGATCATCCAAAGTGATTTTAATCAAGGCCAGTTCACCTTTAAAAATAAAAAAAATCCCAACTTGCCATCTTGAGCAGCAGCTTTGAGCTGCCAGTGTGCAGGGGCAGGGGGAGGAGGGAGAAGGAGGGAAAGCAGGAAGGCAGGAGCTGCAGCAGCAGAGCTCAGGAAGCGTTGGATCCGTGCTGAGGTAAGGCTGCCTGCTTGGCAGCACAAGCCTGCTGGGGACAGGGCAGGTTTTCCTCACCTTGGGGAGCCTCCAGCACGGGATTTGTGCTGCTTTCCTAGGCAAACTTTGGTGATTTATTTCCTCACTGAAGATCTTGGTTGGCAAAGTGTCCTCCTGTATTTCTGACTCTGACCGAGTTGCTTATTCTCTGCAGGACTCTCTGGCTGAAGTTGAGGAGAAATACAAGAAGGCTATGGTGTCAAATGCTCAGCTGGACAATGAGAAAACCAATTTCATGTACCAAGTGGACACCCTGAAGGATGCACTCTTAGAGTTAGAGGAGCAGCTGGCAGAATCCAGGAGGCAATATGAAGAGAAAAGTAAAGTATGTAAAGAGCTCTGGCATGGGGAAAAAACAGGGAGAGCTTTGGAGGGGGGTAGAGATCTTTGGCAGGAGGCAGCTAAATTATTATTCAATATTTTGAATTACTGATTTAATTAGTATTAACTGAAATACCAATTTGTTGTGTACTTGTGATCATACAGATGAGAATTTTCCCTAAGCCATTTCTGAAGAAGGGGAGAAGTGTTCTGGCTGGTAAAGGATACATTGATATTATCACATCTCCTTTTATATTTCATCTCTAAAGTAAATTCCTAGGGTTTGTCCATAGGGATTTCTGGAGCACTTTGACATGCAAAGGTGTCTCCAGGCAGCCTGTGGGAGAGTTGTGCAGTTCAGGCAGCTCCGTGGTTAAATGTTGAATTAAGTTTTACATTAATTCAGCAGCTGACAGTGATTTGGTGTTAAATAATAAAACTGGGGCTTGTGTTTTCAGAACTGCTTCTTGTAGCTTGGGGCATTTGACTACACCCCACTTCAAAACACAGTTCCTGAAAGATACTGTGGTTTGTTTTTTTTTATTTATTTTTATTTAAAAGTCCGGCTAACTTTCAGTACATGGCCATGTGGGAAGAGTGGGTTAAATTCCCATCCATTCATCTGTGCAGTCTGAAGGACTGGAGTGTAAAAGCTCTTCAGCCTGCTGCTCAGCTTATGAAATGGGCTAAATGATGTCTGCCACTTCTATATTTGGTGCAATAATAGCATCTTGGAAAAAGGACAAACTTGTTAAAAATTGCACTCTTGTGGGATTGTGATTAGAGGGATATTCATGAATTACATTGCAGTAAGCATTTTCTTTGTGTTTGGGCTTATTTTCCTCTTTTTGATGGGATGCTATTTTTGATTAATATTAATCTTGTGAATATTTCATTATTCACAGGAATTTGAGAGGGAGAAGCATGCTCATAGCATATTGCAGTTTCAGTTCATGGAAATCAAAGAGGCTTTGAAGCAGAGAGAAGAAATGCTTGCAGTAAGTAACTGGTTTTTTCTTTTAATGGCTTCTTTGATTGGTACATTCCCAAGCAGCAGTAGAGTGGAGAATGTGAGGCATGGAGAATTTTATTCCCTATTCAAGTTTCTCACCAGAAGAAATATTAGTGTTTCAGACCAAATAGGTTCAGAGCTGACTAATGCCAATAGTACTTTCCTAAGTATTACCTTATTCTTCCTAAATATTGCATTTTGGACAGCTGTTTATGGAGATGCAGAAGAAAATAACAGAACTGTGTAACTTGTTTTAAGTCATGTTGTGGATAACACAATTGTCTTCAGGAGCACAGGTTCAGTTGGGATGTCAGGAACTGTGCATTGGAGTTACTCATTTACTTTAGCACCTGACTTTTTTCATTCTTTGGCATCACTGCAATCTTGGCCTTCCTTGTTAACCTGTTACCTGCTTTCTGTCTTCTTGTTTTGCTCCTGCCCCTCAGGAAATCCAACAGCTGCAACAGAAACAGCAGAGCTATGTCAGGGAAATTTCTGATCTTCAGGAGACAATAGAGTGGAAAGACAAAAAAATAGGGGTAGGACTTGTCAACTCCTGCAACGTGTTCAAAGTGACACTGATCTTGCTTTTGTAAAACCCCTCTGTAGTGCCTTTGCTTGCTGTGGCTGTCCTATGATGTTGCCAGTGAAGTAGCAAATAGCAAGTGTTGTCTTTGGCTAGTAGTACCTTAAAATCCAAGGAAAACCTAGCAGCTGCTCTGCTTTCAAACCAAGGGCAATTGATTTGCTGTGCTGCACCATTTGCATTTGCCATATGGGGAAAGGAAGTGCTATTTATAATGCAATTCCATCAGCACTGAGTTTTCTCTTATTCAGATTCAATCTGCAGACTGAGCAGAAACTGGAGTGGGATAAAGAGGTAATGGAGCTATTTATAGGATGTTGGGATGAAAGTCTCCCTTGCTTCTCATCCCTTTCCACCACCTCTTATCAAAGCCACATGGAAAGCCACTCTGGTTTTCTTTTCCAGCTGAACACTGAAAGGCTTCCTGAAGAAAGTAGGAGAAAGAAATCTGGCAGCTTGCCCATGTTTGTGATGTCCAATAATTTGTAGCAGCTTGAAACTGAAAATTGTCTAATTTTTTTTAATTGTTCTATATAGAAATACTGGGAGGGGGGAGTTCAGTAGCAAAATATGCATTTGTACATGGTGCATCTCAGAATAAGGATGACTTAATGGCAGCTTTCAAATTAATTAAAATGTAAAATAAAAAGACTCCTGAAATCCAATGGGCCTACTTCCATGCCCTTTCATTAACACATGGGAATGACATGGAGTCTTCAGTGTGCATGCTAAAGCAATGTGGGTTTGGAACAGCTTGTCTAGCAGATAAGAATAAAAAGTGGACCCTCATTTGAAGGATCCCCAGTGAAGAATTGGGCTCTGAATGTCTTTGGCAGGAATTCTTGGTTACTCAGGAAGCTTTCTTGGATTTGAGGTTTCTCCCTCTGTATGCAAACTCAGTCCTATAATCTGTAAACTCAACCTTTTTCATCTGTGCTCCTTCCATCCCCTGAACATCTTAAATCTGCTCATTCTTGTCTACATTTGCTTTTCATGGCCTTTACTTGTCTCCCTTCCTTTCTTCACATCTCCTCTGTCTGTGTTGGGAACTCAGGCACTAGAGAGGCAGAAAGATTTCTTTGATTCCATAAGGAGTGAGCGGGATGACCTTAGAGACGAAGTGCTTGTGCTGAAGGAGCAACTGAAGGTATGCAAGAGGAATAAAATAAATTTATGTTCATCTGCTGACCCTTTTCCCCTGTACGTTTGGGCAGAAATATTAGGTCTGGCTCAGTAGCAGTAACTCAATTTTCATGTTGCCTATAAATTGCCATTTCAGGGATTTTTTATATGAAGTCCTTTCCCCTGCTATTGATTGTGAGTTCTAGGTGTAGACTGGAGTATAAAGAAGTTGTTTTTGTAGGAGACACTTTTCTGAGGAACATCTTATGCAGCAGATTTATGTTTAAAAAAAATAAAATAGCTGGGATCACATGCTTTCTGTCAGAATGGCTGAACTGAGAACTGCAATATCTGTTCTCCTTCCTGACTCCCAGCCACGTTTAATGGAATGATTGAAGCAATTGTTTATTCAGAGTATCTTGGACAAGAGCACTTGACAGTCCTTCCCTTTCTGAGCAGCAGGCTCTAAAGCATTGCTTTTGCTTCCCACAGAAACATGGAATAATCCCAGACTCTGATGTAGCCACCAACGGGGACACATCAGACATTCTGGATAACGAAGGACACTTGGATTCTTCCCGAACTGCCCCAGGCACCACTCAGGCATTAAAGACAGGAGGGGAGGGGATGCTAGGTAAGTGCTGTGTGTCCTCTCAGCCCCTCCTGCCTGTCTGTCCTTCATTCATCCACCTCTGCTTGGACGGGGCAGTTGTTAGTGGGACAATTAACAGCACGCAGCATGCTCCTTGTCCAGTCACTCCCTGTGCATTTCCCTGCTTCCTGTTGATTATCACTCCCAGTGTGTCCTGCAGCCTCCTCCAGCAGCAGACTTCACCTCCCCTGCAAGGTGACACAGGATGGGAATGCAAATAGGACATTACAGATAAGTAGCAGTCATTCACATTGCCATTTAAACTCTGAATTGGAAAATTGTCCCAGGATAATCCTACTGCTGCTCAGTGTTTTTCAGCACATACCTTAAATATTCAGGGAAAAAAGGCATTTTAGTTTTCTATCAAGAGCTTGTATGTTGGTTCATTGATATCCCTGAGAACTGTGTCTGCTTGAACAACAGTGCTGGGCTCTGCCAAAGCACACCAAAGGATAAATTCTTTGTTCCTGTGCTATTGACCACTTAAAATTAACACTTCTGTGTTTTTACTTGTTACATTGACACTAAAATTCAAAGGATGTGATTGAAGTGGACAGTGTTAGGAAGGAGAAATCTGGTTGGCAAAACCTCTTTATGCTTTTATGTGTTGAACTTATTAGAGAATTATTGTACTAGTGTAAGGAAATAAAGTAATATTTTTGCTTTGTTGGATTTTTTTTTTGTTCTAAATGAACATCGTAATAAATAGCTGCAGGCAGCCAGTTGTTGCAAGTGCAGGTTCTCTTTCTTTGAGCTTTTGGCTGCTTTTTCCTCACTCAGTTTCTGTGTGGAAACAATGTGGAACACCAAAAATCAAGGTAAGGGTGTATATTTAAATGTAATATGTTTTCTACATCTCCTAATCCTGGGGTTTCTTTTTTCAGAATAGGTACAGCATAGACTCAAAAACTAACAACACTATTGTTTTAATATCTGTTGCTTTTAAATATAAATTGAAGGAAAAGTGTTACAACAAAAATAATCTTCAAAAAAACACAGAAGTCCCCACCCCTTTGGGTAGCTGAAGTAAGGGGCACAGATTACCTGAGCTTTGATCTGTGTTGGGAGGTCTGAACAGCCAAATTATTCCCTTGCCAATCAGATTTTACATTCCGTGTCTGTCATCAGGCACTGATGATGCCTGTCTTGAGATTTGGAAAGCAAAATATTACTGAACAGTCCTTCATGATCCCATTGTAATGGCATCAGACTCCTGCACGGATAGAGGGGTGTCAGGGTTAAGGTTGCAGAGAAAATTGCTGAGGAAGAGCAGTCCTTAGAGGTACATCTGCAGGTATTGCTGTTAAATCACACTGCTTCAGCCAGCTGATCTCCTCTACCAGAGCTGTCATTCCCACAGCCAGGGGCAAAAATCTCCCTTACAAAAACATGAGCCAGCACCTGAGACTTCTTGCTTTGAGAGGGTGGTGGTGAGTTTCACTGATCAAACCCCCTGGATCCTTACTAATTCAATTGCTGCTTTGCCTCACAAAATTGGCAAAAGCTGATCTTTTATTAACCTGCTCTTCTCATTCTGTCTTTTGGGTTTTGAGTGGGGAGGTAAGTGCTGTGGTGTGGCCCCCTCAACTTTCTCAATGGTCTTTTAGGCAAAGCCAATGAAGTGGAGATGAAAAATGAGATTTTGGAGGATGTGGGGAAAAGAGAAATCTTGCAGAATACTGAGCATGAGGAACACAAAGAGGAGTCTGAGGAGGAAGTACAGACATTGCATGCTGCTGAAAATGCAAAGGCAGAACAAATGGTTGAAGAACGGGACACCCTGCCAGCAGTGATGTTACCAGAGAGTAGGTTTGCAGAGCAAGCCCAAAGCCTCCCAGAAACTGTGTCAGGGAGCACTTCTTCAAACAGTGACAGTGACACAGATGGCTTGAGAAAGGTCACAGAGTCCAGGGGCACAGCAGCCCAGCAGCCTGAGAGTGCAGAGGCTGAACACCATGACTTGAGTGCAAGGACAAATGAGAACCTGGAGCTGGGCTCTCTGCAAGGCCACCTGATTTTTGAGACTCCTCAGGAAATGTTCTGTGACTCAGGTACAGAGCAGGAGCTGGGAGAAGCTGCACCCAACCAGGAAGAACAAGAGGATCTTGAAACCAGCCATGCCCTGAGTGATGATGAAATGGATGAAGGGTCTGACAGTACAAGTGAGGGCAGTGAGTTGGTCTCTAACCAGGCAGGGCTACCTGAGGGAGCAGTGGCAGGCTTGCTTAGGGAAGAGGGAAATGTGGAGAGTTCCACTCCAGAGGAACCCCAGCACTCAGAAGAAAGTGCTGAAAACAAGGTTGCAAATGTCTTGGAGGAAAAGTTTGTTGACTGCACTGATGGAAGAAGTGATAAAACAGCAGGTGACAGAGCTGAAGAAGAAGATGAGGTTGGGAACACAGTTCAGGGTCAGCTGAGGGAAACTGAGTCAGTGGGTTTGGAGGGGACAGAGCCATGTGAAAGGGATGTCCCAGCAGAGCCACTTGGAAAGGAAGGTGGAGAACATCAGGCATTGATCCAACCAGATTCTTCAGAGGACAGTGCTTCAGCATCCCCAGAGGAACCAGGTACACAAGGTAAAACTGAAGATGAAGCTGCTACAGCTGAGAAGGATGGACAGAAGGAAGAGCTGATGGAAGAGCTGGAGAAGTGTTCAGGTTCTGCTGGAAAAGGCGAGCAAGGCGTGGTGTCTGTGGAGGCAGGAGGCTCCATTCCTGAGGGAAAGGGAGGTGAGCTGCAGCAGGCACAGCCAGGAACAGAGGTTGGGAGAGAGGTGATCACTCAGGAAACCCATTCAGTCCCAAGTCTTTTAGATGATGAAATTAAGGAGTCAGAATTGGAAACAGGGGATGAGGCTGGGGAAGGACAGGGAAGTAGGACAGAATGGGTCAAAGATCTGAATCCAAAGGCAGAGGTTCAAACAAGTCAGGGTAGTGAAGAAACAGCAGAAGGTACAGAGGGAGAGAAAAATGTTCCTTTAGAGGGTGAAATGCAGGAGGTGGTTCAGCAAGTAGAAGGTGAATCTGAAGAGGAGTCAGGTGTAGGTGTTATTGTAACTACTGGAAACAAAGCCAGTGAAGAAACACTGAAAGAAAATGAGCAAGAGGTAGAGCTTGCAGACCACCCTGGTGGGGAATCTGCTTCTGAGGAAGGTGCAAATAATGCCCTGGAACAGAAACTTGTGCAGGATAAAAATATTAGTGAACAAGTTAAATTGGAAGAAGGTGCAAATAATTCCCTGCCACAGAAACCTGTGCAGGATGAAGACAGTGGTGAACAAGTTAAATTGGAGGAAGGTGCAAATAATTCCCTGGCACAGAAACTTGTGCAGGATGAAAAGATTAGTGAACAAGTTAAACTGGAGGAAGGTGCAAATAATTCCCTGGCACAGAAACTTGTGCAGGATGAAAACATTAATGAACAGGTTAAATCGGAAGAAGGGGCAAATAATTCCCTGGAAGAGAAACCTGTGCAGGATGAAAACATTGGTGAACAAGTTAAATTGGAGGAAGATGCAAATAATTCCCTGGCACAGAAACATGTGCAGGATGAAAAGATTAGTGAACAAGTTAAACTGGAGGAAGGTGCAAATAATTCCCTGCCACAGAAAGCTGTGCAGGATGAAGAGATTAATGAACAGGTTAAATTGGAGGAAGGTGCAAATAATTCCCTGGAACAGAAAGCTGTGCAGGATGAAGAGATTAATGAACAGGTTAAATTGGAGGAAGGTGCAAATAATTCCCTGCCACAGAAAGCTGTGCAGGATGAAAAGATTAGTGAACAAGTGAAATTGGAGGGAAGTGCAAATAATTCCCTGGAACAGAAACCTGTGCAGGATGAAAACATTAGTGAACAGGTTAAATTGGAGGAAGGGGCAAATAATTCCCTGGAAGAGAAACCTGTGCAGGATGAAAACATTGGTGAACAAGTTAAATTGGAGGAAGATGCAAATAATTCCCTGCCACAGAAACTTGTGCAGGATGAAAACATTAATGAACAGGTTAAATCGGAGGAAGGGGCAAATAATTCCCTGGAAGAGAAACCTGTGCAGGATGAAAACATTGGTGAACAAGTTAAATTGGAGGAAGATGCAAATAATTCCCTGCCACAGAAAGCTGTGCAGGATGAAAAGATTAGTGAACAAGTTAAACTGGAGGAAGGTGCAAATAATTCCCTGCCACAGAAAGCTGTGCAGGATGAAGAGATTAATGAACAGGTTAAATTGGAGGAAGATGCAAATAATTCCCTGGAACAGAAAGCTGTGCAGGATGAAGAGATTAATGAACAGGTTAAATTGGAGGAAGGTGCAAATAATTCCCTGCCACAGAAAGCTGTGCAGGATGACATTAGTGAACAAGTGAAATTGGAGGACCAAGCAGAGGAAAGCCTGGAAGATGATGGTGATGCATTTGATTTTGATGAAGAGTCAAATCAAATACTAGAATCTGATGAAAAATGTGATGAAGAGAAAGGTGATGCACATGCAGAAGAGGGTCATGGAGCAAATGGTGCTGTTGGAAAAACTGCCCACACAGACAAAGCTGGAGAGGGAAGAGACAAAATGGAAACCAAAGATGTCTTGACCAAAGTTGAAGTCCTGCAGCATAAGAAAGATGAGCCTGAAGAAACAGGGTGCTTGCAAGGGCAAGCACTGGGGAAAGCTGATGAGGAGGCAGATGAAATCAAAGTATCAGATTCTAGTAGAGTGGGAAAATTCCAGGATCGAGATGTTTTGGAACAGGATTTGGAAAGAGCTTTCATTAAGAGGGCTGAAAGCAGGGAGGATTTGCAGGTTGGTAAAAGGAGCAAGGGCAGATCCAGAGAAGACTGTACAATCTCCTGAGTTCAGAATCTCAAACCTGCACGAGTTCCATGCCCTGTGAGCAGTCCCAGGACACAAACATGCACTTTGCACAAGACATCAGACCTTGGAATACTCTTAGAGCTTTGTCTTTGTAGGTAACTCAGCATAAAGCACGGATGTGGTAATAATGCAAGTTTTAAGTTATTCACTGTTGTACCCACCACGAGAAATTGTGAGTGGGTTTGGTTTTGCTGTGTCTCAGGTTGAAGCTTATCACCTGATGAGGAAGCTTCACAACTTGACTATTGAAACTATTATGCAATTAAAGTACCTCTAGTGTGGATAGCTGCTCCTGGGGAATTTCTATAGGAATTTATTTTTTTTTTATTCTAGCCTAGTTGATCAATATCTTGAATGTACATTGGGCCTTTGTGAACTTATGCACATTATGCTTACTTGTACTTAGATCTACAGCAAGTACATGCACTCTTCATGAAGGAACTCAGCAGATCAGCCATCACTGATGGTGAAACTTCTTTCAGAATGCTTAAAGTCTATGAACCAATCTCTTATTTTTTTTAATATGAAGAAAAAAGATCTTTTCCTTCCACTTTGTATTTCTTATATGGTCACATTCCAAAATATAGTTAGATCACTGTGAATCTGCTTAGTCTGAGCACTTTGGAAGAGCAATACACAGTTTGGAGAAAGTGCAAGATGCAGGTCTTAGTTTGCTGAAAGGAATAAATATCTACATGTTTACTTCATTTAGGCACTTTGCACCACAATAGGCCTTTTACACCATGTCCCACATGGGGTTTTTATTTTTTTCCAGAGAAAGTGTCAATACACACTGTAATGTGTGCTTAGGTTTGCTATCAAGTACTGTCTAGATATGAATATATAAAATGTCTATTTTTCCAAGAAGATTTTTGTTTAAAATTGCATTTGCTTACTGCATTATATTTTTTTTTTTTTGCAAACTCTGATTCTGAAAGAATGTTTTTTATCTCTGAAACAAATCTTATCTCTTTCCTTCTGGAAAGAAGATAACTTTGCATGTCTTAACTCTTGCTGGATATCAGACCAAAGATGATTGTTGTTTTGTGTACTAGCCCCCCTGTGCCTTTTGGAAAAGCTGGATTGCTTTGAATTGCTGGCATAAATTAGGCTCTTGGACTCCCTTGCTGTATTTCCTCTTGCATGTCTGCTAGTGCTTGGGAGGAAGAGCATGTTTTGCATATATAAATATTCATTTAAAGTGTAAAGCAATGAATGTCCCAAGGGAATGCAGATCGAGGGGGGTGTGGGCTATGGAAGGCTGTATTTGTGTTGATGTTACAAAGTTGTCAGAGCACAGACAGACTGCAAAATTTGAAGATGTATATCCAAATGTACTGCTGTATATAATTTAAATAAACATATTTTATACTTTAAAGTACCTGTCCAGAGCACCGTTTCTAAACCTGCACAAGGAGTTATTTAAACCTGTGTCATTTCAACACCATTTTTCTGCAGCTTTTGTTCAATTTATTGCCTTGTGCCACGTAGCTACAGATGAGCCATCTCCCTAGGACTGGGCAGCCTCGGGGTTTGAGCACCTTGAATATGTGATGGCACCTTAACTGTAGAGCTCTAACAGGTCTGTAACCCTGTAACTCCTTTCATGTGGCTTCTCTCCAACTTACAGCAGATCCACCGTGGTTTCTGTAAGTATTGGCAGTTGTTCCTAAGGGTTTACACTAGATGCTAATCCAAAAAGTCATAGATCTTATAAGCATTTCTTATTAGCATGTAGCAGTGTTTATTTAAAGATTTAGCTCTGAGTAGTTCATATAATATTCTAAATAGTTCGTTGAATAATAAATAAATTCAATGAAAAGCAGTGTTTATTTAAAGATTTGGCTCTGCCATACTCTCAACAGTAATATATGGTTTAACGTTGGAAGTGGGTTTTAATTGTTAAATAGATTTCAACAGATCATTAAATGTTCTTACCTGGCTTCACCTGTACTGTGGATGGATCTATCAGAGTTAAATTAGGCATTATATCCTGTATTTCTTATGAGTGCATTTCTGATTTTAACTAGTTTTTCCACTTCAGAAAACACAGCATCTTTAAGAGAATTCCTTTTTAAAGCCAAGTCCAGGAGCAGAAACACCTCCAGTCTTACCTGTCCAAGTACCAGCTTTGATCCCACTCCCAGTGTAACTGGGAGCAAGAACATGGAGAGGCAGTGCAGAGTAGCTGCTGTGCCAGAAATCCATCCTGGAATGTTGAAAATGAGTGTGTGACACAAGTATGAAACTTTTGTCTTAGTAACAGAATAACCCCAAATGCTCACTGGGTTTTCTGGTCATCACCTAGTGGCACATAAATGCTGTAGCCCAGGTTTGTGCATATCAGAGCTAGCTTGAGATGCTTTCAAAAGCAATATCTCAAGAAACTTACTTGATAAAAAAGGAGAATAAATAGTGAAAAGGTCTTGGTCAATATCTTCTTTACTACAGAGAACATCAGTCCTCCTGTCCCCCTCAAAATCAGTATTGCAAGCCAGTGTCTTCCAAATCCTGTGCTGTCCCTGGCACTGCCCCTCTTCTGAGAAAGACAGGGAAGCATTTTCTCATCTTCCAAAATAAACTGACAGATCTGGAGAAGGAGTGTGGTGGTGTTCACAGGGGTCCCAGGACAAGAGAAGAGATGAAAATCTTGACTCCATATTTCAGAAGGCTGATTTATTATTTTATGATATATATTATATTAAAAGAAAATTATATACTGAAAGAATAGAAGAAAGGATTTCATCAGAAGGCTAGCAAGGAATGGAAAGGAATGGAATGATAATAAAATCTTGTGACTGACCACAGAGTCCGAGCCAGGTCACTGTGATTGGGCACTAATTAGAAACAACCACATGAGACCAATCAAAGATGCAGTTGTTGTGTTCCACAGCAGCAGATAATCATTGTTTACATTTCATTTCTGAGGCCACTCAGCTTCTCAGGAGGAAAATCCTAGCAAAAGGATTTTTCATAAAACATGTCTGTGACAAGGGAGTATTGCCCAAGCTGCTCTGAGAGCTGGATTCTTGCAGGCTGTTCTGAATAGCTGCTTGGGGCTGGGATTCCATGGGATGTCTTTCCCCCCTCCAGGAGCAGTTTACCCCTTTCATTTACATCAGGGTTTGTTACTTCCTGGGCCACACATCATGTAGATCCTGCAGGTAAAACCAGCTGCTTCCCATCCCATGCTCCCCTCCAAGTGGAAGCAGACATGGAGGATCTGTGGCTGATTTGGGAATGTTTGGAGCAGCAGCTGAGCAAGCAATGCCTCGAGTCACCTGCAGTGCCAAGGCAATGAGAAGCAGTCACTGGATGTAGAAAGTGTGGCAGAAGACACTGGTCAGCACCATGCTCACCCCTCTGTGTCCTGCTCCCTCACAGGCCCCATCTCCTCCTCAGCCCTCTGTTAAACTCTGGTGTGGGAAGGCCATGAACTGGTGCAGTGAGTACCCTGGGAATCACCTTTCCAGAATTAACTGAGGTGAATGTCACACTCTCATTATTCACTGTAGTGTCTTTCTATGTGGAATAAGGATAATGACTGTTACAGATGAGAATTTTAATTAGCTGCTTCCTGTCCTGATTCAATAAGCTGTTCTTTCCTGCTCATCTGTTCTCAAGGTCCTCAGATTTGTTGGAAAAATATCTCCTAAATGCAAAATTAAGGTGACCCTGCAGAGCAAGTTTCTGTGTTAATGTGGGGGTTTAAGATAAGTGAAACCCAAGAGACCCTCATGTCTACAGGCAGAAAACTTTTTTTCTGTGTAAATGGCAATTTTAGAAAACTCATTTTTTTCCCTGACCTGGTAAGCCCTGCTGTCTGCATGTCCCCAGTGGGGTGCACAGATGTCCATAATGAGGGCAGCAAGAACTGGAGGTGAGACCAAACTTGAAGGTTCACCCCAAAATTCATCCTTTTTGCAGGAAAAGGGCTTTGGGGAAGCCAGTGTGCTTCCTCATTGGAAGCTGGCAGAGGTGTCCTTTCTTCAAGCAGGCAGGTTTCACCCCACAGCAGGGGTTGTGTTAATGAAAGTCACAATTACATTGTTTTCAGGATCAAAATGTGTTACTTGGCCCTTTTGGAGTCAGTAAGTTCAGGCTAATTTTGTAGTGGCCTAAAGGTTTCCTGCTGCACCAGTCCTCATTCTCTTTCCAGTCCTTGGAACTCCATTTCTCAGTCTTTGCTGGCCTGTAAATCCCAACACAATCTCTTGAGGCCAAGTTTCTCCAACTTGTTTGCTGTTCTTGTTTTCTTCGTTGACCTTTACTCTTCTGCCATATCTTTCATCTTTTGCAGAATTTCCATCTTAAGTTTTCTTTCCTTCTCATATAGATCTGTGAAATTGTTTTATCATTTTAAAGGGGTTTATACTGGGAAATTTTGTTTGTGGATGGTATTTACAAAAGAATTGGGGTTTTTTTTTGTTTTTTCATATCAGTGCTCAGGTGTAGCAATGTTGGGTGTGTTACAAATGAATGGGAAAAAAAAAAGAATAGGACTTCAGGAGGTTCATAATTAATCCATAGATCTGCTGAAGTGGGATGTCATTCTAAGATCTGTATTTGAGTATTGCATCAAAACCCAAGGTAAAGATTTTATTCCATGCTCTGGAATGGGACTCTGTGGGGGTGTGTATTCCCAGCAGGGGAATGACATACCACATTAATAGACTCCATTAATAGACAATGTATCTGCTGTACAGAGGGACTTCCAGTGGGAGAACAGTTTTCACCATGATTTGATTCAATACAGACTCTTGATTCCCTTTAAGTGCATGTGCTAACAAGAAAAAAGGGAGAACCACAAGACTTTGGCCTGTTCAGGAGTTGTCAACAAAGAAGAAATGGTATTTTAAAGCTGTTAAAAAATATTTAAGTCTTTCTATCAACAGAATTTACCTGGTAAAAGCCCACCAGGCTCTTATGTGTAATTTACCTTGCTTTCCTAAAGTTTGCAAAAAGATCTTTTTCTTGAGTGACCTATGGATTTTAACCATTTAATCAGCAGGCCAGACCTCAGCTGTGGAGTTGAGCTCTGAACAGCCTGAGCTCTGCACTGCTGGCAAGGGAGGCCAGCTGAACAAACCTGCAGTGAGACCCAGCTGAGGTCAACAGATCCTCTCCTAATGAGTGCATTTCCATGTGGTGTTGCAGTGCACTCCTGCCTGAGGTGTACCTGAACAAACTGAGCTTGTTAATTAATCATTTAGGTCATTTGGGTGGTAAGAAAATGTGCTTTCACATTTTGCAGCCCTTAATGGGGAAGGAAAAAAATTGAAGTGATTTGTTTGCTTACTTTATAGTTCTTTTTTCCAGCTGTCTCATTCTGTAGAGTGCACTTTATAAATGAAGGCTGCACATACCCATGTGCTGATCTGTAGCACTTCCAAGTTCAAATGTAGCACAACAGTTGGTGCAGGTTGTCCATTGCCTCTTGATGTTTGACCTGGAGAATTGACTCTGAAGATAAAACAGAGTTTTACCAGACTGCTGCGTTCGAAACACAAATCATTTGTTGAGCAAATGTTTTTTCTGGTCATAATATTGGAACTAAAATGTCACTGCCATGTAAAAAGAAGGGAAGAGTTAAAGTGCTGAGAATGTGATTATAGGTGTTTACAGTATTGTCATTGTGTTAAACTGTCAAGACCTGTGAGATTTTGTGTTGCAGTTGTGCTTGACCCTAGAGTTCTTGCATGCTAACCTAACGTAGAAGATTAGCCTCTTTGCATGCAGCTGGCTGCTGCTACTGCTGGGACAAGCATGTTCTGTGAGAATGCCATAAGTGCCCTGGCTGCAGCCCCCTGCCAGCCCCGCTGGGCCTCGTGTCCTGTGGTACGTGCCCTAACTCCCCATCAGTAGTCACTAACCTGAGCGGGCCAGCCTCGTGTCTCAGATGCGCTCCCCGATGCGCCCTGCCTCGGTCAGCACTGAACTCTCCCTTTTCTCTTCCAGACAGGATGAAAAAGCTCATTGATGAACGGGAGTCCTTGCTAGACCAGGTAATCACAGGGCAAGGGAAGGATTAAGAAAACAAAAATAGCCCAAACACAAGGTGTAGATCAGCAGCACTGTGGTCTGGTTCCTCTTGCTGCCTTGCTGGCCTCTCTGTTTTTCCTCTAAAACATTCCTTCCATGTGTTAACTCAGGATACATGGAAGATATGACCCTCTTATTTCTGAATAATAGTCCTTCTCAATAATAGTCCTTCAATAATCCTCGGAGTCCTTGGCCAAGCCCAAGGGGAAAACAGGCATGGTTCAGAAATTGTAGAAGCAAATTTTCTCTGCAAGAGTAAGACCCTTGCTGGGTCTGTGGGTAAATGGGCCTTTTGGAAAGGTTTGTTGGAGGAGTTGCAGATGGGTAAAGAGCAATTAAAGGAATTATTGTTTTGGTATTCCATAGCGGCTATAAAGCTTATTCAAAAAACTTCAGCTGATCTGTTGCCCTGCAGGACACTCTGTGCTTTCATTTATGCTCAGTGACCTTGGCCTTGAGGCTCGCACACAACCAAACACAGCTTTGGGAGTTTTTAAGAATGTTTTACATGGATGTGCCTGCAGAAGATTTATGGCTTTTCTAATAAACCAGTCATTTTTCATTCATTGTTTTGATCCTGAACTTGTACATAAGCATGGATGTGTAAAATACTGTGAGTCATTTGCCAAAAGAATTTCTAGGATGTTACTTTGTAACAGGAGATTTTTTTGAATTTATGTTTAAAAAATCCATAATTTGTTTTATAATACTGGAGTGAATTTGAGCCTCAATTTCCCTTAGTGATTTTAATAACTATTTTCTGTCCTTCAGATTAAAAAATTAAAGGGACAACTGGAAGAAAAGCAAAGGAATGGCAAGATGGAAAATACACAGTCTGAAGATGAAGTTCTGGAAAACGGGACAGATATGCACATGCTTGACCTCCAAAGTGAGCTGTATTTTGATTTTAAGAGAATTTTGTGCCCTGCATGTGAGTGAGAAAATCTATATATATAATAAGCACATGGCTCTGAGTAAGAATGAGCCTTCAGTTCCAGTGGAGCTTTGCCCTGGGAGCAGCCATGCACCTCTGCAGAGGTGAGGGAATTAGGAGCCTTTATTAAAGATTGCAGTTGGAAATCTCTGTTATTGCTCCTCAGCAGAGCTGGGGGGAGTTCAAATTAATTCTGCCTTCAGGCAGGACTGGGAATGGTGCCTCTCTGCTGGGCACTTACTGAGAGAACTACTCTCCTGCTGCCCCACGTAGATCCCTGATGCATGGAAATTTTACCACAGACTTGTTAGAAACTGTTCACACTTGTTCTGACATCTCTGATAAATCTGCGATTCTTTTAGGAGATGCCAACAGACAGATCAGTGATCTCAAATTTAAACTAGCAAAGTCTGAGCAAGAGATAACAGCATTGGAGCAGAATGTAAGTTTTTGGCTTGTTCTGTTTGTTCAGGCATGGTGAGAATACAAAGAGAAAGTGTGTTTTGATAAATGATAAATGAAATTATGTTTACTGTGATTTTCCCTTAAAATAAGAAATGGGAGTGTTGGAGCATGAGGGCCACTATGACATTTATGTATGGGGAAGAAGGAATATATTATTCCTCTGTACTGAGGGGAGAATGGTCAAAACCAAAAGTACCTGATGAACTCTGCTGAGCACTTCCTTATGCCTAGCTGTCAACAGGTTTTAAATGGCTCCCAGCATGTGATGTGGCAGAGATGGAGTTTATACACAGCTGTTCCATTTTCATTGTTTGTTCTTGTCCAAGGTACATCAGCAATGCTCTTGGCTAAGAGAAATTTAGTCAATGGACTGTATTTTTTGTTGCTGGAAGCATATTAAATATGGATATGTACAAAAGGTCAGCAGTAAATTACTGTTGCCAGGCTTCCTTGGTGTTGTTTTCTTCCCTGAAAATATGCCTTTATTTTATCAAAGAGGAGTTAGCATCTCTCTGGTTATTCCTTGAGTACTAGTGGAAGAGTAAAGCTTCAGAGTAACTTCTGGGCACAGCTTCTAACTGCCAGCCTTTGCCTTCACCTCAGGTAATACGACTGGAAGGCCAGGTAGCCCGATACAAAACTGCTGCTGAGAACGCTGAGCGAATAGAAGATGAACTGAAGGCAGAGAAACGCAAACTGCAGAGAGAGGTAACTCCCCCTGCGAGCTGTCACAGCTCAGCCTGCTCCTTTGGGGAAACCTGCTTCCCTGGGTGTTTTAGGGGAGGAACCACCTTTCTTGGCACAGCAAGGGATGAGCATTCAATTGCTTTAGTGCTTTAGTTACTCCTTCTAAATGTGCAACCAAGTTTTCAGCACTCAAACTGGAGTAACAGTCACAGCTGTGAGCTCCCACTGCCTTTTCACCGTTCCTTCCTAACCTGACTTGCTAAAGGGGTGAGAATTGTTCTTTGTGAGCCTGTTTGCCTTGCCCTGCCAATCTGTTCAGGCCTGTCTGGGGTACTGTGGGTGTCCACAGGCTCTGACCGTGCCTCTGTGTCCTCAGAGCCTGAATACCTTTATCAGCTTCTCTCTCACTGTCTCCAGAGGTGCTTCTTTGATTTGTTTCTTTCATATGGCTCCTTGCTTGTTCTAAATACTCCTTCTGCTTTGCTGCCCATAAATATTGTTCTGTGCAGTCCAGCTCTCTCTCCCTACCCTGATCCCATCATGGGTTTTACAGGAAACTGAGGCTGTGGTTAGGGTTCTAGGAACCAGAAACACAAAAGCTGAGCAGTGAGACAGGTGTACATCACCCAGAGCCTCATGCCTCTGGATTGAGGGAAATTCTGTGATTCTCTGGGAATCTCCTGCTCCACAGGAGTAACCTTCTGTCCATGCTGACTGCCTCAAGACACATGGTTCTATCAAGCCAAATCCAGACTTGGGAGACCACATTTCTTCTTACCTTGGCCTTTTTTGTTCAGCATTCTGTAAATACCCTGGGTTCTTGGCAGTGTGCTTAAACACCCGTGTGTGTGTGGCCTGCAAAGCAGTTTAACGCTGTTAAAGGAATTTTCAGCTGCTTTATGTTCCAAGTTAGTGTGGTCAGTTAGCCTTGGCAACCACAGACCTTGCTTTGCCTTTCAAAGGGATAACACGGTGAAAGTCACGGTGTTTTTCTGCTTCCTTCCTTCCTTCAGCTCCGTTCAGCACTGGACAAAACCGAGGAGCTGGAGGTCAGCAATGGCCACCTGGTGAAGCGGCTGGAGAAGATGAAGGCCAACCGGAGCGCTCTGCTGTCCCAGCAATAGCCAGCCCCTGCCGCTGCTCGGAAGCGGAACGCCGCCGCAGCCGCTGGCGCGTCCCGCTGCCCGGGACGCTCGGCGCCATCGCCTCCTGAGACCAGGCCGCCCCAACACCCGCTCCGTGCCTCCCCGCGCAGATCCCAGCCTGCTGCACTACATCCATAGGAGGAGTGATGATCCACGTGGCTGTGCCCGCGGGAGCCCTCCCAACGTTCCAAGTACAGCGCGTTAAGAAGCACATGGAATTCTCCATCCTGAGGGCACAGCAGCCATTTCTTGCCGTTTAAAATGGCACTCAAAGAAAACACTTTTGACTGGAATTTTTGTGTCTTGCTGAAAATTTTAAAACGAACACTGTAAGTTTTGGGACTTTTCTCATGACAGTATCTGTAATTTAGTGACTACGGTAGAGTTATTCATAGTAGGTTTTTCATTTACAAATCACTGTGGAACCACAAGCCATTACAAAGCAAAACTCCTTCAGTGGAAACCATGGAAGAAGATGGTCTTGGAAGCAAAAGTGACCTTAAATGACTTTGCCAATAAAACAAATGTGTTTGGAGGGATTTTTGCACCAGTAGAATCGTGAGACTCTTTCATTTCAGGGTAAATAGGCAATAGCTTCATTGAATTTTGAATTTTTATTTGTATTATTTAATCCCTGTTCTTGGAGTCAAAGTAAATGACTCCTAAAGGATGTAAGGTTGCATTAATAAACCAGCATAAGGCCGTGTTTTCAGAGATGGTGGGGTTTGCACTTGGGTCACTCTCTTTGGTGCATTTATCAAAGCAAGTGTCATTTGCTTAAACAAAATATGTAATGGGTTTTTTACATCAGAAACTATCTACCGGTCCATGACCTACTAGGAAACGATGCCGCTACAAAATCCAAGTCTGATTTTTAAAAGAATAACTGCTAAGTAAAGAAGCACTTTAGAAAATATTACTGCCTATGGGTTTTCTACAGCTACGGAAGTAGCGAGTTATCTCCTTCTAGGATCACCGCGGAGGTTTCCCACTTCTCACGCAGAGCAGCGTAACCCGGTGAGATGCTGCAGGCGATCCTTGCGTGTGTAAAAATGGCACACGGCCGGCACTACAGCTCTGGTTCATCAGAACTCATTCTGAATGTACTACTCAAAGGAGAGCAGCAGCTACCCCAGGAACAAAGCTGCCCGTCCCACCTCAGCCCTAACAGGAAAGCCGGTCCCTCTGCGATCCGCTCACGCGGTGGAGCGGCGTCTCCTGTCCCCTTGTGGCTGCCTCAAGAGCTTCTACCAAGCCAAATCCATGCCCAGGAGATCACATTTCTTCCTAACTTGGTCTTCAGACCCTGCAATCCAGGCCTTTCCCCAGCCTCCTCCTCGCAGACAGGAGGTTAGAGCAGGAGCCACTGCTGTTTCCAACACAAGGGGATCTCTGGTATCTTCCTCGAGCACCTTCATGAATTCAGTAAACCAAAACTGCTGTCTGAATGTGTTTCTCTGGTTTGGCTAGGAAACAACGCCCTCATCTTCATCTTTTCCAAGTGCACAAGGAAAATTTAGGAATGAAGTACTGAAATTATTATTCCAGGAAAAGGATGAAGAAGGCTATTTTGTGCCCCTGGGGAATCAAGTATGTCCTTGTTGATGAAATGTGGTGAAACATGGGGTTGGAAGGAATCTTTTTAAATTAAATTTCCACTCCAGTTAGGGCTTTGGGTTTTGGGGGGTTTTTTTTTAATTGTTTTTGAGAGGAACATTCAGGTGCAGAGCCAGGTTTCTTGTGGAATACCTCAAAATGGCTGTGGATACCAATTTACAATTTTCTGTGCATGACTTGTGTAATTTCTGGTGTACAAAGCCTCGGGGGCCTAAAAAACAAGGAAAGGGATTTTCAGAATGCAAACAAAGATGCTAAATACGACATCTTACCAGTGGTAAGGTGTGTGATTGCCACCAGTCATCACTTCATTTGTGGCAGCAGTGGAAGCTGCCTCTCCTGGCAAGGCTCAGGAGAAACAACCCAGCAACCAAGCGTTGGTCCAAAAGGCAAAAAATAACACTTTGTTCATCAAAAAGGGATGTGTTTATCATTTTGAAGTAGATTTCATCTCGCACCCCATAAGCATCAACCTCATGACGGAAATCAGATGTGTATTTCAACCTGGATATGCTCTTAGTAGAAACCTTTGTGTGTGATAAAGTAGGTGAATGTTGAAGCCACATTTCCCCCCTCTCCCTCCCCTAACTTTCAGTATGACTTAGCGTTAGAATAAGGGAAGAAAAAGAACTGGTTGGTTTACTGCAAACTGTTCTATGTTTTTCTGTGAAGAATGTACAACAACAACAGGGCTTTGAATGGTGATAATAGCACATGTCCCAGTCCTAAAATTTGAGCACCAAACGAGAGCACCTCGGTACCCTGAGAGCGGGGCCGAGGTGGCGGCAGCCGGGCGAGGAACAGCTCCTGGGGGAACCAGGATGGGTTTTCCTACAACTTCTGTTTCAATTTGTTATCCTCTGTTTTATTTTTTAAATGTTACATGACTTTTATTGCTTGCAAATGGAATGTTACCCAAAATGGTTTTGGTTTTGTTTTTGTTGGGTCTTTTTTCGCCCCCAATCGCTCTGTTAGGAAATGTGAGTGTGGAAAAGGAAATTCATTATGAGCAGAACTCGCCAATAAAATGTCACTTGTTTGGGTAGTTTTTATGGAGTGGTCTGTCCATGCTGATGTTACCAGTACAGGTTCTCTTGGAAAATACAGAAAATTCAGGGTGATACGGATGTAACAGCTCATTTTCCTTTTCAAAACATTGCTGCAGGATCACTCAAAACATGAGCAACAATGGTTGGGAAATATACAAATTTAGGGGCTTGTATGACTGAGGCCACTGATGTGAGACATACCTCCAAATATCAACATTTTTAGTGGCAGGATGCACATGCACCTCCAGATTTTGACATTTGAATAGCAAGGTGCTCTTGAGGAGGGGGGAAGACAGGGATCATCCCCCATCAGGAGAAATTTGAATGGTATTGCTAATTGGATTCATTCTCCACTTTTATTTATGGTGAACACAGAGGTAACCCACACAGTAGCTTTCCCTGAAGAATCCTTCACGAAGACTCCTTCACAACAGGAGGCAGCTTGGTTCATCAAAAATATGTTATTTTAGTATTAAATGTCCTCTTGCCCTGATGTGTTGCTAGAGCTGTCACTTACATGAAAGACACTAAGCAGGAGCGTAGTGCTTGTCTTTGCTTTAGATGCTCCAAACCATTGTATGTCTCTGAAGGTTAATTTTGGGTGAATGATGTTTTACACACTTAATTACAACCTTTACACGTGTTTAAATGAAGAAGCAGAACCCCTTGCACAAGTAACATGGATCTGTGTGGCAGGTAGGTTTGTCTGCGCTCCTTCAGCTGGAAACTTTCAGGTAGGTTTGAATGTGTGCCAGAGGAGGTTAGAGCTGGATATTAGGAGAAGTTCTTCCCCCAAAGAGTGGGTTGGACACTGAACAGGCTCCACAGCAAGTGGTTACAGCCCCAAAGCAGAGTTCAAAGAGCTGCCAGCGTTTGGTCAATGCTCTGAGGCACAGGGTGGGATTAGTGGGGTGTCCTGTGCAGGGCTGGGGGTTGCACTCCATGATCCTCGTGGGTCCCTTGCAGCACAGGATAATTCTTCGAGTCTTTAGTAGCTGTACAAAAGCTGCTGTGCTGCCTCCCCACCGGCGACGCTTTGGTCTGTCAGTGCTTGGCGGCGGGAGAGCCGTGAGGGGAGAGAAGGGACCGTGAGGGGAGAGAGCAGAGACCGTGAGGGGAGAGAAAGGTCCGTGAGGGGACAGAAGGGACCATGAGGGGAGAGAAAGGACCATGAGGGGACAGAAGGGACCGTGAGGGGAGAGAAAGGACCGTGAGGGGACAGAAGGGACCGTGAGGGGAGAGAAGGAACCGTGAGGAGAGAGAAAGGTCCGTGAGGGGACAGAAGGGTCTGTGAGGAGAGAGAAGGAACCGTGAGGGGAGAGAAAGGTCTGTGAGGGGACAGAAGGGACCGTGAGGGGAGAGAAATGTCCGTGAGGAGAGAGAAGGAACCGTGAGGGGAGAGAAAGGTTCGTGAGGGGAGAGCAGAGACCGTGAGGGGAGAGAAAAGACCGTGAGGGGAGAGCAGAGACCGTGAAAGGAAAGAGAAGGTACCATGAGGGGAGAGCAGGACCGTGAGGGGACCGAAAGGACCATGAAAGGAGAGAGAAGGAACCGTGAGGTGAAAGGACCGTGACAGGAGAGTAGGGACCGTGGGGGTACAGAAGTGACTGTGGGAGGAGAGAAGGGTCCGTGAAGGGCGAGCCATGAGGGGACACGGCGACCCCGCTTTTGAGGGGATGCAGCAGTACTGATACTGTATGGTAGTGGTACCGGCTCTGAGGGAACACGGCAGCACCGATTCTGGAAGGACACGACGGTACCGCTTCTGGGGGAATATGACGGTACCGCCTTTGAGGGGATACAGCGGTACTGTCTCTGAGGGGATATGACGGTAGCGCCTTTGGGGTACCGATTCTGGGGGGACACGGCGGGTCGCCTTTGAGGGAATACAGCGGTACCGATTCTGAAGTAATATGGCGGTACCGCCTCTGAGGGGACACAGCGGCCCCACTTTCTGAGGGAAGGGGGGAGGAGGCTCACGCGGCTAGGGCGGGCTCCGCGCCGGCCAATCAGGCGTCGGAGCGCTGCGCGCCGGAGCCAATGAGATTGGGGCACGGCGGCGGGCGTTGGGTGCGCGTGTGGCGGGGCCGTGAGGGCTGCGGGCGGTGACCGGAGCGGGCCCGGGGCTTCGTGCGGGCGGTGACCGGAGCGGGCCCGGGGCTTCGTGTGGTGTGTGACCGGAGAGGGCCCGGGGCTTCGTGTGGTGTGTGACCGGTGCGGCCCGGGGCTTCGTGCGGGCGGTGACCGGAGCG
The DNA here is from genome assembly GCF_023055355.1 of Agelaius tricolor. NCBI lineage: Eukaryota > Metazoa > Chordata > Aves > Passeriformes > Icteridae > Agelaius > Agelaius tricolor. Next base: position 347,218 of record NW_027269270.1, read on the forward strand.
GGCCCGGGGCTTCGTGCGGGCGGCAGGACCGCGCCTCAGCCTGCCCTGGAGCTGCGGTGAGACGCCGTTCTTCCTCCTGAGGGTTTCCCCTGGGTGAGCGGGAGCACCGGGCTGCCCTCAGGGCGGGATCCCCGCCCTCAGCCGGCGCTGCGGCGGGGACGGGCTCGGCTGTGGTTCAGCGTTTGGTTGTGTCACTAGCAGCGACAAGGGAGGGGCTATTGTACCTTATCTGGGGCATGGAGGTGTTTTGGCCCTTGTTCTCAGGGGAAAAGTCACTTCTATGTGGCAGTAATGTTGAGATTTCTGTACAGGCAGCTGGCATGTGCTTTGACAGCATTTGGCTTTTTAATTCCAGGGAGTTGCTCAAGCTTCGGTTAGGGGGGTGAAAGTAAAGTTAGTGTAGTGAAAAGGGACAACGTTTCTGAGGCAAAAGTAACTATAGAAGTGTATAATGAAGCCATGGAAGTGTTCAAGACCAGGTTGGAGGGGCCTTAGAGCAACGTGGGATAGTGGAAGGCTTGAATATTTGAACATTTGAATATTAATCCTTATTCCTCCCCACCCCCTGGGGAAGGGCTGTTAGAGACAGTGACTGCAATTGGAATGTGTCATTTAAGTAGTTTAGAAAGCAGACATAATTGAGAAATATGGCTAATGTTTTTAGGTATTCCTTTCTTTGTTAGAAGCTTCTGAGGGCAGGCAGAGAATAATTAACAGTATTTCTAAGAAACAAGCTTCACAAAGAGCATCTTCCATCCCTAGGTGCTTCCTCTCTGCTCTTTGTTAGTGTTTGTTACCAAACCAGGTTTGCTGCAAGTTCAGAGCAGGTGTATTGCTTTAGTCTGGTGAATGGTCCAGCCTCCTTCTAGTGCTAAATGACCTTCCTGTGCTCCTTTACAACTTTCTGATTGTAAAGATTCTCAGGTTTTCTTGGGGTTTTGTCCCTGGTAAGTTTCTTAATTCTGGGGAAGCAAGAAGAGGAATATGCTTTGATTTCCCCGTTGTCCAACATCCAAGAGGTTTTTAGTTTTTGGGAGGCACAGAGCTCAAACTTTACCTCTTCCTTAATATAAGTAACCTTTATTTGAACCCTTTGTGTGCTGTGTGGTGTCACAGGGATTCCACCAATTCAGAAATCAACTCTTGGGATTTCTTTAGGAAGGTGCTGTAGAATTCCTACCTGCTCTGTTAGCATGTAGTAGGTGAAAACAGGATGGTTAATTTAATTTAATTATCAAATTAATTTAATGTATTTTTTTTTTGTCCTTCTGTATACTGTGGAGCATCATGACCTTCTCTTCATTTTTATTAAGGCAGGAAGAGCCAAGGCAGTGGCTTTGAGAGGTTGCAGTGGCAGTGAGTTGTGTGATTCCCTCTGAGGAGGAGGAGGAGAGCGTGGTGGTGCCATGGAGGTGGAAAAGAGCAGCAGAAGGAGCTGCTTCACTCAGACCTCCTGCCTGGGTGCAGATTTAGGGGAGGACTCACAGCTGGAGTATCTCAGTGCTCACGAGGAGTACGAGGAGGAGAAGAACAACTGCAGTGAGTTTTCTGAGCAGGGGGAGGTTGGAGAGGTGCCACTGATTGGTGACAAGGTGCCACTCCAAATCACAGCAGGGGAAGAAGATTCTGGAAAGAGCCAGAGCCTCACCCAGAGCGTGGCAGTGGAGCCAGACATTCCCTTGCTGCCTCCCAGGAAGGAGGCCCAGCTCTGCAAACACAGAGAGCCCTTCTACTTCAGCAGCTGTGCAAAACCTGCAGTGGGCACTCGTGGCACCAGCAGCACTGGGGAGGATGCTGAAACCCAGCTCCCAGCCCCAGAAATCCTCCCTGGCAAGAACCCTGTGGCTGCCATGGAAGCTGCAGACAAATCCTCTGCTGGGAAGGCAGAGCAGGGTGAAGCCCTGAGGAGCGTCCCCAGTGTCACTGTGGATGCTGCCTCTGATTCCAGAGCTGGATTCCCAACGAGCAGAAGCAGCAGTGCCCAGGTGTGTGTGTGCTCAGTGAGCACAGAGGTGACCGTGATGAGCAAAGCTCAGCCCGTGGGGTGGCTGGGTCAGACCTCTGTGGATGCTGCTTCCAACACAGAATGGTCCACAGGAGCTCCCAGCTCACACCTGCAGGTAATTGACACAAAACAAGAAGGGCCACCAGACCAGTTTGACAGAACCAGTTTTGTTAATTTTAACTTGTCTCCATGGGTGTTAATCTGTAAGTTTTGATTTTATTTTTTTTTTCTTTTTTGAAAAGGAGGAATCCAAAGATCATCTTGACTGGAAGACAGGCAGTGACAGGTGGGTCAGGAGTTGTTCTTGGTTTTGGAATTTGAGATCCTGGATCAGAGGTTTTTTCATGATTGAAAGGTTGTCTGTGGCTTGGCAAAACTGATGGTATTAAAAGTGTGCTGGGCAGCAGTTTGTGCTGCAGGGGCCTGGACTGGTGAGAAGAGTGAGCTGAAGACTTCCTGCAGCTGAACAATGACCAAAGCAGCTTTGTTCTGCAGTTGCAGACCTCCAGAGATCCTTCCCATCCTAAACTATTGCTGTGTTTATTCCTAAACTATTCCTGTTCCTATTCCTAAGCGACATGGCTGTGCAAACAAAATCAGTGTGTTTTCAGATCCACAGTGTTGCTAAGTTTCTTTTTGTTCTTAAGGCTTCACTTTGTGGATAGAAATGATGATGTGCTTGGGCAGTTCCCACCTGTCTGATAAAACTGACTGTAATGCTGCAATCATTATTGTGGGCTAAACAGGATTTTTCTTAAATCATATCAGAAATAGCTTCTGCTGAGCTCCTTGCTTCAAATTAAAACACCTCCAACAAAATCTTGAAGCCCTGAAATAAATATTCTGTTATTGTTACTATTATTTTTAAAGGCCAGAACATCCCAACAAGCAAACTGGGAAGAATCCTGCATCAAGCTGCTGTCAGAACATCCTGCAGAGAGCAACTGAAGCAGAGCTGCAGCTCCTGGCCATCCATTATGAGATGTGCTACCAGCACTGCTTCAAGGTTTATGAGCTGGCCTTGGAGGAAAACACCTGTCTTGGGAGGCACGTGCTGTAATGCCCTTAAAAATAAAATGGGTGAATGGTTAGCAGGCAAAGATTGCTAAATGCTGCTGGTAGATTCTATCCATAGCTTCTAAGAGTGGTTATAATTAGTGGTGTTATCCAGAGGGACCCCCAAGCCTTATTTCCAGCCTGAATTTTTTAATAGCATTCACAGTCCCAAAATCCTGGGTTTTTTTCCAGGAATAAAACTCAAGTGATGCACAATACAGTTGTTAATTCATGTTCTATAGACTATAATCTTAGAGAGGAATCTTTAAACCCTGTAAAATCTTTGGGCATCTCCAGAAGCTGTAAAATCAGTGAAATGTCTAAAGTGATGTTTCTTTCTTATGCATGTTTTAATAGCTGTGAGAAAAAGGCTGAGTTATATTCAGCTCTGCTGTTGGTTTTGGATGAACTGGACAATAATTACAGCAACATGAGAAAGGAAATAAACATGGGCACACCTTTAAATGAACTTCCACCACTGTCAGTTGAGCTGAAGTTTCCCCCACTCTCTTCCTTTTACATCCCCTCCAAGGTAATTTCTTAACTGTTTTATGTTTTTTATAGAAATTGTTTTATAATTAAGATAATTATAGTTAAATGTTTCTCCTTTTTTTTTTTGACAGTTTTTCAGGAAGAGTCTTTACTCTGAGTAAGTAGTTTTCATTTGTTGTTGTACTTACTAAGTTAACTGAGGAATGAACATAGAGGATGTTAAACCTATAATTTCTTTATTTCAGGATGCATTTTGTCGTTTCGGGCTGTTTAGCTGAAAGATCAGCATTGCCCTGTGGGTACAATGCTTTTATTTTAAGGGCATTTTTCCTCTGTGGTGCTCTAGTATGCAAAGCAGGGAGTGTCTTTACTATCTTTATAGTAAAAGTTACCAATTTACAGGTCATCTTCCTGGTTCCCTGCTTTCACTTCTAAAAATCTTTGTCCACAGTTATAATGGCACTAAGCAACAAAAAACTCCCCAAAAAATCCCACACCACAAAACCCCAAAAAGACTTTGCTGCCAGCAGAGATAATATCAAGCATGTAGATAACATGAAGAGAAAATAGGATGCTGTTTTGCTAAGATTATCATTCAGATATGAAGAATGATAGAAAATAACTTCTTATTTCAGGCAGGTACTTGACAGAACACATTCAGGGACCCCATCCAGTGACTCTCTGTAAGTGGAGATGAAAACAAATTTTGCAGTAAGTTTTTACTGAATGGGGTAAACTGCTAGAGACTGTTTGAAGTTTCCTGTTAAGCATGAGTGAAGTTAATCAAGAAAAAATAAAGGCAATTTTTTGTTTTGTAAATAATTAGTCAAAGTTGCACAGGTATTTTAATTGTAAGCAACATATCTGAACATCACATAGAAAAGTATTAAGATATAATGAAAATAGCCAAAATTTATTAACTATGTTAATTTTACTGTGAGCTTCTGGAAATATTTCAATTACTGTAGAACTTAAAATCGTTGTCCCATATTTTGTATGAAATTCTCGGATGTGTTTTAGTGATCTTTCAGGTGAAGGGAAAGCTGACTTTGAAGAACCAAAACGTCAAGAAAAGGGGATTTCTGTCAATATGGTAGGGAATTCTTCACTCCTGGGTTTTGGAGATGGTCATGCTGAGAAGGATTTTCTCCTTTTATGTGCCTGCAAATGTGATCAGAGTCTTCAGGGCTCTCAGCCTGGGATCCTCTGCCACTGATTGCAAATGCAGCTCATATGTTCACAATTTTAATTGCCCTTTCAAAATAAAATAACTTGGGGGTTCTTAAGGATGATCAGCAGATTTAACTTTTTTTAAATTTGCCTGCTTCATGGGCTGATATTCTGAAAAATAACTTAAAATCAGGTGGGAGTGCTGTGATATAACTGCAATATGTTTGTAGGACAACTCACAGACTGATGGTGATCAGCCAGGTGACTCTGCTTCCCCTGAGAGGTGGGAAGAACTGCTTAAAGGTCAGGCTCTGGAACGTGGTGAGTGATCTGCTCCTAGCAAAAATAATCCTTCATTTGTGAGCTAAGTTCTCAGGGGAGGAAGGAAACCCTGTGTAAAACATGTCAGTGGTAACACAGCTGCCCTTTCTGTGATGGAATGTTTATATATCAGCTATCAGAATTGATTGATAAGTAATAATAGCTCTATATTAATTACTTACATCTTAAAAAAAAAGTTTCTACTTAAATTAGAATTCCAAACTAGTAATGTCACCTCTTTGAACTGTAGCACCATGAGATCCTCTTCAGCACAGAAATTTGATATTCATTTATGTAGCATACCATGATTTAAACTTTAACACTTGAATTTTATCCCAACTGCCAAGGCTGTTTAAAAAATGAGGAAGGAAGTGAGTATTGGTTTGATGCTAAGGAAGACTTGTCAGTGGCAGATATTTCAGTAATGTGCAAAGAAATGAAAAAGCACCAAGGAAAGCAAGACTCGATTGACTCAAGAGGTAAAGTTGTGTGCTTTAAGCTGATAAACCAAATAATGGTGTTTATTATTGGAGTGCTCTGTTCCTTCTCCAAGCATAAGTAAACTGGGAATAAATGCCAGCTGGGGTTTCAGATTTTCTCATTCTCTAGCAGTGAATCCTTGTACTCAGCTGTTTTCATCCACCCATGTTTTTCCTTGAAAACTTACCTGCAGTGCTTGAACTCAAATTAGTAAATGCCCAGCCATTTACATGGATGGAAATCTTTTCTTTTTTCTCCTCCTCCTTCTTTTGGTGCTTCCTTCCCATGCTGGACTTTTCAGAGTGAGATGCACATGGTTTGTGTTTGGAGATTTGAGTGATGGGTGTGGTGAGTTTGGGGGTTCCCTATACCACCCTTCAGCACTGGTACTGTTAATCCAGAGCTGTGTTTCCTCTTAAAATCTCAGGAGACACTTTTGGGGCAAGGATGTTGCACAAACTGAACTGCTGTGCTTCTCAGGACACTCATTTTCTGTTAGGAGGTTCTCTTCTTTCCCTTAGTTTGTTCTTTTCTCTCTGGGCTGCCCAGAATCTGTAAAGATGTCAGCTCAAGAACAGTGAGTAACTTTGCTTTCTTACATTTATTGTTAGAAGTGAAGATAGTGGTGAGTGGGAAGGAACATTCTTCTGTTCCTGTTGGTGGCCCAAAGCCCTCAGTGCCTGAGGTGGGTCTATTCTTAATTTGTAGTAGGAATTTCTTGCCTCTTTAAGGCTTCTTTCATACTCTACAGTTACTACCAAACACCCTGATCTTCATGAAATCACCTACTCAACAGCTGGCACATTCTTTACTTGAAGATAATCAAAAAGGAAATAATTATTGCTAACACTCCTTTGTGTGGCAGACTAAGAGCTTTAAATCTTCTTGATACATAACATTTATGTAGAAAATTATAGAAAACTATGGATAGAAAATTATGTCAGGATAGGAAAATACCTTACATATTGGTAATAAATTTGTGGCAGAAGAGTGGAAGCACCATTCTTCTGCCCCTGCATCAAACTCTGACACTCCAGCTGTTTCTTCTTAATTCTAGGACAGTTTGGAGTTTCCCCATTAGCACTAGATTTTTCATCTTGGAACACCAATTTTTTTTAATGTAAATGTCATGTGGCTTTATACAGGAAAGAGTTTGGGGTAATGGATGGGAAGGAAACACTTGGATTTTCTAGAATAAATCTAAGAAACCTCTACATTCAAACAGAGGGTTTTGTGTGTTGGCTCAGCCTGGTCCTTGGAGAGTAAAGGGAAAATCAGTAATTGCTGGTGTTGCTCACATAAACCACACAGATTTGCTGTCTTTAGGGATTTCCCTTTAAACATGCTGGTCCTTAGGGAAATGGTAATTGGATCTAAGCTAAAATAAATTAGATCCAATTATTTTACTTTATTAGAATAAAGCAGGAATAAGATGAGCTTTAAGGTGCCTTCCAACCCAAACCATTCTGTGGGTCTAAGATTTTATATTTAATTATATGAATTATATATATATACATATAATTATTTTATATATAATTATATATATAAATATATATTATATTTATATATAAAATATATAAATATATAATATTTATATATTTTATATTGAATTCTATTTTATAATATTATAAATATTAGATATATAATATATATTTATATTATTATATATAATTATATTTTACATTTATTTTCATAGGAAAGAGGTGTTGTATTACCTGTATGATGCTTAACCCATGCATTTTTTTTCCTTATTTTGATGCAATTCTAGGATCCTGGGGAAAATTCCCTGCAGAAAACATCCATTTGTTCCTCTGTGAAGTCATCTGGTATCTTTGTTTCTCCTTATGCACTGAACTTGAGCAGCTTTACCAAGTTAATAAGGAGACTTCAAACAAAGCATCCAGGGTTTAGCAGGTCAGAAACTGGGGGTTCTTTTCAGCCCTGATTTGTAACGAATCACTAAAGGTGTGGCACAGAATGTGACATTAACATTTATTTCCCCCATTCCCACAGAGGTGAGATTGTGGGGGCTGTGCAGGAGGTGAGGAGAATGAACAAAGGAGTGCTGAGTGGCTTGGCCATCAGTTCTATCGAGGAGAAGGCCTCTGCCATTCTGAGGAGTTCCACACCCTGCTCTGAGCAGAGGAGCACTGAGAAAGGTGAATATTCCAGCCTGAGGGATAACCCACCCTGCAGCCTGGCTAGGTTAATGCAGCCTAAAGCACGAGGTGCCAGGGTCAATCCACTAGAGCAGTGCTTTATAAGGACTGGGAGCTGTAAAACAGGGTGCATTGTATATAACTGGTGGTTAATTACTGAATATGGGGATTTTGGGAGGAGTTTTGAGTGAGTTAAGAGACTGCACCTCTGAGTTTTTAGATGATGATGTCTATTTTTCTTCTATATAGATAGGAAGGGTGAGTTTGGCTCACATCTTTATTGCATGGTTCAGAAGGTCACAAGACCTTTAGTTATAAGACTTTTTAAGGCTTTTTTGACCAATAAAACACTGTTAGCAAGGATATTAATGTTTTTCACCTAATTATTAAATATTTTGTCTTATGGACTCATGCTACAGTGTAAGTTTTCTTAGCCAATCATGTTAAGACACAAAACCCTAGAGTATTGCATTCTAAATTCCTTGTTTACCTTTGTTACTATTTTTTTTTTTATCTTAAACTCTAAATCTTTCTCTTCTTTAACTTGTCTCTGCTTTAAACTATAAATCCTATTCTCACTTCTATCACCTAAATTTGGGAGCCTTTTCCAAGGTCTCAAATCAAATCCTGTGTTTAATTCTAAGCTTTGGCTTCCAGGCCCAAAGTTGTGAGAATTCCCTGTACTTTGGATTCCAGCATCTGGAGTGCTTCGCTGCTGAGCTGTGTGGAGGGCACTGTCACACACGTTCGGTGCACAGCTGACACCTAACGGCCAGGCCTTGTGCAGCCTCTGATTTATCCAGAAATCCCAGCCCCGGCTCCCTTCTGCATCCAGGCACTGATGGTTTCTGTCTGGGGGCCAGCTCTGGGCTGGAAACCTGACCCAACCAGACTGTGCCTTGTCCTTTCCTCACACCAATCCCTTTGCATGATCTCGTGGCACTGCAGGAAGCTGCAGCGAGCTGAAGGTGCTGGAACACAGCCCAGAATCCCAAAAATGTGTCTGTCCATCCTTGCTTTAGTCTCCTGCTCAGCTTGGTGCTCTGCTTGCTTTGGGTACCTCCTAGCAGTGCCAGGTTTCCTGCAAAAAGGAAAAGTCTTCATGTTAATCTCCTGTGTGACTTTCACAGGGCTGCAGATAGGGACAAAATCTCACCCCCAAAACGTTAAAATCTTTTGTTTGTTCGGTCAGTAAGGTTTTAACAGCCTCAATGTGTTGTGCTTTCCTTGTTGGAGTGATTATTTGGTTTTCCAGTGGTGCGTGGGCTCTGTAGTCCTAATTGTTCCTATTACAGTATTTTTTCCTGTTGTTTTGTGTGGGAGATAATGACTTATAATAATTTTTGTTTTTATCATGAGGGAGGTGTGAAATGGCCAAGTCATTAGTAAATAATGGGGAGAAAAAGAATCCCCATTTTCCATAGTAAGGAACAAGTATGTTAATACATTTAAGAGAATGTGATTCTGCTCAGAGCTCACCTACAGTAACTCAGTCTCTCTGTTGTACTTTGTTGTCTCTCTGTTCTAGACTCTGCTGCAATTGTTGCTGGAAAGAACAGCCTTGTTTACTGTCAATAAAGGTTAAAATTTGTTCTTCAAAACAGTTGGGCCAATGTTGTGCTGTTTGCAGACCTCTTCTGCTGCCTCAGAGCTGTGGCTTTGGGCCGTGCCCTTGGTCCTGGTGCTGCAGGTGAGGCTTTGGTGTCTCCTGCTTTGTTCAAGATGGGAGCAGTCCCAGGTTTTGCTTTTCCACCTCACTGCCAGCAGCTGCTGCTGTTTCTGTTCCCTGAGCTCGGCTCTGTGATCAGGCAGGTGCTAATAGTTCAGGAAGAGCTGGCTCTTCGGCCTGTTCTGTTCCTCCTGGGAAAGCAGAAGCGTGCACGATGAGAAAGACGCGAGTTAGCACGCTCTGTGTTCCTTCACGTTTCCTTTTTTATTGATCTTAGAGAGAAAGAGCTGACTTCAGGCGTGAGAGAAGCGGGTTGGGGGGCAGTGTTGCTGCAGGCAGAGTCCTGCCCTGATCGGGAGCACCTGAGGAGCCCGGGCAGGCTCCGCTGCTCGGCCATAGCTCGGGAACGAGCTGCAGGTGGAGCTGTAGGAGCTCGGGAGCAATGTTACACTCCAATAGCAATTAAAGCGGAATCCACAAAACATTCCTCCTCAAAATCGCGTTCCATGTGTACGTTTAGCCCTAGAAAGGGGGAAGGCAGGGTTTTTTAAGGGAGAAAATCCCCTTGGAGGAGGTGGAAGCGGGGTTACGGAAAGCGCGGGAGGCAGCCGGACTGCTCCGTGCATTCCTTCGAAACTGTTCCCTCCCTTGGCCGCGCCTTTGGGCTGCGAGAGGGCGATACGGAGAGCCCGGGCTCCATCCCGCTGCCCCCACCGGGGCGCTTCCCCCGTCGTCTGCCCCGCGCTGCCGCCGGGGGAGCGGGGCCGGAGCCGGGCGGGGCTGCACCGCCCCGGGCCCGCCCCTCTGGCAGCGCCGCGGGCGCGGAGCCCGCCCGGCCCCGGGAGCGGAGCCGCTCCTGCCGCGGGGCCATGGCCCTGCTCCCGCGGCGCTTCCTCTGCTTCGTCCTGGGTAAGTGCGGCCGCCGCGACACAACTTCCCCGGGGCCGCCGGGGCTCCCCGGGATTCCCCCCGGGCGCGGGCGGGCAGCCCCGGCCGCCTCCCCCGCGGTTTCACCGCTCTCCCTGAAGCACGGCGAGGCTCCCCCCTGGCTTCGCTGGCCACACAGCAGTAGGGAAATTAAAAGGAGAAATGATTCCAGGGCGCTTGGCCTCAGGAGCAGCGAGGCGGTGATGCTGTGGGACGCAGCCTGCCTTGTGGGGGATTCCCTGCTTGCTAGGTGAGGTGGACCGAGGCGAGTTCTGCCTCCTGTCCGCGCCTTTTGGTGCAAATGTTTAATTACTGCCTTTGGAGTCTGCCTTCCCTTTGTTGAGCCGCAGGGAAGAGGAGGTAGCCCGAGGTGCCCTTTCAAAGAGCTGAGGTTGGATGTTCTGGGGTTACCGGTGGTGGGGTTGGAAGCGCTGGCGTTGTGTGGTTGTTTCCATGGGATGCACCGTGCCTCGGTTTCTTTGCTGCTGCTGGCATTTCAGTGCAACAGGTAGAGATTTGTGCCGTGCTTGTCACCCGTGTACCCGCAGCAAAAGCTCGGAGGGGTGTTGGTGCTGTGGAAAAGTGTGTTTATTTAAGGTGCTCCAAAGGGAAACCGCATCCCCTCATCCTAGCGCTGATCTTCATAAAATCAAGTGCTCCTTGAGGCAGCACAAATTTCTCCTTCTTTCCCTTCCTTCCCCTGTGCCGGTTTTGTCCCCCGAGCCCCGGTGAATAATGCATTGAGCCGTGTTCACATAATGTGCTGATCTGTACCATGTAATTAACTATTTACTGCTCCTCAGCTGTGCGGGGCAGGAGCAGCCCGTGCCCTTGGACGAGGCACATTCCCCTGCTGGGTTGCAGGGAAAGGCTGCACGTTCCTGGCTGCAGAACCCTGCGCAGGGAGCACTAATTCCTCTCCTGCTAGCTAGGATTTCTCTCTGCTCTGCTCCCCAGCCCCTGTCTCCTTTCCCTGACTCTCCCTTCTCTTGGTCGCGGAGCTGTAACTTTGAAAGTACTCCAGGCTGCTCCTTTCCATCTGTCCAGTGGGCTCGGGAGCAGCGGGATGCTGCCTCTTGTGTGAGCCAGGTGCCCGGTGGCAGCTAACCTTGGCGCTGTGGATGTGTTTTTCACTGCCTTCTCCTCCTGGGATTTTGTATTTTGAGCACATTTAAGGAAAAGACCCAGCCTTTTTACACCTTTCTGCTTTTACAGTCAGGGCTGCACTGAAATTGCAAGTGGCAACTGAGTGCCCAGAAATCACGGTGATTTGCACCAAAAATGGAGGTGTTTTAAAATGAGATTTTTTTTTTTTTAAGGGAAGGGTATGAAAGAAAAACCTTTCTCTTAAAGCTCGAGCTTTAAGTAACTTCACCACTGGCTGCAGTCTTTAAAAAGCAATGGCAGGCAGGGAATCAGCCATCCTAAAAACCCCAGTCTCATTCAGCAGGCCAGGGATCCAGCTGTACCCCAAGGTAACCACTTCCATTAAGGCAAAATGAGGCATTTTCTGGATTTTGGCTGCAGCTTCCTGCAGAGGCTGCTCAGGGAGGAGGGGATGGGGCAGGCTCTTGCTGTTACTGGGGCAGTGATGATTGGCACCACACACAGCTCTGTGCTGTGGTTTGGTGTTTACGGGCAGTGCTTGGATTTCTTTTGGGTGTAGAGAACTATTACTGTGAGAGGTAAGAGGCACTTGCAGATAAGGTCAGTAAAACATTAATATCTTCTTGATTCCCTGCATCTTCTGTCTATGCTGTACAGCACTGTGTTTGTGTAGCCTGCAGATGCTTTCCTAAAAACAAAACTTCTGGGTACTGTGTATGACCTCTCCTGGAAAACAGGAATTAAAGTGCTTTGTGTCCTCTCTCAGCCCAAGCACACTCGGTAATGATTGCAGTTTGAGTGCCTCCTTTAGAAAAGCTAAAGCTCCCTTGAAACTCGAATTTAAGGCTGCTGCCTCTCTGAGAAAATCCTCCTCAATATTTACAGAGTGCCCTGGTAGAAATCCCTGACAATGAAGTAAAACATTGCTCCTCCTTTGAGACCATCTCTGGCATGGAGAGGACTCAGAACTTCCTATGCATCAAAAGAGAAGCGTGTGGACGGGGACAACAAAATTCCTCCCCCCTGTAATTCCTTGCAGTGCTCCTATAGGTGCCAATTGTTTTTCCTGCAGGATTTGGTGGCTGTGTGATGGGCTCAGGAAGCCTCTTGGTTTTGAGGAGCAGGGTTGCATTGATTAACCCTGAAACCGTGCTGAGTTTAAGAGCCGTGAAGCACCGGCCTCACAACCTCCCGTTCGTGCTGACCCGGGAGGCTGCGAGTAATGCAAATACAAATGCCATGGCCTGGCTGGAATGAAATGAGACCTCATAATGGCTAAAGATGGGCTTGGCATCTCTCACCTTTGCACGGGGCTGGAAATCCACCTTGGGGTTGTGGCAGAGTTGAGGGAGCTTTTGGAAAGCCGTGGCTGCGAATCTGGAGTTACTGCTCTGCTCTGGCGACTTTGTTCTGCCTCCCTGAGTGGATGCAGAGTCTGGCTCTGTCATTTTTTGGGGGAGGTTTGGGCCCCACACCCGTGGCTGTGGTCAGAGCCCCTCCCAGCACAGACCCTGCTCCAAGCAAGGACCGAAACCACCACTGGGCTGGAGCGAGAGGAGCATTAAAAGCCCATTAGAGGGGAAATGCAGCGTGTCAGCTCACTCAGATAGCTGAATGCCTTTTTCTCCTCTAAAATACGGTGGCTGGGGTTTGCCGGGTCAGTTCCTGCTGTGGGTGGGTGATTACCAGGGAATCTTCATCCCTGTCTGCCATTAAGCTGCCTGCAGAGCTGGCTGCTTTTAATCATCAAATCCACTAATGAAGCTGCTTCATGGTTTCAGTCTCTTGTCTCTGTGCTTTTAAAACGTGAGCTTTTGGGGATGTGAAAACAGAGAAGCAGCCCAGTGGGGAGGCAGGCAGCAGCTTGGGTGAAACCCCCCCGATTTCAGCCAAGGGTGACCCTCCTGGGCCTCCCTGTATCCCTCAGGAAACATTTGCAGGGAAAGCGGTAGTGCTGTGTGTGGGGGAGTTGCAGAGAGGTGCAAAATCTCCGTGTGCTCTTCAGCTGGAGGGGAGGAAAACCACATTGAGAAGTCTCTGTTGAAAACAAATGATTCTGGTGATTCCTGGGCTGCTCACGTGGCTCAGCAGCAGATTTCAGTCTGGAAACTCTGTGCTGAAAGTGTTCAGTGAAGCTGCTGTCGTGTGCAGCCTGTGATGGGTGCACCAAGGTGACAGTGAGGTTATTTTGCTTTTCTCCCTAACAGATTTTTATATTTACTCAATATGTGCTTCTTCATGAGAAATATGTTAGATTGCCCTGGCAGTGATTTTTTTATCTTGAAGGTAATTCAATTAAATGTTTGCTTGTCCCACGTAGCAGAAAATCTGTGTTTAACACACGTTGAAACCTGAACCAGCAGGATCACAGTGTGTTGTCTCCAAACCAATGCCAGGCACTTTTAACCTTGGTGTTGCTTTCCCCTGTTCTTATTTTAGCCTCAATCAACTGAAATAGCTGAAGGAAAAAATAATCCCGGGGGTGGAAGGAGAGTACATTTGCCTTTAGCACATTCCTGAGATCTGGAGTGTGGTGGCTGCTCCTTTCTCCCTGGCTTTGAGACCAGGGATCCGTGGCATCCATTGCTTTGTTGATGTTTTAAAAATAACTCTGAACCTTGCTCTAACGTTGGATTAAGATGTTGGTTTGGCAATGTTGGACACCACAGTCCTGCCTGGGAATGCAGGGGGTGTGTGGCTGGTTCCCTTCAGCCCCTGGATTTGGGGTGCACAGAATCCAGTGGGGATCCCTCCTTTCTTCCACCCCGCTCTTGTGAGCAGGGATTTGATGGTGGCCACGGCCAGAGATGATTTGCACTCAGGGTGGGTGAAGTCAGGGCTGTACAGACATTGCCAGTGCCTGTGTAAAGCCTGTGGTTTGCCTCCATTAATTCAATCAAGAAGAACTATTTTCCAAAAGACCCCGCTGTTCATCAAGGATATAATTATCTTTATAACTAACAGCTCATGGCACATTTTTCCCTCCCCTGATGTGCAGTCAGCCAGCAGTTGGGTTTCAGCATGCCTGGCTTTTGATTTCCTTTCTCCCTCCTCCCTTCTCGGCTGCTTTTGATTTTATTTTGTCTAGTGAGTGAATTGGGGTGGGTAAATAAAAGTATTTGTCATTCTGTCCTCTGCAGAATCAAGTCTAGGGGTATGTAAGAGAAATCCCATTCCTGGAAACGTGCTTGGCAGCCTCTGATGGATAACAAGGCTAAGACAGGTGGGAAACTGAGGCAAGGAGGGAAGGACCCTCATGCAGTTCCTTGGAGCAGCCTATTTCAGTGTATTTAGTAGTTGATATTATTTAACAGCAATGCTTTTTGACAAAAAGTCACCCAGCTAAGCAGGACTGCCCTGCACTGGGCTACACAGTACAAACCCTGATTTTGCATTTTTGTTTCAATCCCGTATTCTGCATCTTACAGGAGCTGTTACATGGAATCTTGCATGGATTGGAATTAAAATTATTTATTTTTATTATTATCTTTCCTTTGGGGATGGATTGGATGCTGTAGGTGCTCCATGAAATACTGGACCTGAAAGAGGAGTGACACAGTTCAGTGGTACCTCTGAGCCCCCCAAAAGCCCCCAGACAAGCTTTGCTTTCAGGCAGCTGGCTCCTACCTCAACTTCCAACTAATAATTCCCTGGCAGTTATTTTTAGGCAGTTTATTTTGTGCCCTCTTATAATGCTTGGAGTAGCTATAGAATGGCAACAAAAACTCAAGTATCCCCAACCTAGCAAAAAGAAAATGCCTACAAATCTTGCAAGTACCAGCTTGAGGGGTAAATCACTTCCTTCCTTTGCAGGCACAACAGGATTTGTGCCAAATTTAAAACCTGGGAGATCCTTGTGGGTTTCATGATGATGTTCAGCTGTATGCAAAATAGCTCATTAATGCTGGCTGGAGAAAGAAAAACCAGCTTTCTCTTTATTTTGCTTAGTGTAATAAAATGAAGGGAATAACCATTCCAGGAGCAGGGAGTTAATAAATCAGATGAAAGGCCTTTGGGTTGTGGGTGCACTTCCTCTTAATATAAAAGTGGTTTGTGGGGTGAGCCCCAGAGGGTTTTTCAGGCCCAGCACATCTTGTGCTGCATTCCCTCAGAGGTGGAAACCTTTGGCCCCTTTGGAAGTTTTCCACACAGCAGGTCCCTAACAGGGCCTGTCCCCAGCACCCTGAGCAGGGAGTGACTTTCTCTGCTGACTGTGGATCCAGTGTCCCCTGTCTCCCAAGCCAGCAGGATGTACTCCCACCATAGGCTGTATCTCTTCCCATTTCAAGTTTCCCCCCCCCCTCTCAGCTTGAGTGGCTTCTCCCCCATCCTGCTTTCCTGGAGTCCTGTTGTGGCTTTGTGGCAGTGAAGCTGTTGGACAGGCAGAATTGGGGATGAGCTCTCCATCTGCAGAGCTCCCAGGGGAGCTCCATCCAGCAGGGCTCTGTCCCTGTGTCCGTGCCCTGTTCAAGAAGGAGCTCTGTGCTTTCCTTCTGCTGCTCCATCTGCAGCCCCTGGAGCAGGGGGCAGGCAGGGAGGGGGATCCTCCTTTGGGGGTTTCCCAAGTGAGCCTTGGCAGAGAAATCCTGGGATCAGCCTTGCCAGAGATGGGCAGATCTCCCCCCAGCCTCCCAGCATCTGCTCTGCCTCCAGACTCCTCACTGTGTTGGAAAATCCCCACTCCCTTTCAGCACATAAACCCCCCCAAATCCCATGAATTCCCTTTTCATTCACATCCTGAGTGGCTGCCCTGGAGAAGGGAGTCCTGCAGGTTGAGGGACAGTGGCAGGAGCTGCCTGGTTTGGGGACCTCAGGATGCTCCTGAAGCTCCATGAGCAGATTGGGAATGGGATGATCCTTGCAGGTCTCTGCCTCCCCCATGGGCACCTGCAGGGCTGGGATCCCTTCATCCATCCCCATTCCCAGGCTGTGCTCAGCCCCTGGAGCTGCTGCTGGATCCCAGCTGGGCAGGGAGGAGGGACTTGAAAACTCCATTCCCTGTGCAAATCCCGAGGGGAAATAGCCCTGCCAGGGCTGGCAGCACGGGGCAGGTGGCTCTTGAGGAGGGCGCAGTGCTGGGCCAGCCCCCTGCTGTCCCCAGCCCCAGCACCTGCAGTTTTCTGTCCCATAAAAGGCATTCCAGCTGAACACCAGCTTAGTTTTTCCCTGTGAACCAAGGGCTGTTTCCAGGCTCTGAAGCCTCTGCTGAGCTGGTGCTGCCAGGAGCAGTCCCATTGGAAGGATGTGTTACAAACAGAGGGTACCAGACCCTTCCAGGTTTCTGCAGATGCTGGAAGGGCTATTTTTCCATTTTTGTGGCTGCAAACTGGGATGTTTTTCACACTCATCCTCTGCCTCCTGCCCCATGTCCTCTCCCCACCCTCCTGTGAATGTTTTATTCTGCAGCCAGGTCCAGACCACGAGGCATGTTCTGAATAAAGCAGCAAAACCACCACCTTGAAGAGGAGAGCAAAACAGCCTCTTTCCATCTGGGGCTTGTTGAGAGCACTGCTCATTTCACAGGGAAGCTCTGAGAATTTGGGAGAAGCCCAGGGGAACATACTGGGGTGTTTGTTCTCAGAGCCCAGAGCTTTGGTGGTGCCACGTGTGCCAGCCCTGCTGTCAGTGTCACTTGGCACTTACCTGCCATCTTTGGGCTTCAGCTTTTGGGTCAATATCTGCCTGTTTCCTTCCCTTTGCTATGAGGCCCTGAACAGTTTCCCCACAAAAATCCAGGCAGTCCAGCTGGATGTTCTGGTGAATTCCCTGCAGGTGTTGTCAGACAGTTTCATTGTTCACCCAGCACCACCAGGGGTACCTGCAGAAGTGCCTGGGAAAGGGGAACATCCCATGCTGCTGTGCCAGTCTGGAATCCCCAAATCTGTTCTCAGGCTTCACAGTCCTTCCTGTGGTGTTGGTTGCACATCCCAGCAAGAGAAGCCCAGGAATTCCTGGCACACTGAGGGGGGAAAGGTCAGAGAGCAAGGGATTGTGCAGAGGGGTGCTGATGTGAGGTGCAGGATGCTTCTGGCAGAGAAAGCTCAGGGATTTTTGCAGGTGAACCATCACTGAGACAGATGTGTGGGCTCACAGAGGGTGGTGTCCCCAAAGCTGTTTCTGGAGGGGTGGCCCCAAGCTCTTGGTCCAGGCTCCAGCTCTGAGATGTGCAGTAGGAGAGTCCAGTTGTCTTCCCTCTTCCTGAATTTTTTGTAACACTTCAGGACCAACACTGTTTTTCTGCTGAAATAAATGTGTGACAGGCTTTGTGCAGCTAACCCTCAGTAAGCTGAGTCCTGGTGGATGCTTGCTGGGACTCTCCAGGACATCAATCCCAGGGCAATCATGAGGATCTGGGATGCCTGCAGAAGCCATCCCCTCAATCACCTCCTCACCACTGCTCTCCAGGTGTTTCCTGTGAGGAGCAAACCAAGGGTCCTTAATGTTGCATCTTTTACCAGGCAATCAGGGATTCTCTCAGCAGGGAAGGTTGTTCATCAACAATTCTCCTGAAAGGAGAAGAGGGAATGGCTTCCCATTGCCAGAGGGCAGGGTTGGATGGGATATTGGGAAGGAATTCTTCCCTGGGAGGATGGGCAGAGTCCTGGATCCCTGGAAGTGCCCAAGGCCAGCTTGGATGGGGCTTGGAGCGACCTGGGATAGGGGAAGGTGTCCCTGCCCATGGCAGGGGTGGCACTGGATAAACTTGAAGGTCCTTTCCAACCCAAACCATTCCAGAGTTCTCTGAGTCCCCATGTCCCTGTGGCACCTAAAGACCAAGCTGGGCTGTGGAGGTGCTGCATGGCTGCAGTGGGATGCTCCCAGAGGAGCACTGCATTCCTGCAGCTCTCAATGCCATTGTTCCTGAGGGAATGGCAGTGATGGCGCCCAGGAGAGGGGAGGCAGCTCAGCCTTGCTCCAGTTGAGTTGTGGAGCTCAGTTCTTCAGCAGCTCCTTGCAGCCTTCCCAGATGGATGCTGCAGAGTGCAGGGCTGTGACTGCTCTGGAGCTGAGTTATTTACAGCTCACTGCAGCTGACTTACACCATCTCCATCAGCAGGGCTGAGGGCAGAAGGAAACCTTCTGGAAGGAGAGACAGGAGATACAAAAATCCCTCCCTGCTTTTTTTCCTCTCCTGTTGTTACAAACCCTGAGCCTGACGTCTGCAGTGGGGTTGGAGGAAAATCTGTGAAGCAGCAGGGATCTGTGGGGTGAGGTGGGCAGGAGCTTCTCACTTTGACCTTAATTTGTGCAGTTCCAGCTAAAGTCAGTTCTCCTGGTCAACTGGAAACAAAAGAGCTTTTCTGCCTCGCCGTGCCCAGCTCCATCCTCACAGCACTGACACAACGGGCCCTGCTGGGCCTGAAACAAAAGAGCCCTTCACCATGTCCAGAATCCAGTGTCCTCGCAAAAGGTCACAGGCTGATGGCTCTGCTTTCCCTAGCCCCTGGGGCCAAGGGCTTTGGGTAGGTGTGGGAGATGCAGTGGGAGAGGCACCTTCAGGAGCAGGTCCTGCTGGGGCAGGCAGGGACAGCAAGGAGCTCCCCTGCCTCTGAAGGAGCTCCAGAGCTGCATCTTCTGAGCTGCTGGGATTAGCAAGTGCTTAAAGCTCCCCAGGGTTTGGTTTTCACTTGGTTTGGGTTGGTTTTTGTTTTAATGGTAGGGTGATTTTCATGCTGGCTACCAGCTATGTGTGGCTTGCTGCTTCTTGCAGCCAGGTTGTGGTTGCTTCCTCCCCATGGTTTATTCAGTGTTTCTCCTCCCTCCACTCAAGGTTAAGGTGTTTTTGCTGAATTTCCTCAAGTGGCTTTGTCTTCCTCAATTTCTCTCTGTGCTTTGCATGTCTCACTCACTCCTTCCTGCTCTATTTCCTCCTGTGCTCCTCAATCCCCTTGGCTGCTCATCTTTCTGCTTCTTAATCCCTTCTCCTCCCTGCTCTCCCTTGTCCTTTTGCTGTGCTCTGCTCTGCACCTGACACATTCCCCAGCAGCATTTCCTCTGCAAGCTGCTTGTCCAGACAACTGATGGCTGTGATATTTACATGTCCTTCACAGCCCAGTGCACGGATGTCACCGAGGGGTGACCCCTGGGGTGGCTCCTGAGCCTCCCTGGGACACTGGTGCTCACTCAGCCTTCACTTGGCTCATCCAGATTGGAAGGGATGGGAAGGGGAGAAAAACCTCCTGGCCATCAATCATCCTTCAGCCTGCCTGGAACTGAGGTTTGCAGTCTGTAAATCATTTTACATTTACCTCATGTAAATTTGTTTCCTTCTTCATCTTCTTGTTCATCCTTTTCTGCTTCTTCTTCTGCTTCTTTTTTTTCTTCTTCTTTTTCATCTTCTTCTGCTTCTGCTTTTTCTGCTTCTTCTTCTTTTCTTCTTTTTCTTTTCTTCTTTTTTTTTCTTCTTTTTCTTCTTTTTCTTTTCTACTTCTTCTTCTTCTGCTTCTTCTTCTTCTGCTTCTTCTTCTTTTTCTTCTTCTTTTTCATATTCTTCTGCTTCTTCTGCTTTTTTTTCTTCTTCTTCTGCTTCTGCTTTTTCTGATTTTTCTTTTTATTTTTCTTTTTTTCTTCTTTTTCTTTTCTTCTTCTTTTTCATATTCTTCTGCTTCTTTTTTTCTTCTTCTGCTTTTTCTGATTTCTTTTTCTTCTTCTTTTTCTTCTTTTTCTTCTTTTTCTTCTTTTTCTTCTTCTTCTGCTTCTTCTTCTTCTTCTTCTTTCTGCTGCTTCTTCTTTCTTCTTCTTTCTGCTTCTTCTTCTTCTTCTTCCTCTGCTGCTTCTTCTGCTTCTTCTTCTTCTTCTCTTGGTGCTTTGCTTCAGCATGTCAAGCCCTCCCATTTGGGAGCAGGGCTTATCCCTGGCTGAGGCTGTGCTCTTGGCTGGTATCAGCTAGGCAGAGCTTGAGATTTTGATAAACTTGGTTTTATTATTGCAGCAGTGAGGGTTTCATGCTCTTGAACTTCTCTTGGCTCAGTAAGTCCCATGGTTTTATCTCAAGTCAGGCCAAAGTGGCTGCTGCTGTCAGAGGCAGTGTGGGAGCCTTGCACCCATCCAGGAACATCAGCCAAGGCTCTGGGGGCCCTTCCACCCAAATTCCCACCAGCTTCTGACTTCCCACCCATTGCCATAGGATGCTCCAAGGATTTTGGAGGCTGCAGAGGGATGGTGTCCCATGGTGATGTCCCTTGGCCACTAAATAAGCAGCTCAGCTCTGTTGTTTTAAAAAAATCAGATAAAAATAAAGCACAGAGTTATTCACACGTAGCAAAAAATAGATCTGGTATGTGGTGCCTGCCTGCAGTGCACTCCAGGAGCTGCAAAGGCACTAGCTGGCACTTTGGCACCAAGGGAAAGCTATTATTTATAGCCAGGCTCACTAAACCATTCCCCCAAAGGGTTTTTTTCCCTTCCCTTTGTAGCATCACTGTCCTTTCCCTTTCCCCTCACCAGCAGCATTGCAGTGATTGTGCATGAGGCTGCAAGCAGCACCTTTTTTGTCCCCTTTTTAAAGCAGTTGCAGGGACACATTCCCAGGAAGGAATTCAATCAGCACTGGGCAGCCAGGGGTGGATTTGATGCATTTCCCTGTGTCTGTCCCTGTGCTCCATCAGAGGTGGATGTTTGTTCCCAAGTGTGGCACTGTGCAGGTCATTTTTCAGGGCTCAGCAGCAGGGTTCTCTTATTCCCCAGCTTCCCCACACCCTTACTTGTGTTTTAAGCCCAAAACCTGGACATTTGAAGTCCAAAGGCATTTTGGGTGATCAGGAGAGAATAAATCCACATCCTTACTGATTTATGAGCTGCCCAGCATGTCTTGAATAACTGATTTATCAGCACCAGGCACTTGGGAGGGTGCAGGTTGCACCCTCACCCAGCCCTCACCCAGGGCTGAGAGGAGGGGAACAAACCTGGGAGGAGGAAGAGGAGGTTTTGGAGAGCTGGGGTTGCTCAGGTGGCAGCAGGGCTTTGGCAGGTGCCTCTGTGTGAGGACAGGGGCTGTGCTGGGGCTGGTGATGCCCTGTGAAGGCTGACCTGGAACAGAGGCCAGACAGAGTTAAAGAATAAAGGAGGGATTTATTAAAAGGCCTCACTCAATGGATCCACCTTGGGCAGCACAAGAGCCCAGCCCAGGTGAATCCAAAATGGTCAGAAAATGCATGACTGGTCACAGGGTCTCTCACTTTTATAAGTTCTGCTCCATTTGCATATTGGAGTTAATTGTCCTGTTATAGCTTTAGCCCATTAAGTCCCGTCCTTCTTGTTTTTCTCTCTTTATTCTGCCATTGTTTGTGCTCTTGGGCCTGAGACTTGGATCATTTGTCCTTGGTCCCCAGCTAGAGCAGGAATTGTTCTGTCTCCCTGCTCTGTGCACAGAGCTCACCATGCCTTAATATGAAGCCCAGACCCACACACTAAAGCAGCACAGAATGTGAAAAACAGAAAAGCTCAAACCTGAGCAGCCTGTGGGCCCAGCAGAGCTGACAGCCCTCCTGTCTTGCAGCCCAGCACTTCATCGCGGCCACGGCGTGCCAGGAGGCCGACTACGGCGCCATGATCCGCCACTACTGCCTCAAGGACTTCCAGCACAGCATGGAAGGCATCGGCCAGCGCCTCTGGTGCGACTGGGACGAGACCGTGGGGTAAGTGAGCCCCCTCTGCTCCTCCCTCTGCCATTCTGAGCTTTGTCTAGCGGGGGAGCACCCTGATGTCACTGCTTGGCTGCTGCTGCTGCCCTGCCTCTGGCCCTGCTGGGTCCCCAGGGGGTTTCTCCAGCCTGGTCACACCTGGAGGGTTTGGAGGGGGGAGCAGGGGATGTTGTGTGCCCAGGCTTTGGAGGGGTTTTTGGCACTGTCTCCTGTGTGTGCTGGGTGAGGTGGGTCAGGAATGCCAGAGCAGCCAGGCCTGGGGGTGCTGATCATTGGGTGCTGATCACCTCTGTCCTGCTTGATCTCTTCATTAGTAATGTGGGTGATGGGACTGAGGGTAACCCCAGCACCTCAGGTGACACCAAGCCAGGAGGGTTGTCCTGCTGCCCACAGGGACCCCAGCAAGCTGGGGACCTCCTGAAGTTCAGCAAAGTCCTGCACCTGAGGAGGAGCAGCCCCAGGCACCAGGATGGGCTGGAGCTGCCCAGAGAGAAACCAGTGTCTTGGTTTGAAAGGACAGGTGTCTGCTAAGGAAGGCAGGAGCCTCTCTTGAAATGGAAAATGCAAACCTCCTCCCTCTGAATATTATAATTTTGGAATTAAGGGGGGCTCTCAGGCAAAGATATGGGAATAGGAATAACAGTTCTTTCCTAGGAAAAATAAAAATAAGTAACAATGCAGTAAGACAAAACGACACTGCCAGAGTCAGAACAGGAGCTGACCCCCTGTGTGTCAGGGTGGTGGCACAGTCCCATCCCATGGTGGCTCAGCCCTCCTGCAGTGCCAGCTGTGGTTCTGCTGGAGCAGGGATCCTGCACAAGGGGGGAGTTTTCCTCTGAAGCTCCAGGGGTGCTGGAGATGGGCCTGGTGTCCCTCTGGGAATGCAGTGGAGAAGAAAGCTGCTCCTCTGGGAATGCACTGGGCAAAGGCTGCTGTGGTGTTCCCAGAGTCAGATTGTATCCAGGCAGGAATGCTTGGCTCCTCCCCTGGGCAGAGCATCTCCCAGTGGGATGATGGAATTTGATCAGCCATGCAGGGACACTCAGTGGCCATGAACAGAAGAGATCTCCTGGAGGGAGGATGGGTTGTGGAAGAGATCAAGAAAACCCATGAACAGAAGAGACCTGCCCCACCTCTGACAGATACAGAATAGAATACACAGCCCCAGCCACACCTTGCATTTCCAACCAAAAACAACCAGAAAGGGACCTGGGGGTTCTGGTGGGCACCAGGTTGAACCTGAGCCAGGAAAGTGTCCTGGTGGGAAAGCATGGGCAGAAACTGAGGCATGGGAGGTCCCCTCTGGATACCAGGAAATGTGTTTTCACTGTGAGGGTGGCCAAACTCTGGCACAGATCTCCTGGGGGAGGGATGTGGAATCTCCATCCTTGGAGATACTAAAAACCAGCTGAACATGGTCATGTGCAGCCAGCAGTCGGTGGCCCTGTGTGAGCAGGGGAGTTTGGACAAGGTGAAGTGGATCTCCAGAGGTCCTCTCCAGCCTCAGCCATTCTGGGTTAAAGGGTTTTCAGGGAGGGTTTGGAAGTCAGGGTGGTGACCATGCTCCACCACACAGCAGTGGAGCTCCAGTAGGAGAAGAGCATGGCCCTGCAGTGTGCTGGAAATCGATGGGTTAATGAAGAGGCAGATTGGGATCCCCATCATGAGGGCTCACAGCTTGATGGACATATTTTCCAGGAGGCTTTTCAGTTTTGCTCAGCACTCTGCTTCTCCAGACAGTTCAAAACCCCCTGAGTCAATGTGAAAACCCCATAACCCACCGAGATGTCCTCAGAGCCTGGCTGTGAGAAAATCCCAAACTGTCCCACCAGAGCTGCTGGCTCAGCCCCTGCTTCCACAAGTGTGTTGATTTTCCCAAGCAACTAGAGGGAGAGGCTGCAGTGGTATGGCAGTGGCAGCAGCCTGCTCAGCCTCCTGTTTGTAATCAGTGTCAGGGAGTCAGCTGGGATTTATCACTTGGGAGCAGAGGAGATGCAGCCCTGCTTCCCTGGTGGAATGCTTGGGAGCATCTCTGTGGGATGAGGAGGGTGGAAAGGGACACCCCACACATGCACTGTAGGGATTTGTTGGTTTTTTGGGGGAATTTCCTTTGGGTTTGGTTTTATTTTTATTGCAAACAGTGATTTATTTGGATAAGCTCTTTCCTATTTATAGTCAGCAGAGCTGAATCTTTTGGTACCACCATGGTGTAGATCTGCTGTGATGGTTTTGATAGAAGCTCAAAGACTGGTCAGGGGTGGCTGTGTGTTGGTGGGAGGGCTTGAGGGAATAACTTCCCTCTTTCCCCCTTCTGCTGACTTTCCATCTTGTGCCTTTCCACGGCCTTTCCCTGGGAAAATGAAGTGGCAGAACAAAAATGAGCTCATGTGACAGCAGCAGGGATGGGGGTCAGCTGGAGACAGGGAGCAGACGGTGCTGTGTGCCATGAGTGGTTTGCACAAAAATTAAGAGGTTTGGTGAGATTTCTGTGGTTTCCTGCTTTGTGGCCCTTTCTTCAGGGTGAAATCAAAACCTACACACGTTTGTGTATCCCTCAAAGGTTGGACTTGAAGATCTTGGAGGTCTTTTCCAACCTTGATGATTCTGTTCTATGATTCTAAACATACTATTGGGTTTTCCTTCCCCTTGATCCGTGGCAGAATGGAGGGGAAGAAAAGAGAGCTGGAAGCCTGTGGGAGGTTTCTGGTCTTGAGAAGCCTCATCTGGTGCTCAGAAATGCCCAGGGCTGCTGATGTTGTTGCAGCCTTGACCATCTTGTTCTTTATCTCACACTGTCCTGTTTGTCTCCTAAAGAGCTTCAGCTGAACTCCTTACCCTTGAGGCACTTGGAGGAAATGTTGATAAGCTTGCAGGCTTTAATTTGATTGCCTGAGTCCATTTGCTCCGTGCAAACACATGGCTCAGGGTTATTTGAGAGATGACATTCCTCTGATCCTCTTGTGCCCTGAGGACAGTGGAAAGATTGGGCAGAAATAGTTCAGTTACTGCAGTAAATCAGCTGCAAGGATGTGGGGTTTGGGTGGGCTCAACACCTTGCTCCCTGGATGTGTGTGGGAATCATCATCCCCTTTTTGGGGAAAGAGAAGGTGTCCCAGCAGGAGTGGGACACAGCTGGCTGGTCACCCCTCTGGCCCTAGGGGAAGGATTTTGTGTTCCACCAGGTGTGAGACAAAGAAATGGAAATGAAACACCTGCCTAGAGCCTGTTCTCTCCAGATCTTCCCCCAAACCAGGGCATTTCAGTGCTTGAAACCTGTCTGAAACGAGGAGGAGTGTTGGGAGGTTCTGCCTCTGTACCACCAGCAGCATCATGTTGGGATGATTCCCTGGATGCAGCATTTAGCAGGGAAATGCTCCTAAGCTCTATCATTCCTGCTCAGTTGAGGATGGGAACATCTTGACACACGGAGAGAGACTCTAAAACTCAAGGACAGGATGAGTTTTAAAGTGGATATGCTTTTATTTGGCATGGGGATATCTCCACAAAGCCATGCCCGCCCTCTGTTCACTCAGGTTTTCTTTTATCCCCTAGAATGTTGCATCTGCACCAAGGTTCACAGTAAATAATTTCCTGGCTCCCCTCCCTCTCTGTTTCGTATGCCAATCAGCTTATCAGTTGTCTCTGGTGGTCCTAGGGGATGAAGTAAAGTTGTCTTCCTCAGGGCTGACATTCTGACCCTGCTGCCTTGCACATGCTTACTGATCTTTTGGCCACTGTCCAAGGCAGGAGATTCATCCAGATTCATCTGGTTTCAGGGGCCTAAGGAGCCTCATTATTTCTGCATCCTTGCATTCTGTATCCTGTTCTTGATAAACATCCTTCCCCTTATCAGGCATCATTGCATTCTCCTTGCTGTTTTGCACATATTCCTTTCCTTGGATGCAGCAAATATTAAGCAATGTCCATCATTTATGTGCCTATTCCTAATCAATACCTTCTAATTTCTGTGATTAATATAGATATCCTCTAGTTTCTCACCCCATATTTCAATCTGGGTAAATGAATTGTCTCAGCAGAGTCTGTAATTGTGGGTCACTGGTCCTCTTTATAGGCAGCAGATGCTGCTCTGTGGTTGGGTTTAGTAGTTGGTGTGTAGGTTAAACAACTGAGTTAACAGAGAAGAAATTGATAAAACAAAGAAAGTAAAGAAGTTTTCTCCCTATCAGATACAAAGTTTAGCACATGAACTGCTTTGTCTAATCTTACCTGGGGGGTTTCTCCTTAGGCTGCTCCCACCTCGCCCTCAGAGGCATCAGCTGAGCTCCTGCACCACTGCTCCTGTCCTGATGCAGCCAAGGGCTCTCCCTGGAGCAGAGCGTTGGGTGAGCTTGGGTTGGGCCATGGGGACAAGCACCAACTCTCTGGGAAGGTTTGTCTATCCCCCTTGAGCTCTGCTGGCTTTCTCAGTGTTGCTTATTTAGGGAAAACAGGTGGATTTTGATATTCAAGTTCTTCTCACGGACTGAGGGAACTTGGGTGAGCTGTTGCCCACTTGGCTGCCCTGGGACTCAAAAGCCAGACCGGAGCTGCATCTCGGGATCTTTGGTGGCTGAGCTTTGGCCAGGAGTTCAGCTGTGCCCGGTGAATTATCCCAAAATCAGCTTGGCTATTTTAACTGCAGCTCCAGCTCCAAGGGCTGGGCCAGGGGGATTAGCTGTGGTCTCCCTGGAGGCAGCTATTTCAGGGATGTGGAGCCCGGGGCTGCCCCTGCCCACCCCGAGTGCGTCAGCAGGCGCTGATGACTTGGGGATATTTGTCCTGCTGGGTTCTGCCTGCAGGGCCCTGGCCAGGGAATGGATTTGCAGAAGGGTTTGTGCACAGGGCGATGCTCAGGGTGCTGAGTGCTGCCACAGCTGTGGGTGTCACTCCAGCCCAGCCAGGCATCTTCATCCCAAATATATCCAGGCTGTGGCATTCCTGAAAATCTCCATGGAATGCTTTCCCCTGGAGCTGCAGGAAGGAGCTCACCAGGGGGATCATGGTGCTGCTCTGACAGCTGCAGCTAGGGATGGAGCTGCTCTCCCAGCTGGCAGCACACTCACACTCTGTCTTCAAGTTATTTGTCCATTATTTCCAGAAAAGAGATTGATCCATTCTCTTATTATCTCATTATCTGCTTATTTATCTTCAGCTTGCCAGGTCCCTTCTGGATACCCCTTTAGCCTGGCCCCAGGCTCACCCTGCAGCCTTGCAGAGGAGGAAATCAATGTTTTCTTTTAATTTGCAAAACAAAAGTGAAGCCTTGTGGTGTTTTCTTTTTTCCCTTCTGAAGCAAGGAATTGAGGAAGGATAGGAAATACTGGGATACTCATGGTTAAAAAAACCCCAAAGCTGTCAATCCTGTGAACCCCAGTCCAGTGCAACACCATCCACATCCAAGTGCTGTCAAGGAATAAAATGCCAGAGCCAATTCCAGCCTTGGCTGCAGAGATAAAAAGCCCCAGAGGAATTCCTTAGGATTTATAGCAGTATAAGCATTCAGATGCCATCAAACCCTAAATCATTCTTTGACTGCTTCCCAGCAGTGGCCCAGCCCCATCCCCATCCTGCCTGCAGCCCTTCATCCCCACACAGTCCAGCCACAGCATCCTTTAAAGCCAAACCATTTCCATGGTGACAGTGACAACAGTTGTAACTGCAGTTCACTTTGGGTAGGGAGAAAATATTCCAAAGCACAGCCAAGATTTTCAGGGCCAGGTGTCTGTCTCCTGGCAGTGCTGGGATTGTTTGGGAAAACCTGCCCTCCTCCCAGTGCTATCCTACAGTGGCTCCTTCATATTTTTGTGGAGGAGATGGTGTTTGGGAGATAGAGGCGTGCAAATGAGCTGTGGGCTTGTCTGAAAGCCAGAGGCTTGACTCCAAGCTTGCTACAGGCAGAATGGAAGCTTGGAGCAAAGTTCATTAGGGAGCCTCTCCTGCTGAGTCAGGAGATGCAGAAA
This sequence comes from Agelaius tricolor, assembly GCF_023055355.1. Classification (NCBI taxonomy): domain Eukaryota; kingdom Metazoa; phylum Chordata; class Aves; order Passeriformes; family Icteridae; genus Agelaius; species Agelaius tricolor. Next base: position 375,207 of record NW_027269270.1, read on the forward strand.
GGACCCCCTGGCTTCCTCAATTTCCTGGGGTGGGGTCTGGGTGTGGCTGCATCCAATTATTCCCTACATAGCACAGGTAGTTATTTACATTGTCCTGTTTATTGAAACGAAATTGAAGCAAAGCTGTTAAAATGAGCAAAATAATTGTTGTGAAACTGATGTCACAGTTCCCCTCCGTGGGAACTTTCACAAACAGGGTAAAGTTCAAGCTGCTTTACCCCCACGGAGGCAGAGCATCCTCTCTCCAGAGAGTTTAACTCTGTGCCTGAGGCTCATCCTTGCAGCCTTGGCTCAGCTCTGCCCTGCTCAGCGTGGTGGGTGTGGGGAGAACACGGCATTCTGGGCTGGGCTGGGGGGCAGGAAAACAACCCCCCCTCCCTGAGGGATTTCAGCAGAGCCCAGGCTGAATTCCCAGTGGGAGCAGGCTGGCCTGGTGCTGTCACAGTAACGTGGCCCTGCCCGTGAGAAGAGAGAGCAGCAGATGCTGTTGTGGACAGGCAGTGGGACACGTTCAGCAGTGCCAGGGAAGAGCACACCCAGGCCCAGGCAGCAGCACTGCTGCTCTCCAGGGGGATCCTGATCCTGTCTGACAGGGCAGCCTGGATCTGGGGTTAACCCTGGGTACCCCTTCCCAGCCCACTGCTGCTCTCCAGGGGGATCCTGATCCTGTCTGACAGGGCAGCCTGGATCTGGGGTTAACCCTGGATACCCCTTCCCAGCCCACTGCTGCTCTCCAGAGGGATCCTGATCCTGTCTGACAGGGCCCTGTGAGCAGCCTGGATCTGGGGTTAACCCTGGGTACCCCTTCCCAGCCCACTGCTGCTCTCCAGAGGGATCCTGATCCTGTCTGACAGGGCAGCCTGGATCTGAGGTTAACCCTGGGTACCCCTTCCCAGCCCACTGCTGCTCTCCAGAGGGATCCTGATCCTGTCTGACAGGGCAGCCTGGATCTGGGGTTAACCCTGGGTACCCCTTCCCAGCCCACTGCTGCTCTCCAGAGGGATCCTGATCCTGTCTGACAGGGCACTGTGAGCAGCCTGGATCTGGGGTTAACCCTGGCTGTCCCTTCCCAGCCCATGGATCCCCTCTGTTGGTGTCTGCTGTGGCAGGAGACGGTCCCCAGTGCCCTGTGACTGGTGCATTTGGGATGGACAGGAGATGATGGAGTCTCACAGGGCTGTTTGGGGGGGTCTGTGAGATGCAGGGGGATAAATGAGAGCACTTGGCCATAGGTGAGAGCTCAGCTTTGTTTTTAGCTGTTCCTGGAGAGCAGTGCCATGGTCAGGTGTGCTCTGTGTACCAAGGGCAGAAATGAGCTCCTGAGGAGCACCAGCCTTGCCCTCCCCTGGCCAAGAGCTCAGCACCCCTCAGAGTCACCTCTGCACTGGCACCTGTTCCTGAAAACAGCTTCTTTTCCCTCTGGGACCTCCCCAGTCACTCCCCACTGGCCTCAGGGGCGTGCGGGGCCAGAGGGTGAGAGATGCCACCCTGCTCCTGCTGAAGGTGCCAGCTGGAGCAGGGGGCTCTAATGAAAACAGCAAAAACAGAAGGGACAAGAGACTTAGGGTGTGTTAAGCCACCATTAAGGTGGAGGGACCCCCCATGGCCACCTCCTTGTCCCTCCATGCTGCTGGTGGGGCTGTGGCTGCCCAGCCCCTCTCCTCAGCTCCAACCTCACATGCTGGAATACACTGCTGCCTCCTGGAAAGGACAGTGCCAGTTTATCCTTCCATTCGTGCCCCTGCTGGACTCTGGTTCCTTGCATGTCTCACATGCACTGATGGGAGCAGTGATTTATCCCCATGGAAGTGCAGTTGGAGCCAGGGAAGAGCTAAGCCAGCTGCACTATGGCCCTTCAGCTTTAAAAATAGCTTTTATTTGCCTGTTAACGCTTTCCCTCTGGTTCCTGAAGTTGCTGCAGCTCCTGAGATCTCCTAAGGATGCTGAAGAACGGGAAATGGTAATTCTGCACACTGGGATGCTGAGCAGAAGCTGCTTTTAGCAGCTGCAGGCCCTGTTAATTAAATCTCTGGCTGTGTGGGCACAGCCTGCCCCCAAAATATTTCTTTCCCCCAGGCAGGTTTTTAATTGGAGAGTTGGGGTTTGCTTTGCTTTGCTGCTCTAGGATTAGACGTGACTAATTGGGATGAGGAGGGGAAATTGTATCTGGGTTTTTATGCGTGGCCAGTTCTAAAGCAGGGGAGATTTAGCTGTCAATTTTAAACAGGGAGGGTTTGGATGTAATTTTTAAACAGGGGGGGTTTGCTGTCATTTTTGAAGCAGGGAGGGTTTAGCTGTCATTCCAGAGCATGGCTGGATGGTCTGACACAGGGACAGTGGCTCTGGCTCAGGGCTGCTCCTGCTTTTCCAGGTATTTTTAAAGAAATGGAAAAATGGACTTGCTGGTCACAGAGGGGTGGGATGGGCTGTGGGCCTGCCCTGCTGGTTTCTGTGCAATCTCCCCAGTTTTAGGCAAATTAAAGGAGATTTTTGAGTAGATTCAATGTACTTATTTCTATCCCCCTTTGGACTGAGCTCACACAAGCTGGAGGATGGTTCTCTGAAGGCCAAGTTGGGACAAGTTTCCTGAAGTCTGCTTAAAATGTGGGTCTGGCCTGTATTTTCTAATAGCACCAGTTCAGTCAGGAAATTCTGCAAAATTTAACACAAACCAAACAAAAAACCTCCAAACTTGCTTCTTGGTATTTCTGTAAATACTATTTCTGTTTTCATTTCCTTCTGTAAATTAAACCACCACCACCAGCACCACTATGTCATTTCATAAATGAAAACTGCTTTTAGCTGTGATTGAGCACTTAAAAGTTGCCATCAGATGTGGGAATTTAAAATACCCTGCAACCTTTTTACCTCTCCAGCTATGAACTCAAAACCCCATATATTTTTATAGGTTGCATAAATTTTCAAAAATCCGCTACATATTTTTATGGGCCTAGGTATATCCAGCTGCAAACTCAAAAAATGGCTAAAAATTTAAGAACTCAAATCTGTAGTAGAATCTCAGGTAACAGAATTTCTGTAACAGAATATAATGTATTGTACAGGGAGGGATATATTATATGCCAAAGCATATAATATATCCCTCCCTGTACAATACATATTATATATACAATATATATGTATAATATATACAATACATACTATATATAGTATATATTGTATATTTTATACATATATATTGTATATATGTAGTATATAATGTATATATATACTGTATATTCTATATAAAATATATACAATATATTTTATATATATTATATACAATATACAATATACATTATATATTACAATATGTAATACAATATATATAATATATGCAATTTATACTATATATAATACATATATACTCTATATACTGTATATAGTATATATATACTATAGTGTATATATATACTATATATACTATACTATATATATTATATATATAGTCCATATAATTGTATATATATGTACTATATATATAGTACATATATATACATATATAGTGTATATATATATGATACATATACATCATATATGTATTATATAATATATATTATATATATATTATATATGATATATTCCATTCTATTTTCATTATAAATTACATAGTATTTATTTTGTATTTTATATACACTGCATATAATGTATATAATATATACAATGCATATATTATATATATAGTATATATATGGTATATATATATAGTATATATAGTATATATACTGCATATATATATATATATAATATATATATTATATATATATATATATATATATATATATGAGATAGTCTATGCTATGCTATGCTATGCTATTCTACTCATTATAAATTACCTAGTATGTATTTTGTATTTTATATACACTGCATATAATGGATACAGTACTGGATATTGCACGGGGGGGAGGGTGGCGTGGCCGTGGCCGGGCGCTGGTGGCGGTGCCACCGCGGTGCCAGCCGGTGTCCCCGTGTTTTGCAGCACCTACGGGGAGCTCACCAACTGCACGGCGCTGATCGCCGAGAAGCTCGACTGCTACTGGCCCAACCGGCTGGTGGACGAGTTCTTCGTGGCCGTGCACCGGCAATACTTCAGGAACTGCTCGCCGTCGGGCCGGGCGCTGCACGACCCCCCGAACGGCGTGCTGTGTCCCTTCATCGTGCTGCCCGTGCTGGTCACCCTGCTGATGACAGCGCTCGTCGTGTGGCGGAGCAAACGCAGCGAGGGCATCGTGTAGGGGCGCGGGGAGGGACGGGCGGGTGTTCCCTGGAGTTTGGGAAGATCTGCCGGAGGGTACCGAGCCCCGGAGGCAGGGACAGCGTGGACACCGCTCCTCCTCCGCCCGTGTGCCCGCTGGTTTCCGAATAAATGGCATTTCAGCGGTGGGTGTTGGGCCGAGCGGGGACTCCGCGGGGCTCCTCCCGCACCGGCTCCGCTCCGCCTCTCCCAGCCGCTTCCATCGTGTGCCAGCAGGGCAATTGTAAAGGGAAAGAAAACCCCAGAGGGGTGTGGGGAGTTGAAATCCTGCCAGCGGGTCTGGGTGAGCCTGGTCATCCTCGGCTTCCTCTCTGTCCTGTTCTGGGTTCCCTCCCCCCACGGGAAAGGCATCTTCTCCCCCAGCCCCCCGCACAAGGACTGGGTTTGCCTGGGAGCTGGGGAACAACGCGGAGAAGTCGGTGGTGGGAGCGGGTGGTGCCCTGGGGCTACTAACAAGGAACGGGAATAAGGTGCTTTTCCTACCTAAATAAATAAATAAATACCTGAATAAACCAGGTGCCTGTCTCTGTGAAGGCTGAGTTGAAGCTCCCCCTCAGTGCCCTCATTCTGTGATGGCAGAGACCCCCAGCAGTGCTGCCCCCACCCCACCAGCACTGGGTGGGGCACTGGGTGTGGGTCGGGACTCCAGGAGTGGGGTCAGCTCCAGAGCAGGGAGCCGGGACAGCGCCTGGGATGGGATGGGATGGGATGGGATGGGATGGGATGGGATGGGATGGGATGGGAACCCCCCCCCAACCCCACCCTGACAGCTCCAGACCCCTTCAGTGCCTTGCTGGCTCAGGAAGGGGTTCCCTGGGGACACCCAGCTGCTGTTTACTCCTGACTCTCAGATTTCCCAAAAAAACCCCAAAACCCAGTGGGACACCCAGCCCTGTGCCTGGCCCACCCAGCCCAGACCCCCTCTAACCCAAACCAGTCCATGACTCTGGCAGAAGCATAGGTTAGTTGAACCTACACAAATACACATAAAAACACATATAAACAAATATATATTTATGTAAATACATACCCCCCCCCCTCCTTCCCTCCCAATCTCCTCACCTTCATGAAAAATTCTATAAATTCAATTTATTTTCCTGGACTGTGAGGTGATGAGATCTAGGATCCCCCCCCCATGAGCACAAACCAATGCTCAGACCTCCTTGTACAATATTTAACAGTATCCAAACTTTATTATTCTGCTCATCTCCTCCAGGCAAGCAACAGTACAGGGAAGGGGTGAGACAGGATTGTTCTGGGAGGCAGGGAGGGCTCTGATGGCTGTAGCTCTGTGCTCACAGGGCTGCTGCTTAAACCTGGACACAGCTTTCCCTGGCTGCCCTGAGCAGCAGCCAGCTCTGCCCTGCCCTGGGCGCAGCAGCAGCAGCTTCCCAGCCTGACTGGGGAGCCATCCATGGTGACAGCCCAAGAAATGGGGACTGTGACCCCTCCTCCTGCTGACAGCACCAGGGTGCCTCTACAGCAAGAACCACTTTGTTACAGCAACCTGGTTGAGTTTTTGACTCAAGAATAAGAGAATCCTTCTAATACCATAAGCAAATTCCAGATGTGTTTCCCAACTTTGCTATTTCTGTGTGTTTTACCCCCTACCTTTGCTGATGTATCTGTTTTGGCAGCAAAGATCTCTCACTGCAGGTGCCTGCTTAAAAAACTGAGCTGATCCATGTTTCCCTGGGAAGGTTGTCTGCAGGTGAAGCTCTTCTCTTACATGCCAATCCCTGCATTTCACTCCCTGCTTTCCAGGCCTCCAGCAACAGCTACAGGAGCTGCTGAAGCTGCAAAGGAAAAGGCACAGGGAGAACTCAACACAAAAGTTTCAGGCTTACAGTTTGCACCCCAGCTCTGCTGTGCTCTTGAGGGAGATCGTTTCCATTTCCTGCAGCATCTGCAGCAGAGGAACAGCAGGAGAGAATGAAGGGGGAATAAAACCCCAACAGTCAATGCCCAAGTGTCACACACACACTTGCTTTGCATGAAATCACACAAATATTTATTTCCTAGTTTGCAGAAGCTCAGCTGGGCTCCATCAGCTCCTCTGTGTGATCCCAGTCCTGGAGGATGCCCAGGGAGCTCTGGCACCAGGACTGAAGCCTCTCCTGCAGGCTCCCAGTGCCATCCAGCTCCTTAGAGAAAAGGCACCTGCAGCATCACATCCTCCCAAATCAAGAAAGCCAAAGGGTGCACGAGTGGGGGAATGTGTTGTGTTTCCAGCTGTGTCCTTCCCTCCAGTGCAGGAATCCTGAGAACACAGTCAGATGCTCTCCAGGTAACAGTGCCTCAATTTACTTCATCAGAGCAAATGGCTTCTGATGCTCCCTCACCACATCCAGATTGGAAAGCCAAAGGCAGATTTCTTTTTTAAAAAATCTCCCTTCCATTAATTTTTTTTTCACAGAAATATATAATATATATTTTATATATATATATATATATATATATACACACACATATAATTTTACTAATACTAAACATGTACTTAAGTTACATATTAGCCTGTATTTCTTTTAACTACTTCACACAATGAATAGAAACAAAAAACCAATAAACCTGTAGCCCAAACAGGGCCTGAAATTAACAATGTAAAAATTCCAAACTGTGACAAAAACATACTTACATTAAACAGCATTGAGAACTTCAATACCAGAAGTAGAATCTCATTTTGCACTTCCACTCTGGCAAGCTCTAAGCCTCAGCTGAGTGCTTCTCAGAAAAAGCTCATTTTGTTTTTTCTGCTCATCAAAGGCAACAGTTTTGTGATTTGGTTCACAGGAGACCATTTATTGCCAACTCGAAGTGCTCCAAAAACACACCACCTTTTCTGCTTGGGCTGTTTGGGTTTGCTTTTTTCCTTCCCCCCCCTCCAGATTAGGCAAGAGTTTAAAAAAAAAAAAGTGTAATTACAATTTCAATAGTGACTTCTTTTAACTTCTCAAGCATATCTCATCAACAGGATATACAGTACAGTTCAGAAGAGTAAACATTTGTAAAAGGAAGCAGACAACTTTTTCAACCAACAGACACAATTTCTTGCTGTATTTATGCTGAACTCTCCTTTGAACATGGACAGGTTATGAAGTTAGTTTTCTTCTTCAGAACAACATGGACACAGGACTGGTACAAGCCAGGCTGCTTTGGCTGCTGCTGAGGTTAAGGACAGCTCTGGAGCCGTGGTCCTGCCATCCATCCATCCCTTCATCATCTGGCGTAGCGCTTAATGTAATCTTCCACTTTATTCCGAAAGTCCTCCTGCAGGGAAGCACAGCTCTGTTATCCTGGCACAGCAGCCATGGGCTCACATGGCAGGAGCCCTGAATCCTTACAGGGAGTGCTCCACAGCAATGGAATCAAGGGGACACTGGGGAATCAAGTGGGAAAAATCTGCCATCACCAGCTACAGCTTAAGTGCAAGTAAGAGCCTGAATGAGGGATGTGGGACTCCAGGCAGCTCTCCAGAATTATTTGGAGTTTATTCCATCCAAGAGGTTACAGCAGTCCAGGATCATGGGTGACAGAGCCTGTGCCTACAGCTGTCAGCTCCAGCTGCAGGCAGGCCTGGAGACCCCCTGGTTTTGGTTACATTGCATTATATACTTTTCTTTTGGTCACATTGCATTCTATACTTTTCTTTTGGTCACAATGCATTATATACTTTTCTTTTGGTTACAATGCATTATATACTTTTCTTTTGGTCACAATGCATTATATACTTTTCTTTTGGTCACAATGCATTATATACTTTTCTTTTGGTTACAATGCATTATATACTTTGCTGAGCATCTTGATACAGTAGAACCAATCTATACCTTATCTATAGTCTATCATAACTACTATAATTACCATATTCATGTTACTGAAAAGTCAGTACATTACAGTTTAATCTGGAAGTTGTTTTTCAGTTTTCTTGCAGTGGAAAATTCTGAGACCTTTTTTCTACTTGCCACATTTGCTGACTTGTTTGCCTGTGCTCTCTTTCTGCTTGGTAAAAACATCTTCTTGTTTGATGTGGCTTTATCCTTTGCTCTAAGCCATAAAACCCCCTTCTAACTAACACAGCCTTTGCCTCCTTGGTTATCCAGTAAAACTGACTCAGCAATTCTTTTCTTCTATATCAAAACTTGCTTTCATCTCTATTTCTTCTTCAGATTCTACATTCAAAAATCTTTCTGCTAAGCATACATATCTGTGAGACTTCCTTGTCAAACTTTCATCCTTCCCAACAGGTGCACACACACACTGCCTGCTATTCCATAACCTCTGTGTCCAGGGAAAAGCACAGAGCTGTGGTGGTTTGTGCTTATAAAGCACAGAGATGCTGAGCAGGAGAAATTCTGACATGGTGTGATCCCTGTGCAAGAAGGGATGCCAGGCAGACACCACAACCCTGGCATGTTATTCTGTGCCATTCACATTCTCTGGAAAATCCCTTCACCCAGGATTTCTCTCCTGGGAAGCTGAGAAGCCTCAGAGAACAGGAAAACAATTCTTCTCTCATTTGCTTCTCCTGTGCTGTGCTCATGTGGAATGTGTTTGGACATTGTTTACCCACAGGTGATTGTTCCATTGGATTCTGCTGGGAGTTGTTTTCACTCTTTGGCCAATCAGGGCCAAGCTGTGTCAGACTCTGGAGAGAGTCAGGAGTTTTCATTATCTTTTATCTTTTTCATTATCTTTTTAGCATTCAGTAAGTGTCCTTCCTGTATTCTTTAGTATAGTATGGTATTCTTTAATATATTATCATAAAGTAATAAATTAGCCTTCTGAGAAGAACATTCCTGCCTTCATCAGGATGCAAATACAATATTGTTCTCACAGGCTGGTATTAAATATGTTCCACCCAAACACACCAAGGGGCCTGTGCTCCAGAGTGCATTCTGCTGGATTTCCAGCTCCCATTTTTGTGTGCAGCTGGAATATAAAGCAGGAAAATCTGGGAAATTTATGTACTCACATCTGTTGAAAAAGAAAACAACTAAAAAACCAATGCATGCAGTAGATGAGGAGGTTTTGAAGACTGTCCTGGTACACTGGAGATGCTTTTACAGGGAAGGGCACAAAATCCCCCTGCCATGACCTGTGGGATCACAGCAAGGCACAGTCCTGCTTCAAACACTGTCAGCTCCAGGTTTGCCAATACATAAAATGATGCCTTTCAAACACATGCCAAGTGTTTTGGCCCAGACCACCCAGAGCTGGACATCAGGGCACACCAGGAAGGGGCACTAATGGGACCTTTTTGCCTGAGTCAAGCTTCAAACACATCAATATTTCCCTGGCTCCAACACCACACTTCAAACACTTAAGATCAGCTCCCCTTGTGAAGGTTTGGTTTTCTGCTGCTGAGTGAAAGGATAAAGGTTATGCCATGGTTAAAATCCAAAAGGATCAAAGAAAACCTATGATCCTTGAGAAACTCTGTGATTTCACTTTTCAATTGATCAAGTTGCATCACAGATGTCCATAAAAGTGCAAAGTGCTTGGAATCTCAACAGAGTTTAAAATGCAGTTTAAGGCCACAAATCCTGTTACAAGCAGGGCTGCAGAAATCCCACTCCTCCTCAGGAACAGGCTGCCTGTTCTTCTGGGGTGAAAGAGCAGCTATTTGGGTCCAACATGGCACCTGCTAAAGGCAATAATGTGTGTAGTGACTTTGTCACTCTTCTGCTAGCACACCCATTTCCACACTCATCCAACTGCATGCTGTGTTAAAAAAATGCTGTATTTTAAAAGCTAATGCCATCTTCAGCTGCAATAAAATTTCAAACCCAGGCAATTTCAATCCACAGATGCAGGTTATGATGGCTGTGGTGGAAACTGAACTCACTGAGGGCTTCTTGCACATTGTTTCCTGTGGGAAATGGATTTGTAGAGAATTCTCAAAGCCTGACAGAGGGCTCACATATCTGTATGTAAACTTTGAGATAAGAAATGCTAACTTAGAAATGCCATGGGATAGGACAGACATTGAGAGAGAAATGGAACTAAAAACAAGTTTCAAGGGATGGCCTTGCAAACAATGCTGGATACTTTGGAGAAATAGAACTATGAAAGGTGCATTGTAGTGGGACCCATGAGGGGGAGTTTTAGATGATTGGCTTTAAGGTATTTGCAGCATGGTGTGGCTAAAGCTGATAGGCCAAAAAACACTTATAATGTACTGTAATTAGGAAAGAGCTTCTGATTGTGATAATGTGAATTATAACATCTGGATTGTCTCACCCTTCTCATGAGACTGAAAATAGAATAAAAGGTTTTAAATGCCTCTCAGTTGCCCCATCTCTGGTCAGAAAACAGCATCATCCAAGAGTTTCCCACTCCTGTGTTTCTCCATGAGATGGATCACTACAAGGAACTGAGCCCAGGGCTGGGAACACCACTGGACACACACACACAGAGCTGTACAGTATCCAAGAGCAGAGCAGTGCAGACACCTCAGAGCACCCTTGGCTTTTCCCTCTGTCCCTTTACGAGTTGTTACACAGGGAAATGGGCTCTGAGCAGTGCCTGCAGAGAAGCAGGAGCTCAGCAGGGAAGGCAGAAGGCTCCAGAAAGGCTCCCTGTCACTCCCAAGGAGCTGATGGTGTTGGCAGGATGCATTCACAGGGTGCTCTCTGGGTGTGAACAGGAGGGGCTCAGCCCAGAGCTGCAATGTTCCATCCTCACCTGCCATATGGCTCAGCACCTCCTCATTAATGGGGGGCACTTCTCTCTGGGCACAGCTGCTTATGTGCAACACTGAATAATCAGAAGCAAAAAGATTCAGCAGAGCAGGATGTACCCTGCATTATAAAGAGGCAAAATGCTGCTAGAAATGAGAAGGGAAAGGAGGATTTATAACATCCCTTCAAGGATGTAACATGACCCACAGAAAGTGCCCTCTGTGTTTAAACAAAGATGTTTTGTTTGTACAAAGAGGTTTCATAAATAACCATTACATGAATAAACATATAAAATAAATGGGACAGGGGACGATGATTTTAAAGGGATCAAGAGAAGGTTTCCTTTCAGTGAAAACTTCCTGCACAGAAGAGAAGCACAGCTGCAAAAAGGAGCCCCTGGCACCACCAGCCCCTCACAGTGCAAGGAGCCTGAGTGCCAAAGATGGAACAGGAATTTTCCAAAAATGGCATCCTGCAACAATGGAAGGAGAGCCCCCAAAAAGACAGCATCATTCAGAATTCTCCAAGGCATTTTATAAACCCTTCATGGACACAAGGCAACTGATTCTGATGCTGACTTCAGGCTAAAATAGCTCCAAAGACAAACTCGACCCAAGAACTCAGGTGATTTTTAAAGGTTGGTCAAAATTTATGGGGCTTTTGGCTTTGTTATTTTAAAGACAGATGCAGCAAGAGCCAAACCTTCACAGACTGGCCACAGATGTGGTGTAAAATTACTAAATTACTAATTACTAAAAGCATCTGCTGTAAGTCCACACTGGGAGAGTGATCAGAGAGGCTGTGTACGAGGGCCTGGAGTGACAGGGAAGGAAAGAATGGCTTCAAACTGACAAAAATAGGTTAAAATTGGGTATTAGGGAGAAATTCTTCTCTATCAGGGTGGCTAAGCCCTGGCACAGGGTGCCCAGAGCAGCTGTGGCTGCCCCTGGATCCCTGGCAGTGCCCAAGGCCAGGCTGGATGGGGCTTGGATCAACCTGGGACAGTGGAAGGTCCCTGCCATGGCAGGGGGGGTGGGATAAGTTTTAGGGTCCCTTCCAACCCAAACCATTCTGGGGTGCTGTGATTGTATTTAAGAGCACTAGGGAGAGGATCTGTAGACCTCAACCCCAGAAGAGAGTTCCATTGTGCCCTTTCAAGAAGCATGATGAAACACACACTCAAGAACCAGGCACTGTTTCAAACACTGACATTTGACCTGATTTGGCAGCTCTGGGAGAAGAGACTATTTTTTCAACTGTTTATACAGCACCAAGTTATGCTTATTAACTGCTTGTCTTTTATTAAGCTTTTAATTTGTAATTTGCTCAGTTATCCAAAGCAAACACAATATTTTGGTGACAGCTACCAGAGAAGCCTGGAAAAGTTCTGATGGAAACTTTCCCTTGGGAATCTTCTTTATTTATTTAAGACAAATTATATATAAGGATTACCCAGAAATAATTTTTTTTAAATAGGTATTAAAAAAAAAATCCAAAGCAGATTTAGCTCATTTATTAGCCCTAACATACCCACTACTGGTACTTCACACCCTGCACTGTTTGGCCAGTCCCTGTGCAGTTTAACACATCTGTCCCCTCACTGTGACTACAACCATGATACTGTGATGAACTTTCTGATCCACCTCCACATCCTTTAGATCCACAATCCTGTAAAATTCCAGTGGAGCCAGAAAAAGATCACAGATAATTGCTCCTGCCCTTCCCTCTTCTGTGCCAGTAATCATAATAGTAGTAATTTTTTTAAAATCAGCTCTATTTTACCAGAACATTATCTCAACCCAGCATTTATGACCAAGGTTAAATTCCAAACAACCTCTGCTTGGACCTGACTTGTGCTTCAGTGATCAGCAAAGGGGCTTCTGAGCAGCAGTAAAATGGCATTTATTACTCAGCCAAGGCTTTAGGATTTAATAACCAGGCAGATGTACCCATTAGTCCTATGAATTATACTGAAAGCCACCTTTTCTTTCTTTCTTTCCCCCTTGCAGAAACAATAAGTACTCACACCCATCAACCCCCACACATCCCCTCCCATTTAAGAAGGAGCTGAATGAAACCTTTGAGTAGTACAGAAATCTCAAGTATGAGGTGGTTTTGTACAATTCTTGTTCCTGTCTTGCTCTCATTTCTCTCTCATTGTTTTATTTAGCTCAGTCTCTACAGGATGTAAAGAGTTTTCCAAGCTGTGTAATTAAATTTTAGTTCTCTGAAGAAAGAGAAGAGTGGGGGGGTGAAAAACCTACACAAAGGAATCTCCCACGAGCTCTCTGCTTTAGCAGGTGCATCACATCCATTTCCATGGATCCCAACTGGGATTTTAAAATCCTGTGATCCCAACTTCAGATTTTAAAATTCTCCTAGACACCAAGACACTGTCATTTTGCAGAATGATGAGGAAATGCTTTAGCAGATTTCTTAGTAGCCAAGTCATAAGGTGGGGAGAAAAAGGTGAATTTTTTACTGCAGGGAAAAAAAAAACTAACCAAAACCCCCTGGGGCTGGATGGAGAGGGAGGACAGGTCTCTTACTGCCATTTAACATTTCACCTGGGCTGCTGAAAAGAGAAGATGGGAATGAACCCAGGGAGCAGAGACTGCTGGTGCCTCAGTGCCTGAGGTCAGGAGCCTCCTCTGCTCCTCCAGGGCTGGCCCAGGCTGTGGCAAAGGGTTACACACAAGGAAAATAACCTGAATTATCCCAATTCTTCTGAGGCCAGCCTCCTGTGAGCTGCAAACACACTTCCACCCATGAGGATGCCCCTCATTGCCAAGAGAGGCTCTGTCCCTGGGCTGCAGGATCTGCTGGATGAATCACAAGCCCAGAGGAAATGGGAGCAGCCTGGCTCTGGCCAGAGGTTCTGCAAGTCCTGCTCTGCTCCAGGCAGATGATGTTCAAACCAACCTGACAGGGCAGGTGAGGCTCCCAGAGCTCAGAGTCCCTGGGAACAGCCCTGCCATATGTTCCCTTTCAAAAGCCAAGGATGTTCCTAAAGGATGCAAAGCAAAAGCTTTCCTTTTAAGCCACTCAGTTGCCTGAAGCATCTAAAACAAAAGCTTGAAAACATCTGCATTTCTTCCACATTACCTCAGCAAATCAAACCATCTGCAAAAGCTTAATCAACCTGAGAGAGGCTCCATCCATAATCAAAGTGTTATGGAAGATGGGGAATGGTTGCTATAAATACTTGCAGCATTAGAGAAGTAATGGTTTTCCTATTTACATCTGTTAGCACAATTAGCAGCTGTGCTGTTGCTCATTTGCACATGCCATTTAATGCACTTTGTGCTGGCTGGGAAAAGCTTTCAAAGGCTGCCACAAGGACACAGAACATAAAATAGGGAGGCAATCCAAGAAAAACCCCAGTGCAGCTCTGTAAATGCAGAAATGCTGCAGAAAAACAAAGATGTGTTCTGCCATGGCTGCCAGGGTTTCAGTGAGAACAACAAACACCAAACAGGGAGCTTGGGGGAGCAGAGGAAGTGAAGGATTTACTGCAATAAATATGGAGATAAATAAATGCAATGACTCACAGGGAGAATTGTTATGAAAAGATGTTTTTGGACTGGGATGGAACTGTTGTTCTTAATAAGCCATTAAGCTGTAATCAGAGAGTAATAAAAACCCCACAACAAAAGTTAAACAGCTTCCAAAAAAACCACATCAAGCTTGAAAGACTTTTGGGACTACATTCTTTTCCAGTGTGGTAAAAGCTTGGAAAGCTGAGGTTAGCCAGAGGTAAAGATCTACTTCAGCTCTTCAGATACACCTTGTGGGTGCATTTATTAGAAGAATTCTTCAGTATTTCATAACCCCTCTAGAAGAAATCTGGGAAGAGATACTTGATTCAGCAGCCAGGAATAAATCTGAGTTTCTTATTTCACCTGAAGAAGGTTAAAAGCACCATCACACGTTCATCACTGCAGTTTTGTACTGTTAAAAATAAAAAGCAGTGCTCACACAAATATTTGGAAATAGGAAGAGAGATTTCTGGATGTCAAGGTGCAGGGCTATCCATTTAAACCAGGGGATGGGGTTAAGTGGGAAACCTCATGCTAGAGCAAGGACAGAGAGATCCCAGCCTAGAGGAACCAGGCACAGCAAGGATGAGACTGTGCTAATTTAAGCAACAGCATTGACTCAAATATTCTACAATGCAAACAACATAAAAAATGAGGTCCTGGCAAAGGCAGCTTGAAGCAAACATGGTGAGAGCCAGCCCTGTTGATGTCCCTGTCATGACCAGTATGAACAGCCCTTCTGCTCTCTACCCTGAGCTAAGAGCCTTCAACAAAAGTTTCTGACAAAGTCTGACACCAAATAGGCTGAAAATGAAAACTTGAATTTGCATCCTACATTCTTGGAGCCAGACCAGAAATCAAAAGCCTGAGAAGTTCCTGGGTTTAAAGCAGGATTTTTTTACAGTTTCTGTGGGTATAAAACTAGCTGTATCAGCCCAAACTGTTTTCTGACACAGCCTTGGATCTCACCATAAACTCTCAGGAACTTCCCTTTTTTCACTGTAATTTCTCACTAGGAAAGACTGTGACCTCCCAGACTTCACATCAGAGTAATCCCAAAATCGTGTGGATTTTGGAGAATGAGAAATGAGAAATCCAGTCTGAAGATGAACTGAAAACAACTAAAAATGGTAAGAGATAATCCAAGGAGATGTTATGAAAAGCAGAGCAGAATGCATGCAAGCAGAGCAGCTAGTGTGGCAACGTCCACAATTTTACAATGAATTTTATAATGTCACTCTTTCTGTATGCCTTGAGAATTAATAATTCACAACTAAGAAGCAGTGCTTCAAAGCCCTGACCTCAATTACTTCTCCAGCAATTTTAACAGCCTATCTTGCTCCAGTGTTGGGAGTAAGAGCCGGCAGCAATGAAAATGAAAAAAATCAGAGTTGCACAAAATCCCCTAAAAATTCATATATGCAGCAGTGTGCCCACTAATTACCTCAAATGTGGCTAAACAGGGAAGAGGAAAAAAGACAATTGCAAGTAAAAACATGTGATCAGTAGGAAGCAATGGAACACCCAGTGGTGTTTGAATAAAGCCTCACTTATTGTGCAGGAGTCTGGAGCCCCTGCAGCCAGGGAATGCCCAGCAGAGGCAAGAAAGGGCTTTAGCATGCAAAGCCAGCAGAATGTGACTGCTCACAGATGTGCAGACTCTCAGCACCGCTCCCTGGCACTCTCCACCCCCTCAGCCTGAGCTCTGCTCTGAGCTGGGTGTGCCACAGAGCCCACCTGGAGCTGTCCTGGGGCTCCCTCCCAGCCCAGCCCCTCTGTGCTGCTGCCAGTTTTGGTGACAGCTACAGAACTGGATGTAAAGACTCTGCTGCTCTGTCACATCTGATGGGAACCCAAGTGTGTGTTTAAAAGCTCTGGAGACTGATGGGGAGGCTGGCATGAGGGGACAGATGGGTGGCATCACTGCATGAGCCTTGTTCCTGTGCCAAAAACAAACACCACAAAGCAAAGCAATTGCCAAAGGTTCACTTCAGTGGAGCTCCAGGACACAGCAGGGGAAGGGGCAGTGGGGGAATGAACCTGCTCAAAGGCTGAGCTCAGCAGGCCAGGAGCAGCAGCAAAGAGTGACTGCCATCCCCAGAGGTGACTCTGTAAAACTCCTCCTGGAAATGTCTCAAGGATGAAGTGCTGGAAAAGCTCCAGAGCAAACACCCCCTCTAATGTGATTCAGAATCATTTCACTTGGTTCTGCTGGTCATGAGCAAGAGAACAAAGAAATGTTTCTAGCACGTCCTGTAACTTGCATTCCATTAAAATGTAAGATTATTTTCATGGAACCTGACAGCTGCCTTGCCAAGTTTTCCAGAGGCTTCTTACTTTCATCATTATCCATAATTTTGTATTTCTTCAAATTATTCTGCTGCTGTTACAAGACTATCAGACTGACAGACTCCAACTTTCATCAGAGAAGTGAAAGGATAGAAAACAAAAAAAGCTTTAAAAGCAACAATGGCACTGGGCTGACACATCTGTCCACAGCACAGTGATGCACCAAACACCAGAACATTTTGTTACATCTTTGCTAAATCTTCTTCATACTTTTTAGTCTTGGGGTATGGAGGAGAAAAACATCAGGCTTGTCAACTCAGTATCTCCTTGACCCTCAGCTGCACAGAAGTCCTTCTGTTCTACACCTAATTGCTATTATCTTGTACTTCAGTATGTCCCAGAGCACACTGTTTAGTTGATAATATATGGAGGGATTCCCCTCCTTCCCCATGGCAATTACATTTCTACAATCTAGGAAACTTGAATCAAAAATTTACTTTAAACCTGAAGTGCCCTGCAGTTCTGAATCTCTCCCCACTCAAAATAATTGGCATTAATCACATTAAATTGATTGCTTCTAAGGCTAAGCCATAAACTTTCTTTTCCTTTTCACTTATTTCAGCAGCTATCTGTACTATAATGCCTTGTTCAGGATATTACCACCCTGATGACAGCCTTTGCTTCTATTTTGAAAAAGATGGCCACAGACTTTATTCCCACATGAGAGAAAATTTCCCTTCAGCCCAGGAATTATAGCTGGGACTGCCAGCAGAACACAGGAAATAAATCATGGATGAGTGGCCACTCATGCTAAGCCACAGCCAGCCATGAAGAGCAACTCCCCCCTGAGCAGCACAAGGAGAATGGTTACAAAAACCCTCTTTTTGTCAGTGGCAGAGGCTTCCCAGGAGAGGGTGCCTTAGAGCTCCTTGCCAAACACTCTTCACTCTCTTTATCACAGGGCTGGAGGGCTGAAGTTTCCAAGATGTAACAGAGAAAAGCCCTGGGATGAGTCTCAGCTCTGAGTGCAGCCCAGCACTGATTCAAGCCACAGGCCAACCTCAGTTCTGACAACCAGAGAAAAGAATTTATTTTGCAGGAAGATTAAAAGAATAAAAAGTAAAATGTCCAGATGAAAAAACTGGTTGTGCATTTTATCTTATCTGGGGAATGGGAACCTTTGGCACCTGTGAGCACAAAGGGCAGCACAGCAGAGCAAAGTGGTCTGGGTTTATTCCTTCAGAAGTGATCCTGTCAGAGCACAGATAAATCCAGGGAGAGAGGCTGTCTGTGTAGGAACATCACAGCAAGGAAAGGATAAGGAACAGAATGCAATTTAAATGTCAGGCTGTTAATCCAGGACCAAGATGATCCAAATGAATGCCCAGCCTCCCACTGCTCCATTGTCCTACCCTGGGTGAATCATTTCCCTCTCCACAGCACTCCAATTCTCATCAGCAAACTTCCAAGCGCCACAACAGCTCTCCATCCTTGAAATTTAGTTTGGTTGCCCAGCACTGCAATTTGTGGACATCAGATCCTATTCTATTCACACAAAAATAAGTGTCAAGCATACAAATTCTGGAGTAAACCAACATTAACCACTTCATGATACTGAAAATAAAACAGCCACCTATTTTTGTTTAAAGCTGTTTTTCAGTTTATAACAAAAAATACAGAAATGAAATCACTTGCAGTGACTACTGAACACTACAAGGAAAATCAGGACAAGGTGAAAAGCTTGGCTTGCCTGCAGCCAATGAAGAAAACCCCCCAAATTTGCAGTGATAAAACATCAATTTTCATTCCTGATGAAGAAAGTAAAACTCTTAAACCAAAGGATCATCTTTTTGCCACCTGTTAAATCTTTCAGTGTTACCTACATATTTAAACTTTGCAGGCAGACATCTGTGAATCTTCAGAGACTATGAAAACCAGAATATTCCAAATTCACCCAGTTTACTGGTGAGACCTGGTTTGTTCTCTCCCCTATTAAATGAAATCCCCATTTCTTTTTCCAGAGGGATTTCAGCCCAGGGGTTCACAAGCTCAATGCCACTGAAGAATCCAAAGCAGCTGTTGTTTTCTGCAGCAAGCCCTGGAAGGGCTGGGGGAGCTAAAAGGGCTGGTTTGGAGTTGAGGGTTATGTTAACAGCCCAGCAGGGTTAGATGGTGCAGGAATCTGAGAACCCCAGCTCCTGAGCTCACATTTCACTGCTGGGGAGCACACACCCCAACAGGCTCCTCTGGCCAACTTGTTTCTGTTGGTGCAGCTAAATAAAACACAATAAAAGCAATTGCCCAATCCTGCAGGATAAAATCTCTGTAATCCAAGCACACAAGAGTGCCTGACCAGGGGCTCTACCTCATCACAGGAGGGCTCATGTGATAAGCACCATCCTTCTGACACTCCCAGATGAGGGGATGCTGGATTAAAGGGCTCTGAACACACAGGGCTGGTCAATTGTTCCTGCAGAACTTGGACAAAGGCTGATTTTTTTCCCAGTGCTAAGACAAAATCTGCCAAAATGAACATGCCTGCCCCAGCCCTGGAAGTGTCCAAGGCCAGGCTGGAGCACCCTGGGACAGAGGAGGGTGTCCCATGGCAAGAGGTGGCACTGCATGGTCTGGAGGGCTCCTTCCAAACCCCACCACTCTGTGACTCACATGGAAATCAATTTGGAGCTTACATGGTAAATGTTTTACTACTGAAATACAGATCTTTCAAGACAGCAGGGAAAAAAAAACCCCTCTTCTGGCTTGGTAGCTTTGTTACTGAATTATTCACACTCGTGACAAGGCAGGCAGGACATGATGACAAGCTGAATTTTCACACAGGTTCCTTTCAAGTCTGCCAACACAGGCAGGAGTCCATGGAGAAGCCCCAGTCCCTGACAACACCTCACTTGGCAGCTGGAACCAATCCTCTTTTCTCCTGTCACTTTGTCAGAATGAATGCAGCCCTAACCCAGGCAACCAGGAGCACAGTGCCAGAAATAAATTCCAAAAAATCTTCTTTATTGCTGATTTCCCACTTCTTTATGCCACGTTCAAGAGGTCAAACTTTGATACTTTGGGTTTTTTAACCCTTCAAAAATAATCCAGCTCAATCTGTTCATGCCTTAGGAGCACCTGGCACACCCAGGACATTGCTCCTCCAGCACCAGCTCAAACACAATAATAATAAAATACTTTTAAAGATTACATTCAAGGAAATGTTTTTGAAGTATTTTCTCTGTTCTAAAGCAAATTTTCCAGCTGCCTTGAGTCATCACTAAACTTCTGACATTTGAGCTTAAAAAATGGTAACAGTAATTATCAGAACTCTTCATGTATCACTGTCACTGTTTGAATACAGAACCTTACAGGGACATGTTTGGAGAAAAATTCCAGCTGGCTGTGATGGGAAACCATTGGCAAAGGTGAAAAGCCTGACAAAGAGAACTGGGCTAAAAATAATGAGTGAATGAATTAAATGAGCATTATTTCTTAAAAATTCCTTAGGGAAGGCATTAGAGAAAGCAGTTTGCCATTAAAAACCCTCGGAGTGCATTCCCTGGCTGCAATCCAATAAAGAAACATTCAGATAGAAACATGATATCAACTTGGGTCATAGAGGTATTTGACTTTTGAGCCACCCATGTGCTGTGAATACTTTGCAAAACTAAAGCATTTCAATTTTCTGTTTCTTCAGGGACCACTACCCACCACAGAACACAGATTATCCACAATTATCTGGCAAATAAAATGCTTGTTTAGAGCTATTTCTAATGCTTTTTACCACAAATAACATCTCCTCTGAAATGCACGGTGACAGGATGCAGCATCCACAGCCCATGACATTTTGGTTATTATACTTTATATATTCTCTAAGTGTTTTATATAAAAATGTATTTTAGAGAATCTTGGACAATTTTGGTGACTGCTATCCAAACAAGCTGTTTTGCACCCAAATTGGCCAACAGTTACTACAGATCAGTGGATAATATTTCTAATTCCCAGACAGATTTAAGCCTCAAGGAATTAAGCCAAAAATAAACTGGGAAAAAACCTCTAAGCAGAATCTAAGCAGTTTGGAGGTAAGGAAGTGGCAAGGAAAAGACCTGATGTCTTCTGAACAGGAAAAATCCCTGCAGGAGCAAAATATTCATATAAGCCTTTGACATAAAAATTCTAAAGACAGAGCAGGTACAACAGAGAAACAAAGAAGCTACTGTAAGATCACTTAAATAAATTACTTTAAACCAGAAGGTGTGAAGAAGAAATACAAATAATGAATATTTTCTTCCCCAAACTTCCAAGCTGAATTTTATTTGGTGTTAGTTTGCCTGCTTAGAGGATCCTGTGGCACACTGGCATTTATAGCATGCTTTTCATTCAGATGTATCAAAAAGCATTTCAAACAGACTGATCTCCTGAGATAGGAAATTACATTAACAGAAGAAAACTAACTTCACCAACATGATCAATGATGAGCTAAAACAGAATCCAAATTTGAAGGCATTATTTAGTTTCAAATACTTCTCTTCAGCTATACAGAAAAATGGAATTTGAAGGAAGGCTTAAATCCAAATGTAATTATGTCCTTATTATGTATGAGCACAGAAATAAAAAGCCAGGAGGATGAAAGCACAGCTGGCCAGGACATTATTTTGGAGGAGTCTTTAGGAGGATCAGATCTGAAATGACACAGAGGCAGGGAGCTCTGGGACTCTTTAGCTGTCTAAAGGCAGCAGCAGTGCAAGGACAGAATTCCTGCAAACTTCAGCAGAGATAAAAGATCCCCAGTCTGCCAGCTCCTGGGCAATAACTCAGAGAGAGCACCAGGCTCCCAGACTGGGGCTGGATAAAACCTGAGGTGGGACATGAGGACAGGAATCCCTTTCCACTTGGACATGTGCTTCCCAGGCCAGATCTGAAGTTTCTGATTAAAAACAAAACAAAACAAAAAAACAAAACAAACCAAGAAGGAGGAAATCACTCTTGGCTAAACAAGCTTTACAATCCCAAGCTGCTGCTGCTTCCTGGTGGCTCCAGAACTGAGGAGGCTGTGCTGGGCAAGGACAGCTTTTGATGCAAGTGGAAATTCTGGGGGGAAATTTAACTCAGGGTGTTTCCAGAGGGATGCCTGGAGATCCTCTACAGAAACTCTGTATTTATTTCTTCCTTTCATTTCTGACTTGCTGACAAGCTTCTCTTGCCATGGCTCACCTGCTCTCAGGAGGTCTCTGGCCCAGGCCCTGACACTTTGTCCTGCCCAGTTCTCCAGGGGTTTCAGAGAATTCCATCGGTTTGGGCTGGAAGTTCATCCCATTGCACCCCCTGTCATGGGCTGGACACCTTCCACTATCCCAGGCCTTGGACACTTCCAGGGATGGGCAGCCACAGCTTCTCTGGGCAATGCTTGAGCAATTCAGAGTCTTCTGTAAAAATTCTGAACTGTTTGCTGTTTAAGGGCTCCAAAAAACTGCCTACAACTATGAAATGTTAGAAAAATTACTCACCTTTATTATTCTAAGAGCTTTTTTACAATGCCTGTTCTTCATCTGTGCCCTGCCAGACCTGATTTTCTCTCCTGCTCTGTTGCAGAGTTTGTATGACAAAACTTAAAAGTCCAATCCGTAGGTTATTTCTTTCCATCTTTCCAGCTACATTTTGTTCTGTAAATTAGATTATTTTTGTCCATATTTTTCATTCCATAACTCTGATGTAAGACTTATGGATATCCAAGGGAGATGCAGCACTGAAAGTCATTTGTCCAGCACCTATGCCCCTAGAATCCTGCTGCTAGTTGTGACCAAAAAAAAAATCCAAAACCTCTGGCACTCACAGAGCAATTGTGGCCTCCCCATCTTTTCTTAGTTCCATGAATATAAGTTTTGTTAACTCTGTGAGTGGATCTCTTCAGTGAGATCAGTACTCAGCAACTGTTCCTGATTACCAATGGAATTTCTAATGGAATGAGATCAGTGCCATCACTGGTGATGACACCATGACAGTCCTCAGGTAACTTCAGGAGAACATTCACCCCACAGAGTCACCAGAAAAACCTCCAAGGACCACAGGCAGCTGAGAGGAGGGCCTGGGAATTTAAAGCCAAGCTTCCTACAGAACTGAGGGCAATTACAACCCTGAGAGGAAATCTTAGGAGGCAGCTTCACACTATGATCTTCATAAATCCATCTCCACAGAAACAACCCTGAAATGAAAACTTTCTTTATCAGCCAGAGAAACCTTTAATTAAAATTTAAAAATTAAAAAAAAGAATTGCAGAAGTCAATCCAGAGCCAAACTCCTCCACACAAACCTATGCAAAATAATTGAGCATTAAATGCTGCTTTCTAAAGAGGATGCAAATAAAATCAAGGCTCACTGAATTAGGTAAAAAAACATGTTTGAAGTGGATCCTTGGCAAACACACACATATTCCCATTAGATTTCTCAGCTCTGGCACTTCAGAACTGCAGGTAAATGTGATAAGCTGGATTTTCACAAGGAGGAAGAAAAATTCCCTGCCAAGTGCAATCTACCTGAGGCTTTCACAAGGACACGGCACAAAGCACTGAATGCTGACTGATGGGCTGCACTGAGATGGAAACACTGTGCAGGAAAACAGCACAGGGAGATGGAACTCAGCTTCTCCTCCTGAAACAACTCCTGATCACAGGCATGAAAAATAATAGAGTGTTTGCTAATCTGCAGGATGACAAAAGTTTGCTTGAACTGCACCAAACACAGGGTAAATTGAATTAAAATAGGACACAGCATTAGGATTCTTGACACAGCAGGCCTAGCTGAGGAAGAAATCTAAAAGGAATACTTGGAAAAACATTTCTACTTTATGCCACACTAAGCTTGCAATGAATTTTCTGTTGTGTGTTGTACAAATGTCTTTGAAATGTTTTTTTTTTTTTTTTGGCAGAAGTGAACACCTCTAGGAAATGTCAAGGTTTTTACATTTTACACTGGCAAATCACCATGTCCTGAGGCAGCTCCCAAACCAGCCATGACAGATGGCCATACAGAAAGCATTTCCTAGATTTCAGCTAACAAATCACACCCACAGCACCTCTGGATGAGGAAAACCAAGTCCTGAAGCACCAAGCTCACTTGATTTTCCACTGCCTAGCTCTTCCATAGCTTGGATCTTCCAAAAGATCCCCATTGTCTCAGTGCTCAGCCTACCTGACAAGCTCTATGTGTTTGCTGTATAAAAACCAGCAAATCCTACAATTTTTAGCTCATATCATTTTTAAGTGAGTAGTCATTAAAACTTAAACACTTGCTCATTGCTTTAGAATCCATGGACCTGATTGATAATTAATGGCTCTGGCTATCCATAACTACTGACAGAGTGAGTCCTGTGCTAAATGCACAGTGCTCCAAGCTCATTAATTAGTAAGAGCTTCTTTAAATTCAGCAAGAAATCAACCACCAAACTGCTGAGATTGTGTGAGAAGACAATGCTGGGCAACTCCTTGTTTAGTTTACATAGACACATCAATCACCTTTTTATCATCTTTTTATTCTGATTTATTGAGCTCTGCACCAGGAGAGGATGCTTGCTTACCTCCCAGTGACTGTGACTCAACTGCAGAGCAATGTGGCCACCAGGGATGTCCAGCATTTGGGAAAACAGATGTTGCCCAAATTTGTTGTACAGCCTGCCAAAAAATTACTGGCACCTAGCAAGGTGTGTGAGGGAGAACTGTAGAATGAGTAAAGCTGCATAAACCAACATCTTTCTTTTTTAAAATAATTTGTAGAAGTGGCTTGATGCTCACTGACTGAAGGGAGCTGCAAAGGAACAAGGTCAGTAAGTGACAGCTCCTTCCAAAGGAAGTCATGCAGGGCTGGAAGCTGAAGCTGCACTAACACACATCTCAGGTAGGACAGGTTAATAAAACAATCAATTTATGGAACTTGAGCTCTGAATTTTGTATCATTTTCCATCTCAGAACAAGGCTGCTTTTCCAAACATGCTCAGATTTAATGCAAGAATGGAAATGTGCCTTACATAGGAAGGGATCACAAGAGCCCCTTCCAGCCTGACCTAACACAAACATTCCCAGCACAGCTGTTTCCCAAGAAGAATTTGCTACCTCTGATGAGATTTTTCCAGCATCTGCAAGGGAGGAGTCATTTGTGATGACCTGGAGCTGACCAAAGCCAGCCTCAGCTCTCAGTAACCACAGGCAATGCCTGGGATTAGCTGGTACCCTCAGGATTTCAGATCTGAAGGGACATCAGTGAAATTCTGAGTCACCTCCCTGGGAGAAGCACAGGAGAACAGCCCTGGGTGCAGTTTTTGGCTGTGAACACACCCCACACTCCCAGGACTCCCCTGCACACAGATGTTTGTGTGCAGAACTGTGTCTGTAGGGATGGATTTGCACATCTGTCCATACAGATACTGCACATACATCACACCTACACTATTTTTATAATCCTGTTACACATGTAAACAAGTCTCAGAGGAAAGAAAACTAGCATTCCCATATTAATCCTATTGGGCATTGCAAGTATTTCTTAAGAGCCAGGATGGTACCACAGCAGTCTGACTCCACAACAAAGTGTTTATGTAAAATATGACATCCCTGCCACAGGGAACCAAAACAACTCAGGCTGCAAGTGCAGCTTTTTCTCTCCCTTGCATTATTTATTCTCTCCACAAAGGCATCATTGGGTGTTTTTGATGTCACCACAAAACACACTACAGAAAATCCAGCCCTACCTGGTGCTGTCACTACACACACATTAAATTCAGATAAGTTAAAAAAAAATTTAAATGGCATAATATAAATTTTAGAGATGCTTATGAGATCACTAGGAGTTTAATAAACAAAAAATGTTTGTTCCCCAAAAAATTGTGATTTAGAAGGCTGTCAAAAAACAGCTCAATTTCCTTTTCACTTCTTCAAACAACTTCCATGTAATTAGTTAATTAGTATAGCAGTACCTATTTTTGAGAGAAGTGTGTCTCTTAAATCAGGCAGCATTTTCCTTTCTGTGGATTCCCAAAATTTCCAATCTCTCAATGAGGCTGAGAGGTGCAGGACAGCAATCTGAACCACCCAGAGGGGGGAATGGGATGGGCTTTAAGGTTCTTTCCAATCCAAACCATTCTGTGATTCCATGCTAAAACAAAAGCACAAAGACCCCTCTCTCCCAGAGGAGGTTTGCAGGTAATTTTTTCCAGCTTTGCTGTATGTTCTCATCTCAGCCCTGCACACATGGATGAATACC
Source organism: Agelaius tricolor (assembly GCF_023055355.1). NCBI lineage: Eukaryota > Metazoa > Chordata > Aves > Passeriformes > Icteridae > Agelaius > Agelaius tricolor. The sequence continues at coordinate 401,210 of NW_027269270.1, forward strand.
AGAATAGCTACAAGATCTCATTAATCAAAAAATAGCTGGAAAGATGAACTTGCAATCCTGGTATTTCCTCTTGAAAAAATGAGATAAATTAGGTGCACTGCCTGACTGTACTTTCAATGAACTCTTCAAATCAACACTTGCTTACCTGGAAACTTCCTGCAATCTTAAAGGTTAACTTCAACAAAAGTGTCAGAAGAGTTTAATTAGAACAAGATGTCTTGAACATACTAGGTGTGAGCTCTGTGTGCTTGAGAAATACATCCATGACATGATGGAATTTTGGAGATGGATACAAAGGAGAAATTGGCACTTTTGCTCAGAGGTGAGCAGTACATCTCATTTATGTTCACCAGGCCATGTTCTGCTTTGCCCAGTCCATAATACACGAATATTAGGATCAGTAAAAAGAAAACAGAAGTTTCTACTCCTATTCTTTAAATTGCCCAGATTTCTCCTGGCTTTATAAGCACATGCAACATGGAATAGCTCAGAGTAAAAGAGTTGCCTTTGGAAAGAGATACAGAGAGAGGAGATCTTCTCACAGCTCTTCTAAGGCAAAGGTCACCCACGTCTCCATGCCAAACCAGCTCACCACCAGCTTGCTGCACAGCACATGCACAACTTGAGGGAAATCTCAGACACAAGAAGGGAAAGATCATCTATTTTGGGGCTGTGACCACACTGTGGCCCACAAGCCCAGCAGATGGTGACTAACTCTGCTGTGTGCAGTTTGCTTTCCCAGAGAAAGCCCTTTTTGTTTGAATAACTGGCTGCTGATACAATGAGTCACTCAGCTACCTCCAGCAGCAGCTCCACCACTCTAAGAGAACTGGCTGGGAAGTGCTGAGTACAGAATGTGTGCTTGTTTAGGAACAACCTGCCTTAAATAAACCACTGACTCACCTTGTCACGCAAATGATGCTCTGCAGCCTCAATATTCAAAGGATCGTCAAAATTCAAAAGATCCTGGAAAAGAAAGAGAGAACATTGAGGGGCTCCCACTCACTGCATCAACAGGAGCCCAAAGCCCTCAGGAACAAGAAAATGGAATGAAGCAAACAGGGCAGCAGGTTTTATTTCATCATTTTTTTCACCATTTCATCATTTTTTTCATCATTTCATCATTGAATCACTGCCTCGGTGCCAAAGGTAAATGCAAATGAGTAATTTGGTAATTGGAAACCAAATCACAGAGCAATTAAATGGCAACAGCATCAGGGCATTTAAGCCCTGCTGGTGTGGGGCCCATGGCACTTCTCCCTGGAAGTAAAAGTATTTCCATCAGAAAATTAAATTTTAGAGAGCAGTCAAACTTTCAGGAGGCACAATTCCTGTTGATTTTTGTTAGAGGGCAAAGTAAACCTTGAAAAAAACTTCTGCGAACAGTGTGCTGATAAAGTGGGAGTTTCCTTAATTCCACCTCCACAGAAAAGCAATTTCACTCTCTCTGTGAAGAAGCAATTTCATTCTCTCTGTGACCTGGAGCCTGACAGGGAAGTTTGAGTGCTCTGGAAAAAACAGGGGAGTGAAAATAGAGGCAATAGTGGAAATAGAGGAAATAGTGGAAATAGAAGTAAAAGAGTGCAAAGATCCTGAGAACTAACGACATGTGAGGTCATGGAGCACAAATAGTCCTAACAAACCTCAAGCCTCCCAATTTAATCTCACATATTAACTTTGACAGGAGAAAGGGTCTAGGTTTAAAAACAATGGAGAAGAGGAATGAGCATTAAAAATAACACTGAATCACAAGTAGTAGATAAAACCAGCACTGAGATAAAAAAAAAATGGGAAGGATTCCACTTGATGAATGGAAAAATATATTTACCTTTACAAACAAACTGTAGTTTGCTGATAAATTAAATTGGAGATTGAAAGATAAATGAAACACTGGGGGAAAACCCTAAATTCCATGAGAATTAAAAATTAAAAAGGAGGGTTATACATTAGAGGGAAATCTTCAGTATCAGGCATTTCAGGAAGTCTGTACCTCTCAAGTACCTCAGCCAATGGGCAAAGAGAGAAGGGAAATGTGGCTGGGAAATTGGGATAAAAAGGAGGCTGTGTGCTCCAAAAATCTGAGAGACCCCAAGGGAAATACCCCATGGCCTCTCCCTTTATTTGAATAAAGCAAAAGGACTCTTCTGACTCCTTTTTGGACATAAACCTCTGGTGTTTGTGGATGTGTTTTCCTGACACAGCCATGACGAATCTTCATGGTCTCCTAGGCAGGACCACCTCTCTCTGCAGCTCTTTGCCCAATATTTTTATTTTTTGCAGCTCTGCCCCTGAGGATTTTGCTTCCTTCCACTTGGCATGCACAAGGGGACTGACTCTTGAAATGCAATTCACTTTTGCTGGAAAGGCAAATACTCTCCAAACTTTTACATCAATTTACCAAAGAAATTGTTGAAAAAACCAACCAAGACTTTGGATACCAGGAAATTTAAGCTTCCTTCTACACCCTGGAGTGGGTGGGGTGGTCCCTCCAGAGGAGATGACAAATGTGGCCACCAAGTTAGTGCTGCTCTTTGCTTCCTCCTGACCTTCCCACCCAGCAGCAATGGCTGAGGAAAGGAATCCCTAAAAAAGGTAACTTTTGTAAAGACTTGGAGCTTCTCTCCACTTTAAGGGCAAAAGCAGCCATTGCTTCCTGCCCTCTCCTCCATTTTCAAGGTGCTCCTGCAATTACAGGTTCCTTGCTCCCAGCAATCTTTAAAAAACACAGGAGGAAATGGGATCCCTGAATAAAATCACATAAATTCTGTGACAAGTCAGGTTTTATGCAAACAAGGAATGAGACTGCAGGGCAGCCATTAATCCCTAAATAGGTTGGTTTTTTTTAAAGACTACCAACACAATTCCTTCTCAGAGCAGTATGAATTTCTATTTCCTGCAAATCAGCAGTAGTTTCACACTGTGTGGAAGATACCTAACAATTTGTTACCAAAATATCCCCTAATATTTCTAACCAGAGTAAAATCTATGTACAAAATCTGGCATTTCAGACACTCTGGATGAGTTCCACAAACAAAAGCACAATCTGATTTCATACTCATCCAACACCCACTGAAGCCAAGGGAAATAAAGACCTAAATTTTTACAGGCAACACACGGGGTTGCCATTAGGTGATGCTGAAACTAAACCAGGCAGGAAAAAGAAAAGGGGACATGCAAAATATTCTTTTACTTACAGTAAATAAAGAGTTTAACCCCCAGACAATATCCTGCAAAGAAAAACACAGTTAGTTAGACAGGCATTTCAGGAGTTTTGAATGTGTTAACAAACCTTATTTTTTTAATAATCCATGAAATAACTGGAAACAATCTAGATTAGGAGTAATGTATGACTAATTTAAATCAAAATGCTGAAAAGGCTTTCCCATTTCATGGCCACTTGATATCTAGAAGTCAGCAGAAACCAAATACTGCATATTCAAACAGAAGGTCAGAGCTTTCTGTGTGTATTCCTCTTGCTCCTCCATTCAAGGAGAGGAGTGATACCTTAGGATTTGCCACCAGCTGAAAACTGCGCTGCTTAAAGGGTGGGTAATGAAAGTTAATTCAGCAATCTATTTTTAAATTAAAGAGGAGTCAAACAAATTCTTGAAACTGTCAACATTTTAGAGAAAAGAGGGTGAGCTGTAGTAGGAGTTCAGAGAAATACTCTTACATAAACATATGTCTCAAGTCATTCCACAGCTAAAATGCAAATTTACAATAAAGATAAAGCCTCAAAGTACCAAACTTCCTATGCACAGCAAAGAACTTCAATAAATGAGTGTATGTGAGCTTGTTTCCTGTTCTGGGCCCTGTGCTGAGGGTGTGCAGCACAGAAATCCATATCCCTGAAGGACACTGTCCAATTATGCCCTAATGAACAAGAAACAAGGTCAGCATTCCACAGCCTCTCACCATCCCATTTCCCTCTGCTCCTGCACAGACAGCCCACTCAGTTTGGCTGCTTTTGGCCTGGATTGCCAGGCAAACTGGATTCAATTTTGCCATCTGGATGGCAGCTGTCTTCTGCTAAGTTTTCCTTATCTCTTCCACAACACCTGCTGATAACAGCTGTTGAATGTCACTGCATGGCTGATAGGAACTACAGCATCCCATTGGGAGATGTGAGCCCAGAGGGAGGAGCCAAGCATTCCTAACTGGATATAATCTGGAGATTCTGGAACACCAGCACAGCTTCTGCACTGGATTCCCCAGAGGAACAGCAGCTGCCTCTTCTTCCACTGGATCTTCAGAGAAGACTCCACCCTTCTACAGGATCCTGCTCCAGCAGAACCACCCCTGACACTGCAGGAGGGCTGCTGGCACAATTCCCATTGGATTTCTACAGGATCCCTGCTCCAGCAGAACCACCCCTGACACTCCAGGAGGGCTGCAGCCACAATTCCCATTGGATTTCTACAGGATCCCTGCTCCAGCAGAACCACCCCTGACACTCCAGGAGGGCTGCAGCCACAATTCCCATTGGATTTCTACAGGATCCCTGCTCCAGCAGAACCACCCCCCTGACACTCCAGGAGGGCTGCAGCCACAATTCCCATTGGATTTCTACAGGATCCCTGCTCCAGCAGAGCCACCCCTGACACTCCAAGAGGGCTGCAGCCACATTTCCCATTGGATTTCTACAGGATCTCTGCTCCAGCAGAACCACCCCTGACACTCCAGGAGGACTGCAGCCACAATTCCCATTGGATTTCTACAGGATCCCTGCTCCAGCAGAACCACCCCTGACACTGCAGGAGGGCTGCAGCTACATTTCCAAATGAACTGCTACCAACAGGGTGTCAGGTTGTGTTCTGATTCTGGCAGTGTTGTTTTAGTTTACTGAATTGTTTATTTTATCTTTTTATTTTCTTCCCTAGTAAAGAACTGTTATTCCTGCTCCCATATTTCTTACCTGAGAGCCCCTTAATTTAAAATTTATAGCAATTTGGAGGGAGGGGGTTTACATTTTCAATTTTAGGGGAGGCTCCTGCCTTCCTCAGCAGACACCTGGCTTTTCAAACCTAGACAGCTTTGAAAACATCAATATGACAGCAGGGCTGGCACTGCCAGCCTTTCCAGCCTCAGCACCTTCCTAAGTGTGGCAAAGACAGCAACTTTCAAACGTGGCAGCAGAGACACATGAACTGCACAAAAGGGGTGACTCAGACATTTAATTCCAGTTATCTGGAAATTTTAAGATTCTAGTGCTGAGCAGTCACCCTCACTCCCAAAGAACAGCTCTGCCAGTTCCCTGGCAAGCAGGAAAAAATGAACATTTCAATTTTAATTGTTTTATTATACAATTATTTCAAAGAAGGGATGGAAATCGTTGTTTCACACTTTATTTAAGCCTCTGTGCTTGTCCAGCTGCTGGAACAGACACCAGGCATAGCAGAGGGCAGCAGAGCATGGTATTAAGGACACCTGTATTAACCCTAGGGTGAAATTATTAGTACAATGCAGTGATGTGCCAAAGTCACAGATTAAAGGAAGATTTGTTGGCATGGAGAGCAGCAAAAGGCAGGAAGGTCTCCATTTCCACTTGATTCTCCCACATCCAGGGATAAGAGAGTGCTCAGTAGCTCTGGGCAACCCCTCAGCCCCCAAAGGTCAGGAGCCCATTCCACTGCTGCCCTCCAAGGCTGTTCTGTCCTTCAGGGAGGCAGAGTTACAGGACAAAATGACATTTTTACAAGTTGCCTTCTGCCTACACCATGGAACAGCAGGCTGCAGCTGCAGAACCACAACACTGAGCATTAAAACCACCACCACAGGTACAAGGCCACCTGAGTACTCTGGGGCCTGGCCATTTCTAACTCCTGAATGCCAAACCTGCATCCCCAGGGTTACAAACTGTCCACAGCACCAGCATGGCAGAGAAGGAACAAACCAGGAGCAAGACAGTGCCTCTAAAACCCTCAAGAGCTCATTTTCTCCTTACCCTGAGCAGTGCTGAACCCCCTGCTCTGCCAGAAGCTCCCCAGACAGCAGCAGAGCTCTCTCCAGACAAAACTCCTCCTTGTCCAAGATAAGCTCCAATGCCTCATACAGGCAAATGCTGCAGCTCAAAAAGGAGATGTGATATCCTATTTTCATGTTATATAATCAATTGTTCCCAAATTCTTACTTGTTGAGCCCTGGTTTTAAAGCTTTGGGGTCCTTGACTCACTTGAGTTGGTTTTAGAGAGTTCTATTAAAAAATAAAAAAAGAAACAGCAAACAAAAAAAACCAACAAAAACCTCTGTACAGGCACAAGCTGTCAGAATGCTGTACATCTCCACTGCCATTCTAGACACCAAAAAGCATAACAGGATTACTATTATTATTGAATAATTTACCTGTGAAAGTCTTAATACCATTTTTGATGTTTCCATCTATTCCACTTTTATGATTTTATGATTTTCTAGATTCCTTTTATACCCTTGCATGGCTCCATAAGAAAATAATGCTAAATTACCACCAGAGGACAATTGCTTTTTGTAATAAGCTTGAGGCTAGGCTGGATTGAAACCTAGGATATTGAGAAAGGGAAGTGGGATGGAACAGATGAGCAAAAGTGAAGCAAGTATTTGCTATCTGAAAAACTCAACATTGTTGAACTGTAGAAATCACTCTGCACTGCTGACTTCAGCAGAGCTGCTGGCTGCAGGCAGATAAGCCCAGCCTTGATGCTTGCTTTGGGTCTTCCTAAGGAGCCAAAAGATTGTGCAAGCCCCTGAAGATCTTGTCAGATTTAACAGCTCAAAAACTTCTGTTCTTCAGTATAATAAAGCATCAGGCTTGGCTTCAAATATTTACTGAACTTGTGGCTTAAATAGCCTGAAAACTAAGTTAAGCCCATGTGCAGGAGTTTTTAAAGGTGATCTTCACAGGGAGGAGCAGAGAATGTTCAGGGTGCACACCTTGACAGTGCTGCACTCCAGTGAGATCCCACTTGTACAAGATCACATATCTGCACCTGACAAAGCTGTTTTCTTTACAAAGCTGCTGTTCTCAGACTTCTCTGGGTTTAACATCAAACTTGCAGAGGACACTGCTGAGGGGCAGCCACAGAGCAAAGCTGAGAGCCTCTGCTTTTAGCCCAAACCTGCTTTTTGTGCTGGACCTGCAGCCTGGTGTTCCAGACTGCAAGGCCAGATGTATTCTATTACCATCTGTATGGCAGTTGTCTTTTGACAAGTGGGCAGTTTGCCTTATCTCTCTCTGAGTGATCACAAACACTCCTCCCTCTGGGGGGACATTGCTGATAACAGACTATTGAATGCCACTGCATGGCTGATAAGAACTACAGCATCCCATTGGGAGATGTGAGCCCAGGGGGAGGAGCCAAACATTCCTACCTGGATATAATCCAGAGGTTTTGGAGACACCAGCACAGCTTCTCCACTGGACTTCCCAGAGGAACAGCAGCTGTCTCTCCTTCCACTGGATCTTCAGAGGAAGAATCCATCCTTCTCTACAGGACCCCCTTGCTCCAGCAGAACCAGCCCTGACACTGCAGGAGGGCTGCAGCCACATTTCCAATGGGACTGCCACCAACAGCCTGACCCACAGGGTGTCAGGTTGGGCTCTGACTCTGCCAGTGTTGTTTTAGTTCACTGCATTGTTTATTTTATCCTTTTATTTTCTTCCCTATTAAAGAACTGTTATTCCTGCTCCCATAATTTTTGTTGCCTGAGAGCCCCTTAATATAAAATTTAATGCAATTCTAGGGGTGGGGGGGGGGGGGGGGTAATTTTCTCCATTTCCTGCCTTCCTTAGCAGACTCCTGTCTTTCCAAACCAAGACACCTGGGCTGCCAAATTCCTTGAGCTGCTGTACTGGCTTCTGACCCAGCCTGCCCAGGCTGTTCCCTGGGTAGTGTCCCAGAGGTTTCCCATCAGCTCAGATGCCTTTGGGAGTCCAAGGCAGGTCTGGGATATGCAAGTGGGTTTAATTTACATTTATTGTTAGTTCAGGGTAGCCAATGATGGTGTTTGAAATGAAGAACTGGGGTGCCCAAGCACTGCAGTACCTGGTTAAATCCACAGTGGCTGAGGGGAACATGGAATAATGAGGGAAGCACACTCTGCTTCATGGCACTGCCACCACCCTGGGCTGGAGCATGGGGAAGTCAGTCAACACAGGGAAGTCAGAAGTCCAACAGACTGCTGTAAACACCCCTTTAGAATCGTCCCTTTTCATTCTGCACTATTTTTGTGCTGCATCTGAGTGAAAAGTTACACTAAACCCCTGCCCACAGATTTATTTACAGCATGCCAAACGAGCAGAAAAAACCTGCTGCTGCAGCAGTGTCTGAAGTTCAAGAATCCTCAAAATCCTCAATGCAGCTTTTGAAACAGCCTCTCCTGAGGCCAGGGAGTCTCAAAGCTTTGCATTTCTAGGAGGTCTTAACTGAGTCACTGATCTTGCCAAGGGACAGTTCTCAGAGCCACTTCACAAAAGCAATGCCACTGAAACCATGCCACACACGGGGCTCAGAAAGACAACCACAAACACTTCTGGAGAGTGAAAGCAAACATGGAAATTGCAAGTTAGGATTAAATTAAAATTTTCCAGTTTACCTCACTGTTTTTGAGGTATGGAATTAATTAAGATTAAATTAAGATTTTCCTTTAACAGGCAAAGTATATTTAATACATTAATTTAAGAAGAGAGCAAACCAGACAAAAGCACCTAACAAACTTCCAATCAAAGAAATTCCCTTAAGGGATCCAAGAAGCATTTCTGATCTAACAGACTGAACAAAACAAAGCTCATTGCTAAACAATTCTTTATAAACAAACAATTTAACCCAGTCAGATGAACAAAAGGAGCAGCAGTCATTTATACTAGCACATGTCTGAGGCAATTTTTTTTGGTTTGTGTAAAAAAGGGCTGGAAATGCCACTCTGAAGTCCAGTATGCTCTAGTCCAGGCCAGCTCCTGGGGCAGCTCTCTGCTGTCCTGTCTGCCTATTCACCACCTCAAGGTGGTTTTCCTTTTCCTTTTCCTTCTTCCACCATCTCTTAAAAACAAGCCCAGATTCTTCCTCTCTTCACTGCAGCCTAAAAAACCAAGCACACTGGATCCCACCCTACCAACTAATCACTGGTGCTGGGGATCAAAAACAAAAATTTTCCTTCCAGAGACATAGGCACTTTTTAGCTTATTAAAAAGCTTCTTCTCTCCTAAACTGCCATCTCCCAAATAAATTCTCTTTTTATATTTCCTCTCCTGCTCCTCTCTAATCTTGCAAAAGTTGAAAAACATTGTTTCCACCTAGAAAAAGGTGATAAAATGAATGCCACCTTTCTTCAGCCACCCACAAAAGCCACCTCAGCTGTCATGTGTCTGTCATCCCTGCCTGTGCTTCCCACCCAAACACAGCAGCAGCTCCCACAGGGCTCTGGGTAACCTAAAAGGCACAAACTGCTCCAGTTAGCAAACACAAAACCAGGAGGAAGGTTGCAAAAGCATTCCTTTTGTACTGAAATATAGGAGGGGAAGGCAAACAGGACCAATGTGCTGCCCTAGAGCAGGGCAGCTGGGGGGTGCCAAGCAAGCAGAGCACTCCTCTCCCATCCCTCACTCTGTCACTGACTCCTCGACCCCTGTCCCGTGGTTACTGCAGGACAAGTGGATAATCCTGGGGAAACTGTTGCCTGGGGAATTCTCTGTAACTTCTTCATGAACTACACCACAGCAATCTCAGCACTGAAGCCATCACCCTCTGGAGACCACTCTGCTCAGTGCATTAAATTGAATATTCAGAAATGAGCAGTTTGGGGAGAACAAGCATGGGTTAATTACAATTACTGAGGTATCTCAGCTCGCCTCACTCACATGCCCATAATAACAGCTACTGCACCTACACCAAAGATTTGGCTTTGCCAGGGGACATTAAAGAGAGAAAAATTTTACTAAGCATTTCTGAAGCAAAAGCTATTAGAAGACACTCAGCTCTATATTTTCACCAGCTTGGGCATGTATGGAGGAGAAAGAAATAAATCACCTCTTAGAAAACTGATAAAGCCAATTTATAATGAAGTCAAAATACAACACAATATCTCTTTGGAAAAATATTTCCTGAAGCTTATTTCAAGAAAAAAACTGAATGCCAGATCCGCACAGAAGATTGTCTTCAGCAGTTCATAGCTTCTTTTTTCAAAATACTGGGTCTGAAGTTGTTATCTAGAGCTTATTCAATTTTTAGAGGTGAGGAAGACACATAAAAAGACCAACTCCAAAAGAGGATTTGAATAAATCAATAGCTGTACAATGTTATCATAATGTTGAGAAAAACAGCCTGAGCAACAAGAATTAATGTAACATAAAGCATGCAGGTTTCTTTTTTCCCTTCATGCTCAAGACAGTGACAGTTACTTTACTGTCTGCTCCAAATGCTCCTCTACACTAATTACAGATGATTTTGACAGCAGACCATCTATTTTCCTTGAGATGATAGGTGAAACTTTTGTACTTTCAAAACTCCTCAGGTTGATGCTTAAACATTGAGGTAAACTGGGAAAATGAAGTCAGGACCCTCTGATTTATTTCTCCAAGAGATGAGTTTGACATTTGAATAATTCCAAATGAAGTCATTCCAGTGCCTGAAGATAAGGGCAGAACCAGTGAACCAAACAGGACAAAATGCTGCCATTTAGTATTAAAACATTAATTAAATAAGCAAGGCTCCTAAGGATCAACTCCAAGTAGCAATAGTTTACTGGAAATGAGTCTTAATTCCTTTTAGATCAGGTAATCTAATAGCACAGACAGATATTTATTAGCCCAGGATCTGGAGTTATGGGAGAGAAATTCCTGAGAAAACAGTGGTTTCCTGGGGGAGGGCATGAAAATCTGTCTGCAGATCTGTAGTTTAAGATCACCTGGATGTTTCCTGCTCCTGGCTCTCCCGAGAGCAATAACACAAAAATGACAAAACCCAGCACTTGGAGCTATCTCAGTGAAAAAGTGAACTGCACATAACACCTAACAAACATGGAAAGGCTCCAGAAAACAGCCCAGCTAGCTGAGCCCAGTGATCTCTGTGAGAACACAGCTATAAAAAGAAAAAGGACAAATATTCCCTGTGAACATCCATCATATCTTTTTAAACACTGGCTTTTCTGTTCATATGCTCAGCCCTCCACAGAGTTGCCCAAGTGTGCTTTGATTATTTTTAAGGTCCATCCATCAGGCAGTGATTTATGAACCCATTTCCTGCTGCATTTAGTTAGAGGTAACTGCAGAAGGAGCCTGACTTCTAGAACCAGTCAGGCATTTAAAATACACATCCACCTGTTCAGTTCTTAAAATCAATCACCTGAGATCTTTGCAGAGCAAAATGAAAACAAGCATTTAGGAAAACTGAGGAGTATTAAGGAGAACTAACTGAGCTAGGCAGGTGATAATCCTAGCAAATGAGGCACATGTTGGGGACTAACACGAGTCACTGAAGCACTATGGAGTTTGAAATTGAAATTACTGAAAGGTACAAAGCAGAGAAACAGCAACAGTGTGAAGTCATGTGAGGTATTTAAAAGCTGGTACTTCCAATGACATTAAAAAAAGCCCTGAGAACAGAACAGAATTAAAGCCATCTATCTGCTTTCTGCCTAGGAAACTTTAATTTTGACCATCAAACCTAAAAACAGGAGAAAAGCAAGTTCAGACACTCTGAGCAGGGCCCAAAGTAATTGCAGCAGTCTGCAGCTTTGTGAAAAAGCTGCTTTAGAGAGGAAAGTGTGCAATAAAGTGATGCAGAGTGTGACAGAATGGAGACTGAAAGGTAAATAAGTTCCTGTTGCTAATTCAGGTTTAGCTACAAAGGAGCAGAAAATGACACAAAGATCAGGTGGGAAGCACTGCAGCAGTGCTCACACAAGCCACAGCCTGGAGACCAATCACTACCAGAAATTCTCTAAGGGTTTGGGATTCTGGAGTGTTTCTATGAATAAAAAGAAAGTGATTTTAAAAGTGTATGTATATATATATAGACAGGCTGGCAGGGTTTTAAACCTGTTTCAGGGTAAGAGCCCAACTCTGCTCAGAACCTGATTTCAAAAAAGCATCTCATGCAGGAATTCAGAAATAGTACATTCTTTATTTCCCTCTCTCACACACAGGCTGCTCTTCACAGTGGTCCATGGAAATGTGTTCCCAAGCACAAAGAAGGGAAAAAAAGATAAAGCTCAACACTTGGTAACCTGAGGAGAATTCAATCATGGATGAGATGACACCAAGTGCAAAAAACTGCTGGGAAACAAAACTGAGTTAGGTCTTCCCCCCCTAAAGAATCCTCCACACTGCAAAAAAATACAGTTTGTCAGGTAAGTTTTCCAGACAATTTAACAGATTTTCATTTTTATTTCAGCAAATTTTTTTATGTTTCTACTCATTTGATAATTAAAAAAAAAAATTAAAAAGGTCATAGCAGTTGATTTTGAAGGATTTTACATGTAAGAGCTCTGCTGTCACCACAAGGTGAGACACAGCTAAAAATCTGAGCCTTCTAAAGGGTTAAGCACACAAGCCCCACACATGCAGCTGGGCTTCTCATGTGTATTCTCTATTTGAATGGCTTCTCTAATGCCCTTGGAAGAGTTTTTGTGGCAGAAGGACATGCTCACTCTCAATTCATTTTTAGGAGTAGTTCAGAGTGCTTTATTGGGCAGGGCTGGGTGCTATTCCTCCAGAAAACCAGGCTGATTTCATATTATTGACAAGTTAAACACCGACTTTCAAGTCCATAACAGGCCAAGACTGGATTCCTGCCCACAGAGCTTCTGTGCAAATTCTCCCTGTTCCCCTTGTGGTGATGAAAAGCTGTAAAAAGTGAGCTCACAACTGTGGTGCTTCAATGTTCAAAAATTTAAAAATCCAAGGAGAACATCTGATTTTTCTCTTTTTGAAATTAAGCTACTACTTCCTTTTCTCTTGCTGAATCTTTCATTTCAACAACCACAGTAAAAGCTCCAGTCTTTTGGGTTTCTTCTCCACTTGTATTAATTTTTAAGCTTAAAACTTCCTCTGAATGAAAATACAGGAACAGAACTAGTTAACTTAAATTATTCAGTGCCTTGATTTAACCTGAGGTGAAAACAGAAACAAAGGGCAAAACAAAATCACACTAACTGATGGAAAAACAATAGGGAAAGAGTGCTTAAGAAAATCCACAAAACAACACACTCATTTTACTTCCAGAAAGTCACATGCTCACCTCAGCAGAGATTTTACAGATGAAGAAAGTCACAAATCTCATTCACAGTGCCAAAGAGCAAACCAAGTATCAGATAAAGGTCATTTTCAATTTGTTTTTTTGAAAGAGACAAACACCTGATGTGTACCCTTTACCCACCTAATGCTGTTAAAGCTCTGCAAGAAACAATTTTGGCAGCATTCCTTGGAACAGCAACAGGAAGATAAATGCCCTGCTCTGCTCAGGGCTCTGCACTGATTTTGTCTTGTCAAGAGTATCAATCCCATGGAAATTACTGGGGTTATGGATTGCTGTACACAGGATGCTCTTGTGTTTGCTGCCTGGGTGAAAACCAGCACACCTTACAGAGTGTGGGTTCTCTGAGTCACAGCAACCTCCAAAACCTTGGAGCAGAGCAGGATTTGTGCAGCCACCCCAAAATTCCCCAAATATTTCTACAATCAGCACTGTACCTGCTCCACTGCTGCCAAAGACAAAAAACCCTCACCACAAAAACCTCCTCTTGGGCAAACCACATGAGCTGATTCTTTGCAAGGCCAGGAAAGGGTTTTTAAAGATGTATTTATTTGGAAGGACACATCCAAAAGGAAACAGTACCTTTAAGGTTCTAGTTGGGGCCCAGCCAGTGCCATCAATTGAGTGTTCTCTCAATAAACTGGAAAAGAAAAACACACACATTACACAGAGCAACTTCTGCTTCAATTGTCTTTGTCAGAAAACTCCTCAGAAACCATCAGGAAGTAATTGCAAGATAAGATCTAATTCTTGCACTATTTATATCCAGGTAATGGAATTTTAAACCCCAGGAGTTGGGATGTCTGCCTAAAATTACCTTCTCCACAGTGTCATTACAGAACTCCCCATCTGAGCCCAGCCTCTGTCAAAACACCTGAATTATTCTCCTCCAGCAGCACAAGTGTGACAGAAATGCTTGTGACAGGCTCAACACTGAACCCTTTTTTTAATCCCTGATGCATTTTAGAACATGTTCATCTCAGGTGAAGAGACAGCCTTGCAGGGTGACCCATCTCTCACCAAAATTGGCACAAACCAATTTTAAAAAGGGTGTTTTGGGGAGGGATAGTTAATTAGCAAAGAGAGGATCATCCTCTATTCTGTGAAAGGACTTCAGCTTCCTACAGGTAAAGATAAGAAACAGAGAGAGCTTTAGTCTGTCTGCTCTGGAGGGAAAATTTCCTTATAAAAAATATATAAAATTATATAAATATTTAAATATAAATATATAAGATATATTTATATCTTATATACTTATATATATGTATAATATATATTTTTATATATTTATATCTATATAGGATATAACAATATATATATCTCATATATAAAATATATATAATATATTAAAATATATATTATATAAAATATATAAATATATAAATAAATATATTATATTATAAAATAAATATTTGTTATATTTCTAGATATTTTATAAAAATAATATATATGTTAGAAAATATAACTTGAAATTTAATATGACTATGAGTATATAAAATAGAGAATTTCCTAGATGCACACATCCAGTATAGATCTACCATATTATGGTACATATCAAGCCCAGTGAAGCTGCTGACCAATTTGCAAGTGGAAACCATTGAGGTGTTCAGGCATTTCTGGACCTTTCAGATCCAAACCTCAGCAGTTATGAGGAGGACATATATTGGGGATCAGAGCACAAGTGAGAAATAAGCTGAAGTCTTGCTCAGAAAAGTAATAATCTGAATGAAAACAATGTAAGAAACTCCTTGAAGCATCATTTCACAATCACACCTTGCTCTGTAAGGAGTCAGCAAAAACAACTCAAATAGCTAAGCACAGAAATTCCCCACCAGCAGCAGCTTCTGCTACTGAAATGACAGGGTTAAAGTGAAATAGTTTAACTATAAGACTTTAGCAATTCCCAGGCTAACATGTATTAAGTCATTTTTAAATTACAGTAGATGATTAGACCATACAGGTTATGTAGTTATTTAATGAACATGGCAAGTTTATATGCAAGGAAATTCAATCCTTGTTCAGTGCAGAGATCCTAGGAGCAGGATGATAACCTGGACAAGCCCATTCCACCTTAAGTGTGCTGCTCATCTCATTGCTGTGCCTTTCCAAAGATAAAATATGCCATTACCACTTGTGCAACGTTCAGAATAACATCTTGTGGCTGCAGTTTGTCTCCATAGGACAAAGGCAAAAAAAGCTTTTTGTCTGTTCCTTATCAAACTGCGTGGCAGCGCTTCCATTTGCCTCTCCATCCACCTGACTGGGAAATTCCAAGTGGGGGGGAAGTGAACACACTAAATAAAGTCAGAAAATATTCAGTGCCAGAGCACCTGAGCATGAGCTAAGCCTCATGGCCTCAGAGCTCTCCTGGCACAGCTCCAGCTGGGACACCACAGCCAGGACTGAGGAGACACCTGCACCTCTCTGAGCACTCTGGCAGGAAAGCAGGGAACACACATGTCACAGACATATTTTCTGAAAAATCCTTTCATTAGGATTTTTCTTTTCTCTTGAGAAGCTTCAGCTTCTCCATGGCTTGCTGCTTTGCAATGTGATTTGGAGAATTGTTTACCCAGCATGTGAAATTGTTTTTACTTGATGACCAATGACAGTTACCTGTGTTGAGGCTGTGAGCAGTCACAAGATTTTATTATCATTCCATTCCTTGCTTTCTGATGAAATCCTTTCTTCTATTCTTTAGTATAGTTTTAGTAGATAATTTTTTTAATATAATATAAATCATAAAATAATAAATCAGTCTTCTGAAACATGAAGTCAAGATTCTCATCTCTTCCCTCATCCTGGGACCCCTGTGAACACCACCACAGAACAGAGGTGTGCTTTGGCTTCACACTCCTCATTTGCTGATAGGGTTTGTTTTTAGAGCAGCACCTTCTTTCTTCTACAGATTGGCAATGATCATTAAACCCCTCAACAGAACCTTTCCCCAGATCTAAGGAGATCTCCCAGCTTATGATTACAAATCATACATCAGCCTGGGTTCCATGGGCAGAGTGCACAATCACTGCTTTTGAACTTTCAGTAACCAAAACAGCCCCTGATGTGACCAGTCAGCTGCTCAGCTTTCATTTCAACAAACACCTCCTCATTCTGGGACTAACTCCTGCATGGCAGAAAGCTTTGAGGAATTGTTTGCTTTTTAAATGAAGGCATCTTTTAAAAAGCATCTCCTGAAAGTGGCAACTGTGTGATTGCAGTAAGTGTAAAACCTTCTGAAGCTCCAGCTGATCCAAGCTGCAGCTTAAGTGACAACAATTTACTGCAAGGGAAGATCAGACTGGAGAAAACTCCACTTTTTCTATCTACATGTGCAGTGGTGATATCCAGTATGGGCCAGACCTAATTAGGATCTGTCATTAATAATAGGGCCCAGGTAACTCCTCATTTGCTGATAGGGTTTGTTTTTAGAGCAGCACCTTCTTTCTTCTACAGATTGGCAATGATCATTAAACCCCTCAACAGAACCTTTCCCCAGATCTAAGGAGATCTCCCAGCTTATGATTACAAATCATACATCAGCCTGGGTTCCATGGGCAGAGTGCACAATCACTGCTTTTGAACTTTCAGTAACCAAAACAGCCCCTGATGTGACCAGTCAGCTGCTCAGCTTTCATTTCAACAAACACCTCCTCATTCTGGGACTAACTCCTGCATGGCAGAAAGCTTTGAGGAATTGTTTGCTTTTTAAATGAAGGCATCTTTTAAAAAGCATCTCCTGAAAGTGGCAACTGTGTGATTGCAGTAAGTGTAAAACCTTCTGAAGCTCCAGCTGATCCAAGCTGCAGCTTAAGTGACAACAATTTACTGCAAGGGAAGATCAGACTGGAGAAAACTCCACTTTTCCTATCCACATGTGCAGTGGAGGTGATATCCAGTATGGGCCAGACCTAATTAGGATCTGTCATTAATTATGGCCCAGGGTAACTGCAGTCCATAAAGCACAGAAAAACTCCACTTTTCCTGCCCAGAACTGCTACACTTGACCACAAGTTAACTGTTTAGAATGTTTCAATCCAGGGATGATTGTCAACCCACACATGCCACAGCATGAGCTGTATGGGGGGGAAAGCACTGATGAAGATGATTTTCTGCTTTTAAAAATAACTGAAGCTATTTTCATGCAAAGACTCTTGTGTAAGTTGATTGCAGACACTATACATAGAATGCATTCTCTAACAGGCAGAAAGCAATTTAGTTATTTTAGTTTTTCCATAGAATGCCAGACATTTCCAGGGTTTGATATGTAGAGGTACCTGACAGTCCAAAGTGTTTCAGAGCAGATGCTGAAAGAATGCCTCCACTTCATTAGAATTATGATGCTCCAATCACCACATTCATCTCTTATAATTAAAATAATTTCCAGAGATGGAAAAGCTGTGGCTGCCCCATTCCTGGAAGTGCTCCAGGCCAGGCTGGATGGGTTTTGGAGCAGCCTGCTCTGCTGGAAAATGCCCCTACCCAAGGCAGGGGGGGAATGGGATGAGTTTTAAAGTCCTTTCCAAGCCCAACCACTCTGTATTTTATGAATGTGAGGCTTTACTTCTTTACAGAAGATGCTGTGCTGTAGCTGGAGCTCCAGCTCTGCTTTGGTGCCTGGTATTTATACAAACACCTCACCTGCTCACTCCTTTACCTGCACTCAGAACATTTCAATTTCTTAATGCTGATGAGCCTGACCTGCCTGGGAAGGGCAATAAAAAACTTCATTTTCACCAAGACTTTCAACACAGCACTAAAATGATTCTTCCATCTAGAGGAAAAAGTCAGCTTCTCTTTAAGCAATGATTTGCTACACATGGTGACAAGCAAGCAGGATTTTCAGAGCAGCTTTCAATCTCACTTATGGGCTTTGCTTCTGCTTCATCTGCTTTTTCTTCTGTGTGCTATTAACTTGAAAAATGACAGGCAGGCTTCTCACTTCTGTTTCAGTTTGGTTTCTGGCCAATTTCACCATCAGGTGTTGAGGATGAAATTGCAAAGTTTCACAAATTCATTTGGAAGAGGAAACATTTACTATCAAGGCAAGAGAAGCCTCTCTAGCAATGTAAAGTTTTCAGGTTTCATATCCTGACCCCAAACCTGCTTTGTTATAACTGGCACATGTGTCTTATCACTGGATATTAAATATTGCAATTAACAAACAAAGAATAATTACTGTCAAAGTTTAAGGAACATTTTTCCTTCCTTTTTGAAATAAAAAGAATTTTCAAGCTCTTAACACACTTGGCATTAAATGGTAAAGCCTCCCTCAGGGCCTGAGGATGATTCAGTTATGAGGGAGGCAAGAAAAAAACCAAATACATTTTATTTAGGATAGAGTTGATATTTTTACCCCATTTTTTGTTCTACAAGTAAAACAAAGTACTAACTCTGAACCTGAAAACCCAGGCTCTCCATGGTCCTACAACACAGCAATAATGAGACTTTCAGTAGGTTTTCATGCTCCTAAAAGTGAAATGCAGAATCAGCACAAAAAATACTGTCAGGACAGTTACATCCAATATTTGATCAAACAGAGAAACCTCCAAGGTTAAAAAACTCCAACAGAATGTTGTTCCTACCTTAGGCAGATTTCTCCTGTCTCTGTAATGTTTGGGTGCCAGATTCTTGTCAAACATTTTACCTTTGGAGGCTGCCAGGAGAGAAAACAAATTACTGGGTTATCCTTTAAGAGAAAAGCCTGTTATAACTCATAAAACAGAAAAAGGCAAATAGATTTGTATGGATTTGTATGTTTAGGGTAACAATGCATCATCTACAAGAGTCAAAAGAGACTTCCCTGCCCTTTTAGCTTTTCTCAACTCTTCATAAAAACCAGGCTGGTATTAGGATTTTCCTTAGAAAAAAAGAAATTTTAAGAAAGCCAAGAAAATTTATTCCTTCATGGAAAACACTCTAAGTCATTCAGTTTCTTCATACTTAACTGTTAAGACAATAATTTAAACCAAAAAACTTCACCAAGGCTTGTCCAAATCAGGGATTTGTTAAAAAAACAGAAGAGGATACAAAGATAACAAAATAACTAATAATAAATAATAAATAACTAATATTAAAAATAAATAAATAAATGATAAAAAATAAATAACTTATTTTAAATACAGACCCTCCTGTTCAAAACTGAACAGCTGAATTTGAGGCACTAAAATGAAAAGCCACAGGCAAGACCACCAAACTTCTGAATGTCATAGTGGGGTTCTGAAGTACAGCTTTTTCAAGTACAATCTCCTCTGCTCTAGTTTTGTGAAGTAAATAAAGAGTGGGACATAAAAATGTCAGTAGCTTAGCAACAGCACGTTGCTGCATCCCTGCTCTCGCCACTAGGACTTGCAGCTTTCAATCAGGCAGATTATTTCTGATGGGAAGTGTCCTGGAATCCATCAGCTCACAGCAGCACCTTGCAGAACTTCAATTAAATCCCAGATTATAAATGTGGAGTCATCTCTCCCTCCACTTTTTCCAAGCATGTCTTCAATCAAGAGGCAAAGCAGCTCCAAGAGCTGCATTTGTATGGTAGCATCATATGGTTTATCTCACTTTGTTCCCAACTTCCCAATTACTTTTTTAAGAAATTTTTTAATTTAAGACTCCTTGGAAGAGGTAAGAAAATATGCATGGCACTGAGACCCCAAAAACAGACCTAAGAGAGATGTTCTAGAAAAAAAACCACTGATCAGCACAACAAATCTGGGATTGATAATGCAGATTTTGCCTTTCCTCCACTTCATTTCTGTGCAATAACTCAAGGAACATCAGTCATTAAGTGGCACAACAAATCTGGGATTGATAATGCAGATTTTGCCTTTCCTCCACTTCATTTCTGTGCAGTAACTCAAGGAACATCAGTCATTAAGTGGCTCACAGAAAACAGCCTCAATCTTTTTAACCTCCAAAACACCTCAGAAGTTTTCTAACAGCACAAGCTTTTCATTAGCTACACTTTCACATTGTTTTGAAAGATGGTGTCTAGTTCTCAAGCAAGGCAAAGCAGCAGAATTTATTCCATGCCATTAGATCAAGATAAAAGAGTAAATTTCTACCATATGCACCTTCAAACAGGGAATGTATTGATGAGTCAAAAAAAAGATTTATGGAAACTCTTAAAAAAATCCCCAAATCCTCACAGTGAATTAACTTGTGTCTCATTTTTTGTACTGTGGAAACAAAAGAATTCCTTTATCCTTTCAAAGTGATTTTCACTGCTCTAAGTTAGAAAAACCCACTCCTGACAATAAGACAAAGGTTTTTCTCTCTCTCCTTTTTCACTTTTAGACACACAGGACAACTGCAGCACCACCATAAAATTCATCTTCAGACAAAAACCTCACCTTGGAACTTCTTCCAAGTCATTTTTGAACCCTCCCTGGACCAGCAGGTCCAGAGATTTCCTCAGGATGATGTTCTGTGAAATTCTGCACAACAGAGCTCCCCAAATCCATTCATTTCCCTGCTCAAACTCCTCAGGTAGATGCAGCCTCAGCTGGGGGGCACAGCAGTGACCACATTCACTTCCTTCTCCATTTTCAAGCAGCCACTTCTGCTCTGGGATGCTTTATTTAAAATGAGCAGTTTTGGTTCTTGATAAATCAGCACTCTAAAGAGACAGGTGTACCAACAGATCTTGTATCCTTTTTTCAGTTTTTATAGCTTAGGTATTTAATTTGATCTCTCCACTAGTGAATAAATTTACCTGGAGAAGGAATGTGGCTCCTGAGAGAAATGTGGAACCAAAGGTATTTGAAAAGTCTTCTCTGGACACCAGCTAATCCCAAAGCTAAACCATTCTCTTAAACCAGCCTGCAAGTGCAGCTCCTCTCTTGGCAGTTTGTAAAAAACCATTTTACCCAGGAGGAAGGACAGCAGAGGGACACAGGTTTCCCTAGAGAGGATACAAGTTCCTGGGGGTGAACTACACTCCAGCCCTGAGATATTTCCTGCCACTTTCCAGCAGCAGTTTCTGCAGAACTGCTCAGACTGGCTGAAACTGAGCACTACACCCAGCAAAGCACTGAGAGGTTTGGCTGCAGGCCACAATACCAGATCTTCCAAATTGTTCCTCTTTATTTAGTTTATGCTCCTCCACTACACCACAATTCCACAGATCCACTCCTTTGGCCAGTGCAGGTGTGTGTCCCAGCCTTGCCTGTGGGCTGAGAGCCCTGGCAGGTCTGCAGAGCCCTCCTGAAAACAGGAGAAAACTCTGTCAGTCCCATTCTGCCTGGCAGGAAACCAACCACAGCCTCAGCATAATTCCCTCAATATTTGGATTAATACTACATTGATAACCCGACCACAATCAAACATTCAACCTCCTGCATTGTTTCAGAACTTTTTATTTTTGTATTGGATAAGAGGTGCTCAAATTTAAAAATATTTAATTAACACTTGCTGTAGATTTTCCTGCCTGTGTTGAGCAGGGAACAATACCAAACCAGACACTTTTTAGTTATGGAAACTGAGAATCAAAAAACTCAGATCAAACACTTTCCTTCGGCAGTGTTGTTTGGGTGAACAACTGGAATACAAAAATCAGAGGAAATAAAATGAATACACAGAAGTTATTAAGGGTGACCTCTGCCACAGTATGAAATTCTTTGGTAAAGTTAAGGGCAACTTCAAACATCCCACAACCAAACCCACACAGCTGCAAACACTACCTAGCTGTGACTGCCACTACTACACACAGATGATGCTGGATTTAGGCTCAGCTGAAGAGGAACCAAAGATCTTCCCTGAAACTCTTCTCCAGGATCCTCCCCTACACATTCCTCAGCCTCTCTGCAAGAACTCTGAACCACCAACACCAAAGTAAGACACCAAAGCAGAAGAATGTGAGGGAAAATTACAGATTTTTTACCTTTTGGTCCACTTATTTCACTCTTAGATTTATAACTTTTTAATGAGAATAATCATTAAATGCAGGTGTCATGAATAATTAACGGGAGAGAGCAGAACCTCAGCCAGAAGGGAAGGACACTCAGGTTTGGCTCATCTGCACTTCCAAGAGCTTCTGCCAGACAGTTGCAGAGATTTATTTTATTAAGAGACAGAAGATCCTTTCTCAATGCCAAGTTCCCCCAGAAGTCCTGTTACCTGCAAAGAAAATCTAAAATGACAACTATGAGACTAAAGATAAATACTCACCACCATATTGTAGGCATCAGGAACTTCAGTTTCAAACTGAAACTTTCCCCCTTGGTAATAGCCCTCATCTAGAAAAGGGAAAACAAGGCAAATAGTTAAATAAGAGAAAAACACCAAGATTGAAACAACAGCACAGGATTATTACCATCAAACACTTCAGCTGCCACCTAACCCAAGCAGTGTGTGAGCATTGTGTCCTCCTGCACTCCCAACATTTCTACAGCAGAAATTTGAAGTCAGGAGAGCCAACAGTCCCAGAAAAATCCCCCATCCTGACCACAGGAACAGAGACACCCAGCTGGAGGAACCTTGCACTGAACTTCTCACTGTGGGAAGCAAATCCTGGCACGTGGCAGGCAGCACCACATCAGTGACCCTTGGAATGAGCTGGAGAAATTTTGCAATTGCTAATGCATTGCTGGATGCTGCTCCAGGACTGAGCACATCTTCCCAAACTTGTGCTGCTAAAGCATTGCTAAACCCTGCTCCAGGACTGAGCACGTCTTCCCAAACTTGTGCTTCTAAAGCATTGCTAAACCCTGCTCCAGGACTGAGCACATCTTCTCAAACTTGTGCTGCTAAAGCATTGCTAAACCCTGCTCCAGGACTGAGTACATCTTCTCAAACTTGTGCTGCTAAAGCATTGCTGGATGCTGCTCCAGGACTGAGCACATCTTCTCAAACTTGTGCTGCTAAAGCATTGCTAAACCCTGCTCCAGGACTGAGTACATCTTCCAAACTTGTGCTGCTAAAGCATTGCTAAACCCTGCTCCAAGATTTAACACATCTTCCCAAATTTGTGATTCTAAAGCATTGCTAGATCCTGCTGCAGCACTGAGCACATCCTCTCAAACTTGTGCTGCTAAAGCATTGCTAGATGCTGCTCCAGGAGTGAGCACATCTTCCAAACTTGTGCTGCTAAAGCATTGCTAAACCCTGCTCCAGGACTGAGCACATCTTCCCAAATCTGTGCTTTCCAAAGCATTGTAAAACCCTGCTCCAGCACTGAGCACATCTTCCCAAATCTGTGCTTTCCAAAGCATTGCTAAACCCTGCTCCAGCACTGAGCACATCTTCCCAAATCTGTGCTTTCCAAAGCATTGCTAAACCCTGCTCCAGGACTGAGCACATCTTCCCAAACCTGTGCTTTCCAAAGCATTGTAAAACCCTGCTCCAGCACTGAGCACATCTTCCCAAATCTGTGCTTTCCAAAGCATTGTAAAACCCTGCTCCAGCACTGAGCACATCTTCCCAAATCTGTGCTTTCCAAAGCATTGCTAAACCCTGCTCCAAGACTGAGCACATCTTCCCAAATCTGTGCTTTCCAAAGCATTGTAAAACCCTGCTCCAGCACTGAGCACATCTTCCCAAATCTGTGCTTTCCAAAGCATTGTAAAACCCTGCTCCAGCACTGAGCACATCTTCCCAAACCTGTGCTGGCAACCCTGGTGAGTAGTACAATGCTGTGTGCAAGGAGTTTCAGAGTGTCCTTCAACAAGGCAAGCAGGCTCTTTCACTGTCATTATCTTACTGGGATGTATCTGCTAGGAACATGTCTGCCTCTCTGCCAAACTCAGTACTGAATTATTAAAATGGCTAGATTTTCAAATATGACATATTAAAAGCATTTAAACAGGGCTAATAGAATGGGATGCCAGAGAGACTGCAACTCTTGAAATAGCTGTGCTGCTTGGAAGCTGAAATGCTTGCAAGTGATCTGAAATGCCCTGGCATTGCCATTACTGAGGTTTCTCATTAAAAAAAAAGGAAACAGGTACCCAGCCCACAGTGAGGGTTTGAGACATCTGAGGGATGCTCTGGCTCAAAGCACCCTGAGCACTCCAGCCCTAGTGAAGGCCAGGAGGGATGGTTACCATTATATGATGCAGCTTTTTTATATTTCTTAAACCAACACTGCAAGGAAATGTTCTGTGAAACAATCCAGACTTTACAGAAAGACTAAGAAGAATTTTACTATTATCTGGCTTGTTCCAAACCACAATAAAAACCCCTAGCTTGTCTACTGTAGGGCATCAAAATCCTCCTTCAGGTTGCTGCCTCCTGATCTGCTTTTTAAATCTATTCTCCGTTCCCACTCCAATTCAATTCTGAAGTGAGCTGGATTTATTAAGCAATTTTAGGCATGCTATGCTTTACCAGGAAGTAAAGGGACATGCACTGATTTTTCTAGGAAAAAAAGCAAGAGAAAAGCATTTCTCTTTTGTTGTTAAATATACAGAGACAAAAATCAGTGAACAAAGCCTTTACTGAAGAACAGGAAGTAAGAGGTGAGTTACAGGGATAGCCTTTGGTAAAACTGCTGCCTGTCAAATGTGCAATGCCCTCAGAGTGAGACACTGCTCCAGAAAGGAATCCTTGGAAAATGGTCCAATATCCCCAGGAGCTCTAACACACATTTATCCAACAGAACACAGCTGACTGCACTTTATCCACCATCTAGCATTAGAATACATTTGAAGCAAGTGTCAGGAATGATCACATTTCCAAGTACAGAAGTTCTTTTCCTTGGCTTAATTTCACTAGTTCCTTGATTGGCTGGGCTTGGAGCAAAGCATGCAGCAGCTCTTCACATTCCACCCCTGCTAAAATGAAATAAATGCCTGCTGATGGATGTATCCATCAGTGTTTTATGTCAAAGAAAATCCCCAGGTTTAATGAACACTCACTGCAATGGCTGTCCAACAGAAACACTCAAGAACTTTCAGATCAGGTCTTCCTCCAAGACAATTCAATATTCATCACTGCCTCACATTACAACTCATTTTATATTCTGGTTTTACACCTTGTCACCAATCACTAACTGGGTAAGCTACTGGCTCTGCTATCAAATTAGCAAGGACATAGTTACACAATTAGGAGAGCAAGACATCTCTCCTCCCCTCTTTTATACAATTGTGCCTCTGTGCTCCTAAAGCAACAATCAAGCTACTCATTACCAGTCACTCAAATATATATTAAAAATTCTGGAGAGCCTCAGTACCCAGCCAGAAATCTTGCACTGCATTAACAAGATAATTCACAATGAAGTCATCTTTCAGCATCTCAAGTAAATAGGTTCTCAGACTGAGAGAGAAATCCTCAATTTTTTAGGCATGGAAAAGTGGTGGGAAAAAAGTCCTGGCAGAGTTAACAGTGAGGAAAGAGCTATAAATAAACCCATCAAATGGAACAGCTTTAACACATAACTTAGGAAGTTGGCCACAGGGACTTTTGCTAAAAAGGGAGGATGTCTGAGCCACAGTTTTCCTCCTACTGCTTAAATTTATGTCTTCAAGCTGTATTAGCAGAGCAAGCATCCCTCCCACTTCAGCCTCAAGTTTCACTTCCAACAACCTGACTAAGCTTGTGTTTGTAGGGTGTTTTAATGGCTGAAAGAGCTCTGGAAAACACTTAACCAAATTATTTCCTCACTTTAGAAGAAAATGCAAGAAAATTAAGGCAGGCCACAAAGGATGCACTTTGCATAGCTGCTCTCTGAATCAGCCATGCTCACCAATATTTGTGGGCATTTCACCAGAAAACAGTGCCTTTATTAATCCCCCTGAGTGGCACTCACATATCCTCACCATGCCCAGACTAGTCCAACAGCATGGGAACTGAAGGGAAATTGCATTTACTGCACTTACTCTTCTGGGTTTTTAGCTACCTAAAGTCACCTGCTTTATTTTTCTCCAGGTCATTACCATGATTTTAATCCTCAGCTTCCAATTTTGTGCTCCAAATACCAGTGCAGCAAGCCTGGATTCTAAACATCTCCTTATTTTCCCCCAGATTTTCATCCAATATGATACTGGTGCAAAAATAAGAACAGAGGCAATGGTGGCACAAGGGTATTTTTCAAAGGCAGAACAAATGTTTCAGATGACAAAAGGCAAGAGAAGCTTCAGACAGCAGAGAAAACAAGCAGTGTCTGCCTGGGGAACAGGGAGTTTGTCCACTGCAGCAGAAAAATCCAAGTCTGAGCCATTTTCTATCCACTGATAGTGCACTGCAGAAAACTGGAGCATACAGAGATTGGAATTCCTTCAGTTATATAAAGCAGTCATCCTCATCAAGATTTTCTAAAAAATCATTTAAATTAAAATTAAAAACTTGCCATCACCAGGATAATTTTGCCACATTAAATACTGGCTGAGAAAGGTTTTTGTGAGAGGTGCTGAGCAAGGGACCTGAAAGGATTTCTGCTTGGTGGTCAAGTTTATTTTCTTATTCAAATTAGTCTTTTTGTGAAAGCCTAAGGAAGCTTCTTTTACTGTCCTTTCAGGACCAGCCACATTCAAAATGACAGCAGAGAACAAAGTCAAGATTCATGCCATACTGTTCAGACAATCCAAAAAGAGTTGGCTCAAGCCTGCTTGAGCCATAAAACTTCTGTGACAACCACTCTGCTGCCTCAAGGCAGAAAACCAGGATTTAGCATACACTAGAGAGAACTTCAGTATTGAAGAGAGGCAGAAAACAACAAAGATTTTCTTGGTCTGTGCTGTGTTCTGCCTTTAGAGTGCTAAACTATGGCTGATCACAAGACTGTACACCTGAATTATGCACAGCTGAAAATAACTGTTTACTGGGGTCAGGCTGCAACTGCAGAGACTTCAGCTGTGCAGCTATATTTAGAGTAACAAAATGTTAATTAAGATCATCTCATTGGCAAGATCATTGGCACAAAACCCCTGCTCTGCATTCAACAGCTGGTTTCTGCCTGCAGCATCCTGTTGCACAGCAGAGAGCAGACAAAACAATTCCTAGGGGGTTTAGACACCTTGGAGTTGGGACAGCTTTGTCACACATCACTCATCTGAACAGTGATGCTCTTGTAAAGACAGTTCCTTTCCAAAATATAATAAAGAAGCAGCATCATGTAAAGTGAAGGGCACTTGGTGCAAGCAGAATTAACACCCACCAAGTAAATATGAGCACAACTCCTACACAGAACGACAGGGCCAAAGTTCTAGATCAGCTCTTGGGTTTATTTTTAATTACACTGACAGGGCAGCCTCATTCATTTTTCCATCACAAAAGGGAGTCACATGAATGGACTTGTTAACAGAGACCACCCAAAATTTCTGCTGGAGGAAGGCCCAGTTGGTTTGGGCTAAGGAACAGCAACAGTGACACCTAGTGCTGCTCTGGCTCCAAAATCCTGGATTACAGAAAGATCCCAGGCACTCAGTAAGTGCACACCACAGTTTCTCCAGCTCAAACACCAGCATGACTGACACACCTCACCCAAATTCTGCTGGCAGAAAGCAGCCACAGAAAATGGGCACCCAGGAGAAGGAGCTGCAGGGGGACACTGGCCCAGCACACCTAACATTGCACACAGCAATGCTCTCACCTGAGCAGCTGCACAGGAACAAATACAACAAGTGCCTGTCAAGTTTAAATAAACTTCCATGCAAATTCATCCATAAAATACAACCCTTTATTCCAAAATGCAAATTTCAGGTGGCTATTAAGAAATTTACATGGAAATGATAATTTATGAAAATGCTTTTACTGACCAGCCTGGCAGCAAGAGCTTCACAGGATACTCAAGTTGTGTTAATAATAAAAGAAATCTGATTTCACATATTTGAACAATCAAAAACTCAGAGATTCTGCCTTGTTAAGCACCTGCAGGCACACCTGGGTTTGAGGCTTTCTAGCAGGGTTACATTGGTAACCTCTCTCTGCACCTCTGCAGAACCAAACAATCAGCACAGGGGAACACACAACCTAACAGGGCTGAAATGCAAAAATAAATCAAGGTGGTTTGAAACTGGCTGAGAGGAAAAAAGGTCTCAATCCAAGTAAGCAAAAAAAAAAAAAAAATCAGTATTTCCTAACCCTTCTCATTTTTAAGGCCTTTTTACTGGAATCTGGTTGTCAAAAGTTAGCCCAGTTTCTCCATCTCTTTAATGAAATAATCACTATTGCAGCCAGATTTTCTTTGACTTGAGGCTTTATTGGAATTCCTCTTGGAATTACTTTCCTAAACATCAACACAGACAGAAACTAAAGTTACATGTTGAAAAAATTACCTGGGGTTACAGTTAGCTGAAAGTAATGGAGCTTGTTTGGGTCAGGAAAATTCACTTTACATGTACCTGTGAAGCAAAATAAAAATTTACATCAGAAATGAGCTCTCCACTGCTGGCTGCCATGAGGAGACAAGTTTATCATGGTTATTTTATCACCCACATTATTCAGTCTTTAGCTTCTTAACCCATCAAGCTTTGGCTGTTCCTTTTCTACAGCCAAGGAGCTAAGCAGTATCATAGTTATAAATCCTATTTGCCTGAAAAAACCTACCTAGAACTGTACACAAAGCCTAGTAAAGCACTCACATTGTAGGAACTGAAAGCACACACTCTTCTGGTATTTGTTACCCTATAACAGAACTGAAAAAACTTGAGCTAAAATTGCTCTCTGTAAATTCTCTATAACTTCATTTAAGGAAGGCTTAGATCTCAAGTAAGATTCCAGGTCTAAAACCACATTATCTTGCCTTTTTCTCTTTTTTTTTAGAGAATATGGATCACTCTTAAAAAATTACTTTCCATGAGTATTTTCACTATTAACAAAAACATCAGGTTACATCTGGAAGTGAAAAAACTGAAGGTTGACTTCATGTTCCCTTGGAGCTGAGCTATTTGCTCTGCCCCTAAATCAGAATCTCCTGTTTTGAAAATGAGAGAATAAAGAAAAAACCACAAGTGAGGCACTAATTGCACCCTTGAGTCCCAGGAACCTTTTGGGCACTTGATGAAAGTTTTGCTGCCACTCCCCAGCAATTAAAAACTGGAGGTAAATTATCAATACTCCTTCCAAAGGACACTAATGAGGGTCCAGCTCTCCACAGCCCCAGAAGAGGAAGCAACAGAGAAAAATCTGTTCAAGCCACAGTGGTGGAGCTTTGCACAGTTACCAAATATCATCAGCATTCACACTTCAGTCAAAATGTTCATTTCAATGGCCCTTTCCCCCTTTAAAATGCATACTATTAAATGTTGTACTCACAAGGTAAATTAGCTTCAAGGTCTGCAACCTCTGTTGAAAGAAAAAAGAGAAACAAACCCATTATTTATACAAGCATAAAGCTCTTCTTCAAGTCCAAACTGACAGATCTAATTTAAACCAACCCGTAAATCAAATTTTATTTAAAAACATATTTAAGCTGCAGTGGAAGTTTACCTTGAAATTTCTCTTTAAGCCACTCAATTCATTACTAAAAATGCTTATCTGCCCTACAGACATGGTAAATGTATCCTCCTTTGATGGGGAGTTCAGCTCTGCCAAGGCTGAAGCACCAGGGCTGCTACCACACAGAGCACTGGCATTTCCAAAGCACAGCTTTTGTTAGTGATATGCACTCCTATTCAATTAAATTCTCCTTTTATTTATTTCCTGAGCTTAACATTCATAAAAGAGAGGAAGCATCCTGATTCTGTTCCACAGCTCCTAGGAAATGAAGTTTTGAGGGTGTTCCTAAGCCTGCCAAGTCACCTTCCCTGGAAAAACCCTGCTTTTGTGTATTTTATTGAAATCCTACTTTCAATTTCTTATGAACCAGATGCACCAAGGTATGTCCCTCTTTACTTCTAAAGTCCTAGGAAATAAAATTGAGTATATTTTTGGCTTTTCCTGTGGTCTTATTTTCCTCTTCTAGCTTTGCTTTCAGGCCTCCACAGACACAGCCCATTTATTTGGGCTGACAATGTGCAAGATTTCAATACCAACTCTCAAAAACACACATCTGAAGCAAACTGGCTCTCAGAATTGCTGGCACTGAATCCACACTGATCCCATCACAACCCTCCAGAAGTCCTCCTGCCATCCATGCTTACCAAGCCTGGCATTTCTCTGCAGTGCAGTGATGTTGATTTGACTCCCATTTCCCTCGTGCTTGGCACACCCTGCTACACCAAGAGAAAAAACCACCAAACCACACTTACCTAAACAATTCACAACTTCACTCTTTTAAAATCCCCCACCTGCAGCCAGAGCTGATTTAACCAAAGCCATGCACTGAAAGACAACACTGGAGCCATACTTTGCTAAAGTACTGCCTTTATAGAACACACACAAATGTAATTTCAGCTGTAATCAATGACTTGATTTCAATTTTCCCTTCCTAGTTGATAAAAAAGATGTGACAACCAACCCCTGAAGGCTGCAGCTATGAAAACTTTTCCTAAGATTATTCTCTCACTCCTTTCTTTAAATTCACCAGCCTTTCATAGTGGCACACCCATCTCCACTGCAGTGCAAAGTTTAGGACCTGGTTCAATTATTTTCAAGTGTTGACTGCTTTCCTTTCTTGCTTTGTGTGCTTGTGTGATGTTCACCATAATGAATCCTGCCTGCCCTTTCCTGATCCCAAAAAAGGGAGACATTGAAGGGCAGAGCTGAGCAGCTCTGCCTCCTGCAGGGTTCAGAACAGAGTTCACAATCACCAGAGCTCCTTTGAAGTGTGACAATTCCCTGTGGTGTGTGCACACTCCTGTTTCTCTGTGCCTTGGCACAAGAATGAGTGGCTTTTCTTGTGAAAACATGAAAACAAAATGCTCACACCCAGGAGAAGGCAGCACTGTGCTCCTTCTCTGAACGTGTGCAAACAGGTGGGGATGTTGTGCTAATAAACCCACACAGGAGTTTTGGAAACAAAGACAAATGACCCAAAATTGAGCTTTCTAATGAATGCTGTGCTAATAAACCCACACAGGAGTTTTGGAAACAAAGACATATGACCCAAAATTGAGGTTTCTAATGAACTCTACAACAAACCACTGAAATTAACAATGAAACAACTTCAATGAAGCCAAAGCAGATAAAGATCTGCCTCAATAATCTAAAATGTTTAAGGCAGCATGAAGCAAGGCAAAGATGTTACTATTAATTGTGCCATATGAACAAACACTGGTGATTCACCAATTAACAAGCACATTTAACAGGCCAAAGCTCAGTGTTTGAGAGTTTTCCAAATTCTGAGTCCCTCTGGTGGTGACAGCAGTGACATTAGAACCATTTCTGTATGTTGCTGTTCACAAAGCAAACATTTTGACCAGAGCATTCAAGCTCCATTGAGATTCTGATGCTTTAACTCACACATTTTCTGCACAAATCAATACCTCTGGCACGAGCATTCTGTAAGCAAACACCCCTTGAGCAGGCTGCCAACCTATTTAACAGAGATTTGTAAACAAGGAAAGCGTGGAAATGACAGAGCTCCAAAGCACTGAACTGCCAAGAGCTCCAAAAGCTTCACTAAATTCAAGAACAAACCTTTTTCTAACCTATTTCCTCATTACAATACCTTATAAATATTTTTCAACCTATTAATTTTACAACACAATACTACTATACCTTCTAACACTAATCACCTATATTTTTTCTCATGTAGTCCTACATCTTTCACAATTCTAATTCTCTACAATACCCAGTCTTTTATAACCTTTATATATATTCTTTTTATATTATTTCTATTTTTTTATATTATATAACCTATATATAAATTTTTAGAACCTTTTTTATTTACATTCTGCTTTGACCTAAAGGTGTAGGGCAAAAGTAAATGATCAGAATGGCTATGGCTAGATGCCACTTATCACTGCCCAGAGCATTTCTTTCCTACATAAAAGCATCTCCTGTCTGTGGTGTAATTTGTCACTGTTGCAGTATTTTAAAAGATCATATTTTAATACTTGTGAAAACTTATTTCTGTTTCAATCTCACTGAAGAATATCATCTCTATTCCATAACCTTCCTAAACCAACACATCTTATCTCAGTGTTAACATACAAATATTCAAGACTGTATAAACTTGATAGAAAGTTTTAAAATTTCTTTCCAAATCCATTTCCCACACAAAGTTTTATCTGAGCTCCTCTTTCAAGAAATGACTGTCACTACAGCTGAACAGAGATGAAAATTCAGTTTGAGTACTTTTCATGGTCATTTCATGGAGAATCTGCACCTGTGTCTCAATTCACAGCATTAAGATGAGGAGACAACCAGCAAACCCAAGTGGCAGGAAACTCCAAAGAGTCCATGTGTTCCCAAAACCTGCTGTGACCTGCTGCAGGAGCAGCCCAAGTGCAGGTCTACATTCAGAATCCTGCTCTTGACCCACTACACACCTGCTTGAACAGTTCCAAACCTACTTTAAACCATAAAACAGGCAAGGCTTAAACTTAAAGCCAGCACAAACACTGCAAGAGCTGGGTGCAAACAGATTGTGGCTCAGCTTTTCTCTCTTCCATGCAGCTCCTGAGCTGCTCCTAAGCCTAACACAAGCAGCCAGAGTTATTTATAAATGATTTCACAAACAATAACTCTCCTACCCATGACAGTTCTCCAGACAGAAATAGGAACACTCCTGCTGTGTGTACAAGGTTTATGAATGCTCAGTGCACACACCACAACCCCACTGCTCTGCTCCCTCACCCCAAGTCAGAATTTAGCAGTGCTTTGTTTACTGAGCGTTCCAAAAACTCAGACTCTCTGCTTCATTTTGGAGCTGCAGTTTGGTTTTAAGTACACCAAATAAAAGCTTTACTTCCTCAAGTGACCATTCTCACCCACAGCACTATTACCTCTCTGGTTTTGTTCAAAAAAACCCCTCTCCTGTTTAGGTCCCTCTTAAGACTTTCAGAGATGAAGATTAAATACTCTGACATTAATAAAAATTCCAATTTTTAAGTACTAATTCTAATACTCTATTAATTCTAGAAATGCTGTTTGCCTCCTAATCCTTATCCATCTATCTTCACAGCATTCCTACTTAACTCCTCTGAACTGTACAGACCAACATAAGAAAAAAAGTACTTTCTCCCCTCTCAGCTTTCCTCCCCTGTTTCTGTGAGGAGGGATATTACTATTTTTAAAGGCTTGAAGAAAGCAAATAAATGGTTTCCCTCATTTTTAGTTACAATGGATATTCACCTCATCATCTTTTCATCAACTGATATTTCATCATCAGTTTCCCACTTCCATTCTCTCAGGTTTAAACAGAGGCACACATTAAATATTTTCTGGTTACATAAATGTAGTGGTAAAAGCCACAGATCTTGAAGACAACCAAGGAATAAACCTTGTTAACTCGTTTTCACATGTATTAAGTTATTTCAAGTTGCCACAATCAAACTAAGCATGGAAATGTGATAATATAAATATAAAAGTGAATGAAGAAGTTTCTGTGCACTACCAAAAATGCAGTGTAAGGGACAACCTTTGTGATCCATGAGCTGCTGCTGCCATCCTGGATGCTCTCCATCTTCAATTCCATTTAGCAGTCACCTTCATTATACAATATTAATCTTGGGCTTGTCCTCAGCCCTTTTGAAATTTCAGAAAGGATTTGCCTTTCAAGCTCAGCACTGCATGCTTGCCATGAGGAGCAGTCATGTGGCCCCTGCTCCCAGCCTAATGAAGTTCCCCTTAGAGATGGAACAGGACATTAAAAATTCTGCAGCACAGAACAAAATGAAAGCTGCTGAAGCAATTGTACTGCTTGCTCTATTTTAATTTGGGTACTAGGCTTACAGAATCAGGGCTTTACTCTCCAACTGAGCCTAGATGGAAATGCAGTGAGAACAGATGAGCAGATGAGTCACACAATTCTGAACAAAGCTGTGCTTTACTAGGCCCTCTCTACAGCTGGAAAAGAATATCCAAATGACTCAGAATTACTTCCCTAGATATCAAACTTGAGTGATGGAGAGATTTCTATTCATAATACGTCCATAAAATAACCCAAGTGTCCTGAGACATGACTGATATCTCAATCTGTGACAATGCTGGATATAAGCAGTCAAAGGAACAACTTAAAAGAAAAACCAACATAGGGCACCAGGATTTTAAGAGCAGCTTTTCCCCAGAAGTGGAAGTGGAACAAAGCCTGTTTAACATGCATCCATCAATAAATTCAAGGTCAGTGCCTGACACCATTATTTCAAACACCAACTGAGATGTTTCTACACAGCCATAGTGCAAATAGCTATCATACCTAAATCAGCACTTATTTTTCCCATTTTCAGTTGATCTATGCCAAGTTTGTAAGCATCACCTACCCCTTTCAGTGGCTGGGGTTTTGGTCATCACCTCAATCAAAACAGAATTGATTATTGACCAGGCAGAGGACAAACACAACTGAGGGCTGCAGGGCCAGCAGTGTGACAACACATCCTCAGAGATCTGTACTGCCTTCCTGCACTGGACTCTACATCAGCACAAACAAGGCTGTCTGCAATTTACCTCCAGGAAAAAAACCAGACACTGTGTGTGCCTGGCCAACACCCTTAGCAAAGCTGGCAGGCATCTGTCTGTGTGCAGGATTTATTAGATGATCCCCCATTTACTGGGGAGCAGGGATAGGACAGTGGTGCTTTCTATCCTGGCAGAACACCCTGGGCCTTTTCTCATCTCCTCCTCCTCCTCCCTTGCTGAAGGCCAGGATTTCTCTTCTTTTAGGCAGGAGAGATTATTTTCTGATTTGTGGCCTGATGCAGCCTTTCCCCTGTTCTGCCACTGTCATCTGTTTGTAACTCCAGCCAAAACACACACCAGTGACAGCTTTTACTTCCAGCTGCTCTTCCAGGCTCCTGCTGGCTTTGGCATGCAGTGCAACACCTCAGTTCAGCCCTGACAGCTCCACTGGTGCTGCTCCAGCTGCAGCAGCATCCCTGCTGCGTGCACACCTTCAGCAGGCTCTGCACTCCTGTCCAAACTCATTCCTGCAATCTTCACATGACCTAGAAACACCATCAGCATCACAAGTTCACTCAGTCTCACCACATCGTAGCTGCTGCTGCAGCTCAGCTGTCTCCAAGTGCTGAAGCAAATTCTAGAAACTTTTGTAAACAAATGGTTCACATTTAGCTTGAGCAGCCTCAAAGAGAACATCCTCAAAAAGCCTTTCCCACTACATTTCCCTGCCACTTTCAGCAGTAACACTGGCATGATCTGCTTCTCCTGTCATTCCCATTTCACCCAGAAATCACCCTCAGCACACTGACAGCTGCTCCCACAGCTCTTCTGGGAGAGCACAGTGCTTGTGGTGCTGCATCCCCTCTCCCAACCTCTGGCCTGCTCTGCAATTCCAGCAATTCCTGTCAGGGCCTGGCCTTTGCACAAGAGCTGTGGTGAATGAAGCATTCCTGAACTGCACCAGGAACTCTGCTGCCTGGACAAGGTGGGACATGGGAGAAGGAATAATCAGTCACTCCCCGATGGCTCTGGAACATTCCTTACCTGAATTACAGCCTGACTGAAATGGTACCACTCCCATTTGAATTTCAGAAAATTCCAGTAGTCCCCAAAAGGGATTAACAGGATTATTTCATTGATTCTGGGGGGGGAATTTTTAATATGTATTCCCATGTATACATACATTTCCATACATGTGTGAGTTATCTTTGCACATTTGTGTGTATCTGTATCTATATATATCTTTGTGCACTGACCTGAACACACTATAAAACAGTATACATCTTATTATCTTGAATTTATATTATGTTTATAGCTGATTAATAATTAATATAACACTCAGGTGCTTTTATGATGAAGTTCTTCTAAATCTTTTGGACATAATTGTTGAGTCCAAGCCTGAGACTGGATCCACTTGCACTGAGACTCCTCCCTGAGGAGTTTAGAAAGGAAGGAATTTCACTCTGAACCTCCTGACTCAAGAGTTTCCTTTACCTTCTTCCCTTTGCTCTCTTCATTCCAGCCTCTGCATGTATCACTCTAAACTGACTCTAATTTGATTTTCCTTTACGTGCATTACCAACCTTTGTTGTGCTTTTGCAAATTTCTATTGAGGCACATTTTCACCAGTGCCTTTGGTGGTGACTCTTTAAGTGACCTACACCACTCATTTCACAGCAGGGATGCAACTTCCATGCACAACCACATCAGCATCCAGCACTCAATACTTGTTTAGAACCATGTGAGCACTGACCTGCTTTTAACATTTGTCAGTCTGGGACTCGTTCAATACGTAGTTTGAATTCAGTGAGTTGAAATACTTAAGTTTTATTTAGTTTTTTTTTTTTTAATACTCAGTTTTACTTAGCTGATTTGCTATCACAGCCACAGCAACTACAATTACAATGTCAATACTCATTTTCTACAGATTACATTCTTTTCCTCCCCTGCACACTTGGATATGGTTTTGAAAACCATGACTGCTGTAAGAATAGAGTAAAATTTCTTTGCCCCCTCACATGAAGGGTATTTATTTCACTCTGCTATCTCCCCCCAAGTCTATACCTGTGGGTTAGGGAAAATCTCAGATTATATATATTTAGTAATTTGGCTTTGTGCTTAGCCTGGTTAAAGAGCTTATTTCTCCTGCCTGAATCATTCTCCCTCAGAACTGAAGTTAAATGAGGATTTCCAAATTGGAAGAGTAAGAGTGATCACAATCATGATTTAAAGCATGCAAAACATCCCAGTCCTTAAAACAATACAGGGAGAAAACTGTGGGTACAACATTGCCACAATGCAGCTGAGGCACTCCCAGTGCACTGAGGCAGCAGTGCTTGCAGGACACCTTGCTCCAGGTATCTGACAGAATTTACCCTGATTTGGAAAAAACCCCTACGCAGTGCTAGTTAGGTAATATCAGCCAGGCAATTACAGCCATGTCAGCCTCAAATCATTCTGAAACAAGACCAGGAAATGTGGATTTCCTCTGACTGGAATGAATCCCAACAGTGGCAGCTTACACACCAACAGCAGAGTATTTGCTACTGGTCATTTTCAGCAGAAACTTCAACCTAAACAACACATGCCTTTGCCAGTAACATTCAACTATTACCAGAGGGGCTGAACCTGACTTTAAACCCACAGTAACAGCAAGCTGTCAGCATCTATGGAGTTTTAAATGTAATATTATTTATGGTACCAAAAAAAAAAGTGCAGGAAAGAGCTGTCCCTGATTTAACAATAAAATAGTTTAATTATTGTCTCATTAAATATCCCATTTACACACAACTGCCAAGCAGTAGGTTGGGGGCTTCTTTTCCACCAGCTGGTAAAAACCTACAGCAGCCTTCCTAAAACACACCACGCTGCAATTCAATCACTGCTTTATTATTCACAACTTCACACTCAACTTATAGTGACTCCAGGCCTAGTAAAATCTGTCTCTACACTGCTTTTTAAAATCTATTTAAAGTGTGCTGCCTCTCACCTGTGCCATGACTTTCAGGATGTTTTTTCACGTGACAGGCAGTTATGGTTTGTTCAAAAACCACACCAAGGCAGATATACTTGTGTTGACATTCTCCTCCTCTACATTCAGTACCACTCATGTGACAATTTTTTATCATGTTTTAATTGATGATGGACTAATTTCCAACAGAGTAAGGAGGACACTTATTTTTATTGAATAATGAAAATCAAAACAAGTGTCCTGTTGTCATCACAAAGGGTCCCTGGCCAGGTAATAATTGCCATAGACCCCATGTATTTCAGAAGGCTAATAATCATTTTCTTTATTAAAAAACCCGTTACTTTTTTAGACCCTAGTTTGCTACAGGAGGACCTAATTGGTCCTTCAATTAAACCACCATCACCACTGGCCAATTAAGAAACCACCCTTTGGTAAGCAAATCTCCATAACGCATTCCACATGTTCACAAACACCAGGAGCAGCAACTTAGGATAAGAAATGTTTATAATAATTTTCTTTGAGCTTTTCACAGCCTTTCCCAGAACAATGCCTGGGAAAGTTGTCTGTTTCTCTCTGTGACCAGAGAGCTGCTGCCACATCCCACAGAACATTTCAGAAATACCTGTGGGAACTGATAGACAATTTAGTGGTGTTTCTGGCACCTCAGGCAGCAGCAGCAAAGGCCAGCAGGTTTCCCTGCACTGCCTCACCTTTAACGAGTAACTTGTCCCGCACAGACACCCTGCGAGTGGAGTCGGACGCTGCGCTGGGCGCGCGGGGGCCTCGGACGCCGTCATCCCGCTTCAGCTTGCTGGCCAGAGTCAGCATCACTGCTGCTTCCACCTGCAACACAACACAGGGACAGTCACCTGGGGCAGGGACAAAACACCTCAGGGCCGCTGGCATGCCTCAAGTTTGGCTTTTGGATTTTCCAGTTTCTGAGCTGCTTCAGTGCGTAGTTCTGAGCTTCACAGTAAGCGTTAGCAAGCTCTCGTCACAGGGTAGGCAGACAGAACAATCCTTTTCCAGCTTGTCCAAGTGACAGTAAAAGATTTTAAGATCACAAAATTCAGGGAGCTAGAAAGAAAGTTAGGCTTAGTAGGCCTTGGGAAATGTTAGGCCTTGTGTTTGCTGCAGATCCTGTGAAACTGCACCTGTGTAATCAGTATATGATACATGATATGATTGTTAGATGAGATGATTATTTAGTAATTAGATGCAATTATTGTTTAGTCACAAGAAGAATCATGAGGAACTATGTTAGGGGTTTGAAGGGGATCACAAGAAAGCCATGCTTGGGTGAAATCAATGTATACAATAGAACAATGCAAGTTTGATATTAATATGTAAGTTATATAACGATAGAATATAAAACATCATGATGGGGGTTCATCCCAAACCATGGTGGAGTCAGATCTGGGTTTGTCTACCCCTGACAGCCAGAGCTCTCCAACAAAAGCACCTGCATAAATCATTCTGTGATTATGTGCTCCTGAACATTAACACAAGGACAACTGTTACAAGATCCAGGCCCAAAAAGCATAAACAATGGGGAAGTGAAGAGAGAAAAACAAGGAGGATGGAACTTCATAGCCTACAGCTGTAATTGGACAATTAACTCCAATATGCTAATGGACCAAAACTTATAGAACTTATTAATTAAACTACACGCTTGTAAACTTTGTGTTATTAATTTATTTTGGAAACTTTTTCTATGGTCTTAGGTCAAATATAGTATTTTTGGGTCTGTGCCCTTCAGCACATTAAGTTTAAAATTAAAGTTCTCAGTATCTAGGATTCCAACATGAAACCCCATGACCAATTGTCCATTTTGTGACCATTTTGGTCCATCTTGGGTGCAGCCCTGGCTGGGCTCTTGTGCTGCCCAAGGTGGATCCATGGAGGAAATCCTTTTAATAAATCCCTACTTTATTTTTTAATTCTGCCCAGCCTCTGTTCCAGGTCAGAGCTGAATAAGGAGTGAAGGAGCATCACAAGGCAGGCAACAGGTGAATAAAGGTGGGAATGCCCTCAGCACCTGAGGGATCAGCCTGTTTGGGCTTGGAGCACTGAGGGAGGTGCCAGGAGGAAATTCAGTTTTCTGGAGAGAGGTCAGGCTTACATGAGTGTTTACAACCCCATCTCACTGCCTGACACTGCTCCTGCAAAACAACAGCTGTGAAAATACCCCCCACTCTCCTGCACACCTCACAGGACAACACTCACAGCTGCCTTCTGGCTGGCCAAAAGGGAAAGAAAAACAAAAAGGAGGAAGGGGAGGGATTCTTGGAACAACTCTCTAACTAGGAAGTGAGGTTTGAGACAGCTCCCAAAGCACAGGAAAGGGATTGAGGCTGCAAACTGCAATCAGCTGCACTGTTCACAGGGCAAAAACCTAACCCCCAGAGACCAAATAAGTGAAATGAAGAGATGCTCCTGCTGTGCCAGCCATCCACTCTAGGAAATAACCACACTGAAGAATTAATTACAGTGAAAGGTAGTCACAATGCCAAAGTCATGAAGCCAAAACATCCAATCTATCACGGCTTCATTTGTTTTGATGCTACTCCCAGTTGAAGGCAACTCCTCCTTCTTGAATATTTTAGCTAAAAACAACACAATACTAGCAAAACTCAAACCTTTCAGGCCCCCCAACAGCTAAAATGCTTATTCTTTAAGTCATATGAATTAATTCAACCAAATAAAGGGGGGAAAATGCAAAAAGCCAGGGTATAATCTTTACGTGGAAGTTGAGAAGGGCTTAACAGAAAAGCGAGCAACAAAGCTTTAAAAAAAAAGGAAATAATATATTTCACAGCAGTTCCTAACAGCAGGAAACTCTGGTGAGATCTACAAGAAGGTCAGTATCC
The DNA here is from genome assembly GCF_023055355.1 of Agelaius tricolor. Lineage (NCBI taxonomy): Eukaryota > Metazoa > Chordata > Aves > Passeriformes > Icteridae > Agelaius > Agelaius tricolor. Next base: position 441,646 of record NW_027269270.1, read on the forward strand.
CTGACGCTGACAAGTGAGGTGTGTGCAGCTTCAAGATGTACGTTCAAAAACAAAAGTACAGCGCAGGGTGAGTGTAAAATCCAGCTGGCTTAACCGAAACAAACTGGAGGTTTTACCCCGGAGGAAGAAAGAATAAGCAGAACAAAACAGTCGATTTTTTCCCCAGAGAAAGAAAAAACAACAGCTGCTTTAAAAAAAAAAAAAAAAAAAAAAAAAAAAAAGGAGAGTAGGGGTCTGAAAAGTAATGAACGCAGCCATAAATTAAAACAAAAGAGAAAAAAACCAAAACCCTGTAAGCTGCAGACCAGCTGTTCCCTCAAAAATACCCCCATCTTTTAGGCGCTGATTTCAAATAAATTCAACTTCGATGGGCATTAAATGCCTAAATACCTTCACAACTTGTCCTGAACAACCAGAAAACCCAAGAGGAGCATGACCAGTCTGGAAAAGAAATTATTCGCTTCGGCTGCACCCCAAATTTTAGTGATACCCAGCAAGAAAGCACTTTCAAATCGCAGGTGAAGCTTTGCAGAAGAGGAAGGGAGAAGAGCTGTGCTGATTTCGAAGGAAGGGAAAATGAGTTCGCGGAATTCTGCAGCTCCCCAGAGCCAGGGCAGCCCCTCCGCAGGGCACGGGGCTGTGGAGCCGGGGGACCCCGCCGGGAGCGAGGCCTGGCGGGCCGGCAGATGCAGGGACAGCGGGAGCGGCCAGGCCCGAGCTGGGGGTGAGAGAACGGGGACAGCCCTCACGTACCTGAGCGAGGCGTCAGGGCCCGGCAGCCACGGCCAACACCATCCCCGGCGCCGGCCCAGGGCAGCGGCGGCAGCAGCGGCGGCGGCGGCGGCTCCTCCCTCCTCTTCCTCCTCCTCCCTCAGCCGAGATCTCGCGAGAGCCCAGGCGGGGCAGGGCAGTGCCCCCGCCGCGATCTCGCGAGAGTTTGGCGGGGCGGTGGGGAGGCCGTTAGCCGCCGGGAGGGCGGCGCCATGTTGGGGCTGCCACTGAGGGGCCCCTCAGGCAGCGCCGCCATATTGGGGCGCTCCCTCTGGGGTGCCGCAGTGCCTGAGGGAAGCTGATATCGTTGGAATTAGCTGTCCCCAGGCCGAATTTTATCACTTTTTGTAAAGGAAATCACAGAATCCTTAAGGTTAGGAAAGATCTCTGAGATCACCGAGTCCAACCTTTGACGGATCTTCATCGTCACTGAGTGCCCCGTCCTTGAACACCTCGTCGTTCCTCGTATAACAAGTCATTCCTTAAACACCCCCACGACCTTCCTGGCGAGCCGTTTCCAATAAATTCCATTTTTTCCCGTCCCCTCACACTGCTGTGGAAAGGGAGGCGATTCAGCCGCAATATAAATTAATGCTTTAGAGTCTATGGCAAATAGGAACACGCCAAGAGGGAGAAAAAGCAGTGATTGTGTTAAAAACGCCGATCACTTGTTTTTAAAATTTTTAAAGTTTAATAGTAATAAAATGGTTATAAAAATAGTGATACAATTAGAGTAATAATAATTTGGACAGTTTGAATTAGGACAATGTGAGACATTAGAAACAAAGAGTTACAGACGTCCAGGTACCTTTTTCTGGGCAGCGTAAGACCGAAAAAGGACCCAGGTTAACAGAGGATTAACCCTTAAAAACAATAGCCTGTTGCATATTCATACATCTCAGACATGATGCATAAATTCCATTCAAACACAGGATTCTGTCTGTGCAGTGTCAACTTCTGCCTCAAAAGCTTTCTTCTGATAATGGAGCAATAAATTCTCTTTCTCTGAAAGATTCAGGTGTCCTGTGGCTGCTATCTCAGTGCGAGTCCTCTCTTTTAGAAAAAAAGTATCCTACGTAGCATAGTTTCTATTTTAACATTTTGTTATAACCTAAAACTGTATTTAACAACACTACTTAAGAGAATTAATACAGCATTACTTTCTAACACAACACATATAATATTCATTTGAATATTTGTGAAAGGCCAGTCATAAAATACGCATTTTTCACAGATTTTCAGGGGGACTTCAGGAGCACAGCTTAGCCAGGCTGCAGCGTTTGCCTTGATTAAGGCAAATCTACTATTAATTAAATTAAATTAATCTACTAATCTACCGAAATTAATCTACTATTTCTACATTCCAGCAGCAGATGAGTGGAAGACAAGTGAATCAGCTGGAATAGTCAATCAATATAAGATCAATATGCAAGAATCAATTTTAAGAAAAATGACTCACTATTTAAAATATTTATAAAAGTTTATTAAGTTATAAAAGGGATAAAATCCAGTGCTGGGGTGTTTGGTGATTTGGCAAAATAAAAAAATAAATAAAAACTTAAACCATGCTCTCTATATACTGTTACATTAGAGGGAGTACATGCATATTCATAAGAGTTTATACATATTCAAACATTCCTTTGAGTTTAGATGTTCCTTTGCTTGGTTCTAACCTTTGACTTGTATTCATGCTATCTCGTAGATTAAACTAATATATTTTATTTCTTCTTGTGGTTCCATTCTGTTGTATTTTCACTCCCTGATAATGAGGGTTAATAAATTCTTTTACTTGGTGCTCCGGTTTCTGTTTCTGTTATCTTGTCTTTCAGATAAGATAGTCCCTAATGTGGGAAATTACTTAATTATTTTACACTATTTTCTGAGTTAGTTACATGTAGAAGCATTTTAACATTTCACAGTCTATTATGCTACAGTCAAAGACAGTATATATTACACTACTATTTATAAAAGCTATACATAAACTGACAGATTATACTACATGAAAAGGAGTAATTACAAATTGTACTATATCAGGATTTTTGTGATCAATAATACCTTGCAAAAGCTAATACATAAATGTGAAAGCCAATAACTATATTTGTTATTTATAACATCAATCAAATAGAAATATCAATCATATAGAAGCACAAGTCCACCCGATGGAATCTGTGTAAAAAATTGTTAAGAGTGCATTTAGTAACAGAGAGTGAATACGTGGGTATCGTAACTAGACTGCCCAAAAACTTAAGAAATTTTCATAGTTCTGTTAAATCATCTGTAAAACAGGTGCATAAACTTAAGCTATTCCACTAAATAAGGGAACCAAAACTTAGCCATGAAAGTAGCACGCAGGTCAGAAGGCAGAGCTGGAAACATGGAAAGTTTGGCAGACAGCTACTGAAATAAATACTGCATCCTAAACATTCACTGCAGTGATACCACTGCCCCTTGCCAAAACCAAACTGGCACTGAGCTTACTGAAATCTGCTTAAACCAGCACAGAACTGCTGCTTAGAGCCCTTTCTTCCCTCCTTGGGCTTTTCCCTCCAGATCCATGTATCATTTGGATAACCCAGCACAGCAGCTTTGGACAGAAACGTCCTGGAAACATCCTCCTCCCACCGATGCTGCCAGGGGTGAAATTGGGAGGAGGGCCAGGACGTTGTGGCCGCATTTCTTTTCACAGAGAAAAGCAAGGCGCAACTTTCTAAGGATATTTTCTGGGAATTAAAGCCAGGAACCTCAGGAAAAAGAAAAAACAATTCTTAGGTCATTTGCAGGGCCTGTGTTGTGCCAAAGTGGAATGCATAGTGGAAGATTGTTTACCTGAAGGCAGTTGGGGATTGGATTCTGGTGTGAGTGTTTGGATTCATTGGCCAAGTGAATCCATGCGTGTGTGTCGGGACTGCCGGCTGACAGTCCCGAGATTCTGGGCAGTTGATGTCAGTGCTTGGCAGATTCAATTTAGATGTAATGTAATATAGGGTAATATAATATAGAATAATATAGTATAATAAAGCAATTCATTACCCTTATGATAGCAATGGAGTCCTCCTTGCTTTCCGATAGGAGGTGGGGTCCCAAAGGAGCTATTGGTGGCATCTGCCTGCTGGGAGCCCGAGGTCAGAGAGCAGAGCATTCCTGCAGCCCGGCTTTTGGGGACAATGAGCTGAGCCCGCCGCAGCCGAACCCCGCATTACATGGGGAATTCCAGCCGCGCCCTCGGGGCTCTCCCCGCGCTTGGGAGGCGCTGGCCCGAGGGCGTTTCCCTCCGGATGGGTTTTCATTGCCCCGGGCGCTGCTCCTGGCATTCGGTGGCAGCACCCGAGCAGCGCCTGGGGCGCGGCCGAGTGACAGAAGCTGTGAAAGCTCTCCAGAAAACCCAACTTCCAGGCTTCTTTTCCTCTCCCCACCCTCAGATTAAACGCAACGAGGTTCCTTTCGGGCAACGTCCTTGCAAGGATGTGCTGTGGTATTGCAGAAAAGCATACTAAATGTGAAAAACGCCAATCACTTGTTTTTAAAATTTTTAAAGTTGAATAGTAATAAAATGATTATAAGAATAGTAATTCAATTAAGAGTAATAATAATTTGGACAATTTGAATTAGGACAATATGAGACAATAAAGACAAAGAGTTACATACATCCGGGTAACTTTTTCTGGGCAAAATAAGCCCGGAAAAGGACACCTGTTAACAAAGGATTAACCCCTAAAAACAATAGCCTGTTGCATATTCATACACCTCATCCATGATGCATAAATTCTGTTCAAATACAGAATTCTGTCTGGTCAGTGTCAACTTTTTCCTCTGAATCCTAACAGTGCCTTCGAGGTGGGAAGAAGTTTGTTTCTTCTGATAATGGGGCAATAAATTCTTTTTCTCTGAAAGATTCAGGTGTCCTGTGGCTGCTACCTCGCTGCAAGTCCTTTCTTTAAAAAAAGTATCCTACATACTACTATGCTACTACATAGCATAGTTTCTATTTTAACATTTTTTATAACCTAAAACTATATTTAACACACTGCTTAAGATAATTAATACCGTATCACTTTCTAACACAACACATTTAATATTCATTTTAATATTTGTGAAAAGCCAATCATAAAATACGCATTTTTCACACTAAAAATACATGGTGGCAGTTTATCTGCTTATGATAGTTTTGTTAACTAATTCAGTTTTCATATTAAATAGCACATAAGAAAATAACTTACACAGGCAAGTATGCAGAATATACTCTTTAATAAATAGCAGGTAAAAAAATAGATCTCCTTAAAAACATTTTAAGAACCAGAAAAACAAAGGTACCTTATAAAATACGCATATTCACGTTCTTTCGGGAAGGGCATTATCCCGAGGCAATAATTTAAAAGACCGTAAAAAATAGAATAGAATAAAATAAAATAAAGAAAAAAATTGTTTCCTCAGCTCGCATAAGTGAGAAGAAGGGTGAAATAGGTGAAATAGGTTAAATAGGAAGTAACAGCGCAGTGCAGTCGTTTTTCCCCGGTTCTGGGGGCGTCCCTGAGAGGCGGTGCCGCGGGTCCGAGGGCACTTGAGCCCATCAGCACCTGAGCCTTTCATCACTTCAGCACTTGTCCTGCAGGGCAGCGCAGCGCAGGTTGTCCAGCACCTGCAGGACGTGCAGGATGGTGGTGGCCCTGAGGCACTCCGTGCTCTCCTGCGGGACGAGATGGGCTGGGTCAGCTCTGCAGAGGCGGCTTTTGACACCCCAAAAGTCTGCAGAACCCCGCCGGCCCGACTTACCGCTCGCATGGCGTTGTGCAGCTTGTGCAGCCAGTGCCTCAGCCTGCCCGAGGGCTGGTGCGAAGGATCCACCTGCAAGGAGAGCGGCTGGGTCAGCAGCGGCCCCACAGCTCAGAGCCGGCCGGGCAGGGCTCGGGGGAGGCACTCACACAGCCCTGCACGGCCTCCCGGGCGGTCCTGAAGAAGTGCAGGGGCTCCCGGCACAGCTCGGCAAAGCCGGGGGCAGCGGGCAGCCCCAGCATGGCAGTGGTGAGGTTCAGCTCGGCCGCCACCAGCAGCACTCGGTCGGACATCTGTGGGGGGAGAGTCCTGGTTAGGCACCCGGAGCTGCAGGGCTGGAGGATGGGGGTCTCGCAGACCTGCCCGGGGCTGCGGGTGGAGGTGGAAGCGGCGGACGGGAGAGCTGTGCCCCCTTACAGCATCACCGCGCTCTTACCGGCAGGTTCACTGCGTTCCATTTCCGGTGGAAGAGCTTGGTGTTGCATTTGTGGGTGGTCACCTGCAGGTATAAACCAAGAGAGAGACTTAAAAACTCTCATCGTGACTTCTGGCTATGTTGGACCACCCTGGACAGCCTTGAGGGCTCTGAAACCAGGACGAAAATTGGCCGAGCATCCTTCATGTCCCCAAACACCCTTAGAACACATCTTGCTCATCCCCAAACTGCTGCAGAAAACATGCACCTTGTCACTCAGGTCTTGAGTTCAGCATCCCCTCTGCCTTGCCCCCTGCCAGCCCACACCCCCCTGTTGCCAGCAGTACTCACAAACTCTTGTCTCATCCTGTCCACAGCATGCCGCTGCTCGGGTGCAATGCTCTGGTACTGGGACAGCCTGCAGCCCTTCCCCAGGGTGTCATGGGGAAAGGCAGCCCCCAGGCTGACCCCCAGCACCAGCACGAGCAGTGGGGTGAGGCCGAGGTGCAACATTTTGGCAAGGAAAGCTTGACAGCCGGCGATGGAGTACGGTGGGGTGAGGAGGCTGCGGTGCAGGATGCCAGAGAGGATGAACCGCAGGACTCCGGGCAGGATTCGCTGAATTTCAGATGCAGAGGTGCCTGACAGGGACTCCAGGTGGCTTGTTCAGACGTGGAGCTGCTGAGCTGCTGCGTGTCCCGGGGAGCTGCTTTGCCTTGCTCGCTGTGGCTGCCTTGCTGCTCCATCTCCAGCTTTTTATTCCTGCCTGGTGCTTTCATCTTTGCAGGAAAACCCAGGGCTGGTACAGCTGGAAACAAGAAAATGAAAGTGGTGCAGGGAATCTCCCCTCCTCCCTGTTACCTGCTGGGCTGCCTCCAGCCCTGCCTGCTCCACCTCAGCCCAGGATGCTGGGGAATGCAGGGGCTGGGGATGGCAAGTTGGGGTACACCAGCATGACCCAGCCCCACCCTGAGCTGAAAGCTGTGGGAAACACCTGGGGACAACAGGTTCACAGGGACCAGGAGGGTTTTGGTGCCTCCTGAGTGGCAGCAGGAGTTCAGGTCTCAGCTTCTCTGTAGGAAAGGCCGTGGTGGGTTGGGACCATAAGCAGCAGACAGGAGTGGGCACTGCACTGTCCAGGCTGCAGGTGTGAGCTTTTATGGCTGTGTTATCTGAGGGACAAGGTTCACCACCACAGCAAGGGAAAAGGTGAAGCACTTCCACCTGAAGTTTTCCAGATAGGACACAGTTGTGGAGGAAGATGAAGATGAGCAGGGCTGCCACTGGAGCTGGCTGGGGTTTCCTCCCTGTTCAGCCTGGAGACACAAATAGGGTGTATGGACACCCCTCTGCTGAGAGCTGGAATCTGCCTCTCAGCAAACTGTCCCTCCATCAAGGGAACCTCCTGTGATCACTGCTGAGCTTTTAGTCTCATGAGTTCATCAAGCATTAAATATAAAAAATTAGGGCAATGCCTGGATCTAAGAAGCAGGGACAGTAAGAAAGTAAAAGGCATAAATGCACTTGGCAGGGCCTTGCACGATGACCACAGAACACTCCAGGAGGACCCAATTTTTAATGTTCATATTTGGAACCAATGTGCTGATTTTAAAGAGTGCAAGCAAAGGAGAAAAGTTCTTCTGGAAGCATGTGGAAAGGTACACCTGAGGGTGAGCAGAGTGGCATGGATGTGGTCATGGGCTGGGACCTCTCAACACCGTCCAGTCCAACCCTTGCTGTGGCAGGATCAGCTGGCACAGGCTGCCCAGGACAGTGGCCAAGGATGGAGCAGACACTTCACAGTCTCTGTTTTTCTTGTGTTCAGATGGACTTTCCCTGGTTCAGCTTGTGCTGTGCTCTCACACCGACATGAGCATCTGAGTCTGCTCTCTGAGCCTTTCCTCATAGCAGAGATGTTCCTGTGCATCACCTTCATGACCTTGATTGGACTCCTCCAGTCCCTGCCATGTCTCTCTCCCACTGAGGAGCCCAAAACTGGACCCAGCACTTCAGGAATGGCCTCACCAGCACTGAGGAGAGGGGAGGAATCACCTTCCTCAGCCTTCTGCTAACACTCCTCCCAGTGCAGCCCTGGATACCATTCACCTTCTTCCCACCAGGACATTTTCCTGGCTCATGTTCAATTAGTGAAGAGGTCAAGCAGGACCTGCTGTTGACTCACATGGTCCATCCAGCCCTTCTTGAGCCCTTCCCCTGCTCTAGCAGCATCCCAGAGGGCTCAGATTTTTCCTGGAAAACCATGATGGAGATGAAGAATGGGATGGGGCAGCATGGATTGGACAGTGGCTCGTTCCACTTTGTCCAAACTGGATGCAGACACAGCTTGGACAAGAGCCAGGACAGCAAAACGTGGTGCTAAAGCCCCCAGAGCGTGGTGGGCACAGGTTTTCCAGTCATGGATGTGGCCACTGGATCAGGCTCCCAGCCAGCCTCCCTCACAGCAGCAGGTTAGGGGAGGTCAGTCATTAAAGCCTGAGCCCTGGTGTGGGCTGGGGTGCCTTGTCTGCCCTTCTGGGGGACAGGACAATGGCTCTGTCCTTCCTTTCTCTCCCATTAAAGAAACCTACAGGAGGTTAATTTTTATTCAACACAACGAAGTTCATGATCAGTGTAGCTGTGAAATAGTTCAAACCAGCATAAATAAGACCACTTCTGTCATCCAAACAAGCACAGCTCAGCTGGAATAGAGGGCACTTTGGCAGAAAATCCCAACAGATGGAAAATAAATGTGGCCCCCATGAGAGAGAGGTGATCCACCACCAACCACGGTCCCACATCACTGATCTGTGCCGAGACACTTTCGGGTCACCCGTGGGGTCACAGAGCAGCATCACATCCTCGTGGGACAGCTTGGGCTCCTGTTTCCCACGGCTGTGGCTTTTCTCTCCCAGGTGTCGTTTCTGTTTGGAGAAGTAAAGCGAAACCTCCTCTCTTCACACATGCAAAAGGAAATTCAGAGGCACCAAAGAGAAGCTAAAGCTGTGGGGTGAAGCCAGGCCATGAGCATGGCCCCTGGCACCCATGGCGGCTGGGATGGAGGGTTGAGGATCACCCTGCTCAGATATTTGTGCCACCCCCAGCCACAGTTGAGCCCCCAGGGACATGGCTCTGAGGGCTTTTTCTTCATGGGATGAAGCCCATCCTGGGCTTTGGTGCGTGTCTTGCCCGGCAATGTCACGCTCCACCATGGCCCAGCCAAGCATGGCTGCATTCCCCACAGCGCCTCCAAACTGTGCCAGGACCAGCTCCTGCCCTGGAGTGGAGAGTTCCCCAAAGCCAGCACAGGCTGGGGACATCACACCATGCCCAACAGAGTCTGCAGAGCACTGGGGACCCACCACAATCATTGTTCCAATCCCAGTGAAGCCCTGTGAAGGCTGGTCTAGAACAGAGGCTGGGCAGAGTTAAAGAATAAAGGAGGGATTTATTAAAAGGCTTCAATGGATCCACCTTGGGCAGCACAAGAGCCCAGCCAGGGCTGCACCCAAGATGAGCCAAAATGGTCACAAAATGGACACCTGGTCACGGGGTCTCTCACTTTTATAAGTTCTGGTCCATTTGCATATTGGAGTTAATTGTCCAATTCCAGCTTTAGCCCATGCAGTCCCATCCTTCTTGTTTTTCTCTCTTGGGTCCACAGTTGTTTGTGCTCTTGGGCCTGAGATTTGGATCATTTGTCCTTGGTCCCCAGCTGGAGAAGGAATTGTTTTGTCTCCTTGCTCTGTGAAGAGAGCTCACCATCCCCTAATATGAAGCTCAGAGCTACACACCAGAGCAGCACAGAATCTGAAAAATATAAAAGCTCAGACCTGAGGCATCACCAGCTGCCAATGGTGCTGTTCCAGGAGAGCAGCAGATGGTGATGATGGAGGCCCTTCATTGAGAGGCTGGAGCCACTCAAGCTTGCTTGGAGTGAGAAATCCCAGGTGTGGGATTTCCAGGTAGGAGAACAAAAGTGAAACCTGACTGTGGCAAGGGCTGGCGTCAGCAGCGGGTGAGGCAATCGGTCCGTGGTGACTCACAGGTTCCTGCATGGCACCAGCATAGCAAAGGTGCTCACCACTGGGTAAGGATGAGCCCAGGTGGGCTCCTGACCCCAGTGGGCCAGTCTGGGAGGAAGTGACTCCTGCTAGACTAGTCTGGGCAGAGAAGACAGAAAAGACAGAAAGCGTGCCCCAAACAAGCCAGGTTTAAAAATAACCCCCTGGATGAAGTGTGGGAGCCCTGCCCACAGGCATCATGTGGGCTCTGCTCATCAGCCATCCCCAGGCCTGTGCCTGCCAGCCCAGGGTGTGGTGCCACCAAAGTGCCCCCCCCAGCACCTGCACTGGCTGGTGCTGCTCTGCTGATGCAATCCCTGCTGTTACCTCATGGCTGGGCACCTGCTGCATCATGCTGCTGCAGGGAGGGAAGGGCTTTAAATTAAATCACAGCCGTAATTAACAAGCAGACTTCAACTTGTTGTAAATTTAAAGTGAGGAAAAAATCCAAACACTTGTTCCCCAGAGCCTTTCTGCCAGCACTGTAGGGACATGGGATGTCACCTCCTGCAGGACCCCTCCCTGCCCTGGAATGTCTGCAGGGATGCACCTCACAGGGACAAGCCCTGCCAGCAGAGCAGGCCCTGGGCATGGCAGCAGGGGTGCCACCAGTGCCAGCCCGGGCAGGAGAGACCCCTGGTGCTCACCCAGAAAGGGAGGCCTGAGAGCTGCTGCTGGCCCCAAGCCAAGCTGCCCCTGGAGCAGCCCCTCAGGCAGTGACATCAGGGCCTGATCCAGTATTGCTGCCCCGGCACCTGGCTGTGGACACAGAGAGCAGCCTCCCATCCATCATGGGCTTCCTACACCATAGCTGTCCTCCTGAGACCCCATCACCCCCCTGGGGGACCAAATGGGGGCAAAGCCTTTGCCCCCCACCCTGGGCAAGCTGAGAGCAGGACCCTGAGAGCCCAGGATCTCAGCAGAAGCACCTCCAGCCCCTCTCAGCCCCCTCTGGGGCTGGGAGCAGAGGTGGCACTTCACCTTTTTTAATAATGCACTGACGTAGAAGAGAGAGAGCACAGCCCTTCCCATGGTGTCAGGGAAGCTTTCTTGCCAAGGACAGGAATTACAGGAAAGGGAAACATCCCTGCAGAGGGTGGGTCTGGACTTGAAATATCCAGAAGGCAAACAGGAGGAGACCTGTGCCAGGGTATGCCCAGCTTTGAGCCCTCATGTCTCTCCTTGCCCCTCCCAAAAAATGCAGTCTCTAATCTTCCCTTTGCAGCGTGGGTGGGTGATAGGGCACAAACCTGCTCTCCCTTCAGCAGTGATCCCACAGAGGCTCCTGAGCTGTTCTAGGGGGCCTCACTAGGGCCAAGGCACTCCTGGGGCAGGTAAGGTGCTGATACCAGGGATGGGGGCACACTGTGGGTGAGAGCAGCCCCTGTCCAGGGCAGCCCCCAAAGACAGTGCACAGCTCCTCACTTAGCCAGGGCAGGGAATGGCCCTTCCTACCCAAAACCCACCCTCCCCACAGAGCAGAGGGGCACTGAGAGCATCAGGACACTCAATGTCAATGTAGCAGAGTTATTCCCACACCAGTGAGTGCTCCACAGCCTCTCTGTAAAACAGGAACCACAGGCAACATTTTCTCAGCTGGCTTTTTAATTATTATTAATTGTGTAAGAAATGCAGTGAGTTTCAATTGAGTAAGACATTGAACAGTGAGTTTCTCAGCTGTTCCTGTGATTCTCTTCCCCATGTTATTAAACCATCAACCCACAATGGGACACTCCCAGTGCTGAGGGAACAGCGCTGGGCAGACAGCAGGACCAAGGTGGACAGGAAGCTGAGGGGCACAAAACCCCATCTGCTTTCCACAGGAGACCAACATTTCAATCAGCAAAATCAGCAGGAATCCTCCCAAGGAATAAGAGCAGTTACAAGCAGGATTTTAGGAGACAATCCACCTTCCCCTTCCATGGTAGCTGCAGATCAGGAGAAGGGTTTGCTCTCTCAGCACCCCTTGCACCCCAGCACACAGACGTGCCTCACCAAGAACTCCACCGGGGTCTCACGAGAGGAAACTCCCATTGTCTCCAGCATCCTGAAAGGACAAGCACAGGAAGGCTCTCACCTGCCCAGACTGCTCCCACCTGACATGGGGCAGCAGCCAGAGACAGATCCCTTCCACCCACAGCACACAGGGGGGATGGCAAATGCTTCAGCTGTTGCACAAGGGTTGTTCTGGTCAGGGAATAAATGAGCAGCACCCTTTCCCCTTGTTGGGGCTGAAACAGATGGGTGAATGTTGGAATAAAAAGCCTCTCTGAGTTCTTCAGAGAGAAAGATGAATGCAGGGGCTGAATTAAAGCCTTTAGAGAAATTAAGCTATATTAAACCACATAGATATGAAGTAGAAGAGTATTTTTAAGTAAATAGAAGTGTGAGTTATAGTTTTGAGTAAGTTTAAGCTTTAGGTTTTAAGTAAGTAGAAATACATTTTAAGTGCCTTAAGAAACTGTATTAGCTAGCAAAGGCTCTAAGGCCTAGTTTAAAGCTCAGCAACTTAACCCTAGACATAACAAAACCATAGAACAGAATTGCCACTAGAATAGATAGAATTATTCACATAAAACAGATAAAACTACATACGTAAATAGACAGAACTATTCACATAGATAAATTTTCAAGTAAGAAAACAGATAATACATTTGCATAAATAGCTAATATTATATACATAGTTGTTAAAGAAATTATGCTACTTTTGTACTACTCCAGCACATTAGAATCACGCTTAGATTGGTTTAGAAAGAATGTTTTAGAATCGTGTTTTTAGTTGATTGCATGTTTTGTGAATAAAAAGTCCCGGTAAGGGGGTGCAAAACACAACATTAACAACCACCACAACCACAACAGAAGAAGAAGAAGAAAACAGAAGAAGAAAAGAAAGAGGAAAAAGAAGACTGTGGTCCCTGTTGCTGCTCAGAACATCAGAGCAGCTCATCCCTGCTGCTGCTGCTCAGGACATTGGACCCTGTGCCAGGGAACAACTGTTGTTGCTGCACAGAACCCGGGATTATGCCAGAGAACAGCCTTGCAGCTGCTGCTCTTGCTTGGGACTCTGAGCCAGAAAGCTTCTAGCACTGACTTTAACACCTTGACCTCTTTGCCTTGGAGACTGATGTATTCATGCAATAAAGAACCTCAGAGCAGCCCACAACTGCTCGTGTCTCTTTGAAGACCCTAAATCCACTAAAGCTCGACAGGTGAAGATGCAACCACCAATACTTTTCAAGCCCTTTGCCAATTAAAAGCAAAGTAAAGAAACTCAGGATAGTCTCGTGTCAGAGGTTTCATGGATACATTGCTGCATCCTACTGATAGACAGATCCCACTGCTAGACAGGCTTAAAATCTAAGGATCTGCTGTTGAACCCCTGACAAGTGTCCACTCCTGGAGGAAGGGAGGGAGCACATCCCTGCACACTCCCCTGCAGCTTTGGAGGGGTCTGCACAACCTCCCTCTGCATGCACTGTACAAGACAGATCCTCCACACCCTGCTTGTTTTCCCAAGAGGTTTTCTCACCTCTTTTCAGTCTCTTGGAGGAGGGATGTTGCAGCTGTAGGGTCATTCTTCTTAAAGGTTTGATATGAAGAGGTGGACTCCATGTAACCAACCACACCCTCAACAGTCATGGGAATTGGGTCATAGATATCAGTGATTCTGCAAGAGACATGGGCAAGAAAGGAGCATTGGCAAGTTAAATCTCAAAGGCAGTGGAACACAGACCACAGGTTGACATGATAATAAATATAAATAAATAAAATATCTGACACCATCAAAGGTGGTTCTGCTCACCTCTTCTTGTCTGGGAATGGCAAGGCCTCAAAGATTGCTTTGTAGTCATCCAAGACATATTTTACTTTATCATTTGAGTATTTTAAAATCTCATCCCAGCACTGTAAAGACAAGAGTATTAAAAACAAACACAAAACCACTTGAAGTTCCCAGATGCCACTTAACTTAGGTTTGGGCCTGCATGTGATACATTCATATACGTCCTTTTTTTAAAAAGACTTGTTGCATTAAAATACACCAAAATCTTGCTTAATGTCAAGAATTCAAGGATCCTGGTTCTAGAAATAAGGCTCCTGTCCTCCTTACACAGCTCTTACTCATAGTGGAAAGTCTCCTTTTATCCAATTGTTAAAACACCCTTTGTCCAGAAAGATTCCTAAAAAAAGGCCTTCTTCCCAACAGTTTCTACTTCCCATTCTTTTCACTGTGATCAGGGCAACAGGAAAAGTCTCCTGGACAATACCAGCTCCCAGATCTGCCCTGGCACCCTTCTCACTCCCACTAGATCTGTCCTATCAGTCCTCACATCCCTCTCCTCATGATCCAGGCAGCCCAGTGTGGAAACCTCTAAATCCCTGCATTGAGCCCATTCTGCATTAGGATTCCTATCATCACACCCCCTCAATCCCACTCCTCCCTCTCTGCCTTGGGATTCATGTTCTCTGAACCTGAGAGAAGCAGAAAAAAAATATGATCAAAACAATTCTTATCTCATTTGTTGCACCTGTGTTGTGCCAAAGTAGAATGCATTGTGGAAGATTGTTTACCCAGTGATGGTGTTTTGTTTCCTTGGCCTATCAGGGCCAAAAAGGACTGGGGGACTGTCACGGACATATTTTATGAAAAATCCTTTTGTTAGGATCTTTTCTCCTGAGAAGCTGAGAGGCCTCAGAAGCAAAATGTAAACAATGATTATCTGCTGCTGTGGAATGCAACAGGTGCATCTGTGATTGGTCTCATGTAGTTGTTTCTAATTAATGGCCAATCACAGTCCAGCTGGCTCAGACTCTGGTCAGTCACAAGATTTTATTATCATTCCATTCTTTTTCCTTTCCTTTCAAGCCTTCTGATGAAATCCTTTCTTCTATTCTTTTAGTATAGTTCTAATATAATAGATATCATAAAATAATAAATCAGCCTTCTGAAACATGGAGTCAACATTCTCATCTCTTCCCTTGTCCTGTGAACATCACCACAGGGGACCATCAGGACTGTTGGCTGACAGCCACGAGATTCTGTGCAGTGGAGCTGAGTGCTATGTGCAGATTCAGTTTAAATGTAGTGTAATATAATACAGAATAATACAATATAATAAAGTAATTAATCAAACTTCTGATGTCAGTGGAGTCAGATGCATCACTTTCTCCCTGCCACGGGGGCCACCCTGTGTTTCCAATACTTTGCACCCATGAGTGCCACACATTCCCCCACCCTGAGGCATTCCCAGCTGACCTCCCTGAAGACTCTGGTGAGCTGCTGGGAGCACTCCCCGTGGCGCAGGCTCATGTCCAGGGTGTAGGTGCTGATGGCCACGCAGCCGCCGGGCCGCAGCACGCGCTGAGCCTCGCGCGCAAAGCGCTCCAGGTGGAACCAGTGCGCGGCCGTGAACGAGGTCAGCACGTCCACGGAGCCGTCCTGGAATGGCAGCTCCTCCGCCGGGCACACGCTGCGGGAGAGGGGAGAAGCCACGGGGTGTTGGGAAGGATGGAAGTTTGACAAGCAAATCTCACAGATATGTGTGCTTAGCAGAAAGGTTTTTGGATGAAAGAATATGTGGTGGTGTTCACAGGGGTCTCAGGACGAGGGAAGAGATGAGAATGTTGACTCTATGTTTCAGAAGGCTGATTTATTATTTTATGATAGATATATTAAAACTATACTAAAAGAATAGAGAAAGGATTTCATCAGAAGGCTAGCAAGGAATGAAGTGGAATGATAACAAAAGCTCATGAGAGTCTGAGAGAGCTGGACTGTGATTGGCCATTAATTAAAAACAACCACATGAGACCAATCACAGATCCACCTGTCGCATTCCAAGGCAGCAGATAATCATTGTGTACATTTTGTTTCTGAGGCTTCTCAGCTTCTCAGGAGAAAAATCCTAGCAAAAGGATTTTTCATAAAATACCATGGTTCCATCTTCATTCGTGTAGCTAAGTTTTGATATAGAAGGAAATAATTGCTGAGCCAGTCTTACTGGATAACCAAGGAGGCATGGGGTATATTAGTTAGAAGGGGTTTTTATGACTTAGAGCAAGAATCAATCCACCTCAAAGAAGATGTTTTTACCAAGCAGAAAGAGAGCACAAGCAAACAAGTCAGCAAATGTTGCAAGCAGAAAAAAGGTCTCAGAATTTTCCACTGCAAGAAAACTGAAAACCAACTTCTAGCTGAAACTGTAATGTACTGACTTTTAGTGATTGGAGAACAGTAACATGAATATGGTAATTATAGTAGTTATGATAGGCTATAGATAAGAATTAAGGTATAGATTGGTTCTACTGTATTAAGATGCTCAGCAAAGAAAAGTATATAATGCATTGTAACCAAAAGAGAAGTATATATTGCATTGTGACCAAAAGAAAAGTATAGAATGCACTGTAACCAAAACCAGGGGGTCTCCAGGCCTGCCTGCAGCTGGAGCTGACAGCTGTAGGCACAGGCTCTGTCACCCACAACCCTGGACTGCTGTAACCTCTTGGATATAATAAACTGCATTTTGGAGAGGCTGCCTGGAGTCCCACATCTCTCATTTCAGCTCTTACAATGTGGGATGGGGGACTTACAGAGCAGGACGTGGAGCCAGAGGGTGTTTTTGGATGGTTTGGATGTAAGACCACAAAGTCTAGGATAATGCTTGTTTGCACCAGGAATTCCATCAAATGGAATCTCTGGTGCCAGCTGGCTCTTACAACAGTCAAACTCATGTCACCATGATATTTTCTGAAAAATCCCTTTGCCAGGATTTCTTCTCCTGGGAAGCTCAGAAGCTTCAGCTTCTCCCTGTTTTGCTGCATTGGAATGTGATTTGGAGATTGTTTATCCAGCATTTGAATTGTTTTAATTTAATGACCAATCACAGCCGGCTGCGTCGAGGCTCTGAGGAATCACAAGTTTTTCTTTATCATTCTTGCTAAGCCTTCTGTGTATCCTTTCTCTTTCTTTAATATAGTTTTAGTATAGCATTCTTTAATATAATATCATAAAATAATAACTCAGCCTTCTGAGAACTTGGAATCAGATTCTCATCTCTCACCTTGTCCTGGGGACCTCACAAACACCACATGCTCACAAACCACCCCCTTCATGTGAGGACCAGAACTGTGTCTTTGGCCGAGCATGCTGTCCTGACACTCACAGGTAGGAGATGTTGGGCATGCAGGGGGTGGCCTTGGCCTCCAGGATCTGTGCTTCACTGATGTCCGTGCCCACCACCTTCTTGAAGTGCTCCCCAAGGAAGTGGGTGCCTTGTCCAGAGCCACAGCCAACATCCACCGCCAGCTCCGCAGGGATGGCTTTCTGCAGGAAAGAGTGCACGTGTCTCAGTGGGCAGCCACCCAATTCCTGTGCTTTCACCCCATTCCTTCCCCCAGCACCCACTCAGGAACAGCCTTGGCGTGGCAGAACCTGTAGAAAGCCTCTTCTGTGCCCCCATCTGGCCATGAGCCCTGCTGCTTTATCTTTCCCTGAGGCACCAACCAAGGTGACACTCCCAGCAAGGTAAACACTGCCAGCCACAATTGAATACTCATTGGATTTTTCCCCACCCACAATTAAATACTCCTTGGATTTTTTCCTCCAGCCTGGCCCTGCCCCGCTCACCTTTTCCCGCAGGTAGGAGAGGATGGTCTGCTGCAGCTCTTTGCCCGGTGCAAACCTGTATTTCTGGTAGACGGCCGCATGCCCTCTGCCCTCGAACATCTGGGTGGCCATGCTTGGTGACCTGGCACCTGGAGGAAGCAGCAAGATGTGATTCCCGGGGATGTCACACGGGGCCAAACTCCTGCTGCCTCCCTAACCTGGGACCGCAGGAACTGAAGCCTCCGGCTCTCGGCGTGGCCACAGGGAGGACTTTGCCCGGGAGGCTCCAGCAAGGGAGCGTGAACCTGCTCTCCAGGAATCCCTCCCACAGCCCTAAGCTCATCACAGGAGCAAACCAGCGGCGTCCGACAGGAAAAGCTTTCCAGGTTTTTACACACCCCCTAAGGGGTGTGAAACTCCTTTGTTTTCCCCACCCACCCGGCTGTTTCCTCAAATAATTCACTGAGCAGTGAAGCAGGGAAACTACCAGGAAAACATGGGGACTTTTGCTGGCTGGATTTTTTTAAAAGGAAATCCATTTTCTCGTATTAGCAACACAATCACAACTCAACCTTACGCTTTCCCAACCACCTGCTGCTTTTTGCCCCTTCCCGTCCAGCAGCCAAAGGCTTTTAGGGCACTGAACCCATCACCACGCGTGGAGGCGAGCGGGGCCCTTCGGCCTGGGCACAGCTCAGCCAGGGGAGCCGGGGGGAGATGACACTCGGGGAGGGCCGGGGGAGCTGCCCAGTCCCCGCCGGGGCCCCGTGTGGCCCCGGTTCCCGCAGCCCCTGCTCTGTGCCCCGCAGCCCGGGCCCGTCGCGCCGCCCCGGAAGGCTCCCGGCCGTATCCTGTTCGTGGCGCTGCCCGAGCAGGCGCGGTCCGAAGCAGCGGCTGCTCCCGGGGCTCGGCCCCGAGCCCAGGCACTGCCAGGAGAGCTCCGTGCCCCTTTTGCCGAGGAAGGATGTGCCCGCGGTGGGTTTATGGAGCGATACGGAAATGCATCGGGAGATGATGGAGGGTTGTTCTGCCTCCGTGCAGGAAGAGATGCTGCAGCAGCTCGGGGCTGGAGCGCCTAGCCGGGAACAGCAGCGCTGCTAAAGCGCTCTCTGCTGCAGGGATCCTCCCGAGCCTTCTCCCCGCACCATTCCCGCTCCTTCCTTACCGGGCAGCCCCCGCAGCAGCCGCTCCCAGTCTGGAGCCGCGGGGCCGGGACCAGGGAAGGCGGGGGAAGGCGAGGGATGGCCCCGGCACCGCCCCCGGTGCCGCCCGCCCGGGGCTCCCCTGCCCAGTGAAATCCAGGGGGCAGCTTCTGGATCCTCCGAGATTCTGGAGCCGCACACGCAGCTCTGTGGTTGCTGATCACGTAGTTACAGCTTTCAAAATGCCCACGGATCCCGGGAATGCTCAAGCAGCCTCCACATCTCGGGAAGCAGATGCAGAGCCCAGCAGATGCTGCAAGGTAGCAGAACAGGATTCAAATGCTGCAGGCAGCCAAAGCCATACCTACAGACCTCTGTCTGCGCTGGAGTCCCCTCCTGGTGTCCAGCAGAAAGAGAAAATACAGCAAAAGCCCCCAACAGCAGCACTTGAAGAGCTTAGAATGTTGGGATTTCAGACGTAGGCAGTTTTCCCTGATTTGGGGCAGGATTTTACCCCTTCCTCACGAGAGTAATGTTAACTCTGTGCAGCTGAGACCAACGGAGCCGTGGTTTGCTGGAAGCACAGTCCCTTCAGTTTGTACTTTGCATAGCAGTCATGGGTCCATGCTAATTAGCAAAGCCTTTAAGCCACTCCTAATTTTAAGAGAAATCAGTGAACTTACTCAAGGACTGAAGACAGAGGCTGGCTTGAAGCAGTTTGCTAAATCAAAGCATGGGTTGGAGTTCTGGGCTTGTGTCCCAAATATTTTATTTGGGCCACCTGGTGCTTAATCATGCAAGGGTGGCACCTGCAGCAAGAGAAAACACCACACAATCACCAAAGGGCCCTGTGTTTTCACAGCCTGGCTCTCTGGGGTTTGGACACCCCATTTTGCCTGGATTTTGCTGAGAGCACCATTGCAGACAGGGGGGAGTGATGTCCCTGAGGCACCTGCCCAGTTCCAAACCCCACAGTTCCTGGGCAATGCACAGGTGATGTTTAATTGGGCTACAGCTGACACCAGCCACCTGCAGGAAAACAAAACACCAGTCAGGCATGGGCTGCAAATGGCACCAGGCCTTTCCTAAGCTCTCCCAAATTTGGCACACTGGATTCTGCTGCCTTTGGCTCTCTCCTCCATCCCTACTGTGCTCCCCAAGGGACTGCTACTCTCTGATGGCCCTGCACCATGCAGAAATAAATTGGTCTCCTCAAGATTTGGGTTGCTGAGCCTTAGGCCAAATGTGGGTTTAAACACCAGGCACAGAGAATCAGACACTATCCATCATCCCTGCCTGCCCACTTATTAAATCCAAATAATGGAATGCTAAAGTGCCCTGGGGTCTTCCCAACTTGCTCCCCAAACCTTCAGACCCTGTGGATTTTAATTATTAAGCAGGGTCCTGGATTAATAGACCTTCACTGGGAATGCATCTCACTCTGAAATTTATTAAAACTGAAAAAATGAATTAATCTATTTTAGGTGACAAAAAGGCCAAAGGATGCTCCTGTCAGTCCTCCTGTGTCCAGTGGTATTTTTTTTCCAACAGGTTTAACTGTGGATAGATTGCTTGGAGCTAAAGGAAGAGGAGGCCAACAGCACCATTACCCTGCTGCATTTAATTTACAAATCTAATTGTGTTAATTTTCATTTCAACTTTAATTGACTAAGAAGCTTTTTGCTGGACCACACAAGAGGGAGGGTGCCCACAGGGCTGCGTGGGCTGGGGTCCCCCTCCCCATCCCCAGGATCCCCTGAAGAAGTCAGGGATATGTCTCCTACTTTGTGGAAAACTTGGTTTGATTTTAAGATCCCAGTAAGGCTTCAGCTGTCATGGGACTCTCCCCTGTTTATTTGTTCTCTGATGGAAAAGGAGCAAGATTTATTACCACAAGAAGGAATAAAGGGAATGGAAAATAGTTGGTATTTCTTCAAGGGTCTTTTCAAACCTAGAGGGCTCAGACTTTAAGTTTGTGAAGAATATAATTCTCTTGTCTTAAAAGAGTGGGGTATGGATAAAGTTCCTTGTAGGGAAGAGATTTATCCACAAACCAGAGATGTCACTGTTGATGTGTTAGAGTTGTGCCTCAAGCTGGCATTAGGGCTATCTATCCCTGCCTGCTCCTGGGTATTTGCAATCCAGGAAAAATCAGTGTTTGTGTCAAAAGAAAGCCCAGATGAACAAGAGACCAGACAGGGGAGGGAGAAGGGAATTCCCACAGCAGTGACTGTTTTAGGGAAGTGCATCCCTGCCCCTGCAATTCCCGGATCCTTGCAATGGCAGCAGCAGTGGCTGGTGATGTGCTGGTGATTGCTGTACTCCAGCACACAAAGGGCTGGAGGGGAAGGAAAGGCAGGCAGGACATGCTCAAGGGCAGAGGAGGAAGCCTGCAGAGGAGAGAGCCCTTGGCTTTGCAATCCTGCCTCACCCTCAGCTCATCCGGCCAGAAATCCTTCCTGTGGAATGACTGATGAGCAGCACTGGGGCTGAGAGCAAAGCCCAGCACTGGGGGCTGCAGAAACAATAGCAGCAAGTCCTTCTCCCTTCACTTCACCTTTTAATTAAGGAAGCTGGGAAATCTGGTGGTGGAGCCAGTGAATTAAATGAAATTTAGAAGTCACCTGAGAATCTGTGTCTGAGCAACCTGAGATATCCCGTTCCCCATGCAGGGGCCAGATCCACTGCTGATGAATTAACAATTCTGGATAAAAGGAGGGAGAGAAATGTGAGCTCAAAATGATCTTATTTCACCTCTCCTTGCATGCACTCTCTGGGCATGAGGATGTAGTGGCTGATATTATTATATCTGCTGGCACAAGCAAAAAGTCCGGTGGCGTCAGGAAGCTGCCGTACTAAAATTAAATAACTCTTGGGGATGTGCATGCCCAAACCAGACTCAGAGCAATTGCTCTGGGTCTGGCTGATGCCTGATGGGCTGCTCTGAAATTGCAAACTAATTTGTGGCAATTAAACAAGATTCAGGACCATCTTAATTCAGAGTTTAAGCTTTTCCTTCTTGGGGTCCCAGCCAGGCATGTGATAGACAGTGAAAGGAATGAGAAGGGGGTGTCTTTACAAACTGTGGGCCTGATGGTGGGTGAGGCCAGATAGGGAGAGGTGAAAGAAGCAATGGGGGGAAAAATATATACATAAATTCCATAGGAATTCCACTAATTGACACAGACTGTTACTCACTCAAAACTGTGCTAAATATTTGGATTTAGAGAAAAAGAACAGAGACACAAAGAAAAGTGGGGTATACATTAGAAAGGGCCTTCGGTATCAGGCATTTCAGGAAGTCTGTACCTCTCAAGTACCTCAGCCAACAGGCAAAGAGAGAGGGAAATGTGGCTGGGAAATTAGGATAAAAAGGAGGCTGTGTGCTCCAAAAATTGGAGAGACCCCAGGGGAAATACCCCATGGCCTCTCCCTTTATTTGAATTAAGTTACAGGATTCCTCTGTCTCCTTTTTGGACAGAAATCTCTGGTGTTTGTGGATTAATTTTCCTAACAATAGGGAGAAAAAAAAGGGAGAAGGAAGCAATATTTTAGGATCTTCTTTCTCAAAAGCCCCTGCACCAGGAGACAGCTGAATCCACCCCTTGCTGCCCATTTCCCATTGCAGCTCCCAGGATCACAGCCCTGTGTCCCAAAAGCCAGGTGGGAGCAGGCCTGGAAGTGTAGTGGTGCAGAGGGTTGGAAAAGGGGCATTTTTGGGTTCTGTGCTCTGATTTTTTCCGTGCTGTGATGACCAGTGATGGTCTGTCCCAGTGGGGGCACGAGGGCTGGAGGCTGCAAATGCACCATGGCATTGAGGAGGGTGCAGGAGGGCACAGAAGGGTGTGAGACAGTGCAGCAGGGTGAGGAAGGGTGTGTGAAGATGCAGGAGGATGTAGGATGTGCAGGAGGATGCAGTAGGATGGAGGAGGGTGTGTGAGGATGCAGAAGGACAGGGAAAGATGCTGCAGAGGACAAGAGGGTACAGAAGGGTTTGGAGGGGTGTAGAACGGCGCTTCAGGATGCAGGAGAGTGCAGGGGGGAGCCGGGGGTTGCAGGAGGATGCAGGAGGATTGCAGAGGAGTGCAGGAGGATGATGCAGGACAGTGCAGGAGGGTGCAGGAGGAAGATGCCGGAGGGCGGTTCAAGGAGGATGCAGAAGGAGGCAGCATCTCCGTCCTTGAGCTGCCGCAGCGGCCGCCGCTCCGGCGGGGCCGTGCCGGGCGGGGCAGGGCAGAGCCGGGCAAGGCAGGGCAGGACCGAGCCGTGCCGGGCGGGGCAGGCAGAGCCGGGCGAGGCAGGGCAGGACCGTGCCGTGCCGTGCCGTGCCGGGCGGGGCAGGCAGAGCCGGGCAAGGCAGGGCAGGCAGCGGGGGCGGTGCGGAGCCCGGCCCGGCCCCGGCGGGGCGGGGGCAGGGGACGGCCGTGGGGCCGGCCCGCCCTGCCGTGCCCTGCCCGGCTCTCCGGCGGCGCCGATGGGGCTGCGGGCCTGGCTGCGATCGCTCGGCTGCTGCGGCTGCTGCGGCGGGGAGGCGGCGGCGCCCGAGAAGGAGCCCCTGATCAGGTGAGACCCTGCTCAGGTGAGACCCGGCCCGGTATGCGCCCACCCAGAGCCTTGCCCCCGCTGTCCCCTGCCCGCTCCCCGCGCTGTCACCGCCGCTGGAGCGGGGCTCCATCCCCTGCCAGAGCCATCGCGGCTCCGTAGGGATCCTTCCCGGCGGGATGGAGCCGCTGCCCACTCCCTTTCCGCCCCGGGTTCTGCAACAGGGCTGGACTCCTTCTGACAGCAGGAGCCCTGCCCGCGCATCCCCTCGGGGTTCCCCGGCCCTAGGGACGGTCCAGCGCTTGTCTTTCCACGGTGGGATTTCAATGGAGGAGCTGAGGCACTGAACAAAAAGGGGACCCTGCATCCTTGACAGAGGCCAGGTCCCACTGCCGGCAGCTCTGGGTTGTGCAGAGCTCTGTTCGCAGGCTGGGCTCGCAGAATGGACTGGGATGGAAGGGGCATTCAAGCTCATCCAGTTCCACCCCCTGCCATGGGCAGGGACATCTTCCACTATCCCAGGCTGTCCAACCTGGCCTGGAACACCTCCAGGGATGGGGCAGCCACAGCTTCTGTGGGCACCCTGTGCCAGGGCATGACCGCCTTCACAGGGAACAATTTCTTTCCCAGCACCTAATCGAAATCTCTCCTCGTTTAGTTTAAGCCCATTCCCCCTTGTCCTATCACTATCTGCCCTGGTAAAAAGTCACTCTCCCCTTTAGGCACTGGAGCATTCCCTTTTCCAGGTGACCACCCGCAGCTCTCCAGCCCGGCTCCATTCAGGGATGCCGGGGAGGAGATGGATGCTCAGCGGAGCCGGCTCTAAGGAGGAGCTGCGTGTGCTGATCTCCGGGGAGCAGCTCCTGCTCTGCTGCTCTCGGTGCACAGAGCGTGAGGTTGGGGCTGTTGTATGAACAGATCCTCCCTGAACCGTGGAGAAGAGCTGTGCAAGCACTTAAAGAGGCTTTGCATTTTACGGCGACTCTTCCTCCTTCCCCGATGCCAGGCGCTGTCCTGGCACCGCAGAGGGTGTGCCAGCCCCGGGATGGCGCCGAGGCCGTGCCCTCCCTGTGCCAGGGTGGGACAGACGCGTTCGGGGAGCAGGGAGGGATGCTCCCTGCATCGGTAACAGCAGAGCTGGGCACACACGGCTTCAAACGCCCTGATTTTGCGCTGGTAAAGCAGCTACCTAAATAATGACCGGCTAATCCCAAGCATGGGGCCTCCGGGCCAGGAAATTGGCATTAACCTCCCGGGAGCCGGGCACACGTGCGGAGAGGCTCCCGCTGCTGCCCCGTGTCCCTCCCCTGGCACCTGGCTTTAGTAACGGGCTGGCGATCCAATTAATGCTGGCCCAAGGAGGAAAGGCTCTGTAAATTCTGGGAATTGGAAAGGCACCTGCTCTTATACATCTGTGCCAGCCTAATTAATCTAACAGCCTAATTGCTGTCCCTAACAGCATAATGCTTGCCCCTTCTTGGGGCTGTGGGGTCTTATTTCATAGTGGGGATCTTGCAATAGCTTGCTGGATTTGTTTTTACTGCAGTGCTGTTTAAAGTGAACAAATTGCTTGAGATTTCAGCTCTTTTAACTGAGTTTTAGGTTTGGAAGCTGCTGTTGCAAAACATCCAGGCTGCTTGGTTGGCTCTTGATGTGTGAAGGCAGGGTCTGGCTTGGATGGTGCACTCAGGATGAAAATCAACTAAACTTTTGGGCTCCAAATGCTAAAATTTAATGTGAACTGAAAGCCCCCTGGAGCAGCAATGATGAAGCATTGGTGCTCACCATTTTCTGGATAAAATCCACAGTATGAAATGCTCCCTGTCCCCTCTGGTCCCACAGAGACTCCTTAACCTGCACAGCCACTGCTGTCCACGTGCTTCTTTCTCCCTCCCATTTTTTCCTTTGCAATGTTGCTTGCAAGAGTTGTTGGCAGAGCTCTCCGTGCTGCTATGGATTGGCTGACTCCTGGGCACTGCCACATGCCTTACAGGATGCTCCATGCTGTGATTTGGAA
The DNA here is from genome assembly GCF_023055355.1 of Agelaius tricolor. Lineage (NCBI taxonomy): Eukaryota > Metazoa > Chordata > Aves > Passeriformes > Icteridae > Agelaius > Agelaius tricolor. The sequence goes on from NW_027269270.1 coordinate 466,967, forward strand.
ATGGGAATGTGCTGGGAAGGGCCCTTCGAGCTGTGAGGGAGGGAGTGGCTTAGAAAAGCTCAGGTGTGGCAGTGTTATTGCTAAATGCTGGTGTTTTAAGTAATTCAAATGTTAAGCATACTTACAGGGGTAAATGCCTGAGTGGGAAGAAGCTCAGCATGGGAGTGAACTCCTGCTGATGGCACAGCTGGCTCCTGAGGGCTCCCTCCCTGTCTGCTCCACCATTGAAAATGGTTGTGCCCCTCCACACCCTCCAAGTTACCTTTGTTTGCTTGTCTTTAATGAGAGATTACAAGAGATTATCTTTCCCCTTATTATTACCTGTTGCTCAAGTTTTTGGTTTGTTGAAAGTCTAATTAACCTTCCTGCTGGAATGGTGATGGGAATTGGTTTTTTTCCTATTTCATCTATGTGCTGGAGCAACTCTTAGCCTCCTTTTATGGCTTGGTGCCATGGCACCCACAGTGTTACCTGAAGTTTCTCTGGATTGGTTTCTTGGGAAAGGAATGGGGTTTGGGTAGCAAACAAAATAAACAGTGGGTTGTTCTGACAAGAAGTGAGCAGGGATTGCCAGAGGGTGATAAGGCCAAAAATAGTTCTCCACTTGTATTGGTCTGCTGGACATCTTGCTTAGACACTTTATGGAAATCCCCTGCTAAAGGTTCTCTTGGCAGAAGTGTTCTTGTTAAAAAATTGCACATCCCCAGAGCAACATAAAGCCATAAAACACAGAACTGCCCCAGTGCAGAGAAAAGCTCGCCACCTCTGTGAGTTTAGTCTTCCCAGAAGATGATGCTCAGCTTTGCTAAGCAAATAAAGCCTGAAGTTCATTAGAAGGCTGAGGACATTGCCAAAGTAGATGGGGCTGAATATCCTTTCCATGCCTTGTCTGTTGTTGCACAGCTCAGCACATCACTGCAGCTCTGGGGGGGGAGCTGCTGGGTGGGGGCACCTGTGGGCACTGCATGGTTTGGTTTGAACCATGGTTTGCCTGCTCAGGATGGAAAAAAAAGGAAAACAGAAAAAAAGGAAAAAACCTCTGTCCTCCCATTCCCCCTCCTCTCTGGGAGAGGGGAGGGCACAGCAGTGGGCACTGGGAGGGCAGCAGGGGCCAGCCCGGTGCTGAGCTGCCTGGCCCTGTGAGTCCCTGCAGTGACAACAACCCCTGACAACAACCCCTAGGTGTCCCTGCAGTGACAACAACCCTTGTGGTGTCCCCGCAGTAACACAGCCCCTGCGTGTCCCTGCAGTAACAACAACCCCTACGCGTCGTTCGGGGCCACGCTGGCGCGGGATGAGGAGCAGAACCTGTGGAGCACCCCCCACGACGTGACCCACACCGAGGCCGACGACGACCGCGTGCTCTACAACATGATCGTGGTCAGGAACCAGCTGGACAAGGACTCAGAGGTGAGGGCTGGGCTGGGTGTGGTGAATCACAGAATCACAGGAGGCTTTGGGATGGAGGTGACCTTAAAGCTCATCCAGTGCCACCCCCTGCTGTGGGCAGGGACACCTTCCACTGTTGTATTTGCTGGGAATGTCCCGATGAAGGCAGGAGTGATGCATCTGACTCCATGTTCTCAGAAGGCTAAGTTATTACTTTATAATACTATATTATAAAGTAATAAATACTAACTATACTAAAGAATACAGAAAAGACAATCACTCAATGCTAAAAAGATAATAATGAAAACTTGTGACTCTTTCCAGAGTCTGACACAGCTCGGCCCTGATTGGCCAAAGAGTTAAAACAACTCACAGCAGAATCCAATGGAACAATCACCTGTGGGTAAACAATCTCCAAACACATTCCACATGAGCACAACACAGGAAAAGCAAATGAGAGAAGAATTGTTTTCCTCTTCTCTGAGGCTTCTCAGCTTCCCAGGAGAAAAATCCTGGGTGAAGGGATTTTTCAGAGAATGTGAATGCTACATTCCACTATCTCAGGTTCCTCCTGGTCCAACCTGGCCTTGGACACTTGCAAGGACGTGTCAGCCACAGCTTCTCTGGGCACCCTGTGCCCACCACCTTCCCTCAGCACCCTCTCAAAAAGGATATTTTTGCTAATATCCTGTCTAAACCCCCCCAGGCTGTGGGTTTGGTTGGATGTTTCCCTGGTTTGTCCTTCCCCTGGGTGGGCCCTGGGACTCCACTGTGCTGCGGGGCCGTGTCGGGTTCAGTCTGCTCCAAAGGGATACATGGCAATTATCGGGGAGCAGGGAACTGGCACGGCTCTAGAGGGAAGGGAGAAGTCATAGCTGTTACATAAAGGCTGTTGTGCAGCCCTGATTTCCTTTGCTAAGGCACTCAGTGCAAAGGAGATTGCAGTGGCCTGATTAGGAGCAGGCTGGAGCAAACAGTGACACATTTTTCCCCTCTCTGATTGCTTTCATGATGCCAGAATGTTTGCAGGGAAACCTGGAGGCTTCATGTTTAACTTCAACGTGATCCTGCTTCATCTGAGCAGAGTCTGCAGGAGTGTAACTGTTTCTCTCTGTAAACCAAAAGCCAGCTCAGCTTTACAAGGAGCCTTAAACCCCAGAGAAATCAAAATTACAAGTTTTAATTAGCGAAAAGAGGTAATTAAATGCTTCTATACAGTTGGCCAGAATCCCCACTTAAGGGGTTGTTTTTTGGTGAGTTTGATTTAATGTGGTGTTTACAATGGATGGTTTTGTAACAACATTTTCATGGTTGCATGTGACCTTTAAGGCTCAAACTGGAGATCTCTTCCCTCCCCACTGCTGCTCTCTCTACCTTGAGTTGCTTGCCTGAGAGAAGCCAGGCAGCTTCCTTCATCCCAAAGTGAAAACAAGGACAGCTCCCTTTAGGGGATGCACTGGTGCACAGCAGTGTTGTGTGTCACCCTTGTTCAGGAGGCAGGGAAGAGCATCAGCTATGGCTGAGCAGGAAAGTGCTCCTGCCCCTGCATCTCCTAAACCCAGTGGGCCTGCCTGCCCTAAATCCTGCCCTAAATCCTGCCCGCAGTGTATCTGTAGGGTTTTTAGCAGCTCTGAGCAGTCCCTGTGGAAAAAGAAAGCCCAAAACTCACAGGGCTTCCTCTCCATAGCAAGGCAGGATCACATACTCTGCTTTTTCATGCAGTGCAATCAATAAAAAGCCTGGGGGGCACAGCATCAGGACAACAGTGAGGAAAGTTTTGAGGAAAGCTAACACACTTTACACTTGCTTTGAGTGTGGCCCTGTGCCCTTTGCAGCCCAGGATTGGCAGCAGCTCTGCTGTCCCCTCTTACAGCTGGGAAACTGAGGCACACAGGGAAGCCCAGCAGGCTCCTGCTGGGTGGCAGGACAGGGAGGGGCTGGGACAGCAAAGCCAGCATTCCTGTTCTTGGCCCCTGGTGCCAGAATCTCTCCTTACGCCAGCAAGCATTATAAAACTAGGCCAGATTGCAGTGCCCTCCCCTCCTAATGAGACTTCAGCTCAGAGAGAGAGAAGAAAGTCTGATTGCAAAACAACACTGGGTTGCAAAAGCCAGCATCTGCTTGGGGGGCTGCTCTGCCCCCAGAATCCCCAGGGAGAGCCTGTGGATGCTGCAGGAGTGAAGATGGAGGAACAGTTTCTTTGTGTGGTACACAAGTGTTACAAAACCACAGGTACTTCCTGTGGTTAAAACTGCCTGAAAGGAGAACTTGCTGCATTTCTGCTCCTTCATTTAACAAAGAAATTGTGGTGTGCAGTGCACTCACTGTGTGCTTTGTCATTCCCCACCTGTATCTCAGGGATTTCCCAGCACAGGTCTTTGGAAGGATCCCAAAGAGCAGGCTGCTGTCCATCATGGGTTCCTGATCTGCATGGTCCCATCCTGGCAGTGCTGGTGCCCTCCCTTGGGGTCAGTTCTTTGCCCCCACCATGGAGAAGGACCCACACATGATCCATGTGGAGCTGTGTCCTCCTCCTGTCCCTGCTGACAGCTCCAGCCCAAGCTCAGTGTGTCCTTAGCTTGCACAGGGAAAACCAGGAAAGCCATTGCTGAGGGGTTGGCTCAAGCAGATGCAGCCTTTGAGGATCAGAGCTGCCATCACAGCTTTTGAATTCCAGGATCATGTTTCAAATATGGGGAAAAATGGGAGGTTTTTTCCCTACTCTGGCTCTGCAGCTTCATGGAGCCTGTTGTAGGGTAAAATACATCTGATACCTGGTGGTGAAATGAGCAGCAGGGGCTGCACTGGGGCTGTTGCTGGGCTAATGAGTGTGAGATGCACAGAGTCCCCTCCATGAGGTCCCCTCTGGGGTGGCCCTGGTTTCTCCATGGCCTCTGCTGGGGTGTGTGGAGTTACCCAGCTGTGGGCAGGGAGCTGTGCACCGGTCCTGGCTTCAGAGAAAGAGCCAGGGCAGCTGTGCCACAGCTCTGGGAACAAAAACTAAAGGGGGATTTCACATGGTGACTGAGGAAAACCCCCTGCTCTCATGGCTTGCTGTAAATGCAGTGTTTCTCTCTTCTCTTGGCTTATTCCTTAGGGAAAGGTGGAATCATAAACCCCATAGCAAAGGCAATTCCTCAGCCTGCATCCCTGCCAGGGGCCTGGCTGGCAGAGCAACACTGGCATGACCCCCCTGAAAAGCCCATTAATGAGCTGGCAAGGCCTATTTTTCTTTCTCCTCCTGCTCTGCTACAGGATTATTCTTTTCTAAACACAGAGATCACAGAGAAGGTCACAGAGAAGGTCAGAATTGTCACCAGCTGTTACTGGGGCACAGAGAGGTGATGGGATTTATCCAGGGCTGGGGATGCTGGCTGGGGAGCCCAAACCCAACCCTCTTAATGTCTGCATACCTCTCTTAAATTGAATCCAATTTAAGCTTCTTCTGAGATGTCAGTCTGTAGTTTATATTTGTGTTTTATCTTTGTTCAGCTGCTTCCAGTGGAGCCAGAGCAGGAGCATCCCTGGTACCTGCCTGCACTGATATTCTGCAGTCTTTCCCTGATAACTCTGTTTTGACCTCATTTCTAAAATAACTCTTGAACAGAGTGGTGACCTCAATTGCTTTTAAGAGAATAAAGGCAATGGATTTGGTAGAGGATTGTTCTGGCAGCATGAAGAAAGCTCCCTAGTAATTAGGAAACTTTCATATGATCAGGGATGAGAAGCTGGACACTGTTGCCTGTTCTCTTGGCACATTTTTTCCCAGAGCTCTGAGTTATGTACCAGCCTGGCTTATTCCATGTCATTTGGCATTTGCAGCTTTAGTGTTTCACACTAGAGAGTCTGGGGAGGTTTTCCAGATAAATATGTGAAGGGCTGAGCATGTAGAAAAGGGAGGCAGCGGGGTTTCCCTCCTGCTCCTGGGATATTCTTGACTCACACACTCAGGGTTTTCTCAAGCCCCCACTGGTATCTGTTGTGCCTTCCTCTGTAGGTTTAAAGGGCAAAACTGGCTGCAAAAAGCCAGGACTGGGAACTGCAACCTGCTTTGGTCTCCTGTGGTTAACTCAGATTTTGGCAAAAGAGTTAAAAGCATTTAAGAGTTAAAGGATTGCTTTGGAGTGCATGGCTGGGATGTCCCAGACACACCCCACGTTTGTGTGTCAGTTCCCCCTGTGCTTTCAAGCCTCCTCCCTTGTCACTGTAGGACACGAAAGAACACAAGCACACTCCGCTGCTCTCAAGGTGAAGAAGAAAAGGGAAGTTGATTTTCTGACTCCAACATTTATAGTTTTCTAAAATTAACAGGGGATTGGAGGGTGACAGTGCCAATGACACTGGACAAACCAACAGTCTATCAAATTTCTCCTCCATAAAAGAATGCAAAACAATGAGTTATTTACAGAAAGTGTGTGAGAAAGTTCGCTACAAGAATGTCAACATCAGAAGGCTTAGAAAATCTTAAAAAACCAGGGTGACACTCCCTGGCCCAGGAGTTTGTGACTGCCCAAGAAGGTCGAGGGAGAGGGGATTGGTGTGGAGCCTCTGCCCTGCCCTGCCCTGAGCAGCCCCATGATGCCACCAGCCCTGGGGACTCACGGGATCCCTTCCAAAGCCTCTGATCTTGCCCTTCCCTGTGCACGGGCAGGGCAAGCTTTGCTCTGCCTGTGCTGTGCAGCTCGAGGGAGATGCTTTTTAGAATAATTTCGGGTGTGGAGAGATGCTCTTGAGTTGATTCTCTCATTAAAGGCACACAGAGCACAGCCCATGGCAGTTCAGGTGTCTCTGCTGGAAGGAATTGCCTGGGAAGATCCAGTGGTTTCTGAGACTGATGGAGAGCAGGGCATGAGTCCCTTTGAGAGCTCAGCCCAATCTCATCCTGATAATCTCTGCTTCTCTGGGTCTTTTTCCATGGCTGGGAGCATCCTCCTCCCAGCTTTCTCTACAGAAAGATAAACAGATGCAGCTTCATGCTCAGGCAAAATAAATCCCACCAGAACAAAAGGTCCCACCCAGGCACCACAGTTAAGCATCATTTTGTGATTGAAGCATCAAAATAATTCCTTTGCACACTCCCCAGACTATCCATCAACAGGGCACTGTCAGAGCTCCCCTGGGACTGAACATTCACCATATTCACTTCCATAACAGAGCTCAGACACTGTGATGTACAAGAAAGCCATAACCTAGATTCCCTTAAAACAAAAACAGACAAGGGAAAACATGCTGCTGTTAATCCAGAGAAAATCAGGAGCAGCTTCCCTGCATGCTAAGCACTGCTCTCCATGCTGAGAGAGGAGTCTGGCTCCTACCGCAGGGTAAATCCCCACAGCCCTGAAAGCAGCTGCTGGGTGCCAGGAGGCCACATTTTGTGAGAGGAGCATCTTTCCCAGTGGCCCAGGTCCCTAATTCCACAGTGTGAAGCAGGCCTGGGATCACAGTGGCTGTCTGGAGGGGTTGTCTGCACTAGAGGCCTTGTTTCTCTCTGTGGGAGGGCACAGACACACAGCTACTCCCCACCAGCATGCCCAGACTGGCTCCCTCTCCTTTCTGCCTGTGCCAGGAGGTCACGAGAGGGCTGAGACGTTTCCAAGGAGCCCCTGCCAGCGGGGACCAAGGCATCGTGCAGCTTTTCAGCCTCTTTCTAAAAGCTCTCCAGTTTTCAATACCCTTCCCACAAAGCTTGAACATAATAACCCCCCTCTTTTCTTTTCCACCCAGAGCAGCTCAGTTCCCAGCTCTGAGCTGGGAGAGGAGAGTCCTGCCCCTGCCTCATTCCTCTGGTCTGGTGCCTTGTGTTGGCAGCCAGGTGCTCTCCTGTGCAAACAGCAAAGCTGGTCTCAAGTGCCACTCCAGGAGAGAGGGAAATGTGCCTCTGGAAGGGGATTTAGTTTTCTGGAAGTGAGTGGCTGTGGCAGAGCTGGTTCCCCTGCTCTCCTGACCTGAAGTCACCACTGCCTTAACCCTGCTAGCTGCTTTTTCCAAAGTGTAATCCCCAGGGCTTCCTGCAGCTCGTGCTGATCAGCAGGAAAACAGGCTTGGCTTTAAATCTCTGCTGTCGTGGCATGGCAGCCACAATCAGGGAAAAAACACAAAGGAATCTTCAAATCTTTATGGAATCAAGTCAGCTCTTTGACCAAGTACCAGAAAACAGTGGGATTTCTAACATATGGCTGACCTCTGTGGGTGTTGTTTTTTTGCTGTGAACCCAGCATGGCCTGTAGGAAAATCTCAGGGTGACAGCAGAGATTAACACCTGTTTATTCTTCAGGAGCCCATCTAGGTAATCCCCTGCTGAGAAATGAGATTAATTAAGGTTGTTACTGGAAGGAAGTTATCAGGTGATGTTGTCACCCTGTTGTTGGGCTGCTTCTAAAAATGCACCCTTTGCAGTGTGTGCATTGATTAAACTTGGCTAGGAAGAGCTGGGAAAAGTGCTCCTGGTTTTTTTGCATTTCCACAGGAATGCATGCCTATGGAATCATTTAGGTTGGAAAAGCCATCTGAGATCATTGAGTCCAGCCATTAAGCCAGCAATGCCAAGCCCACTGCCAATGAAACTTGTGTAGTTGTGTTTAAATGTGCTGGTGACTTTATTAAATGACCCCAAACCCATTGTCCAGTTCTAAAGCTGGAGGTCCAGTGCAATATTTCAGCTGTGCAGTGAAGTGAGGCATTAACTGCAGCACCTGGCAGCTACTCAGGTTATCAGATCAGATGGCTCCAGTTCAGTCCTCATCCATCCCTGTGCACCTCTTTCAAAAGAGGATATCCTGATCTTTAAAAAAAGTCTGGTTTTCTTGTTTTCTAGTACTTTTGAACATCTGCCTGCTCCAGTTCATGCCACACAGGACTCCATGTCTGACTGAGGAGCAGTTGTCAGCAATACCTGAGCTAAATTCTGTGATTCCAGGGAAACTGAAAGCAGTTTGGAACAGAGAAGACACAGAAATGCTGAGCCAAGTGTCAAGCTAAAAATTCTGTGTTGGTCAGTGTAATTTCTTCTAGGGGCAGCAGCAGCCTGGTCATTGACCTCCACAGTCACCACCCCACAGCTTAGTGCCTACACCAACTCTGCACCTCTGGCTCCCTTGCTCAGAGCTGAAATTCCTTGGAAAGCTGCAGATTCCAATGACTGAGTGTCTCTCACCCCTTTTCTTTGCAGGAGTGGCAGAAGCTCAACTATGACATTTATACTTTACGGCAGACCCGGAAAGAAGTGAGGAGCAGGTGGAAACACATTTTGGAGGATTTAGGTAAGCTGGAGGCCAAAGGGATGTAATTCCAGTGGTACTGAATGTGAGATCCCACCATGGCTGAGGATGGGAACAGCTCCACAAAATCAAGCTGGAGAGGAGGGAAGTAAAAGGAGGTTGCTGAGCGATGCCCTCAGGCTCCCCAGGGCTCAGGCACAGCGGGGAGGGGACAGGGACACCGTGTCTGCAGGCACATCAAAAGCCCATGAGCCATGATCACCTTCCAAGCCCATAATAACATGCACAGTCATCCATTTCAAGCTTCCTTGTGGAAACCTTGCAGTGGGAGTTCACCCTGGGTTTTTCCAAACAAGATAAGCAGGAAGGAATGAATATTCCTTTCAGATGGGAACACGGATACATCTATTTCGTTTCCTTAGCCAATGGCAGCTGATCAGAGCTAAGCCTCTCACCTCATGTGCTCCCAAGTGGGTTGAAATATTCTTTCACCAAGTAGAATTGCTCCACAGGAACCCTCCTACTGCTGTTTCCAAGTGCTGGTGGTGGGTGTGACTTTGGGCTTTTCCCAATTGCCTGGCACACAGCATGTGACACTCAGGATGTGCCAGCACATCAGCTGGGTGACTTCCATCATGCTCTGGAGGTGGGTGGTGGCTGCTGAGAGGAGGATGAGTGAATCTATTCTAGGATACCCTCAATGGGAGCCAGAGATGGGTATCTCAGCCACTCCTGCCCTACCTGCTATTCTGGCATTTGGGTGGGAGGAACATCATAAATCCATAACCAGCTGTCAACCCTCATCTCCACCCAGCTGCTGACAGCAGGCCAGGCTTGGGAGGGATCACTTGGCATCCTTCCATCTCTCACTGCAGGCTGACAGAGGCTCTCCCACATCCCTCTCACATCCACAATGGCTCTGGAGATGTTCTGCAAAGGCTGGGGAAGCTCAAGGCCAGGGATCATTTGGCATTAGTGAAGCTAAATGAGTAACCAGATGTGAAACCTGCTATCTTCTGTTATCTGGGCCTCTGCTTTAAGCATAAGCCCACCACTCTCACCCCATAACTGTTTTCATGTGAGATGCATCACCACCAGCCCTCTGGAGCTGAACAAAGAGTTAATGGGAGCCATTGCATTTCAAGACCTCTGCACTCACTCTCCTTCAGCTTTCCTCCCCTGGATCCCTTTCCTGTAATTGATGCTGACTGCTACAGGAATAATTAACCTGGTGTTCATCACTGCCACAGGTTTTATCCCTGTTACCTGGTTTAGGGAGCCCCAGCAGCCCTGAAAGCTATGGTAGCATCAGGAGCATGGAAGAGCTGAATCAGCACCCTGGGTTGTGCATGTTCACACAGCTTTTCACAGGAAAACCAGCAATGAACTCGCTGTGCCTACTTTTGTGATTTATTTTCCCCACCAGCGAGTTTATACCTGTCCCACAGCTGCCTGAGGGGGTGCTGGTTTGTTTTAGGAAGTAGGGATGCAGCTGCCTGGGGTGGAGGGGGAATAAGGAACCTTCCAAGAGCCTGGAGGGCTCAGGGATGACCCTGCTCTCATGTTTAATGACTTGTTTCTGTAACATCTCTTTCCCAGGTTTCCAGAAGGAAGCAGATTCCCTCTTGTCAGTGACCAAACTCAGCATCATCAGCGACTCTCAGAACATGAGCAAAGCCCGGGACATCTTGTTAAAGCTCTCAGAGGAAACCAACATCTTCCCCACCAGCTGGGAGCTTTCTGAGCGCTACCTCTTTGTGGTGGTGAGTTCTTTGAGCACACCTTCCCCCATCCAGCTCTGCTGAGGGAGCTGGGGTTGTTTAGCCTGGAGTAAAGGAGACTCAGGGGTGACCTCATCACTCTCTACAGCTCCCTGAAAGTTGCCTGTGCTCAGGTGGGGTTGGGCTCTTTCTCCAGGCAGCACTGACAGAACCAGAGGTCACAGTCTCAAGCTGCACCAAGGGAAATACAGGTTGTATATCAGGAAAAAGTTTTTTACAGAAAGAATAATAAAGTTCTGGAATGGCTGCGCAGGGAGGTGGTGGAGTCACCATCCCTGGATGTGTTTAACAAAGCGTGGATGGGCACTGGGTGCCGGGGTTTGGTTGAGGTGTTGGGGCTTGGTTGGACTCGATGATCTTGATGGTCTCTTCCTAACCAGTGATTCTGTGAAGAGATGAGACCTAATGCCTGAGAGCAGCTGAGGAGGGAGGGCTGAGACAGAGTGGAAATTTTCCAGAGTAGAAATTCATTTTGATTTAGGTGAAATGTACATCTTTGAATTAAGTCTGTAGCTTGCAAACACTGCTGTTTGGTCTGACTGCCTGTTCTCGTAAAAAACCTATGCTTGAAGAAACTGCTTCAGCCAAAGGACAGAGATAAGGAAGGGTCCCTTGAACTCTGAACAGACAGAGAGGATGCTGCAGGAAACAGGGCAGGATGACCCAGGAGTTCTTTTTGTACTTTCTGATTAAAAAAAAACCCTAGCTGCAAGTATATGCAAAATCAGTAAAATGAATATTTATGAGCCTGTTGTGAAATGCCATGCATATGGATTAGGAAGGGAGATAAAAAGAGATCTGGAGTTCCCAGAGGTACACATGTCCTTTTGAGGGCAGCGATCCCCACACGTGTCCAGCGCTGGAATAAACATACCAGCTTTACAACTTCCACAAAAGTTGTGGGGTTTGTTTTCTTTTCTGCAATTCAGGGCCCCGGGAAGGGACATGCCTGGAACACCCCAGAGTGACCACAATCCCCCTTTGTGAAAAAAGCCAATCACTTGTTTTTAAAATTTTAAAAATGTAATAGTAATAAAATGGTTGCTGTAGCCATGATATTTTCTGAAAAATCCCTTTACCAGGATTTTTCTCCTGAGAAGCTGAGGCCTCAGGAACAAAATGTAAACAATGGTTATCTGCTACTGTGGAATGCAACAGGTGCATCTTTGATTGGTCTCATGTGGTTGTTTCTAATTAGTGGCCAACCACAGTCCAGCTGGCTCAGACTGTCTGGTCAGTCACAAGATTTTATTATCATTCCTTTCTTTTTCCTTTCCTTTCAAGCCTTCTGATGAAATCCTTTCTTCTATTTTTTAGTATAGTTTTAATATAATATATATATATATATATATATCATAAAATAATAAATCAGCCTTCTGAAACATGGAGTCAGCGTTCTCGTCTCTTCCCATGTTGGGGCTGCCTGCAAACAGCCACAGGTTATAAAAATAGTGATACAGTTAGAGTAATAATAATTTGGACAGTTTGAATTAGGACAATATGAGACAATAGAAACAAAGAGTTACGGACGTCCAGGTACCTTTTTTGGGGCAGCATAAGCCCAAAAAAGGGCCCACATTAACAGAGGATTAACCCTTAAAAACAATAACCTGTTGCATATTCATACACCTCATACAAGATGCATAAATTCCATTCAAACACAGGATTCTGTCTGGTCAGTGTCAACTTCTCCCTCTGAATCCTAACAGTGCCTTTGAGGCAGGAAGAAGTTCGTTTCTTCTGATAAGAGGGCAATAAATTCTCTTTCTCTGAAAGATTCAGGTGTCCTGTGGCAGCTGAGTCCTCTCTTTAAAAAGTATCCTACATCGCACAGTTTCTATTCTAACATTTTTTTAAAACCTAAAACTATATTTAACAACACTACTTAAGAGAATTAATACAGCATCACTTCCTAACACAACACACATAATATTCATTTGAGTATTTGCAAAAAGCCAATCCTAAAATAGGCAATTTTCCACACCCTTGTTTGGCAGGACCGCCTCATCGCCCTGGACGCCGCGGATGAGTTCTTCAAGATGGCCAGCGCGGTGTACCCCAAGCGGCCCGGCGGGGACCGGCTGGACGAGGGACCCCGGGCCCTGCAGAGCGTCCCCACGGTGCCCTGAGGGACCTGCCCTGGCGGTGTGACACGGCCAGCACTCCTGGGCAGGCTGCTGTGCCCGGGGCCAGCAGGACAGAGCCGTCCTGGTGGCCCTGTGGAGAAGAGAGTGGGCAGGGCAGGGCGAGCTGTGCCCAGCAGGAGCGCACACGGAAAAGGACGCTGGCACCACCGGGCTCCCAGGCACAAGGGAGTGACAACTGGGACACCACTGGCCAGTAGTGTATGAAATAGGCACAGGGAGGATCTGCCATGCAAGGCATTGCTGCCAGTGCCTCTAGTTCCAAGAGCTGTGAGGAAATGCACCTTTCCACCTGGATGGTACCTGCCACTGTCCCCTCCCTCGAGCTCCCAGCCAGGAAAAACACCTCTGTGTCTACAGCTCTCTGTGACTCTGTGCACTGGTCCTCATCCTCACCCCAGCCCTCCAGGCAGGTCCCAGGGGATTGGGAAAGAGGCAGGAGCTGTGCCAGGACAGGATTTAATTCCAGGCAGCAAAGCCTTGGAGCAGCGTCACAGTTGGGTGCCCCATCCTCAGTGGTTGAGGGATGTTTTGACATCTTAAAAGAAGGTAGAGTTTAGGAAGGTGCCAAGTTCAGAGCTGCTGAGAATTTGGCTCCTGGAACATTGGTTGCCCAGCATCTCAACCTATTTTGAAAAGTTTTAGTCTTAATTGCCTAAAAAAACCCCAGCACAAAGCTGCATGTACTGGTAATATAAAAATCCTCATTACCAGCAGGGATGGTATAATGAACATCCTTTTTATCTCGGGGTTTTGTCTGATAATGAGCAATAATTTTTAAAACACTGGATTTGATAATTTAAAAACAAGTGGAAGTTCTTCACTGATGAACACACATGCTGCTAATTGGCCAGTTGAAAATGCTGGTAACACAGGGCCTCCCAAAGTAGCAAACCAGAGCTTTTATTTGTTTATACCTACAGCGTTTGAAAAAAATATATTTATGAGCTGGTTTTGTTTGTCAGTCTTCCTGGGAAATATTTTTGTCAACTTAAAACAGCAGTGAAAGCTGAGTTTAATAAAGAAAACATTACAAAACCAGCCTTTCTTACTCACTCTGTGAACCTATCCAGGTAACAATGTTTATGTTGACTGCTGATACCAGAAGGGTTGGAATATTTGTAGAGCCTCTGCAGCTTGTTCTCCACACACTTTAAATTGCCTGTTGACTTAGGAGAGTTATGTTTGCCAGCCTAAGACAAAAGTCTTTGTAGGAGATCATGGGGATCAAATTTAATTTCAGTGGGATTTGGCATTAGGTACCCATTTCCTACTGATTTGGTTTTTTCTAGCAGGAGTTCAGCTGCCCTTTGCAAAACCTCCTGTGTTTTTAGAGAAAATAAACTTTGGTGCACGACAAATCCAGGCTGTGATTTGAACAAATTGTCGTGGAACAGAGAGAGATCTGTGCCAAGGTGCCTGACACCACCCAAAAGTCAGCCCTTGGCACGTTGTCCCTTACAGTGCTACCTGTTATTTAAAGCCACCTGATGAGTTTGGAAACCTCAGAGGCAAGAAGAGAAATCCTTTTAGCTGTGCAGCTTTTTCTGAGCACGGAGGTCAGCGTTCAGCAGCGCCTGTGCAGAGCTGCCCCTCGCTGTCATGGCTGTCAAACCGGTTCTCATGTCACCAAAATGCATTTTGGTGGAACTTAATAGGACAAGCTGCCCAAAAGGGACAAAAATCAGTATTTCTAAGTGAGTTTAGTTGCTGAAGTAAGGTCCCATGCGGGGAAAGCGCTGAGTTTCTGAGTGCAGCCACAAGGAGGAGCTGGAATTTGTTGGATGAGAGCAGAGCCGCTCCTTTCCACACTCGGGGAGGAGTAACCGGCTCAGAACTTCTGTTTATGGACCCATCACAACAGCAACAGAGAAAAACCTGTCAGTCCCAGCACTCAGCTAAAACTGGTCATGGGGTATCCTGAAAATATTGCACAACAGCCTTTGGTGAAGCAGAAGGATGCAGAGCTTTGGAAAATCTGCAACTTGAAAACTGATAGGAACCAGCAGAAATTGTTTCCATATAGATCCAAGCTCAGCTTGTTCATTCTGTCCACCTCCATAGGAAATGTCCTTGCATTCACTCGGGACAGGAGACCAATAAATTGTATTTCAATAAGCAAAATGCAGAGAGCAATTTGCCCTTTCTAAATTCCATAGAAAATACCAGGGAGATGCACAATGGTCCTGGAATTCCTGCCCTGACAGAGTAATTCCCTTCTTCACTAGAAGCAATTTGGGATTTGATGCACCACCACCATCCAGGCCTCCAGCTGCCATTCAGATGGGCTTGAGCCCCCACCTGGTATTTGGGGAGACGTTTTGAGCATCCTACATGTCCCAGGTGCCACTGGGGAGCCAGACTCTGTTGGATTAAGTTCTTTTCTGACTTAGAGATGGGGTAGCTGAGAGGGGTTTTAAAAACTTTTATTCTATTTTCAGTCTCATGAGAAGGGTGAGACAATACAGATGCTATAATTCACACCATCACAATCAGAAGCTCTTTCCTAATTACAGTACATTATAAGTGTTTTTTGGCCTATCAGCTTTAGCCACACCATACTGTAGATGCCTTAAAGCCAATCATCTAAAACTCCCCCTCATGGGTCCCACTACAATGCACCTTTCATAGTTCTGTTTCTCCAAAGTATCCAGCCTTGTTTGCAAGGCCATCCTTTGAAACTTGTTTTTAGTTCCATTTCTCTCTCAATGTCTGTCCTATCCCATGGCATTTCTAAGTCAGCATTTCTTATCTCAAAGTTTACATACAGATATGTGAGCCCTCTGTCAGGCTTTGAGAATTCTCTATAAATCCATTTCCCACAAGCATCCTGCATGTCCCAGGTGCCCCTGGGGAGCCAAACCCTGCCCATGCCCAGGGAATGTTCCAGCAGCTGCCTGGGAAGTGCTGGCTGTAGGAGAGCCCAGCGAACAGCAGATGCCACTGTTCCCTCAGCATGGGAAAAATCCTGTTTACCATGCAGGGGAAATATTCCCAACCTTTTCTTGCATGCATCAAGTCTCTGGAGCCTGCAGGAACAGGATTTCTGTTAAAGGTTGGGGTTTAGACATTCAATAATGACTCTGGCACTTTCCAGGAGATGGTGCCCAGCCCATTCTCTTCCAGGGCCTCTGCTCCTGCTTGGAAGTGCCATTTGGCCTGAGGCTGACTACTGCAGGAATTAGCATCTTCACAAGGAACATTTATTTTTCTAAGTAGAGAGTGGGTATGGTATCCCTTCCTTCAATCACTAAAGGAAAAAGACCAAGAATTCTTTCAAATGAGTGATGTGAGAGGGTTTAAAGTACATCTGGGTTTACTTGGCTTTCAGATGTTTTTCCTCCTCAATTTGACATTGCATTTAGCTAATATTTCATCAGAAGAGAAAGAAAGAAAAAAGCGACCTTCTTTTTTCTTTTTTTTTAATTTAGAAGCCATGGTTATGCTTCACTTTGATTTCTTCTCCTAGAACCACAGGATGGTTTGGTTTAGAAGAGACCTTAAAGATGTTCTACCCCCTGTCATGGGCAGGGACACCTTCCACTATCCCACGTTGCTCCAAGCCCTGTTCAACTTGTCCTGGAACACTTCCAGGGGTGGGGAAACCACAGCTTCTCTGGGCAAAATATTTTAACATTTTTGGGTCATGGGGAGCAGCACTGGAGAGTTCCCTTCCTCCAAATTAAAGCTAGGAAGTCAGGATAGTGTAATTAATAGAGACCAGCTAGAAAAAAAACACAAAAAACCCCAGTTAACAGATTGTGCATATGCATGTGTGGTTTCTTCTTTGTATTCCAAGTTCTCCTAGGACATATATCCTGAATTCAGCAGGATGAGCAAAAGAAATACTGAAGTGTGGTGGAAATTCAGCTGTGGGATGCAAGCTGGGCAGAAGGTGGCAGTGCAGGTGTTTGGTAAAGGCTGGAGCAGCAGCAGGCACAGGAGATGGGATGCAGTGGCCTGGAAGGGGTCTGGCTTATCCATTTTACTTGTTAGGGATGTAAATCACAGCCTAAGTTCTGATAAATAATGAGAATGGACACGGGAAAGAAAACTGTCATCTTTTAAATTTCAGCTGTAGGAAAAATTACCATTTCAAACTGCTCAGTTTCAATCATTTCCAACGTTAGAAATTCCAACACTTACACACTCTTCCTGGAGGGAAAGCATGTACTTTTCTGGTCTAATGAGGATCACTAACGTGGAGTGACTGGCCACAAAGAAGCTCTCCAGAAGCATTCCTTTGAAGACAAGCAACCATTTTTGTGTGGGGAGTCCTTGTTCTGCAAGTTGTGGATTATCAAAACCATTTCTTTGCCTTACAAATCGCAGACCTTGAGGACACATCCATCAGGAAGCTGTCCTTGCACAGGGGAGACCATGGAGAAATCTCTTAATAAAACCCTCAGGAAAGACTGGCAGAGCAAAAGCTTGGCTGCTTTGCCTGTCTTGTTTGGTCTGACAAAATGTGCTACAATTCTCTCTGTAAGCCTTGTCCTTAGTCTTGGGGAGAACAGAGGTTTTTCAGAGTGATAATAAATTTAAATGAATATTTTGTTGGACTTAGATTAGGAAAGGGAGGCACCATGGAGGCTGTGGGTGCCCTCCATAGGATCTCAGCAGCATTAGAATAAACAGATTTAGGCAGCCAGAGATATAAATAGATGAGACAGAGATGGAGATGAGAGAGATAGAGATAGATAGAGATAGATAGAGATAGAGATGATAGAGATGATAGAGATATAGAGATAGAGATGATAGAGATATAGAGATGACAGAGATGATATAGAGATGAGGAGATAGAGACAGAGATAGAGATATAGAGATAGATAGAGAGATAGAGATGAGGGGATAGAGATAGAGAGATAGAGATAGAGATAGAGATGGAGATAGAGATAGAGATAGAGATAGAGATAGAGATAGAGAGATAGAGATGACAGAGATGATATAGAGATAGAGATGAGGAGATGATAGATAGAGATAGAGATAGAGATAGAGATAGAGATAGAGATAGAGATAGAGAGAGATAGAATTGATAGAGCCACATGGCTGGATGGGGCTTGGAGTAACCTGGGCCAGTGGGAGGTGTCCCTGCCCCATGGAAGGAGGTGGGCTTAGAGGCCCCTTCCCCCCAAACCATTCTGTGATCTCAAAGCAAAGGCAAGAGGGCAGCAAATGGAGGCCCAAGAGGCCCAGGCATGGCCCAAGGGAAGGGCAGAGCATTTATTTGGGGTGTGCAGAGGGTACAGCACTGGTGCCAGGATCTGTTGTGATGGTGCAGCATCATCTGGGTAGCAGCAGCAGGAGGAAATGTGTTTGTGCATGCCCCAACAGCCACCAGCAAAACTCCTGCCTGAGGAGAGTCACCAGCACGTCAGAAAGAAGAGAGATTTATGAAAGGATGTGTTACCAAAAGCTTCTCCTTCCCAGAGTGGCAGCTTTATATCTGCTAAACTGCTGGGATTCTTTCCACTGGCTTGAGCTGGGTTTGAGTCAGACTTTGGAGACACAAACACCAGAGCAAGTCCAGACACCACTGGAGTCATAAACAAACCTCCTGCCAGCTGCCCATCTACTCTTCTTCTGCATCAAAGTCACAAAAATAACAAATATGGTTCCTGAGAGGACTTTTTACAAGGGATGAGAGGATCTACCTGTACTTCCCTAAAGAACAAAAATAAAGCCCAAACCATTTCTCCCAGCCAAGGGATCATAAGGAAAATTCAGGCTGGAGGAGACCTCAGGAGGTTCTCTCAGCCAACCTCCTCCTTGCTTGAAACCATCTTCTCTCCCCTTTTGAAAATGGCATGAGAAACTTGTATGGAAAACATTGTTGGCATGCACAGTGTTTCATCTCTCCAAAGCAGTATTGGCTGGTACAAAGAGAATAAATTTCTTTTTTGTTTGAATTAAGAGAAATAGAAGATCTGTGCAACCCATCTGGAGGGCAGGTTTGGAACGGATTAATCCCCCCATGAAACTGCTTTGATACCTGTTACTCAAGTGACCACAGGTAGCTTTAAATGTGCATTTTCCCACTCCTCCTTAGGTGAAGGAGCTGGAGGGAGGAGTGTTGGGAGCCTGGAGCCACCCAGGGCAGTTCAGCCAGCCTGGGACATGGCCAGAGGGGTGATGTGGTCAGCAGGGAGCCAGCAGCACCCACAGGGTCAGGGTGCTGGGGATGAAGGGGGACGAAGGGAAGGGCTGGGTGTTATCTCAGTGATTGGGAGCTGGCCCAGGATTTGGAAACTCAGCTGCCATTCCCAGACATGCCCCATCTGCCTCTGCCCCCCAGATCACCCAAAAGAAGAATGGGGAGGTTGTGCCTCCTAGAACTGGTGGCAAAATGCTCTTCCTGTGCTGGAGGTATTGTCAAGGTCTTGATATTTCTGCATCTGTCTTCAAGTAAAGCTTTGTATCTCTAAAATGTTCACAATGCTATTATCCAAAAGACTCTGCTATAATACTTTCAAGATGTTTTGCTTCAATTTTGACTTTTCTTTCTTTTTTTTTCTTTATAATGCTCTCCAGCTTTTTAATATAAGCCAAATCAAGCATTGTTTCTATCCAGAAAATAGCATTTCAAATTTAGATCACAGCAGTGCTGAACCCATTGGGTTCTTTCTAAATTCAGGGGAATACCTATTCCCCCTAATAGTTTCAATTCTGATAAATCAGAATTTCCAGACAGAATAGCAGTCAGTTTAGTTTTAACTCCTAACCCTGCCCAATACCTAATTCTTTTTGTGATCTGCTTGGGGATGCACTAACACAGTGTGCTGCACAGCTGTCAGGAACATCCCAATCATTTTTCGAGGGAAAATTACATTTCAAAACAAAAGGGAAGGGCATGTTTTAATCATTTTGACTATGTTTAAATGAGATCACCAAGAGAGACTATAGCTCTGCATAGACATGTGCAGGCATGCCTGCAGGAATTTGGCTTGCCTGCAGTTTATCTGTCCCAATTAAAGGCAGATGCAGCTTTTTGCTTCCATGGACATTTATGAACTGGTAGATGTGCTAACAGGGAGAGAGCTCACACACAGCAACTGGCCCTGATCTAATCACACACATTCTTACAGTGCTGTTTGGCTCCAACTTGCCCAACTGCAGGAATATTTTCAGTTTTCCTTCCTACCTCCTTGGACAGGAATCACCCAAGTTTGATTAATCAGGCAGTTTGCAGTTGATGTCACTTCTCCCCAGACTGTGGCTAAAGAGGGGAATTACAGGATGGGCAAAGTGGCTTAGGCTCCAATTCTGCTTTGCAGATGAGAAGGAGCTTCCTTGGAGTACCTGCAAACCTACTGGGAATGCTGGTGAGTGGCTCAGAAAGCTTGGCAGGTACTGAAATCTGCCTTGTGCTCAGGTATCCAAGGAGTTCACTGGAGCTGAGCACCACCATTGCCACGCTGAAGGGCTGGGGATGCCCTGCTGAGGAGCACTTCAGGTACCTGCTGAAGCTGCCAGGCTGCAGCTCTGATGGAGTGGGGACAGCAGGAGACAGGGAGACCTGACCAGCTCCCCTCTTGGAACCCTGGTTGCTGAGAATTTTAGATTTTCTGTGCTGGAACCTGACCACTCCCCTGTTGGAACCCTGGTTACTGAGAACTTTAGATTTTCTGTGCTGCCAGGCACTGACCCACAAGAGAACACTGCATTTGACCTGAGACCATGGAGAAGGCTTCCAAAATTGAATGATAGAACTGGGATTGTGGGTATGGAGTTTGAATAGAAGTATGAAATATCACATGGTGGAAAACTTTGAGTTAAGGTTTTAGAATATAGTAAGGTATATAAAGCAAGATGGAGGCTTTAGGGCAGTGGCTGATCCTTCTTCTTCACCTTCTTCTCCATGGGTTTGGGTGGTTTTGTGTAATTGGATAGAAAAGTCCACATTGTGGGGCATAGGTGGTTGGTTATTGGGTTAAAAGTAAAAATAATTTAGTTTTCATTTCCTAATTGGACAGCTTATCCTTAAAAGGCCTTGTAGAGAGAGAGATGGGGCTCCATTTTTCCCTTGTTAGAGAGAAGTACTGTAGAAGTCACAGTAATATAGATAAGAACTAATAAACATGAGTCCCAATGAGAAATACCATCTCAAGCATTTAATCCCAACCCTGACAAAAAAGAAGCAAAGACTCTGCACTCCCCTGCAGCCCTGGTGTCACCCATGAGCCCAATCTGACCCAGACACTCAGAAGTCACTGTCAGCTCCTCTCAGCAGTTCTTGCTCTCAAGAAGAAGGACTAGCCTCTGCTTTAAAACTTCTGTCTTGCTCTCTACATATTACTATATCATAGAACCCCAGACTCTCAGTGTTCTACCTTGTGATATTACACACTTCTAATCAAACTATCCACTTGTAATCTCAGTGCTATTAATCAGTGTTGGAAGTTTTCTCTATGGTTTCAGGTTAAATGTAGTGCTCTCCTGGGGGTCAGAGTCTGTGAGTACAGAAAGTCTAAAATTCCCAGCACACAGAACTCCAACACTTGAACAGCAGCAGTGCACAGAAAGCTCAGTTTCCAGAGGCAAACACCCAGCTCATGGATCCAGCCCCCTGGATGGGAGCCAGCACAAACCCCTCAGGCAGGCCTGGCAGACAAGCAGGATGTCTCAAGGTAAGCTCAGTGCAGTTTTTGTTCCTGTGCTCATAAATACTCCTTGCTAAAGCTGATTTCTCTATGAGCTATATTATCAAGAGTTTCAAGAAGTCTCACAGCAATGGCCATGCTTCACACCACTGCAGAGCATATGCAGGACCAGAGGGCCCTTTTCCACCCTCCCCAGCCCTTATTTTTCTTAACAATGATAATTTATATCGCTACCCACCACCTCTTTTCAGATTCTTTCCTTACCTTTATTATTCTTATTTCATGTTATGTTTATATGTACTTTTTTTTTTTATCTTTGAGCCTTCCCCACCTCCCCACTTCCTAGTCTGCATTATTGTAAATTTGTATATTGTAAATCTGCAAGGTTTAAAAGCTGATGAGGTGGTAGGGGCTGACTGGGAACAGGACCTCCTGATGGCAGTGATTACCAGGCTTTTCCTCTATTTAGGAAAAGATGTAACCATGGAACTATGTGAGGTGACAGTCAGCAAACCTACAGCTCTGCTGTGAAATATGTGCACAGACGCAAGCACCAGCCTGTGACTGAGTCTCCCACACATCACCCTGTGCAGGAGAACTTGCTGGAAACAGCAAAGCTCTTCCCTTTTTTAATGATTCATGCAAATACAGCCACTGAATTGAGGGGAGAGAGCTTGAGGTTTGAATCTGGGGAGGCTGGTCGTCACTGTGCAGTTTCTAGATAAAAATAAACACATTTCCCAACACTGAAAAAGGATCATCCAGAAGAGATGAGTGGCCACTCCACCCAGCTTTTCATTCCTGTGTTTGCAGCTACTTTTGGAGATGCTATTCTCCATTTTTAAAATTTCTTTTAGATTAGAGACCAGTTGAACTTGCTGAACTGGATATAAAGGTAGGGGGAAAATGAAGATGAGTAAGGAGAGAGAGGGATGGCTGTGAAGTCCTGAGCATTTTGACATTGGGTTTTCCCTTGCTAAGCTAAAACGTGGAGAACCAGCACTGCAGAGTAATCTCTCCAAAGACACAAAAGGCCATAATGCACCCATTTATTCTTACAGCCTTGCACAAAAGGGGTTTTATGTGCAGGGAGGATAATTGTGGGTAAGGAAGAGGTCAGCATGGATGATGGGACTAAGCTGTAAACACACCTCATTGAGGTAGTTTATCTTCCTGCTTTAAGTGCACCAAACACTATTTTTCACTTGGATTCCTTTGTCCAACACCTCCCTGGTTCAGCAGGATGTGAGCCCACATGCCCCAGGCCAACAGAGCCCCATCACTCATGGCAAGTGCACTCTTGAGACGCTTCTGCAGCTCCAAAGGTGGGTGAGCAGCAGCAGGTGGAAGGATGCCCAAACCTCCATGTGCCAGGGCTCCCAGGGTGCCATCCCATCCAGCTCCTTCCTGCCCTGCAGTGAGGATGAATAAGGTTAGGACACAGCCCTCAGTGGCTTGGGGAAGCTTTCCTGGTGACATCAACTCTCAGAGCAGAGCAGAGCAGAGGGTCCGTGCCCTGGAGCTCCTCACATAAATCACCACAGCTCTGCTGAGCCCAGGTGTCCTGGGGCCTGGCCCCAAACACTGGGCTTGTACAACTCCTTCTGGCTGTCTTGGGATGATTTGTGCCTTTTGAAGGTGCAGAAGTGACTCCATCCTGAGCCAGGGCCAGTGACCTGTTACTGGGGTTGGTATGTGATAAATGACAGCGAGGAGCGAAGGGCAGCTGCTCTGAGTTTCACATATGTCTGCAGTAAACAAGGGGTGGAGGCAAACACACATTCTGCTATTTAACCTGCTCTTAACTTTTCAGTTTGAATTTTCAGCACTCGTTACAGCCTTTTTTTAGAAAGATTTCCCACCCCAGGAAGAGGCAGATGTGATGTTTTCACAGGCTGCAAGTGCTTTGTGCTTGCTTTGCCCTGCATGGGTCATTCAACTTGCCTTGGTTTGAAAAGCCAGGTGTCTGCTAAGGAGGGCAGGAACCTCTCTTGAAATGGAAAATGTAAACCTCCTCCCTCCAAACTGTTACAATTTTGAAATTAAGGGGCAGTTTTGAAATTAAGGGGCAAAGATATGGGAGTAGGAATAACTGTTCTTTGTTAGGAAAAATAAATAAAAATGCAGTAATACAAAACAACACTGCCAGAGTCAGAACAGAAGCTGACCCCCTGTGTGTCAGGGTGGTGGCACAGTCCCATTCCATGGTGGCTCAGCCCTCCTGCAGTGCCAGCTGTGGTTCTGCTGGAGCAGGGATCCTGCACAAGAGTGGAGTTTTCCTCTGAAGCTCCAGGGTGCTGGAGATGGGCCTGGTCTCCCTCTGGGAATGCAGTGGAGAAGAAAGCTGCTCCTCTGGGAATGCAGTGGAGAAGAAAGCTGCTCCTCTGGGAATGCAGTGGAGAAGAAAGCTGCTCCTCTGGGAATGCAGGGGAGAAGAAAGCTGCTCCTCTGGGAATGCAGTGGAGAAGAAAGCTGCTCCTCTGGGAATGCACTGGGCAAAGGCTGCTGTGGTGTTCCCAGTGTCAGATTGTATCCAGGTAGGAATGCTTGGCTCCTCCCCTGGGCAGAGCATCCTCCAGTGGGATGATGGAATTTGATCAGCCATGCAGGGACACTCAGTGGCCATGAACAGAAGAGATCTCCTGGAGGGAGGATGGGTTGTGGAAGAGATCAAGAAAACTGCCCCACCTGGTTTTAACAGGTGGCCCAATTAAGGGAAGAGAACTGCCCCACCTCTAACAGATGGCAATAGAATACACACCCCATTTGCAACCTAAAACACAGCTGGAGACCATCAATGGGTACAACCAGAGCAACTATTCCAGGTGAGGATTTGATTTAGTTTTAGTCTTCTTTAGGGCTTTATTTAGTTTAGTTTTAGGAGTGAAGGATGCCTTGCCAGGCAGAGGTGGGCATTCAGGCAACACAGTTTGATGGGGGAGCTGAAAAAAAAGTGTGACCCTGCATTTGCCCACTTTGGAGCACAGAAACCTCTCCAAAAATGACTCTGGGAGGAGGAGGGGGTAGCAGGCAGATGTCTCCTTCTACCCTTACCAGAGGCACTAACCCCTCCTGAGCTGATATTATTCTCTATGAAATAGCCTATAAAAGATTAAATTCAAGCTATCTGTTTCTATTTGTATTCCTCCTGTGTAGTCCTTTGAAGCATATTTTAATTCTCCCTGTTCCCCAGCCTCATATCAGCTGGTGGTGGTGGAAGGCATTTAAAGTTACAACCGTAATCCCATGGGCCACCATGAAAGAAATTAGAAAAAAAAAAGAAGTAGGAAGAAACCCAGAAAGAAACCCCAGGTCTGTCTGATGCACAGCAATGCTTATATTTCAATTACAGAGAGCGAGGGGCCAGACTCAACAGAGTCTGAGACAGGGAAAGGAAGAATTATGTTGGAAAAGCAGCCAGGGAATCCATAAAAGAGCAAGTGGTTGTAAATGACTAACCCAGGTAAGGCAGTGGGCAGGTGGTGACTGTGCTTCCCATCAGAACTGAGCACCCCAGCCTGACTTGTTGGAAGCAACTGCTCACTTTGAAAATTCAAAAAGGCTTATTGAACCTCAACAAAAATACAACAAAAGGACTATAAAAGGAAAAATTCACAGTACTGGGGACTGCCCTCATGCACACCATGGTTCATCTTCAAGATGGGTGCTCAGTCTTTTATACCCCTGGGGGTTGCATCAGCCAGCCCTGGCCCTCCCAAAGTCTGTCAGTCAGCTCTTCTTTGCCATTTATTGGTGGAGACTGCTTTCTTGTAACTGGACTGGAGGTCAGGTGTTGCCATGCCTCACCCCCTAAGCACCAAGCTTTTCCATTCCCAACTGCCCCATGCAAGGGGCACATGTGCAGCCTTCTTTGTACCTGTCCTAGACAGCCCAGGCTGTCTGATGGCAACAATACAGGGGGGAAAGGGAACTATGGGGAGAACGGAGGACATCTAAACTACAATAACATCACTAAAGCTTTTCTTAATATTCACACAATAGTTATCTTTTAATTGTGAGAGCCAATCATCTCATTATCCATCTATAACTGCCTGAGGGTCTGACTCCTGCAGGGCCCTGGGTGATGGCATCCAAAAAGCAGCACTGCTCTGGAAATGCAACTGCACAGAGCTGATGCAGGACAGGCAGCTTGCCAACAGCATTTCCTTGCTCCAGACATGGGCAGTGGAGGATTTCTGTCCTAGCACCGCTGTTTGCCTCCTGCTGCTGCCAAGCCCCGCACCGGGGGGAGGCACAGGCTGCTCAGGCCGGGCAGGGAGGGACGAGGGAGGGATGAAGGAGGGATGAGGGAGGGATGAAGGAGCTCTCTGTGCTGCCCCCACCGGACACAGCCTCTCTGATAAGCAAACCCGCCTGAGTCCCAGGCTGACCTGGGCACGGCTCCCCATACAAATACACAAATCCAGGCTCCTGTGGGAGTTCTGGATGGGGCTGGGCAGGGATTTGTGCCATGGCCGAGGTGACATGGTCCAGCTGCCTTCCCCGGGGAGGCTGGGGGCAGATAAACAGCCCGACTGGCTCCTCGATTCTCTGATTAGCCAATGTTTTCCTGCGGGCTCTGTTCTCCACGTCTCTCCCCTCGCTGCTTGGCCCCTGGGCAGCCCTGGGGGCTGTGAACACCCATCCCAGCGCTGCATCCTGTTCCTGGGCTAACAAGGGAGTGTTTCAAAAAGCTCTGAGCAGGGCGATGCCAAACCAGAAACCTCGCAGAGGATTTTGCAAGTCGGGCTTTGAAGGCTGGGTTTGTTTAGGGACGTCAGGTTTCAGCTGGATCCACTGATACCGGACGTGCCAACGAGAAATCCCAAGTACCGGGCAAAAATGAGTAAGATTTTCAGGATTTGGGTACCTTTGGCTGAGCAGCACACATAAACATCCTGGCCTCTCCTCAGCAGGGAGGGGAGGAGAAACCACTCTGCCCTGGGGGCTCTGTCTGGGTTAAATCAGAGCTCTCAGACTTCCCCAAGAAGCACAACCATCAGCACCTCTCCCTTCCCCGTGTGCCCAGCAATCACAAAGCAGCAGGGGCTCAGGATGGGCTGTGTGTGTTTGGAGAGTGCAGAGCAGAACCTAGAGCTGAGCTGGGTCAGGTTCCACCGTGTTCCTACAGAGATGTCACTCAGGCTTACAGGAGTCACCAGGAGGGCTGTAAACACACAGTGCTGCTTCATCTTTATAAAG
The DNA here is from genome assembly GCF_023055355.1 of Agelaius tricolor. NCBI lineage: Eukaryota > Metazoa > Chordata > Aves > Passeriformes > Icteridae > Agelaius > Agelaius tricolor. The sequence goes on from NW_027269270.1 coordinate 493,300, forward strand.
GAATTAAATAGTGAGAAATCCTGCTTGAGAGCAAGGACAATGAGAGAATGGGATATAGCCTCCTGAATTTCCAAACTCTGCCTTGGATCTGATCCTATTAACAAGAGGGTTTCAAAAGGGGTTTAATTCTCTCTGTTCCTACCTGCCTTTGGCCATACTTTTCCAACAGAGATGGGACCAGAAGCCAGTCCAAGTGGGAGATGCTTTCTTTCTAGTGTGCTGCTCTCAGTCAGGTCACATCACAAGTCCTGGAAGCTGCATTGAACAGCTTGATGCTTTTAGGAGATGCAGCAGATGCAGGCAGGCTTTTATCTTCCAGAGCCTCCAAATGGCTGGATGTGTATTTTATTTCAATGATCTCTCAATTGCTGGTGATTACATAGAGCAGGAGAACAGACCCATTTGGACAACTCCTGCTTGGTCAAAGCCTATATTTAACCTCAATTCCTGTCTCCCTTTCCAGCACTCCATGATAAGGCTTATTTTCCAGCCAGCACCTGAACACCCAAAAGTCCTCAAGAAATGAACATTAGAGCTGGAAAGGATTCAAGTCCCTGTGCCTGCCAGGAGCTGAGGGCAGCACTTGTAATTGCTGTGAGCTCCCTTTAGCCAGTGAATCACCATCTCTAGGAGTGGAAGCAGAGCACCAGCTCTGCCTCTGAAGGGTATCAGCTGCTAGTGGGCTCTGCAAACAGCTCCATTTAATCCCATCACCATCCATCTGCAGTTGTATTCCCCAAGTCACTCTTTGGGAGCTTGATGACCTTATAAAGCATGACTGGGTTTTGTTTAAAGAAACAAAACCAGCTGCCTGCAGGGTACTTTGATCCTAAACAGTATTTTTAAGTACTGGGGCTGGGTGAAGCTATGAAATAATCTGCTGGTGGGTCAAATCTCTTTTTGCAGGGACTCTCTCTGTCAAACAGCACACCTGATTTTCCTGCTCAGTATCAAATATTTGCTGTCTGTCTGAGTAGAAAGGCTATTTCCCAGCAACCCCAAATATCTGTCTTTGCAGTGGTGCATCCTTTCACTGCTCTCTATTCTCCCTCACATGTGTACACACACTCAGCTGTCCAGAGGAGCCAGACACAAAGCCAAGGTGAAAAAGCAGTAATCAAAGTTGCACACAAAGCACAAAATGCCCCCAAATGCCATTAACTTCCAGGAAAGAGTAAACCTTGAGATTCCAAATGACCCTCGGTGAGAGTGAGCCCAGCTCCATTAGGTTCAACAGGCTCTGTTACACTTCACTGAAGTAGGTCTTTAGGGGTTTATTTGAGGTTAACTGCCCAAATCCCTGGCTTGCAGAGCTCTTTATGTCCAAGATAACAAATGCAAAGGCAAATAGGAGCTAAGAAAGAAGCTGTGCCAGTGCCTGGTTCCCTGCTCTGGCTGCCCGTGTTTGCTGACAGTACAACTATGCAAAGCATTTGGCTCCACACACAGCGTGGCCGTCCTGCTTTTATTGCAGCAGTCCCAAAAATGGCCCATTTCTCTTCTGTTTGCTCTTGGGGGCTTTGCAGAGCAGCCAGGTAGGGATACCCACAGAGCAAACACGTCTCATCAGCACTTTTCCTTGACAAGGAGAGTGAATTATAAACAGGACCTTGCCACCCTAGGCACAAAAGCTGGGCTTTGTCTGCACCTGGAGGATGCTGCAGGGGGAAAAGCCAAGCACTGGTCAAACTGGGACAAAGCCTAATGCTGCAAGAGGCCAGAGCTGCTGCTGCTGCCATAGAGCTGCCCCACAGGATGGTCCCAGAGCAAGGACAGTGGCAGAAGTGGCCATGCCACTGCTGCACCATGTCTGGTTTTACACCAGTGCCCAGCTCCAGGCACAGTAAATCCAGAAACAGATCACCATCAGGCAAATGTCTCAGTGCCTGGCACCCCACACCACCTCTGTATCCTGCTGTTTTCTCATGCATGAGCAAGTCTGGTCTCTATTTGCAAGTACAGCAATTAAGCTCATGTTCAAGTGTCTGTGTGACCCAGGACACAGAGCCATGAACCTCCCATGAAACATCAAACCAGTCTCTCTTTAACACATACTTATCTCATAGATAAAAATGCCAGATGAAGTGGGGGGAGGAAGAAGGAACTTGCCTTAAGGACTAGGAACTGGGAAGAAAGGATTTTATTAGTCATGTCCTCAGGGTTCAGCAGTGAAGCAGCTCTGATCTCAGAAGAATACACATGTTGGGGAAGCAGGAAGGAGGAGTTTGTTGGAGAGGGATGTCAGCACTCAGGGGATCTGATCAGTTTGTTTTGCGATGGGACAGCTTCTCCTGGGCTGGCACTCAGGCATCCCCTCCCTCCTGGGAGCTCTGCTCCCATATCAGCCACCAGCACAGGAATAACACAGGAGCAGCTGCTCACACACACTGTCCTTTACTTCCATTTTCCAAGAGGCAAATTTCCATCCCACCCTGGGTAACCCCAGCCCTTCACTTTCACCCAGCAGTTCCACACCACAGGCTGTCATTTCACATCAAAGAGGAAGCTGGGACCGTGGTGACTGCTCCCAGGAAGCAGGATGGGAATTAACTGGAGAAAGTCCAACAGGGATCAGTGAGAAAAGTAAGAAGACATGATTTATGTGGAAAGAGTGAAAGAATGAGGGTTGTTTAGTCTAGAAGATGGATGATCATGACCTTAAGATTCACTCAGGACAGAGGAATGGATTAATCCTTTCCCAGAGGTTGTGGTGGATAGTAGAAGCAGTAAGGGAGAGGTTTAAACTGCATCAAGGAGGACTTTGGTTATATATTAAGGAATACTTTCATGCTTTCCTATGCTTGCTCTCCAGACTTACCTGTCTGGAGACAGGAGTCTTCCTCCCTGGATTTTTAAGAATGGGATTCATTGGTTATATATAACATATATATATATATATATATATATATATATATATATATATATATATATATAAAATAAAGCTATTATATTATATTTAAAATTATAGTATATAATAATAGATAAAATAATATACAATATTATTTATATAAAATTATATATAATGGTTATATATAACATACACACATATATAAAAATATAATATATAACCAATAAATTACTTATAACTGTTATTGGTTATAAATATTGGTTTATTAACCAATAAAATATTTATAACCATTTATTGGTTGATTTTCCCCTAGTAGGGCCTAAGTCCCAGCCCCTCCCACCCCTTTTTTAAATAATAGCACCAGTGCAACCCTCACTTGGAAGGAATCCCCTTGCTATGGAAGGAGTCTCCATGTGGGAAGGGGTTTGGTGATCACAGCCATTATTATCTTGGGGCAAAACAGGGTCCTTTATGAGAAGAAAACACTCCCAATTCCCAGTTGTTTCAGGGGAGATGCTGTGGTGCCTCTCCAAAGAGAGAGCACAAAGCCTCAGCTAGATAAGGGCTCAAGCACCTGACACTTCAGGAACATCAACATCTCCCTGCAGAGCTCCAGGGAGGATCTAAACAGTGCTGCTGGTACCTGGGATTCCCAGTTCCCAGCATTTTCCTTCTTTCTCTCTGTTTTGGGATCACCTGCTTTCACTGTCCTTGAGGCCTCTTACAGCTATTACACTTCCAAGAGAAGCAGCTGCTGAGTGAGGATGAGGCAGGGAGCACCATCCCATTTACTCACTCCAAACAAATTCTCCTTCCCTGTAATCCCCAGAACCATGGGGAATGCAGAGCCACACTTGCTGGTCCTGCCCCTGCCAAAATTGCCTGAGCGATTACAGATAGCCAAGGGCCCTACTGGATTTTTTCATATCAATTTATGATCACATCTACACCCCCCATGCCATACTAGCATTCCTAGGACTCTGAGGACCCTGCCACCTCTTGTTCTTCACCTAGCAGGCAAGGTCCAGTGGTTTGGGATAGCTTTTTCTTTGGGAAAGTGATTTTCCATCCCCCCAGCACACCAGACACCCTCATTTCCTGCTCCTCCTGTTTTAACCACAGGTCACAAGCTGATGAACACAATTTCTGCCCAAGTCCCTGAGGCCTGGGAAGAGATCTGTTCTAGCAGGGACTCTATAAAATGAGCTCCTGATGGGAAACCCTGAAAAGATAAAGCTTTTGCAGGGTAAGCTCATGGGATCCTATTTAAAACAGAGGAGTTCACCATCCATTATTCCCTAGGGCACCCAGATCTAACCCAGGCTGCATTTGTTACTCATGGGCTGCAGAGGCTCTGGAAGCCACAAACCAACATTTTTCTGATTTGGGGCTGGTTCCTGGAGCCATGGACACAGAGGGAAAGACATAATGAGTGCTGCCCTTGTGCCTCAGCAGGAGATGTGCTATCTGAGGACTGCACAGGGACAGAGGAGGCTCTGTCCTCATCTGGGACAGAGGAGTTCCCAAGGGATGCTCTCATGGAGGGAAGGCAGCTGGGGAGAGATGGTGGGAAGGGAAGGAGGCAGAGGGGAGGGCAGAACAATAGTTATTTATCTTGATTTGAAAACCCAAAATTTCTAGTTTGTTTATCCTGCACTCTGTGGAGGGAGCGCAGATTCCCAGAAAAAGTGTCTGGGAAAAAGAGGCTCCCATGTCCTTCAGCTGTTCAAAGAATAGGACTACAGTGTTTATTTGAATTAAAAACAAAAAAAAACCCAAAAAAACTCAAACAAGACCCCAACAACAACAAAACCCCCAAACAAACAAACAAACAACCACAAAAAAACCAAAACCTCACCAACCAAAAAAAAAGCCCAACAAAAACCCCAAAGACAAAAAACAAAAACCAAAGCCAAGCAGCAGCCCCAGTCCTCATCCACACGTTGATACTGGCACTGCTTGTTTGAATCACAGAATCACAGATGGTTTTGAGTTGGAAGGACCTTAAAGCCCATCCCATTCCACCCCCTGCCATGGGCAGGGACACCTTCTACCACCCCAGGGTGCTCCAAGCCCTGTCCAGCCTGGCCTTGGACACTCCCAGGGATGCAGGGGCAGCCACAGCTGCTCTGGGTCTCATCACCCTCACAATAAACTCTTCTTCAAGTCTCCCCTGGTCCCAGGGCAGGTCTGGGTCCCCCCATCTTTTACTCTCCACCACAAGATTTTGGAGGGAGGATGGCAAACCAATGAACAAGTACCTTAAGTGACAATCTCAGTGGTTCAATTCACATCAATCCACAATTTCAGTGTTAAAGGGGGAATCTCTCCTCAGCCACTCAATCACTTGCATGAATCTTTTCCCTTTTCAGAGCAGCTCACCCTGGTCCCCAGCCTGTCTCAGGAGCTGCCCACACTCTGAAGGTGTGAGACACACCAGGTAGTGAAAGCAAGGTGAAGGTGGTGAAAGGGAGAAGTCTATTAACAAAAATCATACAAATGTTAGAATAAGATGTACAAAAAGGCACTGCATGTGTTTGTACTCATTACCAGTAATTCAGAACATAGAGCAGCCACCAGTCTGGATGAACAGCCCAACACCTCCTGCCATTAGACCCATCACAGAAGTCCAGAGGGAGCAGAATTAAATTTATTGCATTTTTCCTGGATAGGTTTTAGCCAAAGTAACAGCTTAACTCTTTGGTGTCCTGTAGCAGGCACTATGGAATATTGTACATCATTCTGATGTGAGAGCTAAATGAAAAAGAGCCTTTTTTTGGCTTAGGCCTCAGACTGGAGAGGTTTGATCTGGCACTGCTTTTCAGTAGGACAGAGCTCACACTTGGCAGGAAAACACCTTTGAAATCAGACATATTGCAAGTGGAGCAGGAACCTTGCCTACCATTCTTCATGAGCAGTTGTCTGGTACACCCAGCTCTCCTGGGGACAGCAGTATTTGGTCAAATTTTGGTTCTCAGCAGCAGTTGTCTGGTACACCCAGCTCTCCTGGGGACAGCAGTATTTGGTCAAATTTTGGTTCTCAGCAGCAGTTGTCTGGTACACCCAGCTCTCCTGGGGACAGCAGTATTTGGTCAAATTTTGGTTCTCAGCAGGGCTAAGGGAAGGTTGGGAAATCACACACACCAAGAGGTACCAAAGGCTATTTTTACCCTGTCTGGGTTTACACCCATCCGTGTGGGTTTGTTGGTTTGGTGCATGAGCCAGTTCTCAGCTGGTTTGCTGACAAAAGCAAGGAACAACTCATTCTGAACGGAAACACCCTGATTTAAGACCGTGAGTGATCTGTTTCTGAGATCTATTGCAAGAATAAAAATTGGCATTTCTTGTTTTGTGGAGAAAATACATTGACAATAAACTTATTTCAGTGTCATTAATGTCTTTATATACTTAGCCTCATAAATGAAGCTACCGAGAGAATTTCTGCAATGGAAAATGTTGTCAAGAAGAAAAGGAACATACTAAAATTTATCTGGTAGCCATCTCAGAGGAGACTAAAGTGGCCCAAAGATGCAGACACAGTCTTTGGGGCTTTGGAGGCTCCCAGGCTGGGCTGGGGAATGTTGGTGGGTCAAGCCTTGGGTGCTTCCCCTCTGCAGCCAACACTGGTCACTTGAAGAGGAAGGATGCTGGGCAAAACAAACCTTTGCTCTGGACCACTTAGAGATGTGCCTACATTTGGTAAACAATGATGATTAGGCTGAGCTTTTATTCCTTTCCTCTAAATTTTCCTGTTTCCCTTCTAATAAAGTAACCATTACAGAAATAGCCTTAGGATATAAACCACAAGGAGCAGCCTTGTCTTGTTTTCCAGCAGCAAAACATGGAACAAAGCATAAGAAAATTCTCTTGCTTTGCAATTCTGTGCATCTTTCAAAATGTTTCTCCCGCTGCAAGCAGTCCTGAGGATTGACCACCAGTGCTTCCCAGCCCATGGAAGGGCTGCAACAAGCAGGATTTACCCCATGACCTTCCCTTTCTTCCTACCTGCTCTCCCTGAGAGACCTACCACTGATTATCTACCTCCAGAAGATCTCTGAGGAAGTGGAACTAAAAGCTTCTCCTTTGGGGGATTTTGGGCTTGTTGGACGTCTAAATGCTGAATATCTCACCCTCCTCTATCAGAGGCAGTTCACATCCTGCTGACTCGACCCTTCACACAGCAGTTCAAGCCAGAGACAGCCCTGACCACATCTAACAATGACAGCACAAATTCAAGATTGTGTACATACCCCCCCCCCCCCCCCAGTTTCCATCCAGTGTGATTGATCAAATATTTGCTTTTCTCAAAGCAGATAACGTTTGTGAACTTACAATCTTCAGCCACAAAGCCTTATCCCCCTATGCTATTTATCTCCAGAGTACAAAGGCCAATTGATTTCTTCCATGACAGCCAGACCCAGGCTCTCAGCTTTCACCCCTGCTGCAGTTCCTGGTTTGAGTCTTTGTTTTGAACTCATTTGGAGAACAAGGGAGGATAATGGTGAGAAGAGGGTCAGTAAAGAATGGAAGTGTTTAGAGTTAACCAGTCATCTGAGTACAAAGAAATCATTCAGCCCCTCTCTGCAGTGAGGGGCTCATTTAGCCCATGGCTCTTTAAGGCTCTCACACCAATTTCTGCTGCTCTGAGTGGAGCTTGGCACCTGCAAAGGGCAACTCCAGCCTTTAAATGAGTTAGAGAAACTACCCAGTGGCTAAAGTTACCCAGCCAAGGAGTGAATGGATCCTGCCAGGTGCTCCACAGACCCTGAGACACAAATACAGTCATGGTGTCTCAGGATTAACTTCTGAACCTTGAACCACGAGGTCAAATTTCCATTTTCAATTGGGAATCAGAAGTGACGTGCTGGTCTGTGAGCCCCAAAGCACAGGAGGGGATAGCTGCAGATACTGGCAATAATAAGAAAAGCACAGCTTGGCACAGGGACAAGCTATCACTGCTTCTTAGCTTCCATCCCAAATCTCAGATGCAGGCCCACGGGGCCAGGGAGGCTGCTGGAAGTGATACCACAAGGATCTGCAGCCTTAGGATGACCCCGAGGAATGGAATCGCTTCAGGAAATGGAGCTATGAGAAAGAGATCCATTAAAAAATACAGTGGAAAAAATGCATCACTTGGCATAGTTTTAGTTTTGAAAGTAGAGGAAAAGGCTTAAGTTTGAAAAGCCTCAAGTTTCTCACTCTTGCATTTTGTTCTCCTTAAGCCTTTGCTACAGAGGAAAGATCCTTTCTGCCCATGAACTTGTGGCTGTTGCCTGGACACATGGAAAGCTGATCCACTGCTGGTGGAGGTCTTCCTTGTTCTTCCAAAGGGCTTGAGGGCCAGGACTTTAACTCTGTGTTATATCTGGCTTTAAAGTGCCAGGGAACTACTGCACAGGTTTCCTTGCTGCCCTTGTAACCCTTTCCACTCTTCAGCTGAGCTGCCTAGAAGGACAGTTGGACATGTGGATTGTGACAATCTCGTCTCCCTTTTAACCTGTTTGAAATTGTCCTTTCTTGGGCACCACTGCTGGGAAGAGAAGGAAAGAAATAAGGATTAATCCTTCCCAGGAGTGCCATGAGCAGGGGAGTTGTCAGAGGCAGGGTTGGACATGCAGAGGACTGATTATAAAATCAGGTGGGCTGGAGAAGTTGGTAGAAGTTAGAGGGGAGAGAAGCAGCCTCCAGATTCATTGACAGATGGGGAAACCCCTCTGGGAAAAGCAGCCTCTCATGACATTAAATTGGGCACTCTGAAGCTTTGGCTTCCCCCTTCAGGTTCAGCATACCCAGAACCTTCCTTTCCTCTCCCACGTGCCCCTCTGCCTTTCCACCAAGCTTTGGAAGAGACTCCTTTAAATCACAGATCTAATCCGGGTTTCTCTTGCTTCAGAGAAAGCTGCCAGGGGAGAGGATACACAACTGGAGAGATGCTTTTTGTGTTTAGGGCACACTGATGAGTCCTGTACCCACAATGTGAACACAGGAGATGTTCCTGAGCAGGTTTGCAGCTGATTTTCCCCACGACATCCATTTCTAGAGTTACTCACCATTGGAATAACAGCAAGAGTGGGCATTGTTGGAAGCTGCAGCCTTGGAGGATCATGGACTAACAAGATCCAAAAGCTCACTAAGACCTGCCTGGCACTGAGGGGCAGACACACCATTTCCTACTCAGCCCACTCAGTTTTTCCTTCTGTTCTCTCATTTCATCACAATAATCTCATCGGCATAGCAAAGATACAGGAGAAAACACCAAGCAAGAGCTACGTGCTGGAAGGAGAATATGAGAATCAGCTAAGAACAATAGCTTATGATAAAACTCTTCACTTTTCAGATGTCTTACCCAATTGTTTGAAAAGCATGGTGGAAAAGGAGACCTTTCATTGCTTCCCTCCCAAAAAATCCCTTTGTTTTGCAAAGGACGCTGAAAATTCTGACTGTAGTTGCTTGCTTAAATCAACATATAGCCAGAGAAAGGAAAAATCCCATTAATTTCAGTTTGCATCAGTTCAGAATGTGCCCCTCAAAGTTTTAGGGTCATTTAACCCTGCTTTAAGAAGCCCTGTACTTTGGGATCCCATTCATGTTATCACCATGAAATAACATATCTGGAATCTGGGTTGTTTGCACATGACCTCAATAGCAAAGATAAATGAAGTGGGAACTGCCCACACCTCTTGCATATGGAAATCTGTGTTTAAAAACAAGAACACCCACACAGCTCATCATCAGGAGATGAGTTTCTTGTTGTTTTGTGGTTGCATTCACAATAGAAACACTGTTCTGTGATAGAGCACTTTCAGCCTCAGGTCTTGTGATTCTTAGGAAACTTTTTATTTGCATGTCCAATCCCACTGAAGCCCAACAAGCCATGATCCAATGGATACTCACAGCTTATTGATTCACACTGAAGTTCTTGGTGACTCCCCTATCAGAACCACGCATCAAAGGTGGGGAATAGGAAGCACCTTGGCTTCAGAGAATATAAGAACCACCCTGTGTTGGATCCACATTGAACCAGTGACAGAAATAAGTGATGGTTTTCAATCAAACCCCCCTCACCCAGGTTTTCCATTTCACCTCCTCATTTGAAGAGCTTTGTAGGAGCTGTCAAGCCCAGTCCTTGCATGAATTTTGTCAGCTGCACTCACACCAAGCCCAGAGACCTCACACACAGGGCAGCCAGCCATGTCCTGCTGCCCAGGCCAGTGCCATTTCTGCTTCACTTGGTCCAGGGTGGGACAAGCTGCTTTGTTTAGGGACCTGTCAGCACACAGAGCTGGTTGTCACAGCCTCCCACTGCCAGTAGCATCTGCTGGTGTGGGCCCTTACAGTCTCTGTAGGAACAGAAAGCATTTATCCTTCCTCATATTTTATAGGGGAAGCAAAATTGAGCAGGTTTACCCAGGAAATCTGTGATAATGAAGAAAAACTCAGGGCAACATGCCCTAAGTTTCTGCTATTCCTAAACCCTGGGTAAAGCCTACAAATCCCACATTAAAACAAGATTTAAAGAAGGATTTCATAAGTTATTTCTTCATTTGTGCTTGCAGTAGCACATGAGGAAACAGAAGGTCCAAGAGCCTCTTGGAAGCAGATGTTCACGTGCTTTCAGCTGTGCTCAGGCCAAGGTGCTCCGTGGAGCCCCAGGGGAAAGATGCATTTCTCTGGAAGTTGGGCTGAAATTAATAATGTTTGACAACTGGGGTGGATAAAGGGAGTGCAGCCACGTCTCCTCCCCAGCCACTCAGAGAACACGAGGAGAAGGCCCATCCTCATTTCTGTGTCCAGACTCAGCCCTGCCCACAGCCACGTCCCTCCACAGGAGGAGGAAGGCAGTAAAATCACTGCTCACACTTGTCAACAGCCCTTCACACCCAGCTTTCCCCAGAGAGCAGCAAAGTGTTGCTTTCAGGAAGAAAAGCACATATTTTCCACAGTGATAAACAGGAGAGGTTCTTCCCTGGCAGAGGCTGGAACATTCCCCAGCACACACACACAGCTTTAGGGGGCCATGGCTGGTTGGGACAGCAGAATTGGGGCAGTGTCAGGCACTGATCATCACTGGGAGTCCCTGTAAAACTCCTCACATCCCACACAAGCTACTGGGAAGCTTTCATTAGACACAAAGGGATGGGGGTGATGCCCTGTGAAGGCTGACCTAGAACAGAGGATGGACAAAGTTAAAGAATAAAGTAGGGATTTATTAAAAGGCCTCAATGGATCCACCTTGGACAGCACAAGAGCCCAGCCAGGGCTGCACCCCAGATGAACCAAAATGGTCACAAAATGGACAACCTCACTATAAAGTGAGGTCTCTCACTTTTATAAGTTCTGGGCCATTTGCATATTGGAGTTGTCCAATTGTAACTTTAGGTTATTCTTCTTGTTTTTCTCTCTTTATTCTGCCATTTGAGAAGCTGATACTTTTGATACTTTTTGGGCCTGAGATTTGGATTATTTGCCCTTGGTCCCCAGCGAGAGAAGGAATTGTTTTGTCTCCCTAGTCTGCAAAGAGAGCTCACCACCCCCTAATACAAAGCTCAGAACTACACACTAGAGCAGCACAGAGTCTGAAAAACAGAGAAGCTAAAACCTGAGGCATCAGGAGGGTGTGATTTTCACACTCTCCTGGCTGGGGAATAAGGATCTGCTCTCACCAGATGAGCCACCCAGCAGCCAATACAGCCCTGAGCAGTGTTTCTTTCCCCTGAGCCAAAGCACTGCCACCAGGGCCTGAGGCACAGCAGGAACACACACAGTGCTGCTGGTGTTAATATTTACTGCTGCCTCATGGCCTCAGGCCATTCCTCCAGAGCCAAGAGGGGGTGAGGGGGAGCAGGAAGAAGCTGCAGCTGAGAACAGGTATTGGGATCTGCTGTGCAGCTCCCAGGACTTGTACATCCAAGGCTCTCAGTCAAAGGTCGAGTCCACATTGACTCCTGGCAGCGCAGACACCTCTGAGAGAGGACAGAGAGGTCACAACCTCTGCTCGAGTGGCTCAGTACATCTTCCAAGAGATCAGGGAGACAGCAGCAGGAAAACCAGCCCAAACAGACAGCTCAACTGCCCCAAATGCTCTTCCATCCCACACTCAGAGGTGAGTCAGTGGCCTTTGGACCTCTGGGGCTGTAGAGGCTCTCCAGAATGCTTTCAATTGCTTTGACCCTTCTGGCTTCCCTGATCCCAAATTCAGGCAGCAAAGCCAGCATTAGCATTTTATAGGGTGAGTTTAAAGCCAGGGTGAAGATGAAGAGATGCTGATATGACTTGAGCTGCAAGTCAAGCAAACTGTAAGAAACTAAACAGAGTAGAGGAGTCTTTTTGTTTTGCAAATCATGGCAATCACCAGCTCTCCCTTACCTGCAAAACATATCTCAAGCTTGTGGAAAAGTATTAGGGAATGATCTCATGACACCAGCTGATGCTGGAGTAATCTCCTCACCTCTTGGGCCAAGCTGCAATCAGCTCTCCTGGGAGCAGAGTGTGCTTGGGGCCAGGAGCAGGAAGGAGGACTCACTCCTGCAGGAAGCTGACCCGGGCAGGATGGGCTGATAGCCACCTATCAGCAAGCTTTCCATTGCTAGCAGCTGGCAGAGTTTCAAATTTGCTTGGATTGCTGCTCTGCTGCCTCCTCACTATCCCAGACCTCCTCTGGAGCACCCTGTCAGTGCTGCCCTGCCAGGCACTGTCCCAGGGATAGCCCCCTCTCCATTCCCACCCAAGCCCCTCTGGAGGGCTGCACACCCTGGAGCAGGGCTGGATCTGTCACTGGGAGGGAGGACCTCGCTCCTTGAGCTCCCTGTGGTCCCACCAAGGCCCACACAAATCACACACGGTGACAGGCAGCCACGTTTCACTCCTTCCAGCCTGACAATTCTTAGAGTGGATATGAAAAAAACCTCAAACCTTCAGGAAGAAAGGCCCAGTGGACATCTGTGCAAGCTCTGTCCAGATGTTTGTCAGAGCTGGCTGCTGGGGTGGGGTGTATTTGACATTTACATTTAACAAAATATCCAAAGAGCTGTGATTACAAAGGGCCAGGGGAGACACACTAGAAATGGGAAGGAAGGAGTTTTTCCTGTTTGCAGTGGATGGATTTGTCTGACACTTGGGCATAACAAATCCTTCAGAGACTGGCAGCAAGGGAAAAGGGAGCTCTGGTTTAGCCCATCACTCACAGCATTACAATCAGATCACACTTGGCCACAGAGAAAAGAAAAAAAAAACAAACTAAAACACACCTCCCAAACATACATCACAAAACTAAACATTTTGTCATTTTGTAAAAATAGAAGCTAAGGCCAGGAAAGAACTCCAAATAGTTCTACTTCAGAGACAGCAGGACAAAGAAAGAGGAGAGGTTAATTTGGAGAATGGAAAGAGAAATTTTAATATCTACTTATCAGCCTGGACTTAAGGTAAATAGTTATCCTTGTATCATATGAAGTTGACAAAGGCTGAAACAAAACCACAAACAAAGCCCAAGGCATCAGCCTGGAATAGCAGAAATCCCTGTGCTGCAGACCATGAGCTGCAGTCAGGCACTCCTGAGATCCCAGCTGCACCCAGAGTGGGCAGGGACATAGTGACAGACCTGATGGAAAGCTGATAAAGTCACATTTTTAAAAATAAACATCTGGACTGTCCTAGGCTGCCCAGCTCCCTGGTCAGAGTGCACACAGGTCAAATGCCCAACAACAGCCCGGACCAGCCAAGGATCAGTCCCTAAAACACCCAGAGCAATCTGCAATCACCAAGGCAGTTTTACCACTTCAGTACAGGAAACCAACAGATTCATTTTCCCATTTGGATTTGTCAGATTTCTATTCAGCTCAGGTGGGGGGAAGCATTTTTAATGTGCTGTGATAAAGGAATAAAGATGAGGCACTAAGAGATGCTGTGACACGTGGAATTGCTTCTCTATTCACTCAGCACTGGTCTTCTCTAGCCCAGGTTTGGTGAAGGGATGTGGTAGAGGGATTTATTCCTGCAAGTTTGCTTGGCTGTGCTGCACATCTCACCTACTGCTACTCCCAGGTAACAGAAATCTCATTCCAAGGCCAAACCATGGCACCTGATTGGGGCCATGTGTGCAGAGAGGACAGAGGCAAGAGCCCAGCATCCCAAGCTAAGCATTAAATTGTCTTCCCAGAAGGAGGACAGGCACTTCCAGGCAGGCTTGGCTTTTGTTTCTTCCCTGCTTGTCTACCAGGAGAATCTCCATCAAAAAAGAAGTTCTTTTTTATCTGAGGACATTTGAAGTGTCCTCTTTTAGCAGTTTGAAACATGCACATAAACTTTTCACCATGAACCTTGCATAGCCCCATCAGCAAGATCCCAGTAATTAATTAGACAAACCATTGATTTAGCCACCAAATCTGACCAAGCAATTGTCAAAAGTTTCAGGCAATGCACTGCAATTCCCAGCCCAGGATAACAGTGTGGCTCCTGGTGAGCAGGGCAGGCAGGGATCCAACCTTCCAGAGAAACAAGGCATCCTTGTGTGAACACAGCCCTCAGGGCTTCTCTTTGTCATCCAAGAGTAATTATTTTGCATATCTCAGCCTGGGTGAGCTTGAGGATTGCATTTCATTACATCCCAGGCACAGGTGTTCTACCAGACTTTAAGGAGGATTTTTGATCCTGAAGGGGACAAGGAAAACTGGATATTGAGAGACTGTTAATAAAAATGCACCACTAGAAAGAACACTGTAGATAAAACAAATATCACCCCTTTAATTATTCATAGGCAGTAATTAATTCATGTTATTAACTAATTAATGACTCACTTAAAGGACAAGGGAAAATGGTCTGTTTATAGCTTAAAATGATGTTATTGCTGCTTAGAAAACAAAAACAAAACATCAGCTGAAGATCAAACAGCTCTGTCAAGTCCCGAATTTGGTTCCAGGAAATCCTGTGTTCTTCTCCCCAAGGAGCAGTGATTCACAGTTGTGTCTTGCTAAAGAGACTGAAGCTGGGTGCTCTCATTTGCTCCACTTTGACAAGTTTTTACATTTTTTTTGGTCCAAATTTGCAGATTCCCAGAGCCAAAATAAGCTGCGGAGTGCGAGACAATAACAAAAATTTGAGATTTATTACAAGGTTAGTAATATTTTAGCACTTTGGAGACCTGGTAAAGAGCCAAGACGGCCTTCTCTTTGCTCTTTGCCAAGTATTGTAAGAAACAGAACAAAACAATATGGTGCCTGCCCTAGAACACTCACAGCCCAGCAAGCAGAGAGATGAAAAGTGCTCTAGGTCGTGGAAAAATTGTGACTTTCCCAGGAGACTGTGACAGTTCACAGAGTCCCACACATGGGCTTGGTGCAGCCAAGTTTGGGAGAAATGGAGGAAGATCTTGCAGACCTGCTGCACTTCTGTCTCCAGGAAGGACCTAAAAAGGTTTAGAAGTGTTTCAGCAGCCTCTTAGTGTGCCATAAATTGAAATGGTTGTGAAGAGCCATGTGTTTGGGTGCAGAGGGAGCCCAAGTTCAGGCTGCTCCTTGGCTGGAGCAGCAACACCTCAAACAAAATGAGCTGCCACAGAAAAGAAAAAAAATACAAGAAAACTCCTGACAAACCTTCCCCAAACTCCTCTAAACTCACTCACCCTCATTACTTCATTTGCACTAAGAGACAAATTGGTCTGTACTGAGCATCCTACAAGAAATACAACCCCTACCTTGATATCCTGTGATTTCCAGGTCCTAATTAAGGGAAAATTCTAGGAAACGGAATTATAGTCCCAAAGAGCACATGTGAACACTTGCAACAGGGGTGTCAGTAGATATGCTAGTACTTGACTCCCCAAAATGCTGTGGAGAGCATCACTTTCCTCTTTCCAGCTGAATTCATGGACTCATCACAATTCTAAGAGAACAAACCCACAACAGCCAAGTGGGCAAGCAACAGAATTAACAGCCTCCAACCATTATTAGAAAAAAAATACATGAGGGATTTTTATTGGCAACAGCAGTCTTTAAAGACATTGATTATTCAGCCTTATCACACAACTGAGTATGACTAATTAGTATTTTTCATTACTTTCTTTGGATACAGCTTTTCTGTTAAGAGAAAAGCCCCTCAGCAGGGGGGTGTCTCACTTGAGCAGAGTAGAGAGGCAGAATCCCTCCTTTACCCTGCTGCCCACATTTCTTAAAATAGTATATTAAGTACTATTGTGTTTTTTTTCTCATGTTCTCTAGATGTTTTCAAAAAAAACCTCCCTAGAATTATTAATATTTGGTGGGATTAAGAATCCTCTGTCCCTTCCCACCATTTATCCACCCTGCTTCTTCCCAGCAGAGGTGCCTAAGGCCACCAAGTCAGCCCAGGAATTCCTGACCACCAAGGGGTTTGTTGTTCTGGAAACAGCAGTCAATGACTAGAACAGACATGGAAGACCAGCCTGAAAGTAATGATGGATGTGAGGACACTGGACACACAACTTGGTTCTGAAAGTCTTTTCTCCTCTGAGCAAACCACGTTCCAAAGATGCTCAGAGCACTTTCCACATTAGCTTGCACTGAGAACATAGAAAAAAGGGGGGAAAGAATCTTCCAAAGGGAAAAAATATCAGAGGCCTTGATTTGGCAACTCTTAGAACAGATTAGCCTTCATCTTGCAAACAAATCCCAAGTAAAAACATCAGTTCAACAGGAAAAAACCCATTCCAAAATAGTATTGTTTAGGAAAAATAGCAATTGAATGTTTTAAGTTGTATTGTTTTCCACCAAGCTTTGAAATAGAAGTAGCTTTGAAACATTCACAATTCTCACCCAAACTCTTTTCAAGTCCTTTACAAGGGTAATTAAGGAGAATAACATTCAGGTCTGCCTTGCACATGGTTAGATGTGTGTGCACTACAGCACAACGTGGGCAGCTAGAGATATTGGAGGGGTTTTTTCCAGGCATGATTTTTCTCTAATCTTCCATCTGTTCCCAATAGGATTAGAGGAGACCAAACACTGCCTTCCACAAGCTATACCCTTTTGGATGTAGTTTCATTTAAAAAAAGAAAAAAAATAAAAATTGGGAAATGACTGTCAAGGGAAATAATGCCAGGGGTGGAGGGTGGAGAAGAAGGGAATTGCCAAGAGGGCTGCAGTTTCCAGAGAGCAGAGCATGAGTCAGCAGAGTAATTTTTTTTTTTTTAAATATATATATTGCAAAGCACAGTGATGCCCTGAAGACCACAACAGATGAAACCTCTTTACTGTGTGTGTTTTATCAATCAGGCAGCAAGATCTCATTACTTCCTGACAGAGGAACTCCCTGCAAAAACAGCTGGGATGCTTTTTAGAAATCCACAAAAAAACCCCCACAACTTATTTATATTTTAAGAAGAGCTTGGGCAATCTTTGCCCTTGAAGGGCTTGCCAGTATGAGCAGCTTCTTGCACCTCCCTATATCTGATTTATCACCACAATATAAAGAACTTGCTTTTCTCTCTCCCTGACCTTGAGCTCTGTAGGAGTCCTCAAGGGCTCCTTTTATTTGCTCTTAAATCCTGCTGAAAACTTTCCCTTTTGGAAAACATGGCCATCTCCCAGTGGCTGGCTTTGGTTCCCACTTCCCACAGCAGCCAGCCCCTTTTACTGGTGTTTACTCCACTTGCTTGGCACTCACCATGCCTATGAAGGAGCTGGGACAGCTGCACCATCCCCAGCCACACAGCAGCTCTGCCTCCCTGGAGGCTGAAAGAGGCACTCAGAGCCCCAAAAGTGGTGGGAACACCTCAATCTCACCACTCAGACCCTCTGGGGGGTCAGGCCCAGGTGCTCCAAGACCCCTTAGCCCAGCAAACACCTCTGAGATCTCACACAACCTACCAAAAAGGCTTTTTGTTTTTTTTTTTTCCCTTCTTAGAATAAAATTATAATTTCCAGTCCTTCATCCTTAGCAGCCTCATTGCACCACCCAAATGTCCAAGTAGGACATTGGCCACTTGGTTACCAACAATTCAATGTGAGATCAAAGACTGGCAGACCCCTACAAGAAGGGTGGCAGGAAAAGCAAAACACCTGCTTATCACCAGAAGGAAAACCAATACTGCAAAATGATGAGTACCTGCTATAAATGGAAGCTCCTAGAACATCTCAGTAATCCTCATGCTGTTGCTCATAGCTGTGCCACTGGGGACAGGCATCCCCTGAGAAGAGCTGTCTAAGTGCTGGTGGAGCAGAGGTGTTGGGGAATGCTGGTCCCAACACAGCTGAATCAATTCCCCAGTTACCAGCCAGGGCAGGTGTCCTCAAACACATTCCTGCTCCTCCAGAGTACCTCAGAAAGCATCTCAGGGTTGTGTTTGGCCATTTACCTCCCCAGGACTGTCTCCAGCCCCTCCCTGCCTTCAGGGCTGGGTGAAGGCAATCACAGACACATGGTCCATAGAGATGGACAATTTTTGGGCAGTCAGGGCTGCTCCTTCACATCACAGGGATAGTTAGAGCTCTTCAGATGCAACTGGACTTTCATCAAAGTGACCCCCAACTGTGACACTCTACAAAGGTGGCCATGTCTAGTCTGCAATTTCTGTAATTTCTCTGGAGCACCAAGAGAAGCTGCCACTCTACCCCTGCCAGGAGCCTTGGAGGAGCTGCTTTGTCCCAGGTCTCACTCCTCAGTGTTGCCAACAAGAGGGTTATTGTTAGAAACAATAGAACTTTTAAATAATTTTGGTTAATGGCTTTAATGAACTTGTAAAGTATTTGTTTTCATTAATAATAATCAGTCTATATTAATTAAAATAGTGCGTTAGTCTTAAATTACTCTTAGCCAGCATTTAGTAAAGTTGTCATAAGCTACTTTTGGAGCTTGGGGAAAACTACTGAAACTGTGAGTTTTGATAAACTAACTCTTATGAGCTTCAGTGAACAAAGCCTGGGAGAAGAGAGGTGTATAAATTCAACAATCCAATTGTTGAAATTGGATACAAGGAGTCCAGAATTATGGACCACAAGGATATGTTGCAGAAACCAGAAGATAAAGAAAATACTAATAAAGAGTCACTATATGTGTGCTGGAAAGTCCCTGCTGGAGGAAAAAATACTAAAAATATGGAGTAATTAGCATGAGCAGTGAAAAATCAATAACCAATAGAGGACAGAATACTAATTAATGAATGATGTAATTTTGAACCAATGAACATAAATTTCTTTGTTTGCCAAAAATGTATAAATAAGTGGAAAAGTTTTGTATCAGTGTTTGTGTGGAGGCCAGAATTTTGTTGGCCGCACACACAAACCTTGGCCAAGAATAAAGTAATGCCTGACTCACTAACACCACAAAGTCAGTGTTAGAAGTTTTTATTTATCCTGATTTCAGAGGATTGGGTGACATTATTGTGAGTGATAACTCAGGCAGGCTTTAGGATAAAGGGCTTGTTTTCCTGTCCCATCTGCATGAACACATGGAATTCTCAGGCAAGCATTTATTCTGAGGCAGGAGCTGGAGCAGCTCACCCAGCCCGGGCTGTGCCTTGCACGTCTCTGAGGATTCCTCCCCACGTCTGTGAAACATCAGAGCTTTCTGTTCAAGCACATGTGGGCTCCTGCCCAGCTCATCCTCTCTTCTCCTTCCTCTCTGAGTAGGGCCAAAGAATTTTCTGCTCTATTTCTACTGACTGAAATGGGTTTTGACCCCAGTGCTTTCAGACCTGGGGCCCTGAACGTGTGACTTCAGCACCTATTTGTGTGAAAGCAGGTTGTGGTGTCACAGTGAGGAGTGAGGAAGTCCAGCCTTGACCCAAAACCTATAGGGGTCAGTGGGAAGGCATTTGGGGGATGGTATTGGGCTGTGGGTGCCCAGTTCAGAGGTGAAAGCAGTGGGCTCAAAAGAAAGCAGTAGAGTGGTTCTGCTCTTGCCATTTGGCTGCTGGGTCCCTCTGTATTTCATCATTCTGCTTCCTTAAACATCTCCATCATGGTACAGGACCCTTTGAAACCTTTGGGTGGAGGGAATTAAGAGTCATTAAGTAAACCAGCTCAGAAATGGAGCCTTCTCAAATGAGCTGTGCCACCAAAATCAGTCACCAAGTAGCTGTAAGCTCTGAAAGGATTGGAAGTCGGGGTCAATTTGCAAACAGAGGGAACATCTCTTCCCTTAAACATCTCCATCGTGGTACAGGACCCTCTGAAACCTTTGGGTGGAGGGAGTTAACAGCCATTAAATAAAGCAGCTCAGAAATGGAGCCTTCTCAAAGGAGCTGTGCCACCAAAATCTGTCACCAAGTAGCTGTGAGCTCTGAAAGGAATGGGGAAAGTCGGGGTCGATTTGCAAACGGAGTGAACGGGAGGAAATCCGATGCATAAATAATCTGTCATGAACTCTTCACCCTCTGCTCTCCCTGCTGAAGCCTCCATGAGCTAATCAGCAGCTCTGCTCCTCAGTCAAGGCTGACAGTGTGTGTGCCTTCTGTGGTGTGATGTGATCGCCCCTAATTGATTTTGGCCACGGACTGGCTGTGCGTGCTGCATTGCTGGGAAGAGCAATAACTTGGACATGCAATCATCCTGGGCAGTGACCAAGACAAGTTGTTCTCCAACAATCACTGGATACCTTCCTCCCTGCAGCCTCAGTGCTCCAGCTTAGCTCATCCTTTGGGAGACTTTCCTCTGCTGCCTTAAAGCACCTGCTGGCTGGAAATGAGGTTTCCTGGCCATTTAACCTTGGAGTTCAGGGCTTTGGATATTCGTGGTGAAATTTTGTATGAATTTTTCTTTGGAAAAGGTAAAAGGCTCTTTTAAAAGGACTAGAAAAATCTGTGTAAAATAGGGTTATATGTGGCAGATTTTGGAGGTCTGTAAGGACACAGCTGAGAACACTGTTCTGTGATGCTGTGATGCTGTGAACACTGATGTGGGTGACACACTACAAAAATAGCTGGAATCCTTGGAGAAAGACAGTTCTCTCCTCTGGTACTGTGTTTCATTAGTATTGCCACCCCATTACAGCCCCAAACCTCCCTCATCATCAAATACTCTTCCATGTGGCCAGATCTTTCAAGTTCTACTGCTTGCCTTGTTGGACATTCACAGTGAGACTGGTCACAAAAGACATTTCACTCACTGCTCTACAAACTGCCATCCTCAGCTCATGGCATATGTTCATCCATCACCAGATTTTAGGATTTCTTAGGAAGAGTTCCCCACTAGGATCTCTGATGGGAGTTTAAACTGCTGGCCTGAGAACAAGGGTAGATAACCTTACCCAGTTTTTGTTTTGTAAATCAAAACTTCTGTCTGGGCCCAGATTGAAATGAACCCAAAACTCATAGACCAGAAAAGGTGATTCCAAATAAGATGTGGATTGATTTATAAACCAGTCCACATTCTATATCTGCTCTGGGGGGTCTCATCCTGTAGCCGTGCCCTTAGCTTCTCACCACCTGCCTTTTAGCACAAGTTGCTTGCTGATTCCCAAAGGCTTTTCCATGCAAAATGCCCCTTTGGCTTAAAGTGACTTCACTAACACACAAAAGGCTTTGGATAAGAAGGACCAAGGGCAATTTGTGCTGGAAAAAGGGAGGATCAGCTTTAGGAGGGGCTGCTGTAGCAGGCCAAGCCAGTCAGGTCTTCAGCTAGAAAAAAGATTTGAATGGACCCAATGGCAGCTAAAAATAGGGCAGAGGACAGGAAGTATCATGGGAACAGGTCCTTTGGAGGTCAAATTGAAGGTCCACCAAAGCCAGTGACCACAGGTTGGAAGAGGGGAGCCTGCAGGGATCCCTCCCTCCCTCCCTGTCCTACTCCTTGCAGCCACCTTGCAGCAGGTCAGGGACTGCCAGCAGCATGGATGAATGACTCTTCCCAAGCCTGAATCCTCTTCCATTTTCAGTGTCTGACAAGGGGTTTTGGTGTTATCTCCTCCATGCTGTGTGTGACTGAAAGCCCTCTCTCATCTCCCCTCAGGGCAGTCATTCCTTTACTTGTTTTCCTCCTCCATAGCTTTCTCTAGCCTTCTTGAGGAAGATGAATAGGACTGCACACAGAATCCCAACCCCAGGGATTTATTTAATCACACAGAGTGTTTTCTGTGCTGTTCACTATTTGTCTGTGATAAGTCCTGCCTTTTGGTCTCTGGTGAGCACTAAGCTGATGTTTGTACAGGCTGATCCACAGTAAATTCTCTGGAGCAGTGATAACTGGGTGTGCTTGTGCCTGGGCTCCCTTTCTGCTGTGTGCTTTACCTTGCACTTGACAAAATCCAATCCCATCTGCCATTTTCCCAAATACCCCCCAACACCAGGACATCCTTCTACATCTCTCTGCAGTCAGCTTTAGCTCTAGATAATCCTCCTGAATGTTTGGAAAACACTTTTCTGTAAAACCTAATTTTTTCCTCCTGTCCTTTGTTTGCTCATTATTATACATTTGTAATTGAGGTAAAACCTTTCCCTCCTGGGGAGGGGGCTTGTTGAAGCCTACTGACTCTGTCAGCCTTAGCTCAGGGTTGTTTGACACTTCAAATAGCTGTTATAGATTTGTGAAGTGTGATTTCTCCCTACAAATGCCAGACTAGCTCCTCCCCAGTCTATCAGTTTCAACCAAATGCCTACTAATTCCAACATTCCTGCCAGCCTGTCTGACAGACAGATCAGGATTCCTGGTCTGTGGGTCCCAGGAGGTGTTTTAAGAACTGGTGACATATTTACCACACTCCAAACTTCCAGCACAGAGATTGGTTTAAGCAAGAGGCTTCACACCACAGAGGTGGAGCAGTAGTTTCCTATCTAAGCAACAGCAGAGCTTCTGGGAGAGCAGCAACTCTTTTAGCAAGTTATTGCTGTTGGTTCTCTTGGCTTGGTCTGGCCAAGGTTTCATGGGTTAATGAGCCATCAGACAGCAGGCAAGCTGGCTGCAGCCACATCCCAAAATGGGGGTTTAAGCTAGTGAGTTTTACTTCACAACAGAATTGGATGAAGAAGACACATTTATTCCAGCTTTCTGACAGGCAATAAACAATTCTGTTGCTCTAGTTGTAAATCACTGCCCTTGGCTCATGTGCTGTTCATATTCAGAGTAGCTGAAATTGCCCCAAAATATTATGGAATCACAGAATGGTTTGGGTTGGAAGGAACCTTAAAGCCCATCCCATTCCACCCCCTGCCATGGCAGGGACAACTCCCACTAGCCCAGGTTGCTCCCAGCCCTGTCCAGCCTGGCCTGGAACACTTCCAGGGATCCAGGGGCAGCCACAGCTGCCCTGGGCACCCTGTGCCAGGGTCTTAGCATCCTCACAGGGAAGAATTCCTCCCCAATATCCCATCTAACCCTGCCCTCTGGCAGTGAGAAGATATTCCCCTTGTCCTGTCACTTCAGCCACTTGTCAAAAATCCCTCTACAGCTCCTTTAGGCACTGGAAGGGCTCTAAGGTGTCCCCAGAGCCTTCTCTTCTCCAGGTGAACACCCCCAGCTCTCCAGCCACCAAAGAACTTTCAGCCAAGGACAGGACAGGATGGGCAGAGGGTACAGGTGTTTTCCAAGGATGGGGGAGCTGTGCACAAATCCTTGTCTTTGATGCAGGGCCTGGATTTCAGACTTAAAACCTCAGTCACTCAGAGAAAATTGTGCTGTGGTAGGATAAGCTGGGTCTGAGGCTGTGGGGGTGAGAGGTTATAAAACTCTTGAACTGGACACAAGCTGAAAGAACTGCTGCCAGGTTAACTCCTAGAAAATCAGCCTCAGTCCAGAGGGCTGAACATGAATTGGTGTATAAGCTAAACCAAGTGCTGATGCAGCCTTTGCTGGAGCAGCACAGCCAGCCCTGCTGTACCACAGGCCAGGCTGACATTCCACCATCACTGACACTGCCATCACATCATTTGTTACCAACCCCTCTTGTCCTCCCTTCCTCTGCTTGTCACTTCAAGGGACAGGAGCTGCAGCAGCACAGCCTGCAGAGCCCTGCTTCCATCTGTCTGTCTCCCATTTCAGCATCCTCCTCTGAGGGCTGGCTCCTGCTCCCAGACACAAAGCACTGCCTCTTTAGGCTCTTACAGGGAAAAAGCATGAGAGAATTATCTAGTGCAGACTTTTTGGCAGGCTTTCTAAACCTTGCATTATAGTGTATATTTCTAGACAATGGCTTTGCCCTTTTGTGGTCATTTCAGAACAAACTGAGCTGCCTCCTTCAATATTTTGCTACCTCTGCAAACTTGCCTTAGACCAAACAGAGGTTTGGAGTGAATCAAACTTTGGTGGAATTATTTTAACATATGTGCAATAAACACTCCCCTTCTCTTTCTGCTTTGCTACTAACTCATATCACAGTTACTCCAGGATTTTGCTACAGAAAAACAGCATCAGACACAACAAATGGGAGGCACAAGTAGAGTCATGGCTGCTGCCTGTGTTTATGGGAGCTCTGCATCTATCCCACGCTTGGGTCTTTAAAACTCGAGCTGTACAAAAATGTCTGTAGTGAAACATGAAACCAAATGAGACTGACCCAGACTGGGATTTGGTTTTACATGGGAAAGTCAGGCAAAGTTCACCTAGAGAGTCGTGAAGGTTCATGAACCTTGGGAGTGAGCAAAGGTCCAGTTCTGAACAAGCCTAGACAAACCTTTTCCGGAAATTTTAAACAACTGGGCATTTGGGAACAGAGATCCTTTAAAATAAATACTTTTGATAGGAAATCCATTGGAGTGAAACCTGGTGGCTTCAACAGTGCTTAGCATTAATATGTTGAATGAACTGCAAGTTCAAACTCACACAGAGCCTGAGAAGTGTTAAATGAGTGGGAATGAACCTCCATGTTCCTGGGGCTCCAATTAAAAATGTGTCATTTGCAGCTCTAGATTTAAGGAGAGGCATATTTTGCTTTATTGGATACATCCACTATGTCTGAAATATGGGTCTCTCTGGGTGGGACCTTCACAGAATCAAAGCATCTCCTCATTTTCTCCTGAAAAGCCTCTCAGAAATAATTTTTTACTGTAAAATACCAGTCTGACCTTTCTGGACCTTCTTTTGGCCGGGCTCAGCAAAATATTTCAGAAACACCAATGCAATGTAACTGAGGGTTCCCTAATCACTACTGTTAACAGCTGAAAATCTGAAATATTTTTGGGGAACACATCCTTAGAGACAGGTCCTCTGACTATCAGTATTGTGATACCATGAAATAAAACCCAGGAACTCACCAACATAACAGAGTTTCCCTGAGGTAAAGAAATATTCCAGCAACTTGACAGCAGTTAGGGATTTTGCTTTGGGTCACGACTCCAGCCTTTTTTTTCCAGATTTGGCCAGGAGAAATGGAAAAAGATTTACAGTACAGCTAAAGGCCAGACACCAAACCTCTTGACTTATCGTCTGGTATCTAATCTTTAAATTAGAAAGGAACCGAAGGCACGGCTTCAGAAGTTACCACTACTGGGTTCCTAAAGCTGGGGGAGGAAACACAATAATGGAGTTTTCAGAAGCCAGATGGATAATCCATAGTGTTATTAACATGTGGAACACAAGCTGGTCTGCAAGAGGCTCTGCTGTTCCTTTCCCTGGGGTCTGGGCAGCAGTGCTGGTGCTGCACAGATCTGAGCTCCAAACACGAGGCACAATGGTGGTCCTGGCCTCATGTCTGGCAGCAGCAGAGGGAAGAGGGTGCCAGGGGTTGGAGCTCTTTTGGTGATGAACCTGCTCTTGATACCCCTGGCTCCTGCCCTCCCTGCCATGCTCACTCCAGAGATGAATGGAGATGGGCAGGGCAGAGCAGGGAGCTCGTCTGGCAGCTTAAAAACAGGCAGGAGGAAAACTTCCCAGCCAGCTTTTTCTTTGTTCAGCAGTAAGGAATAACCCTCATTCTCCCTAATAAAACTCCCCAGCCATCCTGTGATGGGCAAAGGAATAAGGATTAAGAGATGGAATGGTGGTGCACGTGCCATAAGCATCACTTCCATGTGAACTCGGCTGCCAGAGCACACATAATAAAGCTTCATTTCCTGGTGCTGTGCCCTGACTGGAGCACACTGCCCAGATCTTCCTCTTGCTCTCAGCTGAGAGCCAAGTCATTCTATAGGATTATTTTGTTAAGAGCAAAGCTACTTGATCTGAAGAGATTTAGCACCAGATTATGGCTACAGCTTTTTCCGGATCAGCGGCAGCAGGGGAAGAGGGCAGGAGCTGTCTGGTGATTTGAGTTGGATCCTGGAGCTTGGGAGACCCAGATTCAGTCCTTTCAGCAAGCTCCCCACACATCTGGAGATAAGATACCTCCTTCTGTTTGCACACTGAACCTCACACCTCTGCCATTGGGGAAAGCAGCTTTGGATAGAGCTGCTGACCTGGGGAGAATTCCTGGTTTTGATAGAACTGCTGACTTGGAGAGAATTCCTGGTTTTCATTTCTCACAGAATCACAGAATGGTTTGTGTTGGAAGGGACCTTAGATCTCATCTCATTCCAAGCCCTGCCGTGGACAAGGACACCTTCCACTATCCCAGGTTGCTCCTAGCCCTGTCCAAATTAGCCTTGAACACTTCCAGGGATGGGGCAAATTGCTGTCCTTTATTTCATGAATTATTTAATGATAATGATTCTCCCCTGGACTCCTTAAATGTCATCTCTTTTTTTGCACATAAATATTCCCTTTATATACAGACAGCTCTAACTTGCATAGGGAATGGGAATAGTCTTACAAATTTCATAGTGCCAGCTTCCCAAACGAGCCAGTTCCAGCCAGGGTGGTTTATTACAACATCCTTTGGACTCTCACACTCCAACACTGTTGGAAAGTGTTACCTGAGTATTTCTAGCAAAACACATGAATGGACACGTGTCTAAAAGAGATTTGTATAGATGGGTGCACACACAGACAGGCTCTGCTCCTGAAAGCACTCTGTGACAACTCCTTCCTTGTAAAAAATGATTGTTGTTACCACACAACTGCTCTTGTGCCACACCTGCAGCTCTACAGGGAAGAATGTTTATCTCAGGGCTCTCAGTTGGGTTGGCACCAACGAAATCATCACTAATCCCACCATAAAGCCTTTCTGTAGAAAGTACAAGTCATTTTATAGAGAGAAAATCTTCCCAGAATTTTAGATTAGCTCTACGGTAAGGGAAGTCAGAGGTATGACACATCCCTTCCACCTCATGGGCTGGAATTGCACCTGGAGTCCCCATCCCATCCCATCCCATCCCATCCCATCCCATCCCATCCCATCCCATCCCATCCCAGCTTCCCTAGTCTGTCTCTATTTCACACACCAAAGCCACATTTGGAATGTTATGCACCTGGAGCAAGCTGCAACTCCAAAAACAGAAGAGAAACCATAATCCTAAGTTCCACAGCCCAAAGCAGCCATCATGGGATGCTCTGAGTCTCTTCCAACTTCATAAAACAATGGCCAAACCTCCTTTGATTGCTCTGGGAGCAGGTTTTAGCTCTTTCTGAACCAATTAAAAACTTCTTTCTCCAGGGCCATGCCTTAGTGTTAATTCTTTGGAAAACACTGGCAAAGCTATATCCCTCTGAGGACAAAAATGCACTGGGTAAGCTGTTGCCAAATCTGTTTCAATTTTTGTCTGTGTGGAACTATTAAGCAGTAACAGGGCTCATCACATGCTGGGGTACACATCTAACATGCCAAGCCTTGTGGCAGAGGGACAGAAAACATTTCAGCTCATGGGGGGCTCTCTGAATCTGCAGCCTGGTGCAACCTATGGACCAGCTCTGGGTCAGTCACCCTGCAGGGTTCTGTGGGCCTCAGTTTAGAAACCACAGGGCTACATCAGAAAAGTAACACAGTAATTTCACTCAGACTGGAAAAGAAAAAGTTAATTTAAATAAAACATAATGGAATATAAATGTAATTATGATTTTACCAACTGTGTCTCCTCTTACACAGCCCTAGCAGTTACTGGAAATACTGATTAACTTGAAAATGCAAAACAACTGCTCTTAGAATTGGATATTTTAGTGAATCTTCCTTCCCAGCTCCATGACGAATTCTTGGATGGCTAAGCAAGAAATCAGTACTGGGCACTATTCACATTATGGGCAGAAACAAAGTCATGGTAACATGGAGTTGATTGTAAGCCTTGATTAAAGGCACTGTATTAATTCCACGGATTTGCTAAGAGCTTGGGCCAAATGATTACATTTGTACTGCTATTTATGGATCAGATGTTTATATTTCACTTACAGGTCAACTTCAGTGATGTAACGATGACCCCAGGCCTCTGGTGAAGGGCTGGCCAGGGAGAACCTCACAGGGTTTGACAGCTTGAGAAACCTGGCACAAACATGGGCTCCTGAGATATGTGAGGAGGCAGAGGCTGGTGGTCCTGAGCCTCCACTGGCCCTTGGGAAAAGATGGGGCTGAAAAGGGGGTGCAGAGGCCACCATGGCAGCGCTCTTTGTCCCCTCTGCTGCACAAGTCATGACCTCTCTAGACTACAAGCAACACTGTGGAGATTGTGGGTATCATGTTGCTTAAAACTGGATGCTGAGGCAATTTATTGCTTTTCACAGAGGAAATGAGTACAAATTTGGCTGGGGACATAAATAAATATGAGATCATTTACTTGGTGCTGACTTACGTGATGAATGGTTTGTATTTAACCGTTTCCATCGCACGTTGTCCAAATCCTGGAAGCAGCGTCCTTCTTCTGGGATCAACAGGGGCTGTAGGTGCTCTGCTCCTCAAAACACCCACATTTCTCAGTGCCAAAACAAGCAGCATAAGCACCAGGCACTTCTCAACTCTCTCTTTCAGGATTTTGTGTTTGCAGCATTTGTTACAATTTTTTTTTACTAAAAAATCAACCTGATCATTGCTAAAGCCCTGAGACATCATGACTTGTCCTTTCCAAACTTCCATTTTTCACACTTGGACTGAAATGGTCACCAGGTCTACATGTTTTGCACCAGATCTTTCTTTGTGCATCTATGTACTGAAAAAACCTTTAAAAGTAACATTTGGTACAACACATGGTAATGTGATTTTCAGTGTTTGAGATTCTGATTATTCAAAATTTCATCACAATGCCCAGACCCCAATATCCAGCCTTACGTATGGAGTTCTGTCAGAATGGATCTGATTTTGGGGGCATGATAATAAAATATAGAATAGAGCTATAAATCAGAGTTTGCAGCACTGCAAGCACCAAGTTTGGTTTCTGCCATCAAAGCACTCAGAGAACAATAGAAGTCTGCATTGAAGTAGTTTGTGCTGTCAGATGGAGGGAAGATGTGGATGGTCCGGGGGAAGGAGGGAAGCTTGGAGCTGCCAGAGATTTTCTTTAACATAAATATGAACATAAATCTGTCCTTCCTGCCCCTGAAGACACATAGCCAACAACCTTTTGAGCAAGACACAACATCACAGGCCACAAAGGGAAAATTTCCAGCCCAAAGGACTATGCCCCAGGAGCAGCTGCAGCAATGATGTAAGCTGGAGGAAACGTGGTGGTTTAAAAGCTGTGGGCTTCTATGTTCTTAAGGTGAGATACATCATGGAATCAACCCCTGCAAGAGCATCTTGGGCTTAAGAGTGCTTCACTTGAAGCTTCAGTTCATCAAGCCATGTATCAAAGACCTGTGGAAGGCAGACTGGGGCTCAGTGGAGTGTTTTTAAGCTCCTTTGTAAAATCAGAGAATGGTTTGTGTTGGAAGAGACCTTAAAGGTCATTTAGTTCCAATCCCCTGCTCCAGACAATTCCTGTGGCCCTGGACAGGGAAGCTTTCATATGAATGCCACCTGCCTCAGGTCCTGTGCACCAGGAACTTAAAACAGAACACCTTCCACTCTTGATCCAGGTCTTGGTGAACCTGCTTCCCATTCCAGTCCTGAATTTCTAAGAATAATTTCCACATTCTCTGACAGCAGCCAAGGGAATCACAGGCTATTCTTGCATTCCTCTGCAGGGTTTGTTCCACCAGCCTTTGAGAACTGATGTCCCCAGAGAAAACTCAGGTAAACCAGGCCAAGCAGAACATCCTACCTTGTTATCCTGTGGGGCTCTCCTGAGATCATCCTGTTCTGCACTGTGTTTTTTTGGCCCTGACTGCAGCCAACTTGATTTAGCCACCAAGAGCTGTGAGCTGTCTCCCCTGGGCTTGTAGGGCCATTGGGCTCTGGAGCACAATGTGTTCCTTGCAAGTGGATCTCCATGCAGACAGGCCTGAGAAGAAAAACAGACCAAGCCAGGGTTACTTCCCTCCTCCTAATGCCTGTCCATAGTTAGGTCTTTAAAAAAAATAAATGTTGTTGTTACAAGCACCTTGCTGACAACAAATCCTTTCTCATACATCCTTTTAGTGCTGGTGCCCAACCTCCAGCAATGTCAAATGGAAAGAGTAAGGTTTCAGGCTCTGTACCAAGAAATTCCTGTTTTCAAAAGGCCAGACACAACAGCTGGGAAATTTTTGGTTGTTGCTGCCTTGTGTCAGTTCTTGCCCATTCCTGGAGTGGGGTGTAATTTCTGAAGCCTAGCAGCATTTGAAGCAGGCTGAGCAATCTTTGAATAATATCTTGGCTGACATTTCCCAGAGGCAGGAGTGTGTACTAACACAGAGCTATAAGTGTGTTTTATGGCTGTCTATACACACACAGGCCTGGGGGGAGGAAAGGGGGGTAACTCAGCACGTCTGGCTTTCAAAGTGCTGATTCAGGAGACTGGAAACTACCCCCAAGTTGCTGTTCTAGCCAACCTTGCCCTGTTTTCATCCAAGATGAGTCTAGGGGAGCTGAGATGTCTGTTTAGGGTGAGGGTCCAGCCCCAAAAGCAATGACTGCCAGCAGCACTGCCGGGCTGTAATTATGAACAGATTTGTTTTTGTGATATTCACATTCCCAATGCTCCCCCTGCCTTTCCCCCTCTCAGGGAGCTGTCTCCTCCTCCTCCTCACATACATGCTGAGCCCCTGTGGGGACACACATTTCCATGGGCAGAAACAGTGGAAACCCATGTCAGCCCAGTCATCTCCTGGAAGCAGCCTCCTACTCTCTTCAGCACCACATTTCCATTACAGCAGCAAGGGGTTTTTGTCCTCTCACGGGTGACTTCCCCCTTGGATCCTGTCAGGAGTGACAAGAAGGTGTCATTTTGTCTGGTTTCTCCAGTGTGGCTGCCCACACACATTCCCACAATCGTTTCTTCCCCCAGACTCTTTGGAGACACACATGTGCACAAAGGAGGAGGGAATCCCCTCCTTTCCGGGAAAGGCAAGGGAAGCTGGCTGAGCATTTAGCCCCAGAAACTTCAGCACAGGAGGTGTGATCTGAACTGAGGACTTGAGACTAATCACACCAAGCTCTGAGTGTTTGATCAGTCCTTCTCTGCCCTCCAGTTTAGGTGAGCTGTTAAGGGGCTTTGTCCTGGGGTTTTCATCCCAAGCATGCTCTGTCCCAGCTGCACAAGCAGCATCAGGATGTGGAGTAGGAGAACACTTCAGAATCACTGCCTGATAAAATATCTGAGGCATTTTGAATCCACATCCATCTTTCCTGGCAAAGTCTTTGCATCTCAGATATTTTGCTTTCAGAAGTTCTTTGGGCCTGAGCTCAAGAAGGAGCATCTCCTCCTCTTCCTCCCACCCACCTGAGCTGACAGATGCAGCTGGTGGGGACATTCCTTGCCCGTGGAATCTGGAAGGAGATCTGCAGCAAGTCACCAGTGCTGGATCTGCCTCTGTCCTGTGGGGATCAGGACTGTGCTGAGGAAAAGCAGATAGGGTTTCACACAATCCAAAGCACATGGTCAGGAACTAAAGCTGCGTAAGCGCTTTTTTTTCCTGGGGAAATTTTCCAAATGTATGTTTCAAAGGAATGTGAAAATATCCCCCCTCCTTTCTTGCTTGCTTCCTAGAAGTCCAGCCTGATGTGGACAATCCCCTCAGACTCTGCTCCAAAAAGGATTTAAGGGTTAGGGAGGGGTAGGGATGACAAGGCTGGGAATTCATGGCCTGAGCAGCCAGTGCAGAGCAGGACCCTAGGAAAGGACTTATCAGTCATGGAAACCACTTAAGGTTAATCATACAGTGCTGCTGTGAGAAAACACACTCAGGCACTCAAATCCACTGAAAATGGATGTGTTTGGGGTCATTTCCCTCTGATGTTTGTATCCTCCACAGACAATTCAGCTTTTTGGCCATCCCCTCCTCCTCCAGGAATGTCCATGCAAAAGGAAATTTCTCCATGGGAAGTAGTTTATTTAAAAGCCAATTTCCATGGGGGAGGGAAGAGCAAAGCCTTGATCAAACATTCTGACCAGCTGCTTTGTGCACATATTGGCTGCAGTGGCTGAGGGCTGCACAGGGCTGCTAAAGACAGAGCTCCAGGGGCATGAGGCAATGGTCTGGGGTCCCCAGCACAGGAGAGATATGGACATGTTGGAGTGAGTCCAGACAAGGGCCATGAAGATGATCAGAAGGATAGAGCTGCTTTGCTTTGAGGAAAGCTTGGGAGAATTGGGATTGTTCACCCTGGACAAGAGAAGGATTTGGAGTGACCCAATTGTGGCCTTCCAGTGCCTGAAGGAGCTGACAAGAAATGTGAAGAGAGACAAATTGCAAGGGCCTGGAGTGAAAGTACAAGGGGGAATGGCTTCCCACTGCCAGAGGGCAGGGTTAGATGAGTTATTGGGAAAAAATTCTTCCCTGTGAGGGTGGTGATGCCCTGGTACAGGGTGCCCAGAGAATCTGTGGCTGCCCCTGGATCCCTGGAATTGTTCCAGGCCAGGTTTGACAGGGTTTGGAGCCACCTGGGATAGTGGCGGGTGTCCCTGCCCATGAGAGATGACCTTTATGTCCCTTCCAACCCAGAGCACTGTGGGACTCTGTGAGAATGTTTGATGAGCAGTGCGCAACCCTTCTGCAGGAGCTGAGCAGGGGAATCATTCCAGAGCAGCTGTGGCTGCCCCTGGATCCCTGGAAGTGTCCAAGGCCAGGCTGGACAGGGTTTGGAGCACCCTGGAATAGTGGAAGGTGTCCCTGCTGCCCATGGCAGATGAGTTTTAATGTCCCTTCCAACCCAGAGCACTGTGGGACTCTGTGAGAATATTTGATGGGCAGTGCCCAACCCTTCTGCAGGAGCTGAGCAGGGGAATCAGCTCTCCATGGGGATGGTGCCCCATGAACATGGAGCCATCCTGCCCTGCTGATCCCATGATGGCTGCTCCCACATCTTGCACCCTTCCCTTGCTCTGTGAGACACAGACCTGCTGTGCTGAAGTGGGTATGTCCATGTGCACTGACACGTGAGTGTGTACATGGATTAGCAGATTCCAGTGTCTCCCACTTGTCCCCAGGGGCTGAGCATGGCCCTTGTCCAGGGTGAGGGATGGGAAGCAGTCATCCCTTGGGAAGTGGCTGAAAACCCCATCTATATCCCTGGCTTTGTACTACATATCCTCAACACTGAGCTGAGTCATTCCAGACAGGCTTATCAAAGATGATTTCCCCTTTAACTCCAAAAGCATTTGCTGGTTATAATTACTCTTCTCTTAAAAAAAACCCCAAAACCAAAACCAAAACCAAAAAAAAAACCCCAAGAAAAATTCCAACCCATTGAGAAAAAGCATCCTCCTCCAAGCACTGTACACATAAATTCCTGGAGAAGGAATGACAAACTCCAGGTGGGAGTTTCTGGTGGGTCACCACATTAGTTCGGAGACTTTTGTATTCTTGTAAATTGTCATGTAAAATGACATTGAAGGTCTGCACAAAGTTCCAATTGTGGCCATTTTATTTCATATCTAGATTTAACCAGTAAACCTACAGATCAGCTTCCACAGAAGAAAAAGAGCTATAGGTTTTTACAGGAGGTTAAATTCCAAAATCCTTCCCAGTGTCCCAGTCTGTGTGTGACCGAAACAAGCACCAGAGGTGAAGAGAAGGAATTAAATGTTTGAGCTTTATTCCCAGGGAATGTCACTCAGCAGAGCTGCTTTGTGTATTTGTGTCTATTTACACCCACTGAGGATCTAAAATTACAGTTTAAGCAGGAAGCTAAACCTGGAGTTTTTAACTAGCAGCCTAAGCAGTTGAATGTAATGCCCAGGAGCAGGGGGGACTGTTCTGGTGCTAACTGGGAGGAGAGCTAGACTTGAGAAATTATAATAAAAGGCAATTTTCACCTTATTATCCACCTCAGGAAAACCAAGCCTTTTAAATATGCCTCAGGATAGAAGCCACAAAATGTTATTTAACATTGGAAAAGCCTTTCTGGGACTTACAGCAGCTTTCAGTCATGGAAAGGCAAAAATACATCCAGATCCTCTTTTTTTTTTTTTTTTTTTTCAGACAACTCCAGATTAGAAACTCCTGACACCAAACCTGCCAAAATTGTCCAGACTTGCTCAAAATCATGAACAGAAATGAACAGCAGTCCCAGAAATGGGAAAGGCCAGAAGCCACTAAGCAGGAATCTAATTTTGTAACCAGGAGCTTTCTTTGATCTCTTTTACAGGTAATGGGCAGACCTCAGGTTCAGCATCCCTTTGGGAGGGGTGAGAGAGGCATGAGCTGAGTGATCCTGCAGAATTCCTGGCGTGGGGGAACTGAGGTGGGCAGCTGTGCAATGACTTACTGATGTGCTGAGGGCCAGCAGAGCTCTGCAAAGGAAATCTGCCTCTCCCAGGGGCACACAAGTGCAGGAGCTGAGCTCCACATGGCCTGCAGGAAGGAACCTGAGCAGGAGCCAGGTGAAAGGGCTGACCTGTCATCAGCTCCCCCTCCCAGGGCAGAGCCAAAGGAGATGACAGGAGAGCTCCCAGCCTCTCCATCCCTGCTGGCTGTGCCTGGGGCTGTGTCCCCTCTCAGCTCTGGAACCCATGGCCCAGCTATGCTGGCCACTGCTCCAAAGCTCAGGTGCAGGGGGAGCAGGTGAACACAGGATTCCTACAATCCCAGGGAAGGGAGCAGCTTCAGTTTGGAGGGAAAACAGCATGGAGTGAGCTGCAAGGTCCTGTCTCCAGCAACAGAGCTGCTTCCCACTCTAGCATCCAGGTTTTTAGCTGGAAACAGCCTTCCCTCTGCTACAGCTGTGCCCCTCCAAGCTCGTTCCAGAGGGATCTGGTAAGGATTTGTCTGTATCTGAGCTCAACACACAACCCTCTGGCACAGAGGGAAAAAGCTTCCTTCAGTAGCTCACAACCAGATTTCAGTGTCAGCTTAGTTATTATTCACAACAGCTCTGCCTGAAAATCTCTACAAACACAAGCAAAAGGTACCAGACTGTGGGGATGACCATGTAAACTTCCAGGATGAAGTTTCTGTCTGTCTCACCCTTTCTGGGAGAGGCTGAAACACCCCAGGACCCCTTTTCTCCCTGTGCTCCAACAGTGTGATCCTAAACCAGCCATGACCTGGTGCAATTCCCAGGAATGAGATTTCCTTTAATTCACAGGCTCTTGTCTTTGCCCTCTCAGCAGTGTCTGCAGCAGCTGAGTGCACTTCACAGCACAGCCTGATTCCTGAGGGATGCACAGAGTTCATAAATGCTCAATAGAGCTCCTTGAGCATGTTACAGACAGGAAAATTATACTGCTGCTGGGTGCTACCCATTGATTACTCATTTATTAAAACATTCCCCCCGCTTCCAACCACTTGTAAATAAAAGCCTTGCTATTAAAACTCAGCTCTCTTGAAAGCACAGAAGTGCACGGAGATGAAATCCCTTCCCAGACGTGGAGGTGACCTCTATTTACTATAAACATTATCCCACATTTAAATTTGGAAATGAAACAAGGGTGAGGCAAGGAGTCCTGATTCTGGTCAGAGCTTCCCTGCAGTCAGAGGTGAGCTCTGGTGCCAGGGCTTGCTCCAGCCCTCCTGCCTGCCTGCTTCCACAGGATCTTTGGATCACTCTGTACATGTTTCAGACTGGGTGGGGGAAAGGTTCCTTTGCACAGACATCTGATGAGGCTTACTCACAAGTGTTACTCACCAGCCACTTGCTTGTGGGCAAAGAGAAGTTCAAGCCCCATTCTTTGCTCAGACCCAAGAAACAGCCACAAATCACCTTAAAGCAAAAGGGTTGGGCTCAACTCAAGACCATGTACCCTGTGGTTTGTATGAAAAAACAACATCAGTTGGAAGGAATTTCTCTCAGCTGAAAGTCAGGAAAAACATTTATGCCACACAACCCCTCTGCAGCAGCACAAGGCTAAGCCAGGCCTCAGTGAAGTAAGATCCTACATCCCAATCCCTTCATGGGTGTGCTTGCAATTCCCAGTCAGGCTCTTGCATCCCACACTGACAAAAGTGAACAAAAGCTGATGCTACCAACTTGAAGTCTGAAGTGTCGGACCCCCCCCATTCCACAAGGGGGTCAAGAGGAAACTCAGCTTGCTGCAGCCTGAGGGTCCTTTCATGTGAAGAAATTTCATGTGCAGGTCCTGCTGGCTTTGGAAAACACCTGGTTCTAGACCCAGCTCAAAGCCCTGTCTATAAACAACCCCTGTGAACCCAAAGCTGAAGCCTGATGGCACTGCTGTGGCATCAGCCTGTTCTCCTGAGCTGAGAGAAATGGAGTGAGGATCCAGGCAGCCTGCAGAGTACAGGCTGTCCTTGTGACTGCCATGCCTCATCTTGCACAGCTTTTCCTTGAATCCAGCACTATAAAGGGTTCAAAAACCCTTTATCAAATCAAAATATAGCTAAAATCACTAGTAATTAAAAAAATTAAAAGAAAGGGGAATATTATTTCACATATTCTTCCACCACTGCATAGACTCTGTTTCCTATTAAAGGCAACTGTGTGTAGTGTTTCCATTAAGATTCTGCTTCCTGTTGTGTAATATGGAATGTTAAAAATCTCAATATCGCTTCAGAAGGTATTACAAACTCCAGAGAGTTTTCTATTCCCAAGAAATCTCTCCCAGTGGGAAGCTGGAATAGTTCCTGCAGAATTTACAGCAAATGCCTCAGACCCTATGTAATATTTATGGTGTCCTTCTCATCTTATCCAGGCTGGTTTGCTGCTCTGCTGCTGTGAAAGGAAAGCCTGTTTCAATGGTTCAGGGCTGTGACATTCACTTTGAAGGATATTGAAGTGGATACGACAGCCACAGGAAATGTTCCAGTCTCACTGAGGTACCTCTGAGAGGTATTCAGTCAAATGAGAATTCACTAATCTGATTCCCAGGAAAAAAACCAAAAATTAAAAAAATCACTGTAACTTAATGAAGAAAGAGAAAGAAACACGGCAGATGTGCATTCATGGCTTGCCAGATCTGGATTCTGTGGAAGCCAAGAGAAAAATTCCCATTCACTTTCATGGGAATAGGATTTTGACCCCAAAGGTCTTCCATTCAAACAGAATTATGATGCATTTTGAAACCTTGTGAGAATTAGGTGAGAATTGCATTAGAAAGAAACCACTGTGTGCTAGGATATATTTACATGGCCACAGCCCACAGATCCCACAGCCCTTCTTATAGAAACATAAATTGGGGCAGCAGAACAAGCCAGGTGGGGTCATCACTGCTTCAGTTACTGACAAAAGGGCAGAGGTGCCACCTCCAAACTGCTGCTCCACACTTCAAAGTGCCTGGGCTCTATCCACTGCAGAATAAATGTTTGCTCCAGAGCTGTTCCCACTTTGCTGCCTGTGGGAGAAATGAATGTGCAGTGGTAATAGCTGTGTGTTCTAACCTGCCAGAAGAAGAGGAGATAAAGAAAGATGCTCCTTTGGGTTGAGCTTGGCACAAAATATAAATGACAAACAGATGATCAAACTGACAGAGAGGAGGTTTAGATGAGAGACTAGCAAGATATTGTTCCCTGTGAGGGTGGGGAGGCCCTGGCACACAGAAGCTGTGTGGAAGTGTCCAAGGCCAAGTTGGATGGGGCTTGGAGCACCCTGGGATAGTGGAAGGTGTCCCTGCCCATGGCAGGGGATGAGACTGGATAAGCTTTAAGGTCCTTTCCAACCCAAACCACTCTGTGATTCTCTGATTCCATGAGTGCATGCTGACAAACTCCTTTAGTGAATCCTTTTGCAGCCCTGCATCCCAACCTAAACTTTCAGAACTGGAGGTCAGAGCTCAAAGTCCATATTGAAGTCTCTAGACCAGGCCATGATTCCCCTGTGCCAGACACTCAGCAGCTTTCATTCATCCAGAGGGAAGATGGTGGGTACAGAGTACTTGTTAAATACAGGTATTTTCTGAGCAGTTGTTAAGCCTGTCACTGCAGACAGCTTGTCCCAGACTCCCAGACGTGCTGGAGGCATCAGTCAAGTTGAAAGTTAGGGAAATGGGATGTGACACCTGGATGAAAGGGATGAAATGAACAAAGAAGGAGCCAGGGGCTAGAGCTGAGTCCTGGCTGTGCAATCTGCTGGATGGGACATCAGCTCTCCAAGGAGCCTGAGTCATTGCAAGGTGGTCTGAGCAAAGTCCTGGGAAACACTGCCAAGATCAACCTGCCCTGCTCTCTGTGGATGAGAGACACAACCCTACAGGGCAGCCCATGTCTCCTGCTGTCTCCACAAACAGAGAGGAGATTATGTGGGAAGGAGGAACCTGCATTAGCTGTATCCTTGAGGGCAGATTATAGTTCAGGAGACAAACAGTCCTAGGAGTGAGGAACAGCAGGAGTGCTAAGCCTGCATGGTCATTTTTAGCCTCCTTTGCATATTCACACGTACACAGGAAGAGAATTCATCGCACCAAATAAACCACAGCCCTGGCTTGGACGTGGACAAACAGTTCTGGATGACTGGAGGGTGATGTTGCAGTGAAAGGAATCAAAATTTTAGCACGATGTCTCAAGAGACATTTAGAGTGGAGAAGATGGGAAGTCCTTCAACCCAGAGAGCACACTGATGGGAGATCCATGGGACAAGAAGAAATAGTAGCTGCTCCAGATTGAAAAGCAGAGATGCTGAGGGGAGCAGTAAAAAGATTAAAGTCGGTGTCTGGTTTTATTTAA
This sequence comes from Agelaius tricolor, assembly GCF_023055355.1. Lineage (NCBI taxonomy): Eukaryota > Metazoa > Chordata > Aves > Passeriformes > Icteridae > Agelaius > Agelaius tricolor. The sequence goes on from NW_027269270.1 coordinate 532,042, forward strand.
CAACATCATTAATTCCTTGAGAATCAAGAGGAGTGAGTACATTCACATCTGAAATGACTTTGAGACACGCAGCCAACATCCCTGTTACACTGAGCACTCAGAAATGTGAGGAGGAAACAGTGAAACAAGATTCAGTTCAGGATAGGGAATGCCAGGGAGGGAGAGTGATTCAAACTGCAGATATTCAGTGGAAGAAATACAATTTGAGAGCAGGGATTGGGGTGAAGGTTGTCCTCTGAGACATGGATTTATAAAACAGTAAGGCAAGACAGCTATAATAAATTGGATGTAGTTGTTGTGTGCATCAGAGAAGGAGCATCTCTGGCAAAGGGATCACTAGTGAGATTACAGGGCTATTACTGATGAAACCAAACTTAAATGGAAAAGAAGTAGAAAAGGCAGGCAAGAATAATAGGAATGATTAAGGGATGTGTGCATATAATTTTAAGGCTCATTGAAATAAATTTAGAAAACTCTTAAGAGAAGAAAAAAATCACCTTTTACTTTAAAAACATTGATAAGCTCTCATTAGAAACTAAATATTGAGAAAAATGTGTTCAAAGCTCAGGATTTCATAAACCTAGTACAAGATGCAGATGAGGGAGAAGTCAACTAATCTTCCTGTGATATGGCAACAACCACAGTGCAGAGACACCACTCACCGAGGTACTGAAGACAAATATCAAATTCTGGTATCCAAAACGAGTCCCTAGCCAGGATAAATTCCTGTTTTCCTATCCCCTGGGTTGTAAGAGGGAATATGTGAATTTACTATTTGGGAGATATGGGAAAAAGCTGAATTTAAGGAGAAATGGCCTCTCTCTGCCTATGAGAGCTACTCCAGGCTTGTTTATATTTTCCTTTCCTTGGATGATTTCAAATGAATTTGCTGCTCATGGCTGTCGGCTGCAGTTGGAGCGTGCAGTGAGAAGGAATTGATAAAAATGCCACTTGGGATTTCCATGCTAAATATCAGAGCACTCCCCTCGTGTTCAGCAGCCTGATTAGACCAGACAAAGCACTTGAAGAACAGAAGTCTAATGCAGGAAGCAAGTCTGTGTGGAAGGAGGCAAAGACAGGCCTGGTTCACATCACCAGCAAATCCTGCACCCCCAGGAATCCTGCATTTCTCCATGGAAGTGATACCTTAGGTTTTAAGCTTTGCTGTTCTGTTTTGGTGTGCAGCTTTTAGTTTTATATTAAGTGTTACTAGGATCTTTCCACCAGGATCTTTCCACCAGATCTTCACCACTAGGATGGTGAAGACAAAACAGTCCCATTCTAGCTGGAGACTCAAGGACAATCTCTCCAAACTTCAGGCCCAAAAGTGAGAAGAGGAGGGTGGGCAAGCAAGCAAGGAGGATGCAACTTCGTAATTTGAAGCTATTAATTGGACAGTTAACCTCTGCATGCAAATGGACTAAAACTTATAAAAATGGGAGATCTCATGACCAAACCTTCTTTTGCTTCCATCCTGGAGCCATCCAGGCAGAGGTGGGAGCTGGGCTGGGGTCTGGGCTCTCTGCAGGCAGCACGTGGTTGAGGCTGCTTGGACAACGCGGTGTATCCTATCTTTCCTGCACGATGGTAGGGGATTTCTAGTGGGACTAATGGCCTGATTGTTGGCCAGAGAGGGGCTGAATTGAGCACGCATTCCTCCCACACCTCATTACCGCCCCGCCACCCCGGCTGCCTCTGTTTGTTTAAGTGCAGCTCCTCAAGTCGGAGGATGCTCGTTAGGAGCCGGCTCTGATAAACACAGCACTTGTGCACTTGCCTAATTTGGTACCTCTGATGAGCCAGAACTTAATAAATGCAAACTGCTACCCAAATTACTTAGATTTGTTCAGTCATTTTCTGTCTTCCTCAGCATATTCTCTGGGCTGATCTCATGACATTCTCCTTCATGCCAGGTTTTTTTTGTCTATCTGAACTTTCTTTTTCCACTAGAAGCCTCCAAGCTGGGCTCCTCTCAGGCACTTTGCATATATTATTTCACTGCTCCAGTGGAATGGTTCAAATTATAATTTTCCAGCTGAGATACAAAGACTAATTCATTCAAGACCACCTTTTTTTGTTTGTGTGTGTGACAGTGTGGATTTCTCTGTGGTCCTTGAGGAGATAAAATGCACCCAGAGTGCTCTGGGAAAACTGGGAGCAAGACAGAGAAAGCAAATTGTGGAGCAAAGTCATGTGCTATCAAGTGTATCCCGTGCACTCTTTGGGGATGAGCTGATGGTGGGAGAGAGGACAAAGAAACCAGACACAGAGAATGCTGGTTGACATATCAATCTGGGCAGAAACCCTCTGCTGATACTGATCAAATCAAATCCACAGCAGGAGTCCATACCAAGAAATTGGCTGCTAATTTTTGTGGCTCAGCATCCACCAATGAGCTCCAGTGTTATACTGGGGAGCCCAGGAAAGGGATGTGCATCCTTCTCCTTGCTCCTGCTCTGAGGAAGGCAGGAGATCCACCAGGAGCACTGCATGCACTTCTGGGCTCCCCAGCAGAGTCCAGAGGGGGTCACAGAAATGATCACAGGGATGGAGCACCTCTGCTATGAGGAAAGGCTGAGACAATTGGGAATAGTCAGCCTGGAAAAGGAAAAGGAGACCTCATTGTGGCCTTTCAGCTCCTAAAGGGGGCCTGTAAGAGAAATGGACTTTTTAGCAGGGGCTCTTGCTCTGGGACAAAGGGGGTGGTTCTAAACTGAAGGAAGGTCGGTTTAGATTAGATGTAAGGAAAATGTTTGTAACAATGAGGGTGCTGAGGCCCTGGCACAGGTTGCCCAGAGAAGCTGTGGCTGCCCCATCCCTGCAAGTGTCCAAGGTCAGGCTGGACAGAGCTCTCAGCAACCTGATCTAGTGTAAAATGTGCCTGCTCACTGCAGGGGGTGGGACTGAATGACCTTTGAAGGTCCCTTCCTACCCAAACTATTCTGGGATTTTGTGATCTCTGCTCTGGTGCTTGTGCCAGGGGCGATCTCACCTCCAGCTCTTGGGAACCAGGCTTAGGTGCCTCTGATGTTTCCTGGGATGGACAAACTGGGCAGGGAGGGCTGGTGACATGCCATGAGGCCTCTGGATGCAGCAGAGTGCGTCACCAGCTGAGTGTCAGCACGCAGGGTTTGCGGCTCCAGGGACTGCTCCATGGCTGTAATCCCAGAAAAGTCATTCAGGGCAACTGAGAAACGTGCCAGGTAGATGCCTAAAATGAAGATGGAAGTGTCTCTCATTGCCTTGGCCCCACATTGCTGCCCAGCCTGGGAGGACACCAGGGGGATCATCCATGAGAGCAGGATTGGCAAACAGAGGATCAGTGTGGGCAGTGGGATGTCACAAATGGGAAAGGCTGAATCCAGCTTTATTTCTACCATTCCATGGCCATAATCCTGATATTTGACAAGTAGCTCAAATTCACTTACAGTAATCTTATAAAGTAAATAGCTTTGATCCAATGTGTTTAATTTAAAGCACTTATGTTTTATTTATTCTTTTGCTGTGAAGAACAGACTGTGCTTTCTTTAATAATGTCTAAGAAACAAAGGTTTCCAATCCCCATACAGAGCAAAATTCATACCAGCAATACAACTGTGAAAAGTGATTTCCTTGAGCCTGTTTTCATGCAGAAAAAACAATTCCTGTGCCTCAGGAATCAGTGTGGCCATGTATTGAAATGTAGTGCATCAAATAACTGTGTGAATATTTGGAAAATTAACTCATGAATGATTTGTGAAGTTGAGAAATTGATAAGTGCTCAGTCACAGCAACAGTAAAGAGTTGATAAGATGATAAAAATCATGGATAATATATTAAGGGCCTCAGGGGAAAAAAAAAAAGAAAAAAGGAGAAAAAGAAGGAATTAGTTTGCAAAATATGATTGTTTTTGAAAATGTTTGCCTAGCAACAGCCCAACAAATGCTCCAAGTATGGCTGTATTTCATATTCTCACAGCAATACCACATCATGTTTCAACACAAGCCAGCCCTGAAATCCACCCTGGTGACCTCAGCTGCCCTGCTCTGGTGCTGGGGCATCTGGCAGCTCCCACCCTTCCCGAGCCGTGGCCGATTGCAGCCCTGCTGGCCATGGCCGGGCACAGAGCACATCTGTTTCCTCCATCCTACATTGCAACAACCTATTCCCCGCTTTCTGTCGCCTGGCACCATGGAAGAAAACAACTTGATGTGTCAATTTCCCTGTCTGTGCCCCGCTGGCAGCGGGTGGTGCCCACCTCTGCCCACTCAGCTCTGCCTGACCTCACGTTCCCCACACGCCTGAGCTGGAGGAGTCAAAGTCGGGTCAAGTTCTTGTGTTCCAAGCCCAGGCAAAATCTCTTCCTCACAGAGTTCTGTTCACTTTTCCATCATCTCACTCATGGCTTTGCTTTTCAGAGCAGATTTGAAAATCTGAGTGTAACAGCAGAAACAAATCAGGGAGTTTCAACAAAGTCCAGTGAACTGCTAGGAAAGGAAAGGGGAAAGGGGAAAGGAAAGGGGAAAGGAAAGGGGAAAGGAAAGGAAAGGAAAGGAAAGGAAAGGAAAGGAAAGGAAAGGAAAGGAAAGGAAAGGAAAGGAAAGGAAAGGAAAGGAAAGGAAAGGAAAGGAAAGGAAAGGAAAGGAAAGGAAAGGAAAGGAAAGGGTGCCAACCTGTCAGAAATTCAGCCTGTCAAAAATAAGGTTCAGATCCATTTGTGTCCCTGCTATCCCACAGAGCTCAGATGTGAGAACCGTTTTCAGCATAAATAGTGGCCATGCTGTGAGAAGCAGAAGTTGTGTACACGGAGGAAGGCTTGAGCTGGCACACGGCTCTCCTGAGTTCTGAGCCTGCTGTTGCCAGAGTTATACCACTCTTTTCAAAAAGGAGGTGGATTTAGGTGCTCCTGTCTCTCAGCAATGGTATTTGTCCCTGAAGATGAGCTCAGGCTCCTGGATTGCCTGGTAAGCCCTGTCCTCAGAGGCAGCTGGGAGACCCTGGTGCAGTGGAGGCATTATCTGAGGAGAACAGAGCTCCTGATGCACTCTGAGCTCCAAGTCAGCTGTGATCCAGAAGCCTCCATCCAAACACACCTCTCTTGTCTACTCTCTTGTCTCCTTGGCCAGCAGAGCAGCAGGTCTCATGGCAGGCAGCAGGGACAGCACAGCCTCACCACCCCAGAAAGGGACACGAGCACATCCTGTCTCCTGCCAATGTGGCTCTGGAGAGGAGACCTCTGCCAGAGGGATGAGGCAAACAGCCAGGCAGGTACAGCTTTAATCAGGTCTCCTTTTGAGGCAAAAAGCCTTCATTTCATCACTTGTGTCACTTTGCAGTTTGGGCAGGCTTTGAGCACAGGGTGGGCAGCAAACACAAGGCAGCTGCAGGTACCTGCTGAGCCTGGCAGCTCTCTGTACTCAGAGGTGCACCTGAGGGTGTGCTCCAGCTGGAGATCCTTTGCCAGTATAAATTTTGTCCCCAGCAGGAGGGCCAGCAGTGCAATAAGATCAGCTAACCCTTAAAACACAGACAAAGCCCAGCCCAAGGCCACCCAGGAGCAATTTTGAAGTGAGAGCAGTTCAGCAGCTGTCCTTGGGTGGCTGCAAACTGCTTTTATGATCCCACTTGCAGGAAGCAGGGACTGCACATCATCACCTCTGTTTTCCAGGTCCAGGTCCTGCAGGCCTGGGTTTCATGGTAACTGGAACCAGATCTTTGTTGTTGCATTTGTGTTGATTTAACACAATCACTTTTCTGTTAAAATTACCTATACTATATGAGGTAGAATTTATCCTGACATCCTGCTTTTATGTATGTCAGAACCCAGACAATTCCTATCACACCATAACATTTACCAACATGGAGTTCACCCAGCAGCATTTTTAGAACATTTCTGAGATAGAAAAATAACTTTACATGGGATGACCTTGTTCTGCATCACACTGCCACCAGATTTTACCTGGTGCTGGGAACCTCAGAACTGGAATCACAATTTTCACATCCCTGTCACAAATTGGATGCAGAGGGATCAGTGCATCAATGGCTCATCAGCTGCTGCCTGCAAAGCACACTGAGGCCCACAGAGGAAAGCATGGCAGTGACAAGTGTTATTTATTAATCTCTGAGTTTATAACCCTTTATTTTGCAGCACATCTTTGACTTTGGTCATCACACCCTTCCCACCTCCCCATTCCAAACCACAGAGAGTTGCAATACAGAATACATCTGTTTCCTGTTTCAGAAATTGCAATTACACATTTACAACCAGCACCCTCAGCTGAGATTCAGAGGCAAGCAGTTGTATTTACAAGTAATGTGTGCTCCTGAACCTATCAGGCTCCTTTGCATTGCACTGCCTGCTGAAAATGCAGAATAGACAAATAGAGGAGAAAGAACATTCCTGTTATTTGGAGAGGTTTGCACCATCCTCTTTTTCTCTTACTGCTATTAAAATTAAATAGGTGTCGGGGATAATCTGCTATATTTAACAGAATTAAGTAATTGTAATGACACACAGGGAGAAAAGACAATTATTTAAATTGGTAATAAATGTTCCTTACTATCGAATCAGGATGACCCCCATGGCAGGGAAGAATGATAAGGAGGACTCCATCTTATCAGAAGACTAAGAATTACTTTATTAATTATAATAATATAGTATTATTATATAGTAGCATTATTATTATTATTTATTAACTATAATAATATAGTATAATAAAGTAATTATTAGTAGTATAATAATTACTTTATTATACTATATTATTCTATATTATATTACCCTATATTACATTACATCTAAACTGAATCTGCCAATCAACTCAACTGCCCAGAATCTCATGGCTGTCACCCACAGTCCCGACACACACACACACCTGGCCCTGGCAGGCCAAGGAAACAAAACACCATCACTTTGGGTAAACAATCTCCATATTGCATTCTACTTTGGCACAAACACAGGCACAACAAATGAGATAAGAATTGTGTTTTCTTTCTCTGAGGTTGAGAGAAGGTGAAACCCAGAAATATTCTTGGGAAGAATTGTGCCTTGCTTTTGTCTGTGAAGAGAAATGTGGTGACACCCTACTAAGATATTATTATTATTATTATTATTATTATTATTATTATTATTATTATTATTATTATTATTAACTAGTCATGACAACCTGCAGGCCAAGTAAGGGTATGTGCTGCCTTCACTACTTCACTGAAGCAAGGCCAGTGGGTAAAACCCAAAAGAAATCAGTGGTTAGAAGGCCCCTGTGCCTTGGCTACAGGCTCCATCACACAAGTACAGGTTCTGTGCCATGCAGCTCCTCAGGCCCCTCTGATGCTCTGGGACAAAGCCTGGCCAGACCACAATTTAGGCTTTCCATCACCTGCTGACATGTTGGATGCAGTCTGGAAGCTCGGCCTCCTGCCATTCTGGTAGGCAGTGAGGCTGAGGGAATTGCATCCCTTTGACCACTCCTCTCCCTCTGCCTCCTCAAGTTAAACAGCTTGAGACTGATGGGCCCAGCCCTGTGCTCAGGGATAAACATTGGTGAAAGTATTTGCAGACACAGGACCATAATCTAGAGGCCAACGTTGATCCCAGATATCATTTTGTTTATGAGTGTCAGTCCTGGGGAATGACTGAAATCCCAAGGGAAAAGTCTGTGTTTCAAGATGCTTGCAACATCTTATCCCCCAGCCTGACTCAAGCCTGACTTGCCAGAGCAATCAGCATCTACAACAGAGCTAAAATCACATGCTGGTGTAGGATGGATACGTTTTGCAAGCAGAGTTGGGAGGTGGAAACATGCAGACCTGCAAAAATGTTGGCACTTTGCAGGATGAGAATTTGCAAATGCTTTGGCCAGCTCTAGGTTCACCCACACTGAAAGCTTGTGTGGACTGGCTGTGTAAGGAAAGAGAAAACAGCAAGACTCCTGCACAGGCCTGCTGCTGCTTGAGCAAGGGAATCACCTGTCTCCTTGGCTCATTACTTGGCATATTCCCTTCTCATTGCTAATGAACCAAATTTAAATATCTTGACTGCTCATGAGCTCCATGGTGTGTCAATCAGCTCTCTGCTACCAGCTCTTCCCTCTCCAGCTCTTTCCTTGAGCTCCTAAGTGCAAAATAACTTCCAAAATTCTCTTCCAAAAGAGTTGCTGCTGCCCAAATGTGGAATAGCAACCAAACCTCTGAACCTCAGGTGCACACAGTATATAAACCCTGCTTTTCGTACAGTGATACTATTTATAAACAATATAAGCTCTGACACCTTTTAGCTTGGAAAACAGTGGCCTGGATTTTCAGGTTGGCTTAAACCTCAGCACACACATCAACACACAAATGGCCAGCACACACAGCTTCCTGCCAGGGTCTGATCTCTTTAATTAGAGGGAATTTTAGGAGGCTCTTCCCAACCTCAGAGTCACAGTGCTGCAACACTGACAAGCCCATCAAGAGAACGGGCAGCTGGAGGGATTCCTCAGTTGCAGGAGCTCACCTGTTTTCCCTGGGCCAGCAGCAGAGTTTGGGAGCTCCAAAGCTGGCTTGGTGTGTTTACAGGGAGATCTGCTGCTCACACAATTTGCTGATGTTTCCCAGGCAGCTTTGCAGATGTGACAGGGCTAAGGAGAGGCCCCTGGAGACCCAACTCCCCTACAAACAACGCTGGTATTTGCAGCGTTGGTTAGTCTGAACCAGGTTGGGCAGGAGTGTTGATATGCTGGAGGGTAGGAGCTTGGACTACTCTGATTTTAAGTTCATTGCAAGAGGCCATAGCAGATTAGGGGGAAGAAAAGAGAAAGCATTGTTTTAGATCAGAATTAATTCCTAGAGAAGGAAGGGGGGAATCCTGATGTGCATTTTGTCTCCCACAATCAGGAAATGCTGCAGACATCTCCTCAGCATCATCTGCTGTCCTTATTTCTTCTCCGGGGTTGAGGCACACTGGAGACAAAAGATTTTGCAGCCCCAGCAGAAATGTTTGTGGAATGTTTATCTGATCAGCTAAAGCCTTTGAAGGCTTGCTTTGGTAAAGAGTTGTAACACTTCATCATTCAGATGCAACTGAAACACTTGGTGTCTCCTTTTTGCAAGAGAGGCTTTTTTTAGGGCAGCAAATTGGTGTTTTGTACTAACAGCAAGAGCTGGGATGAGGTCAGGGTACCACAGTTCATGGAATTATTTATTTTTCTGGACAAAGCTAGAGATGGGGTGACATGCTGTTTCATGTTTGTCAGACACACTGCACTGTCCACCAAACAAAAGGGAAAAGAGTCCCCAAAGCCCAATTTTGCTGCTAACTGTGCAGTGAGATGTAAGCTCCCTCCCTCTGCTCTGCAGGGAAGGAAAACCTGATGCTTGTTACTCCTTTCTGCATCACGAAGGAGACTGCACAAAAGGGAAAAAGCACCTCTGCTAAGAGTAAGACTGCTGGCTTTTCAGCATGGAAAAACTGATGTCAGACACACAGAAGCAGTTTGGGAAGAGCCAGATTATTGGCCTGCTCACAGTTTGGGAGTAACCCCTGGGTAGTAACCCCTGGGCAGCCAGGCTCTGCTTCCTGCCCTATCCCATGTGATGGGGTGAAATTAAAGCAAACCTCATTATCATCTTTTAACACCACTTAGCACATCCCAATTTCGAGGCTACCAGAGAGAAATATGGAAGGGTTTTGGGGTCTCCAAGCTGGACAGTTGCAGCTCACATGGAGCAGGGCTGTGTGGGTCTACACAGTCACATTCTGTGGTCAGGGTAACATTTGCAACTGTGCTTCCTGGTGCTTTCTCTGCCTGGATTCCAGGTGTTTGTACAAACTTGGCTGCTTGATGCATTGCAAGGGACAAACACCGCTGATTTTCCATATGATGCCCAGCAGGGACACTCCTAAATGGCAGCTGCACTGAGCTCACCTTTCTGACCACTGCTCCAGCTGCTTTCAGCTCTCTCCCCAAGCTACATCGTTGATCACAACATTTCTGTGTGCCTGCAGGTGCTACATATTCATTCATGTCAGCTCAAAGACCACGAGCTCAGACGTATGTCAGGCTGAATTTCCAGCTTCAAGGGGAAAAACAAACCTCAGGGAGACTATAATGTGCCTGCTCCTACTTCTAACCACTTGGAAAATACCATTTTGTCACAGGACATCAGCTCACCATTCTGAGCTGCAGCAAATTTGCTTTTAAAGCCCTCCAGTCCATTTTTATCCAGGACATGTGCCCTGTTCTGAGCTCAGCCTGGCAGTGGTGGGGCCATAGCAATACTTCAGCTTGAAGCCAGCCCCAGTTCTGCAGAACAGGCTTAATCTAGGCTGGGTCCAGCCTAGTAGTTCCTGAACTGTCAGCAGAAAAATGCATACGGTGCACATACAAGACTGATGGTGGGAAAGTCTCCCAAAAACAACTGATGATCCCTGTAACTTCCACTAGCAAGAACTTGCTTCAGTGCAATTAATTCCTGTAAATCTCCTGATGATACCAGATATGTCCTACAGACACTGCTGTAGTCTCCTCTAATCTTCAACTGCAGAAAGAATTTTCTTTATAACTTTCTTATCTCTATGGGGAACATTGTCATTTCTGCTTTCTGACTTTCAGTGTCACAGAGTTGCTCTGAACCTTCTCCCAAGTCTCTTTCCCTTCACTTTGCTTCCTTTCCCCTTCTTTTTAAAATATTTTAGGGTTTTAGTTGCATTGTTCCTGGTCTTGCTTCATCTCTGCAACTTCTGTTACTGAAGCAAATGGGGCTGGAGCTTGAGCAATGCAAGTTCAGAGCAAGAAATGAGATAACTGAGGCAGGAATGAGACAAGGCAATGCCCTGCTCTTGCGAAAGAGAAATAGAAAATATAAATTTCTGAGGTTGCAAACAAGCCCTTTCTGCTGGATCAAACCACAGCATTACAGGCTGCAGCAAAGGATGGTTTCAACATTTTCAGGGCTGTGGTGTTTAGGATTAATTTAGGATATTTTGCTTTTGCCATGATTTGAAATCTTTCATACCCTCACAAGGCAAAGAGCAACAACTGTGTATTTTAATCTTTGCAGTTCCTCAAAGATATTGAAATGTTTGAAATCCACTCCACTCCACGGGATGCTTGAAAGTATTCCTTTAAAAGGAAATTATGGTTGAGATATCAATGTCAATACAGTGATAGCTCTGCTAAAGTTCCACTAGCTACAAAGAAAATGTTTATTTATGTACCCTTCCATGATTCCTTGCATGTACTGAGCATTATAAACGTTTCCAGGAAAAATTACTGTTTATTTACAAGTTTTATTAGCACAGCACCACGTGACCTGATGTTAATGGGCTGGGGGGACTATAAAGAGGCAAAACCATTTTGCTTGGAGGAGAATAAAATATAAAGGGACAAAATATGATTGAAATGATGAGCTGCAGCCCAGAGAAATGGAGGAATCTGCCCAAAGTCCCACAGACCCAGAAGATCCTACATTTGCACATTCTTGCTCTGACCTATGTCTGGGGTGAGCACCACAGATATTTCCTACGGAGAACTTTGGCCCCATTAGTTTAGATTTTAGAAAATCTCAGGCTATGCTAATTAATTCATTTATTTATTGCCTCTGTGCTATATACAGGATGAGGAGCCATTAAAATGAGCACAGCTTGCTCTAGGGTTATGTGTCTGCAGGGCCCATCAGATGTGCTGCATCTTTTTTCCTTGCAGCCATGATGCAGGAATTAATACTGGACTATAAACTTTCCAAATTCACTCACAGTCTGATCTCTGCTAAACAGATCCCTACAGATAACTCTTTCTTCTTAAAAACCACATTCCAAGTTCCCTAATAAAAAAATGTACCAAGGTAAACCACAACCAATAATAATTTTTCTCTAACTTCTACCCAGTTTATTTTGAATTTCTATATTGAATTTTAGACATCGGTTAATGCCACAAGTATGATGACAGCTCTCAGTATGATTTGCCATTTGACTTGAACTTTGAGTAAAAATTCTTTCTGTCCCATATCCGTGTGTTTTGATTATCTACAACATGGAGGAAAATTAAATGTTTCTACCCCTTTTCCACTGCTGTATAGGTGAACATCCTAATGTGTAACACAACTATGGAGAACCACAAGCAGTACTTGTGAGTGGGTGATTTTAACTCGAGTGAAACATCCTTTTCTTATCCATACCCCCTGCTGAATTCACTTTGGCTCAAACCATCCCCACGAGGCTTTGCTGTGTGGGGAGGCTGAAGTCAGAGTTCAATCTCAGGCTAAAAGTGCAGTGGAAACTCACCCTGTGTTAAGGAACAGTTCAGAAAACTTTAGATTTTTGGCACCCACATTTCTAAGATGTCATGAGCTATCCCAGTCATGCTGGGGGAAAAAAAAAGGAAGAAAAAAGAAGAAAGGAAAAAGTGTTTCTGATATTGCCAGTACTGCAGACCAAGCAGAAAATATTTTTTTTTTCTCATGTATAAAAACACTTGGATGCATTTTTTTGAGAGAAAGGGCTGTTCTCTGTTGTTGGGAGCAGCAGAATATTTTTTCCCACTGTAGCACTACCCTGCTTTCCACAAAGCATCCTGATACAGCTACAGGTAGGATGAACCTCATCTTCCTCTGCAGGCATCTCTGCACTGGGAACATCCCCCACAGGATTAATGAACTGCTCCCAGCTTCCCTTGAGCATAAAAGATATTAATTTCTGGCAGTTAATGCCCATTTCTGGGGGAAACTGCCCATTTTCCCCTGCAGGGCACAGCCAGCCCCTGCCACTGAGGAACATGAGCCTGACAGCTTAGCAGGATATAAGGAAATTATGGATGACAATTATATCCAGAGTTATCTAAATCAAGCAGAGGCACTCAGGAAAGCTATAATGCATAATTCAGGTTGAAGCTGACCTTTAACTACTGCAGGCTGAAATCTTTTCCTGAAGCAGAATAACTTGAGAACTGGTTCATAAAGGGCTTTCTACACATTTCTCTGATGCCCTGAGCAACAACACACTCTGGTAAACAAGAAACCAGCTCCAGGAACTGTTGGCCTAATCTGGACTTGCAAGCCCTGATTGTTAAAAGTTTCAGGTGAATATTTGTGTGTAGTTTAGGAGAGAAAATGAAGGACAGATGCTGCTAAAGACTTACAGGCAATCAGGATATCATTACCAGAGTTGTAGTCAAGTTAAGCTGTTACTATTCTCAGTTTTATTTGGATTTTACTTTAATCCCACAGAATCCAATAAAATATACCTTCTTGGAAAATATAATATGAAAGAATCCTATTGAAGCACCTGCTGTCCTTGCCAATAAGCTGTAAAAAAGGGAAAGACATTTGGAAACTAGTGTTCAGAGACTGGGCAGGAGGACTGGAAACTTTGCAGAGATGCTGTTGTGTTGTCCTGTTTATCTTCTTTCCCTCTTCTTGCTCATCTGGCCAGCAGTTAAGGAGAAGTATTTTGCCTCTTGTGAGTCACACTTACCAGAAACATTTTGCTTTGGGCATCTCCTTGTTGCCACAATCCTGGTCCCCCTTCTTTCTGTATTTCCCATTTGAATGGAAAGACACCGATTACTCTTTGGAAATATTACATGCTCTTGTATGAAGAGCACTGCATTGGGCATGTCCAAATCTTTCCATTACAGCAATCCAGGAACAACTGCTAATAACATTTGTAATCAGAGTAGGACCCATAAGATGAGTCACTGATGTCTGAGAAGTTCCTGACTATGGCAATTCATGGGGAGGGGGTGGTTAAAGAGAGGGAGAAAAGGAAGTTTGGCTCTGACCCAGACTCATATCTGTGCTGGAAGAGCAGGAGAAATAATAAAACCTTTCCAAAAACACCACATGGGGAAACACCCATTGTTTGCTCCAATCTTTACTATCCTGTGGGGCAGAGCAGTAGACTCAGGAGAGGAACTCTCACCACGTACAATCAGCTGTTCAAGAGGTTTCTAAGAGGGTCAAAGATTATGCTTCCAGTGGAATGGGGTGGAAAAGGAAGTGAGTGGCCACGTTGCCCTGTCTCTGCCCTGTCTCTGCCCTGCAGGACCTCCTTGGGCAGGGTGTGCCCTGCCTCCTGCTTTGGGTGCTGAAATCAGTGGAAAGTCCCTCAGCACTTCAAGATCCAGTGAATGACGTTCCCCTTGCAATTTGCAGTCAGGGGAAAGGAGTTATCCACAGGCTTGGCCTGCACAGGAGGCTGTGAGAGCCCCAGTCCCACCTGATGGATGCCACAGGCCTTCAGCAACCACCAGAGAAGAGGCACCAGCTTAGAGCTGGTGACAGCCACTGCCAAAATAGCCTTGTAAGCTTCCATGCCTACCTCTGGCCTCTCCTGGATGCACGACGGACCGTGACATCCCTCTAGGCTGGCAACTCTTTCATTTCCAGGTTTTGGTTCTCAATAGGCAAAGTTCTCTGGTTTCTGGCTTTCCATGTCAAGAATTGCATTACAGTTGATGGGGACCCACCAAACAGCCATGTTGAGAATGGCCCCAAGCTACTTCTGATCCACCAGAACTAGTATGTTGTGAGGTATCCTGACTCTCTGAGAAGTTCTGAAATTCAGAGTGATTTCCTAGCTCAGGCATGGGTGAACCCTCAGCAGATACCCCCAAAGTTTCTACAGTGTTCCTCACCATCCTTCCCAGTACTGCAAACTTAACTGAGGGCAAGCACGTCCTCCTTGCTGTCTGCTCTTTGCCAGTGCTACTGCTGAGTGGATCCCAAACTTTCCTGAGCAAGGAGCCCTTCCCTTTTCTCAGCATGGCTCATTTTTTAACATGTGCAGGTGAAGGATGGTGTCCTGAGGGGGTCACCCACTCAGGCCTAGCAGAATATCTGGAACCACTGTGCATGGGGAAAGTATTAATAAGGGTCTCACGAGTCCACATGACTCCACCCAACAACTCAGTGGGGTTATCCTTCCTTTCTTCAAATGCTGCCTCTGAGCTATGGTAACTGTTGGAAAGAGCTGGAGGTTTGGATCATAACCACTGCTTTTTGCAGCAGGGGATGTTGGAGGTTACAATAACATGGTACAAAACCAATCTTTTCCAGGATTTCTGATTCCAGTAGTAACTTGTCTCTCACTCTGACATGGGTCTTGCTGTTGTGCTGGCAGTGCTTCCACTGCTCAGATTGCTCAGCTGCTCCAGTCAGTTCCTAGAGCTTTCTGCCCCTCAGAAGCTTATCATAGTCCAGAGTCCAGCAGAGGATCCCTGCACCAGAAGTTTTTCCTTTTTTTCTCTGTCTCATGCTGAATATCCATCCTCAGCCCCCTGAAATTACTAAAGAAGGCATTCCTGTGTTACTCCTTTCCTGTCAGTGATCAATCGAAGCCATGCAGATGTGTTCTCACCCTCATTTTAGTTTGTCTGTACCAGGACCTGAAGTTCAGACTTCTATTTAGACCTGACTCTGCTATGTTTAACTTCATATTATATTTAACCCTCTGAGTTTCCTGAAGGAGTACAGATGAGAATTTTCAATTATGCATCTTTCCCAGCTGAGGTCAGGGGACCAATTCCTGCCCCTTTAAACACTGAGATAACCTTTCCAAGACAAACTCAGCACCCTGTACTGTGACACCCAGCTGAGGCCAGCCTTGGTTGGAGGGACAATAATTTGCACCCAGGCAGCATGGACACATTTCTCTGCTAGAATAGGAAAAGTTTCTGTAACTCTTGTGGCCTCAGACCTGGTTTGAGTGTAGGAGTCTGGTTTAAGTCCTGGAGTCAGGCCCTGGCCATCTTTGGTACAAATTTAAACCCAGCCTCTGGCTGCTGTAATTTATGCTAAGAGTCAGGATGAATGCCAAGCCAACTCATGACGCAGGGATTCAAAAAGTGACTGAGAGTCACATTCTGTCCATTATTCTTCTAATGATGAGCCCATTGCTCAGATCTGAGCTGGGGAATGAATACCACCGGAAGGCAGCAGAAAGTGAAATCATCTGGAGTGCCTCATTGCTTACCTGTGGTTTCTGCAACAGCCCCACTGAGCAGTCAGACCTTGGGGCAGAAATCTGTAAATTTGGCTGCTTCAGCTCCAACTGAAATCACTGCATGTAGAGAAATGTCTGCATCTACCCCAAGAAAAGACACGATGGGAAGGCATCCAGGGAATGTGCTTGGTGCTAGAAGGCAAGTGTGTTAGAGTTCCCATGAATTAGCACAGCATTGTTTCCAGATAAAAAAAAACTAAAGTGGTTTGGGTTGCAAACCACAAGCACTTCTAGATTTCTTCAGTGCTCATCTTAAAGGTAAAAGTTTTCCGTGGTTATTTGTCCATAGTTCACAATCTTTTGGTTAAACAAGCAACATTTACTTTTTTAGAAGTCTGGTTGTTTGGCCAAAGAGCTGGTAGGCCAGAGCACTTCTGATCAATTACACATGGTGCAAAGTTATCTGAATTATCATTGAAGGATCCTCAGCACAGGATGAAAACCAATATTCCACCTTAGCTCAGCAGATGATGGCTTGGGGAGGTGCAAGGAATATTGTAAGGCAAAAGGGAAATGGAGGGCATGAATTGCTGGGCTGTGGGCTGTTTATCAGCTCTTGTCTCACTTTTCTCATGCAGCTCTGTGGGAGGCATTTCTGTGGGACATGATAATAAAAGCTGGGATGTTTTTCCATCCTATTTTTTTCATGCTTTCTTTGATTTTGCTGTAGATCCCAGAGACCAGATGTCTCGTATTAAAGGAAGAGTCACTCTGCTTCTCTTTGGGGACATATTTGGGGAAGGAAGGGAGGAAGAGTTATTTCTTTTTGAAATGAGAGTTAAATTGACACACAGTGGATAAATGGCAGAGGCTAAGCATGCTGTTGATAGAAAAGATAACCCTGAACAGTGAGCCTGATCACCACAGAACCTGAAGATATTTTATTAAAATAACTTACAGAAGCTTCTTGGGCCATCTATAACTAGGAGTGACCTGACATTGTGAGTACCTTTGTCTCTCAGGGGATCCTCCCCATGTCCCCAGTGGGATAAGGATGTGAGGGATGACATAACTCCCTCCTTTGTGCAGCTGCCTCAGCTCTGACAGGAACAAATGATGGCAGCCTGCTGATGGCAGACACGTTAGTCATGCTCCCACTGTTAATTGGGCTTCTGCATCTGGCTGGCTTCATCTGCTACCCCTTGTAACACACTGACAGCATAAACCATCTCCTTGCCTAAGGAATTCCTATCCTTCACAAATTGAGACCCCAATCCTGTATTTGAGCTTCTCACCGATACTTTGTGTAAACGTCATCATTCTTGTAGGAGGCTGCACTCAATAAATCACTCCCTTGATGCTGCTTTGAGAATGGGATGTGGATGTCATTTATCTCCCCTGGACTGGAGAGCAGCTGGGCCACTGAGATCACTCCCCACAAATCCCAGAGAAGCCCAGCAGAGGTGCTTAGCCCAGTTAAAATCTGCAGCACATCCTTTCCACACTCACCACAACCTTAAGGCAGACCTAACAAAACAAGGCAGTGAGCCTGAAATGCCAAATCCCTCCCAAACTAGAATGTGTTACTGGAAGGGAGTGAGGGACCACAGGCATTTTGGTGTCCTGAGGTCCTGTGGTCCTTCAGAAGGAAACTCCAGCTCATTCCTGCCAACGCAAACTCAAGGGAGCAGGCGGCGGCGCCGCAGGGAAAGCGAGCAGAGAGCACTGCAAAGCTTCCAGCTCCAGATGTGCCCAACAGCTGGAGCACCACCAGGGTCCCTCAGCTCTGCCCAGCTCCCTGCAGTGTCCTCCATGCACCAGGAGTCCCAAGGGAGCTCATTTCCTCCATCTTTCCTAGAGGCATCCAGAGGCAGCTCCTCCGCTAGGATTTCTGGAGCTCCCGCTGGGAACACGGATTCACATGAGTCATTAAGCCCTGCCAGCAGGATGAGCATGAAAATGGATATTTTTAAAGGGTTTTTGTTGGCACTGCTTACCCAGTTAAATGCTTAGAACATAATTACTAAGGGGGAAAAAAAAGGATGTTTTCAGGAAAAAAAAAAGTACAACCCAAACAAAAAATACTTCACAGAACCCAAACAAACTACACACATTTCTGTAAATTATTTATGGTGGAATTGGCTGTTGGGCTCAAGTGAGTTACAAGGATCAGGTTGTCTGTGCCCACAAAAGCAGGATCCTGCCCAGATGTTTAATTTTTAACTTAAGGGAAAGCAACAGAAAGAGCTGCTGCAGAGGACATTAAAATAGAAATGAAAATAGACCTGGTCAGGTATTATTCTCACAATATCTTTGTCATTAAAGGACAAAGTCAAAAGAATGCTTGATTTTTGCAGGTCTAATTTTTGCAAGTCAGATTTTTGCTTTCAGTCAATGCTAGAAAATCTGAACCATTTGGCCAAAAATTGTTCATTCATCCCATGCAAACATTTGAATGTTTTTTCTTTTTTTCTTGTGTTTTGACTAGATTGAATGAAAATATATCATAATTATAAGCAATAAGTACCAAAAGTCACCACCAGCAAGTTAAAACTCTCATCCTCTCTCTTCCACTGAATTTTTCCCTCCTGCAATTTCAGTATGACCAGAATAAGTAGCCCAGCTTCCCAAAAGACTTGGATTATCCAGCTGCCTCTGCACTGACTCACAGGGAAGCTGTGGACAGCAGCTTGCAGACAATGCTTTCCATCTGTCCATAAAATCCCCCTCAGTGAGCATGGCAGAACTGTGCTGGTGCAGCACAGACACCTCACGTGCTGTTCCTGCAAGGTGAGCTGCTCTCCCTGCATTTGGGAGTGCCCTTATCCCTCTGCCTGCTCCTCCAGCAGGGATTCTTCTCCCTCTGCATTACTGCATTACTCAGACCCTTCCCTAGAGTGAGGAGACAGGAAAGATGGAGAGACACCATTTGCAAGGGCCTGGAGTCACAGGACAAGGAGGGAAAGGCTTCCCACTGCCAAAGAGCGGTTTAGATGAGATATTGGGAAGGAATTCTTCCCTGTAAGGATGCTGAGGCCCTGGCACAGGGTGCCCAGAGAAGCTGTGGCTGCCCCTGGATCCCTGGCAGTGCCCAAGGCCAGGTTGGACAGGGCTTGGAGACACCTGGGATAGTGGAAGGTGTCTCTGCCCATGGCAGGAGGTGGCACTGGATGATCTTTAATGTCCCTTCCAATCCAAACCATTCTGTGATTCTCTGATTCTGACCAGCTTAGCAAAGGTGATGACACAGTGATGGGCACTAAGGAAGGAGTTTGAGCCCCAGGTCCCACTGCTACTGTCCAGCTGGGAACCATCACTGCTTCATAACATAGAGAGAAATGCAGGTTCCTTGGATTTTGGCTCAGCCAGAGCCATTGGCTCCAGCTGACCACCTAAGTGATCCCACCAGAGCAACAGAAGGAATTGATTGGATTGAGAAAACAGCTATAATTAGAAATGGGTTAAAACAGATGAACAGACCTCATCACTTGTTTTTTGTTTGCTTTAGCAAAACCAATACCAAGAATGGTTTGGCTGCAGGCCTCATTTCTGAGCTCATAATATTCACGGGTGGATCTGGGAATAAGAGAAATGGTTTCTGTCAAAAGCTGTCAGCAGAGAAAGAGCAAACTATTCTCCATTTCAGCATGCTCCCACTTGTGTATAGCTGAACCCGCTCTGACCATCACCACATCTGTCACTGTGGCTTTGCAAATTCAGTGGCTGGATGAGCCTGTGAAGCTGCTTCTCTTCACTTCAGCAGCGGAGAATTCACTCTGAATTCAGCCTGGGACTCTACAGAAGGGGTCCTGCTCCTCAGCCAAGGATCATCAGCTCTGGAAAGTGTTTACAGAGTGGCCCAGTGCAAACTAGCACTGCAGACTGCTCAGGTGTCACCAAGGGGCTTTGGCCATGCAGGAGGAAGTAATTTATAATCCAAAGGCAGTATTAATTCCCCCTCTGCCTCCCTCTCCTTCTTTCCCCTCATTTCTATGCAAATCCACATGTACATGAGTATCTGACTGAGTCAAGTGCCACCCAAAGGTAATGCTACCAAGTTCAAGGGTTTTATTTAAGCTGCAGCTAGGCAAGCCAACAATTGCATAAGCCCCTTTATTGTAGGAGCTCTGGCTGACATGGAATAAGACAGGTTTAAGTGCTATTACAGCTCCAGAATTTCTTATGGGTTCTACAGTCTGAAACTAATCCAGGAAAACACTTAACCAAAATTTATCTTCCACACCACAGACATCCATTGAGCTACATCTCCATCAACCCACTGCTTTATAAAGCATTAATTAGCAGAACCAGCCCTGATATTTTTGGTGTATTCACTTATATGGAAAAAACCTCCTCAGCTGTTTGCCATTTTACCATTCCAGCATCAAGGAAGGATGGAATGTTGTTATTAAATGTGCTTCCCTAGGCGCTATCACTCTCACACATTCCCACATCAGCTGCTTTTTAAAGTTCTTCATCTGAAAGGAAACATTAAAGCCTTACTGCAGGAACCAATCCTCATTTGTTGGTCCTGGAAGTACCAGGGTGTTGGAATTCAGGACATCCCTCTGGCTGTCCTGGATTGCCTGAGCCCCCTCCAGGGGGCCCAGAGACCTTGGTACAGAGCCCAAGATGCCTGTGACTTTGATTATGACCCATGGAAAAAATTACCAACCTTATATGAGGATATGCAAGCCACGAAAGTCTAAGCAGAATAATAATTAGTTTGTCATGGGGTGAAAAATAGGTTTTTGGGGTTTTTAGAATGGGGGTTCAGGAGGCAAGATGGAGGAATCTGAGCGTGTCCAGTCTTTCTCCTTCTTCTTCTTCTTGGCCTCCATCTTCTGCTGTGATGGTGGCACATTTGGATTGGTTTAAGGTAGAAGCTCACTGTCTAACATAGGTGATAGGTATTGGGAAGTTATGGTAAATAATGTACACATAGTTTTTAGTATAAAAAGATAACACCACCCCAAGGGTGGTCAGTGTGCCTCTGTCTGACCTGCTGAATGGACCTTGGCAGGCCAGAGAAAGAATTTTATAGATAAGAAACAATAAACAACCTTGAGATCAAGACCAAAATAGTTCTGACTCCTTCTTCAACAGCCAGGCTGGGAAAAGAGACTTTCTGACACATCTTGGGGTCACTCTGAGCAGCAGAAGTCCCGAGACCAGGGACCTTTTTTGCAGCTATTGGAAGTACCAGCTCTGCTCCTCTGTCCCATTCACTCAGCAGAGCTGGGCCATGGATGTTTGCAGCTGCAATCCAGCCAGAGCCACGCTGAGTTTTACTAACAGAGCATCTGATCTAATACGTCTGAACTCCTCTGCTTGCTCAAGCAAAGCTACAAAGCCTTTGCTGTGATTCTGCCAGCTTTCATCAGCTACCTTGGTCAGGGCTGAACTCTTCCTGGATGGGAGTTTTCCAAGAAAAATGCAGGCAGCAGCCAGCCCTGCAGCACAGTGCTGGTGGGCACGGCGCTGCCGGAGCAGCCGGATTTCAGATGTGGTCATCGGCAGGCGTGGGCTCAGCACTGACTCAAAGGGAAGGATACCACCCCCTGAATCACCAGCACAGCTTCCTCCAAACCTGGAGCTCTCCTGGCCCTGCATCACAAGAGGTTTCTGTCCCTTCTGACATTTTTTGTTTACTCTCTGTAATTTTCCACTATGCTAGACATCCATGGATTTTTCTCACTGGAGCAAGACAGACAGTGGCCCAGTCAGTTCACCTGGATTCTGATATGCCCAAGGCCTGGCATCCCACCACCAACCTCTTATGCCAGAACCTGGGGCTTTGCAGCCTGTTAAGGTGCAAATATTATTATTGAATATATTCAATATTCACTGAAAGTCTCATAAGGGAGATTGGTCCTACTGCCTCACCTTCTCTAGACCTCCAAGTTAAGGAGAAAAAAAAAAGAAGGAAAACAGGGAAAATGCAGAGGGAAAGGAACAAACCCACCTTTCCTGCTACTGCTTTCCTCAGAAGCTGTGGCTGTCCAAGCAGCACTCACTACAGGCCCTGGTGCAGCAGGAGCTGTGCATCCAACACTGCACAAGACCAAAAGCAAGACCCCCTCCACCTGCACCCTCACAGGGATCTCAGACAAAAATCAGTGCTTTCTCTGGGGTTACTCCAAGCTCAGTGCCAAGGCTTTGCAGCTCTGCACTTGTGGGTGGCATGAGACAGCATCCATAGTTCATGATCATGGATAATGGATCTCCTGCTGCTCCCTGAGCTTCAGAAACAACTTTCCAACTAAGAAATTTTTCTTCATCTCCAACCTGAACCTCCCCTGGCATAACTTGAAGCCATTCTCTCTCCTGCTGTCCCTGTTCCCTGGGAGCAGAGCCCGACCCCCCCCCCCGGCTGTCCCCTCCTGTCAGGGAGTTGTGCAGAGCCAGAAGGTTCCACCTGAGCCTTCTTTTCTCCAGGCTGAGCCCCTTTCCCAGCTCCCTCAGCTGCTCCTGGGGCTCCAGACCCTTCCCTGGTTCCATTCCCTTCCCTGGACACACTCCAGCCCCTAAATGTCTTTCTTGTCATGAGAGGCCCAAAACTGGACAGAGGAATTGAGTGCCCAGCACAGGGGACAGGCACAAGGGACGGGCACTCCCTGGGCCTGTGGCCACACTGTGACCTTCCCCATGAACCAGTTGACACTCAGAGACCAAGAGAAAGAGGAATATGAGACCTCTCTCTCATCATATTTCATCCTGAAAATGAAGGTACATGGGTAAAAGCTGCTTTTCCCTGTCCTGGGAAGAGACCTGCTATCTCTTTTGAGGTTGTGAGCTTTTTGTGGGCTGTTGTCAGGGAACCTGGGAGATGGGGAGGTCCTTATAATAAGGGAAAAATGTGCAAGATTCTATAAATTCATAGTGAATCTGCATTCATTCATTGCACTCCCTGTGTTCTTTTCCATTAAATGCATGGATGCAATGGCCCAAGGGCCCCAGAAGCTGAGCAGCATTCAGAGAAGGTCCTGAAGGGGCATATAATTCATGCAGAATTTTATGAAGCTGGGATCAAAAAGCCCACACATCTTTCTGTACATGCCCTGAACCTCATCCTGATGTTCAAAGGAACAAATCAAGCTCTTTTATCAATCTTATTTATCTGAGACTGATGCTTTCCCTGCTCTTACATTTAGAATAGAGGATCCAGTCTTTATTCCAGGACATGGTTTTGAGCTCAGAGTTGGTGGGCTTCTGGTGTCTGGGTATGTACTCAAGGCTGTGCAAATCCCTCCCACTCAGAGACCTCTTTAGCCAGACTGGTGCTGCTGTTCATGACTCAAGGCTGATTCACTGAGCCTCCTGCTCTGCTGATGCTGCAAGACCCTTTATGTGTGCCTTGATTCCCTCTTTGCTGCAAGAGAGGGGATGGAGAGGCACCAGGAAATGGGCAGTGTGGCATTCTCACTTGTGAATAAAGAGGAATAAAT
This sequence comes from Agelaius tricolor, assembly GCF_023055355.1. Lineage (NCBI taxonomy): Eukaryota > Metazoa > Chordata > Aves > Passeriformes > Icteridae > Agelaius > Agelaius tricolor. Next base: position 555,388 of record NW_027269270.1, read on the forward strand.
CAGGGAAGCATTTACAAAGGGAAAGGAACAATTAAATATGAAGGCACCTTAATAGAAAAGTTCCCAGCCTTGATAAGGACTCAAAAGAAAAGCAAACACAATGATTTTGAATCTGTTGATCTACCCTGTTATTACTGTTGGAAAACACTGTATCAGTAAAGGAAAAAGCAACAGTGCCAGCAGAGGCAAAGGAATGACAAAAACCAGTTGTCTAGAGGTAGGAAAAGAAGGAGAATTTCTTGTTGTGGAAATCTAGACTTCCCAAGAGAATTCCTCTGCTGAATTCAGTAGATCCTGTCACTAAATACCTTGTAAAGGAAAGCCTGCCTTTGCATATGTCTTTAGTTAGCTTAAAAGAACCCATGCTAGCAAACCTATTGTTTAGAACCCAATAGCAAACCTGTTGTTTCTCAAGCTGATTCAAAATACTTTCTGGGAGGGAGCAGAAGCTCACTGATATGGTTTTAAGTAAAGGATCACCTGGTTAGGGAGGCAGCTGAACTATTCCCCTGCTGGAGAGCTCTCTACACCGAGGTCATATTTGATCAGCAACCAGTTCCCTTTCATGCTGCTCTTACTAAATCTACTTACTGCAAGATGTGCTGCAGCCAACTTCTGTGTGCTCCAGCTCTTCCTCAGTTCAGCAAGAGCTTTGCTCAGGCCAGGGGAAATTTGTGGATTCAAATATTTTCCAAAGGTCAGAAAGGACCCATTTGCTTGTACACCTTCACCTCTTCCATCATCAAGACAGTGAACCTCTGTTATAACTGCTCTGTGGGTGGAAATAACTTTCTTTTCTACCTAAGCCACCACCCAGGCTCAATAGTTTGTGACTGACCTGGGACATGATTTTCAAGAACAAATACTTGAACTTAGGGATGAATGTCACCTGTGATTTTGCCAGAATGGGCAACGTTGGAAGGCAAGTAATCTAGTCCAAACTCCCTGCTCAGGCAGGGAATGTTACTCAAGACTGTGTCCAGACAGCTTTTGAGTATCTCCTAAGAAGGAGACTACAATGTCTCCTTCAAACACATTTAATCTCATGAGTGCAGAAAGAATGTGATAACATAATTCCTTTTCCCTGTTGTCACTCTGCAAAACCCACAGGTCATTGAGACTCAAATTCTTGCTTAAATTGGTAAGAAACTCTACTGATTTCACCTGGATTTTTTGAAGGGGAAGACTTCTGTATACAAGTATCAGCCTTATGGTCTTGTCCTTATACTCCATGCCTGCTCAGGTGGCATCAACCTGACAGGAAGGAAAATGCCCTCATTTTTCTCCACCAATGCCCTTTATTTGCTCCACCCAGTGAAAAGTGACCCAAGACATTTATTAGGCTAAGGCACTTGTTTGGTTTTCCTTGGTCATAAACTCCTGGGAATGGTCAGAAGCATTTCCTGTTATTTCACCAGGCTCCACACAGGTCTCCACAGAAATCCTGGAGAGAGGGAAGAAGAGAAGAGCCCAACTCCTGCAGTTCCTGGTGAGCCCTGGGGTGGACACACACACACACAAGCTCAGCCCCATGGAGATGGGAAGAGGAGCTCTGTGTTGGAGGAAGGAGCCTTGGCAGCTCCAGATTCTTCTGTGGCTCACCTGGCCCTGCCATCAGAGCTAAACCCTCTCAGAGAGATGGTGGGATAGGGAGCAATCTGGTGGCTGCTGGGAATATTGGCCTCCATGGCAAAGGAGCCCTCCCCTCCCTTTATTCCTTGTGTAAAACACAAAGATGTAGAAGCCAAGCAAGTATAAAGTTACTCATGGAAACACAAAATCACTGCTGGAAATGAGTAACACAGGTGAGGGGAACACTCAGACAGTCACAGCTGCACCCACAGATGCTCACAGTGCAAGAGAAGTGTGTCCAAATAACAGAGGCAGCTGCCTATAATCCCTGTGTGTTTCTTGCCTCCCTGAGGGCAGTACCATCCCTGTGCCAGGCATGGCAGAATCTCATCCCATGGAAGGACTCCTGGGCTGGCAGCAGTCCCAAAACCACTTCCCTGGTGCTAATGGCATCTGGGCATCTCTCAAACTGTGTCAATCTATTCTCCTTGCAACCCTTTGAGGTGAGAAAACACTGGTGCCTGCACTTTGCACGGGAAAATTCAGGCATTAAAAGGTCACCAAGTAGCTTTGTACATCCCAGACAAGCCACTGATGCAGGAGAGCTTCCTTCCTCTTTCACTGGGAACATTCTGCTCCAGCTGACCCAGGGGAAAAGGCTCCAGCCCTCTGCCACCCATCCAAGGGCTCTCTCCAGCATTAGAACAGTTATTTCCCAACAGCTCCAGACAAAATGACCCTGGCTTGGCTTTAGTGAATTCTTCTCTTCCCCACCCTGCCCCAGGTCATTCTGAGAATGGACTTCATGAGAAAAAGGAACTGAAACACCAAGATGTGGCTCTGGCTTTTGAACATGGTTTGGGGAATTTCTTAAGAATGCCTAAAGAATTAAAGGCATGCTGAAGCCAAGAGAGCTGCTCCAGTCATCCTTGGGAAGCACCAGGTCAGGCAGCCAAGCCCTGCTTCCACATCGTTTGTGCTCACAGATTTTGCATCAAAAAAATCTCAAAGACAACACAACTACAACATAAATTCACTTTCCTCCCCCTTCTCTGCTTCCCCTAGCAGGGCCTCCTGTTTCTTTTGCAGTTCTGATGGGACTTTGACTGGAGGCTCTGGTGCAGGCATTAGTAATCCTAGAGCCTCTGTATCCTACAGCAGGCAGGAGCTGGCAGGTAGGGAGAAGTTGTAAGGAAACTTTGCTAAAAGCCAGAGCACTGTTCTTGTGCAGAGCCCCAGCTTTTCAGACCTCCCCTCCTCTCCCTGCTGACACTGTCTGTGCACAGCCATCTGTGTCAGGACAGCTGGGAGAACAGGCATTCATGTACACACAGGGAGACACTGCCAAAAAACTTCTGCAGAGTCACCAGATCAGCCTTGTGGCCAGATAGTCCATGAAGGAATAAATTCTGCATGTATTTCCCACCAGAGCATGGCGCTAAATTCACCCCTTCCTAATTTTTTTTTTTTGGGGGGTGTTTCAGCACCTTCTGCATCTGTTAAACAAAGTATCTTATAAGGATGCAGAAGTAAGAAGACTCATCAGTGTCCCTTCAGCATAACTAGCTGCTGCTTAAAGAATTATATAATAACATGCAGGAAAACAAACCCTCACTTAAAATGAAAATTTTTCATAAAGCCCCTTTACTTTTGTTCAGTGGAAACTCATTTAAACTTGATTTATTGCACCTTGGAATTTAAAGCTTCAGATGAGATTAATGGGCTGTTTTTTGGTTACATCATCTTCATGGATTGTCAAGACAAGCCTACAGTGAATTCACAAAGGAAAGTTTGGTTACAGTACCCTGTTAAAACACTGGAGCAATTGCTGTTTCTAAGTAACTCAATTGGATAACATAACAGATAGGCTTCATGAGAATAAATATGGAATTTCCACTGTATTAGAACAGCGAGCTGTGGCCATGTTTTACATTACAGGAATAGGTCATATATTTTTAAATACATCAGACGTGACTCATTCTTCAGCCCACACTCTGATTGGCTGACAGAACATATTTTTCCCCTTTTGGACTGTGTTTTTGGGGGATTTTCAGCTCTGTACTTACACTTTCTAGTGTGGTTAGGTTGGAAGTTGACAGTGATAGCAGAGAGGCTGGAAAAGGAGGATTTTCAAAGGCAGGAAAGACCATCCTGTACCCTGCTGCCATGATCTAAAGAAAGGCTGTAGGGACAAGCAGCACTCATAGAGCAAAGGGTTTATCTATAATAGAGTAGCACCCTCAGACTCCTTGGAATTCAGATCTAATGGGTTCAAACCCAGCAGCAAACCTGTCCTCCCACCCTGCAAGTGAAACAGCATTTTTCATTGCTGCTGGAAAAAAAAGAAGGTTCATCCACAACCATGTCCAGCAACTCCAACTTTGACACATTTTCTGAGGTTTCCTTAGGGAGAGAGTGTGATTTCCATCAGACAGAGTGACTTCCATCAGAGAGAGTGTGATTTCCATCAGAGGATTTTCAAAGGCAGGAAAGACCAGCCTGTACCCTGCTGCCATGATCTAAAGAAAGGCTGTAGGGACAAGCAGCACTCATAGAGCAAAGGGTTTATCTATAATAGAGTAGCACCCTCAGACTCCTTGGAATTCAGATCTAATGGGTTCAAACCCAGCAGCAAACCTGTCCTCCCACCCTGCAAGTGAAACAGCATTTTTCATTGCTGCTGGAAAAAAAAGAAGGTTCATCCACAACCATGTCCAGCAACTCCAAATTTGACACGTTTTCTGAGGTTTCCTTAGGGAGAGAGTGTGATTTCCATCAGATATCCACATAAAGAAGAATGAAAACAACTCCAAATACCAGCATCAGCCAGCAAAGCCTAAGGAGCAGATCACAAGTGGTACGTGGGGGCTCAAGCCCCCACTCAGAAGGGCTGGACAGAATTCCCCCTGCAAAGAGAAATTCCCAAGGAGCTACAGGACACCTTTAAGGTGGGAGCCTCCCCCCAGCTCTCCAGCAGGCTCCACGTGTTCTAACAGCTTGACAGGCTTCCAGGAATGCAGCCTGGAGCCAGTAAATAAAGAGCTTAGGCAATAGGAGATGCAAAGAGTGATACTGTTTGCTAACTTACATCCAACCCATAGAGATAGCCAAGCAATTGGATTTGGCTTCGTTTCCACACAATCTCCATCCCTGGGGGTATCTAGTTTAGAAAGCAAATTTCTTTACAATGAAATGGATTTGGCAGCCCTGCTGCAAATGAAGTTCATCTTGAGGGCAAAGAAAAAAAACCCACCACCACCCTCCCAACACGGCTAAGCAGTTACTGTGTAATTTATGTCAAATTATTGGTTGCTAGGAGGAATAGATCCAGATTTGCCTACATTTGCTATAGGAAAGGATTACAGATCTTTCATTCAGCCCATCAGAAGCATTATCAGAGCTGCTACTTAGTCTGCCAAATGTCTGATAAATGACCTTTTGGGGATTTGTCCTTAGAGGTTTTGTTTCTTTAACAGCCTTGTTTAAACCATCGTGAAGGACATGAACAGGCTGTAAGGCTGAGCCATACATGGAGCCTTTGGAGGACCAATAAAATCAGAATATTTGAGCTTATAAATATCTCAGATTCTCAAATCTCCAGAGGGGAAGTTGTGAGAAAGTGCAATAAAACCAGAAAAGTTGGTATTTCTCAAAGATACAAACTAAAGAGGGAAAAAAAAAAAAGAAAAAAGGAAATTAAACCAGACTTCAAAATACACAGTTTAATAGGAAAAAAAAAGGTTTTAGATTTCTTTTGGGATTAATGGTGAACCAGCTTTACTACCTACCCTGCTATAAAGATCTTGTATTTAAGGAGGAGTTGGGTTTAATCAAAAATTAGCAGCACTGCAATTTTGTTTACAATTTCACATCTACAGAAGTGCTCACACTTTGCTTGGTGTCAGGTTTGATCTGAAAGAATTGTAGGATCCTACCAAATAAATGAAAGCCAGCTACCAACACAGGCTAGACTGTTCAAAATTATTAAATGTATATCCTTTCCCAAAAGGATGAATCTTTGTAGCACATGACCAGCTGTTATATCCAGCTCTGATGTATTTTCTTTGCACACTGGAAGCACCCAGCAAAGCAGCACAGGGTAATTAAATAATTAAGCCTGAGATTAAAAGCCAGCACATTTATGAGCCTTAGTAGACATTTCTCAGGAGTTCACAGGGCTCACCATAAATTTACATGTTTGTTTAACTTAACTGGGACTATATGCTGGAGGAGGTTTTTCTTCTGCTTTTATAGATAATTTTTCTAATATAAGAAATTATAACTCATGCAAAAGCAGCATGGTGCAGCACAGGTATCTGCAGCTGTGCTCTGGCACATGTGCTGGGACAGACAGAGATGAAACTGAGCTCCCCAGTGCCATTGGCCAAAGACATTTAGATTGTGGCCCATGCCTTGACTGTGGTTTGCACAGCAGGAGCCCATGAGCCACGAGCACCAGGGCACGGGGGAGCCACAACAGGGTCCTTTTCCATGTCCTTGGTGGCCACCTGCTCCCTCCCACTAACTTGGGGCCAAGCTGTGCTCAGCCCACAGGTGTTTATTGGTGCTTGCAATGGTCAGACTGAAGGTTGTGGCTCCAGCAGCTGAACAGACCCCATCAAATCACCAGTGGGAGGGGAGCTGGTCTTGACCATGTGAATTTGCCTTGGGGCCATGTATGACTGAGGATGAAACCTGTTTTAAAGCCAGGATAGAACAGTTAGAAGATAGAAGAGTTTGAAAAGTTGATATTCTGTAACTTCAGCTCCCACAATCACCTGGTTCACCCTGCACTGGCCAACTCAGTTCCTCTTTAGAGCAAGTTACCCTCACCACTCCCATGGTGCAAAGAGCAGTGGCATTGCTTTTGAATTAAAGCAAATGCATCCATCCACATACTCCATAAGAGTGGAAAATCACTTTTATGGAATGGAAATTCCCTTAGTCTTAGGGCCTTCTCAATGATCCAACCAACAGAGTAGGAGCTGAGAAATTCCAAAAGGGTTTGCATGTGCATTTTTCTGTCCAGCAGCTGAGGCAAATCCACCAGCCAGGTATAAAAGGTCACCTGCCCTCCCCTACAGGTGGGCTACAGGACAATGTCCCATTGAGCAGCTGTAAGTTTGCTTTCAGGTAACCATTAACAGGAGCTCAATGCACAGACAAACAGCTCCACTTGCTACCCAGCCCTCCAGGTGCCACAGGGATGAACCCCAGCAATTTCTGCAATTACAGACCTGTGTGGAGCTGGGGAGTCCTTTACAATCCTTCCTTTGAACTTCCTTTTGCCCTGGTCCAGCCTTGCTCGGGAATTACTTAATACCCCCTAACCCCAGCCCTGTTTTCTTGTGGGGAGACAAAGCTGCACTTTGCATAATTCCTGAGCAGATTTTCCTTTGAGCTGGAAAAGCCCATGTATTTGAGTAAAAGATAATGGATGTATGGATGAAAGATGTGCTTGGGACCAACAGATCTGGTGAACACATTGAATCAAGACCTTGAGTGCCCTGTTCTGGGTGCTGATAATTTCTTTATGTGACTTTGGTGGTGTTCTTTGACAATAAACCCTGAAATTGTTTGTAAGTGCTTTGGTTTCCTGGAGCTTTCTGTCACATAATCTACTGATAGTGGAGGGTGTGTAAATAGAGTTGGGTGAAACTGGAGAATTTTTGACCAATTAGTTTGGTCAAGAAGAATGCAGCCAAGGCTGTAAATGGTTTAAACCAAAATCAGTGTCAAAATGAACAGGATGACACTGATTTGTCAGAATTTCTGGTCTTTGTGTGGTTAAAATAGATACTGTTAGCAGCAGTGAAAGAACCAGGTACCTTCATTGTACCTGTTCACAGCACCTCGGTGAAAGGCATTTTAAAAGTCCCTCAGAAAAAGAATCTCTTTTCTATTCTAAATGTTCTTCATGCTTCCCTGCTCTTTCATTGCAGGGAGGTTGGACTGGATGACCTTTGAATGTCCCTTTGAACCCAAACCATTCTATCATTCTTCAATGGCACCATGAATCACTGCCCAAAACACACTTTCTGTAACTTGCAAATGTTTATCCTCTAAATTACTGCAAATTAACTAATGGGAATGAAAACACAAGTAAAAAACCTTCATGGTAGCCCATGACCGAGTCCTTGACAGCCTTTTCTGTGCACAGACACGTGATTTGGTTATGTCATGTGTCCTGCTGTTTGCAAATATTCCATAGAAACCCAGACAACTGGGGGGCATGCATCACCTCAATACAAGTTCTGTTACAGGTCGGCAAAGGAAGAGGAGGGAATAGCCAATCTAAACAGCCCAGGTAATTGATCTCACATTCTTCTGTTTATACACCCACTGCCCTGAAGGCACATTGTGAGTCCCTCCAGATTGCTCCAAACGTCATTTCTTTCCCGTGTTTCCTTAGAGACAGAGGTGAATCAGCCTGGAGAAAAGCAGCTGGAGTCAATAAAAATTCCCGAGGGATAACCTGGCCCCTCCACCTCTTTGCCTAAGACTTTCAGACAGGACTCTGCTTTCTCCTGTTACTTCAGTCTCAGGGGCTTCTGTTTTGAGGGAGGAATGCAACACCCTCTCATTAAACTGGAAGGATCTCTGGGGGGTTGCTCTACCCCTTTCAGCTGTTTCCCTGTTTTCCCATGCTGTGTTTACCCTCCGCTAGCTGCTGGTAAGTGAATGGCTCAGGCACTCCTGTCTGCCTGGTCCTGCTGCTCTGTCAATGCAGTCTGAACACCAGATAATTCATCTCCTCTGTCCCTCTGACACGGAGTTCTCAATCTCTTGGTGAGGCACTTAGGGACCAACGATTCCAGGTGTCATTTGCAGCCCACTGCATTGGAGGGAATCTCTCCCTGGGCTGGATCAGGACCAGGTGCAGCAGAGCTGAAGCTTTATTCCACCTCCCAGCCTCCTCACCTTCAGCACATGTCCCCTCCAGCTGTACCTTGGAGGTTACTCAGGTGATAAAAGACAGTCCTGTTAAATCCTCTCCCTTCCAAGCTCATCACCTCTGCAGAGATGCTGTGCTTGGTGGAAAGTGCCCCAAATCAGCAATGAAGGACATGAGATGTGGCCGCCCTTGAAAGGCTTCATAAAACATTCATCTGGAAGCTGCATAGCTCCTGAATCTGTGGGGCTTTTTGTTAAATGCCACTCAAATTACTTAACTGCTTCATTTCATTCAAAAAGATGAGGAATAATCACAGAGGGGTCAAGACATGTAAATACAGTTAAAACAAAAAGAAACAGATGCCTCTAAAAGAAATTGTGTGTTTGTTATCATTTACTTCTGGGGTTAGAGTTAATAGAGAAATGCTTTCAAATTGTCTCAGACAATTCTTTTAAATTGATTTCTTCCAGGCTTAAATTTGCATTTTACCTTTATCTCTTTTATGAACTTAAACACAATCTACAGCCCCACTTTTTTTGTTCTAAATTCTGTGCTTTGAAGCTGCTACCACACAGCTCCAGCCGTGGTGGGTGTATATTTAGCGTGTTAATGTGTAACAGGTTTCATTCATAAGGCTCAATATATTCTGTAGCATAACACTGCCAGAGTCAGATCTGCTGTGATCAGCAGAGGCTCCATTCAGGAAGAAGGAAACTCAGCCTCCTTGCGTCTCTCTTTCTGGGGAAAGTCTTTGAAATTCACAGCAGAGCAGAAAAAATGAGAAGTTCCCTCCTACTCCTTCCAATTTCAACAAGTTGCCCTTTTTTTTTTTTTTTTTTTTTTTGTTTTTTCATTCATGAGCATAGAAGCTATTAATAAAATCCCTGAATGAGAGTGGTTACCCCCCAAAAGTGACACATACCTTAGGCTTTGCAAGCCAACATGACAACAGTCAAAACAGAGATCAGCCTCTCAATATCTCAACACATAACTCTGTCTGCACTTGAAAAAAATCCATCAGACTGCATCGTATCAGCTGCAGACAGATGAGTCACTAGAAAGCCTGAGACAAGCAGACCTAGAGTCACCTCCAGCCTGGAAAACACTTCCTGTCTTTAATGAAGAAGTGGGGGGTTCTGTCGGTGAAGCAGAACTCCTGGCAGGCAGATGCTCTGTGCCCCCCATCCCCTCCTGGGGAAAGAGGAACAGAGGGCAAAGAGGAGCAGTGGGGAAAGGGAGAATGAAGCTGTCTGCAGCTGGGACAGCAACAAGGTTTGCCCATGAGCAAAGGAACAGGAGAACAGCCCTCAAAAGGAAAATATGGCATCAGGTAGAGATGTTTTGGATTGCAGAGCAGCAAAAGTTTTGGCTGGTTGGATCTCTTATTCCTGTCTCATCCAGCAAAGCTGGCATTTTGCTTTTCCTCTCCTGAAAGCACCTCTCCGTGGCAAGGTTTAGCGCCAGCAAGGAGTAGCATCTATCCAAGTGACCATGTGTGTCCCAGCAGGCAGTGCTGGAGGGATTGCAGCAAGACAGGCCATCTGTGTGGGGGCTCTCTGCCCTTAGCAGCTCCATCTGTGACTGTAACGCCTTCTCTCTCCTCCAGGCACTCTGGTAACAAACCAGCAAAAGCCCCAATTACCAGGTCATTCCCCTTTCCTGGGGCTGGAGATCTCCCAGGTGGGATTCACATCCCAGCTTTCCTAAGGCAGTGTGGGGCTGCCCTCAGCACAAATGGCTTGGGTTAAAACCTACTTCTCTCTTGACTCATCAGCTTTATTTACATGGTTCCTCTGTTGACAGACAAAATCTCCACCAGTCCTACCCTTCCAGATTTTTCAAGAGAAATGCAAACAAAATTTCTTCAGTCAAACTGCCCTTAGTTCTTATTAAAAGAAATCAGAAAAACAACTCCTGTCACTACCTCTGCTTGCACTTCTCAGACCCCTCTTGCAAGTTTTAAAGAGAAAAGGGGCTGCACAAGCTCAGACCTGTCCTTTGAGACTGTCAGACCCCAGAGCCAGTCAAGTTACCCCCTTTCCCTTTGGCAGCTGTGCCCTGCAGCACTGAGCCTGCCATGAGCAGCTTTCAGGGTGGAGCAGGTAGGGCACAGCTCCCAGCCCCTGGAAAAACATCCCTGAAAGTTTGGCTTGCTCCATGTCCAATAAATCCACACCCAGCAGGGAGCAGCAGTCCAGGGAAACGAGTGCTCAGCCTAGGAGGGAGCAGGAGAGGGGTGGCTGGGCTGAGCCAGGGCAATGTGCTGGGCATGGAGGAAATCAAGCACCTTTCTGCAGCCTGGTGGGCCCCTGGGACACGAGCTGTTTTGATAAACAACCCAGCCAAGGCTGGTGCACACAGAGGCCTTGATCTGACCCTGTCCAAGTCTTTAGATGGCATCTGACAAGTAAAGAATGAGAGGTTCCTGATCACCCAGAAATGAAGGGACAAGAGGAATAAAGTGCAAATGAGTAACAGTGAGGGATGGAGAAGAGAAATACTTGGAAATACTTCCTACTTGGAAAGAGTAGTACAGCATCCATTCCTCTCAATGGGATAAATTAAACACCTCAGCTCTGAGCAACCATAATGCTTGAAACCCAAATATTTATGAGCTCTGGCTTGCTCTTTCTTGCCCCTTTTATTTTCTTCTGATTGATGCCTTACCAAGAGTCAGCTGTGCTGGGTACAGTACAGGTCTACATCAGGATAAAGCTCCTGAACATTGCAGAGCTCAAAACAAGCCAAGAGGAGAGGAACATGCACCAATAAACTACAGAACATTTACAAGTTTTCCAGCCCTATGAAACTGGAAAGCATTTGTCTGGGAAAATACCTGCTCAGGTACTTTATGGTCAATGTGGCCTTTTCTCAAACCTGATTATTGGACCACAAACTATCCCCTAACAAAACAATTTCTAATAGGAAAAACCACAGCTTCCTCACCCTGTTTAGCTCCATGGGATAAAGCAGCCCAGATGAGTTTTCTTTATGGACATCTGTGAAGTGTTTCACTTTTGAGGACAGGGTAAGTGGCCTGTTGCCATCATTTGAGTGGAGCTGGGGAGACTTCTCATTCCCAGAGAGGCTTCCCAACCACTGGCTAACTATTTCCCTGCCATATTCCAGCTGCTTGGGCTCTCAGCAGAGCTAGAAACAACATTTCATGTGCATTCAAAGCACTCCACAGATAGCAGTTGAATTTCTCAGCATGTAAAGTAGAGTTATTAGTGTTTTTGCCCTTGGCTGGAGGGATTTCCCCACAAAACCCTGAATGAGGAAGGAGGGGGGTATCCAGTGCTGTTCCCTTGGGGACACCTGGCCATGCAGCAGCACAAAAGCTCTGGGTTACACTCTGCAAAAGATGGGGGAAAAATTAATGCACATTATCTCCTATATGCACCACTGATTCTAAGGATCTCACTCTCCAACTGCTGAGTTCCAAAGAAAACAACATCCTTTTTATCCCTTGAAAAACATTACCTCAAAAAATTGTGTTTAGCCATAATCTCCAAGTTTCTGGCAAAGAAGAAGAAGCAGGTGCTGATTTTTTTAATCCCTAGGTGAAAAAGAGAAAAGATTACCTGCCTTAACTCCGTCCTTTGCTGCCCTTTGGAATTAAGACAGGGAATTATTTCTGCACAGCAAAAGACCAGCCCATCCAAAACAAGAGCAGGCACACACACACACACACACACACCACCCAACACCTCATTTTACTAACACAAGTGCCTTGAGTGCTGTAATGGTCATCTCTCTGTAACTCCAACAGCCTCTGAAGAAAAACAATAGGCAGGAAGAGAGGCAGGGAACACAAATGGTGTAAAGTTTTAAGTGTGGATACAAGTGCTTTATTAAATATTGTCTGCCAAATGCTCTAATGCTGGAGGAACTTTGCCAAGCAGGAATTTGGCTCTCTGTGCTTCTTTGTCCATTTATTTGGTTTCTTTAAGCTTTATCCCAGCTCTCAATTTAAGGTATTCTGGATGCACAAATAGGTCTAAGACAGTGATGCCCATCTTAAATATTTATCAAGAAACTCACAGACTGGTCCTTTCTCAGGGAAACCCTTGAGCAGAATTTAACTTTTCAGTAAAGATACCAGTGCTCCACGTGATGGTTGCACCTATACCTGTGCTGAAGATTTTACAGATACTCTGCAAGTCCCAGCTTTGCTTTCTGACAATCATGAATATAAAGAACATTCCTTCATCCATTGACTGGTATTTACAGCAGCTGATTCTTTCCTTTCTTCAACTGAATCCACAACATCTCTTTGTTTGACTAGATAATAAACTTGCAGCAAGTCCTGTTTGCTTAAAGCATCTTCAAAGAGTCTCAGAGCACACAGGCCCCAAACAAAGCTATTCTACACAATCCACTTGCCAGTTTACAAAACTGCAAAGCAAACCAGTGTTTTCTTGTTTTATTTGAGATAAAACTTATGTTGGGTACTTTGAACAGTGCATACAACAATACCTGATACCTTGGTTAAAACAAAACCACAGGTCAGAGTTGTCAGTGTGAGTAAAAGGAAGCTTTTAGTCTTTCTGCTCATCAGCTGCCCCATTTTGCCAGTGGAGCTAAGGACTGGTACTGAATGTATGAAGTCCTTAGAATCCTTTTTATCCCTTCCATGCCAAAGCCTTTGGAATCCCGTCTCATTTTTCCTCCCAAGCCATAAGAAGCAAGGCCACCACTCTGCTACAAGCCAGGCATGATTCTCATAAAGTGGTTTTCAACAGCAAATTTCAAGAAGCTGTAAAAATGCTCCAAGGTCACAAAGACCTTTCTAGAGCAGGAGGATCAATCACACACAGGTCAACAACACTGAGCATAGCTGAAGGCTGGTATTTCCTATAATTAACAGCAAGTATGTAAGAATATAATTACCCCTCACCAACCAAGAGTGCAGAGTTGCACTTTTACATACTAAAGTTCAAGCAGCCAAGTCAGATGGACTGCTCCATCCCACCATCAAAATTTTAGCTCCTAGCTTGTAAAACAAAAAGCAAAAACCATCAGGAGGTGGATGGGGATGATGTGCTGGGTTTGATTCACTCTGAGAAGACCTGACCAGCTCAGCCATCCTGTGAGTGTGCCACCACCATAAATTCCAGGGTAGAGGCAGTGCCAGTGGTGCCCTGTGAGGTGTGGGAAGGTGCCCTAGTTTGAACCCTGCGCTTAAGGCAAACCAGAGCTAATTTATGGATGGGGGATGAAGCAAATGCTGCAATGCCTGGCTGCCCAGCCCACAGGCATGCCTCACTGCCAGCAGGATTTTGGGTGGCTGCTGAAGTCAGCCCAGGCTGGTCTCAGCAGCTACACCAGCTTAAACAGCTCCCACCTTTGCCTGTGTGCCATCAATCGTTCCCTCTGCTCTGACAGCCCACTTGACACCAGGGCTTGCCAGGACACAGCACTAGGGAACACATCAGGTTAGATTCACTTCTAGGATTATTTTATAGCCTGGAGCAGTTCACTCATCCAATTTACCTGCTGCCTTACCAAATGCATGCTAGGCACTAGGTCACAACAAGCAGGTGAAGGGAGGGGACACAAGGGATGCTTTAGGCTGCTGTTGCTCCTGAGGAAGGAACAGTGGATCTGCCCCTGGGATTGGGGAGCAGCTACTGAGGATGTGGGAATCCTTTCTGGATTCAGGTGCCTTCAGCCTCTTCTGGAGCAATCTTCTTTGAACCAAGAAGAATCATAATTTGAACTAAGAAGAATCATACTTTGAACCAAAAAGAATCATACTTTGAACTAAGCAGTCACTAGCAGACAGACGCTCTTGCGTGCTGCTCAGTTAAGTTGTTCATAATTAAAATTTCAACCTTCCCTGTGCTAATGCCACTGTGCCAGCCTTCTAGATGCTCTTTTCCCTAAAATCCCACTAATTTGCCAGTATCATGCTGTTGATGAGTTGCTCAAAACAGAACACATGTTGCTAAGGGCCATAAACACAGGGTTGTTAGCTCCTTGTCTCAGAAGCCAGTGCTTGAGGGCACTGAGCCTACCATTTAATTAACAGCCAAAGGAGCTGGGAATTGCACGTGGCACAGGAGCAGCCAGTGTAGAAACACCATCTGTGCAGAGGAGTCAGAAAAGGGGATCTCTCATCCCTGCAGCCTGGGGAGCACAGAGGTGTCTGGGTTAGATCTCCATGGCTGCCTTAGCACCACACTTGTAAATTCAAGGCTCGTGCCAGCACACAAACTGTTTGTGGTTTAAGGCTCCGAGGCAGCTCTAGGTAAGCCACAAATGTTTGTGTCCCAGAGCAGGCATTTCCAAGGTGCCCAGACAATCCAGAAGAATGCCTGTGATTGAGCTGTCAGGCAGATGCACAGACTCCTGTCTAGACACACAGAGCACACGTCAGGCCAGGGCAGGTGGATGGACAGGACGGGAACGTGGGTGGCAGCAGGAGGCTGAAGGGAGCAGTGTTCCACAGCACAGCAGATGTCCCAGCTTTCCATCTGTCTAACCAGGGCCAGATGCCCTTGCAAGGATTACCTGGCACATGTCCTCCTTGGTCTTCCTTCAGGCCACATCCTGCCACAAGCCCATGTGAGATTTGGTGTTTGCTGTCACATTCAAGAGTGCAGCATCATAACCATGGGTGTCACATTCATATTTTCTGAAAAATCCCTTCGCCCAGGATTTTTCTCCTGGGAAGCTGAGAAGCCTCAGAGAAAAAGGAAAACAATAATTATCTCATTTGCTTCTCCTCTGTTTTGCTGCTTTGGAATGTGTTTGGAGATCATGTGTTTATCCAACAGGTGATTGTTTCATTGGATTCTGCTGTGAATTATTTTGACTCAATGGTCAAACTGTGTCAGTGCTCTGAAAGGAGTCAAGAGTTTTCATTATTATCTTTTTAGCCTTCTATAAGTATCCTTTCTGTATTCTTTAGTACAGTATTCTTTAATATAATATAGTATCATAAAATAATAAATTAGCCTTCTGAGAACATGGAGCCAGATTCATCATTCCTTCCTGCCATGGGGCACCCCGCAAATACAATACATGGGCACATCAGGACAAAAGTATTTGAACAGAGAAAGTAATTTGAGGGTAAATTCAGCTTTTGAACATTTGCTTGCAAATGATAACTCATTTTCTTGAAGGGAAGCAAGCCTATGCACACAATTCTCAAAAACTGGAGCCTCAGCCCTTTGTTGGATATTCACCTCTTTGGGAACTCAAGTGGAATTAGCAATTGGACTGCAATGCACCTTTTCCTCTTGCCCCAGATTTAAGTGGGACAGATGATCCCAATCAATTCTAAAAGCTCAGGCTGGGCAGATTTCAAACCACTGCTGAGCAGGATTCACCAGTCAAG
This sequence comes from Agelaius tricolor, assembly GCF_023055355.1. NCBI lineage: Eukaryota > Metazoa > Chordata > Aves > Passeriformes > Icteridae > Agelaius > Agelaius tricolor. Next base: position 571,200 of record NW_027269270.1, read on the forward strand.
ATATAACTTAGCAACAAAACTTTCCTTCCAGCAAAGTATCCATACATCCAGCTGGACATGTGCCCAGACCACAGGGCTGTTCAAACAGCCTTGCTGGAGAATTCAGTGCCCCAGCAGTCAGTCTCCAAGCCAGAGTCTCCCAATAACTTGAACAATAAAATCTCTGCACCCAGTCATTAAAAGGAGGCAATGCTGTCAGTGACTGAAGGAAATGGCAGGTCCCTTGCTAGTTCAACAAGTAATTACATAGCCTGTTTGTGAAAATGTTCCCTGCCAATGGAAACATCATTTTTAATAATTTTTAAGAGGCTGTTTTTTTAATAGCCACTCTATAAAGCAAGCTGGGAATAAATACCCATTAAAATCAGATCTAGACCTCAGTACTAAAGCAAAAAGTAAATGCAGTGGGTTTCACTTGGTAAACTTTCTCTCCCATGGTCCCAGGCCCCACAGAGCTGCCTCACTGTGCTGTGCTCTCTGCAATCCTTCCAGCAATTTCCCCATCTCCACTCAAACCCAAACTGGACAGGCTAAGCTCTCCAGTGACATCAAATCACATGGCTTTGTACAAATTATCTGGATGCTTAGCCCTCAGTCCCCTTTCCTAGTTTTTCCCCAGTCCCCTCCTGTCTCATTTCCCTCTGGAAGGAACACAAACCAGTCCTGAGACACAAACTGGATCAAACAGGTGTCACCCATCACAGCACTTTGGACACAACAGGCTGTGACAGAACCACAAAGAAGAAAAATGGTTGTTTTTTTTTTTTTTTAAGGCACGCTTTTGCACTCATATCAAGCAAATCCCTAAGCATGAGCATTAAAATACAGCCTGCCCATGGGATTTCTATTTTAAATAAGGCTGATCAGGTCCAGACAGCAGAGGAAACTTCTACCTTGCCACATGAGCTCTCCTGAGGTTGCTGCTGCCCACTTCCCTTGGGACACTGGCTCAAACTGGAAGCCAAAGGGACAAGCTAGTTAGATTATATAAACTTATTTTGCTAGTATAAAAATAAACAGAACTTGATTTTTTTTTTCTGAAAGCACTTAAAGCAGACGTTGTTTTTTCAAGCCTTCCCAAGGTTTTTAAGGATGTTCCTCAAATTTTTAATGCAAATACCAAGAGTACATTTTGACTACCAGAAATGAAAAATGTTTTGAAAAACAATTTTGCTGGAAGTTTTATAACTTAAAAAAAAAGTTGTCATAAAAAAATACTTCACAGAAAAACTTTTCTGTGGAAAATTTTGTTTTTAAAAAGCCCATTGATTTTCACATAATTTTTTGGACTGCTGCTAAGAGGAGAAAAGCTGCTCCCATTCATAAAGAGGAATTTGGAGGCAGAGGTTTTGGGGGTCTGTGCAGGTAAGTGCATCTTCACCTTGGCTTTCAGTTCCACACAGCCTCATCTGCATTTCCTGACAAAGTAGTGAAGCCATAGCTGGAGTTTCCTCCTGTAAGCTACAACCTGTTGGTCAGGATGCTCCAGCCATCAGCTGAGCAGCAGGGCAGTGGTCAGTCCTGCATTTCCAGGGGTGCAGAGCTCCTGAAGGCTGGAATGGCCTCTCCATGCACCTGGGACCCCAGGAAGAGTCATGGCTCTTTTGAAGTGTGATTACAGCTGTGCAAATAATCACATTTTGGTTCTCTGGCTGGACTTGAAAACATACTATTCTGTTCCAGATTTCAAAATTTTGAGTGCACCAAGAGATAGAAATCATCCGGCTCCCACCTGGGTCAAACAAAACATTGCATTTCCAGAAGGAAAGAGAGAAAATATCATATTAAATGTGAATTGCTGCTCAGCAATGCTTCCCTCTGCCCACAGCAGCAATGAAACAGTTTTGAGGGGCTTGCCAATCAACACTGCAAATATAGAGCCCCTCCAGAAGGCACAAAGATTGTCACAGCATGGGTGAGACAGGCAGGAGGCACCACAGAGTGGCTGCAGGGCTCGTGCCAGCCTGGCACCTTGCCTTGTCCTTTTGTCCCAGCCCATGCAGAGCTGGGCTCAGGGTGCAGAGGATCATGCCCAGGGCTCTGCCTCCTCTGGGATTGCTCTGTGCTGCCCAAACTCCATCCACACACCGACTCCTCACAGCAGGCCCAAGCTGCAAAGCTGGTTCTTGACTGGATTTGCATTTGGCTCCTCTTCTCCTTTGCAGGAAGGGCTTGCAGAGGGGATTTCTATCAAGTCCCCGAAGTTTGTGGAAAGGGAAAGGCCATGTAAATGCTAAACAGCAAAATATTAGATGCTAGAAGTCCAATGTCAGCAAGTCCAACAGTATTATGCCAAGGTGAGTGCTGATCCCAACCACACAGTATTCCCAAACACATTTGGAAAACAAAATTTGCTATTTATGTTTTTCCTGCTAGTTATCATCTTAAAATAATCTAGAAACTGTTTCTGACTTATTGAAATTAGTGTTCTATTAGCTCTTGTCTGCTCCCCAAAGGCTGAGGAAGCCACCAAGAGCACTGCCATCACTCACTGTGTGACCCCATATGAGACACCAGCTGGGACACACATGGAGCAGAGCAGCCAGTGCCCTGTGAGGCCTCAGGGCATGGATCTCCTTTTGGAGGAACCCCTCGTGCCAGAAGAGCCCCACAGGAGTCAGCAGGAATCCATAGGACTGAGATTTCATGGCCTGATCTGGGCTTACATAGGTGGGGTGGATGAAAGATGACAAATGACATTTCCTGCCCCAGCAAATGCCAGTTCTCATCCCTTGGGATTGTCACCTGAGCCTGGCTGGAGCAGCACAGCTCCTGCTGTTATCCTGAATAGAAATCTGCTCTGAGCTCTCCTTCAAGTAGTTTGCATATAAAGTGAAGCTGGCATACTTTGGCACATGAGAATGGACTTAATGAAGGCCTCGTTTAAAACTGCTTGGTGCTTGCCAAGAATATTTCACCAAATCTGAGCAGGCTCTGGGCCAGGCTCTTGCTGTTCCAGATGCATCAGGCTCTCTATTCTGAGAGCAGGGATGAGTCACCCAGACAAACTCCAGGCTCGGTGTGCAGGGTGGAGGAAACAGCCTGCTCCAGCATAAAGACACCGAGTCAGGGGGAGCCTGGGCATTGCTTCAGCAGCCTTGCATCTGCACCTGGGAGTGTTTGTATTCCCAGCATGCATTTCCCTAAAAATATCCCAGCTCTGCGATACCTTCTCCAGTTCTCCCTCTGCCATCTCCTCTGGTTTTAGTTTGATGGTCAGAAGTCAAACTTCTCCTGTATTTTTCCACATTTCATAGCAGAGAATAATGCCAAAATCCCATCCAATGTTCTTCAGTCCCTGCAGACTCAAGTCCAACAGTGAGAATGAGATAGTTTAATTTGCTTTTTATTGAAATTAAAGCTGCCATATTATATTGAAAAGAACATTCCCTCTGTTAATTGTTAAATCAGATTCCTAACATAACATCGATTATGATTAACTGATAGTTACCTACAACAGAAGGAAAAAGTGACAACATAAAATCCCATAATAAAAATCTCCAGGCACCACTGTTTGGAGATTTGTGATTTAAGGTTTAAATTTGCCTTCCAACTCCTGGCTGCAGCAGAGGATTGAACAGAAATGATCTTGTATTCAACAGCTTTAACAAGGTGTGAGAAAAGGGCCTGAGGTGAAGATGCTGGACTGGAGGAGACACAGGCTGGAGGATCAGTCACAGCAGAAAGGGAACCTGAGTTTGAAGATTGCTCACACCCAGCTTAGCTCAGTCTGGAACTGAGGATAGAGAACCATGAAGACAATGTGCATGGAATGGGTCAGCTCCTCAGTTAATGCATGATGGTGCAGCAGTAAATCCTTTCAGAAAATAACTCAATCCTCCTTTGGGCAGTACTTGCCCTGATTTCCAAGGGCAGCAGCCCCCCGAGCCCCAGTCCTGCACTGCCAGGGGCTGCAGGGCTCCTTTGCACTCTGTGGATTTCCAGCCTTACAAACTGAATGTGCCATAATCACATCTTGCTACTGCAGCCTCTCCTTCACTCCTTGTGCTGATGCTCCAGGCAAAGTTTCACTGCAATGCACATATCCCCAGAAATGTGCTGTGGTTCTTGGAAGCCTAAATTTGAACTTCTAAACAGCATAACAAAAACAACTGAGAAGTAACTCAGTGCATCATCTATGGCATTTAATAATCTTAGATCACCCATGCTCACTGGCTGCTTTTCTGAGTAGCCATCAGCAGAGATTTATTCCCTTCCAAATGATTTCTCCTTTCTTGAGTCAGAAGGGACCTATGTGAAAAAGTCATCCTTTGGAAAAATACAGTAAAAGAAAAATCCTGTCCTAAATTGCTCCTTTTCAACACAGTCTGCATTACAGTAGCTTGTAGCAGAATAACTCAAGAGACAAAGCTGCCTTTCTGCCACAGAAGAGGCTGAGAGAGACAGTTAACACTTAATGTTTACATCCTTCTCTAGACAGATGGTTGTTTTTCTTGCCCAACCAAATATGTATACCTGGCCTGTCTCCAGTGCCCCGGTGGTGCTGCTGTCATACTTTACCCTGTCTTCTGAAAAAAAAAGAGAAATGCCTGATGCTTTTCCTAACAAACCAGGCTAGACACTATTTCCCAAATTCACCACTTGAGCAGTCACTTCTTACTCTCTAAAAATCCTGGAAATGCAATGACAGCAGCTGAGTACTCATTACCAGCCCTGTTGCTTCTTCTCATGGCTCAAATGCCTTCAGCAGCAAAACTGCTGCAGATTAATTTTCTGCAGCTCCTTTTGCTAAACAGGGTAAAGGTGTCAAGTGCCCATTTTTACAGCTTTCTCCATAAATCTGTTTTTTTCTGAGGGCTGAGAACTTTGCTAATGAAGAACTCCAGCAAGAGTTGGATCAGGCCTAGAGCAGCTATAAACATGAGACTTCCCTGCCTCTAACAAAACTTGTGAGCTCCTGGGCTTGGAATTTTACACTTTTCAATCCAAGCTCGTCAGAATCTATTTCTGGAAGCTTTCAAAAACATCCCAGGGAGCCTTTCTTGGACTTGCAATCGTACAATGTATCTTTACATCCAGCCACTGAGGAAGTGAAGGCAATAAATAAATCCATGAATTCTCCTTTTCTTCAGCCTGTCATTCATTTTTAAGTGCCTCAGACAGCAGAAGGTTATAACCACAATTAAGCTGGACTTCCCTGAACCAAGAGGTTGCAGCTCTGATTTTTATTATGGGTTGACTGAGCCGTTTGTAAGGGATTTCACCTTAAAGCAGAAAACCTGCCAGCACCAGAGCATGGCTGGGCTCATGTTCAGTCAAAGCACCAGGTCCATGAGTTTCCCTGGGCCCTGGGAGCACATCCTAAGCCCAGTCAAGTATAAAAAGGAGCCTTTCCAAACTCTTCATGGACCGAGTTAGGCAAAAATACTACCATTAAGGTTGCTCTTGCAACATCTCTTTTCCTTCACATTACTCACAGAGTTACTTGGCCTAAGCCATCTGTTCTTCTCCAGCTGAGGTTCATCACTGCCTTCCCAACAGCTTCCTTCCAAACTAGCAGTGATTACATGAACATAATTAAGACACTATAATCCTCTTAAGTTTAATTAACACCTCTTAAAGTAATGGTTCCCCACCACAGATCCCAAATCAAGGGGAACTTCATTCAAGTACCCAAATGAGTTTGGGCTGGTCTCCAAAAAGCTGATCCATGCACAATATTATGTATTTGCACTGGAGAAAAATAAACTAAAGCTATGGCTAATGCAGGATTTTCCTAGGGAATCCCCTATGTCCTTTCTCCACCAGCACAAAGGATGAATCATCTGTAAAATGAGACAATATAGTACAGACACAGGAAGATTTTTTGAAGATGAATGGAGGGATGATATAAAAACTGCACAGATGAAATGAGTGTGTATTAGTCAGATATATTTACTTTTCACAGGCAGCTAATTTCACCTTACTGTCACATAAAAGCCTGGCAAACTTTATGTGAAGAATGGGGATGTGTAGCAAAGGAAAAATTGGCAGAACGTGCTCCTAAATTTAGTATTTATATTAAGTGGATCTATTTCAAAGAGTGATTTCCTTTTTCCATTTTAAATTATTAATAAACACCACCATAAGATCAAAAATCAGAACTTCAAATACTCTGAAATCAGGACTCCCACTTTCATTGAAAGAATGATCATGCAAGTGTTAGCAAGCAGTGGGATAAAAGGGGAGCTATATAATTGGGCCCATTGGTTATATATAGAAAAAAAAAATGGCACATCAGTTCAGCCCTAAGACTGGACACTGAATTCCCAGAGAAATAAAAAACCAGTTGATATTTTTAGTGAAGAACACAGAAGATACTAAGAAGCATTCTCAGCTCCCCACTGACAAAAGAACTAAAAGGAAACCTAAAATCTTTGAGTTTGGCTGCCTGGCTGTGCCTCTAGACCTAAAGAACAGACACTGAATGTTTCAAAAGGCAGCATCTGTCTGGAACTCACACTGAACATTAGGAACAAGAATGCAGAATGGAAACAAAGATAAAGAAAGACATTCATTTATACTGCCAGCAGAACACCAGAGTGTAACATATAACCTAGCAGGAGTGTACACCACAGCCAACAAGTGCTGTAAGTCCCTTTCCAGAGCCTTCATCCCTCCTTCTCCTTTTCCTCACAGCCCACAGAGGGATGGGAATACAGCAAAACTGGGAAGAATTCTGCAGGGATTAAGTCAAGCCACCTCTGCATTCACAGGCAGGTTGACTCCAGGTTTTTATGTTAACCACTCTGAGGGGTGCTCTAAAGGAAGGAGACAATTTCAGGTGCCTCCAGCAAATCTTAGAGCGTGCAAGCTCTGGAGAGTGAGGGGATGAGATCCTTCAGGCTCTGCCATGGGAAGGATGCAGCACAGAGTGGCACCAGCCCCAGATAATGAAACTGTGTTATGATGTCGTGCCTCTTGGAACAGTCTTCTGGTTTCTCACTATGCATCAGCACATCCACTCCTTTCAGGTGTTCACACTACTATACCTATGTTGTTTGGCAGTTTCATGAAGATACCTTCATACTGTTGGTAAAACAGCAGAAAATTCCAGTCTTTCTGGATCTGAGCCATGGTTTTCTGCTGTCCCAGGAACCTCTGTGGACTTTTACCATTAAGCTTTAAACAGAAAGTGATAGGAAGTGGATGTAAATCCTTGGAGGTGAAGCTAAACCATTCCCATTAACCAGATATTGTCTTTTCCCCTCATCAAGACCTCTGGGGCCAACCCTTCCCCAGTTTTCATAACAGCAGGAGTTTGGATTCATAGTTCATAACTCCCATTTATCCCTGAAACAAATTACAGAACTCAGGATTCTTGTGCACTGTGGGAACTCAGCACATCACTCTGGATGTCCGGAGTTACCGAGAGAACCCTTGGGGGACTCGGAAATCCTGGAATGTTGCCAGGAGCCTCTGGTGGCTTGATTTTGATCCCTCTAGGGATATGCTACCTGTTTGAGGACATGAGAGTCACTTGGGAGTGAATGGTGTAAGAATGATATATTTACAGGGTGAAATATAGATTTTAGGTTTTGGTACAGGGGGGGTTATGGAGACAAGATGGAGGAATCAGGGCGTGTCTCATGCTTCTTCTTTCTTCTTCTTGTCATCCATTTTCTGGGGTGATGTTGGCACTTGGGGATTGGTCCATGGTGAAGGTGTACTTGCTAATATGGGTGAAAGGTATTGGGAAATAAAGGTAAATACGATGTACGTAGTTTTTAGTATAAAAAGATACGACTGCCGCGTGGGTGGTCAAAGTGCCCTTGGCTGCCTTGCTGGGCAGAAAGAAAGTTCTGTAGATAAGAAATAATAAACAATCTGAAGACCAAAAAAACTGAAGAGTCCAGACTTGTCCTTTGAAGCGCGGGCCGCCCCAGAAGCGCCCTACGCGTGTCTGGGCACAGACAGACAGCGACCGGACGGTGCACATATTTAAGTTAAAGACTGTTAACTTCCAAGCACCAGCTGAGTTAAATAACTTTAGGCAGCTACTAGATGGGGACAAAGCGTGCACTGATGTACACATACCCTCTGTTGTTGTAGTGCGTTCTTATATTTTGTAATACCTTGAAGTAGTTGGTTTTGTATTCCCATGTTTTTCCCAAATGGTTTATCCCAGACTGCACCCCCCCCCCCTCCTTTTGTGTTATCCCTTTCCTGGGATAAGATCTCCAAAACCCCCACCCTGGCTCTCTGTCAGCCACCTCGACATCCCAGCCCCCTACCTAGAAGTTTCGGTCCAAGTTGTCGAGTGATTAGCCAGGGGCCAAGGGTCAACCCCCCAAGTCCTGCCCCATACGCTGTTTTGTATGTCTGTCCCCCCAGCACCCATCCCCCAGAGATACCTATTGGTCAGTAGGATTTTATCTATGTTAGTTTCCTCCCCCCTTTAAATGTAAGCTCCAAACGTCCCCCAGCGCTCTCGGCAGGAACCCCCTGAGGTGTAGGAGCTCGCTCGGGACTCCTTAATAAAACCTTGGAATATCCCCTGCTGGGAGTCGGCCCCTTTCCTCTTCCACCGACGTCTCGGTCGTCTCTGCTGCAGCGAAGGCAACCAGCCTGAGTGCCCTCAGCACCCTCGGGGCACAGAGAGTGTCTCCCTGCAGTCGGCCGTGGTGGGGTCACCCCCCCCACTCTCTGCCGACCCGGGTAAGGCCCAGGGACTCGAGAGGCTTGCAGAGAGACCGGGACACTCTGTTAATCAGGATATCCTGAATGAGCTGCTGCTGCTGCCTTGGTGACTGAGAGGGAGGAACTCAAGACCTGTTTTTCATCCCTGGATTCACAGACCTGCAGAATGATTGCATCCCTGCTTCCATAGGAGGCATATCTCAGAAGTGTTGCACATCAGGATATCCTGATAGGCAGGAGGGAATATTTTTGGGCAAGAATCATAATTCTTTCCTGACTGCTAACATCTGTTTGCTAAAGCCTACAGAACTTCCCTGGAGTTTTGAGGTTTAAAAACATTGCTTGAAGATGACATACTAAATATTATTAAAATGTGCCTCATAATCCACACCCAAAACCCCCCAAAGAACATTTCATATTTTCAGTCTTCGGTCAACAAAACTTTTTTGGACTGTTTTTAGCTCCTTAAATGATGGCTATTTAATTAAAAACTAGCCCATATACCAGTATGGAGAGGGAGCTAGACAGCCATAAACCCACAAGACCAACTTTGAACTAGGCTAGGATTGGAAAATAGTGGTTACATCCCACATCTTCAGCTTCCTAGGAACTGGGATAACTTGCAAACACACTCACTGAGCCACTGGGTATAGGTAAACAAATGGCAGATGGATATTCCCCATCTCAGACATCCTGGAAGGCCTGCAATGGTGCAGCATTACTCCAGGAAACTGAAGTCACCATTCAGGAGCCTCATTCCTCTCTGGGCATGGCACAGCTGGGACTTGGAGCACTCTGCTGACCTTCTGCAGCCACCACTCCTCCTCCTCCTGGATGATATGCATTGACACTGATTTCCCACAGTCTTGGGCTGCATTGAGATTGCTGGGCTTTTTCTCACTCTTCCCTTTCCTCTAAAATCAATTCCATTCACATTTGTGATTTATGAAGCTTCTCCTTCACCATCCTTCATTTGCTTTGTGTCACTGAGTGACTGGCTCAGGTAGATGGGTGAGACATTTTTAAGATCCCAGGCAGAAACTCCCATGTCTGTAAACCCAGGAATTGGCAGAATGTGGTGAAGAGAGACCTTCACCAAGCAGCCAGAGAAAGGCACTCCTTTCTGCTGAAAATACCAAGCATAAAATAAATAGATGTACACCACTATTTAAACATAGGTGACTCAGTTTTGGAAATTTTTTTGAAGATTCTAACTAGAAATTTAACCTTTGATTTTTAAGTCATGAGTGACTACACCTGTCCTGTTGATCTCCTCCCTGCAGGTCATGCAGATAAAGAAAGTTCTCTCTTGTACCTCTCTCCAAGCTAAAACAATCCACACTTTCAGTCACCTCTTGCACAAAAGACATTCTGCACCCTTGATCTATTTTTGTCCTTCCCTCTATACTTTATTCTCTTTTTGGGTATCAAACAGTGCACAAAGTCCTTCAGGTAATGATGTGCTGAGGATCTATACATGGCCACAAGTTTAGTTGATTGGGTTTTCTGTTTTGGTAGTTCTTAAAATCATTTGATCTGCTTCTGACCTCAGCTGAGTGGCTATTTTCATACAATCACCTATTGCAGCTTTTACTGAAAAAGCTGGATTTCAAAACATTCCTACCCACTAGGAGTTAGAGTTGCACATGGACGATGAACTCCTAGGCTGGTCACATAGGGGGCACAGCCATATTGATCAGGGGGATATGGGAGTGTAAAGTGGCAGCTCTCTGAGCTCAGGAACCAACAGAGCATCCCAGCCTGACCTGTCACCTCAACACCTGAGTGTGCACACAGCTCTTACAATCTGACACCACCTCCACCAGCAAAAGACAGGGCAGGACTTCACCCTTTGGGCAGGCAACAGGCAAACATCAGCCTGGCCATAATGTGTTTATGTATGTATAAATACATATGTTTATATAGGTACACGTACAGGGAGATTTTAATAAAGTCACTTTGAACTTTATTTTTAGCCCAGCTGAAAGCCACAGATGAAGAGGTCTGCTTTTTGGCAGGGATCCAGCTGTGCACATTTTCAGCATCTGGAATGCTAATGAGGCCAGCTCTATTTAAATGAGCTCCTTAGCACTGCTCGTGCCAGTTTCCCAAAACAGCAGCCAAAGAGCACTTAGCATAACGTGCTTCATAAAAGATGAAAGGGTGGCTCAAATACCTGTTTAAGCCTTGAGTGAAACCCCTTTCTCCAACAAAATCCAGGTTTTTTGACAAGGTCAAAGCTATTTCTCATGTTTGTTTCCCTTGGACCTATTGTGATCAAAACACATTGGATTGGATCAAATCAGCCCTGATGCTCCATGTGCAACTGACTGCATTGAAAAACTGCTCCCTTTAAAGGCTGCCCAGCCACCTCTGGGGTTCCTGTCCCCACTTTTCCACATCAGCAAGGAGAAATCGCTTCCAACCAGAGCAGCAGGAGGAATTTGCCTTGCCTGGGCATGCACCGAGTGTTTGGAAGCTTCATCAGTGTAAAGCCTAGGGCCCAGCTTGCACAGGTCACCTTCTGTCTTTAGAGTTCTGAACAAGCCATGCTATCCCCAAGATATAAAAATCTTCCAGGTACAAATTCATCTACTTCCCTCCTCCATATATCTGATACCTTTGACAACTTTGCTTTGGTTCAGGTTTATGCCAAGACCTGGCACTGTGCAATATTTCTTATTTATAGACAAATGAGGTAAGATTTGCTCAAATATGGCAGCCTATGATAGGCTGAGTGCATTTGCTGTAATTGAACTCCAAAAAAGAGGCAGGAAAAAGGTTCTCTCTTTTCTACCCAAAGTCAAGGCCATTTTACTAATGCCTTCCCCCCCTCCATTTCCAATCAAGCTGACAGTAATTCATGGAGCTTCATGCCAGCACCAAGACAGCCATCAAACATGATAAGTATTAACTTTTTTTATGAAATCTACAAACTAGCTCTGTCTAGACAGGAAAGGATGAGTAATCAAGCTTGCCAATCAATCCAGCTGCATAGGTTTGTAAGGATATTTGTTTTAGTCAGCATTTCACTTCTCCCTGGCAAGTTCCACCTTCTGCTGATACTCCTAATATGCTCCAGTTTAATTTTCTCACCCCAGTCTCATAAGGCCTCTAACGAGAGGTGTCCCTTTACTTCCAACTGGCCATGCCTTCCAGCTTTGCACAGCTCCTGTTTCTCCTGGCCTAGAGCACAGACAAAACTTTTTCATATATGGTTAAAATCCAACCTAGTGACTTACGCTAATACAGGAATCATCTCAGTCAAGTCAGCAGGAATCCCATGGGAGCATATTCTGCACATATAAGATCAGCCACTCCACCCAGTGCCACTAGTTGCTGTTCTTTTTAGTGTCACCTGATTTTTCAAAACTCAGCAGAAAGTATTAATATTCTCTGGAGGAGAGGGGAACCTCAGCCTTCAAAATCTTTATGAGAATATCCTGAGTTTGTTTAATCATGAGATTTTGATCTTTCCTTTGCTTTCCAATAGAAAAGAAAAGTCAAAAGTTTTCAGAGGCTGTTGAAGCCTTGAGATGATTGGTGACTTTAGGAATTTTAGGAGAGCTTAGGACTAACCACTGCTCTCAAGACACAGTGCAGAAGAGGTTTCAACCCATGGGGCCCTGCTTGTCATCAGCTGTTGTCACCTTATTGCAAAGCTCCCATACCTTCTCAGTGATTTCTCATGGGCATCTCCTCACAGCACTGACTCCTTCTTCACAGCACAGCCAACAACTCCATCTCCCTCCTCACCCAGCTAACCTGCTCTTTTATAGCACTCATCCTTATTGGACACAGCTGTGGCCTGTTAAGGGCAGGCCTGTTCCTAATCTCTGGTGATGAGTACACCTGCAACTCCTCAGGTGTGAGATGACCTTCTGCACTATCTTTATTTTCTTACATTCTATCCCCCCATAATCAGCTGCTTACAGTCTCACCCATCTATTACCCTGAACCTGGGAGGTGACCCCATTTGTGGCCATTCCAGCTGGCTCCCTGCAGACACTTCCAGAGACATTGCTCTGAAAGGAGGAGGTCATGTTTCCAAGACTGCTAAAAGAGTTCCCCAGATAAAAAAACAACTTCCAACAGTTTTGGTTCCCCTAAGGGCACTGACTTGGAGTGAATGGCCAGTTGGAAGAGCTGCTCAAAAAAACCATTGGGATTTTTTTCCCATATGTGTATAACGTAGAAGAGTACCTATGTAATGTGGTAATATGGATAACGTGGTAAATTCTGAAGTGCTTCAGAATTTTTCTTCTACTATTTGTGGAACATGAGTATTCACTATCTTCAGATACTGGACAACAGCCCAAATTCCCAAAGTTTCACTACAACAGAGCCTTTGTCTGAGATCTCATCCCAAAGTTTATTATTGAGTGCTTGGTGCTGTCACTCAGAGGTGTCACTCACTCAGCCAGGACATGAACACAACTCCTGATGGCAGAGGGAACTGTTTACAGCTCCTTCCCCTCTCACCACCAACCTGCCTCAGCAGAACCAAGAACAGCCACAAGCAAATTCTCACTTGCCAACCCACCTGTGGGTGGCCTTCAGCACAACACGTGATATTTCCTTTCCCCGTGTCAGTGGTGGAAAACTACATGTTTGTGTAGAAAGCAAGCAGCCAATAATCCATATTCTCCTTTTAGTTACTTTTGGATGAGTTGAACTTGTTAGAAGAGGGCTTTTGGCTCTGATAAGCAGAGAAAACAGAAAAGCCCAGCTTGGCCTTTACCTGAGATTTGCTTGTCTCAGTTGCAGTAGGTTTGAAACTCGTGAGTTTTTGGATAGCACAGGGGTTGGCTCCTGCAGCCATGGCAGGTTTAGGCTCAGCCCGAGTGGGATTCAAGATGAGAAGAGCTGGTAGAAATGAATGGCCAGATAAAAAGCTTTCTTTGGAGAGTTTCCAATACTGCCACCTATGCAAACTGAACTCTGGCACAAAATCTGGAAAAATAGTTGGCTTGGATTTGTCATGTTTCCCTTGTACTGCAGGAAGCCTGTAACCATAGGTGGTATTATTATCACCTCTGCTTTAAATATAATACCTAGCTCAGCTTAGTTTTGTCTACAGTGATAAATGCCAGCTCAAAATGTACATTTATACACCAAATTTCATCATAGGATCATGGAATGGTTTGGGTTGGAAGAAACCTTAAAGCCCATCCAGTTCCACCCTCTGCCATGAGCAGGAACACCTTCCACTATCCCTGGTGGCTCCAAACCCTGTCCAACCTGGCCTTGGACACTTCCAGGGATCCAGGGACAGCCACAGCTTCTCTGTGCCAGTGCAAGGAGAAAATTGAATGTGAAGGATCCTATGCCATTTGTTACTTTGGGACATGAGCTGTATTAAGACAAAAGGGAAATTTTCAAGGTAACTTAAAAGGGCTTAAAGGACTTTGGGAATGGGACATGTGGCTCTCCAGGTTGTTGAACACATCAGGCATCTTCTTTTCCCATGGAAACAACAACAGAACAGGCAGTCATATGGAAAAGTACATGAATGACTTCTGTCTGCATGACAGCATGGATAAACATGAAATTTAAAAAAACCCAAAGCGTTCAAACACAGCATTGGACAGCAAAGTCACTGTGCTGCCACTGCTGGCCCACCACTGTGGTATGAGAATGGGCCAGGGAGAGAAGAACACAAAGCCATCCTCCCCTCAACACTGCACATAAATAAAATCAGCACTGTTAAGACAATAGCATGAGAACTCTGGAGAATGAAAGATGCCTTGAAGAGAGGCACAATTTCCAGCCCTTAAACAGCACATTTCAAAAGTGTATTTAAAATAGGCATTTCCTATTTCCATACAAGTCTAGCTCTGGAGTTTGATGAGTCTGGGACATGGGAAGTTGGAGGCTTTCAGTTCAGGCATATATTTAAATGCATTTTGAAGCTGTTGAAGAATCCTCTATTTCAGGTATTAATATAAATCAGATACTATTTATATAAAGAGGTTTGGTTCAAACACTCCCTCCCCAAGTTTAAATGTGAAAAACTGAACTCCAGCTTACACTACCAGCTCTTTGCATGGCACTGGCAGCGTAAAAGGGATCTTCTTTGCAATCTTCCCCAAAATCATGCAGAAAGATCATTACATCATTAACCCTCAAAGGGTTCATTACATCATTAAGCCTCAAAAGGTTCTTGGTTTCAACACGTGCATGACAGTAATATACTGATAGATTTTTACCAGGAATTTCAATTCCCCACAAAAAGACACCATAGACATCATGAAAGATCATTAAATATTCCCATCACCTTTCCAACAGCACAGTCATAGCCAACATTTTCATCCACATTGGGTTTGCATGTGCAGAACAAGACTCACTAAGTAGATTCTGGTGACTTGTGCAGATTTGTTAACACAGCATCCCTTGGTAAGTGGAGAAAGCCACCAAAACACACCAGTAAATTATTTGCTAGGATTATATTAAAAAATACCAAGCCTTGATGAATAATAAAAGAATACTAATGATTAATAGAAAAAGCAACCACAAATTAATGATTAGACAGGCAATCAAATCAACCACAAAATGGATCTGGTTCTAGATAAATGAAGTTATTTATCCATGATAGAAAAGACCCAGTAGGATAAGCTTCTGGAGGTCAGCAGTTGGACCACCATGATTTCTTTTACACCAGCTGGCTAAAAGGTTATATATGAGAAAGCACCATTGGATTTCAGAGTCTAGGTCTCATTTTCTTTTAGACTGAATCAGGTGGCAGATATCTAAACACCCTAAAAGCTCTTGGGCACATGACCAAGTTAGGAGCTGCTCTAGGCACACTAAGATGCAGACTGACACTGATTAAAAACTTTTGTTTTTTTTAAACTCTTAGTGAAAGTATGGTCAAATTTTTAAAGCATCTCAGAGACATGGAGGATTAAGTGATTTGTATTACCTTCAATGTATTTGAGTCTCTCTCAGAAGATGCATAAAGAACAGAACACTTAGTTTAGCTCACTCATTTTCACTTTTCTTCCAAACATGATTATTTTAGGATTGCCCATCTGGGCTAGCTTAAACTTCAGTGAATATTAGGCACAATTGTAGCTAAAAACACTAAAACTTTGAATAAGTATGGTGTTGCATCTTTCTCTTGATCAGGACAAACACAGGATAAGAAAATGAGCAATTCCTGGCCAATGAGATCTGGTCACAACCCATACCTCAGAGCATTCCTAGTACATTATAGCAAATACACACAATAACTGAAAATATTTGCAAAAAAAGAAAGGAAACCAAGACTATTTCCATTTCCTGGTTCCTGTTTCACTCTCCAGGAGGAGCTGGTTATTTATCTGAGTTGCTGGTCATCAGGATTCATAGACATTTTACAGCTCCTTAGTGTGTAAAAAAACTTAATGAGATGTGAAACCAGGTCAAGGATTTATCAACTGCTTATAGGGTAACCTTTCACCAGCCTCTCAACTTCACACCTTTTTTATATATATTATATATATTTATATTTGGCTTGCAGCAAAATAGGTCATGTTTAGTAAAGAGCACATTCTGAGTTTTGCCAAGTCAGTCATTGCACAGATTTCCACCCAAGCTGTTTCACTTGGGACAGGAACTCAGTGAGGGGACAACTGTACTGCTTGATGTAGATGGTGACTCCCTGTATGTCACATTCGCATTTTCCGAAACATCCCTTTGCACAGGATTTTTCTCCTGGGAAGTTGAGAAGCCTCAGAGAAAAAGGAAAACAATTATCTGATTTGCTTCTCCTGTGTTTTGCTCCTTTGGGATGTGTTTGGAGATTGTTTACCCACAGGTGATTGTTTCATTGGTTTCTGCTGTGAATTATTTTGACTCATTGACCAATCAGGGCCAAGCTGTGTCCAGACTATGGAAGGAGTCACAAGTTTTCATTATTATCTTTTTAGCCTTCTGTAAGTATCCTTTCTGTATTCTTTAGTATAGTTTAGTATAGCCTTCTTTTACATAATATCATAAATTAGCCTTCTGAGAACATGGAGTCAGATTCATCATTCCGTCCTATGTGTGGGGGCAACCCAAATACAATACCTGTATTCACTCCCTGAGGTTTCAGAATGTTCAGCTGGATGGGGGAAGAGAAGCAGCCCCACACTGCTGGCACTTTCCAGGCAGAGACATCAGAGGTTCAAAACCTACAGTGAAACTTCTTCAGCTCTATTAAAGTCATTGTTGGATGATATTGAAGGGCAAGACTGACTCCAGCCCTATGCACCACCAGAAAAATAACGTGTTGAAACCTCCCAAGGTGCTTTGACATCCTCTGCAGGTTTCAATGTCCCTTGTCTTTCAAGACTGAGACTCTGGCTGTGCCCTACAGCATCACTCAGGCAGGGAGTGGTGGCAAAGGTTGTCCCTTTGGGCCCACACAAACAGAGCCACATCACTGCAGCACAGGGAGGAAATGTCTGGAGCTGGGAGGCTCCAGACATTGAGAGATGGGGCATTTCAGCACTGCCACTGCAGACAAGGCGTTCACAGCAGTCAACTACCGAGCGTGTGTATTTAAGGACTCAGTAAATAACTACTCAGGGGTTGGTTTTTTCAAACATACCAATGGTATTTTCATCAAAAGACCCTTTCTACAGAAATAGATGAAGGAGAAAATAAATATTTATTCAGAGTGTGTTTCGGGGAAGCGTCACTGGCTGGTGTTTTATGGTAAATGATTACGGTGTTCTGGGACAAACAGACCTGGCAGGCCAGACTTACTGCTGTCCTTGAACTAGGACAGGTGCAGGAGGAATAGCCTGGGCCTTGTCTGCTCAGGCTCTGCTGAAGGAGAAGGGATTTTTCCATCCAGTCTGAGAATAGCACTTGAATGCCCAGAGTCACTAGAGCATATTGTCCCCCATCATTGTGACTCTCCCTTTGCCATCTCTTCCTGAACCTTCCCAAAGAGGTATTGGAAGTGATGGGTTCACCCTCACGTCCTCCAGAACTTCTGAGCTGCAGGGTCACACAAATATCCGGCTCTTCTTTTGAAATAAAAGCTGCAGACACATCTGTGCCTGCTATTCAGTTACATGTTCTAGGCCCCAACAGAATGACCTCTTAACAATATAGTCCAGAAAAGTTTCTGAGAAAGGAGAATAAAGTTGTTCTGAGGAGTAGGCCATAATCTTCTCATCTACAGAAGGTTTTTCCCTAGTTACTATTCCTATCTTCAGGCAGGAATTTAGGTGGTCTCTCTTTTAAGAACTTAGAAAATATCCTTCTAGCTCTGCAGTCAGCTGCTCTTTAGTCTGCCTGCAACATCAGATGCTGGGAAATGGCAGGAAAGGATGGATCCAGTTGAAGTAACACTCTGAAAGCTGTTCCTACCAGGACCTTTCTCACAATTGCTCACACAGCCTGGAACGGTATTAGTCTGAAGTGACTCGTGATGGCATCTAGTCAGTAAGGCTGGGGCCTTTTGTACAGGGACACAAGGCCATGCTGTGCCTCTCCTGACAGCAGGGAGACACACCACAACTGCTCCACATCCAGTGAGCAAGCAGAGACTCACTGCCAATGGTGCCAAAAGGGGCACTTGAACCAGCCAGCAACTCACTCTGTCTCAGGAAGGCACACAGCCAGCCAGCCTGGCACTTGCAGCAAGCTCTGGAGGCTGCAGTAATGCAAGGAACCCTCCACGTACATATTTTTGGTTGATCACAACAGCCAAATTTTGAGTTGTGTGTTAGGACTGGAGACCAGACTCCTGCATTGTAACCCCCTGTATAAAACAGGGGCTCCAAGGAGGTCAGATACCTGTAGAAATGTGTATGCTCTGGAGCTCAACATGCTGCTTGTGACCCATCCATTTTGGAGGTCTAACCCTTTGCAACTCCCTCTGGCACCCCAAGGACAGAGGCACTCTCTGTGTGGCTCAGCCCAAGCAGGTCACCTCATCCAGTGACAAGCACCTCATCCTGGTGGTGCCTCAGGTTTTGGATTTTATATATTTCAGATTCTGTTCTGCTTTAGTCTGGGCTTCATATTAAGGCATGGTGAGCTCTCTTCACAGAGCAGGGAGACAGAACAATTCCTTCCCTAGCTGGGGACCAAGGACAACCGATTCAGATCTCAAGCCCAAGAGCACAAACAGTGGTGGACTGAAGAGAGAAAAACAAGAAGGATGGGACTTCATGGACTGAAGCTGTAATCGGACAATTAACTCCAATATGCAAATGGACCAGAACTTATAAAAGTGTGAGACCCTGTCACCTGTTGTCCATTTTTGTGGCCATTTTGGGCTGTGCTGCCCAAGGTGGATCTATTAAAGCCTCTTAATAAATCCCTACTTTCTTTTTTAGCTCTGTCTAGTCTCTGTTCTAGGTCAGCCTTCACAAAGCATCACTGGAATAAGGCTCACAAGTTCCCCTGGGGACTAATAAAAAACACTGATCCAAGGAAAACACACTAAGATAGGCCTGGCCTCCCAATTTGGCTCATCTCACTTAACAGAGTGCTTGGTGAGTTACACAACTTCACTGTGAAGGATCACAAATGTTTATATCCAACAGATTTCCCAGCACTGGCAGTTAAAAGATGGCAGGACTCCTTTGCTCTCTAAGTGTCCAGCAAATAATCATGCAAGCCTCTGCCAGCTGACCTTTTAAGGCAGATTTGGACAAAATTCCTCCAAACTGTCCATAATAAATTGTTATTTTACCAAGAAGCATCCTGAAATCACTTACACCAGTAAGAAAGAAACCCACAAGGCAGTGGGCATCAGATGTCAGCCTACTCATTCCATGATGGGATCTTTATAATGTATGCACAAGTCTCTCATAGCTGAGCTGAAGTCAGCTACTGCACAGTAGCATCTGCCCACAAGCCAGGTTTAAATCTAAACTAAATCTAATTGGGAAACCAACTTGATTTGATCCTGGGATAGGTAAGAAGCTGGGTTATGCACTCAAGAGTAGCAGGGGCAAAAGGGATGTTCAGGTGGCAAACAAGACCAGCAGATCCTAATACCAGATTTTCTGAGGATAGAAGGTCACTAGTGACTGTTTCATGTGCTGTACAACACAAAGCCTTCACTCCCATGTTACACTTTGCCATGTGGTTCTTGCATTTACAAACTGCCCTGAATTAACACACCAAATGGAGTTCGAGTTTCCCTGGGAAACAGAGCAAATCTGCTCAGAAGAGCATTTCTGGGAAATGTGGACAAACACTGGGCCAAAGCCTCTGCTGGCCCAACTCCACTGAAATCAGAGCAGCAGCAGATAATTCAGCCATACATTCTTAGAGCGTCACTGCTCAAAAATCTCTCCCAGATGGGAACAAAGAAACAAACAAGAGATATTCTCATTAAGAAGAAATTAGAGAAATTTATTTAATCAGAGATAGAAACATTCAACTCCTACCTCTCACTATATCAAGAGTTTCCCAAATGACCATCCATTGACACTACAGAACCTCTGAACTTCAGAGGAACCACGAAAGAGAAACAAACAGAAATGAAAGGGAGGTGCTGTTAAGGGGAAAACAATAAATTGTTTTTCTCAAAGCTAATATTCCTTTTTAGGAGACCAAATTGATCATTGTTTCACTCAACACAGCAAACACAAGATCTATAAAAAAGGATTTTGAAAGCAAGTAGAAATTGCTTAATATTCTCAAACTGGCATAACTGAAAGAAACAAAACACTTTAAAATTAGTGCTGCCATTTAGAACACCACAATCTTTCAGTCAAAGGGCAACAAATAACCACATGAGTCCTGCTAATCTTTCTGATACCATCAAAAAGGAGGGCTTCAATTCATCTTCCCTGTCCCAGCAGCTCCTCTCCTTCCAGAGAAGGTGCTGTCATTCACAGGAAGGGAAGCAGGACATTCCTGCCACCACCATGGGTGTTTGCAAGACTTGGCTCATGCCTCAAATGAGTGGTACCACAACTTTGTGGCTGATTTACACTTCTGTAATTAAATCACAATTCACCTCAGGGAGAAAGTGCATAATATTCAACCAGGTAAAATTTCCCCAAGACCTGTAAAATCTTCACACACCTGCCAAGTCGTGGAGTAAATGCTCACAGCACTTAGGGGAAACCAACCTGTCCCTTACCTCATGAAAATGAAGGAAGGAGAACAGAAAATATTCCAGCATCCACAAACCAGTGGATAGAGAAGTTTGTCTTCCCAAACCAGTGTCCACAAAACCTCCAGCACTCTGACAACATCCTCATTAAAGGAAGCTAATTCCCTGCCACTGGTACATGCTAAGGCAGGCCAGTAGCAACAAGAATTAGGATGCTTTAGCAGGTTTGAAATGGCCAAAAAATATGCTGAAGTGTTAATTTTTATGTTTGCTATATCACCAACACGCAGAATATTCTCTCCTGCAGAGCAGTGCACCAGATGTGCTCAAACTGTGCATTGCTCCCATTAAAGAGCATCATCCCTGCACTTTGAGAGACATTGAACAGATCTGAGTGGATCTGAGGCTGGAGATGTCCTGAGGTATCTCAGATTCCAGGCTGCACAATGGCTTCTGGCTGCAGCCATCAGGTTTTGCTGGAAGACCCATGGATTATGACACCTCATCCTTCAAATGAGGGTGATCTTTCAAAGGAAAGGGCTCCAGACACACATGCAACTGGAAACAGAATGTCATCACAGGGAAGAGATGTAGGCTGAGAATATCCAGCCAAAAGATTTGAGCTCATTTCACCCTAAGTTCTGAATCCTTTGGTGCCTTTCAAAGCTTTTACAATACCAATGTTTTTGGTACTGATTTGGGTTCTGGTTTTACTTTGTTTTTTCAGCACCTGAATTCAGTTCCAGTTCGAGTATTACAGCTCTAAAAATTCCCCTTCAAGATACCACTAAACGTTGTCTCAAAAAAAAAGCTGACCTCTCAAAAAAATACAATAATAATAATAAAAATAGAGGTTTCATTAGCTATGTGGGTACCTTAGCACTGCAACAGAGAGGGGCATTTGCCTTTCTATAGTTCCAAGCAACACTTCCTTCCCCCTCTGTACTTGGTGGGACAGATCTCCCTTTCCTCCCTTTCAAGCACAGATTTGCTGCCATAGGAATTAATCACCAGAGTCTCATAGTGGTTATCAAGTTTATATATAAGTGATGATGGAACATGGACAGTTTCTAACACCTGCTATTCATTGTGTATTATTCTCCACCTTCTGATTTAATGAGCGTTTGTGACAGCTCAGTCAGCTCCTGCTGAGACACTTGCACTGCCCCTCACTTTATCTATCAGCTCCTGTGAGGCAGCAAAGCAGCTGGACACAGAAAAATATCCACTTGTCAGTCCTTGCATTTCTCAAGTGTTATGTGAGGCTTCATTATAAACCTTGGAGGTAATTAGAGATTTGATTAATCTGTCAAATATGAGCTACATAAGCAGTTCATACTCTCTCTCTTGAAAATTAACCATAAGTTCTTATTTTTCTATCAAGAAATATTTGGGAAGGAAAAGTAGGGCAATCTATTCTGCTGGAATGATGAGATTAAAAAAGTTTTATTTGTCCCTAAGATAGAAGAAAGAGCTATTAAAATAAACCAAATATTATTAAGGGCTAAGATTTTTACTGCTAAGTACGTTTGTTCTTATCCCAGTTGTGGAAAACAACAACTTGCCTCTTCTAGCAAGCAGTGAAATTCCAGCAATAGAAGCCAAAAGAAGTGAATGAATTCAGCTAAACCTGGCTCCCCAAAGCTGGTTTTGTTCCACATCTGTCTGGATTTCTCAAGGAAGCCTCTGACCCCACAGTACATCCAATACCATGCAATAGCTTCCTTCCCATTTGAAATTGGGAGCACTCATATTTGGACATAGGGTAACCAAGGTGAGATTGAATTCCTCAATTCAGAGTTAAGCTACCCGATGGCACCATTATGTATTTTTTTTTTTTCAGTTTCAAAATACTGCCTGCATCATCTACCACATAAGAAAATCACTTTCTCCTGCTACAGCAGTTTTTACCCCTGAGAAGCAGCCTTCTATTTACAATACAGATAGAACTGAGCACTAAATAAATTTATTTTTGTACTGTTCTCTTGGATAACTGGGCTTTTTTTTAGAATTTTGTTGGTTTGTTTTGTTGTTACATGAAGTACACCTGCTCTGGAGAGATGTGTCAGGAAGTTTCACCCTGCTGAAGTCCTTTATTCTGACATTTGAACTGGAGATATCAAGATCTCCCAAGTAAGTTTTATTTCAAATCCATCTTACCTAGCAATCAAAGTTTGGAGGTTTTCACTGTTTGTCTGCTTTTTCTGAAAGAGTAGAATTCAGCCCAAAACCAGAAAAATAAGAAGAGCTAAAATCCCAAGCTCATCTTTAGGCTGGCACTGCAGTCTGAGACATCTGACATTACTAAGAACAGCCAAGCTGAACTCCAACCTCTCAGCCACATCTTACCAAAACTGAAATCAAAAGTATTGAGAGGTGATGCCTCTCTGGAAACTTCTCCCAAAAAAAATGATCTGGTTTCAGAGACTCTAGCTCTGTCTTTAAAGTATTTTATTAATTTTTTCCTATTAATGCTTTGACATATATGATCCCAATTCACATCTTGGGCACTCTGCAGTTGAGTTTTTTTGGGGTTTTTTGGATAATTCTCAACCTAAGGGCTTTGCAAGCAGATGGGTAGAAAGAAACATGTTCCTGACAGCCAGATGAGATCATCCTGTGTCATGTGTGATCTCTCACCCTCCCAGATTCAGACAATACCCTATAGACTTTGAATGTATCCATGTGGTGCAAGTGTGTATCACAACAGTTCTCAGAAATGGGGGAATCTGGAACATCTCCTCTTTTCTTGCACTCAAACTGTTCATATCTTGTTGAAAAAGGACATTGTGAGGAGAGACATGCTGCTCTGCAAGACAAGGGGGTAGGCAACAGCTGCATGGTATCCCTGCAAATCCAAACATTTAGGAACAGCTTAACCCAAAGTAAGTCATGGCTGTCAGTGCATTTTGAGATGCCAGACTGGAGCAAAGTCTCTGCCATCCTTCCTCAGCCTGTTTTATCAACACCTGGTACAATTTGCTGTCAAAGATGAAGCTGCCAGTGCCAGGATGGTGTGGGAGGGGTACAACCCAGCACTGCTCCTTTTCCATGCCCCAGGGCTATCCAGCCCACCCTGGCACTGCCACAGCTTTCTCTGCATGAAGCACAGCTCAGCAGCCACTCTGCCAGCATCCACTGAAAAGGAATGCTAATTTCCTCCTTAATTCAGAGCTAAGCATCACCCAGGGATTTATTGGTACAGAAGTGCTGTAAATAAAGACTACATGCTCCAAATATGGCAATAATTTTTCTACCATGAGTGCTGCAGAAAAAGGAGTCTTGCCTGTAATATATTGGTTAAATACATATAAACACCACAAATATTAATACAAGAAGTGTAGTGCAGAAGAGGACTTAGAGCCAGCTCAGAAGCACAGGGAGAGAACCCAGGGGTGTAGAGCCACCAAGCCACCCTCTTGAAGTTTGATTATTTAGTTATTAGTTAGGTGGATGCTGCTTTGGACATGACCCCAGGATGGAACTGACCTTCATATTTAAGAGAAGTCAAGTGTTTTTAAGAGCATTCAAAAAATAATAAAAGCAGATGAGCATCCAGCATGAAACATTTCAACTGTCCCCAGGTATGCACAGAAGCATCTTCATGTCTGATTAGCCTGGAAATCTAAAAATCTGATCTTCAGCTTCAACTGCAGCTTTTCCTCAGCTTGGACCATTTACAAAAACTCTCCCTAGTGGGGAATTCCCAGGTATCCTTTAAGCAGGAGATTACAGTTCACAGCTAAGTTGCTCCACATATGTTGAGTAATATTCAAAACTCACATTTAAAGAGTGATCAGGTATCAGCAATTTGATTATTTGATAATTATACAGAGTTCTAGAACAGAGCTTGCTTTTGGGATTTAAGCACCTGATAAAAGAGACAGTCTATCATATCTAAAGAGAAACATTTGGAGATTGGGGAAGAAAAACAACAAGTTTAGGAATGGGACAAGGATGGCTTTCTGCAGAAAATCCAAGTGTTCAAGAGAAACACTGGCAGGCAGAAAGCAAGCAGAAATGTGTGGAACAGATGAAACTACGTGTGGATTTACCAGTCTCCTAAGATCATCCCTACTGGAAATTCACTGCTCATCTGCAAGAACAAGGGATTATTTGACCATAGCTGGATAGAAATCAAAACCCTCAGGAACATGGTCTAAAAAGCAGGACAACATCACTCTTGATATTTTTCTATTTTGCTCCTTACATAACAACAGTAGGAAGACTGGACCCACTGTGTCTTTGGACTTCTTATGGAATACACAGATTATTGTGCAAGTGTTTGGAGCTGGAGAAAAGCCTGTAACAGCTGGAATCCTATTGAATGACAATGGAAGGAACAGCCTGATCTATGAAATAAAGATGAGAAACAGCACAAGGTCTCAGAGAAGGGCACTGAAAGCTTGTGAGACACCACAAAAGCGATCTCAGGAGAGGTGCCCAGGTGAAGGTGCAGCCCTGGAAGCAGCAGGGTGGCAGGAGCTGGCTGGGTTTGAACAGGCAGCTCTAGGAGAGGCTGCCAGTGGTGTGGGGTTTGCCTTCCACCAGCAACTTTCTCACAGCTGTACGGGAAAATAAGAAAAACCCCAAATTTCACTTAAAATGTCTCTAGCTCTTTATGAGAATCGTGCTTTTTTCCTAACAAAGACAAGCAGAATTTATGTACTTTTCTTCATAGCAAAGCAATAGTACAAGGCTTTACATAAGTGTTTAGATAAATGTTTGTTAGTCTTACAGTCATAAGTGATGACTAAACCCAGATGAGAAGTCTTGGCAGAGAGCAGCAGCCAGGATTGAAGGACTGTTTTACCAAAAAGACAATAATAAGCATTTTTGTTTGCTTTAGTTCAGTGGATAAGGCATTCAGGGACATTTGAAATCTTAGTTCAGATCCCTGCTCTACTTTGCTGTGCCCAACACATTAGGCTCATCTGGAGGATTGTCAATTCTGATATTGATCTTGTTATAAGCTTCTAAAGGAGGACCTTAACTGAGGTGGTTTGGGATAAGCTTTTCATCAAAATATAGATGTTTGTGGTGAAGTTTTGTGCTGGGGAGGCTTTGCTCCAAAAATATCGTTTATCCCTCAGAAAAGAAAAAGAGTTGCCACATTGATCACCCAGGGGCTAGAAAACAAATCTGTGTAAAGGGTAAATTATCCAAGAAATCAAATTATCTTCTAGATCATACAAATAGATACCCCCTTTTCTATTTAAATCATTGGTTAAAGGTAGAAAATTATGGATATTTGACACACAGAGAAGTAACAAGAATAGCTGAGACCTGCATGGTTATGGATGCTGTGCCATAGTGCAGCAAGTCACAACAGTTATTTTGATTTCTACTTTTCCAAAGTGTTCTTTTCAGGCAGGAAATCAATGGTTTTCATAAGTGAAAAGCTGAAAAAAAGTTCTTCAAATGCTTCATTTTAGTTACAAAACTGCATCCTACCTGATCTGAACAAAAACCAGGTGAATCCAGATTCCTGATTTGGAATGAATATTGTCATAAATCCATAGTGTCCATCACAGCATGTTTGGGAGAAAATTTACTGCTCTTACACATAGTTTTGACAATGATCTTACAGCATTTTCTTGAAGATGCCCTCTCAGACCAAGTTTTTGGGGTTTTGTGTTTTTAAGGCTTTTGTTTTTTAAAATTCCAGGAATTTCAAAGCAGCAGGTATTTCCACATGAAAAATCCTCACTGTTGACTGCCAAAATCAAACACTGAATCCCACAAACGCCAGATAAAACCATGGATGCCACAACATTCCCTCCAAGCCTTTCCCACTGTCTAGCTGAAAAACCACAGCTTGCAGAGAAACTAAACTCAGTGAGGTGGGTGTCTTATTTTAAGCCTCAAATGCACAGTAAAAAAACCCCTTTTACTTATGTTTATTTATAATGACATTGATCAGACCAGCATTGGGGATATGTATAAATTCCACACTATCATAGGTAAAATAGCATCCAAGATCAAATAATAAAACCTGGGATATGGTTTTGAACATAGAGAGTTGATTTAAAGCTGCACAACCCCACAGCCACACCATTTTCTGAGGCACATATTAAATTCTACAAACCCAATTTGTCTTTGTCTTAAAGTGCATGCTCTTAATTATGCTCCCGTTCAAAAAATCTCATTAGTGCTTTGTGAAATGTGTGCATTGCAAATGGAAAAATTAGGGGAAAGAGACATTAAATGTAAGACCAAAGAAAAGGTTTTCTCATGAATAGTTAAACTGACTGCATTTAGTTTGCTTTTCTGTTTGTGTGTTTTTCACTTAGCAACAAGGGGAAAAACAGCCTTTTAACCATAAGAAACCATAACTGTAAGAGCATAAAAATTGACATAGAAAATAGGTTACCTGAAACTACCTACAACAAATCACTTACACTGTTTAGGCTATAATTGAAGATATTCCTCTAACTTTGAAAGAACTCAGATTTGTGTAATGACAAACAAACATTTAGAATTGTATTTTAAAGACATTCTTCCCAGAAAGCTTTACATGTGGAACCCATTCAAATCCTAGGAAAACCCTGAGGACTTTTATTCAGTCTATTTCCAACTCAGTGAGATTATTCATTTATTTAAAATTAGTCACCAGTTTATGTATTTGCAGAAGTGAGTGTGCATGAAAGATTTCTTACATCCCACTGAAATGCAGACATCTCTGCAGCAAGACAAAGCTGTTCACAAGCTCTACACCACAGAAGAAATAAAGCCATCAGCTTCAAGGAAGGCAGAACACAACAGCCTAAATTAAAACTTCACCAGGACTAGACTTTACATCATTTCTCCAGGCAAAAAGCACAACACAAGCTATTCAGCAATATGTTCACAAGTCAAAACTTTGCCTCTGCATCTCAGATGTGGTTTATCTTAATTTAGCAAACCCCAGAGGAGAGTGCCACTGATTCGACTGCTATTAGCATCACCTGTATGGGATGAGATAGTGCACTGCAAACCTGGGAGGGGAAGGTGCTCAAACATTTCCCAACCCAGGGGCTGCAGAATTTCTGAGCAGCTGGAGGAGATAAGTTTTACTAAAGTACTAGCATACAGGGGACAGAAAAAAATACCCCTCTGAACCTGCTATCATGCTGTAAATCTCAGGCTGGGAATGATTGCCATGGCCTGTTAGGCAGGTCTCACACAGCCCTAAAGTCTCCCAACACCTCATCACAGACTGGTGTGATGAAAAGCTCCAAGGCAGTCCTGGGCTCTGCTTTCCACAAACATATTCCAAACAAATATTTGTTGGCAGTAAACCACCATGGAAAACATGCACACCTTTGCACCTTCCAGCATGGCCTGGAAATTAATGACCCATGAGTTGGCAGCACACCTTCTTCCTTGAGGTTGGAAGAACTCAAGTAAACCACGATAGCAAAGTGCAAAACAGGGTTTTAACAAGAGACTTCCCAGAGCATGGAGATCTCCAGCAAATCCCTTTTTCTTAATCTCCTTTACTGTGTAACCAGCTGCTGTTTGGGAGCTTTCTGAGGAAGCTCTTATCAGGTGTGGGAAATCAAGGGTCAGAAAAAGAGCTGGGCCCTGCTTGAGCCTCTCCCAGGTTTTCTTTCCTCCATCACCGTGCTAATCTCAGCCTGAACATTGCCCACAGGTAAGAGCCAAGCCCCCCTGCAGTTAGGAGAACAAAAAGGCAAAGAGGATTATGATCTTGAAGCAAGGTGGAATTTGCTGCAGTGGCTTGAAGAGTCAGTATGGCTTTACAGGACCAGCCATATGATTTAGCTGACATAGGGATGGGGTTGTCCCTGCCCTTTTTGCTGTACAAACTTCAGCAGCTCTGGGAACCTTGCAGCATCACCAGGACTTTGGCTGCTCTTAAAAACCTTGACTGAGCAACACTTCAGGCTGCAAGCAAGTTGTGTACACCCAGCATTAAGCAGGTTCTCCAGCATTTAAGACATACCTGCAGGAGCTGTTTGTAGAGTCAGAAGAGACTAGCAGGTGCAGCTGTACTGTCCCTGCTCCTGGGCAGCATCTTATCAACAAAGCACCTTTTTTGCAGGATTTGTGGAACAATAATTTCCTCCCACAGCCTATGGCAGCTTTGTGTAAGCAGTTCTGCACACTGAGCTACACTATCAGTCTTGGAGGAGATGCATTACCACAGAAATATGTTTCCTTTTAGCAAACTCAGTGTCTCTTGTCCAATTTCAGAGTGGAAATAGCTGCTTTCATTCTGTATTTTCAGTTTGACTCCAGCCCACAATTAAACTGCGTGTAGATTTGAGCTGTACATGTTTATTGGAAGTGGCAGGCTCTGAAGGACTGGTGTGCCTCCAAATTTGGGAAATAACCACACCCACTGCATCCTGCCACATCCCGGGGCACCTTGGAACCAAGTGTCACCAGCCCCTCTAACCTAGAGCAGCCTCACACTGTTTGGGCAAGCCTACAACCATCAGTGGTACCTGTGAGGATCAAGGGGACATCAGCAGACAGGATCAGCTGATCCAGAATGCTGGAGTTCACATTTCCTGGAGGGTTCTTGCTCAAAAAGCTGACTGCATCTTTGGCTTAGGTCAAACAACAGCCTGATCCCTACTGATGTCCTGCTGCCTGTGGTACACACACAGAGCACTGCTTTCAGTCCTTTTGGAAGCTACATCCATCTCATTCCCTCTACTGCACACTGGAAACAATCCCATCAAGGAGGAATTCAGGACAGGGAGGTAAAGAGGTAACAGCATGAGCACAGGGTCTGCAGGCTTCAGCCACAGTCTCTTTGGGGTTAATTTGTGACCTAGAGAACAGAAGGAATGGGATGAGTTGCAGACATCTTTTATGAAAAATCCTTTCTTTAGGATTTTTCCTCTTGAGAAGCTGAGAGACCTCAAGAACAAAATATAAACATTGATTATTTGCTGCTGTGGAATGCAACAGGTGGATCTGTGATTGGCCCATCTTGGATGTTTGTAATTAATAGCCAATCACAGTCCAGCTGGCTCAGACAGAGAGCCAAGCCACAAACCTTTGTTATCATTCTATTTTTAGCTAGCTTTCTGATGAAACCTTTTCTTCTATTCTTTTAGTATAGTTTTAATGTAATACATATCATAAAATAATAAATCAAGCCTTCTGAAACATGGAGTCAGATCTTCATCTCTTCCCTCATCCTAAGACCCCTGTGAACACCATCACAGGGATGTAAATCCTGGATGTCCTATGAAGGCATCAGCACTCGATGCAATGGAAAATGATACAAGGCTGCTTCATGAGTGCTTGGGCTTCCAGCAGTCAGAGGTAGAGGCAAGCCTCAGATGCATTTAAATAAAGCCTTTTATGTTCTAAGTTTTAGAACAGATAAGTGTAGAACATTTACTTCTTAAATGTTCTAAATCCTGTGTTTAATTCTAAGCTTTGGTTTACAGGCCCAAAGGTCTGAGAATTCCTTGCATTTTGAATTCCAACATCTCCCCCTTCTTTTTGCACCAAGAACACTCCTTTGGTGGCTTTGTCAATCATCTTTTTATGCATTGGAGCAGGCAAGGCACAGCCATAAGTACAACTATGATGACAAAGCTTCGCCTGCAGTAGGACTGAACAATTTATTTCAATGGGAATATAACTAAATTCATCCGTAAATTAGCTATAGTCTGAGGTTCTCACATAGCCACAAAGCCACAAGCAGTTTAAGAACAAGGCCTGAGCAGAAAGTATCTTGTTTGGACAGACAGACAGAGCACCAATATGACCCTACTGCTGCTGACTAAACCTTTTCATTACAAAACACAGGCTCAAGTACATGCAGGAGCAGGTTTTTAGCATGAAACATGGAACTCAAAAATCAACTGTGCACATGTATAGGAGATATTGGAGAGAGAACTGGCAGGATGACTCAGAGGTGGTTTGAAAAACACTTCCAGGACTTGCTTTTAACAAGGCTGACAACCTTCTGGTTTCTTAAATGATTGCATAGAGAGCTTTGAAGAAACAAAGAACACTGTAAAAACACATCACAGAGCTAAGTAAACACTCCACCCTAATAGGAAGTCTCTCCCCCCGCTCTGATCAGACATTTTTGTGTGTTTTCAAGGCTGAATTTCAGATCCAACCTCAGAAGTTCCATTCTAATGGCTATTGGACAAATCCCCAGTACCATGCAGTGAGGAACCTTATTCCAAGCAGTGTCGTCACAACAAAAATAAATTCAGTTCTCTGGCTTTATGTTGGGTTTCCTGAGTGACATATCTTGGTTGTAAGGTACACAGGAAAATTCAACTCAAGCTAGTTACAAACAACAACTTAAAAGCCATTAAAAACTCCAAACTGAAAACAAAGCTTCAAAAGTCAGCATCAGACTTACACTGATTTTAATCCTCAGGGGTTTGTGACAAACTCAGACCAACACCATACATGAGCAGCTGCTTCTAAAGTCTGGTGCAAAATACATCAGTCTTAGAACAACTAAAGCATTCAACCCCCTCTTTATTTTGTATTAAAAGAAACATAGGCATGATGTGCCATGCTTTTCTTCACTGAGATCCTCCTGGAATGCCAGTGAAGATTTTGGCCTTCATACCGTTGAACATTTCTTAGTGCTGCTCAAGCCCTTCTGCACATTTCTGCCTGGGATTGTGCCTACCACTCAATTCCACTGCCAGGCTTGCACCAGGTCTCAGGGCTCAATTCATGTCCAAACCCAGAGTTAACTGCTCTAAAGTGAGAGGGGAGGATCCACTTATAACTAAAATAGCCAGAGATATTTTTCCCCCAAAAAAGTGGCTAAGAGAAGATACTTTAGTACAATTAAGAGAAGATATTTTGGTACAATTACTACAGGGATAAGGAGCCATAGTCCCATAGCAGTCCTCAGATAACTTCCTCACCTCAAATATTTAGCCATGTCCAGAGCAGAATGTGAACCAAAACATTTGGACATCAAAAGAGTGCTGGATTGGAATGTTTTCTCCATTTGTGCATTTGGAATAGGCAAGATTACTTTTGGCTTGTTGAGTATGAGAAAGTTCCTTTTCAACACTTTTCCAAGAGAAAATAGGAGCAAAACACACCTTCATGCAAGAAATATTTGCTTCCAGAACATTATGGCAGTTGTTGGTAGAGGCTGTGAAAAACTGGATGACCATTAGTTCTCCTAAAAGCAAGATCAAACTTCAAATTTTCTGAAAAGGTCCATCCTCAATAATTGGTGCAATTGTTTTTTGTTCAATTGTTTTTCAGTTATTGTATGATCTCAGTACACATGCTTGAAAGTACAACCCTGAAGGCTTCAAAGACTGAAAAATTAGGAAGTGACTTTCCACTGGTTTAGCCAGTGGACCAGTATGAGCTGTCTGAACATTACCATAACAAACCACCATTACACCACTTAAAAATAATATTTGTCTACTGAAGTTGTCTGTTACAAAGTCATCAACTTTGAGCAGTTTAAAAAAAGGCACTAAATTATAGGGTGGAAGTGCCTAAACACAGTTTTATTTGCAGGGAATTTGCAGGACAGCTTTGCTCTTTTATCAGGAGCTGGCAGACAAGGATTTCACATGTTTTTAAGATCCTGGCCTGATCCAAACACTACCAAACTTTGCCATTTACTGACATTCAGTGCACTCAGACATTTACCTCTAATCTTGCAGGAGTAGTCCCATCAGCCCTGGTCCCAGTGGGACTGGTTTGTTTTGGTGACCCAAACACTCAGAGCCAGCCAAGTGCCATTAGTCTGGATGTGGGGAAACATCTTATTGCAGGACTGGCATCAGCACCTACTCCACCCTCCTGACAGCACCCAGAGCCAGGGCAAAATGAGGTAGGAAATGCTGTTTCTAGGCAAGTATCACTAGGAATGCATCCAATCTTATTTTCTCAGCCCAAACCCAAAGTTTTAGGGATGATTGGATAGGCACTGACTTACAAAGCAAGAATTCTCAAGCGTGTTCCGGGGCCACCACATACCTTGTGATCTAGGACAAATTATCTTTGCTCCCTCTGCCTCAGAAGATTTCTTATCTACTTTGAGCTCCTTTGGAGAAGCCAAGGACAGGGAAGGAAGGATACAGCTCCTGGTTTATTCATAATGACCCAGAGGTACAGGATTCTTCTCACATTGTGACTAACACCAGTAAGATGTATCAGTATTCCCCCCCCCCCCCCCCCCCCCATTAAATCTGCAAAGCCCAACATCATCAAGAAAGCTTTAAGTGAAAAATGTAAAGTAAATTTCACTCCTCTCAGCATGTGCCAATCCCTGTGCATCACAGAACTCTCACATTAACTTGCCCAAAGAGGAAGAAGCCTTTCAGTGAAGAGAAGCAGAGAGCAGAGCTGGCCAAGGAGACAGACACATAGTACAGAATATTTTAAGTCAGGGAATTAACTCCTCAGTGCTGACTGCAGTATTTTGAGGGCAGCAGGAGGCTGGTTTGCAAGGCCAGGCTCTCACCTCTCCTGCCATGCTCCAGTGATGTGTCAGCAGGCTGATTTTTAGTCAACACAGCTGAAATGTTTCTTTTTTGCTGTCCACACTCATGATGCTCTGGAGCAGAGTCACAGTCAGCTGCTCTGGGATGAGGCAACAGCCTCCAGCTCATCCTACAGCTGGAGAAGGGAGCAGTCACAGCTTCCCCTGGGGCATTCCCAACAGGTTGGAGAGCACAGCTCCTGGGACACAAATGGCACATGTGGATGTGCTCAGCAATCATGGACAGCAACGCCTGCTCAGCCTGGAGGTTTCTCTTCAAGTGCCTTCCCTTTCTGCTCACCTTTGTGGCTTCCCTCACAGGCAGACTTGACTAAAAAAGCCCCCATGGGACCTCCTCCCTCCATAACCCCACTGGAGCAGCAACTTAAATCAATTCCTTCTATAGATGTGTTCTTCACCCAACTCTTAAACACACCCTCCCAACTTCAGACACACAGGAGCTCAGCTGATTCCTGACCCTAGCATTGACACTTGGAATTGGCACACAGTCATTGATCCAGGAATTAATTCCTGGAAGTCACATTCTTGGAAGCAGATGTTTAACACAGGCTCGGCATTTCCCCTACCCTGCCATTCAAAGTTTCCTTCTGTGTGTTGAGCATGGTCAAAACTCCCAACTGGAGATTTCAATTTTACTGGAAACCTCCAAGTTAATTTTCGTCCCAAATTAGAGTAGTTTTCTGTTTCAACAATTAAATGACCAACTCAGGAAAATGTCTGCTGGAGAAAAAAAAAAAATCATTCTATTTCAATAAAATTGAGGAGGTTTGTTCAAACAATGGTGTTTTGAAGCTTGATAATACAGTAACTCAACATATTCCCAGTGAAAGCATTATTGTGAAAGGAAATCCTTCATCTTTGTTTGCTTACATGACAGAGCTACACCGATGCCAGCATTTTACCATCAAAGTTTTGGATTTGTTAAAATAAATTTGTTTTGTGTGGAAGCTTTCTGTCAGAAGGCGTCCTACCACGTGTGCTCTCCTGAGCTGTCAGCACAAGGCTCTGTGGGGCAGTGGGCTCTGGGAAGGGGAGTCAGGAGGTTTGCAGACAGGACTCCCAAAAATCAGCACCTCCCCACTGCTGAGAGACCATTGTTTGTGTGTCAATAAATGTTCAGCAGCACAAGCTTTGTATTCCTCACACTGACCCCAGCTCCCCACTTAGTACTTCAGCTCTGTTTTTGCATGGTTTCCTCACCTCGGTGATTTCTGATCAATAACCAAGCAGAAAAAAATAACTCAAAGTTTATAAATACATCATTTATAAAGCTTCTCATCTCAAGTTTCTCCTAGCCATGCCTCAGGGTGGTAATTATCCAGGCAACATCTCTACTGAAGACACCAACTTGCTGCCCTGCAGGCTTCAGCCAGGTAAGAAGAATGCTCTACGTATCCATAAATCATATTTCTATCCAGGCTTTTGAGAGAGATACATAACATTTAATAAATGGTTGCCTTTTGGTAACTTAGGACTAGAACCTTAAAATATTTATGTTCAAAGTGATGGCAGATACTGCTCTTCTATACTTGTATTTATCATTAAATACTTCAAAGAGGTAGATCTCAGATGTATGCAAAGGAATTAACTGCACTGATAACTTTCCAATGAGTGGAAATTGTGTTTGTTCAAAAGTAGCCTTCATATTCCAGCTGCAGAATCAGCAAGTAAGCCAGAAAAAAAAAAAAAATCAAAGCAAAAAACTAAAGAGATAGCCAAGAAAGGAGAAATAGATATAGGAGCAGTAATGTTGAGATTGGGAGGATTCAGCTAGTGGAGGAAAATGAGGAGTATTGGGTCACAGTCTGCAGCTTTTCTGCCTCTGCCATGGGTGTGGTGCAAGGACAATGCATTTCAGCCACAGTTTGGAAAATGAGAAATATTCTGCCTGGCTGTAAAGCCAGAGGCAGCTGTAGGGAGCAGGGATAATGTGTGGATGACCATGGCCCAATCTCCCAATGATCTCCTGATAGGGAGATTTTAGTTTGCCATCACTGCAGAAATAGCACAAGCTCCAATTCTGTTGTTCCAGCTACTGCCTGCACTCACAGCACTCCAAAACTGACTCTCAACACAGACTGGGCTCCCAGCTAGTTAAAAAAAGGAATAATACTGAATTCTACCAAGCTTGTAACCTCCCCAAGGTTCTAAACACCCCAAGGTGAGCTGAACACTGCTTTCAAAAGCTTGAAGCTGATAACCCACCCCACCACCTGGCAGCAGGTCAAAGAATGCATTTCACCATGGGTGAAGCCCAAAGACACTGATGGCTGCAGCTGAGTGCTGCACAAGCATCCAGAATTGCCTGGGCTGGAATAAAAGTACCAATATGGCATTTCAGCTTAAATGGGTGAAACTCAGCATGACAATGTCTCACACTTCACTTCCTGTTGAGCCCTTAAGATCCAGCCTTGCCAGAGCTGTAGAAGTCAGGATCAAGGCAGGGTGAGGCCATAAATCTCCATGAGGGATCCTAGAACTTCACAATACATAGAAGGTATTAGAATTGGTGATTTGGTTTATTTCTTGCCCAAAATCTATCAGTCCTGGGATAAATTTCCCACCAGCTTGTATGACAACAACCACAGAAAAACACAACATCATAAACAGTCAGGAACTTGGACAAGACTGCAGCACAGCTCCTTGTTCACAGATAACCCAGATGGGAATTACCCAGCTCATCTCTAAGAAATTATTTACAAATACTGCCCATCATTTATTTAATTTTACCAGATATAGCTCCCCAAAATGCAATGAACAACAAGAATGAGAAGAAAGAGTGGTTTGCACTGGGACTTCACTCTGTCTGTTCCTCAGGCACCAAAAGCATACAAGATAGGTGGGCCTGTGAGTGGAAGACAGAAGAAATAGAGGATTCCTCAAAGCCTTAACTGCTCCTGCTGCTCTCTGTGCCACCCTCCACAAACAAGCCAGTCTTTGTCCCAGCCTGGACTTCTGTGCTTTGCTCAAAAAGGGAAGTATCACTCTGTCTAGACCTCATAACAAAAGCACTTTCAGTGGTTTCTGCTGAAATATTAACACTTCTCCATATAAGAAAACCAGACTTTCACCATTTGCTTACGAGAACAAAGGACGGAGCTTAATTTTTTTTTAACCACTAGAATTGGGATAGTTGACAAAATATGGTAAACTCCTATTTATACTCCACACTTGTGTTTCAAATAAACTTATTTCATTGTCATGAAGGCCACAAACCGAAAAATTTTTTTCATGACAAAGAAATAAACTTCATTTTTCTTATTTAATAACAGCAAGTTTTCAAGCACCATGAGAAATAACTCCATTACCTTGGGAAAAGGCAAGGAAAAACCCCCCAATATTTATAAAGCTCTTTCTCAGGAACATCATGGGCAATGCTTCTGGTGAATCAGTATCTCCATGGTCAATCATTGATCATCCATTTGCTCATTTCCCACACACAAGGACATGCTGTCTTCAGGCTTCTGTACCATGAATGGGCTCAGCTTCTCCACATGAAAACATAGAGAGATGATTCTGAATTCCTGTATTTATACAGCTTTTTTGGCTCTTTTGCACATGAGCACCAAGAATAGCTGTCTTACCTCCAGAACTCATGGAACTACACTGCAAAATCCCATAAAGACTACCCAAAACTTGATGAAAGGCATTACCTGCTAAAAGC
Organism: Agelaius tricolor; assembly: GCF_023055355.1. Lineage (NCBI taxonomy): Eukaryota > Metazoa > Chordata > Aves > Passeriformes > Icteridae > Agelaius > Agelaius tricolor. The sequence goes on from NW_027269270.1 coordinate 608,037, forward strand.
TTTGAGGCTGCTCTCTCTGCTCAGTCACAGAGCTGTAGCTGAGCACTTGCTGGTATCAAATCTAAGTTCATGCACAGGAAGGCACTAAAAGAGAGCACAGGAAAAAAAACCCACCATTAAAGCACTTTCATAATTAGCCTTCACAGGGGTTTTTAGCCAGTCTCACACTTCAGAGGTACTTAAAGCAAGCAGGGCAAAAGGAGTCCAAGGGTTTATCCCAGTCCCCCCTGTTAGTACCGGCAGAAAACACAGGCAGCACTAAAGGCACCAAGAGATTCAATATTCTCTATTTAAAACATCCTCCTGGGCATAAAGGAGATTTAAACAGTCAGCTCAGCTCTCTTCAATACTTCTGAGTTTTTAAAGAGAGTGGTGCATAGCCAGAACAAAGCAAAATAGACAGCATCTAAAAACCCCCTTTCACACACAGACACAGCAGATTCTACAACACAAGTTGTTCTCCAGAAAAAGCTCACTGTAGGAAATTTTTACACTTTTGAGCCTGGAGGAAGCTTCCTGAGAGTTTGATGAAGCAATAGAGAGCCCGGGAAAAGGGACACCATAGCCTATTTCAGGAATACCTTTTCCAAACCAGGACCTACAAAGAATTTTGCACCAACAAGGAGAGCACCTAGAGGAGATTCTCCCTTATAAAACAGCAGCTATATGGCTTCTCCTCCATTTAAAGGTTGTGAACAACAGCTACGTGGTGCTTACCGTGGAATCCACCTGGCGTCCTCCCCTCATCCCGTCCGGTTCCCACCCCAGTAATGAGCTTGCTAATGAGCTCGCTAATGAGCTAACTAGCGTCAGCTTTCTGCTGCAGCTGGGCACGAGCGCCGGGCTCCAGGCTGACAGGAGCTGAGGTTAATTCATTTCTCCCTTCCTTTTCAAACAACGGAAATGGCCCAGTAAATTCAAAGCTTAATTTGGTTCAAATTTTGTTCAGTACACGCTAAAATTTTGTATTTCAGAGGCAAAGATTTAGGGCCTCTTGCACTGCTCTCCCTTTGGCTCTGCTGTCTAAGCTTCCTATTATGCACAGGGGTTTGTCCACCTAAGCCATGCCATGACAAAGATCAACATTTTCCATCAAAACTCTGCTTTGACCACATATTTCCAACCAGTTTTCCTTTACCCCAAACATATTAGAGGCAGCAGGAAGGGACTCACTGTTTCAAATCACACTCCTCACCCGATTTATTTCTAATTACACCCTTTAGAACCAGCAGTGTTCCTCTTATTAATATTACATTGGATTTTAATTATCCCTTATTTACAGGAAGGGCGTGGCCAAATAGAATTGTAATTTGTGAACTGACAACTCTCATTTGCAAAAGAAAACAGCTGTACAGCCAGATTTTTCACCATCCCCCTCACTAAGAAAAGCTGGAAAAGAGAAATCCAGCAAGGAAAATGTATGACAAGGAGCTTTATAAATTCTCCTGGACACTGCTATCACCCTTTGAGCAGCATATCCAGCTCCCAGAGGGATGAGCAGCAAAACTCTCCCTGTTTCAGTGGCACCAAGGTTGATTGGAAGGGAGCCACAGATGATATTTCCAGGTCAGTGCTCCAGGAGCATCCCACATCATCTGCTACACAGATGTGTCCAGATGTGGGGGTGGCAGCCTCCTGGAATGAGGCAGGCACATGTCAGAGGAAGGCATCTCCCAGGCAGGGCAGGGTATGGCAGCAGACCCTCTGAGCTTGGGAATGCCAAGGAGCACCCTCACCTCCATCAGCAGCTTTATCATGAACCTTTTACATGTAGAGCATATGTAAATTTTCTAGAATGTAAATTTATTAGGGTCAATAGATCATGGGAGATATAGAAAGGGATTTTTGTTAATCTGCAGACAAAAAAACCAAAATGTGCCAAAGGAAGGCTGCACAGGGGCCCATCCCATGGCTGCACAGACAAAAGGGCTTTGAGAGGAAAATATATCCACAGAGCTGCAGGAATGATTGCTTCCAGAAGAACGTAGGAAATCCTCACCCGAGGGAGGTCTGAGGCCACTGACTCATCTGGTGCAGGGCAAAATTACTACTTCACAGTCATAAACCATTTAGGTTGGAAAAGACCTTGAAGATCATCAAGTCCAACCACTAACCCAGCAGCACTTCACATCAGTGAAATTATGCTGATTTGCAGAAGCAGATAGTCTGTGTCTACTGAAGTTGCACAGACAACAGCATTTTCCCCCACAGTCTCCAAGAACTTGTGTGTCCCCCTCAGATTGGTTGGTGGGTTTATTATTTTAGTAACACTCCCCACCACTCCATGGAGGAGAGTTGAAAGTTATCTTGGAAATATGCATTTACTCTCAGTTAGAATCAAAACATCAGAGGCTCTGCATCAGACAAACAGACACTCTGGAACCAAATTTGTCACATTTCTCACAGACAGTCCTTGCCAGTAATGCTATCAAAAAATGTTACCATTTCTTGCTATTTTAATGGTTCTTTCAACATCTGGTTATTTTCCTAAACACCCCAACTTCTGCACAGCATGGTAAAAGACTGGTCCTGTTGTCAAATTCCTCTTTCTTTTTTAAAGATACATAATAAAGCTGGAATCTAATCTAACATCTTTAAAGATATCAGTTGGTAGGGAGGAAGAACAGGATTTTCTGAGCCAGCAATGTCCCAAGAGCAGGAGCATCAGGCTCAGAGGAGCATCAAGCTCAGGCTGATGTGAATCAGAGGGGATTTCTGGAAGTCAACCTGCCTCCCCTTCCATGGAGGGACAGCTTTGCTCAGGTTCTTAGAAGCCTCTTCTAGGCAGGGTTTAACATCTCTAAAGCCACTTCAGCTGTTGGAGGAAGCACAGAGACACCTCAGAGTAAATGCAGGGAGGCAGGAGAATAAGTCCATTGATGGGAAGGTATAGGGAAATGGATGGAATTATATCTAAAAAGCATTATTTTTTTCTATCAAAATCCTACCTAGAATAATGGCCATGAAATTGTTTTCTGAGAGTTCATAGATTCATGGAGCTCCTGTGGCACGTCACCTCTGGATCTCCATACCATTATAACCCAGGATTCTCCAAAGACCTCTTCTGTGCCGTCAACACCTTTAATTTTACCATTCATCTCAATTTGTTTGGCATTTTTCTTAACAGCTCAGCTTCTAAAGACACAGAGTGCTAGAACAATGTCGACTTTCATGGTGAAAAACCCCTGCTAGATTGTGGAGGAAAGCAGAACAGAGAACTTTACAGATTCCAAGGCCACAAGTCAAAAGCAGCCCCAATTAATTTTATTAGTTCAACACGCAGTGAAAGCTGGTTTGCTACCGAGCCACGTCGGATATGGGGATTCTCAATCATTTCCACATTAGTGCAGCTTTCATAACTTCTCTCTTGGGCACATTCAGGCTTACTCACACCTGAGCTCACACTTCAATCTTTCCTTTCAGTCACAAGATCTCTCTCCTACTCAACAATTTATTGCTGACTCTTACAGTGACAGAATTATCCTTGACATTTCTGCCCTTCTGGTGCAATGGGTTGGCTTTAGTCAGCGGGTTCAGAAGTTGAGGGAGAGGAGGATGATGATCACCTAAGGAAACAAAGTGTGGGTGACAGCTAAAAAGATCTCACAATCTGTAATCCAACCTCATCTTTTCTAGGGATGTGACTCCCTCTTGAAATGACTGCTTGCAAATAGCAAGACTCAAAGCAAGGCTGAGGCTGAGAGCAGAATTTATCACAAGGAGGCTCAAATGGGAAATTTGAGAGTTATTTTTTAGCATTATTGTATGGGTGCATAGACAGATAATTTAATGTTTCATCTTAGGAAGTGGGAGGCATGGGAAACATCTGCTGAGAGCATGACCACTTCTTTAATGTGTTAAATACAGGCATGCTATAAAGGCAGATCATCCCATGTACTATTGAATTAAAAAATAAATATTGCAAAGCTTTATATCCTGGTTTCCTGTTGCTCAAGAGACATTTGTGATGAGGTTTCCAAGGAAGAAGTGTTTCACAAGCAGCTATCTAATTCTAGCTGCTGTGTCATGTTATAGAACAAGACTTTCTTCAGAGTGTTGGACTCACCACCCATTTGTCTCAACGAAATTTCCTACAAATCTTCCTCCTTTTTTTTTCCTCTCTGCTACCAATTCTGCACTTCATGTCTGGGTGAAGTTCCTCTACAAAGAATGAGGAGCCCTGTCTTTTTTATGATCACTCTTTTTCTAATAAACACCTACTGCTATTAATCACTAGCTACCTAATTAAGCACTCTGCCTAATGTCCTATGGTTGGAAAGCAAAATGTTATTGCCTGGGTTTCTTTCCCTTCCACTGTGGAAAGTGTTTTGCTCTTTGCAATTATTTTTGCCATATGAAAGGCAAATTCCCAAATCCTTGTTCTCAGAAACTTCTAAGGGTCCAAAGCAATGAACAGAACACCTTGCTGTAGGAATTGGGGTAAATCTCCCCCATTTTCAGACATATTGACTGGTTTTATACTTCTATCAATTCATCCATCATTTAATCCAATAAAGAGTCACTCCCTGGAGTTTTAAGATCTCCACTGTACTCATCTCCTCCTACCTCTCTGATCTTATGTTATCTTGATCCACCAGAGACTCAGTGTATTGCTTTCACTTGTAATTCTGCTCTGCATAATTCACCCCAGTGGAGGATTGTTATTTCATTTGTGTGGGTCCATCTCTTCAGGATCCTTCCTCCTCAATCACTTCCTCTACAACAAATTCTTTTTTTTAAATCAGGCTATGTAAGAGCTGATGGTAAAGCATTTTCCAACATGCTCTTAGAAAGACTCAAACAGCTGGGGGGAAAACAATTGTATGACAGTATTTCTGAGTGCAAGTTGCTTGTCAACAAGGACTCCACTTAAAAATCATGTTAATGGACCCACCCAACTTCATAAAGCCAGCTTTGGAGGCATTAAGGAGACCTTTGGTGGTCAAGACCAGCTGAATGTATTCCAGCCCCAGAACACTGAGTAGGCTGTGTAAATGGCCTCTGAACTGCTAAATTACATGGCATTGTTTTTACTGAATGATTAAAACACTCCAACACCCACAAAGAACTTCCAAAACAGCTGAGCAAATGCTTTCAGAGGGTGTCACACTTTTTCCTTTCCATTTTTCAGACATGCTCTTTTCCACTTTTGTAACTGTTGTAGATAAAAAGTGGTCGGACAGATGTTTGGAGAAAGCAAAGAAAAGGGGTCACAGGCTGATTTTGCTTTAATTTTGCCAATTAAAGCAAAATCAGCCTGTTTGGAGCTGAAGATATGCTCCCAGTTTCTCTTCAAAAATAAATACAGATTCATGTGTCTTTATTTCAGTGAGCACAACCCAAGCTCATTTTATAATGTCTTCTGAGCAGAATGAAGAGCAACGAGGCATCACCCAGAGAAGGAAAAGCAGAGAGGAAAGAATAATAGTGGAGTAGAAAGGCCAGAAATCCTTCTAAAAACAAAGCACATCATTAAAGGAGAAAAAAGCTCCATTAAACATAATATCTGAGACAGTAGTGGTTTTTTACATCTTACGCTAGCGCCACGAGGCGTAAAATGATGATCGAGAATTCTAAAGCATGATGTTTTGTAAAACAAACTACAAGGCAGTCCTTGCCTTGAAGTATTTACTGCTTCAGCATGGAAGGCAGGAGGCAGAGGAAAAGAAAATCCAGGCCTCAAAGAGTTGTAGGAGAGGGAATGGGAACAGCACACTTATTCCCCTGACACCAGTTAAATGTTCAGTGCAACAACTCCCTAGTCTGTTATTTTCCTTCAGGAAGAATAGATCTCAGCCACTTAAGAAGTGTTTTTAATTTTAAACTATTTTTACTTCAAAGCCCGAAGTGGTATTTTGTAAACCCATTAGGCTGGTCTCTCACCAGTGACATTTTCCTATCAATAAGGAAAATAAGAAAGGCAGCAGGAAGGAATTCACAAGAGGCTACCCCAGGACACAGGGGCGGCCCAAGAAAGCTGCACTCCTGTGGTCACAGAGAGCAAGGTTTTCCAAAACCAGGAGGTGCACAGACAGGATTGCCAGCTGGGCTATCCTGAGGTGGGAATCAGTGTCATGGTGACACGACCTTGGTCATGCCACAACACAGTCACAGTTCTCAGCTGTCTTTCATCACCATTTACAAGCAGCCATCAGGGCAGGGTTTTCCATACTGGCATGTTCCTGGAAACCCTTGGCATTCCCACAGCACTGAAAACAGGGCTATGGAGGACACAGAGGACATTTTGGGAAAAAACTTTCTGGTCTTCATCAACTCCAACTGGTGCCCACCAGGACAGAGCTGAAAGTGAACTGGCACCAGCTGAACCTCTTGACACTGAATAGCAGACTTTGAAGAAATAGAAGTGAAGAGAATTTTGGTATCCACATGGCAAGCATGAAAATAACCCCTCTTTGTACCTAAAAGCAGCAACAATGCCCCGCTCTAACAACTGGGACCAACACTGAGTTGTGTCAACATATGACTCAGAAGAGGAGGAGGAGGAGGAGAAGATGGAAAAACAGGCCAAAGGAAGGCAAGGCTGCTGGAAGAAAAGCAAACAAAAAGCAGCAGAGAAAGCAGCTGTGTTCTGAAGGGAGCGTGTCTGACTGGGAAATCAGTTAAATTATGGGGAAATTCACCTTCCATACTTCCTAATGCTCCCAACAAGCCTGCCTCACATTCTCAGAGGGGGCAGGGGAATGAAAAACATACTTGGGGTAATTAAGCAAACATGGGATGATTAAGAAGGTAAAGCCGCTCTCCCTTCGATCCAAGCCACCATTCCCAGCACCCCAGCTCAGAGCACATTCCATCCTTATTTTTCAAATCAGCCCACTCCTGAACTGCCAGCTGCTTCCCTAAGCAGGGAATACAGCAGGTTGTGCAAGCAAGAAGAACAGAAGCCCAACCATGCAGGAAATCAATCAGGAGCTGATAAACCCCATACAGGTATGGGATTTCAAGGGAAGCAGGCCCATTCCTACATGTTACAACTCCTGTTTAATAGAGCAGGGCAACAAATGCCAGAGATCTCACGTTTCCACCATTTGAAAGACCCTGAAAAAATAGAGACAGTTGCTTTTTTATGGTGGCCTTCCCAGAAGCAGCATTTAACAGATCCAGGGACATACCTGTGCAGAAAGTTAGCCCCAAGACATTGGAATTTCTTACGTGTCACCGAGGCTCAGTACAGACCTGTGTTTGAGGTAATAAACCAGCAATCTGACTTTCCAATCAGACAGACTCACATCCAAGGCATTTCAAAAGCCCTGTAATTTCAGCATTTATTTTCATTCCAAATCAAATGGGAATATTGCTTTTCAAGATCAAAACAAAAGCGATCTGATTTTCATACCAGGTTTTAAAAGAAAATTTTCTTTAAAATTTTTTAATTAGTATAAATTTTTAAATCAGATTTTCTGCCTTTTTTGGGGTATTTGATATTATTAAAATGCTGGATCTGATTGTCTGGGAATTTTGTGGACATTTTGCTTACATTTCCAAAGTTCTGACTTTGAGGATACAGTACCTTCCAACAGCAAAATATTTCATAATGGCATTTGAGTCCCACAGATTCTCACCCAGGAGTGCACTCAACACCTTGGGTCATGAAAGAATTAGAAGTAGTAGCTATTAAGTTAAGCAAAAAGAATACAGATTCCTAAGAGACACACAGGGCATTGCCCAGCAGTTTTGATGTCACCTAATGACAAAGGCATAGGATAAAATCCACTAAGGAGGCAGGAAAAGTCAATTTAAGGGGATCTTCCTGCTTCTCCCAGGAGGCACCACTCTACATCAACAGTATCTCATCATTAAAAACCCCATCCCATTTGCCACAATCGTAGGAGTGAAAGCCCACAGCCCTGGCTTAGTTTCAAATGGGATTTCTCCTGCTTCTAATTTCACTTGTGGTTTCAACCAGAAAAAGTTGCTGTTCCCCTCTTGTTCCTGTAAATGTTGCTCCACAGAGATGGATATGGTGGATATGCTGCTTCATTCCTCCTGATCCTACTTTCTCCTGAGTGATTATTTCCTTTGAATAAATGTTTCCACTTAATAATTATTCTAGTGAATAATCAACCTCATGAATACATAAAGCACTTCAGGACCTTACAGGGAGGGACTGTGGAGCACTTTTCCCATCCCAACTGTGGAACAGCTGGAAGAGATGTACCCTTGGCCTCTCTGCTGACCCCTTCATTTCCAGCCTCTTTCAGAGTTGCTTATGATAAGAACAAAGCTCTGTAAGAGACATCTCATGAACAGTGAGGTCCTTGGTGCAAGCCTTTCTGAAGATTTCCACCCACTCTGTTTCAGGGAGAGTGGCTCCTCTGGAATCAATTAAATGACTCCCAACTGCACCAGCTAAAGACCTGCTCAGGTTATTCTCATTCCTGCCTCTTGCCCCAGCTCTGCGGCAGAGGAGCTCATGCCTCCACAAACACCCTTGATCATTGTCTCTGTGAAATCTGTCTCTGGCTGGTTTGCCCTGCTTTGTCTACACAACACGCTGGCTGCTGAAACATCAAGGTATTTGCATTACCAGGAAAGTCTTGGGTGTGAAAGGAAATTTTAATTTCCTCCTTAGCTGAGCACTTTACAATATGTGTTTTAATAAAACAGAGAGAGTCAAATTATTGCTTGTAAATGCCAATGTGCAGGAGAATTAATTAGGGCAGCAGCAGTCTGGCTGTGGAGCCTCTCTTGAGGGGTTCAGGACAGCCAGAGCATGGATTCCCTGAATAAATATCTCCAAAAATAAAATTGCAAGCTATGCATTTAATCTTGATGCAAAAAATCACTGCTTTTGAAATCACACTCATGATACACCAAGGGCCAAGTTTATCTCTGTTCCTGCAGTATCATCCATCAGCCCTGAAGGAAATGGTGATCCTGATATGAGGGAGGTGTGTCTGCCAATGTGTCTGTAACCTGGAGGAGATTACAAAATATTTTTTATAGCTTCCAGTGAGAATAAATCTTGAGAGGTATTAGGCAAGATGGCATAATAGTCCTGCTAATCTTCTCCTCCAGAGATTGGGTTTCGGCCAGTACATAATAGTTTAGTCAAAATAACCCCCAAAAATGTAGAGGACAATCATCTTCTATGAGCTTAGATCCAATAAATACCCAGGGTGTTTAATTGTGCATCGTTTTACATGCTGTAATCCCTCCACCAACACCTCAGTGCAGCTCAAAATGCTGTCAGTCATCTTAAGCTTTTGCAAATCCTTCAGCTGACTGTAGGAGTGAGACACACTTTTTCTGTCTCTCAGAGGTCTGTAGAAATTCTGGCCCACCTGCCATAATTAAAAGTCGGGATACAAAATTAGGTGGAAGTGCAGGACGGTGTGACAGGCAGGATGAGTGCGGCTCCAGAGAAGGGAGTAGGAGTGAGCAGGATCTCATGCCCAAAGGTGGCTGGGGTGGGTCAGAGGATGGAGGATGCACCCCTGGAGGCATTTTGGGTGCATGAGAAGAGGCTGAGAGTGCCCAACAGGAGAAGAATCACCATATGGGACTCTAAAGTGAAGGGAAAACAACCCCCTCCTGATTCCTGCAAGTGAGTAAACAATTGCTGTCCCTACCTGCCTGCAGGCAAGGGGTTTTGGTGTGAGTCTGCTGTTCCAGGGACACAGCCTGTGAAGCTGTTCCAATGTGATTCAGCCCAGTTTGTTTTGAAAAGCCCCACAAATACACAGACACATGTACGGGAGGCACGTAAACTGCAGCTTGTGTTGGGAGCACAGTCGCTGGGTTCATACACTTCAGCCAGGAAGAAAGGAATTCTTGTTGAAACTTGTTCTGTCTGTTGCTCTGGATGTAAACTTCACATATTTTGTGGGATGCTACATCCACAGAGAGTAATCAGAATGCATGGGGGGAAAAAAGGAAACATTTGCACATGTCCAATTTCCATTTCTGCTTTGCTGCTGCACATTATTAGCACGTGTAACAGAACTGCTAGTGCTCACTTACTGTGAATTATTCACTCCTTTGATCTCTTTCAAAAATCAGGAGAAAGAAGAGATAGGGTAGGATAAGGATTGCATTAAGTATGAGAGTGTTCAGAATTTCTTCACTCTTGAACGGTCTTTTTTCAGGGACAGACATATTAAAAAATTTAAATTATTCCCATTAAAACATGGTTCCCTGGTACAGCTGTCAAGAATAAATAGAACATAACTAGGACATTTGTGTCTGGCCCAGAGTCACCAAAATTTCCAAGAATTCTCAAGGAGAACTCTCAAGGAGAGTGTCAGAATCCCAAATGACCTTGACATCACCTCTGAATCAATAACTTGACATCTGATAGAGACAAGTGCAGAGTGCTCAGTGATAGAGGGAGCTTATGTGCTTCAGCAGCAGAACTCAGGCAAAGAATTAAGGGATAAGGAAAACTTCAGACTATAGAAATCATTGAGATGCTGCTGCCAAAAATTAGAATTCTCACTGTAGGAAGGGAGAAAAATGATAGAACAGTGTAGGCAAGACTCAGAGGCTGATTCCCATTCTCTGCCTGGGACGCCACTCCTGTTATTCTGAAGCCTTTCAACAAGATGTCTAGGGACAAATTGTAGAGTCTACAAGGGAGCAGTAGGAAAGGAATAAAAGATGATCAGATCTGAACATGAGTTTTATCTGGGGAAAGAAGGAAGGAAAGAAGGAAATAAAGGGAAGGGAAGATAATAAAAGAGAAAACAGGAAGAGAAAGAGAAAGAGAGAAAAAGAGAGAGACAGAAAGAGAGAACGAAAGAAAGAGGAAGGAAGGAAGGAAGGAAGGAAGGAAGGAAGGAAGGAAGGAAGGAAGGAAGGAAGGAAGGAAGGAAGGAAGGAAGGAAGGAAGGAAGGAAGGAAGGAAGGAAGGAAGGAAGGAAGGAAGGAAGGAAGGAAGGAAGGAAGGAAATCAAGATCTGTCACTCTGAGGCTGTGGGGGAACATCCACAGGGAGGATAATTTAGCACAATTTTTATCTTTAGTGGTTTAGGAAGAATTTTCTGCAGTTCCAAAGTGCAGCCCTGGTTACAGAAGCAATCTCCTCCACAGGAGGTGCTCAAATCCAGGTTAGACCAACATCTTCTGGAAAACTTTACACCTCTGGTGTGTTCAAACCCCAGACTGGAGCATGGGAGTTTTTGGATGCTCTAACCTTACTTTCCAAGGAGTACAAGTACCTGCAGTAACCAGGTCTATGTGCAATTCCTCTCTGCAGTCCAGATTAATAGCTGAAGTCTTGAACTTTTAAGAAGAGAAGGAGTTCTGCACCAGGCATGAAAGTAGTCCAGATCTCAAACTTTGAGTCCCAACATGTTTGCTGTGAAAGTGAAGGTCAAAACCCAGTGAAATTCGTGGGTTCAAGTTTTGTCTGTTGCAAAGGACTCACATCCATCCTTTCACCAGTGAAGCTGAACATATATAAAACTGGAGACAGAAATTATTGTTCTTGGAAAATAGTATGTTGTTTTTTGAAATGCAGAGCGCTTATTTTGGAGACTCATTTTTTCTTCTGTATTTGTTCCCAAGGGTGAGTTTTTATAAATCTAAATATACCTGAGACACTGAATGTTCTTTCTACCTTGAAAACAAACCAGTGTGAATTTTCATATACACAGATCCATTAGCAGAGATCTGCATCTTTTCTTTCATTTGTTGTACATTATGTTACTTCCACTTCCAACATCCAAAATAGGTGTATTTGTAGCCCTTTGCAGAAAACAATCCTTGCATTGACATCTTTCCTCCCTGAGTCCCCTCAGTATTGTTTTCCAAGTGAGTATCAGGATACCTAGAAATTGTGATAGATATCAAACTGTTATAATATTTTTCATTTATTGCTAAAATTAGCTATCACTGAAGTTGAAGCATTTCTCTATTTTCTTCACATAAATGATACATTTAGTTTGTTCAACAGTAAGACTTTTTTCTCTACAAAGATGGACCTGAAAACTGGTTTTCTCCCTGTTAACTTTCAGTTTTTCAAAGCAGAGAGCTGCCAAATTTTGCTGACTTGAAAAGGACTTAAAATTGAATTTGAAAAGAATTTCAAAACTTGAAAAGAACATAGTTAGCATCATGTTATTCCATGTAGCACCTGACCCTAGAGGAAAGTGACCTGTGATTTTCAGAGATGCATTTACTTCAGAAAGGGCAGAGGCTTCCAGAAGTATCTGGCCACAAGTGAATTCCTGTGGAACACAGGGGGAACAGTTCTTGCAATCCAAGTACTTCAGTTCTTTAAAAAAAGGAACCATATTTCTTAATGCTGCAAGCTGGATAAGGGAATATCTGCACAATAATGGAGGTGTGCTCAATGGAGGATTCCTGCAAGAATGGGACAGGGATGGCTGAAAATACAAAACACACAAGGAGTCAAGGTATTTCACCGTGGTGGTAGGAGAGATAATTAAGACAGAGGTGTGTAAGCCAAGGTTTGCCCATAAAAGCATTTGGTCTTTTAAACAAAATGAAAACAGGCTGTCACACCAGCATAAAAGATGGTTATTACTGTAGACATAATAGACCCTCTATAAATTCACTTTTTGTCTGGCTTGGCCCTCTGCCACAAATGTGTTGCAAACCACTAGAAGGATGCCTCATAGCCTTCCTTGACACAGCATCCTAAATTTCTTCCTTAGAAAGTGTGCCTCCAAATTTCCATGTGCATACTGCTGCTTTAATTCCTCTGGCCATTGAGACAGAAAACAATATTTTTCAGATGTTGTGTAGGTGCAGAGAGGTAAGTATACACTAGATTAGGAGAAATCCCACTTGTTCTCAGCAAAGTTTCTCCAAGATCTTGGATATTAGATCCAGGCCATATTAGAACCTGTCCACCAAAGCACCACAGAGCAATAACACCACAGTTAGCTGATAAAATTAACACCTTCTGCCTGTGTTACTGCCTCCTGCTCTGAGCCCACTGCAGCAAAAGGGAACATTTACTAAAAACGTCACAACCTTAATTTTAAAAGAAGTTTTGTGGTCCAATGTAGCAACAGTTTTATTTCAAGAAGCATCTGGACTTTATTAGATGCAAACACAGTTGGTAGACGTTGAGGAGGGGGAGAGATAAAAAATGTTCTCCCTGGAATATTTGAAACCAGAAGCATTCATCATGCACAGCATACCCTTATAATCTAACACAGGGCTTTAGGGTGATGGTGCAGTTCACTGCAAAGCTCTTGCTACTGCAGTGAGTTATTGTATTTATACTTCCATTGCCTCTGGCAACTTGCAAATGGTGACAGGTGAAAAGTTTCCTTTCTTCTTTGCAGGATTCAGCAGTTGCATGCAGCCTCATTCAGATTCCTTTGCAGCAGGAAAGACTGAAGAATGATTTCTGGTCCTTTCCAGACAGTTATGGACATTTGCTAAGCCTTTTCCCTACAAAAAACCCCTTTATATTTGGAAAGGTATCACTCACAGATAATGTTCGTGATGCTGTCCCTGGTGGTGGCTCCTCTGGCACCAGTTTAACAAGGCCATGTCTTCTAGTTCCCACTCAATAAACATTATGTAATTTGTTCATTTAGACTGGATTTATATTTAGTAGACACATCAATACAAAATTAAGTATGAATCTAAATTTAAAATTCCCAGGTCACAACACCCCGAAGTTATGCTTGGACTTAAAATCAATATCAAAAATCAATTTTGTAAAGGAAGTTTCTTCTTTCAATAAGGCAAAACAAATCAGTGACTGATACCTAGTGTGGCATATGAACACCAGAAAGTGTTACCTTCCATGGAGGTGAATCTGGTTCAGTTTATTTATATTCTACCATTTAGGAGAGAATTTCACCTGAAAGGAGTTAAAGATATAAGCAGTCACCCTTAGCTGAGGCATGTCTGCAGTGTTCCTGTGCACTCATAGAAACAAATGGTGTGCACAGCACTGAACACACTGTGGGGCATAGTTTTAAAATGAATTTTATCTCTGTATGACCCCTGATTTAAAGTGCTGTGACTTGCAAAATTTTTCCAAGTGTGCACCCCACCAGCAAGGCATTAAATGTGCCTGGGATGCTGTGGCATATTCTGCCATCCCTAAAAAAAGGCAGTAATGTATGCAGCACCAATAAATAAACAGATCTCTGGAACAACTCAGTAGCACTAAAACCTGCTGTGTGGCACTCAGGACAGCCACAAATTAATCACTTTAAGATTGTCCTGAGGATGGATTAAGCTCAGGCCATTTCCTCTTTCCTCCTGCAGCTTGGCTGGAACCAGCAGTGTTGGAAGGCACATTTTGTGTATCTGAGAACCGGATCTAAAAAGCCATTTAGCACCACTCATGAAAGCTAACTAAGAGCATAAGCACACAAATATTAACTCATGAGGTCTCACTGATTCATGGGATCAACCTACACAGCTCTCCAGGGAGGGGCTTTGGCCAATATGCTTAAATCATGGGAGGGATTTCTAGATGCCAAAAGGATTAGGATGCTCCATTTTCATTAATAACTAGGCACTGTGCAAGGACCCACAATGTCTTTGAAAATTCTTCTCTATGTGTTTCTTCAGTATGAAATCATCTGGTGGGCTGCATCCTCCAGTGGGTGCATATCTGTTTGTTTCTTTTAAAAAGCTTGACTGCTTCCAAGAGCAGGAATAAACTCTTAGAAATACCTAATCAGTGTATTCAGATCATAACCCATACAGCATTATGGGGTTTTATTTCCTGTTCTGTGTTGATTTTTAATTAACGTTGACATTTATATATAAAATACTTGGTTTTCAAAAGGCCAACTGGAAACCCTCTTGTGGATTACCTCATCCAAGCACAGATTTTTTTGGTGTGCATATTTGTAATTGTTTGAAGGTTTTCCAAGCATATCTTAAAGTCACACCACAGTTTTCCAACACACTTATGAGAACATTATAAGTGTATGAAACTTCAAAGAAAAAAAATTAATTTTATCCAGTAATGGTGCTTAGAGTTTGTGATGGACACTGGATGTGGCAGGAATATTTAGGCCCACATCCTATGAAGGCTGACACACAAATTTAGGGATATAGCTGCAGTCCATGGATTTGGTGATGGGCATGGACTGTATGTATTGAGAGCAGTTTTGTGAGATTACTCTGACCTGCTTCAAAATCAGTGCCACTTTATGGTTTTGAGTTTGGCTTTTCTATAAAGAAGGAAGAATTTCTAATGGTCTTAAAACATCAATCCTTCCCTGAGAGTTGAAACAAAAAGAAAAACATTAAACAGAAATTAGGAGACTGAGCCTGCTCCCAAAGAAACCAAGTTCAGAAAAGGTCTCATTTCAGTGGAACAAAGTCTAGTAGTAAAATTTCTGCCTTCCTCTTAAATATTAGTCTTCCTTTGCTTCTCTCCTCATGTGTCTGCCACAGCTCTCATCTCTCCAGTAGCTGTGATCTGCTGCCAAGATTTGCTCTACTCTCCCTGTAATTTATGACCCTGTCATGCAGTTTATTCATGCACACTTTCCCAGTGGCAAGGCTGAGGATACCAATGTACCTAAATGCTGCTCACAGAGTGCAGGGAGCAGACAGACAAAGCACATGCCTGCCTTTATTCAGGTGAGGTAAATCAAATAGTGGAATAACTGCAGCAGGTAAAGCTCCACACTTTAATAGGTCTTTGCATGGTCAGAATGTGAGCCTTTCAGCTGCAAACCCTCGCAGATCTCCAAGCTGAGAGCCAACAACAGCAAGGAATTCAGTGCCTTGAGCTGCCCCTGGCCTGACAGTGCTCCCCCCAGCTGATCTGCCTCCTACTGGCAAAGTTTCCACCAGACACTGTTTCTGCAGAGCCAGGGGCATAAAGGACATGGCTGTATGGACTCAGGCACTGGGCCACCAAAATTTACTGTCTTTCAGTGAGACTCAGGCTCACAAGTCTCTGGGAGCTGGCCTGTCAGACAATCTTAGGTCATAAACACACGGGAGGTAGATGTCCTTAGGCTGGCCTGAGCCCCCTGCATTTCAGAGGGGCTTAAACAGCAGCATCCAGAGCCCAAAGCTCTGCCACAGAGCCGTCTTACAGCAATGTTGGTAAAACACTACTGCTTTTTCTGTGATCCTTAGGATTCTGTTGTCTTAAAGATCTCTTTCCCATGCACAGATGCTCCATCTTGCATAAAAAATCCTATCAAAGGTATGTGTTTCTCTTCCCCACTTTGACTTCCCTAAAAGAAATGTCTCAGTCTGTTTTATTTGATAGAGGAAAAAGAGTAATTTTTCAAATTTATATTTCAAGAGAATTTTTTTTAAAGAAATGAGACTTATACAAGCCCTTTGCAGCCGTCCGTTTCTATGTCCCTGTGCACCACTGAAACAAATTTTTTAAAAAAGGGAGAAGGAAGAGTTCATCAGGAGATAAATTCTTTGTGTAGCACTAATTTTCAATACTACACATGACATTTTTAACTGTAAATTAATTGAAGAGACCTTCTGTCAAAACTTTCCCTTCATTTTCTGAGCACCTAATCTTCACTTTATACTAATGCACTCTGTGGAAAATGTGAATGTTGTTCCTGGAAAGTGAGCTACAACCTCTTTCCACATTGTATATAAATCTGGAGACTATAATCAGCTGCAGAAGCAATGTATATCTCCAGACTCTAAAGCTTCCACCTTCTCTTATAAATCTTTCAGACGTGGAATGGACAGCAAGTGGGTTTACACTAATCCTGCCAGATTAATACCCCAATCTGATGATATGTATTTAGGTAATGTTTACTTCAATTTCTGCATGACCTGGCTAAGCAAAAATGTGCCTCCAATAAATATAGCTGGCCTGGGACATATTCAATCAGTACAAACACCAGATGCATCCATCATCAAGAGCTTTGGGATATTTGTTTTTAGCATATGACCAAGATATGATGCATCTTTGAAACACTTCCTACTTCACTTAATAATAATCAGCTTTTTTGGTCTTGTCAGAAGCTATCCTGGACAACATAAAGAGAAAATTTCCTCTTCAGACAGTGTCAAACTTTTCAGGCTTTTTTTTTCCCTTTTAAAACAGCATTTTTGCCCCCTCTGTTTCCATACCTATGGAAATGATAATGATTATTTTAGATCATCCTACTAACAGGCTGAAATTCTGCACCTTTTGAGAAAAATGTGAATTTTTTTGCTCAGTTCAAGGGGCTGGACTGGCAACTACCTTATTATAAGATAAGAGCTTTAGCTTTTCCATTCATTACATGCCTAACTACCTGCCTGGCCACTGTTCCCATGCCATTACAGGAAAAGCATAGCCAAGAAAGTGTAGGCCAAACTATGAAGCCATCCCTCTGCCCAGCACTCAGAGGTGCTGGCTGGGCTTGAGAGGAGAATTCTGCAAGAGAAGAGATGTGTCTGAATCACCAGCTTTCCTGCAAAACACTTTGAAGCTTTAAATCAGTGTGTAAGTGTTTGGAAGTAGTAAAACAGATTCCTGGAATATGGGCATGGCTCCTTGTTCCAGGCAAACTGACTTGTTTTCACTTGTGATGTCCCAGTGGAAAACCTCTTGCAGCATCTCTAGCTGAGCCAATCCCTCACAAGGCAAGGCTGAATCCTATCAGTGATAAAGGTTCAATTTCCACACAAACTCCTTTAGTGGGGCTGTATCAGGGTAGATGGCAAAAAGAATCATGTAAAATGGCCCATGAAAACCATGTATATTTATTGTTACTACAGTCATTCATCATCTCAAGAGTGAGGACACTGCAAGCTCTATGAATGCTGTCAGAAAGGCAAATGAAGTGAGTGACAGCTGTTGAAAAGCTCCAAATCTGCATGATTTCATGAATAGGGGGCTCACTACAAACTGAAAATACGAGCTCCAAGCCAGTCCAAGATGCAAAGAAGCCCCAAAACCAGAACCAAAAATCCAGGCCAGAATCAAAAAACATATGCAGACTATTGAGTGCCAGAAAAAAAATGTCTAACTCACTATAATCAGCAGTTGAAAGTAAAGAAGGAAGTCAAGGGATTAATGACAGAGCAGAAATTTTCTGAATCAGTATAGGAAGTCCTTTGCCATGAGGCCCAGCTTTCAACCAAAATAAATCCAAGCACAGCTGGAAGGTGACAGGAAGCCACCCCAGAAGCAGTTAGGCAACGAGACATTAGGACTAAGGTAGCTCCTTTTCCCAGCTTGAGTCCCATTTAGAGGTTTCCAATGGGAAAAAAATCATTTCAATACTGATGTCTATAAAGAACCAAAACTGTCCCTTGGCAAAGCTCCCCAGAGAAGAATCATACCTGTAAGAAGCCCTGGCTTCAGACTAATTGTGAGTTAACAGATTGACACAGAATGAAACTCTAGCCTGCTTTATTACAATTTCTTGCTAGAAGCTCAGCCTCCACAGAGGGTTTGAATAAGTCAGAAGCAGCCATTCTGCCTTACTCTGGGCCTCTCTGGGCTGGATTCCCATCCACAGAAGAGAAAGAGTTGTGAAAGTCCCACAGGAGAAGTGACACTATTGCTGGGCCATAGAAACAGCCAAGTTAAAATAAATACATCAGAAACCAAGGAACATCTTGCTGGCCTGGACTACCGGAAGGCAGAGGGTGGAAAAGCAAGAAGAAGAAAGTGAGAATGAAGACAGGGAGAAGACTCAAGTTCTACCCCAGAAGCTGGAAAGTATCGAGTAGGAGGCCAATGAGAACTTCTGGGCAGGGCTGAAAAACAAGTGAAAGTGAGAGCTTCTCTCATCTCTGAGAATGCAGCCAAAAATTAGATTATTTACAGTAAAAGAAGAAGAAGGAAACAAAAAAATTAAAGAAAAACCCCTCAAAACTGGCACCAAAGAACTATCCACACTCTTGGCTCCATATAATGCTGGGTGGAAGGGGTAAGAAAGAAACAGGGGACAAACTGCAGCTTGGTGCCAAAACATTTCCCTTCTGCATGCTCCTGGCTTGGTTCAGCCCTTTGTGACTCTCAATTTCAACCCCTTATGCACTCCCCTATCATCATCATAATATGTGGCTGTTTGCTTGCTCAGTGTATTCAACTTCCTCACAGCAAGCCAAGCTCAACCCAGCACTAGCATTTATTTCTGGATTTTAACCAGGCCTGCCTAAAACCAAACAAGACTCAGTGTGGTTTGCCATATTCACTGGGAGAGAATAAAAGGAATTGCACTCAAACACCAGGGTTTGTGGCCAAGTTCACCTCATGCTGCTGGTGGTGATATCACCGTTATTTCACTTTGCTTTAGTATTTTTAAAAGTGCTGTGGAAAAAGGGAGGGTTTCAGCTCTGTTTCAGCTTTGAGGGAGATGCAAGTGATCCTAACAAAATGGACATAACTGACTGTTGCCCTTTCATTAAAAGAAAAAACCTTTTATTAGTCAAAAGTCAAATTATTGTTAGAAACCCGTAATGACTAAATAAAAACAGCCAACAGAATGTGAGCAGGGCAGACATCAACTGGGAGATGGAACAGCCCTTGAGACAAAATAGTTCCAACTCTGCCTAAAATAACATTTTTCAAGAGCTGGCTCCACTGTGCTTGGTGTGGAACATCAAGCCAGGTCCCACAGTCCCAATCAGCGATGCTCGTGACGCATCCTGAAACAGCAACTCAGAGTTCCAGAGCTGTCCTGAGAGTTCCCAGAGCTGCTGCAGAGCTCCTGAAACAGCAACTCAGAGTTCCAGAGCTGTCCTGAGAGTTCCCAGAGGTGCTGCAGAGCTCCTGAAACAGCAACTCAGAGTTCCAGAGCTGTCCTGAGAGTTCCCAGAGCTGCTGCAGAGCTCCCTGTAGGGGCATCAGGATGGGGTATCCAAAGTATTTAGGGCAGCACAGGTAGGATTCAGGCATCTGAGAAAGTCTCTGCCAAACATTTCAAATGTGATGAAGAACAGGTTTTCAGCTTTTTGAAGCTGGTGCTACCCATCTGGAAACTTCACCAGGGAATGAGGGACTGTCCCATGCCACTTGCCTGCAAATTCCCATTGTCGTGAGTCTAATGAGAGTTCTGATTTTTGTTGATGTTTTGGCAACAGGAAGCATGTCAGGATCTCAGGTTCTGTTCTTAAATCTCTAGTATGTGATGTAAACACCTCATTGAAAGTGGGGAAAACAAACAAACAACCTGAAAGCCCCAGGAGAACTCCTCCACCAGGGAAAGAATGGAAATCTCTTCCCCCTTGCCCTCCAAAGCTACTCCCCTGATTTTGCAGGGAGTGGTTTACAAGGGTTAAAAGTCTGGGGCTGACAGTGCTGCAGACTCTAATGCAAAACAAGAGCTGTGGCTGCAAACTTCTCATCACTGGCAAACTACAACAATTTGGGTAGACCAAGCTAAATCTCCTAATCCACGGACAGCTAGAGAAAGGAAATGCATTTTTCTGTGTTGATGACACCAAACAATTCATTGGGAAGGACTAGGGAGGAGGGAGAAGAGAAGGAATTTCCATTGATAGTGCCAGAGATGCAGTTAATGTCCTGTCAGAGAGCATTTATACGCGATGAAATTCATTCCTGTGCTGAGTCCCTGAAGCTGCAGCTAACGGGCAGAAGGAATGGATTTCATTTCAAGAGCCCTGTTCCGGATTCCTGGACGAGACACTCAGCAGTGAATGAAGCACTGTGCAGCACAGCCTCAGCAGCCTTGAAGTGAATTTTGCTGTGACCTAACAAAAACCACAGACTTGAAATTGTGATGATTCAGAAATTTTCAGCTCGCAACAGGGGTTCTTGCAAAATATTTGGGAACTGCAGGAAGCGTTTAATGGTCTCCCTGTGTCAAGGAGAGGAATCCTGACCTTTTCTCTTCATGGTTCCTGTTCCTTATAAGCAATAATTTTAGAAGGATATAATTAAGCCCAAGTGGCCTTTTTTTCTAAGGTTGCTTATACAATAACAAATGACTTGGATTGGTCCTTTATGTACTGATTCATCCTCTCTTTGCTGTTGGAATGTGCTGAAGAATGGCTACAGGGACAGACCATGCTCCCAGTCACATGTGTGGCTCCCCACACACAAGTGTGTGCAGTAAAGGAAATCAAGTGGAGAGGTTTATCTGCAGAGCAATACAATGGAGCAACAAAAGTCAGGAGAACCTTATAAGGGTATGTGCCTTTCCTAGCCAAGAGTCAAAAAGGTAGGATTTCAGTAGGGAAAAAAAATTTGCATAGACCAAGAACATGAATCAGAATACCAATGGCTAAAGCAGAGGTTTGGGACATTCCTAATCCTTATTTGGATGCAGAACCCATGAACGGTTGGTTTATAAATTCAAACTGATGTCATCTGAAGGAAGACTTCAGGTGAATTTTCCTTTCATTTCCTGTTAGCTTGAGGGACAAACTGACAGAGGGACGGACAAAGGAGCTACATTCCTTTCCTGAAATAAATAAGAGACATCTCACAAAGTTTAACAGCATGCAGTATAATAATTACTACATGCTTGTATTGTAATTACTGTCAGAGATTCCTTTAAAAAAGAAACCAGGCTGTTCCAAGTAATTTTGAAATACTGCTTGTAAGACTATTTCTGCTGGCTTGTAAATGATGGCTATGCAAGAAACTAATTTGAGCATCACTAGAAATTATAATTTTGTTTTATGTGCTTCCAGTAATGTTTTCTCAAACAAGGATCTTATATTTGTCCCTGTATTTGTGTAACTAATTCTGTGGAAAGCATTAGCACAGTCACACGCTTGCTGACACTGTCTTTTCTCATTCAAATTTCAGACAAACAATTTTCAGTTTGTGTAAGTACTTATACTGCCCTTGAAGACCTAAGTGCAGTGCAAATTTACATGAACTGGACTTAAAGTAGACAGAAATGAGATCAATGTCAATAATTCAACCTTCATGGGAACTATACCTGATACATGAACCTTTTATTGCCACTTGCAAATTGCTAAAAGCAGATATTTCTTCCTCATGTTTGCTTATTGCACTACATCCTGTTCCTTAGGTACTTAGTTCTTACATTTAGCAGATTTCCCTGAGCAAATTTTATATATCATAACCCTGCTGTCCTTGAAGGCTTCTCATAACCCTTTCCTTTTCCATGCCAATTGAACTCAATTAGCAGCTTGTATAGCAGCAGGGTCTGTTCACACATTCATTGGCTCTATACTCAGTAACTGGAAAAATGATCTCAAATTGCCTCCTTATTGCATGTATGGATGGAAACTCCTCTTTTCCACTGATTTCCACTCAGTAATTCTTCCTTTGGAGCAAGCTAGGTAAAGTACATCCAACGCTCAAACAGCAGCAATTTCTGACTATGTGCTTTTCACCTGGCTTTGATCAGAGAATTCCAGATATAAGGTGGAATGTGAGATGGAATTTGAGGATGACACATCATATCTTAGGTCTCGGAAAAGCAGGAACACTTTCTGAGAGCAGGTTCTCATTTCAAGAAACTGGATATTTGCTGGTTTATCATGCTGTGTCCTGCTTCAAAGCTAATACTCTCCCTTGCTGTAGCCACCTTAGTTCTGTGAATATTATGTGGGATAATGTGTGTCTGGTGACTCAAAAAAATAGATAAATTTTAAAAAGGCAGTGCAGTGGATCTAAAAATAAAAATTAGGAAAGGTGGGAATTAGCTCACCACAGCTCACCTCAATTGCCAGGTCAGATTTCAATTTCCAGTAAGTTTTCAGCAGAGTAGCTTGTGTAAAGGTATCTGTGGGCAATCCTCACACAGGGGAAAGGAAATTTCCTTGAAAACAGATACCTGACATCACAAGTACGTGTTTTCCTGGAAGGGGGCATGCACTGGATCAGTACTCTGCCTGCTGCCATAGCCTTCATCCCAGCAGTGATGTTACTGCTGGCACGTCAAGTAAAGAGAACACAGTGGGCTTGCAGGAAGTGGAACCAGAGCGTGGGGCTCAACATGCTGAAGAACTCTTATGGAAAACTGTGGATGTGCACCTTAAAGATGTCTGGAAACACTGTAGGCTTCTTCACACTCAGCTTTGTCTGAAGAGTTGCTTTTATACATTGGGAACTGCAGCAGACTTTTTAGATTAACAATCCCTTTGCCAAGACAAAATAAGTGTGAGAAGCATGAAACACAACCTTCCTGTATGGTCTGAGCTTGGGTGCTGGTCCAGGCACTGTACCAGAATGGGGCATGCACTGTGCTTTGTTCACTGGCAGCCTGAGAGCCACACTTACTGTACACACTCTCTGCTTTGCAGTGTTCCTTCAAACCAGGGAAAAGAACCCCTCCCCAGAGCAGCAGAGATGCCCATGGGAAGAAGACAGATGGAAGAGGTTGACAAAATTCATGTACATCAAGGTTACATTAGGACATCACATTGAAGAACTCTTCTATTTAATAAAGGCTCAACACCTAGTATTTCTTTCTTTTTTTCTTTTTTTTTTTTCTCAGAGTTGATTTTCGACAGCAAGAAATAAAGTCAGACAAAGAGGGTGTTAAATTTATTTTGAATGGCATGCAATGACACCGATTTTTCCAAGCGAGGTGTGAAAGCTTTTAACCTTGAGTTCCCAGCAGTAGATAAAACATCACTGAGTTGCTATTTCCAACCCGTATGTTACACCTCACCTTCTCCCCTGTGCAGAACATTACTCCTCCTGAACGGAGCAGTATCCGCTTACAGGCAGCGCTGCTCCACGGGAAAAAAAAAAGAAAAGTTTGCCTCTCCCTTCAAAAAAAGCCATTTTGTTCAGCCAGATGTTCTACAAAATGGCACGGCCGCTGTGCTTGAGGGGGGCCGGGCCTCCCACCCCGGCGGGGCTCGGCGGGGCGGTGGCGGCCCCCGCCCGGCCCCCGGCGGCGCCGAGGCCAATGGGCGCTGGGGCGGCGGCGGCCGCCTCCTCCCGCCCAGCCCGCCCTATATAGCGCCCGGCAGCGGCGCCGTGCCGTCCGTCGGGCTGTCCGTGCCGAGCCGTGCCGAGCCCAGCCCAGCCCAGCCGTGCCAGGATGCCGGGCCGCACCGTGTGGCGGCTGGCGCTGCTCGCCCTCTGCCTAGGGGCCGCGGCGGCGGGGGGACATCGCCGCGGGGCCGGCGGCAAGAGCCGGCGGCAGGCGCAGACCCAAACCACCTCGCTGCCGCAGGGCACCGCCGCGCAGGGAAAGCGTGAGTACCGCCCGCGGGCAGGGCAGGGGCAGGGCACGGCAGCGCCGGTGGCCCCGGGGCGCTTTGTCTGATTCCCCGAGCTCGCCCGTAGCCGCCCCTCGGCTCGGCGGACCCGCACACGTGTGCGCCCCGCGCCCTTTCCCTCCCGGCTGCTGCCCTCGGTAACGCCGAACTTTGCTTTCTCTACCCCCTCTGCGCCCCGTTCCTCCTCCTCTCCCCCCAGAGACCTGCTATGACAATGGACGGTACTATCAGATAAACCAGCAGTGGGAGCGCACTTACCTGGGGAACACTCTGGTCTGTACCTGCTACGGTGGGAGCCGAGGGTTCAACTGCGAGAGCAAGCCCGAACGTAAGTTTGGTGGCCCCTTTTGTCTGCGTCGAGACCCCAGCGCGGCTTTTGGTGCCGAGTAAGCCAAGCCTTGTACGAGTTAGGGCTGGCAGCCCAGGCTTTCCACTGAAGTTTGGTACTTAGGGTCAGTAATGGGATCTACACTCAATTACACTGAAGATCTGGCTTGGGATTTTTAAGAAATGCTTTTCATTAGCGATGGGCCTGCCACCAGAACCCTGAGCCAAACATCACTCATCTCTCTGGAGGATTGGATCTAAACATTAATTTTGGAGCCAACCTCTTCTTTATAATGAACTGAACTGACTCCTGGACTCGCATTGGGAAGTTCAAATCTGGAGTCACTTTGCAGCTCTGGCTCTGCTCTGTTTGATTGCTTCACCCCAACTTTTCATAGCTGTGCAGTGTCGTCAGCTTGTTTAAAAATATTTCAACTTAGAACTTTCCACAGCCTCCCGGCCGTGCTGTGAGCTTTCTATAATTGAGTGTAAAATGAGATTGTTTAGTCTGTGCAGAAAAAGTTTAGGGAACAGAAAGAAGTTTAAATGTGAGGTCTGCTGGAGGATGAGTCTCTCCAGGATTCGGTGTAGTTCAGTTTATCAGATGCAATCTATCTGTATTTATTGGTCTGAAGCCACTGGTTAGCCATAATTCCTTTATGTTGCTCTGGAGATAGGAGAGATGAAAAGCTGGTTCCTGGCTGATAGTGTTCATGTAAGACAGATGTGAGCATCTCAGCCATCTGTTCTGCATGGTTTGTGTGCTGTCTGCCTCACGACTGGAGTATTTTAAGGGGTACTCTGTCCCCTTACTCCATAAAAGAGGCTTCAATCTACTTTTTCTTCCCCTGCAGAGATTCCCAAGTTTTAAGTTTTGAAGTCCAGTAGGAAGTTTTCCTTATGCCACAATGAACTTTATCTGCCCAGCAGTGTAGAAAGTTGTTCTGCTTCACATCTTGAGTCTGGTGGCAGCACTGATGTTCTGTAATCACTCACCTGTGCATCAGTGTGAACAATACAAAATGAGTGAACTTTGCTGTTGACTTTGGTGGGACTGCTGCAGAATTTGGGATTAATCTACTCAGTTTTTGCTAAGTCAGAGCGAGGAGGATTAACATGACAAAGCACACAGTTTCCAGGGGTTGTTTGCTCCCTCCTGTTGGCTTCAAACAGCTGGGATTGATGCTTTCAGGCATGCCTGCCATGTGCAACTTTTGGTTCCCTGAGGGAGGGAAAAAGAGGTTATTGAGGTTGTTGAGCATCATGGGGGCCTTGAGGGGGCAAATTTCACCCAACTTCCTCTCTGCTCTTTCATCCCATGAGGAAAGAGGAGACTGATAGGCATTCTTCCCCAGGATAAAAGGAGTATCCGTGTGAGGAGGCAAGGAATGTGTTTCTGTTGACTGTGCATGTTACTGGTGTGGTTACATGAAGCTGAATATTTTATTATATTTTTTTCTCCCTCATAGCTGAAGAGACCTGCTTTGACAAATACACTGGATCCACTTACCGGGTTGGGGAGACCTATGAGCGCCCCAAGGACTCCATGATCTGGGACTGTACTTGCATTGGAGCTGGACGTGGGAGAATCAGCTGCACCATTGCCAGTATGTAACTAAGAGCCTCTTCCTAGAGCTATTGTTCCTTAGAGTCATATTTTCCAGAGCAATTTACACACTATTCCCAGTGCCTGTTAGCTACAGTTGCATGGGGTTTAATCCAAAGCCCACTAAAGCTTTAAAATTAAAAGTCCTTGTCCCGTGTACATTTGCACAACCAAACTCCTCTTTTATTTAAGAGGTCAAGTGCTATGTGAGAAGGCATCGGCCAAAAATTACTGTTAGTGTCCAGCCATACAGGCTAGTAACTTATTATGTACTAGAGTGTGTTACATCTTCAGAGGTGCAAGTATAAAAGTAGTTTTTTGACTGGAGAAAAAGTCTGCTTTGCAGCTGGTGGGTCAAAATAACACAGTCAGCATTAATGGGACTACTCAGAATAAATGATAATAAATGAATGCTACCTGAGAGCCAGTCCTTCATCCTCCAGAAATGTCATCAACACTTGTCTCTAAGGGAACTGGGATTTGATATCCAGACAGCAGCTTAACATGTTTCTGCAACTCCTTTTTCACTAGCCTGACCCATACTTTCCTCTTGCTCTTCCCTCTCTTCCCTTGGTCCTTTCTCCCCAGCTCCTGTTTCACATCTCTGTCTGGAAATCCTTTCCTTATTGAGTCACTGAATTGTTCACAATTTCCCCTTAGTTCATAATTGGACTTTCTGTGAGCCCAGAGGAAGATTGCTGTGTGTCAGGATTTTTAGACTGAGATTTCAAAGTCTCTGAGGTACCTTTTGAGAAAAGTCTTGCTGTTAAAAGTATCCAGTTTCTTGTTTAAGACAAACATGCAGACCCTAGTAGTGTTGCCACAGAGGACTCGGAAACCAGCCATCATTGTAGCATGGGAAAAAAATAATGCATTAAATCTAACAAGTAAAGCTGGAACCCTTCTGAATTTAATGGCACTTTATTGGGCAGGGATGATAAGTGTTGTAAGAAAAAGAGTCAGTAAGGAAATTGCGAGTGTAAGAGCAGCCTTGTTTCCTCATCATCAGCCTGGTTTAGAGCTCACTGGAGAGTCTCACTGACTGCAACTGGCTTTGAATCAATCTTCAGAGCTCTGAGATTCCCTGCTTTCACAAATGAGCCCACAAAACATTTTACTGGCTCTTAATAAATGATGGGATGTGAGTGTTTTTTTCTTTTTTTTTTCTTTTTTCTTGGATTCTTCCAAAGAAACAAACCCAGTGTTTGCAAACTGCCCTGCACCGTGCTGCCCTCCCTCAGCCTAGGCTGCCTCAGAGCTGTGGGGCACTGCTGGGTGGGAATCTGCCTTTCCAGGGCAGGCTTTCCAAACCTCAAAAGGGGTTTGATTTCCCACTAGGCTGTCACAAAAGAGGTCTGATTTCCCACTGGGCTGTCACACCAAGCACCACATGCTGTCCTGGCCACCATGTCCCTCATGAATGGCCACAGAGAAGCCCAAGTGGCGCTGCCTCAAACAAGATGGAGGCAAACCCTCTCTCGCCAGCCCTCAGCCTGAGGGCAGGGCCTGAGGGAGAAACAGGGCCTGAGGGAGAAACAGGGCCTCATCACTCCCTGGCATTCCCTTTTCACCAGCCAGGCTTTGGCTGGGGTTTGGAACATGGAGAAGTTACCTGAGGGAAGAGGACAGGGCATGGGAAGTGCAGAAAATAGTGGGCTCCCTCAGAAAATGGTGGGAAATGTGGAGCGCCATTTTACAGGCCGAGGTTCCCCCTCATTCTCCTCCGGGTCCCTCCTCCTTCTTGCTGCCCCTTACCCCAGCTGACCCCCCTTTGCCCCTGGCCAGATGGCCCTTACCTTGTCACCACCATGCTGTCCCTGGCGTGTCCCTCACCTCATCTTCCCCTTGTGCCACCACAGATCGCTGCCATGAGGGCGGCCAGTCCTACAAGATCGGCGATACATGGCGCCGGCCCCACGAAACGGGCGGCTACATGCTGGAGTGTGTGTGCCTGGGCAACGGCAAGGGCGAGTGGACCTGCAAGCCTGTGGGTGAGTGGCTGCTCCTTCCTTCTCCCTCAGGCCGTGTGGGCCCTTTCTCCTCATCCTCCCTGAGGTGTCCCCGTGTGGGAATGCCCTGGGTGGGCTCTGATCTGCTTTCCCCTCACAGCTGAGCGATGCTACGACAACACCGCCGGGACATCCTATGTGGTGGGAGAGACCTGGGAGAAGCCTTACCAGGGCTGGATGATGGTGGACTGCACCTGCCTCGGTGAGGGCAGCGGCCGCATCACCTGCACCTCCAGAAGTAAGTGCCAGCCTACACTTTATTTAACTTACTTATTTTTTTATTTTCCTGCTTATTTTCCTGGGAAAGGAAAGTTATTCCTTCGCCTGCCCTGTGCAAGTACCAGTAGTTTGAGAGGGACGGGCGTCCCCTGAGGAATGGCGGGAAGTAGATGAGGGGAGAGAGGCCTGTGGTGGTGCCTTGGTCACCATTTGCAGTCTGGGAACACTCCCCAGAGCTGGTCATTGGTGCTGGGACAAGGGTGCCTGGATTATTTGGGGATTTAATCTCATGGAGAGAGAAAGGTGTAAGGAATCTTTATGTCAGCTGAGCCACAGCCAGGCATCTCCCAGGAAATCAGGGAAATGGCTTGGCCTGCAAAATGGCAGAGCATTTAGCCCAGGATGTCCATTTCTGTGCTTTCAAGGAGCCTTCTGAGGGACAATTGAGTGGTTTTTAAGTAAAATACCCTTTCCAACAGCAGGATCTGCAAGATTAAAATATTTTCTTACTTCTTTCTCTCTATTACTATTTAATTTATTTGTTAGCTAAACCAGGATTTGTTTTGCCTTCTCTATCATCTCACCTATCACTTTTCCCACCCCATTTCCTGCTCCAGCAGCACAGGTGATTTTTTAGAAAAAGTTTTTGCATCATTATGGGAGATTACCGTAAAGACTCTATTTTATTTGTATTTGCAGAGCAAACAGGACTTTTAAAACCCAAAATCTTGCTTGTTTATTGACCTTCTGTTCCAGTCCTGTTAGCTCTACCAAAGACATTACTTCTGTCTCGGGTTTACACCAGTTGCCTCAAGAAAATTTAACTTTGTACCTTACACCTTGGTTATGCAAGGTTTGAGAAACTCTTCTGTAGCCTTTCAATTGCCTCATATTCAGTTGCCTTAGGGCACACAAATAATGGATTTTTGCTGATATAAACAGCAGCCTTGATGATATAAGCAGCAGTAAAGTATAAGACATTAAGGAGGGTTGAGATGAAAATGGAAGATCTGGAGAGAGCTGGTCAAGAAATAAGCTATAAAAATCAACCCAGCCTTGACAATATTAAGTCTGTTAAAGACATGTGGGGGAAAATCATTAGCTGTCAAATGGGAATGAATAAAACAGAATGTGTTGTTTGTGAATTTTGGAGGACTTATTACTACTAATAAAATGCATTTGGCAGTAGCTTTCTTTCCATCACTCAGGTCTGTGCAGTTGTATGATGGGGGAAATTGCAGTATAAGGAGCTGTTCATTTTTCATTTTGTTTTCCAATTACATTTGAATAGAGAAATTCAAATTTATGTCTATAAAATGATACCTCTAGCCCACAAAATGGCATTACTCTTCAAGTGTGTGCTGCTGTTATATATCTTTTATGGCCAGCATTTTCCAGAATCACAGCTGGTTGCTTCCATCACATTTCAGCTTTTCATTGAGAAGTGTGTCCATTAGACACATTTTTTTCACATTTGCAAAATTGCATGAAGAATACCTCACCAATTTACCATACTTCTGGCAAATGCCCAATTTCTGGTCATTCTAGCAGTGTGAATCTACATTCACAGTGTTTTCTACATTCACATTCTGTCCCATGTGCTCTCTCAGTGGCAATCTGGCTTAATGCGTCTGTCCTTCCACAGTTCTTCATAAATCCATGTTCATTGATCCATGATTATATTTGAGCCACTGTATCAAGTTTCCCTTGAATAGGAAGGTAAAATGTTGTAATGGAAGAAGAACTAGTTAATCCATGTGGATCTGGCATCCAGACAAAAGTAGTTTGTTGTGCTGTCCTTTGAACCCATTTGCTCAATTCACTGGGGGCTGTGGGTTATTAAAGAGATTTAGAAAGTCTGGTACTCCTGGTATTACTTGAGCAGCTTGTATTAACTCCTCTGCAGCTTCATGCAGGCTTCTTTTGAAAGAAATGGGATTTTACATGTTGACCTCAAACAGGTTTTAGTCCCTTCCAGATGAGAGAGAACCCTGAACTTGAAATGTACCGTCTGTGTATAGTATGAAATGACCAAGCTGTAAAGACTCCTGTTTTTTTCTAAAAAGACAAAAAAGGGTCATTAAAACAAGATAAGCTTTAAAGGTGTGTGCTGGACAGGATGAGTTTAGAATGGCTTTAAAAAGTTGCTCATTTTGACAATGGCTGCAATGTGAAAGCACAGTTCTGGAAGTGAATGGAAATCTTTCAGGATTTTGGGATGCTCTCAGCCTGTGCAGTTTAGTGCATGCAGGAATTGCAGTAGTGGGCTTTAGAAAGTGATGTGGACCTTTAATTCAGGCTTTAGTGGATGAGCTTGTTTGGTGGAGTGCTGGAAGCTGCCCAGTGCAGGCCCAGCTGAGAGTCCTGTTCCTCACACAGATCGCTGCAATGACCACGACACCAAGACTTCCTACAGAATTGGAGACACCTGGAGCAAGAAGGACAACCGTGGCAACTTGCTGCAATGTGTCTGCACTGGGAATGGCAGGGGAGAATGGAAGTGTGAGAGGCACACGGCCCTGCACACCACCAGCACTGGTAAGTGGCACATCATGTCATGGAGCATAGGGAAGGGGAAGAGGAATGGCTTGTTTTGACATGTCAGGGCTTGGTGTTGAGTTGTTCCATCCTAATTCAAGTATTTTGGAGTCTTGTCTGGGAAAGATCAGCAGCAAAGAGGGCCAAAGTTCAGAAGATGCTCCTTGTTAGTGCGTGTGGAGATAAGATTAATTGGTACCTTGTTTCCATGCAGAAGTGGGGCTGGCACATACAGATGGGATTGCCTGCACAATCACAGGGCAGTAAATCACATCCAGGGCCCTGCATCCACAGGAACTATCTTTGTCTTGGGAGCATGGCACTCCAAGTTAATGTTTGAACTTTATGTATTCCCCTCAGGGTAACTTTCTTGAAATGTCCTTTATTTAAACCTCACTGAGACCATCTGGTTTCTTTGACATGATAAATACACCTACTAATGGCTGAGCTTTAAAAACCCAAAAATGTCAAGGAATGTATACAATGCTGTTTAGTATCTGTACATGAGATAGCTTGTAATTTTGGTATGAAATATTGCCTAGTTTACGGGTAGCATATTTTTTCTGCCCAAGGTTTACCTCTTCAGCTCCTAAATTCTTTTTTCTGTCATTTTAAGGATCTAGGTTTCTTATCAGTGAGTGCAATGTAGAACTTCTGTTTTCCTGCAGTGCCTGCACTAAATTTTTCTTGGTAAATGACCTTTAACAGTTTGGTACCATCAGGTTAACTTAAAACTCTCAGAAGGTCTAAACTTCAAAATGAGTAACGCTTCAAGGATGACAGTATTTTCAAGGGTTTCCATTATTACTTCCCCTATTTCAACAGAGCTGAATTTTTGGGGGTTCCTGTGGGAATCATTAGGAAAAATTCATATGATGTACACAAAACCAAGCCTCTTTGTCTCTCAGTATTATTTCAAATGGTAATGTGCTAAAAACTTTGATTCAAAGTTTAAAAATTGCTGAGTAAAAGAATACATTTTGAATTTATTCTTCTTGTTTCTCAATGAAAAATTCAAAATTAATCTTTTTTGCCTTATCTCCCTACTCCCTTGGTAATTTTTATTCTCTTGTCACTGATCTTGATTTTTCTATTCTACATTTCCTTCAACTAATTTTTTTTCCCTAAAAAAATTGTTTTCTAAACAATTCTACGAAAAAAGACTTTCTAAATGCTTTCTAAAGCCACTCTACAGGGTTGGCAGCCAGAGGCTGTCATTAGCAGAGAGGGGGAGTCGTTCTTCTAATTTTGAAATTTGCAAAGTGGAATAATTAAGCCGCGTCTCGGGAAGCTTAAGAGTGTCGTGCCTTCCATCTGCTGGAGTGCCTGAGGTTTTATTATCTCAGCACTTAATGGCAGCCTTCTGTTGCTGAGCTTTGAGTGCCACATGTCCCTTCTGTGCCCCGTTGTGCTGCAGGCTCTGGCTCCCCCAGCATCACGAACGTGCAGACGGCGCTGTACCAGCCCCAGCCGCAGCAGCCCCAGCCCCAGCCCTACGGGCAGTGCATCACCGACAACGGCGTCGTCTACTCCGTGGGCATGCAGTGGCTCAAGACACAGGGCAGCCAGCAGATGCTGTGCACCTGCCTGGGCAATGGAGTCAGCTGCCAGGAGATAGGTATGAGCTGATGTGAGGTCTCTAGGACTGTCCTGTGGCTTAATTTCCAAGTAGAACCCTTGGTGTGCATGTCAGAAGTATCCTCTGACAAAGATGTACTGGAGAAAGGTGCAAGGTGGCAAAGAAAACGTTTGGTTGTTTGAAGCCTGGTTGTTTAGGGCAGCAATGTTTCCCAGTGAGCTGTATATAACCTTCTGAGGAGGAAACAGAGCCCTTGGGGAGCAGCATTGTTCATGTGTGTGTCAGAAATATCCTCTCAAGAAAACATGCTGCAGAAAGGTGCAAGGTGGGGATGAAATGTTTTGGTTATTTGAAGCCTTGTTGTTTAGGGCAGGAATGTTTCCCAGTGAGCTATTTATAACTTGGTGCGGGGAAACAGCGCCCTTGGGGAGCAGCATTAATAACTTCATTCAAATGGAGCTGCAATAATATATGTTTGGAAAAGAATGTGGAGCAATGCCACAGCTATGGAGCTGTCTCTTGGTGTGTATTGGCTCGGCTCCTTGGCAGTCAGTGTGGGTTCCCAGCAGCCAACAGCTTGGCCTGGAGGGACTGTTGCTGTTTTAGAGCCCTGAAATTTGTGAATTGCTTTACACTGCAGTCTAATGCTGTGATTGTCTTTCTGAAGCCGTGACCCAAACGTACGGTGGCAATTCTGATGGAGAGCCCTGTGTGCTGCCCTTCACCTACGATGGAAGGACCTTCTATTCCTGCACCACCGAAGGGCGCACGGACGGGCACTTCTGGTGCAGCACTACTTCCAACTTCGAGCAGGACAGGAGATACTCCTTCTGTACCGAGCAGAATGGTGAGCTCAATTCACAGGGCCTGCACATGCATGTCACCCTGGTGGAGGGATGGAGGAGGGAGCAGAGGACACAGGAACAGGCTGCCTGACCAATTCCAGCAGTCTGGAAGGACTCAAGGCAGCAAGGCAGTGCTGTGAATGGAGGGCTGCCTGGTGACAGAGTGCTTGTATGCTCTTGGTGTTTTTGGAGGGTGCTGCAGATGCCCCTTGGAGTCCTGTTCTCTGAGCTGACCTTAGAATGGGAGTACCTGGTCATGGAGCTTTGGCCCAAAGGATGCTTATCTTTGGCTTTGCTTGGGTGAATTGCTTCAAGAAATGTCCATATTAGGCTGCAGAGAGGAGGATGTCCATGGAGTACAGTTTGTGCAGTCCTGTCACTCCCTCCATCCTGGCTGTCTAGCCAGGCTGCCATATATAGCAGTGCTCTTCATGTGATTTGTGGTCACTGATCAGGAGCTGGGGCATGACTAAGGCAGCAGCATTGCCTCTTGTCTGTGGATGGTGAGTGTTCACAGCACAGATCTGTCTACCTGTGTCATTGCACTTCCTGGAGCGCCTGTCAGACATCCATGGAGCAGTGTCCAGGCAGCTTCTTGAGATCTGACCTTGGAAAGAATATTTCATGTTCCCACATGAAAATACTGCTTCTTACACTGCATAGACACTTTCTTTAAAATTCTGTTCTACTTTGGTTGTTTTTTCCTGATAAAAGTCAAACCTTTTTCTGCAGCACTTATGATACTTTATTTTTACAAAAAGAAACTAACACCCAAAA
Organism: Agelaius tricolor; assembly: GCF_023055355.1. Taxonomy (NCBI): domain Eukaryota; kingdom Metazoa; phylum Chordata; class Aves; order Passeriformes; family Icteridae; genus Agelaius; species Agelaius tricolor. Next base: position 642,012 of record NW_027269270.1, read on the forward strand.
AAACCACCCAAACACTGTCCCTGTTCATGTACATGTTCATGTTTTAGAGAGGCTTCTTGTGGTACACTGTGGAAAAGAGAAATGTGATATAGAAAAATCTCAGTAGATGTCTTGTTGTTCTCTAATATTTGTAAAGCAGAGTTGCTCAAGAGGTGATTAGTTCAGGTAGATTATTACAGCCCTCTTTCCACTGCTGCTTGCAAAACATGAAGCTTCCAGCCTGCAGAGGGGTTTTGACTTGTCCTGTTGTACATAACTGAGCTGTAACCCTTTCCTGAGGGTGAAGGCTTCCTTAGAGCTGAGGGGCACCACTGGGAAATGGCTTCAGAGATAATGCAGGTATGCTGAGAGCTGTGAGTTTATTTCATTCCCTAGGCCTTGGGAGAAGGCATTTACAAAGCTACTTCCCAAGCACAGTAAGCTTTGGTTTTCCCTGTTTCCTGGGAATTCCCATGGCTGGCTCTGCAGCTCATTCCAGAGCAAAGCTTGAACTGAGCTGACCTCATGCAAAGCTTATGTTTCCACATCTGAATTAATTAAAGCCAAGAAAAGAGGCCTGTGGACTATATACAGGGCACACATGGGAAAAAGTAGTGCGAGAGCTTTGTTTTCCAAGCTCTTCCATGCATGCTAAGAGAGAGTGCAGGCTGAATTTGCATCTGTTCCCTTCATTTTTTTGTACAGTTTTGGTCCAGACACGGGGTGGCAATTCCAATGGTGCTCTGTGCCACTTCCCCTTCCTGTACAACAACCGCAACTACACCGACTGCACTTCCGAGGGACGGAGGGACAACATGAAGTGGTGTGGAACCACAGAGAACTACGATGCTGACCAGAAGTTTGGCTTCTGCCCCATGGCTGGTAAGGCTGAGAGCCATAAAGGGCTCATGGAGCACCTGGTTCTTTGAGCTGGAAAGTGAAGATCTCTGTTGTTGGTCAGATATTGATGACTTCTAATGAGTCTCAGCCCAAAGCCCTTTAAGGCATTTCTGAAGTTTTCTTTTGTCCTTTTTTTCCCCACTGACCACCTCTAGCAGAGATTTAGCAGTGCCAGGAGAAGGCAATTTTCATTACTTCTTTGCTACAAGCCAGTGGTAGGCATGCTCTTCAGCTGGTGTGAGTCCCTGATACTCCATGATACTAGTTAGTTTATTTTTCTTTTTTTAAATTAAACTATTTCTTTACTCCTCCATACTCTGTCACAAGTAATAGTTGTCAGTAGAAGTTATTTTTGTCAAATCTTTTGGTGAATTTAACTTACTTTTTTGTTGTGAGACTTGCTGGAGTTTACTGTTAATTTTTTTCTTGTCTTTCATCCACTTCTTCAGATAATGTTGGGTGCTTGGAGTTTTTCCTATAAGTTTCTCTGATACTCCTTGTAATTCTGATTTTGAGTCCTTCTACAAAGTTAAGAATAGAACCAGTTCATAAACTAATCCAACTAATTTTGCACAGGATTTTGCAACAGTAGATACTTCTACAGCTGAAAACTTCAGAATTTTATACCATCAGATCTGCTGGTGTAGATCTGCTGGAGAACCTAAATTTGAGTGTGTGCCTAAAATTTCCTTGTTAAGATGCAGAAACTACTACCTGGTATGAAGGGGCATTGCAAATGGTCTCAGTCCTCAAAATCTTGTAAATTCTGGCCTCATGAATATCCTCTTGCTTTCTTCTCACCCAGCCCATGAAGAAATCTGCACAACCAACGATGGTGTCATGTACCGTGTTGGGGACCAGTGGGATAAGCAGCATGACATGGGCCACATGATGAGATGTACTTGTGTAGGAAATGGCCGTGGAGAATGGACCTGCATCGCCTATTCACAGCTCAGAGGTACTGAATTTCATGTTGGCATCACCACCTCAGTCAAAGTGGGAGGTGGGAGAACTTGGTATTCTTTTCTGTCATTTTGGGCTCAAGCCCAGACTCAAGAACTGTTGTTTACTCCTTGGAGTAGTAAGGGGATTAGAGGAGCTGTGAAGTTCTTGTCTTGTTTATGTGCTGGAAAAGTATATTCCAGCCTTTACAGGCTCTGAAGCAGAAGCAAACGTTGATTGTCTTGATTGTGGTATCCCTCCCTCCTTTTGTCTGGTTTTAGGAGTTGGCAGCACTGTGATTTTACATGGAGCTCAGTATAGGCACCTCCCCACCTCAAGAACAGACAAAACTCCAGACTACTCTGAAGTTTGAAAGCAGAGCTGTTGTGTTTTATTGTTCTGCAGTGAAATTTTCAATTCCTTTGTGCTGGATTAGCCTTTTGCTGGCTAATCTATATGAAAGGCTGGCAGGAAAGCATGGAGATTACTCTTATTTATTTACTCATTTGTGTGAGTGGTCCAAGTGGAGAAGTACTTAAGCAATACCAAAAAAAGAAGACTTAAAAGGACAGACATTTGATCATCCTACAGCTAGCTCACAGCATTGGCTTCATGTCTGGAAAAGGCAGGGGGGTTGCTGTCAAGAGGCCAAGAAAGGACTCTTTTAACACCACTGCTGAAGTGGGATATAATTTATAGGGAAAGGCTTGCTCAAGGGCCTTGGAAGGGGTTTTTTAAACGTGTTCCCTTCAGCCTGAAAGGCACTGCTCAAAATTCTGGGCTGTGCATGTCCTGTTTCCACTTACACAGCTAGTTCTCTGCAGTTCTGTTCTGGAGTTGAAGTGGTCTTTCTTGCTGAGGAGAGGGTAGAGATACTTTGCTTTTTCAAAAGGCAAAGGTTATCTGAGTAGAGCTGTTTAAACCCAGCAGCCAGACTTTGGTGCCTGCAGGAGAGTCTGAGCACTCCTTGGTTTATCCAGATGCTGTGCCCATGGTGTGGGAAAATATGGAGAATAAAATCATGGGAATCATGGACTCACTTCCCCAAGGACAGCTGGTCCAGGATTGACTCCAGACCTGAACTTGGGTCTCTTGGGTCCCACTTAACAAAACAACTTGCTTCTGGGCTTGTTTTCATGTTTGTTTTGTCTTTCTGCTCCTTGCTGTGATTAGACTGGCTTTAGGAATTCTGGGCCAGATCCCAGATGGACATTGGACCTAACAGTGATACCATTGTACTACAGCATGGGGTCTGGTTACTGTCTTATGAGGGAAGAGTAAGCACCAGCAGCATCTTCTGTGTGTAAAAGATCAGCCTCTACCTTCAAATTACTACAGAGGGTAGCAGAGATACCCAGCAGAATATCACCATGAGGATGGCTGTACTTCTTCATTGTATCTTCATAAATTTGGAACAGCCCTTTTCTCCTTGTGTAGTTGCAGTGGTTTGAGGCTGAGGAGTTTCAGCTGAGATGTTCCTCAGAGGAGATGGTCGGAGTGTGGTGGCTTAGAGTTTTGTTCACACGTGGAATATGTCTAAATGAACAAAGAGGCAGTTCTGTAGCTGGATTGTGTCCTACAGACCTCTTTTCTGCAACTGTTTCTTATTTGTACAGTGCTGACAGGTGAACTTGGGAGCAGGGCTGTGTGTGCAGCACTGTGGAGGTCACAGAGTACAGAAAGGAGGGCTCCTCTCTGCCTTGGATGGAGCTGGTCATGGTCAGTCTGTGTGCTGATCCAGCAAGGGAATGATGTTCCAGGCAGAAGGGTTCTGTCTCAATGCTTAGACCCATTGCTGATGATCTCTCCTCTCTCCCCCAGACCAGTGCATTGTGGATGGCATCACCTACGACGTGAACCAGACCTTCCACAAGCGCCACGATGAGGGGCACATGCTGAACTGCACCTGCTTTGGCCAGGGCCGGGGCAGATGGAAGTGTGATCCTGTTGGTGAGTCACTGGCTGTCCCCCCTTGCCAGACACACTTTGTGCCTCTGTACAAACTGGCTGTGGTATGGACAAACTGGTGTGGGAGTTTGGGCCCAGTCTTTGTCCACTTTCTGTCCTGAATTGTACAAAAGCAAAACTAGAAGCTACACTGCATTTGCTGGAGGGTAAGTGAGAGGACATTGGTTAATTTAAGGACATATGCTTGGGTTATCACACCTGCCACAGGAGAACCACGACTGTGGCAAGCATATGGTGTAAAATGTAGCAGCTGGTGGTAGCAGGGCAGTTAGCCTCAGGCTGGGGTCATTTGGCTGGATTCTGGTACCTCAGCTGTCAGCTTAGCAGGGCTCTCAGCCTGAACACTGATAAAACATGCAGCTGGGCCCTGATGCTAGGATCAGTTTTCTTGCCTTTCTCTATCCTAAAATCTTTCAAAGTTTTCTCCCTGAACTGAGGAAGGGGCACCAGATATATATTAACTTACCTTGGACTGAATTGATTTTTTGGCTGCCCTTTGTTCTAGCAAAGAGAGAAAGCTCAGGATGAGAACACATGTTAATAGTGCTCTGGAGGTTACCTAAAACCATCATGGTTCTCTGCAGGAAGGAGATTTCATGTCTTCTTCCTCCCTCCCCTTCTCTAGCAAACCTTGATTGGAAGATAAGACCTGGCTGTTTGGTTTGCAGTTGCTAAGTCCAAGAGAGCTTCAAACTATTGCCAAGAAAATCTATTGAAAATTGCGATTTGTGAAGCTCTGCTTTATTAAGAGTAGTATCTGTACGTGTTTACTCAAGGAACATAGATTGTAAAGCTCCTGAAAATTACTAGTTTGAAGAAGGGGGTGGGGGGATGATTTCAGCTATCTGTATAAGTGAAATTAAATTTTAATTTTGTTGTCTCTCTCTAAACAAAGCTCTTATTTATCCAAGCAAACATAATGCTGGTTCTCACTGAAAATTTCTGTGGAGCCAGGCATACATGCAGTTGTCAGGGTAGAAAGTGTGCTGAAGTGCTGTACTGTGCTGTATTTACACTAATTCAGCTGATTTCAGGATCTGATCTGTTCCCCTTTGGTTTATACAATGGTAAATCTGGAAAGATTCTACTGAAAATAAAAACATTCTGGGGACTAGTAAAGCGTAAATGAATTCTGAAGGCAGGAGGAATTTTTGGCTTTGATCTCCTTGAGAGCAGCATGGTTTAGCTTTGGATGAGAGATGAAGTCAATTGGCCAGGGCAGAATTGAGCTCCAGAGTGGATGAAATTCTTTCTAGAAGGAACACTCCATTGAAATGCATCACAGCTGAATTAGCCCCCTAATACCCAACTTAAGACATGCAGTGCTATATTAAGAACCTTGATTTGAGACTCTAATTCTATTGCCACTTTATGTGCCTATATTTTCAGTGCTGCATTTCTTTGTGCAAAAAGGGGGGACTTTCTTTGCTTTTGGGACTATTTTGTAGATAACCCACTGTGGTTTCAGTAACACCCAGTGTGAACTGTCCCTCTTGTGCCTCCAGACCAGTGCCAGGACTCAGAAACCCGCACATTCTACCAGATTGGAGACTCCTGGGAGAAGTATGTGCATGGGGTCAGATACCAGTGCTACTGCTATGGGCGTGGGATTGGAGAGTGGCATTGCCAACCTCTGCAGACCTACCCAGGTAAGAAACACAACAGAGAATGATCTCACCTGCTGAGTGAGACCTGAGGAAGAGCAGCTTCGCACCCCTCACCTGTTCAGGTTTCTGTACTGAATGCATTTTGGTTTCCTTTTAAAGCAGAACAGGTTCTCCCTGTCCCTTGGCAGACACAAGCAGTCATCAGGGGTTGATAAAGAGGGGCTCAGGCTGTTTGCAGCTATTCCTAAGGCCAGGGTTAGTTCAGAGAATGACCCTCAGTGCACACAACAGCTTGGGTTTACATTGCCTCCTGGTATTTAGTGATATCACACGTGTGATCTTCAGCTTATATTTCCTGAAACTCACATGTGTGATTCTTCCTTTTCCACTTATTGCAGAAGCAAAATCCATCATGGAAGAAAATGTTTTTCCCGTTCAGTGCCCCAAAGACATTAAATATTTGAACTCTTGTTTGTCCAGGCAATTCCAGGAACTCTATAGGAATGGGCAATGCCTGTTTGTTGGTTGTTCAGCTTCAGTTCCCTGAACAGAACATGAGGGGAACTTCTGTACTTTCCTGTTCAAGGTTGCAACTGCCACTGTCTTAATCTGAATAAGATGAAATATTAAGGCTTGCTGAGCTTCATTTACTCCTGTTGGACTGCTTAAACAAACATCTCCCTGAGCTATGTGAAATATGCATGCCTCCAGCCTGGAGACTAGGCTTGGGGCTGCTTTAGACACAAGAGTGACTGAAAATGTGTAAATAAACCAAATCTAATGTTTCTGAATGTAGGTTTGGGGTTAGGTGAGCTTTGAAATTTTCTGCCTGTGGGCACAAGTTTGTTTTTCTAGAAATCCTGTTAAATGGGGAACACGTATATATGTTACATGGTTGTCCAAATAAATTATTATTAGAAATGTTGGGAATGGGGTGAGGGTGCAGCTATTTAATGGCTTAAACACTTTTCTGCAAATTCCAGGGATCTCTTTGCTGAGATTTTCTGAGAACTAACATGAGGACAGTGCTGCTGAGTGTTCAGTGACACCTCCCCAGTGAGCCCAGGTTCTCTGAAAAGACAACCACAGGATCATAAAACGTGTCCTCCTCAATCGGAGAGCTTGTTGGAGGAAATAGGCCTGAGCTGACCTAGCTGCATGCATTCAATAGTCCTAAGCATTAGAGCACTGCAGAACTTGTATTTTCATTGGTTCATGGACCTCTTTTGTCTCAGGACTTCCACCTACCCTTCTGGTGCGGTTTGTGTCCAGAAGAAATGTCTCACTTATCTGTGGAGTCCTCTGCAGAGTCAGGAAAATTCAGTGTTTCAAATGAACTGATTGAGAAATTTAGTAAAATAGTAGAAGATTAGTGTCTATTTTCATGGTATATTCAGTGGCAGACCAGAAATTTTCCCTCACCATGCTGCGTGATTAGACCTGGATTTGGCAGATGGTTTTTATCAGCTTCCCTGCTCCATTTCAGAAGATATTAGTAAAGAAAACAGTTATTTGCTGAGAAGTTCCCCCTGTCTCTTTGAACAGCAAGGCTTTGCTTTGCAGACTTTTTTTGTACTAGACCTCTCCCATTTTCCATTTGATTGGTAGCTTACAGGAAATGGACCTAGAGGAGTGCACATTAGCTTCCCCACAGAATTTATTCTTACTCACTGGTTTTCTAGGTAGCAATGAAGGATAGAAAGACAATAGAACTGATTTCCCATGTATAGAAATACCATGCCAGCCATGCAGCTTTCTTGCTTTTTGATGACTCCATAACATCCTCAGCAAGTTAAAACCAGCAACTCTTTTTTTTTTTCAGGCTCAACTGGACCTGTTCAGGTGATCATCACAGAGAGTACCAATCAGCCAAACTCCCACCCCATCCAGTGGAATGCTCCTGAACGATCTCACATCACCCAGTACATCCTGCGCTGGAGACCTGTGAGTGCCACATCTGTCATAATTTGTTCCTCAAGAGAACTTTATTTGGCTTTTTCTGGTGTCTGAAAGAAGTGGCTGACACAACTTCAGCAAACTTGAGTTGCTTATTCAGTGTCTTTGGCCTCTTGAGGTCAACAGCTACTCTTGAGCATCAAGGAGAGCCAATGCTATATAAACACTTAATGTTTTCTTGCCCAAATTTCACTGGTTGCTGTGTTTATAAAGTATTTTATTAAACAAAGCACTAGTACAGCAAGCAGACAAGTTTATATCCTTAGGAATGTAAATCCTTGTGGAAGCTTCTTCATCCAAAGAAATGCTGTTTTAGTAATATGTGCATATCCAGAGACTACCGGGATACATTTTACTCTGTTAATGTGGAGGTAAAAATGACTAGGATATGAAGTCATAAACAGCTTGTGTAGGATTAAATAAACAGTCACTCCCATCTTCTCCAACATCTAAACCAAAACTGGTTAACCACAGCTCATTGGCTGGTTCCTCTGTGAGGAATGATTTGGTTTAACCAATGCAGATGAGCTGTCTTCCAGCTCCCCTGAGTACAGCTTCACAAAAGACCACTTAATGATTAAGAGCATTAGTACCTCAATGCTGCCTGTTATTAAGAGAACAATAAAGGCCCTGATCCAAAGGCACTCAAGTCTTTTTACTGATTTCAGTGTATCTTGGATGAAGGCCTGAATGAAATGGACTTTAAAGCATTGGAGTACAAACCTCAGAGGATGGAGCATTATTTTAAAGCTTCCCATAGAGTTCAAACACAGGGTAGAAGGAAAGAACCTCTCTGTATATTGTTTTCAGATGATGGCTTAGAGTGTTATTATGAACAGGCTTCAAAAGTATCTTTTCCAGCCACTACTTCATGCTTTGCTGTGCTTTTGGTGAAGGAATGAGTTGAATTTATAACAAGTAATGCTCCTTTTAAAGGGTAAAGTTCACAGCTAGGTTGTTTTTAGTTTACCCCTGTAAAACCTAATAACTCAATGCCATTGGTCCTGCTTCTTGGCATACTTTTTTCATCTCCTTTGACTTGATTCTGTCTGTGCACTAAAGCCATTCAAGTCACACCTGTGTTTGAATATCACAGTGAGTAGTAACCACACAGCAGGTTAGGACAGTAGATTGCCCTGCCTGCAGCCTAGGGAGTCTCTCACTATCTGAGTGTCCTTTTGTGTCCTTTTTCTTGCAGAAAAACTCAGGCAGGCAGTGGAAGGAAGCCACCATCCCTGGCCACAGGAACTCGTACACCATCTCAGGCCTGAAGCCTGGTGTGATTTATGAGGGACAGCTCATCAGTGTCCAGCAGTATGGCCACAAAGAAGTCACCCGCTTTGATTTCACCACAACTAGCACCACAGCAGTGACAAGTGAGCTGAGCAGGGGGCATCCAGGAAAACCTGATCTCCTTCACCCACATCTTGGCTTTGTGCATCCCACTTAACACAAAAGTGTAGTGATGTTTAATGCAGCCTCTCTCTCCTCTCTCTGGTAGGCAACACTGTTTCAGGAGAGACAACTCTTCTTCCTCCCGTGGTTGCTACTTCCGAATCCGTCACTGAAATCACATCCAACAGCTTTGTTGTCTCCTGGGTTTCTGCTTCTGACACCGTTTCTGGATTCCGTGTTGAGTACGAGCTGAGCGAGGAGGGTGACGAGCCCCAGTACCTTGGTGAGACAATGCTGTGTGTGCCAGGGCAAAGCACTGCTCACAGTCAGGGCACCACTGCTCTGTGGCACTCAGTAGAGCTGGTGTGAACATCACAGTGAGCACCTCCCTGTCTTTCAGCAGGATTCAGTTAGGATGTGAGAGTGGCAAGAGCAGCTTGGATTAAAAACTCAGTTCCTTGTCTTTTCTCCATTAATAGCTGTAAGAGAACAAGGCAAGCAAATAGCAATATCCCCGCAGAATACTGTCCCAGAATTCTGCAGAGGAAAACTGCCTGAGCCAGGAGTGGTGGATAAGTAATAACTCTGAGTAGATATAATTATTCTTTTCATTTCTTTTGCTCAGGGTTTTTTTTTTTTTCCATTTTGCAATCATGTAAAGTTACTGGCTTCCACAGCATCCTAAAATGAGCAGCAGTTCAGATGAGAAGAGAACCAAATCTGTTTTTTTGAACCTGCCTCCTGGCTAATTTCCTTTGGCATACCTTTGTCCTTCCATCAGAATGGACAGAGAGAACTCCTTCCCAAATGCCCTCTCTTGGCTTCTTGTTACCTCATGGATATCTCATGTTCCAGTCTGCTCTGTCAGTTATTTTGTTTGGATCAGATCTTCCTCGTCTTTGATAATGTGGCAATTTAGCTGAGCTGGGAAGCTGGTTAAAGGCACTGGACTCAGACACAGGAATTGAAACTGGTTTTCTAACATTTACTGTAGAGCCCATGGCACCACTACATGTAATTTCATTTTAATTTCTTTTTCCTGTCTAAACAGTGGTAATAGCAATACCTCACCCTCAAGCATTTGAAGTTATAATAGTTATTGGGACATGAGTATGGTAGAAGAACATGACAAAAAGAGCAGCAATCTCCTGACCTAATAATTCTCCCTGGGCTGTTGCTCCCCTGAACTCACAGGCTTGGACGCTGAGCAGAAGTGGCTCTTGTGGGGACTGCCAGGACTGTCACCACCTTTCTTTCTGCTCAGACAGCTGAGCTGAGCTGTGAAGCAGCTCCTGAGCCTGTCAGACAAGAGGTTTACAGGCAGATTGAAAGGCAATTCCTAGTTTCCCCTAAGATGCTTGGCTTCAGTCTGGTCAGCAAGGAGCTGCTTCTTGGGGAGTTTTCTACATCTGGCACGTAGGTGGACATCTGGGAGAAGGGAAAGAAGTTCACCAGCCCTCATAATGTCATTCTTCTCACTCATGAGTCAGTGTTTCCACATAACCTACTCATGTGAAAGTTTTTCCATATATTTCTGTACTGAAAGTTCAACAGTCAGGGTATGAAGTGAGTGTTCAGCTGAGATGGTTGTGCAGGGGGCTGCTGCTCAAGGTGCCCTGCAATATCCCTTGGTTGCTGGTCCCAACTGTCCACACAACTCTTCTGAGGTGAACCAAACACAGTGCAGAGAAACTGCTGTTTTATTGCTGGAAGACTGTGCTTCAGCCCAGATTAGAACAGGCTTCTCAATTATTGAATTTGGAGAGAAAGCAAGAAGATGGAATTGCTAAACCAAACTCTTCTCTCCTGCCTTCCTCAGATCTTCCAAGCACAGCCACTTCTGTCAACATCCCTGACTTGCTTCCTGGTCGCAAGTACATTGTTAATGTCTACCAGATCTCTGAAGAGGGAGAGCAGAATCTCATCCTGTCTACTTCACAGACTACAGGTATGTGTGGTTGGCTGTTGCTGCACTTTGAAAGCTGTTGTTACTGTTTGCTCAAGATTTTTTGTTACCTCTGACCCTCACACTTGCTGTCCTCCTGTGTTCATTGTCTTAAACAGCTCCTGATGCACCACCTGACCACACAGTGGAAAGTGTGGATGACACATCCATTGTCATCAGCTGGAGCAGACCACAGGCTCCAATCACAGGTTTGTCCTGTTGGAGTGCCCTTATTCTGCATTATTGGTAGAACCTAAAATGTAGGTGAAAAGGAAAATATAACTCTGGGACAAAGGTAGTGGAAGATTCTGCCTGGTCAGAGAGAGACCAGCTGGAAAGCACATGGGTAGTTCAGCATTTCCTTGGCTTCAGTGGCTGAACCAAGCAATGCAGAAGGCTGGATGTAAAACAATTCCTTCTGGATTTGTGTTAAATAAAAACAAGCCCTTATATTTGTATCTGCCATCCAGACCCATCCATAGTGAGCATGAGAACAGTTCAGGCCTAAATCCACATGTCAGACCTCAGAGAGGTCCTAACCCAGGTCAGACTGTGCTTTGGAAGGTGGTGTGAGTGTGTGGTCTGTAGGTGAGACGTGAGCACAGGCCACAGGTCCTGCTGAAGTTCAGGACTATTTTTATCAAAGCTTAGGAGGGAGATCAGTTCAGCCTTCATTTCTAGCATTCTTTGTGCTTACTGCTTGTGCTGAGGATTACATATTTCTTTTGCTTCAGGCTACAGGATTGTCTACGTTCCCTCTGTGGAAGGCAGCAGCACAGAGCTCAACCTGCCTGACACTGCCACCTCTGTGACACTCAGTGACCTGATGCCAGGGGTTCAGTACAACATCAGCATCTATGCTGTGGAAGAAAACCAGGAGAGCACTCCTGTCTTCATCCAGCAGGAAACCACTGGGGTCCCACGCACAGGTAATGCTCATCTTCTGGGGTTCAGTCACTGAGGTTTCTGCTGCTAGCTAAGGGAGTGCTTAAATGAACTCCATTATGGTTTTGTGGGCTCGAATTGTGAGTTTCACTGGTATTGAAGTTCAGTAGTAAAATCATACTGACACAGTCAAAACACCACTCTGCATCAACAGGGTTGTAATTCCCAGAGATGGGGCTGCAGGCAGGTCTTGCATTGTCTGCAGAAGGGACCTCAGTTTCCCAAGTTATTTTAGGGGGATTCTGCTAAGAAATCCGCTGAAGTGCCTGGTGTATCATTTTGACCGAGCACTTGGCTTGTGATGTTCAGGGTTATGTATCAGACACCACAACACAGTGTTCAAACTGTTCACCTGACTTTTCCCTCTGCCTTCCAGTCCTACCCATTATTTTCCTTTGCAATCAGTGGGGATGGGAGATTGCTCAGCATTGACTGATGTGCCAAAACACCATAAGATCTAAATTTGAGGCACTCAGTATTTAAAAAACTTCTGGTTTTGGGGTTCTTTGTATCCAGTTGGACTGAATTACCAAATCAAAAGAAGGGATAGTGAAAGAATTGGGATTTGATGTGGTAAGCAGTGGAATTTCACCGTCCTGCAAGTTGCAAGCATGTGTTTGCAAATGGGAATTTACCAGGAATGAACTCAGCTCAATGACTTTATGGTTTGGCTTCTTCATCTTCCAAAAATGTGCACTGGTTAACCTTAGGACAGTATCACTCCTAGTCTCAAGAAACTTAATTTAAACACAGGAATTCAAGGGTGCAGTACTGTGGCCCAGCACTGAGGGAACTGCATTTTGCATTTGACTGCAGTAAGGCCAGATCAGCCCCTGTACTTGTTTAATTATAAAAGATGGATTTCAAGTTAATCACAGACATTCAGAACATGCTGTGGGTTTTGAAAACCCCCCTTTTAATTTTAGAAGGAGGTTACTGTTTCCAACCCCTGGAGTACTTTGTTTCCCCTCAGGCTTTGGTTCTGCATATACTTGAAGTTCTGTAGCATATTGCATCTGGTCTTTCAGTTCTTTCTGTCACAGCAAGGTACCTTCTGAAGACATAGTATACTTTAAAGTAGATAATGATGTTTAGAATTGTAGTCTGCTTGAATATTGTCTGGGAATGTGTGTAGGCATGTTTACAGTGAGGTTACCCTGACTTTTTAATTTGGTAAATATTCTTGGGCTAGGTAATATTCATCGTTCAAGGAAAATTCACTTTTATTTTCCTTCCATGGAAACCAATAACTTCTCCTCCTGCTAAAGACTCCCTCTGACAGCTATTGTACCCCTGTACTTTCAGATGAAGTGCCTTCCCCCAGAGACCTGCAGTTTGTGGAGGTTTCTGACATCAAGATCACCATCATGTGGACCCCTCCCCAGAGCCAAGTGTCCGGCTATCGGGTGGAGGTGATCCCTGTCAACCGGCCCGGCCAGCACGGCCAGAGGCTGCCCATCACCAGGAGCTCCTTTGCTGAAGTCATTGACCTGATCCCAGGAACAACCTATCTCTTCAAGATCTTTGCTGTAAACCAGGGCAGGGAGAGCAAACCTTTGACTGGAGAGCAAACCACCAGTAAGTGTCTTTTCTCTGTGCTCTTTTTCAGCCTTTTGAAGCGTGGATTTTTCTGTCACTTGGAGAAATGTATAAACAGAGCACTTGAAGTGCAACAGTTCTAGCCCAGGAGGTATCCCATCAGTAGGATGACAGGGCTGGGAATTCATTCATTCTAACAATGATCTCTTCAGCAGATTTATCCTCCTCCAGGGCTTTCCAATGGGAGTTCAAGTCTCATGGCACTTTAAAACAATTTTGTATGGCTGGAATTCAACTTTTTTATTACTGACTGAGAATTGATGGACCCTGCAGTTCTTTTACAGCACAGATCACAGGCTGTGACTTTTATAATTTTTTTTTTTCTTTTGCTGGTACCTTAGGGCAGATTTCAGTATGACTTAGAAGGCTTGCTGAGGTTCCTCTGAAAATCCCCATCTCCCTTCTGACAGCTCCATACCTACCTGGCTCCCCTGGCAGCAGTAGCAGTTGTGCCTGCTCATGCAGAATCCCTCAGAACCTGATTGCTAATGATATAGTGGCAGTGCAGCACCTCACCAGTGTGAGGGGAAATGCACTGTCAGGCACTTTTTTTGCTTTGCAGCAGTGCAGAGAAGAGAGAGGAGCAGTGGCTGGGCAATATGTAGGTTTTCAGATGGAAGAGTAAGAGTTTTATCTGGGTGGTTATCTCTGTTTTTGACTCAAGAGGAGGAGATCAGACAGAACATGGGAGATAGTTGGTTTGATCAGGTCCTGTTTATTGGGCAATAGAAGGGTGAGTGGGTATTTGTGTGCATCTGCTGCTCTTCTAATACTTTTCAGTAAATAAGAGCAATTTCTGAGAACCCAGCCTGACTCTTAGTAATATGAGAGGGAAGGAAAGGAAATGGGATAATCTGTGAATATAACCATGCTCTTTGAGGAATATCCTTACTTCCATCCATAAAGTTATGAGCAATGAATAGTGCCTGTCCCTTGACTGTGCAGGGAGAATGGGATCCTTATGTCCATCCTTTGCCATAGGTGTCTAATTTGAGCCCAGCACAGATGGTGTGAGCACCCTCCCTCCTCTTTCAAGTGAGGCTTTCAAAGGCAAGGATGCGACTTAGGAATCTGAGCCCTCTTGGAAGCATTTAGAACAAGAAGGGCTCAGTTCGCAGCCAGATCTGTAATTTTCTGTGGTTGTTTTGAGGAGCCTGGGCTAGGTGTAGGGTTCCTCTGAAACTGCACAGAGAGGTGTACATAGGAGTATAGACATTTAATTCAGACAGCACAGTCACAAATGTCTGGAATCGTTTTCCATAGGCTGTGATCATCTGCTTAACTGCTTGGCCTAAACCACATTGCAGAAACTATTCACATAAATTGCATCCTGTAATCGAAAGTCCTGGGAAACAGAAATCATTCAGGGTTCCCAAGGAAAACCCTGCAGCAAAAGTCTCTTCCCACGGTGTAAATGTGATTCTCTTTTTGGCCTTCCGTTAAAAAGCAGTCTACAAATAAACTCTGAGTATGTGTGTGGCTTTTTAATCTTTCCCTTTTTCCTCTGCTATGGGGAGAGGAAGTGATAGAAGCCTAATAGAGCTGGCAAATTAAATTGTGCAGAAAGGAACTGACTTTAGGCTACACATTTTAGGAAGATAGAGTCTTTATCAGATGAGACTTGGCCCAGATCTAAGTAGCAGCAAGGGATAAAGTTGACTTTCAGCCTGTGGGTTGGAGATGGGCTTAAGCCAGGTTACACTCATCCTTTTTGAGTTCTCCCCAGTTGTTTCCAGTGGTGGAAGAAGGAAGACCTCACTTCCTTTTTCCTCCCTCCTCAAAAATGGAGAAAACAACTGGGGAGAAAACAAAAAGGCGAAAAGCATCTTCCTGCTGAATCACTGGGAGAGTGATGAAAACATTAAATTTTTTTGCCAAAATATTACTTCTCCAGGAGGAGAAAAAAACATTTGCCAGCAAAAAAGAGCATTGATGAAACCTCACTGCTCTTAAGTTCAATATATGGTTAGAATATAGAAAAAGTGGGGAGACTTGCCATGTGAACACTGTGAACTCCTTGCTGCAGCCAGTGCTACCCTGCCTGCTCTGGGGGCAAATTCCCCTGCAGAGCCTCACCTTGCCTCAGCTCAAGGCAGTGACATCTCTACCAGTCACTGTGGCTCCAGTGAAGGAGCTGTGCTGCCTCAGCCTCTTGTTTATGGAGTTATCTGGGTTATCAGCTTCAGCAGATTCCCAGGGGCACTGATAAAAAGGGGAGGAAGCCTGCTAAGAGCTGTTCCCTGAGTCCCAGGGGAGAGATGAGCATGCTTGGAATTGTTGGATGGTCGGCTCCATGGTGTGAATATTTTTAAGTAGATCTAGGAACTGGTTTTCTGCAGAAAGTCGCTGACTACTACTTATTTTGACATTCAAATGACAAAGTAGGGGTGGTTTATTTTGGGAAGGGACTTTGAGAGGACTGGGCAAGGATTTAAAAGAATAAATCTTTTTCATGGAAAAGGGCTAAAATTAGGTTTCCGTGCTTACACTGACAAGTCTAAACCAAGCTGGTTTTTAAAAAATGCTCAGTGCTCATGAGAAACTGTTGAAATTCCTGAGTGTGTTGGGGTCAACCTTTAGGCTGCCTTCCCCGTGGGATGCAGAGATGGCAGCGACCCAAATCAGTGCAGCCTGGAGCGCTCAGGTCTGCCTGTCTCAGTGTATTAATGGATGGCGCTGGGGCGTGGATGCAGAAGTGAAATAACTTCCCACCTTCTGTCCTCCCTTCTGTTGCCCTCCCACAATAGATCAGGAATACAGGCCATGGTTTGGAAGTGGGGGTGAGGTGGAGATTCAGCTGGGAAGCTGATGGGTGTTCTGCTTTACCTCCCCAGAGCTCGACGCCCCCACCAACCTGCGGTTCGTCAACACCACGGAGCACTCGGTGCTGGTGCTGTGGACGCGGCCCCGCGCCATCATCACAGGCTACAGGCTGACAGCAGGGCCCACCAGGGGAGGGCAGCCCCGCACCTACAACGTGGGACCCTCTGCCACCAAGTACCTCCTGAGGAACCTGCAGCCTGGCACCGAGTACACCGTGTACCTGGTGGCCGTGAAAGGCGACCAGCAGAGCAACAGAGAGACCGGCGTCTTCACCACTTGTGAGTGAGACACACACACACGTGTCACATACTCCTCTTGTACCCTGCCCTTCTTCAAAACTTGTGCTGAAAGTGCCTATTGTGAGTTGATTTACAGGGGCAGCCTTTTGAAGTAGCATTCCAGCAGAACAGCTTGGGGAAAATGTTCCTTGTTGTTCTTTCTGAACTCATTGGCAGGAAAAAGCCTATTTGCATCAAAAAGCTTTTAGTAAAATATATTTCAGCTTTTCCTGATGATTAAAAACAAGAGGGAGAACTTTACTACTGCTACCTCACTTTTTGCTTAGCTGGATGTCAGAGAAATTAAATTTTACTTGATCTTCCTAATTGCTTGGTTTTGGCATGACAAATGAAGGAAAGAATACAAACCCCTTTAAAATGGGCAAGGAATAATTAGTCTGGTACTTACATAAAGCTGAAAGCAGTCATTTCTCAATCTCAGCCATACCATCTAAGGCAGCTCAACTGCAGTTACCCAAACTGACATAAACATTGTATTCTGTGGTTTTTTTTTTAACGTTTCAGTCATCTCTCTTTGTGATGCTGGTTTGGAAGAAATACTAAGCAGATTTTGGAAGGAAAGGGAGTTCTGTAACAACCCCCACACACTTCTAAAAAGAGCAAATAGATCCAGTATTTAAATAATGATGATGCCATCATATAAACTAGCAAAAGTCAAAGCCACCCAAGCCCAGAACCACATCCTCTTTTCAGAAGAGAATGTGGTTTCTTTTAGAACAATGTGAAACTAAAATAAGAGCTCAAACTTTCAATCAGAGTACCATTGTTGACATTGGCAAGGTGCTTTTTGCTGACAGCCTTATCTATAAATATTCCTCAAGTAGAATGTGATTTGATATCTTAGATTTAATATTGCCTTCAAGTTCTGGCTTGTCTGAATGTAACCAGTCCAGTTTGAGACTGTAGATTTGATTAACCAAGCCTCTTCATTAATGACATTACTAACAAGGCCATTTCAGATTAAACTCAGTGTTGTTATTTAGGCTGATTCTGACATGCACAAAGGCTTTGGCTTCTGTGTGATGCTTCTGACAGATGTCAGTGAGACCACAGATGCCTCAGACTGATGTTGGCTCCTTTCTGCTGACTTCACAAGATCTTGGTGAGGGATGAGATGGTCCTTGCTGGGACAGCTGGGTGACAGACAGGGGTGTGGTATTCTGCTGGTTGGAAGGCATATGGTGGGTGAATTAAAAAAAAACAGCTGAGTTTTGAGGAACACTTTAGATATGCAAAAAAACAGGATTCCCCAGATTCTTGGAGGTGGATGCATAGAGGATCATGCATCCACTTGAGTATTTTTGTTTGCCTCAGGAATAAAAGCTCTGGCTGTGATTAGACCACTTGCATACTGTGTCTGTCAAGCCCAGCAGCAGACAAAAATCATCTGTCAGATCCCTCCCAAATAACTGGATTTTTAGAATTGATCTAGTTCAGCACTCATTTCATACCTCTGGCTATTTGTGCTGCTGTAGGTCAGGTTTTCAAACTCTTTGGAGCCATCACAGCAGGTAGACTTGAACTCTGGTCAATTCACTCCACAGATCAGCCTGCTGGCTCTGTTCCTCCTTTTAACACAGAAGTGACTGAGACCTCTATTGTCATCACCTGGACACCTGCCCCAAGGATTGGTTTCAAGGTAGGAGGAGCAAAGTCCTCTGTTGGTTTTTCTTCTTGCTTCACTGTGGTGGGGAGGGCAGATGGAAGCCATTTCCTATGGACTGTGGTGAAGATGGCAGCACAAAGGGGAGAGGTGCAAAGGGCCTGTTGCTCACAGGGAGCAGGCTTAGGTGACAGAGGTCAGTGCAGACATGGGGTTTCGTGTCAAGTGGGACATCTAGACCACAAGTTACAGGAGTAACAGCTGGAGTTCAGCATGAGGGCCCCTAGTGCTGCTGTTGGATGGTCAGTCAGGGTACTGACAGCTTGTGACTGAAAAGTAAACCCCTGTGCCCTGCAGCTGGGAGTGCGCCCGAGCCAGGGCGGGGAGGCTCCCCGCGAGGTGATCTCCGACTCCGGCAGCATCGTCATCTCCGGGCTCACCCCCGGCGTGGAGTACACCTACAGCCTGACAGTGCTGATGGATGGCCAGGAGAGAGAGACCCCCATCATCAGGAGAGTCACTACACGTATGGCACCTGCTCTTCCTCCATCATTCCTTCTTCCACTCCTTTCTGGGAGGCAGTTCTGGTCTTTTCCTCCCTATCGTGAGCTGGTTTTTCTTTTTGGTGCATAGGTGACAGCAGCACTGGCTCATGCAATGCAGGGTCACAGCTTTAGGGGAATATTTCTGGCTAATTCAAAGGTTGAGGATATTGTGGGGAGAGGGGTGCTGAGGCAGCCAGCATGATTCTCAGTGCCATCAGTGACCCATTTGTCTGAACACTTGCAGCACTGGCCCCACCGACCAGACTGCGCCTGAGATCCAATCCCGACACTGGCATCCTGATAGTCTCTTGGGAGAGAAGCACATCTCCAGGTAACCATGCGACCTCCCTCTGTGCTCAAACCTCCCCTTGGAGCAGAATGCTAACTAACACTTCTTCTGTGGTGCCTTGCAGTTTGGTGGGAAATTAGCTGTTGATTAACTTAAAGGAAAATGTACACGTTTCTAGATATATTTAAAGATATAATTCACAGCTGTGAATTATTGCCGTAGGACTCTTAATGATTTACATTCTGTATAAAATGCTGTTTTAGAGCATGAATGTGTTAGAATATTTCAGCTGTTTTAAGGATTTGAAGGGTTTCTTTAAGTAATCTCCAGTGGTTGAAAAATGGCCTGAGGGAAGGAAAGCAGAATGGGCCCCGAAGATTTGTGGAAATGACAAACAGAAAGTGAAAGTTCTGACCATGTTCAGGATGAACTCTTCTCCCACAATAGCTGATGGGAGCTGCACAATTGACTCCCTTAAAAAGTGGACTGAAAGTTTACAAAAACCTGTATTGGTAGCTGAATCTTTTCCTGACAGAGTCCTGAGAGAAGTTCCTCTCAAAACTCCTGAGATTTTCAAGAGTTTGGTGAGGTCTCAAAGGGAGAGACCTCAGTTTGGTGAGGTCTCAAAGGGAACAGAAATGCCATGAGGGTGGCATGGCTAGGTCCTGGGAAGCTCAATTAGGGGTGCTTGACAAAGCAGCTTCTTTCTTTCCTGCTGGGCCCAGGGTGGCAAAATCACTTATAAAATGTCACATGTTTGCTTCAGCTGTCACACTGAGGACTGATGTAAGCAGTCCAGGATCCATGAGGAGACTCCTGACACTGGTCTTTGTATTTCAGGCATCACTGGGTACCGTGTGACCACTGCTCCCACAGATGGGCAGCAGGGCTCTACCCTGGAGGAGGTGGTGGGTGCAGATCAGACCACCTGCACCTTTGAGAACCTCAACCCTGGTGTGGAGTACAACGTCAGTGTCTACTCTGTCAAGGATGACCAGGAGAGTGTGCCCATCTCAGAAACCATCACACCAGGTAACCAAAGCATGAGCAGCAATTTCAGCTGCCCAAGCTCAAATGGCTGAGCCTGAGAGCTCTATAGTGCAGAACTTGTATTAGTCTGCTGGTAGAGGGCTTAGACTTCACATTTAGTCTCAAGAAGCAGAATAGCCACGTTCCAACTGGTGACAGAGCTTCTTACACCCATGTACTTCTCTGCATGGGGAGCCTGTGTTGTGCTTCACAGGCTGGTGGTCAGCACATGGATCTGCTGTGTCAGTACTGAGCTGAGCATCAGCAGCAGCAGGGATTTAATTTAGCCCTGAAGTGCTGGTGGCAACAGGAAGTAGGTGAACAGAGGTATGAGTGGAAAGCAAGCACAGGAGAAATTCTGGCAGCACAGGTGGCAGAAGATCGCTTGAGCACAATGGAGAGGAAAGCCAAGATGGAATGGTCCATCACTGTAGCACTTGAGGCACAGTGTGGAGTGTGCCACCTCACATGACATCTGTGGGGACTGCAGAAACTGCCTTTGTAGCCACAGTAGCAAAATTAATATGCATTTCCCCAAATGGTTGCATTTAGTTTTCCTTTGTGAAGGCTTTGTTTGTTTTTGTTTCTGCTCTGAGATGATGCCAGCTACTGTGTTTGCTTGCTCTTGTAACACTGCTTTAAAATTTCTGTGCTTCACTGAAGTGCTGTGTGCTCCCTGGGGTGAACTAATACTGTGATGCTGCATAGTTATGCAGGAATAGCTTTAGCCCTTCACCATCTTCTGGTGAGGGAAAGCTAAGAATGTATGTGTCTGGCTTTTACAACTCTTTAAAGGTGATATGGTACATGCATTCCATGTGGGTAAACAATTATTTTACAGAAAACTAGCCCCTTTTTTGGCACCTATTCTGTAAAATAAGTGTCTTCCAAGAAGGATATCAAAATAGAACAAAACCACTATTATTAAAACAATATCTCTGTCCCTTAATTTCTTTTCAAACTAACTTGTAATGAACAGAATGGACACAGAGTCCTGAATCTTTGACTCACTGATGTCTGATCCTGAGTGAGGAAGAGCATCCATTAGTTCCCACTGGTTTCAGGATCACCCTGATAAAGTTACACAGCCAAATCTTGTGGCTTAAGTCAATACCAGTTTATTGACTTGAACAACGGAAGGTTTGGCCACTGTCAATTAAACATGCATCTAAAGTTCCCCATTCCCTGCCCAATTCTGCTGGTCCTAACATGCAGGAAATGAGCTCCTTTGCTAATGGAATAATATCAGTAGGGAAAACAGTCACAGCTGGGCTTATTTTCCCTACAAAAATTTAGGCAGCATCTTAAAGGTCATTAAAGGGCATTCTCATGCAGGGGCTAAAACTTGAGATTTTGAACAATTTTAGCCACGTGTGTCAGGCTCTTGGGCACATCATATGCTGGGCATAACCTCTGGATTCGGGCTTGTTGTCACTGACAAAATTAGTACCATCTAAATGTCATTTTTAACCATTTCCATGTTTCCAAGGGAGTGTTCTGTTACTTACTGTTTCACATCATCTGTTTTTAGCACATACATTGCAGCAGTTAGTTGGTAAGTAGAACTTGAGGAATTCTGGGCCAGGTCCTCAAGCCATTGCAGAGATTTGAGGCTTTTTTCCAAGTGCAGTGTAAGTAGTTCAGACAGTGGATGATCTACCCTGGAACTTTGTGGAGGTTCTCAGCAGCTTGAGGGTCTGATTTAACCTCTTCAAGTGAGTTGATATTTTTATGATCCCAGTGATAAAAGATCCACCATTTGAGCAAAGCAAGAGTTGTAGAGGGTCAATCAACAGAGTTGTTGTTTTATTTAAACTTTGCTCTCTTGTCATTTACCTGTAGAAAGAAAAAAGGGCTGTGTTTTTTCTGCTTCTGTTTTTGTCAGAAAATGATGGGTCTTTGTGGCTCATCATTGCTCAAAGTAAATTTGTTGCAAGTTAAGTGCCTCTTGTTGAGCTCTTTGAAAATTTTATGTCTAAAGAGAACTGGGGTTTCAGCTTCTGAGGGAATTGGGGTTTCAGCTTCTGTCTGCCCAGGGAAGCAGCTGGAGACTGCACTGAAGGGTAAATCCAAGAAAACAAACGGAAAACAACAATAGCAAAAACACAACAAAAACCACCCCACCAAAATCCATCCTTTTCCCCCAAACCCCAGCAGAAATTGTGCATATCACCGCAATTGCTTCAAGTTCTGTCGATGTTAATAGTGATGAACACTGCTTTTTTCTCCCTTGTCTTTCTTTTGCCTCCGTGTGTCTCTGCCTCTCCCATTTGCTCTTTACCTCATTAGAGGTGCCCCAGCTCACTGACCTAAGCTTTGTTGACATAACTGACTCGAGCATCGGCCTGAGGTGGACCCCGTTAAATGCCTCCGCCATTATTGGGTACCGCATCACAGTAGTTGCAGCAGGAGAAAGTGTCCCTATTTTTGAAGATTTTGTGGACTCCTCAGTAGGATACTACACAGTGACAGGCTTGGAGCCCGGCATTGATTACGACATCAGTGTAATCACACTCATTAATGGCGGAGAGAGCGCCCCTACCACTCTGACACAGCAAACGGGTGAATTTTGAAAACTTCTGTGTTTTGTGACATGGACGGTGTCACCGGCTGTCACTGGCTGTCGGGGTGCTGGGGCTTTGTCCAAAGAGGAATTGAGCCCCTTGCTGCAGGGAAGCCAGGCAGACCCAGCTGGCTCCTTTCCCCATGTGGCAGCTGGGGATGGATATGGTGCTGCTCCTTTTTGAATTGGAGGCATTTTAATACCATGAATGACTGCAGACTTGCCAGGCTCATTCACCTTCTGCTGTTCAGATTTCCAGGATCCAGTTGGAATCAAGAGCCTGAAACATGAGCTGTGTGTTTGCCAGACTTTAAAACTGTGATTCCTCAAAATAGGAGTGCTGGAGGGTGGAGCAGATCAGTAGACACCCTCCAGCCTTGACAGCTGTTTGAGCTTCCAGCAGCCCATTTCCATGGTGGCCCCACTCTTTCCACAATGCCCCAAAGGATGCAGATGGACGCCACTCCCTGAGTACATGCCAGTGACAGCCATGCCACACCGTCAAGGGT
Organism: Agelaius tricolor; assembly: GCF_023055355.1. Taxonomy (NCBI): domain Eukaryota; kingdom Metazoa; phylum Chordata; class Aves; order Passeriformes; family Icteridae; genus Agelaius; species Agelaius tricolor. The sequence goes on from NW_027269270.1 coordinate 664,908, forward strand.
TTCTATAGTGCATGAGCTGAAGGAGAGCTGGAAACTGGTTCTTGCATGAAATCCTGTTGGGTTTGAAAGTCCTGAGGCTGTAAATCCTTCGACATGAGTAGAAGTAGAGTCATAGGAAATTAGTGATATACCCTCTCCTTTCCTGTGTGTGCATGTATGGATTCTAGATGAGATTACTTTTCCATCTGTAGCTGCTGTATGGCAACTTTAAACCTCTCTTGGCACCACATCTGTAATACAAAATCCAGCTGCTAAAAGCACATTGGTGAAACTTGCTACCTTGTTTTTAAATTAGCCCCACGGGGTACATTTAACATATCAGGAATTGCCAAGAGGTTAAAGCAGCCTGACAGCAGTGCAGACACATTTTTCTCTTAACTGTAGTAGAACCAAATGTAGTTTAGAAGTCTGTTTGCATGAGTCTGATGCCGTAGTCAGTTGTGCATGAGATACTTTCTCTGGTGGTTGATTCCCTGAACAGACCCCTTGATCAATATGAGTCTGAGAGCTGAGGTGGGTTTGTTCTTTGCTGTGTAGCTGTGCCTCCTCCCACTGACCTGCGCTTCACTAACGTGGGGCCTGATACCATGAGGGTGACTTGGACTGCCCCGACCTCCATCGTGCTGAGCGGATTCCTGGTGCGCTACTCCCCTGCCAAGAAGGAGGAAGATGTTGCAGAGGTGACAGTCTCACCCTCAGACAACATGGTCATCCTAACAAGTAAGTGGGTTACCTGCATAAATCAAACCAACATGAGAAGCCTTCCTCATAAAATCATAAGATTACTAAGAGAAAAGACCTCCAAGGTCTTTGAGTCATCAACCCTGCACCTCCATGTTCATCACCAAGTGCCAATCCACACACACCACCTGAACACTTCCAGAGATGGTGACTCCACTCCTGACCAACATTTCAGGGAAGAATTTTTTCCTGATATCCAACTTCAGTCTCCCCTAGTGCAGCTTGAGGTCTTGTTTTTTCTTGTTACCTGGGAGAAAAGACTGACCCCCACCTTGCTACAGGTTGTAGAGGGTGAGAAGGTCCACGTAGCACAAGATGAAGCAAAAAAAATGTTTGAGTGTGGCTGGCCAAATTCTCAGCTGATGTAAAGTGATGTTGCAAGCAGCCTCATAGAAGCTCACACCAAAGGGGATTTGGCCTCTAGCTTTACCCAAGTTAAAGCCAAACCACAGGCAAGTTTTTTCCTATCAATCCAAGGACAGTGATGAATCAGGCTGTGAGGCAATTGCATTGATTTGCAGCCTGGTTAGGTATTAACAGTAAATATGTGTTGTTCGCCTGGTTTGCCAGTAATGTCAAGGACTTGCAGTGCAGAGGTTCAGGAGAGGATCAGAATATGCAAAAAGGCCATTGCTCCTTTGACACTTTGTATGCTCAGACCAGAAGGCACATCCTGTTTTGGAACCTTACAGGACATGACAGCAAAATTTGGGCATTTTCCAAAAGCTGATATTAATTTTGGGGTAAAAGCTGTGTTATATTTATAGTTGGGGTTGTGTTTTCTTTTTAATCTAAGAATCCAGTTGATTGAGAGACAAGACCTGTTTTCAGAATAAAAAACTAAATCTAGAGCTTGTCTGAGTTAGAGCAGCTGTGTTGGAAATCTTTGGCCCTATTTCAGCTTATATCAGCTAAAGCTTTGGCCTGGTGCATAGATAAACTAGTAGATGACTAGAATGGACCCTGTAGAAAGGTAATTGCTTCTAGTCAATCTCCACAAACTGATGATGCAATGAGATAGGATATCATGCTCGTTGAGGCTAAAGCACTGCAAGGAACCATGATGCCACAAAAATAACTGATTTAAACTTTTGATTGTCCTGGAGGCCCAGATTTTCCATCAAGCAAAACTTGATTGTCTCCTAAGAAACACAGTTAAAATTGTGTAGTGTAGGTTGATTAACTTCTTGATGTTAGCAAAGAAACATTAGCCCAAATTCCTGTTCTTCAACTCCACAGACCTGCTCCCTGGCACTGAATATTTGGTGAGAGTCTACAGCGTTTCTGAGCAGCATGAGAGCGCACCTTTGTACGGCGTCCAGAAAACAGGTACTTGGATGCACGTGTGGTTAATGCCAGCCTTTAAGAATTCATTGGTGGGACTTAATTACATTTTTTTTTTCCTGTGATGATGCCAAGCAGTTTGGTTGACCTCACCCTTGTGTCTCTTGAAACACCCAGGCCTGGATTCCCCCACTGGCCTGGACTTCTCGGATATAACGGCGAACTCCTTCACGGTGCACTGGATCGCTCCCCGTGCCACCATCACGGGCTACAGGATCCGCTACCAGCCCGAGCAGGGCGGGGGCCGGCCCAAGGAGGAGAGGGTGCCCCCCTCCAGGAACTCCATCACCCTCACCAACCTGCTGCCAGGCACCGAGTACGTGGTCAGCATCATCGCTGTCAACGGCAGGGAGGAGAGCCTGCCCTTGGTTGGCCAGCAGACAACAGGTGAGGCTGCAGGGAGTGCTGCATTTGGGGTGTCCTCTAGCAAAGTCATTGCTGTTCATCCACATCTCCCCTGCTAGCTTCACTCATGAGGAAATGCCTGTGTTCTGAGGTAGGGTTTGATTTAGGACAAGGTGGGAGGACCCATGCTGCTTTCAGATGTTTCTAGGGCCAGCAGAATTGTTTTCATTAAATCCAGTCCAATGCCATATGGTTTTAACCAGATACATCTCTTTGGAGAGGAGTGTGCCCTGAGCCAAAGGACAGACAGCTGAGTAGCAGAGGAGCACGGTATAAGTAGAGTATGTAGCTGATGTACAACTGTGTTTAAATTCCTTCTCTTTAAATTCCTTCTCAATTGTCTGTTTTTCTAGTGTCTGATGTTCCAAGGGACCTGGAAGTCACCCCTACCAGCCCAACCAGCCTCAAGATTTCCTGGGATGCTCCTGCAGTGACAGTCAGATACTACAGGATCACTTATGGTGAAACAGGTGAGGGTGACTGCTACAGCTGGTCACAGCCCAGAAACTCTGTTCTGAGGCCATTAGAAAGCAAACAGCAAAGGCACCTTGGGCTGTAGCAGACACATAGGTGCCTTTAAAAAAAAAAAACAAACAAATCATATTTTGTCTGCCTAAAAGAAAGAGTATCTAGAGTATTCCAGTAATTTTAGAAGTGGTTCTATGTATGTGTTTCATTCTTTTCCTCAAAACAATTCTGACCTGACAACCACTGAAATCAACAGGGTCCTGTCTTCAGCTTGATGCATGTAGGACTGTCCTGGTTTTTGTAGAGATATTAAATGTATGCTTTACAGGTTCATCACATTTCTTAACCTACTCTTGCTAGGTGGAAGCAGCCCAGTACAGGAGTTCACAGTGCCTGGCACAGTGTCCACTGCCACCATCACTGGCATCAAGCCTGGTGTTGAATACACCATCACTGTGTATGCTGTGACTGGCCGTGGAGACAGCCCTGCCAGCAGCAAGCCAGTCACTGTCACCTACAGGACAGGTGAGACCTGATTAAACCAAACAAGGCAAAAAACCCACAGCTTTGTGTTGGCTTTTCCCCATAAATGTGTATTGCTGATTCCTGGGGTTTTTTTAGAAGCCATGAGCTGTAGGGCCATCAGTTTGTGGAGCTGTGTAGCTTGGTGGTACAGAAGGGGTCTGTGGCCCTGGAGAAGGATAACCCTATGAAGTCCAGATGGGGATAAAAGCAGTGCTCAACTGCTCACTGCAGAGTGGAAATCCTGTTGGGCTCTCATAATGTGGGGTCACTGCTGGCTTAACTCCAGTGCTTCACTGTCAGATTGTGATCCTGAGGAGTCTTGCCATTTTTTTCTAATGCCAAGACTGTTGTCTCACTCCTGATTTGGATATAGCTGAATCCTACTCCTGCTGTAGCTGCAGATAAAGGCATTAAGTAGCCTTTAAAACAACAAAAATCCTCAGCTAACATTGATATGAAATATACTCACCCACACATCATGGTTCGGGTTTTTTTGCTCTGGATAAAATTCAGCCAGGACACAAAAGTGGAGGGAGGGTTTACTCTACCAACATACTGAGAAAAATTATTTTTGTTGCCCAGAAATAGACACACCATCCCAGATGCAAGTCACTGATGTGCAGGACAACAGTATCAGCGTCAGATGGCTCCCTTCAACATCCCCAGTCACAGGGTATCGGGTGACTGCTAATCCCAAGAATGGACATGGGCCCTCAAAAACAAAAAATGTCCCTGCAGGTAAGAGTCATGTCATCCTTCACTGGATCTGTAAAGAGTGCAAGATGTGACCACTAAAATCCTGCTGCTGGTTGTACCTTTGCTTTTTTTTTTTTCCATCGTGCTGATTTTCAGCTCTGTCTCATCCAGGACAGATGACCTCAGGCAGGTTTTTGTCCCAAAAGCTTCATATTTCTTTGACACCATTGTACTGCAGAAGTTTTTTCTTGGCAGTGTGCATAAAAAGCACCTGCATTTCAAAGAAATACCATTGGATTTTCTAGCATCCAGCAAAACTTGCTCTGAAATCCTTCTGGAAGTCACATAATGTGACCCTTGGCCACAGCATGGGTTCAGTCACGTACACTACAGGTTTGTAGTGTAGTACCCATGGAACCTGCCATGTCAGCTCTCAGGAAAACTGCATGTTGTGGGATCAGCAGAGCACTTGGGGATGTTGTGATGCAGCTGAGGTGGTGGTCAGTCTTATCCTAAAAAATGATGAAAGCTGGTCTCCCTGTATCTTCTACCCACTGTGCTAACCTGTCCTTTCAGCTGTGGAGTCTTGGAGCAGGTACAAATGGCAGTTGTGCTCTGCCAGAGAAGCATGATGCAATTTAAAGGCAAATTTAATTTGTCAGTCCCACCTTGTTTTAATAACATTTATTCATGGTATGGCTTAGACAGGCCATTCATTCAAGGCTACTTTGAGGCCAGCTTTGTGCTGTTCTTTCTGACTGATGGTGTTCTTTCCTGCCAGATCAAACTCAAGTCACTATTGAAGGTCTGCAGCCCACAGTGGAGTACTTGGTCAGTGTCTATGCTCAGAATCAGAACGGGGAGAGCCAGCCCTTGGTTCAGACAGCTGTCACCAGTACGTATTTCACTTCATGGCAACAAACACGTGTTTTCTATTGATCTCTGAACCTACCACCACATTCCCAGGGGAAGCAAAAGCCAGGGGCTTGGTCTCCAGGAGAGAGTGAGGTGGTCTGCCCTGTGAGAAGTACCATGCACCTAAGCTGCAGATGCTGGCAAAAATGCAGTCCCTCTGCCTCAAACACTGCCAAAATGCAATTTCCCACCCCCTCAAAGTGCTGCGCTTCTTATTTTCTTTCACTAAAGCTACAAAAGCCTTTTGGGGTTTCCATCAACCAATTGGGTTTACCATCAACCAATCAGTGGATAAAATGTGCCAAGATCTCCTTTGTGTGGAGCTAGGTGGCAAAGGTGATTGCTGTTAAGGGATTGGACTGGGCTTGGGAGCACTTGCCCTGTGTAAGGGAGTAAGGAAAACCACATGGGTTATACTTGGGATGAAGCACTGCAAAAAAAATAAAATTCCAGGACTGAGGTGCTGTGTAGAAAGCAGCAGTCCTGCTCAGGTCACAGGGGGGACAGAAGACCTTGTAATTCAGGGCTATGTTTGAGCTAAAGTGCTCCCTATCCCTCTGGGGTAGGGATTTGTGTGATTCTTACTTCCCTCCTCAAACTTGTATTCAAAACCATGACTCAGCCCCAAACACTGCAGACAGCAGGAGCTTCTCCAGAGCTTTGCAGAGATGAGTGAAGAATCCACATTCAAACTAACAAAATCCTGGACAAAAATCACCTTTGCCAACTAGAAAATGCAGAAAAATGAGGACTAATACAACATGGCAAATTAAAAAGATGGAGCTTTCTAGAAAAGCATGGGTTTGATCCAATATAAAAATCACATGCTAGATCCTCCCATTTTGTGTAGCAGATGGGTGTATTTCTGTGATAGCCACTCCAGGAGGAGCAAGGCTCACTTCCCCTGCTCTGAGCTCCCACCTTGCCAGGAAATCCTGTGAATTGGTTTAATTGGGAGGTGTGCATATCATCCACCATCCACCTGTGGACATTCCCTGTGCACTCAATACAAAGCTGAAAAGTTTGTTTCTAACTGATTCTACAATATAATATGCTGAGTAATTTTGCTTTCTTGATGAGTATGTTAATTGGATATTAATTTATGAAAGAAAATAGTGGGATGGATTCTCCTTGGACTGGCACTTAGCACAGCAGCTCCCAGTAGTGAACAGCAAGTGCAGCATGAACCCAAACTTACAGAGCCAGGTGGGTTCTCTGGCTGCCTTTGGCACCAGCAACCATTTACATGGCAGAAATGGGTCTTAGCACTCCCATTTCTTTTTTTCCCTTGTCCCCTTTTAAGGTAGCTTAATGCTGCTGGAGTTGTGTGAGAGGGGTTTTGGTGCCAAGGGGACTCAAAAATAGGTGAGAATTGGTGTCCTGGCTGCTTTGAAGGTGGCAATGCAGGTCCTTTTGGTTTCAGCAAAGCCAAGATCGCTTTCCTGCTGCCTGGCACCTGCAAACTTGGGCTTAGGGGTGTAAGCATGTGTGCAAGGTGCAGCACAGAGGAGAATCCAGTGCCCCCCTTGCCACACCAGACTGAAAACCGCTTTGCATGTAATCGAAATGCTTTTTATTTTCCTCACCCACAACCTGCTTTTTATCACTTAACCTCTTACCGTTAATTTGCCTAACAGACATTGACCGCCCTAAAGGACTAACATTCACTGAGGTGGATGTTGATTCCATCAAAATTGCTTGGGAAAGCCCTCAGGGGCAAGTCACCAGGTACAGGGTGACCTACTCAAGCCCTGAGGATGGAATCCATGAGCTATTGCCGGCCCCAGGGGGCGAAGAAGACACTGCTGAGCTGCATGGCCTCAGGCCAGGTTCTGAGTACACTATCAATATCGTTGCCATTTACGATGACATGGAGAGCCTGCCCCTCACTGGGACCCAGTCCACAGGTACAGCTCCCACCACCCCCAGCAGGCCATGGCAGCAGTGGGTTCTGCCCCAAGGGGTAAAGTGTGCTTCCATGTGCAACTGGTGCTCCAAGTGGGGCAGCCCAGGGGATGGGATCGCTCCTGAGGGATGGCTTAGCTGGGGCCAGAGAGCTGACTGGAGCACAGTCAGCCTGCATACACATCAGGGAAGGCAGGCAAGAGAGCAGGATTGCACAAGCAGACCCTAGAGAAAGGAGGGAGGGGTGTCAAGTGGTTTTGTGTCCCTGGTCACAGAGCCTGATCCATGGTGAGTGCTTTCACAATGCTCTTGTCTTGCCTTCAAGGTATGTGACACCTCAAAGCACAGATAGTAACCAACAAGAGAGATGAGGGCAGCTTTCATGGCCCAGGGACTTTGCTGTTGGAGCCAAAGATCAGCAGGAAGGGCTGGCAGATTGCTGAACCCTCAGGTGTCATAGAGCCTGCAGATCCCTCACTGGCACTGCCCTAGGAACCACAGCCCACTGCATGCCCACACCCTGCACCTCATCACCTCCACAGGAGCCTTCTGTGCCAGGCTGATCCAGCTGCAGTTCCATGCATTGAAAATTCCTTGATGGGAAAGGAAAATTACTGCAAGGAATTAGCTTAACATTGCTTCCAGCAATATGGAATCCATTGCAAGCTTCCAGCACTACCAGATGTGACTTTATTACAAAGACAGGTAGCACCTGTGTAATAAAGGTCTCCCCTTCATTTGTGGCTGAAAAGTTGGCACTTAATTCCAGAGGTAGAATGAATTCTGTGGGTCCTAGTGTATGGATTTGCTGTGCTAAACTGAGGCAAAGTGATGTAATGATGGAACAGCTGGCTGACTACCTGCCAGAAATGCAAATATAATACTTTTTCAAACCCACCCTCCGTGGTTTACCTTTTGAGAGCTGTTCAAAAGTGGTTCTGAAGTCATTCAAGACTTTCCATTGACTCTCATGGTGTTTAGATTGAGCTCTGAGCTAAGCCAGAAGGAAGAATTATCCTGTATTTCCACTTTGTAAAACTGGAAAGCATTGATAGCAATGTGCCATAGTGGGCACTATGCTAAGGTGTATCTTTGCTCTGTTTACAGCCCCAGGCTTACCAACAGTAAGGCAAGAGACTGTTTCAATGGACATTCCTTTTTTTAGGCAGGAATTTGTTTGTAAGGATAGTGGATGTGTTAGCTCCTGAACAGGCTCTTGTGTGATGAGCCTCATGGCCACCACAGCTCTGCTTTTCCATTGCCTTGCTCGCTGTGTAAGTGGCTGTAAAATGCTTCCCCTCTCCATTTGCAGTATTTTTATATCTTCTCTGCAATTCCTGAGCCTGCTTCCTACTTACTTTTGTAAATCATCCATGGTATTTTGGAAATGAACAGACTGGGGCAAGTGGAGCAGGACGAAACCGTGAGCTGTGTGATGAAAAGCAGAGACTGGTAGAATAATTAAAACAGGCTGGCCTGCTAGAGATTTAATCACCTTCCCAAGCCTTTACCTTACATCACAGCAAGTGTCATTGCTCACTTAACTTCAGGATTGAAGCATTGATATCTCCTTATTTCTGCTGAAAAGTGTTTCTGTAGATTTGAACAACACATCCTCTCCCACGGTGTTTTATTGCCTGTGTTTGCACAAGGCTCTCCACTTTTCTGGCCTAAACCTGGCTCATGTTCAGGAGACAATACTGTCTTACCCAACTGTCTTTTTTTAAAGTAACCACGTGCCTGTCTGGATTTTTGCAGCAATTCCACCTCCAACAAACCTGAGGTTTACTCAGGTAACTCCCACCAGTCTCACCATCAACTGGAATGCGCCCAACGTTCGCCTCACTGGCTACAGAGTCAGAGTGACCCCCAAAGAAAAGACTGGTCCTATGAAAGAAATCAACCTTTCTCCAGACAGCACATCTGCAGTCGTGTCTGGCTTGATGGTAATTTTTTTCTTTGTGTTGTGGGAAGGAGATTTTTTGAAGAAATTTCTGATTCCTGTGTCAGGAGCTTCAGTTGGAGTAGATCATTTCAGCTCCTGAGGGTCTGGCTCTGGAGCTCATGGCGAGTCAGCCTGCAGCTACTCAGCACTGTAGTTTTTTTAAAAGGCAATTAATTGGCTTGCTGAAGCTGCATTCTACCCCCTTCCTCATCTAGCACAGAGAGACTGGATGCCTAATCAAATGCAAATTACCAGGTTCACAATCAAAAGTAACCCAGCAAAGTGCTTTTACTCATCTTTCACAAAAGAGGTCAGAAAGTGATCTGATGCAGAGATTTCAAGCTGTGATATAGGAGCTCTGGCAGTCTATTGCCTATTTTTAAGACATCTGCAAAATATACATTAAAAATACAAGTCTTTTGTGACTTAGGCTTAAATTTGCTTTATAGCCATCTTCTCCACTGGAAGCATTTCAGGAGTTCCTGAACTGGAGAAGGCTGAAAATAACTGCTTTTATGGTTCCTGTGATCTTAAAAAGCTACTGATCTGTTTTTAAGGAGTTTTATGAATCATTTTCAAAAATGAGCCTTAAAAAACATTCTAATCTAAGTGGACCCATAGTCTGATGCACCCAAGGACAAAACCCCCCCATGCTGTTACATTCACAGTTATCTTTTATTCACATTATTTTATTCTTTATCATAGCAAATGGCATCCATTAACCCTGGGAAAAATAGGAGGGAAATTAGAGTTCCTCTGAAGAATCAGCCTTAAAGCACAGATTCTAAAATGAGGGGTGATAAATAAGCTTCTTGCAGGATTTCTTGTGCTCCTGAGTGTGCACATGTGCACAGTGTGTCCGGGTCCATGCCTACTCTTTTATTCCAGCTGGGAATAATTAGAATTATCCCATCAGTCCTTCCCCAATTTATTTTAAGGTTTCATATTTCAGTGAGTGGTGACTGTGAAATGTGGCTCCACCAAACACTGACTGAGGGCTGGAACATTTCCCCCCTGTGCTGGGTCCTTCTCTTAACATGGCACAACTCTGTCCATTCTAGGTAGCAACCAAGTATGAAGTGAGTGTGTATGCCCTGAAGGACTCCCTGACCAGCAGACCAGCCCAGGGGGTGGTCACAACCCTTGAAAGTAAGTGATGACCCTCCCCAGATGACCACTTAGTGCTGTGTGGGTGCAGAGGAGCTGTGCCCAAAGCTGGGGCTCTGTCCAAAGTTCCATCCCAGGCTGCACCAACCCTTGCCTGGTAAGATTGCCAGTCCCCCCTGTACTGACAGGACCCTTGCCTTGTGTGCAGATGTGAGTCCCCCTCGCAGGCCCCGGGTGACAGATGTCACCGAGACCACCATCACCATTACCTGGAGGACCAAGACCGAGACCATCACCGGCTTCCTGGTGGAAGCTGTCCCTGCAGGTGGCCAGAACCCCATTCAGAGGACCATCAGCCCTGAGCTCAGGAGTTACACCATCACTGGTAAGTGAGGGCTTCTGCAGCTCCTGGCTAGTATCAGAAAGTACACTGGGTTCTTGTTTTGGAATTGAATATCCTCGGTGAGAAATACTACAGGAACAAAAGGTGGGAAAAAGTACCTGAACCATCAAGACTAGGCTCCAAGAAGAGGTTATTGAAAGACCTTCTGATGGCCATCTTAGGTGGCTTCCTCTCCTTAGCTAGCATTTGTGTTTTATCTTCATTTTAGGCTTGCAGCCTGGCACTGACTACAAGATCTACCTGTACACTCTGAACGAGAACGCACGCAGCTCCCCGGTGGTACTGGATGCCTCCACTGGTAATGACCTTTCTGCTCATCTTAACACACAGCAATCACATATGGCCAATTAGGAGTTGTCTGTATCTGATCTTATCTAAAATAACATTTAATATTCCCTGGCAGTGGGTTTGAGAAGGGTGTCAAGCAGCTCAGGTGAAGAATATGCTGGTCTTTTCTGTACTTGATGATTTAAACCCTTTTGTTTCCACCCAGCTATCGATGCTCCTTCTAACCTGCGCTTCCTCACAACCACGAGCACCTCCCTGCTGGCCACCTGGCAGCCCCCCCGAGCCAAGATCACGGGCTACATCATCAAATATGAGAAACCTGGCTCACCTGTCAAGGAGGTGCTGCCTCAGCCCCGGCCCGGCACCACCGAGGCAACCATTACTGGTAACTCTGTTCTGTCTGGGAGCTCTTCACCTGAAACACTTGAATTTTGAGAGAGGGAGGGGGAAGGCCTAATTATAAAATGCAATTATGATTGGTGATTAGCTAATAGGTAGAAAATTGTGTTCCTTTATTGTGGTTTCCAGTACTAGAGAGTGGTCCTGTAAGCACACCTGTCCTACAAACACATTGCACCTCACTGATCAGAACAACCTCACATTTGAACAGTCTTGTTCCACTTGTTTCCACTGTTTCCACTGTCCGCACAATTGTTGTCCTTCCAAGGAAGAAAAGCCCCTGATTCTGGCACCCACCAGTCACATGTGCTAAAGATTCCTTCTGTTTGGGTCCATGATCCCAGCTGACGTGGTCAGACTGCAAACTTGCTCTGAGGAACAGGAGGCTGAACTCTGCTCTGTCCTGAAAACCTCGGGTGTGAAATGCACATACCCAATACTGTAGCCATACCCACCTCCCATCCTGCCTTAGTTCTCACACATAATCATAAAGAAAAGCAACTCAGAAGTCTAAAATTGTCCTTCCTTCCTCCCTAGGTTTGGAACCTGGCACTGAATACATCATCTACATCATTGCTGTGAAGAACAGTCAGAAGAGTGAACCACTGGTTGGCAGAAAAAGGACAGGTAAAACAAAGCTCTGGATTGTTGTGTGCCAACAGGAGAGAGCTTTCACAGTGTGAAAGACATTGAAGGACACTTGTGGAGGACTGAAATAATAATGTTTTTAAAAACATCCTGTTCACACACACCTTTTCTTTGAATCACATAGGCTTTGTAAGGAGGTTTTCTTTTCTAAGGATACAGGAGGTACACTTCTAAATTTATATTAATAACACTTACCTGTGTTTGAACACTAGCAACAGAACAGTGTGCTTGATGCTGAATTCTTGCTTGGGTACCTAATGGATAATTAAATCAGTGTCTAACACTTGATTGCGTCAAATGCAGAATCCACTCAATTTGTTCCTTGTTGCATTCCTCTTACTTTGCAACTTTCACAGTACAAGACTGACCTATAGCAAGCAAAATACCGGCTGGACATCCAAGTACGATCAAGGAGGCAGTTTCTTCCTGCTCACCAGTGATTCCTCTTAAAATGATAACCTGGAACTATCTCTTGCAATCATTCCTTCTCAGGTTGAGCAGTGGTGGTGGGTTGCAGTGTTCAGAAGTGTTGCTCAGCTGTATGAAAATTTCACGCCAACACACTTAGATGTGAAAGATGCAGAGAGGGAAATTACCTTTATTATCAGGGCAGGGTCATAAAAAGTGTAATGGCTAATATTTGATGCTTGGAGTGGTGTAATGCAGCTTTTTTGTTGCTTTGCTTGATGGTCTCCAACCTTTCTTTGCCAGATGAGCTCCCCACGCTGATCAGCAGACCACACCCCAACCAGCCCGACATCCTGGACGTGCCTTCCATTGACGAGGGGACTCCTTACCTCACCAACAACAGGTACGACAATGGCAATGGGATCCAGCTTCCAGGCTCCTCTGGGCACCCTCAGACGGTGGGACACCAGGGCCAGCAAATCTTCTTTGAGGAGCACGGCTACCGGCGGCCTGGGCCCACCACAGCCACTCCCCTCAGGCCGGGCTCCAGGCTGCCCAGCGTGGACGAGGCCATCGAGGTGCCCGGCTACCAGGTGCCCATCGTGGTGGAGCCCTCGTACCCGCACGGGCCCCGGCGCAACGACAGCCAGGAGGCCCTGTCCCACACCACCATCTCCTGGAGGCCCCTGCTGGAGAGCTCCGAGTACATCATCTCCTGCCAGCCCGTCAGCCAGGATGAGGACACGCTGCAGGTAACGGGCTGTCTCAGAGCAGAGGTGGTGACACTTCACTTGGGGCTCTTGGGGCAACAGTGCCTTTGCTGTGCTAAGGGGTGTCAGAACCCAAAAAATTCCTCTGACTGCCCTGGAGGACTTAAGACCCTGCCAGGAGACCTTGGCCCAAGACCCCCCCCTGTGCCTTTGATCTTGACCCATGGAAAAAATTACTGACCTTATATGAGGATTTACAAGCCATGAAAGTTTAAGTAGAATGATAGTGAATTTATCACAAGGTGAAAAATAGATTTTTTTGGGGTTTTTAGAATGGGGGTTCAGGAGGCAAGACAGACTGGACATGCCCAGATTCCTCCTTCTCCTCCTTCTTGGCCTTAATCTTCTGCTGTGATGGTGGCACTTTTGGATTGGTTTAAGGCAGAAGCTCACTGTCTGACATAGGTGATAGGTATTGGGAAATTATGGTAAATAATGTAGTTTTTAGTATAAAAACATAACTCCAGTGTGCCTCAACCTGACCTGCCAGACAGACCTGGAGAAAAGAACTTTATAGATAAGAAACAATAAACAACCTTGAGAAGGAGAACAGAAGAATTCTGACTCCTCCTTCGACTGCCAGGCTGGGAAAAGAGGCTTGTATGGATCTCAGAGTCACTCTGACCAGCAGAGATTCTGAGAAAGTGAGTGGCAGGAATTAGCCTAAAGAATCTGTCTAACATGTAGCTGAGACCAGAGTGGATGAAAGCCTCCTCATCTCCTTTATAGAAAAGGCTACAGGATAAAACTGCAAAACCAGAAAACTTGGAAATGCTGACAGCAGTGATGTTTCACCAGGGAAGGGGGCAACAAGCTGAGTGGGAGTTTCAGAGATTGAGGTGCTGTTTCTCCAAGCTACAGCACTTTTCCTAGAAGTCTCCCTTGGTTTCCTTGAAATGGCAAACTAACCCCTCATGATCCATAGTCCAGAGTAGCCCTGCCTAACTTGGTATTATCTGAAGTTCTCAGAGTATCTAAGGGGAGTGGTCTGGCTCCATCATGGTACAGAGCATAGGGGTCATCCTAAACACCCTGCCTTTCCTGTGAGAGAGGTAACACCTACAGGGTGTTACCATCTTTCTGGTGACCTGGCATTGTCTCTTGTTGCAGTTCAGGGTTCCTGGCACTTCCTCTAGTGCCACGCTCAAGGGTCTCACAAGAGGGGCCACCTACAACATCATAGTGGAAGCTCTGAAGGACCACCGGAGACAGAAGGTGCTGGAGGAGATGGTCACAGTTGGCAATACTGGTAAGGAACAGCCTTAGGGAGCCTGGCTGGACCTGTGCAGCCCCTGCCTCATTCCCCTTACTCAAGGTCACCTGCCTGGTGCCCAAGCTTGACAACATTCAGAAAGGAAACTTCTGACAAGGACAGTTCATAGCAGGACACTGGGACAAGTGATTTGTGAGGTTCTGGACCATCAGCTCCTGACCCTGCTCATCACCCCCTGAACTGGTGGCTGTAAAGCACCCACCAGCCAAGGCACACTCCTAAGGTGACCAATCACTCTGCCCAGCTACAGGGTCTGCTCTTCTTCTCCCATCCCCTGCCATGACACAGAACCTGCAGCACCCCAAAAAGGTGCACATGCAGCTACCAACCCCCTGCTGTTCCTCAGCATCTTACAGCACATTTTCTCCTGAAGACAGGCAAGAATCAAGTTGTTCCTCACCAGCAGCAAATGCAGAAACTCACACTTGCTTGAAACTTGGCAAATCAAAATGAAAATAGCCTTCATGTCAGGTTTTTTATCATTCAACTGCTCTGACACATGCAAATGGAAAATAAATCACAGGGAGCTGGGCTGCTGACAGCCATCAAGTATATGTCCATGGGGTAACTCCATTACTGCCAGGATATTACAAGAAGAAAAACGTGTGTGTTCACTGAAAATCAGTCTGTCTGTCAGCAGCTCCCATTGCTGTGTGTGATGCCTGTTTCTCCTCTTTCTGTTGCAGTGTCTGAAGGATTAAACCAGCCAGCTGAGGACACCTGCTTTGATACTTACACTGGCTCCTTCTATTCCATTGGCGAGGAATGGGAGCGCTTATCTGAAACTGGCTTTAAGCTCTGGTGCCAGTGTTTGGGCTTTGGCAGTGGCCATTTCAGATGTGACTCTTCTAGTGAGTAGCTTGCTGTTAACCATCCCCATCCCCACTCTCCCCCAGCAGCAGTGCCATGTTTGACAGACTCAGCCTGGTCCAAACATGAAGCAAATGAAGGCAGGATCTTAAACCAAAGCGATGTTTTGCATCGTGAGAAGTGATGGAAAACTTTGGTTACCTCTGAGCTTTGCAGCTAATCTAAAATTGCCATCAGCAACAATCAGTATTGTATTGATAAGAGATGTTTTACCTTGTCAGACATGTCTAGCTAATATGGGAAAGTGTGGATTTCAGTGGGTATTATAGCCAGTGCTGGTATTACAATAAATCTGGTTTGCGTTGCAGGCAGCCTTTGCAAAGCAGCTTGCAAAACCAGTTTTCTAACTAATTTTTCTAACACTTCTGCCCAGGGCATTAAGTTTTACTCTTTGCAGAACTGTGTGGTTTACATGGAAAAAAAAAATCCATCTTGACACAAGGGAATGGAACAAAAGTCTGTCATTGAGCAGTTTAACACAACACATACCCAGCTAATTGAAATTAGGCTTTTAAATTGTGGAATAAGCTCAGCAGAGAGAGTATTTCTGCAATTTGCATAGATTCAGAGGAATCTATGTAGAGACACTTAATTTTACAGGAAAAGATGCTTATTTTACCGGATTAATATTTATATTTCAGTATTTGATACACATGGCTTATCCATGCTGTCTTGTAAGATTGTGGTAAATTTTATGCTGGGTATTTGCACAAAAAAGAGCATTTAAATATTTTTCTCTCCTTTCCTACCCCACATCTATTAAATTCCTTTTCATTTCTTTTCATCTCCTGTGAACCAAACCTCCTCTCTCCACTCTTTGTCACATCCTACTTTTTCCCCAAGAGCCTCTACACATTTTCCAGAGCTGAAGCAGCCTTCAGCAGTTAAAAACTGCAGGAGCTGAACCCATTTCCTCCTTGGGACTTAGATGAGCTGAGAAGATTCTTTCTCCTGCCTTTCCTGAGACAATGCCACGCTCTTTTCCTCCTGCTGCCTGTGGGATAACTCCTGATTCTTGTTCCCCTGCCTTCTCCAGAGTGGTGCCATGACAATGGAGTTAACTACAAGATTGGGGAGAAGTGGGACAGGCAAGGGGAGAATGGCCAGATGATGAGCTGCACCTGCCTTGGGAATGGAAAAGGAGAATTCAAGTGTGAACCTCGTAAGTGTCTTTGTGCTGTTAGTCTGAGCTCTCCTTCAGCAGGTCTCAGCATCCCAGCTCTGCATCCCCCCCTGCCAGGGGGACAAGCAGACTGTCAGTGTCTGGTTCAGGCTGAACTGGTGACAGCTTCAGTCTGTTCTCACAGGAGATGGAGGCATAAATCTCACATTCCTGAGCTTGAAAAGAAGAAAACCTTTAGTTAGCTCAGGTCACAGCACACTGAGCACCTGTGTGCCTCTGGCCCTGGAGCTGCACACCAGGGACATGTCACTGTCTCAGAGGGGTGGATTGCCCCAGCTGGACATTCCTGCTGGGCCTGCTGCTTCAAGCTCCTCTGGCCTTCACACTGTCACTCAAACTGCATTGCTCATGTCAGGAGAATACCCCCTGCTGTAGGTTAAGTGTCTGGAGAGCTGTGAACATGTCTGATGTTCCCCTGCCAGGTAGGGAGCCTCTACTCAGACAAGGGGAGCACACTTCCCCAGGGGCTCCCTGCTGATCACCAAGCTGCTTTGGGAATGCTTTGGGAATGCTTAAAGCCCAGCCCAGGCCCTGCAGCTGAGCTCTGCCTGTGCCCTCACAGATGAGACCACGTGCTATGACGATGGGAAGATGTACCACGTTGGGGAGCAGTGGCAGAAGGAATACTTTGGGGCCATCTGCTCCTGCACTTGCTATGGAGGACAGCAGGTAAGCAGCAGGGAGGTGTGATGTTGGACACAGGGGAGGCTGTGCTGGGCTGCACTTACCAGACTGCTGGGTTTCAGGTCATGAAAGGGCCCAAACAAGGAGAAAAGTAATTAGGAGAGCTGCAGTACTTGCACTGGTGCCTGTCTGGTGTAACACAGGAGCAGCCTCACTGGTGCTGCTGGCTCTAGCCTCATGTATGAATGATCATGGATTAATGGCTTTAAGCTGAAGGAGAGTAGATGTAGATTGGATGTCAGGAAGAAATTCTTCCCTCTGGGGGTGCTGGGGCCCTGGCACAGGGTGCCCAGAGAAGCTGTGGCTGCCCCTGAATCCCTGGAAGTGTCCAGGGCCAGGTTAGATGGGGCTTGGAGCAGCCTGGGCTAGTGGAAGGTGTCCCTGCTCTCAGCTGGGGAGTGGAATGGGATGAGCTTTAGGGACTGGATTCTGAGCCCTGGCAGCTCCTTGGCCAGGCCACTGACGGTCTCGTTGTGTCCCCACAGGGCTGGCGCTGTGACAACTGCCGCAGGCCCAGCGTGGAGGTGGCTCCCGAGGGCTCTGCTGGCCACACCTACACCCAGTTCACACAGAGGTACCACCAGGCCACCAACACTGTGAGTACAGCTTTCCTTCTCTGCCCCTTCATGCTGCTGTGAGGCTGGCACCGGTGGCGGGGTGGCTGCAGGGCTGCAGCAGCTGCGGGTTGGTGCTCCCTTGGTAGTGCATGGCAGCCCCCAGGACACACACACCTGCTTGAGCTCATCCCCCACACACACATGGGCAGTGCCACAGTCCCACAGGGCCTCGATGCATGCTCTGAGGCAGTAGTGCATGGAGTGGTTTCCAGCTGTGTGCTTTGTGCTGGGGAATGGCCCCAGCAGCTCCCAGCACAAAGCACACCCAGGACAGAGCTCTAACTGATTTCCTTCCCTCCCGACAGAACGTCAACTGCCCCATTGAGTGTTTCATGCCCCTAGATGTACAGGCAGACACACAACATCCACGGGGAAAGTAACATCCAGCGAGACTGCTTGCGGCCATGGCAACAGACAAACCAAAGTGTAAACCCCTATGTGCCACGAGTACCATCCAAACTGGAGTGATGCTAGCAAAAAAGTGCATCTAGTGACAATGGCTCCCTGCTCTGGAGCCATTTTCCCAGCTTAAGCTCAACTCACAGCTTCTCCAAGCGCCACTCTTGGAGTGTTTCAGACTTTTCTCATGATTGGTAGCGATTGTCTTGGTTTTGCTCAAAGGGTTGAATTCCAGTCAATATTTTCAAATTTAAAGAGGGCAAGGAAAAAAAAAAAGCAGGGGAGGAGGGGGAGAGGTTCTAAATCACAAATTTGATGGGGGATCAAAATACTGATGGGGAGGGTGGGTGTAGAAATTCAAGGTTCCCGTGCTATGCAAGAACATTTGAGTACAGCAATACTGAGGTTTAGGGATAGGAAAGTCCACCAAACACTTCTGCTTTCACATAAGCGTGCAGCCAGCAATAAGATAGGAACAGCAAATCCAATCACTGTGATATTTAAAATATGCACAGTCCTAATTCTTTCTTGATGATCCTAGTATTTTTCTAGCTGTATCTTTGTATCTCATACTGTTATTTATCAGTTTTGTTCCCCTGACCTTCCAAGTGTTTTTATATGGGAATAAAATGTATGGAAGACACTTAGTATGCAGTTGACAAAAGAGGAATTTGGTGTAATTATGATCAGTGATTATTTTTATACTGTAAGTGCCAAAGCTTTACTACTGTGGAAGAGGAAAAAAAAATCCAACTCTTTTAATAAAAAGATTTACAAACCAGACAAATAGTTTAAGTGATTCTCTTTGCTGCCGTGGAATTTAGGATGAAGATGATTATTCTCTGCTGGATTATTCTGAGGTGGATAATTCTGAGCGGGATGATTCAGAGCTGGAGTAACACAAGATGGAGCAAACATCCCCAAGAAGAGTGGAGTAAACCTGGAGAGAATATTGCTAGAGCAGTTTGTTAAAGAAAGGCTTCCAGCTGCACCCCTGCCCCCGTAGAGCACAGACAGTGGTAGGTATGGCATGGGCAGGAGGCACAGGCTTGCTTTGGGGCAACAGGGGAAGGGAGGGAAAGGCAAACAGACCCTGCTTTGCACATGAACTGAGCTAGAGCTGGTTCCATAGCTAGCATTCAATAAGCTTCCAGTGGCTGAGGTGGTAGAATTAGTCAGATGGTCCAAACCTGTGAATTTCAATGTGTCCAAAGCTTCAAAACCCAGCAGGAGCCAGGCACCAGCTGTGGGTCTAAGCCTGGCTGTTACAGGCACAGGCCCCTTTCTTGTCTCCTGTGCTTCTACCTCATGGCGGGGAGGGAGGTAACAAAATGCTCCTCACAACCCTTTGGATGAGAGTGAGCCAAGCCAGCAGTGAGTCCCTTTGCTTGCTCTGCCAGGACCTGTCCAGCCTTTGCAAATGCCAGGCCAGGTCCTGTCAGGATTGCTGAGCCCCCTCCCCTGGGCTGCACACGCACTGTACTGCTCCAGGCACTGGCATTCTCTGCACCCAATAAAGCATCACATGAAAACTCCATTTGGCTTCTTGGCATGTGGCAGCTGCCAGCAGGGATTGCTACCTACAGAGCTCCCCAAACCTCTGTAAAGAGCAGGATGATTGCAGCAGCAGTCAGTTCTACCCCACCAGTGCTCCAAAGCCAAACACGTCCCTAAAAATCCTGAGAACTAAAACTGGCCTAGACAGAGACACAGAGGAGTCATTTCCTATTAAACCAGATTGGTTTTCCCAAGTGAGGGCTACAGCTTTTGGACCAGAGAACAACTCTGCAATGATCCTTTCACTTTGTCACCAAATAATTCACCAACACACTGAAGGGAGTCAAAGCCCACCTCCTCTCCTCTGCCACATCTCTTGTAGCAGCAGCAAACACCTCCCCTGCCCACAGGGAGCATTTCAAGATAAAATCATTTAAACAGCACTTTCCCCCAAGCCCCCTGTAGAGGTTTGTCTGTGCCTTAAAGCACATGGTGCTCACAGCTATGCCAAGCCCTGCAGAATTTAAGCTCTTGGCAGTTCATTTCCAAAACAGGAGGCACATCTCCACAGGGCTTGTCTGCTCAGCTTTGGGTAGAGCCCAGGAACAACCAGAGTCAGGGCTCTCTACTCCAGGGCAAAGTGCCTTGGTGGCTGCAGAAGAAAATAAAACCCCTGTTACTGGCTGCCAGGGCCCAGAATGATTCCTCTCTGCTCACATCCACATTTTGGGAGCCACTGTCACCTGTGGCACCTTGTCCTGCCAGGGGCAAGGTGCCACAGGTGACAGTGCAAATCCCAGCCTGGCAGCAGCTGCTCCTCAGGACACAGCAGCTGAAGGGACATTCCCTACATTCCCTTCCCTCTGGGAAATGACACCAAGCAGAGCTCACAGTGTGCTGTTAATCCCTGCCAACATCCAAGGCAGAAGCAGATCAGGAGGGACACCTTGAGACCACCACAGCCCTTTCCTACAACCACTCCCACAGCTTCAGGGGAAGCTTCCTTCAGGGGGAAGGTGCCAGGCTGGTTGGAGCTGTCACTGCAGCCCAGGGGACCAGCCATCCCCAGAAACATTCCTGTGAAGTCACCTCACACCTGGAACCAGACCAGAGATTTTTATCTACCTGTATCCACTCACCTGAGGCAGGATCGTCAAGAGCTCTGGTTTGGGACATTAAACAATCCAGTTTCCCCCCTCTGACAACTCCTGCCTGTCCTTTAACCTTATCACAGGCGCAGCAGGAGCCAAACCATCCCTCTGCAGGTGCTGAGATGTTGTGTACAAGTCATGCAGCACAAGTAAGGCAGCAGGCAGGTCCTACAGAGCTATCAGCTGAGGCAGACATTTCCTATCTCCTGCAGATCTCAGCTGAAGATCAGTACCTATTAACTGCCCTCAGTAAAACAAACAGTGCCCCAAGGACAGCAAACAAGGATCAGGGGAATCCACAGAACAGGAGCTGCCAGGTTCTCACTGCCAGCCTCTGTTTCAGCCAATGCTGCAGAAGATGCAGGTAAAGAGTGGATAGAGGGATTCCCTGGAGAACCTCACAGCAGGGTCTGTGCCAGCTGCAGCCACAACAGCAGGACACAGAAGACATGTAAGGAACATTGTGGACTCGCCTCTGTGGAAGAGTCCCCAACCCCAACTTTTATAGTAAAACTCCAAGCAATGATAATTTACAGGAAGCAACAGCACAGAAAACAGTCAGAGGCCAGGGTTGGGGTTAGCACAGCAAAAGGGACAGCCAGGAAGAAATGGACATTTTTTAATTTGGATTGCAGTCTTAATCCGTGCCAAAAAAATAGAATGCTCTCTACCCTGTCCTGTCTCATCCAGTCACTTGGCAATGATCCATTGTAGAGATCAGAAATGACAAAATGATCCATTGCAGAGATCAGAAGAGAGGACTCTGCTCCCTTTCAGGCTGGAGCAAGGGCAGATGGAGTAACAGTGTTAAACAGTGTGTAGATTATGGTACCTTAAATAACTCACCTGGGAAGTGTCTCTGCTTTGCTCCATTTGAACCAGTCTGGTTCAGACAATCAGGTAAAACAAAAGCCATGATCACAGTCACAGCCAGTGAGCAGCACATCCCCAGATTTCCCCTCTCCCAGGTCCATCTCCCACTTGGACAGCCCTGCTTGAGCCAAGGGCACACGTGCACACTCCCTGCTCTGCACCAGCTGAGAGCTGAGCCCACAGAAGTGTTCATTGAAAATCTCTGGGCTGCTCCTGGGGAAAACTGAACAGATTTTATGGAATGGAACCAAAAAGAGAAAATCCCTTTGGAACAGGTGCAGTGATTGCCAGCAAAAATGTGTCTGGGCTCATCCTGCATTTCTCTCACTGTGCTCCACATTTTCACTCTGCTTTTTCCCAGAGTTAAGTTCAAATCTGCTTAATGCAAACTGCAGGCAGCAGAGAAAGGAAGTGGCTCCAGACACTTCACTGCTTCCAGCCTGTGAACTCTGCTTCCAGTATGGGGACAGGCCTGTCAATGGGTCTGCCTTGGAGAAAGCACTGCCAAAGCACAGAGTGCAGGGCAGGATTCAGAGCACCAAATCCCAGAGTGCCTCGTGCAAAGGAGCTGCTCCCTCTCCTCCCAGGGAAGAGGATAATGGATTAGAAGTACCTGCTGACCCAAAAACTAACCCCACCAACCCAACTTAGGTCAGGACAATGTAGATCTTGATCAGTTCCATGAGAAGCTGAGCAGAAGCCAGGCTTTCACACCATTCCCCAGGCCATCTGTTGAATTTGTAGAGTCTGGACCATAAAACCTACCTCAAAAATAAACCTTTTTCCTGAGGACACAGAACTTGGGTGACAGGGACCACACAGACAGCAGGTAGCTAACAACTGCATGTTTATTTGCAAAAGACACTGATTTTCTACACTGGAAGCCAACTTGTACCTCTTCCTTCTCCCTGAACATGGGGAAAGGCTTCTTCCCAGGCTGCAGGAGCCTCCCAGTGACAGCAGTGCCACATGGCTGCTGGTGAGGCTGTGCCCAGAGGGCTCAGTGGTGGAACAGACGGAGGTTGGTGTGGATGAGGGTGATCCCCAGCTCGTTGCAGGCCTCGATCACGACGTCGTCGGCAGCCGAGCCCGACGGGGCGGCGATGAACTGCACTCCACTCTGCACACACAGGGAGCAGGGCAAAGATCAGAGGGTGGAAACACAAAATCCCCCTCAGGAGGAGCTGGCAGTCCCAATCCTTCATCCACATCCCACTGAACAAAGACTTCCAGTCCCAAAGATGCTCCTTAAGGGAGCAGGAAGTTCTCTCTGCTGCTCCGAGAGAACCTAAAATGGTTCCTCTGGAAGCAACAGGCCTTGGCTTGATATTCCTAAACAGTTTAATAAACTTTAATCCTCTATTCATTCCAATCAACAAATTGAGCAATGACTGGATAATTACTGTCCATGTGACAGCTGTGACCACCAGGAACATCCTTCCCAGGATCTGCTATCCTAGTGCAGGGATTTTGCTCAGCAGTGCACACAGAATGAAAAGGACAAGCTCGGGCTGCACAGCCATTCCCCTGGAGCCAACCCCAGCCCCCTGGAGCCAACCCCAGCCCCCTGGAGCCACCCCAGCCCCCTGGAGCCACCCCAGCCCCCTGGAGCCAACCCCAGCCTCCTGGCCCTGGTACAGCCTTACCCGCTTGGCTCTGTCGACGTTATCCCTAAAAGGGAAGAAGGCATCGGAGCTGAGGGACACAGCAGAGAGCTTGGCAATCCACTGCTTCTTCTCTGCTTCTGTCAGCTGCTTGGGGACCTCTTCAAACAGGGCCTGCCACTTCACCAGGTCCTCATCCTGCAGGCACGAGAAGCCAGCTCAGCCCCAGAGCACACAGCTCCCCCCCTGTTCCCTGCCAGGGGGATGAGTGATGGCCTCCCTCTGATCCCAGGATTTCTGCTCCATGACTCTGCTGCTGGGAACTTCATACCAGAGGGTTTAAACACATCACCACCATCAGTTATTTCTGCATCCTTTTAACTCCTTCCCTCTCCTCACCACAGGACCTGAGGGATTCCTTCTCTCCCTCCTGAATTCCAAGATGCTCTGCCTGCAGTGTGCTGCTCCATGAATGCCAGCAGGCATCTGGTAGATGACTTAACAGCAGCTCAGTTTATGATTCACCTTCTGAAACAGCAACTGATCCAGTTCTTACCCCTTTAAACAAGCAACTGCTCACAAGGTGATTCACAAGGTCCCTAATCCAGCTCTTGGCTTTTGATACTTAAAAAGGACATACTATTTTGTTGTATCACTATGGCCCGTAACGGGAAGGTCAGAATCTGGATTCTGAGAATCCAAAGTGCCACACAAACAAACAGCTCTGTGTGAGGAGGAGCCACTGACAGGCCAGGGAGAACTGGAACATCAGCTGGAGCTATAACCCATCCTCACTGCTGGGAAGAAGCAGGAGGTGAAGCCAAGGTGCTCAGTGAGGCACAGGGCAGGCTGTGGGTGCAGTAAATGACCTTGGGGCATGGATCACCACCCTGGGCCCAGGATGCATTAAATGACCTTGGGGTATAGATCACCACCCTGGGCCCAGGATGCAGTAAATGACCTTGGGGGATGGATCACCACCCTGGGCCCAGGATGCAGTAAATGACCTTGGGGGATGGATCACCACCCTGGGCCCAGGATGCATTAAATGACCTTGGGGTATAGATCACCACCCTGGGCCCAGGATGCAGTAAATGACCTTGGGGGATGGATCACCACCCTGTGCCTGGGATGCAGTAAATGACCTTGGGGTATAGATCACCACCCTGGGCCCAGGATGCAGTAAATGACCTTGGGGGATGGATCACCACCCTGTGCCTGGGATGCAGTAAATGACCTTGGGGTATAGATCACCACCCTGGGCCCAGGATGCAGTAAATGACCTTGGGGGATGGATCACCACCCTGTGCCTGGGATGCAGTAAATGACCTTGGGGTATAGATCACCACCCTGGGCCCAGGATGCAGTAAATGACCTTGGGGGATGGATCACCACCCTGGGCCCAGGATGCAGTAACTGACCTTGGAGGATGGATCACCACCCTGTGCCCGGGATGGCCCAGCCCTGGAGTCACCCATTCCAACCCACAGCAGGTACAACCCGCACAAGGGCTGGCGTGGCAGGAGCTGTGCTGCCCTCACCTCTCCGATGGTGTCGGTGACGTACTGGTCGATGGCGTTGGAGATCTCGGCCCTCTTGACGCCGGCCTTGAACCTCATGGCCAGCACGCGCGGGTGGTGCCGCAGCCACCAGTTGTTGGCCTTGTCCCCGGCCAGGCGCGTGCAGTGGATGCGGGACTGCTGCCCCGCGCCGATCCCGATCACCTGCAGCACAGCACGCACAGGTCAGAGCCACAGCTGCAGCTGCCCCAAGCAGGGAAGGTGTAGGTGATGAGTGGGGGAATGCCTGCGTTCCTGATCCTGTGAACTGGTTACAGGGCCAGCTGTCGGCACCGCTAACTTCTCCAGCTCTTTGGAGCTGACAGTCACGCTCACGTTCATCACAAACACTGATGTGCTTTCACCCTTCTAAATAACACAGCCCCAGCCATCAGAGTCAAAGCTTTAACCTCAGGAAAGTGACACAATTATGGCTTCCTGCCTCTTCTGGTCAGAGTGTTAATGCCTGAGCCCAGGTCACACAAACACCATCATCTCTCTGCTGAGTTAGGCACACACAGCTTAACCACATCAGCTGAGAGGTGCAGTTTGTGTGGCAAGGCTGCTAAGGAAGTAAACCCACTGCTCACTCAGGAATGCTGGTCAGTGGCACTGTTACATCCACGGATTCTCAAGGCCCTGGAGGTACCACACTTCTCCTGTGCTGCCATCTGCCAGAATCCAGGCTTTTTGAAATGGCTGCTGCTAACCCTATTTAACAGCACTTGTGCTTGATCTCTGACAGACAAGCAAAATCTACACAGTGGTTTTATCTCAAGGAAGCTGCTATGAAAATACAGCACTGGCTCAACTCCTGCAGCCAGACATCCCCACCAGGGATGTCAGACCTTCTGTCCATCCTGCGGGTCCTGCTTCCTATGGAGAACTCCTGCCATTCCACTCTGGAGATCTGACAGGAAACAAGTCTCTCCCATCATTTCCTGCTCAGCCACAGCTGAGCTGTTCCCCAGACTCTTCTCCAGGGACAGTGCTGAGGCTTGAGGTGCTGGCCAGTGCCTCAGAGTTCCCAGCTCAGCCTGGGACAGATGGTAAAGCCATAAGCTGCAGGCTGCCCTCAAAGGAATGACTCATTTGTCTTCCCATTCATCAAGACACAGTGACTTCACCTCTTACCAGAACCATAAAACATTCTGCTGGATCCTGTTCCCCCAAGGAGCAAATGAAAGGCTTGGGAGGCTTGGGCTGCTATCAGATATATCTGCTCAGCCATAACTGAAGTCACCAGTGTGTAATAAACCCACAGGGACATTGGTGGTACCACAAACACTGAACAGACACAAAGTTTCTTACAGTTCAGTGGCACCTTGCCCCTGACAAACGCTGCTGATGTCCAACCTCTG
Source organism: Agelaius tricolor (assembly GCF_023055355.1). Taxonomy (NCBI): domain Eukaryota; kingdom Metazoa; phylum Chordata; class Aves; order Passeriformes; family Icteridae; genus Agelaius; species Agelaius tricolor. Next base: position 690,946 of record NW_027269270.1, read on the forward strand.
CTCTCAACCCACCCACTTGCACTTCCAAGGGACCCAGGAGCCAAAGGAGCTCGAGAGCAGCTGCACACGGGTGTGTTATCACTTCCACAGAGGTTCATCCTCCCTCCCTGCCCCAAGGAGAGAGCTGGCCCTGTCCCACAGCCCACCAGGAACTGCTGCTCAGCCCTGCAGAGTGGGACTAGCAAGGCCAGCCTAAGGCAGGCGTTTTTAGTTGGGGCTGCAGATGCTGGAGAGTAGCCCAGACTGACTGCTGCTAGCAGGGGCAAAAATACCATGAAACATCCCCAGGTTTCTAATGCTTGGGATGTCCTGTGTCCTTTCCCAGCCAGAACTGTGTGTCTCAGTCTTCAGCAGGTCCTTGTGAGCTGTGCCTGGCACTGCTGTGATGGAATGAGCAGGAATAACTCCTGCTACCTGTCAGCATCCCAGAACCTTTCTAAAAGAGCATTTTCCTTTCCTCTGTGAACCACTCAAAGCATTTCACTTTTTTGTGACCTAAATTTTATCAAGAGATCAGTAACTAAATTTTGGCTTGTATTCAACAACTCCAAAATGGCAGGGACTTTGTACTTCAATTGATCAAAGGGATGCAGCCTGTAAATTCCTCACAAGCATCCCCACATCTGCAGAGGTTTATCTGTAACACTGGTTCAAGCCATTGTTTTGCCTTTTTTAAAAGCACAGGTTTTGATGGAAAACTGCTGGGGAAGATTTCCTCAATTCCAGCCAGGAATTTCTGGTCTAAAGAAGAGAAATCAGTAGGTTTTAGCTTTTCTGCTTAATAACACAACCTCTGTACTTGTACCTGCATCTCCCCTCACAGTGGCCTGTACCTATTCCCTGCCTTTCTCACTTTATAAAATCCTTCTTCCTACACCTCATCACTCCCTGCCCCACATGGTGCCCTTCCCCCTCACAAAAGCACAGCCAACACCTCAAAATCCACCACCAAGGAGCCATTCCCCCCTTTCCTACACAAAAATTAATTATGTTTCTTTCAGAGCCTAATCTCCTGGGAATCCAAAAGTGCTTAAGCAGAGCCTATTAAGTGTGAGCAGTGAAAGGAGACAGCAGCACAGGGTGAGTAGAAAAAAAATAAATCTATCACTTAATAGAAAAAAGATTGGGTGAAAATTAAGAATTACTTGACTAGAAACACTTTGGTTCACAGGAGAGTCAAACACACTCCATAGCTGGAATGCTGTGCAACAGCACAGAGTGGATGAGATAGATAATGCCCAAAGGATTCTTGCAAAATGATCCAGGCTGGTCTGGGTTTACTCAGACTTACCCTGGATAATGAATGAAAACAAAAACCCTAAAGACACTTGGAAATATAAAAATCTAATAAAGGACTTGACCATTGGGAAGACAAACAAAACAGGGAAGTCACTGGGAAAGCATAAGGTAAATTACCAGGTTTGTTTAATGCTAGTGTACAGAGAATAAAGGAAGAATAACTTTAAATTGCTAATTTAAAACATGATGGTGTCATCAAAGCAAGTGTAAATCAATGTGGTACCAGCTGAAAGGCAGCCAGAACAAGTGCAAGTGTTTATTGCAATTAGTGGCAGCTGGCTTCCTGCACATGAAGTGACACTCATGTCCAGAAATGCTTCCCACTCCACACTTGGCTGCAATGTACTAACACAGCTACCTTGCTGGAGGGGCTGATGTCTCATAGACCAGAGTTTTCCAAGGCATCCCCATTTCTTAGGGATGCTGTGAGGCTGAAATAACTCCTGGAAAACCAAAAGCAATGGGACTGAAAGCAAGCTGGACCTGCCAGGCTTGGCTCATGTAGCCCAAACCAGGCCCTGGAGGAGCAGATGAAGAGCAGCAATGTGGAAGGTGGTTTCCACTTGAAAATCTGCAAGCCCCCTCTGCAGCCCAGCCAGCTGAACCTGCCTGCCCAGGGGTTCCCTGTCCCTGCTCCCTTCCATATGGTACATCCATTACCACACATCCTCTGGTGCAGCTGCAGCACCAGACTTGCAAAAGCACTGGGGAAATTGGAAATTGCTGCTGTGATGAGGGGAAATGAGCAAAGACAGGGACACCTTTGTTCTGGGGCTATGAGATCTAACACTGCTGAGTGCAGAGAATCATTTGAAAGTGAAAAAGAAGAAACCCAGCATAAAGCAAAATAAAAGACAAATGCTGGATCTCCAGAGACATCTTCTGAGGAACCACAGAGCACAGGACCCCAGGAAGTCCTGTGAACCAGCACTGCAGCCTTTTCAGGCTGTACCAACAGCCTGACAAACACACATCAGTGCCAGTGCAGGGAGAGCACTGCAGCTCAGTCTCAGTCTCTACCTGTAGGCTTCACTCTTTGATCCATTGTGCTGATTTATGATGTACCAAAGCTCAAAAAGATTCTGTCTATTTTTCTTCTACACTAATCCAGGCCTACTGAAAAACTTCCATGGAGAGCAAAGAGCCAGCTAAACAGCACCATTACAAGAATGATCTGCTGGGTAACAATACAACTTTCAATACCTTTACACCAATTTTTAGAGAAATTATTTAGGCTGAGCACCTGGTGATGACTTGGAAAGAACTGACTTTTTTTAAAATTCAAGATTCAAACTGAAAGAGGAGAAGTTTAGGTTAGGTATTAGAAAGAAATTCTTCACTGTGAGGGTGGGGAGGCTCTGGCACGGGCTGACCAGAGAAGCTGTGGCTGCCCCATCCCTGGAATTGTTCCAGGCCAGGCTGGATGGGGCTTGGAGCAACCTGGGACAGTGGAAGGTGTCCATGCCTGTGGCAGGGGGTGGAATGGGATGAGCTTTAAGGTCCTTTCTAGCCCAAAACCACTGTGTGGTTCATAATCTCAATTACAAATTTGTATGATTCATAATCTCAATTACAAATTTGATAATGCCCCTATAAATTCCAACATCCATCATCAGCTTTTTAAAAAAATACAATCAGGGAGAACAGAAGACTTTTATTACCCCAGAGGGATGAAAAGAAGAAAGCACATACCATCTTTCTAAGGAAAAAGTGAAAACAAAGAAGCATTTGGGCAGTCAGAACCCAGCTGAGAAACCTACTGAGAAACCTACATAGACTACAACACTCCCTGAGAAAAATTATGTGAAAGAACAGAGTAGCCAGAAAGAAATCACTCAAGGCCATAGTGTAGAAGCCCTTAAGAGTTTTTCCAACCCCACCAACAAAAGAGCCAGCCCTGCCATGACCATGAAAAAACAGCAGCAAGGTTTTGAAGCAGCTTCTTGAGAAGCAACTGTTCTGCACAGGGCAGCTGCTCTGGCCCTGCTCAGCAGCTCCCCAGGTGCAGGAGGGTTTTCCTGTGGGCAGGGGGTGGGGAAGCCCTGCTACAGCTCCTACCTGGCCATCCTTGGCGTAGCAGACCGAGTTGGACTGGGTGTACTTGACAGCGATGCTGGCCACGATCAGGTCCCGCACAGCGGCCTCGGGCAGCTGGAACAGAGCACCCCTGTCAGCAAGCCCTGACAGCACAGCCACTGAACCACACCCAGGGAAAACAAGGCAGCTAGGAACACCCTGATTTGGTCAATTACCAGCTAATTTTGTTTGGATTAAAACTCATCAGTGATTGGTCTTCCAATTCTCAGGGTAAGACTCAATCTCAGTGGGTTCCATCACTTTCACGGACATATTTTATGAAAAATCTTTTCATTAAGATCTTTTCTCTTGAGAAACTGAGAAGCTTCAGCTTCTCCATGTTTTGCTGCTTTGGAATGTGATTTAGAGAACTGTTTACCCAGCATGTGAATGGTTTTTACTTGATGACCATGATAGCCACCTGTGTTGAGGCTGTGAGCAGTCACAAGATTTTATTATCATTCTATTCTTTCTATTCTTTTCAAGCCTTCTGATGAAATTCTTTCTTCTATCTCTTTAGTACAGTTTTAATATATAATTTTCTTTTTTTAATATGTATCATAAAAAAATAATCAGCCTTCTGAAACATGGAGTCAAGATTCTCATCTCTTCCCTCATCCTGAGACCCCTGTGAACACCACCACACATCACTGGCCTTCAGCCTGAAAACTACTCTGCATGTATTGTCATCAGATGTGCTCACAGGCAGAAAACAGGACCACAACAATTAGAACAGCTCTCAAAATCTGTATTATTTTTAAGTTCCATTCCTAATTTAGGAAAGCGATTTTTATTACCTCAATATCTGAACTTGCTTCTGAGCCCATGACTAATTGTGTGCTCATTAATGTCTGATCTCATTCTCATTAAAAAAACAGAGACAAAAAAATCACTGAGAACTTTCTGGTGATGTGGGCTCTAACTGCTGAGCAATAGCAGCCAGGCCAGAGTTTATACAACACCATGCACACAAAAGGGTGAGGTAAACAATGAGTCAGGAGCTGTGACGGATCCTTAGCACATGGCTGTCTCACCATAAAAAATTGCACATGGTAGCTTCTTGTTTACAAAGAGTATTTACAAATATTGTGGTAGCCTGAGATAATGGGAAAAGTCCAGCTCCTCTTATTTATCCAAGGAATCAAAACAAAGGAAAGCTATCTTGATTTACTCAAGTATATTAAGTCCAGAAAGTCTGCTGCATTGTTTACTAAGAGCCAGTTAAACCTCATTAAAATAATTTAGGAGCTCTTGAAATTGCCCAATGGTAAATTCCTGATGAAGGCACAGCAGCTCATTCACTGCACGTGTCTTTAAGCTCATTTGTCCCCCTCACTCACATTTTTGTTCTTGGTGACAATGTTCTTGAACAGCGAGCGGTCGATGACCGCGTTGTTCCTCTTCTGCATCAGGTTCAGGCCATAGAGGGTCCGGACCTCCAGGTCATCGGGCTCGTAGTGGGGATCCATCTGAAGGCCAAAGGCAGCCCAATAAAGCACTTTTACACCAAAACCTACACTCTCCCAGTCTTCACACAAAGGGGAAAAACATGCACATGCACACAGAGCCTTCCAGAGGAGGGCAGGAGTATTTGGAGCTGCTTCCTACATGCCTCAAGCTACAACTCCCAGCCCCCTGTGGCATCCAAGAATAGTGAATTTGGAGCTGCTTCCTACATGCCTCAAGGTACAACTCCCAGCCCCCTGTGGCATCCAAGAACAGTGAATGTGATTCTTTCCAGAGCTGCACTCCTGGGGCACATCTCCATCCCAGCTGGAAGCACAATTATTAATTTACACCAGCCCAGGGATCAGGTTAACTGGAGCTGTGACACTGCACTCAGGTGCACCCATGCATGGCCTTACTCAGAATTTTGGGAGCCCTAGCTGAGGTTTCAGACAGGAAACAACCCAGACTAAGGTGACCAGCTCTAAATAGGAGGGTGCACATGCTTTATGTGGTTTTCCTAATCCACTGAAATGTTTCAGACCAACTTTCCTTAGCATTGCTCTGCCTTCAGCCCTGAAGATACAGGCTTCACCAACATGAACTCATCCTTGAGAAGTTAATTGAATTCCAGGAGGTCATCAGCTGCCAAGACTGTGTGCAATTCCATTCCTTCTTGCCTGAAGCTCCTGAGCCATCTTCTCCAACTCCCCCGACAGCTATGCTACAATTGCAACCTCAGCTAAGCCTTGGATTTTGTTTTTGTGATGCTATAGTGAAGTTCTCTGCTCATTTGTCTCTCAGAGGCAGCAGAAATAGGACCTGACAGCAATCTGTGATCCATGAGTCATGTTCACCAAAAGTGGGTGATTTTGGAGTCCCAACAATCACTGCAGGAACCGGGAAGGCAACCTGACACTGACTTGAGCACAGAATATTAATACTGCTTGACAAGCATGCTGGCTGCAGCATGTGAAGGTGCATCATCTAAGGTCCAAAGTGTCTGTGCTTCCAGCTTCATCCCTGGCTGGAGCAGGGGTACAAACCTGGAGGACACAGTAAGCACCATTCTTCTTTTTGGAAAGGATTTTGAGAGCTTCTTCCTCATAGCCAGGAGCCACCACACCATCAGACACCTGCAACACAGAGATTTCAGCTTCCACAGGAGAAAAATCAAACAGGGGCTAAGCTAAAGCTGCACCAGCCATTTCCTGTACTGAAGACACACCTCTCTTGGGGTCTGTGTGCATCCTACAACAGCAAAAGCACTGTTACAGTATGGGCTTAGGTGCTGGAAACACAAAGCAGCAGAGCATTGTGAGCTCTTGGCAGAAGTTAGTAAAAAACACCTCACATCCCTCTAATCAGAATGGAGCTAATAATTAATATCCTCCTCCAGGGAGACAGCTTGACCATGACATTCCACTTCTCAGCCCTAACAGTAAATATGGCTTAAAATCCAATAAATCCTTATTTCAACGGTGTCACTCCTGAGGAGGCAAAAACCCTGGAAAAAGAGCTGTTAAGAGCATGGAAACCGAGAGTTTACATTCATCAGTGTCATGAAGCAACATACAACTTCCACACTTGTGCCTTACAGTGTGGGTGAGGTTTTTTTCATTTTCAGCAGCACTGTACCAAAAATTCCCCTCACAAACCAGCTGAATATGCTCTTTCATTTGTTTGGCATCATAAAATCACAGAATGGTTTGGTTTAGAAAAGGCCACCTCACTCCATCCTCCTGTTGTGGACAAGGACTAGGGCAGGCTGCTCCAAACCTAAAAGATTCTGTGATTCTAAGGAAAAAGCACAGCCTGGGAAGTGGCTGAGCTGCACGTAAGTGGCAGGTAGCAACCTATTTCCAAATTCCTGCCTTGGGCAAGGGGCTGGCCATCAGCATTCCAGCCCTTCTTTTCTCCCCTGACAGCTGCTCAGCCAGACATTTGTGACAGCTTAAGCAGGGCTCCTTTCCAGAGGTTTGCAATCATCTCCTGGAAAGCAGCATTGCCAGCTCTGCTGTTTCACAGGCTCCAGCACACAGCCAGGTGATAATTGGTAGGGAAAAAAGCAAACATCAAAAGACTGGTGTAAATTCTGCACTCCAGATCAGAGGATGACACAAATGGCCCAGTAAAATTCCTCCTGGTAAAATGGGTCAATTTCCAGCAAAAAGGCTGTCACAAAGCAATGGCTGCATCTGAAATGATCCTCCTGGATAGCCTGGAATGATGTGCTGCTGTCACTGACCTCTCTGGAGATGATCTTGGCAGTAGCCACATCACAGACATCAGACAGGGCAATGAAGTCACCAAAGGAGGACATCCGATCAGCACCTGAAAAATCCTCATTTTACTCATTTGTCAAACTTCAGCAACTGACAAAGAAAACTCTCCACTCCTACAGTCCAGTCAATTGCTGTGAGAGCTAAGAATTTAATCCCACAGCAAAAATAACCAAAAAAAGAGGCCATAAAAGCAACAAGGATGAAAAATCCTACCTCAAACACATGGACCTTTATATATTCCCATAGTTCAGATATTCTTCCTTCTTCACTGCCTCTGTCAAAGCTCTAACTCTGTAATGACTACCTCCAGCTGTACCCTTGGTGGCAGGAGGACAAGGAGAGGCAAGGATCACACAGAAAGATTTTAGATGGGAGACAGTTGGAAAAAGAGGAAAGCTTTTAGATGGCTATGCTCCCACCTGGCTTTTCCTGCAAGAAAGCAGATCCAGAAATGTGGCAAATTTTTTCTTCTTCTGTTTTAAAATAAGTATTTTCTATTTAATGGCATAGCTAAGGTGAAATCAACTCCCATCACAAATGCTCCACTACTCAGCAAGGTCACTTCTTCTGTCCCTGCCATTCTAAGGGTTTATTTTTCTAGCAATCATGCAATGGTTTTGTGAGAGCAACATTCAAAGGTGGTCTGTGAAAAATGAACCCAAGCCAACGTGCTCCTTATCAAGTCTGCCTTGTTTTTTGTAATCTCTGCAGATTTTCTAGGAATGCCATGGAAAATGAGAGACATAGCAAAGTATCTCAGCTAAGCAGAGGAAGCTGGTTTTGTTTACTTTTTTAGCTTTTTATGGTGAGCTCTGCAGTACAAAAGCATTTTAAAAAACCCATCAAATACCAGACAGAAACATCTCTACTCAAGTTAAATATTCCTGAGCAGCCCAATGTTGAGTGTGCTACCAGTACTGCTGTTTACCCAGGTCCTTTAGCCAAAGCCCCATATATTTACATACATATGTGTGTGTATGTACAAACTCAAATTTAAAAATATATCATCTTACAGGTCTTTTATCTTTACCAAGGAACAGAATCTAAAGTGCTTTGAAACTGTATACAAGGGCTGCTCTCTTGGAAAGCAACTTCTGATAGGCAGTCAGGAAGACCCTTATGGAGAAAGCCCCTCTGGAGAAGGAGTGTGGTGCACAGGGAGGAGCAGGGCAAGAGCTGAGGACGCTGCTCAGGTTTGCTGTGCTTCTTTGGAGCCCTCACCTCTGCTGCGGGCATAGGCAGAGGCCAGGGGCGTCAGGCTCTTGTGCAAGTCGTGCACCATGCACACTTGGGCCTCCTCCTCGCTGAGCGGAACTCCAACAGCAGCACCTAGTGGGAAACACGAGCCAGGGCACTCGGGCTGCCCGTGCCTGCCCCAGGGCCTGCCCACACGGCCGGGGGCGGGGAGCGGGGCCCAGCCTACCTGCGGGGCTGACGTGCTTGAAGGAGGCCGCGGCCGGGATGCCCAGCGCCTGCTTGAGCTCCTTCACCAGCTGCCAGGCGTTGAGGGCATCGCAGAGGTTGATGAAGCCCGGGGAGCCATTCACCACTGCAAACACAGCACATGGACACGTGTTAGAGCAGGCAAAGGCCTCTCCCCAGAGCCTGGAGAGCCAGCACAAAGGGTTTCCCCAGAGAGCACTCAAATCACTACAAACTGTTCTTGTTCAATGACCCTGGCTCCTCAGCAACTGGTGGAGTGCCCAGAAATCCACACCAAGAGTAAAGGCCATTTAAAAGTCTGCTCTCAAAACGTTTTGCTCTGGCCCTGAGAGAAGAACTGCTTGTACTGACATGGCAGCACTGTGAGCATTTCAGGAGACTGGAGGACAAAAGATCATCTCAACAATAATCCAGATTCAGGAGGAGTGAGCATAGCATTGCCCTGCTGCCATACCAGGAGGCAGGCTTGCAAGCAAATCAACCTCTCCAGTGCAGGAATGGAAAAGCTTCCTAAGAGGTCTCAGAGCTGAAATGGGGAAAATGCTGCAACACAAATCTTCCCTGCTTTTTCAGCAGGACAATCCTGCACACATTGAAAGCAGTTTCAAGAACAAAAGTAGCCAGACTTTCCTTCCAAAACAGGGTTTTCCCTCACTACAACAATGCTGTGGCAAGTGGCACATCCTTGTAAAATGGCACAGAGATACACCAGACCTGTCCCAAATTTTCAAGTGGAACGAGTATTCTACAAACCCAAGGTAATAACCCCTCTGCTCAAATCCATCAAAGAAAGACAGACCAAAAAAAGAACAAAACCAATTCAAACCAGAGAAAAACAGCTTGGTTTCTAGGCAGAGTAAATACTGACACCAAAAAAAAAAAATTGGGGAAGATAATAAACAAAGAAATTTGCAAGTAGAAAAGCATCTTAAAAGGATAACAAGGTTTTCCTTTGCAAAATCTGGATCTAATGTCATGTAGAAAGTACACTACCATAAATCTGTTCAAAGCATCTTGGACACACAATCCTAAGCAAAAGAGAACAGGGAGCTACAATTGATCTTGTGGGGCTCAACAAAGCAGCTTTCCTGTCCCATACAGCTCAACTTTGAACTGCCAAGTTAGTGCCACTCAGTAATAAAGCAGCTGTGATGACACTGCTGGCCATCCCCTGGACTAAGGTACAAGATGGTGTTCCAGTTTCCAAGGCCTGTCCAAGCACCTCCATTCCCAGCTCTCCCAGAGCTCCCTCCAGGCCAGCAGAGGCCAGGCCTCACCTGTCAGGGGCAGTTTGGGGCTCGTGGTGTAGAGCTGTGCAGGACTCTGGTGAGGATTCATGCCGTACCTCAGGGGCAGCTGCGACACCCCCTTGCTGTACTCCTTCCTGAAGTAGTCAGAGATGGCTGCATCGTACTGAGCAGTGTGGGTGAAGGCCTGGGGACACAAATGGGGACACCTGTCAACTCAGAAACATCACCTTACAGAGGATTTGGTGTTTAAAGGGGTAAAGAATCTCTTTGTACATGAGCCCTTCAGGGCAGGAAAGCGTGACCAACCTTGAGTGCCAGCAGCCGCCGGGTTTCCATGGCAGTGTCTTTGTCCCTGGAGGCTGCCATCTCTTTAGCGACAGCAGCATAGTCTGCAGGGTCACACAGGACTGTCACACGGGCGTGGTTCTTGGCAGCTGCCCGAAGCAAGGCCACTCCCCCTGCAAGAGAGGGGCACGGCATGGAGCACTTCTCTCCTGGACACAGCACCATCAGCAGGTGAGGCCAGGCAGGGACAGGAAGGGACGTGCACCATGGCTCCTCTGTGCCAGATGAATGTGTCCCCTCCCTCCAGCACAGAGAGGGGTGAGAGTGCTCTTCAGAATGCTCAAAGCTGGTGGGGTTGACTCAACACTGACTGGGCTTGGCAGACCCAGGAACAGAATGTGGGCTGTGATGAGCAACTGGGGCAAGAAAAAGAAGATGGCTGTCCCCACACATGGCTTAACCACCCTCCTCTGCACACTGGGTCTGCAGAAAGATTTGCTTCCACGCTGCCACACAACAGAGGCTCCCAAATGTCTCTGCAAATAATAATGAATCTTGCCCAGGTCCTCTGTGTGAGATAAAATGCCACGCTTCTCCCTGCGGTCTGAGTGCACTGCTATTGCAACTCTTTAAATCATACCAGATACTAGGCTGCTGCAAAGGAAAAGTAGAGGCTGGCATTGCTTCATGCAGAGCAAGTATTACTCCATAAAACATTTAATAGAGAGCTCTGCTGGGCATCATTTGGACTAAACTACTGCAAGAAAATCCAATCCCAACCCCAGCACAAGGCACAGAACTGTGCCTGTGCTGTTCACAGGCTGCCAAGCAGAGATGCTGCAGTGAAGGCACAGCAAGCCTTTGGGGTTAATAACTAGCAGCAGGAGAAAACATGCTAATGTCCAAAGCAGGTGTCCATGCTTCCCAGCTCAGGTCCTGAGCACTCTCCCACATACTCAGACCAACCCCTTCCCTTCTAATGGCTTCCTGCAGTAAAGTTCTCACTCATCCTCAGAGCACTTCCAGTGGCTCAGCTCTGCTCTCCAAAGCTCATGTTTTTTTAAATTTCTATTGCACTGTCAGGCTGTAAAAGAGGTTTAGTCTGCTCCCCATGTTTCAGCAGGAAGCATGGTCCACCTGGCCTTTCCTAGCACAGCCCTCAGGCTCCCCCTTCAGGGCAGTGCATGGCTTGCCCCCCATGCAGCATGCCTTGCCAGCCTGTTATGGACACTTTAATTGCTTAAAAGCAACGAGGCTTACCCAGCTATGCCTTCAGCCTGCTCCTTGCAGCTCCTGAGCAGACTCCCTTTACAGGTATGCAAAAACACCAAACAAAAAGACAAGAGCTGAGACCACTCAGAGTTCAGAAGCATAGTCTGTCTGGAAAGCAGACTTTCCCTTCTTTACTGTCCCTTCAACTTACCAATATCAATCTTTTCCACTGCATCCTGTACAGTCACACCAGGAGAAGACACGGTCTTCACAAAGGGGTACAGGTTGCACACAACAACTCTGAGAATTGAGGGGGGAAAACTGGGTTACTCAGCAAGAAATAAAAGTGCCAAACTGGGCTTGGCAAGCACAAGATATCACCAGTGATTTCATGGTCTTGTCTCTCAGATCAGGGACCAGCATAAAATGCTGTGGCCAAGAGTGATGCTCAGCCCAAGGGCAAGTGATGGTACAGTGCATTGTAACATTCAACTGAATTCTGTGTATCAAACAATGTCAGAGCCACAGCTTGCAGCAACCAGATTGAAGGAGGAGCTTTTTTAAATACATGTGCCTGAATATAAACATTTAGTTATTCTGGTGCCCAACCTGAGCCATTTCCAAGGACTTCAAAATGGGCTCTCAGCAATACTGAAAATGGGCATCCACCAATTCTCCAAAGAGTGTAAGCACCCAAGAAAGATCCACTGCAAACAAAGTACAATCTAATTTTCCACAACTTTTCCAAGAGCAGAAAATGACCTACATGTCACCTTCTGGACTTTTAAAATACCAACAATATATGAAACCTGAGTGTGCAGCCCAAATGCCATAAAGCTTCTGTAGCACATGAAAGCGGGGGAGAAAATCGACTTTTCCCTCTCAAGCTAAGACTGGACCTTACTGGAATTAGTTTTTCCATCTGATCTAGAAGCAGGTCTGTATTCCAGCAAGCATGATGTAATAACTTGCCTGTCCCATCCTACCAGAGCCACAGGAACTGCACTGAGACGAGGGATTTGTTCTGACCTTCACAAGCAGGGTTTTTAAGCCAAGAGAATTAATTTACTCTCTTGATCTGAGCACATGAAGGTACAGAACTCCAAGGCATGCTCAGCATGGCACAGAACTGCTTTGATGAGCACCCTTGTGTCCAACTCATAATATTCCTTTGTTCCCACTCCCTGTGAACTCCAGCAGAAGGGATGATAAGTTTCCAGTATGGCTTTCAGAACCCCCCGTGTCTCTAAATTTCCTACAATGTCTGTTATTGCCTCTTGTGTTTCTGATGCCCCCTTCCCCGTGTTCCATCTGTGCTCCTGACCTGTTGCAAACCATCAGGAACCTGTGGACTTGAACACTGCTAACGCTTTTATTTGTGCAAACCAAGACAATCAATATCAGGCTTTCCTTCACTGACTTGGATATGCAAATTTTATGCAACTATGCAAAGGCAGTCCTGCTGAGGATCAGCTACTTCTGCTTTTTGCAAGAGAACCTGAATCCAAATTACCAGTCTGGATGCAAGTGCACCATAAGTCACTGATGTAAGGGCACGTTATTCCCCCTGTAATTCAGCAGAGCCTGCTTTAATATGCAGCATGCTCTGAAGAGCCACCACTGCTGAGCCCTCTAAGAGGATTCCTGCAGTTTTAAATTTCAGGTTTTCCAATTCAGCCCAGAAATTCATCCATCAGTTTCTGAAAGTAATTTTAAAACTCCAGATGCATTCTGGCCCACAGTTGTACTGTACCTCCCACCCTGGCTACACCTACAATTTGCTATGTCCAACTCAGCCATTTGCTTCTGAACCAGGAGCTACTCCCTGATGTACAACTGGTTATTCACAAGCAGTAGTTGGATGGTAACACCACTTAGTTACATACAGCCCCCAGCTGCTCTGTGTGACTGAACTAAGTAAACACATTCTAACAAAAACTGAAAAAAAAACCCCTAAACTTTGCTACATTAGTGCACAAACTTTGTTACTTCAGCTTCTGGATGCAGTTCACTTGCTCCCAAGATGGCTCTCAAAGTTGAAGTTTTCTGTCTCTTATCTGTGTGTTTTCTGTCTGAACAAACACAGTGTTCCTGACCCATTTTCCGTGTCTATTCTTTATTTATGTGTTGAAACTCAGTAAACATTATGCAAATATCAAAGGGTATATTTACTAAGCAAGCATTTCAAAATCAGGAATTGCCATCTGATCAGACACGTGGAACCAACCTGAGGGAAGATGAGCCAGCTTCAGAAGTACTGAACTCAACTCTGCAGCACGTGTAACATGGCCCTACACTGACTGAGTGTAACGTGTCAGATTTCCCAGGGAACCAGCAGGAATTCAGACCTCTGAGTTCCCTGTGGACCACAAGATAACTTTCTTGTTTCAGCTTTCTCTTACTACAAGTGGAGAAGATGATCCTGTAGAAAATTATGTTTTTAAATACACAGTACATCCTGCCAGGGCAAAGAAAGGAGACTGCAGATCTGCTGGTGTGCAGAGGTCACAATTCCTACTGCTCCCCTTCCTTGGTGTTGACTGGGCTCTGCTGTTGGTTTTTGATTACTGATGGATTGCATCACATCCCCCAACATTTACCTTACAAGGCTGAAATCCTGTTTCTTCATATCAGCATTATCCTCTGGAATATTGCGAGCCAAGATGCCTGGTTGCAAAAAACAATGCATCTTCATTAAAAAAACCACTAAATAATAACCACCAGGTTTTTAATGCAACATCTCCCTTCACACTGTGCTTTTGTCCTGAGCCTTTCTAGCTTAACTTTTTCATTTTAGTTCAGACAGCACCCTCAGCCCCTGCTCCTTTATTCCACTTTACAGTCTTTGGCTGTTCAAATTCCATGCTAACAGGTGGAATGATAAATCCTAGACTACTCCAAATACTGAGCAGCAACCTCAACAATGTACTTCTAAGCACTCAGTTGCTACCCTTCAAACACTGAAACCATCATGAATGACTTCAGGGGAGAGAAAAAGGGCACCTGCCCCATGAGACAAGGGAAGCAAGAGAGGATGAGCAGTGCAGGTGGCTGATGGGGTCTAGAACTCAGAGAAACATGAGGGTGACAGGCTGGCACAGTGTGAGGAGCAGTAGTCCTGTGTTCAGGGTCACAGGAGATTGTCTCCAGCCCTCAGTACAATGGGCAACAGGTTCCACTTGAGGTACCTCAAGCACAGCAACAGGAGAGGGAAGAGCAGATGGATTAATGTGCAGGCAGAGCAGATATCAGAGATCCTCCCTGCTGAAGAGGAGTCAGAGAACATCAGAGCATGCAGGAATCACCCCTAAAGCTCACACTGCTGTGTTCCTTGTGCTGCACACCAGACCCACACACAGTTAAACTCTGTGCAGCTGACTCTGCAGAGGCATTTACAGAGAAGCTCTGTTATGTATAGCCCCAGGGAGAGAGCTCTGCTAACTGCAGAGATGCCAGCATTGCAACAAGGAGCTAATTCAGCCTCTCACCCTGCACCTCTCCACCCCGTGGCTTTTCACCTCTTCTTCTGCTCCTGGAGCAAATCTGTTCCTGTTACTTGGTTCTTCCACACAACCCTTAAAAAAGGCATCTGTCACCTCCTCTTCCCACCCTCCCTGCCCTCTTTTAGAGTGAAAGATGCATTAGCAGAAACTTACCAGCATGGACTGCAGGATGAAGGGTTTTCACACGCCCACCCAGCATCTCAGGGAAGCCTGTCAGGTCCGAGACATCTCTGCCCAAGTAGAAAACAGCACATGTGCCATTCTGACTTTATCTGGAGGCTGAATGACCCAAACCAAAGAAAATGTATGGATTTCACTACAAAACCCCCCTATGGCAAAGGGTCAACAACTGCTTTTCCCATGGATGGAAATGGAGTTCATGGGTCACACCCAACTAAGCAGTACAGCTATTTCTTGAACACACTGGAATCACCAAGATAAGCAAACCCCAAATCAGAATGGTTTGCAGAGAAAATGGAAGGCCATGTGGAGGTGCTCTTCCTTCCAGCTGAGTTTCACCACTCCTTGTGAATGTTTAGGGTGGTAATAACAATAATGAGGGAAGGGGAAATGTCAGCATCCTTTGCTTCAGGCGTCACTGACAGCACAGCCAAGGAAATAAGTTGGAGAGACACAACCAAGGGCTGGGTAACTGTGAGCTCTGGAGGTGATGTAGATTTGTGCTGATGTGTCCCAGGGGCCAACCACTGCGTTCACAGGGAGCAAAAACACAGGGAGCCAAATAATTGACTTTTTTTTCATCACTGCACTAAACCCTATTTTTATTTGGCCAAAACTGTGGGGTTTTTTTGTTTGTTTTTTTTTTTTTTAATCACAGCATGGAAGAAACCAGAACAAATTTCCCCAGAATCATGGGCTAAAACAGCCAATGACTGTACGTGACCTTTTTCCAAGGGTGGATGTGCAACACAGAGCCTTTAGGCTCCGTCTACATTAAGTGAATTGTGCTGGGAAAATTATTTGTGACCAGTGAACTCCAGTGAGCTTCAACATGTTCTTAACACATCAGTGCTGTCCCAGGACCAGCTTTCACCTGGCTGTGAGGAGCAGCACTCAGGGCAGATCATGAACATCAAAGTAACTGATTGTCCCACGGAAATAAAGTTGGTTCAAGGCACACAAGGAATCCCAACAAAAAGCTCTTCACAGTAATCTGCCTCAGCCAACAGATATGTAGATAAAAAGGTTCTGAAGCTTGCTTTGGGACAGGGTTTTCTTTTTTTGTTGTTTTGGAAGACTTCTTTCAAACCAGTTTTCACTCATCTTTGTTCACAGAGAAAACAATTTAAGCAGCCTCAGGGCCTAAAAGAGCATTTTTGGCGGTGATGTACAGGGGAGTGTGTGTACCTGACCGGCAAGCCAGCATCCCTCAGGGACTTGGCCGTTCCTCCGGAGGCAATTAAACCCAGGCCGAGCGCGTTCAGGCTCTTCGCAAACTCCACCAGGTTGGTCTTGTCAGAGACGCTGAGTAAAGCTGGCAGGCGGGAAGAGCACGAGTGGTTGAGTTTTAACGGCGGAACAGAGAAAACTCCAGGATTAAGCCAGTAAAGCTTTTACAAGTTGCGTAGTTTAGATGTTTGCGCGGTGCCAGGTCTGGGGAGGGGAAGGGGAGCAGCACCAGAGCCTCGCGGTTCCCCTCAGGGAAAGAAGCCGCCCCTCAGGGAGGCCACGGCTGCAGAGTGCGGGCCCGATGGCCTCAGCGCCTTCCCTTCGGCGAGCCGTGCACCGGGAACGAGGGACGGCCGGCCCGGGGACACCAACAAACACCGCCTGCCCGCCCTCGGCACCCCAGCGCGCGGGAAGCAGCGCTGAGGCGCCTTCCGGGGCCGCGCTGCCGAGCCCAGCCGAGCCGGCGGCCATTGCGGCGGCGGCAGGGCACCCCCCACACCCCTCAGGGACACCCTCCCGCGGCCATCGCCCGCCCCGCGTTACCGAGCTGCTGCCGCGCGGCCATGGCGCCGTCGGTGGGTGCAGGAGGGCGCGGAGGAAAGGAAAGGACGAGCGGCGGCGGCCCGGCGGGATTTGGGCTCACGGGGGCGGGAGGCGGAGGGGGCGGCCCGGGCGGGGCGGGGAATGGAGGGAGGCGGCGGTGGCGGGCGTGTGTGTTTTGGGACACACGCGTGTCCTGGGGGTGAGGTGCCCTGGAGGGTGAGGATGTCCCGTGGTCTTGTGTGGGCCACGTGTGGGCAAGCGGGTGTTCCCGCTGCACATGTGCTCACGGCGTGTGTGCAAGACATGAGACACACAGACACTCGTATATCTGCGTGCATTGACACGGGTGCACCGCACCCACACAGAGGTACTTGTATCTATGTGCACACACACACACATATACAGAATGTTCGGTGCTGGGAAACCCAGCTTGGTACACAGGTGAAAAGTGAGGGGCAGGTGAGGCAATCCCTCTTCACAGTGGAAGGTGGTGCAGTAAGGACCCATTAATATTTTCCAGGAGCGCTGACAGGAGTTTCATCTGTGGAAAGTCCTCTCGCAGAGCTTCCACACGGGCAGAGGCAAAACACTCGTTTGCCAAGTCTGAGGTAAAAAATCATTTGCAAATAGCAAAATGATGCTTTTCTGTCTTTATTTTCTATTTGTCTCCCTAAGGGGAGCTTTTTTTTCCCCTCAGTGGGCCTCCAAATTTCCTGATACTCCTTGCAAAGGAGCTTTGTTTGTTTACCCTGTGGTTCACAGGTGACACTGACTGAACACGTTGGCTTTATCTGGTTGAAATCTCTGCTGTGCCCTGTACACTCCAGCAGGGTTTAGCTGAAGCACTGGGACAGCACTGCTCTGCACATAGAGAGCTCTGCAGTTAATTTGCAGCATAAGCCCTGGCCCCACCTGGTAATATTGAATGGGGAATTATGTCAGCACAGGCAGGCCCCCGAGGCATCCCTGCCTACTTCTGTCACATTTTCATCCGCCACAGAGGGGTTCACTGCACACCTGCAGCTCCCAGAGCACTCAGGCTGCATTAGGCTCTCCACTCACATTACAAAAGAAGGAATAAATGGGAATTTTTAGCTCTTGCAGGCAAAAAAGTGGGAGGCAAGGCAAAGTGCAGCTGGAAGGCCCAGACACTTGGCTGTTGTGATTTGTGAGTCTCTGGGCTTGGGCAGTATTGTCTGTGTGAGGAAGAGTCAAGCCAGAAATACCAAATATACTGAATAAACCCAGTGTGTGTATTACTCTCAGTAGCAGCTAGTGACAAGCAGCAATAAATTACTGCTCGGAGGGTGGCTGGGGCCAAATGAAAATATACTGTTAAGTAAAATATACTGTTAAGAGCACTATCATTATGAAAATACACACCTTGGAGAGCATAAAAGTTGTGCACAGAGTACAGCTGAGGCGGGCTTTGGTGATGATAAATCTATGGGCAAATGAACAATCTGACAGAGCACTGCATTTTTATCCAACATTGGAGAGTGACTGAATTCCAGCAGGGTGCCTGGTGGCCCTGTCAGCCTGTGCACGAGGACAGGGACACTGCTGCCTTCAGACAAACAGTGGGAGGGACATTATCAGGGTCAATAATGGCATTGGCTCCATTGCCTGTCCAGCAGTTCGTTGTCCCTTGGCACCTGAGATGAGGTTTCTGTTTGTGCAGGAGTGGCAGGGGGTGGTTTGGGCTTAATCCCTGTCCCAGCACAGGAAGGACATGGAGCTGTTGGAGCCAGTTCAGAGAAGGTCACCAACATGATTGGAGCACCTCTGCTGTGAGGAAAGGCTGGGAGAATTGGGATTGTTCATCCTGGAGAAGAGAAAGATTTGGGATGACCTGATTGTGGCCTTCCAGTGCCTGAGGAGCTGACAAGAAATGTGGAGAGAGACTCTTTACAAGGGCTAGGATAACAGGAGATGGGGTCAAAGTGAAAGAGAGCAGGGTTAGATGGACATTGGGAAAAAATTCTTCCCTGTGAGGGTGGTGAGGCCCTGGCACAGGTTTCCCACAGAAGCTGTGGCTGCCCCTGGATCCCTGGAAGTGTCCAAGGCCAGGTTGGATGCAAGCTGGAATAGTGGAAGATGTCCCTGCCCGTGGCAGGGAGTTGGACTGGATGATCTTTAAGGTCCCTTCCAACCCAAACCATTCTGTGATTCTGCATCTAAGAAGGGTCATTCTGGCTGTGTGCTGAAGGGGTGTCTGGATTTGGATGTGATTGATATCTCCTGGTTTGGGGATGACTTTGCAGGGAAATCAGACAGTCTGCCTCCCCAGAGGTTTAGTTTTACTTTATAGAGCTTAATTTTAATTGGTTTTGGTGATGTTTAAAAGATATTCAAATATCCTGTGCTCTGCTCATGTCCTATCATTTATTCAATAGGAATGAGGTCTCATTGGAGCTTTTTCCTGGTGTTTAAAAGCATTAAAGAAGCTCATCCCGAGCCAAGAATGCAGTAACATCATATTGGAAATAATGGCAAGAGGTAAATGCTAGAATTACAAATACCACATTAAGGTTATTTCTAAATCATACTAGGGCCTACATCCAAGAAAGAAAAATTAGCCTTAATAAGCACTGTGCTCTGCTGTGTTAGTAAGGAGAAGTAAAAAGAGGTTGAAGCTGAATAGAGGCATACAAAAGGAATGGTGTTGCTGGTGTTGGGACAATACCCTAGATTCCCTTCTCTTTAGGCTGTAGGGAGCAAGTGATGCTTTTTAGCTTGGCTCTGAGTTTCTGTTTTCTATTGTTGTTTTTTTTTTTCATGTAGCAGACCAAGAAGGGTGTATATAAACAGGTCAGTTTGGCTGTTGGTTAGTTTGTTAGGGCAGGAAGCAAAGCAGAGTTCTGCAGCTGCCTGCAGCTGCCTGTGGGCCAGCAGAGGGTGGGCTGGGCCTGCCAGTGGACAAGGAAAACCCAGCCAAAAAGGAGCACTCCATTCAAAGTGCATTTCTGTGGCTGGCCTGGCTTGGGGCTTCAGAGGTGAAGTGTCATGAGTGGTGAGCATTACACCAGTGGTCTGATCTGGATCTGTCCTAGCCCAGGGAAGGTCTCTCAGCATCACAAGGCTGCTTTGGAAAAACATGTTATTGTGGGCATCTGTGCCTGTGTGAACACAGTCCTCAGCTTTGAAATTCCCATCCTGCCAAGCTTAACTTCCTTAACCAGGCCCTGCTTTCATTTACATCCCTCCCCACGCCTTTCCTCAACAACCTCTAGCCTGTGCTGTGCTCTGTGATGCCCTCAAACAAAGGCTGTGCTATTCAGCAGGATGTAAGACAAACACACCTCTGTGCTGCTCAAAATCCTCTTTTCTTCCCTTGCAACAAGGGGAAGCAAGGAATTGTTCTGATATCTGTTATCTCCCTTGAGGATGCTGTTTGCCAGGCACTGGGCCTCAGTTTCTCCCATCTCCCAGAGACCACAATCTTGCAAGCACTTATCTATGCCCCTTACTGAGTATTATGGGATTGCTTACTGCTAAAGTCTCCTGGAGGCTTCACTGTCCTGTGTCGGATACTGCACAACAGTAGAGGTGAGAGTGGAATTGAATCCAGGCTGCTTCTCAAGGGTTACTGCTGCATGCAGACTTTTGGTTTGTCTGCCTTTTGCTCTCAGGATTCATGAGAACTTCAGGGTAAAATCTTCTTGGTGTATTCCAGGAGAAGAAGAGCTGCTAAGTATTGCTCTGCTGAGCCTTGTTCAAGAGCTGCATCACACAGCCCGTGCCTCTCGCTGTGGGTTAACTCTGGGGTAGCTCCAGCACTGAGCTGACAAACAGGCTGGCCAGGAGTGTTCCACAATAACAGAGAGGCTCAAGAGCCCTGATGCATTTGGAGTTTCTTTTTCAGCCCTTATCAGCTCGGAGCAGCTTTTGTTTCACTGTGCTCCTCGGAGGTCCCGGTTAAATCACATCCGCGCCGTGCCGGCTGTCGGCTGTCGTTGTAAATCCCTGCTCAGGGTCCCATGGAGCTGCTGAGGTGACAGGAGCCTTTAGCTGAAGTTCAGACACACCAAAGAGCTCTGCACATTCAGTTTGACCTGGGCTGTGAAGGGTACATCCCCTCTTCACTCACCAACACCAGTGGTTGCTTTTCCCAAACCTGTGATATCAATGCCTGATGCTTTTCCTGCAAAAGAACCATTTCATTTTCCTTGTAATAGAATAAATATTGCAGATTTCAGCCTGAGTTATTCTCCTAATGCTGTGGGTTATGAATGAGACCCAAAGGTGCATAAACTGAAGGACGATTTATTTTCTGAACACTTCCATTCCTTTTCTCCCAGAGGCTGGTTCCTATCCAAGCATAGAAGGAAAAATAATACCAAAAAAAAAAAAAGAAAAAAGAAATAGTTTCTCTTGTTGGCAATTCAGTGCCTTCTCTATGATCTGAACCCCACATACAGGCTGTCAGGCTGTGGGTGAACAGGTCTGTTTGCAATTGCAAATATGGGGTTTGCAGCATAAAAAAAATCCCATCCACTTTGAGGTTCCTTGCCTTGTCAGGCTGTTTGTCTGAAAGGAAGAATTCCCAGAGGAAAGGAAAGAAGAGGAAATATTTTATTTGGGTGCTTTTGCTGTAGGTGCAAAGAAATAACTTTATCCACAAATAACAGGCTGCTTTACCTTTTCACAGCACCGTGGAATCCCAGAATGGTTTGGGTTGGAAGGGACCTCAAACTCATCTCATTCCACCCCCTGCCCTGTGCAGGGACACCTTCCATTATCCCAGGCTGCTCCAAGCCCTGTCCAGCCTGGCCTTGGACACTTCCAGGGATGCAGCCACAGCTTCTGTGGGAAATTGAAGTCACTGATTCATCGGTGTCTCCCTTGCCCCCAGCTCTTTGGACACCAGTGTTTGTGTCCCTGGGTGAGAGGGCTGCTGCCGGGAGAGCTGTCCTGTCGGGAGATCTGTCCTGCTTGATCCCGCCGGGATGCTGCCAAATGTGCAGGGAACCGGCTCCCACTAGAGCGCGCTAGGACAGTTAAAATGGAGCTGGTTTTCCGCTGGCATCGAGGTGGAACCATCAAAGATCCTATGTAAGGAACGGCACTTCTGGTTTTCAGCAGGGATTTTGGCCGAGTTCCCCATCTTTTGAGTACATTTCCCTGGATGAGTGTGCAGCAAAGCCAGCTGTGTAGCTGCCTTAGAGCACTGAGGTATGGGCTGGGACAAGTGCTGGCAAAAACCTGTTGGAAAGCCCTGGCCTGGACAGAGGGCAGGGAGAAGCTTTGTCCTCAAGGCTGTCTCATGCCACAGTCCCTTTGTTTGCTGCTCTGTAAGGCAGAGGAAGTGGAAATCTGTGCAGTACTTGGACATGGACAGGAGTCCACCTCAAAGTCCCCTTGTTCTGCTGTTGTCATTTGTGCATTTTGAAGCTACCCCTAACAAACTCGCCCATCTTCACAGGAGAATTTCCTGCCTCCACCCAGGCCCTTGGACCCCTGTCTGCTGCCCTGGTTTGCTTCATGTTTACTTAATTAGCCAGCTGGAGCATAATTCCTTTCATGATCCACGGTCTAATACATAAAGATGACAGTGACACGAATCTTGGCTTAGGTTTCAATTTGCATGTTAATTCACTGTGGTTCCCCAGATAGCTGGAATTTGCTCCAACAGGATCTGGGAGATGATGAAATGGTCGGGTGTGCTCTCCTGGGAGAGCCTGGAGCAATAGGTGACATAGTTTTACTGTCCACCAGGCACCATCTCTGCTAGATCTCCAGCAAAAAACTAAGCAAAAATCCTCAATGAGGAACTTTCTTAGTACAGAATGCAAACAGAGTCATGGCTCTGGTAGTTGAGAAGCATCTGGAAATCGGTGAAGCTGGTTAGGAAGGAACAGAGTGATTTTACATAGCAACCCAGCCCCAGTCATCACTTATCTAGAGAAGAGGGAGACTCCAGGCAGGGAGAAAACAGTGATTTCCCTGAGTGGCAGACAAGCCTGTGTTGGCTGTGAAGGGTTTAGGCACAAACCCCATCACTCCATGGGACTCATCTTTCTGTGTGACATCCAGGAGCTGGCTTGCAGGGAAGGAAATGCTGCGAGCCTGTGCTCAGTTCCAGCACTCTGGGGCACCACAGGAGTCTGACAGCAAACACAGGCAGAGCTGCCATTTTCCTGAAATGCCTGAAAAAGCAGCACCTTGCCAAAAGTGGCACGAGCTCTCTGGGAAAGACAGCCATAGGTGGTTATTTATCTGTTCCATTAGAGCTGACTGAGATCCAGGCCCTGGAGAGCCGGGATCCAGGATGAAAACAGGGCTTGCCGCAAGACCCTGTGAGCTGAATAGAAATCATGGCTAAACAGGAGGATGGGAAGAGAGACAGGGCTGTGGGAAGAGGCATGGGCAGCATCACACAGCAGGCAGTGCCACAGCCAGCGAGGCTTGGAGCAGTCTCTAGCTGGCAGATGGATTTAGTTGCAGCAAATCATCCATTTTCAGATTTTGCTGATTTTACACAGCCTAATTTTAATAACAGAAGAAAAGAGTGAGACATTTTTTCAGAAATCACTTGTTCCCTTCCTTTCCTTTGTTTTTCCTCCCAGGTAACTGCACCAGGTATTTGTATTTTGGCCTTAGAAACATGAATAACATTTTAATGAAGAATTGTGGGGACAAAAAATTGAAAAGAAATGTTGTCTCTTCTCTGTGTTCAAAACCCAATGGCTTTGGATTCTCCAGGAGTCTCTTGTGTTTTCTGAAAACTCTGTTATCTTGTATGCCCTGCATTCATAATCTGTTGTGCTTCCTTCTTTCTGTTCTGACCTTCCTTGCTCAGAGTCTCAAGTCACAACAGGACAAATTCTGGCTTTTCAAAATCATCTTCCTGATGCTTTATGGCTAGAAAAAGAAGGGTTTTTTTCCCCCCAGAAAACATTGTTAAATCAAGCCTTTTCATTTTTCACCTCAAACAAAGCCAAGTTTCTCAGCTTTTCATTAAAACCAAGTATCTGAAGTTGTTCAGGAGGCCTTAAAATGAACATTTCCAGGTTCTAGAATAAACACTGTCATTTTCCAGATACTGCTTTTCAGGAAAGCAGGATTTAATCATGTAGCTTCTGTTCCATTAACTAGGTTCCATTAATATTTTGAGCTAGCTTAGTACAGCTGTTTGGGAATTGGAAAATGCAAGGTTATGATAAACCAGTGCAAATTCAGTGAGGGGTGTTGGTGTTTGCCTGCATGAAACAGTGTCTGGGGGAAAAGCCTGTTCACAGCTGAAATGTCTTGGTGCAAAGCCCTGGGCAGGACTGAGTTCCATCAATCCTGGGCACAGAGCACCCGTGTTCATGTGGCAAATCCACCTGGAAGCAGCAGGGAGCCTTCAGGATGGGGAGGACAAACACCACCCCTCATTAGGCAGAGCTGAGGCAGGTACTAATTATCCTAATTAACCTGGAGCTGCAGTGGTGCTGCTCATGCCTCGTGTCCTGATGGTTCCTGACTCTCTTGGGGCAAGGGCAGGATCAGCCTTGTCTCTGCTTGTGGTGCAGCTTTCCTCCACCTTTTCCACACATTTCAGGCATGGAAACTGTGTCCCTGTGCCCATCTGTGCTCAGTGGCTCTGGAGCCACTGGAGCTTTAATTGAGTGGAGCTGTTTTCCTGAGCTAAATTAGCAGACACATGGGGGTGACAATTTGGGCCCTGTATGAGTTTGGTGGTAAAAACTGAGCCTGGGACTCAGGCCAAGGCAGCAGGGCCAGAGGGAATTGAATGGGTCTTCCTGCAAAACACAGCTACACACTTTCAATTGACTCTCTTCAATTTGTCTAACTAATGTCTTCTCCAGCACTGCTTTTTAATTTGTGATACTATCATCAATCACATAATTATGACCTCATCTCATTCTCTGTTAAGACTTGGGTGACAAATAAGGACAGGGTCACACTTCAGTTTGTGTTGCTGTGTTTTATTGCCTAGATGAAAAGAAGCAAACATGCTGGGGACAGAATTCCCAAAACATAAAATTCTGCTGACAATATGCAACATTTAGCTATTTATGGAGAGCTGGAAAGCAGGACTTGTTGGTTGGTTGGTTTTATTTACACTGTTTTCCACATAAATACACACCTTGCCAGACCTGGGAACAGACTCCTTTTAACTCATCTCAGGAGCACACATCAGCATCATAACAAACACATGGGGAGAAGAACTATTTCTCCAGGAAAGAGGCAGCTTAATCCAGTGGGTCAGATAAAAATCCTTCAAATAGAATATGGGAAGTTGTTTAATAGATTACCCACTGCAAGGGACTGAAACCCCAGTGTTAGGCAGCCTCAAATTCCACTGATGCCATAAACCATGGCAAGGAGCACACTGAGAGTAGGAATTAAGGAATTTGAAGGAATTAAAAATCCTTCAAATAGAATATGGGAAGTTCTTTTATAGATTAACCACTGCAAGGGACTGAAATCTCAGTGTTAGGCAGCCTCAAATTCCACTGATGCTATAAGCCATGGCAAGGAGCACACTGAGAGTAGGAATTAATTAATTAATCACATGATTGAATCATGTAAAAGGGTTTTTACTCCTGAATTAATGTTAGTGATTTGGGTCTAAAGTTATGGTTAATTCTTCACATCCTGTATTTTTGTTCAGCTTTGACATTTCCCTGCCAAAACCTCCCTTTGCTGACCCACTGTTCATAATTTTACTTGGTTATCAGCATCATCCCATCTGGAAAGAGGCTGGTTCTGTTCTTCACAGACATTTTAGCCTAAAGAGATCCTCTTCTAAGCATCTTGGGAAACCCCTGAATGCTGAATTCCATGGGGTTCCTTGGATTCCCAAGGAGGGATAAACCACAAGGCTGTGGGAAGTCTGGTCTTTGAAGTCTGATCTGTGGCTCTGTTGCAGACACTTGGAGCAGACTCTACCCTTGCACAACAGAAGTAAACCATGAAGGTTGAAAGCTAGAAGAGAAACATTTACAATGTATGGAGTGTTTTTATAAACCCATCCATTTTCAAGCCACCTTCACAGTTTCCTGAGCCTAACTTGAAAGTTAGGAGTGTTTGGGGTAGGCAGTACCACACAAACAATATCCACTTCCAACACCTGTGCATTCACAAGCTTCTCACTGTTTCTCCTGCAGATAATGCCATGCAATACTCTTCATAATGGTTTGATGGCATAATGCTCAGCCAGTTTGAGCTGTGCCATGCCATGCAGCAGTTTTACTGCTCACCTCTTGTATTCACACTTGGTAGCTGAAATACTGCAGCCCTCTGAACTTGCTTTCCTGTTTCCCCCTGATTTTCACTCATGCTCAGATTAGCACTTAGTCATCTTTACAGTCCTTGCCTTTGCTTGTGTTCTCTACAGCATGACCAAAATTTCTTAGCACAGGATTTTTATGAGCTCCTGCCCTCACTAAAAAAGGGCCAACTTGTCTTAGGAAGTTTCCCCCATCAGTTTTGACATCTCCTGCAGCTTGCCATTCCTTAGCATTAATTTCTATCGCTTCCCCCTATTTCCCTGGAAGAAATTCTGATTAGGCAATAAGTGCTGGGCTATCCATCATCTCCTGCCAGTCACAAGTCACAGGGTTCTTCTCAGCCTGATCGTTCTTAATCAAGCCGAGAGTGCCACGGGTAACAGAGCTAAAGACCCGATTTCCGTGGCCATCCCCTGGGATCCTGTGTGAGCGTGGCTGTAAGGCAGAGCCATTGTCAGAGCCCTGTAACACAGCCCTGCAGCACAGCCGATTAAACCCCTGCAGAGCTCGGAGGGCTTCACAAAAGTCCTGTCAGTCAGCTTGCATTTGATTTCAGGTCTGATTTTCATTTGTTTACAGGATCGCCCATTATGTGTAGAGTGTTTGCTAAACACTGAAGAATAATGGTCCTGTCCCAGGTAGCTGACAGCAGAAGGGCTGACAAAGGGAAGGAAGGCAGTAAAAGAGGTAATTTATGTATGAGTCATTCTTCGCAGCCAGCTGTGCTGATAAAAAATGGCCACTTTTATGGGAAGGCTGGAAAAGAGCAACGAAATTACCTTTCTGAAAGAAAACCAACCCAAACCAAACAAAATATTTGGACCGGCAGTTTGATTAAAGGTGACTTATTGCCAACAGCAGAGGGAAGGGAGTCCTGGGGAGGGTTTATCAGGGAAAGATGTTTCTGGCACAGACACCTGCACCTAAAACAATATGGAGACAGCAGAGGAGGTCCTGCCTAGGGCACAGAAAAACCTGATTAGGAGGCAGGAAAACAGAGGATACCAAGTGTGAGAGATGAGAATTGATACACAGGGGTGGAGTCGGGAGGTGGGAGCAGTCGCTGAGGCAGGGGAGGAAATCATTGGATGTGGTGTTTGTGAGGTCCCCAGGACCAGGTGAGAGATGAGAATTTGACTCCATGTTCTCTGAAGGCTGATTTATTATTTTATGATATTATATTAAAATAAATGCTATACTAAAACTATACTAAAGAAAAAGAAAGGAGACATCAGAAGGCCAAACAAGAATGATAATGAAAACTCGTGACTGACTCCTCAGAGTCTGACCCAGCTGATGGTGATTGCTCATTAATTAATAACAATTCACATGGAACCAATCAAAGATGCACCTGTTGGTAAATGATCTCCAGACCACATTCCCAAGCAATCAGATAATTATTGCTTTCATTCTTTTCTGAGGCTTCCCAGGAGAAAAAATCCTGGCAAAGGGATTTTTCATAAAATATCATGGTGACAATTGGAGGCACTTTTTCAGCAAATTGCTGAACTGTCCTGTATCCACCTAATGCACAGAGCTCTGCAGGAAGATTTGTGTTGTCATCCAGCCATGTGACTGGGGCCCTGACTTTGCTCCACTTAGAGGCAATGACAGACTCCTATTGATTCATGGGAACCATAGAAATCAAAGCAAACTTGCTGTGGCAACTGGCTAATTCAATAAAAGCATTGATTTTTCCAACTGGACAATTAGAGAGCATGAATGCAGTGTAGCTGATTTCTATCTCTGAATTAATGTAACAAATGATCATTGATTCAAGTGAGAGGAAACTGTACCCCAAAGGAAAGGAGCTTCCATAGTAAAAATCCCCCAGCCTATGTGGGCTGGTCTTTAATGTGCCAGAGACAGAGCTGGTTATGATTCTGTGTCTCTCTTGGTTAGCACACTTAGGAGTGAGTTGACTGTCACCTCACAGAGCAGCCAAGGTAAAGGCAGACCTTGGAGAGCCCTGGAAAGGTGATGCAGGAGACCGTGGAGTTCCAAACAGGTAGTGGGAACACCTCATAGCATCACTTCAGATGAATGGCTCTAGTTTTGCCCTGGGTTTGAGATAGAGTCATGACATGGTTTGAGTTGGAAGGGACCTTAAAGATCATCCAGTTGCACCCGCTGCCATGGGCAGGGACATCTTCCACTCTCCCAGGCTGCTCCAAGCCCTGTCCAACCTGGCCTTGGACAGGGATGAGGCAGCCACAGCTTCTCTGGGCAACCCTCACCACCCTCACAGGGGAGAATTTCTTCCTAACATCTGATCTAAACCTACTCTCTGTCAGTGGGAAGCCATTCCTCCTTGCCCAGTCACTCCAGGCCCTTGTAAATAATCTCTTCATTTTTGTTGTCAGCTCCTTCAGGCACTGGAAGGCTCCAATTAAGTCACCCCAAAGCCTTCTCCTCTCCAGGATGAACAATCCCAATTCTCCCAGCCTTTCCCCACAGCAGAGGTTCTCCATCCCTCAGTCATGTTGGTGTTTCCTCTGGACTGGCTCAAACATCTCCACATCCTTCCTGTGCTGGGCCCCCAGGGCTGGAGGCAGCTCTAGAGGTGAGGTCTCACCACATTGGAGCTCACAGCTCTCTCTTCCTCCACAGTGGAGAAGATACTTTGAGCACCCCCTCAAAGCCTTAAAAGAGGAACTTTACTTAAACCACATGCAGTAGCTGTGAACTGGCCCCGAGATTTTCGGGGCTGCTGGGTATTTGCAAACCTAAATTATGGCTCATAGATTATGGTTACTTTAGCTTATGGCTTAGGATATTGCTGCCCTGGCTCAGGAGTCAGTGTTCCAGGCAGTGTGAGGGTTTCTATAGGAAACTGGTGTGTGCCATGTGTCCATTGTCAGAACCCAGGACATTCCCTTGGCTGCCCTGGAGGACTCGAGACCCTGGCAGAGGGTTCAGAGACTTTGGCATGGAGTCAAAGACACCTGTGCCTTCAATTTTAACCCATAGAAACAATTACCAGCTTTGTGTGAGGATTTACAAGCCACAAGAGTTTGAGTAAAATATTAGTGAATTTATCACAGGGTGAAAATGTAGAATTTTGAAGATTTAGAATGAAAGTTCAAAAGGCAAAATAGAAAAATCTAAGCATGTCCTGTCTTTCTTCTTCTTCTTCTTCTTCTTCTTCTTCTTCCTCTTCTTCTTCTTCTTCTTCTTGTTCGCCATCCTCTGCTGTGATGGTGACACTTCTAAATTGGTTTAAGGTGGAGACAAACTGTCTAACATAAATGATAGGTATTGGAAAATTATTGTAAATAAAGTACATGTAGCTTTTAGTATAAAAAGGTAACACCTCCCTGAGGGCGGTCAGTGTGCCTGGACAGACCTCAGCAGGTCCAAAAAAGAATATATTAAATAAGAGAAAATAAACAACTCTTGAGAACCAAAGCCAAAGAATCCCAACTTCTTCTTCCAGTGCAGGGCTGGGAAAAAAGACTTTTTAATACCTCAAAAGGCATTTCAGCAACAACAAACCCAAGAGTCCATTTGCAAACCCCCTTTGCTGTTGAGATTCGTTCTAATGGTGTTGAAGCATCTTGAACTCGCTGCACCATGGAAACCCCCCAGCCTGGGCTGAGCAGCCCCAGCTGCTGCCCAGGCCTCCCCCAGGGCTGACCCTGGTTGCAGCAGGGCACACACCCCAGTGTGCCCAGCCCCTGGCTGCTGGCTGTGTGCGAGGTGCCACGGGTGCGCTGCAGCGCTGGCACGGGGCTGTTCCCTGCCGGGTGGCACCGGGGCGGGACAGGCAGTGACATTTTAACAGCTGCCGTGTTTGCGTCAGTGCCTGTGAGTCAGGGCCCTGACCTGGGGGATGTTTCACCTTGGTCCCTGGGCTTTGACGTGGATGGGCCATCCCAGCAGCCCTGACCTGCCAGAGACACCTCCTCTGTGGTGGTGTTTGTAGGGGTTTTAGGATGAGGGAAGGGATGAGGATCTGACTCCATGTTTCAGAAGGCTGATTTATTGTTTTATGATATATGTTATATTAAAACTATACTAAAAGAATAGTAGAAAGGAAGGCTGGCTAAGAATAGAAAAGAATGATAACAAAGGCTTGTGACTGACCGAGACAGTCCGGACAGCTGGACTGTGACTGGCCATTAATTAGAAACATCCACATGAGACCAATCACAGATCCACCTGCTGCATTCCACAGCAGCAGATAACCATTGGTTACATTTTGTTCCTGAGGCCTCTCAGCTTCTCAGGAGAAAAAATCCCAAGGAAAGGATTTTTCATAAAACATGTCTGTGACACTGACCTGCCAGAGACAACACCTCCTCTCCTCTCCCCACTGCTTCTGCTCTGGGTGCTTTTTTTGTTCCATTTCCAATAGCCTGTACCTGCAATAGAGATGTTCTGAGAGGGCCCAGCAGACACAGTGCACCTCCTGCCCTTCATCACAGCAGCAGCAGTGAGGAGGTGTGATAAGAGTTGTGGAGCATTAATGGAGCAGGATGTTCAGGGCTGGAGGGGAGGAGGGATATTTCCATCAAAGCTAAGCTGCTTTACAGCACAGCCTGCTAGGAAGTGCTGGTTAGAAAAATGTGTCTATTAAAAGGTCAGGTGTGGTCCTGAGTTCTGGGCTGACACTTGCACAAGCTGGTAAATGATACATAATGAATGCCTTATTAGATTAATTTTGTCTATTTGGGGTCGCTCTGAACAGCCCAGTAGAAAATAGTAGGTTTCTCAGAGGCTGCCAAATGCTGGTTGTTATTATTTCTGCAGATAATACTGAATCTGTAACTTGTTTGAGAGCAGCTTATGCAATATTTGGTGATCAGATTTGGAGCATTAACTGGATAGCTCAACTACTTTGTGTGCTTCTCTTCACTGACCACGGGAGTGTAACTCTTAGAATCAGATTTCCCATGTGCAACAATCAGAGGGACAGCCACAATTAAAGTTTCACTACCCCAAACCACTCAAAAATTGAGGTGGCCTCTCTGATTACCATGTCTTTTTAGAGTCTATGGTTTTCAGCTTTTCTTTTGAGTTGTGAGAGCTGAAAATTAATCTTTTGCTTCAAGTAAGGGAGTACTCTCACTTATATCCCAGATGCCAGCACCAGAAACACCAGGGAGAAAAATGAAATACCTGAGAGCATAAAACTGCAAATGTACTTTCAGAATACAGCACAGGATTTGCTCCCAGTAAACTGTCAGAGCTCCTGCTGGTAGTGGAGAGTGCTTGCTGAAAAACAACGTGAAAGGTGCCAGACTTATTTAAAAATTCACAGACACATTTTCATACTCAGAATTCTCTCCCAGTGTAGTAAGAGAGCTGCACTCCTGGAATGGCTGGTAGCTGTCATGGAAGCTTTTTGTTTCCTAGCAAAAGGTACAGAGGCAACAGTAGCACAGGCAAGAGAGCTTTGATGCAGAATGTTCAAAAGCCTGATTTCTATTTCCTCTCCAAAGACAGGCCCTCCAGAAACCTTCCTTAACCTCTTCCAGGTATGAAATAGTCCAGGATGGGCTTTGGTGCTCTTCTATGTAAGATTCTTCCATGTCCTCCCTACAGGCATCTTGCCAAACAGCCAAGGAAGAGCTGCTAGCACTGCTTTCTTCTGTGGATGGATTTTGATTATTAATAACTTGGTCAGGATGACTGGAACTAGTTCACATCTTGTCAAAGCAGCACAAGCAGGATGCTGCTTTTATGAGACTTGCCACTGCCACTGCCCCTTCCTCCTCCAGATGATCCCTTTCATGTGCCTGAGCAGCACTGAGGTGACTGCCTGCTTCATTAAGAGCTGCTGCAGCACAGGAACCAGCTCAGGAAGTGGTTTACAAACAGCAAAGAGAAAACTCAGAGGCAGAGTGAAAAACAGGGGAAGAAAGAGATGACTGCAGTTTTAAGTTGAATTTCCACGACCTTCAAGCAGGCATTCCAGTATGAGTACATTAAATTCATGTATTTCTCAACAGCAAGGGCTGTTTAGCAATAAAGACCTTTAGCACTGAAAGAGGCTCAAAACAAATCTTTGCAGCCAGCAATAAAACACAAGGAGTGCCATGCTGAACATCACTGGGTCGCATAGCTTGTTAAGGCAAGAGGCTGGAGGCTTATTTGTGCAATCCCTGCAAGAAATGTTGTCCTGTGACACACTCACTGTCAGAGATAACTGCCTTGGAGATTAAAAAAGAAAAAAATTTAATGTAGCCCTTCCAATGCAGTGCTGTATCCACACTAAAGGAAAATGTGCACACCCACAGACAGAACATGAAAGCTTTTTGAAACTTGAACCAAACTGCATTTGGAATTGGGTTCAGAGCTGTTGGTTGTTGTCTGTGGAAAAAAAAAATAACTGCAAGAGATGCTTGCTGTGCATCCTCTGAACAACCTGATCTAGGGAAGTGGGGAAGTGGTCCCCACCCTTGGCAGGGGCTTAAACTGAAGGATCTTTAAGATTCCTTCCAACCCAGGCCATTCTATGATTCTGTGATTCTAGAAATTGAGAAAAAAAAAGTCTCAAAGCCAATGCATAATACAGGGTCTTGTCTGGAAGTTCCAAGCATATAGTCCAGGAAAAAGGCAGTGTGGGATTTTCACATTTTCTCCTGTAAAAAAGGAGACGTTTGACTCCCCAGCTTTCCTGAGACCTGAATAATGAAATAGTTCTAAGCAGTGTTTATAGGAAGGTTTGACTTTGGTGGTGCTTTGCATTGCACCTGCAGCATGCCAAGAGCCTTCCTGCCATCCAGGAGAGGCCTCTGGCTCCCACAGCCTGATGCCCCATCCTGCAGGGATTTTTTCCACAGGCTTTTCTTCCTGTTTGTGGGGAGCTGTTCCACTTTTCAGTTGTCTGTGGAGATAAGCATGTGTATAAATGATTGTACGAGTGGGTTATTCAAACTTTGGGCTATGTAAGGGCTATACATTTTAAGATGGTTTCTACCAGGTATTTTGCAGGCAGATTTGAGTTTGCTCTGCTCATACTCCAAGGAAAACTGAGGAAATGTGGAAATTTGTCTGTGGTTAGCTGACACACCATTCCAGCTCAGCTCATAGTGAACTCCAAGCACTGCAGCCCCAGCTACTGTATGCCTTTAAGAATCAAAGCAAATATAGAAATTCTTCAAGACTCAAGGCAAGGTGATGCTGAAACCCTCTGTGCTCTCACACCACAGTGTGTAGATATGTGTGTGTGTATGGGAGTTACTCCATCTTCTTACGTGCAGGAGAGTTTTTTTCCCCAAATCTCTTTTGTTTCCCCAAATCTCTCTCCCTTCCCACACCCACTGTTTAACCAATGCTTGATAAGGATGTTTTAAATTATTGTTTTCATCAGCTTTCCCATGGAATTTAAGATAATTTCACTGTCACAAAATAACCAGTTGTATCCAAGTGGCATTAACATAGGGGACTGGGGGAGATTCCATAAATACCAGTGGTGTAGGAACCCAGTGTTTTACATTGGTGGGGCTCCTGCCTGTCTCCAAGTGATGAGCTCCTGGGCAGCCTTTGTGCCCAAAATAATCTGAAAATAGTCCTGCAGCACAGAATTGTTTGCAGTATTTTGTCCCATTGCTAGCCCACCCTTGTTTCAAATTAATCTGTGTCTAATTTTCCTCATGTAAATGCAGGGGATAAATTGTTGATTCTACAATAGCTGGATTAGTCAAATGAAGATCGTGTCTGGGTATCATGGAGTCCCCAATTTTCTGTTCATGGGCTGAGAGGAAAAATGTTTCCAAAAGGAGACAATCATCTGTTTGCTGATTTCTGCTATTACTTGTTATGTTATTTGTGCACCTCAGGTCTCTTCACCCAAGTCAAACAGCCTGAACTGGTGAGGAGGTTCATGCCTTGCTGTGTCATCTGCCTGATGTGGATATTACATCCACATTTATCCTTTGGTTTAGCTTCTAGGAAGAAGTTATATCCCAGATAAATACACAATCCCATCAGCAGTTCTTAATATTGTCTTTCAGCTGTCAGGATGGCAGAACTGAGCCTTGCTCAGCCACTCCTAGTGAGATACAGGCATACAACTATCACAGTCTGTCCTGGAATTAGTTTTGGAAAGGCAGGCATCAGTGAGCTCCTTCCCAGGGGTTTACATGGATTAGTGTCTACAGAGGGCACCCTCTTCCATGGCATCTTTTTCCTCAAGCACACATCTGATGCTGCTTCTGTTTTCTTGGAGGCAATGAATGTTGCTTCCAGTGCATCATCAAGTGTCTCATTATTAAATAATTAGAAAAGGTTTTTTAGAAGCATTTTGACTGTAAAGAGCACCAATTACTGCTGTTACCACTACCTTCTGGCAATGCAGAGGAAGACACTGGTGAATCTTCCTTTGATCTTTGTTGAAACAAGCTGGAGAAAATGGGCAGACCTTTGGACTCTAAATAATGATGCTATCCATAAATAATAAAGCTCTTTGAGGCCCTTTGAAAACAGACTGTAACTTCCTGCCCAAAGGTGCTCATCTTCACCCACAGGCACAGTGTCCGTCCTGTGCTGTCTTATCAGTGGTCCTGCTGCTTACCTTTCTGATTGTGGTAGTTGTAATGGCATCCAAAAGGACACTCATCCTTTGGCATGGGTTTGAGGAGTAATTTATAAGGGGTTTTTATAAAGTAAAAGTTTTTCTGGACGGAAAATTTTGGGGGGCAAGGAAAAGAAACCAAAAGGTTACAAACAATGTCACTTCTTGGAGATTTTCAGACATCCAGATTGGCCGTGAGGGGAACTCTGGCCAGAAGCTGCAAAACCCAGGAAGATATTTGGGATATCTTGGACTGCAGACCAAGGAGTCCAGAATACAGTGACCAAAGAACCTTGCTAATAATCAGAGGGATCTGCCAGGCCTGCCAGACAGGCAGAGGTCCTGGAGTTGTGGCTGTAGACAACTTGCCTTTCAGCTTTCCAGTGCACATGGAGTGGGACCAGCACAAAGAGGACCTGTCTGACCTGCTGAGGAGGTCCTGCATGGTGCATCACTCTGTGCCCACCAAGCATGGCTTGGTTTGGGTGTGATTGACCATCTGTGGCTATCCAGAAGCTGCTGGACTGGCTGTGCAAATCCATCCAGCAGTACTGGAGTTTAATTTCTCCTCTTTCTCTGTTCTATGCCCAGGATAACTTCCATGTGACAGCAAAGTCCCAATATCAACTCAAGATTTCATTTCTGTTTGAAAAATGAAACTACAGCATGAATCAACTCTCTGAGGTGTAAATCTAGAGTGGGCTCTGTCTGCTTGGGCATCCAGGGATGTGCATCTCCCAGGACACCTCCCAAGGTAAGGAGACATCATGGAAGCCCCAGTGAGGGCGTGCAGGTGGCAGGGTGTGCAAGGGAGGCCCAGGTGGGTGGCAGCACATCTTCCAGCCCATCCTCCAGCCCCTCCCAAGGTTCTGCCTCTCCCAGCACGAGTCCCACACCTGCTCCCCAGCTCTCCAGGGATCAGCCTGTGTGCCCTGTGCTCAGGCACACATGGGCTTTGACATGCAGGCCACAAGCTCAGGGCATGCCTTATAACGAGCCTTTCTCTGTGCACTGCACTTCCTGAAGGACCTGGCTGATTCCTCCCAGGAAAGGTGCCTGCTGCTACAGTCATTAGGGAAAGGAGGGGTGAGCACTCTCTCCCAGGCTGATTGCAGGGCCACCTTCCTTCCTTGCCCATCCAGTGAAGATTGCCCATCTCCACCCTGGGAATGAGAGAATCAAACCCTCTTTTGGGACAGCTGCCTTTTATCAATGACCTAAGAGATCTTTAACCTTTCCTTTGCTGGGAGTGAAGGAGCTCTCAGAAATATTCTGTGTGTAAGCAGCCCTTCTGTGCTCCTCCATCACTGTGGTGCTTGTGAGGGATTATTACAACACCTATTTTTCTCTACAGCAAGCAAGTTCCCAGCTCCAGGAGGCTGACAGGCCTTGTGTAACTTGTCATTACTCATCAGCACTCCCTATGCTCGTTTAGATCCCAGGGTGTGGTTTTAATTAGCTGATTTTGTAATAACACCCAGGTGACTTGGTGATGGATAGTCACCCTAGAAACCTATTAAGCAGGAGTGTGGTGGCTGCATATCCTTAGAGTATGCTCTCAGATTGCTGTTTGCTTCTAGATTTTGAGCTTGTGGGGTTGCCTGTCAGCCCTTCCCCGTAGCTTCCAAGGCTGTTGGTGGATAAATCCCACAGAAATGATCTGTAGGTTCTTCACTGCAAAATGTGCAGCCTTCACTGAAATGTGCAACCAGGTAGTAGAGAAAGAATATGGTAAGTGCCTGGGCAGAAAGTCCTGTGCTTGTTTTAGAGAGTCCATGTGAGAAGGAACATGTGTAAATGCACTCCAGCTATGGGGGGAATAAATATTGCTCACAACTCAGTTGCTAAATCTGAGCAAGCCTTTAAGTAGGTGTTTTATTATCCCATAATATAATAAAAAATATTTTTTCCTGTATTTTGCATGATTATGTATATATTGGGTCAAATAACTGCATTATGGAATGTAGAAAAAAGCCTTTACTAAATCCACATGGCTAAGGATTTAACTTCCTTTGATGTGCAAATATTGTTAATTTTTAATTTGATACTATTTTAATGTTTCAGGAAATATGGTTCCCTTGCATACAGAACAGCCCACCCATGATACAGCTGTTGTCCCAAGTACATCCTCCTGCCTCTGTTTCCTTATCCTTACAGTCTGTTCCTAGGCCTCTTAACTTGGAAGCTGTTTTGTGGGAGTTTTTTTGGGCAGCTTTGCTGACACTTTGGCTTGGAAAGCACAAGTTGTGCCCAGCCTTGGAAATACCAATTGTTCTTTACAAAGTCAAATCTATTTTTCACTGTGACCTTGCTTTGACCTTGTTATCAGCCTTGCCATGTGATGCCTAATTAGTCCATCTGTCAGCTGTCCAGGCCCACGTGATGGGACAGGACCATTGCTGGCAGATTGGAAACCAGCTGAAAGCACAAAGAATGATAAATGAGAAATGTCAGGATTTGGGCACTGGCATCAGATCTGGGTTTAACATTGTTAAAGATCTGAAGGAAGGGTTAAAGGACATCCTAATAAAACTCCCATATCACCCACTTGCTCCAGCCTTGGGATTCAGTGGGTTTGTGCAGACTGGGAGTTGGGCCCTGGCCCCAAGAATAAGGCTTTTGAGAAAGAGTTTTAATGAATCAGGCCCACCCATAACTGTGTGAGCACAACAAACCCCAAGTTAGTGGCTTCACTGCATACTCTGGAGAGCTGTACATTGCTGAGCAGGAATAGAGTGGGGGGTGGCTCTATTCCTGTACCAGGGAGAGACTAAACTGGGGTTGTTGGTGCCTGCCAGGATCTCCCAGCAGCTGCTGCCTTTCACTGCCCATGTTGTGCCCACAAGTCTTTGCTGA
Organism: Agelaius tricolor; assembly: GCF_023055355.1. Classification (NCBI taxonomy): domain Eukaryota; kingdom Metazoa; phylum Chordata; class Aves; order Passeriformes; family Icteridae; genus Agelaius; species Agelaius tricolor. Next base: position 728,317 of record NW_027269270.1, read on the forward strand.
CTAACTTCTGATCCTGATCCAGGCTTGCGTGTCGATGGGATCACAGGAGTTTGTAACCACTGGAAAAGGGGCAGTGTGGAGCCTGTAAGCAGCCCTGTGGCAAGGTAGGTGTGTGTGTGGGAGCCTCACAAATCCAGCCCTCAGTGCTGGGTGTGGTGGGAAATGATTCATGCACCTGTAGGTTTGCTAGGACCAGATGTGGCTGAAGGTGACCTTGGGAGCAAAGGAGTAGGGTGAGAGACTGGCTGGGAACAGGGCACCATGGCTTTAAAACCAAAAGTTGCATTTTCCTGCCTTTTCCTAAATCTGCTCCAGCAGAACATTGTTGACCTAAGAGGAAAAACCCCAATGGTGAGCTCTTCTGCAAATCCTGTCCCAAATGTTTCAGCTTGTCATGCCTCTAATTCCTTTGCAGGAAGCTTGGACTTAGGCTAAAATAAAATTTATTTTTGTGCTTATCTGCTCTGCTATCAGAATATCTCAAAGCTCTACTTGGTCTGGGGGCTTGTTCCTGGAAACAAGGCTGCCTTGCAGGAATAAGGAGTTAATATCCAAGAACTTTGAGCCAAAAATCAGCTGCACACTTCTCCTTGACCTCTTTAGAGCAGGCCCTGTGTGATACAATCCTTGTATTGATGACAGTGACAGACCATTTGAGGGAAAAGTGCTTCCAGGAGGGGCTGCTTTGCAAATACATTTTAATAGGGGGGAAAAAATCACCAATAAATAGTGGGAATGTGTTTGGTGGCAGAGTGGTACCATGGTGGTGCCATATCATCTGCAGTTTCATAGGGACTAAAAACAGTGCTGCCCATTGAATTTTTGGAGTGTTCTGAATGTTTTTTAAAAATGCTGAGTGAGCATCTCTCTCAAAACCATGTCTTGTGCCTGAATTTAGGTATCCAGGAAATGTGTTGGAATTTGCATTTCCAGGCTCCTGCCATGCCATTGGAAGGAATTAGGAGCAATTCCCAAAGAGTGTGTGCAGCCTGTCCTGGGGAATGCCATGGGCTGCTCAACAAAATCCTTTTTTTACCATTTCTCAAGGGATGTTCCAGTTTTGTCTTACACCACTGCAGCATCATCCAGTGCTGTGCACTGTGTTGCCTAATCCTGGCAAATCCTCAGGCAACTGCTGCTCCACCTGTGAGGGAGGCAGGGCTTTAAATTGGTTATAGACTTTTAAATGTTACCTTCCTTGGTGTGCTGCAAGGGCATGTGATGTTAGAATCGTGGAGTTGGTGAGGTTGCAAAAGACTTCAAAATCCAAACATCCATGCAGCCACCACTGTGTTCACCTCAGAACCACATCCCAGGGATAGAGGCTGGCACTGACTTCAAGGGGCACTGTCAGGTTTGGTCCCCTTGTATTTCACAGCCAAGCCAGGAGTGTTCATGAGCACACTGCTGCATTTTGTGGTGCTGCTGTGTGGACCTGTCATTTTGGCCAAGAAACCAGTGAAATATGAATGATAAGTGTGGCCATTTTTCTCATTCCCCCGCTGTGTTAGGGCTGGAGAGAGCCCCCAGCACCCCCTGAGTGACCCTGTGCAGCAGCTCCTCCACAGCACTTTGCTCTCTGTTCATGGATCCCTGCCTTGCTGCTGCCTGTGGCACTCTCAGCAGCCGGCCCTGGCACGTTGCACCTGTAAAGACATGTCCTGCAAAAATGTTTCCAGCATCTGGCAGATCACTCACTCATGGGCTTTATTCTGTCTTGCATCACTTTCCTCAGTTTCCATTTCTCATAGAAGTAACTGGGCACACTTGGGAAGCACAAATGCGTTCATTGCTGCTGAAATAAAAACTCCTCTATTTGAAAAAGCATCCCAAGGAAAGATCTGCTGGTGAGTTCTGGCTCTGTGGGGTGATTCTTCCTGCCCTGGAAGCTTCAGCCCCCTGCAGGGTGATGTGAGCTGCAGTACAGGGGATGAATCATGGATCTAATCATTTGCATTGGATCAAAATCACAGTTCAGAGCTCCCCTGAGAGCTTCCTCAGCTCCATGGGCACAGAAACAGATGCTGCTTTTCTTCTCAGTGATCTGAACCACCCCTCAGTGGGTTTGCCCTTCAGCCCAGAAGAGTCCTGATTGTTCAACCAGAGGAATAAACCAATTGAGGATGTATTAGGAGAGGGAAGAATTTGGCTTTTCCCTCCTTTCCCCCCTTTGCACATTGGCACACTGGGACATGTTCCTGCTCTGGTCACTTTGTCCACAGCCTCCTTTGCCATCTGCAGGAATTATTAAGTACAGGAATTAAAAAGCAGAAGAGTATAATGGTTTAATAAAGTCCTCATCCTGTCTTCTGGAATGGGAATGCTGTGGTGTTTGGGGAGATGAATGCAGGTGCTCTGAGAGCCAACTGACATTGAGTTATTCTGATTTTACAGTGATGATCTTGAACAAATTATCCTTTGGGTACTTCCCAAGGGGAATGTTTGTTGACTCAGTTCACAAAGGAAGTAAGGATGTGCATTTGCTTGGGAAAATTATTATCCAAATCATAGTGCTCTTTTGAAACAGTTGTTTGACTGAATACCAAAAAGAAGCAATCAGCCACTTGCCTTAGAAGACCTTGGCAAGGCAGTGAATGGTGAAATTATAAATTTCTTCTCTCTTACCCCTCAGAGCCGAATTATCTATATTTGGATTTCTTTTTTCAGCCCCAGAGAGGAAGTGAATGAAGTTTGCAATGTGTTTGGACCAAATGCAGTGAATCCAGCTGTGCTTCCTATGTGGAGTTGAACTAAAACAGTGTCCCAAGGAGCAGTGATTGTTCTCAGCTCCCAGACCCAAATGAGATCCCTCTCCCTCCTAAGGATATTTGGTAGAGAAATGAAAAGGAAATGTAGAGCTGGAAGGTTAGACATTTAGGTTTCTTCCCATTGCTATTAAAATTATATCAGGGAAGCCTTTTAGGTTAATTTTAGCTCCAGCTTCACTCCCACTGCTGGAATGTCCAATCTATTTAGGCTGAAGGTATGTGGGGCAGGGACTGTTCTGGATCTGTTGCCATTCCCACCTTTGCAGTGCTTCCTCACCAATCCAGAGAAGCTGTTTCCTTTCACCAACTACCACATCTCTCTCATCCTCTTGGTGCTTTCAGCAACCCTTGGATCAAAATTCCTCTGCTGCCACCTCCACTCCGGTCCCTGGGTGGAGTTTGGCAAGGACTCCTTCAAGATGGCTTTCATTTTTGAGGCCTGAAGTTAGTTTGTGGCTGAGAGAAATGCCATGGACAGGAATGTTTATGGATGTCTTTTGTGGAATATGCTGAGAACAGTGGTATGTGGATATGTGATTTTGTGGATATGTTGAGAACATTGCTTACAAGCTCTTCAAGGATGGTCTCAGTGTTAGCACACACCCAAGGGGGACCACAGTTCTTCCAGCTGACCAGAGCCCATCAGACAAATCCATATTTCAGATTTATGCTGCTCTTTTTGTGCAATGAGCAGTTCCCTGTGCTGTCATTGCTTTCCACTGTACCTGCCTCTTTCCTCTCATCTTTGGCTGTTCTTTTTAGGTACCACTAGGGAAACCATGGCTGTTCTTTTTAGGTACCATTGGGAAATTCAATGATTAGTTGAATAATGAATATTAAAGCCACACTAATGCTCTGAAATCTTGTGAAATTTGACCCATTCTCAGGGGACTTGGTGTGTTTCATGGAAACCAGTCAGTGAGAACCCCAGCACTTGGTTTCCTGGAGGAAAGGGAAGATGCAGGAAGCCAAGCAGTTGGATCAGTCCCTGAGATGCAGGCTGTGGCTGTGGATGCTTTCTCCCCAGGCATTCCCTGTGAACTCAGGGAAGTCAGACTGGCCTGGCAAGTGGCCTAAGTCTGCTGCTGCTGATGACACCTCTCCAGCAGAAGCGGTGTGTGGGCAGACAGGGAGTTTCATCATGGGGAGGAGGAGGAGGCATGCATCACCTTTTGTTTAAGCAGAAGCATCTTTTTGGAATGCTATCCATTTTATCTGTGAGGGCTTGGACAGGGAGCATCCAGGAGAGGCTGGATATTGTAATTAACACAAGTGGAGGCAGGCTGCTGCATCTGCCCGCCCGCCCAGAGAGGAAGAACCTGTTGAATTTGCTAGGAGCTATTGCTGTGAGGACAAGAGCCACAGTTCCTGGGAGTACAGCAGCCACAAGTGGATGGAGTAGCTGCTTCAGAGCTATGCTGTGGGGAAGAGGCAGAGGCCTGGATTTTGGACACTGGTTGCCCTTTTGGGTTAGAGCCTCCACTTTTGCCTCCTAAACGTGGGGAGGAGGAACCCGCAGCCCCCTTGCTCTCGACTGGGTGAGCCAAGCATGGCTGCACTCTCCCAGCACCTCAGGATCCTGCTCTGGAAGAACTGGCTGAGTGTCAAGAGGCAGCTGGTGAGTGTGGGAACAGAGGAGTGCAGGAGGGAGAACCTGGAAACACCAGGAGCTGAGGAGCAAGGGGGGCACTGCAGAGAGGGAGGTTGGGCTGGTAGAATGGGAAGGTGGTGGTAGAAGCAGAAGGAAGGAAGGGAATGGCACAGAAGTGAAGATGGGTCTTGTGTGAAGTCAGGAAGTGAAGATGGGTCTTGTGTAAAGCTCAGGAGTCCAGACTGAGTACCATGGATGCCTCTCTTGTTCTCTCATGACAATGTCTGTGCAAACAAAACCATGCACAGACTTGTGGGCAGACCTGAGTTAGGGCTGCAGTTCTGTACCTGCTGCCATGTGAGCAGACCCTGTGCCTGGTGCACAGCCTCTGAGGAACCCCTAGGATTTGGGGGTGATGGGGCTACCCTTACACAGAGCCATTTGTAAAGGATGGATAACAAAAAAGTAGCTCAGATGATACTTTTGTTATCCAAGAGAGATGCAGGTAGGACAGGTGTCCAGTGTGCTGCAAACCAAACAGCCCAATGATGTTTCTGTCTGAAAGATAAACCACTGCCAGCACTATCCAGAGAGGGATCTGAGCTGCAGCAGCATCAGGGAGCACACATTCCTTTGGGAGGTATTGCGTGGCCAGGCAGAGTAGTTGTGTCCCAGTCCAGGTTTGGTCCAGCTGTGTGTGGCATTTTCAGCAGAAGCCTGGGCAGTTCAGGGGGCTGCACCATAACCTGTGCTCCAGAAACCCAAACATGGTGGGGTTTAAACTTGCCCTGGTGGAATGGAGACCTTGGCAGGCACAGGAAGCGCTGGCCAAAGAGAAATGTCCATGGAGGGTGTGATTTGAGGGTGAAGTGAAAGGCCTTGTATGACTGTGTGCTTCTGCAAGGTCTGTTCCAGCCTACCCTGCCCTATCTCCTGGTTGTGGGGCCTGATTCAGAGAGGTGCTGGGTGCCTCTGACTCCTGTGGATGTGCTGTGTGCCTCAGAGCCTTCTTCACTGCTGCAAAAGAGACCTTTCCTGAGATGCAGAAGAATCCCCATAAATTACCTCTAATTTCTCAAGAGAAATTGTAACAGCCTCGTTAAAAGCAGAAGGCTTGGGTCCCTTTTAGCTCTTGTGTACCCTGAGTAAATGCCACCTAAGCCCTACCTGTGCTTCTGACCACTGTCTGACTTACTGTAATTCTGGTTTCCTGTGGAGTTGAAATATCAACTCTGTAGAACTGAAATGTCAATTAAAATAAAAATCTGGCCACTGCTGACTATTTTAAGGCAGGCATGCCTTGCAACCCTCCTTCATTTCCCTCTCTTGCTCCAAATTAGGGAGCTTGCTTGGGCTGAGGAGGGTGTGAGGAGGTAAACTCAGATCTTTTTGGGAGCAAAGTTGGGCCTGAGTGCCAAAGGGAACTGGAGATATTGGTGCCTCTTGTGTCTTGCCCTTCATTATTTAAACAGAGGCAGAAGGGGAGAGAAAGTGTGCACTCAACCCGAGATCCTAAGTAAGCTCTGAGAGATTAAATCAACTTTTAGCAGTGAAATAATCCAGCAACTAAGAGATTATGCAACCTACATCACAGTTCTTAATGTCCCAAGAGCCAGATTGAGGTTGGTTGTGGTTCCATTGGAGTCAACATGTTCCACCTGCAAACAGTTTGGCCAGGGTGGTTGTCTTGTTTTTGTTTATTAGAAATGCCTGGGACAGTGGGAATGCTGTGATGTTGCAACTGATGTGCCCAGCTACTATTAAATCCAATTAAGTCACAGGACAGAGATACTGAGAGAAGACATGTCTGGAAAGTAGGGAGTGTAAGCTCAAAATGGGGAGGGACAATGATTTTCCTGAGTAGGAGCAATCAGTATTCATTTATTGTCCCAAGAATGTGACAGATGTCCAGCCCTCCCTTTAGGCAGCTTCTGACTAATATCAGTTTCTGTGCTGTTACCCCATAATTTTACTTTAGCCTGTGTGGTGTTAAACAAGGAGGACACATTAATAATACCATTTGCATGAGAATTAATCACAGTTAAACTGCATGTTTGGGGACTGATTATAGGGAAAGCATCTGATATAAAAAAATGACTAAAATATGTCAGTGCCAGTGATGGATCTTGTTACAGGTTGGCAGGGTATACATAAAAAGCAGGAAGGGTATTGTCTGTCTAAGCTAAAATGTGGCTGAATGCTAAAATTATAGGAGCACCCTCTGAAGGGGTGTGTGGGGAGGTGCCTTGTGGTTTGATATCTGTCACTTACCTATTTTGGGGCATGAATTTGCTGCTGCTTTCAAGCCTGGGTCACCTCATCAGGGACGGTAGGGATGGAGTTGCTGTAGAACAACCATCTTTAAGCTGAATTGCTCTCCAGGATTTGTTTGTCTGTTTGGCTTTATGTTCCAGTGAGTGTTACAGGAAATGAAAACATGGTTATGGGCTTGGAATTACTTTGGAAAAACAGCTTTGGGTAGGATGTACTGATCTGAAAAAAAAATAGCAACGCAACGATGAAAAATGGGATTATTTTGAAGAAAGACATCTTTGCAGTTCCAAAAATGGGCATGAAGGTAGAACAGCAATTTTGTAGCACAGAGTAGTTTCAATTTAACTGCTGATGGATGCAAAACTCTTAATCTAGTAAACATGGGAGCCAGCTCTCTGCTAGTGCAAAAGCAAGGGATTATTTGAATAATTACAATTTCCTAGCTCACAAAACTCCAAGGTTTGTATTTTAAGATTTTGGGCATCCTCCCTAGATTGGTTTACTAGACTAGATGATTAATTCTAGTATACTAAATGATTAATTTACTATAGTAGATGATTAATTCTAGTGTTTTCTTAATTCTTGTCCATTGAAAGGTGCAACCCTCATGTTAGAGGCAGGAGTTCTATACATGTTGATGTACATTAGGGCAATATTACATTATTTCTCTTCCACCTTAAGTTAGATATGTGGAAGAAATTCTTCCCTGTGAGGGTGGGGAGGCCCTGGCACAGATTGCCCAGAGAAGCTGTGGCTGCCCCATCCCTGGCAGTGTCCAGTGCCAGGTTGGATGGGTTTGGGGCACCCTGGGATAGTGGAAGGTGTCCCTGCCCATGGCAGGGAGTGGGACTGTGTCAGCTTTAAGGTTCCTTTAGCCAAAGCCATTCTGGGAATCATCTCAGCTCATGTGTATGGACTGCTACAGTCTGGAGATGGAAAGGTGCCAGGGATGTGGGATGCTGGGGTTAGAAGTTCTTATAAGAGGTTTTTTTTTTTTTTTGATGATGGGTGTTCAGATGTGTGTTCTGTAGGCTGGTTGCACAACTCCATAAACCCCTTCCTCTACCATGCTTGAGCTCCACATCTTGTGAATGACCACTGTGCAAATCCCTTCTTCCAGCTCTACCATGAGGATCCACTGCTTATGAAAACAGCTAAATTTTTGGGGGAAAACTGCTGTAGGCTTGTCAAACACTGTAATTTTGGGGTGTAGGTCAGTTGAAGTCCTATTTATCCATCATTTCACTGAAAGTGAAACCAAGCTTTCACACTGCAGCTCCTTTATCTTCTGGTTGGTGCTTCCCAGCATGCCTTTACTGTGACATAGCAGTGTCTCAAAGCTGGGTAAACACAGTCCCCCATAATTATCAGCCAAACTGAAACCTTGTGCTGCTCTCAGCCTTGTTATTTGCTCTTAAAATCTTCGCTAGTTTTTCTTCCTGAATAGATAATGCTTGGATTTTAATTGTATGCATGCCAAGACAGGTGTGATTTACAATGCACCTCATAACTCACTTAGGGCACTGCTTGTACATTCCAGACAGGCTCTGGGTGACATCAATGCCACAAACATAACCGATTTCTTTTCATTGCTCTTTTATAGGTATGGTCGTTTGTTTTAATTTCCTGGCCCGTGGTTGTTTTCATAATCTTGGCCATTATCCGTCTCAAATTCCCTCCAGAGCCACAGCAAAACTGTAAGTAACTGGTTTGTTTTTATGTCTGTGGGGTTTAGTTCTCATTTCAGTGACTGATGTGTTCATTTGATGTGTTTTGTTACTTTTACAAATTTGGCTCCACGTAGTTTCCAGTGGAGATTTCCTGGGATGCATCATGCTGTAAATAAAATGTGTGTGCTCCTCTGAGGTTGTTTTTGCTCATGGTTTGTTTTTTTTTTTTTTTCCAAATTAGCTTTATAATTAGAAAACAACCTTAAAGAACTGTCTCATCAAGATTTATTTGGATACTGCAATATAATTTTCCAGGATAAACTGAGGGAGAAGAGGCAAACTGGGGGAGAGCTTACTCAGTTAAATGAGTGAGGGCAGAGGCTGCAAGTGTGATTATGCAGGTGAGGTGGCAAACACAAGAGGTTTTACCTTGTGCATGCCACAGGCAAAATGTGCACATTAAAGTATCTCACTGCTAAGGCTCAGCTGAAGAGTGATGACTTGCTTGGCTCCTGGGACGTGATGGTGCATGTGAGCCCCTTTTAATGAAAACAGCAGCTCCCTGGGTGGCTCAGGAGTTGGTGGGGGTCAAATGGGTGAGAGTTTGCACAAGCTGGTTTTGCTTGCAAGCCTTGCTCCTTGGGTCAGGAAGTGTCCATCTCAGAGCAGGGATGCACTTGGGTCTGCTCTAAAGCACTTCTGCTGATCAGTGAGTCCTCAGCACCATCACAAGCATGTCCCAGCCCTGAGCACATTTGTTCATGGAGTAAACCAGAGCAATGAGTTCATCCAGCTGGGAGCTTTATCTTTGAGTTGAATCAAATGATAAAGCCATAGAATGGTTTGGCTTGGAAGGGACCTTAGAGCACCTGGTTGATAGCAGAGACACCATCATGGGTGACCCATGTGGGGCTGCCATGGGCCTGCAGGAGCAAAGCCCTGACATGGGCAAGGCTGGGGGTTTGTATTTGGGGCAGGAGGACAGGAGACAGCAGAGGAGACAAGCCCTGGCAGCAGAGGAGACAAGCAGTTGGCTCCCAGTGTTTGTAGCTGTCCCATGTGTGAGATGTGGCTGGGAGGGATCTGCCTCTGAACACTGGAATGTTCACCCTGGTGTGATTCTCTGGTTAGAAACTCCATGTTCCTCTGTGAGGTGTGAGACAGGAGCATACTGTGACAAGTATCAGACATGCAATTAGGATAGTCCTCTTGCAGAGAGCTTACAGCCTAATCCCATTGAAGCATTGTGTACCTCCTTCCATAGGCAGGGATGTAGGCAAGTTCTTCCTGAAAGTATTCTTCAATGGGAAAGGACATTCTTGAAGTGTTGGGATCATTTTTGAACGCCAAGTGCATCTGCTGTCAGCAGAAGACCTCTTTAGGCATGTTATATATTCCAAATTCCCTGGAACAAGCTGGAGCAGGCAAGACAGGACACGTTGTACTTTGTGAAAACCCTGGATTTTGCCAAGTGTGGAAATGGCAGACCTCCCATGCTGCCCCACCAGTTGTACTTCCTGTCCCCAATAAATCAGATAAGTTGGATGTCAAAGGAGCCATCTGGATGGGGAAGTATTTATTCTTTTATTTGACACGGTTATTAGTTTGAATCTATATTTATTTGGAGCATTTTTGCTCTGGATGATCACATCTCTGCCTTAATGAATTAGCAGCAATAATCTTATGAACTGCAAGTAGCACCAGCAGTTGTGCTTTGCAGGAAAGGGGAAAGTTGGGCAGTGTCTTTGAATGAGTTCCCTTTCCTTGTGGAGATTAATTTTATTTTAGTACAAGTCTCAGTAAGTGTGTGAGTAGGCATCTGTCTCTCTTAGAAGTGGATGATAGGAACTCTCAATTGCAAGAGAGATTTTTTGCTGGAAAATAATGGTTTTGGTGTATTCTTGTGATCCAGATGTTCAGAGACCATCTAAGAATCCTGAGGGAATAGAGAAGGATGCTAACCAGAGCCAGTTTCTGCTGCTATTATAGTTAAATAAGAACAGTTGCTTGACAATTACACTTTTTTTTTTGACAACTGGAAAAAATGCATCAAACTTTTTGCTTGAAAAGCAAAAGATAAATCACTTGGGAACTTTCCTTTTTGATAGAAAAGCAGGCGTGGGTGGACACATGTAGGAAAACTATTATAGGAGGGGATTTTATTCATTTTATTCATAAAATTCACCTTATGCTGAGTTCCAGTGCCTGCCTTAAGACAGAATTGTTAAGTAGTGACAAGAAATTGTTTCCAGTTCTGCTGTCAAGAGATTATTGCAGGTAGACAAAAGTCAGGAAGCACAGAATCAATGGCACAGAGATGGAATAAGCTACTCAGATGCTGAGGTTTGGAGCCTTAGAGATAACCCCACAGAAAATCCCACTCTGTGCTTATCTTGTGTATTCAGGGCCACAGAAATATCATGAAATCTATTAATTTTATTTCAATTAAAACAGCTCAAATTGAAGACAGTAATTTCTTCTGAAGGGCAGCTAATACACATTGAATAGATGGAGGATTATGTAGAGAAATTACCTGGCAAATATCAGTGAAGGGTGAACAAATGGCAAGGGTTTCCTGCAGGAGCAAGTTGCTTGTGCTGAATTATATTGTGTAGCACTTAATGCAAAGGGAGCTTGTGCCAGGCTGAGCTTCAGAGGGAAATGACATGCCAAATAAATGTCATCACTCAGGAGCTGCTCACAGGAGAACTAAGAACTGAGGAAAACAAGGAGCTGAGGTCTGATAAATAATTTTCTTCACAACTAATGCATCTTGTACCTAGGAGGTAAAAAAACCCCTATCTCTCGTCTTTATTCAGGGATTCTGTTTGATGATGTGTTTCCAGGTCAGCAGAGATTGTTGTCAGGAGAAGTGAAAAAGAGATTTCACTGTCTGCATACCCAGTTTCTGTGATGATCCCAGAGTCTTACAAACAAAATCCCCATCCAATTTACTACTCACATTGCAGTTGTGACTTCTGACCCTTTTATTCCAGCCTTTGTCTTTGCTAGGAGACATTGGGATGTGTCTGTGTACAATAGGAAACTCTGGACCGGAAATCTGCAGGTGAAAGCCACCGGGTTTGATGGTATCACCCAGACTTTTGTGCCTGTATCACCTGTTTTCTAGAGCAGGGACACAAATCCCTTCCCATCCTCCAGGTTTTAGCAAGGTATGGGAATTGTGTACGAGATACAATCTGTCCCTCAGGGCCCAGCCCACTCAGTCTGCAGAGGAGCCCAATTACGCTCCTTGCTTTAACGAGCTGTCACACCCTGTCACACCCTCCCCGCCCGATTCCTTCCTTTCCTGCTGGCCTCCTCTCCCCTGCTGTCAGTAGTTGAAGCTCGTCAGTATTCCCGGTAGGAGCTCTCTTGGGTGTGGTTACAGAACTCTGCTCAGAACCTTGGGCTGTGGGGAGGATGTGGGACAAACCTCACCCTTGTTAGACCCTGGGTCAGCTCCTATGGCACTCCCAGGGCTGTCAAACCCGTGCCTCATTCACAGACAGTTCTTCTTCATGGAAGGTAGCTGTGCTCTTGGCTATGCTCTTAAATCCACCAAATTCTGCCAGGGAATTCCTTGGCAGAACTTTTCCCAGTGAAGCACTTTCTACCCTTCACCTCTGCCCAGAATTTCCCCCCAGATTTCCCCAGCGTTGTGGAGATGGCTGCGAGGGTGCATTGCATTCACTCAGAGATGTTTGTCAGAGACTCAGCAGCAGAGTCCTCCACGAGGCTGCTCTTTGCAGCCAACATTCTGGGGGAATATCATCAGAATTGGTCAGTACCAGCACAGGTGTTTGGCTCTAGCTTAGAGCCAGAGCTGTGTGGCACAGCACTGTGGAGGAACAGACTCTGCTCTCATTCTTGTCTTCAGTGCTCCTGGGAGAAGGAAGGCCCAGGATAGGCTCTGCCTCTGAGCTGCATCCCATTCAGTCTTGCTGTGATGGTTAGCTAGGATTTGAACAGGTCCAGAACTGGCTGGAAAAATCAGAACAGGCCCCTGAGCAGAGCTCTCTGATGCCCTAGAAGGTATCTCACTTGGAGGTGAGAAAACTCAGAAAATATGCTATATTTGATAGGAATTTGCCTCTTAGTTGGAGGCACCTGTATTCATCTCTTTTCCCAGTAATGTGGAAAAATTAATAGGTTCCCATGCTAATTACAGGGAGTTGGGATGATGGCTCAGCTGCACAGGCCACTCCATTCATTTGGATAAGTCATGGATATTTATGCAAGTCATAATCCACCCCCAGGGTTCAGCCTATTCTGCACACAGACAAGCACACAGCAGACTGCAGGCTCTCCTTCACCACTTGCCTGTGGTGGAGCAGCCCCACTCCTTGTGTTCCTTTACACTGCCTAATTTTCCTCCCCTTCTTTTCTGTCACTCTTTTCCCCCTTTTCTGCACATCAGATTTTTTTTATCTGATGGAGTCTGCACTGATTAGGAAAATACCTCACCAAGTGCCTGGTTTTGGCATGAATGTTTTGTTTCATTCTCTTGTGCTTGGGAGCAGCCTGCCATATAACCCTCTGTTTCATTAAACCAGAGCTGAAGGGGGTGTGAATTATATTAATTAACCCCACATTTGCTGGAATAGACACCTCCACTGATCTCCTTGCATGCAGAAGCAGTGCCCAGCCACACAGTTCTTTGTCTTCCCCTTGGCTTGGAGATCAGCTGCGTAAAGACAGCGCTGTGATGTTTGTGATGCCTCCCTTGTCATAAATCTCCACACTTCCTTTTCTTTCCACAGACTCTTCTGCCTTCTGGGGTGTGACTGAAGGATGTTCAGGGTTGGAGCTGAGAACTCCTGACTTCCCACTGTGATTTTTCCTTCCTCATTGAAGCAGGGCCTTGGGGTGATCATTTAATTCTAATTGACTTCCTGAAACATCTCAGTCCAGGTGCTGGGATCTAAAAGGGCAGAGGTATTTTTCCAAAGGTGCTGAGCAGCTTGGCTTAGACTGAAATTAGCAGCTGTTGATGCCTGTGTTTCTGGAAAAGAGCCCAGGTTAAAGAACCCAAACCTGGGCTCTGGAGGCACTCAGCATTGAAAGATGTTGGTTGGGTAAACATAGCTTTTGTGCAGGTCTTTTTGCAAGAGTCTAGATATGGATTTAAGCTTTTAGGTTCCAGTTTCTTGCTGGGAGATGTCCTGACTCTCTTCTTAGGTTCTGTTTGGGTAGGACTCATACAGACAAGATCAGCCTGGCTGTGTTACAAGACCAGGTTAGCCTTGTCTGCATTAAATATTGCTTTAAAAGAGCCCTCTAGGAAAAGGGCTTGTGTGCACCTACTGCTTTCTCCTGGTGTGTTTGTGCTTCAGGCAGTGCAGCATCCCTTCCTAGCACTGTGAGCCTCCTCAGCTCTGCCCCGTGGTGCAGACAGCAGCTCTGACATTTCCCCTCCTTGCCCTGAGTTTGCAATACCTCTTTGAAAGCTTCTAGGTTCCTCCTCCTCTCCTTTGCTCCTGCCTTTGGTGTGGAGGTTCTTTCTCCTCCCTTTACACCTGCTGCTCTTTGGCTCCTTTGTGATTTTTATGCTCTCTGCTCTTTATGATCAGTCCATGAACATGATGTGATCAGATTGCAGTGCTGATTTTTAATTTATTAAATAAGGAGGTGGAAGTGGAAGGTCTGTGGTTGGGCAAAACCAGCTTGCCCAGTCTTAATAAGCATGGAAGTGGATTCTGTCTGCTCTGGGCTGGTCTTATTGCAGAGCCTGAGGTGCTTGGGGGAAAAATTGGGCAACAAAATGAAATATTTCTTCTGTGGAGGCCACAGAGGGAGGGAGGAGCGTGGCTGTGAGGTGTCTGCTGCTTTGATTGCAGTGTCCTAGGCAGGCAGCTGAGGACATCATGAAAAAACAAGGGTCCTGTACAAGGTTGCTGTAAAGATAAAAAAATGCAAGGCTTTAAATCTCACCCAGATACACTGGGTGTCCAGGGGGCTTGGATGGATTTATCTGGGGTCCTGCTGTGCTTTCATTTCAAAAATCAGGAGATGCAAAAGGAGTGAAGTGGGGATCAGTCTGTTCTGCCATGTCTCAAGTGAAAAGATGAGAGGAAATGGCCTTAAATTGTGCCAGGGGAGGGTCAGATTAGATATTAGAAAAAAAACTGCACTGAAATGTCACAGCAATAGAAGTGCCAGGACAATTAAATATTCTGTTTTAATAGGTAAGGCATAAGCCAACTGGGTATTCATCTATAAAAAGTGTCCTGCTTAAAAATTAATCTCATCCCATAGATTTGATGATTTGGTTTAGTTTTTGGAGAGAGATTCAAAGTCCTAGCATTAGCATAAAGCTTTGTACAATAAAAAAATAAAAATAGGCAGCTTCAGTTGTTACTGATAAATAGATGTGAACAAAGCTGGAAATGGACAGTTGCATGTGGTTGAGGGGAACAGGATCTTTGTCGTGTCATGAAACAGGCACTTTTGTCTTTTTGGCTGTTGAAAAAAGCAGAAATTAAATTTTAAAGTGATGCTGTGTGACAATGAGAAAGACTAGAAGGGAAGGCAGGAGGTTGTGTGTGCACAAACACAGCCAAACATTTGGCATAGAAAGTTGGGAGGAGGTGACCAGAGCAGGGCATATTCTCACTGGGAGTTGTTGTGACTCTTGAGATAAATATGGATCCCAGCTGATAAACAGTTTGGGGTCTTTTTACTGCTCAGGGGGGGTTTTAAGAGAGTGTGTAGGAACACAGCACAGAGTGTTCCCTCCACTACAAAAATCCTGAAAGTTTTAAGCTTTCTTCAGCCAGGAGCTGAAGGGGTTTGATCCTTGTGATCATTTTAGTAGCTGCTGACAATTCTATTTTTGTGAATTTGTCTAATTCTTTTGAAATCAATGTCTTACCATGGCAGTAAGTTCTACAACATTTTGATATTTGTTACAAAAATGTGTTTTTAGTCCTGTTTGCTGGTTATGTCCTGATCTGTGTTTTGAGGGGTGACCATTTTTCACCCTTTTACTCACTGATTCCTAACTTTATTCATTTCTTTATCAAGCCACTTTTTGGCTACCTTTTCCCTAGCTGAAAAGTCCCAGTTATGATGTTGCCTTGTATGATTTGGCAATGATTGACTGCATTTCCAATTAAACACAATACTTTCTAATGAAACCATTGGCTCATTAGTGCCTCCAATTCACCAGAGCTGAGATTTGTATGGATTTTTTATGAACTATGGGAGGAATCTGGAAGGACTTAGAGCATAGGTAGTGTCAGTGTGTGTGAATTTTGCAAAGGCAAGAGAAACTTTTTATGCCCAAGTAGTGGTGATACAACCCTAAACTAGAGGTGGGTAGAAACCAGAAAAACTCAGCTGGGGGCTGCTGTGGTCATGGTGCTGTGCCTCTGATCTGCTGAATTCCTGGCTGGATCAGCAAATGGCTGGACTCAGCTATAATGCAAATACCACAAACCTCAGTGCAGTGGAAGCAGCAAAATCAATGTGGCAACGTGAAACATGGTCCATTTAGGTTGAAACATTTGGGTCAGTTTCAATTAATCTTCTAGACCATGGTGAAATAGTCATTTTCATCCCTCTTGTATGACATTTAGAACCACCCTGACATTTCTCATTGGTATTATACCAAGCACCTTTACCTGAAGAAAACAAAATGTTTTGCTCGTGTTGAAGGGAAGTGTGCTGGAATTTACAACATTCAGAAAAATGGGAGAAATTCATTTTCTTTTTTTGTTCTGAATGAGAGCAAATGGGGAAAATCCAGAATTACCAGTGGCATGCATGCATTAATTGGTATCTTATGTTTGTTGTTACTGCTCTGCATGCCTTGTTTCTTTCCAGCTCTTGGAGATGTGGCTGGCCTGGTTAGATGCTACTGAACAGGGAGAACCAGCCCATGCAGCTCTGAGCCCTTGGCCTCCTCTGCCCCTTGGGATGCCTCTTTCCTTCAGTTTCTGAGCCCTTCTCTCAGTGGGGATAGGAAATCAAAACTCTCTGTCTGAACACACAGTAAAAGCCTCAGCACTTGGGATTCTGCTGCTGGCAGACCCAAATTCAGCCTTTGCTAACAGGATACAGATCTGGGCTTGGATTTTGGTTGCAGAGGTGTCAATTTGGCCAGAAATATGAGAGGGTGATCTCTCAGCTCAGACATGTGGCAGCAGGGGGTGCAGTGATCTCTCCCCCTTGGCTCATGGGCACTGGTAGTGGGACCCTTCAAGGGAAATTGGAGTTTTAGCAAATTAGGAGGTTTAAAGCTAAAGGTAGTGGGGAGATTGAAAAAAAAATTTGTTATGTGTTGTGGATCTGCTCTGGTGCATGATGTAGGATCATAAAGCTGGGGCTTGAATATGGCATTGCCATAGGTTTGAGTGGGAGAAGGAGCTGCCTGTGGAAAACAAAGGAATTCCCAACAGTAGAAATACTGCAAAAGTCTCTAGTGGGGGTGTTACACTGCAGACTGGGAAACTATCACTGTGGAAAGACTGTCCTTTAAAATTTACAGAGCAGGCACAACTCTCCTTCTGTCACATTTGCTAGCTGGTGCTTACGTTGAGCACTGGTGTCACTGGTGTGCTGATAAACCTCAGCCAAGGCAGGGACAGGTCAGCATGGAGATCTCCTGGAGCAGCTTCCTCCCTGGCCATCCATGCAGGGGTTACAGGGCCAGCAGGGAATTCATCTGGCCCTGGGAATTTGGCTCTGCAGTAAGACCAGCCCAGAGCAGACAGAATCCACTTCCATGCTTATTAAGTCTGGGCAAGCTGGTTTTGCTCAACCACAGACCTTCCACTTCCACCTCCTTATTTAGTAAATTAAAAATCAGCACTGCAATCTGATCACATCGGGTTCATGGACTGATCAGGGAGAACAGAAAGAGCAGAGAGCATAAAAATCACAAAGGAGCCAAAGAGCAGCAGGTGTAGAGGGAGGAGAAAGAACCTCCACACCAAAGGCAGGAGCAAAGGAGAGGAGGAGGAACCTGGAAGCCTTCAAAGAGGTATTGCAAACTCAGGGCAAGGAGGGGAATTCATCTGGGTGGGCAGGACAGCCCCTGTGGCTCTGTGGGGTCACTCCTCACCACCAGCAAGGGGATGGAGGGCAGGAGCATGGAGCAGGGAGAGCAATAATCTCATGGCTCATCTTGGCATCAGTGAATTCCTTCTTTGCAGGATGCAGGGCTGGAAACCAGCTTGGGTCCAGCTCACACCACATGGGAATCTGGCCCAGACATTTTTGATTTTTCTGTTTCATGGTCTTTCTCAAAAATCTTCCTTATTTTTCTAACTGCTGTCAGAGCCCAGGCCTCTTCCAGAAGAGTCCTCCCTGACATTGCCAGTGCTCCTGTGCCAAGAGCATAGTGGGGTGACACTGGTTTGTGACTCAGGGATGGATCAGGTCCCATGGCTGCATCCAGCTGCCAGCAAATGCTCAGCATCTGCTGAGAGTTGGCAGAGCCTCACCGAGTGCCTCAACCTCAGGAGCCAACAATGTCCTCACAGGTATTGTGCCACCACCACCAGTGGCAGCACTTCCAAATTTCAGGTCACAAATTCCTGGCTCTTTATATCTGGGGCTGCTGTTTCAAAAGAGAAGAAAGAACCTTTTGTATGATACCATTGCTGTGTGCTGATGCTGAACACTTCACTGTGATAGAGCAGCTGATTGTTTAATTGCCCACTTAGTTCAAAGTGTGCCACCTTTCAATCCAATTCTTTGAGTCCAATTAGGGTTGTATCACCACTACTTGGGCATGAAAAAAATTCTCTTGCCTTCAAAATTCACACACTGACACTACCTAAGTCCTTCCAAATTCCTCCCATAGTTCATAATTCTAAAATTTGTTATTGCTATACTTGTACCTCAAGGAAGAGTTTCCTCTGATCTGGATGCATCAGGATCTCTTGCTTTATTACCTCTGCAAACATCTGGCATGTCTCTGGAGAAGACCAGTGCTCCCCAGACCCATCCTTGTGTTCTCCTTTCAGCCTTCCCCTGAGGAGTTACACAGCTTTGGCTGCTCCTGGTCTGCTAAGAGACATGAGCTGTGTGGGTGTTGGTAGGTGTGGAGGGCAGTGAAGAGTGCAGCTCCTACACATCCTTGTGGCTGTGCCCTCCATCCCAGTCCCCATGGCTTCCCACATCTTTGAAGCTTCATCTTGGTAGGGACAGTGATCCAGTGAGGTCTGTGGTGTGCATTTTTGGATTGGTGTGCAAGTCAATGTCCTGCATGGCAATGAGGGTGTGGGAGATGAGAAGGAAGATGAGAGGAAAGTGCCCATGTGTGCAGAACGCTGGGCAGGGTTGTAATTGGTGATCCCAAAGGGCAAACACTGCAGACACAGCAGGGATATTCACACAAGGATGCTTCCAGATTAAAGTGCCCTGCTCTAAGGTTTCCCTCATGGGCAGCAGATTAATTACCCTGCAACACCTTTAGAGTGGTGGATGCTTGGTCCTGTGGCCCCAACACCAGAAGTGCTGCCTGGAGGGATAAGGGAGCTCTTTTGCTGCCCTTGGTGCTCTGAGGTTCCTGGGAGATGGTTCAGCCTAACTCCTGAGGGAGGGGTGTAATTCCTCAGGTGGCTTGAGGGATGCAGGGAGTGTTGGGGGAAGATTCCCACAACAGGGAGCCTTCTCCTCTGGCAGCTATCCATGTCCTTTAATTTTCTCTTGTACTCCTAACTCTCCACTGAGGTGTACCCCACCATCAAAGTGGGTGCCTGTATCTCTGCAGGTCTCAGGGGCCTCTGTGCTGGTTGCTGTTTTGGACAAAGCAACGGGAACTCCTCTGCTAAACCATGAGCTCTTGTGTTCTGACCCAAAAATGCAGTGACCAATTGTGCTGAGGAAAGCTCAGGAAAATCCAGTCTCCATCAAGGAGACCAACAGCCCTGGAATCCACCTACCCCTGCTAAGCCCTCTGGGAGCATCTGGGGTTTGACCACTGCTATAATGAATAGATATTGTACCAATGCAGTGCTGTGTCCTTGTTGGAGGGGTGAGAGATAAAGCCGTGCCTGAGTGAGAGTCTCAGGTCATCTTTGAAGACTAAAGAGCAAGGTAATCAATTACCACAAGCCTGCCCGCAGGCCTTCAGCAAATCTGGCTCCCTTCCATAGCAGAAATAATAGCAATGTCCTTTGCCAGGTAATTTTCCAAATGATTATTTTAAATAATATGTTGCTGTGATCCAGCAAAAGAGTGTGGAGATTTATGAGAGCGTTTGTCTGCGAGAGGAAGAGCAGCCGTGAACTCTGCGGGCTGGCAGCGAGCAGCACGGGGCAAGAGGCACATCAAACACTCCCCGAGTGTCTCATTGCTCAGGTCCACTCTGTGTCTGGAGAAATGGAGACAGGGACACACATCTCATCCCTCAGCACTGGCTGCCAGCATCCCAGGTCACCAGGCAGATGGTGCTGGAGCTGCTCTGAGCTGGGAGGACACACTGGGGATGGTGGTGATGGATTGCTCCTCTGCCTTCCCGGGACAGCTCTGCTCAAAAGGCAAAGGATGCTTGTTTTGTTGGTCCTGGATCCATTGCCCCTTCCTGTGGTAAAAGCTGAGACAGAGGCCTGTTTTAACAGCAGCAGTGGGTGCAGTGTTTGGCAATACATTTTATTTCCTGGCTTGGAAATGAAGACTGTGGCGTTGTGTAGAAAACAATCCAACAAGTCTTGGAGAATATGTTCTCATGGGTGCTTCAGGTTACTCTGGCCACGTGCCTGCTTTCACTTTATTTTATTTTTTAAAGGCAGAATTAGGATACCTTAATCTAAGGGCGTTTTTTGTCATTTCTTGCCTGTTGTTGGATTTGGGAGAAAAGGGAGGACGTGCAGTTGTTTCAGGATCAACAGGTATCCTGTGAACAAATAGTTTGGCTCTTCTTCCTATTAACTGGGACCCTGAGCAACTGGGTCTAGTGGGACATGTCCCTGCCCATGGCAGGCATGTTGGAACTGGACAACCTTCAAGATTTCTTCCAAGCCAAACCATGCTGTGATTAAATAGCCTGTGATGACTTTGTCAGTGTTGAGGAGGTGCTTGTAGTGGGATTTGGCAGATGATACTGCCAGGGTGGAGTCAGTGAAAGGAGCCTCAGTGAAACTGGGACTCTGTCCTGTTGTTTAGGAAGGGAAAACAGCACATCCTGACAGAAACATATGGCCAAAAAGTGCATGTCCTCATCATCATAATGACATTTTCTCTCTCTTTTTCCCTCCAGGTTACCTTGCACCCCGAAACCTTCCCAGTGCAGGCTTCTTCCCGTTCCTGCAGACGGTGCTGTGTGATTCTGATGCCAGGTGTAAGGGCACACCATACACACCAGAAGATCTGCTGCCAAGACTTAATGACATCTCACCCCTCAGACTGTAAGGGAATCTGAATATTTCCTGGTGTTAGGAGGTGTAAAACAAAACCTGTCTTGAGGGGGAGGGAGCATCCATGCATGTCTGTGTGTATGTACAAATTCATCTACAACAGATATACCTCAACTACCTGTTCTAACAGATGTCTGGCACTTAGAAAAGAGAATATCAGCTGCAACTGGACACTTCAGAAAAAAAATCACATTAGACATATATCTTAGGAATGTGTCCACTGATTCAGGCTGGAATCTTCTGCTGAAGGGAATTTTACTCCCTGAGAAAAACTCTTCAGCTCAGCCGGATCAAAGCAAAGGAACATGTTTTTGCATGGCTGTGGGTCAGATCTGTGATAAGACTTGCCCCCAGAGCAGCCCAGAATGTTGATCTGCCACTGAGAGGGATCAGTTCAGGATGCTTTGGCTGGAAGTTTGGATGTTAGTTCTGGAGCAAGTGCTCTTTGAGCATGTCCTCCAGGTGCCAGCCAGAACGGATGTCCTCTCTGCAGGCCATCAAACATGTTAGGAAACACATGAAAATGCAGAAACAATTTTTGCCCGCAAAAGCACAGAGATTTGCAGCATGGAGCTGGCTGGGCATGTTTTGTTGGAATGTCCATTTGCTGAAATGGAAATGTTCAGTGGGATCATTTCAACTTCTTGATGTTCCAGTTGAAGTGAAGTAGGATTTGCCTTGAGGCTTGCCAGCCAGGGTGGTTTCTACATCCTGGCTGCCCAGTTCTGACAGACCCCTGGGGAACATGCCATGCTGAGGCCTGGCTGGTTCATGGAGAGCTAAAAATCTGGGCATCTCACAATGGGCCTGGTTACTCATCTTTGCTTTTAGGTGAGAGGCTGCTCCATAGTCAGAGTCTCAAAATCCCCCTTGGCCAGAGGTTGAGATTCTGAAGAACTAAAATGGGCCCCACCATCAGGCAGTCCTGGGGTTGGTGGCTCCTTAAGGATCCTCCTTAGTGCAGAGGGAGTAATTTCCTAGGCCAATTCAGTGGTCAGAATCTCTCCATGAGTGGGAAGGGTGACTAAGGATGTGGGCAACTGAAGTTGCACAAGGTGAATCCTAATTAATTTCAAGGTCATGCAGCAGAAGAGAGGAGGGAAGGCAAAGCCACATGGAGACTGGATGCCTGGATTCACAGCTCTGTTCCTCAGTGTCATTGTTTTTCCCTGGGCATGTTAAACAATGGCTCATTTGGAGTATTGAAATGAAGAAATGGGAGCTTCTAGTGCCAAAGCTGGAGGTCTTCCATGGTTTGAATAGCTACAAATCCTCCTTGCTTTTCTGCTTTTGGTTTCTGAAAAGCTGTTTAGGAAATAAGTGTTTTTTCCTGCCAAATGAAAACCAAAGGATTTGGCCAAATTTTATATCAAGAGCATGAGTTATTACCAAGCATCTTGACCACTCTTGATCCTTGAGATTGTGTGTGGGGAGTATCATTATAGATACGTGGCCATACCTCCCCTTGCATGGTCAGGTCAGCCTTGCTGTGTATTACAAAGAAAAATGCCAACTATGAGGTAGCCACAGCAAAACTAGCAGGATGCAGCAGAGTCTAAAACCTCAGGAAAAGATTCCTTGGGAAGGGGGAGGCTCCAGATGAATAGGTGCAGCTCTGCCTCAGGGGTGCTGGATCCCCATTGGGGAGTTTGTCACAAAGTGTTTGAGCTGTGGCCCTTCACTACCTGGATCTATTGTTTTGTAATATTCAGCTAATCCAGGCTGTTTTTCTCCTCTCCCATTGTGCAACTCACTGAAGCTCTTGTTAAGCTGTTTTATAACTTGCCCTAAAACTATGTATAACCAGAGGTCAGCAGAGAAAATGGGCAAGGTTCTCCCCTTTGATTCTGTTTCTTAGAGGCATTTACCAAGGTGTGCATGGTAAGGTTGCTTGAAATTTCCCTTAATAAAAGGAAACCAAGTCCAAAAACCAAGCTCAGCAATCTTTTCTCCTGTAGTGGAATGTTTGGGAAGGAGTGGAATGTTAAGGTCTTGTTGTCTGGAAGGATTTCTTGGTAAGGCCATACACTTTATAGCCATGGAGTTCTGGACTTTTGCTTGCCCAAGATACGTGCCAGGCCTCCAGAAGGAGCCAGGCTTTTGCATAATCCAGATTTCAACACACCTGCCATGAAATCCAGCCACAGACACATTCTGAGTTAAAGCAGTAAGTTAATTATAAGAAATTCTGGCAGTTGTTACAGTTGTCTCTTCTTTTTTTTTTCCTTTTTTCTTCTTTTCTTTTTCCCCCCAGGAAGCGCAGGAGCTCATCCAGTGTAGCCAAGGACAGGCAGCCATCACCATGGAGTGCAGAGGTTCCTGAAAGCAGGAATGCTTCACTGGGTAGGTCTCTCACTGCTCCAGGAAGTTCTGCTCTTTGAAGGCTGATCTTTTGAAGATCTCTGGACAGAGCTGCAGTTCTTAGAGCGCTGCTGAAATGATTTATGTGTTTCATAGAGGCACATGACAATGGCCCTGACATTAGTGTAAATTCTTGGGGACAAGTACAAGTAGCTGTAGAGAAGACTTTGAAATTTGGCCAAGAAACCAGGATTAAATGGTTGTGTTTCACGGGAGCAATGCAAGATCACAGACTGATTGGACGTTAATTAGAGACCTGGCTATTTATGGAATATTGCCCTTTTACTACCCACAAATTCTCCATAAACAGCTTATGATTTTTTTTTCAAATGGGTTTTTATCCACAGTTATCCAGCAAATAAGTTGTCTTCTGTGCCAGAGTGGATATTTATTGTTGGTGATGTTCTCCTCTGATGTGATTCTCTTTCCTGAAGGAACTTTCACTCTGAAAGTTTCCATAAAATCGTTACAATTATTATTTGTTGATGGTAATGGCTGGTGCAATCTGCAAGCCATCATGATGGATAGTCCTTTCTGCAGGGAGCTCAGGATGAAATGAATGATTACAAATTTGCATTTGCCTGTTCTGCTCCAGCCGTTCACTGTTCCAATTAGCATTCCTGCCAGCACCCTCTGTGGTGCACAGACAGAAAAAGGCAGAATGCAAAAGGGACCAAGTACAGAGGCGTGGGGAGGGGAAAAGCAAATCAATGAACAGTTATGGGAACTGTTGACTCATGCTGATGGTCAGGGAGGAACTCAGTTCTACATTTTATTTAAAAATAAAATTTAAAATGATAGGTCGTGGCCCCATATAACAAGTTACAGTGTCATCCAGAATTTCATTATATCAGAAAAAGCCCTAAAATACTTACAGGTTGCCATTGGCTGTACCTTTGGAGACAGTTTGATAATGCACCCAAAGCTGTAGGTAGCTGTCCTGCGTCCTGGTTTTATGTAGCAAAGAGGTTTGAAAAGCCGTAAGTAAAATACAGTGTTTCAAACTGTTATTGCAGCATTTGGGGATTTGGTATCACATGGAGAGAAAAACCTTCAGAATGTTTCATCACCATCCAACTTGACTTCCAGCACCCACACGCTCAACAAGATCTTCAATTTTGGGAAGGTAAGTCTGTATTTGCATAATAGCTGAGTATGAACATTTATGTATTCTCATATTTAAGGAATTAGAAGCTCAAAGTACCAAGACACAGCTTTTATTGCTTTAGGATTTCCCCTATTATGTGAATGAGCTTTATTTTAGAAACACAGTGATTGTGGGTGGATTTTTAAGCTTTGTGGTGAGTTTTTTGTCCTCTAGGCAGAAACCAGGGAAACCTTGAGACATAATATCATGAAATACAAAATATATATAAATACTCTGAGATACTTTGTTCAGAAACTTGTGTGAGTTGTTTGCAGTATATTTTTTCTCTTATGAAATTAAAGATACAATGTCACAGGCTTTGACTTTCAAATATTTATTTACTCGTGCTAGTCCTGCAGTGGTATCAGAGGCACTGTGTGTTTATTGTATAGGTATTTAATATTTATAGAATCTATTGCTTTGTAATAGAAATTTGTTACAATGCAGTGGACACTGCTTATATGGTTTGGTGTCCAGGCCTACAAACACTTAAGCACACATTCCTCTTTGTAATAGATGAGGAATTTGAAGGGTTTTAGTGAAACCATTCAGCTGTTAGAATTCTGTCTACGCTGTAACCACAATATTTTTCATTTACTGCTATCCTTAAAAAAAGTCTCATCACTGTGTTTAGCACCATCCCAAACATGATATTGCTTTACAGCCACCCTGAATGTTTGCTGTTCTTTCAGAGGCAGCCCCAACACTCCACTGCAGGGAACCTCAGGGCCCTGCTGTGCCAGCTCTCGTCGCGGTACCTGGCGCATCCCGGTGCCTCGGGCGGGAGCATGGCAGCCAACATCCACCACACCTTCTGCTTCACCAACTCCTCGCTTCTGGAGTCCTTTGCCCAGGAGTTCAGGACCCAGCTCTCCCAGGTGAGTGCCTGGGACCTTCCCTGGGGGCTGCAGCTGGGAGCTGTGGCAGTTCAGACAGGTCAGGCAGGGTATGGAGCTACAACACAGCCCCTCGTGGGCAGGAGTTGTTCATCTCTGTACCCAAGTGCAAGTTGGGCACAGTGAGGATGAGTGAATTCTTGTGCATAGGGTTAGCCCAGAGACCTTGGAAAGCCAAGGGTCATCCACTATCAGCTCATGGCTGCTAAGGGTTCTCACCACGTCTGGGCCTTGCTTCTCTTTGTTTGCCCCACTGTAGTGGCAGGTCAATAGAACAGCATGAGGATGTGGTGTAAATAAGAATGTTCAAACCTTGGGAAGGCAATGAATTTAATTGTGTATTACCTCAGCAGTATAACTTCATCCAGTTACCCCTGCATCGGATCCAACAATTCATGATTGAAGCAGTACTTGTCTTTGGGAAAGCAATATAATTAAAGCAAATGAATCCTTTAAAGATAAAGCCTTCTTTTTTTTTTTTTTTTTTTTTTTTCTTTGCCAAGGTTAGAATTGATATTAATTTTCTTCTATTCCTAGTCTTTGGACTCTTTAGGATATTGTGAATCGTAGGGCTTGTCTGAACAGAGAATTTATTGTACAACCTGGGGTGTGAAGGTAAAACACAGTCACACTCTCAGTTATTACCTGTCCTTTGAATGTATTGTTTTGCAGACTTGCATGCAAGTGCAGAGCCAGCTGAAAAACATAGAAGTACCCCCCAGCAGCAAGGCTTCTGGTTATTAAATAATTTCTTGTGGTTATTAAATAATTTCTTCTGGTTCTTAAATAATTTCTTTCATTTTTGTTTGTTAAGGTGCAGCACAACCCAGAGTACCAGGAGACTTTTGTCAATGAAATGGTCTCATTTCTGACACTCATCTCCCAAGTGCAGAATGACACCTCCCTGTGGCACCTGCTTTTGCTGGCCCCAGATGTGTTTCAGGACAACATGCAGCTGCGAGACATCATTGATTTCCTTCAGAATCCAAGCAGGTAAAACAGAGAAAATGGCAGGAGAAGCATTGAAAGCTGCTGGGTTTGTGTGCTGACCTCTAAGGGCATCACCTCTCCTCTTGAAAGAGAGGTGTTACCTTAAAAGCATGATTTGTTTGGGGGATGATGCAGCTCCATGCTAATGCATCTCTAAAGGTGTCTGTGCACTGTGAGCAGTGTGTTGTTTTTCAGTGACTCTTGTGTCATTCTTTTAATGGGAACTTGATATAAACTCTTTTCTCCCAGCCTGCTTAGAGGCACTGTCATGCCCTTGTGCAGATAGAAAAGCTGGTGAGTTACAGGCACTGCCTTTGGTGGAAGAAAAACCCTCCTGGCTGGATAAAGAAAGCAGCCAGCTGCTTCTTTGCAGAAAAGCACAGAGCCAAGTTCCGCTTGCTTTGGAACACCTCAAGCACTTGTAGGGGAGCCATAATGTTGTTTTTTAAAACTGATTTCCTAATCTACTGCTGGGTTAATCTTTCAAGGCTGGTCCCAAGAAAGCAGAGAAGAGAGGGAGCCTGGTTTTCTACCATATGGGCTTTAACACATCTGACTTGAAGAAAGTGCCAGTTATGTACTTGCTCAGTGGTTATATGTAAAACAGAGCTGGCTTAACTGCATTATTTAACTGTACTGAAATATTTGATGCAGTTTGCACCTAGGGCAAGACAAATTTCTAAAATGAGCTTAGCCTTGAAATCCCTTTCCTGGGCTGTAGTTTGGCTAAACCCTCCCTGATCTCCAGAAGACACAAGTTACTCAAGATTAAGGGACTCTGTTCCAAGTCATCTTCTGGATGTGTGACTGATCCTGCTATAAAATATTCTGGATAGTCCAGTTGTTACAGTACATGGAGGACACCAAGAAACTGAGTGTCTTCAGACTGACTGCTTTTTGTTTTTATCTTGCATACCTGAGCAATTGGGTTAAGATGCCAAAAGAAGTTGTAGAAGCTTTGGCACTTTGATTGCACCCAGGCTTAGAGGGACTCACTTTTGATCACTGGTGTGTTGCTGAGGCACTTAGAAACCTGTACATTTCATATCAAGGTAATTTTCCATGCTGCATTGTGAGACCCATGTGTAAGCTGTAATGTCCTTATCCTTAAAGGAGTCAGCAGCAGTGTGGCAAGAATTGTAATTTTATTCAGAAGCATTTTGTTCATACTGCTGTTTCAGTCACAGAATTATTACATTTGGTTGCATTTACTGGCTTGTAGAACCCAACCTGAGAACCAGCCCTGTTGGAGTGCCCAGGGAGAATTAATATTTACTGTGCTGCTCTTCTTTGCTCTCCAGCTGCAGAGCTGGGGGAAGTTATCATAGGCACAACAAAGAGGCACATAGAATTTCATCACCAGAACTGTGCAGTGCTTTTATGCCTGGCATCTGGCACTGTAAATGCATGAGTAAAGAGTTATTGCAAAGAGATTGCACAAATAGTACTTTTAATGATGCTTACAAAAGCACATCTTAGCGAGCCTGCCCACGTCTCTTACTCAGGCAGGACTGAACTCCTAAAAAAGTGCTGTACAGAGAGGTTTTTTTGGTGGTTGAAATATGAAGGTATAGAAGAAAAGAACTTTTGCTCATTGTTACATCTGTATGAACTGAGTGATAAACACCACCAGTGTGAAACAGTAACTTCCAAGTCATGAATCCTACAGAAAGTTTAGCAGCAAATTTTATTACCCACAAAAACCTGGTTTGCAGACTGATTTCACAAATGTTCCTGTTTGTTGCTGTAAGATAATTTTTCAGCTAAGCATATAAGCTGAGATTTTTCTCCACAGCCAAAGTCTGCAGAAACCCTGCAAGACTGAAATAAAAGGGCAGCAACAACACTTGTTTCCATGTTTGCTGCCTTCTGATCTGTGTGATGTGCATCCATTTTTGGCAAGTCTGTGCCTGCCTCTTCCTTAGCTCTGCCATTGCTCAGCTAAATATGTCATTTATAACTGGGTTTCTTCCCCTCTAAGACTCTTACAAGCACATCTGCAGAATGAAAATGATGAGCACCAAGCCCAGGAAGCCTGCATGGAGACATTATGTTAAATTAGGACAGAAGAGATCCCTGGTGCTCTGCTCTCAGTAGCAGCCTGTTCCCACAGATCAGTATGCATTTATTCATGCCACTGAGATCTTTGTGTATCACCTGCAGAACTTGAGGCAGGTGAGAGAGATGGTGCATTTCAGTGACCCCACAGCTACAGTAAAGGCTGCTCTTTATACAGGAGAAGAAGGGACTAATAATCACAGTAAAGTTTTCAGTAACCTGCACACCTGAGCAGGCAGTCCTTTAAATTAGGTCCTCTGTGGTACAATATGCCTGATTATCAGCTTGTTCCTTCCTATGACTGGAAAACATTCCTTGCTTCCCTGGCAGCCTGGCTATTATAGCATGAAAAAGGAAAGAAGGAGAATTGGAAATGGCAGCAGTTATTTGTGATCACTTCTTCCTTCCACAGATGTTTTCCCCCCTGGGATCCCTGCTCTCCCTGGAGCCTTGTCTCCTTGGTTCTTGGGGTTTTTTAGGAGGAAATTCCCCTGCAGCAGTGAATCACATGGCTGGTGTGTCACCTGGGTGTTTTCTGAGACCTGCTGGCTGGATTTTAGTGGCCTGTAGATTTTACATAACTCTGAAAAAGTGCACCTAATGGGTGCCACACGTGTGTTTGTGCTAATACACCACCATGGTTTTCCCACCAAAGCCCCTGGTGTTTGTATCTTGTGCATGATCAAACATATCATTAAAAATAGGGGTGATGTCTTGTCTGTCAGACATATTAAGAATGATAGATTGTATTCCAGCTGTTTCCTATTAGAGCATATAAACCTGTAGCCACAATTTATTTTTGTTTTTCCGCCCTCCTTCAGTGTTGTGCTGGGAGCTCAGAATGTCTCTGCATCTCTGGTGAGCGATGATAGATTCAAAACTGTTCAGAATGAGGTTACAGATTCTCCACTTTCCCTGAACTGCTTGGAGCAAGGTAAGACTCCTCCACTGAGTCATATCTCTGCTGAAAACCTGTGGTGCTGAGGAGAAGCAAACTACAGGCTAATAAGTGACCATACAGATTGCACACTGTTCAGGGCTCAGCATAATGGGTTCTTCCTTCAGCTTTTCACAAATGTGAATAAAATGCCTCATTTCAAATGGAAAAGTAAAAAAGGCTTGGGTTTGTCAGTAGACAATGAATTAACATGAGTTTGCAGGCTCAGTGGAAATGGGGAGCAGTAATGTTTCACTTTGATTTGCCTTTTTTGGGGGGTGATGTCAAAATCTGCCTCTGGTTGTAGACTCTGTCTAACTCAGCTTGGTGCAGCAAGGCAGGGGCTGCACAATGAGCTGTTTACATCCATATGAGCCATTCCTTCAAATCCCTGTACCTTCCAGCAGAGATATCCCCCTCTAACTGGGGATCTGGGAACAGGCAAGGGAAAGGAACTAAATGCTACAAGGGACAGATGGGGATTGCTGAGCCTTCTCTACTTGTTTTGTGGAGATTGTGGGAGTTAAGGTGGGTAACAAGAAAGATGAGGTGTGCAAGAAGGGAAGACATGCAAAGTGGCTGATGAGAGGATTGGACACATGGGGATATCAAGATGAGTGTAAATGGCTGTGGGAGACATGAATGATGCTGCAGACAGAGCTTATGTGTGAGCTGTAAAAAAGCAACCCTAAATGAAGGGAAAGAAACCATAATAAATACTTGGCCACCTTACTCTGCATTACTGACAGCAAAGTGCTCCTAAAGCAGGAGGAGACCTCTGTTAGCATCCAGATCACAGCAGCATTGAATTGTTCCTGCATGTTTTCAGCACAGAAAGTCACTTCTTAGGATGCCATCCTCACTTCCCTTGAAAGGCCAGGAAGAGTTACACCTCAAAAGAACACTCAGATTTGTAACCAGGATATTGTGGCTTGTGGTAGGAGCCTGACTTCATATGTGCATGTTATCCTGAATAGATTTGCCATTATAGCACCTCTCAGATTCCAGAATTACATGATCTTTACTAATATTCCCTTAACATTTTTGTTGTAGATAAAGAAAGAAATTGGGTGACCAGATTTATTTGTAATTCCTTTGTTCACTGGAAAGACAATCGCACTTCAGTAGCTGAATTGGAGGAAGTTCTAAGGTGAGACATTAGCTAAAGGGATATTACTAACAGTGTAATTCAAATCTATGATCTTTGCTCTAAATCACCTTACATTTCCACTTGCATTGATTTCATATTCACTAAAACACTTTTTTGTTCCCCTCCAGAAAAATAAAGTCACCAGAGATTGGTGGAAAGCATTCCAAGAGGTCCATTAATTCAGATGATTTAGAAGCCATACAAAAGCATCTACATCGTTTAAAAGGCTTTGAGGAAAAAATGAATAGAAGTGAATTAAAAAGCTTAAATCTATTCAGAAATTTGAAGAATGAAACATTACAGAAATTGTATGCATTTCTTGAACTGGGAATGAATCCACACCATGATTATAAATTAAAGGAACCATATAATAAGGAAATAATTGATGAAATCTATAACTTCACATCACTGCAATTACAGAGTGACTTTAATGGGACTTCCATTTTCAATACAATGACCCAGTGGAAAGAAATTCAGAGGGCTTTAAAATTAGCTACAATGCTTTGGAATCCAGCTCTCCTAAGTAATTCCAATTTTAGTACATTGAAAACTAAGGATGCTCTCAAAATGTTCTTCTCCACAAGCATGCCATCACTTCTGGAAGGTCTCAGAGACCGTTTGAGTGGATTGCAAGAAATCCCATCTGTGTTTTCTGATGATCTGCTCGAGCCTGAGTCCTACAGAAACTTCCCAGAGCAGCTCCTAGCTCTTGAGGAGATGTTTTTTCGAATGATGGGCACAAATGTAGGTTACCAGTACCTCCTGCTGCCTGTGTTTGAGCTGATGAGGGCTGTGGAGAAGTCCATGGGGGAGGCCTGGTGGGATGAGTTGAACGTCTACTGGCGCATTGGGGAGAAGCTGAGATCCATGAGGTGGAATAACACAGCCATCGTCGCCTATGGGCAGTTCTTGGAGGTGTTAAACAGCCATTTGCAAAAGCTGAATAATAAATCAAGTGGTGTCTTCAGTGAGGAGTTGGATCAGCTGTCAGAGTTCATAACAGCTGTGTTTAAAGAGTTTGGGGAAACCTCTGGAGTAGCCAATATCTCACAAGTCACTCAAGCCATCCAGAAGACGTTGAACATCTTAAAAGACTTACAGCTGAATTATAATGTCAGTGCATTAAAATCTATAGATCTTTTCTTTAATTTTAACAATAAAACCTTGGAGAGCTTGTCTGAACTTCTGAGAACAGGAATGAAAATCCTTCATTATTCAAGTGCCAGTGAAGGTTCCAGTGAAGACATAATTAACCCCATCTATAATTTAACACATCTTCTACTGCAGGAGTTCAGCCAGTCTCCCTCACAGCACAATTCCTCACTACAGGCAAAAGTTTGGGAGTTCTTGCGATCAGCCTTGGATCCTTTCCTTGAGCCCAGCAGCAATGGCCATAGGACACTCCAGAACTGCTCCTTTGAGGATCTGCTTGACATAGGCCTTGAGGTGCTGTTTGAAAATGCCACTCTAAGAGAGTCCTCAGCCAGGAGCCCCTGCAAGCCCCTCCTGGATTCCTTGGGCATGGAGGGTGGGACAGGCAGCAATAAGACCTTTCCCAGGCTGTTCCAGGTGGCCATAAGCAACCTGCAGCTGTCCCCAGAGTTTGCTGCTGCCTACAACAACAGCAGGGAGAGCTTTGCCAAGGAGCTGTCGTGCCTCAACCGAGCTCTGCGTTTGTCGCTGAGTTTCCTGTCCAAGTTAAACCTTGTCTCTGGGCTGGGAAACTCGTGGCTGCAGGAGAAGGTGAGAGCTCTGAGTGCAGCCACGGAGGGGCTGGTGCAGGGTGATGCCTCGTGCCCCATCCCAGCCCAGGATGTGGGTGATGTGTCCCCATCCCAGCTTGTGAACGTGCTCCTTCCTGCCCTGCTGAATGAAACAGTGCTGAGCTCCCTGAATTCCTCTGGCAGCTCAGCAGCCTGGGATGGGCTGCCTGTGTTTTCCCTCCTGTCAGCAGCTGCTTCCATGAAGAACAGCAGTCTCGATGAGCTGCTGCAGGTGGGCAGAGCTGCCTCCAGCCAGCCCGAGTGGGGACACTTCTCCCGGCTGTGGCACGCCACTGGCAGCCTGCTGACCTCCAAATGGAGCCTGACAGAAGTGGGTGAATATGTGGAGCTCCTGCAAATGATGAAGAAAGCTCTAATCCTTGTGGACTTTGGGGTAGCTCCTGGAAAAGCATTGGTGCATCAGATCTTTCAGAATTCTACTGAAGCAATGGAATCCTCAGATCTGAGTGATTTGTATAGTGCATTAAAACTCCTTTTCAGTTCAACTTCTGCCACAGACAACACACTGGACTTGGAAAGAATATTTCAAGAAATACTTCCTCTGTATGAAGGGGGTGGTGAAGGACTGTTCTACTCTAATCCCTATGGAAAAGAAAATCAAGATGTTCTGACTATGGCTGCAGTGATTTGGAATGAGATAATTTTAAACAGGACTCATTTTAATGCAGAGAATGCATGGGAGGTTGTCAAAATGCTTGCACTCGATGCAATCTCGCTCGAAGAAGTTGAAAATTATCTCAGCACAAATGAAAAAGTGTCATCATTATTTTCTGACTTCTTGTTGACCCCTGAAATTTCTGAAAATTTTGCAGAACACCTTCTGTCCCTTGAGAAACTTCTTGGCGCCATGGCAAAGGTGAATACCAGTGATCATTATCTGCTGATCTCTTCTTTGTCTAAGCTAATGGAGAAGCTCCTTCCTGGAGGGCAGGAAAATGAACTTGATGCTTTCTGGCACATTGCTGAAGGTCTCCAGTCCTTGAACTGGAGTAATACAGACAGTCTCACTGCCCAGTTACTTCTAGACATGCTGCAAAATCTGCTAAATACACTGGAAAATTACTCCAGTCTTCCTTTCAGTGAGGAACTGAGGCAGCTGCTAAACTTTGCTTCCTCCATCTTTGAGCTGTACGATGAAGAAGACTCCAGGGGAAACAACATCTCCATGTACTTGCAGGCCATGCAGAGAGGTATCTTAACTTTGAAAGGCTTGCAGAAGAGGTATAACATCAGGGAGCTTGAATCCCTCAGCCTGTTACTTGATTCTTACAGTAACTATACCCAGAGACTGATGGAAATGTGGGGAGCAGGAATGAAAGTTCTTCATGACACCAACTTAAACAAAACATTGGAGGAGAAAATGGACACCGTCTATAATTTCTCACGTTTGCTGCTGCAGGAGTTCAGCCAGTCTCCCTCACAGCACAATTCCTCACTACAGGCAAAAGTTTGGGAGTTCTTGCGATCAGCCTTGGATCCTTTCCTTGAGCCCAGCAGCAATGGCCATAGGACACTCCAGAACTGCTCCTTTGAGGATCTGCTTGACATAGGCCTTGAGGTGCTGTTTGAAAATGCCACTCTAAGAGAGTCCTCAGCCAGGAGCCCCTGCAAGCCCCTCCTGGATTCCTTGGGCATGGAGGGTGGGACAGGCAGCAATAAGACCTTTCCCAGGCTGTTCCAGGTGGCCATAAGCAACCTGCAGCTGTCCCCAGAGTTTGCTGCTGCCTACAACAACAGCAGGGAGAGCTTTGCCAAGGAGCTGTCGTGCCTCAACCGAGCTCTACGTTTGTCGCTGAGTTTCCTGTCCAAGTTAAACCTTGTCTCTGGGCTGGGAAACTCGTGGCTGCAGGAGAAGGTGAGAGCTCTGAGTGCAGCCACGGAGGGGCTGGTGCAGGGTGATGCCTCGTGCCCCATCCCAGCCCAGGATGTGGGTGATGTGTCCCCATCCCAGCTTGTGAACGTGCTCCTTCCTGCCCTGCTGAATGAAACAGTGCTGAGCTCCCTGAATTCCTCTGGCAGTGCCACAGGCTGGAATAACCTGACCACGCTCTTCAGTGTGGCACAGGATGAGCTCCACAACCTGCTGCAGAGGCTCCAGCAGAGCCTCACCATAGGCAGCTACTACACAAGTGTCTGGGGTGTGTTTGACAGCTTCCTCAGCACCAACAGGAACCCAGCTGCAGGAGCTCCCCTTGCAAGGCTGTTGGAAGCAGTGGCAAATGACTCTGCCAGTGACCTGTCAGCTCTAGAAATCACAGAAGCCACCCTCTACATTCTCAACGGGCTGAACATCCCTGGCCTGCTAAATGAATTCAATATAAGTTCCAGCTCAGCTTCTCTCTCCAACAAAACCAGTTTTGACACTGTGATTGATATTGTGGCTCATCACTTCACTGTCGTGGCAGAAACCCTTTACAACAAGACCCTGCCTTGGACTCTGAGTGACCACACTCTGTCCCCAACCAGCTTGATCACACAGTGAGTTTGGGCTTTGGGTATTGTAATTCCATGCATGGGTTGTGACCACCATTCTCATTGCAGCATGAGAAGTATGGAATTTTCTTCCAGTGGAACAACCTAAGCCTGCAATCACTGTAATTTAGGACACAATGTATAATGTGGGTTAAATTGAAGCAGATGAAACTTCTCCTTGAACTGAAAGTACAGCTGAAAGTCAGACTTACAAAAAATTTCGTGTGTTGGCACATGTATCTGCACAGGAACAGAGTCCTGAAGGAGTCTCACCACCAGTGGTAGGCTCTTGGGAAAACCTTCCTTTTGTGGGATGACTCTCTAATTTTTGATCCTCAGTCTCCCTTAGGTGTGCCTTTCCATCTGTGTAATGCATCCATCACATAGATGTGAACTTTTCAAGTGTGTTTTCTTATTTTGAGAGTGAATGACAGCTTTGGGAAATAACAGCAGAAAGAATTGATGGAATAAAACTGGGGGGGTACCCACTTAGGAGAGATGGCTTTCATCTGGAATTCTTATTTACTCTGCTGAGGAGCAGCATCCACAGATGACAGGTCGCTCACTAATACATACCTTGTTTTTGAAAGAGAAGCTGATTTAAATTCCTATCTTATTTTTCAGATTTCTGTTTTTAGAATTTCAAAACACCATCTTGCAGGTGACAGCGAACAACAGCTATAACCCTTACCTGATGTGTTTAATAAATTCTGCAGAAGCTGAGGATGGGGAATTGACAGGTGATCATGATTTCATTAATGCTCAGGGGCCTCAGCTGCAATGTGTTTTGTCTAATGGTGGGAAGGAATGGTGCTGCATGGTTTTATCTGCTGGCAATTAACTGGAGCTGTGAGACCTGGGGAAGCCAGACTGGGATTTTATTTATGTCACATTGGGATTGTGAGTTTCCATCCCAGTCTCTCCAGAAGGTACATCTCTTCTTCTCAGTGTGATGACAGGTTGCTGACACTCAGACAAAGCAATCTTACAAATAGAAACCTCTTTCCCTTCACAGCTTTATGTAGCTGTAATATGACAGCAGTTATTTCTGAGAGCTAACATGGTGTTTCACATAGATACTCATCTTGTGTGCTTATTGTAACACCCAAGAGGTTTCACCTGTGTACTTATTACCAGGATGGGCTGGATTTCACTAGGAACAGAGCACCTACTTGAACTCAATCCCTTATAACCCAGATTACAATTTAGGCCTTTCTCTGTGATTTCAGAGGTCCTCAGCCATGGGAGTTTGGTGGAAAATAGCAGTGCTTAGTTGGCCTCAGAATAAAAGTGCTGATATTCCCATCTGTGAAGTTTCTGGCATTTTTGTCTGGAGTAACTATTGTTTTTTTCCCCTGCACAGAAAACATCACACTGCTTTTGAAGCGAATTCATCTGAAAAAGAACTCTTTTATGCAAAATAATACCTCTGAGAAACATTCATCCATACCAGAGCTCCTGAAGCTAAAAGTGAGTCTGCTTAAAATGCTGACTTGAAGGACATCCTGCAGTGATACATGAATGTGCAATGGTGGTTTTGAAAAACAGAATATGGAAAAAAGTTTTCTTAAGAGAACAGCTGATAAAAACTAGGACTAAAACTCTGTGTTCTGCATGCTGCCTATATTTGAAGGTCAACTGTAAACTGGGTTGAGGAAGTTGTTTTTTTATCTGTCCCTACCAAGTGTACACCCATTTTTCAGAGAAGGTAGAGGTGTTCCTGTCCTCCCATGTGCTGGATAGGATGGCTCTGTTTTCCACCAGCTTTCCCAGGAGGATGAGCACTGCAGAGATGGCCAGTGGCAGCATATTCCTCAGTGCACCACTAGTTTTAAAAGTCAGTATATTGAGACTTCCTGAAGCACCTTGCAGAGCTGCAATCATTCTAGGATGCCTCAGCTTCACTTGAGGAGGAGGTAGGGCGGAGTTCTGAAAGGCACAGATAGGGATTAGATACCTCTGCCCTGCTGAAAATCCATGGAATTGTGCACTCCTAATTGGCAGTTAGCAGCATGACTAACTGGGTTACTGCATGAGGAGCTGTACCAACAGCAGTGTGGCTGGAGTCAAGTCCCCACATGCTCCTCTGGCCCCAGATGTCACACAACACCAGAATGGCTTCTGAGATGAAGCACCAGCATTGATGCATGGAGTTCCCTCGCCAGCTTTGGGTTTGGCAGTGCCTCATTTGAATAAAATGCTTCTTCACGACTGCACTAATAGCATGCATGCACTTCAGTCTATTACTCCATATGAGAAACAGCATTTAAAAGTCCTTTTAAAAAAATACAGCAGTGTGCAATGTTGTTGCTGTGTAATATATCTGTAACAATAATATGATGAGCTTCAGTGTGACAGGTACTTAAGGGCATAAAGCTGGAAATAATTCTTCCCATAAGAGCCTGATAATGTAAATAATGATGTCAGACAAGAGGGAAGCCCATAATAGCAAAGGACTATAATTTTACACGGGTTGGCAGATGAGGAAGCTCTGACTTGTGGCCAAGTCCCTTTCCTGTGCTGCGGTAGATGACCAGGTGGTATCTGAAAGGCTAAACCTGTTGTGCCAGCTAGATTTATTTGGTCTCTGAGAAGATTAATTAGTAAACAGGTAAGTCCAATGGAGTACTGCTGTCTTAAGTGTGTTGGCCAGGGGAAATGACATGTTAAGGTCTGCAAGGTTTCTTAGATCCAGCCAGGTCTGCCAGAAGCTCACACAATGATTGTCACAAGCTGTTCTATTGGAGACCTTTTGAATGAACTAAATATATATATATATATTTCAAAATCCTAGTCCTGAGGAGAGACAGAAAGGGACAGCTAGACTCTTTAAAGCTTGCCTTTTATAATTCTGTCATCTAACTGGTGTTTGTGCATTTTTCTTCCTTTTTTTCAAAATGTCCTTTGAAGATCTCTCGCCTCCGGGATCTGACAGCACTTCTGTGTGACTATGAGAGCTTTCAGTCCATCCAGCAGCTCTGCCACCTCCCTGAGGCTCCCTTTGGGGAGCTGTGTGAGCAGGGCCAGTCTCAGGAGCAGCTCCTTCGTGCTGCTGAGCTGAGCAGCCAGCTGGTGACCGGTGTGCTGAGTCACAGGAGGATCTCCCAGGAGCTCCAGAATGTCCTCATTGGGGATGCCACAGACATCCAGGCACAGATCAAGTGGTGAGGCTCTCTCTCTCTCTGAGCTAGACTGTTTTAGTATTCTGTTTATGAAATGACTTCTTGCCTTCTCTTTATATTCTCAGTTTTGTTTGTTGTTTTGTTTTTCCAATTCAGGCTTCAAGAAAACGTACCAGAAATTGCATTCTTTCAAGAGATTCCTCAGTATGTGGCTACTTTGAATTCCATGTTGAACGTCACTGAGAGTTTAACAGACTCCAGCAAGCAAGGTACTCTTCTGTATTTTTTACTGCACTGTATTTTCTTTACAGTGTTGGTAAACATCACCACTGTTACCACACTTGCTGCTGGAAATCCCAGAACTGCCCAGCTGCCAGGAAGAACTGGTATTAAAGAACTAACCATACACCATGACCTTGGGATCCTTTATCTGGGGTACTTCTAGAGCCTGCTCAAGACCACACTTTGCTTTCTTTACAAAGAAAGCACCAAGTCTTTCCATCTAAGCAAATTTTGCTGTCCTGAGATGTGATAACTTCAGCCCACAAACCAGACTGTAAAATGTAGGAAGTAATGACTGTATGTCCCAAGGTTTTTTTATTTTTTTCATATCAGCAGTGAGGTACCACACTCCCATACTCCACATAAAGTCTTCTCCATGTGCTTGAGATTTGCTGTGTGTCTGAAGAAAGCTGTAATACCAATTGTTCTTTGACTGTTCATTCCAGAGAAGTTAAGAGATGTGTTTAAAAATGTGGACCAGCTCAAAGAGGACCTCAGAAACACAACAGGAATGTCCACAGCCAGCATTGATGCTCTTCTGGAAGCATCTTTCCCAGAAAACAGCAGTCAGGTAAGTTTGCTGTTATCCTTTAGTGAGGTCTTGTTGCTTTCTACTGCTCAGACCATTGAAACTTATAATTTGTTAGTGAATGCAGCTGAGCAGGTCAGTGGGTGTGTGACAGCACAGATGACCCCACAGAGACAGACAGAGGATAGCAGAGCATGTTATGGGCTGGGATAGCCACCAGAAATGCAGCAGGAGCGTCACTGTTGTCAGCCCAGCCACTGGAGACTGGGAGCCACGTGGTCCCTTGGGCTGTCACCAGGAGCTGGGCAGCAGCCAGGCACTGCCTGGAGAGGGATGGCTCTGATCTGGAGCAGGGCACAACTCTCTGGGACACACTAATGGGGACTGAGCAGGGTCTTCAGTCAGTCCTGGTCACTGAGAAGTTGTCCCAGTCCAGGTGGAAAAGTACATTTATAACCACAACGTGTGAGAGCACTCAGGGTCCAAAAATACCCTCCCAGAATGAGAGATGAGCTTCCCTTCCTCAGCCTCCTGCTCCTGCAAGCAGAGCTCCAGATGCTTTTCCCCTTCCCAGCCATCTTGTCTGGACTGGGCCCCAAAGAGTGTGCTCTCTTCCAAACTTCACATGCATCAGTCAATGAGAAATTGAAGCCACAAAAGCTTTTACTACTGTGCAAGCTGGGTAGTAAAACACAGTCCTTAGGATTTGTCCCTGGGAGCAGGAGGAATGGGCAGGCATTTTCTGGTTCTTAGGTGGTTGAAATATGGCTCTGTAGAAAGAACAACAGGCAGGCAAGATTAACTCAGGCATGGTGGAGTGTGCAGTGCACCCCTAACAATTCTCCTTTTCCTTTGTGCTCACCCAGCTCCTCTCTCAGGTGCTGCAGCTGGAGTCCTGCAGTGCCCATGCCACTGACCCACAGCTGCAAGTGGTGCTGCAGGAGTGGTGCAGCCTCCCTGTGCCAGAGAGGACTCGCAGGACCTACCTCCTTGGGGTCACCCTGCTCAGACACTTGGACATTTACAATTTCTTATACAAGGTTAGTGCTGGATTTTTGGAGTGCTTTCTGCACGCCCTGGCTGAAAGGTTATAAAATATCATTGCAGTGGCCAGAAGCTACACTGGTTTACACAAGCTAAAGATCTGGCTTTGCTCATGCAGCAAGTTTTATTGCATATCCATGCTGTGACAGAGTGGATATAAATGAGAATCCCAGCTGGTGTAAAGCAGCAAACCTCATTTAAAGGCACTGGACCTACTCTAAATGCCTCCCTATCTGCTAGTATCCTTTATGTGCTGTCACAACCTCTTGA
The DNA here is from genome assembly GCF_023055355.1 of Agelaius tricolor. Classification (NCBI taxonomy): domain Eukaryota; kingdom Metazoa; phylum Chordata; class Aves; order Passeriformes; family Icteridae; genus Agelaius; species Agelaius tricolor. Next base: position 768,030 of record NW_027269270.1, read on the forward strand.
ACGCTCCCAGCTGACCCAAAAATGAGCTAAATTTTTTGATTCCTTGAAAAGGGAAGCCCTGGAAAAAGTCTTGTAAAATATCTTTTCCCTTTCTGTTTGGAACTACAAAGTTATTAAATGGTTCAAATTTCTCCTACCCCAGCTATAGAAACAGCATCTAAGAAAACATTTGCAAAGAATTGAATAGTGAGCATGTATTTAAAAATACAGGAGTGATCCTGGGCAAAAAAAAGTTGTTAAGTGACAACGCCAATGAATTTGGGCTCAGGTCAAAAGTCACTCGTAGTGTTTGACACGTGTACTGTGTGAAATGAGAGATCTGATCATATCCCAGCCAGTACATGACACATGTTTCCCAACTGTAGGTGTTTGGAAACACACTGTTAGATTATGTAATGTTCAGGTGAATGGTTTGCAAAAGTGCTTGGGGATTTAGGAATACTAATCCCATTCATTTCCCATGGGACACCCACTCTGTAAAGCCTCCTTGCAGTTTTGAAAATCCCACAGTGCTCATGTTTGAGTTAACACAATACGGGCGTGTGCATGCCTGTGCACGCAGATTCCTGCTCATCATAATTGGTTTCCTTCCTGCCTCTTGCAGATGTTTTTCCCCAAGGAACTTCAGAGACCCATGGACAAGATGTTAGGCCTTCTGACAAAAATGAAATATTTCAGACACCAGGTTGAATCTGGCATTGATCCATTGCTACAAGCTATTCATTCCCTGAAAAAGCTCCGACAGTCCAGGAAAATGCCACTGACTAAGGTATGTGTAGTCTGCATGTGCTTTTGAGGCAAAATACCACTGAAATGGTTTCCACAGTAACTTCCTACCCTAGAAGCCACAGGTGCATTAAACCATAGATTCTGTTCAAAGCAACACTGTTCTGAGGAAAAGCTCTATCAAACTTATCTCTGGAAGTGCTCAAGGCCAGGCTGGATGGGGCTTCTGGCAGGTGTCCCTGCCCATGGCAGGAGGTTGGAATGAGATGAGCTTTGTGCTCTCTTCCAACCCAATCCATTCTGTGAGTCTCCATTGCCTTCCTGGGGGAATTTTGATTTGGAGCAGTGGGACCATCAAGTGCTCATGAGTGGGGAGGAACACTTGGAGCAAGAATGTCTTAAAGGAGAGAAGGTTTCCAGCAAAATACTGGAAGGATCAGCTGGTGAAAACAGCTGGAGGACTGCCCACTAAAGGCAAACCCACCAAAGTCAGCAGCAAAATCTGCCTTAGCTTTAGTGTGCATTAGATCACACCCAAAGCCTCAGACTGCCCAAAACATTCAGTACAGACCCATTACTGCTCTGACAGCTGCAGTAACTCCAGGGTGCTCTGCCTTCATCCAGTACAGTGCCCAATCCATCTCTGATCCGTAGTCCAGGAGAGCACAAGTGACAGGAATTGTTCCTGGTCATCATTCTGCCTGCACATTGCAGAGCCACGTGCAGCCATGGGCTGGATGGGCACAGTGATGTGCACATCCATGTGACAAATGTGTGTTGTAACCCAGGTGTGTGAATGTCACCAGGCACACATTATAGGGGATTTCTCTGCACACATTGTAGGCACTTCCCACATTGGCTGACATACCTGGAAATGAATGTGCCACATCTGTCATAACAAAAAAATGGATGATTTCCATGGGAAGTTCCTATTTTTGTAATTGCAAACCTCTCATAAGAGAGCAGTATAAAAATGTTCAGTCCTTTCCTTCTCATTCTGTTATTTCTCTCCAAGTGGGGTGCTTTGAGTGTGCAGGATTTATTTGTGTTTTGTCTTTTCTGCAGGCGTTATTTAAACCAAACAACTCTGGGATAACACATGGCACTTTTAAATCCATGTCAAAAGTCCTCTGCAACCAGGAGATCACACCCCTGTTTTTTGAGTCTTTGCTTCCAGACTTTGGAGACCCTGTAAGCAACAGTTCTCATGCAGAGGATGTCTATGTCCAAAAGCTGATGAGGAAATATGGGATTCCTCAGGATTCCAGTAAGTCTGGCTTTTCCCTAGGGCACAAACATTTCAAAGCTGAACTCTGCTATTTCCAGACAGATCTAGTGCTGAGCTATTCTCCATATGTCTCTGAGGGCTGTAAGTGCTCATTATTTATGGTAGCTGAAGATCTGCACTGCCCTAATTATTGGTGGTTTATTGCCATAAATGTTCAAAGGGAAAACTGCCTGTGCAGCAGAGCAGTGCTTGACACTGCACTGTCTCCCATTTGTTGATGATCTGGTCCTAGGGCTCGACAGGTCACTGCTTTTTCTTGATGTGTAGTTTTTCTGACTGTACTGACATTATTAGCTCCTCTGAGTTCACAAAACTCCATTTAACCTTCAAGCAGATAATGTTGGCTCCAACAGAGAGACTCTTGTTGTCTTGAGTTCAGCAACAGGAGATCTTGGGGGTGGATTGCTTTTGTCAAGATGCATTAGATCACTCAGTGAAGAGGGCCCTGAAGTCATTCACTGGCCACAGCAACAAACTGGGCAGATGGGAGAAAAAACACACTGGCAGCTTTCTTGTGTCTGGTCTGTTTGTTCTCTGTGCAATTTGTTTGCTTTTCTCCCCTTGCAGCCCCCTTTTGCTTATCCTTTTACCTGGACCTGGTCAAGACCCCCACCGGAGCTTTGATTTGGTCTTTCTTAAAACCAATGGTGCTTGGGAAGATCCTTTTCACCCCAGATACCCCAGAAACTCGAGCAATCATGGGAAAGGTATGGCTCTGCTCCAGGACATCAGGATACACCCACTGCACAGGGCTGTAATTTATCTAGCACAGGCTTGTTTCCCTGGGAAGCAGAAGGCTTCTTTCTCACTGTTTGGAGTATTCATCAAATTATCTTTTCCTACTTGCCTTGCTGGCCATATGAGTCATCTTTTGTCTTTGGTTGAATCTTCCTTCCAGAAGCTGCTGTTGGTCTAATATTTATAGGACAATTGTTTAAGGCCTTCAGCTTATCAAGTTTCACCCCCATATTTTCAGCCAGTAAGGAGAGATGTGTCTCCCAGGACAAATGCTGTAACCAGTGCTTGTTCAGAGGCAGAAGGAAAGCAGATATTCAAGACATGCTCTAAATATAATATTTTTAAGTACTTGCATAAATACAGTGTGTTAAGGGGTATTTTGCCAAACAATGAGAGGATGCTAGGAAAAATCCTAAGGAAAACAAATTTGGTCTCAGCTGTTTTATTGTTTTATTTAGTGGTTAAAATCTGTAAGGTAATGAATAAAGTAATCCTTTTATGCTGTGGGCTTCTTTTGTAGTCAAATGCAACCCTGGAGCAGATGGCTGAGTTAGCCCTGAAGTCCCAGGAGTGGCTGGACCAGTCTCCTGTCATCCTGAATTCACTGACTAAGTTAAACCAGACAGTTCCAATGATCAAGGTATGACTTCCTACCTCCCCTCTGCCTCTTGCCAGGAGGGACCTGAGAGGATGAATTTGTCCACTGAAGTAAACTGGGGTTCCAGGGACATCTTAGGTCAGCTGGGGAGACCCCTCTCAGGGTGTTCTGGACTTCACAGTCTCTGCCTGTTCCTTAACAGAGATGCTCCTGACTCTCCTTTCCCTGCAAATTCTCTTTCTCAAATGAACTGTTTGTAATATGCTCCCTGACCCTGGCTGTGCTGGGGCCTGCTGGAGGGCTAAGATGAGCAGGGAATACTCTTCAGTTTGTAAATTAACTTTCTGCTTGATGGACTGATCCAGCCAGCCAAGACCAGGCAAGAAATGAATTTTTCAGAAAATGAAACAGTATCTATAATAAGCATGTGGTTCTGGGTACACACATAAGAGCTAGAAGATGTTTTGTACCTCAGTGAATGTAAATAAAATTTCTTTTTCCCCCTCCTAAGAAGCCTAGCCTTGCTTGGATACAGAAAGCAGTAGACTGTAATGTTACACACACTTGTTTCCCATTCTCTGTAGTAAAAATTGTCTCCTTTTCTTACAAAAATGAGATCCCTGGAAGCCAAAAGCATTAGCAGTTAATTTTAGGGGTTGGAATTCATTCTAATTTCCATGGCACCAAGAGAAAATCCAGAGTGGAATATGCAAAAGTGAAGTGAAATGTTCTCTGCTGATTGCAGTCATTGGTGGAATATTGAAATATTCAGCCAAACAAAAACCTGTGCTGATCTCCAAGTAAAGTTTTGGTTGCCTATGCATTGTGCACTGGCTGTGTTCACAGGACTTAAAACAGACACAAGGGAAATTTACTTCTAGAATGACTAAAATCATCCATTATTTTTTTTTATGGGACTCTAGTGCCTGGTGGAGACTCGGTGGGCATCTTTTCTTGACTCAAAGAAGCACTGACTTGGATTTAGGGAGCTTTCTATGCCATTCCCATTGCTGGCATTTCCCCATCGTGATGCAGAGTGAAGGGAGTAGGGAGGGGGCAGTGCAAATACCCAGTGAAGGCAGCTGCTCTGTGGTAGTTTGGAATTACACAGTGAGTGAGCTCAAGAAGCTTCTGGTCAAACTGATGCTTTGTCTTTGTCTGCTTGTTGATAGAACGCCCTGCAGAATCCCTTTGTGCAGGTTTTTATCAAGCTGATGGTGGATTTGGACGCAGCTGAGCTCCTGAGTCAGATAAATGAGCTGGGTAAGTGTGTCCATGATGTGCTGCCCTCTTCCTTACTTGTACTTTAGGTCTGGGAGCTCCAGGTTCAGCCAGCTGCAGCCATCCCATAGTCTGCTCTTCTCTGGCCCGTGTTGGAAGCTCCAGGGCAAGGCAATCCCAGCTGTGATGCAGAAATTTTCTAGGGAAAAGGCTCTTGGAGAGCAAAGTGCTGGTGTGGAGAGGTGTTTCTCCTGGGTGTTCGGGGGTGCAGGGACGGGAGCTTTGCCGCTGCGTGTGGCCACTGGAGGACACTGTTTAGCCGTAATTATGGCTTCAAATGAGCTACCTGGGACTGGGCTGGAAAATGTCGTGGAGAGCTCCCTTGCATCGCAGCGAGGTTCAGATCAGAACTTCTCCAGAGCAGAAGAGCCAGGGATCAGATAAATGTACCCAGGCTGATGGAGCCAGAGGCATCAATGCAGGAGATGCTCTGCTGCAGTTTGGTGGGTCTGCAATGCCCTCCAAGGTGACATTTGGTGCTGTGCACTGTGAGAATCACCAGTAACAGTGGTGGTGGTACATCCCCTGTGAGTGCACAGCATGGGGATCACAGTCCCTTCCTGCCAGCCTTGCTGTCCCTACCTGCTTTGACAGTGAGTGGCCAGGCATGTCACCATAAATCTGAACTTGCCAGCAAACCCAGCAGCAGCCAAGAGTGATTATGCTCTGTTGGAGTCATTTACATGCAGTTGGTGATGACCCCTGTGTTATTCATGAGCAACAACTCCTGCCTTAACTCCCCATAAAGCCACGGAGCCTGCAGCAGCTGTTCCATATTAGTTACCTTGCATTATGCAGCCACCTTTGAAACCTGCCAGCAAACAGCAGCATCTTTATTAACTGCAGCATCAGGTTCAGTCCACACATCAGCACAGCACTCACAGCTCTGCCTTGATGTGCCTGGATAAAGCATGTCCTCCCCTGAGACACAGCAGCTCAAAAGGAGAGTTGATTACCTCCTAAACCAGAGGGTGTGGAAGGACTGGGGAGCACCACGTGCATGTCTAAAGCCCCAGCAGGTCAGTGGGGACTTCTGATTTGGGATGGCTGTCACATCCCATTGCTGGCATCCTCCCAAAGGCAAGCTCACGAGCATATTACAAATGATTAACATAAAAACTGGGTCAACAGCATGCCTCCATTGCATTGCTGAGTGCAGAAATGTATTTCACACTGCATATTTAGCAGGATGGGTTCTGGTTTGTTTTCTTTCCTCCTTTCTGGTGTCATCACAGCGTGAAGGAGTGGAAAGGTGGAGTGGGGTTTTTGCTGGGTGTAGTGATGCTGGAGGGATTGTTTGTGGGGTTTTTTCCTAGATGATATCCGGCTGGAGCTGCAGAACAACGCTGATGTTGTTGAGCAGCTGAACACTTTGGCTGTCCTGGCTGTGAACGTCTCCTCCTGCGTCTCCTTCAACCGCATCCGGCCAGTGCAGAACTTGGACGAGCTAGAAGCGGTGGCTAAGGAGCTCTTCCTGAAGAACGAGCTGTTTGCAAGTATGTGACAGTCCCAAATCCCCCTGACAGTTAAATTCTGCCTGACAGAGTGTAGGAATGCAGCATAAAATATTTGGCTTTTCACCAGCAACTGTTGTGGTCACAGCTCCCACCACGCTGCAGTTGATTTGGAGCAAGTGCGTGTGGGACCTGCACATTGAGACCTCCCTTTCACACCTCCTCTTCCCTTACACCTCCCCTGTATCTGGTCAGCTGGTGATTTCTCTTGGTTAATTCTCAATTTGAATAAAATCCCACTGCTCCAAGGTGATCTTTGTGCAGCCATTTCCTTTCAAGCTGCTCTGGGAAAAGGTGCTTTTAATTAAGAAATGTATCACAGAATCATTCAGGTTGGAAAAGACCTTTAAGATCCTCAAGTCCAAATATGAGACAATTCAATTTATTAGAAGATCATAGATCACTTGAGGTATTCCAGCCAAGCACCACAATGGTGTACTGGGTCTTCTAAGTCACACTTTTCACATTTGTGGGATTGGATTGTGGGATCAGACTGCAGAGAGGGGTGGAGGGAGCAGGAAATAGGAACTTATATTTGTATCATTAATGCATCTTAATATTTAAAGATTAGATCCACTCATAAATCCTGTGACCTGTTTGGTTTGATACTTCATAATTGAGGGGTAGATAGAAACTTCTGCTTCTCTTGGAACTTCAAACCCTGGTAATATTTGTCTTTTCCCATAGTAGCAGTTTTCTTCTCTGTTTATCCTCATTTCTATCACATGTTTTATATATGGAATAATCAGGAAAAATGTTCTGGCTAGAAAAATTTCTGTGAAGAAGCCTGGTAAAAATGAGGAGCTCCTACATATCTCTGTGTGCTGTCAACTCCAAAGGAAATCCTTTTCCCTTTCTTTTCCCAGGTATCATTTTCAAGCTGCCTTCAAGGCCTGGCCACTCAGTTGCTGGGGGCCTGTCCCTCCCTCCTGTGCTCAACTACACCATCAGGATGAGCAGCAGGATCACCCAAACCACCAACAGGATCCGCGAGCGCATCTGGACCGTGGGCCCACACAACTCCACCTCCCAGAGCCAGATTTACAGCAGGGCCTTCATCTACATCCAGGACAGCATTGAAAGGGCCATCATTGAACTGCAGACTGGCAAGAAACCAGAGGAAATAGCTGTTCAGGTCCAGGCCATGCCCTACCCCTGCTACAACAAGGATATGTAAGTTTGGGTGGCTTTTGCCTTCGTATTTTGTGTCAACTCATCTTGTGTGAGTTCACCATTCCTTAATACCATACTCACATGGCATAAAAATAATTTATTTCTGTTCAGTTGGGTTTTTTTCTCAAGAAAATTCCCAAAAGAGGGAATTTTTGACTCTAAGATGGTCTGTTTAGTTTGCCTAATCTTTAGTTTTTGGTGCTCTTTTTATACCTGGATTGTGGTGGTAACTGTAGGTTTTCCAGCAGGTAAAACTCCCTGTCCCTGTTTTATTACACATAGTAGGATTGAGAGTTGGCAGAACTTGGTTAAACATGAGTCTTGGCTTGTTCTGCAGGTGTTCACATGCAGACAATGCAGCAGAACTTAGAAAATAGATTTTTTGGGGGGGGGAAAAAAGGGTGCCTAGGTTTATGAGCTTTACAGTGGCCAAACTGAGTGGAAAACCCACAGGGAAGGGATTTCAGTGTCCATCAGGGATCACTGGAGGATGTTCAGCAGAAGTATTGATAGATGTGAGGATCTCTGTGCCCTGACTGAGGGTCTCCCTTGGAGCAAAGGGATAGGCTGGACCTAGGAGCTTTTCCTACTGAAAAACCTCCTTGCCAACTGCGTGAGCCAGAAGATTTTTTGGGAGCTATAAAATATCATTTAGGAGCCACAGCAGAGCTGTTTATCTCCTGTGTCAGCTGGCACTGAAGAGAGCTGGGCACCTATAACCCCTTCTCAGGACATGTGAGGTGCCCAGGAAGCAGGAAGGAAGCATCCAAACCCAACTCTGCAGCAAATCCTGGGTTATTGCTGAGAGAGAGTTTTGTGCAGGTGATTAACTTCCTGCTGGAAGCACTGACTCCAGTGTTCTCTGCTCCTTTTTGTTCTTGGCCTGCTGGGAAAACCACTTGCCTTTGGGCTTCCCTCTCCCCAGCCCAGGTTCAGAGGGATGTGTTTGCTCAATTATTAAAATACCTCAAGGCTTTGGATTTGCATCCAGCAGAAGTCATCACAAAATGCCTGCTTATTGATTGTTATTGCACAGTTATCATCCTGGAGAGAAAAGGGGGGAGAATATGAATTATATATATATATATATATATATATATATAATGCATATATATGTGTATATATATATATATATATATACACACACATATGCACACACCAGTACACAAGAGGTGTTGTGCTATGCTGAATTTTTAGGAGAGCCTTTCCTGGTTCTTTATAAATAAGGCTTCATTTGCATGGAAGCATTTCTTAAAATGCTGGTTTATAGGAAATTTTCAGCTTTACAGGTAAAAAAAAGTTTGAAAACAAATGTAATGTTCATTTCTCACTGTTATTGTACATTTTTCCAGGAGTAACACTGGTTGTGGGTTTCAAACCAGGTTTAGAAATTAAGGAGGAAAACATAAGCTCTGCAGGTACAATGAAGGGGATCCCCTGCTATAAAAACTTGCTTTCCATGGCAAAAGGAGAAATTTATTTTTGGCCATTGTATTTGGGGATTTTTTTCCTTCACACATTTGGCACTGGAAGAAGGTTTTAACTAAAATGAGGAGCCAAGAAATGTGCCATGGGTCTGCCAGTCCTGTGGGATGGTAGCACAGGCAACCTATAGGAAAGCACCCACATCCAGACTCCAACACCAGGAAATATGGCCTGATCCTGGAATTTGGCCATTATATCTGGGAACAGAGCTGGGAATTATGTGATGTTTCCAGATGGAATGCAGCCCATCAGAGAGCCAGGAGATGCCACTGCCCACGGTGCTTCCTGCTCCTGCCAGTGGTGCTGCTGAGCAAGGAAATCCCTCTGCAACATTAAAAAAAAAATATTCTGAGCAGTCAGAAGTTTGATGAATAGAAAATCTAATGCAATGGCAAAGGAGTCTTTTTTTGGGTAATTATTAATTTTACTCCACATTTTGAAATATAAGCATGTCTTTTCCTGTGCCAGAGTATTGTTCTGAAAAATATATTCTTGTATAAAGCCTTAATCCCCAGAACATTTTGTATTCAGCTAAAGCTTGCTTTTTGCCTTTTACAGGTTCTTAACCAGCGTGACCTACTCTCTTCCATTTGCTCTGATGGCTGCCTGGGTGCTGTTTATAGCTGATTTTGTTAAAACACTTGTTCAGGAGAAAGATCTGAGGCTTTATGAGGTATGGGGAAACTTTCTGGGGCATGCAGAATTACAAACAGATTTTCCTTATTCGCAGTTAGTGTGTCTGATGTTCAATATTAAATGGAGCAAAACAAGCATTAAGGAAAATATTCCAGATACCTATTGTTTGACCTGCAGTGTGTGAATTCTGACATTATAACCAAGCTCAAAGCCATGGAAGTGCAGGGTGTTTGCCCTTCAAGTGGAGGGAATATTGCTTTGCAGTGCTGAACACAGGAAACATGGGCACCTCACAAAATTACAGGGTTTCTGAAGATTTAAAGCTCTCTAAAAATTGACTTTGAGTCATACCTACTGGGGACAAAGACATGAAAAGTGACTTATTTCCTATCCTTGAAGTTATTATACTTAATATTTCAGAAGGTGCTACATATTACATCAGCTCCTCTGAAATGAAGTTCTTCATTCAGGTTGCCTGTTGGAAAAGAAATGACATTGAGACATTGGGAATTTAGGAAATTAACTCAGGTTTTCAGTGTGATCACTGTCAACAGAGATGAACAGCAAAGAACTTTTGTCAAACTGAGCTTCAGCAAGCAACAAAAGCCTTGAGCAGATTTGTTTTTTATCCAACACCATGGAAACAAATACTGATTCACCAAAAACACTTCCAAGAAAGGACACTCTGACCTGTGATGAGATGGAAAATGAATGAACCCCGGTGTGTGCTCCCTGGCAGCCCCCTACTCTCATTTAGGCAACCATTTTCACTGTCTCTAAGGACCAGGGCATCACTAATCTTTTTAGCTGTGTAATAATCCACAAGAAAACACCAGCACATGTAGTTTCTTCTGGGTTTATCAATACAAATTTGCAGTTTTATGCAAGGGGAATTAATTATCAGCTAATATAAATTAATATTTTTTCCTTCTGACCATAGTAATTTAGCTGTTATTTTTTTGTCTTGAGGTTCTGTGAGAAAGGTCTGGTTTCAAAGACATTTGAGAGCTTTTAGGCTTAAGCCACTGGATCAATTATTATTTTAAAAAACAACCAAAAGGCTTTAGAAAACTTATAAATCTAAGCCAGAAGCTGCTTTGGAGCTTGTGGGCTAAGACATTTGGTCCTGGCAGGTCATGTCTGGGCTGTTCTTTTCCAGCAGACTGCTTTGCAAACCTTGGGCATTCCTGAAATGGGAGTGCATGGTTTGTCCCTGGAGAGAACAAGCATGGTCTGGTTGCAGGCCCTGTCCAGAAGCTGGAAAAAGAAATAATTCTTCATTTCTCTGAAATGCCACTTGTGGTTGTTATTTTTACCTTCCTCTGTGCAGTACATGAAGATGATGGGTGTCAATGCCAGCAGCCATTTCATCGCCTGGTTCATCGAGTGTGCCATCTTCCTCCTGATTACCGTCACCTTCCTCATTGTTGTTCTGAAAGTGGGGGAGATCCTTCCCAAAACAGACACAGCACTCCTGTTCCTGTACCTGATGGACTACAGCCTGTCCATCATAGCCATGAGCTACTTCATCAGTGTTTTCTTCAACAACACCAACATCGCTGCCTTGGTGGGCAGCCTGGTCTACATCCTCACCTTCTTCCCCTTCATCGTGCTGCTCGTCATCGAGAACCACCTGAGCTTCTCTGTCAAGAGCCTCCTGGTGAGTTCTGCTTCTCCATGTTCCCAGACATTGTGTGGAGGCAGGGACCTCACAACATTCCAGCTCTTACTGTACCTTGTGCCTTTCTGAATTCCATCAGTGGGTGGTGACAGGCACGCTAGGAGAGTTGGCCATGGACCTTTTGAGGGACACCTGGAATTAGCTGTGTCCCCTGACTGAAGGGGGGGGAATTTTAGTGTGTTCCCACCTGCCAGCTGAATCACAGTAGTTTGAGCTATGTATTTTCATTGCAAAGGAAAATGGGCTGCTTTCACCCACTCTGAAAAACTAGGCTGTCTCAGTGAGGGGTTTGGGTAGCAGGGCTGGCTCTGCTCATTGCTGCCTCAGATCATCCTCTGGCTTCCTGTGTCTCAAATTCCTACACATGGGAGTAGATGTAAAGCCTTGTTTCTTACCAAGGGGCAGAGTATGTAGGTGTTAGGTTCCAGAAGCCAGACTCATCACCAAATTCAGGAAATGACATCTATTAATGCAAGTGGTAAAAGAATTAGCCACATGGCTCCATGAGGTTATTCTCAGGCACTGCTGTATTTCAAAAGCCTAAAATAAAGCCCTGTATGAGGGAGGAAGCTGTGTCCAGGGTGTGGAAGCAAAAGAAAGTCAAGCTCCAAGGAGACATTTCAGCCTGTCAGCAGGTAGCACTTCCCATCACAGGCCTGGTCCAGTGCTCCTTGTGACTGTTGGGGGAAAAAACAAACCCAACTCTCATTTTTCTGGCTATTGGAATAACCCAGTGAGGTACCTGATTGCTTGACTGACCTGACTTCTTGTTGAGACTAATTCAAATGTTTCTTGTTTTCAATTTTGTTTATTCCCCAGAGTCTGTTGTCTCCAACTGCCTTCAGTTATGCAAGTCAATACATTGCTCGCTACGAGGCACAGGGCATAGGTGAGTTTGTGGCTGACAAAGCCAGGCTTTGAGCTCTCCTGGGGGTGGTATTTCACTGGCTGGGAGGGGTTCTGATTGTACTTCTCAATTCCTCTCTGCAGGACTGCAGTGGGACAACATGTACAAGTCCCCAATGATTGGAGACAACACTTCCTTTGGCTGGATGTGCTGGCTCATTCTGATAGACTCCTTCATTTACTTCATCCTGGGGTGGTACATAAGGAATGTTTTCCCAGGTAAGGGTGCAAAGCATTCTCTCTTTTGGAGAACAGTGAGCACAGAGCTGGCTGAGGCAGTGAGACAGTGCACACACACTGTCCCAGACCAAAGGGAGCACAACTTTGTGGATGTCTGAGCCTGTTAATGGCACTGACAGAGAGCTCAGCAAGGGAGAATTAGGCTTTCTCAGCCTGTCACTTGGCTAGGTGGGTCTCCTGAAGAAGCTGAAGCCAAGGACACAGGGAGGGTGGGACTGCAGTCTGGTGGGTGAGAGTGGAGCATTTTAGACTGCATTTGTCAGCTGAGTGATTTTGAGCTGTGTTACTTACATCATTCGGTTTCAAAAAGTAATTCCTGCCTTGGGCAAGAGCCAGTACATTTGTCTTTTGCTTTTCTCCCCCACCTAATGAAGCAGTCCACTAGCATATGGAAATCTACCCAGTGGAAAATATAAAGTTCTCCTGTCCTCCAGCTATGGAGTTACTCAGAATAACAAATTAGTGAGTGCTTCCTATTGTGCCAATCAGAAAAAGTCTCTACAAAGTCCAGGTGGTGCATGAACATATCAAGAAATCTCTGTGAAGTTAATTTTTGCTATTTTGAGTGCACCCCAACAGTGGCACTCCCTGAGGAACAGATAGCTGAATGAGACTCCTGTTCCTGCAGGTAGATATGGCATGGCTGCTCCCTGGTACTTCCCACTGCTTCCATCTTACTGGATTGAGTACAACAGCTACCTGCCCTTCTGGAATGAGAAACAAAGATGCCTTCTCTTCTCCAAGCTGATGTTAAGGAAAGAAGTCACCCTCCCCAACAAGATATGTATGTGGATACTAGAAGGGGTAGCAATAATAACTTATATTTTGGGTAAACAAAGCCAAATTTGTAAAGGGGCACCATACTCAGAAAACAGCATTGATTGTTATTTTGAAGCACAGGAAATATTGAAAGCTGGTACTCACATGAATGGAGATCTGGCCGGCCCTTAAATTATATTTGTTCTTTCTGTTTGTTGTGAAGAGTCAAGTTGTGATTTTCACACTCATACTCATGTGTGTTGTAGTTGGGCAGTTATCTTCCATGCCTGTCTCTCTGTAGAAATACACTTTTGTCTGGGCAAGCAAATACAGGTTTCCACGTGGCAAAGGGCACATGTTCTTTGCTTATCTCTTTAAATATTTAGCCTGTAGAATATTGAGATCACATATAAAAGCTTGCTGGTTCCACCTAACTGAAAATAACTCCGTAGTTTTGCTTCATGTCCTCTAATTTTCTGTGCTTGTTTAGTATAAATAAAGTTAGGTGCTCTGAAACACCTAAATCTGAGACCTTTTCAGAAGTGATTAATGCCTGTTGTTAGGAGTTATTAGAAACTTCAGAAATAAAAAGGAAAAATCCCAGAGAGTTCAAAATGATACACATCTGGTGGCATGTTCTCAATGCTCCTGGCTGAAAGGCACCTGCCTCTGCTGTATTTTGGTTTGCTCTGAGATGAGAAAAGTAGCACAACACCTGCTGCACTGCAGTAGCTGTCCCTGACCCTTCTCTTTGTTGTCCAAGGTGCCCCCCACCCTCACGTGGAACCAGAGCCCACCGACCTCCCCTTGGGAGTCTCCCTCCACGGCATAACAAAGGTTTATGGATCCAAAGCTGCAGTGGACAACCTCAGCCTCAACTTCTATGAAGGGAATATCACTTCTCTGCTGGGACACAATGGAGCTGGGAAAACTACAACCATGTGTGTATCCTTTAGAGCAGCTCTTTTTTAGCCTCTGGGGGTGTGGTTGGGTGAGCAAGAGGGCAAGTGGGGCTGTGCGGCAGTGGGAGACTTGAGGAAGGTGCTTCACTAGGCCAAATCCCTCCTGTAGTTTCATCTTGGTCATGGATGACCTCAGGAGTGCCTTCATCTGTTAGAATTCTTTAGGTTCTAAAAGGTCCTTTTCTGCTTAGGAACATGCTTTTTAATCTGCTGAGATACCTGGGATACACAGCACAGCAGCTGTTCAGGTGTTTTGGTCCATGGCCTGGGGTTAGGTTGTTCTGGAACCCATGGGGAGCTCAGGCACACACATCAAAGCTGAAGTGATGCTAGCAAGAAAACTTAATAAAGATACACTTCAGCTGTACAGAGTCACGTGTTGGCTGGGCTGGAATGGCAGGGGATTAATGCATTGGCCTTTCAGCCTTGCTGTTTATAAATTATTATTTGACTTGTTAGATAACAGCACTAAAACAGACCTGTAGAACTTGATTTCTCCGCTGATATATATGTGCATATCTCTGAAAGGACCATGAAGCTGATAAATAGAAGCCTCAGAAGAGCCAAAATCAGTAAGACAGATGTGTGCTTCACCTCAGCTTATTATCAATTCACCTCATATTCTGTTTGCAAAATGTAGCATAGGTGATATGCAGAAAAGTATAAAACCTTCCTGAAACTTAGCAGAGGCTTCAAATCTTGAATAAGGTCACAAATTGCTGCTTTTAAATGATGGTTTAAAGTCCCAGGAGAGAAGAAAAACTCTGTGAAGGTGAAGGGTGGTCTGAGATGCATCTTCTCCCTTTAGTCCCTGCAGGACAGCACCAAAAATGAGCTGTAATGTGCAGATAGTTATTCTGAGCACAGGGAGTTTGACTCAGCTCCTGCTTGGTGGGTGATTATTTGCTTGAAGTAGATGAAAGTGCTGCCACTGTGAGGTGTCTCATTGAGAAGTCCTCTCCCATTTCTCATGAATAATGGCAGTGAAATCAGGTCTGCATGCTCTGCTGGGATTAGTCAGATGAAAAGGTGGTTTTCAGTCTCAGCTGTGGTTACAATATGAGGGCCTGTGGGCACTCCAGGCAAACCTCAGAGAATAAGGAGTAACTGCATTCTGGGAATTCCAGTAATTAAACTGGAAGTCAAGGGCATTCCTGAGTGTGTGGCATATGGGTCTGACCTAGGGAGAGGGAGGCTGCAGCAGGTAAAAGCAGAGGGGAGGAGTGGCCAGGGTGAGCTTGGAGCTTGGCCCTGCAATCCCACAGAGGGGAACAAGGGTGTTAATTTGCCTGTGCTCTGCCAGAGCATGGCACACAGTGGGCAGTGGTGTCTGGCTGGAGGGAGTGGGAGTGGGATACAAGAAAACCTTGGAAGTGGTGACAGCTCCAAAGCCACATGAAAAAAATTACCCATGGCTTCCTCCTTTTTCTAACTTCTCCTTTCTGTTTTTTTTTCCTTCAGATCTATTTTGACTGGGTTGTTCCCTACATCATCAGGCACAATCTTTGTGTATGGCAAAGACATCAGGACTGACCAGGAGGTGATCAGGAAGAACATGGGGGTGTGCATGCAGCACAACGTGCTCTTCAACTACCTCACCACCAAGGAGCACCTGCTGCTCTATGGCTACATCAAAGTCCCTCACTGCAGCAAACAAGAGCTCTACCAAGAAGTGAAGAGGTATAAAAGTAGCAGGGGGTGGGAGAAGGGAGAGAGGACTGTCAAAATAGTTGTGTGGTGGTGCCAGTGCCCCTGCAAAGCTCAAAATCATGGATTGGAGGTCGTGCTGCAGCTCCAGCTTAGGGTTCAAATGGTGCCTTGCTCTGACTAGAGGAATATATTGATACCTGTGCTGTAAGAAAACCATATCTCTTCTCCAGGGGATTTACAGGCTGCTGTGGCAATTATTTGGAGATGAATTTATAGGCCTAAGGGGCTACTCCTTGCTGCTTTACAGTTTGCCCTGGGAAGAGATTTAATCAACCAGTCAGAAAGATGATGTTGGCTTTATTGGTTCTGCAGAGAAATGAAGCAGCCAGAACATCCCAGGGAGTTTGGATCTTGGTGTCTCAGTTGATGGGGTTGAGCCTTTAACCTTGACTTGTCAGATGAAAACTTTGAAAACATCTTCAGAAATGTTTTAAATGAAAATCCCAATGACTGAGCTGCGGGGTGACTCTACAATGTGACCACTCAGCAGAGCAGTCCATACTTGAGCAGGTTTTCATTTCCAGTTACAGTTTTTTCAGGTATTTTCAGATGCCCTGCTTGAAGGACAACTTTTGGGGGTTGTTTTCCCTCTGTTTTGCAGGACTTTGAAGGAGACTGGGCTGTACAGCCATCGTCACAAGCTGGCTGGCACCTTGTCAGGGGGGATGAAGAGGAAGTTATCCATAGCCATTGCTCTCCTGGGGGGATCCAGGGTGGTGATTCTGGATGAACCAACCACGGGCGTGGATCCGTGCTCCCGGAGGAGTATTTGGGAAATCATCTCCAAGAATAAGAAAGGTACTGTGATGAGAGGAGATGTTGCCCTCCAAAGAGGGACAAAGGTGATGTGTGTCACTTTACAAAGATGGTACCGGTGGATTTGAATTGTGGGTTTTGGAGGCCAGAGAGAGAAAAAAATTTGGGAGACTGGAATTTTGCAGTTCTGGAGGGTACATCCTGGTTGGTTTCTGTAAATTCACAGTGTCATTTAAAAAATAACTTCCCCATAGAACACAGCTTATGATACTGTAAAATTTGTCTCTCTTGTTTCCTTTCATCAATTTCACTAATAATTACCCAAAAAATGCAGTTGATTTTCACCTGATACTCCGTGTTCCCTCATCCAGTGAGGCTTTCAGCTGTCTCACTGTTGAGATAAGGGCAGATCTGATCAGAATGTGATAAAATTGCTATTAACATTCATTGTGTTGGTTCAACAATGTGGACTTACTTGCCATGGGCTGATCCAGAGCAAGGGGAAGCTCTGGAACCCCTGCAACTATATTGATGATACCATTGTGTAGGGAAATACAGAAATTTTTGAGGAAGAAAAGAAAATAACCCAAATCCTTCTAAAATCCAGCTTTGCCATAAAACCAGGTGTCCATTCTGTGGTGACTGTGTTTTCCAGGCAGAACCATCATTCTCTCCACACATCACCTGGATGAAGCAGAAGTGCTGAGCGACCGGATCGCCTTCCTAGAGCATGGAGGGCTCAAATGTTGTGGCTCACCTTTCTACCTGAAGGAAACCTTTGGGGATGGCTACCACCTGACCCTCACCAAAAAGAAGGTTTGTGTCTGAGCTGGTCCTAGAGCTCCTGGCAGCTCTGTCTCCAAGGGAGTCATCAGGGCTGGTGGAGGGATGCATGGGCAGGAGCTGAGTGATCTCCATGGCCTTGGGAAAACAGCAATGTCAGTGCTCTGCTTTGGTGAAAAAGAACAGGGTCTCCTTGAAGGTTAAAGGCAAGGGTGCAGAATGTGAGGAGTAAAGCAGATGGAAAGGGCCCATCCATAGTGTCTGGCCTGGAGCAAAGTGTTCTGCTTGCAAGGAGTGGGGAATTCTGCTCTTGCTAGCATTTATTACAGTGCTGTTGGTAGCCCCAGCACACACAGGTACCATGAGAGACCAGCCCCTCTTCCAGACTGCTGGCACTGGAGACAGAGCAAATCAAAAAAGACCCTTGAGCAAGCCCCATTTTTCATGGGAAAAAGAGTGAGTTTGGGCTGGCAGCCACATTCAGCTCTGTTGTACTACAAACTCTAGCACTGCAAAGTAGTGGATTCAGCCCAACCTGGCGACGTTATGGATGGACCAAGATGGGAGACTGTCACACATCCCTTTTTCAAAGGCCAGAAACCCACTTTCATCTGCTTTTGATACTTATCCTGACATGTTGGATAGCTGGACTGAGATCACTGACCAGTTATGCTGTGGGACAGGATTTGGGCTACATCCTGCAGGAGGAAGGTTGACCTTGCAGCCTTCTCAGTGACCCCAGAGTGTTTTCCTCCTTTTTCAGAACATGATAGAGGAATGTGACACCGCAGCAGTGACCTCCTTGATCCAGTCCTATCTCCCAGAGGCTTATCTCAAGGAGGATATTGGTGGAGAGCTGGTGTATGTGCTTCCCCCCTTCAAGTCCACGGTGTCAGGGGCCTACCAGGCCCTTCTCAGAGCCCTGGACACCAGCTTGAATGATCTTCACCTGGGCTGCTACGGGATTTCCAACACAACTGTGGAAGAGGTATGAGCTCAGGAGCTGCTGGATTTGCTGGAATGTCATGGAGATTCATTTCACAGCACTGTGTGGCTCTGCTCTCTGGGCATGTTGGGAATTCCATGAGGGTTTCAGGCAGGAAGGAAGGGGTTACACTGAGGTACACATGAGTGTGTAGGTGCATCTATAAATCTATACATATACTAATGCACTGTCTCACCTGGCTGTGACAGCCTTTTGATGTTTTACTTAAAAAATGAGGCACTGGAGTTTGACTGAGGACAGAGTAACACAGGCACCTTTCTGCCCATGGGAAATCTCTGGTCAAATAAACACATTTAATTGCATCAGAAATAAAAAGTAAATGATGAGCAGTGATGACCCACGTCTTGCAGAAGGGAAGGAGGGAGATTGTTACCTTCCTGCTCAGAATTCTTTGCTTTCTTTTAAGATGTTTTCCTAAGGCAGCAAGAATCAGTTGTACATCATGTCCCATGTGCCATGATTGCACACTGCCAGCATGGAGGCAGTGGGATTGTCAGGAGCTAGAGGGTGAATAATCCAGGGAAACCGCTTTGAGTTTCCACTGCTGCAGCAGAACAGAGCCAGGAACTGACAAGGAGTTGTCAACAATTTTCTATGGAAAAAAAAAGTTAATTTCTCTCACTGAGTACAAAGGGAATAGAAAGAGGATTATTGTACATAACTGCTGCACCAACTACAGCTACAAAGCAGGAGAGTGGATTCTGGTAATTGTTTTGGTAAATGGAGTCATTTGGACAAATTTTCCTTCATATTTTCTTGCTCTATAGGTGTTCCTCAATCTGACAAAAGAGCTGGTGAAGGACCAGCAAGAAGATGCTGTGCTGCCCCATCAGCTGCCTGGAGTCAGTGGTCACACTGGTGGTGACGAAATGTCTGTGAGCACAGACACCTTCACAGAAAGAGATGGTACTCAATCACCGACAGGGTTTATTCCAGATTTACTGCAGATGCAAACATTGACAGATGGACTGATTTGAGCTCCCTGTCCTCTTTCTTTGTTGAAAACCACATTTCACTCAGCCAGGAATCACAAAACTTATAAATCACTGGAAATACAGCACTCATCAGTCCTTTAGATCCCCTGCTTTGGAATAGTCTGAATCACAGAGTAAATTACTAAAGGGGTTTTGTTTGCATCTGCCTTCCTTTAAATTGATCCAGGTTTTAATCTAATCAATACAGCGTGTGGGTGAAAGAGTAAATGTGTACCTCTGAAAGTAATTGCTGTAATAGATGCAGAGGATTATTTCCTCATAACTAGTAGAATTGGAAAGAAACTTAGTGGAAATCCTTTAGTCTGTTGGAAAAGCAGCACAGCTCTGAACTGGGTCCTCCTTGCTGCTTTTTGCTGTGACCCACACATTGCAGTTTGGTAAAGGAGCCCAAGGGAGCAGACAGTGGGGTAAATTCAGGAGAGACCCAAGCTACAGCACTATCCCTGGGTGTCTGAGACCTCCTAAAGGTGGCCCAACCCAAAAATGAGACAAACCTGGCTGCAAGGCTTTCTTGGGTTAGAAACACTGTTTTGTACTTATAAATACACTATTTATAGTCAGGAAGGCATCCAAGGGACAACACAGAGGTATTTTTGTCCTTCTTAAAGCTGACCTGCACTGTAAATGTTACTGTAAACAGTCACTCATGTAGAAAAGTGTTTTGTTTCACCCTTAAAAAAGGCTAAGAAGGATTTGCTTCATGGTGTATTATACAGGTTAATATTTCATAAAGAAGAATAGCTGGCACAGGATTTGGCTCTGCTTTTAGTATGCCACAAAACCTGTCCATAAAAGAGGCCCAGTGGCTTGTCCTTGTTTTCTTATTTCAGGTCTAATTCTATTACTTATTTTTCTGAGGACCTGCTTTTTAAACGATGAAAAATTTCAGCTTGCAAATCTAAAAGAAAAATATGTTTCCCCTGTAAGCTGCAGCTGGGTAGGTAGGATGTAGATAACCTATCTCATCTGGGAGCCTGTGTTCCTCTTGCAAGGTCTCACACTGAAGGTCACTACATGTACACATTTCAAATTTAACAAAATACTGGTGTTACATGAGCTTATGACTGGAGCCCTGTCCCACACCTGATCCTGTGTTTGCTCCACCTTGGTAGTTTGGATTTGCCATCTGTAAAACTGTGCAAGAAGCTAAATACCCTCCCAGAGTGCTCTACCCAATCACTTCCCTGCACTGCACAAATGCAGAGCCATGACCCAGTGCCATCCTTTGTGCCCAGACCAGCTGCTGATCAGGTCCAATCCACCCATCACTTCCCTGCATTTCACAAATGCTGAGCCATGACCCAGTGCCATCCTTTGTGCCCAGACCAGCTCCTGATCAGGTCCAATCCACCCATCACTTCCTTCCCTGCCTTGCACAAATGCAGAGCCATGACCCAGTGCCATCCTTTGTGCCCAGACCAGCTCCTGATCAGGTCCCATCTACCCACTCACTTCCCTGCCTTGCAGAAATGCAGAGCCATGACCCAGTGCCATCCTTTGTGCCCAGACCAGCTGCTGATCAGGTCCCATCTACCCAATCACTTCCCTGCATTTCACAAATGCAGAGCCATGACCCAGTGCCATCCTTTGTGCCCAGACCAGCTCCTGATCAGGTCCCATCTACCCACTCACTTCCCTGCCTTGCACAAATGCAGAGCCATGACCCAGTGCCATCCTTTGTGCCCAGACCAGCTGCTGATCAGGTCCCATCTACCCAATCACTTCCCTGCATTTCACAAATGCAGAGCCATGACCCAGTGCCATCCTTTGTGCCCAGACCAGCTCCTGATCAGGTCCAATCCACCCATCACTTCCCTGCATTTCACAAATGCAGAGCCATGACCCAGTGCCATCCTTTGTGCCCAGACCAGCTGCTGATCAGGTCCAAGAGCCTGCGGGGTTTGCCGCTGCTGCTGAAGAGAACCTCAGCGCTGTTCATCAAGAGGTTCCACCACACCCGGCGGGACGTGCGCGGCTTCATCGCCCAGGTCATCCTCCCCGTGCTCTTTGTGATGGCTGCCATGGGCCTGGGGACACTGAGGACCAAGGAGACCGAGTACCCTGAGCTGCCTCTGTCCCCCTCCCTGTATGGCACAGCTGACCAGGCAGACTTCTTTGGGTGAGTGCTGCTCCTTGGGGCCCAGTGAGGCCCTGTGAAGGCTGACCTGGAACAGAGGCAAGACAGAGTTAAAGAATAAAGTAGGGATTTATTAAAAGGCCTCAATGGTTACACCTTGGGCAGCACAAGAGCCCAGCCAGGGCTGCACCCAAGATGAATCCAAAATGGTCACAAAATGGATGACCAGTCACGGGATCTCTCACTTTTATAAGTTCTGGTCCATTTGCATATTGGAGTCAAATTACAGCTCCAGCCCATGAAGGCCCATCCTTCTGGTTTTTTTCTCTTTATTCCATATTGTCTGTGCTCTTGGGCCTGAGATTTGGATCATTTGTCCTTGGTCCCCAGCTAGAGAAGGAATTGTTTTGTCTCCCTACTCTGTGAAGAGAGTTTACTATCCCTTAATATAAAGCTCAGTACTACACACTAAAGCAGCACAGAATCTGAAAAATATAAAAGCTAAAACCAGAGGCATCAGTTCAGAATGAGCTCTTCAGGGTTAGTTCTGAGCACAGCCAGTGTCCTGCACATAGGACACGTGGTTATGTTGTGCAGACAACACAGAGAAACCCTGTTCCCAAGGGATCTCTGAGGACATGGCTTGGCTCAGACCAAAAAGCTTCAGAAAAACAACCTGTCAATTGGATTTTACTATGAAATGTCTGAGGAATGTTCTTGGTGTTTCCCATTGGAGTCTTTCAGCCCCATAGCAGCCACAGAGTTTTTCTTAATGTATCCATATATGCTCCTCCTCCAGTGTGAAATGAGGTACCCACATCAGTTGCCTCCAACATTGCAATTCTGGGATCAAATTCTATCCATCTTGTGAGCATTCCCCTCCTCTCTATTAGCACAGGATGTTCTTTCCTGGTCAGGCCCTGCTGGTCCAAGCCCCACAGACAATTGGAAGAGCATGTGCTTTTCCAGGGTTGTTGGGATGCCACCACTGAATGATTTCATTCTCCTTAAAAATCCTGTTACCAAAACAACTATAATTGGTATCATTTGGTTTTCATGCTGTGAACCTCCGTCCTTCTCCAGTAATTCTCAGCTCTAAGTCAGAATTACAAAATTTAGCTCTAAAGCCATCTGCTCTAGGTGTTCTTCCCAGGATTCCTCACACCTTTCCACTTCGGTCCTGCTAGATGGGGGAATAAGTCAGAATTGCATGTCTGAGACCTCTGTTCCTAATTTCCCTGCTTCTCCTTTTGGATCATTGCTAGAGAGCTGGGGCAGAACCAAGGACAATCTTCTTGAATGGTCTGAACCAAGTGGATGTCACAGATGAGAGACCTGATTGAGCCAGGGCTGCAAGCAGTGCCTGGAAATTGCAGTAGATTTTTTTTTTTTCCCCCATAAAGAGAAATTTGATTGTCCAAAAGTATCTTGCTTGGATCTAGAGGCAGCAAATCCCTGGAGTGGCTGAGGTGATGAGGGTTCCTTTTAAACCTGTGTGACTGTCCTCACGTACTGCATGTCCTTCAGCTCTACTTCCACAAATACTCAATTATTCAACATCTTAAATCCTGTTTCATTCAAACACACTTTTTACTCTGGTAGTGGAAATTCTTTGAACCTTCTCCTGTTTTCTGTTTTTCTTTGTTAATTCTTAGGAATTTTAATGAAACCACAGCTGCTTTAGTTTCTTCGATGCTGGCTTTCCCTGGGACGGATAACACGTGCATGAACGAAAGCAATTCGTAAGTACTTCTTGGGGCTTTTTTTCCACTTAAACTCCAAACCTGCAAGAGAATTGGCATGACACTATTAGCCATTAGACCTTAATAACCATCTTTGATCATGGGCAGAATTCTCATGCATTGGACTCCTGCACTATTAGGAGTGATAGGGAAGCAGCTTTGGTGGTGGCAGGATGCCAGGAGGAAAATGAGCAATTCTCCTCTCTGGGAAGTGGTCCTTGCCGCCCCAATAATTCCAATTATAACATGAGCCCACACAGCAAGTCCTCAGCACAGTGTTTGTTACCTCTATCTAGAAGCTGTGCCATGAGGGCTGGTTTGTTTCGGGCTTTGCAGATAAATTCTCAGGATGGTAAAGTCCTGGGCAGATTTGAATGCTTGTGTAGGCAAATATTTACCCTGAGTGTTTGCAGTGACTGCCCAGGCAATACAGCCCTTTACAGGAGTGCCCAGGGATTGCCACAACAATAGCCCTTATTTCTGGGCAGGTTTCAGATGCTTTTGGCCTCTGAGTGCCAATTCCTTGCACTGTCTACTGTAGGAATGAAGTGGTGCCTGGATTCCATCTGATAGCTGAGCGAATCCAGGCACAGGGAGCAGCAGGGAGGGCTCTCTGCCAAGGGGCACAGGAGGCAGCAGCAGGCTGGGGATTCCCTGAACCACCCAGAGCTGACAAGAAGCTCTGCTTTTCTGCTGGAGCTGCCCAACTGCCAGCCTTGGTGTCATTAAACATGACAGCAATTAGCTTCGTTTGCACACCTGAGCCCAGAGGGCCTCAGAGGAAAATGTGTTCCTTTTCAGGCAGTGTTTAACAGAGGACATGCTTGGCCAGTGGATTACCAGTGGAAACCAGAGAACTAAATATTCTGCCTGCAACTGTACAGATGGCATCCAGGTAACTTGGATAAACCCAAAAGTGAGGGGGCTTGGGGGATAACTGGGGGCCTTGTTTGCTGGGAGTGGTTTTCTGGGCTGGCGTGATGCTAAGGGAGAGGGAGCCTTCCGAGTCCTCCTGTCTCTCTTTGGCCTTGTTGAACTTGCACACTGGAAAACCACTGTCTGCACCAGTTTGGGGATAGGAACAGAGACAGCATCCTCAGAATATTCACATCCTAACATCCCTGCTTTGCTCCTCATGGTGGGAAAAGGTTTAATGGTGGTTTTGAGTGTTGTGCGATTGTCCCTTTTGACAGAGGGGAGCATGTGTTCAAGAGGAAGACTTCATCTTATACAAACACTGTCAGTATATAAAATCACAGCTATTTTTGCTGCTTGCTCTTCAGAATTTAACTTTATGCAAAGTCTAGATCTGCTCCTTGTTCTAAAAATTAATTATTAATAATAATAATTTGCATTACAGTGGTACCTACAGAGCCAGATATGGGCACTGCTGGGATTTGCCTGCACATGGGGAAAAAGCAGATCCTAGCCCAAGGATGTTACAATTTTACAGTTTAGTTTGGGGTTGAGCTCTCCTCCCTCCAGTGCTGCTCACCAGTCCTCAGCTTTTTGCCATAGCAAATAAACCCATGGCACCATGTGATGCCTTTTAACATAAAGGATGTACTTAGCTGAATGTTTCTAGTCATTCTTTAAAATGCAGCTATTTGTGCAGTTTTCTGGACATACACCTAATTTCACATCATTAAAAGTATTGGCATAATTTCTCCAGCAAGTTGGGATAATGTTCAAAGCTGATTCTCACCTCTAGCAGGCACAGGCAGGTGTTCCTCAGCATGGAGGAAGCTATTTTGTGTATTCAGATGAACAGATGCACAATGGGGGAGTCCAGGGCTTTTGTTATGGATGAGCTGAAGGAAGAAGCCAACATGCTGTCTGGGAGGGCACTTCAACCTCATGAAACACTGATGTGACTTTGGCCCTCAGCATGTTAAATTATATATTCAGGACTAATTCAAGGTTTCTCTGAAGCCCAGGAAAACATTTCCAGTGACTGACAGTAAAGCAGAAATGTAGAGTGTAGCTGCTGAGAAATGGAAGTTGAGAGTTTGAGGCCACCACAGAGTTTTCTGCTCTGTGAGTTGTTTTGCCCTCTGCAGTTGTCTGTGCAGTCACTCTGCTAAGTGGGATCAGCCTTAATCTTCCTCCATAGCATGAAGCACATTTCAAGGTCTCACTGATGCCAGGAGAACTGAAGGGTAGATTTAAGCAAAGTTGTTTTTAAGCACTTCCCTGAATGTGTTGGGGACAGTGTGCAGGGATGTGTGCTGTGTGTTCCTGCACCCTGGCTTGGGAAGGAGCAGCCCCTGCAGGAATGCTGCCATGGCAGGCTCTCAGTCTTGTCCTAATGTGGTGATTTTTAGTTAAAACACAAACACTAAAGTTTTTCTTTGTCTCCCCTCAGACTTGTCCACAGACAAACTACACTCCCCCTCACAGAAGGACCTTCTCCACAAGGACCCTTTACAACGTGACAGGGCACAATGTGGAGAGCTACATCCTGGCAACCACCAAAGATTTCCTGCAGAAAAGGTACAAACCCCTCCCTCTGTGCTGAAAGGCACTGGGAGCAAGGCAGGACATCCCACATCCCCTCTGCATGAAGTGGTGGCACGGCAGTGGGGCTTTAGAGTCTGCTGAAAGGAGCTGAAGTGTCCTGCAATCATGGATAAAATAAAAAAAAAAAAGAAAAAAAAAAGAAAATAAAAAAAGAAAATAAAAAAGATAAAAAATAAAATAAAAAAGATAAAGGCTCGTGCAAGTGCTGTGCTTGACACAGCAGATCATAGCCTGGGGATAACGTGTCAATCAGCTGGCATGTTGGGGCTGCATCTGCAGACAAGCCTTTGTATGAATCAAATCTTTAAAAAGAGGAAAATCTGACACAGTCTGTCATGAAGTAAACCCTGGGGAGAGATTTTCCTCCAGATTTGACTCTCTGAAGAGTCTCAGTGAGAGCTTCACTTGGAGGAGTGCATCCATTCCAGTGAGAGCAGAGTCTGAGCATTGCCTTGTGCTGTGGGGTGTGTCTGAGCTCTCTGCCAGGCAGCTGCACAGCAGGGCTTGGGGCAGAGGTCACCTGCCACTAAAGCTGGCAAGAAATGTGTCCATCTGCCACTGATAAACTGAGCTGCTCATCTCCTGGGTCAGAAGCAGCATCTCAGCCCAGAGTGGCAGGCACACAGCTCAGGAGTCCACTGGGCTCCAGGATCTGCCTCAAAGGGAGCCTTTCAGCAGCTTTGTGACAAGGTTGCCAAGCTTCTGGGGGGGTTTTCCCCCAAAGAAGGGCTCCCAGGGGAGAGGTGGCTTGGCTCCACACTGGGATAAGCTCTCTGAAGTCAGGGGGCAGTGTCATGTTGGCATGGCCCATCCAAGGCAATCAGAGCTTTGGGATGAGGGCAGCAATGCATTTCCCTCTGGTTTTCTTTCAGGTATGGTGGCTGGAGCTTTGGGCTGCCTTTGACACCAGATCTGCAGTTTGACATCAAGCCAGTGCCCCCCAACAGAACACTGACTAAGGTAACCAACCTCCACCTGCTCATCCTGGCATTGGAAGTGTGGGACTCAGGAGAAGGAATGTCAAGTTCATGGATATTCCAAAAAAAAAAAGGCAAAACCCTCTGAAATCTGCAGCTTGGCATGACAAAGACGACTTGCAGTTCATTTTCTTTCCTCTCCCCATTCTTCTAGATTGGTCTCACTTCTCTTGCTAGCAGAGGCAATTTTTCTACTGTCATAATTTTATTATACAGAGGTGAAAAGATCAATTAGTAACACTTTTATCTCATGAGGGGATGTATGTACCATAACAAGGGCTGGCTGGTGTATTCTGATATGCCCATTTCTCTGGTTCAGCTCAGTGAAAATGTTGTAAAGCACCAGGGCTAAAATGTGAGGTGGTTTGCACAAGTGAAACAGGACAAACCAACATGTTGTCAGTAATAACTCCCAAACTGTTTCAATTTCTCAATTGTGTGCAGGTGTGGTACAATCCTGAGGGTTATCACAGCCTCCCAGCCTATCTCAACAGCTTGAACAACTTCATTCTTCGAGCCAACTTGCCAAAAAATGAGACTTCCAGATATGGTAAGTGTCCCTTCACAGGAGCAGATAACTTCTCGCCTTTGGAGGGATATCCTGCTTCTGCTGAAATCAATGATAACACTTACCTTGACTTCAGTCAGGCCTTTTCTTTATTCACTGTTCTGCAATTCCTTCCAAAACAGAATTCAAGAGCATGAATAAATCACAAAGTTCATTTGTCTTAGAGGCTCAGGGGAGATGGACAAGGAGCCCCAGCTCCTACATAAAACACTTCATCTGAGACATGGCAGTGGTTGCTGATTGATTTATTGCCTCTCATGTGCCACTGCAAGGGCTCTCTCTGATAGGTGCCCATCAGTTATGCAGAGAAAAGCTCCTCTAGGTCATCTCCAGGGATGGGTTAGACTGGGAAATTTGAATATGCCACCCTTGTGCTGAGAGCAGCCCAGGGTGTGTGGGCATCTGAGGGAGACATTAAAGGAGAAACAGAATTTTCAGCTGTGTTGTTCCTATGACACCTGACATACACAGATCCATTTGGGGTCCTTGTAGCTTCTCCTCCACACCACACTGCAGCAACCCAAATTCCTGCTGGTAAACCAGGGCACCTTGCCTTTCTCTTTGCAATTTAGCCCCTTTCAATGTGCAGTGTGGGCACAAACCTGTCTGCAGGTGTGTCTGCCTCCAGAGAGGGCAGAGACAAGAGAGAGATTTATCTTGAAAAACCTTTCCCAGAGATGTGTGGGCTCTGCTCTGCCAAGAGCAGCAATTGTGTGCAGAAACACCCTCCTGACTGACTTTCTTGGAGCTGCAGTGCCCCTCCAGCCACGTCCTGGCCAGGCCTAGCCCTGCTCACTTCAGAGGGCTGCTGTCCCTGCTGACACAGGGACAGGTGGCAGCGTCTCTTGGCTCACAGGACATGTCTGAATTGAGCTGTAATGGATCCAGGCACCTGGCCTGAAGCTTTGAGTGTGACACCCTGAATTCCAGCAGCAGCAGATGCTGATCACAAGTGGCCCCCAGTGCTTCCCAGTGAGACTGAGACTCCCTCCCAGCCAGCTCAGCTCACAGGGAGTGACACCAGAGCCTTGTCCTGGCTGTCCCCTGTGGGGTTTGCAGTGTGCCCTCAGCTCACACATGACAGAGCTGCCAGAGAGGAGACCCCAGCCAGGCACTTCCAGCAGCAGCAACATCCCAGAGCAGCTGAATTATTGAGCAGTGAAGCTCCTTGTTCAGCCTCTCTATTCCCAACACATGCTGTGTTGGGAAAGAGCAAAGAGCAAAGGCAGGAAGCTCTTGTGAACAGCCAGAAAGTTTCACAGGGAAAGTTTTCTACCAGCAAAATAGCAATTTTCAGGGGGAAAGAATAGCAGCAGGTATTTTTTTTTTCCATCTGTCCTGCTGCTTAGGTGTTTTTGGAAAGAAATGCTTAGTAGTAAATGACCAGACAGACAATTCTGTGCTTCCCACTCATCATCCAAGCCAGAGAAGGGGAGAAATAAAATGAGTGGATGAGGCTGGTTCCCCTGAGTGGAGTAAATCCAGTCTGAGACACAGCTGAAGGCACGTTCTGTGGGGTATGCTCCTGGCAGCTCAATGGAGTTGTTGTTGTGACAAATAAATGATGATTTAAGAGCCATTGAAATGGCCAGATAAAAGTGTGTTGTCACTTCAGCAGTCAGAAAGAGGTGCCAGTCCTGCTTTAGAGGTTTGACTTAGACTGGGTATATTTAAAAAAAAAATACATAAAAAGCTTTTTACCCTGTCACTAAGCAAGTCATAATAGCTTTTGACTTCTGTATATTGTGCTTTCTCTTCTCTCAATCCCAGCTAACAAAAAAGGAGGAAGCATTGAAATGGAAATTTTGACTTCTAGCCTAAGCTGCAGTAAAGGAAAATGGCTTTATAGTGAAGTATTAACAGATTAGACAGACAATATCTTTCTTTCTCTCTCTCCCTTTTGGAGAAGGGAAACATTTCCTGGCTGTTTGTATGGCTTTATCAGCAGTCCAGGATTTTAATCCCATTTCTCTCACTGATGACAAGACTGAGGTTTGGTCAGGGTTGTTTTTTTTTTCCCTCCAAAATTAATTTCTAATTAAATCCTCCCTTTCAAATTCATTTGCTCAGTATGGCATTTGGTCAGCTAAACCCTCAGGCTCCTCCCTTCTGGTCCCCCCTGTCAGTGTGCCCATTCTTAGGGAAAATTACCCAGGATAATTCTTCATCACATCATTCCTAAGGTCTGCCACCTGGCTGTGAGGAGTTTAAACTCCACAGGTGGCGTGGTATAGAAAATCTCTGAATTTTAGAGCAGCTGGAAGTCCCCCA
Organism: Agelaius tricolor; assembly: GCF_023055355.1. Lineage (NCBI taxonomy): Eukaryota > Metazoa > Chordata > Aves > Passeriformes > Icteridae > Agelaius > Agelaius tricolor. The sequence goes on from NW_027269270.1 coordinate 797,422, forward strand.
GCACTCCCTGAGGCATTTTCTTAGGTGTCAAAATATGAGTTGAGAGCCTCATTTTTAGGCACATAAACATGGGAGCCTTTCTCAGGCTCTGGAGTCCTAGGGACTGGGCTGCCATGCTGGTGGGGCCAAGGCAGAGACCTGCACTGGAGGTTGGGACTGGCCCACCAGAGCCCCTCCATGCTCTGCCTTTTGCTTTTGTGGGCACAAAATGCCTCCAGACATGGCAGAAGCACTGTGGTGAACAATGCTAGTGGCTTCTGGGCTAGGAGAAGGAGTGCTGAAACCTCATCTGAAGATACCTGCACATAAGCAGAAAATTTCTCAGTTGAAGTTTGGGCCTGATACAAACCCATTTTAAAACATCATAGAGACATATCAGTGTGATAATTAAATTTTTGCTAGTAACTTTGATCAAAACACTCTTTATTTTATTCTTTTTCCTAGCTTTTAAAGACAGAACAGTTCAGAATTAACTCACTGCCACACTGGGGGCAAAAGTAGCTTACCTGGGTTTCTGCTCTCACCTCCAGAGATCCCATATGGAGAAAGACATCTATCACAGGCAGGTAGCAGTTGTGGAGGAGGGCAGCAGGGAAGGACTTGTTGCTGGTGATAAAAGAACAAATGGAACAAGGTGGGATCAGCAGACAGCAGCTCTGGAGCAGAACACATCCATCAGTTTGGAAGGTGGCAGTGCTGAGGGCTCTGAGCTGGAATGCACAGCCCCACAGTGCCTGATTTGAGTGTGGGGAGGGAACAGGGCTGGCAGCCACACAGCTGGAGGAACAGGCCCAGGGTTTGAATTTCAGATCTGCTCTGCAGCCAAGTGAAATCCTAGGAAAAAGGAGGAGGCTCAAAATCCTGCCCAAGATCACACAGAGATGACAGAGCAGAAACACTTTTGATCTTCTTTTCTTCTCTTGTCTCTCAGTTTTCTGTATTGTTGTCAATAGCAGGAGCTGGTGAAGGAAGCTTTAATTTGGACACATTTTCAATTTCTTTTTTTCTTTTTTTCCTCCCATAGGTATTTTCCTATCAGCTCACCCATATCCTGGAGGACAGAGTCAAGAACAAGTAATGTAAGAAGATTCATTTGGCTGATGCCTGAAATTTTTTAGCTTTAAAAGGAGCAAACCAGCTTATTTCAAACCATAAACCAGCCTAAATTACTGGATATCCTTCTCTAAGTGATGAAACTGTTCTCACTAGTGTTCATTCCCCCTATTCATGAATAGTGTCCTACTTGCCACCAGAGCTGGGGATTCTTGTGGGGGTTTTTTTGCAGGATCTCATGGAGATCTGGAAGTTACAGCTACAGCCTCACACTTTCGTGTGTTTGGGCATATAAATAAATAAATGATGATGATGATAATAATAATAATGGCATTATTTTCCTTCTGGCCCTTCCACTCCAGCACTCCAGTTCAGTCCTATGAGTCCCTTTTGCTGGAAATCATTGCCATCAGCACAGGGAGCAAAGAAAGGAGGAAATTCCCCTCTGTGAGGGTGGTGAATGAGGCCATCCCTGGAAGTCTCCAAGGCCAAATTGGACAGGCTTGGAGCAGCCTGGGGTAGTGGAAGGTGTCCCTGCCCATGGCAGGGGGTGGAATGGGATAAGCTTTGAGGTCCCTTCCAGCCCCAAACCATTCCAGGATTATAAAAGGTCTGTCCCAGAATCAGGACCTTATTCCTTCTGAGCCTCAACAGTGAGGGAAATCTGCCACTTTCACTCACCAAATTCATCTTTCTCTCCTTTTTTTCCTAGGCTCAACAGCTTACTGGACATCATAGTGTCCATGTCTGTTTTGGTGGGCTACTCCATCACCACAGCAAGCTTTGTGCTCTACATGGTCAAGGAGCACCAAACCAAAGCCAAGCAGCTGCAGCACATTTCAGGCATTGGGATGACAACCTACTGGGTGACCAACTTGGTTTATGATCTGGTAAATAATTCACATTCCTAAATGCACCAGGGGGAGCATTACACACCATGGGGGGAAAAAAGTTCTTTATTTAAAGTTCTTCTTATTGCTACCAAGAGTGTTGTGTAGTAATTGTTCTCCAAGGCACTGGGGAGGATTAAATGTGAGCTGCAGCACTGGAGTCTGCCAAACAAAGGCATTCCTGCTCTCTGGAGTGTGTGTAAAACACCCAGCACATTTATATGGGAGCAGCAGGGAGCAGGCTGCAGCCTGATTTCCATCCCAGCACCCAGCTGCTGCTCTGACAGCTTGCAGGGCTGGATCTGCTGTCACTCAGGCTCCACAGATCTGGGGTGAGGCTTTGGGGCTCGAGGCTACAGCCACTGCAGCCACTCTGGGATCCTACAGCAGCAGGCATCCCTCAGCTGACACAGCCCTGCTGGGCAAAACCCCACCTCTGGCTGGAATGCTGTCTGTGTTATAAAGTTTTTAAGCCAGGAAAAGCTACAAATGCAGCCTTGCAGGACCTGAGCAGTTCTTTTTCACAGTGCTGCATGGATGTGCCTTGCTGAGCTCCCAGGACTATTCCCTGGCATAGGTGTGCCCTTGTTCCTCCTGAAGCTGTTTCCTCCTGGTGCAGAGGGTTCATGGCACTGTTGGAAAACATTGCTGGGCCAAGGGGAAAAACGTTTGGAGTGTGTGTAGGCTGAAGTGCTTTGTGTGTTCTGCATTCCCTGTGGTGCAGGTGTCAGACCCTCACACAGGGAATGGGCAGTGCAGCCAAGCTCAGCTGCTGAGCCTGGGCACTGCCAGCTGGGCTGCAGTGGTGACCAGCTCCACTTATCCAACACATTGCTGCTGCTGCAGGTCTGCAAGTGCCTGAAATCCCAGTGATTCCATTGCTGCCCAAAACAGGAAATCCTCAAGGGCATTTGGGTGATTGACCCTCTTTGGTGCAGGGAGAGCCAACAGCTGGAATCCCATGGGGAGTGTGAGCCAGAAGTGCCTGCCTGGAGGGGCTGATGAGTGCAGGCAGCAGCACAGGATCCCCTGCCCTGCAGGAGGAATGGAAGGGGTCTCAAAGCAGCAGCACAAGGATGCCCTGCCCTGCAGGAGGAATGGAAGGGATCCCAAAGCAGCAGCACAAGGATGCCCTGCCCTGCAGGAGGAATGGAAGGGGTCCCAGGGCAGCAGCACAGGATCCCCTGCCCTTGCCCTGCAGGAGGAATGGAAGGGGTCCCAAAGCAGCAGTACAAGGATCCCCTGCCCTTCAGGAGGAATGGAAGGGCTCCCAAAGCAGCAGCACAGGATGCCCTGCCCTGCAGGAGGAATGGAAGGGGTCCCAAAGCAGCAGCACAGGATGCCCTGCCCTGCAGGAGGAATGGAAGGGGTCCCAGGGCAGCAGCACAGGATCCCCTGCCCTGCAGGAGGAATGGAAGGGGTCCCAAAACAGCAGCACAAGGATGCCCTGCCCTGCAGGAGGAATGGAAGGGGTCCCAAAGCAGCAGCACAGGATCCCCTGCCCTTGCCCTGCAGGAGGAATGGAAGGGGTCCCAAAGCAGCAGCACAAGGATCCCCTGCCCTGCAGGAGGAATGGAAGGGGTCCCAAAGCAGCAGCACAGGATGCCCTGCCCTGCAGGAGGAATAGAAGGGGTCCCAGGGCAGCAGCACAAGGATGCCCTGCCCTGCAGGAGGAATGGAAGGGGCCCCAGAGAAGCAGCACAGGATGCCCTGCCCTGCAGGAGGAATGGAAGGGGTCCCAGAGAAGCAGCACAAGGATGCCCTGCCCTGCAGGAGGAATGGAAGGGGTCCCAGGGCAGCAGCACAAGGATCCCCTGCCCTGCAGGAGGAATGGAAGGGGTCCCAGAGAAGCAGCACAAGGATGCCCTGCCCTGCAGGAGGAATGGAAGGGGTCCCAGGGCAGCAGCACAAGGATGCCCTGCCCTGCAGGAGGAATGGAAGGGGTCCCAGGGCAGCGTGGCCCCAGCCTGGCTCGGCAGTGCACTGCAGGGAGGGTGGAGCCGCTCTGTGCCTGCCTGCCCGCTCCGGGCCCTCCCTCCAGCCCTGCATATTTGTAAATCAGCCTGTGGCAAAATCCCCGGAGCCCTTGCACAGTCGGTATTCAGCGGGCTGAAACTAATCCAGAGCTCTCGGCAACTTGATATTTCTCAGTGAATCCCTGCCAGTAAATTCTGCTAAATCCCAGAACTGGGGAGGAGAGGGAGCTCTCCAGGCAGACTTTGGTAGCTCTCTGGCTTGACTCAACCCTATAAAGACTAGATTTACAGGGCACAGTGAAGTGGTCTGACTGCAAGGCTAACAGAAAACCCAGAGGGGTATTTTTCATTCACAACCTTTTTTTTTAAGGTACTTTCTGCCCACTCTCCTCAGTGCTGAGGCTTTGCCTATTCAAAGAGGCTTTGTGGGGATTCATCTGCAGTTCATCTTGGGGGAATTGAGAGCCCACCTGTGTTTGGTTTCCCTAGAAAAACCAAACCAAGCTGCATTTGTGGGACCAGATTCAGTCCTGGCATTGTTTCTGCTGTATGGTTGTAGGAAGGTGTTTCAGAACTGTTGTCCTAGTAACACTTTTTAAATATCATTTTGCAGGTACTTTTTATGGTCCCTACTGGACTCTCAGTAGGAGTTATTTCAGCCTTCCAGATCCCAGCTTTTTGCAACAACAGTAACTTAGTGGCAGTATTTCTTCTGCTGTTGCTCTTTGGGTAAGTGTGGAGCTTAGTTATTTAAATATCACTGCACAGGGTAAGGAACTGGCTCTTGCAGGCTGCTGCAGTCTGAGATCCAGGGGGGAATATGTGGGCTTTTCTCTTCAACATGCCCTTCCCAAACAGTGACTGAGTTGCTCCTTCCAGGAGCAGGGAGGTGAAGCATTGTTGTCATGCCTGCTTTATTCAAAGCAATCCCTACGTGAGGATATAGAAATCTCCAAGGTCCCAGAAACAGCCCAAGCTATATGCAAATGCTTGCTGACCTCTTGCAAAGTTCAAGAGCATTCTAATAGCAGAGAGCAAAATAAACAGCAGTAGCACAATTCTGGAAAACTTAGACTTGAATCCTCCAGACCCAGTATCTCTGTTTTCAGGTGGGGTTCCATGTTCAAAGTACATCTCATAAACCTTTTCTCCAAATTCTAACAGACACAAAGGCATTTTTCCTTTCTTTAAGCTCTGTCATGTGGAAATGTAATTACATGCCAAAACAGAGCTGTTGTGTTCCAACTCTGGGAGTGTTCAAAGCCAGGTTGGACAGGGCTTGGAGCAACCTGATCTAGTGGCAGGTGTCCCTGCCCATGGCAGGGGGTGGAACTGGATGGGCTTTAAGCTCTCTTCCAACTCAAACCATCCAATGATTCTGTGTTGTCTGATGTCTTCAGTGGTTTGTTTTCAAAGTAGCCTTTGAGTTACCATGGTTTTCTCTGCTCTGTTGGTATTTATAGATATGCATCATTTTCCTGGATGTACCTGCTGGCTGGGCTTTTCAAGGAAACAGGGATGGCCTTCATTGTTTATGTCTGTGTCAACCTGTTCTTTGGCATCAACACCATTATCACTCACTCTGTTGTGTTCCTGCTCTCCCAGGAAAAGGCCACAGACCAGGTAGGTACTGACCCTGTGGTGACCCAGCAGGAGGTTTCTTGTGGGCTTGGTGGCTTTGATCAGGTCTGTAGCAGCTGGACACAGCCACAGGATTTCATGGGGCTCCCTACAGACAGGACACGAGTCACATATGGATCGTGCTGGTCTGTAAATCTGCACCCCCAGCAGAGAAGGAAATGATGGTGACAGAGGGGAGAACATGAAAAGAGAGGGAGAAAACTGAGGACAGTTTATAACCACCCTGGTGATGGAAGATGGGGAGGGCAGGAGGTGGTGTAGATGCTCGATAAGAAGTTGTTGATGGACACTTCAAACCATTGCTGAGTTCTTGAGCGTGAGCTGTGGGGAGTGACAGCTGAATGTCACTGCCCTGAGTCTGACATGTGCTGCAGTTAACCCAGCACCAGCTGTCTGTCATTCCAGTCTGTAATGCAGTCATCTTCTCCCTGCAAGGATGAAAAACAACCCAGAGACAGTGATGATTCCCTAAAGTAAAACCCTCTCTTAAACTGAGATCTGCCTGAGAATGGCTGGGATAAAATGCACACCTTACACTTAGATTTCTTTTTTTCTGGAGAGCCATTACAATAGCTAGGTTGGATTTTTCTCTCTGTCTGGGAAGAGTTTGTTCAGCAACCCCTTGGATTTTAGGAATATGCAATTATGATCACCTTTCATCCTTCTGTGCCCTAGTGGCAGGGAGTCAGTTCTCTTCCATGCTAATTTAGTGCCTCTCCAGTTTGCTTTGTGCACTAATCCTTTCTTCTGCTAGAAATGTACCAGAGTTCTTTACTGTGAGACTGCACTGGGCTGTTCTGCTGTGAATTAGCTGGAAAAGCCCTTCTATGTCTAGAAAAGCCAAATCTTTTGTTTTATGGAGATGTTTGTCCAAGGAAAACAGCCAGGGCAGCGCTCCAGGGGAGCAGGCTGTGCTGGACAGATTAGGGGGGCACAGTGGCAGGACTCAGCTCTGGCTCCTGAGTGGGTTCAGGGTGCTGGAGCAGCAGCAGGGACCATGCTGGGAACTGGCTGCTGTTTGCTATGGGTGATCACAACCTCAGAGCTGCCTGTTGCCTTTTATGACCTTGTGCCTGTGAAACGAGCTGTCTGCAGAGCTCTTTGCTCTCAATTTATCTCTGCTGAGACACAGGCAAATCCCAATGTAATTGTTACACTTCAGTCCCACAGTAAAACCTATGAATTTATTCCATGAATAAAAGCAGTGACTGACTGTGCTGCTCTTTGTTTTTTTTTTTCCAGGGCTTGCATGATCTTGCTGAAAATTTAAGGCACGTGTTCCTCCTGTTCCCACAATTTTGCTTTGGCTATGGCTTGATTGAACTGTCTCAGGATCAGGCACTGCTGGGCTTCTTAAGAGCCTATGGAGTGGACTACCCTGACAAAACCTTTGAGCTGGACAAGACCACATCCAAGCTGCTGGCCATGTTCATCCAGGGCACTGTGTTCTTTGCCATTCGACTCACAGTGCATGACAGGATGGTCCAGAGAGTCTGGAACAAGGTCCTGGAGTAAGTAACATCTGGAGCCTAAGTCCTAACTAACATCTGGAGCCTAAGTCCTAAGTTGTGACCATGTTCACAGGGGTCCGAGGATGAGGGAAGAGATGAGGATCTGACTCCATGTTTCAGAAGGCTGATTTATTATTTTATTATATATATTATATTAAAACTATACTAAAAGAATAGAAGAAAGGATTTCATCAGAAGGCTAGCTAAGAATAGAATAGGAAAGAATGATAACAAAGGTTTGTGTCTCAGACTCTCTGTCCGAGCCAGCTGGGCTGTGATTGGCCATTAATTAGAAACAACCAACATGGGCCAATCACAGACCCACCTGTTCCATTCCACAGCAGCAGATAATCATTGTTTACATTTTGTTCCTGAGGCCTCTCAGCTTCTCAGGAGAAAAAAATCCTAAAGAAAGGATTTTCCATAAGAGATGTCTGTGACACTAAGTAACATCTGGAGCCTCACTGGGAACAGCCCCAGGCACAGCTCCATGGTCTCATTCTGGGCTCATGCACCATCACTGGCAATTATGCAGCACATAATTTCCAGGACAATTTGTGAATGTGGAGTGAGTTTTCTCTCAGTTAATATTAGAATATTAACAAGCAGAGGTGTAGTTTACAGAGTGCCCTTGTAGTTGGTGCTGGCTGGCACTGCAGCCCTGGGTTTGGGGCTTGGTGGGTGGATGCTCAGCTGTTGATGAGGGCAGTCATTCTACTGACAGCCTCCTCTGTTTGGCTCTCCCCATCTCCTCTGCCCTGGGTGCACACAGAGAGGAGTGAGAACATCCCTATCACCTGCATTAGGAGCTGTCCACAAGGCAGGACCTGCTCCAGCCCAGAATATCTGCTGAAAAAGAGGGGAAAAAACCAGGCAGGAAGAGAACACTGGGTGGAGCAAATACCAGGAGAGAATAGAAACTGTATATCTGAGTATTGTGTGCATGCCCTGGGGTCTCACAGGGAGGCTCCCTGGGATCTATCCCGGCTGTTACCGGAGGCTGAGTCCCTCTCTGCCCTGCCCCAGGTTCCTGTTTGACAGAGTCCATGGCAAAGCCTCCCTTCTGCCCCCTGCGGCCGTGGAGGATGGGGATGTCCAGGCAGAGAGGAGCCGGGTGGAGTCTGGCAAAGCTGATTTCGACGTGGTGCAGCTCCAGAACCTCACCAAGATCTACCACCTCCCTCACAAACGCATCACAGCAGTGAAGAACATCAGCCTTGGCATCCCTGCTGGGGAGGTGAGTGAAGGGAAGAGGCTGCAGGCACCTTCCCCTGTCACTGCCATCTTCTGTGATTGTTCTGCTCTGGTCTTTTCCTTTGTTTGCCTCATTTATTGATTCTTGGGGTTACAGCAGTGACAAAAGTCTCCTGGTGCATTTGGGACATCAAGTGACAGTTTGAAGGCCCTAGAAGGAGGGAAGGTGGATGGGGATTGATGGAGATCTACATTCAGAGCAAAATGTCTGCATGCTCTGTTTGTACAGTGCAGTCTTGGGGGGGGGGTCACTGGGGATCACCAGGTGGTAAATGAAGACAGCAGAACGTGTCCAGCTGGAATTATTCACCTGAACTGCATGGGAGATGGTGAGTCAGGCTTATGTGCTTGTGTTTTCCCATCAGGGGAAGACAAATCACTCCAGCTGAACACACATTTTCATGAATCAGGACCTAAAATTAGCTCCAAAGAAAACAACATTCTTTGGTCATGTCAGTGCAGTTGCCTCCCTGAGAAATGAAAAGACAGGAGTACACAGAGCACCTCTGATATCCAGAGGAAACTGGAGACCAGATTGTACCTCAGGCTGTGCACCTTGTGGGGAAGCTTGGAATTAATCCTTGGCACCTGGTTTATTTTAATTGCCTGGGTCCCACGGAGATGAAAAGACAGTATCCTCACATGGACATTGTGCTAGTCTTTATGGCTGAGGATGTTTTGTAAGCCAGGACTGCCACTGAGGTCTCTGACTTCTAGCAAAATTCACCCTGATGCTGGTGGGATTCAGGGCACCATTCCCCACCTGTAAGCAGGAGCTCTGGTCCTGCACTGCAGACTGGGCACAGATCCTGTTCCTGTATGGACCAGGGTGGGGAAGAGCCATGGATTGCTGTGCATCCCCAGCACAGGAGGGCTTTCCCATCAGCTGGTCTGTACTAATGATGGCAAAATAACAGTAATTACCAGCACAAGGGAGATGGCTGATGCAACACACAACTGCCTATCTCCAACCTTAGCTATAAAATGTGGATTTTACCATGACATGCTGGAACTACACTACAGGGAGACAATTCTTCATCTTATTAAGGTAGTGCTTTGGTGATACAATGTGACAAAACCATTGTGTTGATCGAGGTTTTAACCAGTGCCAAACCTCACTCACCCCATTCCCAGGAGCAGCTCTGTCCCTGTCAAGGGGAGGCTTGGCACAGATGAGCTGATGGGGATTTGGGCCTGAGCTCCTGCAGAAATGCAGCTCACAGTAAAAGGATTGACTCTACTGGAGACACATCCTTGGTTCTTCACCACATTAAACAAATGATGCTAATATAAGCTGGAGTATATTGCACCATAAACAACCTCCATTATAACACTGGCATGCTCTGAGTTCCTCTGGCAGTTCATCTTGCTCAAGGGGCTGGAAAAAGAAGGGCCAAGGTGCACTGAGCACCCATCTCAGAGCAATGTTTCTGCATTCCAAATACAGCATGTTTACATTTTGACTTTTCTTTCCCAGTGCTTTGGCTTGCTTGGTGTGAATGGAGCTGGAAAGACAACAATCTTTAAGATGCTGACAGGGGATATTGGAGCATCCAGCGGAAGGCTACGGGTCCAGGATCACTCTGGGTATGGAGGATATGATTTCTGGGGAAGCAAATCAACCTGAGAGCAGTTTTTAAGGCTGGGTGGGAAAGGAAAAGAAATGTAAAAGCCTGAAATAAAACACTCAAACCAGAGCAAAAGTAAATAAACCAGGGAAATCATCCTTTGAATGTGGCATGGTTGCTTCCTAGAGGGTTGCAATTTGCTGCTCAGAGGTGTTTGTTCCACTTCAGCCCATTGCAGATGGGATCAGGCTCAGATCCTCAGCAGTGTGATCCCACTTCTAAGCCAGACCTGGAGCCCAGCAGGGCTCACCTCAAAGCTTTCCTGACCAGGTGTAGGCTTGGTGGCAGCTGTGCTGGCAGTAACTAGAGAGCTACATACTGGACATGCAGCCTCTGCAGAACTGGGGGGCTGAAAGCTGGAGCTCTGCAGTTTTCCACTGCATTTTCCTTCAAGGGTTGGGGAGGTGGGTAAGGGAGTAGGAGAAAGGGATTTTCTCCCTCCCGTTTGATTCCAGAGCACGCTGGCAATTCAGTGAGGTTCCAGTGATGTGCCAACCTCCTTCCACAGGTCCTTGAATGACATCAGTGAGGCCCACTGGCAATTCAGTGAGGTTCCAGTGATGTGCCAACCTCCTTCCACAGGTCCCTGAATGACATCAGTGAGGCCCACTGGTCACTCTTTGGCTACTGTCCTCAGGAGGATGCCTTGGATGACCTGCTGACCGTGGAGGAGCACATGTACTACTACGCTCGGCTGCACGGCATCCCAGAGGGGGACATCAAGGGAGTGAGTAACAAAGGCTTTGACTTGCAGCATTTCTGTCATTTGGAGCCTTTAAATCAGTCCTTCAGTAGATCCATGTGTGGTAATCCATGGGCTGGGCATGTTGTGGAAGCAGAACTCTTGTTCCCTAGGTTGTACTGCAGCTCCTGCACCGGCTGAACCTGATGGCCTACAAGGACAGAGTCACCTCTATGTGCAGCTATGGCACCAACAGGAAACTGTCAACTGCTCTGGCTCTCATTGGCAACCCATCCATTCTGCTGCTGGTGAGAAATGGGGTCTTGTTGAGAGGGAAGAGGAGCAGGTCCTTGGGCTGGCAGGAGAACTTGGACAGTCTCACAAAACCTCCTCAGGCACAGCTTAAGGGACACTCCCCACGTGCCCATACTTGGCCTGACAACAGAAACCATTACAGGAAAGTTCAGATTCCAGCAGTCATCTTTTCTTTGAGGGCATAAGAGAGTGGCAAGTCTTTCAGTTTCTCTGGCAGCATCTTCCAGAAGTCAAAATTAGACCATGTATTTGCCAATTAAACTCTGCTCTGTCTTGTCTTTTATTTCTATCAACTTACGTGCACAGCCTTGCAAGAAAAGCAGCAGCCAAGGCTCCAAAACTGTAGGAGAGCAAAGGGGGCACTTTCCTCAGGATTAGAACATGACTGCTTTTCTAGGTTTGGCTTCCTGTCTTGTCTTTCACTCTGAATTTCTAGTTCTTCCATGGGCTTACCCCATTGGTAAAACCTACCTTTTTGTGCAGTTATGCCACTTGCTGTGCACTCAATGTGTGCAGACCTCTGTGAGCAAGATTTCCAATATTAAGTTGGATACCTAGTGGAAATAATTATCCCTTATCCCAACTTCTATTGAGCCCAGCAGTGCTGCCTTTACTTCTGACCACCTGCCAGTGCTCCTGCTGCTTTGTGAGATAAAAAAAATCTCAATAAAAATAGGAGGGGGGAATTCTCTCTATACTAAACTGCTGCCTGAGCCCAGGCTTGTTTACTTTTTGAGTGCAAATTTCCATCCAGTCCTGTCTTTCCCAACAGGATGAGCCAAGCTCTGGAATGGACCCGAACGCCAAACGCCACCTTTGGAAAATCATCAGTGAGGAAGTGCAGAACAAATGCTCAGTGATACTCACATCCCACAGGTAGGGCTGGGCTGCTCTGCCTCCCTTTTTGGGGTCAGCAGAAGTGTGGAAAGACCCATCCCTCCCTGGTCCTTGCACAGTTTCAGGGCACCCAGCTGTGACAGGTTTGGGGGTTTGTTGTGGCTGAATGTGGTGTCCACAGAGACCCACTTTAGGGAAGATCAGTGATGTTCTCCAGGTATTAACCATATTTTTATACTTTCTCAATGACTAACTAGAGTTTCTTGGTTGGTTTGGCAGCATGGAGGAGTGTGAAGCCCTGTGTACCAGGCTGGCCATCATGGTGAATGGGAGTTTCCAGTGCATTGGCTCTTTGCAGCACATCAAGAGCAGGTCAGTAAAGTGAACCTACTTCACTTTCACTGAACAGCCTCTGGAGTTACTGACCTACAGCTCTGAGTGCTCTGAACATGAGACCTGTGTTATCAAAGCAATGACTTTTCCTGGTTCATGCCCCTTATACACTGCTGAAATTCTGTGTTAATTAATGCACTTTCTACTCCCTCACAGCCTGTCTTCCCAGAATGTGTCTCCCAAAGTATTTTGTTCACTGCTACAAATGAGAAATGTGTATTAGGGCTGAGCTTTGGTTTTATTAGCTATAACAATAGCTCAGCTTCTTACTAAGTTTCACTCCAGGTTAACAACCCTGACCCCATTCAAGCTGCACCGTGCCTGGATTAGATTTCCCTAAAGAGGCTGTGCAGCACTCTCAAAGGAGTTTCTTCATCTGTTTTTCTCTTTTCTACAGTGTTAATTGTGATTTTCTTTTTCCCCTAGATTTGGAAGAGGATTCACTGTGAAGATGCACTTAAACAGCAGCACAGTTTGCACTGAGAAACTCACAGAGTTCATGAAGTCACACTTCCCAAATACATGCCTGAAGGTAAGCCAGGCAAATGCTTTCAGGAGAGGCTTTCAAAATCCCTTCAAGTGACCAAGAAGATCCTTGCAAGGTGGACATCTTGTGTCATACTGTGCACATAGATCTGAGCTCTCAGAGCCACACTTGTCACTGCTTTCAGCTACATTTTCTGAGGGCTGGAGCACTCCAGTTCCTGGTGGCTGAAGTAACATCAGCCAAACTGCTGCAGTGACCCTGGAAGGCAGCTGTTAGGTGACCCTCTGCCTTGGGAATGCCCTTCCCACTGAAGCCTGGAATGGATGGAAACCCCCTTTAGGTTCAGTGGGTAGAGATGCTTCCAGTACTTCCAGTACTGAGTAATTGTAAAACCAGAGTAACTGAGTCATAAATCCCATCCATTGTCTGTAACCCAATCTCTGCATGGATCAAAACTGCACACCTGGAGCTGCAAAATGCCATGGGCACCCTGCAGCTTCCAGCCTTGCAGTTTAGTTGTGCTCCCCCAGTCACAAACCCCACGAGAACTCCCAGTGGGGAAACACTGGTCACTCCTAGACAATAACATTCAGGAGACACCACAGCCCCTGCCCCTTCATCCTGCCATGGTCCAGCTGTTGGATCTGTTGGCTCTGGGCTTTCCCCCACCACTCCTGTCCCCACAGGATCAGCATTTCAAGATGGTGGAGTACCATGTCCCGGTCTCTGCAGGAGGGGTAGCGAATATATTTGATCTCCTGGAAGGCAACAAAGCAGCCTTCAACATCAGGCACTTCTCTGTGAGTCAGACAACGTTGGAGGAGGTAAGGAATTAAAATGTGAGGCCATGCATTTAAAACTGCTAACAGGGGAGCAGAATGATGGTTACACATAATGGACTGCTGCACACAATAGACTACAGTTTGAAAGGGATTTCCATCTATATTCCTCCTGGGGGTACTTTGTCAGCACTGCTGCCTCCAGGTACCTCTGCTGGTGCTAGGGAAACACACACAGAAAGCTGCCTGGAGCATAAAGGATCTATTCTTCCCTCTGTCACTGCTGATATCAGGAGCCTCGTGGGTGTGGGTGAAGGGCAGGACTATGAATCACCCCCAAGACCAGAGCTAGGCTTTCCACCAGTACTGAAAATATGCTTAATTTCACTTTTCAAGTTGTAAGTTCACTTAGCATTACTCCAAACTTTGGGGTTCATTCCATTTTCCCTGGGAACAACATTCCCAATGGCAACAAAATCTCATAGGGAGCACATCAGCTGAAGGGATTGCCAGAAGGACTATCCAGCAGAAATCACCCTGTTGAGCATCAGCACCTGGAATATTAGGTTTGTCCCAGGCAGAGGAGCAGAGCTGCAGCCCTGCAGTGGCATGGACTGTGACACAGCAGTCTGGGAGGGGATTTCCTCAGTGCTGCTCCAGTAAGGGGTAGTGGCTGTGAGAGAAACAGACAGGCAAAGCACAGGAAGCCCCAGCTCAAATTTTGTGGGAGGACAGCTTGACTCTGTGAATATGCAAATGTGATTGCAGGGAGTGTTCTGGTGAGAGTCCTTTCTGTATTCATTAGCTGCTGTTGAAAGGAAGGCTGTTACCTGTGATTTCACACACCTCTCTGTACACTCTGCAGTTGTGTGTGCACAGATGTCAATTACACAGGGACAGATGGGTTTATGAAGTAATCATGGGACTGTATTACAGTGTGATTGAAAGGAGCACTGCATGGGCAGTGCCTTGCTGGCTCCTGAGGAGCCTGAGCTGCAGGACAATGAGGTTCCATGCAGGAACATTTATGCACATCCATTTATTTACATGAGTCCACAGAAGCCCAACAATTTGCAATTCTCAAATTCAGCGTGAATCCATCCCCGAGTGAGCTCTCCAGGCTCACAGTCAAATGAACAGCCATGCCTTTTTTATATTCATTCATGTCATAAATTATTTATGCTGTCACACACTGACTGTTTTCCTTTAAACTTGCAGGTTTTCATCAACTTTGCTAAAGATCAAGCAGATCCTGATGGAGTGGATGTGGGTCCTGATGTGACGCTGGACAGCTCTGACACAAGTAGCCAGGCTAGCACCATAAGCTCCATTTATTGAAGGGATCCACCCACACGGGATCACAGAAGCTGGGGAAAAGACCTGACAGCCCCTCCAACCCTGTTTTAAGTGATTTTAGGGTGATGGGGATAAGCAGTCCCACTTTCTTAAAGTACTTTGTTTTATTGATAGCGCTTAATTAATGTCACTAGGAACGTGGTAGGTGTTTGAGACTGGCACTTGGTTACAAATCAGATTGGGCTTTCCACAGGTTCTTTCCCCTCCACCCCCAATTCTTGTTTTATGATCACTGTAATGGCTGTGAGGATTTAAACACCACCTGCTGCTTGTGGCTGTGATGGAGCAGAGGAGCTGTGGGCTGTGCAGGGTGTCTGACCACAAAGCAGCCCCAGAGCCACAGAGAAAAGCCCACCTCCTCTCCCTGCTCAGCAGCAGACTTCCTGGGTGAAAGTGGCTCAGTTTTGACAGGCTCCCCTTGGGGAAATGGGGCTCATGGCCTTGCCCCTGCTCACAGAGGGGTTGTGAGGATGCAGGTGTTAAATACTGACAGTGGTGAAGGCCACTGGTGGGGGCCACCTTTGGGAATGACACAGAGCTTCTCTGGTTATGTCAGCACAAATATAACTATTTTATAAGTTAGTGCTTCCAGTGGTTTTGGTTTGTTCCTGTAGCTTATTCCAGCTCTGTGTAACTCCTCGAGTGAGTCCTTGGGTCCCAGGCAGTTCTGGCTCTTGGTACCCAGTGGAAGATGATTCCCCAGGAGCCCCTTTCTCCTTCTGGCTGGAGTTCAGGGCTGCTCTGGAACAGCCAAGGAGTGGAACAGGGCAGGTCTGTTGGCTGAATGCTCTGACAAGAAGAAACTCTTTGCTTCATAAGATTGTATTTCCCTGAGCACAGCAGAAGCAAGGAGCACCCTCCTTGCTCATAAAGCCTCCATCTCCAGCAGCTTTGCCTCTCTGTGTCCTCTCCAGTGACCTTCCTCCTCAGCCCCACATGCTGGCTGCCCCCTGACTCTGGAGCTGTGTTTTCCCACATAATAAGGCATCATTAGCTCCTGCTTCAAAGACTCTGCCTGCTGGCTTGGAGGGAGTGCTCTGCCCACTTCTGAGAGCAGCCCCCAGCAGCTGAGTTCAGCACACCACCACACACACCCTGCTCTCTTCCCCCAGAATGATTAATAGATAGGGTAGTTTAATATGATTCTTTATTAGATGTATCAGCATAAGGCCCCAGAGACTCGGGTTTGGGTCAGGGCATTGATGTACCTTCAAGCACAAAATGAACTTCAACTCTGAGCTCAATAAACTTGCTGTTGCTGGTAAAACAGATTGCAGATAAAGCCTTACCTTGTGAGACCTGGGGTGGCCCATACAACTTACCTGGGTTCACCCACACAGTTCCAGCCAGGTGGTTTCTTTTTCCTTTTTTTTGTTTTTCCCTTCCTCCAAACTAATTTGAGTCAAAGGAACCTTTGATGAAAGCTGCAATGACACATCTGTTACCCTGACCATGAGTTTGACTAGTTCAGCTCCTCTGTGATACCAGGGTTTGCTGTGAGAATTGTGCAAGGAGTAGGCACTTTGTAAAACCCCAAACACCCTTGGTATTCAGTGGGATGCTGAAGTTCGAGGTTTAGCTGCTGCCAGGAGGTCACGTCCTCTCCTTGGTCTTGGTGTAAACTTCTTACTGATAGTAGGAGGAGTTTTATTATGGATTGAAATTATTATAGAGCTTTGAATTATGCCTCAACCTGCTGACTGTAATTAAAACTGGGATTCAGTTTCTTTCCAGAATGCATTTGACACCTGCAGTTTATAAGTGACTGAAAAAGCTGCCCAGACATCCATTGTAGCTTCTATTATTATGTCTCCAGCCCTGCAAAAGCTCTTTTTTCTCATTTTCATTGCACATCTCACACAGATCACAGTATAAAATTAAGCTTTTCTCTAATGGAGGGCTTGTGCTCCCTGCAAAGGACTCAGAGCATGAATGCCAATGATTTAAATGCAGCCTTGTAATACCAATCAGAGTATTATTTTATTATGTCGATGGCTTTGCAACTGCCAGTGAAAGATGGATCTTCAGACTCTGTCCAGATGTATTTTACATGTAATTGAGGGAGACTGATACAAAACTATTCTTTTGTCCCTTTAGAGCCTACTAATCAAACAGGGAGAAAAAAAAAAAAAAGGAAGTGATTCATTGGAATACTTCAGCAAGTTGCAATTTAATTGTGTAAAATAGAGTTTTGAGGAGAAAAAAAGCCAAAAGCATCCTTTGAATTCCCACCCAATTCTGGCATTAATAGAAACATCTGCTCCGTGTGAAATGTGTCACGGCCATGATCTACAATCCCCGCTCTCACTCGCAGGTAAAAATAAACCATCTGCTCTTGCAATCAAGGCTCTGGGTATTGGTCCAAGCAAGGCAGAGTTTATATACTGGGGGAATTGAACTGAGGCCCGTGGAGAAGCAGCTACATCCGTTTGGGGGCTGGAAGCATCTGGCAGGGAGCTTGTATATAACGTCACCAGGGGCTGAATTACCATTCCTGCCGCTTTCCAAACATCCCCGTTCCCTGCAGAGCCTCAGATCCATCCTGTCCCTTTTGGAAGAAGGACGTGTTCCAAGCTCAATTGGAGGCAAAGCCCTTGGAAGCCAGCACTCTCCTGCCTCTGAACATCAGCTCCATGCCTCCCATCACCTCCTTGTCTCCCTGAGAAGGTCCCAGGGGTGGCCAGGAATGTGGAGCTCTGACTGAGAAACCATTGATGAGAATCTGAAAGGTTTTGAGCAGGGTCTACAGGACAGGGGTGTCATATTGGGTGCCCCCCACTGGCAGCCCTCTCTGAATCCCCTCAGAAATTTTGGCTTTACATGACTCTGCTTCCAAAATGAGCCACCAAGCTGCCTCCTTCCTCTGGCTTGAGCAGGGAGCTGGGATTGCTGCGTACCACGGCACATCACCTCTCCAGGAGCCAGAGATGAGTGTGTCTTCCAGGGGAAACAAGCTTTTCGTCTTCCTCCTTTAAAGCAGCGTCACCTCAGTCACCCCACTATCCCCCGAGGGGGCAGCAGTGCCAGGGCGAGCCCGCCCAGCGCGGTCACACAGCCCCGGGGCGTTAATTGGCACCGGCCTCATTTAAAATGCATTTAACAGCAGGGACAGGCAGTGCAGTCGCTGAGCAGGGCCAGGGAGTCAAGGAGGAATTGCAGAATTGGTTGTGTGCATTGGCAGGCTGATTGAAGTCAGGTTTGTAATTGGAGTTGTGGACTTGGAGACAGTGATTCCAATCTCCATCCTGGCTCTCCTGCGTTTATCACTTTGTGCTGCCGATGGGAGCACGGTGCTCCTCCCTTAGCTCTGCTCTAGGAGCAAATGGCACTGAGGGCTGGTTTGGCAGGGTCAGAAAGGGTCTGGCAGGGCTGGGGAAAACTCTTCAGAGGAGCCAGTGTTAAGTAAAATATTGTAAATATAAATTCAAGGTCTCTAATAGGATCTTTTGGTCCTTTCATGAGAGCTGTAGGAGTGGTTTTGTTGCTGGGTCAGTTCAGTAAACATGTTTACAGCTCAAACACATCCAGGTAAACAAAATTCAGTGACTGCTGGAGCTTAGGGGCTGGTGGTGCCCAAAGACCTGCAGCCTGTGAGGAGGCACTCCTGGG
The DNA here is from genome assembly GCF_023055355.1 of Agelaius tricolor. NCBI lineage: Eukaryota > Metazoa > Chordata > Aves > Passeriformes > Icteridae > Agelaius > Agelaius tricolor. Next base: position 815,833 of record NW_027269270.1, read on the forward strand.
ATCCAGAATCTGAGGGATCCATCCTCATAAAGGCTCACGATGGGGCTTAGCCTGTTGGAGGAACTTCAGCTTTCTACCATTGCTACAGCTTCACTGAAGTTGCTGTGAGGCTTTTTGGCTTTTTACAAGCCAAAAAAATATCTGTCTCTTCAGTTAATAGTGGAAGGGTTATTTTGTGAGCTGGTGGAGAAAGAAAAATGGGTTTTGGATGGCAACAGCACATAGCATGATTTTACTCTTTTTTTTTTTTGTGGACAACAGCTGTGATCTTGCATAGCTCTAACAAAGTATCAACAGCATATTAAAAGTGAGCACAACACAGAAAAGCAGCAGTGGGAGATGACAAAAAAATTGAATTCACCAGAATTATTATTCCATGGCAGTATTTAAAGAAAAAAAATCACTCTAATTAATTTAGTTGTTCAGGGAGAGGATGGAAAGAAGGAAGATGGCACTGAAATAATAAGAAGAACATTAGTAAGGGGCACAGCCAGCTCTTGCTGTTGGCTCTGCTCCTCATGCTGCTCACATACACAACACTGGGAAGGAGGAAGCACAATGGGGAGCAGAATGGTGAGTGCAGCCCATTTTGGGCTAGACCTGACTCCTCAAAATATCTGTAGAATGCACGAGATCACCCCAGGGAGTATCAGAGTTTTGGGGCTGGGGGCTGCCCCATGTCACAGTGCAATCCTGCAGCAGCTGGATGGTGGCACGTGCCAGAATGGAAGAGTCCCACTGGGATGAAGGACACAGATCCTTGTGCCTGCAACCCATGGAGCAACACTTGGAACCAGTTCTGTCTCCCAGGTGCTCATCCTGGGAGGTGCAGCCCCCACTCCACTGCTCATTGCTGCTGGAAGACCCTTCTGGAAACAAGGAATCCACCAGGGCGAGCACTGAGAACACTGAGGGCCCTGTGCTGGGGGCGAGACAAGGACATGGCAGCGCTCCCATGAGCTGGAAGGCTCAAAGCAGCAACCCCACCATCTCCCCAGCCTCAAGAGTCACGGAGGTGCTTTGTTTTAAGCAATGAGGCTTTCACTAGACCTGCAAGTTGGGTAGAAATGAAGCTTCTTTTGGGAAGAGTTCAGGTCTTCACTGACAAAGAAAAAAAACAAAGGACAGCCACGGCAATTTATGGTAACGCACATGAGATGAAATCCAGGTGAAGACAGGGTAATGTTTGAGGCTCTTATCTCCATGAGCAGGTCAAGGGGAGCTCTCAGCCCTCTACTCTCCATGTCCTGGTTGTTAGGGGAAGGGTTTTTGCCCAGCCCTCTGCTTGAGTGTGCACTGCCTCTTTCCCAGCCAGACACAAACAAAGTGAAGCACATCCAGCCTGTGACAGGGAGGAGGAAGCAGGGTGATCTGCCTCTCCATAACCAGACCCAGCTGGGTTATTCCTGCACAAGACAGCAATGAATCTAAGTTAAAATGATACCAACCAGATTGAAATGCAATTAAAGGAGTCCCCTTAGGGTTGTGCATCCAATTAGTGGCGTACCTTTAATTACACCAGTGCAGTTCCAAGCAGACACGTGCTGAGAGGGCCAGCAGCCCAGAGCTGAAGCCTGCCTGGTGACCCATATCCATGAGGTCCCAGGGGAAGTACATGAGGGTTTGCATTGCCAACAGTGGCCTGCTTCTCCCCTGGGAAAGGGCTCCCAGAGGAGAAACACAGGAACCTTTTCCAGCTTTGTAAAAGCAATTTTCTCCAACAGACAGTTGCTGGATAACAATTAAGATCCAGGTGCTTCTAAAAGGTAAGAGCTTTTCACACTTTTTTGTACATGACATTTCCCTCTTGCAGTGCCAGAATGTACCCTGCCTCCAGGAACTGTGAAAGTTAAAGCAACAGAGTTGACTTTATTAGGAAAACTCATTAAAAAATTAGCAATGCAAACATTAGGAATTGCTAGAAACACTAGAGCACTTCTAGGTGTCCCTCAGCCATCTCTGTGGAGTTACATGAGGTAAAAGAAGTTTAACCTTGAGCATAATGCCATCCCCAAAGCAGCCAGCTGTGAGTCTGGAGTATGGTCCTTGCTCTGGAGCCTTAGCTGAAGTCCCTGTCAAAGCCTGCAGTCAGGCTGCTCTGGACAGCAGCAGGCTGTGCAACCACACCTTGCTCCCCCAGATTCTTATTTAAAATCCTGTCAAAGAGAGAAAATAAAGCTGAAGGAGACTCTCCTTTGCCCATTGTACCATGAAGCTTGAGGGCTGGCATGTGTTGATAACCCAGGTACCCCGTTTTAATGCAAACTCACATCACCTTACACCCCATGGAGCCCTGGGATCAATTCTGAGAGGTGCACGGAAGCAAATGCTTCATCCATCTTCACATACTCCTCCCCAGGTGTTTCTTTAAGTACCTTCAATGTCAGTAAAACAAGCAAAAGTTGAGAGCATAGCCTTAATCAGATTAACAATTATAACCATTCTCATCCATCACTGCAAAGCAGGTGCGGTGCTGCTGAATCTGTTCTGCTCCAGGAACCTGGGCAATCAGAGCCACACCTGATCAGCCAGGCAAGGGCAGCTCCAGGCTTGCCATAAAGAGGAAGAGAGCTGTCAGGGCCTCTAGCTGCTCAGAGTGACCCTGAGAATGTTCAAAGTCTCTTTTCCCAGTCTGGCACTTGAAGAAGGAGTCAGGGCTCTTCATTTCTCGCTCTCAAGGTTGTTTATTGTGTCTTATCTATAAAATTCTTTCTCCTGTCCTGCCAGGTCCGTCCAGCAGGACAGTTACAGGCACTCTGCCTGCCCCTGGGGCAGTGTTGTGTCTTTATACTAAAAACTACATGTACAATGTTTACAATTACTTTCCAATACCTATCACCTATGTTAGACAGTGAGCTTCTACTCACTACCAATCTAAAAGTGCCAACATCACAGCAGAAGATGGAGGCCAAGAAGAAGAAGAAGGAGAAAGGCTGGACACACCCAGATCCCTCCATCTTGCCCCCTGAACCTCCATTCTAAAAAAACCCAAAATATTCTTTTCACCTCGTGATAAGTTCACTATCATTCTACTTAATTTTTCGTGGCTTGCAGATCTTCATCTAAGGTTGGTAACTTGCTCCACAGGTCATAATGAAAACCACAGGCATTTTGGGCTTTGTGCCAGGGTCTCTGAGACCCCTGGCAGGGGTCTTGGCTGCTCAGGACAGCCAGAGGGATGTCCTGGGTCCTGACAGAGAGCCATTGCTCAGCCTGACTCCTTTATTCATTTTTTATGAGCCTCCAGAGGCTCCCCAGAAGTTACCAAAGCCTCTCTGAGAAGCACAGCAGCGCAAAGGGAGCAATCCCTCCTGGGCTGGTGCTCACCCTGCAATAACACCCTGTAAGAACATTCCAGAGCATGGGCAGTGAGGCCTCTTCTGCCATTCAGCATTTGACCATCCTCATCACAGACTCAGCAAGGGCCTTTCTCCCCCACAATCAGCTCTTTGCCACACATGGGTGGATGGCAGCAAAGGCAAAGCTGGGGTGTTGGTTATAAACCACCCTGGCTGCCTCTTTGAGGGACCCTCCTGCTCCTCAGGGCTGGGTTAGAAACTGGGTTGGGTGAAATCAGGCAGGATTAGGGAACACCATGCCATTGCAGCCATGGGGACTTTCACTGGGAGGATTTGGGCTGAAGACCAGGCAGTGTACAAGCATGTGCAAGCTTTAAAGGTCCTACAGCTAGGGCTGGGCCCCCAGATGCCTGCAGGGGATGGAGATGCTCCAGGAGGAATGGGATGGTTTGCTCCATGCCTGCTGCCCTGCCTTTCCTGACAGTGGAGGCAGCACAGCAGGGGGATGCAGCTTCAGACTGAGTTAATATTTCAACCATTCTGGGAATCCCATGTGCCAGAACCACATAATTCTGTCAGCCTGCAGGAAAATGTCATTCCTGGGTGAGTGTCAGTGACCTGTGGGAGCAAGAAACCTTCACAGCTCCCTTGGAGAGTCTTGATGTTGTAAGGGGTCATTTTTCCACAGTGAATATCCTGCATGGGCTGATTTCAGGGCTTGAAATCAGCTCATATGTGATGCTAATAGAGTGCCCCTGTGAATAATAGAGCACCACTTCTCCCAGCAAGTGAAATGGTAAAGGAAAGTGTCCCCTCCTGGACTGCTAAATTCCTGTATTATCTCACCAGCCTCATCCTGATAAATCAAAGCTGCTGTGTCCCACTTCCCTCCCAGCCCCTTTGGCATTCCTGGCTTGGGCTGTGTAAGGGAGCACTCCAGCCTAGGAGGTTATAAAGTCCTTGAAATCACCTTAGGAGGTGGGAAGCTGTTTTCCCAGCCACCCAGGCTGTGACATGCAGAGGTGCTCAGCACCCACCTAGTGCAAACAGGAGGGTCTGTGCCAGAGCTTTCCCATCCCCATGGGCCTGCTTGCAGAGTGGGGCAGGAAAAAGGAGCCTGTGCAAAGGGTTTGGGTGGTTCAGGGCTGGGGAATCCCAGCGTGGGCCACTGTGGGCACAGGGTTGGGGATGTGCACTGGCTCTGGGAGGGCAGGGGAGCTCACAAACCATTCTGCTTCCCTCAGGTGGATCAAGAGGAGGGATTGCAGCAAAACTAGAGCACAGAAATAGGGGTTGTACTTGCAGCATGGTACATTTGAGTGGCAGACCCTGATAACCCAGAGGGGAGGGTGTGTTGGTGTCATCCACTGTCACAGTTTGGCTCCCTTCCCTGCAGAGGCTGGAGAAGCCTGACCTGCTCCCAGGGGTTCCCAGAGGGAAACAGCCCCCATGGCTCACAGGTCAGACCACTGTTTCTTCTGGAAGTTTATGGCAATCCTATTTGTGGATTAAAATGCAGCTGCCGAGGCTGCTGGCACAGGATTTACAACGCGGCCTCAAAATACAGGAGAGAAGGAAAGCTGAACTCTCCTTTGATGTTTGCAAGTGTAAACTGCAGACCTGGGCTGAACACACTGTAAATAAGGATCATTAATCATCAGCTAAGTGCCGTGCAGTCGCTGTTATTTACTATAACAACATAAATCACCAGGGGCCACTATCATGTTAATTTGGATTTAGTATGGATTAGTATGGAAAAAATAATATCCTCACCTATTTGCAGAATACATAACTTCACTTGTAAACACATACAGATGTGGCTTTTGTTCCTTGGTTGCCTCCAGGCAGGATGCAAGTCAGGAAAACGCTCTGGGAGCTCTCCACGTGAGGGATTGCCAACAGTTCAGGCCAAGCTGCAGCCCAACAAAATCTCTCTTGTGCTGACACAGTAAATCAGCACCGAGGGGCAAAGCAAGACCAGGGGATCTTGGACCTGTTCTGCCACCCCCAGCCCTCCCTCCAGCCCCAGTGCAGGGCACAGTGCTGGCACTTGCCAGCTGCTGCATTGCACCCCTGGATCTCTGCAGTAACTCCACAGGTTTCCTTATTTTTTTATCTGCAGCTCAGCTCTGGCTTTCACATTTAAAAAGCACCAGGCATGGGTTTTGTGGGATGCTGGAGCCTGCTGCTCCTCCCTTTGGAAGGAAGGCTTAGCAGGGAAGGAGCATGTCATTTTAAATTAAGGGAGCATTACCCCCCTACTTCATCTTCTCCAGAAATGCCAGCTGCACTCCTTGCTGATTTATTATTTTTTCCCCCTGATTTGATTTTATTCAAGCTAAAAGGTGGGGCTGAGACACTCATGCACCAGAGCAAGGCTGGCAGGGCACCAACATGACAATACTTGGTGTTTTGGGTGTGGAGCTCATGCCAGATTGGCTCCATCCCTCTCCACAGATCATTTCTAAATGTGGTGGTGACACAGCTTCACTGCCCAGGGATCCTCAATCTTGGTGCTTGGGCACAGCATCTGTCTTTGCCCTCAAGCACTCAGGCAAAGTGGGGATGTCCTCTCTACCCCCCAAAATAACTTGAATTTTTTAAAGTGAGGCAGGTTCGTTGTTAAGAAACCACAGCACGTTTCTTCCCAAAGTCAGTCCAGCACTCACAGTCCTGGTTTCTGCTTTAGCCTGGTGGAACTGGAGGTGCTGAGCCCTGACTGAAGGTGTGGAGATCCCTGACCAACCTCATGGAGGTCACCAGTGCTGCTTTAGTTGCAGGTTAGTCCTGATGAAGAAATAGGCCTTGATATCTGGGAAACAATTATGGTTTGCTTTTTAAAATGTAACTGGAAGGGAAATAAAACAAATTTTATTTTTTAGGGGGTGTCACAAAGATCTCCCTTAGGCTTGAAGCTGCAATGCTACTTTTAAAAACAGTCACAGGTGAAAAGAACAAAAGCAGTGTTGCACCTGCACTTTGACTCCACTGGGTCTAAAAATGCAAGTAATTGCCTTTAATGGTCTCTGTCATTTTTAACCTGTGTTCTGTGTGTGCCAGATGAACAGACATCAAACCAGGGTGAATCTCTCCAAGCGTTGAGCCAGAGCTGAGGTTTGCATAAATTAAAACTGGGTTAATTATAATAATTCTACTGCAATAGGGATAGTATAATAAGATTAATTAGAGGGGTGCTAATAAGAGGGTTCAAGCCACAGCAGTACAAAAACTGCACCCAGGTTCTTCAGTGGTTTCCTTGGACTCGTGTCCCACTCAGCTCAAGGGCAATCCAACATCTAAAAGCTGCAGCAGAGCCTTGCCTGTGCTTTCCTCAGCATCCAGGCTCGCCTCGCTCCGACCATATGTCTGTCTCTGTCTGCTAGCAGCTTGCACCAAATATTTTCCTTTTTCATGGTGGCTGAGCAAACAAACACCATCTGTGGGGCTCACTGAGGGAAATCCTGGCCCCCTGGTGCCAAAGGGAAGGCAGCCACACGTGTCCATGGGGCTGACATTTCTGACATCCACAGCCCCAGACAAGAACTTCCCTCTGCTCCTCAGCTCTGCGCATCCGCCCAGCTGAGTCAGGACCTGGCATCTCCCAGATTTAAATTCAGATTTTATTGAAGAAAGGCTGGGTCCCACCAAAGCAGACTGCCTAGCCTGAGCCAGGTTAGTGGGACTGCCTTGGGGTGGTGGTAGGTGGAAGAGCGCAAGAAGGCTGTTTTTTGGGTAACTCTGTCTTGGATGTACCCACTCTGCTGGGGGCTTTGGGCATTTTCCAGCCGTGCTGAAATTCCTCATATTCCAGCACTGATGGGGATTTTTGGTCTTGCTTGACCTGCTTAGAGCCAGAGTTCTTGGAGGGCAGCTGATGTGGAATGCAAATTATTCCCTGTTCAGACTTTTTGCCTTTAGAAATTAAAACTCTGGGGGGCACCACCTGGTAGGGAGGGTCTGTGCTATCTCTCCATGCACCCCAGCACTGGAGCAGGGGAGCATCAGCAATTATGCAGCAAAAGTGTGAACGTGGTCCCCGGCTGGGCACAGGGTTTTCTCATGCTTTGCTGCTCTCTGTTACTTGCCTTTCTGCAGGAAGTCCCTTTTCTGGTCAAATCAGAAGGGTAATTTAAATTTTGTGAAATCCCCCACAGCTTTTGACCCACGTGAGCATTGACAGAGATCTCCTGCCAGGCAATGGGCAGGTGGAAATTACCTGTCACCTCTGGTGCTTTTCTGCAGTGCTGGGCCCAGAGCTTGTGCTCTGACCAAATCTTTTGTACAAGTGCCCTTTGGATTTAGCAATTCACATGGTGAAAGCAGAACCAATGAACCACAGGCTTCTCTGCTGCTGCCTTTAATTAAAAATGCCATGTCTAACACCAGCAGATGTTCCTGCTATCGAGACTCGAGGAATAATTTAATGCCGTGCAATGCAATGCTGACTGTGCTGCTTAGTCTGAAAGTGTAATAGACTTTTTTATTATTATTTTTATTATTATTATTATTTCCTTTGAGGGATCAAATCTCTCAGTATTTGAAATCTTAAAACTTGGTGCCCTAATCAATTCCTGCACTGAACGATCTCAGCATGTCTGTCAAATGAGCACTGCAGCCCAGGATGCTTCTGCAACCACAGTGAGCTCACAGAGCTTTGGCCCCAGAGGGGTGGCCTGAGGAGCAAAGTAAGCCTGTTAAAGCCTGTGATTCAGATATTTGGGAAGAGAGGGAATTCAAAGATGAGGCTGCAGCTCCTCCAGTTTTTTCAGCAGTCTTCTGATGAAGAGGATCCATCCTGTTGCTTGCTGTGGGTGTGCAGCACGTCGAGCTGCACTCTTTCCTGGCAGGGTGCAGAGGTTTCAGGATGTGCTCTGTAATCAGGTGGATGAGAGCAGAGGGATCCCCTCTTCAGGGAGCTTTGGCTCTTTTAACCCCTAGGAAAACAACAGATTTACAAAACTCAGTGGAACTGCTTCCCTCAGCTCCTTCCCCTTACATGATGCATCACATAATAATTGTATATTTGTTGAGAAACAGCTGGGGAGCTCCACTAAATAAATAAAATATCAGGTAGCAGTGTATTTCCATAAAAAGGTCTTTACCAGATGGGCAATGCTTTGAAATGAAGCACGAGGTAGGCGAGGATTTTTTCCCTCCCTTGTCAGCCAGGGAGCTGAGCCATCCTTCAGCGTGGCTTTGGCTCTGGAGCTCAGCATTGTTTGGAAATCCCATTTCCATTCCAGCACGGTGAGGATGAGCACTGCCTCAGCAGGGTGCAGAGCTGCTGATTCATGCATGCACCAAACACTGCTGCCTCACTAGATCACACCACTGCTGAAACCCCTTCACTGGCTTTCTGTCATGCAACAAATTTATTTGAAAGTGTGTGGGCCTTTTACTGCCTGGAATGGCTTGACTTGTACTTCAAATACTGCATAAACCAAATTTAGAGATATATTTCTTGCTTCCCTCTGTTCCCCCCCATCACTTTTTTTTTGCTTCTGACTGTCCAATTGGTTGCAGTAATTCACTGCTGAAGAAGACATTTCTTAGATTTCCAAGAGTGCCAGCTCCTTAACCTTTATAAAATTAAGGAGAATGAATCATTCGTGACTTTTACATCTTTCTGGAACGCAAGTATTTGTTAGATGCAGGCTGCCCAGGGCAGTGCTTTGCCTCAGTTTAACTTAGTTGTAAATGTTTGTAAATTCCCACATAATGTCTCAGCACAATGGAAACTATTGCATCTGTGGATTTATTGAGAGAGGCACTAAACATATTTCAGCTGGAGGAAAGGAAGAGGAGGCACTTATCTGCTTTACTGTGCTATACAGTATATATCGGCATCTCATATTTTGTGAACATAAATGCCAGGTTGACTCAAGAGATCTGTGGATCAAGTGTTGTTTGTAACCTGCTCCAAATGCTTCAAACTGCCTTGAAGTTTCATCTCAGCTGTGAGGCCTTTTGCCATCTTTCAGGATCCCTGGTGCACAGGGAGCTGCTGGGAGCTGAGATTTTGGAGCACAGGATGAACCAAGTAACAGGGAGTAGGTTAAGGTTTAGGTTGCACTTGGCAATTCTTCATTCTTAAGGGAAAAATGACAGGTTTAGCTTATTTTCTTGAGCCTTATTCTTATTTTCTTACCTTATTTTCTTAAGGGACTTAAGTCCCCTGGCTTGCAGGGCTTGGGGACAAACTCCTCTTTGAGCAGCACACCCAGGGCACCTCTGCCTGCCCCTTTCCCTCCACCAAGACAGGAAAGGAGGATGCTGTGCCCCGCAGCAGCTCACTGCACCCAGATGACAGCAGGAAACGTTCTCCAAAGTGCTGAGAGATTTCACAATTCCACATCCTGAGTGGAGCTTACTTCCCTGCACCTCTGGCTCATCTTAGTAAAAAAGATAAATATTTAGCCTTCTCTAAAGAAAGAAAAAAAAAATAGGAAATTCACAATTTCAAGCCACAAAAGCAGAGGAGCGTGACTCTTGAAAACTGTAGAACCTCCCTCTTGGAGGACATTAATAACTTACTAAGAAATACTTTCAGCCCTGATTTAACACCCACTTAAGTAGAACTCCTTCTGTCTAGATAGGGTAGGGCTGGGACACCCCTCTGATGGCTGTTTTCTACGATTGTCACAAACCAAATTTTGCAGCCATGTCCTTTTATGATGAAGTTCCCTCAAAGAATAACTTGCTCACTTTAATCACGTTTTCTCCGAGATTTATGGCTTGATGCTTATTCACTGGCAGAGCTTCTCCACGTGAAATGTCAGTAAGCCCGTTATAAATTGCTCCTGGCATTCCTGCTCTATCTTTTACTTGGCCAGGAGTATTTCTACCTGAAAGTGATAAATTCCTGCTATAACTACTTTATGTGCTCCAGTAATTACACTGTAGAGGGATGGTGGGAGCTGCATCTCTGTGCAGGTACCACCTAAAAAATATCAAGCTGCAAAAGTGGAAGATTGGGCTGTGGCTGGGGTGATGCAAGACCCACAGACTGAGGGAAAAACCACCCTGGAAACCTGAAATAAGTGTGACTGGTGAGGTATCTGTGCCTGATATTTATATTTATGCTGTGTTAGACATGTGAAAAATGCCAATCACTTGTTTTTAAAATTTTAAAAGTTTAAGAGTAATAAAATGGTTATAAAAATAGTAATATAATTAGAGTAATAATAATTTGGACAATTTGAATTAGGACAATAGGAGACAATAGAAACAAAGATTTACAGTTAAGAGACAGTCCGGGCAGCATAAGCCCGAAAAATGACCCACTTTAACAGAGGATTAACCCTTTAAAACAATAACCTGTTGCATATTCATACACCTTGTACATGATGCATAAAATCCATTCAAACACAGGATTCTGTCTGGTCAGTGTCAACTTCTTCCTCTTAATTCTGACGGTGTCTTCATGCCTGAGCGAGGCAGGAAGATGTTTGTTCCTTCTGATAATGGGGCAATAAATTGTTTTTCTCTGAAAGATTTAGGTGTCCTATGGCTGCTATCTCAGTGCGAGTCCTTTCTTTAGAAAAGGTATCCTACGTAGCATAGTTTCTATTTCAACATTTTGTTATAACCTAAAACTATATTTAACACAATACTTAAGAAAATTAATACAGCATAACTTTCTAACACAACACATATAATATCCATTTTAATGTTTGCAAAAAGCCAATCATAAAATACACATTTTTCACAGACATATTTGTTATAGATACAGAGACACTGGGAAGACGTACATAGGAGCATCAGGTTTGGGTAGGAGCTCAATTTGGATGCTGTTGTGGTATCTAGACAGGCTGAGACCAACAGCATGAGGTTCAAGAAGGCCAAGTGTGTCCTGTACTTTGGCCAGGATAACCCCCTGCGGCTCCAGGCTGGGGTAGAGGGGCTGGAAAGCTGAGAAAGTGCCAGAGTCAGTGACTGAACATGAGCCCAGGTAGGCAAGAAGGCCAATGGCACCCGGGCTGTATCAGGAATAGTGCAGCCACAGGAGCAGGGAGGCGATTTTTCCCCAGTGCTGGGCACTGGTGAGGCCACACCTCGGGTGTTGTGTCCAGCTCTGGGCACTTCAGGACACCAGGGATGTCGAGGGGCTGGAGCAGGTCAGAAGCACAGCGGAGCTGGGGAAGGGACTGGAGCACCGGGAGCAGCTGAGGGAGCTGGGAAGGGGCTCAGACTGAGGCAAAGGAGGCTCAGGGGGGCCCTTGTGGCTCTGCACAGCTCCCGACAGGAGGGGACAGCCAGGGAGTCAGGCTGTGCCCCCAGGTGTGAAAAATGCGTATTTTATGATTGGCTTTTCGCAAATATTATTAAAATGGATATTATATGTGTTGTGTTAGAAAGTAATGCTGTATTAATTATCTTAGTAGTGTGTTAAATATAGTTTTAGGTTGTAACAAAATGTTAAAATAGAAACTATGCTATGTAGGATACTTTTTTTTGAAATAAGGGACTCGCACTGAGATAGCAGCCACAGGACACCTAAATCTTTCAGAGAAAAACAATTTATTGCTGCATTATCAGAAGGAACAAACTTCTTCCCGCCTCGCTCAGCCATGAAGACTCTGTTAGACTTAAGAGGCAGAAGTTGACACTGACCAGACAGAATCCTGTGTTTGAATGGATTTTATGCATCATGTATGAGCTGTATGAATATGCAACAGGTTATTGCTTTTAAGGGTTAATCCTCTGTTAACAGGTGTCCTTTTTCGCGCTTATGCTGCCCAGAAAAAGGTACCCGGACGTCTGTAACTCTTTGTTTTTATTGTCTCATATTGTCCTAATTTAAATTGTCCAAATTATTATTACTCTAATTGTATCACTATTTTTATAACCACTTTATTACTATTAAACTTTTAAAAACAAGTGATTGGCATTTTTCACACAGGGAACGGGGATGGGACATGAGGAAATGGCTTCGAGCTGCTTGAACTTGTATCGTCATTTGCCACTAAAGTTCGGAAGTTCAGACGCTCTGGGTTCTGCAATAGACTTAGAGACTCGTGCGGAGGCATTTCTGCCATTACCCTCAAGTTCAGAACTTTAAACTGTAACAAGTTCCCGCAGTTTGATGATCGTAGAGACAAAAAGAGTGTCACGACTGTCGAGCTATTCTTTCAGACCTAGTCGTTCCTGCAGACATTAACAGCCTATTTTCTCTAATTACTGCAGTCTCCCACCCATGGGGTCGCAGGGGAAAACATTAACACCCAATTTTCCTGCCACACCCTGACTGACCCCGTGCTCCTGGCTCTCCGCTCCGAGTTTCGCCCCTCCCGCCATTTCCCCGGCGCTCCCCTCACGGGCGGCCCCGCCCCGCTCCCGGCGCGCGGGAAACGCTGAGGGCGGGCAGCGCGCGCGCGGCCCCCGCGCCTGCGCAGAAGGGGCGGGCGGGGGATTCGGAGCGGCGGCGGGAAGCGCTGAGGGAAGGAAGGGCTCAGGTCGGAGCTGATGAGGGAACCGCTGTGAGGGAAGCGATGAGGGAGGCGCTGCGCGGACGCTCGGGCAACCAGCCGGCCCCAGGCAGCCCCCTCCGCCCTGCTGCCCCCTCCATGGCGCCGCCCGGGCACACCTGGTCCCACACCCGCGCCGCGCTGGGGCGGCTGGAGAAGTTACTGAGCTGCTCCCGCTGGTAATGGATGCCCTTCTTCCCCCTTTCCCCCCACCCTGTCTTCCTTCACGGCCCCTGCCGTGTGTGTTAAAAGTGCCGCGTTTCTGCTTGCTTTGCCCACAGCGCCGGTGTCCTGCGGGAGCCCGTGTCCCTGGGGCAGTGCGAGCACGTCTTCTGCCTGTAAGTACCGGGGCCCGCCGCCGTGCTGTGGAGAAAGGACGGGGAGCGGGCGCTGCTGGGGCCTGCTGCTCCTCCCGGGGAGCTGAGGGGGAGAGGAGAGCGGCAGCTGCTGTTCCCCTGCGGGTCCCATGCCGGAGTGCTGGTTTAGGATGCTGGCCAGGTGTGAAGGGAGTTTTCAGTGTGGTGGAGGGAATTGTCCGCTTGTAGTGAGGTAAAAATCCAAAACAACCTGCAGTTCGCATCACTCTCAACTCCTATCTCTTTCTCCTCACATTAAGAAAAAGAGCAGCTTGGGAAGGTGTTTCCTGTTTCCGAGGGGTTTTCCTCTGCCCCTGAGGGCTGGGTGGTGCTTGTTGTTGGTTTGGCCTTCTACCAAGACTTTGCTCCTTCAGTTGTGCCGCTGTTCTCACACGCATCCAAACGCGGTGGCATAGGCAGGCTTACCTCTGCCTAGAGTTGGTCAAATAATCTGAGTGCTTCAAAAAACTGAACTTAACTTAAGGTTAACTTTTAACTTAAACTGACTTTAATTAGAAGCGTTCTGCCAGCAAAGCGCTTCTGAGGTGGTGGTGGTTGCGTCGCCCGTCGTGGGACAACTCACTGCATTGTCAATACAGGCAGAGGCTGAAATGTTTGTGTCCCAGAGCCGCCTTTGGGTGAGGTGGGGGAACCCTCTGGCCATCTTTGGGTGAGGTTGGAGAACCTTTTGTGTGTCACTGCTCTTCATGGCATGCACATGCAAGCACCGGGAGTTAAAAGGTCTGCTGTGTATCTTAATGAGTCTCTCTGCACAGCGCAGGTGTAAGCAGTCTGATAAAACCCTACCTTTGTTAGGGTGAAGAAGAAAGATACTGTCTGACCTCTACTTGTAAACCTGCTGATACTCAGCTTTATGTCCTGTTATAGTCAGTATGTCAGTAAAAGCTGAAGAAACCCTCCCTCCCTCATGGATGTGTGTCCACTCTATCTTCAGCTGCACTTTTGTAATAGGAGTTTTCAGTGTTGAAGGCCTGAAAGGTAAAATACAAGTAAAACATTTACTGGCTTTTTAAGGAGTAACTGGTTATGGGACAGGTGCCCTCAGCATCTCTTCCCCCAGTATGCATGTACTAAAAGGCACACAGGTGATTTATTTCTCTCCAGACACGTGTTCTTTCCCAGCTGATAGTGGCCACTAATTGCTGTAGAAGGTTCTTGAAGAGGGAGGGACCTTTTACAAGGGCGTGTAGGGACAGGATTAAAGGAATGGCTTCACGCTGAAAGAGAGCAGGTTTAGTTTGGATAATGAGAAGAAATTCTTCCCTTTGAGGGCAGAGAGGCACAGGGTGCCCAGAGAAGCTGTGGCTGCCCCTGGATCCCTGGGAAGTGTCCAAGGCCAGGCTGGACAGGGCTTGGAGCAGCCTGGGATGGTGGAAAGTCCCTGCCCATGGCAGGAGGTGGAATGAGATGGACTTTAAGGTCCCTCCCAGCTGGAACCATTCTATGATTCTGCTGTTTGAAGGAATTATTTAAGTTATTTATTTCATTGAAATGATCTGCCTGCAGATCATTTTGTAAAATAACCCCCAGAAACTTGTAAAAAATTTTTATAAACATGAACATGTGGTTCAGTAAATGTAATTGTTCAGCTGTTGGGCATCTAAGGCCTTGTGGTTTTATTTTGGATAACCCATGTGTATTCTAGGTGATAGATTTAAATCACCCACTGTTCATTAAAGTTTTGTGGGGTTTTTCCTGAAGAATTTTCCAAACATCAGGAGAACAATGCAGTTTGTATTGATGAGGCTGGAAAAATCAGCTAACAGGAGTTTTAAGCATTCATTAGCAGCTATTTCTTGCTCCAGAAAAAGGAGTTTATTTACTATTATCTGAGTTATTGTTGTGCCTGATCTTTTTGCTTTTGTATGCCTGACCTTTTAGCAGCAATTCCATCTGTCCTTTGATGACTGAGTCTTGGGCAGTGGCTATTTTTTAAAATAAACCGAAGGAAATTCAGATTAATTTCTTTAGAAGCAAACTAGGTATTTTCAATAATATTTACAGCTACTATGAACTATTCTCAAAACTAAATTACATAAAACCACAACATGTGTATTTGCCACACCTTTATAATCCCTCCAGTATGTCCAGCTTGCTGCTATTTCAGTTACAACTCAGCTGTTTGCCTGCATATTGTCCATTGATGTTTGACTATTGAAAGACAAATTTCCATTTGTAACCCTGGAGTAAAAATGAGTTAAACTCTGTTGTAGCTGCAACTTTTAAAGAAGCTGACTTTAGTTTTGTGACATTTATGCAATATTAAGTTTACGTTCTGTTAAATGGAGGTTCTGTTACATTGAAGTTCTGCCGAGTTTAGGTTCTGTTAAGATTAATTTCTGTCAAGTTTGAGTGTTGAGAGCTGATTCTGGTTCACTGCTGAGGACAGACTTTTTTTGTTTATTAACACACCTGGGGAGGATTGGGATGAATGGTTGGAGCTGGCTCCTGGAATCTGGAGTGGGAGATCTGAAATGAACGTGCTGCAGTACTCAGGTCACACCTAAAACAGCCGGTTCTCCCTCACCATGGGTTTGTCACGGCCAGGGGAGTTTATCAAGAGCAGTTTCTGCAGTTTTGGTGGGGTAGCTGTGCTAGGTTACCTGCAGTCATTACCAGCTGACTACAAAACCCCAACCAAACGGGTGATTAAGAGATGTTGTGCTATGAAGGTCATTCTGCATTTCCTTTGCAGTGCCATTTACAGGGGTGGGAAGCCTGAGGCCAGCTTCCCTAGAGAAGGACACCTGTTTGGCCCTTCCCTTTGCTCCCAAGGCATTTGTCAGATATCACCTAGGATATGTTGGAGCCAAGAGCTGTGCTTCAGTCTGCCAAACACAGCAGAGCCTCAGCCACAAGGGCCTCTCCCTGTTTAAAGCACAAAACACACCTAACAGCAATTTTTCTATGAGCAATGGTCAGGTAACTTACACCATTCAAATTGATTCAGTTTTGGCTGTGTGGAACTGTAACCTCTATTTAATAGGATAGATGGGGGGTGAGATGTAAGTGGCCCTTGAATGTTGCAGTTCAGGTGACAAATCATGAGGTCTTCTCACTGGCCTAATCAAAGAATAAAAGATTTTAGGCTGATTTGGGGAGAGTAGTATTAGTGAGTAAATCTGTGTCCCCACCTATCCCACCATGATCATCTGATATAAATGCTGTGAAAGGGAGCAGTGATAAGATACTCTGAGCACCTGGAGATCCTCGTGGGACTTCATACAGAGAAATGTTGACACAGGTGAAAGTTCTTCACAGCAAGCAAGTCCCTCACCTCCCATCGATGCTGTTTACATTAAGTTCTGCCTTGAACTTAACGTATGGAAAGAGAAACATGTTTGGGTTTGGAGAATTTGCTTTACCAAGAAGAATTTGCTTCACCAAGCAAATTTTAACTAGGAGAAAGTGGAAATTTTAGTTTACTATGGGTTGGCTATTTGGCACTTGTTTAAAAATGGAAGGCTGCAGAAGAGCAGGTGTAAAAGAATTTGTAGTTTTAACAGGGAAGCCTAATTGTTACCTGGAGTCAAACAGCAGTGGAGCATTTGAAAATTTGGGTCAGCTTGTGAGGCACTGTGTTTTTCATGATTGTCCTGACAAGGCTTGGGAAGTGGGTTGCTTAATTTTCTGTTTAGCTTGTCACTTGCCATGATAAATCTGTGCTGTGTTTGTGACTAACTCGCGTGGGCTTTCCTACAGTGCCCAGATAAGAGCTTCTGGCTGGGCTGTGAAACGGTTGATGGTGGCTGCAGTGGGTAACTTCCTCTGGATGATGGGTGTTCCCTCTGCCTTGCAGGTCCTGTGTGGGTGACTGTGTTGGCACCGAGTGCCCCGTGTGCCGCATGCCAGCCTGGGTGCAGGACGCACAGATCAACCGGCAGCTGGACAACATGATCCAGCTCTGCAGCAAGCTGCGGCAGCTCCTGAGCACCGACACCCCCGGTGAGACTCGCCCCCTGGCGGCTGCAGAGTCCAGGCCACCCCCTTTCACTTCCCGGCAAATGAGCAGTGCAGCCTTGCTTCAAATTCCAAGAGGCTGTTCCAAACCATGTTTGGAAAATGTGATTTGAAGAGAGCTGTCTGTATGGATTGCTCGCTCTTTGAATCTGTTTTACCGAGCAATCCCCGTGAGCGGGTTAGTCCATAATTCATTGGAATCCGTTTGCCAGAATTAGACACAAGTGGGAGAGGTTGCTGAGTCACGTGGCACAAAGCAGGGGCACAGGTTGTCATATCCTAGGGGAGCCCCAGAGTGTAAAGTTCCCCTAGTAAAGAATTAATGCATGTCTTCTCCTGCCTCTGGCTTTCTGTGCACTGACTGAGTCGTGCCTGCTGTCCCAGTCATTTTCAGTTCAGGGTTTTGCACATGGGAAAAATGATCTATGTTCTTTGCCTAAAAAGGGGGAAGAAGCAAGTCTTAACTCATTTGTTTTCTGGTCCCTAACAATCAGCTAATCTGCTGCAGTGAAGCTTTGTCCTTGCTGACTGCTAGGAGATTGCAGAGAACGTACTCTGGGAATGAATCTCTATGAAATTTTAGGTTGTTTGTCAAAGTGGGAAAAAGTGTAGTGAAATCAACATGGGTGATTGTGTGTTTCTTCTGCAAGCTCGGAGAGGAGCATTTATGTAATACCAAGTTTTAGAAAACATTAATTTAGTTGTCAGATACAGAATAGGTAATTCTTCCTTCATTGTTGCTTCTTAATATGTTTGTCTAAGTTAAAGATTCCTTTTCTATGTGCAATCCCATCAGCACCTTCACTCATTTATGGAATATCTCTTTATTGACACCAAAATGGATTTTAAGTGATGAGGCTGGAAGCCTGTGTCCAAGTGTAAAGGAATACATTTTATATAGGTATAAAATCCTATGGTGATTAAATCTTCTGGAGCATAGAAAACAGATGATGGCTTAAATAGGATTTCAGGGAAACATTTTAAGTGATGAAGGCTTTTAAAAGCACACTTGGAAGAGAATCATTCTGAGAGGAACTGTTTGTGATGCTATAAATAAAGCATTTAAAATACAACATGGTAGCATTATTGATACTGTTTAGATGTTTTAGAGAGCTCTTAGAGATGGATTAACTCTTAAAAATTGGTCTGTTTAACTGTACTCAAAATTGAATAGTACATTTAATCCCATAGATCTTCTAAAATGAAGTGTGTGTGGTGTGGCTAGGCCACAGAACAAAATGAGGTTCTTTTTATCATCATCCCTTGTTCTGACTTAAAAGCAGACACAAAATAGAAGTTTACAAGAGTGTCTTAGATGAGATGACATGGGAGATGCCTTTCTGTCACTTGTGATCTTTGCAGTGTGCTAAGGATCAGCACAGTGGCCTTTTGGATGTGTGATACTGAGCTTAGGAGCAAATCCTCCCCAGCTGGTAATAGTTCACTGTCAGGAATGGCTTCAATTCCTAAGTAAATCAGCACCTCTAAGAACAACCAATTACATATTGGGGAAAAAATATATATATATATGGTTGAAAATCACAGGATATTGTAGCTTTAGAGATTTTTGAGAGCAAATTCTTCAGGATGTTTTGTCCCTCTGCTCCAGCAAGACCCTCACCTCCCATCGATGCTGTTTCCATTAAGTTCTGCCTTGAACTTAATGTATGGAAAGAGAAACATGTTTGGGTTTGGAGAATCATGGGTTCTCTTCTCTTGTTAAGGACTTGCTTTCATGGCCTTACAGCACTGTACTTCTGTCAACAATATTTCTTCTCTTTTGTGTTAGAAGGTCAGAAATTGTACTTCATGTTCCAGTAAAGGAAGTAGACCGAAAAATCCATCTTTCAGTGCAGGAAAGGAAGAGAAGCAGTTGAAAAGAAGAATGTTTCCATACATTTGTTTTATGTCCCTTTTGCATATTTGCTTGTTTTGAGACAGTTGTGGCTTCTCTTGAATCTTGTTGGAGATCCTTGTTGACACTGAAATTTCTAAGTGCATCCTACTAGTAATTTTTTTTGTCTCTGACAGAGCTGGTGCATGCAGTAAGTTGTGTGTTTTTCTTTTTAAAAATGCCATGGAACTACTGTGACTGAAAAGGATAGGGTTAAGCTCACACAGAATATTTCAAATACAAAAATCTCTGTACCCTGAGGTTCCACAGAAGACGTGAGAGGGATCTTACTTTGTATTCCATTGGGATAAAAATAGCTTCTGCCAAACAGCATGTGCATTGTAAGGAACAGCAGCAAATAACAGCAGCAAATTCAGGAAGGACTGCACAAAACAGCTAATACTTCCCTTTTAAATTAGAGGGAAACACAGCCAATGACACTCCTGGGCTGACTGAAGATGAATTGACAAACAAACCTGAAACTGGCTGGAAAATGCAAATTAGAAGTGGAAAATTCAAGCTATAGGTAGGAAATGCTGAGCCTCCAAATTAATTCACTTGTTGGAGGTTTTCTATGCTTAGTCCATGGAGAGGTGCCTGATTTCTGGCTGCCCTGTGCTGTGGCTTCCTAAGGGTAAAGGGAAGCTGCCTGGCAGGCCCCACAGGGAGGATGTCTGCACTCTAACCCTTTAGCTCTAGTGTTGCAGAGTCCAAGGCATCTTGGGAACAGCTGATATTGCTGGGATGAGGGGCTTCATGGGTGGGTAATTCCTGAGCACTTGTGGAACCATGGGCATAGTGCACATAAAGCACTTGATTTGTTGATTTACAGTAATGATTTTGAAAGAGAAATTCTAAAGAATTTTCTGTGTAATATTCTTTAAAAAGAAGGGATTGTTTTAAATTTTCTGAACCATCACCAAGCATTTATAGTTGATTTTAGCTTGTTCTTTGTAGCAATCAGCTTCACTCTTATACATCAAACAGAAAGCCTTCCCCCCTCTTTTCCTGCAGAGCTACACCTTGCAGGAGTTGGTGCAAGCTTCCCAAACTGGTGCTGATGCTGGTGGACAGTCAGTGAGATCAAGCAGCCTTTACAGTATCATGAGTCTGTTTCACATTTACTGGGTGTGGAACTCCTGTTGTAACAGATTACATTGCATTTCATGGCTGCTGTGACATTTTTCATGACATCTAAAGATTAAGTTTTGAATCGCTGGAATTTCTCCCTTTCCCCTTTGGTGTTGAATACTTAACTTGTAAAATAATCACTCTTCAGTGAAGGCACTAATGTTGCACAGATGGTAGCAAAGCTCTTCCCTTTGATTTTTAATAAGGGACTAGTTTGTCAAAGAGATTTCTCAACTTCTCTTCTGAAACCCGTAATAGAGAATAATTTGAAAGGCACACAATGTGCATCATTATATTCCTTTGATGCAGATTAATGATAGCTAAACCACATTTTCTAATTGCTCTTTTTTCCCCCCTGCACCAGCCTGCTATTGCACTGCAGCAGAACTTGGAGCTCTAGTTGCAAGGCACTGACCATCTCCTGGTATTTTTGTGTACTCTCAACCCTTTTAACACTTAAGAAATACAACTCTATTAAATATCAGCATTGAGAATCTTGTGCTTATTATGTGCAAATAACTCTAAATTAGAAATAATTCAGTTGCCACATTGTGTATCTGAATGTTACATTTAATAGGTAATGGAGACTAAATTTACTGCATTTATTATAGGCTGATTCTAATACTGGTATTGTGGATGATCTTTATGCTATTGCAGATGTTTAAAATCTAGAATTAGTAAGGAATGCTCTACTGATTTACCTTGTCTAAATGCCTCTCTGAAAATTTTTTTAGGACACTTATGTATTAAAAAGACAATTAAATCAAAATCATAATAGTAATTTTTTTCAGTACTGTTGAGATCCAAGCTCTGGCTTCAAACTCTGAGACAGCAGAGAATTCATTGGGATTGATTTTATTGTGAGCAATTTTCTCTGAAGATACTTTAACTGAATGAACTTAGCTACCAGATAATACCCTCTTTATATAAATTAACATTTACTTATTAAATCATAACAACTTCCTTTCAGCTTCTTGGCTCTGCATCTCCCCTCTTTATTTCTCTCTCTCACAGCTCTGGGTCCATCAGAAGATTCTATTTTCAGGGAAGTAGATTGGCCATTTGTCCAAGTTGCTTGGGCTCCCTACCTTGTACACTTTGGAAAAGGAGGAAGGGGTAGCAGAAAATGCAGTTTCCTGCCCTGGGTGTGCAAGGCTGGCCTCTGGATCTCTTTGTCAGGATATGGGCATCTTTTAATCATGTCCCCTGAGTGCCTCCCTGGTCCAGAACATGCAGCATACTCTGTTACACCTCAGGTCATTGCAGGTGAGGAAGAGCACTCCTTGGGAAGTATTTATTTAGCATATTATTACATTTCCAGCAGGTTTTTAATAACCTGGCTAGTAAATCCCTGCTGAGCAGCCAGCAATGAGCAGATCAGTTCAGGAAGCCTCATGGTGGATTTTCCACAGGCTTTCCTGCTACCAGAAGTGCTACAGCCAGTGTAAATGCTTCATTGTGTTCTGCTGCTTTAGATGATACTTCTGAAGGACAGTGCCTTTGATTGAATTTGTCACTTGGACTTTAAAGTCTTGCTGTGCTATACACATCAAAAAGAATTCTGGCCATCATAAAATTGTTGCACAAATTACTTCTGCAAGCTGATTTTATTATTTCTCTTTACTTGGGGATGACTGATACTTTGAGCAAGATAAATATTTGACAAGGAGATCTGCTAGTTTGTGTAAACACTGGCAAGATGAGAAAATAGTAACTTGTGGTTTATATTTTGCATCTGTTTGCAATCAAGCTCTTCCTTTTTTTTAGATGTTATTGTAGGAATGAGATGGGATTGTTCTCAAGGCTAGCTAGTTCTGAGATTTCAGTCTCAATTTCAGTGCTTTTTTTTCTTGTTTGCACCAAGCCCAGCCTCAGAGGAAAACCAAATAGCTGCAGTTCTGTACTTGATGATTATCTTTAGGTGCCTAAATGATTGATTAACCAGCCTCCAGCTGTATTCTTAATGACACTTTTGGTCTGATGCCTTACAAATTCCTCTAGCTGAATCTAACATGTAACAGATTTAATTCCAGGGGTAAGTAAGGTGATTGATATCAAGATTAAGGAAACATTTAACTTTGCAACATTGCTTTAAAAGACAACTGGGAATGTCTGTTTTAGTGTTGAATTACTAGCTGCACAGTTCTCTTTTAAGTGGAGTTTCAAAAGCACTTTTTTGTGACTAAGGGATTGGAACCAGTGTGTTTGTTGCTCTGAGTTTATCCCAGCTTGCTCTGAAAAACTGGCTGTAGTTACTAACACCAAAAATAGAAGGTGTGGAGATAATAAATTAGCCAGAGAAACTTAATGCACTGAAGTGAAAGTGATAGATTGTTACAGTGAGTGTCTGTCACTTCTAATAATTGAAACTTTATATTGCTTTTTTTAAAGAATAATTAAAACCCTCCCCTCCCTTCTAATACTGGTCTTAGTGCTGCTTTAAAACAAAATTCATATTGGTTTTGTGTTTGATTGTTATAAATCACCAAGACTTTGGTGAGTGGTAGTCCCTGAAGTTTGAGGCAACAGGAAGAATGAGTTGTGCATTTACTTTGGAGGACTTGTCCAAATAACCTAAAATAACTCCAGTTCAGAATGAAGGAATTGGTAAAAAAATCTGCTGTGGTTCTTTAGTGTCAAAAAACCTGTGAAATTAAATTAGTGTCTAACTTTGAGGTGACTTTATAGTCCTTAATTTATTCTTAGGCCATTGAAGACAGTATTTATGTGCTCAGTCCTTGTTCTCAGCTGTTATTTCATGTGCTGGGAGTACAGGATATTCCTGCATCATCCTGGCCATTGATTTGTAATGTGCTGTACAGTGTGATTTATAAAATTGCTCCACTGCATGTTTTTAAAGAAGTGTTTGAGATCATCAAAATGCTTAGCTTCCTTGAAGTTATTTACTACCCAGGGGTAAAGGATCAAATGACAGGACACAATTGCTTACAGATTTTCTATATATATTCCTCTGGTTCATCTGCTATATCTGTGGAATCAGTCAAAATTTTTCAGGAATGTTTGACATTTTTATAAGGATATTGTTTTTGCTTGCTTACAGCTATTTTTCCTTTCCATCTTCAGATGAACTGTAATACCTGTTTAGAAAATTGTTTCTTTGCTCTTTTGTGTATGCACATGCCTCTTTGTTAACCCTATTTCCAAGGAAAACTCAGTGAGAAAACCAACTTCTGTCCTTTTCTGGTCAGAACTCTGCTGTGCTGTGAACCCAGGCTACTGAAGGAACCTCTCTGCCAGGATGCTCACTTGCCTGATGGATAGCTGTCACTGCACTGGGATTGCTGAGCTCCAGAGTGCCATGTGGCTGGCCAGGGCTTTTAAAGTCACCACATGTGCCTTCTCAGAGGGGACATCTTGCCAGGGCTTTTAAAGTCATTCTATGTGCCTTCTCAGAGGGGTGACCTGGCCAGGGCTTTTAAAGTCACTGTAGGTGTCTTAGAAGGGTCACCTTGCCAGGGCTTTTAAAGTCACCACATGTGCCTTCTCAGAGGGGACATCTTGCCAGGGCTTTTAAAGTCACTCTATGTGCCTTCTCAGAAGGGTCACCTTGCCAGAGCTTTTAAAGTCACTTATGTGCCTTCGTGCCTTCTCAGAGGGGACATCTTGCCAGAGCTTTTAAAGTCACCATATGTGCCTTCTCAGAGGGGTGACCTTGCCAGAGCTTTTAAAGTCACCACATGTGCCTTCTCAGAGGGGACATCTTGCCAGGGTTTTTAAAGTCACTGTATGTGCCTTCTCAGAAGGGTCACCTTGCCAGGGCTTTTAAAGTCACCACCTGTGCCTTCTCAGAAGGGCCACCTTGCCAGGGCTTTTAAAGTCACTGTATGTGTCTTAGAAGGGTGACCTTGCCAGAGCTTTTAAAGTCACCACCTGTGCCTTCTCAGCAGAAATGAAGGTGCTCATAGATTGTATTTAGTAACACTTCATCGATTCTTGCAGTTGTTGTTATGATTTTTTTTTTTTGCTTTGTGAGGTTCTGAAGAGTACTCCATAATTATTTTTCCCCTTTCCTCATGCACTTAGATTCAGCAGAGGATACATCCACACCACCTGAGTCAGAGTTGGAAAAGAAGAGCAAGAAGGAGCAGATAAAAATGTGGTTCAGCCCAAGAAGCAGGAAGATTCGATGTGTTGTGAACAGGAATCAGGCTGACACTAAAAGCAATGACCTTGGTCAAGACACATCTTCAGTTTATGATTTCTTCCCTTCCCCTCCTCATGAAAAGCCCTCTAAGCCAACAAAAAGACCAACTCAGAGACAGATTAAGAAGATGAAGAAGAAACATCTAGCAGACATTAACAAAGTGTGGAGCTTAGAGAAACCTGAGCAGCAAAAAGCTGAGAAGGCTCCCAAGGACAAGTGTGTGACCATCTGCAGTCAGCCAGTAGTGCTGTGCACTCAGGAAGCAGAGAGTCCTGAGGACAGACCTCAGCAGGAGTCTGTCAAGGAAGCTGACTCCAGCAGTAATAATAATACAGAGGATATGGAAGTTCTGCCACAGGTAGAGAAGAAGGGTAACAGTGAGGCTGTGTGCTCTGCACGGGACAGCAAGGAAAACAATGGTGCTGCAGAGGCATTGCTGTCAATAGCCAGTGAAGTGACACCCTTGAAACGTGCAAGGGGGCACTCCACACTTCAGGGGACTCCTCAGGCTAAAAGAGCAAGGAGAGGTGAGAGGGGCATTCCTGGGAAGGCAGGCAGGCAGGCTGATGGCTTAGAGGAGTCTCTGCAGGGCTCCCCCATCTCCCCAGCCACTGAACTGACACCAGTCCAGATTTCTTCCTCTGCACCCAAACTCACTGCCACTGGAATGAAGACAAGAAGATCTGCAGCCCTTCAAGCCATTAACAGTCCTTCACTTTCAGAATCTCCCTCTACCCCATCCACTTCCAAGAGTTGCAGACAAGTAGCAGCACCACTCAGTCCTTCTGTGGTGAAATCCCCTGGTGTCAACTCAATTGCCAGGAGAAATTACAAGGGAGAGACTTTGCTCCATGTTGCTTCCATCAAGGTAGGACCATTCATCTTCTAGTTCAGCCTTAAGCAGAGGTTTAAAAAGACAAGGTTGATTTAAAAATATTCTGGGAACCAGTTACTTCAGAAGATCCTATTTCAGGGAGGGAAATCTCATTCTAGGTTTATTGGGAAGTTTCCAACCTGATTCTCTGATTTCATAAAGAAATGGCTGTTTGAATGATCAAAGATGGTTGTACTTGGAAACTCAAAGCATTACAGTGTCAGTTATACCTGTGATAGTTAGCTCAGCTTTAAGCAGAGGTCTAAAAAGACAAAGTTGTTTTAGAAATATTCTGGAAACCAATAATTTCAGACATTCTATTTCAAGGAGAGAAATCTCATTTTGTGATCTTTTCCTTCTGCGTTTATTGGGAAATTTCTGACCTGATTCTCTGATTTCATGAAGAAATGACTGTTGGAATGATCAAAGATGGTTGTACTTGGAAACTCAAAGCATTACAGTGTCAGTTATACCTGTGATAGTTCAGCTTTAACCAGAGGTTTAAAAAGACAAGATTGTTTTAAAAATATTCTGGAAACCAGTTAATTCAGAAGATCCTATTTCAAGGAGAGAAATCTCATTTTGTGATCTTTTTCTTCTGGGTTTATTGGGAAATTTCTGACCTGATTCTCTGATTTCATGAAGAAATGACTGTTTGAACGATCAGAGATGGTTGTACTTGGAAACTCAAACATTTCAGTGTCAGTTATACCTGTGAGTTTTAGGAAGTGATAAGCATTTAAATGCTTTGGCCTTGTGTGGCAGGCAGCTGTCTCTGATTTGTCCCAAGGAGTTTAGAAGTATTTCAGATCTCACTGAGTGACCTTGAGCAGTTCAGCCTGAGCTGGTAGCTCAGCCAGGACAAGCTCTGAGTTATGTACATGAAGATAACTCTGTGAAACATTGGTTAACATTATCTAAGTGTTGAGATCCACCACCTGATGCAAGTGTGATTGCCATGCTGAGCCCTATGCTCTGAAGGGAAGGGACAGAGTTGGAGTGTTCTCAGTTTTATGTAAGCTCAGTACTGTTCTTGGAATGACAGCTCTCACTCCTTCTGCTGCTCATATCTGAAGCAGTTCCTGGTGTGGTAGAACTTCATGGCTTTGCTCTCTGCAGGGGCTGTCCTTGCCCATTACTTTGTACAAGCTGGGTAAAACGTGTCCCACTCATCAGATGCTCTCATGGCAGCTCCCTCCCTTCTGAGAGGTCATTTCAAAGAGTTTGTGCTCTGGCAATTTAAATGTGCTTTGTGCTAAATCATATAATACAAGTGCTGTGTGGTTAATAAACTGCATACACTGGAAGAATTGATTCCTCTATAAGCAGCTGACATTTATACAGCACTTCTGTCTGGTGAGACAGGGGCTGTTCTTGATGAATAACTCTGTCCTCTTCCAAAGGTGTACTAATAAGCCACTCCTGCTGCATGAGACCTTTTTAAATGGAAGTGTCAGCTGAGCTGAGTTCAAACCTCATATTTGATGTCATTAATATGGAATTAGGGGGGAAAAAAAATGAAGTGCTGTCCTCACAGGACTCAAGAGCTTTGAAGGAGAGATCTCTTGTTACCTCTTGTCATAAGTCCTGCATATTCCTCTTTATTAAAACACTGTTTACAAATTACCCTTCCCAGATTTTCTGGGAATTTGTAATGAATGCAGTCATGACTGACTGGTTCTGAAAAAAATGGATCTGCCCTGACAAGTTTTCACACAGGTATGGTTTCCAGCAATATGCCTGATGCTTCTTTAAAAAACACAGGTATTTCATCTAAGGAAACAGCATCCCTGCAGCTTGTTGAGGCTTGGAGCCCTGGCATATTTGTGACATGCCAATAAGGTTTCGTTGCAAAGCATTCTGATGCTAAATGAAAAATTAAGCAGTTCATGCTGTAGACAAAAAGGATGATAAACATGTTTTGATTATTGAAGTTCAGTGGTGTTGCTGGCACTCCTTACTGGCACTGGTACAGCCACAAGAAAGCTGACTTCCAGCTGGAGTGTGGGCAGTGGGATGGGCTTCTTCAGTCCTGTGTGTGAGTTCCTGTCACTGTTGTCTTTTGATGTTTGTAATTATTGAGCTAAAGTGGGAAATGGCTTCTGTTCCTCATTAGTTCTGCTGTGGTTTTTATCCAGAGCTCCATACTCATTGAGGTGCTCATTAGCAAAGGCTTGTGTAGCTAGGTAGGGCTGCAGGGTGATCCCAACGTTTGCTTTGAAAAGGAACTAAAAGAACACAAGGCAAGTCATCCCTTGGTTATGATCTTTTACCTTGCAGGAGCCCTCTGTGAACTGATAAAAGTATTTTGTCAAACTGCTCTTGAAAATACCAGGCTTTATCCTCTCTGTGTATTTTCAGTGTGGGGTTTAGATTTCTTGGTTTGGGTTTGGTTGGTGCTTTGGGGTTTTTTTTTTTCCTTCTAACTAGTTCAGAATTTTTTTTTTCCTGAAAGAAGCATTTTTCTTCCAGTTTCATTTTACGGGCAATTTTTTTTTTCTTGTTGTTTTCACAGCCACTAATATTTTTCCATGTGTGTAAAAGGAAACTGACTTGTAGCTGCCACCCTACTACCCCAAAGTAAAATGAAGTTGAATTCTCTGGGACTTCATTAGTTATAAAAACAAATCTGTATAATTTTCATTAGCTGTTAGGGTCTAATACCCGGAATTTAATTAAAGCTAATTGAATTATCCCTTTTTTTCTTATTTAAAAGAGATCATAAACAAGGTTAGCAGGCATGAAGAGTGTTGTACTGTTTATAATGATTCTGAAGGATTGTCCCCATTTACTACTGGTAGTTATTTTTTTCACTGAAATCAAAATGGTTCTCAAAAAAGGTTCTAGTGTGGATGAACTTAATGTTGAGTTAAACTAATAAATGAAAATAAAAATGAAAATAAATGTGACTCTTCTTGTAGCATCCAGCAGTCACGTTTATCCTCATAGTCATTAAAGAGGCAAACCCAATTAGTTAAAATACAAAATGTGACCTGTTCAACTCTGAATATTCTAAACTAATGGGAAATTGCCCCATTACAACCCAATCACAACATTGCCCCAATCACAACAGCCCTTCCACATGGGACTATTTTTTACAGTAAGAGCAAATTGTTCCAGGACCAGCTCTTCCATGGCAATTAAATCACAGCACCACTAAAGGAGTCAGTGCAGAGTCCTAAATCTGCTGTGGAGAGAGGAACCCCCTTGTAGGGGGGTAGAATATAAGAAAATAAAGATAGTGTAGAAAGTAATCTTACCCCTAAGGGGTTGCAGCTGGGTTAATTATCAGAAATTAGGAGCAGGCCTGACTTTCCCAGGCCACAGCTGTAAGCAGTGAGCAGAAGAGGGCTGTAAAAGAGTGGGGTGGCTGGGTGAGAGGGGAACTGGAGTCAGTGGCTGCTTGGTGAAGAAGAGAGAGTCAGTGCTCTGAGGAGCAGCTCAGGAGAAACACCAAGGGGGTGTGGAACTTTAGTGATAAGGAGACAGCAGATGGAACCCCTGTGATGAGATAACAACAACCCCCCAGGGCCTGGGCACTGCATTTCAGATCTGGGGGGTGCCTGGGCTGCTTCTGCTTTGCTGAGGGAAGGGATGGGGCACATTGTGCCACTCAGGGACAGTGAACTGCCACACAAGAGGGTGACAGGGGACCTTGGCAGCTGCCACACTGTTACAAGGGCTGGGTGGGAAATAGCTGGGAGAAGAGAAGGCTTGTGGTGCTTCAAGTTGGGAGGAAATAAGGAGTTGTCCCTCCTCTGAGGAAACAAGAATTTTCCTCTACGCAGAGCATCTGCTGAGTTTGCAGAGAGAGGTGGTGAATTTGGACCAGTTTTGGTTATCTCCTGTTCCAGAAGCCCTTTAGGTTTCTCAGCTCATGACAGCTTTCCCTCCTTGCACTCTCAGGAGGGCTCCCAGAAAGCCTTCACCCATGGCTAGCCTGCTGTGCTGGACTCTTCATGGTGATTATAATTAACACAGTAAAATAACGAAGATAATTCCTTCTGAGCCTGGGAGAGTGCTCCTTTTATTGCTTTGTTACCAGTTAATGACACATCAGGAAGGAGAGCAGGGAAGATGGTGTGGTTGTGTGAGCTTGTGATGGCAAACATCAGGATGGCTTTTACATCTTATTTTCAGGTGTCTGACCTAGTCAGCTGTGCACTTCCTTGCTTTTGGGGCTGAATCTATGTGTGTCATGGTTGAGAGATGGGTCACAGATGAGCATCTCCCTTCCTTGAGGGAGGAGACCAAGGCAAATATAAAATAATGCAAAGGTTTCAAATGCAGGACTGGAGAATGTGGAAACTGGCCACAAGTCAAAGCAATCCATCTTCCCAAGTGCTGATTTGGAAAGCTGGAAACAAATTACCATTTCTTTTTCAATAATGCTTGGTTGTCACTTGTCTTCTTTCTTCTTTCTTCCTGCATGTTTTCTCTTTATTAAAGGTTAAGCACAGCTTCTTGTATGTTTGTTATTAGGGAATGGTCTGCTGTGTAGGGAATCCATTTGGAGGATTTTGAGGTGAGAAACTTGCAGGATCCTGCAAAGAGTTCACA
The DNA here is from genome assembly GCF_023055355.1 of Agelaius tricolor. Lineage (NCBI taxonomy): Eukaryota > Metazoa > Chordata > Aves > Passeriformes > Icteridae > Agelaius > Agelaius tricolor. Next base: position 845,560 of record NW_027269270.1, read on the forward strand.
ATTCATAGAAGCTCTTTCATGCATATTTGTCCTCCTTGACCATTTATGAGTTGTAGATCATCTAGTTCCAGTTATGATAATCCATAGTTCCATTTATTATAACCATTTAACCATTCTATTATAACCATGATAATCTAGTTCCATTTATGATAATCCAGTTCCCTCCCAGCTCAAACAAGAAAATGGCATTGTGTTTAAAAGGGTGTCTTTTTGGTTCATTTGTTTGACCTAAAGATTGAAGCTGCTTGATTAAATTTGTAAGTAAAAGAAGAAATATTTGGTTGAAGGAGTGCAGCTTTTTAGCTTCACCTTCACGTACTGTCCTAATTCGTTGGATCTCTCATTAACTGGTAGGATATATATATGTTTTCATTTATTTAGTAATTTTACTTTTTGGTGACAAACACCTTGATTAATGGAAGTTGTAAAGGGCAAAATGGGGAAAACCCCCTGTAAAATAGGGCAAAAAGGACACTTGCAGTTCTTAACCATATGTATTAAATTCAGGACTTGAGGCAAAAGGAAAAAACGCCTCCAACAACCTTGTGTAAGCCAAGCAGAGATGGTTTTCTGCTCTTAGGGCAGCCGTGGCTGCAGGAAGTAAATTCCCCTTGGGAGGAGGAAGTGCTAAAGCCTCTCAAGGCTCCTGTGTCTGATGTGCTGCGGGCTCCAGCTCTGCCGACAGATGGCCCCAGTGCCTTTCGTGCTTCCCCGGCAGCTGCGAGCCGAGGAGGAGCCAGGCCGTGCCTCCACTGCCTTGGCACTACAGCTGAGCTTTGTTGTGAGCGTGAAACGTCCCGAGCTTTGTTTGTTCCGAATGGATAATTCTGCATGCTGCACTGGCTCCTGCCTTTTCAAGAGCTGGATGTAATCCTTCATTGAGAATTAGATTTCAAAATAAACACATGCCTGTGAATTCTTAATGCTAGGAGCATTTTTCTACCTGCCGTTTGCCTTGTTCTCCTTTTCTCAACAAGAAGTGTCTCCACTTAACATTTCCCCTCTGCTAAGAGGGTCTCTCCTTGTGTCCCCTGGTTCTGGCTTCTTGCTGCAGCCTGGTGATTTTCCTGCTGCATCAAATATACTCAAGGAACTAAATGTGCCAAATTAATTTCAGCATTAGTCAAAGCACATCTTTATGCAGCATGTTGGAATTAGTCATTCCATACTAATAGGTGTAATTTCTTCTGCTCTCTTGTGGAGGGAAGACCTGGAATGGACAGATTTGTGTCTGGGATTTGCTCCTCTGTGCTCCTTACTCTTGTTTAAGAGTTTAGCAAAGCATTTATTAGCTTAGTAATGTTAGTAATTCCATCAATTTGGATAGAATTGGCCATTGTAAAAAATAATAACCAAGCCACTTTTAACTCTTTGATTGCAGTTATTTGGCTTGACTTGGACTCAGGAAGATCCAGGCAAATGTCAGAGGCACCTGTGGCTGGATTTGATGATCTTCTAGGTCATTTCCAACCAAAATGATTCTGTGATTGTGGTCCTGCTTGCAGGAGAGACTTGCTAACATGTCTATTAATGATCTGCCACTTGAAATTTCCTCTTCTGCTTTTTTAAGCTAAGTGTTCAGCTGATGGTGGCTGCCTGAAGAGCCTCTGAGGACACAAAAGGCACATTCTCCTGGCTCTGTTTGGTTAACATCTCTCTTGTAATCCTGACTGGCAGCCCCCATCCAGTCACTGCACAGCTTATGACAGCTTTCCCTCCTTGCTGTCACTCTCAGTGCTCCGTGCTGGTTGGAGGGAGCAGGTTCCATTTACAGATGACATGATGACAATATTTATCTTCTGGAAGCAGCAAAACAGCAATTTTCTAATTTTGACACGGGCCTGGATTTAAGTCAGGGTATGTTGTCAGTCCTGGTGTCCACAGCAGCAGCATTTCCTTTGATGTTTTACAAATCAATGCTCACATAACTGATGTGAAAAGCTGTGATAGTATCTGATGCCCACACAAATTATTAGCTGTGCTTCCTGCTTTCAAGCAGTACTCCTGAAATGTCAAACCCTTTGCAGTACATGTTTGCAAACTGAACTTTAAATGATAAGCTCAGCTCTCGCTCATTATAGATAATTGTGTGTTCTCTGTGTCGGGAGGGATCTTAATGCTGAGCTGCCTCTGAATAACTGCTCAGGTTTGATCTATGTCTGTTACCTTGCAACCATAAAGAATATGCTGCTGCTACAATCCTTTAATTGCTTTGAAAGGTAACATTTTGCTGGGACATCCAGATTGTGAATATAATGCATGAAATTTATCTCTGATGTGTTAATTTGCTTGATGGTTGTAAAGCCAGCGAGTCTCAGCATTTATATTTCGGTGAGTTTTGAGTTTACAGTTGTTGCTTGCTGGATTTATTTCTGCAGAGCAGTCTGTCTTAATGTTTTTTCTAACTTGAAGAGTAAAGATTAAAGCTGTTTTGTTTTTTCAAAGAGTTTCTTGGTAACAGAATTGGATTAAGTTTGTTTTTATTGTATTTAAAGCTTAATATAATATTCTCTCACCTTTTCCAAGGCTTGCTGTGAGTAGCACCTTGAAATTCCTTGACTTTCCACTACTTAAAGGCACTGAACTTGGTGTATATCATGGATTAAATTTCTGTCTCTCAGATCTTTTTTTATATTGTATATTGGGCCCTGGCAAGAGCTCCATACCAGTTTGTATATTAATAGTCTCTTCATCTGGAATCTCAGTACCCCAGTCTAGGCAAAGTGTCTGCAGTTCTCTTGAAATGCTTTATTTTGCCTAAAATAATAAGAAGTTAGGCCTGCACTGCAGAGATCTCCTTGCCTCAGCTTCCACAGGCACCTTCTCCTCACCTGTTTATAGCTGCATCTGGATATGCTCCAATCTTATTACCAGCTTTGCTTTTCAGGGTGTCAAAACCTCTGATTCACTAATTCTGCCCTTTTGCTTGCTTTGCCTCATCTCTATTCAGCCTCTTTTCCTGAGGCTCTGCATCAGTTTCCACCCTTTCCACACCTCCTTGCTTACAGTGAAAGCTGAGTTTAGCATTTTTCCAAAAAGCAAATTAAAACTATTTTGGTAGATCACTGTCAGGGAAAGTGTCAATGAGATTCAACATAAAGTAGTAATTGCAGTGTTAAATAAAACTCTTTTCCTTTTGTGGAAAACCAATTTCTAGAAGCTTGTCAGGCTTATTAATTTATTTCACCTGTGTTTTCAGACAGTTACTTTGATTAACTTGGAAAAAAATCCAGTCTGAAGGACGAGGAATTTCTCAATAAACGTTCCTGACTTTAATCCTTGCAGTTTGACTGTAGTGGACAGATTGCAATTTGTGCAAACTTTTCCATTTATTTTGAATTAACTCTGTTACATGCATAGTTTTTATCTAGAACTATGTATTGGTGTAAAATGTGTGGGTGGTTCTAAATGAACAGCAATGATTAACTGTGATCTCCAGGTCAGTTGAGCTTTTGTTATCCTGACAATATCTACATGGAAGGCTTATATTATAACATTTTTATTGCAGCTGAATTTATAATTGTGTTGTATCTGTGTATTTTCTTCATTACTTTTTCAGAACTCTGTTTTCTTTCCTGTGTAGGGTGACTTAGCAGCTGTGGAGGAGCTGCTGAAAAATGGGGCAGATCCCAATGTCAAAGATAATGCTGGCTGGACACCACTGGTGAGTGTTGAAGGCTTCTTTCTGTTATCTGTCTTCTGATCCCATTTCACTTCATCCCTCCTTTCCTCTCTGATATTTTAGTTCCCTTCACACACACTTAGGTGACAGAGAATTATGCAAAGTGAAGAAGTGATGATAAACAAGGTTAAAAGAATTCATCAGCAGCCACTGACCTGCCCAAGTGTCATTCTCCTTTGCTTGGGGTGTAGGGCAGGCCACAAAATTGATCAGCTGGTGACTCTGCAAATGCAGACAATACAGCTGGGATAACTCAAAAATTATCAATTCAAAACAATGCTTGCATTTAATGGGTTCCTAATGTCCTCAGTGGTTTGGAAATATATCAAGTAGTGGAGTGAAAAAATTGCTCGATTGAATTACAGAAAATAAACAAAAGGTTCTTGTCAACCATGACTTCTTCCTCTCCTGCAGAATACTCCTGGTAGCCTGGAATCTGGAGGGGTTTGTTCCCTGTGGTCTGACTTGCACACAGTTGGCCTTTGTTCAGTTCTTCTGGGGGCTTTTTGGCAGTGTTGGGCTGTCACAGACACATTTGATGAAAAATCTTTTTGCTAAGATCTTTTCTCTTATGAAGCTGAGAGGCCTCAGAAAAAGCATGTAAACAATCATCTGCTGCTGTAGAATGCAACAGGTGCATCTTGGATTGCTCTCAGGTAGTTGTTTTTAATTAATGGCCAATCACAGTCCAGCTGGCTCGGATTGTCTGGTCAGTCACAAGATTTTATTATCTCTCCTCTTCCCCCGTTCCTCTTCCCCCGTTCCTCTTCCCCCGTTCCTCTTCTTTTGATGAAATCCTTTTCTTCTATTCTTTTAGTATAGTTTTAGTATATAATTTTCTTTTAATATAATATATATCATAAAATAATAAATCAGCCTTCTGAAACATGGAATCAAGATTCTCATCTCTTCCCTCATCCTAAGACCCCTGCAAACACCACCACATTTGGTGACCCCTAGTGAAGACCATTCCCCCATTGGGTTTCCAGGTAAATTCCCATCAGGAATCTGACACAGCACCCTTGTATCATCTTCCCTGTCCATCTGTGGAGTGCTGCCATGAGAGGAGTCCCCCTGTGGGTTCTGCTTCACCTGAGTCCCTGTCACAATCTGTCCTTACAAATGGGGTTCGTGGGTTTGATCTCAGGGTGCCAAAACAACTGACACGGCACAGGGGATTTGCAGTAATAATCAAAACAAATGCACCTTTATTGAGTGACCACAGCAAAATGTGATAGAGGGATTAAGGGAGAGAAAAAGAGAGAGAGAAAGAGGGGGATATAGCTACCAAACATAGAGATGGAGTTCTTTGGTCCAGTCCAGTCGAGGATCCGCCTGTTACATCATGGAGATCTCAAAATCTCTAACTCAGAGGTTTTTGCTATATAACTCTATTAGAAATGGTGAGGGGGGGAAACAGATACAATAAAGAATAGTTATAACAGGTAGTCAGTGTTCTCAGCAGAGCCATTGTCTTCTTGGTCCAGTGGTCACACCTGCAGGCAAACATCTGGCTTTGGTCAGCTTGCCTCCCCCACACACCTCCCTCGGGTTAGGGGTTTCAGTCCCAGTCCTTGGAAGGAGGAGAGGGGCCTTTTCACCTGGGGGTTCCATGTCTTGGTCTTTGATGGAGAGGTGTCTTACATCTCAGTCACTTTATGTCACAGTGTTGTAAAACAGGTGAGGGTCTTCTGTGGGAGACCCCCTGAAACTCAGGAGAAGCCCAGCCAGGCTGAGAGGTAGGACAGCTTCCAAGGCTGTTGTTACAAAAAGCACACGGTGCCCCCTTCTTCTTCTCATTGGTCTCAGTGCAGCATCCAGCAAACACACCTGTGAACAACAGCTTAGCACTGTGCTCAGGTCTCGAGCCCCGTGGCGTGTGTAACTTTCTCCTACAGAGGAGACAGGAGGGGGCTTCTCTTCAGTGGTCCTCAAATGAGTATGGTGAGGCAGATGAGGGAAACTTGGGCCAGACTCTCACAGTCCCCCCTGTGGCTTTCCCCTGCAGCACGAGGCGTGTAACCACGGGCACAGGGAGGTGGTGGAGCTGCTGCTGCAGCACCGGGCGCTGGTGAACACCACGGGCTACCAGAACGACTCGCCGCTGCACGACGCCGCCAGGAACGGCCACCTGGCCGTGGTGGAGCTGCTGCTGCTGCACGGCGCCTCCCGGCACGCCGTGTGAGTACAGCCAGAGCGCTCCTGCCTTTAACCACGGCTGCAGCGCCCGCAGGGGATGGGAGTGAATGGGAAGCGCTGCTAGCGATAAATGTGGTTTGTGTGAAGGGAGGGGGTGGGTGTTAAGTGTGTGCTCTGCTCTGCGTACCAGGTGGGTGTTTCCTTTCCTTTTGGTTTTGTCCTAAGCTTTTCTGAGGATGCCTGAGTCATAGATAGCTGGAGTACTGGAGAGGAAAGTAACAACATATGCTCACCCTAATCTTACACTTTTCTGTTGGCATCTTGTTATAGCTGCTGTCAGCTCTGAGATGCTGAGCTAGATGAGTTTTGAACTGCTACAGCTGGTTTTTGTCTCTTTACTTTTACTACACTACTTGCTAGCAGAAGGCATTTTGCTCCAGTCTCTTCTGTTTTCACAAATGACACAGACACAGGCTGAGATTTGGGAATTTTCATTTTTGCCTTTCTGGATCAAAGCACTAATCCTTGGTACACCTTTTAATTAAAAAAGAAAAAGCTAAGTAATATTTTCAGTTGACTCTTCTACACAGTTAAGTCTCCTGAAGATTTTGGCATTTGTGTATAGGAGGTGCTAAAGAATCTTTCAGTCTATGAGTAACACTGTTAGCATTCCAGTCACTAATATAATTTTAGGGGCTGTACTGTTGTGCCAGGGCCTGTGTGTATAAATTTGAGTCCAGTACAAGTTATCAATAGGGGGGTGTGTGTGTATAGAAACACAACAGGATGAAGTTTCTGTGGCAGCCACGTGAAGAAGCATAAACAAGTTCAGCTTAATCACTTCAGCTCTCAGCATTCACAGTCTTGAAGCTTACAGAATTAAGGTGCTTTGTGGAAGAGCATAGGGGTTCCCATAAAGTCCTAATCTTGAATATATTAGAGTTTAGAAAACAAGACAAAGCCAAAACAAAGACTTTTGACTCAAGACTTCAGCATGAAAGAGTAAAACAAGGATCAGTTGTTCATCTTCACTTTGTTCTTGAGCAGCAAGGACTGGTGCACCTGGAGAAGCTTTGGAGATTTTCAAGCCCCTTGAATATGAGGAGCTGGTTGTGTGCCACACCACGTGTTTGGCTGGTGTTTGAAAGCACAGCCAGCAGCTTTGCTGTGAGGTTGTGGCAGGGTTTCAGCTCTGCTGGCTTTGCACAGCCCAGCTTCCAAATGCCAGCCATGGACTCTGCAGGGCTCCTGTTAGCCTTGGTCTCTGCTGCATGTGCTCACACAAACAGAGGTCAAGCTGAACCTCTTTCAGCTCACCCTACATAAGCAAACATGACTCTGTTGAAACAGCAGCTTTTTAATCAGGGAAGGGGAGATTTATGTAAACCTTAAGCCCTGCTTTAACTTTTCACTGAATGTAGATAACGTTCAGTTAAAATCTCTTGAGAACAAATGTAGCTGCCATTAATCTTTGTGTGATTTGTCTGGCATGAATTCAGTTCTGTCCATCCTTCCTGGAATAACTGAGGCTTCCAGATCTTCTGTAGGCTCTCTGGCTGAAATGCCACTGTGTGTGTTGCATGGAAAGGGCTTGGGGTTTCCCCTCCCCTAGTTTTACACCCAGCATTAGAGCCACAGAGAAACAGATGTACAAGCCAAGTGTTCAGGCTTGCTCTGCTGACCTCCTCCAAACACTGTCAAGAAACAACAGAAACAAGAGCAGTGTGTCTGAGGCTCCTGAGAATGCCTCCTCCTCCCTTCCCTCCTGTGCCCCATAGCTTCCAGCAGTGAATGGTGCTGTGATCTTCCCCTGGACCATGCCTTTGCAAATCTCACAGGGTGTTTTGCAGCCTCTGCCAGTTGTGGTCCTAATTAAGCAGTGGTTGGATTTGGCTAGGTAAGTGGAACCTTCTTGCATCTAGAAGGTTCAGTTAATTCTTTTTTCCTAGTAGATGCAGGTATCCTTATAATGGAGTCACATCTGACAGGAAGCTTGTTTTTCTTCAGTGACTTTTTTTCCTAGATCTCTCAAAGCAGCTGGCCACAGTTCTGAAAACAGGAGATGAGAACAGGCCGATCACTTAAAATGGTGCAATTACAGTTCATTTCATTATGGCTAGTTATAATTGGTCTCTTTGTACTTAATGCTCACCTTCACATTATTATTTTAGGTTCTTTACAGTAGAAATTGAAGCAGTGATGAGTAGAGCTTGCATCTCCAAGGCTGATTTTCTTGAGGAGTGCCTTAACTTGAGAGGTGTGCAGTGTGTGAGCTAAGGCTACACCAAACCAATTTTGTCAAACAGATAAATTGGTCTAATTTTAGTTCACTTTGTTTTTCTCTTTGGTGTATAAAACCCTTTCTAGTCCTTTTGTAGGCTCTTCAGGCTCACAATGAATTAACTTTCAGCCAAGGAGAGGACTCTGCTTAATGTGGTGGGATAAAGTGATCCTTTATCTCACAGGAGCGGGGAGGAAAGTTTGATTAGTTCACTGTGGTTATGTAAGTGTTTTACTTTAGCTAAACTAAGTAAAATGTGAACATGACAAATGCATTCAAATGTTACTTGGGACACCATGAAATATATAGCATGAAACCTCACAGGAGTGACTGATGTCTTGCTGCTGTCTTAACAGTAGAATTAACTCAGTTTGGTGTCTTAATGTCCCTTGTGTGTTGAAGAGTTAATCTACTGGAACAAAAACAGAGCTTGCATCCAACAGCCTGCTTAGAGCAGTAGTTTGGAAATTTAGCATGATACTCAGTTGTGCCAGGTGAAATTGATTTTAAAGGTGTGCAGTGATGACTGACAGCAGGTCCAAAGGCAGGTAAGACTCACTGGAGGGATGTAGGATTTATCTGAGAAACCTCAGTGGCTGAGGTACAGCCCTGTCCAGAGAGCTGAGACTTTGCCATTTCAGATTTACATGTCAGATATTCACAAACCCATCCAGTGGGCACGTTCCAAGTGCCTTTCAGGTGGGTTTTTCTCCTTTCATGTTAACTTGTAGTGCATTAAGAAATAGCTCTGTATAACAGGAAGCAGCCACGTATCTTTTGGACCAAGCAAGAGCAGATGAGGGCTTCCTTTTTTGCCAGAAATTAATCCTGGGATTTCCTTATTCCTTGGCAAAATTTCTTTTTTGAAATCTCTGAGATTTAATAGTTGTGGCACTTCACTTGTCCACAACTTCATTGAAGTTTTCACTGCCTGGGAGAGACACAAACTACAAATGAAAAATATTATATGGACCAGTGGACCTATTAATTGTCCTACTGGTCCTGTTAATTTTTTTACGTTAATCTCCTACACATAACTAATTTTTATTTTTAGGGCTTTTTTCAACATGCTTGAATTCTTCTTTCTTTACTTCACAGCAAGCCAAGTGATTTGAAAAATTAGATCTGTGCATTTGCAATTTCACAGTACTTCCTAAATGCTTTCACTCAAATGGGCTGTCTTTGCAGTTCTTCATGCACAGTAAGTTTAGCATTAGCAGAAGCTGTCATCCTGCTCTGCTTTTTTAGGTGTAGTGGTTGTGAGCCTGACTCTGAACAAACCTGTGGGAATGCTAAGGGGAAGACCATGGTCCTCAATTATGAATGGCACAGGGACAAAAATGATTATAACCTGCAGTCATTCCAGAAGGCATTAGACCCATGGCACTGATACCATTTTGTCTCCTTATTCTGAGTCAAGAGAGTGCAGGTCTTTGCTGCCCAAGTGCAAGACAGTGTGTTGAAGCTCCTGCTGACAGTAGGTTAATTAAAATCCTGGCTCTGTTTGGATATCTCAGATGGTCTTTCTGGCTACACAGATGAAATTTTCTTCCCTCTGTCAGGTTCAGGAAAGGTTTCTATTTAGCACATTCTCAAAATCCAGGTGCTGCCTGGAGAGCCAGTCAGATTTCCACATGGGAGTTACTGGGTAGTGCACTGAGACCTGGCTGTAGGATTTCCATTCACTGCTGAGCTCTTCTGTGCTGCTGGGGCAAAACTTGGCTTGTGGAGCTGCTTAAAAGTCCTGATTACAAAGAATTACCAAGTATTATGTCATTTCATGGAAAGTCATACTCAGATTTGGGTGAGTTGCTCCTCACTGGGCTCCTCTTTGTTCTCAGCACATCCTACTCTTGGATTGGATTTGTTCCAGCTGTAACAGCCCCCTACTGATTATTCAGTACCTTGATGACTGGCTAACAGGAGGCTGCTTGCACCCAGGGGTACATCTGACACTGGGATGTTTAAAACAACTTCCAGACAGGCCACCTGTCTTCTGGTAGAAAGAGGGATGCCTTGGGGACCTTGTATTCCAGCTTAGGCACCTCACTAATTTCTCTCCAGCAGAAGCAATTGTGTCTTCCTGCTGAATGTGGAGCTCATCACGTGCACTGGACCCATTCCCAACAATCCCAGATTTGTAGGAGGAGCACACAGAGTTATTGGTATTTCTGAAAACACTGTTTGTGTGTTAGGGTGGCTGTAATTTGCATGTCTAGTTTGGTTTTGAATATTGGATAACAATTCATCTTAGAACAAGGTGGATGATTTCCTTTGTTCAGGTGGGTTGGATGAAGATGGATGTGAGCACCATTTCCCTAAAGCTTCTGCTCCCCATTCCCCTGCCTTACTAAAAAAGTACAAATGTACTTTTCATCCTTTCTCTTTGAAAAGTAAAATACAACACTATCCTACTTGAAAATCTGTTTTTAGGATGTGTTCCTTGTATTGGTTTTTATTATGTAAACTCTCTTTTCTCCTGTTTCAGCTACATTTTCACACTTCTTCAAGCTCAACAATCTGTTTAGTTGCAAATATTCTAAACTCTTAAACCATTTCTTGTGCTGGTGTTCCTTTTTCAGACCTCAGCTCCAAAGTTTGTCACAATTTAACTATGCCACCTTAACATGCAATAAATAGCCCTTCATTCTTCAATGCTGAATAATGATGGGACAGCATGTCACAATACTCTAGTAAGAAGCAACTAAAACAAGCTTAAAACTGTAGGAGAAAATTGTGAATGAATACAGAAGGAGGAGCAGGAGCTTGTATTTGTACAGTTCAATTGGCAAAAAATGTTCTGTATTTAAGTGGGGTGGGCTGTGTCTTTTTCTATGGTAAACATTGATGAGAGTTTTTTTCCTGTGGTAAACATTGATGAGTTTTTTCCAACAGTCAAGAGCCTTACTGTGCCTTTGGAGGGAAAAGCAGTCCCAAATCTGTGCTACTGACATGCAGGGATTTCCTGCCTCTACCTAGCTCACTGTGCAAGGTCAGCCAGCTAGTCTAAAGGTGATTTTTGGGGTGTTTGATATATATGTATGTATTTCCCCCCCTCTCTGGATGCATTGTTCAAAGGAGCTTTATCTTGCAGCAGTTTGAGTTGAATATTGGCCTTATTTAAGGAAAGGGCAAGAGCTACCCTGATGATGCATGACAAAGCAGGAACAGCATGACAATATTTAATGGGCTGCAACTCCCAGGCCTGGGCAGAGATTTAACCAATTATCTTTCAGTCTGCAGAGTTTGTATTATGCCTGCCTTGTGCTCATTAGTAGCACACAAGAGCTTGGGGTTGGTAATAGTGTAAAATACCATCCTGGACTCTTCTGTGGGGGATTTTTGTGGATTGTTGTTTTCCCCAGGGGCTGTGTTAGTGAGCAGGGCTACAGAAGGGTGCTAAGGTCAGACTTATCTTTCAGCTTAGCACTGGCCAAAGCCTCCTAGTTAAGTCAGAGTGGAGACTTAATAATTCGAGCTGCTCTTTGGGCTGGATTGGGTTATGGCCTTAGGTGGAATTCCCTGTAAAGCTCCCTGGATTCCTACTGCACAGAAATGTGTGGCCAAGAGAGAGCTCTTCAAAGCTGCAGTGGTCCTGTGACCTCTTTAAATGTTTCATTGTTTGATGACTAAGCTTGCCAGGTTTCAGACACTGAGTCAGGGCTTTGTTCTCATTACAAGCTTCCCCTCCATAACGAGCTCGTATTGTGCCTTTGGAGAGCCAGAGCTGTGTGAGGTGGGCAGAAGAGGATCAGCTGCAGCAGCCATTACTCTCACAAAGGGCAAAGCAAGCAGAATATTTCCCCAGAGTGCTGGCACAGGCTCCTGTTTGCTAATGGCAATGATACCTGTTCTGCAATTTCAGGCTTTCCTCCCCTCACTACTGTCCTGCAGCAGCAAAGTTGTATGAAGAAGAAATTGAAGCCATGGCTGAGTTTGATGTGTTTATAGCAATCACCTCTGTCTGAGGAGTGCTGAAAGAGGAAATCAGTCTGGAAGCACAACTAATAACTATGAGGTGCCACCTGCAATCAATAGCTTTGAACAAAATTGGCAAACCGACTAAAATCTGACTGAATGGGCTCTAATGTGTTCTGTGGAACAGCACACTGAGGGAAAATGAGAGGCACACTCAGATTTTGGAAGTGCAAGGGAGCTGTGGCTCCCAAGTAGGAAGCAGATAGCTTTTCCCATAAAAGCACTACCACATCAAGCTCCCATGTTTAATACACTATGGAGAGTCTTCTGACATGTCTTTTATGGCAAATGGATGAGCCAAAAATACATTTCTTGGTTCTATGACTGCAATGAAAGATTAAAGCTGAAATTTCTGGGTCTTGCAAATGATATCAAAGTGCATCTTGAGACAGTTTAACAGGGACTGTGGTTTATTTAACTGAACATTCTGCTCTGAGCATCCCTTACTCCTCAGCCCAATGCAACAGCTTGTAATTCAGTATCCATCTGTCTGGGATGCAATTCTTACTTGAAGCTTTGTGCTTTTAGCTGGAATTACATATTAATAAGAAAGTGGGAGGGAAAGCTACCCAGCTAATATGCCTGGTTAGTTAAGAATCAAGTCACATTTTATTTACTTAAACCCATCTGTGCTTGTTTTGCCAGTAATATATTTGGTCTGCGGCCTGTGGACTACGCAGAAAGCAAAAAGATGAAATCTCTGCTAATGTTACCAGTGAAGAATGAATCATTTTCACTTACCCAGCCCTCTGAGGTAAATGGCTGTGTGGGTTTGTTTTTGTGTTTTGCTTTTTAACAGAACAACAAGCCATGAGTTCTTCCTTTAAATATTGAAGGCTCAGATGTAAGTACAGTACATCACCTCCTTTACAAGGAGATTTAAAATAGGCTGGGAAGCTGTCTTGGACAGTGTTTCTAGGATGTATGTGGAACACTGACAAGCTCTGAAGTTCTGTGTTACAGCTTTATGAGGGAAGACAAAAGATGTTTCTTGTCATGTGGTTCTATTACAGGAAAACGAGCCTGTGGTATTCCTCAAGTATCAGTGCTTGAACTTTGCAGTTGATGTTGTTTTTCTGCATATCTAAATTTGTTCTGCTTTCCAAACTGTCTGCAAACAGCAGCAGTCTTTGTTCCAGGTGCTTTTTGTGTGCCTTTAAAAGGCTGTTGCACTGTCATCCTTTGTCCAGCAATGGAAATATCAACTCAGCAGTAGAAAATAGCTTTTGGGAGATTGTGCTGGGGTTTTTGTTTTTCTCCTCCTTTGGACAAAGACTTCCCAGGACTTGTAACCAGAATCAGGTACTCAGACCTAACAAATGGCTGCATTATGAAATGCTTTGTGCTTCCCAATGGAGGAGAATGAAGCTGACCTGGCTGATATAAGCAGCCCATATCTACTCCAGCCTTTACAGTCTGCAAAGATCCCTCCTCACTGAGGACACAAGGTGTACCCAGTGGCCAAAAGTAAACTGTTGCAGCTAAACCAGGAATAATGTGGCTGCTCCTTCCACCTGCAGCAGATGGAAGATGCAGCTCTTCTGTGCCAAACAAACCATTTTGGTATTTGCATTTGCTTTGGGGTGAGTGTGTGCCATGGGATAGCTGCTGGCTCACATGGATGACTTGATGCAGAGCCTGAGGCTGTGGTAACTGGATCTCAAAGGTCTGTCTGTGCCATGGAATCTGGAGTATTTAGGAAAATCCAGGAGCTGAAGTATCCTACTGTATCAGCATAAAGCTCCTCTTCCTTTGCATTAACACTACCCACATCTAAAATCCCACTTAAGCATTGGTTGCTTACAGGGTAAACTATTAGGGGCTTCTACTAAAAGGAAATGCAGATATTAATTATATAGGTTACTCAATAATACTCTGTTAATACTTTGCTAAAAGTAGGAGGTTTTACTACTTAATTGGGATTTTTATTCTCTTTCAACACTGCAGTCTGCCAGGCTGTTTACACAGTGTTCAACCAGCTCTATGTGTGCACCCCAGTGTCTTTAAAAAGCACCAAAGAGGGCAAGGGAGGAAAAACTGATCCATGTTTTGGTACCTTGCATAAGCTAAATGAAATATCTCTAATGTGAAGCTTTTTGCTGTGGAGCTGATTTGTTACATGGACATTTATTCAAGACCCTGTCCACTAAGCTTGCCATGAATTGTTTCAAAATGCTTATTCTTGAAAAAGAAAACTGTCCAGTAAGTTGCTTTCTTTATGTTCCCAAATATTGAGCTTATTGCAGAATTTTGTGTTCACATAGGTGCTGAGCTCCAGCCAGCCAAGAAATGGACCCCTTGGTATACTGGGGAGCAATCTTAGTGTGGAACAGCAGAAATTGCTGAACAAATTAGCAGCAGTCCTGAAGGCCCAGAGGTGCACTGAATTTAACAGCAGAGGTATGGAGTCTTGTTGAAGTGTCTCTGTCCAAATAGAAGTAACTGCAGTCCTGCACTTTATGCTTTAAGGTACTACCTGCAAGAGGCTTTTTATCACTGCTGGGAAGGGCAGTTTCTGAAATCCCTGAGCTGTAGCTGCAGTGCAGTGATGGTTTGTTTTGCATGTAAACACATAGAAAGCTTGTCTGGCTATCAGGGCAGGAAGTTTCTGGGGGAGCCACAGTTTGGCAGTTTATTTGCTGTGTAAAATCCCAAAGTCTCCTCAGAGGCCTCTTCTCTTTACACCCCTTTTACCAACTTTAAGGTCTCTGCTTGTGAGACATCCTGTAAAGTTTTTACTCTCCAGAAGTGAGCCTTGAGAAAAGAGCAAGGCATTGACTGAAGGTTCTCACATGCTGCCTTCCTTCAGATCTTGTTCTTCATTAAGATTGGTGAACCCACATTATGGGGTTTGGTGGAGTTCTTTTCCCCTCATTGAGGACAGCAATATTATCTTAATCCTTCCTGTGCTTGTGAGCAAAATGCTAAGGTAATTTCCCCCTTCCATCTTTCACTTCTGGATTACTATTCCAGAATGTTGAGTGGAGTTCTGTTAGCTTTGTATTAAAGCAGTGAGATCCCTTAGTAAGATTCCTGTCAGAGTTAAATATAACTCTAAAAGGATTGAAAAAAAAATGCTGTCCTATAAACTGGAGCCTCATCTGAAGATTTAAGTGTTAGTGTAAAACTGTAAAACCATGAGTTCCCTTTTTCACAGCAAGTGTATGTTGAAACCCACAAAATTTCTAAAAGCTCTCCTATAACTCAGATTATAGTCTCAAAAATCACCTCCTTGTGCTGGAAAGAGTGGCTGATAAATTATTATAGTCTGCTTATTCTTTAAATAATGATTGATTGCTTTTCAGCCAGGCGTGGTTCTGATTTTTCTGTGCTTTTAGTTTTACTGATGTAATCTTTCTCCTAGTAACTCACCTTGTTATCCCTGATGTTCCAATGCCAACCACTGTCAAATGCATGATGGCTGTTCTGACTGGATGTTGGGTCCTCAAGTTTGAATGTAAGTATTAAATATGTGGCACTCCTTGGGGTTTTTAAGCAGAAATTGTAGATGGGATTTCAGAGAAACTTTCTTTTTCAACAACTGTCCTACTATCAATGCCATCTTGACACAAAGTGCAAGGGATTGTTTTCAGTTCTGAGGAGTGACTAGCAATTTAATTGAGTATATTTGATTGAATATAACTACTACTTCCTTGGTAAGAGTGCATTTCATTGCTAGGTGTGTTGGATAGATCATAGCCTAGGTATCAGTAGGGAGTGAAATTTTTCATTGCTACATTAAGACTGATTTGGAACATTATGCAAGATACCCTGGGAGAGAAGGAAGGGTTTTATTGAATTCCAGGATTTGTTATGAGCAGTTTGCATTGAAATTGAGAGGAGACTTTGGTTTGTTTGGGATATGTGCTCAAGGCCTGTGGGAAGTGAGCTGATGTTTACATACAAGCTCAGATCTGTTGGAGGTTGGAACTTTTATCCCAAGTTAGCATGCAAGTCATGTTTCAAGCAGTCTGTCATTTGTGTTTATACAGTGCATGCTTTTTTAAATAGCTGTTCTGTGGACTTAAACCCTAAATTTTGAGTTTATTTATTTATTCTGATGTATGTATTAGTATCTGCCTTCACAGTAGTTGCAAAACCCATCTTCTTCCCCTTGACCTTTATGACTAAGTCCCTTTAGCTAATAAGTACATTACAAATGAGTTAATTACCCATGGAAAACTTACAGATTTCATTCCAGTTTTCTACTGTGTGACTAAATGCCAGAACATAAGGATTCTTTAATGGCCTGGACACTAATGTTTATGAAAACACTGTGCAAAGCCTCAGAAGCTGCAAACTAAAGCACAGCACCAGGTTGGACGCTGGACTCAGGGTGTTCATTTGGCTTCCAGACAGTTTGTTCCATGCTTTTTTTTTTTTTTCCCCAAGACTGAAGACCTTGTTTCTGTGTGAATCCCTTGGCAGGTTCTTGGCTTCACTCAGCCCAGAAGGTTTGCATACATTCTATCCTCTGTGCATCCTTTACTTCATTTCATCTTCCTGCTAGTCAGATGCTTAGAAAACTTCTGAATGGTAGGGAGATTTCATTAGTGAGACCTGAATTTAAATCTTTATGGAAGAACTTTCATATTTAGAAGTGATTGGAGAAAAAAAAAAAAAATAGTCCAGGGGTTATTCAGGGAATATTTTTACGGGTTTTTTTCACAGTTGAGTTTTATTTTATGTTGTTGGTACTGATTAATACAATCCTGCCTGCTAATGCTCCCAGCTTAGTAAGCAACATCCTACTTAAAAGCAAGTGATTCTCCTCCCTAGTGGGAAATGTTAGCAATAACTCATGGGGTCTGATGCAGCTAAGTGCCTATAATTAACAGCACCACTCCATCTGTTCCCACCAGTCTGTTATCAGTCTTCTTCAGAGTCATTACAAGTTAAAGATTGTTATAACAAATAATGGGACTCCTGCTGGTGGAACATTTGTCTAGGAAAAAGAGCTCCTTGCTTTTCCTTTTCATTTCCATTTATCGTGGCTTTTTGACTTCTATTTGGATAAGTTTCCTTAAATGTGATGCAAATAAACTTCCAAAAGTATGTGCATTTCCTGGTTATATAATAAATATAAGTTGTTATTTATGGTTCACTGTTCTAAACTATTCACTTAAAGTGAATTCATGTTGAAAAAATTCACTAAAATATTTGAAAAAACAAAGCTCAGTGAAGCACTTAATGAAATGCTGACTATGCATAAGGGAATGTTTGAATTTTTTTTTACTACAAGGTAAGCTGCATTTGACTGCTATCCCTAAAATTATATTTATAGCCTACACATTATACCTCTTCTTAAAAAACATCAGAAGCTTGCAAAAACAGTATTTTATTTGAGAATCTCTTATGTTAACTCTTCTGTTACAGCAGGCTGTGAATCTTTCTCTCATAAACAGCAGTTTCCTTCTCTTGGTGACTCTGTGATACTCCTGTTTCCATGTGTCCATGCACACAGGTCCAGCATCCATTCATATTGGCAGAGAGGTCATGTGGAATTTTCCAGCAGAGTTTGAGCTGTTGGAGAGCCAAGACTGAAGTGTGTATCCCTAGTTTTGGGGTTACCTTTTGTCTTCAGGGAGGAGATTAGGATGAAAGGATGTCACCACTGAGCATGATTAGATCTTCACAGAAGAACAATTTCATGTTACCAGTTGCTTTCCCACCTTTTCTGTATGTAGCACACTGTCAGCAGTGCATGCACTTGCAAGGCAGCACAGAATTGAATTGAGGCAGTGTTGCCACAGTGCTCCTTGCCCATAACTTTCACTGGTTTCATTATTTCATTGCCTTTATTATTTCTGGGATGGTAATAGGGCACAAAGTGGCCAGTCATTATCCTTCTGCAAGTGGGCTGAGACAAAGATTCAAGTAGCACTGGATTTCCTCTCAGCTTTATGTGGAACACAGAACAGTGTAATTAAAACCAGCAGAAGTCTTTAATAGCTTTTCAGCTTGTTTTTTTTTCTTTAAGTTATTGTCATCTGTTAAAGCAGGGAATGAAAAATGATCTCAGTAATGATATGCATTGAAACAAGCTCGTGTCAGTCCTGGCAGTGAAGTGTCTGGCAGAATTCTAAGCATCTGATTGCTCATTCCTTCCCCTGCTTTGCTTACCTGAAAGCAGCAGCAATGATTTAGTTCTGATCATTAGAAGGAGGCAGAAAAAACTGCTTTTCCTGTAAGGACTCACAACAACAGGGAGTTGACTGGAAGAGCTAGAGGACTGCATGACTGACATTTCAAGGTGAAAACATCTTTCTGAATTTTCTCTGCCCATCCTTGTTTAGGCTGGTAGAGCAGAGGAGTGCAAAGCTGCTTGAGCTGACTGCTCCTCAGGCTGGACTGTCTCTCTTTCATGCAAAAACATTTTTAGGTAACTGACTGATTCTCAGCAAAGCCCTCCCTCCTTGAAACACCCAAAACTTTTGATCACTGGAGCTTCATGCTCTTTTTGTACTTGGAAACTTCCTTCAGCAACCTCCTACAAAAGGACTCCTAGCTCTGAGAGGCTTTAGAACTCTCCCAAGTGCAGGTTCTGGTTGTATGGGGTGTGCGGCTGAGGGCAGTGCTTCAAACCAGCAGGGGCTGAACTTGTGCACTCCCTCAGTGCCTGCACCTGCTGGGAAGGAGCTCACAGTTTTACCCTGTGAAGCTGCTGGGGTTTGCAGAGGAGAAAATGGGAGTGAGAATATCTTCAGTGTGATGTCTGCAGAGATTGGAGGTGGGTTGGTTTGAAATAAGGTCTAGAAGAAAAGGAAACTTTGGTGTTTCCAAAGCTCCCTCTGTTCTGTGTCATCCAGGTACTGTTCTGTGTCATCCAGGTACTGTTCTGTGTCATCCAGGTACTCAGTTTGCCATATTTGTGGAGTCCT
This sequence comes from Agelaius tricolor, assembly GCF_023055355.1. Taxonomy (NCBI): domain Eukaryota; kingdom Metazoa; phylum Chordata; class Aves; order Passeriformes; family Icteridae; genus Agelaius; species Agelaius tricolor. Next base: position 864,521 of record NW_027269270.1, read on the forward strand.
TTGTTCTAGCTGCCTTCTGGTTTGAAGAAAACATGGCATTAAGGAAGATGGTGATAGGAAATACAACCTCATTCATTAAAAAGCCTGTGATGGGACCCAGAGGAGGAACACTCCTGGGGGAATTTAAATTTAACCTGACCTGAGGAAGGGCTACCTCCATTCACTTTGATCACTCTAGAAAGCAGCTGTGACCAGCAGTGTTTCTTTCCAAAGAAGACAGGACACCTGGGGCTCCAAGTGAAGGAATAATTTTTAAATCACATGCTCCCAGCTGCTGGGAATGTTTCAGGACTTGCTAAGCACCTGTTCCATTGTGTTCAATAAATACCACCTGGATTCACTTGTAAGCTCCCATTCTTAAGCAGATGCACTTCAGTCTCTGCAGATCTTGTGTCGTTTGCATGTGATGAGAAAACAGACTGCTCTTGTTTCACTGGTGAGATCTCTACCTCACTCCATGGAAATCTGCCTGTCTGAAGTCACTTTATGAGCATATAAGAGACTGTGTAAAAGTTCTTTGCTGTAGCAGAGGCTGTTTATGAAAACAAATTGAAGCCAGCCATGCCAGATTCCCCTAAAGCTTTCTCTCAGTCCAGATTTCTTCCTTTTCTTCTTCCTTTCTTCCTTTTCAATGCATATCATTTCTGAGATCACCAGGCTTTACTCAATCTGCATGTAAGTTGTAAAACCTATTGCAGACTGAGCTAAGGAAGTATCAGGTGCACTCTCTATTAGATCTTGGATGTGTAGTATTTCATCTTCTTTGTTGCTATCATGTATTCCTAAATTACCTTTAGCCATTCTAAGAGATTTTTGGGACTAACCCCTGCTCTTTGCCTTATTAATGCAAATCCAACAAAACTCCACTAAGGCTAATTGAGTTACTGAGAGATACCCTTGGGTATCTGTGGGTGATTACAACTTGTTCTTGGCAACCAGGTTTTTTTTTGTACTTCATTCTCTTCAAATTGTTTTTGCTGATGCAGTTAGTTTCATTAAAACCAATAAGACTTACATGAATAAGGATTAGAGGGCTCTGATCTTAAATTTTGCAAATAATGACTTCTTTTATTTCCAGTGCTAGCAGCTGCACTTGTATCAAAGGTCAATTAGAGTGGGCACCCTGTTAACCTGCTTGCTCCTTAGATCTCAAAGGTGAGAAGGCAGGGGCAGCTGCTCAGTGAGGTAATCAGGATCAGTGTAAGTAGTGATGTTTTACTGATCTTGTTAGTCAGGGGAGAAAATGAGCAGTGCTCTGTGTGCCAAATGTGGTGGCACCAAGCTCAATGTGGATGCATTAAGCTAAAACTTCTTCCTGCCATGTTTTCTAGGGACTTCAGTGCAGGCTTGGGTTTTGCTAAAATTTGGTGCAAATGACCTTGTTTATACTAAAACTTGCAGCTGTGAAATCAGCTCTTTAAGAGGCTCTGGAGCTTGGGATGTTCTGTATTTCCAGGGCAGAGCTCTGCAGCACCCCTGTGCCCATGGGAGCTGTCCCCACAGTGGTGTTGGGTCAGGCCAGCTTTATCCATCAGGGCTTGCACACTGACCTTGGCACTGCAAGGCAGCTCTGCTCCATGAGGATTGAAATCCCACTTGCTTTCATACAAGTCTTGTCCTTCCATTGGTGATGGATCCAGCTGCTGAGGTTAAACCTTGCTGCAATCATCACCCTCTTCTCTCCAAGAACAGGGATAAACCTGAACAAACTCAAACTTAGATGGTCCACAGCTCCTACTGGCAGTAGTGTTAAGGAATAAATCAAGAGTGGCTGAGACCCTGTGCAAGTTGAATGGCCTTATGTTAGAACAGAACAGATTAGATTTTTAGTCAGGCTTGCTGGTCAAGAGTGCACAGACTGTCAATGTGTGGAGGAAAACAACAAAACCCTGATCTCTGCTTCCTCCTAAAATGACAGGTGTCTTCTCCAAGTCTAAGGTTCTCTTCCATTTTCAGAAACCTTCTTCAGGGCTGTCCTTTCCTTCTGAGATTCAGTCCTATTTTGAACGTTTTTTGCATAAGTATTCAAGGTGTCCATCTCAGTTTCAGAAGGGAGATGGCATCCTGGTCACTTTTGAAATTAGGATAATAGCAATTCTTTTTTTCAGTCCATTCATGTAACCAGTGCCTTGGCATCAGGTTCTCACTGGTGGCTTTTCAGTGTAGTGCTAAAGAAATGAGAGTCTGATCTCAGGAGTTTTGGGGACTCAATTAACCATGGTTTCTGTTTGAAATCAAAGGGACATTTTGACTTAAGTGATGTAAGGTCAAAAGAGCTTCTGGAGAAGTAGCAGACTGATCTATCTGTGAGTAAAGTATGGAGTTTTATCTCCTTTTATATGTCCTGATCAGGATGATACTGAATTGGATGAAGAGACCATTAAAAGGGAACTGTCTTGTTATCCAGCCATTTATACATGTTAGCAGTATTAAAATTAATGCCTACTGAAAGAAAAGACCTATACTGAATGGACTCAACTTAGCACTCAATTTTCACAGAAAATAAAATCTCTATCAGTAAAAAAACCAAACAAAACAAACAAACAAAAAACATCTGACTGGAAAGGTCTGCAATGTGCTGAACCTTCTGTATGCATCCCTACTCTCAAGTGTGAAATTGAGATATTATTGTTTTTAGCACAAGATCATCTTGTGGTTGGTCCAGCTGTCTCCTGGAAGAATGGTAAAACTTGTACATTGCTGCTGCTTCCAAGTGACACCATAACACAGCCAGAGCTGCTTATTCTGTCTTTGAGAACCTCACTTGGGCTATTGCATCCAACAGGGTTCACTGCTCCTGAAAATGATAATGGAGATTTAGAGATCTAGAAGCAAGTTTTGTGGGAGAGGGGGTAAAAAAGAACAGGAGAATAAATAACCTTTTGTTTAGACAAATTAATATGGAATTAGTTATAAAAACAGCCCTCTGTATTTATTTATATGAGCCCTCTGTCATTTTATCTCAAATATGAGAACCAGGGCATGTTTCCCTTTTGTTTCTTTTTTTTTTTTGTTCTGATATTTGACTTCCTTAGTTCTTTAATACAAACTCTGTAGCATGCAGGAGTCATTGAGGAGAAAGGAGCCACTTGGCAACAAATCAGTCTGAACAAACTCTGAGGTTAAAGGCCATACTGGTCTCCATCACTTGAGATTATTTTGCTTTCCTCCTTCTAGTCAGGAATTCTTCCTCCATGGATAAATAATCCTTGACTGTTCCCCTCAGTGTTGTAAGCACCTTTCTCAAAACCTGTGATATCCATATGTCAGAGCAAGTTACCTTTCTAGATCTTGTATGAAAAATATGTTCACTAATTGAAAATGTACTGTTTTTCCATTACCAAAAAAAAAACCCCTGAGATTTTTTTTGCTCCATGAAGGTGTGTGTGTGTAGGTCTAGCTGTTGCCTCTTGAAATATTTATATCAAAGGAAAATACCTGGGCACTGAGAATTTATGCTCTTGGCTCTTTATGCTATGTGGAAAACACATCCTTTGTGTCACAACCATGTTAAGACACAGATCTCTGGCCTGTTTCTAGCTGGGAAAGGAAAGTTGCAATGAATGAGAATGCTGCTCATGCAGACCCTTGGCTGTTTGCATGTCTCCAGTTTGTCCAGGTAACAGGTGTGTGCCTGGTGCCTCTTGTGGGCACAGGGAGAACAGGATGCAGGTGGATGAGTCTCTCTTGTGGCCCTCTTGGAGGATTGTAATTAGGTGTGACAAGGAACTCTGAGGCTTTCAGCTCCTCACAGGAGCTGGCGGTGTGAAATGGATGATGTGTGTAGGCAAGACAGACCTCACTGATTTTGCTTTCTGTGACCTCAGCTCTCCACTGACATTAGTCACTTCCCTGACTTCATTTGTTTTTTTTTTCCAGGCAAGCAGCAGTTCAAAAAGACATTGTAGTCTTTTGTATTCATTCAATCTTTTATTACTTTTGTATCCCATTTGCTTCATTTACTGATGCTGGCATTGGATGCTCAATTTGTGATGCACTTATTGTATAAAAACCTCATTTCTGTAGTGAAAGTCCTTGAAATTGAGCTTTTGATGGTGGATTGAAATAAAACGTGCTCTTAATGAAGGGACAGTTCCATTCTTAAGATTAGATGAGAGTTCTTCCTTTATGGCAAGTGGCACCCATTAGTATCTGTATTTCCTTGGAGGGAAAGAACAGCAGTGTAAGTTAGAGGCACATTGACACAGGAAGTCTTGTTGAATTGTGGTGATTTAAAATAAATAAATAAAATGTGAAATAGCTTTTAGATTTATTTCTGAGTTATGAATACTGAAATTAAGTTATCAGTATTCATTGCTGTTATCAATAATGAATATGTAAGTTGCCTTTCTGGAAAATCCATGACTAGGTTTGCCCTTCTAGTTCACGTTAATTTTCCTTGAAGGAAGGAACAAGTGCAAATAATCAATCTGATACTTGTACAGGGAGGCAGATATTTGCTGCAGTGTTCAGCCAGTTGTAATTTTCTGTAGGGGTTTATCTTTTTTTGATGTAAGCACATTGAAGAACTTCTCCCTAAAATGTGAATTCCCGTTTCATTTTGTGAATTTGTATGAACTGACTGCAAATTACTGTGAGTTTCTTTCAAGATCTCTCCAGATTAGATATTCCTGTCCATTGGCTACTTATTGCCATGGCATCCAAGTGCCTTTGTCAGTGATATTTCTCTTCATAGCCTTGGGCTTTCTTCCTTTTTAGGGTCAACCCTCCACAGTTCTCTTTTGATTTGGTTCAGTTTATAGTTTTTATATACTGTGGCTTTCCTGTTTTCCCGGTGCAAAGAAGTTGCCTGAATTAGAAACACGGTGGAAGGAGTGAGGTGCTATAAAAGTTACAGCCTCAGCCACATTGTAAATCCTCGTGGAACCCTTTGCAAAATCAGCTTTGCAAACTTTTTCCTGGGTAATTCTTATTAGTGGCTGCAATGTACATGCAGGCAAAATGTTCCATCCTTGAATGGGTGACCACAGCAATTCCTCTCCCTGGAGTGAGGTCAGGCAGTACATTTTATGGACGTTAGCAATGCATTACCATCAGTGCTTTCTCCATTGGAAAAAATAACTGCTCTTAAAACAAGGTAAAAACATGTTGACTCTAAAAGACAATCTCATTATGCAGCAGTGCTAACAGAAACAAATGCCACTGTTAAACCCCAGATAAATCTCCAGTTTGTGCTGATCCTGGAGACCTTGAAATCCCATCTGATTTGTTATTTGAGGCCGTGGCTGCTCAGAAGCAGCTTTGTGCTTGCCTTGTAATTGCTCTTTATCAGGCAATTGTGTCCATTCCGTAACTGCCGTGCTGGCTCCAGGCACTGCCTTCGAGCTCCCAGTGATCAGCAGTTTGACATTTGACATTAAGTGCTTGACCTTTAGAGGGTAAGAGGAAGAGCTAATAATTCCTGGTGTTTATAGCACTGATTTTAGTGTGATATTACTTCTCACCATCTCACTTGCATCTTTCAGGCGCTGTTGTAAATTTTTTCAGGTTTTAAAAGCAAATTGCTAAGCACACCAAATGTAATGTCTTGCATTGTAATAATTTTATCTTAGATACGTTTTAGTCCCTAAAATGACATGCCAGCCTCTCTTAAAGCCTGGGTTGTCTAATTTCTGCCTCCCTTATGTGGTTTTTGTAGGGGTACAAGCCTGTCTGCAGAGCTCAGCTCGAGAACAAGAGGAGAAGTACGAAGTGCAAGGTGGCCCCCGGCGCGGGCGGCTCAACCGGGAGCAGCTGGTGGGTTTAATGCTCCACACAGCCTGGATTAATGACCTGGGGCTGGGCAGCTCTGCCCTTTGCCACACACAGAGGTGCAGGAGATGTAAAATTTTAATGTGCTCTTGGACAGAAGATTTGATTATGTGCAAGGTGATCCAAAGAGCTGTGAACACCCATAAAGCTGTCATTTTTCTCCATTAGCAGAGATGTTGCTGTAACCTTGTCAGGGGAACACTGTGTTGCACTCTCTGTAGTATCACACCTGATGGGACAGGAAGTGATGTGCTCTGGTCTTCTCTGCTCAGCTTTAGAGCATAGTTCTGAAAAAAAATTGGTTTTATTACTATTTGTTTCCATTTAAGGCCTCTTTTACATTTAACTGGGTTCACTCCTGGTTATTTGCTGGATTACACTGGAGGATTTACAAACTGCATTGTAACAGTAGCTGTAAATACTCCTAACTCACAGTTCAAACCCTGTTGTGCTGGAAAGTATTTAAACAGAAGCAAGAATTTACCACATAAACAAGCTTTTCTTGGTTGCATACTTACCCTGAGAACCTTGCATGTTAAGTTACTGTTCTGCTTATAAATTGTAGGGGTTTAGTATGCTCTGCTTTTCCCTTTCCACTTTTTTCCTCTCTGTTCAGTTGTCAAGTCCTATATTCATGCTGGTTTCTTTTTTCCTCCACGCAGCTGCCTAAGTTATTTGATGGATGCTACTTCTATTTTTTGGGACCTTTCAAACAGCACGAGAAGAGTGACCTGCTGGAGCTGGTGAAGGCAGCAGGTGGCCAGGTGCTGGTTAGGCAGCCCAAACCAGACAGTGACGTGACACAGGCCATCAACACGGTGTCCTACCACGCAGAGCCCACCTCTGACCAGAGGCTCTGCACTCACTATGTCATCTATGACGTGGCTTCCAAGTTCCAGCCGGAGAAAATCCGGCAGGGCAAGGTGTGGATGGCCCCCTCCAGCTGGCTCATAGACTGTGTGATGTCATTTCAGCTCCTGCCTGTCAAGTGAATATCAAACAGCAGCAGCAAGGCTTTCAAATGGGCTGAGTCTTGGGCAGCTGGGATGCTCTGACAAGCTGCTGTGAAGCTGGGATTTCTGGTTTGGATTCAGGAGAGCTTTGAGCATTTAAGTGAGTTACTAAGGTGACTGATATGCTGGAATAAATGAACATACAATGGAGGAAAGGATTGAAAAATGTGCCTTGGCTTATTTAATATGCTTTATTTTTACATTGAACTTAATAAATGCTTAATAAATAATCACTGACATTTTGTAACTGGCATTTTGCAAAATGAAACCTTTTGCTTTCTTGATTTGTACCAGCCCTTTGTAGGCAATTGAGCTTGACTCCATTTATGTTGTGCTTAACATCCATTGATAAGGATCTGCTGTAATTATCAAGATTTCCCAGGCCAGAAATTGTATTTTTTTAAAAAAAAAGACTCAATGCATTTGAACCTGTGCAGACATGTCAGGTGACATTTATTAATAAAACTTCTTAAAACTGAATTTTGCTGGAAATTCTTGGCATGGGATAAGTCTTGTGGAAATCAGAGTTAAATAAATGACCTGAATTCATCTGGAAGCAGACACTTTTGAGAACACTGTATTTAAATATCTTGGTCTAAAATTTACTTCTTTGTAAAAAGATTCATGCTTGTAAACATGTAACTAGATTTCAGTTCTATTTTCTGAAAGCTTTTAAACATTGGGATCCTTATTTAATTATTATAGTAAATATTTTTGTAAATTTAGATGGTTGCTCTCATGGCTACTTTAAAGAAAAAAAACAGTGATCACAAAAGAATTGCTTCACTTTGCACCTTTGTACCTAAACAGCTGGCTACACTGGATCAATCTTTGATTATTTCATATTTGTTCCAGTATTCCTCATAATGGCTCTTAAGTTATTGTCAGAATCTTGTGCCCTCACTCTGTGCTCCCATGTAATGTTTTGTATCTTAGCTTGTGAATTTGTAATTGAGAAATGGTGTCTTGCAATAATACACAATAAGAATGATGGTTGTGGGCTAGTACACGAGTTTTGTGTGTTTGTTTTTGTATTGTTTGTAATAATCAAACTTTTTTGTGTGCAGTAAGTTTGGAGCATGTGTTGCATGAGCTTGGCTGCAGAATAAGTGCATATCCCATACATATCTCAACAGGAAAATGAAAACACTTTTCTGTGAGCTCAGTACAGCTGTGAAGATGGTGTGTGATGCCAACAGCTGCTTTTGCAGAGGAGGAGAGCTGTTCTCTGTTTCCATTGCTGCTGGAGGCCCTGTGCCCTGTAGAACCAACCATTAGAACTGTTCACTGCAGGTAGAACAGGTACAGTTTTCAATAGCATCTGCTAGATTTGAGTAGCTGGAGTATCTTATCACTGATTGCTGTTCACTAAAAGCAGGGCTCATGAATAAGTGGAACAGCCCATGGGATTAATGGGGTTTTGTGCAGATGAACACTGACAGAGAATGAGGTACCCAGTCAATACTGTGTGGGCTTGGGCATTTGTCTTAACAGTTATAGCACATTTTAATTTGGCATTTCATAGCACATCAATATACCTAATGCAGTGTTCTTTGCAAAAGTAGCAGTGAGTCTCTGCAAAATTCTTTAGAATGGAGCTTTTCTGCCCTATATCAGGAAGAAATTTGACTCATCAGTAATCCTGCTCTATGTTCTAAAGTGGAGGCAGCACTTTTACAGATTTCAAGAGCTGTTGTTCCTTGGCAGATGCAAAGAAACTCAGTTGGAAAATTGCCATGGATGTTTTGGGTTTTTTTAAGCCATGCTCTGAACCTCAGCCTTGTTCCCTTGAATACAGTTGTGTTACCAAGCAGTGTTTCTCTCCAGTGACATTAAGAATCACCCCATGTCACACTGAGGAGAGCCCCTTACCCCAGATTAACTCTGGCCCATCTGCTTCAGGTGTCTGCAGGAATTCAGAGTGTGATCAGCTTATGTACAGGTAGCCTTGAAGAGCCTCACAGTAGATTTGATGCCAGAGCTACAGCAGGTGCCAAACACTGCTGAATGGAGCACTGCAAGTACACAGAATTTAAGGTCAGTGACACAGTAATTACACAGTAATTTGCTTTTTCTCATTGTTGGAAACAAAGGGATAGCACTTGATAGAAGAGCCCTGTAGTAAGCATAGATCAAGTCCCTTCATCCATTGGGTGCAGTTTGGCTCCTGAAAGCAAGGCTCTAAACTCCTGAAGCAAGGTAAGGAGTGTGTAGGGATCATTTCTCACTGTCTCTTCTAGTCTAAAACCCAGGGTGCACTAAAAGAAAGGACTAGGAAGCAGGCTGTAAATGGAAAAGGGATTTCAGGAAGTGGGAGAGACTTGTGGTCCTGATGGCCATAGTAGCTTGGCTTAGAAGCAGTGAGTAAATGAGTTTATCAAAGAAAATCTGTATTAGAGGTTAATGAAGAACTTAAGCTGTAACATGAATTTATGTTGGTGTTCTGCTAACCTGCATATACTTAATGTGCACTCATGATTGGGGCATTTCACAGAAGTAGAGAATGGGTTGGAAGTGACCTTAAAGATTATCTAGTGATCATTACCTCACCTGAAGAGATGGAAGTTCAAGGCTTGCATTCAGGATTGTAGATATTTTTATTGATCTTGATCAAAACCACTGTGCATCACAGAATGGCTTGGGCTGGAAGGGACCCCAAAGCTCATCTCATCCCACCCCCTGCCATGGGCATGGACACCTTCCACTATCCCAGGCTGCTCCAAGCCCCAGTGTCCAAGCTGGCCTTGGACACTTCCAGGGATCCAGGGGCAGCCACAGCTTCTCTGGGCAATCTGTGCCAGGTCCTGCCCACCCTCACAGGCAAGAAGTTCTTCCTCAGTTAATGATTTTCAAGCATCTTTTCTTGAAAATTATCTGCTTCTCTTAATTAATTAGTTGATCTGGAACACGTGATAACACCTTCAATAGCAGTGTCTGGGGTTCAGTGACAACATCAGTTTAACACCCCTAATAGTTAACAGAAGATAACATTTTTAGTTAATACTGTGAAATCTTTTTGAGAGTTGTTTCAATATTTCTGCAAATGGTTCAGGGAAACAACAGGCAACCAAGCAGAACCAAACAGCAGTAGCTGCTTTTGCTCTCAAATCAGAAATGGCTCACCTGGGAGGTGCTGTTCCTCTGTTTCTCACAGCCCTCTTGAAATGATAACAAGCATGGGAGTGTCCAAAGATACAGCTCTGGTAAAAAAGATGCCAGCAAGTGCTTCACCCAGCTGGCACCTACACAGCCTTTAGGGGGATAAAGCCCCTTTCTTGTGCTCTGTGCCAAGCTGTGAGCTGAGGTTGAACCTGACCCAACATGGTTAGCCCTGATCAGCCTGGGCGAGGCTCACTGCAGGGAATTAATTCAAGGAAGGGAGTAATTCTAGGCAGGAGGTTGAAGCTGGTTCTATTTTCTAGTGTCTAAAGACCAGACTTACTCTGGAGCAGTTATTTTGTGTGGCAGTCTTCCAGGAGAACTGCATCTTGGCTGCTGCAGTCTCTGCATTCTGCTCAGGACAAAGCTCATGGAAGCTGTGGCCTGGTGTAAAACTGCATGTTGGTGTGGGTTCTTTGGGGGAAGTGCATACACACAGGGATCCTCAGGTGCCCCTGCCTGTGCTTGCTGTGCTGCCTGCAGCTCCTGAAGGCTGGCTTGGCTGCCAGGGTGGCACAGGGAATGCAAGCACCAGCTCCTCAGTGCCAGCCCTGCAGTGCTGACAGAGCTGCTGGGCAGGAGCACTTCTGGCCTGGCCTGGCCTTTGGCTGAGCTGCCAGCAAAGCCTGGGTAGCAGCACCTTGGCATCTTGTTGAGGACAAGTATGTGAAACACGGCAGAACAAAGCTTTTCCTTTTTCCTCTTCAGGCTATTCTGTCCTTCAGTGCTGGAAGATCACCTGGAAATGGGGCAGATGTGATGTCACATTAATTGCTATTAATCAGTTTGGCCCCATGTCCTTTTTCTGCCTTGACTTTGATAGAAAGGTTTGAATCTTTGAATCTAAGGGGACTGCTTTGTGTTTAAAGAGCCAACAAAGCAGGCTTAAATACCAGCTTAAAAACAACAGCAAGGGGTCTTTGGACAGCTGGATAGTACTGGCTTGGAAATGGGCAGCAGTGTCTCAGTGGAACAAATGAAGATTCAGTTGTTTTTAATAGCAGTGCAGCATGTTCTGTCTTTTCAGACTTGTTTGATTTAAATTAATGGTAGTTTAACTAGTGTTAAATTGCCCTTAAAAGCAGAAGAACATTTTGTGTGTAATCAGATGGAAGAAGGGGAGGAAGCCTCCCCACCTTTATTTATTTTTTTTTTCCCTTTTTTTCCTACGGAGAAGATGCACTTTGTGTGCTTCAATTTAATTCCCGGCAGGAGGGCCGGGCTGATGAAGGAGCAGAGAGCCGTCAGCTCCCGCTGCGTGTGTGAGACCCCGCTGTCATTCCCTGCTCCGAGATGCCCAGGGCCACGGGGAGGCGGCTCCCCAGGGCCCGTGGTTCAGCAGGGGTCGGCACTCGTGCCTCCAGCGGGGTGGGGACAGCTCTGCTGCACGCCTGGGAGGAGCTACGGGGCAGCTCCGCCCTCGGCTGCCTTACAGAGCCTGCCCTGGATGTGCAGGGGTGTTCCGAGGCGGGGAGGCTCCTTCCCTGAGAGGGGTGAGCTGCCCTCGGGGCTGTGCCTGCCCAGTGCCACTCACTGCAGCAGGAGGGGCTCTGCCAGCGGGGCAGGGCTCCCCTTCTCAAGCCCTGCAGCAAAGCAGGTACGCAGTGACAACAGGGTTAAAATAGGGATTAAAAAACAGAATGTGAAGCAGCAGCTAAGCTGGCTGTCTTGCTCAGCTTGCTGAACTGATAAAAATGTACTTATTTCTTCAGCTGGTGTGGGGCTGGGTTAATTTCCTGCTAGTTTAGCGAACTGCTAATTCTCAGACTCTTTGGTGGGGGAGCAAGTGGGAGGCTGCTGCTTCTGGGGGCTCAGTTGCAACAGAAGGCCTCTGAACTGAGGGGTTTACATTGCCATAAACAGCTGTGTGCTTCCCAATCCCCTGAGGGGGTTCCCAGTCTCTCTGCAGAGTTTGTGCTGGGTGCTACTGCCAGCCTGACCAGGGAAATGGTTCTTCCTGCTCTGCTGGAAGTGTCGGCTTTCAACAGCTGGTGCCAGGAGAAACCCAGATCAGCTATAGTTTGGGTCTAGCTGAATTCATGGTCTAGCAAAATTTAATTCTGCAGCATAAAGGAGCTGAAGGAACATTTTAAAAAATTGTGAGCCTTTTAATTGAATTAAATATTAATATGGATAATGCAATCAATGCTTTATTGATTGCATTAGCCACAATAATGTTTAATTCAATAAGTCTGCAGTGCTGGATCTTTTTCTTCCTTTGTGCAGCAAGGGAGTGCCATATGCTCTGCCTGGCTGTGTCCCCCAGGCTTGTTTCAGGAGAGCAGGAGGTGATAGGATTGGGAGAGGGCAAAGGGGCCAGGCTGTGCTCTGGGTTGAACTCCTTCATGTGCTCTCAGGTTGGCTGTGTAAAGCCAGGGTCACTGGCATGGCTGGATTCAAACCAGCTACTCTTAGCAGCATGCATCTTTCCTAAAGCCCTCTTACAAACAATATTAATGCCATTCTGCCCCTGACCCCCATGTGCTTTGCTTCTGGAGCCCCTGCCCTGTGCAGTGCTTCATTCCTGCCCTCAGCAGTTGAGCTCCAGCAGCTGTGTCTGTCAGAATGGGAAGATTTTCTACCCTAAGCTCACTAACGTGCTTCTGAAGAGGTGCCAGGTTCTGGTTTTAAACCCAGCCAAGCTTGAACAATTTTATCTGTGGTTGTAGGCAGAAGGCTTTTATTAAATTAAAGTCACAGTTTTGTTTAACTGCAAAATCAGAGGCAGATGTTCTCCCCAGCTCAGTCACTCACACTACAAGGTTTCTGGCCTCTGGTTCTCTGCTTGCTGTGTACCTGTTGCACAAGGTGTGGCAAAACCATCTGGGAAGAGCCTGGAATAAACATTGGGTGTTTTCCAGTGATGTCTTTCAGTGGCCTCTTAGAGTGCTTGATGAAAGCAACCTTGACTCAGTAAGCAGGATGGAGGAACTGCCCATACAGAATTGGCAGCTGCTGCTGCAGTGTCTGGGGCTCAGAGTAGCCTGTCCCTCCCTAGGCTTGGGTCCTGGAAGTGGTGTCCCAGCCATCAGCAGGACAGCAGGCTTGCCAAGGAGCTGGCTGGGTGTCTGTGCCACCCTGCACCCTGGGCCAGCCTGGACTGTCTTTTGCCGATCTCTGGGGCCCCTGAGGAGATTCTCACCAACAGGCAGAGAAAGTTGGGGGGAGAAAAGGGTCAGGATTTGATTGGGTCTTGTTGCATTCCATTTATATTTATCAAATCCAAGGAACAGCCCATAACCTTGCTTTGATTTCCTCCTTACAGGGCCTATGTGTTTCAGCAGGAAGCCTTATTAGTGTGCAGGGAATCTGGGTGCACAAAGGATGGGCACAGTGAGCTCAGCTGCTCTCAGCTATCCATCAGGACCAGGTTTGGACACAGTCTCATGTTTTCCCTTGATTTTGGGAGCATGCAGTCAGGTACTTTAGGCAGGATTTGGACTGAAAGACAGGCTGTGAATGCAAAATGCAGTAGAAGCTCCCAAATTCACACATAAATGAGTGAGTGATCAGGTGCAGCAACTCCTGCTGTGGTTGTTGCACCCTATGATCCACAAGTTGGAAGGAGCCACAGTTCCTGAAGGCCAGGCAAGGCTCTGGATCAGTGTCTGGATGGCACCACAGCGAGCTGTTAAATTGGGGGTGGCACTTGCACTGCAGGCATGAGCAGTAATATTTGACCATGGTAGGTAAACACACCTGAGTGCAGCAGGGAGAGAGGCTCTAACCTGGCCTGGGGATGTGCTGCATAGTTCCACACTTAATTAGTGCCCATTAATCTAAGTGTTTCAGCTCTCTTTGTGTATTATATATTCACTTCTGGTCTCATTCTCTCCCCTTTCTCTTCACATCACTGAAAGAAAAGCACTTAAGTCTTACCATTTCAAAGCAGAGCACACAGCAAGTGAAAAACCCCTCAAATAAAGGCATTAGAGGCTGTTCTGTCTCTTCATTGCCATGGTCACTTTCACCTCTTCTGTTCCTTCTTCACTCTGTGTCCAGGCTGCTCCTGGTATTTCTTTCATCTTCAAAGAGATGATATTAAAGATAATTTTGTACCTGCTGGAGGAGGGAAATCACTGCTTTGGTGCTGCCCAGCCCAGCACAAGAACTTGGGAAGGAGCTCATGTTGCACTGCCCATCAGCATTCGTGTGGCAATGGAAGAGGTTTTATACAGGGGCTTCAAGGCTCTGCTCTTGGCATGAGCAACAAAATTCCCCTCTAAAGGGGCACTGCAAAGCTCACCTTGTGAATCCTCACCTCCCCAGAGCCTGTTTTGTAAAGTTTCTCTGCCCAAAGCAGATAGGAGAGCTCTCTTTGATCATCTTGCACTTGTAACCACCTTTGCATGGGTCCCTGCTGTGCCCACTCCAGAATTTTAGCCTCATTCCCTGCATCAGAGCAGTTCCACACTCTGCTTCCCAGGTGTTTCCCTCTAATGCATTTTGCATTAGCAGCTAGTATCAGGAAATCTAGTACCAAAAGGTTAATGTACATCCATTAGTCCTCTTCCCCCTTCTTCTTTAGGTGCTAGTAGAAGACAACCAGTTTCATTAAATACATTAGGTCTGGAAAGGCTCTGGAAGCACTTGAAATTCTGTATGTGCAGAGCTCTAGGGCTGTTAATGTTGTCCTGTCCAAGCACTGCAGGTAAAGTGGGATTTGTGGATGTTGAATGAAACCTTTCAGGTGTTTTCCAGTCTCCACAACCTTTCTCTTCCTCTTAAAAAGAGTTGGGGGTTTTGGAGACCTGCTCAGGATTACTTGCTTGGCATCTCCTCCTTCTGTGTGGTCTCTCAGCTATGGGCAGGGTAAAGGAGGAGGGATTTTAGGGAAGTTGGGATGGTTGTGTGGGCAGCTGAGCTGGCTTTGACAGCCAGACTATTCCTCCAGCTGCAGCAAGTGGTTTTCTCCTTCCTCTCCATGAAGCTAGCATGACAATTTCTGTCCCACTAATTAGAGAAAAGCTGAACCCTGTGAGTATCTCATTGCATTCTCTGACCTGCATTTTAGACAAGGTCAAGCTGTTTCAGTGAAAAAAATCTATTACTCTAACAGTCCCAAGCGGCAAGTGGGAGGGCTGCAGGGGGGCTGGCTGTTTGTTTTGCCTCCTGATGTGTTTATGATTTGAGGAGTGTGCCACATGCTCTAACTAAGCCTTGTGTTTTAGCACAGCAGACCTTGGAAAGTCAGGAATTTGGGTGGTGGTGGTGCTGTAAGGCCTCCTGTCTCTGTGTGTGTTGGCTTTGCACAGCAAGGTTTTGGCAGCAGGAGAAGCTGCTGGAAGCCCCCACAGGAAGGAGTGGCAGGGACAGCCCAGCCTGTGATGCTCTGACTGCAGCCCCCACTCCCTGTCTCCTTTTGCCACTGGGGTAGAGGAGGTAA
The DNA here is from genome assembly GCF_023055355.1 of Agelaius tricolor. Classification (NCBI taxonomy): domain Eukaryota; kingdom Metazoa; phylum Chordata; class Aves; order Passeriformes; family Icteridae; genus Agelaius; species Agelaius tricolor. The sequence continues at coordinate 879,851 of NW_027269270.1, forward strand.
ACCAAAAAAAAAAAAATCTGTATTTTTAGGTGAAATGGGGACATACAAAGCAGGGTGCATGAGCAGCAAGTTCAAATGCAGCAGAATCGTGGCCAAAAGAAAAGAAAAAAGTTCCCACGGGCTTTAATTTCACTTAATGAGAAACCATTCACAGTGTTCCATTTCTGATCCATATCTTTCCATTCCTATTCTAATGGTAATTATTGTAGCAGTTTATTAACAAAGAAATCATTTGATAGCTTTCACATGATCCCATACTTCAAGTATCTAACAACCTATTGATTCGATAGCTTGGCAGCCTTCCTGATTGAGGAGCTGGAGTTTGATTTTTTTAATCACTTTGATCGTCTCACATGCAAAGGATAATTATTTTTCTGGTTGAAACATGGGCTGGATTGCAGAATGATGGAATCTAAGCATGTCCTTGTGTAGGATCCCTGCTGCACCCACAGTCAGAGTGAGCAGTGTCTGTGCTTTTACAGAGGGCTGAGTTACTGCAGTCAGGTGTGCAACACACCTGCTCAGAGGTGATTGCAATATTTGTCACTACTGGGTGTAATGGTGCTGCCCAGAGAGCTGTGGATTCCCCATCCCTGGGAGTGTCCAAGCCCAGCTTGCATGAGGCTTGGAGCAACCTGGGGTAGGGGAAGGTGTCCCTGCCTGTGGCAGGGGGTGGAACAAGACAGTCTTTAAGGTCTCTTTCAACCCAACCAATTCTGTGGTGATTCTTGAATGTCTTCATGGAGGGTTTTGTGTTTGCACCTGTGTGCCCTGCTCTGCTGAGCCCCACGTGCTGCATGGAACAGGTTTTGCAGTGGCATTTTGGCAGCCCTCCCTCGTGCTGCAGACTCATGGCACTGCTGGTTGATTCTCCTCCCCTGCTCTCACTTTCTCAAGGGGATTGGGGAAGTTTCCTTGGACAGCAGTTCCCACTGGGACAGAAGACCAGGACCCTGCAGGAGCTCCTGGGGGCTGTGCAGTTTGTGAGGGGGGACTCTGCCAGAGCCCACGAGCCCAGAATTGTGGAGACAACCAGCAGCCAGTCTGCACTGCCCTGAGATGGCTGGTTTGTGTTTCCACTGGGAGCAGTGTGTGGCATAGGCTGCTTGTGCACGTTGCTTTCATACTTTTTGAGAACTTCTATGAGATTGTTCTCAGTTTTATTGGAGGCCAGTGTGGGAATTGAGTTTCTGCTGTTTGATTGGGAAGCTTGCCTAGAATTGAGCAGTTAGACTTGGACCAAACAGCTTTTGTCCCATCATGAGCCCTTCTGAAAGGAATGATGGGAACAAAATGGATGGAAGCAATTTGCTGGAAGTTTTCTCATGCAGGTTTAGAAAGAACAGAAACATCTGAACCTCCATGAGGAGAACCTGCCACCTGTGTCCTCTCAGGGCATTCTATGCACAGGCCCCAGATGGGTCCCTGAACTGGTTGGTTAACAATTCATACACTTCTGGAACAGCCTGGATTGATCATGCATTGCCCAGGTGACCCTACACCCTGTTGGGAATAAGGTGCTGGGAGAACTTGAATTACATGTTGGTCATTTTCTCATCTCATATATCACAGACTGAAAGCTTTATGACTTCAGAGCTTACTGTATGAATTTTATGCATGAGTGCTTTATTTTTTGCCATATGAGATGTATCACTGGCTTACTAGAGCAAAATATCATTAGACCTGGAGAAGGATTTGGTCACTTAAACTTTGTCACCAAGGATCATTGCCCACAGATTATGGAGGGCTGTACTGTGCCATTTCTCATGTGTTTATTAAGTGATTATAAATATCGAACCGCGTGCCTTCAGGGCACACTAGAGATCCGGGGCTGCAGCAACATTTCATTTAAAAGGTGGCACACACACAGTGATTTGTGCCTCAGCAGGGCCCATCCCAGGGTTTGCCTGCTGGGAAGGCAGAGGTCTGTTCCACCTGAAGGAGCTCTCCACTGTTTTTAGGGATTGCTCTCAGAAGTCCTTTCCAACCAAAATGGTTCTGTGGTTGTGTTACTGTGCATTTTCTGACATCCTGCTGGCTGCCATTGAGGTCAGGATCCTGTGGCGCCCAGGCTCCAGCCCATGCCTGAGCCCTCGAGTGAATCAAAGCACCCTTCAGCTGCTTTGGTTTCCTCCATCTCAGTTCAGGATGTCAGTCTTGGAAACACCACAAACCTTTCAGAAGTGCTGAGCCTACAGTGTTTATTGTTTCAATAATAACAAATGGAATTTTTATATGAACCCATAAAATGCAGCTGTTCACCCTGAACATTCCAACTCCTTCTGCACAAGCCATTTCCTGGCATCAGGTGATAGGACAAGGGGTGATGGCTTCAAACTGACCGAGGGCAGATTAAGATTAGAGTCAGGAATAAATTCTTTTCTGGTGAGGGCCTGGCCACCTGCAGGTTGCCCACAGAAGCTGTGGCTGCCCCTGGATCCCGGGAAGTGTTCCTGGCCAGGCTGGCCAGGGTTTGGAGCAGCCTGGGATGGTGGAAGGTGTCCCTGCCCATGGCAGGGGGTGGGATGAGATGGGCTTTAAGGTCCAAGCTAAGCCATTCCATTTCCCAGAGTCTGAAGCTGTGCAGGACCATGGCTGATCACCCCAGAGCTCTTCCACTCCTCAATCACCAAGACCAAAGAGCAGCTCCCATCTCCAGATTTTCCTTTCCATTTGCTGCCAAGACTGCCAGCAACCTGATCCCTTCAGTCAGGTTTTCCAAAGCACTGTGTTCCTCTTCAGTCACTGCAGTAGGTTTTTATTTTCCACAGAAAATTAGCTTGTAAAGCATCTGCAGGAGAGCTGGTAAAGGCTGGGCCTGTTCTGGAAATGGATGCTTCTTTAGGTCCCTTCTTTTCATGTAAAATTTTATGTTAAAATCCTTCCTGCTGGATAAAGCACAAGCTGGAATTGTAGCTGTTCTCCATTTTTGGATTTCCACTTATAACTGAACAACTCAGGCCCACCTTTGACTCAGTGATCCACAGAAGAAAAAACAAACCTACTGTCTGCCTCTTAAAAGTTAATTAATGCTTCTGTGATTCACTAATGAAAAAGACCAAGATGAGAAATAGGTGAGCAGTAAAGAGCTGCATAAATTCACCAACAAAGCTGACAGAAGCCTGCAGTTGTGTTCTGAGCCTGAGAACACCAAGAAATGGGGTTAAAATGATTTGTGACCAGGAGAAGGAAGAATTTCCTTCTGTTACATGACTGCGTGTAACTTTTATTAGTTTGATGATGTACACAGGGACTATTTGTCTTGGAAATGGCTTTTTGGTTAACATTTCATTTTCCTCCCCAAAGTTAGCTCTCTTACAGTGATAGGAAACACAGCTCCCTGCAATTTCCTAGCCCCCAACTTTATTAATGGCACTTGTTGTCATTGCAAATGATCTATTTCAGGCCAGGCCACAAAGCTCTTGTTTTGCAGGTGAGTGAGCCCTCTGCCCTTTATTGCACGGCATCTCCACAGCAGGGCAAGGCTGAAAAATTGCTTAATAAAAAATAGCAAGAATAAAACTCTTTATAGGTTGCATTGATAGTTTTATATCAGCTGCTGCTCTTTAGGAATTGGAGTCTGTGCACTAATCTGGTGTCACTAAATTGTGCTGGGTTTTGGTGTGACCCATCCCAATATTGCATTTCCAGCCTTTGGTATTGCCCAGTGCATCCAAATAACACCTGCAAAAGTACCAAGGTCACTCCTGCCTGCAAAAGGCACAGGTTTCCAGGGTTTGAGAGGTAATGCAGATGACCTGGCAGTGGATTAAGATGCATTTATCACCAAATAGATATGAGAAAATCAGATGGAGAGATGGAGTGGCCTCTTGCCATGGGAATAGCTTCCTGTGGGGGATGGAGCTTTTAAGATCATGTCTTGGGAGTGGGGAGAGATTCCTGCTCCTGATGGTGCTGGCTGTAGCATCTTCTCTTGAGGCCAGTTTTTACCCCTGCATCTTCTCCAGGAGTAGGTTCTGGTCCAAATTTCTGTTTGTTGAAGGGAATGTGGCTCAGTTGTTTTCATGTTTCTTTTTTTTCCACATTTTCTAACCTGTTTGGTTTCTCTTTTCTCTTCAAAGGTAACAGAAAGGCTTTGGCTTCAAGGCTTCCCTCCAGCACTGGTGGCCCCTGCACATGGAGGTAGCAGAATCTCTGCTATGTGTTATGTTCTATAGGTGTTTCTATTCTCAAAAGAGTGGTTTTAGTCTCAAATTTAGGGTCAAATGCCATGGTTGGGTAGCACTACTGGGAGAGTGTGCCTGACAGAATGACAGAACAAGTCTGTGGTGGATGTGGGTGGATTTCTCAAAGCCTCTCTGTGCCCTGCTCGAGATTAGAGGTGCAACAGGCCAGCCCTGGGTAGAGACACTTCCCTTGCTGGGGTAACTCCTTCAGAGGATGCTTCAGTGGTCAGCAATTCAGGTGTGCATCCACCTAAACTTCTGTTTCTATGCTGACCTAACCTGCAGGATCTTGTCTCCTGTCTGGGAATTTCTTATTTCTGCTCCTAACATGATTTCACAGAAGCAAATTCCTGTATTTCTGTCAGAAGGCATCACACTCCTGGGTAGCATACAAACATGGGGAGTTTTGGCCTAGGAAATGATGGCTTTGGTTTGGGATCCACCTTCTCAAATCCAGAAGTGTAGGGAGATAGAATATAAGAAAATAAAGATAGTGTAGAAAGTAATCTTACCCCTAAGGGGTTGCAGCTGGGTTAATTATCAGAAATTAGGAGCAGGCCTGACTTTCCCAGGCCACAGCTGTAAGCAGTGAGCAGAAGAGGGCTGTAAAAGAGTGGGGTGGCTGGGTGAGAGGGGAACTGGAGTCAGTGGCTGCTTTGTGAAGAAGAGAGAGTCAGTGCTCTGAGGAGCAGCTCAGGAGAAACACCAAGGGGGTATGGAACTTTAGTGATAAGGAGACAGCAGCATGGAACCCCTGTGATAAGATAACACAGAAGGATGCAGAGAGGTGGGACTGCAGATGGTGATTTGGTCCCCGTGCTCCAGCTGGATGGAGACCAGCCTTGGATCCTCTCAGAAGCAGCCAAGAGGAGCAGGCAGGGAACCCCCATGGTCTCGTGGCACTTGTGCCGTGGTTTTAGGGATTGTCTTTCCCTGAGTGTCTCCTGCTCCCTTGCCTGAGGCACCTGCACCTCCTTCCATTTAATGTTTTTCAGCTGCTGACAAAAGCAGTGGGATTTAGGATGTCTTTTAGGAGAGCTTAAATATCCCCTGGAGCTTCCCTGCAGGATAACAACCACACTTTATTATCCAGGCACGGCTCCATTTGCTTTCCCTTCCTGCTGGGGGGCAGGGAGGGGCAGTGCTGTTTGTTTGGAAATGCAATTAGCCCAAGTGCTCGGGCCCCTGGCCAGCCAGGAGGATAACCTTGAATCCAGGGAAGTTAGGGGAAATTTAAAGCCATCTGCAGCTCCAATGGGTCCCCACACACCCCTTTGGCTCTCAGCTTCTATTCCTGACAATAAAGTGCCAGAAGATTCGCACTACAATGGGAAATTGCTTCTTTGGATATCGCAGTATCTTGACTTAGCAGTGCTTTAACCTTGGCCTCATGCTTCCTGTGGGGCCTGTTTGCTGGGCTGCACAAGTGCCCACAGCAGCCAGCAATGTATAGGATTTTCCATCTGAGGAAAATTAAACCCCAGAACCTTTACCATCCTCTCGATGCCAGACATGCTCTACCTGCATTAACTTGAGCTTAATGGACTGCAAAACGAGCCTTTCAGCCTGTATGGGAGTGGATTATTTGCAGCAGAGCAAGTTCCTCACATTTTTATCTCTTCCCTTTCCCAAAGCTTTTGTCCTTTGGAAAAAAAAAAAAAAATAGAGAGAGAAAAGGCAAACACAGCCAAATTGTAGGAAGAAAGTGGGGCCCTAGGAAGTCCAGAGAATTGTTTGGGCAAGGCAGAGGGTGCATCCACCAAGCCAGGTAAGTAATGAAAAGGGCAGTGACCATTGCTCCCTGTCTCTGAAACCAAACTGGTGTTTGTTAGCCAAGATCTTGGTGGCAGTGTTGGGAATGGTGCAAACTCCCCAGGCCACACTTTTCAGCACACCAGCTGAACTCCTCACCCTGGCTTTATTGCAGCCTTTGCCAAAGTCCTCCAGGTAGGACCTGAGGCTGCAAAAGACAGAGCCTGCTGCTGGTGGGCTGCTCCTCTCTGCAGTGTGCACTCATCACCTCCCCTGTGGCACAAGGGGTGATGGTTTTACAGTTTATTCTGGATAGAAGGAAGATGGTTTTTGTGGTGAGGGTGGTCAGGCCCTGGCACAGGCTGTCCAGAGGTGGTGGCTGCTCCATCACTGGACACATTCAAGGCCAGGTTGGATGGAGCTGTGAGCAACTTGGGCTAATGGGAGGTGTCCCTGCTCATTGCAGGGGGTTGGATTAGATGGACTTTAAACATCCCTTCCAACCCAAACTATACTGTGAGTCTGTGCTCATCACACATTGTTTGGAAAGGCAATTTAAAGCCTGGTGAGCTGCCTTTTTCACCTGCTTCCTTGGAGTTCTGCCTTCCAGATTCACAAGATTTTTTTCCTGAACTCCATAGGCTTGGATTTGTTCCTCCAAACACAGAGCCAAGGCACCACTGGAATCCCTGAAGAGACAATCCATATGGGTAACAGGATTGTCCCTGTGCAGACTGGGAGGGAGAATGGGCTGGTGGTTTCTCTTCAAGCTCTCATGGGTTATCACTGTCAAGACAAGCAGCATGGAACATTGTGTGTGTTTAATGACCAAAAGTACCTTCACTGTGTCCTTCCCAGTGCCAGATGCCTTACAGTCTAAATGAGGATCTTTAATAGAGGCATTAATTATTACTGAAACCCTGCTTTGTCCCACTGAAACAAGTCTAATAGCTCACACTTGCTCTGCCTCTCTCCTCTTTTCCCAAGATCCCCATCTCCTGTATCTGATGCCAGCATCAGGAAGGCTCCTTTCACCTGGCTGCTTGGGCCACCAGCATGGGGTGCTGTCCAGAAAAGGTCAGGCACAGCTCCAGGGCTGCTCCATGAGCTGAGGATGGGGAAGGATGCCCTGAAACTGTCAGAGAGCATCACTTAGGGCTGCTGTACCCACACCATTGCCTTCTTTTGTGGGAAGCCCAGTACCTAGAAAATATCAACTCCCAGCTCACAGGGATGCAGATAACTAATTGAAATAATTAATTAGTTAAATGCAGATATCTCTTCCCTGTGAGGGTGCTGAGGCCCTGGCACAGATTGCCCAGAGAAGCTGTGGCTGCCCCTGGATCCCTGGAAGTGCCCAAGGCCAGGCTGGACAGGGCTGGGAGCAACCTGGGATAGTGGAAGGTGTCCCTGCCCATGGCAGGGGGTGGGATGGGATGATTTCTGAGGCCCCTTCCAACCCACAGCATTCCCTGATTCTATGAAATAGTGGCTCCAGGGGAGCCAGCACAGTCAGAGGACATGAACTCCTGAGAAAGGAGAGGCTTTGTCTGTCTGGAGCAGCCATGGATAAGACCCAGCTGTCTGTCTGTCCAAAAGATGAGGGCATCTCTGCCCCCAGGGATGACACCAGGCAGTGCTGGCTGGTGTGGAGGGATAAAGTGTAAGAGAATAGTGCAGAAGGTCATCTCACACCTGAGGAGTTGCAGCTGTACTAATCACCAGAGATTAGGAACAGGCCTGCCCTTAACAGGCCACAGCTGTGTCCAATGAGGATTAGTGCTATAAAAGAGTGGGTAAGGAATAGGAACAGGCCTGCCCTTAACTGGGCACAGCTGTGTCCAATGAGGATTAGTGCTATAAAAGAGTGGGTAAGGAATAGGAACAGGCCTGCCCTTAACAGGGCACAGCTGTGTCCAATGAGGATTAGTGCTATAAAAGAGTGGGTAAGGAATAGGAACAGGCCTGCCCTTAACAGGGCACAGCTGTGTCCAATGAGGATTAGTGCTATAAAAGAGCAGGTTGGCTGGGCAAGGAGGGAGATGGAGTTTGTTGGCTGTGCTGTGAGGAGCTGCCCATGAGAAATCCCCAAGAAGGTATGGGAGCTTTGCAATAAGGTGACAACAGGCAGAGGCACCATCTTGTTCTGTGCCATCCTAAAGGAGCCTGGCTTAGCTTTTGTGTTGGGTTCTGTCTTTCCTTCCAATTTCCTAGTGCTTTATTATCCCTTTGTCTGTGTGGGGCTGAGTGGGGGCATGAGCTGGCATCTTCTGAGAGCAGAGCTTTTTTAGGTACTGGGCTTAGTCATTGTAAAAAGATACTTTCTCTTAAAAAAAAGGAAAAGTAATCTATCTGCAAGTAGAAATGGTATATTATGGTATATAATTTACCATATGGTATATTAGATGGCCCTTGAAAGGTTCCAACCCAAACCATTCTATGATCCTAAATATATAAATACAGGCAATTCCTTTCCATGCCTTCCATCCCCTGTGTTTTAAAAGCTAAGCTTCCACACCACAAGGAAGCTGAATTCTTGATAAATTTTTCATTTTCTCTATTGACTTGCTGTTGCAAACCCATGTCCTTTTGCTGTGTAAAGGGCATTCATTTGCCCTGTATCCACATGGGCCCTCTTTCCCCTTTAACAACCACCAAAGAGAAACACTTTATTGCTCTTGCTGTGCTGGAATCCTGGGATTTGCTCTTTGCTTTTACCTCTAGCAGAGCTGTGGCTGCACAGGGGTTGCTGCAGTGGTTCTGTTCTCTAGGGCATGGTCACCAGGGCACTCAGCTCAGTGTGTGCCACTGGAGCCACCGTGTGCTGCTGTCTCAGGAGCCCTGGCAGGATGGAGAGGACCCAAAGGTGGGGATTTTCCCAGCCTCAGCCTGGTTTGGAGTGTGCTTTGCAGCTTCCTGGGGGAGAAAGACATTGCCCTGCTGTGCTCCGGAGCTGAGTCATTCCCCCTGGGGTGTGCAGGAAATAATTCTGTAATTATAAAACAATCTTGACTAATGGCATATTAATGAGGACAGGGAAAGGTGATGCTCCTGGGATGGGCTTTTCCACTACTAGGAGAAGGAGGAGGGAACTGTACACAGCTGCTGCATTTGGGGGGCAAAAATGGCATCACATAGCAGGGTTTGGCTGTGAGAACCCTAAGGAAGGACTTTTCCTGACTCTGGGTCTGTTTCTTCTGCAAAATTCACTGTTGCTCCTGCTGAAGGTGTTGCCTCTGAGCTGCCCACTCTCTGACCTGCTCCTTTGCTCCAGTTGGAGTCAGTTTTGGCTCCCTGTTCCAGCCACAGCTGCTAGGCTCTGTACCATTTCTATCTCCCCTCATTTTTCCAACCCATCAACTCTACCTTCCCCTACTTTCTGCCCTACCAAGCCCTCTGCTCTTCTTCACCCCTCAGCATCTTCCCTCACCTTTATCCACCTTCTCTCCTCCATCTGCCACAAATAAATACCTGATGTATTTTCAGGAGTGTCAGCCTGGGGGCACAGGGAGGATGGTGCCCCCTGAGGGGGTTGTGCTCTCCCATCTGATAACATATGTACCAGGCACCTTTCCCTTCAGCTGGCAGCCCAAGATGAACCTTTCAACAAGATTAAAGAGATGGTATTAATTGCTATCGATCACGGGTCAGCAAATTAAATTGCATCTGCAACTGCATCTCTGAAAGGTCTAAATGAGAAGAGTAGTTAATGGCTCTGGCTGGCCCAGAGCTGTGATTAATTAAAGAAAGAAATGAACTACAACATTGGAGAAAAAAAAAAAGAAAAAGGAAGGAGGTTGGGATGAGGATGGCATTCTGTGGTGTATTTGGAGAATGGCTGATGGGAATTGAGTTCTTGTTCCACCCTGGCAATGGTTTTGGGGCTCCTGGCACCCCAGTGCTGTGGGGACACTGCCCACCTGTGACTAGCAACTCTTCCACATAAACAGTGGAAGGTTTCCTAGAAAATGATCAGTGCCCTTCCCTTCTCCCTGTGGTCCCAGAGCTGTGGGATCCCTCAGTGGGACTGTGTCTAACACTGCTGGATTTGGGGGAATCAGTTTCCCTTCTACAGCCTGAGCCATGGAGACCTTGCAGACGCATCCACCATGGGATCTGCAGGGCTTTCCCTCCTGTGACCCAGAGCATGCTCCTGCTCCCTGTGTGGTGTCCTTGGGGTCAAGGGGTCCCCCTCCATCTGCTGCCTCTTCCCATTTTTTTTTCCCACAGTGCTGTGCAAGAGTGAAGGGCAAAATCCTGAGCATTGCCCTGTTCCTTAGCAATCCCCTTGCTCTTGCCTTGCCAATCAGCACTGCAGCATCCCCCTGGCAGCTGGGACAAAAGTACTCCTGGGTGTGGGAATAAGGGTGCTACTGTGACTCCTTGGGAAATAATGAAGTAGCACAGCATGGAATGGAGATGGTGCTTCATTAATAATGAAGAAAATAATAATATGTGGCACGTATAGTGCTGTACTTGTTCCAAGCACTGTACAAACATTAACTACAGTAATTAAGCTGTAATTAATTAGAGTAACTACTAATCAGTGTAAATAATGATGCATCTGGAGGTACCAAAAGGAGTTTGTGAACTGAAAGCAAATTTCCATGTTCCGGAAATGGCATCAAATATAAAATGGCAGTAAAAGTAATAAAAAACCAGATAGAGGTTGAAGTGAGAGCTGGAGATCTGTGTTGGTCCATGGCAGCTCCACAAATGGGAATCCTGGTTTGGCAAAGCAAAACTGGTTTAGTGAGTTACTGCTGAGACACTCCCTGAGCAACCCATCCCAGCCATGGCTACTTCCAGGCTCCCCACCTGCTCTTCCCACCCCAGCTGCACTCACCAATATTGTGAAGAGGCAGGAACTGGAGCAAGGAGTGAGATGGGGAATTGGGAGCTTGAGGGGCTGATCAGCAGCAGAGTAAAATACACCACGAATATATAATTCTGGGGGTTTTTTGCTGGTTCACACACTTTATATTTAACAAAATAATTTTTTAATAATATAGTCTTTTACACATCAAATATTGTTTCTAGGACCCCTCCCTCCCATTTGTACAGATTTTTTTTTTCTCACTAGTTTCAGGCACGCTATTGTTTGTAAGTTTTGAGACTGGATAGTCATTGACAGGCAACAGCTTACAAAGAGATGTGGTGGTGATGATGTCTGGAATGGTACCAGCTCGGCCTGCAGGGAGCCAGTGCTCAGCCACAGGACAGCACTGCTGTGCTAAGAGCTCCTCCCACCCCTGCCCTCCAGGAAAACACCAAAATGGGGAAGAAATGAAAGTATAAAGGCATTAGTGTGTATGAACTGAACCTGATGTGCTGATCTGCTTCGGTGAGGAGGCTGTGGGGAGGATTTGCTACCATCACTGAGAGCAGCTGCTGGACTGGAGCCTGAACTGTGAACAAAAGGAGCAGCACCACCCCCATGGATGGCACTGAGCAAAAAGCAGGGAACCAAGCATGGACAGAGATGGGAAAGGCCCCTGTGCTCGCCTGGCCAGGCAGGCAGGGAGGTGATGTTGGTGGCTTTTCTTTCACAGTATCACCTGGGAGCTGCAGCCTGAGAAAGGAGGAGGTACCAGTGCTGGGGAGCCTGTGGGGACCCTTGGCTGCTGGGGACTCTGCTCCTGGCAGGCAGGCACAGAAAGCAGCTGCTTTCGAGGGACAGCCCTCAAAGGAGCCCAGCCCAGCCCTGCTGCTCCATGGCTTTGTCCCCAGCTGTGTGGATGCTCCCAGGGAGAGCCAGGGCAGCTCCCTCCCACTGCAGGAAAGGGTCTCACCTGCCAGCTGAGCCCATTTAGTGCTGCCACAGCCATGGGACATTCCTGGAAACCTCCAGAGCGGGGTGATCCCATATTTTAATTGTCACCTGCTGTCACTGAAGGCAATGAAACTCTGCCCTTGGCTCCGGTGAGAGCAGCCTGGGGATGGGACAAGGCAGGTGAGCAAGTGCTCAGGCCAGGAACCGGGGACAGACTGGGCCCTCTTCCCTTTACTCCACCATTGATGCCCCAGCCAGGCATCACACACAAACGAGCCAGGTAAGATGTTGCTTTCATGGAGCACCTGGATGGCTCCCCCAGCCTGCCCATGCAGCTGCTGTGGGCTCTGCTCCCATCAAGGTCACATTGACTGTGTAGGTGTCTTCAACTTTATTGTCCCCACTCAGTGGAGAAAGTGTAACACAGATACAGCTTTGTGTCATGGCTGTCCAGTCTATACCTGTGCATCTACCTCAGTCCTGCTGCAGGTTACATTCCAGTTGGGATTTTTTTAACCCCCCCATCCCTTGTAATTTCTACCTCCCTCCTGTCCTTAGTGCCACCTGCACTTACAGACACAATCCAAATGCTCCACCTATTGCTCCACTTGTAGCTGTATTGTCCCGATGATCCCAGCTTAGGAAGAGACTTAAAAAAAAATAAATCACAATAGCAAAAAAGCCTTCAATTAAATAACTGTGAAAAACCCCAGGATCCACACTGCAGAAAGTGAGAGCAGTGACTCCATCGGTGCCTCGGGCGTCTCCAGGCCAGGAAGGTGTCTGGGCTGTTTTCCTGCTGTCCTGCCCTGCCAGCTCCAGTGACTCCCACAGCAGAGCAGGAACAGAGTGTGTACAGCAGGACAGGAGCTGCAGGGGCACAGGGACACCCTGCCCCACAGGGACCAAGCTCTGCTCACATGCCACCCACACAGGGCTCGCAGCTGGCAGGAGGCCGGACACGTGGGCAGCATCGAGGCCGTTCCTTCATCATCACCATCATCACCATCACTGTGAGCGGGCTGCTGGCCAGGGGCTGCTACAGAGCCTGCTTGCCCTGGCACTCGCGCTTGGAGCACTGTGCTGGCTTCCACCAGTCCCCGTTGTGGCAGTGGCAGATGTTGCAGTCGTCCACCTTCACCTCGATGCCTGCAGGAATGATGGTGGTGCCTGCAAAGCAGTTGGGACCTGTGGAAACACACGGGGGAACAGGATAAATACTCTGTGTTTGGATGGATCAGCACTCTGCCCCAAGCCTGGGACAGGCAGGGACCCAAGGGGTTAACAGGGTTAACAGGATAAATACTCTGTGTTTGGATGGATCAGCACTCTGCCCCAAGCCTGGGACAGGCAGGGATCCAAGGGGTTAACAGGATAAATACTCTGTGTTTGGATGGGGCAGTGCTCTGCCCCAAGCCTGGAACAGGATAAATACTCCGTGTTTGGATGGATCAGTGCTCTGCCCTATGCCTGGGACAGGCAGGGACCCAAGGGGTTAACAGGATAAATACTCTGTGTTTGAATGGGGCAGTGCTCTGCCCCAAGCCTGGGACAGGCAGGGACCCAAAGGGTTAACAGGATAAATACTCTGTGTTTGGATGGGGCAGTGCTCTGCCCCAAGCCTGGGACAGGCAGGGACCCAAGGGGTTAACAGGATAAATACTCTGTGTTTGGATGGGGCAGTGCTCTGCCCCAAGCCTGGGACAGGCAGGGAGCCAGTGCCAGCCCCTTGCTGTCCTCTGGCCATGCAACCAGCACTGCTGATATCTGCAGCAGTGCTCCCACCTTGCTCAGTGCCCAGCCCTGGACCCACAGCAATCCCTTCTCATTTTTTGGTTGCACTCAGGCACTAAAGGGGAAAATAAAGGCCTTGAAACTTTCCTCTCTGTTTCTGCACCCAGCCCCTAGAACAAATGGCATTGGCAGTCAGCTTTTTCTACTTGGCTAACCACTAATTTAGTACCTCTTTCTCCTTAAATTTTGGCTGCAGGATGGACAAGACCATGAGGACAAGCATGAGGACACAGCCCAGCCTTCACTGCTCCAGTCTGGAAAGGCTGCAGGGACAAGAGCCAGTCCATCCCCTAGGGCCATTGGCAGCCATGCTCCAACACCAGGTAACCCCAAGGACCTCCACCAGCTTGGAGCTATTAACCAAAAATTATTTCTTGCATCACCTCTCAAATTAGCTTTCTGATAAAATCTTGGTTATTCTCCTCAAGGGTAATTCCTTTAATCTGCTTATTATTGCTTTGGATTTTTTTTTTTTTATTCCTTATTATACAATATCAAAGCTGAGCAGCAAGTCAGCAAGGATCTTATTTCCCAGTCACAGAATGGCTGGGTTGGAAGGAATCTTAATGCCCTTTCCTCCTCCTCATAAAAGCCCCACAAATATCCATTGCCCATCTCTCCCTCTGCAAGATCTCTTCTCTTCCCCTCTTACTCCTCCACTGCTTAATGCCAGGAATTAATGTCAGAGCCACACAAAAAATTCAAGGCAGTCACACTGGTGGCATGGGAGGAGCACAAAGACATTTGAAAAGTGTTTTGTGGCTCGAGTGCTGCTCTGAAATGTCACCCCTTGACTGGCCACCAGGTTCAATCTATGCCTCCAGTGCATGAGGTGCATTCCAAAGGTGAGAGTGTGTACAGACATGGAATTACAGGCAAGTTGTTCCTTAAGACTTGGGCTTAAGGCTGGGAAAGGGAAATGGGGTCCCTTATGAGGCTGTAGCCAGCCCAGTGCCAGGGTGCCAGAGAGCTGTTTATGAGTGCCCTGGGTCAGGAAGGTGCTCCTCAGGACCCTTTGTTGAGGGTCCATGAGTCTGGCAGGGCTGGGCTTAACCAGACAATTCAGGGTGCCTGAGTGTTACTTGTGTTTCAACAGCCTCCTGCCTTCATTGAAGCCCCTTCAAACATGGCCTGCTCTGCACTCCCACTGAAAAACCCCTCCTTTTTATGGTAATGGAATCAAAACAGCTTCCTCTGGAGATTAGGGTGGCAAGGAAAGGGGAAGATCATCTTCCCTCTTGTTGCCCTGCCTGCTAAGCAACTCATTTGAGAGGCCAGTGCTGCCTCCACACTCACACATGTCCCCAGACACAGCTTTGTCTGGATTTCCCGCACTGCCAGCCCGTTCTGGGGGCTGGGAGCAGATGGGAGGCTGGCACTGAGGGAGCCAGCAGGGTTTGCTCACTCACAGGTGAGTCAGCCTTGCCTCCCAGACAGGCTTTGGGGGCCCAACACCTCCCTCATGGGACTTTGGCACCTCAGTGGTACAAGGATCATGGTCAGCCAAGGGTGATGGCATTGGGACTGGCTGATGGGGTGCAGCCATCTGGGAAAAGGTTATTTTTCCTTCATTCTGCTTAGCTGTCCATTCTTTGGCTGCTCTTCCTCCTCCCAGCAGCCCCAGGTCTCCTCTCCCTCCTGAGCTTCTGCAGCAGCTCATACAGAAATAAAATAATTAATAAATACCATTCATTAATGCCCAAGGACAGGGAGGAGCAGAAAGCAGACACTGAAGAAAAGAGGAGATGGATGAGGGGGACCTGCACCTCTGAGGTCCCCACTGGAGAGGGATCCCTTACTCTGGGACAGCAGCACAGCAACATCCCTCTCCCAGCCAGGGACATGGAACAGCTCTGCAAATCTGTAATTAAACACTAATGATCTGCCCCTCTGTAATTAAACACTAATGATCTGCCCCTCTGATCTCTGTTGAGCCTGGAAGGACCTGGCAAACATCTCTGTGTCTAACAGAAGATCCTTGGGATACTGCCCCCATCCCAAAGGGGCTGGGTAGGGCAAAGGGGGAAAATGGCAGCTCTGGTGGGTAAATCCCAGGGACTGCCAAAGCAGCCCCCACTGCAGCAGCACTGAGCATCCCTGGAGCTGCAGCCAGAGGCTGAACTGAGGGAAAAATCACAGCAATTGGGTTTGTTTTCTTTCTTCTTGGCTTTTAGCAAAATGGAGGAAAACATGACCCAGGGCTCTGCTGACATCTGTCCTCCTGTGGGATGTTCTGCCTCGCTCCAGACAGACTTTAGTACTTTAATTTGGGCCAGCAATGCCACTGCTCTGAGCCTTTTCTTTCCCAGCACTCTCAAAATAGCCCCTTCTGCATTGCCTGAGTGAAATGGTTTCTTTTGCTCACCACAGTGAAGTGAGCTGGACAGAGCTTTATTGCATTTTCCCTCTCCCACTGCTATCCCACATCCCTACAGCAACATGGATTTCTAACAGAAGGCAAAATTTCCACACTGCATGTGTGATAATTCAACTTATATTCCCACTGCCTGAAATCCAGTTTTCCAGCACAATTGCTACCAGCCAGCCTCTCCCCCTCTGCTTTTCTTTTCTCCCCCATTTAAACTTCTCCCACCTTCCCATGGAAAACTGGATCCTGTTTGTCCAAACTGGGATGCAGCGAGCATTGCACCCGCGGTGAAGGTGTGAGGATGAGGCACTCAGAGAGGGAGCCTGCACTGCTGGAATTCAGGTGCAAATGTGCCATGGCACAGAAAATGCTGCTTGGCAGGAGCATACATCACCAGGGAATTTTCCAGAAACTTTAGGATTTACAGAGCTGGCAGCTACTGGTGGAGATAACCTCCAGCACCTGGGGATCTGCATGGCTGTGCCGTGTGCCCTGGAGGGGCTGCAGCCCTTAAAGCCACAGCCAGAGCCCACAGCAAGAAATCAAGTCCTGTTTGTTTTCTTTTTTTCCCTGTGCAGTAGAGCTCAACAGACTGTTTAAAATTCTCTAATATTTTTCCCTCCCAACATTTCAAAGGCTCATAGCCCCAACCCAGCCCTGCTGAGCACTGGCCTGAGCTTTTCCCACTGTGACTGCTTGAAGGAACTGGATGAGACCAAGATCTGCCAAATCAATGCCAAAACAAACCCCCAAGGAATGACACAGAACAGCAGCATGGGTTTTTTTAATTATCATTCAAAGGAGGACACTGCTCAGAAATATTTGATGACACGTCAAGCACATCAGGTTACTTAGGATAATAGCAGCAGGAACAAGAAGCTGCTTTGGGCAAGGGCTCTTGTCCTGCTCTCGGTAAAAGCATCTTAAACCACGACTGTGATGATAACAGGACACTAATCACCCTTTTCCTTGCTCAGGGAGACTGATGGGAGAAGTTTGCTGCTCCCACAGACAGTGTAATAGTGAGATTTGCTTTGCTTAACATAGTTAATACTCATAAAAGCCAGCAGCACTCCAGGCTGTTTGCTAGAACAGCTGTGAAGATTTTTATGGAGATGTATTAGGGACATTCAGATGCTGGTTTGATGGGAGAGATGTAAAAGAAAATGATATTTGGTTTGTGGTTTGGGGAGAATGATGGAAAATTCTGCAACCATCTGCTGAAGATCAGGTACTTGGGTGATGACCCTGCTCCACTCCTTGTTCCAGAGGGGATTCAGGGTTCAGGCTCTCTCCAACACCATGAGCTGATGCCTTGGAGCCACTCAGTGCAGATCAGCAGGGTCCCCCCAGCTCCCTGGGACTCCTCAGATGGGTTTTACTGAACTCAGCAGCTCTGCCCGTGGCTCTCAGCAGCTCTGAATTTAGCTTTGTGTGTGCAGAGAAGCAATAAAAGGAAATCAAACGTTAATCAAACAGCAAGCACGGATCACTTCAGGCCAACTGTGATATTCAGATGTGCCCTGAATAGCATCTTGCCCCAGACAAAGCTCACAATCTCCACCAGAACTTCTCATTGTGCAACCTCTGATTCCAGCAAGAGCAGAAGCTTCCCCTCAGTAAACCATGTCTCCTGCCACTTTGAGAGCCTCCCCATCCCTTTAGGAAATATTAAAGCTGACTCCAGGAGAATGTAGCTGATTCAGTCAATGGATTCCATCAAGGAGAGAGAGAGGTGCTGATGGCTGTGCTTATCTGCCCAGTTAAGACAGCTGCTAAACAGCAGCTCAATTCAGCAGCCATCCCTCAGGCTCCCAAGTGGTGTGCCCCACAATTGAAGCTGCAAGGGGTAAGTGCAAAGCTGTGGTGTTTCCTAACAGTGTTTAGGAATGGATACATCCTGGAACATCCCCCTGGACGCTCACTCAGCTGAATGAGGCTCAATGATTTTGCTTTTTGAGCTCAACCATGAAAACAACTGGGCATGGGGCTTTGCTGCTGGCAGTGTGTTCTGCCTGGGGGAGGTGTTTCTATTGAGCATGGCCAAGTGTCTTCCCAGTGGGAAGGCAGATGTTCCTCTGCATGTCTCCACAAAACAGGCCTCTCCCAGCCTTCACCATGACCATCCCACACCACAAGCCATGCAGTCTCCAGCAGTGGTGTCTGGTGCTGAAACAACCCCTTGCAAAACAGGGACCAAGTGAGGATGACACTTGGAATCCACACAAGGATGCTCATGGATCTCTAACAGAAAGAGGAAAAACACAGCAGAATCCCCAAGCTCTGTCACAGAGGCAAGAAATTGCCTGTGCCTGCATCTTGGGGCCTCTTCCATGTCTGGGCTGAACTCTGTGCTCAGAAGGGAAGGAACATCATCTTGTTTTTAATGATGGCTGCCATTTCTGGAGGTGAACACTGCTCCTCTCTGCTGATCCTGCAGGATCTTTTCAAGTGTTCATTTAGCTCTGGCAATGCTATTTATGTGATCAGATTGCAAGAAGAGAGCTCAATTTGTGGCTTTAATTAAGGAGTTGGGGAGGGAAGAAGTCCTGTTTTCACTGTTATGGAGAGTGCCAGTCCCCCTCTCCCTGGGGAAAGGAGGAGGCAGCAGGAGAAGCAGGAGTGAGACATAAAGAAATCAGCTGGTGATGCTGAGCTCTGCCCTGCTGAAAATTAAATTCGGTGACACTGTGCAGGGGCAGCTGAGAACCCCACCCAAAGAAAACAACCCTTGACTTTCTTGTGTTAGAAGGAGGCCAGAGCTGGAGATCTGGCTCAGAGCATGGCTGAAGCCTGAGGGTGCGTTGGGAATGGGGCTGCCATGATCCCAGGATGTGGGGCAGTGAGTTCTCACCCCAGGAACCCCTGGCTCTGAGCCATGTCTGCCACTCCTCAGTGGTGGCAGGAGGGACAGCACTGTGCTGTGGCTCTGCCTGCTCCCTGCTCCTGCAGGTGATGGCCATGTCCTCCAGGCTGCAGAGGACACAGCTCCTCCCAGCACAAACACCAGGAGAAAAGAACCCCCTGGACTCCAAGTCCATCATCACTCAACCAGCCAACCTCCACAGAGACTCCTGCAGGGCTGCAGATGGGACTGCTTCAGGTCAGCGTCCCCATCCCCATCAGGGCTGGAAGCTGCTTCTCAGCCTGCTCCCACTCTCAGGCAGCAGTGAGCTCTCTTGTGATGCACAGACTGCATCAATGCATCAGCTGCCCCCTCAATGAAATCTGTATGCTGCTCCATTTGCAGGAGGCACTAAGAACTGAATCTACCAACCCATGCCAGCCTGAGTGCCACAAATTAAACCTCCCTCCCTCCAGTGGGCCACTGGTGGCTCCAGCAGCCTTCCAACCCCCTGCCATTTGAAAGCTCAGGAATTGCTCTGTTCCCCTTTTTTGGCTTGCTGTTGACATTTTAAAATACCAAAAGAAAGTCCTGGCCTCTGTCAGTTTAACCCCATTCCCCCTTGTCCTGTCACTCTGTGGCTCCTATCTCTGGTAACAAGTGTCTCTTCCTTGAGGTGACCCCAGGATGGAAAGTTCACTCTTCCCCTGCCACCCTGTCCAGCCACCCAGGGAGAGCTGGCTCTGGCTAACAGCTCCTGGAGTCATCTGGTGGTGCTTCCTAGATGTCCAGGAGCTTTCAGTCATGTGCACCACTGCCCCAAAGAATTCCTCTCCTCTGAAGCTGATCTGCAGCTCTTTTCCATCCTTCCTGCATTTTTCACTGCTCAGAAGTCAATGTTAACAGCCCTTTGCAAGTACTGCCTATTTACAGGAGAGATTTTTCCAGCCACAATTCACATTACTGGGTGCCTGAAGATGCCTAAAAGTTATGTAATCTCTGCATTAAAAAATATATATATATCTGCAGTATGCTTGTCCAAATTAAATCCAAGTTGCTCACTCCAAGCCAGCCCTCCATCATTAGAAGGAATGCATTAAGAAGGCGAGGGGGAGGTGAAAAGCTCAGTTCAGGTCAATGAGAGCTGTTCCACTGACTTTTGCCAGCTATGCAGCCACACAATAAAGAAAATATAACACAGCAGCAGCTCCCATCCAGCCCAGGGGGACAGGGACCTCCTGGAGGCCCCACATCCCCTCCTGGCTCTCTGCACACCGAGAGGGTCACATCATCCAGCTTTGCTCAGACAATCCCAAGTCTCTGCTGCCTTGGAGTCTAATGAATGCAGGGCCCCACTCGAGTTCCCTAAATTGTGAGCTGGCACCAGTGACAGAGACTGATTTAGGCCTTTGCACTGCAGTTAGAGAAATACTGATGGCTCCTTATCTGTCTTAATCAGCAGCAGCAAACAAATGAGGGACAGGGAGACATCCAGAAGGGAACACACGGCATTACTCCTCCTTATTGATAGCACAGTTACTTAATTTGATGTGGAGACATAACTTCAGGCATCACTAAGTAGTGGAGCAGGGCTGTTTTGGTGCAGGGAAGATCTATGGGTGCAATTTAAAATCCGTCCGTTTGGCAGCGGTGACGTCCATGGGCGCCCACACTGATCCCAGCTCTGCGGACAGCTGGACACCATCCCTCACCAAGACAAATGGGGACACTGTCCCTTCCACAGATAAAATGCAGCAGCTGAAAAGGGTGGAGCCCCACCCCACTCTTCACCTTCTGTGCTTGTGGGATGAGCTGGACAACAGGGAACCAAGCCAAGACTGAGCACAGAATCCCAGAATGGTTTGGGTAGGAAAGGACCTTAAAGCTCATCCACCTCCACCCTCTGCTATGGGCAGGGGTAACTTCTGCTGGACCAGGCTGCTCCAAGCCCCATCCAGCCTGTCCTTAGACACTTCCAGGGATGGAGCAGCCACAGCTTCCAGTGTCTGATGCCTTCTGGTCATGCCCGTGCTGGGGCAGCAGAGCTCTGGGTCAGACCTTTGGCACAGCTCACTCTGGGAAGGCGGCGTGGAGATGGTGGAGCAAAGCTCATATCTGGGCACACCAAAGAAAATAATGCAAGCAGTACATTGCCCACTGCTTTAGATGATGGTATCTGCCTCCCTCCCCATATGGACATTTCCCCCAGTCCTGTGCACACAGCCCCTCTGTTTCTGACCCCAAGGGCACCAAAATCAGAGCTGGGAGGATATCCAAGTGCACTTTGAGCTCCCTGCAAAACCTGCAGCCCCAGTCTGCCCATTTGACTGGGTTTCTAACCCAGCTGTGGGTTAGGGACTGCTGGCCAGCAGGGTTAGGCATTACTGCAGTGGGAATAAACAGGTATCAAACTCATAACCCTTTATTCACTCTGCTGACTCATTCACCTGAACGGGGCAGCCTTGAAGTGACCTGGCTGGAGGAGCCAGCACGTGGATCAGCTCCCAGACAGCACAAGAGCAACTCCCAGTGCTTCAGACTCTTCTGTAAATCCAGGGCTTTTCCCCCTCCTTTTAGTGTAAAATGCAGGTTGGTATTTTCAAAGTCACCTATGGGATTTACATACCAAATTCCTCTTCATTTTAAAAGGATCTGGGTCTGCAAATACCTTGATCAGCACTGAAAAATGGTAAAAAAACTGCAAAGGCAAAAGGCCCAGCATTGCATAGGCATGAGCTGTGCATCCAAAGCAGATTTTCTGAACCAGGTTTTACTGTGCCCCTCTGGGTTGGAGGAGGGAAACTGTAACACCTCAAAGCCAGCAGTAACCACCTATTAAAGGAGAAATCTGTGTTTCAACATTTACTTGAGCAAACAAACAGGATTAGCTCTTAAAAATCTTTTTGTAGACAGCATTAAGTTTTGGGAAAATAGCATAGATTTCTTTTTTAAATACAGGTAGGTTGTAATTGTGGGCAATGAAAGCTATTCTGAGGTAATTGTAACCTTTCAGGTAAGTAGCAGGCTTTCAAAAATTTGTCTAAATGGGTACTTCCCAAAATGAATTCAAACAGCACTGAAGGTACATTCATTCTTTTAATGCTTCGAACATTAAAAGGTGAGGTGGGGTTTTTTTGAGCTGGTATCAAATAGATTAATTTAAAAGAAATTAATTAATAGAACTACCATTAAACTACTGCATCAGCTAACACTGTTACCTGTAAAATCAACAACCAAAGGGAGGAAAAGTTGGACCTTCCAGAGACTAAAGTTTTAAGTGAAGGAAGAAAATACATAAATGCATGCATAATGTGCTGTAGTGTTTGTGCTGCCTTCACCTCAGTGGCTCAGGTGCCAGGAGCATCCATGGAACAAGCCATGCCATGGAACAGGCTCAGGCCCAGGGACTGTGCCCTTGCAGCCAGTATTGCCCAAGACAGGAACTGGGATGCAGAGAAGCAAACTCATCCAAGGATGCATGCTCACCCTGCAGTGCTCTGGGACACCCTGATGTAGGGAAATAAGGGCCCAGATAGCTCCTGGATGCCAAAGCACCAGGCCTGTGGAACCCTGCCCAGGTATCTCCACTCAAAGACAAAGGTTAACAACAAAAGAATAACAAGCAGGACTTTTTCCCTGGGTCTTGTGAGATTTTAGCCAACTTATTCGCCTCTTGGTTGCGCTTTGTGTGAAAATATAATGATTTTTATGGGCCACTTTAACATTTTTATGTCTTTTTTTCTTCAGAAAAAAAAATCCCACATTTGGTGTAAGAATTAAAACAGTATTTCATGCTTAACTGCAATCACAGATGATGTATGGAAGAGAGCTGGCTTCATGTCAACTCAATATAAAGCCAGAATTGAATCTAACTTGGTCACTACAGCTGTGCGATGTTTTATGGGGTGAAGGGAGTTTTTCAGATCAGTCATAAATGAAATGGAAACTTTGACTGGGCTCATTTTGAATCAAATAGGAGCAAAAAAATGTAGGGAAGAACCAGGATTGCTACACATTTGTCTGAGTTGTTCCTTTAGAGGTGGAGCGTGCTGCAAAGCCAGCCCAGCACCAGGCCATGCTGCAGTGGCCATCGGTGCCTGTTGGCACAAAGGCCCTGCCAGGACAGCGGGGCTCTCCTGAGCTGTGGGGACCACATGTGGGGAACTCATGGGATCAGCCTCCAGCTCCTGTCTGGAAAACAGCAGCACTGCAGCCCAGATCCCTGTGGGATGGGGTCAACTGATGGAAAAATGCCCTCAGGCCTTTCTGCCATCATGGCATGAGTGTGATGCTTTGAGGGCACCAGCACGGTCCCTCTTGTGTTTCTCACCTGGTGACAGATTTTTCTGATGGTGGTTTTAAATGTGGGGTCGTGTTACAGCCATTTCTTCCTGCTCTTGGCTTGTGTTTGAGTTGTTGGGTTTTCTGCTGCTGACTTTGAGCAGAACCCATCTCCTGCTGCCTTCACCACCATTCCCATCTCCCTGACCTCCACAGTCTCCACCACTATTCCCAGCTTTCTGGCCTCTGTGATGATGGACACAGAAATGATGGTCATGGGCAGGTAAGACCCATGTGAAAGGGGAATTTAATGGTAAAAATTAAAAGTCAGTCAGCAAAGGTTCCCCTCCCAGTCAAAGGATCAATCTTCTGGGGGGTGTTCAACAGTATCAGCCTTTGGATCTGCCTGTTTTCATCCCTATAAATTTAGGACGGGCTGCAGTGGCAAAGCTCCCATTTCTATGCAAATCCATACAAATGATTGATTACTTGTAGAAACAGAATAACCACAATAGCAGAAACAGCATTTCTTAGTTTATGTGGGGAAGTTAATTACTTGCCTGTGGCACAGGAAAGGAAAATCAGGAGAACATCTTCCCTGACCCCAACCATTAAACCTGGTGGTAGAGAGACAGGACATGGCACTGCTGTGCCAAAAGCTGCATCTCCTGAGGAAACAGGAGGGAATGGAAGGGGCAGGGCAGGATAGGTGGATGGTCTTGAGGACACGCATGGGGAGACCAAAGCACTGCAAGGATGGGCACGCCTTGGTCTGATGGACAGAAGAGACAAGCACAGGTTGGTGCTTCTGGAATAAACAGGCCCCTAAACACTTCTGCTGGCACCTGCCCTGGTGTCTCCAGCAGCTGCAGAAGCTGCTGTAATCCATGTTTTGTCCCAGGTTTTGCCCTTCCAATGCTGTTCCACTCCCTGAATTTAACGGTGTCCATGGCATTTCCAGGATGCTTTCAGATGGTTTAGAAAGAGTCCAGCTGGTGACAGAAATAAAATGAGCAGTGCTGGTTTTGCATGGGAACAGCTGCATTTAATGAAATCACCCAGTGAAAAAAGGAAGGTCCTTTCCTTTGCTCATAACCCTGGGTGTC
Organism: Agelaius tricolor; assembly: GCF_023055355.1. NCBI lineage: Eukaryota > Metazoa > Chordata > Aves > Passeriformes > Icteridae > Agelaius > Agelaius tricolor. The sequence continues at coordinate 903,957 of NW_027269270.1, forward strand.
ACCACAGATGGCATAACCACAGTGCACGAGGGCCTTTGCACTCTGCAGGGTGATGTTGTGCTGATGTGCTGGGACAGGACAGCTGTTCTGTGAGGTAACAGCTGGCAATGATGAAAGGCTGTGAAAAAATGATGGTGCCTACACGTGGTTCTGCATCCCTCCTGCCCAAAGCTCCCAAATGCTTTGTTACCCTCCTCTGCAGTCTGTTTTTATTAATTCCCAGATGAAATTCTTGCTCACCCTCTGGTCTCAGTGGCAGCACAGCATCTGAAACACTCACAACCTGCTGTTCTCCCACCTTCCCCTGGGACAGGGAAGTGCACTGGGCAAACTGAGGCACAGAGGCAGTGGGGGCTCATGAGGGGATGCAGATTATTCAAACTAAACCCAGCAGGAAAATGGATTTGACTTGCAGCAACAGGAAGCTTTGAGGCTGCCTTCTCAAGTGTGATGGGAATTGGTTCACCTTACTGGCAGAGGGAAGGAACTGTGGGACAGGCTGGCAAAGTGAGGGACAATGACATCCAGAAATTCCCCATTTCTGAGTGTTCCCACACTCTTCAGCTAATATTCCTTGCCTTGTTTTTCCTGCATTTATTTTGTGCCTTAGAATTTTTTTTAAAGCCAGAAGAGGGATTTAGACATTAGAACAGCTACTGACCTGATATGAGTTAATGATTTTATAAAACCCCTGAAAAATGCTTTACTTTAAAAGATTGATGTTTCCTATTGTATTTTTTCAATGCCAATTAATTACTTAATTCATTAGCAATGTAACACAGGAATAGTCTTTGAAAATCTGCTGCTTTGTGTAGATGCCTTTAATTATGGGTAATTAAATACTGTGGAAGGACCTGATTATACCTCTGAGCATTTTCTAATCTGGAAAATGAAACACACTCCTGTACTCCTGAACACATAAAACAAAAGCTGAACTCAACAGCCACAGGAAGTAAAAAAAGATGGGAAAACAAACACCCCAAAAGCCAGAACCACTCCAAGCCTGCAACTAAGAGGGGGGAATTCCTAGGGAGGCTTGAAGGCTTTGTGATGCCCTGACACAGGCTTGGACCCTCACCCTGCCTTGTTGGGGTACAAGGGGGAGCCCAAGGGTGCTCAAGGTGGAGCTGCTGCAAACATGGGCCCAGTGAACACAACTGGAATCATACAAACTTGTCCCTGTTAGCACTTGCTACAGCTGGGAACAGATTTCCAAATGGTCCCTTGTAACATATGGCAGCAGTAGCCAAAACTGCCTCAAAGAGCAAAGCACTCTCCAAACATAACCACAGGTGACCTTGGGAGAGGAGAACCTGCAGAAGTTACTCTGTTGGTTTCTTTCTGTCTCAGAGTTTTAGCCCCAGAAGAAAGCCAGGGAAATGCTTGTTTTCAAGACAGCATTGCCCCAGGGCCTCCAAGACAGATCCCCTCCCTGACTCTTCTTTGCATCCTTCCTCCCTGGGCCATGAAGTGTTTGCCAAACCCAGAGAACAAACTCTCCTGTCTTTATTTGTTTCTCAGCTGGCAAATTTTTGGAGAAAACTTAGGACAGGTCTTGTGAAACATTATAGGGGCAGGATGACATGAGGGGCACAAATACATGTCTGGCACAGACTGAGCTGGAGACACTAAAAGAAGGAAAATGTCACCCCTAACATGGGGGCTGCCTGCCTGCCTGCCCTAAGTCAAAGCAGCAATGTGGCACACTGCTACTGCAGGGGATGGAACTGGATGATCTTTAAGGCCCTTTCCTACCCAAACTCTTCTGTGATGATTTCTGGGTGCTGATGTGTGTGGGATGTTGCCCTGCCCCAGAGATCCCCTCCTGGGTGCACTGCCAAAATCCTTGACAGAGCAGCTGATTTCAGCTGAGAGATGCAGAACCTCAGCCACCATGGGGTGAAATGCACAAGGAGACACTGCAGCACATGGGACACATTGCTGGGCTGCAGTGCCCATGGCATTTGTCAGGATTCCTACTGGATGCTGCCAGGTGCCTCCCAGCAGTGCCAGCCCCACTGCTGCTCCCACCTCAGCTGCTGGTGAAGTTTGTGACATGCTGAGCTTATGTGGGGGATTTTATGTAATTATTTTTGCCCAACAGATCAGTGGAAAACAGAAAGTCAATGATGTTTTGCTGACCCTCACAGCTGTGCCCTATTAATGCACACAGTGATGAGAACCATTGGGTTGGCCCCACCTTGGAGCCAACATTGAACAAGCCCATGCAATCCCTGGCTTCCCACAGATTCCCTGTGCCAGCAGCTCCTGTGCCAGGGCACGTTGTGTCTAGAAAGCCCAGACATCAGTCAGGAGAACAAAAGGCACACATTTTCTTGATGCATCTTGAGCCTCACCTTCATGTCTGGCAATCCGGCAAGGAGAAGCTTTAAACACAACCTCACTCTTCAACTGAGCCTTAGCAACAAGATTAATGTGCACATTTTGCCTGTGGCATGCACAAGGTAAAACTTTTCATGTTGACCAGGCTCATGTTTGCTTTGGAAGGCTGGTGCATCCATAGGTGCATCCAGCCTGTTGGGCACAGCTTGTCCTGGCAGACTGATGGTACCTGTCAGCATCCCACAAGAACCTGTCAAGCACTGCTCTTAATTAGCTGATCCTCTCCCTTTCCCTCTCCTCTCCTCTCCTCTGTGGCTACTTTAACCCTTGGTTAGAAGAGGAGCTTGGGCACATGAAGCCAAGAGGGAGAGCACAGGCAGCACTCCCCTGAGAGGGAGAAAACAAGCACAGGAGAAGGGGCAGTGCAAGCTACAAAAATGCTGTGCACACAACAGAGGAGTGAGGAAAGTCCTGGGTGTTCTTTGCTGGGGGCTTGTAATGCCTTCTGTGGAGGCCACTCCTGTCTCAGCAGCTCCCCTCTAGCCTTTGGATCCATAGATATGAGTTAGGCTAAATCTGTGAAGAAAAGTAGGCCCTGTATTTCAGGGGTTAACCCAGCCAGGAAACCCAAATAACCATTTGGGCAGGGGTGTCTCTCAAGTGTGGGTGAAGCTGTCCAAGGAGGGGCTTATGCAGGCCCAGGAACTGGCCCTGATTAATTTTTTTGCATGTGAAACCTTCACTGTCCAGCTGTTAGGATGAATGAGAGAGGGGGCAGATCTCCAGCTGCACACAAAACCTGGATGTTTCCCTTGGAGAAAGGCAGCCAGGCTGGTTTACACCAGCCTCAGGGACTGGATCACAGCATATTTACTCTCTTGGCTTGATGTAGCCAAGACAAAAAGTGGTTTCTGTACAAAACCAGCAAATGTATCTAATCGTTACTGTTGTGGGCAGGTTTTCATTCTTTAACACAGTTTCCCATTTAATTTCCAATTTAATAATTACAGTTTGATGCTGCCTGTAATAATACATTTCTTTTTTGTTTGGCACAGCTTGAAAAGTAACCAGAAATTCCCTCTTGCTGCTTTCCTTGTAGCACAGGCAGTTGTTGTGGGGGAGCAGTCACTGCCTGGGTGTTGTAGCCCTTTCTGTATGTGGTGAGAGCTTCCAGGGATCCAGGGGCAGCCACAGCTTCTCTGGGCACTCTGTGCCAGGCCTCACCACCCTCACAGGGAAGAATTTCTCCTAAAGGCCTAAACTCTGTCAGTGGGAAGCCATTTCCCCTTGTCCTGTCACTCCAGCCTTTTGTAAATAGTCCCTTTCCATTTTCCTTGTCAGCTTCCATCAGTCCTGGACCTGGTTACTTACCCAGGTGAGAGGGAGAGCCAAGCAGGAAGGACATTTCCCATCAGACAGAGCTATTTCTCCTATTCCTCTCCCACTCACCTGGGGAGGGAAAGTCAAAGGTGCCAACACTTTCAGCTTTCAGTAAAAACCAGAGCAGGCTGTCTGAAATAATAGGACAAAAAGCCCCTTTGTTTCTGTCTTTTCCATTGAAATATTCCAAAGTATAAAACAAAGATCTACATCTAAAACTATATCACCCCTTTTATCCTCCCAGATTTGAGGGAGTTTGTTCTGAAAGCATTAAATGGGGCATCTCATCACTTCCAGTTTTTTTCCCAAACCTTTCTAAGGTACAAACAGTGAGTTTGCTGTAATTGGCCCTTTTCCCAGGGAGGTTTCAGTGAGTCAGCATTTTCTGACCAACATATTCCCATCTTCTTCAAATACTTTCAGGCAGCTGCAGTGAAAAAAGTCAGAACTTTGACAGCCTGGGGAGAACTTTGTGTGCTCTTCTTCACACAGATCCACTGCTCCCAACAGATCCTTGGCCAGGACACCAGCACTCCTCTTTTTGGAGCATCAGCTCCTGCTCCATTTATTCTAACAAACTGCTTCCCTGCCAGCACTACCTGGGCACAAAACATTTGTAACTGGGACAGATTGTGCTTAGCTGATGTAAAATGAGTTACACCAGTTTGCATCAGTGGTGGTACTGGTCTGTAATGACTCCTTTTTCTTTGAACTCCTCAGTGAATTCCTTGAGGGGATTATGATTTCAGAAGTGGGCACAAGTGGAACATGGACATCCTGGAGTCCACCTCCCATTACAAAATGCTGATAGGGTCCCATGGCTGACTCCTCTATCCTTGAGCTGCATCAACACAGGCAGAGCTGCAAAGAACTGACCCAGGCCAACCCCGCCAGCCCCAGCAAAGAAAGCAACATCCTCTCCTTGTTCCCACCAGGATTTTATTTGCTCATCACCAAGCCTAAGCTCCTCAGTCTTGGGCAGCAATTCAGATCAACACTGCAGAAAACACGACCAAGGAGAGCAAGAAAGGAAGCCCTGCACCAGCCGAGCTGTTTTGCAGCCTGTGCTGCAGGGCTGGAGCCAAGGGAAGCCTCGTGCGGGAAGGAAATGGATGCTGATGTTTGTGGGCAGCAGAGCACCTCGCCCACCAGGGAGTTATGGGAGAGCTGGCACTGTCCCAGCCCCGCCCTGTCCTACAGGAACCTCCCACAGGCAGCACAGCTCCACCCACCCCTGTCACACAGCAGCAGCACCGCTGCCACCCACACACGGTGTCCTTGCACCCTCACCTGGCTGTGCTGCAATTTGAGGGTCCCTCCAGCAACCAGCTCCACCAAAACTGCACTTATTTTTGTTCTGCCCAGGTGAGGCTCTTCACCAGCAAATCAGGGAGAGAGATGAAGAGAAACACACCTTCAACCCAATTTTTAGTCTCCAGCCAAAGTGATGGGTGAGTTGGCAAGTGACAGGCTTGTGCATGGCCACACAGTAACAGCCAGGTTGAAATTACTGCCCTGCTGTCCTTCACCCAGCTGTGCCCTGTGGGATGGACAGAGGGCTGCCCTGGAATGCAGCACCCTGCCAAAGGAGAGGGGATGGAGATGTAGGAAAAGTGGAGAGAAGGAAAGGAAGCAGGAGGAGAAAACTTGTAAGCACCTTTCTTAATTCTAAGTGTTCTCAGACTTGCTTAGCTCTAATCTTTAATTCATATTTTCATTACAGTCTCTTTGCTCTGTAAAGTCTGCATTTCATGTAAAAGGAGCAGCTCAGACATAAATTATTTGAAATAAGTCAGCCCCTTCTTAAAGACCTCTACTCTACATATGTGTAGGCTCCAATAAAGAAGCATTAAACATTCATCAAATTAGAAATACATGAAGACAGTGTCTGCCACTGTTCTCACACAGACAAGCTTCACAATCCCAACCTTCTAGAGCAGCCAAAGCAAACCCTCTCTAATCCTTTCAGAACCCTGACCATGCAAAACACCCCAGCCTCCTGCAGTGTGCCTCTGAGCCACCCAGAGGTATCAGCAGGTCAGATCCTCAGCTGAAGGAAATCAGAGTAAAAAATGCTGTGTTTTACACCAAGTGACACCGACACAGGATTTGGCTTTCAGCTTCTCTTGCAGCAAAATGGTTTACAGCAGTGTCATTGGGTCATAAAGAAAATCACTTCTGGTATTTTAAAGTCACACCAAGAACCACGTGGGCAACAGCAACACAATGCCTGCTTTAATTTTAATACTGCCCAGGCTCCTTGTTCAGGTTCTGCAAAGGAACCTGGCTTCCCAACAGGAATCTTCCCTCCCCTCCAAAAAACCCCTAACCCAGCCCTTCTCTACAAGACACAATCATGATGAGAGTGAACCTTCAACTACCACTCTCACAGCCCAGTGCACACAAACTTCAGCAACATCTCCCCAAGGGGGAACAATCATGATGAGCAAAAGCTTCTTCATAAATATTTCTGAGTTTGAAGAGTAATGCAGAGCAGGTAACGTGTTTCCCACATCTGTGAGAGCTGAAAGAGAGCTTTGGAGCTGCTCCTGTCCCACAAATGGCTCCTCATGATCCCCCCTGACCCTTCTCTTCAGGGTGCCTGTAACATTCATCTGACCTCTGCTGTGGTGGAGGCACAGAGGCATGGTTAGGACCTGGGGTACCAATTCAGGCTAGCAGCTTTCAGCTCCTGCCTGGCCTTCAGCAGTCAGGCAGAGCCTTTTCCTGCCGTGTTTAATTTGTGAATTATCCCTTTCTTCCTTGCAGGGCAAGGCAGAGAGCACAGAGGCTTGGGAAGCAGCAGGTGAGCCATGCAGGTGAACACACCAGGTTCAGGGGCTGCTGTCCTGCTGGCTCCAGGCTGCAGCTCCCTGGGAATGGAGCTCTTCCAGCAGCATCCCTGTCACTGCACAGCCCAGTAGCCCAGCTTTGTGTGAGCACTGAGCTGTGGGATGGACTTAATCACATTAAATGCTGCTCAGTTCAGGGCTTTTTTGTTCTCTAAAGGCTTTTCCTCTCCCTCGTCGCTCTCAGTCTCACTTCCTCTGAAACTTCACAAGGTGGCAGATTCAACTCAGCCCTCCCTGATGCTGTCTAACATCAGGATGGCTAATTTTGGAGGTTTCAACTTTTTCAAAGCTTTTCACTGTTACAGAGGCCTCTTCCAACAACTATGACCCATCTTGAGTCAGCAGGGCATTTGAGCATCTGGAGAATCCAAGTGCTGGAGATTTCCAAAGCAATGGAGGATCTAGGTCTTGACAGATGCATTTGTGCCTAATTCTCATCAGCAAGTTCAGCACCTACATGCCTTTAACCCCTTGGCCTGAAGTGATCAGATGGATGAGCTCCACTGAAAATCAGTTTCAGGGAAATAACTTCTCAAGGAACAGTAAAGCAAGCACAGGAGTATTTTGTTAGGTTGGTGTCTGCCTGCCCAAATACACCTCTTCATTTCAGTTTTGATCTTCTACCAGCTTTCAAATCAATCCTTTATTTCCTCTGTTGGCAATCAAATCACTGCTGCAGCTGAGCTAAGAGGGCTCCACAGTTCACACTCCTGCTGGTCATCACAAAGAGCATCATCCAGTCCTTCCTGTGGTCCCTTGGGCTGACACCTGAAGGGGGTGCTGGCTGTGGGGGTGACCAAGTGCCCCAAAAGTTGGCTGCCATCAGTAATTCCCAACCATGCAGGGTGATGAGGCTATGCTATGCTACTGCCTTCAGCTGCCAGGACCTGGGGAGAGGACGGTGGAGTCCAGCAAAATCCGGCGTGGGGAGCACTTCTTCTCCTTGGCTGGGCACATTGCCTTGCATCTGCACAACCAACCAGCACATTGCATAGACTGGGACTGAAGGGGGTTTAAGTGCAATCTTAAAATCTGGCCATTTCAGGAATTCCTGAAATAAATTAGAAGAGGAATTTTATTTAGTTGTTGTTGTTTTGTTTTTTTTTCTCTAAAGGGATCTCCCCATGGCTCCAAATCACTGTTTTCCACAAAGTAAATGAACATGAAGTCTTCTCTCATCCTCTTGCCACAATTTCTGTGTCGCCTTTATCCTCCAACAGTTGTATTTAATCAAATGGCAGACAAAACATCCTGTGCCCAAATCCTTCCCTCTTTTTTCCTCAAATTTTAGTAATTTTTTTCCATGCTTCCTTGATTTTTTTTTTTTTTTTGCCACTGATCAAGTTGGAAGCAGAAGCTTTCCAAAACAATGACCTGGAGCTTCAGCGATCCACATCTTGCAGATAAATAACAAGCTACATTTATGCACTGGATTATTCCATATTAAAACCTTGGCACTTTTCAAGCAGTGATAATTTGGAACAACAGAGACCGTGTGGGGAAGGGTTTTTGTCAGTCCTGGTTACCAACATGCACTGTTAATCCATCACCTACAAGAATTAACATTGAGATGGAGCCTTTTGTCCTACAAAATCCCAAAGGGTTTTGCAAAGTGAACAGCTCCCATTGCCCTGCCAGGGCAATCCCTGGGCAGGGGTTTGGCTGTCCCTGGTTGGGAAGGAAGAGCCCTGCTCCCTGCCTGTACTGCCAGTGCCTCTTCCCGTGGCATCCAGGCATTCCTGCCCTGCTTACTATGGGAATGGAAATGAAGTTCATGAACCACCTCTGAACTGGCTGGGCAGGACAGGAACAGCCTGGCCCATTCACAAAGTGCCCCAGTGCCCACAGCTCAGCTTTTCCAAAGGGACACCCCCTGGGCACTCCCAAACATCTCCCACTGAGAAAAAATGCATTTCTTCATAGCACTTGCTAAGAAAAGGCAGCATCAAAGGTCTGGCCCCAGGTGTTATTCCACACAGAGACATGCAAAGCTCACCCAGGGACACGTGGAACACGGATTTGTTTGCCAAAGGAGAGGCTTCAACAGGCTGGGAAAATCCCTGGGGGGGGTTCCTGAGCAAGACACACTGTGTTACAGCAGGATCAGGCTGGGGTGCAGAATGCTTATTTCAAATTAACTCCAACAGAGAAATAATGAGCACTGAGTTTATATTTCAGTAAATTAAGAGAGAAGCTTAGGTAAAATGTGGGTTTATATGCACGGAAATAAATTGTTATTTACTCACGTTTGTGCTCATGCCCTCAAATATGAAGATATTTGTAGGGATTTATTAATATTTATACCACATTATAATAAATTACCACAAGAGCTTTGCATGAAGACATGCTATTTTACCAATGTAAAATCTGTTGAAGGTCAAAGGGATCTTTTGCTTGTGTGTGGATGGCAGGATCAGCCTCTTTACTTGGAAATCTGTATCAAGTGTGATAATTTAAAACTTTAATTAAAGACTCAGTGACACATTATCTACAAAATGTCTTCCTGCTGCCCAGTATTCCATCACAAATGTCTTCAGAAGCCCAGGCTGAGTAAGCACACTTGCCAGGAAATATTTCACTGTGGACATGTTAGCTTTTATCTGGCTCGTTGGGCAACAGATTCTTTTGTTGAGGATTGGTGACAACAAAACTTAAATTAGAGGCAAAACCAGACCCCAACCCAAAAATATATAATATTTGTTTTGTTCATCCCTCAAGAAAATGAAGCACAGGGAATTTCTCCTTTTGTGCACTGCAGTAGGTGAGAGTTGCTGGGAGCTGGCAAAGCAGAGGAACCCATTTAATCTGGATCACAGATTAAAGCAGATGAGGGGATGTGAGGGATGATCCAGTGGGGATTCCCCCCATCCCCTGCTCCCAGACCACATCCAAAGGGTTGAAGGAAATGGGAAGAGCAACCTCCAAGTGATGCACAGAAAGGGAGTTAAAACACACACACCCCAATACCAGGGCTCACCCCAGAGCAGTGGATGGGTTTATGGGGAGGGGCAAGCAGAGGTCTGGGAATCAAGAGCACAGGGTGAGGAGAGAAGGGCCCAGGAGCACCACACAGGCACCTCTGCAGCCCTGGCCATGCAGACCTCGCTGGGAATTTTGGCTCTGGCACAGGCGGAGTGGGGAGATGTTCTCACAGAACTGCAGCAGAAGCTGGGGCAGGAGGGACAGAGGTGGTGGCACCATGAGCTGGACTCTCACAGTGCCAGGCCACTTGAGATCCCACACAGGAGGGAGTTAACAGCAGTGACACACTTTTGTCTGGAGGAGTCACAGGGACTGGAAAGAACAACTCGAGGCCATAATTCTGCGGTCTGTCACTACCAGGAAACGTGAAATCCAGTGACCTTTCATCTCTGTGACAGAAATGCTGCACAGCACCTGGAGCCATCGCCCTTAAAATCCACTCTGACAAATTGGATGATAGGACATGAAGGAGAAAACGTCCTCTGCCTCCTTCACCCCCAAACTGGAGCCTCCCAGTGAATCTGCATGCTCGGTGTGGAATGTGGGATCCCTTGCCAGGAACAGCCAGCCTTGAATGAGCTGCTGTGATTAGTGAGGCACAAGATAACAATTTCATTTCTTTGGCCAAGAAGGAACAAATCTTCAAAGCCATTTGTTTAGACTGCTCTTAAATGATGGGAGAGAAATTGGTATTGGCTTTCTATGAATTTTCAGGCCAGGAATGTTAGAATCAACAGCTTTTTGCATTATCACAGAATCACAGAATTCCAGACTGGTTTGGGTTGGAAGGCATCTTAAAGATCATCCCCTTCCACCCCCTGCCATGGGCAGGACACCTTCCACTATCCCAGCTTGCTCCAATTCCCGTCCAACCTGGCCTTGGGCACTTCCTGGGATGGGGCAGCCACAGCTTCTGTGGGCAACCTGTGCCAGTGCTCACTCAATCACAGCACTTCTGCCCTTGGCAGAACATAATGAATAAGGTTATGAAAATCTACCTGACTGTATGAAAAGAGAATTATTCTCTCATTAATAGCAGCAACAACTAAACAAGCAGGCAAGCCATGCTCCCAGGGTTGTGGTTAACCTAAAATGAGGATTTTCCTTACCAAAATTTTAAGGGGTAGGTTTTGAATTGAGGATTTGCACCACAGAGGTTACTCCCCCCCCCCCCCCCCCCAACAACTGTATCCCTTGAGCTCTTCTGTTTGTCAGTCTGAAATTACAACCACAGGGACTAAAATCTTTTCATCACACCAGAACATGGCACTATGTCTTCACCACTTTGGCAGAAGACAAAAGCTACTGGATGGGAGGAAAAAAGTAAATTTAAAAGGGGGTGTTTCAGTCATTTAAGTGGGTCTGTCAGCTTGTGTTATCTTCATGCATTTGTGAAACTGAGCTTTAATTGACTGGCTGAAGTGGAGAGCTGAAAGACAAAATTTTGGTCTCAAGATGAACACAGAGCTGAAAACACTGTGCTCCTCATTCATTAGGATGTGTCAGAGGGATTCAGATGGGAAGGGACACAGAAATGGCTGCTACTTCCATTTTAATCTCCCAGACAGTAAGAGAAAGGTGAATGGTGTGTGCCACACTCAGCCACGTCCAGGAGCAGTAACAAACTCTGATCATCAGATTCCCCACGACACAGGAACTGCCCTGGTGCCTACCAATGTCTGTCACTGTGGGAATCACTGCAGTACATTGTGAAGGACACAGCCAAAACTGCCAGCTTGGGCCAACTCTAAGCCAGTCAGCCCCAGCAGCAGCAGGAGGAGCTGGAAGCCCTTCCAGCTGAGGGCTCTCCATCCCTACAGCCAGGCTGGGCCACCAGGAGGGGTGCAGCTCCCCCCACAGCACTGCCATGCAGACGTGCTCCTCCATCCCAAGGAGCAGCCACGACCCTCACCTGGCTGAGCTGTGCTGCAAGCCCCAGAGCCCAGGATTCCCAAGGCATCCAGGCTGCCCTGAAGGGGATGGTGGGAAATACATCCCTGCCTAAAACAGGTCTCAGATGTAGAGCTTTATGTGTATACCCAAGAGATGAGCAAAGAAAGGAGTGGAGAGATTTGGTAAAACCATGGATGAAGCCTCCTGGTTTCCCTGTGAGGGTTCCAATCACTTCCCCGTGTCCCACAGTCCCTTCAGCACACAGCTGATCTTCCTCCTGTCCTTGTCCTACCAGCAGGAGCTGCTCTTTCCCTTTCCCCCTGGCTGTTTTGGGAGGAAAGATGTATCTCACCTCTGGTCACCACCGTCACAGAAAGCCACCAACCCCCAAAGGGGCCACGTGGGAAATGGCCGTGGTGGGGAAATGCAGCAGCTCCTGGAGCTGTGAAAGCCCCCCTGAGCCTGCACTCCTGGGAAGCTCAGGGATGCTCACAGGTGGGACTGATGTGACACAGACTGGATGGGATGTGCTGCCACTGGAAATGAGGGGATTTGGGATGGTGCCCTACACAAGAGAGGAACACAGAGGCCAAACAGGCTCCAGAGGTGTTTGTTGGGGTGTCAGTGGGTCTGAGCTCGGTGACAGGCCTGGGGACAGCCAGGGGTACCCCCGAGTCACCAACCCAGGACACCAATGTTGGTGAGTGTGATGAGAAACCTCACACCCAAACACGGCTGTACGCAAAGGTGGTGCACAGAGCTGGGTAACAAACCTCTCCTCTGCACTTCAGCAATAAAAACAAACCAATGAGATTTCCTAAAAACATTTTCTGCTTTCCAACAGAAACACAAAACTCAATGAAAATCTGACAAAATATTTTTGAACAAAACTACACATACAAACCTCAGGATTTCAAGTAATATTTATGGCGTAATTTTCCAAACATTTTTTAATTTTTCAAGTTCCTTCAGTAAAAGTATTTTATATTTCCAACTCCTCGCCTTTACTCTGTCTTACAGAGCAGAAAATGTGTTGAAAATGTTATCTCTTTACCAACATTTTCATTTAGGTACAAAAGCAACCATTGCTCTTGTCCAGCAGCAGTGATGTATGTAAGAGCAAATATATACAGATAGTGAATTCTAAACACAAGGAGATGAATCCAAGTAGCCATTTCTTACATGTTTAGAAAGCTGTGAAAAGGTTTATGTGCAGCTGCCTTACCTTTTAATCTGTCTTCATATCTACTTTAGGAGAAAGGTGCTGTTTCAGAGATGTATGTGAGTACAGGCTGTGGTACAAGACCCGGGAGACCTTTTTGGAAACAGATTTCTTTTCCAAAGAGGTACTTTCAGTCATTCCAAAACATTCCTTGAAAGTATTGATGAATCTAATTCATGAAATCACTTCAGCAGGACAATGAGGGCCAGTGCTACACAGAGACTCCAGCACACAACTAACAATGGGGTTCTTCTGGGGTTGGGGGGTGTCTTATTGGCCACAGGAAAAGTTCTGCCACTGATTTTGGTGAGTCTTCCCTTGGCCTTAGGCAATAACCATTGGTTTGTTAATGCAGGGACAAAGGCCCTCTCTTTTCTCATGTATTTGGTTCTCCATTAGACTAATTTTGAGACAATAAAAAAGAAATGAAACAACAATCACTGACATCAGGACTCAATCCCATAACATCTTTGCCAAGCCAGCCACTCCATCTGCTTCAAGGAGAAGACACAGGCCAGGAAGGGCAGCTTAAATGTTCACCCCACAACCCAAGCACCAGAAGAAGGACCAGCCCATGCCAAAGGAAGCAAACCTCAGTAACAGCATTTCAATCAAAAGTTTCCTTTGTATCTCTGTTAAAGCCAACACGGTTCTTTCTTACCATTTTTGCAGACAGGACAACACTGCTCTGGCTCATAGACCGGGTTGACACACTCGGGGACTGCGCAGTCTGCTACAACACAGTGAACTTCATTGCTGGGCTCGCAGCGACACCATTCGCATGGCGAGGGCTAGGAACAAATCTCAAATTAGCCCGTGGCCTCCCGCAGCTCACAAGTTTGCAACATTCCCATCTTGGCACAAGATAAACACATCAGCGTTCAATACCCCTTGACTGAGCCATTCATCATGGCTGATACAAGTTAACCTCTGGAACAAAAGAGCAACAGCTGAAATAGGAAACCACCCCATCAGAAACACCAGCCAGCCTTGTTTTCCCATGCAGAGTGCCAGGTCTTTGAGGATTTTGGCTCCCTTTGCCAAAAACCTGAGCTGCAGCCTCTAGGTTGTACCTTGCTGTACCCATCTGTGTTACCTTACACGTGTGGCCAGAAGAAGAGCAGGATTTGTGGCAGGTCCTGAGTGGTGGTGTGTTCCAGGAAGGGAGGACAGGATTTTCCAGGCCATGCCCATCTCTCACATGCACCACCCGTGCCAGGCACCCCCAAGCTGTTGGAAGGGTGCTGCTGGGACAGCCTGTCCATCCCCCAGCCTCCTGGGCTGTTTTCATTCCTACTTTTCAGAGCAGAGGTGAACAGTGTTGCTCTTGGAGGGACAAACTCATTTTATTCTGTGTTTGTGCAGCACCTGCCTCAGGGGTCTGTGAGCACTCCTGTAACACAACCATGAGATCTCAGCCTGGCCCCTCTCCTGCTTGCTTCAACAAGGTTTGTGAGCTCAAGAACTGGCTCACATAAAATACAAAAATAATTAGGAGACTGAGTAATTCTGCTGAGTCAGGGAATTCGGGATTAAAGCACCCAGCTAAATGGTTTTGTTTCAGCACCATCAATTTGGCCAGGAAACTCTACCCACCTCCAAATTGCACAGAGTTGTTACTGTCTCAATCTTTAAAAAGCTGTGAAAATCTGCTGAAAACATAGAAAGGTCAGTGTTTTAAGGCTCCCAGTGACTTATGTGTGTGCTAGTGTCATGAAAGCATGGCAGCAGAGCTAAGGAAGGAGAAAAAGAGGAGAATTGAAAGGAAAATAACTTCCTTTCAGTGCCAGTAGGTTTGATATGTAACTCCCAGTTTCTCAGCATCCATCACTAACATTTCAGTGAGTAAATGTGGGTATTGGGAAAAATTCTGCTTTATGTGAATCTGCAGCTGTGGGAATTCCTCAATATTAAAAAATATTACTCAATATTAGAAAATAAAGTGGGATGCAAAGAAAGAAAGATTCATCCTGATGTATTTCAGACCTCAGTGCTGGGTCACTCATTTCAACAGATAGATATAACCTGTGAGCCCTGTTTGTGGCTTGTAAGAAGCTCTTCAGTTCACCTCTGAAGAAGCTCCATGTGTCTTGAGTTGAATAATTTATTCCCAGGAAATTTATTTCTACCTTAAAATGCACTAATTAAAGCTTCCCTTGCTTTGTCTCAGCATCTGCAGTCTATAATTCCCATCACCTCTCATTTGCTCATGGCTTTGGCAATTTAGATAAAATCAGCACTCCTTGAGCAAGGGAAGAAGTGTGTGGAGGTGGAATTCCTCTCTCTAATTATCGTTCCTCTTTCAATCCTGCTTTGATTTCTGTCTGAAGCACCAGGAATCTAAATTCATTTGACTGACATTTCTTATTCAAGGCTATTTAATAGGAAGAAACAATACAGAAGAAAACAGACAGAGCTATTTGCTGAGGGATCAATAAGAAAATTGCTGCTTTGTTTTTACTCATTTTAATCACTAATTATAAGGAGCAGTAGAACTGGATCTTGTGATTTGTGGAAGCTTTCACTGACGTCTCCTCCAGGGCTTGTACCCATCCTCACCACTCCAGTGGCTGCAATGCTGAGGAATAAGTGATGCTTTTCCAGGGCTGCAGCCCAATCCACGGCTCAAAGAGGATCAGCACAAGCAGAAGCTGCCCCTGAACGACTCTGCAGCTGAGCAGATGAGACATGACACACACATCTCCTGCCTCAGCCTTGGTGGTGCAGCCTGAAAATGACACTGTGACAAAGCAGGATGTTGCCTGATGCTCAGAGTAGCTTTCCAAGCAGCAAGAGCTGCACACAATTAGAGAAGGAAAGCACACCCTGGCAGAACACAGTGAACTGATGCTTTGAGAAGGCTGACCTAGAACAGAGTTAAAGAATAAAGCAGGGATTTATTAAAAGACCTCAATGGATCCACCTTGGGCAGTGCAAGAGCCCAGCCAGGGCTACACCCAAGATGCATCAAAATGGTCACAAAATGGACAACTGGTCATGAGGTCTCTCACTTTTTTAAGTTCTGGTCCATTTGCATATTGGAGTTAATTGTCCAATTACAGCTTTAGGCTATAAAGTCCCATCCTCCTTGTTTTTCTCTCTTCAGTCCAGTGTTGTTTATACTTTTTGGGCCTGGAGCTTGTAACAGCTGTCCTTGGACAAACTGGAAAAGGATTGTACCTACCCTGTGAAGAGAACTTGCTAACACTTGATATGAAGCTCAGAGTTACACACTAAAGCAGCACAGAATCTGAAAAATATAAAAGCTCAAACTTAAGGCATCATTCTCCCCTTTAGAGGCTTGACCTAAGCTACCAGATGAAAAGGCTGCTTTGGCATGAACCAGACCTTTCCCTGCCACCTCCTCCTCCTCACTGTATTGAGGTCAAGCCACTTGGTCTTGTCACCAGGATCTTCCATTATCTGAGTGCTTTGGTCACTTGTCAGGGCCACTCACCATGGGAGACTCCTGCCCTCCTGTCCACTTGGTTTATCAGAGCTGTGGCACTTTCTTCCATGGGATGTGCTTTGGGATCTGATCTGCAAATCCCTGCCTGTTCAGAAAGGACTTTGCCCCAGGCCCACTGATTGAGCATTTTGAAACTGTTGTCTGCAGGCTCTGCATCCAAGCTATTACTTTCCCTGGTCCTACCCTTCTTGTGGAACAATTCTGGGACACTGGCCAAAACGTCCTCTGTCTACTGGTACAGGCAGCAGGAAGCCTAAGCAGCAAAAGGACAAACTGGGAGCCAGTGAAGAACAGGCAACCAGCAGAAGATGTCCTTAAGTTTTGTTTCCTGTTTCCCAATTTAAAGATTATCCCCCATGAAAGAGGGGTGGTTTACACTTTTGTAGCCACTGAAGTTCAAAGAACAGTTCCAGAAAAGGAACTCTCATCCCTGCTGAAGAAGGACACTGAAGAAACACAGGGGGTTTTCTGGAGTAGGAAGGAGAGAGCACACCGTCCCACATGAACAGTGCAAATGCTTTATTTGCATCCCTTAAAATGATATTCTGGAAAGAATGTTAAGACTAAAGGATCACAAAAAGATGGTAATTTACTCACTCCCGTGTCCAAGGCAGAATAATCTCTTAGAAAACTCTCTAGGGAAGGATTTATTAGGCAGCATTTCAAGAGCTGTTGGTGAAGAAACGTTCTGACCCCTGCCCAAAAGGAAAGGGTGCTCCTGATGTCCAGCCACAACATGGATACAACATCCACACCATTCCATGGTCCTGCACTGCTCAATATGATTTCAGAAATGGCCTATCAGGAACAAGCTGGGCCCTTCTGTAGAAGGTATCAGTCAGTAGAGCAGCTTGACTTGGCCAAACCAGTGCAGCACTGAAGTTCTTTTTAGCCCATCTCCACTCCTCATGGGGGTGAGAGCAGTGACCCTCAGAGCCAGTGGGGTGATACACTGGATGCTGTTGTCAGGGTAGGGGCCAAGTCAAGCCAAGCTGGTGGGAAGCAGACATGGCCAACATCTATCCAATATTCAGGGCCTTTTAACAGCAGCTGAAATGGGGCACACAGGGCACAAGGGACCTTCTCAGTTCTGCACTGACCCTAATCTCTCCTTCAGCCAGTCACTCAAAAAGACTGGAGCAGCAGAACACATTCATAATCACCCCTAAGATCACAGCCCAATTTCTAGTTCTCTTCTGTTCTACTGATCTCAAGGAGGACTGTGAGCCCAGGTTTGGCTGGGAGGGCAGGTTCAGTCCCTGGGCAATCCTCTGTGGGATGGCCCCATCACACACCTCAGGATGGCCGGAGGAAGGAGCCAGCACTCCCTCTGTTGTGTGCCTGGAAAACCTGAGTCTCAGGTGCTGTCAAATGGGAAACATCTGCAATCAGCAGAGTTTGTTAACAATGCAAGAAGGAAGGGAAATTAGAACAGAGAATAGAAAATACACACGGCTAATAAAGATTTTATGTGCACGGGCACATAATGATAAACTTGATAGAGGATATAAACAAACACATGAAAAAGGCAGCAAAGCCAACAGAATGAAAAACAAGATACACCCTGAGCAGGGGAAATTGGGAAACCAACCAGGATTGGGTGCCCCACCTCCTGACCTTCACTCTTGCACCCATAGACACCAGCTCCCCACTGCTTTCACCCTCTTTTTGGAAGCAAGTGCCAGCACAGGTAGGAATTATGACTGCTAACATCCTCCAGCTACTCCTCTCTTACAGGGTTGGGCACCACGTGGGTCCTTCTTCAGTCAGCTACAAGGTTTCAAAAACCCGTAGAAATTTCATATTTCAGACCTCTGATAGGTCTATTTTGTGAGCAGGCCCTCTAAAAGTCTAAAAGTCCTCTAAAAGGTGGGCATCCAGAGAGATCACATGATGAAACAATTCTTTAAGCAATAGCCTACAAAACTGATTATTTCCAAATATAAGGGAGAGGTGGGGAGAAGAACATGGAAATCTGCATTCAGAACTCAGAATGTTTAAATCTACTCCTTTATGTTTTTCTACAGCTGAAGAGATCTGAATCAAACTTTTTTTTTAGACCATGGCAGCTGATATAATCACTGGTACAATAACTGACACACAAAACTTCAAGATTTTAGGCAAGACCTTGCAAGAAGCGCTTCAGTGATGCCATTTAGTCATAGGAATTCTCTTGTTGCAAGTACTTACTGAACCTCATCTCTGGATTTCTCCCTTACCTCATGCCATAGCCACAGCACCTAAGCCCACCCCTCTGCTGCCCCAAACATGGGAAAGGCTTTTCTATGTCCTCACTTTTCTATATCCTCACCAAGTAGGGAATACTCTCCCCTGAGTGAATGAAGGAAGCATATCTGTATTTGTGAAACATCATTTTGCAGCCCTCCTCCTGCCTGCCTGCAATCAGGATTTCTCTGTCTGTCTGCTTGTCCATCACTCTTAGCTGCTTCTACACCAACAGCTCTGGAGAGGTGGAGAGCGAGTGATTTACCTAAGACAAACTAAAAACCCTGAAGATGACATCTGACTGATACTTTTTGTTCACCTGTTTGTTCTGTCAGTCAATAAGAAGCCATTTCCCTCACTTTTTGCTCTGCTGCCACATTCACCAGGCTAACTGGTTTCCAAGTCACCCAGCTCAGGAGATGTCTCAGACCAAGTTTTAAGGCTGCAGTTCCCTGTGATCAGTTGGGATTCTCCCAGCTGGTTTTGCTCAGACTTGGGGTTTGAGGCTCATACCCCTCCAGGAGCTGGGAAAATGCTGCTCATTTTCCAAGCAGCCTTCCAAGATTAACATGCTATTTGGCACCTGAGGATTTCAAGAGCCAGTAGATCTTGTGTCATTAAAACTGTTACTGCTGGAGACCTTCCACTCCATGAATTTAGACACCAGCTCCTCCAGGCAGGTTTAGCACAGCCATTTCCTAACACTTAGGACCTCTCCTCACTTTTCCAAGAAATGGCCTTGAACTGTGTGGCATTTTCTTTGTACCTGGGTTTTCAGCCTCATGGAAGAAGATTTACATCTTTGCTGGAGCCAGGCTGCTCAAAGCCTGCGATGCAGTAATCAGGATTTGTTGTGCTGCTCTCTTCCCCTCCTTCCTACAGCTAAGCCTGAAGAGTTTTTGCACAAGGATGTGCCCTAATTCCATCCTGGAAGGCTTTATCTCATTGCCAAGGTCCCATGAAGTGGTGCATAAGGACCAGGCTCTCGTGCTGCCTGACACACAGCAGCCCTTCACCAACCAGACTGTGCAGAGCAACACAGACTCCACAGCCATTGTATCAGGAATACTTCACTTTTCTTTTGGGGAACAAAATAAGTGTTCACAACATCTAATCATGTTACAATGCACCTACTGATCATTGTGCAGGGGCTGCATTGGAAGACAATCCAAGTATTTTCACTGAATACTGTTATTGAGGCCTGTGGTGTTCTTCAGAGTCAAACAGGTGAATTTACAACATGGCCTGAATGACTGGAGCAATCTGCTTGGTTGACTGGAACACAAAGAGGGGTATAAACACAAAACTAAGCCAGTGGGCTTGACTCTGAGCTCTGGGGAAACCCAAGGAGTCATCACATCAGAGCAAAGGCAGAGGAGATACCGGGACTCTCAGTACCACTGCAAACCAAAGTCAGGCATTTCAGCTCCCAGCTCCTTCAAACACCAAAAAGGACATTGTGTGTAAGGATGTTCCTCTTCTAGGTCATACTGCAAAGGGAAAAAACGCTTTTCTTGCCAGTTTTACTGATTATGGAGTTGAAATGCTTTCTCCCCTTTGAGAACACTTTAGAAGAAGAAGTGCCAACCCCTTAAAAAGGAAGTGCCACCCTCTGCATTTCTGCTGATGCCAAGGTGGTTTGGGATGCAATGGATCTCAGCTGGCAGCTCTGCACACTTAAGGCATCACTGCCATAGATTCAGATCCATGAGCTGTACCCACACTCACCTCCTGCCCACACTCTGGATGTGTCCCACCCCCTGCAAGTGCTGGGCTCCAAGAAAAGGAAGACTGAAAACCAGGGCTGCTGACAATCCCTCCCTCTTTAGGTTTTCAAGACACTCCCAGAGAGAATCTCTCAGACAGGCTGGACTGAAGGCATCCTGCTCCATGCAGACAAAACAGCAGGAAAAGCAGAGTGATGCAGAGTGACGTCTGTCAAATTGGGCACTTACATCTTAAGAGGAGCTGTAACTTTTAATGACACTAAGGACAATGGCAATCCTGATGGAAATGATCTCTGTAGCTACAGTTTCAGGTGGGGAATTTATTGGCAGGAAGCAAGAAAGGCAAGAAAGTTTGAAAGGACCTGATGAATAAATTTGGAGGCAAAAATGGCTTCCATATTATGGCTGAGGTAGGAAGTCATAAACCAGGGGAGAGGAATAAAAGAGGAACTGGGATAGCATTCATCAGAGATACTCCTGGAGGAGAAATTAGAATCATTTTCATTGTTATTGAAATTGCCTGTGATCTCAGACAGATTAGCAGAAGATTGCAGGAAAATTCAGAGAGCTTTCAGCTGAGAAATTTTGCAGGTGCCAAACTTGTGGAGAAGGAGCTGGTGAACAAGTTCCACCTGAAGGTGGGACTGAAACCTGCCCACTTCTCTTCTGAGCTGCTCACTTGGCTTTTACTATAAGCAGTGCACAAATAACCATCTAATTTATGTTTAAAATTGGTAAATGGCTCTTTTGTATGTGCCAATACAAAAACCCTCAAAGTGCAAAAATTTCTCTCATTTTTGTCACTTACTTAATAAAATAAAAATCATCCAGCCAGCTAGTAGAGATACAATATCAATTATACTAAAAAAACTGTAACCACCTGGATTTTCCATAGGTGGAAAGTTGCTCAAATCAACAATATGTTGAGTAATTATAGACAAGCACACTCAGTGAAAACACCATCAGGTTGCAAATGACTTTGCAACAGGAAAAAACTATTAAGTCATTAGATAATTTATCTGCAGTGAAAAAATTGGAGCTCTATCCTACTTATGTGGAGCCCTAGCAATACAAATCAACTTTGCCATCCAAAAATTGAAAAATGCTTGCACCACACTGCAGATTGGCTAAACCAGGCACCTGGCTTCCAAGAAGCAGCAGAAACAGATGCTGAGATCCTGCTTTTAAGGGAGCCCTCAAATCACACACAAACATTGTGAACACAAGAGTCTTTCCAGTGAGCTGGTGGACCAGGCCAGGATTCTGGAGCTGGAAGAGCACAAGGATGCTCTAACCCCTCCAGGTTGTGTATTCCTCTCTTCCCCTCATTCCTCATTCCCATGCCTGTCCATGATCACAAACAACATTAACCTTGCCATTCTTTTGTGAACATTCCTGGGGAGCCCTACAGATCAGTAAAGGGAGATGAGGGGCACAGAAGATGCACCTCATCCTGAGCATCCTGGGCCCACATCTGATGAGTCAGGCTTGTGATGCCTTTAGGAGCTTTGTGCTCATAGATTTGCTGTGTGCCACACAATTTGATGAGTTTAAAAGGCTCCTGGAAGCCTGGCTGGATCTGAAGAGTGACTCCTCCATTAGCTGATGAGAGAGACAACCTTGAGCCGAGTCCTGGCCCCTTTTCCACCAGAGCTGTGTGTCTGCAGTCTCGTGGTTGCTTCTCCCCCCGAGAGCAGTAGCACAGCTTTCTGTAAAAACATGACTTTGCACTTCTTCCGTGAGAACGCTCTCTTTGCTCTGATATATGTCTCCTTTTATTCCTTACAATAGTTGCACCTCACTTACCCTGGGGCTCTGTCACTTTGCTGATAATTTTTATGACTGGATTACAATGGTTTTTTAGTTCAGACATGCCCGGTGCCCAGGGAAAGGGACTCCATCTGAAAGGTTACAGATATGACAGATGGCTCCAACATGTGAAGCGCAGCCCCATTCGGACACGGACAAAATGTCTGTGTGTGCTTCACCTTTGTTAAGCTCCTTTTAATGTCAGCAAGGAAAGTGAGCCCAGCTGGCAGCTTTCTGCTCTCCATTCCCTCCTGGTTGGCTTTTGCAATGAAGGAGCCCTATCTAGGGAAAGCCTCCTGGAGCAGGGAGACAGGAACAGAGGTCCTGGTCAGAAAGGTGATCCCTTTTACACGTGTTTTCCCTATAGCCAAGTCTGTTGTTTCCTTCTCTGTCCACACTGAGAGATGGGAGAAGGTGGTGAGATCAGCTCCATGTACTGATAAAACACTATTTCTATTTCTAATTCTATATTCTAGTTTCTATTATGGAGGAAGGTATAATACAACCAGACAATCACTGGGGAGGAGATGTGGACCTTGGTCCTGCTCCTTCTGCAGCTGCCAGGGAGGCTCCTGCCCCTCAGGGGATGTCATCATTTGGTTAAGAGCACAGGCTGGGAAGGATGTGAACTGAAAACAGGTTTGAATGGGTTATCTGTGATGAGAGAATACACTGGGCTCTGCTTACACAGGGAGCACACTAGGCTAACCCTCAGTCAGAAAGTTTTGCTGACTGGGATGACCACAGTCAACAGACGGAGAGATTCCCTGCTTTCAGGAGCTGTTTCAGCCCTACTGCTTCTCCAAGTACACTGATTTTACTGTAATTCCCAAAGAATTACCTCTGCTATTACCACAGGACAGTAAGGAAGCCTCACATATCCTTATTTTGCAACTAGACTGAGCATTGTCACTACATAACTTATCTAATTACAGCTTTTAAAACAGTAACTAGAATAATTGGCTGATTGAGCATTTTTTTAATTAATGCAATTCTGCATAGAGCACATTCCAGTGGCAACAAACACATACCTGCACTTCCCCTCCCTCTAGCAGGAAACAGTTTCCTAAAAAACCTTCTCACCAATGAGCTGTGAATGTTTCTAAGGATGTCATCATCCTTCTTCCTAAGCTGATGACCCCAGGACCTCCTGCTCAGCAGCCCCACAGAAACAGCCTGGGTGACAGAGACAAACAGCTTGGGAGAGCCAAGGGATGAGCAGATTTCTCCTTGGCCCCACTGAGCATTGTCTGCCACAACAATAAAGCCTCAGACTTGATTTTACCACTCTTGGAAGGAGCTGGTAACACCTGCAGGTACTACATATTCCATTTGCTTAACAGTAAGGCTCCAGCAGCCTTGGAGGGAGGGCAGGGCAGTGCCAGAGCTTCTCCACTGGCTGTGCAGAGATATCCCCTGTCCTTCAGCAGCTCCCTGGACAGCCCCCATTCTGGAAGCCAGCAGAGCTGATGGGCTATTTGCTGGAGTGGATCACTGAAAGCCCAGCCTCAGCTCTGGCAGTCCCAATGCTGGGCACACATTAATTCCTGTGTCATATTTACTGGGGAAATACCAATCCCTTGGGATTGCATGTACAGGCTGAGCTCTGCACTGGGACTAAAACCAGGGGCCTGTGCTCAGTTCCTGCTGATTCTGAATTGTGGGGATTCAGGTTTTAGGTCTCATCCATTTCAGTGGGGAGCTCTGAGACAGTTTGTGTGTGGCACAGCCAGCACCACTGAGCTCTGAGCTTTTGAGGCCTCCCATGTATTACTGTGCTGTAGGGAAGAAAATTCCATGGATTTTTTTAGCCAAATTCTGAATAAAGCCCACCTTCTTTCACCTATTGTAACAATATATTTGTGCATAATGTGATATATATGTTACAGAATCAGTAGCTAAATTCATAGCATAATTTTAAAAATAGGTTTCACTATAGATCAATATGTGACAGGCCTATCTATTTTAGTATGTTTTCTTGGTACAAATTATGACAGAAATACAGTAAGTCAGTAATTTTAGATTCCTTTGCATAGACATTGTCACTGTAATTTTGCCAGGAGGGAGATAATAAATCATACTTTTCCATCTGACTGATGTTCTGTTTCCCCTGTCTGATTTCAATGGCTGTATGCTATCTTCAGAGCTGGCATTGTTCATGAAAGCACAGGCACGTTATTGAAATTTCTTTTGTATTATGATTTTCTAGCCATATGTGAAATTGCAGAACACACAAGAAGGGAAAAAAAAAAAAGCCCCACTTGCCCCACTTGTTTGAGTCATAGTAGAAAAAAAAAGCCTGCTGCACACATCTTGGAGAGAAAAATGCCAATATTAAAATGGGGGCCCTCTCCACCCAGGGCTGGCACACTCTTGTTTCTCAGAGAAATGCTCTCTAAGAGCACCACCCCACCAGTAACACTCTGCACCATCCCAAGTGCTCCATTCATATTTCATAAACTTGCACTCCAAGGCTGGATACCTGGTGGCCTGAGCCAGGCTGTTGTTTACACCACTTAATTTCTATTTCTGTTCAGAAATTTCTATTTCTGGCACACTTCTGGGGGGTAGGGAATCCCTTTTTGGTTTCACTGCCTCCTTTTCTCCAGCATCAGGATGGACACACTGAGTTTCAGGGGCTGAGAGCTGCAAACCTGCCTGCATGTGCCTTTTGATGAGAGGCCTTGCTTTGCTCAGTTAAATTCAGGTAATTGCATTAATAAAACATTTTAAAGAGCATTACCAAAGGAGAAGGAGGTGCCACTATTCTGAAGTAAAGTTTTCCATAATGAGCTGAGGATCAGTGCATGATAATGCTATGCTTACACAGTCCCTCATATATTTTGGGCTCTGATTACACCCTGAAGAACCCTGCTAGAGCTGTGTCCCTACTGTGCAAAGCACTGTTCAAGAAGACATAAAGTCAGCAAGATACAAAAACCTTCACTGAAGGATTACAGGTGATTTGTGGACAAAACAAAGCAATGAACTTAAGATATAGTGGCAGGGAACAGGGGAGAGAAAAATAACGTAGAATTTTAGCAATGAAATCCTGGCTCTTTTCAAGTCGGCAAAAACTTTGCCCTGGAAGGAAAAAATTCACCTTTCCTGCTTTTTTTTTATTTTTTTAATTTTTTTTTTTAACAGTGTGGAGGAAAAGGGCAAGAGCACGGTTTGTTTTCCCACCTCTCCACACTTGTGCTGATGCAGGAGACAAATACTTGAGCATCACCTAGGGACTTTTTCAATGAGGATAGGTCTGGGAGGAGCCAAGGTGGAAGGGGAGAGGACAAGGAAGTGGAGAAGTCATTGGGAAGGGCAGGCAAATCAAGGCAGCAGCAGAGGATAAGCACTGGCAGAGCCAATAGCTAGAAGAAATTGCAGCTCTGTGCTTGGAAGAAAGAAGACAGCCACTGAAGAGCACCCCAAAAATGTCCAGATGGAATTTTCCAAATTCAAGTTCACAACTGCAGGTTGGAGCTGCCCTTCTCACTTGAACATCATCAGGAAGGCCCAAACCTCTGGTGTTCCCACCCAAAGGATAACTCACCCAACGTTCTGCCAGGCTAACACAGATATTTCAATGTCTGTGCTTAGGAAATTGCTGCCACTGCCTGGAGGAGGATGGCACCATGCCCACCCTGCTGCAGGGACAGGGAGCAGTCCCTGCCTGTCAGTCTAAAATGGAGAGAATATTTCAAGATGTCAGCTTGACAATCTCTTGTGAACTGACCATTTATCTCCCAGCAATGGCATTTTGCTACACATCCAGAGGTCTGCAGGAGGTTATTCTGGATGTGCCTCTGCTGGGTGATGAGAAACCCAGGAAGTTCAGAGCTGATAATGGACTTTCCAACCTGACAACCCAATCCTCTTCCAGTGGCTACAAATACACTGCATCCACGCCATAATTCCATTTCTCAAAGGTGTGTGCTTTTCTGCCAGTAAGTCATGCAAGAGAGCAAAAGCCAACCAGCACTTGGGGACACTGCAGCCTCAGTGACATTTGCAGAGCTCTCCATCAGCTGCCAAGGCCCATCGGTCACGCTGCAGAACGCTGTCTGCTTAGCTTCCCATCAGCTGCTGCCTGGGGACAGTCATTGCAAACACAGCCATGGGGACCTGCAATAACCAACACCAATCTCCATTTGCTTCTTTTCTGTCTCTCAAAGATCTCTGCTCCTACAGGTGAGTGCAGAGCACTTGGGCTCAGACCTTAACCTCCACAACTGCAATCAAAGCAAGGATGATGTGTGAGAGAAAAGGCAGCTGCCAAGTGACCCAGAGAGTCCCTACCAGATCCCTCTGGAGAAAACAGCCTGAGATTTCCAGCATCCTTCACACCTTCCCTGCAGCCACCACAGCTGCCTTCACCCCTGCTCTGAGAGGGGGCATTGAGGACCTGAGATACCACATTCCAGTGCACCAAAGAGAAAAGCAGAAAACAAGATGGGAAAGAGAGAGATGGATCCCAGTAAAACCCACCAGACCTGCCCTCTCTCCTGCTCCACAGGTATCAGAATCATGACCCCCAGGCATCAATCTGTATTTCTGTCACATTTGAATCAGATCATGGCTAGCATTACAGAGACTGTGCTGGCCTTCTCTGAGGGGTTTCAGCTGGAACCCCAGCCTCAGCCAAATCCCCCTGAAACCAGGGAATGAGGCAGGCTCTGTATGGACAGCTGGGGCCCCAAACCCACCAACATCTCCCAGGACCCATAAGAGATGAAGATGCTATGAAGATGCTGCCTGGGGTTAACTAAGCCATCTGTCAAAGACACAAAATTTTACAGAGGGATACAAGAAAAATTCTCAATGGGTTTGGATTTGTAATTGAACTTTAGTTCAGCATTTCAGTTGTACATGTTAATGATTGAGGGGCACAAGCATAAATATTTGGACAGCTGTCTAAGCTACATGGCTTGTTGGCATGTTTGTATTTTGTGCTTATGGCTGTTATGACTCAAAAAATCAGATGTACAAGATCTGTTCACTAGAAGAAAGCTAAATATTCAAGAAATGGGCCTTTGTAACTACTCCTTTACCCTGACAGCATCACAGTTACTGCCAGTGGTAAGAAAAAATGATTAAATCACATTTGGATTTCTCACCCCAAACCTGAGAAAAAAAATCTAGAAACAATACAGGAAAATTCACCCAACTGGAAACCTCTCATAGATATTGATATCCTAGGGAAAAAAAAATCTGGGAGAAAAAAAATTAATCCCAATTTGTGAAAGATCAGGCAGCTGAAATTTCTACAAGATGAGTCAGTCCTGGCACACACACACAGACACACACTTGCAAAAGATTTTTAAATAGAGGCTAATTTCAGCTGAAACTCAGCAGCGACAAGCACTTCTATAGATGACGATTTGGAATCTACATTCCAGCAAAAGTAAATCAAGTGGGTGAAAGGGTTCTGAGACCACATAAAACAGTGCCTCTGTTTCCACTGAAAGCAGCCTGGGCTCGAGTCAGAACAGCCTCTCGTCTTTGCCTTCAGTGTGTGTGCAATGGATGGGAGAAAGTTTGCAGACATTATCAATTCAACAGGATGAGGGAAGAGCAGAGCTCAGAGCCTGTAAAACCTATGAACTGCTCAAGATTTCATCTGCAGAGATAGCAGGTATAATCTTTATTCTGCTGAAATAAACAACAAAATGCTTGGATGCCTCATAAAGTCAAGACTTCAGAGAAGCAGCAGCTTCCTGAATCTCAAAGTTCTGCCTTTCCTATAGAATTTATAAAGTCATAGTTCACAGGTGCTTCTTTTTTCCCCACAAAACAGTGATCTTCCATTGTCTGACTCTCCTACAGAACTTTGAGGAAAAAAGCAACCCACTGTTTACTCTAGGTAAACACAGAGACTTTCAAAACATTGGTTCCTGCCCTGTCCCACAACATATTGAGCTTTCAGCAAAACACAAGTCCAGGTCAAGAGTTTGACTGTCAGCTAAATTAAGTGTGAAGGATCTGCCATTAGTTCTGGACAGAGGGTTACTGTGTGTCACAGTGGTGTGACACTGTCTACTTTGTGCTTCTCAGAGGGTGCTGCAACTTTGCTTTCCACACAACACCCCAAGGGTTTGAATACAGCAAGCAGGGAACCAGATGGCTCCTAACTCTCTCCAACAGCTTTTCTCTCCTGTATTCTGTTTTCCTAGAGTTTAAGCTGTTATCAGGATGAAATTATTTCTTTCACGAGAAGAGATCACTACTTTTCCACTTAATTCACACACAAAAGATACTTTAATGACAAGATCTATCTCTCCCACTGAAATCTCTTCAGAGTCCTTACAAATTTCTGCTTCCTGAAAATGAGACCTGATAGCTCTAACATGTAAACCTGATCACCTAGGTGGGATATCTCACCACTTGACAACACAGATGTCAAAATGCAACCACTGAAGTGTGATCATGGGATGAACTTGGGCCTTCCCAGGGCAAGAAGAAACTGTTATCTGAGCAGTTATATCAAGATCAGCATCTTCATATCCTTCAGCAAAGCAGGGTGGCCCTCAAGGAGATGCTCCTCATACATTTGCTTTATCTTGTGCTTGTGACATTAAACTGTCTTGGGCAGACTCAGTGACTGCAGCTCCAGATGGACAGAGAAAGAGAAACACACACCACACATGATAGAAGAAAGGAACTACTAACTGCTACCTTCCCTGAAAATGCCCATTTCTGTGAAAAAGGAACTGCCATCTATGTTACTGAGAACTGGTGAAGTACTCAGACCTATATGCAATTATTTTCCTTGCAGGAAAGACAATGAACTGGCCAAGTGTATGATAAGATCTGGCACTCAGCCAGGAAGAGTTACAGGCTGTTGTTAATTATGGAGGTTCAACTCTTAAAGCCACATGACCTGGAAGAACAAACTTGTGCACGTACAGCTTTTACAGCCCCTGTTCTTCACTGTGAAATGCTCTTTTCAGAATTGAATAGCACAATTGAAAGCTCGTGATCAGACTCATTAGAATGAGAATTGCAGGTTGTGGAGTGGTTTTGGAAAACACGACTTGTTTTTAAGATGTATTTCAGGATTTCTTTATGACATTCCTTACAATAACTCAACCATTACAATGAAACCCCACACTTCTCACTGCTTGAGATGCTCATCTGCCTAGGCTTTCATCTTCTCCATTCTAGACAGCCTTATCACAGTTGAAATGAAAAAATTAAATAGAGTTTACCATCTACTTATTTGCATGCTCATACAGTTATGAGTAACAACTCTCAGCACCATCCCATCAATTTTTTGCTATCCAAATTGCAAAAGGGGTTCTTAAAAAGCACTCAGTACTGGGTTACACAGCCTTGGTAGTCCAGCATGAGCCATGCTATGAGCAAAGGAGGCAGATGCAGAGGGCTGGCAATTCCTACAGGGGCCTTTCACTGACCCCTGGCCCTCAGGGGTGCACATTAGGGGGAGGTGACAGTTTTTACATGAGTCAGACCTGATCACAGCTAAAAATGACTTCAACTTCAGCATTCATCAATGGCAGTAAGCAAATACTGAGTGCCTTTGAGAGCTCCCAACAAAAAATACAATTCCTAAAGCATACTGGTAGGAAATAGTGAAGAAAGGATTCCATACCTTAAATTCCTCCAAGATCTTGTAATTTTTCCCATGATATTCACAAAAGTTTTTTACTTCTTTGCATTCTGGACAGCATCCATTGTGTTCCACTTTTGTGCACTTTGGGTGGATTTTAGGGCATTCTGGTTGATCACAAACAGGTCCATCCTCAGTACAGACACAGGGACAGTTGGAATGTCCTGGGAAAAAACGTTCTCCCAGTTTGTACACAAAGCCACTGTCATCCACACAGCCCTTCCCCCGGTAGTCATCAAAGATCAGATTGTCATTACTGGAGGTCTGGTCCCCTTCATCAGCGGGGTAATCTTCATGATTGATGGCAGCTGGAGTGACCAAACCAGGGAGCACAAACAGAAGTATCCAGGCTTCATGGATGTGAAGAGCCATCCCCCTCCTCAGCTTCTCCATGGGACCTCAAAGCCAGATACAAACAGTTGCTTCCATAGGGAGACCAGTGTTGTGGTCTGAAAACAAACAGTTTCAAGTGAGAAAAAACTCAAAATTCAAGGAATACTGACTTATAAAAGTCATTGTTTCAACCAGTACCGAAGAATAGATCAAAGTTTTTAACTATCACTGTTTCATTTGAATTAAACCTCTTCCTAACTATTGGCAAAAAGAACAAAGCATGTGAAATACCTAAAATTAGACACACATGCCTGGAAGCATATGACCATAAAATATCTCTGAAGGAATGGTGGTTCACAGAATCATCTAATTTTTACCTTCCTCATTTTTGCGGTTGAGTTTTTGGATGCACCAGAAATTAAACCAGCTGCCTGAAATCTCATAGTGATGGGCAGCTCAAAGGGTTTTGAAGCCAAGTTTAAGAATGGTCTAAACCCCCTGTGGGGGCCACTGTCCCTTGGTGCTATGTATGGAGCACAGCCCACTTCATTAAACCGAGGTGGGAAACCTGAGCTGAAAAAGGAGTTAAACATAATCTGCTGTCAGATCTGTGTTTGAGCTGAAAGATGGTGCTGGGTTAAATTTGGGGTGCGAGAGGTGGAATAGTACAGAACCTTATTTACAGCATTTCTGAAGAGGGACTTCCTGGGCTACCAGCACAGCCCAGCCCGCAGCAGGTACGTTTAACCCTGCCAGAGGCAAGGATGCAATTCACCATCTCCGTTATTCAGCATTTCAGTGATTCCCAGCAAAAACCGCGGAGTGCAGGACGTTAAATGCCTGCATAATGCATGGAGCCGCTGAAACGTGTCGGCCTGATTAAGCTGGAGCCTTTCTAAAACTTCGGGAGCGACGCAGCACGGCCCGACCTGCGGTGAGCTGTGCTCAAGTGGTGGAGCGAGCACGGAGCCCGGCAGGGACAGGGGCTTTCAGCGACCCCCGGAGAAGGCTCCGTGCCGGTGCCTTGGGAACACTTCTGGCTGCCCACGGTGCCACATCACTGCCACCAACCTGCCCACGCACCAGCCTGCAGCCAGAGCAACCCTGGCAGCAAACTGGTTTCTAACCCCTCTTTAAAAAGCTGGGCAAAGTATTACAGGAAACTTTTAAATGAGATGAAATATCAGCATTACATGGACTGCAGAACTACGGAAGCAGATGCTGGCACAAACCAAAACAAGAAGGGCTGTTGGGGTGTGTGTGTCATCATCCCTTCTTTTCCTCCATTCCCAGAGCATGCACACACAGGCACACGGAGTCTACACAAACATGCATTAACCTACACACACGGGCAAACACGTACTCCCCCCACCCCTCGGGGTGACATTTTTATAGACTGGCTTTTTTGGTGGACTGCAGATGTTCGGCAATTAATTCTCCCTTAATTGAAGCAAAAAAGGAGCAGCAGGAGGAGAAAGCTTTAATCCCAGAGAAGCAGCTAAAGCATCCTGTTGACCAAGCAGTTTTTCCGAAGCCACAACAGAGGGAGACACCGGATATTACACAAGATTTATCAAATTCGAAAAGATATCTTCTTAATTAAAGTACTAGCTGTGTTTCCATCACAAGGACTATGCACCCTCTTGTTACTCCTATCAGCAGTATCTACTGTAACATGCTGCTTGGAAATCCAGCGATTCATGCAGATACGGCTGCTTTACATATCTACAGAGCAGAGCATCTCCCCACCTAACGCTACAGGTAGGTTGCAACACTGCAGATTTGTGGGCATTTAGGGGGAAAAAAAAAAAGAGCAGCAAACAGAGTCATTCATATCTGAGGAAATGTGAAACACTTGTGAGAATTTGTGGGAGTTTTATGAGGAAGCTCTCAAAACAAATGTGTGCATATACATATATGTATATAAAAGTTCTCCCCAGATATTTTGCTACAGCAGCTGAGATGTCCCACAGCAACTCACAGGCACTCGGCTCGATCCTGGAAATCACACAGACTGCAGACGTCTTGCACGGACACATTTCAACAAGTAAACAAATGCTGCTTGGCTGAGAATTAGTTTACAGCTTGAACTTTCTCATCATTTCTCATCCTGAGAGAGGCCAGGATCGTAGGTAAGTCTCTGAAACGTTTCCATCCGCCTTCCCTCACCCCAAGTAAATAATTCCACCTACCTGATCAGGATGGATGTGAAAGCTGAGAGGGGTCACAGGCCAACATGGACTGAAAGGTTAGAAACAGATTAGTGAAAGCAGTTCATCCTAATTACGTTTTCGGTGTTGACTCACGGACAATCCCTTTTCCTCCACCTCCCATCGCAAAACGGGAGCGCGGCAGCCCAGCAACCACAACATGAGAACTGAGCTTTAACCCGGCGCCGACGATTCAGAGGGAGCAGGATTCAGGCGGTCCGGAGGCTGCGATGTCGCGGAGAAACCCCGGTGCCAGCAGCAGAGTCATCGCGGCGAACTTGGGCTGCATCTCCTCAGGTCTCGGGGCGGGCGGGGGAGAGAAAACAACCCATCCCTGTCCCCTCCCTGTGCCCGGCGGATCTCCTGCGGCTCCAGCTTCGCCTCGGCGGGGGAAGGGGGGGAGCGATCGCGGGTTAGGCGGGAGGCAGGCGGGGGAGGGCGGGCGCAGGAGCCCCGCGCCCGGCGGGCGGGCGGCCCCCGCGCCCCTCCGGGGACTCCCCGGCCCGGACGCCGGCCATGCCCGCGCCGCGCAGCTCCGCGCTCCCTGCCTGCCCTTATTAGGATTAATTTTGCTTTTAGGAGGGTGGTGGTAAAAAAAAAAAAAAAAAGAAAAAGAAAAAAAAAGAAAAAAAAAAGAAGAAGAAGAGAGAAGAGCCGGGGGGGTAAAACCCAAAAAATAATGCAGGGGCGGGGCGCCTCCGCCCCGGCCGCTGCTCCGCCTGCCGCCGGCTGGGGCGACAGCTCTGCCCAGACCTGGCGGTCCCCCTCAGATCCACCGGCTCCCGTCAGATCCGCCAGCTGGAGCTCCTGTCAGCCCGGCTCCCCTCAGCCCGGTTCCCCTCAGATGCACCGGCTGGAGCTCCCCTCAGCCCGGTTCCCCTCAGATGCACCGGCTGGAGCTCCCCTCAGCCCGGTTCCCCTCAGAACCACCGGCTGGAGCTCCCCTCAGCCCGGCTGCCCTCGGATCCGCGGGTTGGGGGTTCTCTCAGCCCGGCTGCCCTCGGATCCGCGGGTTGGGGGTTCTCTCAGCCCCTCCGCTCTCTCCAGCTCCGGCTCAGCGCCGCTGCCCCGGCGGTGTCCGGGAAAACATCCCCCATGGCCGCATTGTGGAAACTTCGCCTCATCTTCCCACAGGCGGCTGCGCCGGGGAAGGGGCGCCCCGGCTCCTGTGGCTCGTGCTGCGCTACATTAAAAATCAATCTGCTTGCAATTCGGCTGCGCCGGCATTAGGCGTCATTGTAAAGCTGTTTCTCCAGAAACCACCAAAAGAGAGATTCTTGGCACTGGGGAAAACGCGGTGACAACAGGAAGAGGGAGAACTAGAGGGGTTTATTTGGATAAAGCGCTAAATAATGCTCCATTTGGGCGAACATTCCCCGAATAGCGCAAAGACGAGCTAGGAAGCTATAAGCGCGCAGTGCTGCTGTCAGACCGCTCTCGTGGAAGGCGATGTCACTGTGTGTCACTGTGTGTCACTGTGCCCAGCTCCAGAGGCAAACCCTGCCATCGGCACCCGCGGACAGCAGGGAATCCTGGCTGTGGAAGCGCACGCAGCGCACCTCGACCCCGGGGCCGCGCAGGATGGAGAGCTGGCCCACGGCCAGGGACAGCACCTTCACGGAGCCCTCGCTGCTGGCCAGAGCCACCAGGTCACCTGAAACACACGGCAAAGGCATCATCGAGGTTGGCAAAGGCTGCACAAGAGAGCGGCACAGGAAGTTTTGAGATGTTGGCTTTAAAGCGACTCACATGTATTTTTTCTGAGATAAATTAACAGAAAGTTTTCTGAGATAAATTAACAGAAAGTTGGACGGATCAATAACAATGAGATTGGATTTTGCAGCAATTAGGTCAGTCTGGAGACCTCATGTTCTCCTCACAAGGAGCCTGGCTACTTAGACAGAATGGCAGAATCTGCTGAGTTGGAAGGGACCCACACGGATCATGGAGTCCAACTCCTGGTCTTGCACAGGACACTGCAAGGGTCACACCATGTGCCCAAGAGCGTTGTCCAAACCTTTTTTGAACTCTGTCAGGTCTGGAGCTGTGACCATCCCTGGGGAGCCTGTGCCAGTGCCCCACCACCCTCTGGAGGAAGAACCTTTCCCTAATATCCAACTAAATCTCTCCTGATACAGCTGCAGGCCATTCCCTGAGGTCCTGTCACTGGTTCCCACAGAGCAGAGATCAGTGTCTGCCCCTCCTCTTCCCCTCACAAACCCTGGTGAGTCCCCCCTCAGTCTTCTCCAGCTGATCAGACCAAGTGCCCTCAGTCATTCCTCACACAGCTTCCCCTCAAGGCCCTTCACCATCTTTGCTGCCCTTTGAATGCTCTCTGATAGCTTAATAATTTTTTTTTGTTACAGTGATGAGAACTGCACACAATACTCAAGGTGGAGCAGACCAGAGCAGGACAATCACTTATATTTGAATACAGTTATTCAGGGACAGATTCTGAAACACAGACTGAGCACCAGAGGAGTAGATGCTCTCCTAATACCTGGAGGCATCAATATCAGACCATGCTTTTGACACTCCTTTTCTTGTACCACTCTTAAGACATGAGGATATGAGTTTTCAGCTGAATTTCCAGAAGGTCAGGCATCTAACTGTACTGAGTGCTTGCTCCTTTATATCCTTATGGAGAAAATGATGATTAAATCCTTAGTATAGAACAGGGTTTAACAGTAGAAAAAATAAAAGAAAACCTAAAAAAGGTTCTAAGGAGTTCTCAGTTTCCATGTGCTTTTTTGCAAATCAAATGGACTCAGTTTTGAACACTTTTAAGGAAGCAGAATGTGTTTATTATCTTCCTGCTTAAATAAAAGCAGAGGTAATAGCTGGTAAGTGATATGTTTGAAGTGCCTCTTATCCAGCCTCCAGATAAAGATTCTGCTTTAGAAATTAACTATAATAATAATGAGTTTCACGTACAAAAAAACCAAAAATCAATACATTCATTTCAAATCTGATGAGGCCCTAACAACAATGGGATCACTGTACTGTCAGTCATGATCTTGGTCAAACACTTTTTTCTATTTCGAGCGAGTTCAATACACCCTGCGAGTGATTACAGCCCTTCTTATGTATTGAGATTTTCTCTCGGAAAGCAAAGACATCACCAGCAGAAGAATAATTGAAATTGACATAGACCAAGTCCATCTGGCACCAAGGTCATAATTTTTGGGAAGATTATGAAAAACAGGAGATATTTTTCTATTTTTAGTAACTCAGGTTATTCACCAAATAGCCAATAGGAACATACTGTCCAACAGATGTGAGCATGGAGGAATTTATCCCAGTTTTAACACTTTAGGGCCCTGGGTGTGCCTATGTGATGTACAGTTTATGCAGGGAATATATTGTCCCTCTAAGTCATAACAATGATGCTGTCTGTTCTGCTCATGAAGATCTGATGGCTTCATTTCACCATTTATCAAAAGAAACACGTAGCCTCAAACAGCTTACAAATGCACTGAGAATATTTAGCCACAACTTATGCTTAGTGTGGTCATGGATATTTGTGCAAGAAGGAACTAGCAAGTAGAGCTAACCATGATAAATATGCCCTATTTGCAAACCTTTACAACTACCCAGCTTCTTCATCTAGAACAAAGCCTGACACAGCAAAGATCTGTAGGATGGATTAGAGTGTCCAAAGCAGCAGATGTGAATATTTATTATAAACTCTCCTCCAGCAAGTCTTTGCTGACAGAAGCATTGCATATGGATCGCACTTGCAGCGAGACTCTCCAGGCAATCGCTGGATGACTTCTCCAGGAGCCAAACAAATGCCATTTTGCCTGCAGCCCTGACACCACAACAGCTGGGCAGGGGGTTAATGTCACTTCCAGCTTCTCAAAACCACTAATGAACCCAGTTGTTACAGAGAGGGACAGGCAGGAGAAAAGATCTGGACAGCTGCAGTCCACTTCCAGAAAGCAAGGGCAGGACAGAGTGACAACTGAGACAAAGCTTCAGCTCATTCACTCCTTGGGTTGAGCAGGGCAGGGGCAGGCCCCAACCCTGCATTTTTCTGCATGCTTGGCTAGGTAAGCCACATGCCTGAAGCAAAACCATAGCACTCATCCTGTCAGTCCATGCTGCATTCTGACAGTCCTGGGAAAAGACAAAGCCAAGAGGAAAATAGAGAGGGTCAGTAAAAAGCAGCCAGCTCAGAGGTGCAGTAGTACCCTGCACTGCCTCCATCGCTGCCACTCACTGGGGGAAGGATGGAGCTGCACCTGGCAGCCCTGGTGAAGGATTATTCATTCCACAGGAGTTTCTCCCTGAGTTAGGAGGTGTTACTATCACTGACCATGACACAGCCACCTCCTGGCTCAGCAGCAGCAGGATGCACAGGCAGATGCATGTGAGGGGAAATGCACAAAATGACAACATCTCATTTCCCTCACCCTTTATGTCAACACTGATCTACAGGCTCATAACAATTTGCTCATTATAATGTAAATTTACTCCCTCCTTCCTTCCGAAAGGAGATGTTTCATTTTGGGAAGAGGGAACAAATTGTGTTTTATTGCTCTTTCAAAATTTTTTCCAATTAGGAAAGCAAACAAAAACTACTACATAATTGTGATGCAAAGCTGTATTTTAATGAAGGATACTTACTTGTCACTAACAAAGGCACTTTGATATAACACTGGAGGAAGATGAAAGCCTGAAGAGAGGTAGTTCTTCATACCTTTGACCCAACTGTCAGGTGGGGCTGGTCTGTGCAAACTCACTGAACTAAGCAGTTAGGCTGATTTGCATTGAAATGAATAGATTCTGCTTAGAAGATGCAAAATCTCCAAGACTCTGACCTCCAAATCTCACAGCCTCTAGATCTCCAGCTCACAAGGCTTC
This sequence comes from Agelaius tricolor, assembly GCF_023055355.1. Taxonomy (NCBI): domain Eukaryota; kingdom Metazoa; phylum Chordata; class Aves; order Passeriformes; family Icteridae; genus Agelaius; species Agelaius tricolor. The sequence goes on from NW_027269270.1 coordinate 940,896, forward strand.
CAGAACCTGCTCTGGATCTGTTGATGCACTTGGCAACATGGGGAGATAAAAGTGAAGCTTTGCTCTGGCTGGCCCCACGCCAATCCTGAGCTCACCTTCTTCCTCAACCTGGCACACAAGGAGTGATGACAAAGCACATTGCCACCACAAAGAGACCCTACAGCAGCAGCCTTTGTGCCAGTCACAGCTGATTTGCTGTTGCCCATTGCTAAATACAAGTTCTAATTTTTCTGATGTACCCCTATTATGTTCTTAGAATAACATAAGCTCTGACCATCTGGACACTTGCTTCAAGAGGGATGCAGTGAGTTGGAAAAGGTAAAGAAAGGTAGCAAAGCCAATTAAAGGTACAAATAACTTCTGTGCAAGAGATCCTTGAGGGGATGACAGCTTAGCCAAGAAAATGGCTAAGCTGTGCATTAAAATGTACTTGGCTGATGGTGCTTACTCCACGTGTAAACCTCAGGCTTCAGGCCTTTCTTGGGGATCCACAGAGAAATGTGGAGCCAAGCCAGACCCAGATCACCCCCAGGGATGGTGAAACACAGGATTCCCATGAAAAATGTCTGTATCCCTCCTCACCTGGGAGCTGCAGGGCAGCCAGGATCTGGAATCTCTGGACAGTCACCTTTCTGCTTGGACCAGATTGAGTTTTCTCTGGGGAATCAAGGCAATTTCAGCTCTCATTTTCCCCCCAGCACTGGAGTTAAGTACTGCTGTAGGTTTCCAGTCCCAGTGTCCTACAGAGAAAAGCTCTGTTCTTGTCTCTGGACTGGCAATGCTCTTTGTTTTAGGCATTGATTAATTACAATGCAGTGCTGTTGTTTGGGCTGGAAATACATTTGTACTTAAAACAATAAAAATCATCCATGCCCTTCTAGAAGAACTATTCCTGCTACTAAAACTGTATATCTACATTGTTTTGAAACAAGAGCTGAACCCTAAAATTATTTAGTACCTCAGAGACAGTAATATTTTAGTAATTTTTTTTTTTTTTTTTTTACTTTTAGGATCATACCCCACTCTGGAAAAGGGGGTAGTTAAGATTAATTCTGTTGTATGCAAATCTGTTCTTGTACATTTTCCAAATGTACATAAAGTTATGGGTTTGATAAAGACCTTAGCCATAAAGTGCCAAAAGCAGGAATCTGGCAAAAATCCCACCAAATTTACTGGAGTGTCCATACTGACCTAAACATATGAACTTAAAAGCAAAGTTACTGCATTCAGTGAGGCTCAGTTGTGTTAGATAAAAGTAGGCAACCTGCTTTTTCTCATCTGCAAGGAACTTTGCATACCTAAGGAACTAAAGCCCCTCCTGAGAAATCAGTATGAAATCCATCTCCTAATTTGAACTGGTGGATAAATTTAAAATAGGGCAGGCGTGTTGAAGCAATCTAATTTGTTACTGCATTTCTTCAGAAGACAGAACTAGACAAGATTAATTTGCTGGGTTGATGGTTCCAAATTACTTGGGGTAAAAGGAACAAAACCTGTACTTGTCAAAAGATAGTTTGACAATTTATATTTCATAAGAGCCTGACAGAAATCACAGCCATGATTACTGTCTTCCTTGTACAATGATTTTGAGTGAAACCTTGCCAGGACCACACTACATACTGCTTTACATGTCCAAAAAGCTGCAAACTGGGACAGGTTTGGAGCAAACCATCACCACTGCTCACTGGTGAGCCTTTTTATATGCCCATTAAACATTGAACTTTTCTTTGGGCAAATTCATTTACTAATTCTGTAACATCCCATTATCAAAAACTCTGAAAAGTTCTGTTTTAGCCCACCAGTACTTCATGTTTCTGGAGCAGCCTAGCAGCTTCAATGCTAATAAAACAGTGTTGTAACAAAAGTCACAAACTCCACAGCTCCCAGGCACATCAGGCTGCGACATTCCTCGTGATGACTGGCACTGTTTGCTCACTCCCAGTAATATTTTCCATAGATCAGCAGCTCAGGTGAAGTCTTCTGCTCAAAAATGGGGCAGAACAAGGACAGTGACAGATCCAACCCTCTCCTCTCTGCTCCAGCAGAACCTCTCCTCTTCTCAGAGACAACAGGGCAGTCGAGAGCAGGATTTGGGCAGTTGTTTCTAGTCAAGGTACAGCAGTTACTTTAGACTGCCTTGCAAATAATTCTGATGTGATAACTTCCCCAATTTAAAAATTACTTGCACTGCCTAACTATAAGCAAAATAGTTTTTTTTTTTCATCCACCTTCAAAGACAAACCCAGCTATTTCTGGGTTTAAATTAAAAATAAAAAATCTTGCATGGATTGAAGAAATTCTGTTTATCATAACTGCATACAGAAGCCTGAGACCATTCCTGATGGCACAGATGAAATAACATATCAAAGAAAGAAAGCAAGAAAAGCTTTGATCAATAGGGAAATGGTTTTTATACACATCAGAACCAATTTAAAGAATTCTCTAGGATCAATTTAGATAGACAGAAATGCTTCTCAGCATTTATTACCTGTGGAGGGAATATTGATCCCATCCATTGATTTCTCCTGTGCATGTAGAGCAGCATCTGGTTTTGTTGTGTGGGTTTTTTCCCAAAGAAAGATGACCCAAAGTGGAAGGTATCAAGAAACTACTTATATTTTAAGGATTTACATTAATGGTTCAACCAATGTCATTAATCAGAACTTTTAAACTCTGTTCAAGAATAGTCAGAATGGAATTTTGCTTAATTTTGGCTCATGATTGTTAGTCAATGGAATATATTTTAAGATAAGTGGGGTTTTTTGAACCTTACTTACCAAAGGCTACCACTTCTTACAGTACACATTGCATCAAACATATTTTCTTTCCTGTTCCCTTTTTAAAAGTAATGTCTCTTCATGATAATGTTACAAATTGCACAGCCCTAATGGATTATATTCCCTCTGAATTCAGGTATTTTGTCATTATTGGAGCTGCAACCATTTGCATCTTCATCAGGATCCCTCAGCCTGGAGTCTCCTAGGAATTGGGCACCTCTCAAGTGAGGTGTGAAAGGTAGAAATACCCAGCCCCTCCCTTTAGTCATCTGGCTAACAGTTAATGTGCCTGCCTACATAAAAGTAAATGGAATATTTACAAGGGCTGCAAACTATGATTGCAGTGGCTGTAGATAAAATTCTTCATTACTGTCACACTAAGCAGAATGTTATTTACCAGGCAGCTGATTTCAACATATGATAGATGGTGGACAATTTTTTTTGTTCTATAAACAGCTTTCAACAAATTCAACAACTATTTCTTGTACGCTATGTTTTGCTTAGGAATGCACTTTTTAGACATTATTATAAAGTCCTCCTTCTCAAATGTGAGTAAAACCTCATAAATATTCTTGTGGAAATAATCATGACTTCCTTCCTCCCTTTGTATTCACACTCTGTTTAGATCTTTCAAGGGTCAGAGCATAGAAGAATAATCTTGAGCAGTTTGTAATTCACTTGCAGAAATTCAACATTCTCAGTAATGAAGACCAAAAGGAAAACTGGGAAAGAGAGAAGACATCCAAGAATCTGCTGATACAGGTGTTTAATACACTGGTACCAAAATAAAATCCTTTTGTCATTCTCTCCAGAAACATTTTTCTCCCCCTTTCTCAGAAGTATTTAAATAGACATAGATTTGGCAAAGCATATTAGGGAAAATCAGCTCATCTCAGAGTGCGCTTAAGCTCGTGACTCACCGTGTGCATGTGAAGTCACTCAAGTCAGTGCAATCACGTTCCCAAATGAGGCAGGATCAGGACACCACAAACAGAGCCAGCACTGCAACAAGGATTAACAGCACTCTAAGGCCTTAGAGTGACCAAACTCACTCCTTGTCTGGCTTTCAGCAGGACAGCAACAGTCAGGCCTCCTAAACAGAAACTCAGAACTCAGTTTTTTATGCTGAGTAGGGTCATATGGTGCAGGTGTCCTAGACCCAAGGATCATATAAAGGTAATAACAGGGAAGTCAGCACAGAGGAGTTTCTCAGACAAATTATTCAGTAGAAATTTACAAAGGTGGAAAGGGATTCCCCTGGAACACAGAAAGACCTCAAATTACCCAAGCAGCGTGTTAGCAGAAATTCAATTCACATCTTTAAAAATCTGCATGTGAAGATTGGCTGATAAATGAGTGTGGAGTGGGATGATGTGGCCTGATCCATTTTCCTCCAAAGAGTAAAGGCATGGAGTGATGTTTGGCTGGTGGAAAAAGGGGACTTCTCTTAACTTCTTACTCTGTGGAACTGTGACCTAGATGAAGGAGCATTATTTCTGGAGCTTAAACAGATCTCAGAACTTGACAAATCTTTTTCAAGCAAGAAATCACCAGAAAGTTACTCAGAGCAAAGAAAGCATTTATCTGATAGAAGAAAATCCTTTATATAAAAGAACTTAAAGCCTTTTTATAAGGATTTCTAGACCCAGACCATTACTGTAAAGCTCCCTTTCAGCTGGACTTGAGCTTGTTTATATTACATTTTAGTTGGCCTTTTTGGTAGCAGTTTGGATTTTTAAAGTAGCTTCAAAACTAAGCAAAAAGTATTAAAGCAGAAACTTTGAAGCAGAGTCTTCAAGATGTCAAAACCTTTCTGGATGTGTTAATGAGGCATGTTGAATATATTAAAAAATAATATCTTGGGAATAAAAGGAAAATACCTTCTTGTCTAGGACTGGGTTTTTTAAATGAAAATCCCTGTCAGAGCAGAATATTTTTATGCATATAATAGAAAGGCACTTGTCTAGCTTTCAGTTACCTAGAATATCTGTATGTGGGCACATGTGTAGGTCTGTGTTTCCAGGGGAATCTACCTTGAGGGAAAAAAACCAATGAGGAAGGACCAAGCTATCCTGGCAAAAATCCTTGGATCACTACCAAGTGCAGGACCTCAGGCTCACCAAGCTGCTGTGAAATCAAAAATTCCAAAAGGCAGCATCTGGTTTTTTAGTCACCACTAAAGGGGAGGTGTTGAGTGACACTGCATCCACAGGGAGCTGCAGTAACAGGTTGGCTGAGAAACTCCTGAGAAGGTGACATCAGTCCTGGTGCCGCTGCAGTTGTGCTTGTGCTGCTCAGGGCAACAACATGACAAAAATGTCACATTTTAAGAGAGCAACAGAGGAAAAGAGGAAAGATCAGTATCATTTGATGCTCTTCAAAAAGGAATAAATCACCATAAAATTATCTGCAGGAGTTGCCAAGCTGAACCTCTGCTTGCAAAGAAACTTTTTATGTGATAGCAAATGCTGCAGAGCATGGTTACAGTTCACATTCTGATCTTGTTCTGAAGAACAAGCTTTTCTCTTCTGTTAAACTTATGTATTGGAAGCAGCATGCCAAGTTCTGTACTGCAAGTAACACTATCTCCAGAACACATTAGCTGCTTTCTTGGTGTTTCAAGAGTTGCACTTATATTAACTAAAAACTTTCATTAAGAAAAATAATACTTACTGATGAGCTAACTGAGAAAAATTAGGTCACAGCAAAATTTCTGTTACCACAAACTGAAAATTATTCTAGTTTCTGCTACAAGTGAGGTCCCTGAATACAGATTTGGATGCACAAAACCAAACTTCTTACTTGGCTGCAGCTGTATGTGTTTTAGGCACTGGTATGTCTCACTTTTAAGAATTCAGTGAAGTTGAGTGGTGTATAAAGAGATAAAAAATTCCAGGTGTGTAGGAACATAGCTCTGCCTAATGGAAACACTGCTTTAAAAGCATTCAGAGAATGGAAGATAACCTTTGTATTAATCCTCTGCTCCTTCTCCTTCCCCTACTTTGAGATGCTTGCAGTCATTCAGGTAAAGCCTCCCTGATCCTCCTTCCCTTCTCAAGTGATAAGATGGATATGCTTGTGTTACAGAAAATGAGACTGGTATATGAACACTGATTTATTATTCCCTTGGACAGCATATGCATCATCCTTTCCATTAACTCCAAGGGAATGACCAGATGTGTAATCTCTTCCTGGATTCATCTCATCTGACCTTGCCATCCCACAGTGAGTTCAGTTCATCCAGGCTCCCTCTGCAGCTGCCAGGGAGGAAAACTCCCTTTTCCCAGGAGCTCCCTGCCTCTCTGGGACAGCAGATGGCTGCCTCTGTGTGCTGACTACAGAAGGACCTCCACAGCTCCTCCTCAGACAGCTCAGGCAGGGTGACACTAAATCCCATGCAGGAGTTCCAAACAGGCACCTCAAAGGCATTTTAAAAGAGAATTCCCTAACTTGCACTGCTGGCAGATGTGTAAACCAGAGCATCTGCAAATGTACCTAGGCACCTGCATCCATCCAGGGGTTTAAATACCATTGAAAGCCAGACTTCCAGAGGCAATGACCTCAATTAAACACAAGTCTTAATCATTTGGTGCAACTCCCATGCTGTGGCAACAATCCATAATTTCAGTAGCATTTGATAGCAAAGCAGATCATGTGCATTGTCAACATTTTGTAACCCTATTAACTCTGAGACAATGGACTTGTCTCTGCTATATTTCTAAGCTTATTGGACTGGACTGTAATTAGCATTTCCTTTTTTTTACACAAATCTCTTGACCCCCAGAGCCAGTTCTTACACCACAGCTAATAACCACTGCAGGTGATCAAAGCCTGAGGTGGAGGTGGGACACAGACCTAGAAGCCAAACTTCAGTTTACTTCCAGAGTTTAGGCAAGAGTCATGAAAACTACTGCTTCAGAGACAAAGCACTTTTAAGGGATGGTAATATTTATTTTGCTTTGCCTCAAAATTTTCTGCTTAAATGTTTTACCTCTGAATATGCTCCTTAAAGAGAGGTTCAGTGTCCTTAGGAGCCCAGACCAGAGCAGCTCTGGATAAACACTGTGGATTCCTAATGCTTTTTGCACTTATCCGTCTTTCCTAGCAAATAAACAGGAAACACTTCTGTTTTGTCCTTAGAGCTACTTGTTATCATTATTATTTCAAGCTTAGAGGATGATCTAATGTATGTGGATTCTGGTTTCTGTCAAGCCAAGTCCTTTGTTACACGATGCTCCTGGGACATGGAGGCTCATGTGGGGAAGGTTAAAGCCCTGCTGAGGTGGCTGGGAAAGCCAGGCTTGGCTTCTGCCTCCAGCTCAGCCTGAGGTTCCCCTCCTAACTGTTCAGTGTCCCATCTGTAGCAGCTGTCTGGGCACCTTCTCTGGTGACTGGAGAGAGATGAGTGGCATAAAATGTGCTCTGCACATCCACACTCTCCATTCACCCCATGGCTAGGTTGAGCAAATGATCTCATTTTTAGGTGGTCAGATAGATGGGGCTCAATGCCACCCTTCATCTCAAACTTCAGCTCTCCCAAATCAAGTTGGGGGTTTTTTTTGTCTGTTTGTAAAACTTGCAGAAGAAAAAAAATTGGAGATTTTAAATCTTAATTAGTGCAGCCTTCAGATGTTGCCTACACTATGACAATGACACAGGTGAAGCAGCATTGCAGAGTGGCTTTTATCTTTCTTCCACATTACAACTAAATAGTATTTCACCATGGTAGTAAAACCAGACAGAAAAACACACAGGAAGACTCTGAAAACAAAACAAAAACACCAAAGTAGAAAACTGGGCTTAATAATATCCTCTCCAAGTACAAGCTCCAAGAGTCTCCCTTTAACTTAAGCATGTTATTGTCAACAGTGGCATCTTTGTTCAGCTGTTCCCTTAAAAACATTCCTATTACTGTCATTCCTCAGGTTGTCACATTCACTGCCTTGACAGCACAAACACTGTGCTGTAAAATCTGTCAGAGAGGCCACTTGATTTCCTACATCTTCTGACACTTGCAGGTCTTTAATATCAGGCTGTCAGAACACCTGAGAGAAAGGCGGCTGCTCCCCTGTTCAGGCTGTTCCTGTGACTACCATCACACACACTTTAATCATTAGTCTCACACTTCTGGGAGATCCTGACTTTTATGCCCTCAGAGTCCCATGCCAGAAAATGCTGCTGGCATAAATCTATTGCAGAGGTTAGCTGGCTCACTAACCCATGGAGTTCTACACCAAGTAAAATGAAGCCTTTATGTCTTTATGTTTTACACAGCTTATACAGTGTTTTCTTAAACTTTCTTCTGTGACTTTTTTTTTTTTTTCCCCAGAGGGGAGCTGTAGTAGGTGTGACAATTACTCAGTGACAGGCGTAGGTGAAAGTCATCTGCTTAAAATAAACCCCTCTGTGCCAGGACCCTTTTGTCTTTGGGTGTACTCATGGAGCAGATGAGCTTGGTGGGCAGTGAGTTTTCTGTAATGCAAAACTCCTTTAATTCAATATTAAAATGAAACTGAGAGAAGCAGAACAAGAGTAAATCAGACCAGAACAGTCCCTGGTCTTAAACTGTTATGGCACTCCCTTTACAGAGATGAGAGCACCTGTAATCCTGCTCCTGCTCAGCTGTCGTCCCCCAAGTGACAGTGAACTAAGTGTTCCTGGGCAAATAATTGTCCTGGGATACTTGGATACAGAGAAAAAGAAATGAAGAGCTGTTAAAAAAGATTTTATAGTCCCCAGATCTGGGTGCTGCTGTTACCAACAGCCCAGTTGATCTCACGGTGTGACACAGTGCCACATGGGCCACGGATTTAGGAAATCCCATTCCAAGAACAAAGAGTTTGATAAACAAAGCATGTACTTCCAGGTGGTATGAGTCAGATAAGCCACCAGGAACGATGGATGAATGTTGTGTAGCTTTAAGTGACTGTATTGATGCTCCAAGAGTTTCTGCTCACAGAGAGGAGAGCAAAAATTTAGATCTTTAGTACTTTAATTGCTAAAGAACATGTGATGCAGAACCTAATAACTTTTTTTTGTGTGAATCCACGAACACCCCACAAGAGCATTACTGGAGAATCAACAGAGCTGTGGCTGAGGCAGAGGTAGAACAAGTTTGGAGATCAGTTCCAATAAATGCCTTGCTGCCCAACAGCACAGTTCATTTAATTTCCCTGGGCCTCAGCTCTCCATCTGCATCAGAAACCTGAATCACCACTTTGTTCAGCTCATCTCTTTAGGCTGACTGGGGTGGGAACTCCTACAGCTTGTCCAGTGGAACCTCTGGGAATTCTTGAAAAACATCATAAATAATCACAGAATGGGTTGGAAGGGACTTTAGAAGTGGTGTAGCAGATCCCCTGGCTGTGTGAACACAAGGCATTGAGTGAACCTTGGGGGATAACACACAGTATCACCCCTTGGGCTGCCAAATGCCCCTGACCTGTCCTCAGGACATGGCCAAGGCTGGGCAGGGAGTGTGGGCTGGCTGCTCCTGCCTGGAATGATGTTGCTGTGGGGGTAACAAACACTGTCTGTCACCACAGCATTCATGACACTAATGCTGAACTGCTGGACAGCATCCAACAGAAACCTGTGGTGAGGTAATGGGACACAGCTAGAGAGTGCTGAAAAGGAATCCCCAGCTAACATAGCTCTGATGGTTTTGAGTGTACACAGAATATCTTGTAATACTACAGCTAAGTGATAGTTAAATAAACAACAAAGGTACTTGTAGGGTACTTCAGTCCCTTTGCAGATTTATGGTGCTCTGAAGGCAGCTCCCTGCCAAGGTTTTCAGCAGGGTTAACGCTTTTGACTCCTATGCTTTAAGTGCCTGAAAGATATGAATTGTGTTTCACTCACTGGCCTGGACTGACTGGGACATAGCTACTTCTATTCACAGCGAAAAAATATTTTTAATTCTTTATGGATTATTCATCCCTTGACTGAGAAGGCAGCATAGGTCAAGTCTGAATGAGTTTGTCTCAGACCCTGCAGACCAGCTGCTCTTTCAAGCCTAAGTCCATGATGTGCAATGGCTTCCAAAATTCAAATGTCCTGCTAGACCCAAGTAGTTTCTGATATATTCACTTAAGCTATAAAATCTAACTGTGAACCCCTTCAACTGTGTTCCTTTTCCTTGAACTTGCCATTTGCAATCCTACTGATTGCTTAGAGATGTTAGTTGCTCTTTCCTGTGCTCACAGAGCCAGTTACACACAAAAATTGTGGTGGTAGGGGTTTGTAAGTCCAATCCATCCCCTTCCTAGGACTGCATAAGCATGAGTAGTTTAAATTATTTTCATTGAAATCCAGGTTACCAAAGCAACCCTGTCAGATAGAGGCATTCACCTTTCTCATATGCTGGATGACTCTGGCTAATACTTAGGCTGTCATGGTCTCCAAAAGAAGGAAGACTGCAATTCTGCTCCACCACCATATTATCTTTTCTCATTGCTTTTATATTTTGGCAAACCTGCAGTGATAGGAGGTAATTCTAGCTTGTAAGATCTGAGGAGAATTGAATGCAAATCCCAATGCATAGCTTTCATATCTAAATATGCAATCTTCTGCAACCTCCCTGTCTCCTCCTGATTTACCCAAAAAGCTGGTGAATACTTTGCTATTTTCCCTTTCTTTTGAAACACAGGCTTTGCTCTAATAGCTCTTTTCCTTTTCCAGCAATAATTTTCCTTCCTCTTGTACTGAAGCTCAGCACCTACCTGCAGATGTTGTTCTCAGTCTAGCCTGGTTCTTCTATATTCTCTTCTACACCTGTCCATTCTTTACTTCACACTCCTTATTCTTTCACACTTGTGCCTCAGGTGGTTCCATGGCCATCCATCCATCCATCCATCCATCCATCCATCCATCCATCCATCCATCCATCCATCCATCCATCCCCCACTTCCAACTCTGCACTAAATCTGCTCTTCTCCTGACACATTTCCAACTTGAAGCACTGGTTTGAACTTTGTTTTGGCGACTTACATCTTCTTTTGATGATTTCCAAATAAAATCTTTGTAATTTAGCTTTCTAGCCAGCATATCAACACAGCCAGGCTCCTGGAACTCCTGGATTACTAAATCATGTACGTGACTATCCTGATGAGTCAAAAAAGGATGGTATGGAAAATCACTTAGAAATTCCATCCTCCACAAAATTTTAAATACCTTCTGAATTATTCTTAATTAGTAAGTTGCTTAATAATACTGTCCTGACACAGTCCTGTGAGGAATTATAGGAATTAACCTGAGCTGTTACTAGGCACAATTTTCCTTGTCAGACCATGAGTCTTACTCTCACAGTGCCACGTGTTTTGGGCCAGCAGGGACCCAGGCCCTGGCCAAGAAAAGCTTTTGCCCAGTGGAGGGACAGAATTATCAGCCACGTCTCACCAAAACAGCTTTGTCTTTCTTCTTCATTTATACACAAAGAATTCAAACAATGATGTTAGGGCAGAATCCCAGATCTTATTTTGTGTACAGGGAAAGCTGGGGTTATGTTGTGTTCCTCCACACTGGGAGAGTTTTTGCTTTAAGTATGACCTTGTCCTCCTGTGATTCTATCCCCATGGATACAGATCTCTTTCATCTGTACACTCAGGTGAATGGATGATTCCCTAATATTGTTAATGTTATTAACTTTTAATAACCTCCATGATTCAATTAATTTGAAATTTCCATTAGACAATTGTGTCTGTTCTTTCTTTCCACTCTGAGTCCAGATTTTTGAGTTAAAGCTGCAAATAGATGCGGCTTCAATAAATGACATTTGTTTTAAAATGGGGCTCCCGTCTGGTCCTAGAGTTTCTCAAAGCTGGAAATGCTCAACTGAATTTCCAATTGCAGGAGCTACTGAAGGGAAAAGCCAGGCTCCAGTTTCATATCCAGCCTCTCTCTGAGTCTCATTATCCATCTATCTGTCTGTCTGTCCATGTATATGTATCTCCACAGGTTTGATTCAGACTCAGTCCCTGATTTCTTTATGTAATACTTTTGCCAGGGAGTTAGTCTGGTTTCACAAGAGCTTTAGCCACAAAACCAAAACAACCATGCCAGGCTGCATAAATGGAATTTCAGCAAGTACTTCTGAACAGAACCTCTTCACCAAATTGTTTTTCTGTAATTGAAAAATGTCTTTCAAATGGAACCACTTAGCATAGCTCCGAACTCCATCCAGAATGGTCATAAACTGCTGCTCACTGGCTAAGGCCCAAGATTTTAACATCAGATACAAATGCAGTAGCAGATGCCCATACTGCCAACACCAAAAGCTGGCCTGATGAGCTCCATTTAAAGGGTTTGTTTCTTTGTTCTCATTTCTGCTTGTAAAATCAAGTAATGCATGAAAGCAGAGCTCAAATGAAATATTCTTTGGGAAAACCCAGCATGAAAACTCGCTCCAAGCCAGGCTTCTGGTCTGCCTCAGTCTTATTCCAAATAACCCAAATAGCTTGTGATGGAGCCTTCTCCATCACAATTCCATACTCTTTATGAGCAATAAAAGAAATATATACTGAGGTCAAAATACTGAGGTGAAGAACCGTACCAGCTTCAATTATTTTCACCAAAGCATCCCAGATAAACAAAATTTCAGCACTTCTTCCCTGATGTCTGTAGTGAATCACCTTTAGCTTCTCACTGCACCCCTTTCAATGGTTTCCATTTCCCAGTTACACCAATTCAAACTTCTTTCTCTCAAGACATCTTACTCTTTCAGGTATTTCATCCTCTCTACTCTACCTGTTTAGCTTTCAATGTCTCATTTCCTGATTCACCCAGCAGTTTTTGCACCCAAAAGCTCTACAACCCAAATATTGATGCTTTCTGCAAAACACAGAAGACTCGAATGAGATCAATTGAAACCACTGATGTCAAATATAATGTTCAATGTTCTTCATGCTCTTGGTAACGGCTGTTGAGAGAACAGCCTTTCATGGGACTTGCTGCAAATTCAGACCTTTGAACAGCACAGACACTGCAGTGCATTCACAGATAGAGATGTGTCAGCAATGAATTAAGAAGGCAAGAGAGAGGGGAAAAATTCCTCTTGTATCAAACTGATTCTTCTTGGTTTAGCCCAACACCTCTGTAGGCAGCTGCTGTGCCACCACCTTTACCTTCACTCCATGCTCATTCCTGGAGTACAACTCAGGCTTTCAGAATTACTTGGGGCACCCAAGTCTGAGCTTCTGCTGAAAGCTCTTTCCATTTGGCATCCAACCCTCAATTATATTTCTAGTTAATACCCCTGGGGCACTAAGAACTGCCCCAGTCCCATTCCATGAGCAATGCTGCCTTGGAAAGATGAACCACTGGCCTGTCCTAGACAACAAACAATCAAACAAAGGACTTTGATGCCTTGAAGCTGGTAACCAAGTAGGAAAGAAATTGAAGTTCCAAAAAGGGATCCAGCCTAAGGAAAGTCCTAGTTCCTGTATTTACTGCAGCTGTTCCTGAGCTAATATGTCTGGGATAACAAGGATGAGAATTCCAACAGACAGATGATAATGACTAGAAATAATTTGATATTATCTGTTTCTCTGTCCCTACTGTTGGAGTAGTCTGTTTCTTACAATTTTGATTTTTCACCACAATAGATCACTGGAAAATTACTGATTAAATCTGAGGTCTTGCAGACATGAAGTATTTGTAATATCTAGTATGAGAAAATAATTTAACTCTTAGAATCTACTGATTAACATATAATTTATGTGATTCCTTTTATTGTTAGAAATACAGTTTAATTTAAAGATAATCTTCTAATCCACTGTATTAAAAAGCAATTATGGCAAGAGTGCATTAACTAAGAATCAGTTGCCAGAGACAAAACAGCTCCAGGACTTTATTAAAACACACTCATGTGGAGGTGACTCAACAACTGGGGAGGGCATCACTTAATCCGCTTAATTATTTAATGCAATAGGATTTAATTTGCTAATGAAATTAATGAAATTGTTGGATACTGAAAACAGGCTGGTTTATGCACACCCACTATGGCATCACAGATACTCCTCCCTCTGTTTGCAGGCACTGGGGGTGAGGGGGTTGTGAGCAGCATCAACACTGGGAAAGGCTTCCCAGAAACCTTTGAATGGAATTTAGAAACTGAGATGCAGGAGAAAGAAGCATTTGTAATCAACCATCCTGTGCACAACACCACAGAGCTTCTGCACACGCCTCTGGCCTGTATGGGATGCATTGATACATTTAAGGAAAGGTGGAATCCTTAAGTGTAAAGTTTTAGACAGAAGGGTAGAATCTCTTCTCAATTAAGGAAACCAGGGGAAAAAAACAAGAGAAGCCCACACAGACTGAACTCCATTGTTTTGGATGCTAAAGAGAGATTCTACTTAAAAATTAAAATCACATTTTCCCTTAGTACCAAATATCAATAATTCAAATACTTAAGTCAGCAAAAATGGTAGAGTATTGGATCTGCATGAACAGAAGAAGTCAATGGCACATTCAGGATTAGAACTTGAATCTGTTTCTCAGAACATCTCCTTTTGAAATTCTCTTTGTGCTACATGGATCAGTTCCCATCACTCCAGCTGCCTCAATAGGATGTGTAGAGTAAGACTTCAATTCCCCTGAAAGACCCAGGCATATTACAAATTATTAGCATCCTCCACTGCCTGTATATGAAATTCATATACCTATTTGTCTTCTGCACAATTGGATTTCCATCTTGATTTCATTGGAAACTTGTTCTGTATTTGGATTAATTATTTAGTGAAAATGAACATCACTATTTGTGGCAAAGATGAAAAGCTTACCAATGGAGAAATAGAATTCCCTTTTAGAGGGAGTTGTACTCACTGCCTTTCTGAGTGTATTATGAATGCACACATGACTAACTGAAGTGCCTGACCACTATCTGAAGGAAACCAATGTCCCCTTTTTGCTGTCCTCAAGTTGCAAGCTTTAGGTGCTCTGAAAACAGACTGCAGCTTTATATTATTTATTGATATTACCTGCATCTTGCTAATCTGCCCCACACAAAGAGAGAAGCTTCCTTGTTTTAAAGTCACATTTATCTGGAGAACTGATTCCATATTGTTTAAAAGTCTTGCTAAGTTTGAAATTTGATTATTTCTATAATTAACAGAAATGCAGCCTGAGTAGAGATTTGTTCATCTACAGCAATGATTGTTTCTTAAACTTCAGCTCACTGAGGTTTTATAGCAAAGGCAAGCACAGAAACCTGAAACCATCTCATATGAACCTGGTTTTAATTGGGCTTGCTCTTTCACTAGTGAAAAAAAATGCAGGCAATATTAAAAAAATAAACCATGATTAAGTGAGTTGAGGCTGCATGGGGGCTGAGCAGGACACAGCAAGAAGAGAGGCAGGACTGCAATAGGAAAAATCCCTTACTGGATGAAACCAGCTATATTTTTTTCTTGGTGGATGCCCCACAACATTGTGGCTGTGAACACCTAACACCTAGGGATGTCAAAAAAATTTAAGCAATTAAACAAGTAAAAAGAGAAAGAGTAGTTGATGATAAGTGTTTGTAGGAGGAGGAACTGATTGGTTCAAAATAACCAGGTGGGAAGTGGAGGGGGAACAGGACAAGCTCTGTGTAGGTGGACCCAAAATGGACCCCAAATTCTTGGTACAGTCTCTTTTGCTGCCTCTGGGACTCACTGGGCAGGGAGCACAGTCAGTGAAAATAGGAATGTCATTGCTCACTGGTTTTGTATTTTTTATGGTGTAGCTGCTGTCCATGGTGTGATCACCTATCCCATCTCTTCCCTCCTTTCTCCCTCTGTCTGCTGCATGAAAATCACCAGCGTGGAAGAAGATTTGGAGTGAGCAGCAGCAGCAGAGGAATTATGGAATGTCTGAGCTATTGGGGTGGTGTCAGACTGAAATGTTACAGGTTCAGGGCTCACACAATCAGCCACTTGCAGAAGCAGAGAGTGCTCTGCTGACCATGTGCCTGGGAACAGCCCAAGGAATGTGCCACAGGGAAAGGGAGAAGAAAGAGCCAAATGACAGTCCCTGGAATCACCCATGGATGACAGAGCACTGGGAATCCTCCAGAGACAATGGGCAATTCCCACTGCCTTGCATTTCTGGAGTGGAATTAGAAACTGCATTTCTGCTGACAGGTACTAAGCATTAGAAAAGCAGCTAAGCAGAATTTCCAGAGTTGGGCAAAGCAGCTTCCCAAGTAAGCACAATGATACCCTGAGATGAACCGTGGATGGGTTTGCCATATGTTCTTGCCATCACTTCGCGTGTCAGCATTCCATTTCCCTCCCATCTCTTCTGTGATTTCAAGACAAAACAAAAGCCAAGGCAATGTTGTGAACACATCCAACTAGCTTAAAGAATAGTGATTTTATCATCCTTTTTGTGTGTGACTGAATTTGAGCTGCATTTCTGTTGCCGGGTTTGCAGTCTGGGGCCAGCCTGGGAAGTTACCAACACTTCCAAGGAAGAGTTACTCATTTAGCAGAACAGGTAATTCACTGCCAAGCTGAACTGGTCAGGCAAATTCCCTGCACTAGCCAAGCTTTTGCTTCTCATATGCTTATGCAGCTTATCTGTTACTCTCTGAAATTCACATATGAATCTTTCCCTGCATTCTCACCTAGGGCTGCATTCCAAAATTTTGACATCAGAGGCAAAGACCAAAATCAAGTCCTCCAAGTCAGCTCTCTCTGTTCCCACTACTGTTGAGCTCCAGATTTCTGATCTTAGAACCTGAAGGAGAATAAATATATGGCTCGTATTTGATTTATTTCTATGTTATAAAATCTTGCTTGAGCTTCACCCAGGAAAAAGCAACAGTGGGAACTTATTTCATGCCACAATGGATCATGTCATCAAAAGTCATCATTCCCACTGGAAATACTGCAGTTGCTTGCAGCCTTGGGAGCATATGATACTCCTGACTCCAGATTCTGTGATGGGAATGAAATTCATTGTAAGCTGGTAATTACATCTGGTCCTATCTGTGAAGATACAGGTGCTCAGAGACAAGCATGCCAATACTCTGTGTTTATATTTTTGCAAGATAGGAGAAATTCAATTTTATTCAGCTGGTTCCCAGTTTCTGCAACTATGTATCAGCAGAACTTTTTTCACTTTTTATTTTAAAGATAAATTGCTTGGTGCACTATCAAGGATACTTATAATTTAAGAATAGAACCTATTAGGCTGTCACTCTTCCAGAGACACAGACCTTCAAGAGTCTGAAGGAGCAGTCTTTATATGACAGTATAATAAGGATGTCAGGCCCCCTCCCTCCTCCCCCAGTCTTCCTGAATGACACTTTCCCCAGCAGGGAAAATTAATACACTTCAAAAAGTTACAGCAGGCCAGGAAACACACATCAGCCATCAGCATGATTTTCTAAAATGAAGCAGTATAGAAACCACATTCTTAAGCAACTTTCATAAACCAGCTCTCTTCCTTCTGCTAAAAAAAAAAAAGTTAAATAAAAAAAAAATTGCTTCATAATGCTTTCAGTGTGTAGCATTAGATTTGCTAGTGAAGTGTGGAATATTTTTCTTCTTATGTTATTAAATTTCCAAGCCACGCTCCTTAGGGCTTGTCTTAAGTCTGTCATCTGTGCTGCAAGTTAAGACTCTTAACAGCTGGACAGCCCCATCCTCCCCTTGGATCCCAGCAGCAAATCCATCCAAATGGCAGCCCCTGTCCTGGATGCAGGCTTTCAGCAGCCTGCCAGGACTGCTCCCATTTCATCTCACTCAGCTGGCCCCTGTCACCCCTGGGAGGTGTCACTGTCACACGGGGGTCCCTCCGTGGGGCTGGGTCACAGCCAGGAGTGGCTGGTGCCTCACAAAGGGAGGAAAACAGAAGAAAAGCCAGGGAATTGAACTATGGCAAAATAATCAGAGGAAGGGAACGAGAACAAATACAGAGAAAAGGGAGATGAATATAAATAAGAGGAAGATGACAAAGGATTAAGGAATATGAATCAAGAAAATATTATGTCAACTGGAAAAGCAAACATGCTAGGAAAATAAATTCAGATAAGAGGAAACAATATGAAACAAACCCAGCAGATTCAACTATAAAAGAAGAAGTGAGGTATCATCATTGATGTTCTCTTCCCTGCCAGAACCTTTTGTACCTTTTTTCTAAGGCTGTGCAGAGAGCTGTATATGCAGTGCTGCCCATCAGGAGGGAACAAGACAAACATGAGTTCAGGGACAAAAGGGTATGACTTTGTGAAGGTGAGCAGCTTCACTTTCTGGTACTTCCTACAACCTCAATAGAAGTTCAAGGTACAGAGCAAGCTGAAAACATTGGCAAATCCTTGCCAATGATTCATGGTAACAAAAAAGGAACACATGCAAAGCCCCTTGAAGTTCATCTCACCGACCTGCCTGTGATCAGGGAAATATTAAAGCTTTACCTGGCAAACCATTTCCCCCATTAGCATCAGGCATGTGATAGAGAATAAAAAATGAGTCAGGAAATCCATGACCAATCCAAGGGTCCAGAACTATATCCAGGACATGCCATGAAAGAGCTGAACGCACGCTGTGAGCCTGGCAAGTGAAATGGGAAGGTCTATGTCACCATCATATTTTCTGAAAAATTCCTTTGCCAGGATTTCTCTCCTGGGAAGCTGAGAAGCCTCAGAGAAAAATGAAAACAATAATTATCTGATTGCTTCTCCTGTGTTTTGCTGCTTTGGAATGTGGTTTGGAGATTGTTTATCCAATATGTGAAGTGTTTTTATTTAATGACCAATCACAGCCAGCTATGTCAGGACTCTCTAAGAGGTCATGAATT
Organism: Agelaius tricolor; assembly: GCF_023055355.1. NCBI lineage: Eukaryota > Metazoa > Chordata > Aves > Passeriformes > Icteridae > Agelaius > Agelaius tricolor. The sequence continues at coordinate 959,459 of NW_027269270.1, forward strand.
TTTCATTATTATCTTGTTAAGCCTTCTGTATCTTTTCTCTATTCTTTAGTATAGTTTAGTATACCATTCTGTAATATAATATCATAAAATAATAAATTAGCTTTCTAAGAACATGGAGGCAGATTCACCATTTCTTTCCTGCCACGGGGGACCCTGAAAATACCACAGGTCTAGAATGGTGCTCAAATAAATAAACCTGAGTTACAACATCCCAGAGCCAACCCAGTGGAACAAGACAGCTGCAGCATCCTCTAAGGGCTTTAAAATCCCTCTGACTGAAGCAAGGCTGTCACTTGCAGACATTTCAGAGGAACTGATCAGTCACAGGGAAAACAAACACTGGCTCTGCACCGTGTTTGCCACTGAGGAGGCAACTGGTGGTCGGTGGCAGCTTACAGCACTGCCAGTTTCCTGATTAGCTCCCTTAGAAACAAAACAAGCAGAGATGACAGATGATGATGTCCCTATCACTGAGCAATAGTTTTTGCTATACAAATCATGTTATTTTCTGTTTAGAGGAGGCAGTGTGGTTATATCATTAAAGGAATTGCTGACAGCTTCTGCTATTAATGGTCCCAAATGTGCCTCCTGCCATCTGTGATGGGCAAACCACAGAAGCAGGCAATGATTGGCTTCCTGAACTACACTTAATGAAAGAGCAGATTTGTTTTGAAGCAGAGATCTGTTTCTTAGTGGCCCTTAAGAAAGCTCTTGATCTGAGTCATCTGCTTTGTAAAATGTGGTAATTTCACAGGGAAGAGCCACGAATTTAAGGAGTACCTAAGTTTGCACTTAATGAATGTACTTTCATTATAAGCAAGTTTGGTGGGAACTGCCTTTGCTGGCAGGACAGTAAACCAGGAGCAGGGGGGTTTGGCAACCTGACTCTGAGGCAATGCTGTGTCATTTTGTGATGGGGACAGTCTCTTTTCATTTTGCTATAACTGCAGCTATGGGGGTTAAACACTGCTGGGGTTAAACACTGCTGGAGTTAAACATTTTGAATAATTTTCTTTTCTTTTGCAACTTCAGTGTGCTATTTTTTTTCCTAGAAGGGTAGGTTAGTCAACCAAGTTGGGGCTACAATGGCAGTCCCATATTTCTCGCCTCAGCTGTTCAAAAACTTCAAAGAATCACCTTGAAAAACAGAGCAAGCTGAAAAATGGCTGGGTTGGTTTGTGGGTTTTTTAATAAATCAACAGAAACCAACTGACTTAGTGCTTGATGATTGCTCTGAGGATTTCTGCAAGCACAATGGAAGGAAAAAACCACACAGGACTGAATTTCACCAACTGGTCAAGTGCCAGCAAAGGTGGCTTTGCTGGCAGGCAAGTTACATCTCCAATTTATCCAACATAATGAACACATTTTCCCTTTTATTTTAAACTGAAATTATAATCTATTTCTGAATAGAAATGTTTCTCAGCCCTCTAATATACAGTCCACTAAATACACAGACCATATAAAGCTGTAAAAGGGCTGTAATGAGGTTCTAGTCATGCTAAAAATTGTGTCTTTATTGAAATTTTCAGGTGCAGCATTGCAAGATGGATTTGCATCTGCTTTGACTGTCCTCAGAACAAGCATTAAAGAAACTTGCTCTGGAATAGAAACAGGTGAATGCCAAACTTTTCTTAAATAAGAAGAAAGGGAGTCCTTGAAAGTGAAAATGAAGAAAGCTGTCCATTGTCGCAGACATCTTTACACTAAAAATCCTTTCTTTAGGATTTTTCCTTCTGAGAAGCTGAGAGGCCTCAGAAACAGAATGTAAACAATGGTTACCTGCTGCTGTGGAATGCAACAGGTGGATCTGTGATTGGCCCATCTTGGATGTGTATAATTAATGGCCAATCAAGGACTGAGGTATCTCGGACAGAGTCCAAGAGAGCTGCCTTTGTTATCATTCTTTTCTTTTCTATTCTTAGCTTAGCCAGCTTCTGAGGAAACCTTTTCCTTTCCTATTTCTTTTTAGTATAGTTATAATGTAATATAGATATATAATAAAATAATAAATCAAGCCTTCTGATCATGGAGTCAACATTCTTGTCTCTTCCTTCACCTGAAAACCCCTGTGACCACTGTCACAGTCCATTTTTCCCCCTCTCAAGCAAACAAGACAAATAGAAATATTTTTCTCTGCTTATGATGGAAAGATAAAAACATGCCTTTAGGGTCAAGTACAGGACACAAAAGTGGAAGTGCTGATGTTGCAGGAAGTCCTGCCATCAGTTGGAGCAGCCAGCACACATAAGACAGACCTTTTCTTGAATTACATTATGCTATTCAGTTTTCAAAGAAAAGTTAGGGAGGCAAGACTTGCTATGAAAAAAACCCCATAAACTGTAAACAGTTTTTGTACTGATTGACCCAGGAAAGAGCAGCAAACAAGGTGGGTGAGGGACAGGAAGGGCAGCATAGCTGGAAAAGTTGCCTGAAAGAAGCTCAATCTACTCTTCTACCACAGCACTTGCATACCATGTTATTTCCATCGTGAGTAATCAGTGAGAAACAAAAGCTACTCATGGCAGGATAAGAACTATCATAAAGAAATCAGTAAAAGCATCAGGTGATGTCTATTAAGACCAGATTTAAGACGGTCATTATTTTAATATTGCCAGCATAAAACATAATTTAATGCAACAGAACCCAGTTTTTATTTAGGCAGTTACCCCACTTGATTAGTATCATAATGAAAAAAAAGCAGGTCAATATCTGTATTAAACATTTCTAGTGTTGTATTAATTTAAAAGTGCTCATGCTCAGTCCATCCTGGGAGAGGAGAGGAATCTTTGGGGTGGATCTTTGATTTGAGGATTGAGTCATAGGGTCCCAGAAGGGTTTGGGTTGGAAAGGACCTTAAAGCTCATCTCATTCTGCCTGCTGCCATTGCCAGGGACACCTCACCCTGGTACCAGGTTGCTCCAAACCCTGTCCAAGCTGGCAGCAGATAAAATGTCTTGTCTCTGAAGGATCCCTGGGCTTGGAACCTCATCCCAGGGACTCAGCGATGAGCAGATGTGATCCCATCCCATGTCCATGTGCAGGGACTCAGTTCTCCATCAGCACACTGATCTTCAGCAGGGTCACAGCAGGGGAATGAAGAGGAGAATGCAACCCTGATCCCTCTCTTGTGTGTCTCAGCTCTCATCTGGAGCCTCACAGACACGGATCAGAAAGCCAAGGCTTTCCTGCCAAGGGGAAAAGGCCAAGTGCTGCTGCACAGCCAGTGCTTTGCCATGAGACCCTCCTTACAAGCACCACAAGGGGCAGAGTACCACTACATGTTGGATTTTGGCTGCTTTTTTTACTTCTGTTAAGATTAGGATTGAAGGTACTTGACATGCTATTTTGCATTTTGGCTTAGATGTTTATTTTCTCTTAGCTATCTTACAGTAGTGAGTTCTGCAGTATTTCACTAATAAGGTACAAAATGGTTACTACCCTTTGCTACAAGGTTTTTTAAGGTTAAACTATCTAATTAAGAAATGACACTTAAATTATTTTTACTTTTAACTCAATAACTAATCACTCAAAGTCCACAATGTGGACTTGTCTGTCTAATTACAAAATACCACCCATACCCATGAAGAAGGAGGAAGAAGGTAAAGAAGAAGGACTAGCTTCTATCTTAAAACTTCTATCTTAAAACTTCTATCTTGTTTTATATATATTACTAAATTCTACAAGTTTAAGTTTTCTACCTTGTGATATTACACACTTCTAATCAACGATATACTTGTAATCTTAGTGCTATCAATCAATTTTGGAAGCCTATTCTATGGCTTCAGGTCAAATGTAGTGGTTTTTTTGGGGTCAGAGTCTGTCAGCACAGAAAGCCTAGAATTTTTAGCACCTAGAACTCTAACAGCAGAGGAGATAAGGGAGAGATCAAGTTTGTGCATTTTCTCCTTCATTTACATAAAGTAACTTCAGATCTGAGCAGAAAGCTGGCTGCAGAATACTTGGAGAAGAAAAATCACTGAAAGGCAGATTTGCTCACAGTTCTCATCTTGGTGTCCTTTTGCAAACAAAATTCCCACTAACTTGTGTATTTGAAACAGGATTCTACACAAATTTGCTCAGCATCCTCAATGTATATTTATTTAGCTACCAGAATAAAAGCCAGTCAGTCACTGCATTACTGCTCTGTGAAGACACCTCAAAAGCAGAACCCAATTGTCTTTTGATATTTGAAATTTTGTGTCCACACTGGGACAGTGGGAGGTTTCACAGGGAATTGTGAACTATTACTACTTCCAGGTAGATAGGGGGTGGGTCTATGTGAAAAATGAGTATTTTATGATTGGCTTTTCACAAATATTAAAATGAATATTATATGTGTTGTGTTAGAAAGTGATGCTGTATTAATTCTCTTAAGTATTGTGTCAAATATACTTTTAGGTTACAAAAAAATATTAAAATAGGAACTATGCTATGTAGGATACTTTTTTTAAAGATAGCAGCCACAGGACACCTGAATCTTTCAGAGAAAAAGAAATTATTGCCCCATTATCAGGAGAAACAAACTTCTTCCCGCCTCGAAGGCACTGTTAGGATTCAGAGGAAGAAGTTGACCCTGACCAGACAGAATCCTGTGTTTGAATGGAATTTATGCATCTTGTATGAGGTGTATGAATATGCAACAGGCTATTGTTTTTAAGGGTTAATCCTCTGTTAACGTGGGTCCTTTTTCAGGCTTGTGCTGCCCAGAAAAAGGTACCTGGACGTCTGTAACTCTTTGTTTCTATTGTCTCATACTGTCCTAATTCAAACTGTCCAAATTATTATTACTCTAAATGTATCACTATTTTTATAACCATTTTATTACTATTAAACTTTTAAAATTTTAAAAACAAGTGATTGGTATTTTTCACAGTCTAGATGATGTTTAAGGTCCCTTCCAACACAAAGCATTCTGTGATCCAGCCATCCATCCAAATATGACAGGGAGAGCTGGGTCTGGGACAGCTGGAGATCACAGAGGCTGTGCTAGAGCTGTCATTTCCAAGGGATTTGTGTCCTGTAGTGTCCTGGCAGCAGCTGCTGTGGTTGCTGACAGGATCTTTTGGGGAGGGATGTGAGTGCCTTTCCCTTCTGGGGCACTGCAGAGCCTTGTCAGGTGCTCCAAAGCCTCTGCAGGAAGCTGCCAGACAGGAGATTCTTATTCAAATGGGCAGGAACCCCACGTGGAGACAGAGAGAAAAACAAGGCCAGGGAAGACATGTGCGGGGTAAATAACTAAGAAAGCACAATGCTGAGAAAATGAGGGATCAGAGAAAGCAGCAGAAATCTGTGTGCTCATTGGAATGAGAAGTGTGACATTTAAATGACCCAGGAAGTTTGTAGGAGCAGTCAATCAGGCGTGCTGTTACAGCATTTAAGGGATTTCAGGCCATAAGGCAGTGGCACCTGCCTGAGGTTGGCCAGAACCATGCTCCCCCCCTGCCACATTATTGCTGAATTGTCCATTATAGGGGTTTTAAACCATTTTCTGAAGCATCTGCTCTTGGCTCCTGTCAGAAGCAAGGCACCTTTGCAGCTCCAGATGAACCATTGCTCTGATGTGTTATGACAATTCCTCTGTTCCTACAAATGTCTAGATTAAACTCCATTTTCATTCCAGCTAAATGGTCCACTTTACAAAAATAGCTCCTGGAAATACTTGGTGGAAAAAAGAGAGGACAGTAAGCTGAATATCTTGCCACTACAATAATTAAAATATCACATCAAGGGCTTTGCCTAGAAATGATTTTAATTGGAATTGTATTATGCTGCACAGTGTAATGGCAGGCCATAGGCATTCCCAGTCAATTGACAACCCACCACAACAGATGCAGGAGATTAGTTTGATACCTGTTTAGTTACTCTGGTGGCCTGCTGTGACAAACCCTCTGAAAGGTGAACCTGGATTGCAGCAGTCCTTGAAAGTAAAGAAAACATTAACTCAGAAGCTGGGACAAATTTAGCAAGGCTGACAGTGCCAAAAGAGCTCCTTGCAAGAACAATGAAAAATTATCCCTGGGGTTTAAGCTAAAAAAGGGCACTGAATGATTTTAGAGAAAGTGGAAACTCTTTTGATTTTAAATCCTTGTAAAGCAAAGTCAAGTTGAAGCTGTCACTGTAATCTGAATGGAAGTTTCATTTCAAATCCCTCACAGCCTATAATGTTCTGATTTTAAAGGTTAAACAAGCAGCCAAAGCACAAGTTTATTAACCCTTGTATTCTTTTTCCCAAACCCCAAACCATCTAAACATAAACCAGCTAAACTAGCTGGAGGCCAAATATAACTTTGTAGCTGACAGCTGGTGGAAACAGTGGTGGAGGAGAAGAAGAGCGAGAAAACAGGAGCTCTACCCAAGTAAAAAATGATGTCTTAGAAGATTTTGTTCATCTTAAACTCCTGGCATCAGCTGTTTCACAAAGGAGAGAGGAGGAGGAGAAGGAAAAGTTCTCCTTGGAGCACTTTAACAGACACAAACATATGGAAAATGTCTTGCTCCTCTTTGCCAGTCTGATCTGTCAGAATGAACAATTCCCAGTCCAAATCAATCTCCTCCTCCTCCTTTATCAAAACTCTTTGTTTTACATCATGCTGGCCAAGATCCTTTACAGCTCTCCTGAGTCCTTTTTTCCCCCTGCAAAATCTGGGAGATACAGCTCTCTTCCCTCCAGAAGAGGGAGGACTTATGCTAATTAAATTGATTTCCCTTTAGGAAGGGGGAATGTTCTTCTCTTCTGGTGTTTTCATTACAGTATTACAAGCTCTCCTCTTCTACAGAAAGCAAGAAACACAAATGACCTTTTCCAGGTACGAGAGAATTGCCAGGCAGCAGGAATAAAGATCCACAGGGTTGGAAAGAGACACACCATACAGAGAGGGAGGAGGAAATATTTCACTATAAATAAGAGTATAAAAATTCTCAGAGCATGGATGTTTTTATGGACTCCCAGTGAAGGAATGGCTTCCAAGAAGCTATCCATAAGTGAAAAATCAAGCATCACCACATTGAGATAGACCTGTTATTGCTCTGGGTTTATTATTTACTTCCCTGACAGCTGCCACTCTCTCTTTTATCAAGGCAGCCACTCACTGGCATGCAGCCTCTCTCTTGATTTCCATCTCTAAATCTGTCACAAGAAGCTGAATGACTGTGTGGCAAAGTCCTGGAGATCTGATGGCTTCACATCTCTTATCAACCTGACCCATGTCCCTCTTCTGCAGAGGAACACCACAAACCCACTGCTCTTCAGCCCTGAGAAAGGAATGAAGCTTTTCTCAGAGAGCTGAGGGTTAACATGGCATCCATCCCAAATCTCCTGCTCAGGGAGATTCGTGGGTTTGCCATCAATAAAGAAAGACAAATTGACTTGCTCTGGTCACAGTCTTTCCTCCAGGTGCTCTCCCTAGGGAATGCACCAGGAATCACTACATGAAGAGGAGTGGACTCTGCAAGATACCTCAGTTTTGGGTAAGAAAATGCTGGGTGGTTGACCAGTTTGCTCAAGTTACTTATCTAAAGCTCTGAGCACCTTCAGCATCCCCAGTCTAAATAACCAGAAAGCACAGCCACAACAGAAGGGCCAACAGCACAGAAATACTTCCCAGAAGACTTCAACACCCTTCATTCCAGCAGAGAATTCTGAGAAATATGCTGGTTTAAGCTGGCTAACATCAGCAAATCAAATCCTAAGGATTAAATGTCGATATATGATGTCTCAGGAAGGTTTCAGGTTGAAAACTGAACTTTTGAGTGCATTTGTGCTGGGCCAGGAAAGAGGGTGATACATGGGAGTGTCTGCCCTCTTGTTGCAGATATGTAGCAAGAGGCAGAATTCAGAATTATCAACACCACCTTGCAAGTAAGAATATGTTGGAAATCTGATCACAGCCTTTAAGATTCTCTAATATATCCATAGTTAAGCTCCATGTTTGCACTGGGGAAGCACAGCTCCAGCACTGAGGGTTTCTGTGTCTGTAACCATTTGTAATTAGGGAGCTTTTGTACAGAACAGAGATTTTCTGGATTTTGTCACCAAGCTGACCAGAACAGCAGCAGGGGTAAGAGAAGGGAGTACAACTTCCATGAAGTGATGCCAACAGTCATAACCTGACCTAAAGGAACAATCACAGGGCCCTGGAGGCAAGAGAGAAGCCTCAGGATGTGTCAGGAGGTCTGGAACCAACTGCTCTGGGAGCAGGGTGCCCTGGCATCTGTCCAATGCACTCCCCTCATGTGAATCTGCTCCACAATGTCCTCCAGCTGCAGTAACTTATCTGTCACTGAGGACACCCCTTCACTCTCACTGCTGAAAAAAACATTTCCATCAGAAATGCAAAGCCAAGAGTCAAATGTCAGAAAAGGATTATTTACATCACAAGAAGCAATTCCACATGATTGGAAATTTTCTGTCTGCATTTTGTCTTATGTCCTGGAATTGGAGCTGTTAAATTAGGTTCGAATCCTGTCCATTGACTGCAGAACTACTCATAATTTCATCTCCCTAATAACATTAAGAGTGCAGTAGGATCCTTCCAAACTAAGGGTAGGATGATCTATTAGCATTTCAAGTGTATTTTCATGCAGGATGACTGATACTAATATAAACAAATTCTGTAGAATATGAGTAGTTTCAATACATTATTTACTGAAACCTGAAAATAGAACCACTGCTTCACCAAAGGTACAATTTAGGCTTTTTAGGAGACTCCTACAGGATTTATTAGAGATGAAATTAAAAATATTATATAAGGAAATATAAACTCTTGGGAACACAGTCTTCTGAAAGAGAAGGATACAGTTCTTCCAAAGGATGTCTGAAGTGCCTTTTTTTTTGGGTACACTGTTCGTAAGGTTCTTGCATAATTAATAAAAACAGAAGAACTTTTTCTGCCTTTTAAGATGTTTCTATGTCAGACTAAGCCCACAGGTGAAGTCATGTGCATTTAAAAGGCAGCTGCGTGTTGGAATCAATGTGCACAAGTAAATATTAAAGAACAGTGAAAATGAGTCAGGAGTTAGCATGAGATACAGGTAGAAGGTTTTAAATTAGTTGGTTCCAGGAGATGGCCCATCAAGAAAAAATAAGCAGAAGAGTTAGATTAGTTAGATATAATTAGATTTAGGATGAGGACTAAAGCACAGGTTTTACTTTACATGTGGTTTCAAACAGTGATATTTGAAGTACATGAAAAAATCTGTCCAGAAAACAAAATCCACAGCTCTGCTTCATGATGGAAATTACCTATGTGAAAATGTATTTTTCCATAAATGAGTCCTGAAATGTTTGAAACTATAAATGATCTCCCTTTTTCAGCTATTTCCACCTCCTTTTAATGCCTTAGTTGGTTATCTCCACAATAGCTGGGTTTTTGTAGCCCAGGCTAGGGAAGAGGCCAGGATTGATGAATTTCAGAAGTGTTTGTGGCTCTGCTGGCAGCCCTCAGGCCCCACTGAGGGCAGAAGGGGATGAGCAGGCAGTCAGGAGTGATAGCCCTTCTCCTATGACCTCCAGTTTTCCTGACAGGCAAAACACCTCACAGAGCTGTAAGATGAAGGTCTGGGATGATTTTTGAGGCCACAAAGACTCTGAAAGTCATTTTTATATTCTTTATAATGGTATAAAAAAGGGACAGTAGCAATACTAGTGCTATAAAATGACTTTGTGAAGAATCTCCCCTGATCTTCACACTCCAGACTCTCTGTCACAAGCACAAGTCTAATGTTTTCATTCATCATCTCAGCCTAGATAAAAATGATCCATTTTTTGAGGAGCTTATTGTCTTTGGATTACTTCTTCTAAACACAGAGCCTTATCTATTCAAGGTGGATGCCTGGTTCAACCATGACCTTGTCAATCTCATTAAGTCTTGAATGAATTTTCTCAATTTTTCTTATCAATCAAGGTAATTGCTTTTTGCAGGAAATCCAATCTTCTGTTAACCACATCATTACCTGGTGATCGAAGTCCTCAAACTCTGTGTAAGCTGGAATCACTCAAATTACCCAAGAGAACAGAGAAGCCTAAATTCATAAAAATCCCCACAGGTAATTTCCATTTCAGCAACTATTCCAGAGTTTGTCAAGTACCTTGAAATATTTCTCAGAATTAAAAATACTTTCACATCACAGTTTTACATCAGGCTTTGCAGTCATAAAAGATGACACTATCCTTGCAAAGGCTGTGTAAGATGAGAAAGGAAAAGAAGGAATGACAAAAACCTCTGGAAGAAAGGGGATTTTTAGCAGGGATCTGAAGACTACAGTAGAGAAGAGCTTAAGAATATAAGAGAAGTCACACAGATGGGGCAAAAGGTCCTTTCAAACTAAAGCCTCCCCAGCTGGGAGCATGAAACAGGAGTGCAGTGATCCCTGCTCAGAGCAGCTCCCTGACCAGCAGCAGCTTTCCTGGGCCAGGGCAGCCCTGTTGTGTTTAACAGACCACACTGGATTTCCCTGTTTTGATCCCACCCAGCTGATTTGAACCTACAGAAGCTTTCAGCACATGCAATATCTCCCTATTTTAGCCACAAGTGGCTTGGATGCCATGCTAATTCAGGCCACAGATAATGTGGAAATTAATTAATTAATTACAGGAATGTAATTAAGAAGAAGGGTTTGGGGAGGACTGGAAGCAAGTAAGGAAACTTGCTCTTCTGCTGCTACGGACCACAGACAGATTTACCAAGAGGTGCCCTACTTTCAGAGAGACTGCATGAGTTTTTCTCCCACCAACACAACAGCAAGTGCTAGGGAGACTGGCACTGTGTGCTAATAGTTCTAAGCTTTTATAAATCAAAAATATTTATTTCACAGGCAAAAATGAATTAGTTCTTCTAGTACCAATTAATATTTTATTTCCATTTACAGCTCTGATCTTTATTTTCAGTATTTGAGAAGAGAATATATTAATGTAGAGATTTGTCTCATCCTCTCTCAGGCTCTAGGCAGGCATCCTTGTCCTGTTAAGTTGGTGGGAATGCCATCATTGCCTTCAGTGCAGCCGAGGTATCTGCTCATGGTGTGTGAATCTGTTTCAGGTCCCTGAACAAAATCAGTAAATTCCTCCTCATGTACAAATCTCAAGTGATTAAGCACACAAACAAATGTATGGTTTAAGTAAATCCCATGACTCTGGAGCTTTATGTATATACAGACTTTGTACAAATTTTAATGGAAGAAAGTATGGAATGCAGGCAGGCTGCTGAATGCCTCCCAGTTCACCCAGGAAACACTGACACAAATGCTGGGGGCACTGATGTTCCCTGTGATGCCCTGTGAAAGCTTCACAGAGGCCAGAACAGAGTTAAAGAACAGAGGCCAGACTGAGTTAAAGAAAAAAGCTGGGATTTATTAAAAGGATTTCCTCAATGGATCCACCTTGGGCAGCACAAGAGCTCAGCCAGGGCTGCACCCAAGATGGACCCAAAATGGTCACAAAATGGACAACTGGTCATGGGCTCTCTCACTTTTATAAGCTCTGGTCCATTTGCATATTGGAGTTAATTGTCCAGTTACAGCTTTAGCCCATGAAGTCCCATCCTTCTTGTTTTTGTCTCTTCAGTCCATGTTGTTTGTGCTCTTGGGCCTGAGATTTGGATCATTTGTCCTTGGTCCCCACCTAAAGAAGGAATTGTTTTGTCTCCCTGCTCTGTGCAGAGAGCTCACCATTCCCAAATATGAAGCCCAGACCCAACACTAAAGCAGCTCAGAATGTGAAAACTATAAAAGCTAAAACGTGAGGCATCACAGTGGAGGAACAATTCACACTCATTCATAAAACTGGCTGGGCAATACTGAGTTACAACCCAGAGCTGCCACATGACCAGAGGGATGGGCATGAAGCCACTCCTGGAGCCATCTGGGTGTCCAGAAGGACCAGACATGCACATGCTGAGCAGAGGTGCCCACAGCCTGGACACAATGTGGGATTGCACTGCTTTGGGACAATTACAGCTCAAGGCTTCTGGAAAAGCTCAGAAAAGACCTGAGGCAGACCTGGGAGCTGGGGCAGACCCTGCTTGGTGTGAAGGGGGAAGGTATTTTCCCCCTTGTGATGCCCATCTGGACCTGCACTTGTCCAGTGCCCAGGGCCACTCCAGATCACCAGTGGGATCCAAACCCAGAGCCCAGCTCTGCTCCGGAAAGCTGCTGCACTGTCATTACAGTCTGAGGTGTGCTATTTCCTCCCCCTACCCCCAGCAGTAACCCCAGGTTGTGGCTACAACAGAATAATGACTTTTAGGAAGGCTTCTGCAGACAGATCACTGAGGGGAACAGGAGCTCTGCTATCACCAGAGAATTGCAGCTCTGTGCTCGAGGAGGCAGCAACAAGAAAATGACTGTGATTGTACATTACAGTTCACCTCAGACAAACACAAGGAGCACAAGGGACCCAAGGACACAGCAGGAGACACAGGAGTGAGTGACACAAAGTCACCAGCCACTTGATTTTCCCTTTCACTTGACTTAAATCTTTTCCTTTTATATCTCTTGCTCTGGTCTCAAAAGGAAAATAAATGCTGGATTTCCAGATAGCCTGCACTTGCACAATGACTATATTTAAGCCTGAAAAACATTTTGGTCTGACTGAAAAATTTCAAGACATGTATTGCATTAAAAATAAGACAAAGGCAACCATGAGGTTTTCAGCTTTTCAGAGGCAAAATTCAGTGCCTGTCTAAGGTAGGAAGGGAAGCCTTTCCACTTGCAAACTCCAGGGCAGCTCTGCAGAACCTGAGGAGTCCTTACAGGATTCATTTGAATTCTATTAACTATGAGGAACCGATCATTGGCAATAAACTAAACCTGAGATAAACAGCAGATGGAAAAATCCCAAGAAAGATCCCAAAATGCAACCAAGCAGCAGCTTCTCTTGTAAGTGAAAGGAAAAGATGATGTGGGTGCATAAGTGCTCTGAAGAAAGCTGCAGAAATGAGCATGCCCAGACTTCAAGCTGTGTGTTCAGAGAAAGATTCCCAAATTCCTGTTACATGGAAGACACTCACAGAAGAGGCTTCATCTTTCTCTGTCCCCCCTGGCCCTCACTGTGGTGAGGACTGGGCCTCTCCTGAGCACACAGGTCTGAGCTTGGGATGGCATCCAGCAAAACCCATCACCCTCCACCAGCCTGAAAGGGATTGAAGAGAGCCTGGCCTCCCAAACCCAGCTTAGCTCATGGAGTGGAAGCCTAGAAAAGCTCCTTCTGGGGATGCTTAATCCAGTCTGAAAGGCATCTCACACGCCTGCAATAATGACAGGATCTCAAGAAATTACATTATTATATAGTGAGAGCTTTATTTTATCAGCTTTTATTAGCCCAGACTAAGAGCTGGTATCCCCCCCCCCAGGGACTCCAATCAATGATCAGGTTCTATTCTGCACCAAAGTGATTTTTACATGGCTGAGAGTAGGATGCCAATAACCTGTCACACCATTTCTATGTGCTAAGAACATACTGCTGACATTTAAGATTGGTTTATTAATATCTTAATTTTTTAAAACTCCTATAGCAGTGTGTTTACAGATGCAGAAGTCAACCTTTGCTTTAATTATTTATGAATGCTCTTGCTACTTTTGTCTCTCATATTTTTGGATGATAGACAGAAGTCAAGCATTAAAAATATTCACTTGAAATTTCATTTTTCTAATGATTAATGTTCTTTGTTGGTAGGTATGGAATTACCTGTAAAGCCAATTTCAAAGTAAAACTAATTATAAAATTATTGCTAAATAAATGATTGCTTCTTTGCTGCTCATGCATCATATAATTAATACCATGATGTGATCTAACATATTAAGGAAATAAGAATTTGCCATCAGCAGGCTGAAAGAAATTTGTTTATTAGTTTACTGTGATTCAATTTATGAGAATGTGCTTCAGTGATCTTTGCAAAAGAACTTTAATTGGAAATGAATATCACAATCTATTTACCACACCACTAAACCCAGTCTGCTACAGTTCATTTAAACTACACCTGCTACTTAATTTTCCAGTAAGAGAAAAACTTTGAATTAATACAATAAGGAGCAGTTAGAAAGCAGGCCTAGCACACTGCTGTTGCAAACAGGCTGTTCCTTGCATGCCCTATGAAATTCTGTGAGGAGCTCTGTGTGCAGAGTTTATCTCCGCCTGCATTCAGCCACTCTGCACTTTGCTGCTTTCAACATGCAAAGGCTTGGCCTGCAAGAGCTAAAATCCACACCCAGCATGCACATTCAGGAAAAACATATCCATACTTGGGACCAGGGATGCTCCTAAAGCAAGAGCAACCACCCCAAACCAGTCTTTCCATCTCTGTGCTCTCTGGAGAGTTAAACTGGGGAGAAGCCTCACGTGCTCCTGGAGAGGAGAATCAAGGAGGGAAACAGAGTGTAACACTCTCATGGCCTAATCCCTGCATTTAAGCAACAGTCAGAACAGTCCTGAAGGTCTTGGAGTCACTGGAAACTGTTAGTTGGAATCTTTTCCCAAGGACAGACAGCATATGTGCCACCTTTGGTGGGCAAGGGGTCCCTTTTAGGAGTCTACCAGGGATGAAGAAGGACCTGGGTCTGTCTATTGTGATAACACTGCCAAGAATTGAGGACAGCAGCCCCTCCTACCAACAGATGGGGGGAAAATACCTTGCCAGGTTCACCAGAATTTACCAAATCACAAAATGACCAGGTTGGAGGTGACCTTAGAGATCATCCAGTCCAGTCCAACCCAGCCCCAACACCTCAACCAGAGCCTGGCACCCAGTGCCCATCCAGGCTTTGTTAAACACACCCAGGGATGGTGACTCCACCACCTCCCTGGGCAGCCATTCCAGAACTTTATCACTCTTTCTGTAAAAAGCTTTTTCCTAATGTCCACCCTCTATTTCCCTTGGTGCAGCTTGAGACTGTGACCTCTGGCTCAAGGCAGGTGTGAGGCACAGCACAAACCCCCCACCTGGGCTAAGAGTAGGAGATGTTCCCCCCAAATAATCATCACACAAGCAGCCCCCCATCCCCCTTTTCCCACTTGTCAGTCATTTCTGTGCAGCACTCTTATTTACTCTTGATTTAGTGAAGGTCCTCAACAGTGAGCATGCAAAAACCACAAATATATCCTGATGTAATATGTTTATCTTAATTAAAGAACAGGACTGCAGTGCAACACTCATCTCCTTCATAAAGCCTTTTCCAGTTTAACACAACAACTAATTAATAGGGTTCTTTTAACATGATTACTCTTTGTGTAATACTTTAAGAGATGCTGAAAAATTAATTCTTTCACAGGTTACACTCATATCACTATAATTTTTTATTAAAGATGCTTTGTGGGGTCAGCTTCTGACCCTGCCTTTTGGAAAAATGGAAAGCATTAACTACTGCAGAGTTATTACAGATTTATCACATCTAAAAAAGCTGGTATTGCACAGCCTCAGTGGGAGCTTTGCCCTCTGGCTAGTCACACTGCCTCTGACACAATTATTTTTTTCCTCTAGAAACACTGATTTGTCAAAATTGAAACTGCTCTCCCAAAGGAAGAGATTTCAGGTGATTTTCCAAACCTGGAAAAATACTGGAAAAAAATTAGAAATGACAAGAATATTCCCTCTGATTTCTTTGGGAGGAAAAATCTTAAAGGGAGGTTTGCATAAAACTGCTTTTCATTTTGAAATTTAATTTCAGGTCTCTTTCCCAAAAAGTGAACTATAAAATAAAAAAGAGTAAAGATTGTAAGGAGATGTTGCAGTTGAGATAGCCACAATGCACAGAGCATCACTACACAATTTCAGAAAGCTCCAACCCATGCACAGGAACACCTCACCTCTTCAGAAGGCTTCAGGCACCTGCCCACACACAGTAACACCAGGGCACCTCAGCAGGCTGCAAGCATCTGCCCTTCTTGTTCTTCAGCCCAGCCTTTTATCCCCTCCTGTTGATGCCCTGCACCTGTGTGCCCTCTGTTCCCTTTGGTGGTTGCTCAGTGCCCCTGGGCACTCCATGGCTCATTGCTGTCAATGCTGCTCACCTGCTTCTCATAGCTGTAGCCCATTAAAGATGAGGCTCAGCCACTCTCAATCACCACAAACTGTGTCCCTACAAGGAGATACTCTGAAAATATCAAAAAACAAATATTTTCACTGTCCATGTGATTTTTTTCCCCTGCTCTCTGAATGTATGAAGACTGTCAGATCACCTTCTATCTCAAGTGAGGATACCCTGGAAGTGCCCAAGGCCAGGCTGGATGGGGTTTGGAGCAGCCTGGGATAGTGGAAGGTGTCCCTGCCCACAGCAGGGGTGGCACTGGATGGGCTTTAAGATCCCTCCCAACCCCAACCATCCTGTGACTCTGTGCTATTTTCACAGGAAGGGATGGTTGGTTTGCACTGAGTCCCACCTCTATCCTGGGGCTTTCAGGGAGTGCAGGAAAGGCAGGAGTGCTGCCAGCAGAGCCAGGCACTCGGGAGGGCTGGGATGTGCTCCATGATGAGTGGTGCTGATGCTCCCCCACATCAGAGATGAAGGAAAGCCCTTTGCCAAGGCCCATTTCTCCCTGACTTCCTGCATGGGCCTAGGAGTTGGACCATTACATTACTTTTCCTGCTCCTAAATTGTTCCCTGCTGCCTTGTGGAAGTATGATTAATATTCTTCAGGACTCTGTTATTAATTCTTCATTACAGTGTAGTCACACAAAAGGCAAGGGGAATATTATGTCTGGCTTGTTGCACCTCACCAACCATTTCAATAAATATCTTAAAGAACAGAGGGTGTGCAGAGAATGAAGAGTACCAGGGACTGCTTACATTTTGCACTGCAGAATAGATCACTAATCTGTCTGATTTAATAAAAAAATTGTACAGAGCAGAGTTAAATCATAGAGCTGTATGTTGGAAGTAGAGTATTGTGAATGTGCCTTAATATATTCAGCAATGAGATGGATATGTATTATATATGTTATTTATTTTAGCTGCACAAAGGCAAAAAGGTGGCTTTTATATGCTATACTGTTCTAATAAATATGGTGGTTCCAAAACTAAATTATGAACGGCATTAAAAATGAAGTGCTTCCCAAACATACAACCTGTACATAAAGAATATCCTATGGGGAGAAAAAGAGCTAAAAGAATTCACCAGTGAATAAATACAGCACAGCATAATTACAGGCTCCTGTGTTTTTCAGCCAGGGTACAATCATACAGTTTACTCAAAAGTCTTCTAATAGCCTCTGGGTACATACTGCATTTAGGAGAAAGCTTTCTATTGTGAGCTCTCTCCCCTCCCTGCCTGGCCCTCCACACTCTTTAAATGTAGTTTTGGGAAAAGGTCTGCACTTGAAAGGGGATGGAGCAGATTCTGGGAGAAATAATTGGCTTTTTTGAAGTTCTAATTCTGACCATTCTCCCTTTCTCAGATCCTCCCCAAGTCCAAATTCTGCTGATGCTCATAGCTATTTTTCACTTGACTCTGCTGACCTTGGACCACATATGTTTTTCCTAGGTCCAAAATTTATTTATTCATTATCCTTCTCTGGCTATTAAAAAGAGGAGGATATTAATAATTAATTAATTCTAAGCTGTCACCCTACCATGTTTAGTTAAGGCAATTTAGCAAATCAGTCACTTTACAGAGACTGCACTACCATGGTAATCCAGCATGTGTGATCACACATATTCAGTGCCACGTGTGCCCCCTTTCCCCCATTTTCTATCTCCTGGCAACATGGGAAGAGCAAGAATATAAAGGATCAATTCTGCAAAGTTCTAATTGTTGTTCCAAACTTTTAGGGAGGAGTAATTCTGAAGTAATGTGACATTGTGAGTGCATCTCCATCTGTTAGTGCCAATTAATTAGGGTTTCAGCTATTCCACCACCAAGCCCTATGAGAGCTGGTTCTGTTAATATTTCCCCTGCAGGTCACAGATACTCACAAAAACACTGTCAGTTTTGGGAGATTTATAAACATTTATATACACTACTTTGACGCTTTATTTTGAGACTTCCACAACACAGGAAAAATCATATTGGAAATCCAGTCAGAAAGATCTTTCATAGAGATTATTGACTTTAAAAGGACCCAAATAGAGTATCTTAAATCCATTTGTCATTGATACAAATGGATTTACCTTTTTCTTCCTTTGATCAATGGGAATTTGGTAGTTTGTGAGGGAGTTAAGCTTTCCAAAGCTCTCCAAAGGAAAAAAAAAATAAAATGCTGCTACAGGTTGTGTTTGTGGAAGCACCAACTGGCAAGAATGATAAAATGTGACTGATTTCCTAAAGCACGAAATCAAAGCTTGCTTTGTTCAGAGCATTAGCACATTTTCTTTTGACTGTGTATTTATTATAGAAGGTGCACTCTAAAAAAGGAGAGCTAGAATAAAGCTATTAGGATTGAGATCATGGGGATATTGAATCAAACCCAAGTTCACCCAGTTAACCACTAACAGAGGGTTGTATTAAAATACAGTTTAAAGCAGTCCTGGGGATCCAAAAATAAACTGCCTAGATAAGAATCTGAATGGGCTCAAGAATCCAGGTATTTTTATGAATGCAGGCAGAGAGGCTAATTCCAAGTGCAGGACAGGCCATGGATAAAGGCAGTTTGCTCCCCCAACAGAAGTGGCTTACAGAGCACACACATTCTAATGAGAAGTGCTGCAGATGAACACTCCTGAGGTGACAATGAGACAAGAGCTTCCTCTCCAAACCCCACTCTTCCTACCAACCCCTCTCCCTCCCTGTGCCTTGGCACTCCTAAGAGTTCTCAACCACTCCTTTCTGTGAAGTACTTGCTGTCTCATTTCCCTCCTGCTCATCCTTCCCCTGCCTCAGCTCCTCTTTGTTCCCCTAGCAGGGGATTAAACAATTAAACATTATTCCCTCTGCCTCAATAACCAACCTCATCTCCAAACATCCCCGCAGCCTCTGCCATCCCTGTCTCATCTCCAAACACCATGTGCAGCCTCTGCCATCCCTGCCTCATCTCCAAACATCCCTGCAGCCTCTGCCATCCCTGCCTCATCTCCAAACATCCCTGCAGCCTCTGCCATCCCTGCCTCATCTCCAAACATCTCTGCAGCCTCTGCCATCCCTGCAGCCTCTGCCATCCCTGCCTCATCTCCAAACACATCCTGCAGCCTCTGCCATCCCTGCCTCATCTCCAAACATCCCTGCAGCCTCTGCCATCCCTGCCTCATCTCCAAACATCCCTGCAGCCTCTGCCATCCCTGCCTCATCTCCAAACACCATGTGCAGCCTCTGCCATCCCTGCCTCATTTCCAAACACCATGTGCAGCCTCTGCCATCCCTGCCTCATTCCAAACATCCCTGCAGCCTCTGCCATCCCTGCCTCATCTCCAAACATCCCTGCAGCCTCTGCCATCCCTGCCTCATCTCCAAACATCCCTGCAGCCTCTGCCATCCCTGCCTCATCTCCAAACATCCCTGCAGCCTCTGCCATCCCTGCAGCCTCTGCCATCCCTGCCTCATCTCCAAACATCCCTGCAGCCTCTGCCATCCCTGCCTCATCTCCAAACATCCCTGCAGCCTCTGCCATCCCTGCCTCATCTCCAAACATCCCTGCAGCCTCTGCCATCCCTGCCTCATCTCCAAACATCCCTGCAGCCTCTGCCATCCCTGCCTCATCTCCAAACATCCCTGCAGCCTCTGCCATCCCTGCCTCATCTCCAAACATCCCTGCAGCCTCTGCCATCCCTGCCTCATCTCCAAACACCATGTGCAGCCTCTGCCATCCCTGCCTCATCTCCAAACATCCCTGCAGCCTCTGCCATCCCTGCAGCCTCTGCCATCCCTGCCTCATCTCCAAACACATCCTGCAGCCTCTGCCATCCCTGCCTCATCTCCAAACACATCCTGCAGCCTCTGCCATCCCTGCCTCTTCTCCAAACATTCCCTGCAGCCTCTGCCATCCCTGCCTCATCTCCAAACATCCCCGCAGCCTCTGCCATCCCTGCCTCATCTCCAAACACCATGTGCAGCCTCTGCCATCCCTGCCTCATCTCCAAACACATCCTGCAGCCTCTGCCATCCCTGCCTCATCTCCAAACATTCCCTGCAGCCTCTGCCATCCCTGCCTCATCTCCAAACATCCCTGCAGCCTCTGCCATCCCTGCCTCATCTCCAAACATCCCTGCAGCCTCTGCCATCCCTGCCTCATCTCCAAACATCCCTGCAGCCTCTGCCATCCCTGCAGCCTCTGCCATCCCTGCCTCATCTCCAAACATCCCTGCAGCCTCTGCCATCCCTGCTGTGGCATTCTGGCAGCTCTGAGTGCTGCCCCTGAAGGAGGAGCATGCCATGTTTATGGATGCACAATTCCCAGTGCCCAGGGAAACAGCATGGCCAGGCTGAACTAGGACAAGGTAAAAGAGTCTTTCCAGAAGGAGCAAAACCTCCTGACTTCTTCCAGGCTCTTGCCATCATATCCATTTGCCATGGAAGGTAAGAGTTCAGGATTAAACTGTGCAAACATGAATGATGACCATGGACTACTCCAGAACAGGCAAGTATGTGTATTATATTTCATCTTAAACAAACCTTTACTCTTCATGAGAACATGTGATAACTCCAGTCCCACATCTCAAAGGTGAGGTACATCTCACCTCACATGACCTACAGGTTTTACTTGTTTTTTTTTAAAACAATTTTGGGATGAGATGAATCATTATTCAGAAAATAGCTCTTGATATCTCCAGAGACCACATGGGGAGGAACTTCCAGATGATTAGAGTCAGCTGAGATGGAATCTTTCACAGATAGATGAACAAAGTGTACAAAGCAGAAAGATTTAATGGAATATTTTGCCTGATTCTCAACTGAAATGTTAATTGGCTATTATTTGCAAACTACAGAATTGTTTAAATGTAGTTAAACAATAGAATGTAGTTAGAGAAGCAACTTGTATTTTACTTTGTAGCACTGATGTTCGTTTGGTAAATTTTGGAAAAGTCAGACATAAGTTGGAATTGCCTCTTAACATAAAGACACATCTTTAATACTATTCTTTCTTACAAGATGCATAATTCACAGGAAAAATTTCTTTTGTAAGCAATAACCAGTTTCAGTCTTAAATGACTGATCTTCATACCCCAAAATAATCTCTTCACATTCAATGTAACAGCCAAACTTGGCAGAGAAAAATACTGAGGAAATGTAGTTACAGCTGACATGAAAATATAAAAGAGATCCAACAATAAAAAGTAAGCAATAGAGCTTTGATAAAGGAGTGTAGGGAACGCAATTCAGAAATATTCATTCATCAGATAGGTGTGGAGAAGTCTGCAGTGACATTCTGAATTTGGATTAACTGCACAGGTTTTGATCTGTCTCTTGCTACTTCACCCAGGACATGTAGCAGAGAAGGTTTTCATAGAACTCAAATGAGCATACAGGATAGAGAAAGAGTAAGGAAATGCTGTTCCAAAAATCAAATGTGAACAGATACACAGACTATGAAAGTTTGGATTCATATTGCATATCCTGAAAAGATGTAACTTAGAGATTCAAAGCAACTCCAGTTTTACAGCTCATCTGCAGGAATGTGGTAAACCTGTTATTTTACTCATACTGAGTTAGCAATCCCAGAAAGGTTCCTCTTAAATCAATGAGCCTGCTCTTGAGGTGACAGCATCACACCCAGGGCTCCTCCTGAGGGACACAAACACAGCACAGATGGCTGGGACAGATCATCCCCAATATCTGCAGTGCACAGTGGGGAGCACTGGTCATCCTAATATTGACTCTTGGTTAGATGACAGACGCATGACAATGACAGATTCCCAGAACATGCCAAAGTGGAATTAGCATTCTCATGGAGTCAAAGTAGCTAAAAGAGAAAACGTTTTTTGCTTGGATTAAACCTTAATATGCCTTGACATCTTAAAGATTTACTGCACATTTTTTGCAATCAAACTCCTCATACAAAGAGAGGTAAGTTCTGGATGAGGGAACAACCTCTCCTCCAGCAGGCCAGCCAGAAACACTTCACCTTTAGGAGTATGAGAACACTACTGCAGAGTATTTCCTGAACTCTGAACTCATTCATTCTGAACTGACCATTGGAATTCCCCACTCAGGAACACGTTGGAAAGGATCAGCTCTTGTCCTTATTTTTTGGGGACAACCTTAAACACTGAAGAAATTCTCTGTAGAATGGCTCATCAGGGATTTCAGAGCAACCCACTGCACTGATCACAGACCACAGGGTGTCCTGATTATGATCTTCCTCTCCTGCTTCCAACATGTCAGGCCTGACGGAGAAGCCTTCAATCACAGAATGGTTTGGCTAGGAAGGGACTCCAAGGCCCACCTTGTTCCACCCTTTGCCATGGTTCCCACTATCCCAGGTTTCTCCAAGCCCTGCCCAATGGCTTTGAACACTTCCAGGGATGGAGAATCCACAGCTTTTCTGGACAAACTGTGCCAGGGCCTCACCAACCTCAAATGGGGATACACACACAAGTGAAGAAGTACCAGTGCTCTTTTCAAAGTTCCTCATGCAACTTCATCTGGAATACTATAAACTCTAGTTTAACAGCTTAGTCTAAGTGGAAAAGCTGGCAAATCCAAGAGGAAGATCTAGGAAATGAGGAGCCTGGAAGATGTAATGTAGCAGATCCAAACTAGGGTCTGAGTGAGGATGAGTCTGATGTGATAATGAAAGCTGCAAGAGAAAAGGTGATGTTTAAGGGAAAGAATTTAAGTGAAAGTATGAATTGAAAAGCATTAGACTCATGAAGGCTTCAAACAGCCTTCCAGTAGAAATAGTGGGGAGCAAAAACAAAAAAAAAACAAACACTATTTTTATTTAAACAGAGCTTGAAACTACTCTTGAGGAATAAAACCCTCTGTGATTGCTACCTTAAGAATGACACCACAATATCTGTGGTTTAGGACATCAATTGATTTTTAGTGGGAGCCAAGGTAAAACCAGTGCACTAAACAAACCTCTGAAGAGTAGAGAATGATGGAGCACAGGAAAGGTCAGTCTGTTCCAAGAGGGTGGGAAGCATTCCAGCCTCTGTCACAGGCTAGCTGAACCCAGTGGTTTTGCAGTCCTTTCAGTGGAATATGAAACTCTCACTATGGCATTCAGCTTTTCACTCACACACGTGTTCAGGCAGTTTTCAGTGACTGAGAATTGCCAGGCACACCAGCAGTCACTTGCCACCCAACCTTTCTAAAGGTCGCTAAGTTAATGGATCTAACATTTAGAGACGTGTTTTACCCTTTGTACATTCCTGTTAACTTCCACAGAGTAGCAAGGGGCAAGTTTGCTGCAAACTTCCCTCCTTTGGTTAATTTGTCTGCAGAAAGACTTAGAAAAACTTGCAATACAAAAAGCATTTCATTTGAGAGGGAGAGCAATGGACACAGACATTATATGCAGAGAAGATGGAAGGGCAAATAGGAAGGGAAAGACATGAAATAGAAATGTTTTGGTAATAAATGCCAGCCTACCTGAATTTGAAGGCAATGAAAAGAAAAAGCAGATTAAAAAAAGATGCAAATAACAATATTTTGAATTGCTAAAGATATTGTTTTCTGTTTGGAATAACTGTTTTATCATACACGTTAAAATGTGTGATTTGCTTCATTAATCACACTCATTTCCCACCCAGAGGTAGGCATATGATCACAACCTGTTTCACAGGACTGAGATAAAAAGGTTGTGCTTTTATTTTCTTTCATTTGAATGTTCAGTCTGATTACTATGAAAAACATTTCCACGCCAAAAAGTTTACATGCTTTGTATCTGAATGCACAGGCTGCAATAGCCAGCAGCATCCTTTGCCTATCTGTAGCTGCAATTCCAAATTCCTTTTCTGACTTGGGAAAGAGAGATCAGTGATTTATTACTCTATAGGTTACCAAGAATAAAGGCTCTGATTCTAGATTTTTCAGCTTGGAGAGAGCAAAACCAGCTGCAGCATGAGTTGAAAGGGGA
This sequence comes from Agelaius tricolor, assembly GCF_023055355.1. NCBI lineage: Eukaryota > Metazoa > Chordata > Aves > Passeriformes > Icteridae > Agelaius > Agelaius tricolor. The sequence goes on from NW_027269270.1 coordinate 983,401, forward strand.
AGAAGAGGAGATAAACCCAAGCCACAGAAATGCTTTGACTTTAAACAACATTTAATAATGGAGGGAATAATGAGGACTTAAAAAACCCCATTCTGGACAAACTGAATGGAGCCCAACATTAAGGGTTAGAAATCACAGGGAAATTACTTACTGAATGATCAAAAGAAAGGAAAGGCAGGTCATTCTAACAAAGCAACTTAGAAAGGTAAAGTTCAGCAATTCTACAGCCTAAATGCTTCTCCCTAAGATGCATTAAGTGAAATTCATTTAATATGAAGAAAGCTTCTGAATTTACAGGCAGAATTTGTCTTTGTGCAGGTCCCAAGGAGAACAGGCAGGCGAGATCGCATTGAATAACAATCACGAGGAGAAGGGGAACATTTTCAAAGACAAAAGAAGCCAGTGCAGGACTGCCTGGAAAAGGGCATTATTCTCTCTGCAAAAAAGAACCCTGGATGAACAACAGGCAGAGCTTCAAAGTATTTTTCAGTCAATATGTTAGTCAACCCAGCCAGAACTGCTTTTACAAAGGCAAACGAGTTCCCTGGTATTTATCGCTGAAAGTATTGCTTGGGTATGAAATTACAGAGGATTCATTAAAACTGTGCTCTTGGGCAGGTGGTTTTCCTGGAAACTAAAAGTAGAAAAGATAAATCTTTAATAAAAAAAAAAAAGAAGAAAAAGAAATTATACTAAAGTAGGAAACAGAAGTCAGATTCACAGCTGGTATAACCTGGAAGGGATTATTTGCCTTCCCATTGAGGACACACTTGTGTGAAGCAGCTGCCCAATGAAAGCAGTGTCCTTATTTTTTTCACCTATTCATCATTTTTACTTTCCTCCAGTCCTTGTTTCATTCCACTGCAACAATGAGCAGAAGAGAAAGGGAGAAAAAGGTACTTGTTTTTCTTGGGTTTTCCCACCGCTCCCTGCCCCTCATCCACAAAGCCAATGCTAATGGATTTTTCTTGGGTTTTTCTTTTTCCACAAATGATATCCCAGTAGCAAATGCCCTGCTTTCCACAAGAAGAATGTTTGTGACAAGCCCCTGGCAGAGCTGGACCATGGCACCTGGCTCAGCACAGGAATTACCTCGACACAGCAGCCATGGGTCACAGCCCAGCTCTGCACTGAGCAGGACCTGCCTGCTGAGGCAAGGGCTCTGTCTTGGTGTGCTCAAAAAATCCTGCCCTGCATCTCCAGCCCTTGTACTACAGCAGACATGCTTTGGAGTTACACAAATGTCAACTCTTCAGGGAGGAAAACAGCACAGAAAAACAGGACACAGCTTTTCAGCATGAGAAAACTGAAAATCACATCTCCAAGTTAAGTGACCTCAGCTCATGTTCTTGTTTATTGCTTTAAATGTCTTTTTTGGAAAGGTCAAGCCTCCATCTACCTGATTTCTTCAGTATCAGCCACAGCATCCCTAGAGTTGTGTGTCTTTAGTACTGCAAAGCAGAGGTGACACCCTCTTTGCCACTTGTTTCCAGAAGTTAGATGAGCTCCAAGCTCAAAGGGTGAGTTCTAGAGCTCCTAAACCAAGAGGAAATGTTCTTATCAACACTGGGTCTCATCAACCTGCACTTTAGTAAATTCCAGCTAAGCCTAATAGTCATTTTACCTTACTAAATTTGTTCTCTTCCCTCTGATAATTTTTGTGTGTGCCTGCTTCTCTAAAAGCTCCAGGTATAACAATTTTATTTATGTTAAAATAAATTGCTGCTTAAAGGAACAGGATAGGATTGGAATGTTCACAAATGGGAACAGATTTCTCAAATCTTCTCAATCTCAAACCCTTGTGTGCCAGAAGGGATTGTGTGTACTTAGAGCATTTTCCTCATTAAACACCAAGTGTTGGGGCAATATAAAATTGCTGACATTTTTCTAATGTACTGTTGCTTTGGAATCCAGCTTTTTATTCCATTGGAGTTCAAGTGGCTGGGTTGCATGTGAATAATTTAAAAAAGTACCAGCAAAACAAATTTACCTATGTTTTCTGGGGGAAAAAAAGAGTCCTGCAATTTAGCTGGCCAAGAGTGAAGAGAAACATGGCTACCCAAACTCAAGGAAACTCCAAAGCAGTAACTGGATCACAACAACAACATCAGATCATATTTGATTACTTATGACCTGGTTTGGGAGAGCTCCATCTGCATTTATAAACATGTAGTGGCACTGGCCTTCACCAGCATCCCCTCATTCCCTTTGCTGAGTTTTCATCCCTTCTGCACACATGGGAGCCCCTCAGCCCCAAGGAGCGGCACAGACATATTTTATGAAAAATCTTTTCATTAGGATTTTTCTCCTGAGAAGCTGAGAGGCCTTGGAAACGAAATGTAACCCATGATTATCTGCTGCTGTGGAATGCAACAGGTGCATCTGTGACTGGTCTCATGTGGTTGTTTCTATGTGATGACCAATGACAGTTACCTGTGTCGAGGCTGTGAGCAGTCACAAGATTTTATTATCATTCCTTTCTATTCCTTGCTAGCCTTCTGATGTAATCCTTTCTTCTATTCTTTTAGTATAGTTTTAGTAGATAATTTTCTTTTAATATAATATGTATCATAAAGTAATAAATCAGCCTTCTGAAACATGGAGTCAAGATTCTCTTCCCTCATCCTGGGACCCCTGTGAACACCACCACATTTGGTGACCTCGAGGGAGGACCAGCCACAAAGGAGAGCTCACTCCCTCTTTCACAGAGAGTGTTTCTCTGCCCAGTTGCTGTTACACGATAGATCAAGATGAAAAGCAGAAAACCAGCCTCGGTACTTCACCTCCCTCTCAAAAGCTGCCATGTCCTCTGTACCTTTCTCTGGAACTATATTTAAGTTCTTAAAATAGCTCAGGAATGTCTCCTGTGTAACAGCAGAAAACTTTTAAGTCCTTATGCAATATGAACAATACCCAGTAATCCAGGGGCAGAGCAAATAATCCAAGACTTTTAATGTAATAATCTGAAGAGCTTTCCAGAATTCATTTTGTGAAAAAAATGCTGTTTGTTATCTAGGAATGGCCACATTATTCTAGTTCTTATGATCAGCACACATCAAAAGCAGTGCAAAGTGCACAGGAACCAGCCATTCGGGGCCATTCCTGCCAGAAACAGCTGCTTGTGTTGATCCAGCTGTATTCCCTGAGCACTAGGATCAGTCACACTCCGTGCAAACCCACCCCTTCCCAGGTTTCTCTTTCCTGAGGCACACGTGGTAGAGGAGAAATGAAGCTCTGAGCCCAGAAGGAGAGTGTGGAAGATGATAGATATTCTCAGAGCAGGCAGCCTCACTAAATGCAGATGATATGCACTATATGATCCCATTTACGGGCTGTGCCTGCTCGGAGGCACGCTGCATTTGCTCCTCTCAACGGTCAGACACGGATTATCCTCATTGCCGCTTCTTTTACGGCCCACAAATGGTGAGCTAAGCCCTTCAGAGGAGTGCAAAGATACAGGCCCCTTATCCCAGGAGCTGTGTTAATTCATGCAATAAAACCTGGGGCTTAGGAACTCGCCTTACTCTCCTGCACACTGACCGAGTTCAGCTCTTGCTGTTTCTAAACTGGAGAACTGAAGGGGAATATGAGAGAATAATTCAGATTGTTACAGCCTGAAGGCCTAAGGCAATTAATGCTTCAATCGACAAAGTACTGTGTGCATTTCCCTAACAACCAGAAATATGCTAATTTAGGGAAGGGAAAAAAACCCCCACAAACACAATGACTTCTAAAATGTGAACCTGAGAAGTTCAGACACAAAAAATATTAAAACTTTTAAACGGCACATTTATATGCAGGCATGGCGAGATGTTTGTCTCCTTCATTTGCATGCACACGTCTGGCAGAGACAGGCACGGCCTCCCCACCGAGCCTGGCTCGAGGACACAGCTCAGCCTCCCTGAATCTGGTTCCTCCCCACAGAAGCAGAGGTGCACAATAATTTCCTGCAGCACCTTGGAGGCCCAATCCTCACTCTGACAAGTGGCATCTTTCATGTGTGCATCTTGTCTGAGCCTTGGGAAGGGGTAAAACAGGAAGGGCAGGCGGAGAAAAAGCAAAGCATGAAGTTCCCTCAGGAAGGCTTTATCTCAGAGGAGAACTCTACCAGTCCCACAGAGCCCTGCAGGCATCTGTACCCTGCAAACAAAGAGCACCTCTGCAACCACCACTGCCCTGGCAGCAGAAAACTCTCAGCTTTTATCCATGTTTGAGTCTCAAAGATGAGCTGTGACTTCTAGAAAAGGAGATCTCTCTTTCTGAGGCAAGCATTTTACCCAAAATGCTAATAAAAATTAAAAACAATGTTCCCAGATTTATAGTGCCTCATTCTGAGGAAACTCACTTGCTGTAAGAGCCTCTCCCTTTCTTTAGTGATTGTGTAAATATATATATATCTTCCCTTCACCCAAAAGATATTTAACCATTTTCCATGCTGTTTTCAATTATAAATGAGAATGGGCTAAATTGTAACCCCCCACAACACTCTTCAAAAGATCTTTTTTCCATTATAATTGACCTTATAGATCATTTTATAACCACCTCAGCTATAAATTCATCCCCATTATTTGTAGTAAGTGCTGGCCTCATGTAAGCTCTTGATTCCAGCAAGAATGGTACATAGCTGTAGACTGTTTATCCCTTTCCACCAATAATTTAACATCATGATCAGGAGATCTTCCTGGAGAATTGCAGAAAGCATCTGGGATAACTCACACTCACCTGCCCCTGTTACTGGCTTTAAGTACCAACCTACCCAGCTCGCAGGTCAGCAAGTATGTCTGAGTAAGCATTGTTTGGTTTTTTGCCAGGAAATAAATTTAGTTATTGTGTGTCTAGTTATTCAGGAAGAACTTCCCACACACTGGTTGGCAGCCAAACTGTAGCTACACATTAAAAATTCCCTCTAGGAAAGAATACATTGGGAGAGCACTAAGTTAACTGGTGTCTGTAGTTACCTGGGAACTCTCAATGCCAGTTCCTGCTCTCAGCAGCTCTGAAGCTGCACAGAGCACCAGGCTCCCGTGCACAGTGACCCCAAGCACAGGCTGTCAGTGCTGGCAGAACAACAGCCGGTGCAGATATTCATATTTCCAGATTGATTGTGCATCACACACATACCTGCAAGGCTGCAACACGGGAACAGCACCCAGACAGCACAAGGCTGCCAGTATTACCTTGACAGAGAGGCTTTTTTCATTTGTTCAGCAGACACAGCCTTTGTACTGCCAAGGGGGAGCTTCTGAGGGACTCTACAATGCTACCCCACAAATGTGCTGTCCCTTCACTGCTCAGTGTCACCGATGGGACAAATGTCCAGGGAAACACAGCAATGAGCAGAACACCACACAGATATTCAGTGCACGTCAGGGAATGCAGACAATGTGACAGGGCTGAGGGGGGTTTGCTGCTGCAGACAGCTTGTACTACTACATTATTATTCTCTTTAGCTGTCACAGAGCAGACAGAGGGCTGCCTTGACTGGCCTGAATTTCCCAGTGTCCTCTGTAACATCATGGGAGCTCATCAGCTCCCCACACAAACATCTTTGATCCTCCTCCCTTGCAGTCTGCACACGTGGCACAGCCATCCTCAATTACTTTGTGAAACACTACGTTGTCTTTTTCATCCTTCTCCTAGACCTACCTCTTCCAAAATTACTGCAAGAAAATTATTAATAATAACATTTGCAATATCAGGGAAAAAACTTCATATATTTGCATGATTTTTTTTTCATATAGACAGACATTAAACAGCTGCTTTTCTGAAGAAACAGCAGGAACACAACAGGATTTAATTCACTTGCAGTGTAGAGCTGCCTGCAATAATCACAAAATAAAGACCTGCCAATGGAGAAATCATTTAAGGCATCTTGAAGAAACATAAAATATAAGACACTAACAACAATATCCTGCACATATGGTTTTCTTGAGTTTTATTCCTGTGCACAGGTTATAGATGGCTTTTCAAAATTAAAAGCAATACCAGAGCTTCTCAATAAATCACAATCCAGAAGTCACTGGTGAACACATTATGGCAAAATCTGCCTTGATTCCAGCAAATAACTTCTCCTAGGAGTTCTTGCACTGAGCCTCTCTCTTCTGGATATATATATATATATACTTTCTATACTATATCCCAGTGCTATATATTAGATTGTACTTCTTCCACTCCCATACTTCACAATCTCCTGTTTATGCTTATATAAATCCTGGGGCTTACATAAGTTCTTGGGAAGAAAGAAGAGGCCTGTGTGGATCCCAGCAGCACAATGCTAATTCCAACTGCAGCCTGTGATACAGACACCACCTGGCCATTCCTGGGGCAGGGATGCAGCAATTTGCTGCTCTTCAGAAGATGTTTCAGGTCTTACACTGGACTTTGTTTTGCATTAACCTGCAGGATATTAAAACTTCAGCTCTTTCTTGTCAGATCCCCTTTGAGTCAATATGAATTCAAGGTTCGGATTTCTTAAACTGTGTCATTCCTCCTGAAAAACTGCTTGACACTGACCCTAGGAAGAAAAATGTATTTTCCACCATGAAGTGCCACATTTCTCTTTTTATTAATCACTTCTTGATCTTAATAATACAAGAAGTAGTGTCAGAAGAGCTGACAACTTCCACAGCTTTGGCACTGATGCTACTCAGATGATGAAAAGCCTGTCCACTGGCAACACCTGAAAGGTTCAATATATTGTATTTCCACAAATCCTGCAGACTTTGTGAAAAACCCACTGTCCACAGTGTAACCAGAACTCCTGCTAAACCTCACAGATTCTTCTGATTCCTCTCTTTCAGGAACTGCAATTTTCAGAAGCTGTCACATGTGTTTCAAAGTTTCACACAGAATAAACCGGCCTGAATGCTTCTTTTTCTATTTTAATTAAAGTCAAGTTTCTACCTACTTACTAACTATTTCTTTAAAAATGTATTAAACTATGAACTAAATATATGCATTATTACTCATCAAACTGTTTATTCCTGTACTGATTTTATATATATACACACAGGTTAAATATTTATGTGTTCCTCCTCCCTTTCAGACTATAATAACTCTCAGTTCCCTATTCTCCTGCACTGGTGTTTCAACGTGCACTGTAGAAGTTGAAGATCATTTAGGTAAAAGCATCCTTAGGGACCTCTGTCTAAAAATTCCAAATTAAGTGGTTTTTTTCCTATATTAGTAGTGGAGAGCTGTCCATATGCTTATGTTAAGCCTGACAGATCTTTGATTACCCCTTAGCTTGTAGTTATGCAGCTCTAATGCAGTTTAGATACATTCCATAGTTGTTAATGGCTCAACACACTGAGACCTTGAAGAATAACAACCAAGGTTATTTAGCAATGTAACACAGTAAAATAAAATAGACTTGACCATGTGTGCAAAAGTTGTAAATGCTTTGCTGATTTTAAGGCATATGTTTCTTTAAAGTTCTCAGAACATAAATGATTTAACTGCTACAAACACAAAATCACAAGCCAAATTCATTGCAAACCTCACAAGCTGCAACAAATAGGTGAAGGCATAAATTGCTGGCAATTAGGAGTTTGCTGAAGAGGGCATTTAGGGGAATTGCGCTGATTCAGAGAGATGAAATGCAAATCTCAGGCGCTCCATGCCCAGGGCACTGCACCTGAGCCTGGGCTGAAGCACAGCATCAGCAAGTCCTGGCCAGCACAGGGACCTGAGGGGCTGGAGCACAGCAGGGAGCCTGGATGTGAGCAGGAGCTGGGCCCCTGTGCCACCTCTGAGGTCCTCCCACACTGCAGTCAGAAAGCAAAACTGCACAAGCCAGCGCTGGTTGCACCAGTCCTGCTTCACCTGCAGACCTGAGGCACTGGCAAAGTGGGAATGGCAGCTGCCATCAGAGAGTGTCCCACTGCCTCCAGGTGTCCTGTGTCTTTGTGGCACTGCAGGATGACAGTGGTTACCCTAAGGAATGCCCAGGCCACAGCTGCATGAGCACTGGCAGGAGCATCATTTCAGCTCCTGGAGATGAACACGGCCTAGTGAGGATGTTCAGGGATGGGCATGGACCAAAAGGTCCTGTGAGTCAGGAAACCTCCATCTACTGAGTTCCTTCTCAACCCATGTACTCAGGTTTTAACAAATCCTTGTGGAGCAGTCTAAGCTGTGGCCAAGGGCTTTGGTGAGGTACCTTTGCCAGGATCACAATGCCACTTCTGTAGGGGCAGGCTGGAACTGAAGGGTGATGACACACAAGCCAAAGGGAATCCCAGAATCCCAGAATTGTTAGGGTTGGAAGGGACTCCTGGAAACCATCTAGTCCTATCCCAAGTACAATACAGGAGGAAAGGAGCACGGTTGAAGGTCTACAATACACCACACACAGGAATCCTACACAGACTCAGTGGAGCCAACACACAAATGGAACACAGTAGCTGTCCCAGCTTTGGCAGTCAGGAATGCCAACTCCTTACCCTGCCAGCCCTGCTAGCAATCCTGGTCTCAGGACAGGCACACATCAAATCCCAAACTGCTGTGCAAGTGGCAGATGAACTTCCTTACAGAGTCACACAACCTCCTGGGTTGGGAGGGACACACAAGGATGAGTCCAGTTCCTGGCCCTGCTCAGACACTCCAGGAGTCACACCCTGTGTCTGAGACCATTGTCCAAATGCCCTGCAGCTCTGGCAGCCTTAGGGCTCTGACCATTCCCTATTCAGTGCCCAACGACCCTCTGAGGGAAGAACCTTTCCCTAATATCCAACTTAAACATCCCCTAACACAGCTTCAGGCCAGTCCCTCAGGTCCTGTCACTGGTCCCCACAGTGAAGAGATCAGCATCTATCCCTCATTAGGAAGCTGTAACTGTAACTGTGATGAGTTTCCCCTCAGTCTCCTCTTCTCCAGCTGAACAGACCAAGTGCCCTCAGCTATTCCTCACATGGCTTCCCCTCAAAGCCCTTCACCATCCTCATGGCCTCCTTTGGATGCTCTCTGATAACTTAATAATCTTTCTTATGTAGCACAATACTCAAGGTGAGGCAAGCCCAGAGCAGAGCAGGACATTGCCCCCCCTCACCTGACCATCCTAGAAGTTGCCTTTAGCAAGACCTAAGCCATGAGAGGTCTTTTTCTTTCCACTCCAAGGATGTGGTTGATAAGCCAGAACTGCACTTTAGCATCCAGTTGTTGGTGTTCATGACTGCTTGTGCCTCTGTGCTGTGCATGCAACGTTCCCTGCCCTCAGATCAAGGGGGTTCACTGGCCACTGGCAGGAGGAATAATTTTGTTGGGATTCAGTCTATAGCTAAAATAAGCTGTAACACAAGCCAGGCTCAAGGGAAATCCATTCAATGAGCAGCTTGAGCAAATCTGTGTTCAATTAATGTAGCTTTTCAAACACTGTGACGGTGTTTGTGCTCTGAGAAGATGGTTAAGACATTGCTGCCACCAATCATTACGGCTGTTCTCCTTCCTCTCGGGAAGCAGTGTCAGTCCAGGAAGGGAGCACAATTAGCAGTAACAAGAGAGTATGTGGGGGAGTGCAGGATGAAAGGCAAAACTGAAATTGCTGTTGAGGCATTCTTTTGGAGAAAAGGAACTTATGAAGAGAAGATGAGGACACAGAGGTGAAAGATGAAAGAAAAAAGAGGAAAAGATGAAACCTTCTGAAAGGAGAGAAGGTAGAGAAGGGAAACATATGGAGGGAAATCAAACAGAACCTGGAACTTGAAGAAGGAAAAACATTATTCTGCAATCCATGGTACTCAGGTTGCCTCCTTTTAGGTAAATTGTGTCTCCTGTTGTCTTGCCCTGCCCTCCTTGCCACAACTGCCCACTTATTCCATTCAGTTGGCACAGATGAGAAATAGCACCAAGGCACAGAATGGATATTACTGAACAGCCTTTTTCTGCCAGATATAATGTCCAGGGCTGAACTCTGCCCCATTTTCTTTGATTCATTACTCACACTCTCTGTCCTGTCCCCAGACACTTGTGTCCACAAAACCTTAGGGAGTTTGCCCTCTCAAAATGTGCTGCCCCTCCCTCCGCTTTAGCTGCAATTAGCAAACAGGTTCCAGGTTATTAAAGGAGGATTGACAAACACACAGAGGGCCTGACAGATGGACTAATTATATAAACCTTATTTCCTCAGGCATCCGGGCTGAAAAGAGGACAAACCATGAGCAACACGAATCATGCTGGGAGTAAAGAGAAAGTGTGTAGGTAGGTGGCTGAAGGGATGTGGGAGCAAGGGAATACAAGAGGAAAGAAATTGCTGTAAGGGAGTTGAAAGGGAGAAGAATGAGCAATAGAAAGTGGTGATGTTACTGGAAGGGCTCTGGAGTTATGTGTCAGGAAAGGCAGCTGGTTTTGAAGGGAGAGCATGTTAGCTGGGGTTGTAAAGATGCTCTGTAACAACAGGAGAGCCCTGGGAGAAAGAGTTTGCTGGGAACGTGATCCAGGAAGTAATAAAGGGAGCACAAGAAGTTGGAGGATGAGGTAAAGGACAGAAAAGCCGTAAATAACTGTTGAAGTCTTCAAGGGATGAAGAAAAAATGAGGAATAGAATAGATCTCTCCTTTGTGCAAAGTGAGATTCACCGAATTCAATGTTGCTATGGTGATTTAGACCACCTGAGGACCCAGGTTGAACTGTTTAAGGCAATGCATATAATTATTCTTTTTATTTTCACAAATAGTTATTTCAGCCTCTTACTTATATACAATGTGTTTTATAATTCAGAATTCTGCCACAGTTCAGCAGCTGGCTGAAGTACTTGCAATACCAAAAGTAGTAGCAGCCTTGACTGGAAAGGTGCAAATAAGAAGTGTGTTATGAAACAAAGGCACTTTACAACTTAAATGGTATCTGAAAAAAAATATGGTCAATTTAACAGGTAAGTATAAAAGAGGAGAGAAGTAAAATCCAGTCTTTAAAAGATTGGTTTCATTTGAAAATTAAAGAAAGGACAGGAACAAAGGATAGAGAGCTATGTTATCCAGCATAGACAGCAGGGATCCAAGAATCCAGCATTACTAGAAACTTCTACAACTTCTGATATGTTATTTAAACCCCTATGCTTCTGTTTCACAACTTGCATAATTGCTGGAACTAAACTTACCCGAAGGATGCATTTTGAGACTTCAGTAATAATTCCTAAGTGCTTTGAAAAGCACTACATCATGTAAGTGAAGAATGTCATTATTAAAATTGTGCTTCAGAAATCATCGCTAACAAGGGTTTGTTCTACAGCTAGAACTGCACCAAAGACTTTATTAGCTTGCAAATCACAAAGCTCCCATTGACTCAGGAGAGCAGCAGTGGCAGAGCAGTGCTGCAAGGCGAGGGTAGGGACACCCAGCATGAGAGCAGAGGAGCCATTGCTGGGCTGGGCAGGGGCAGTATGGCCATGCTGAAATGCCACGGGCTTGGTGCCCCTTCTGGGACCTCACAGTCACAGTTATTCTCTTCTCAGGTGGTATTTTTAGAACAGGAATTTGTATGAGTTTAGAGTTCTGGGACACCTTTCTTCACATGGATGTTGGTTTGGTACAGTCAGTGGCTTCATGTGATTGAAAAAATATGATGTGATGTTCACATGATTGAGAAAACCTGTCAAGATGCATTTCAGAAGAGAGCCAGAGACAATATAGAGAGGGAGCTTTATTTAGGAACAACGAGGAGTGTATATAGAATTTAGCAGAAACATTATGTGAAAAGCAAGCCTGCCTCCATCCCACTTTGCAGAGAAAGGAATTAAGCTAAGGCTGTTAGAAAAGGGGTATTCTCTTAGAGAACACAGTTTATTTCCTGTAAACTCTAATACTCTGAAATCCTAGCAAAGCTGCTTGGGAGTTGGAACAGCTCTACACAAGTTGTTTCCTCTCTCTAACATTTGTCCCACATGCAGGACAAATATTCCTGTAACCTGCTGCCAGCTTTATGTAAACACTGAGGTGAGTGATTGTGTAATTCGAGGTTACTGGATGCCATGAGTGCCTGCTAATGTGAAAAGCTTGTTAGATGTCTAGTTGTCTGGCAATGCTTAACCAGCTTTGTCTACCAACTGAGACAGGAAAATCATCACCTTCCCCAGAACAATCTGAGAAGAGGCATTGTCTTCTGCAACAGATATGTAATGATTGTCTTCCAAGATTTTATTTAAAAAACCCAGTATTTCGAAGCATCCAAAGTATGTTATGCAAAGATTAAGCTTTGTACTTAGTTCAGTCTTTTTTAAACTTCTTTCATAGCCAAGTAGGGCAAAAAGAGTATTTTCGAAAATAATAATGAAAATATTTAAAATCCTTCCTCTGGTCTGCAAGTTTCATCAACAAGGACAGATGCAACTAAGCCTGAGTTGTATTGTAGGGCACATATTACATATGTATGAACTGAAAAGCTCACCAAGACACACAACAGTGCTGAGCCAGCTGAAGGGTAAAAGTTGATTTTGAATCCAGACACAGTTAAAAATCTAAGTGTTCCCACCTTCTATGAAAGGTGTTAGGAGCATCCTTCAACTCAAAAGCTGAAGTTGTTGGTTCAGCACTCTGTCTGCAGTGCAGGTACGTGCCAAACCTTCACAGCCAGCATGGCTCCTGAGGGAGATGCATCACTCTGCCTAAGAACCACATATTCCTGCAGACAGGATGGTTATATCCTTGATTTACCTCTTCCAGGACAGCTTTTTGGAGCAAATGACAAATGCTTGCCCTGTGCTCATAAATCTTATCTAAGTTTACTCCAATTGGTCACAATGGAAGTACATAAACCGCTTCATTTAACCCTGATGCATCGAACGCAGCCAGGATCCAAAGCCAGTTTTGGTGTTCTTTTATAAACTACTTATTTACCTGTGATAGAGATAAAAATGGGACACTCCACAGGGACTCACTGCTGTTGCTGGGGCACTTTATCCCCTTCAAGAAAAATCCTACTGGTGAAGGTGAAACATAAGCTACAGAGGAGATACTGAAGGGACTGTAAACAGAATGACTGGAATTAGGTTGAAGTTTTACTTTCATACAATCATAGAGCATCTTGAGTTGGAAGAAACCTACAAGGATCATGGAGTCCAACCCCTGGTCCTGCACAGGCACTCCAACAATCCCACCCTGTGCCTGAGAGCATTGTCCAAACACTCCTGGAGCTCTGGGACCATGATCATTCCCTGTAATTCAAGATCTGGAATACTTCCTGTCTCAAACAAGCCAGCACCCACTCCTCATATCACTGCTTGTTTTTGGCAGTCATGTCCCTTACAAAGCCATAAAGATCCAAAGAGCCACAGAGAATCCTCTATTTGTCTGAGCAGAGACAAGTCTTGAGGGTAACTCAGAAGAAACAAAGGCTGTTTTCAGGGTGTATTTCAGATAAAATACATCAGTGTTTAGCTTAGAACAGCTCCTCTTGCCTCAGCCTGGACCACAAAGTCACTGATGAGGCTGTGCCCTGGTCTAATGGTGGCTGGGCTCTGTGCCTCCCTTTGAACCTCCCCCCACCTCCCTGTCCCTTCCCTCCTGCCCCAGCTGCTGCCCCTCAGCCCTGCCAGGCACTGCACAGTACCCCAGGGCATCAGCACTGCTTGAGCATCAGAGCATTGCTGCTCTAATATTTCATAATGCCAGAACACTTCTAAGGAAGCTGCATAAATACTGGGTGGGTTTGGCCAAATGCTCTCCCATGGTGCTCCCCTTCACAGAATCTTTCAGGGTTTGGTAAGAGACCTCTAAAGCTAGAAAGTGAAGTTTAAAATAAAAAGTGTTCATTGTGTTCTGGAGAAAACAAGGCATACGAAAGTCACTGCAATCAATCCGAACTTCTTCCTGTTAAAATCTAACCCTGTCTTACAGCTTTGTTTTGTTATTTTTCTCAGATCTCCAGATTCATCTTGCAATAATGTGCTCTCTCCCCAGAGAGCGAGCCGGTGCCTTTCATCAGCAACAGCCCTCCAGAAGTTCCACTTAGCTCACAAAGCAAACACAATGTTTGGCATAATATTTCAGAAAGGTCATACTGTGCTTCCTAACTTAATGGCCATTTATATTGCTTTACAACATTCAGATTCACACTCTGCTATCAAGTGGAGCCATGCCATCTAAAAATAAATGCTTAAAAGCTAAATAAAAAAAAATGCCCTAGATACCTGGGCTTGGGAATGTTTTCTGCTTATCTGAATGCAAGTTCTAATGCCCTTCTTGAGTCCTTTAACTTCAGGGCAGGTCCACTGAAATAGGAGGGTTGATGCTGAGGCTGTTACTCACAGATAGTGCCACAGGTCCCAAAATACCCACAGTCATCCTCACATGATTCCCAGCAGAGTATCTAGGTACACATCTTGAATGGAGTTTTTATTTTCTCAACTCCCCATTGGAAGAAGGAAAGGGTATCAATGGCACAGGACAGTGGAGCACAGAGAAATCCAAAGCACACCTATGCCATGTGCCACATCCCAGCCAGGAATTGGTGCCAATCCATGGATCTGGAGACCACACCACTTCCATAGAGGCTCTAAAGCTGGCACAGGTACCTGGGCACAAACACCTAAAACACTGACATTGCCCACCTGAATTTACCTTACCTGCAGTATTTGCAGTGACTCCCTGTCCTTTGGGAGGGAATCTCTCCAAATGCCACTGACCCAGTGTTGGCTTCCTAATTTACATTGCTCGTACATATTTCACTTTACTGCCTTTCAAGCGCTGCCAAATCTTTGAAAATTGCAGTGTGCCAAAGCTGTAGGCAATCCACACTGACAATTTCCCAGGTCTGGGAATCCTCCCTTCTTCATTTGTTTCCACTTATTCAAACTACAGGTTTTCACTCACTTGCATATGAAGATAAAGCAATCCAATTATTTTCAAATATGCACATTCACCATTAGGCTTTCCAGGGGATGTTAGAAACCCCCTCTATTTTATGAAGAAGTATGATATAAAGCTGGGAATTGGCACATCAATACCACAGTAGATCAGAAAAGGGTACCCAAAATGAAAAAGCACAATTTTCCTCTTTTTATATTACTTTTACATAGCTTTGCTATGTAATTGTGTTATTTTAAAAATCTCCATTTCCTACCAAAAGATGATAAAGGTTAGATTAATGCAAAAGTGTTATTGGGAGTCCATATTTTAATTAGCAAGGCTCAAATTTACTCTGCCATGCAGTTACTTCTGTATTTCTTATCCTATGAAGCCCGAATTTTGATTTTACTTATATCACAATGGATTCTGTATGAAATCTGTCTTAAATTTAACACGTTTTACACTGATTTCAAGTCTCCATTTTTCCCTTTCCATAATTATGGAATGGTGATTAGGAATGCATACAAAAGGCTATGAGAACATTTATCCCAAATCCAGAAGCAGCAGGGGCCATGTGGAATTCTGCTGGAGTTGCACTCGTGACCATGAGACACATCTTGGGCAGCTCCACTCAGCATTTTTCACTCTGCACCACTGTTCAGACTTCTAAATTTCTGACTCTTTGATCTTGCCTAAAATAGTGACAGCCAAATATGCCAGGGGACTTTTCACTGCCTTCCAAGGGCTTTTTCAGGTGGTGGCTCCTTCCTCATACTACATCTAGAGTCATTCCATTACCTTGGTCTGCACAGCACTGGGGGTGGAAGATAAAACTGGAACTATTTCTCCTCTTTCCTCTAAACAGCAGAAGTAAAAAACCACAACAAATTTCTCCAAGGGTTGTCCTTCCAGAGAGAAAAGTGACAGCAGCTGCCCCACCACTGGCTGTGCAGTGACTGGGTGATGATCTACCCAAAACAGAGTCTGCCCTGACACAGGAAAAAATTCAAATAAAATTACCTTTTCCCTGCTATGAAGAAGAGAAAAACACTGCAACATTCCCAAGTTAGCTGCACAAATCAAGGAAGTAACAGTTGTGCTAAATTATTTCATCCCATAAATTCTCTTCCTTTGGGCATAAACTACTTTCAGTATTTACAGTTTAAATAACTACATCATATTCTTCCATGAACAGTGAGAATAAATCAGAAATCAGATGCATGGCCATTCCCTGTCACATTTTTGTGGATCCATAATGAAACATTTGAGAAGCTGTATTTGCTGTCTCTGATCACAGTTGTTATGTTCATTAGTAGACACATTCCCAAGTAAACTCTCAGCCACATTGCCAGTTAAATCTACTTACTTGTGTTTGGGAGCTCATTAATAGTAAATTAACGTTCTGAATTCCATGCATATTTCTCATCCATACATTAAATTTATCTCATGGTTAGCATTTCAGAGGAATTTTTTGTGAAATTATTTTCATCTAACAAAAGAAGCTAATAAAATGGCCTTTGTGCTTTGTTTTGCGGTGGCACTGAAAGTCATCTTTCAGGATATTTTACCAAATATTTTCAAAGAACACTTTTTGCCTCCCCATAGTTGTAGTAGCTGTCTACACTGCACTGGCATTAATAGAAGTGTTGTCAAAAACTGGAAAAATAACCCCTTCAAGCTCCTAATTCATTTCACCTTTGCCTGTTGCCACTCCTGTTTCTCCTTTCTACCTCCCAGGCCATCAGATGTGATAAAAGGAAGCCAAATGAAACCATATATGCATGAGATAAATAGCTGTACCTAAGAGAGATTTTTTGTTTGCCCTATTAAAACATTTACATGGTAAAAATGAATTAAAACAATTACTTCTGACATGCAGGAGTAAAAAAGAAGTTGAAGAACAGCTCCAGAAAAACAGAAAAGAGTCATAATTGTGTCAGGCATTCATGCTAATTTATTGATAGACCCTTTGTTTCCTAAGCTTTCTGCTGGCCAGTATTTTTCCATATTTTTCACAGATTTAGCCAGTTCTTCCATCAGTTTGTTTCTCTATTTGCTGTGGGACATGTAATATTTCCAGGTCCAGACTGAGTCCAGGTCCTCGGTGGCTGTGGGTCCCTGAGACATCTCATGAAGGAGCACGTGGGCAAATCACTTTTGTGAGAGGAAATTCTGCAGCAGGGCCAAGTTAAATGTGCTGTTTTCTTTGCCCAAGAAAAGCAAGGACCAGGCAGGAGTTGGCTGCTGGAAACAGGGAGAATCCAAAGTTGGGGCCTGGTAAAATGACAGTGGTGAAAGGTACTTTCTTGGTGCTGAATTGCACATGGGTGCAATGATTGGGCTACAGACTGTCTTAGGTTGAAAGATGTGCCTGGGGCTGTGTATTCCATCCCCATCTGTCAGAGGTGGGGCAGGTCTCTTTTGTTCATGGGGCAGTTTTCTTGATCTCTTCCACAACCAATCCTCCCTCCAGGAGATCTCTTCTGTTCATGGCCAATGAGTGTCCCTGCATGGCTGATCAAATTCCATCATCCCACTGGGAGATGCTCCGCCCAGGGGAGGAGCCAAGCATTCCTACCTGGATACAATCTGACCCTGGGAACACCACAGCAGCCTTTGCCCACTGCATTCCCAGAGGAGCAGCTTTCTTCTCCCCTGCATTCCCAGAGGAGCAGCTTTCTTCTCCCCTGCATTCCCAGAGGAGCAGCTTTCTTCTCCACTGCATTCCCAGAGGAAGACCAGGCCCATCTCCAGCAGCCCTGGAGCTTCAGAGGAAAACTCCCCCCTTGTGCAGGATCCCTGCTCCAGCAGAACCACAGCTGGCACTGCAGGAGGGCTGAGCCACCATGGAATGGGACTGTGCCACCACCCTGACACACAGGGGGTCAGCTCCTGTTCTGACTCTGGCAGTGGTGTTTTTTTCTTTTTGGGGTTTTTTGTTTGTTTTTGTTTTGTTTTTATTTATTGCAATCATAGTTATTTTCCTAGTAAAGAACTGCTATATTCCTATTCCCATCTTCCTAATCTTTGCCAGAGAGCCTCTTAATTTCAAAATCATAATAATTCAGAGAGAGGGATTTACATTTTGCTTTTAAGGGGAGGCTCCTGCCTTCCTTAACAGACACCTGTCTTTTCAAACCAAGGCACAGACCCAAACCATAATGATGGCAGAGCAGCCTAATTAGGTTGATTAGTGCTGGGACTTCCTCAGGGACAGAGCCAAAGTTCACACAGTCACTTCTGTGGCAGCAGCACACAAGGAAGGAGGAGTGCCATCCTCCAGATCAAACCAGTGCAGCTGCAGGGCTCTGGGTGCATTCCCCTCCTTGTGCATCTCAACCAGATCAGGAGTCAGCCCAAACCTGTCTCACTGAACCTCCAGGGCCATGGACTTCAGAGGAACTGGAGGAGACATGAGACCTCCAGTGACCACAATATCAGATTCAAGATTGCAAATTGCTTGTTCAGGAGCCCCTCATGATTTCAGAAGTCAGCCACTAGAAATGGAACATAATCAATCCTTTTTGATAACAGCTATTTTAAAGAATGGTTGAGGTCAGCTGTAAAATATAACTGCAATTGTACAGCTGAGCCTGTAAAATTACCCTTTGCTAATACAGATGTGGCAGCTTACACTGAGCAGTCTGTGCCACAGAGCTTATGGAAACATTGCATTTGCTTAAAATTCCACTCTGTTTCCAGAGGAAGACACTCAGAAGGATGTCTGGAGGGAGTGTCTATATGTACTGCACAGTTCTGAGTCACCAGGCAGCTCTGTGATATAATTGTCTATGGAACTCTAATGGTGACCTGCTGAATAGAGGCTAAAATCAGACATGAACCATTGAATTACTAGCAATTCTGAAATAAAACCTGTTTGAAGTGGGTTTTTGGTGACCAGATCCTTTAAGAATGCTCCCCTGCATGTTAGCATGTCAGAAGACGTGACAAATAAAGAGATCACAAATCTGTGAAAAAAAATAAATCTCTGTAGTTTCTTCCACTATCACTTTAAAATAATGCTTCATCTGATCTTCCAACTATATTTAAATTAATTAAAACCCATTTATCACCACAAGTTCTCTGAAGTACTTGTGGATTGGAAGTCAGTTTTTCTTGCTCTATCAAATATCCTAGTTTTCTAAGTGGGTAGGATGTGACCTATAAATTACCATGATGAATAACTTCGTGAGCAAGAACGTGGGTCAGTTTTTCATTAAAATTAAAAGGTCCTCATTCTCTGTTGTCAGATTCTCAAGTGCTGCAGCAAAGGGAAACAAAGAGCTGTCAAACAGAGTGATTCTATTTTACACCCAGTTTGCCCTGCTGTAAGGAACACGTCATGTTACAGGACACTGCGTAGGCACAACCATTACACTCTGATTTCAAGGACAGCAAGTAAATTCTGATTTATTCATGGAGAAGAAATTTCTTGCTGGTTGAAACTTGCTTCCACGAACACACAGGGTCAATGTACCACTTAATTCCTATATAAATCTTCTGAAGATGAACAAATTTCAAGTAGCACAATATTGTATCATTTCTGCCAGTCTGAAGGAAAACCAGCATTACTGGAAAATCCTTCTCCTCATCCAAGGGTTTTGAAAGTCAGAGGAATGTGAGCAGGCTGTCAAGTTATGGAGACTGCAGGTGAAAGACAGATTTTAGGGTATTCTTTAAAATGCAGCAATGAAGCCTCCTGGCATTACTGTGCATTTTACACAGACAGAAACTACCAAGAGTAAAAGATGCAGCTGAGAATCCTTAAAAAAAAAATTTGAAGGTACCCTGAAAAGAAGCCCAAAAGCAGCTTGAGTACTCTCAGGTCACAAGTTCACAACTTCAAATGGTTACTTTTCAGGGTGGGGACTGCTGTTCCCAAGAGAAGTGCTGGTGGATGCCATGTAAGGAGAAAGTGCTTACAAAGCAAAAATCAAGTGCCCTAAGGAACCTGCATAGGAACAGAAATACATTTCTCTAAAATAGGGTAATGGGCATTTGTAAGAACCACGAAGGAGTGAAGCTCAGCTGGAGATGTGGTATTTTCTCATTTGTAGTGGCACCTCTCTGGTTTGCACATGCCCTGACTTCTGGAGAACAGGAGGCACTGGAGGGAACTCTCCGTCCTGCCAAGGGCGTGCTTTAATGCTCAGAGACTGAAAGGTGCTGCCAGGGACAGCAGGGCTCTTCTCTTCTGTCCCTGTCACAGACAGGAGGCACCTCTGCATCTCCAGCCAAGCTGCCTCTTCTCCAAAGCAGTCAGCTCCCACATGAGAGGGGAATGGATCTGACAGGGCTGACATTTTCCATCTAAGCCAGTTTTCTGATGAGAAAGGAAGGGGGGGATCAGCAGAGAAACAGCAAACTCTTGTCCTAGAAAGAGTTGTCACCTACACAGTGTCTCCCAAACACTTGTGAGGCCAGGAGAGAACCACAGGTGAGGCTCTGCAGCTCAGCTCTGCAGTTGGCTCTGTCAGCAGATGCTTTTTGAATTTGGTGGTTTATTTACTGATTTATAGCCGTGCCCTTCACAGAGATTTGCAGGATTGTATAAAGCAGAACAAAGAAATGCTCCAAGTGTCTCATCTCAAGTGAGTAGATAGAAGGAATATTTAATGTTTGACCTTAAACGTATTGAAAGCATAATATGGTTTCATCTGTTTTCTCAAATGAGCAAAACATCTATACCAAGAAACTGCAGAGAACATAAACAGAACATGAAGTGAATTACCTGACCTGAAAAATAAGGCTTTGGGCAAAGAAGTGAACATTAATAAGCACACAAAGATAAGGAATGAGCCAACAAATGAGGGGTTTTCACTAGAAATAATGAAAATTTGCCTTCTAATCCTGCTTTTGTGTAAAAAGGAGCTAAGGAAGTTTCTTGAATAAAGATGTGAGAAAGATGGATGGCAGAGAATTATAATAGATACACTGAACTCTGAACAGGTCAATATGGGTAATGAACAACACAGAAAGATAATGCAAACATACTGTAAATAATAAAAATTTTCACACCTACAATCATATAGAGTGATTAATGGGAAGTTATATATTAACTTACATAAAGCACACTGTGACAAAAATCATAATCAGATATGTGAAGACAAAAAAAGTGAACCAGTTCATTGTGAGTTGAACTCACACAGGTTTGAAGAGTAAATTACTTAGAAGCACCTTGTAATGATTTTATGTTCTCCATGAAAACACAGGTTAGTTCAGCCCCACACCAGCCAGAAGAGTGAAGCAGGATGTTCAGTGTCAGAACCTAGGAAATTCCTCTGGCTGTCCTGGATGGCTCAAGCCCCTGCCAGGGGGCTCAGAGACCCTGGCACAGAGCCCAAGACGCCTGTGACTTTGATTATGACCCATGGAAAAAATTACCAACCTTATATGAGGATCTGCAAGCCACGAAAGTCTAAGTAGAATAATAGTGAATTTATCACAGGGTGAAAATGCAGAATTTTGAGGTTTGTAGAATGGGGGTTCAGGAGGCAAGATGGAGGAATCTGGGTGTGTCCAGTCTTTCTCCTTCTTCTTCTTGGCCTCCATCTTCTGCTGTGATGGTGGCACATTTGGATTGGTTTAAGGTAGAAGCTCACTGTCTAACACAGGTGATAGGTATTGGGAAGTTATGGTAAATAATGTACACGTAGTTTTTAGTATAAAAAGATAACACCACCCCAAGGGTGTCAGTGTGCCTCTGTCTGACCTGCTGAATGGACCTTGGCAGGCCAGAGAAAGAATTTTATAGTTTAGAAACAATAAAGAACCTTGAGAACAAGAACTGCAGAGTTCTGACTCCTCCTTTGACAGCTGGGCTGGGAAAAGAGACTGACACATCTCAGGGTCACTCTGAGCAGCAGAAGTTCCATGAGTTCAGAACAGCTTTGGCCCTCCACAGGATTTACACATTTACACAGGTGTATTCCCTGTGCAAAGGTGAGATCCAATTGCCACAGCCACACCCTCTTTTCTCTGCAAACCCACACGAGGTCCAAGGTCCAGCATCCCTGTCCCCCTGGGGAGAGGAACTCTGAGTGTACCTGGTGGGAGCTTTGGAGAGGCTGTAGAGAAGGGGAGCTGTGTGCAGACTCTGATTTGGTGAAGATGGCTGAGGTGTCCCTGTGGATGGGGCTTGAAGGTCTTTCCCAAGGGCAGCCCAGGACTCCAGCCTGATGTGTTGGAAGTCATAGCTTGGCAAACAAACGCAAGTGAACAAGATGCTGTCTCTTTTATCATTTAAAGAAAAAGGGGAACAGCCTCCCTCCTCAAGGACAGGCACCAGCCCCCCAAGCACATGAATTTCAGCTCTGTGGATTTCAGCCACCTGAAATACAAGTTCTCAGAGACACAATGTGACTCTTTTGACCCTACATGCTCCATCTTACTACAAAGATACATTTTTAAAGAGAGGATTTTATAGTGAGCAGCAAAGCATAATAATGATTAATCCCCTGATTGCCAGCAAGTGCCCTGAACAACTCTTACTCCACAGACAGTGACATTCTCTTGCTAAAGTGAAAACACAGTGGCATTTCGAGTTATAAAAAACCAATGTTCATTGAAATAGAAAAAGCATTAGCTGGCACTGAGAGTAAAAAATGAGAAGGTCAGCTGAACAGACACAAACACTACAGAACATAGATGCAACATACCCTGTGCAGGATTCCTTCCAGCAGCATTGATAAAGCTAACATTAGTTCAACAAAAAGAAAAATGTATTACACTGCATTATGTTACCCTTTTTGATTAAATGCAAATAACTCCTAATCAGCACCTTCTAGCAGGGTTGCTAATGGAAATGCATTAATTAATGCTGGACACCTATTATTTTATTCTGGTTTGAAGAGTCACTGTTATTTGCAGCTCTGTTATCCAGAAGAACACCTGTAATTTTCAGAAAACCCAATCAAAGCTTCACAATAGAGTTTTAAACTGTGATTCAGCAAGGGCTCATATGCTTAAAGTCCTATCAGAATAAAATCCAAAGTAAGCACCTATCAAATCTTTTTGTGAGGCTGAAACAGAAAGAAAGTACTCCTCCTTTTCCTTTATCTGATGTATCTGCCTGAAATGAAGGAGAGGCACTGCTCCCTCTGTGCACTTCCAGAGGGTTTATGGCACTCCTGACAGGCTGGATTTAAGGCAGCTCTCGAGCTTTGCTCAGCCTGCATTTACTGCTTTGTGCCTGGAGGTTTGGAGATAAGGCAACACTGGCCCTAAAGGCCAAATTCAGGTCAAAATGGATAACCAACATCTGCAGCAAAAAGGCTGTGGAGGAACAAAAACTACACCTATGCAAAATCTGTGTACACAGAGTGTGCAGGAGTCTTAAGTGATCAAAATGAGAGAAAGAAGGTACAAATTAAAGATTTTCTTTAGTCTGAGGTAGTAACCCACAGCTACAATTATATTTCTGTTTATTATCAGAAAACAAGTTAAATTTATATCAAAACAGTAGCTACCTGAAGGGAACTGGAATGTATCTAGATTAAACAGGTGAAATAAACTGGTTAAATGCCTTTGAAAGTGTATTTGGAACAGAAAGAGTTTGTTATAAAAGGTCAGTGTTATCACACAACAAGGGGCTCTGCTGTCCTGCTGTAGGAACCACAACAAACAAAATATTTTCCATTAGGGATTTGTGTTTTGTTTTTAAAAGCACAGACCTTATAAATAACATTTTCACCCATACACTTGACATTACCTGATATAAAAATGGAACAGGAGTGAATCAGCCCCTATCACACACTAATGAGTTAAAAAAAAGCCCTGAAAACCTGGGGTGCAGGGAAAACTGAACACAACAAGAGAGACTTTTAAAACTTTTTTTTGACCAAAAGAAAACTTTGACTGAAGATAAACTTAATTTGGTATCCTACAGGAATACAAATAAACTGCTACAGGGGAAATTATTAAGCTCAAAAGTATTGGAATTAGCACCAAAACATACTTAAAAAAAACCAAACCAAACAAACTGGCTGATGGAGATGAAATAAGATGTGGTGAAAGAGAAATGATCAAATGGGGAGGAGCTTATTAATGCAAAGCCTCCAGTACTGGTCCCAAGACTCATTTTATTTAGCATTTTCATCAGTTATCTTGGCACGAAATAGAAGAACCAAACTAATTAAACATTAATGGCACAAAGTTAGAAGGCAGTGACCATCCTAATGAGGATCCCAATCAAACACAAGAAGAGCTAGATGGCATTGAAGACTGGGGAAACAAAAATTACATAAATCATGACAGTAACAAGTGCAAGGTCTTGTCCTGGAGATGAATACAAATTTCTCTATAATCTGAGGGCAGGAGAGGTGTGCTGGACATGGCAGTGTGATGGAACCCAAGGAAATATTGCAGGGAGATGGGTTCTTTAGCATGGGGAGCATCAGAGAACTGGAGAGATGATTTTATGACAGGGATTTCACACCCTCCTTTATCCATCCCCACAGAGCAAGGCTGGCAGAGGGCACCACTGCTCAGTGAAATTCTGCTGAACTTTCCACACCAATGAGGAGACAAAGGCCATACACACAGGAGAAGAGGTGCTTCAGGGTTGCAACTCAAAATAAAGTTTTCAGCTTCTCAGAGAGTAAAGTTCCAAACCAATCTTTTGAAAGTTAACAATTTTTAAGGCCAGTTTTATAAAAAAGGATTAGCTGCTGCCATGTTTGCCTGCAGTTACAGAGCAGTAAACATGGTCACCCAGGAGAGCTGCCTTTTGCTTCTACATTCCCTGTTCCTAATGGCCAAAAGCAGCTCAGTAACACAGATGGAGCTTCAGTTCTCCTGCCAAGCCTTGATCTGAACTTCCAGATCTCAGAGATCTCAGTCAGGGACAAAGGCAATGCAGCCCAGACCCTGCCCCACTGTGCCCTGTTTCATCTCCAGTAGCACTGTGGCTTGTAACTCTCTCAGGAGACCTCTGTGACCCCTCAGAAACTGGTAAAAATAAGGCAAGTATTTCCTAGTTTTCTATTTTCTGAGTATTTTGGCAGTTGCTTTCATGTGATTTTTCACAATATTTGAGTGAAGCTTTTTTGAAGCCTTCATAAAATCCAAGCATGCATTACAAGAACTGACTTAAGTTTACGACCTGACATTATGTCATGTAATTACGTATTAATGTAATTTTTGAAAAGACAATTTTTCTTCTGATTGCAGCAGAAATGCTGCCACACATATAAATCCAGCAAAGCTGTGTCCTGCCCTGGAATATATTAGTGTACAAGAGTAGATTTTTTGGTCTGACTTTGAGAAGTGAGCCCTTGCTGTTCTCACAGAGGCTGCTCTGCATTCTGGGCAGGGGAGAGGGTTACCCATGTCACCAGAAAATGTTCCACAGCAGCCTCTGAGACAGTCCCAGCTCCACAGGTTCACTGATGGTTTAGTGACTGGAATCCAACTGCACTTTTGTTGTATGGCATGGAAAGAAAGTCACCCAAGCATGGAGCTTTTCAAAAAAGATTTCCGATGCAGTGTTTCAAATAAACATTTTGGTGATGTAACCATGAATTTTAAATGGTCTAGTTTTAGCCTCTCTCTACAAGAAACTCTTAAGGAAAGCTTAGCTTTCATCATTCATTCTTGTCAATTGTTGGTGCTCATAATCAAAATGAAAGACACGAATAGTGTTTAATAACAACAATTAATTAATTTTTATTTTAACTTTTCCATTGATTTATCAAGAATTTTTGCCTTATTTGCCACTAAGCACCAAGTGTTCACTGATCTGTTACAGCGACAGAATTATTAGAACTGTACTGACCTTATTTTCCTACTTATGAATGAATATGCCTTAAAATAACAGTAAAATACTCCAAACTTGGCTTTCATATATCAGAAGCCTTAGAGAGCAAGACAAATCTTCAAAATGCTGAGTAATGTCTTTACTCCATCAATCTTTTACTCTGTCAAAATATTAACTTTGTACTCCACCCCATTTCCATGCCATGTGCAGTAATTATCAGGTGACAGAGGGAACCTGGCAGGTTGGGATCCTGTGCAGGCTCCAGATTTTAATGGGGCTCATGAGCCTCAAGGACTCTTGCTGCAATGGGGGTGTTGTTCTGCAAGTATTTCCACATATTGTTTAAAAAAAGGAAAGCAGCAGCAAGGGGAAAAGGCAGAAAGCTGTAGAGAGGTTAAAAGCAAGGTATAAATCTCACTGGATATTTGCCAATCAGTGTTTATTTGAACTGGCACATGCAGAATTGTCTAGTCCTTTCTTATCTATGCAAGGAAACAAATCTAAACTCTCTGGCCACTGCAGGTAAAGAAGGGGCTGGCAGTGGTACAGACCCAGCATTGTCAGTGACACAGAGCTGTTTGAGCCCTGGCTAACTGCAGGATGCCCCAGTTCACCTCTTGCTGGAGTTCCTACCGTGACTCTGTTATCTCACTGAGGAAAATGGACTGCAAAAGGCTCAGACAAAAGCACTGTTACAGCTACTCATTGATGGGGATGTGGCAGGCATCCCCACTGACTGCTACTGTCATCTCCTTATTTTCAATCTTTCCATTCTCCTTCCTTTCCACAAGTGCTGCAGCTGCAGAACCCACAGAGACCTGGGTGTATCCAGTGGTGCCTGGTGGCACAGCTCAGAGAGCAGCAGCTCTGAATGCACCTGCAGCACCTCTTTCAGTGCTCAGCTTTCAGAAAGTGCTGGCCTGGGAGGGCTGGGCTCCCAATCCTCTCCTGGGTAAACAGCATCACCCTGCAGTGCAGTCACGACTCACCCTGAGCATTTTGCTTTTCTGTACTTTCAGGGAAGATGATGTGAACACGAACCCCTCATCTCATTGGCCTCCTTTGTCATTTCTTTTGCAGAAAGAGAACTAACACAGCATGTTCCATCTGCTGCCATGAATCACGAGCTTCCACTGGCTGCAGCTCAGTCTGGGGCCAGGCTGCATTAACACAAGGCAGCAGCCCTCCAGCCAGAGCTCTGGGAGCTGAAGTGATCTAGCCACTCAAGAGGTCTTTTCAACAGCTCCTGGAAAGCCAGCAGGCATGGCAGATCCCCAGAATGCTGGAGGAATGCTTAAGAGGTCATCTCTCTTTCTGCCATCTCAAGGCAAGATCAACCTTACTGCAACTCTTCGTGACAGATCTTGGTTCTTGGAACTGTAAAAAGCTGGAGCTCCATCTCACAGCTCTTCTCAGCATTGTTTTTCAGCAATAGTTAAGAAACTCATTGAAATTCACTTACATGAAGAACCTTGCACCTCTGAAAACTTAGGAAAAGACACAGGTATTTAATTCACAACACAAATGCTGCAGACAAAGCTGATGAGGGGAAGTTGAGCTTGAGATGTCTGAGGGCCATTACTATTCTAACCCTTACAGCTGTTATTCCTACTCTTTCTGATGGTAAAAAGCCCCAGGTGAATTTTTCTTCCACGGCCTTCCTCCTTCTTAAACTGTTAAAAAGAGAGATCTTTTGTCACAGACATATTTTATGAAAAATTCTTTCGTTAGGATATTTTCTCCTGGGAAGCTTCAGCTTCTCCATGTTTTGCTGCTTTGAATGTGATTTGGAGAATTATTTACCCAGCATGTGAAATTGTTTTTACTTGATGACCAATGACAACCACCTGTGTTGAGGCTGTGAGCAGTCACAAGATTTTAATTATCATTCTTTCCTTGCTAGCCTTCTGATGAAATCCTTTTTTCTATTCTTTTAGTATAGTTCTAATATATAATTTTCTTTTAATATAATATATTATCATAAAATAATAAATCAGCCTTCTGAAACATGGAGTCAAGATTCTCATCACTTCCCTCATCCTGGGACCCCTGAGAACACCACCACAATCTTCCTCTGATAAAGTCAGATCAATACCTAACACAGAAGAATGGCTGGAAACATATTGTTTGTGTCAAGGAGGGTTACAAAGCAGACTGGAATAATTTCCATGACAATTACCTGCCCTGTTGCTGTAGAGAAGAGCTGCAGAAATCACAATGCAGGGAAACATCAGAGTCCCCTGGCTGAGTGGAGCAATCAGTAAGGAGTTAGCCGGGGAGGGCTGGGAGTGCCCAGCTGCTGCAGCTTTGGGATAGGGGAAGGAGCAACACAGCAACCAAAACTCATGTCCACAATTGTCCTTTTTCTGTCTTAGCCAAAAAGGTAACCTGCACAAACAATCAAGAAGATGTGATCTCATCCCCTCAGGCCCTGCCAGCCCAGGAGGAACACCCAGCTGGTGCTGCTGCATAACCTTGGCCAAGTCACCTCCACTTGTTTCTCTGACCACTGTTCCTTTGCATTCTTTACTTAGATGATGCAGTTTAGGTTCCTAAAGGCACTTGGGCACCTCATGCCTCTGTGGACACATTTCAAAGCCCACCAGGTCAGGTACTGTCTCTCACACTCTGCACAGCCCAGCCTTGATCTCACCTGCCACACCTCACTATTGATCCCAAAATTATCAACACAGCTCAGCTCTGAGCTCTTCTGTTCTACATATGAATATCAACCACAGGGCCCTGCAGGACTCAACAAGTGAATTCACTTTTTATATAGTCACAAACATCAGGATGAGGATTCAGACAGAAGGAAGAGCAGACTGAGGATCCATGTCACAAAACCACCATATGAAATCCTACCACAACAATGACAGCTTGACTTTAACTGTACATTTCATACAGAAGAAAATGTATGGAAACATCAGTTATTCTGAGACCAGAAACCTCCCCCAGTATTTGCTGCTCAGCAGAGTGGGCTCAGGACACCTTGACTTTGCTGAGCTTTAGCAGCCTCATGTGGCCACATCCAGAGCAAGGGGACCACAGAAAAATTCTGGACAGTTGAAAGGATGCTCCAACTTGGCCCAGGAGCTGGGCAGCTGCAAACAGAGTCACAAAATGTAATTCTGCCTTAAGAAAACAAAGGCTGAAATGTGACCTTAGTGCCCATGTGAGCTTACAGCAGCCAAGGGAGCTGCTCAGCCTTATTAGATAAAGGTATCATCAACCCCATCCTCTGGTAGCTGGAGAAACTCAGTTCTGTAAAAGCTGCAGTCTCATGGTGGTGTGTCCTTAAATGCTGCTGGTGCACCACCTGAATTTTTTAGATGTTTTGCAGAAGAACTACTGGGAAAAACCCTTGCATCTGTAATACACTGATCCGGTCACAGGCTGGCTACAGGATAATCTATCTCCTGATACCTCAAGACCTCTTTAAAAATGTTAGTACTTTTTATTATTTCTATGTTTCTACAGGGGCTCTTCTGGCCTCAGAAGATGGAATCTGCCCCAGCTAAGCACTGCCTCGGTGCCCTTATCCCATCCCTGAATAGAGGCCAATGAATAACATGCCCCATTTGGCAAGTGCTTTCTCAAGTGTAAACAAGTGCGTTTTTAAAATGCCCCTCCCCACTCCTTCTTACAAAAATAAACCCAACTCACCATATTAACTGATAAACTGTGTACTAAAGTACTGACAAAACCCAGCAATAAATAATAAAAGCACAGCCCTGCATTTCAAAAGAAGCCTTGGAACAGAAGGAGAGGTTATCTCTTTAGCTCCCAGGAAGAACAAGGATAAAACAGCAGTAACATTGTGCACTATGGTTTAAAACTTTGCTGAGATCAAGAGGAGAGGCACTGTAAGATTTCAAATTATTACATTGTATAGTATAAATTCTATAGGGATTGAAATGCTCATGTCTTTTTAAGCACTTATATCCTTCAGGTAATTTTTCTATTACATGTAGTAAAGAAAAAAACTACCCAGACACATTTTCATTGCTCACCTGAAGGAATTTCAGGAAAAAATTCAAAGCCTGCATTCTAGGTTTTTTTTAATACATGTTCTACATTTAGGAAAAGAGACCAAATCAAAATGAGCAGTAAATGCAGCAAATAAAAGCTGATATTTGAAATAAAATGTATTGATAATCTGCAATGAGTTCAGTGGAGGGTCACCATGTTGGTCCAGGGATTGGGGTTGCTTTGGGAGGTGCTGGATGGTGGATGGGAGACAGAAGAATACCAGGCATAAACTGAAACTAAAGAGGTTTACACTGGATAACACAGGAAGCTTTTGCACAATGAGGAGAGCTGAGCACTGGAAGTGGCTGTCCAGAGAAGCTGCATTCTCTCCATGCTGGAGATTTTCAGGAGCAAGCTGGATAAAGCCCCCAGTGGTCTGATGTCACATCTGCCCTGCTTTGGGCAGGAGGGTGACAAGAGTGGCAGTTCCTCCCAACCTAATTTGCTTTGCTTTCCCCACAATGCTCAAGGCAAGGGAATTCTGAGGAAAATGGGAAAGCAACCAAGTATATGAGCTAGCAGAGAAGAAGAAAGCGATGAGAAATCTTTCCCTGTCATTCTTCAAGATGACCCTTATGCTGTTTCATATGTAGGATTCTGGACATTGTCTATTATGAAAGCAGAACAATTTACAGTGTAATCAGGGGCAAAAAGGATGTGCTGAAATTGCTTTCCCAAAGCAAACACCTCATTCACATAGAAACAGGTGCTATAGTTGAAAGGGACATAGGAAGAGGTGGATATGAAACTTCAGATCACTGAGAATCAGGTAAAAGAGCAAACATTCTCTGGTTGTTGGTCTTGGAGTGTTACATTCTCTAAACAAGAAGCTCCAAAACCTCAGGCAATGGATCCCAAGAGCTGTTCCAGTGAGACACTAATCCTTGCCTGAACAGGATGAAATAAGGAAACTTGAAGGATTTTAAAGTGTGTTTATAGTCAGTCACTGCTCAGTCAGATGTGTGCCCTTCTAACGGTGAAGGTACTGTTCCAAAAACTTACTTGAGACTATCTCAGGGAGCTAAATTTTAGGAGGAGTTAATTCATGTTTATTTCAGGGAACTAAGAGGCACATAGAAACTTGGCCAATACATAAAGGATTTTTTTAAAGTTCTCTGTATTCCCTCATGTAGAGACAATTTCTGATTCTGTTAGGGCTGTCTTTGAGAGCAGGAAAAACATTGGATTGAAATAAAACTTCAGATTAATGGAAAAAAACCAAACCAAACACTTGGAGAGAGCACTTCAAATGAAGGCATCTCCAGTGTTATGGCAGATTCCCATCTTGTACAAACCCACACCAGTAACACAAGCTCAGAAACCCTGACATCAAACAGGCACAGCAACAGATCCAATTGATGGAACTAGTCCTGCAGCCTTGAAATGATGCTGTGGCTGGATCCTCTAATCACTGCAAGCTGATTGATGCAATCCTCAGAGCAAAACTTCAGTTTCTTTCTCACTTCAGAAGTTTCCAGAATCCATGGGAGCTTATGCAGTGTCCTACTATAGAAAGGGTCTTCACCAGGAGGAAATCTCAGTTTCACAGGCACAGAGATTTCAAAGTAAATGGAAGTTTAAGGGATCTGTGTGCCCATCCCTGCAGGCCCACAGGCTGTTTGGAGAAATAGTTTTTTAGGGGATACATCAAGTTGCAGGAAGGGTACTTCACTCTGGGAAGATGGAGAGCAAAGGGCTGTGATTAAGTCAGGTCTTAGGAGAACAAACAGAATTTAAAACAGTGGAAAGACAGAAACTTCAGTGTCACAACTGGGAAGTTTCCATCCCTGATGTGTCCCATAATCTGTGTCTGCACAATGTCTCTAAGAAACCTAACCTAGAAAAGTGCTAGCATAGAGGAAAAAATTCTTAACATATAAACCCCCCCTACCCCCATCCTCTGCACTCAGTACAGAGATATTTAATACTAGTGAGTGTGGAAAGGGGAAGTCAGCTGGCAGAACAAAATCTATCTGTATTAATAAATACCTGAATAGAAATCTGCCTTCAGGCTTGTTATACAAATTTGAGGATGAAAAGTCTTATTCACAGTTCTTGAGATAATTTTCCACTTTTCTTTCTATTAAGGTACACATTTGCAGTGTACAAAATTATGGTTATGAAAGAATATTGGGGGAATTCAAAATACATTCTAGTTTAAATATGGAAAAATTGTTAATGGAGCATTTAAGAACAAGACTTGTATCATATTGCACAGATTAGGATTCACCAATATCTCCAGACAAATTACAGAAAGAACCAGCATTTCTGTGAGAAAGAAGTTCCAGAAACTATTTGCCTTTGGAGACTGATTCTGGTGTTTTTCTTATCTTAAAGTCAGGTTCCTATTAAGTCTTTGGATTTACTGTGAATGTGTTCTAAATCTTGGAAAATGCCAATATTTTCCTCCCTTTCTTTCCCATTTATTGCAGCATACTTCTGCTTTCTGTCAGCCTCCATAATTGGTGGAAAGTAAGAAAAAAGCCTGGCACGGTGCTGAATCAATCTAACAGCAACTTACGACTGCTGGATGATCCAAACCCTGCAAGACACAGGGTGGATTTTCCCAAAAGGGAGAATCTCTTATTTTGCCTTCAGGGGCTTGGGAAGAACCTGTGGGCCAAGGAAAGGGATGCCACTAAGCACAGCTCAGAGCAGGACACCAGGTGTCTGTGGCACACAAGGCAAGCAGGTGGTTTGGAGGGATTTCCACCACTTCTTCCCTTTTTTTTTTTATACACCAGACCTTCTAATTCTGTGCTTTTAGCCAGCTAGCTTCCATCTTTCCTGACTAAGGAATTAGAGGGAGGTAACCTGCCCAGGATAAGCTTCTGCTGTGTACTATTAATAGAGCAGAAGAACCACTTAAAGCTGCAAGTTCAGAGCCCAAATCCACTCTGACCCCTCAATGGCTCAGAGAATATGTAAAATTTTCAGGGCACAGTCATGCATTAACAGCAGGGCTAACAAAAACGAAGCCACCTGAAAGGTTTCCACTTGAAGTTACTATTCACTTACTGATAAGTGCAAGTTCCTTTCTTGCTGCTTTTTTTCACACTTTTTAAATAGCATTTCTCTGGTTTGCTACCTTTTGTCATCCATCCCTATTGCAGAGGAAAAACTAAGCAAATCAGACTGAAGCAAAAAAAACCCCCAAAAAACAACTTGAGATTTCTAGCAAGGAAGGATGTAATTCCATCTAGTAAGATGCACTTAAAATTTAAAAGCAAACCAAACAAATGCATAGCTGTACAGATACACATCACCTAAATAAAACATAGCAGTTCAGTTATTCTTGCTGAAATTCAATCACCCTAAGAGTGCACTCATTTTAAAAATAGCATGAAACAATGCTTATTAAGCCATCTGAAATATCTCTTTGGACGTGTATTTAAACTTTTGAAGCAATTTATATAAAATTCAGATTTTGGCTCCTTTAGGAAAAATGAGCATAAAATTCATTAATGTATTAAGACAGAGATTCTTCGTGATAGATTCAGGTGCTAAACAGAAAACTGTTTAAATGATTTCAAGCATTATTGCTCTCTAATATTCATGCAGCAGCAAATGAATAAAATGAAGGAAATTCTTCCTATGAAATTTACTTAAAAAGCAATATTCTGAAGTTATCCCAACTTCTACTTAAAAAGCAGGGTGGACTTTTTAATTTCTTGTAGAAGCAAAGCAAAATGATGCAAATCAATCAGGAAGCTCTGCCTATGTCTCTGTTTATTTCATGAGCTGCTGCATTAATATATAGAATCACAGAATCCTTTAGGTTGTAAAAGCCCTCTCAAGATCTGCGAATCCAGCTCTTCACCTAACACTGCCCAGCCCTTCACTAAGTCACTTCCTTCAGCACCTGTCCTGGGCTGAAAGATGTGCCTGGGGCTGTGTATTCCATTCCCATCTGTCAGAGGTGGGGCAGGTCTCTTCTGTTCATGGGACAGTTTTCTTTATCCCTTCCACAACCCATCCTCCCTCCAGGAGATCTCTTCTGTTCATGGCCACTGAGTGTCCCTGCATGGCTGATCAAATTCCATCATCCCATGGGGAGATGCTCTGCCCAGGGGAGGAGCCAAGCATTCCTACCTGGATACAATCTGACCCTGGGAACACCACAGCAGCCTTTGCCCACTGCATTCCCAGAGGAGCAGCTTTCTTCTCCCCTGCATTCCCAGAGGGAGACCAGCCCTATCTCCACCACCACAGCACCACATGTACACATTTTTTCAACACTTCCAGGACTTCCCTGGGCACCCTGTCCAGTTTCTTGACCACCTTTTCAGTGAAAGAATTTTTCCTGATATCCAACCTGTATCACAGCAGAGTTGTTCCTCATGCTGACAGGCCAGCCTTTGTTTGGATTCCACACCGTCTTAGTGTTTGTCAAAGCAAAGGGAGGCTGGAGCCCCAGTCCATGAGGGAGTGCACAGAATGCCCTGCCACAGGAGGTAGGGAGCCAGCAGCTCCCCAGGCACCCTATTCACTGAGCCTCCAGTGATCCAACATGGCCACCCCAGCCTAAATAACACCAGGCTTTCCTTTTTCTAAGCATAACTGTGTATTTTGCTCCAGTCACTCCTACTCCCCAGACTTGGACAACCCAAGGAAAGTGTATTACATCTGAAGAACCTTTGTCAGTTCATATATAACTCTGCCTTTCAGCAGAGAACTGTGAATATAAACAGCCATTAATGCAAAAGTCTCCCATTCGACTCAACACACCAATCCATACAAGCTCACTACTTTTAGCATAAAATAAATCTATTCCCTCCACCTGGAACTGGAGAGCCTCCCACTCATGCTTTGAGAACGAAATATGACAGGGAGGGAAGAAAAGAGCTGATGTATTACACTTTGCTCAGTCCAAACTGAAAGCCTACATGCCCTAATGGCATTTTGGTTTCCCAATGAGTTCTTTGAATAATATTCCCTTCCTCTCTTTCTGTTAGAATATCCAGAAATTAATAATTTAATCTAGTTATACTGTAGGCCACATGAGTGGTAGCTCCTGAATAAAACAATAACCATTCATACCCACACTTAAATTACTGGAAGGCTTTTGAGACTCAGTGCCAAATAACTCACCCATCTCGAGTATTTGGAGTATCTGGGACTTTGGAAAAGCAGCTGAAGCCCAGTCAGCATTAACTTCAGTTTAGGAGTTTGAGTTAAATTTGTTACATTGACTTGTGGGAGACTTTATATACTCAGGGAAAGGGATGACCAGAGAAAGAACACAGCCATGGCTTGTACAGCTTCGTGGAGCTGCCCTGGGACTTCTCCTACTGCCAGGTCACACAAAGTCTCTGGGCTCTGCCTCTCTTTCAGCCTGTTTGGAAGATCTACAATCACAATACTCCTGTCAGCAACACCATATCCAGACAGGAACACCATGTCTGGGAATTCTGCATTGAAGAGATTCATCCAAGTCTGTGCCAGGATCCAACATTTACAGAGGTCACCACTATGTCTTGTAAGTGCAATCAGAAAATAAAGTAGATGAAAGAAAAAAAAAAAGAAAGACAAAATGTTTCTGTAGGGCACATCAGTGTAGAAAACACAAGCTCTATATTGGTGATCCATATATTGCCAGGTCTATTCCCTATGAGCTGCAGCTCAAAGGTTGCAAACTGCTGTGTTTTATTACACAGGGGCACAAGGACAATTGTGGAGGCTCAACCCATGCACCAGAGGGTTTAACCCTCTGTGGTGAAGGTTTAACACCTCAGTGGTGAAGGTTTAACACCTCTGGAGCCAGGGAAATCTGCTTAGCCCTGATGGCCTCACCCCTGCCAGCAGCTTCCCTCTGCTGTTGCCTCTGGCTTGACGTTAATTAAATTCTCCACTTTTGCACGCTGGTTGGAATACAGGCAGGGTTTAGTGACTGTAATTCCAGACTCCAGCTGTGACATTAGTACTGAGACATGCACAGAGCACATCCAGAATTAAAAAAGCAGCTTCCCCCTCGTTTACATGATGAGATGAGAAGGTTTCAGCCACCTCAGACATTAGTGTACCAGAAGCAGGGGCTTATGGCACTGAGGAGGAGGATGTTACATGCCTCTTTTATGCTTCCAGCTTCTCAAAAGCATTACTTCAGTTTTGCCACTTATTTCCATTATTCTCTTCCTACTTATTCCCAAAGCCAATTAAAATGCAAACAGGAGATTTTAAGGGCTTCAGTTTGATAACAGGCAGCAAGACAAGCGAGGCATGGGACAGCACTGAAATATGGCTTTTTAATGCAAGCATATTAATAGAAATAATTGGATTCCTAAAGGCTCACAATTGAAAGCGTTACCTCTTATTGTCCATTAAACCAATTGACATCCTGCATTTGTTATTGCAAAAGTGTGATTCTGATTTCATGAAGAGTGCTAAACACTCAGTTTGCTCTAATGAAAGCTGTGGAGTTTTCTTCTGAAATACATCTGAACCTCATAGCATGCAAGAGATCCAATGGATTCCTGAAAGCCAGCATGGTAAATGCCACCCTTGGAGAAGTTAAACTCTCAGTTTTGCCTTTAGGAAGGCCAGGGTTTCACGCCAAACACAATATTAAGCTTTTAGAAGTTATAATAAAAGAGTTAAAGAACTTAATCTCAACTTTCCAAAAGAGCCTATGTGAAGAAGATGCTGGAGCTCATCAGAAGCTTCACTGATGAGAAATTAGAATTATGCGCCAGTCACGTATGGTTATAGATCCAATTCCAAATTTTAAAACATAAATTAATATTAAAAAGATAGAAAACTAATAAGTATAAAAATGTGTATTAATAATATAATAATGTATATTTTCTAATTATTATTATACTTACTAATTTTCTATTTCTTATTCCAACATGAATATTTCCATATCTATAGCCTGATAAATTATCTTTTTAAGTCTTCCTACAAGCAAGATATCAGTTTTATTTTCAGCTCCTTCAGATAGTACCTTCTAGTGCCATGTTTTTATTACCACTAAATGCAGAATAAGTCATTCTTCAAGTTGACATTATGATAACTATGTCACAAAGAGAAGTAAGAGCAAACATGTGTCTATGTTACTTCTTTAATGGTTAAAAAAGAAAAAAAAATACCACTTCTGTTGCATTTCCTGGAATAATTGTCTGGAAGGGTTTAAGAGCACTTAACAGACACCTCATAGTCTTGAGCACTAATAACTTCAACAAAGGGTTGATAGTGAAATTGCTTTTCACCTTAAGGTAAAAACACAAACAGCTATGTAGGGGATTGAGGATTTACCCAACAGAAAACTAAATATCCCAATGGAAAATTTGAATTACTTTTTTTTTTAAGCAAATGAAGGGAGAAAAGAGTGACAGAGTTCAACTCTAGTTCTATATCTCTTAAGTCATATACTTAAACCAATTGCATTGACTATTTTACACTCAAACATGGAGAAAGTAATGAAATGTAAAGGTTAAGAGATAGAAATCAGCAGTATAAATGATCAGCACTCAAATTGTGAGCAATGAAAAAAATGCAGAGACCAAGTTTAGCATTGTAATCCCTCTGCTCTGGACCACTCCTGTCAAGTTCTGAATGCAACCTGAGCACCTCACTTCCTTCACTGAAGTAGCATCACATAGAGGAAAAAAATAATCTTTAAAAATTCCACTAATTTGAGGCTACAAACAGGAAAATGTCTTAATTGTAATTTTACAGCAGAATTTTATGCCAGTACATATTTTTTTAGATGCCTTAAACTGCTAATTTCCACAATTTAACATGCCTGGGTCTCTTTTAATAGTAAACATAACTTTGCATTTCCTGCTTGTAATGCTTGGCTTTAGTATAATTACAGTATGTTCCTTGTTTTCAGCCCCATAAGGATCCCTCTCACTGCTCTCTCCCCAGCCACGCTCTGCTCACCAGAGTTTTCTATCAGCAGAGGCACAAAATAAACCTGCAAATTTACTCAGAGATTTGCTGCATGCAGAACACTTGCAAGTGTATATGCAAACTCACATTTGCATACTCCAAATGCCTGCTGTTACCTGCAGACATGGGATATTTTGGCATGCTATGGCTGTACATGCAAATTCCCTTCTTCTGGCAGCAATTACCTACTCCCCCACAATCAATACATGCCCTTTGCTAAAACAACTCATTTCAGACCCTACGTTACTTTGCTTTCCTCTAAGTCAATAAATACTGCCATGTCCCCCTACAGAAATGTCGTTGCCCAATTGTTTTTATGGATTCTGTTGATTCTGTGCTGCTTCCTGTTTTCTTTCCTAAATCTTCTGCTCCCTCTCCCTTTGCCCAGACCCTGCTTTCGCTCTCACCATGAAGAGAAAGAGCAGCAGCTCTGCCTCTTCTGCTCCCTCTGACACAGAGGCACCTACTGCTCCCTTTGCTAAAGAAACAGCATCCCCAAAAGGTTTCAAAAGGATTCAGTAGGATCCAGGTAAGGGACTATGACTAGGGCTTGACAGGCTAAATTTACTTTTAATTTTCCCCCATGTATAAAGCCTATTTGCCTAATTTAATGTTTTACAGCTATCTTTAATGTGCAAATACTTTCCACAGTGAATGCGCAATATATAAAAAACAATCAGAAACTCTCACTCTGAAGTTGGGCTATTTATTTCCTTCCCAAAAACTCAGCTGAGTGAAGTCAGGTTAATTGCCTTTAAGTCACTATGAATAATGCTGCAGAGCCTTGCACTGACAGTCACACCATTCTTCTGCTGGTTGTGTATCCCAGAGCTATTTCAGTGGATAACTGTAATTCATTTTAACTGCTAGATCTGCATGTAAAGATAAAAGCTGGGAGCAAAATTCCTCAACTTTCTACCCAATAGGGGTAATTCTGGACATCTTACATGCTCCAGAATAAAGGAAGTCTTTGCTGCCCTTACAGTAGTCCCGGCATATTGCCGTCATTCACAGTGGCAGCAGCTCTCCCTTGGCTCAGCAGGTTGAGCTGATCTTGCTACCTGATATTCTTCTCACCAATTAATCTGTTGATTACAGCTAGTTTAAATTGTAGCCATAAACAGAACTCTGAGATCTTTCAAAAGACAATGGAATCTGAATTAATTAGCATGCAGCAGAGGAAAACCAAAATCCTCCTACAAATAGAACCAAGAAACCTCAGAGCCCACAAGGACACTGTTTATGGAGCAGTGGATGAGCTCTCACACAATTGTAGAGCAGGAGAGCGTGGCATCCTCAGCTCCCAGACACCTCTTAGGCTATGGAGCAGCTAATTCCTACACAGGAATTTATTAATTACACCTTGAAACTCTACCAAGTTAGCTTGCATTGACGCCAGCACTCTGACTGTGCTCATGCATAACTCATCTTTACAACCTGTAAGCATGAAGATTTGAAGCTTCTGTCAGAA
Source organism: Agelaius tricolor (assembly GCF_023055355.1). NCBI lineage: Eukaryota > Metazoa > Chordata > Aves > Passeriformes > Icteridae > Agelaius > Agelaius tricolor. The sequence continues at coordinate 1,022,330 of NW_027269270.1, forward strand.
GTAATTCCAGGTTACACTTCCTAGGCTATCACACACACCTCACAGAGCCAAAAGCTCTCCCAGCCTGACATTTACATGGATAACTGTCACAGCTCATGTCACAGCTGAGGCAGCCACAATGCACAGAGCATCACCACACAATTCCAGAAGCCTTTAAGCATTTGCCCATACACAGGAACACCTCACCTCTTCAGAAGGCTTCAGGCACCTGCCCACACACAGTAACACCAGGGCACCTCAGCAGGCTGCAAGCATCTGCCCTTCTTGTTCTTCAGCCCAGCCTTTTATCCCCTCCTGTTGATGCCCTGCACCTGTGTGCCCTCTGTTCCCTTTGGTGGTTGCTCAGTGCCCCTGGGCACTCCATGGCTCGTTCCCTTCAATAGCATTCACCTGTCCTGCACAGCTGTGCCCACTGGGGATGAGGCTGGGCCCAGCCCCACTCCCAATCACCACAAACTCTGTGCCTACAGAAAACCAGGGGAGAAAAAATATACCTGTTTTCTTCAAACTCTCTTTGCAGTATGTTCCATAGTTGACAACATAGTAGGAGAGGAGGTATAGATTGGATATTGGGAAGGAATCCTCTGTGAGGGTGGTGAGGCCCTGGCACAGGGTGCCCAGAGAAGTTGTGGCTGCCCCATCCCTGGAAGTGTCCAAGGCCAGGTTGGACAGGGCTTGGAGCAACCTGGGATAGTGGAAGGTGGCCCTGCCCATGGCAGAGTGTGGACCTGGGTGATCTTTAAGGTCACTTCCAATCCAAACCCTTCTGTGTTTCTACGATTAAGCAGTTCTCACAAAAGGAATGCTTTTCAAAGAACATTAATATACATTGCCTTTGAAAAAGAGTTAAAAACCCCAAAAGACATTATTTACATGGCTGGCATTTATAGAAATAACAGTAATAATTCTCACTTTTATGGACAACAGTAACATTTGCAGTCCAAGAAACCATTAATGTCCTGTAACAGATGATGATCACCTTGCTGACATGATAAATAAGAGGCATTTAGTTTTTAATGGCCTTCGTAATTTCTTTTTTCCTTATGAGAGCACCACTCGGTGTAAATGTAAGGCTAAAATGTATTTTAGTCTTCAGTACTTGGAAGCAAATTCAAACATTATTATTCTATGTTAGCTTCATTTGTCAATTTGGTGACTAAAGACCTACTGGCCAGATGCAAATGCTGCTTCCTAATCTGGATCCATCACGCACAGCAGCCGTGGGATGTCATTCCCCACGACGGAGGATGAATCAGGAGAGCTGTTCCATAAGGAAGGTGCAGAGACAAAACCAGATGCATTCATTACCTGGAGGAAGTTCTGATTTCCTTCTGAGAACATTTAGTTACAATGAAAAACCCCAATCAAAGTGGCCCAGGTGTAAGATAAGCCCTGTCAGAAGTGCAGGGTTTCCCAGTCAGGAGGTGCTGGCCTTGGCTCTTTGCCCTTCACCAGCCACATGTAAATAGTCTGGAGAAGTCAACATGAATTTTGATGCTTTACTGGATCCAGGCCAGGAAATCTAATATACTTTATTATTTCTCATTTCCATCATGTGTGCATAAGGTGATATCCTTGAATTCAAGCATACATAAAATAATTAACTTCTTTTTTTTCAAGTAAGCATCAGGAGAAAATAGTAAGATGTGTTAAGGGTTTGCTAATTGATGATATATTGCCCTAAATTAATTTTCTACTATTAATGTTACTTAATGGAATTTCATATTTCTTATTTGAAAAATGAGGGTCAAAAGAAGCAATGATGAGAGACAATTACAATTACCACTTAGGACCATTAATATGTAAATATATGTGTAAGTTAAGATTGTTAATTAAAGTTTCGTAATTGCTGGGTATTTTTGAAGTCAGAGCCTAATAGGTTCTGCCATTATTCGTGCCTGCTTTATGCATACAATGTCAATGATTCTTACTCTTAACATACCATGAATAACAGCATGGCATTTATTTTATTAACTGATACGGCCATTAATGTCTCATTATGCCATTAAAACATTTTATTCCTTTCTAAAAATACAACTGGTTAAAAAATTATATCTCTTATACACCTGCATGCATCAGTCAACCCCAAGAATATCCAGTGGGAAGATCTCTCCATAACCATCCAGTGAGCTTTTTCCTACCTTCCTTTGCAGCACTGATGTTACCAACTTTAAAGCACAGATATTTTTAAAAGGTCAAGATAGAGAATGGACTAATCCAAGGATACCCAACTATAGGAATCCAAAAGTCAAGAGAACTCCATCAAATGTCAAGAGAAACTGAAAAAGATTTGAGAAATCAGTTCTGCAATACTTCTCGTTTATTCCATGTGTGCATAAGAGAAATACTTTAATCAGTTCAAATTCAATAATATTTCACAAATTTCATCTTATGTCAAACAAGTAAAGTAATAAACAATGAGAATTTCCTCAGTTATGGTATTATTTTTTCATGAATTTTACACTGTTACCTAAAACTTTTAAAGAAACACTGTCCTTCAAAAAATATAATCCTAAATTATGGCCTCTATTACACAGACCATGAAAATAAAATCAGAAATAAACCACTGCAGGACAGTTATAAACCCAGTGCATTATTCACTTTAATTTAAAATAAAGTATGTGTTCTCAGAAGAATGCTATGCATCCTTCTCAAAGAAGTGTGTAAAAATAATGATGGCTACAGGAATTTTTTTAATATATGATTTTAAGAAATCTTTGAAAATATGGGTTTTTTTTCCTAAGGTGTATATCTAGTGCAAATATTCAGTGTCTTACAGTAAAATAAAAGTTTTCAATTTCCAAAAGTTCAGATTTTCAGTTCTAAGCATATTTGCTAAGATATAACCAAACTAAAATCATTAAGATCTTCCTTCTCCTTGCTTTGCATGATTTAAATTAATGCTCGGTTTAAATTAATGCTTGATAGTTCTAGGAAGGCATCAAATAAAATCAAACACTATCATCAGATCAAACAATTTTCTTTGGCATGTCCAAAGACATTTATGTAAACTCTCTTCAAGCACACCTGAAACATAAATAACCGTGTTGATAAGTTGTTGCAACAATCTAAAAAAAAAAATCTCTTTTTATTTCTGTATCTCTGTTCTGCTGCAAATGAAAGAAATGTTTTGGACCCATGAAGAAGCAACTCCCTCTCCAATATGCCCTTTAGTCTGTAATAAGTATGATGTGGCCTTTCTGTAGACAATTCACTCATGTCACTACAGAAGATATAAAAAATAAATCAAGCCCAATATCTGAGCCATCTGTAATAAAGTTTTAACTACTGATCCCAGAGATATTTTCCCCATAAATTGACTCACTGTACAATTGGGATTGCTCCAAGCCTTTAAGGCTTTATCTGCTAACTGTTTGGAAATAGAGATGATAACTCCCCACAGCTGATAGAGCCAAGCAGTTAAAAAGTGTTTTAGACAGTATCTTCAAAGGTCTTGACAGAGAATCCCATAATACTCTGAATTTCTTTAGCTGTGATCTATTCTTAAATATAAACCTCTTCTTTAATCCATGCTTTGGACTGCTGGAATCACTGGATGGGTTGGGAAAGGTATTTTATTACAGCAGAACAGCTGAAGACTACTATGCCCAAATGCCTACAGAGATATGGAGAAATCTGTGTAAAATCCCAGAATCCCAGAATCATTAAGGTTGGAAAAGCCCTTCCAAAGTCATCGAGTCCAACCTGTGACTGATCCCCACCTGGTCACCCAGCCCAGAGCACTGAGTGCCACATCAGGAGACCCTTGAGCACCACCAGGGATGGGGACTCCAACACTCCCTTGGCAGCCCCTTCCAACACCTGACAACCCAATCTGAGAAGAAATTCTTACCTAAAACACAGCTAGCCACTGTTTACAACCAAGAGAATAAAAATTGGGTAAAAAGTTCATCCTTACAAGTGACACAAACATTCTAATTTTACCTTGGCAATGAAGGCTGGAAGTTCATGGAAAGTCTCCACTAAGAAATGCTGTGGTAGGAAGCCCAAAGAGCAAGGAAAGTTTTGGTGGTCAGAATGGAATTACCCACCTGGGAAGAGAGCAGCACTCTTCCAAACACCTGAACCACTAAAACTGGTTGGGAGGTCACTGCTGGAAATGAGATGACTTCACAAATTTCACTTCCAAAGAAGCTGACAATGAGAAAACCCATCCTCATTCTAAATCTGTAATTCAAAACTTGCAATCAAGTCCAGATTTCTTTGAAGGGGCTAATTTAATTTGCTCCTTTTTTGACTTGACCTCATTTTATTTTTTATTTGCCGTGTCACTATAGTTTATGTAAAGAATTTACACTTTGATAATTAAATCAGAAGTTAGAACTCTTTAAAGGTTTTTTTTTGTTCTAAGATTTCTAAAGCAATTTTACCAAAGTTCAATAGAGTAGGAAGAAGATTAGGCCACCAAATGAAAGAAATGCAAATGATCTTCAAAAGCTGGCATCCTTCCATCTTATCTTTGAGAGTGGATAAATCCACTTTGATACCAGGATTTAATAAAAAGATCAAAAAAGTCCACATGCTTATATCTGATGTTATTCAGGCAATATTGTTGTTGAAGTAGTTCTAAGGATGGAACCTCAGCCAGGGAATGTACAGCATTAGCTCTACATTTGCAGAACTCCTGGGACTGGGGGACACAGGGAAACAAAAAAAAGTTTGGAGCTCCTCAATTCCTCTTTTAAAAAGAAGTTTTACAATAAAAGAAGTTTACACCCCACAAGGAGACTTTCCACATGACCAATTAGATATAAAATAATCTATACCTTAGGTTTGACAAGAGATGGTCTGAAGGTCTCCAGATGAAAATAAAGAAGTGGAAGGGGAAAGAGAAACAGGAGAAAAGACTTAGAGCCACTGTAGGTATGAGCACATGGCTTGCAACTGTTTGTATTCATTATGAAACCAGAAGAGAACAAACTCTTTTAATTTTAATGCTAAGTCCATAATTTGTCTTGCAAATGTTCTACGAGACCACAGTAAAAACATTAATTCTATAGTTTCTTATAAAGGAGAGAGAGAACAAACAGGAAGAGCATTCTTGAATGATAAAATGTCTGAGGGATCTGGTGAGAATTCTTTACATAAGATGTATTCTTCTTTAGGAAACAGCTGTAGATCTAAACAGATGGGCTCATATAAGTAGAATTGGCAGCTCCACAGATAGCTGCTTTCTTTTCTGTATGATCTTTCAGACTTGCCAGGGTATTCAGGACCACTCTGCTTAATTATTGTTAACATTTTGCCCATTTCATATGCCCACAATATAATGGGCAAATATAAAAATAATTTAAGCAAACTGCAGTTTAAATCTCAATAAAAACAATCCATTTTATTCCAACAAAACCCTTAAAGAGGGAACTGCCTATTTTATTAATGTTAGTCCATCTGTTTGCAATAGCTCCTTTGGAAGTATTTGTTTTGCTTAGAAATACCCAAACTGATTATGTATGTGGCAGTAGATGGGCTGAGCTGTGTTCAGTGCTTTTAAATCACTGAACATATGAAGGTGTTTTTACTTTAGTTGAGCCAGAACTACAGAAGGCATCAAATGCTTGAATCCCAGACTAGAGCATCTCCTCTATGAAATCAGGATGAGAAATCTGGGATTATTCAGAAGAGAAGGTTGTGTGGAGACCTCAGAACCCCTTTCAGTATCTAAAAGGGCACAGGGAAGCTGGAGAAGGGCTCTGTCAGGAACTGGAGTCACAGTACAAAGAGGGAAGGGCTCAAATTGACAGAGAGTAGGTTTAGGTTTTATATTAGCAAGAAATTCTTCCCTGTGAGGGTGGGGAGGCCCTGGCACAGGCTGCCCACAGAAGCTGTGGCTGTTCCATCCCTGGAAATGTCCAAGGCCAGGCTCGATGGGCTTGGAGCAACCTGGGATAGTGGAAGGTTCCATGGCAGGTGATGGAATGAGATGACCCTTAAGGTCCCAACCCAAACCAGTCTGTGATTTGGTGATTCTGTGCTCCTCTTCTGGGGAAGCTGTACCCACCAGCATGTTTCCATGGTGATGGCCACGCTGTACTGGGGTTCAGTTCTCCTCTTCTCCCCCAACGGCAGGAGAGACAAATCAGATCACACAAGAGAGGAGTCCAGTGCAGGACACTGAATTAATGCACACCTGGTACAACAGTGCCCACAGCACAGGTGACAGAATCACACAATTAATTCAATCAGGAGCATGGGATCTACCATTTCCTAATGGCCACTCTGCCAAATCTTTACATAAAGACCAGCCCCACATACCCATGAACTAATTTCTGAAAATAAAATTTCTGGAAATAAAACCTCCTCATCCAGCCTTTAGTACATCATTCCAAAGAGCCCAAACAGACTGCGAAGGTGGATGTTAAGAGCAAAACTGTGCAGAGCCACAGGACCATAATCCACATGTACTTGTACACAAGGTGGATGTCAGCTCTGGGTTATGGGTGTGATTGTGCTCTCAGCTATGGAGCAACCCAGTCTGTGTCATTTTGGATCTGCTGAATTATTCATTCACCTCAGTACTACTCCAACTTATAATTGCAGAGAACATCAGGACAAATCACAGAAGTGAACATCAAATGTAAGAACAGAAAAGCTTTTGTAGCAGCAAAAGAGAAGTAACAACAGAAAACAAATGAGCAAGGAATGAAAAGGAATTATCATAAAATATGTACCAGAGCCCTGGTTAGTGTAAGAGTTTGAAGCAGGCAGCCTCAGGAGCCCTCGGGCCAGCAGCAGGCATGTGTAGAGATTTAAGCTCTCAAGGCTCTCAGTGAAGCTGTGTTTGAAAAACCTCTCAGAGCTGGGATGAGTGAGCTAACCAACCACTACAGAGACAGGCAGAGCAGCCTGCTGCAGGTTCAGACTGCACCTTCCCAGCTGGGTGCCCTGCAGTGTGGGGGATGCCCTACACACACAGCACGGCGCCTGCTGGCAGGGGCTGGCTTGGCTGATTACAGAACAGCCACCCAGAGCATGCTGCAGTTTCACAGAAGTCAAGAAGGGGAGGTCACAGGCTCAGACTTCTCTTCCCTTCAAAGCAGCAACACTGAGACTCAAGACATCCTCCACCTTGGCCCAGGAAGTCCAAGGAAGTCCAGAGAACCTGCTGTACAAGGTATACAACGCCATGAGGATGCTTAGCACTTCCCAGCAAACACTGTTGGCCTCCTCTCCAAACATCATGTGCATCTACCAGATTAGGCTGTGGGCAATATTTCAGGAGAGCAGCTTTTTTCATTAGCTGAGGGGTTCTGAAGGAGGTGATGCTTAATAATTTCTATGGGCTTGGTTCTTCTTATTGATTTCCTTTCCCATTTCCTTTCCCTATGATTTGCTCTGATGCCAGAGAAGAAGTGTTCATTATACTCAATAACCTTGTGTTTACAATGCCTGCAATATCCCATCAGAGTTGTCTACTAATTTACTCAAATGAATGTGTTAATTAATGAAAAAAAATCAGCAGAACATTACATCACTGACAATACCTGCATCATAAGGCTTAGCAGTCCCAGATTCAAGCACTCCACATCAGATGCAGGAGCTGGAACAGGAAGGCTGTGAGTTTCTCAAGCCAGGTTGTTCACTCATTCCTGGCACTTGGGGCTGCCCAGGGAAGAAGGTGGAAGAGTCCCCTCAGCCACAGTGCTGAGCGAGGCCAGCACTGGCACAGATCTGCCCTGCTTGGGGTCTGACTCAGAGGCTTCATCTGCTTAAATGAAGCCCATTATTCTGCTGGTCCATCAGCCAATGACTCCTAATTGTGCCAGTGCCTAAACTGAGCCTGCAAGCACAGCTAAAATACTAATCATTAATTTCAGTCATTAATAAATGCCTGTTATGCTATCAGGTACATTCCAAGTGCCACTCAGGATGACTGGCTAGGGCATGGAATTGAAGGAAAAAGAATACACAATAGAAAATAAACCCCCTCAATACTGGGCCCAAAATGGAGATGTTAATAATGCCACTGATGCAAGGAAAGACCTGTTTGGCCAAATACACGTAACTGTCTACCAGAGTTTTAAGGAGTCAGCTGGGACTGCAGTCTGGAACACAGAAAGGGATGATCCTCAATAAAAAGCTGTTATCAACAGCTACTACTACAGCTCACAGTAGAAGGCAACGGATCTAACAGATTGTGTTTTAAGTTCCTCTTTTTTTTTCATGGACTGCAGGGTAAAACTCTCAAATTCAGTGAACCTTGCACTCCCAGGACAGCGTTAACAATTTAACTCTTAATTTTAACACCCAACTTCAGATGCACATCAGCTGAGCAACCAAAACACTTTCTATTATATAGATAGATGTCTTTGTTTGAAGGAATTGCTGACTCATTCCTTTAGTGGGAATAGTCATCCATTCCTTTGAAGATGAGGTCATGCAAAGGAAGCCAGGTGACCCATATAGCAATAGCTTAAATCCCTCTCCTGTGATGGATTCCAAAGGCACCTGTGCTTTATTCCAGCCATCCCCAAGCAGCTGCAATCCCACCAAGCAGAGCAGTGCAGAGAGCTGACTGCTTTTCTAACTCTTCAGACAGGCTGGCTTGGCTACTTAACAAGAAACACAAGTCCAAAATCTTAGAATGAGGTGATTAAATATTTGCCAGAAGCAGAAAGTATTCAAACAGGAACATTAAATATGAAATTAACTGAAATTGCTCCTGAAGCAACTGCTTGGCCTGGTCCAAGGAGCAGAGGAATGGAAGGTGGCAAATGTGACAGCAACTTCTGAAGAGCCTGAGAAACTACCAGCTGGTACCTGGGATTTATTTACAGGTTCAATAAACTCATATATAAGGAATTGTATATTGTATATTGTATATTATTGTATAATAAGGAACAGATTGAGCTGATGCATGAGGAAATACAATACCACAGTGAGGAGTTATCATAGCTTTTACAGCAAAAAAATTGATCAGAAATTGTCCAAGAAGCACAGGAATAAGGGTGACCAGGCTGACATAAGTTACTTAATTTCCCAACAGTTTTGATGACCAAAGTTGGGAGGGGGAAAAGTGGAATCTTTCCAATAGGACAGACAAGTGAGAAAAATACAGATTACCAGAAGAATGTGACATTTATTCTAGGACCTGTGCTAGTCAGCACATCAAAAATTTCTTTTTCTTAAAGGATGTGAAGGTGAACACTGAGAATATAAAATTATTCATGTTTTTCAAGACAACAGCACATTCACAGAATGATTGAAGAATCCCAAAATGCTGGATTAAATAATAGAAAGGCAGAAGTAACTGAAATAAAAGATGGAACTGAATTCTGAGAAACATTAAATGATTCAAATAAACAAAAGTATTCTTAATTATACAAATCCAGTGACAGGCAGTAAACTAGCCTTTGTCATTCAGGAGAGAGATCTCCCAGCCACCATGGATACTTTGAAAACATCACCTTGTTATAATATCAAGATTTAAGACTGGGGGGGAAGAACCCAAAAGCTAGAGACGAAACTAAAAAACCTTATTAGGCCTCTATTTAAAGCCCTGATTTCAGCACATCTTGAAAAATCATGCCAGACTCATCCCTCTTCTCCATTTTTAAAAGAAGTACCCTATAGTAGAGGGAACATATTGTGCTTGAATACCTGTATATAGGCTTTGCCCCAGGAGGTCCCGGTTGTCCTTGATGGGCTGCAGCTGTGACCAATGAAGATAAGTGGGATAAAAAGGGGGCAGGTTAGCCAGTCAGGGAGGGCCTTGGGGGAGCCTTGAACTGGGACAGAACAACATGCAGAAGAAGAAGGAGTCTGTGCTGTGAAGCTCTGCAGCTGTAAGACTACACCAAGGAGGTATGGGCCCTTAGAAATCTGATAACAACAGTATGGGACTCTAGAAATAGAACAACAACAATTGGTGACCCTGATGTGATAGTTGGTAGAAGATAAGACAGCCAAGAGCTGTGTGAGAATGTAGCCTTTGGGTCAAGGAGCTGTGAAAGAGTATGGTCGCTAAGTAAGGAGCTATGTGTGTTGTATGTGGCCTTTGAGTCATGGGGGAAATGGGTGTGTTGTACTTGAAGTATTGTATGTAAAACCTGGTTCTGTAAGTAAAAAACAAGGGGGAAATATAGTAGAGGAAATGTATTGTACTTGAATATAAAATATAGGCTTTGCCCCAGGAGGTCCTGGTTGTCCTTAATAGGGCTGCAGCTGTGACTAATGAAGATGACTGGGATAAAAGGGGGCAGGTTAGCCAGTCAGGGAGAGCCTTAAAGGAGCCCTGAACTGAGAAAGAACAACATGCAGAAGAAGGAGTCTGTGCTGTGAAGCTCTGCAGCTGTAAGACTACACCAAGGAGGTATGGGCCCTTAGAAGTCTGATAACAACAGTATGGGACTCTAGAAATAGAACCACAATAGTACCCAAAATAAGATTTACAGAAAGGCAACAAATGAACAAAGAGGAGGAATGGCTGATGTATTTAGGAGATTAAATAGACACAGACTCCTCAGCTCCACAAAGAGAGCAGGGAAGATGTGCCAGCAGGAAGAGGTTGAACAAGGAACAATTATTCAATAATTCCCACAGTATGAGAATCAGAATGTATCATTAAGAGATTTAGAGCACAGGCAGGGAGGTGCTTCTACATGGCTGAGGGATCTGCTGGAAATACAAAGTGCCAAACCAGAAGTTTCACAGAGGAGAGATCCAGGAACATAGAAGCGCATGAGGAGCCAGATCTGGGAACTCTCATCCAGAGGAGAGATCCATGAACATCGAAGGGCATGAGGAGCCAGATCTGGGAGCCCTGATCCACAGGAGAGATCCATGAACATGCATGAGGAGCCAGTTCTGGGAACCCTGATCCACAGGAGAGATCCATGAACATTGAAGGGCATGAAGAGCCAGATCTGGGAACCCTGATCCACAGGAGAGATCCATGAACATGCATGAGGAGCCAGATCTGGGAGTCCTGATCCACAGGAGAGATCTAGGAACATGGAAGTGCATGAGGAGCCAAATCTGGGAGCCCTGATCCACAGGAGAGATCCATGAACATCGAAGGGCATGAAGAGCCAGATCTGGGAACCCTGATCCACAGGAGAGATCCATGAACATGCATGAGGAGCCAGTTCTGGGAGTCCTGATCCACAGGAGAGATCCAGGAACATGGAAGTGCATGAGGAGCCAAATCTGGGAGCCCTGATCCACAGGAGAGATCCATGAACATCGAAGGGCATGAAGAGCCAGATCTGGGAACCCTGATCCACAGGAGAGATCCATGAACATGCATGAGGAGCCAGTTCTGGGAGCCCTGATCCACAGGAGAGGGCCAGGGAAACCACAGCGCTTCCTGAGTTTATCTGTTTGCCCTCTGCATCTCCTCCTGCCCAGAGCTGGACACTGCCACCACAGACCAGAAATGCTCTGCTTTTCTTTCTCTTCTATGTTTTCAGGCAAGTCATCAAGGTATTGCACACATATTCACTTGCAATATAAAATGTCAAAGGAGGAAATGATGTTTGACGTAAACCCACCATTATGACCTCTTTGGTGTTCTAGAAAGGGGGAAAAAAGGATTAAGATATTTCCTTTTTTCACTCAATTTAGTTTAGGAAGACTGAAAATAAGTAGATTTTGCCCTGCTCCCCAAGAGCATGTGATACTCAGAGAGATAACAGCTCTACATAAAAGGTATTTTCATGAGTTGATAAACAGGCAAAGAAAGAAAGGAAGTTCACTCCAGAGGAAAAAAAACCCCAAACAAACAGCTCAAATATTCAAGTCAGGCGTTGGAGGCTGTTTATAGAACTTCTTTCCTTGCTCATTTTCCCATTCATCATTATGTATAATATTTTGCCACAGAAAAAGAACAGGAAATAAAATACTTTATTTAGTTGCCCAAAAGTTTCAATGCAAAACCTCTTTCTGTCCAGGAAATGACCATGGGCTTGCTGGTGGGAGCCTTTACAAAAGGACAGGCAATATTTATGAGCAGTTTGAAGGTTTCCTAGTGAATATCCATCTGGACAAAGTGGATATGCAAGCTTTGCACTCTCTCTCCCTCTCTTTCTCATTCCTAGGTCAGTTACCTAATCCTAAAATTACATCCAATTTTCTCTGAGGAATAGCTCTGCATAAGTCTAAGTTAAATGCCTCAAAGGCATCTAAATCAGGATTTTCTTAGTAGTGGAACAGCCTTAAAAACAAATTAAAATCATGCTTTCATGACAAAGAGGATTTTGTCTCAGGCTTTGAATTCCTTTCAAGGAAATGGGTTTACTTTGTACCCATACAGGCTTGACAAAAGGAGGCTGTGCATCCTGTGGTGGGAGCAACTGGTGGCATTTTTCCCTTTTCACCAAAGATGCTGCCAGGCAACTGCAGAGATGCCCTGAACTTGGTCTCACTCACCTCCCTCCACCTGCCCCTTGAAATGCAAGCAGGACTCCCAGATTGGCCCATAAAAAATAACAAGCACTGCTAGGACAGCTGTATGGAGATTATATTGTTAATCAATATATTTTGCATAGCCCCATGGATCACTTGTTATTGATGATTATGCACTTTAGCTCCTGGGACAATTTGTCAATAAAATAAAAATAAAAAAAGGCTAAGGACAGCATACTTTTAATTCAAAGATGATCTCTTTCTTGAAAAGAAGTGCCACTTTCCAAGCTCTGAAAAGATCTAGCTCATTAATATATTCCATTTACCAAGTGGAGGAGCTGTTCAAGGAATCAAAACTTTCTTGGTCATCACAATACACGTATCTGAAGGTGAATAATTTTCTTTTGCACTTTAGTTACTTTAAAAAAGGAATATTGAAAAAAGAGAACATTTGCTAAAAAGGTAAGTTTTGAGTTACTGAAAGTGTGTTATTCCAACTCAGCACAGACTGGCATAGTTTTTACCCCCACAATGGAGAAAGAAAAATGCTGGTCATGGACAGTTTTAAATGTTTTTTTTTTATGGAACTGACATATCATCTCCAAGTTTTAATCTAAAATATGAAATACTTTGCTTTCTAAGAGGGAAAAGAACAGTGGGTGAACAGACCAAATTCCCTAAATTATCCTCATGTTTGAAACAGCATACTTGAGTTACTTAGGCAGTCACAAGGATTACTTTTTTCTCCAAAGCATCCCAGCCCCTCTGGACTCTTTCTCTCAGGGTTTGCTTCCCTTAAACAAAACTACCCAGGTGCTCTGTTTTCCTAAATGTGTTTTCTCCACTCCCAACACAAGCTGGGGTCAGCCCACAAAGCTCCCAGCTAACTAATGGCTCTCGATTACTGATGAATTTATGTTTCATTTTGGCAGTGACAAAGATGCAAATGGCTGTCCCCTTGCAGATTGCCTGACCCATCCAGTCCTTGGCAGAGAAGGCCATGGCCATTCCACCTTCCATATTTAACACACAGAAAGGACCCACAAATACTAACCCAATATTTCAGAAATCCCATTCCTTTATTACAGCATATGAATGATGAATGCACTATTGATCCTCTCTTTACATACAGATGCTGTACTCAAAACACAGGACCTGGAGAGCTGTCGATATTTAAGAGGAGCTTTCATGGAAGAAAAGCTGTGATGACTTTCAGAGGTCCTTCATCCCTGACTGTCTGCAGGAGTAAGTTAATCAGGAGATGAAGCTCTTGTATCTAAGCCAGGCTTGGGATGGAGCTGTGCAGTCTAAGTGAAAGTAAGGAGTTCTCTTTTATCACTGTAAATACATTCAAAGGGGGAATGGGCTAATTGCAGCACTCTGTGAGCTGGAATTAATATAAACAATAATATAAAATAGAATCCATGAACCTGTTAAAGTTACAAAAGCAGTAAATGTTAGAGATGAGAGGTTGAATACATTATTATTTTAAGACTTGTGCCGAGTTAAAATGAGATTAGAAAAAAAGCCAACTTCTTGCAAGCCATTTTAATTCAGTTTGTAGATAGCTGCTGGAGAATCAAAATTTTGATCAGTTATGCCCCACTTGGGATGAATAAAGCTCCAATTTTCAGCTTCTGTTAGTTTAATACAAGGATGGCAAAATTCATGTGGACATTCCCTTCATTTACTCTTGGAACAAACAATTTGCTCATCCCCATGTTTTGGCTGTCTGCCTGAACTGCTGGAACTGTTGCTTCTCCTTGAAGAATAACATTTAACCAGACAGATGATAACCCAGTCAACCTGAGGTCCTCCAAACCCCCCCTATCAGGTCAATATATTGCTCTAATGAGGAACAACCCTGGCTTCCAGAACATTGTTTTTCTGTGGGAAATCTGCAGGCAAGGGAGATGGGGATATTCAGGAGTACAGCCTGTACTTGAAAAAGGCTGGCTCTATTAAATAGCTGTCCATCTCCTGGCACTCCAGGGAAGGAAGCATGCCCCTCTAACAAAGATGAAGGGAATATCAATGGGGCTAATCTCTTCAAAGTGCTCAGTGCTCAAAGCAATTGCCTGCAGTAGCACAGTCCCCACCCTCATTAGCTCAGCAAACACAGCCAGAGACAAAACACTATCTGCAATCAGGGCAAAAAATGTAAAATAAAGGAGTTCCAAGCCACCTCCCTTTCCTTTCCAAAGGACAAATATTTCATACATTTTAAATTATGTCTGTACTGAAAATAAAGTCGTATATTTTAAGAATCCCTTTTCTTTCCCTTCCAGCATATTTAAATATTGTGGCGTTTGCTTGTATTGAAAAATGGCCACGACACAACAGAAATACTGCACAGCACAACTCTCCCCCTGATTCAACAAAGGGGGAAAATTCATTGCCAGCTTTTTCCCTTTGGCAAACTGCAACAGCCAGGAATAAGGAGAGTGATAGTTTCCTACCCCATGAAACAAGGAGACAAAACGATCTGTCAATCAGCTCTTATTTGTGTAAGTCCAATCTGCCCATTGCCTCCAAATTAAAGAATTTTTATGATCAGGAAAACAGATGTTGTGAATGAGAAAAATGGCATACAGCAGCAGAGAGGGAAGGAGTGAGAATTATGAGACAAGGAATTATTGTTGAATAATTCAGTCTTGCAGCACATCCTTTTATTCCCATGCTGACCATAGGAGTAATTAAGGATGGTCACCAGACGCTGTAAGCGCTCCTCAGGGAAAGGGGCTGACAGGGACGTGTTGTTGATCTGACTTCTGAGGCAAAGCAGCATGATCAGGGCTGGAAAATAGGTCATGGCTTGTATAAACCAACTCACACCATGCTGGCATCTCCCCAGGGAGCCCACTAATGGATTCACCACTGCAAACACGTGGGCTGGGAGGGCTACCTAGGGACAAAACATCAATATTGGGGCACTGACAAACAGCACACAGTTGGGGCAACAGCATCTGCTCTGCCAAAGCAGGGATTTCACCCGGAGGCACAAAGGACTAAACCTTTTTCCCAGTGTGGCTGAGGTGAACCAGCCCACCAGTACTCCTTCTCTCCAAGGAATCACTTTGGAAAATCTTTGGCTTTTATAAAAACAGCCTGGTCAATAAATGGACCTGAAATTTTATCTTCCACCCATGAGTTTAAAGTTGGGATCCACATTCAAACATGGACCAAACATGTATCACAGGCTTTAAAGGGGAGTTTTATAAAGGGATACTCAAGTTTAGACTGAAGAGAAATAGAACCAGAGAGGGAAGGACAAGACAAAAGAGAAATGGAGAGCCATCACTGCTTGAAACTTGCCTGTGTAAAGCAAAAGGCCTGAGTTTGGTGTTCAGCCCTATCCCCTTTTGGAAGGAAAGAAAGGGAGGTTTCCCTGACTCCTACTTGGCCAGAGGAGGCAGACACAGATCAGACACACAGCCCTGACATAGCACTTGCATATGAGCTGAAGCCAAGAGGAAAGTGAAGATGACCTAAAAGTGCTGATTATCGAATAATAAATGGCAAACTAAGATATGCAGGTGGCTGCATTTGTGCTCATTAAGCAAAATCTGTGAGCATGTGGATCAATTATATTCAAAAGAAACAGACCATATGAATGCTTAGTACAGAATGGGTGTATAGGGATACAGGGAAAACCCACAGATCTTGGAATGCTGACCATAGGAGACAAATGGTTCTGAAGGGACAGACATGAAGCAATTCCTGATGGGAACAAGGAGAGGAACAAATGATGTGCAATTACAAATGGACTTGAAAAAGGGTAACAATCTGTGTGCTCAGAACAGAACTAGCAGCTGTAGTCCTTGCAAATCAGGCAGCAAAATAAGAAGAAGCAAAGCAGGCAGCAAAATAAGTCTCAATTCTCTATGTAAAGAGCAAACCTTTCAAAGACTTAAAAGATGTGCTCCAGAACCACAGCTTGGTCACCTTGCTGCCCTGTCAGGAGGAGTTACAGCACTGTAGCAAGTCTGAACTGAGTAGTAAACAGAACTGGGAGTTGTCTGAGTGAAAGGGCAAGTGCCAGTACAAATCCAAAGAATTATACTCCTCCTGCATCCCCTGTTGCTGCACCAAAGGAATTGGGATGATGGAGCACAGCCCACAGCAAAAACAAAGTAAGAAGAAAGCAGGAAGGGGGAAGGAGAGATGTTTGGCTCATGGTGAGACTGGGGAAGGGGGAGAAAAAGCACTTACTTTAACAATTGTTTAATCCTTCATGGTTTGTTTTTTCTCAATACCCAGAATCAGTGATCAGAAGGTTGTGTTAATTGTCAAGAACTTCAATCAAGTAAAAATTACCCAAGTTGAGGCTGTATTACCTGTGACAGCATATACATAGTCAGAATTGAGGCAGGAACTCAGGCATTGAACCACAAGGGGAAAAGCACCCTAAGGAATCAATTGATGTTATCAAGTAATCTGCCTTGGAGATTAAAGAACACAGAGCAATAAAGTGTTGTAATGAAAAAAGCTTTTGAGTCAGAAATGGGAGGCATAGGGAAAAACACACATTAAGTCAGCACATAATTGCTCTATGTGGACAAAATCAGATGCCTCTAAAGAGATTACTGCTAAATTCTGTGCTAGAGGATTCTTCTCCCATCAAGTGTGACTTTAACTGTAATCAAAAGGAGACAAATACAGAAAGTAAGTTCCAGAAACTGCAAAAAAAGCAAAGGGTAGAGATCTTGTCCTGTTCCAGTTCTCTTTATATGTGGACATAATGGCCACAGTCACCTCCTGAGATCTGCAAGTTACAGGTGCAGCCACTGCTGATTCAGCCTCTAACCCCAAAATCCACTGTAGGCTTCCCAGCAAAGGAGAACTTATTCCATCCTAGAAAACTCTCAACCCTACCAAGATGAAGCTTTATCTCCTCAGTGCCACTTAAGGGGTATCAATTAATCAAAAGCATGAAGGAAAAGAGGAAAGAAGGAGCAAAGAAAAACACCTGGCTGTCACCTTAACACCAGCTTGTCTTTGCAGTCAATACACCAACCAAAATTGAGGAAATCTAAGAGAAAATTGAGAGGGCACCTCACTGCAAGATTGATCTGCAAGGACTACATCTGCTAGTTCTGTTCTGAGCACACAGATTGTTATCAGATTAGGGATACAGTGAAAACTGTAATTTTGGAACTTCACCTGATGTCTCAGTATCAGTGGAAACCATCTGAGCTCTAACCTCCATGCCCCCCTCCATGTGGGAATTGTTTGTAGCTTTAACATTATCAATAATAGCCCAAACAATATCAAGTGCAAATATTGAAAATGCTCCAGCAATAACATCCCAGAAATCCTATCAATAATTCTGTGTTCAGTAAAAGGGTGGTAATATAGAGATGAAAATTTGTCTCTGCTATTTGACACCAAGAACAACTGCAGGGGAACAGCAAACAATTGCCAGCCATTGCACCAATGTTTGTCTTGTAGTTATGGTGCTGGGTGATGTCATGTGATGTGTAATTAGGCAAATGAAGCTTCCTTTCAGAGAGCAACACTGAGCAGTTGCCCTGACCCCACCATGGCTGACAGTGGTACCATCTGTTCACTGTCAACGTGTCTCTTGCATCCCTAGAAATGTTGTCTCCGAAAATAAAAGGTTTGCATCACAAGATAATCTTGATCCTGCCATTTCTCAACTTTCACATTCATTTACAGCTTTTACCTTCTTTTGATTTACTTTTTCTCAGGATAAGACACACACTTATAGCCCTTGGGAATGGTCAGAAGCATGGAGAGGTTATTTGTTCATGCTGAGAGCAGCACAGCCCAGCCTGGATGGAGGCAGGTTAAATGTTAACACCTCACTGCATCTCCAGAGCTCAAATTAAAACAGTGCATTTCTCCAAATATTATTTGCTTGCCCTCAGCCTTACTGTAACTGCTCTTGATTTTGGATTGTTGCTGTGAAGTGGGGCTTGTTTGGTTTGTTTGTTTTAATGTGCTGTGATAATTAATAAATACCTCATAGCACACAAGCTGGAACCTCCTGCACCTTCTCTTACATATGCAATGCTGGGTTGTGATTAATCTCATTTACATTTTCTAAACTGCAACTGCAAACACTAAAGGTAGTGATGAGAGGGTGCTCCAGGGATGCATGAATGCTACACAAGAATATGTGCATGTGGAGATGCTGTTGACTTGATATAAAAAAGTAAAAGTGAACTTAGTTTAAAAATCAGTTATTCTGTGGTCCATCTTGCTCAGTAACTCTGGTCAGCCATTCACAGCATGCAGAATTCAAAGGACATGTTAATTGTGTATGACATCAGAAAAAAATTTCAGATATTAAACACAGTATTGAAGAGCATTACCACCAGTAGGCTGAGTCCCAGGCAGCTCCATCACCACCTCTCACTGAAAGACCATGAGCTTGTTGCAGAAAGCACAGGACAAAGCAGAAAATCCCCATGAAGTGCAGTGGTAATTACTAATGTAATTATTTTCTGTTTATTCACAAGTATGAAAAAGTCCACCTTTAAGCTGAGCTAAAGAAAAGCTGAGGCAGAGCGCAGCTGAAGCAGAAAGATTTATACACAACTGTTGTCAGTAATTTATCTAAGATCTGAGTGTGGCTCTGATCAAGCAGGATATGACTTTAGGCTGCTATTTAACTAACAGTGCTGCTCAGGCATTTAGGCCCAGAACAGCCATGGATCACTGGAGCCAGCAAGGCTCATCCCCAAAAATGCCAATGGGAGAACCCCAGTAAGTCACAACTCTTCCTGGTGCACAACTCTTCCTGGTGCATGTCAAACCCACAAAGGTAACACCACTTAAAAACAAAAGCTAAGATGTGCTTGTCTACACTGCATTTGCAAAGATAATTACTTGAAAACAATACAAAGGAAAACAAAACAAATTCTTCCATTAGCTGGGACCCTCCTATCTCCAACCTCAATCTTGTTTGCTGATGCTGCCAAACTTTTCATAAACCTCTTCTATCATTATTAACTTTCATTTAAATCATTATTGGGCAGAAGAAAAAAACCTGCTCAACCACGGCTCTCTAATCTAGTAATTAAATCCACCTGTAAGAGCTGAACAATTTGTGCCTCTGACTATTAATGCAGTCAAGTATTTTACACTGGGTGCTGTAACATCAGCCAGAGAGACTGAGGGACACAGCTGGAAACTGAGCCATGTTTTGATAAGGAAAATCAACACAAGCTGCTCCACAGGCAGAGGTCCTGACTGAGGCAGATGTCCCATTCCCAACAGGCTGTTAAACACAGGATATATTTTATCTACTCTGTCCCTCTTGCAGCAGGTACAGTGTCTCAGCCAGGTATTTGCCTATCTTCAGCCAGCTGGAATTCCATCCTTTTGCATTCTGCCTCTCTGTGACCATCCACCCCAATCTGATATCTCTTGTGTGGTTACTCCTGCAGAGAAAATTTGGGATTTTGTCCAAATGATGGGAAAATGTGCCCATTTAGATTACCTGAAGCTGATAACCTTTCTAATGGAAAGTTCCCATCTGGCAGAAATATTACAACTGCATTTTTCAGGGGTGTGGTTCCGCTGCAAATGACCCAACATTATACACCATAAACAAAGATGCAAAACTTCTTCAAATCCTCCTGAACAAAAAATGGGCACTTATTCCAAATTACACACATAAATACAATAGTGGTTAAACGTGTCTTTGGGAAACTGCCCAAAACTGGACACTGCCAATATATTTTTTCTCCCTTGGAAAATGCAAGCACCTTATTCAATGATACAGCAGAGAGATCCATGAAATCACTACACAGATAATATGGAATTTGATGTCAAAGTTTCCTTCCAAGGGACTCAATATATTGATAATATGCATTCTACAGTATGTGGGTCATTATGACAAAATATCATCCTATTATTTTTCTTTAATGATTCCTTATCATCCCTCAAATTCTATCAAAGCTTTATGCTTTATGAACACATAATACAAATGTATACTTATTTTTCAATGTGCCTATATATATTATGTTATATATTGTTGTATTATATCATGTTGCACTGGCTTTGAGTAAAACCATTTCCTAAGCTAGGATCTAATTCTGAGTTGCAACAGGAATGCTCTGTCTGTGCTTTGGAACTGAAGATTGTTTTAAAACAAAAATGTTTTAGAATGGCCCTTCTTCAAATGAAAATGCAATGTGCACTCACAGTACTGCTGACATGGTAATACATGGTTGATGATGAAAAAATAACTGCTTAATTCAATTCCTGTGCCTAGTAAGCAGCCCTGTCAGCACGATGAAGTTCTGAGGCACTTGTAAGAGGACTTTGTAAGAGTGTTATGAAATGCAACTCCAGAATTAGCAACTAAAAGAACAAACAGTAATGGGGAATAAACACCACTGGAACATAGGTAATCTCACAAAGCTTTTTACTCCCATTGATCAGTTCTGTATTTTATGTAATACTGTTGCAATTAATTGTACTCTTTTTTTATCGTGCATTATTCATTTTATATAAATGGAGCAGCAGTCCAATTTGGCAGTTTAGCCCATAGAAAACAAACATATTGATCATTGCCACAATCAGGCATTTCTTCTTCAAAATTACCACATCTGTGCTGCTTCACACATGTTATCTGCCTCCAGAACTGGAGAGAGATTAGAGAGATTGCAAAACAACCCGTGTTTTATGGGGGAAAAGCTGTTTTAGACTCCTACCAGAGCGATGAAAGGCCACCTGGTTGGCAGGATGGGGACCCGCGTCGATGGAGAGAACAGGGAGCAGCATCCGCATGTCCCAGAGCTTCAGCACGCCCGAGGAGTCACAGGAAGCAATGCTGTCCCCCTGCCAGAGATGGAAACAGAGTCAAGGCATTGCTTCTGTCCTCTGCCAGCAGCAAAGCCTCTGGCACAAGGCAGCCACACCCAGCAACTGAATCTAAATAAAGAAATAAATCAGCTATTATATGTGAGGTTATCACAGCCTCTTATCAGCTCTGCTGGCTTGAATAGCAACGGAGACAACGTGACTTCTAAAGAGACCAATTCAGGAGAAACTGGAAGTACAAAGGAGAAAAATGTCATCTTGAATTCTGACACCAGTGTCCACTAAGAACTGGCCTTGTGGTTATTTTCTTCCCACACAGCCACAGGATTGGCCTTGTAGCCCTGATTTTCACATGTTTTCCATGTGAAGAGTGAGATGAGAGCAGAACAGACACTCCTTCCCTGCTGTGTATTCCACAGACATGCTAAGGGACAACTCCCCATTCACTTCAGGGCTGCATTGGATGATCCTTCTGGATCCCTGCCAGCTCAGAATATTCTGTGATTCTGTGAGAAACTCCCTCCTTCCAATGAGCCAGAAGCACACAGGGACTATGCAAGGAAAGAGAGCAGGACCATGTCTCCCATGTCTCTGTTCAATATTAACTAAAACCAAAACAAAGGAACAAACAAGACCCCCACAAACAAACAAAAAACCAAAACTAAAAACCCCAATCAAAATACACCCTATTCCACCCAAAAAAACCCAAAACAACCCAACCTCCCCCCTCAAAAAACCAAAAAACAAACCTCTACCCTAAAAAGAGTTTTTTATTATGTAGCATATAAATAAATGCAAAAATCAAAGAAGGAAGGGTAAAGGATGCCCAAACATAACTTTGTTTAGCTAATTCCTCCCACTAGAACAGAAAGAGCTGCCCAGCTACCCATGTAGAAACATTTACTTTTCATTTGAACCCCCTAAATAAAGATTCAAATCCCTAAGGCAGCTCAGCTGGTGTGCACTCACACTTATCAATGTCTTTTACAATTTATGTAAACACAAGAGTATATTAAAGAATATTGTTTGGAAGGGGAATCACAATGGTACGGGACTAAAAATCAGCTGAAACATGGGTGAGATACTGCATCCATGATTTAAAAAAAATATATATTTTTTACATCTTCCACATGAATAGTACCTGCAATAAAATGTGTGGTGTTTTCTAGCAAACAGGGGATTTAAGATCTTAAAATATCCATCAGCTTCTCAACTAGAAACTAATGGCTTGCAAAACACTACCCTGGTGTAAGTAAAATGAAATCTTCAGGTTCATTTGGAGGAGATCTAAATGTCAAAACTCCATTCTGGCTTGTTACAGGGACTAATACAGACTTAACACCAAGAAGCAAAATAATTATTGCTTAGAGAATTCAGCAGCCAGGCTCTCAGCACCTGCTGTTTTGCAAAAAAAAATCAGGAACCACAACTATACCGCACTCAACACAGTGCCACGAACATCATGGCTCTTTCTTTGAACTGTCTCACCAGCTATGCCCACTGAATTCCCCTTCATTTCATCTGGATCTTTCCAGCAACTTCAGCCTGTACAAAGGATGAGGGCAAGCAGGCTGGTCAGGAAACAAACAATAAAAAACTCCAAAATACAACACCTACACTCCAAACTGTTGTATGGCTAGAACTGGATCTCAGAAAAGCAAATTCTTAATGTGGAGAAAAAAAAACCCCATCATTGTGGATATGAGACTTGGAGAGTCATCAAATCCAGTCCCTTCCTCTTACAAGCAATGTTTTCATGCATTTGCTGTGTTACAAGTGCTAAATTCCACATCAGCAGCAATTCCCCCATCCACCTCATGCTGCTGATCCAAAGCAGCCCATGAGTATAATAGGAGTATAAAAGTGCTTGTTCACCAGCAACCTGTGTCCTTTAGGTTAAAGAAAAGTGGGGTTTTGCAGCAAAACTCCCTTCTTGCCTGTCCCTGATGCATTTCAATTACTGTGCCATCCACATCCCACTTGGACATTCTTTTCTTGGACTATAAATAATTAGCCCTTCCTTCTCTCCTTCTCATCCTTTTCAGATAGCATTGAGCCTGGATTAATTATGCATGCACCCACTGCTGATGTTTATAAAGCAACTCCTGCCAAAGTGACACCAATTTTGGAATGATCTCACATTCAGAGGGGCTAGAGATGCACATCTCAGCTGAGCAGAGGTGTTGATGGAGCTGGCACACAGGAGTAACTACAGAGTGGGATGTCTCCTTCCCATAGGTCATTGCCCATCACTCCAGTAAAGGGAAGAGGAAATGATTATGTGTGTACAAAGATCCCTCCATTCCCCAGCATAAATTCTTGGCCTCTGGACCAGCTCTTCACACTTCACCAGCCTCTCTTTTCCAGCTCCTTCTGTAAAGCTTATATCCATCTCTAGCAATGGCCCACTTTGGAAATCACCAGTATCCTTTACACCTGCTATTTCATATTCTTTAATATGATTTTGACATAGATTGCATTTTACTCTGGATATTTTTCTATCCAGAGAGACATTTCAACAAAAAATTATTTTTGGGGGGTGTGTGTGAGTGGTAGATTTGGTTTGGTTTAGAAATGCATGCCTTCCCACTTGTTTTGTATGTGTCCAATAAATGAGTTCAATAAATGCTGCTTAATTACAGCTTTGGTAGCTCAGCAGTTCTGACCCAGATCAATGGCCAGCCAGCCCACCTGGGTGAGACTGCACATAATCCACTCAGGGTAGTTACAGGAGACACTCCAGGGGCTGCTCTGTGACTGCTCCTTGTGTCAGCCACAGTTGCACCCATGGATTTTCAATGACATTTCTCCTGTAAGTAACAGCACTGCCCAGCTGATGGATCATAACAGCACTGAGGATGTGTCCCTGGAACAGATATTATGCAAACATTGATCAGAGACAGTCCTGCTGCAAAGTGACTGAGAATGGAGAGCTGACTTTGACCTTCTCACTGGCCCTGATGTGAGCATTGTTACTAGTGGCATAATTATGAGGAAAACACTCTAGTTTACTTGTATTACAGGTTTTCCCTTCTATTCATTAATTTTGCTACAGTAGCTGGCATATCACAAGAGAAGATCCATTCCTCCCTTCCTCACAATGCTACCATCTCATTCTCTGCTATGTTCACTTTCCCCCATTGCTACTACAGACCCCTGAGGTGAACAAAGCTCCTCTCTGGCAGGAATTTACACAGTCCAACTGTTTGTAGGTGCCAGATGCATGGCACTACCCTCACTCATTCTGGGCTCACTTGGTCAGGGCCGAGGGCTGTGGGTTCAGTCCCTGCATGGGCCACTCACTGAAGAGTTGGACTCGATGATCCTTGGGCATCCCTTCCAGCTCAGACTATTCTGTGATTCTGGGATCTGTGGCCACACTAGAAAGGATGAACCCTCTGATCCTTGAATAGCAGCAGTGCTGGAGAAACCTATCCTGGGATAATCCCGTTGTGCTGTGTGCCGGGTGGCCTAGACAAGATGGTTCTGCTCCAAAGGGTTCACACACTGTCTCACTGGCAAAGATAACTAATTCTTGCTGTCACAAGCCTGCAGACCTTTCAACAATTTCCTCCCAGAGGCCTGGTATAAACAAAAAGTGTGTAAAATGTAACAGCCAGCAGTGCATTTGGCCTGATTTCTGTGATTAGACAGCACACCTCATCAGGAAACAGAAGTAAGAAAACAGACTTCTGGTGGCAACATATCAATGTACACAAACAGGTATTTGATCAGCCTTGACACACTCTGCCCACAGACTTATTACTAAATGCATTAATTATCACCGATCCCGAGGCAGCTGTTCACTGAGAACATCACATAATGATTTTGTTACTGAGCTGGCTATTACACTTCAGCACTGCTTCACTCTATTCCACACCTTATCCAAATCAACTGAGCTGGAGATGGGGGATAACAACTTTTCAATAGCAAGAAATAAACCAGGGCTGTAACCAAGCTGAAAAATTATTTGGAGTTATACACCATTCAAAGAAAAAGAAAAGGATAAGTCATATGTTAAATGAACTCATTTCCATCTGGCCATGGGCCATTTTCAGAAGCTTTTAAGGCAGAATCACTTTAAATTCTCCTGCGAGCTTTTGGCTTTTTCATCCCTGCTACAGTTATTATTTTAGCCATTCATGGAAGAACCCCCTGCTTTGCTCATGGTTTTCTTCTTGTTGTTTCTTGCCACACTAAAGTCTTTTTTATGATGTATTTTGGATGCTGTATTTTACTGAACAGCATGGTGGACCATCAGGGCTTGACTGATTTCCTACATGTAAAAGGAGGAGACAATGAGTTCCAAGGAGAAGAGGTGCAAGAGCAGATTCCCCTTGTTCTGATTTCCATTCACACTACATTTGCTGCTGCTCAGCCCAGTTGCATTAGCTCCTTTAATCAGAGGGCATGTAGAATGATTCTATAAAACTGGTCAGACTTGCTGCCTAGTCTATAGAATCAAGCCGGTACTGTTTCGTGTGTGCACGCTGGAGTAATTAAAGAATTTATACAAGGATTCAATTAGTTTGCATCCAAAGACTGGCTCTGTTCCAGGCTCTACTTAAAGGACTTTGCAAGTCCTTTAATTGCCTTCACAGTTACATCCTCCACTCTTTACCTTCCTGCCAACTCAATGAACATCTTTGTATTCCAGAATACCTCCCATTAAAATGGACATGCTCAGCTCCATATACATCACAATCCCAATCTCAACTGACATTTGCAACAAACCAAATAATTGTTACATCAGGAATGAAAAGATTTATTTAGCTTCCACAAAGTTTTTAAAAATCTATTTCTTTCTTCCCTTTTCTTAAAAAATGCATTTTTCCCTTCTAAATATTAATGATTAGCAATGGGACTAATCACCAGGTACACTTGAGGTAAATATTCCCTGAAAACTGCTGTTTCACACCCATGAGAAGGATAAAAATCTGCATAATTATGTCTCTTGCTTATAAAGACACCTCTGGATTTATTGCAGAAAGATCTATAATACATGAACACATCAGGCTGTTTTCTCTCATTTAGACTGCAGTGGACTCCTCCCAGGAGCATCCTCTTTACAGCTGAAAGCAGGTCAGTAGTTGTTCCATCACCTTTTGCACATATTTTTAAAAAAGCAAAACAGTGACTGAACAGCAACTCATTTCACTATGACAAGTCCACTGCTTTGCAATCCTTTGCTTCCAGGACAGATGCACTGGATGAGCTGTGTTTTAAGGGACTCCTGTGATGACTTTGACATTTTCATCACCCCCAGTGGCAACAGACCCATGGCAGGCCCCTTCCAAGCCAGAGAGAAGCTTGATAATTACTGCCCCTTTCCATTACTCCTGGGAATCTCTTGAGCTCAGCCATGACAAAGGGCTGATGAGTTTCTTACTGGTCCTGCCAGCCTGGCTCCCAGTCTCTGAACCCAGCAAAAGGAACTTAGTTCTGTGTGCACAAAGCTGGTGGGGACTCCTTGCCATGAAGTGCCAGTAGGCAAGGTGGCCACACGAGGAACAGCTGCCTCAAATGGAGAGGCTCCAATAATCTGCATTTCTAAGGCTCCCTGTGGGACATGTCCTAAATCACTTAACTGTGCCCCATTTCATATACCTTCAAGGGAATGTTTTTAAGAGAAGGAGTCATTATCTCCCACATTTACAGCATGAAGCATATCAGAAACCTGAGGAGAGTTATTACCTTGCATAAATGCATAAATACTCTCCATAAAAATAATGAGAAACACAGGCAAGACATCCAGAGCCCTCTCCCTGTGCCACCCCATCCCACTGTGGAGCAGAAGTGAGCCAGGGCAGAGGGATCCCAAGAGAATCCAGGCAGAGGTGGGTGAATCTGCTGTAGTGGTTACAAGGAAAAAGATTTTAATGTCCAATTAATCCAAATGAATTATGTAAAATATTATAAAGATGGAGGAAAAATGTAGATGCAGTCCATTATTAGACTAATGACTAATCAATCACCACCCATTTTTGAAATATCATGCTTAAAACATCACAGTTTCAAATGAAAATAGCACCTTTTTAGAAAGCCACGGAATTACTTAGCCTGGCAAAAGTACAGAGCTACAGTGATTACACTTTCAAAGTGCAGTGGTGCATTTTTAACAATTATGTGCATCCACAGTGGGGGAAAGCAGTGATCAAGGGTTATTAACAGGCAATGCCAGGGTTTTCCCATCTGCTTTTTTCCTACCTTTGTCCTTCCATAGTTTTGAGTTCTGCATTGTGATCCAAGTTGCAGAGGATCAGTTATATTTCAAAGCAACTGAAAACCCACACCTCATGAAACTGCGGTCTGGCCCTCACTCCCAGTGACTTTTTTTACAGCTTTGAATAGCCAGAACTGGTGAGACACCAGCTCTTGTGGGGGTGAGGAGAATCCAAGATACTGATGCAAAACCAATAATCTCAAAGCTCCATAGTTGGTTCCTACAGAAGAATCCTCCAACTTTCCTGACAGCAGCTGTCAATGAACAACTCCTGATTTTGCACTGAGTAGAACTAGAAGTTGACTCAAGAAGGTAGCCATTGTTGCTTTCAGAGCATATGTGATGCCTCAGGTTTTAGCTTTTATAGTTTTCAGATCCTGTGCTGCTTTAGTTTGTAGTTCTCAGCTTCATATGAGGGGATGGTGAGCTCTCTTCACAGAGTAAGGAGACAAAACAATTCCTTCTCTAGCTGGGCACCAAGGACAAATGTTCCAAATTTTAGAATATAAACAATGGTGAAATGAAGAGAGAAAAACAAGCAGGATGGGATTTCACCAGCTAAAGCTGTAATTGGACAATGAACTCCAATATGCAAATGGAGCAGAACTTATAAAAGTGAGAGACCCCGTGACCGGGTGTCCATTTTGTGACCTTTTTGGTTCACCTTGGGTGCAGCCCTGGCTGGGCTCTTGTGCTGCCCAAGGTGCATCCATTGAGGCCTTTTAATAAATCCCTGCTTTATTCTTTAACTCTGTCCAACCTCTGTTCCAGGTCAGCCTTCACAAGGCATCATATGGAGACTCAGGACAACCCTGGTGTTCTCTAAAGGAGGAGCTCCACCAAAAGTAATCCATGGCAATGGCAGAACTTTGTTCCAGCAGAGTTTTCCAATTCTACTGACTTTCAAAACCAACCACAGATCATGGGTCTCTAGTTTGTGTACATGCACTCTGCAGGCTTTTTCCTTGCTATGTGAAACCTGGGGAATCTCTCTTCCCTTTGTCACATCAAGTAGCAGGAAGTGCCTGGTGGTGTGTTTGAGGAGCACAACACATGCTAGGATTGCAGAAACCCTTTGCATAAATTTACATAAGAAACCACTGCACTCCCTGCAGAGTTACTGCTCACAGTAGTTGACATTGCACTTGAAACAGTGCTGCAAAGGGAGCAATAGCTTTTGCAGGGAGGTTTAAAATAATCAGTTTTGGTTTTCCCTTTCTAGCCATCAAAGAAGGGTCTGAATTCTGGGAGCTGTGCAGTGAGAGGAGATGAATGATAATTGCCATTACTGGCTTTTCTCTGCATTTTTGAGAGATACCATGACTAAAGTTAGGTGCCATCGTTACCTGATTAGCCACTCCTGAGAGCAACAAGCATAAAAATTCCTGAGCTACACCATGTTTGTGCACAGGGATTTTTTTGGCATTCAGTTCCAAATGTGAAAAACTGGGTACTATTCATTGCAGTAATGTTAAAACACAGATATAATATATACTTTATAAAATTCATAAATTAGAGGCAAGAGATCTACTGCTGAAATGCAAAATTGTTCATTTTAAAATGCAGAACATCTAAGTCACTGAAAAAAATGAATGTCAGTAAAGTACATGTGATTTTTTTAAAGAGAAACCACCAAAGAACACATAAAATCATGGAATCATTTAGATTGAAATAGACCTCTAAGATCATTGAGTCCAACATAATATTTGGCTCCTTATCTTGTCTTTGGGTTTTTAGTAAGGGAAACTAAATGCATAAAGAAGAAATACCAACAGTATTAGAAATGTATTCACAGAAGCTTACTCAATTCTGAATTCCAGTAAATGTATGAATCTCTCTCACAGTTTTAATGTATTTCAGGTAAAAGAATGATCAGTTCAACAAATCTCATCCCATTATTTTGAGAACTACTTCACAAAAAACCAGATAAATATCTATGGTGGGCTGACACTGCTGGGTCCCAGGTGTGTCCCAAACCCACTCTATGATTCCTTGCCTCAGCTAGGCAGGACAGAGAGAAATAGAACAAAAGTTCTGTGGGTTGGATTAAAGACAGGATGATATCACTCACCAAGAATTGCCATGAACAAAGCAGACTTGACTGGGGGAAAAAAAAATTAATTTATGTAGGAGAATGGAGGAATAGTTAACAGGCTCAAAACAACCAGGTGGGAAGTGAGGTGGAAACAGGATGTTTCCCTTTTTTCTGTCCCTTTTTTCTCCTTCTTAAGATATATTGTAAGCCTGACTGAAAAATTCCAGTCAATGCCTTCTTACCTGCCTTGTTGTGTCTGGGTAAGTTGAAGTTCCTGAAGTGCCTTAGTCTGGATGTTGTTTTACATTTTGCCAAATACCTTATTCTACCTTAATGTTCTAAAGTTTGCAAGTCAAAGTTTGTTATTGAACCACCTGAGAATTTAGTTGTTTCTCCCATTCACTGCCCAGATTAACTCAAACCACCCTCTCCTGAGCCCACTGAGTGGGACAGGACATTCCACCCTCATGGACCCCACTGTCCCCATGGCCCTCAAAACCTTCATGATCCCCATTGCTCTAACAGCTCCCACAGCCCCCACAGCCCTCACAGTCCCCATTGCTCTAACAGCTCCCACTGCCCTCACAGTCCCCATTGCTCTAACAGCTCCCACAGCCCTCACAGTCCTCACAGTCCCCATTGCTCTAACAGCTCCCACAGCCCTCACAGTCCTCACAGTCCCCATTGCTCTAACAGCTCCCACAGCCCCCACAGCCCTCACAGTCCCCATTGCTCTAACAGCTCCCACAGCCCTCACAGTCCTCACAGCCCCCATTGCTCTAACAGCTCCCACAGCCTTCACAGTCCTCACAGTCCCCATTGCTCTAACAGCCCCCACAGCCCTCACAGTCCCCATTGCTCTAACAGCTCCCACAGCCTTCACAGTCCTCACAGTCCCCATTGCTCTAACAGCCCCCACAGCCCTCACAGTCCCCATTGCTCTAACAGCTCCCACAGCCTTCACAGTCCTCACAGTCCCCATTGCTCTAACAGCTCCCACAGCCCTCACAGTCCTCACAGCCCCATTGCTCTAACAGCTCCCACAGCCTTCACAGTCCCCATTGCTCTAACAGCTCCCACAGCCCTCACAGTCCTCACAGTCCCCATTGCTCTAACAGCCCTCACAGTCCTCACAGTCCCCATTGCTCTAACAGCCCCCACAGCCTTCACAGTCCCCATTGCTCTCACAGCTCCCACAGCCCTCACAGTCCTCACAGTCCCCATTGCTCTAACAGCTCCCACAGCCCTCACAGTCCTCACAGCCCCATTGCTCTAACAGCTCCCACAGCCTTCACAGTCCCCATTGCTCTAACAGCTCCCACAGCCCTCACAGTCCCCATTGCTCTAACAGCTCCCACAGCCCTCACAGTCCCCATTGCTCTAACAGCCCCCACAGCCTTCACAGTCCCCATTGCTCTAACAGCTCCCACAGCCCTCACAGTCCCCATTGCTCTAACAGCCCTCACAGCCTTCACAGTCCCCATTGCTCTAACAGCTCCCACTGCCCTCACAGTCCCCATTGCTCTAACAGCCCCCACAGCCCTCACAGTCCCCATTGCTCTAACAGCCCCCATGGCCTTCACTGCCCCCACAGACCCCATAGCCCCAAAGCCCTCATGATCCCCATTGCTCTAGCAGCACCCACAGCCTTCACTGCCCCCAGAGACCCCACAGACCCCACAGCCCCCATTGCTCTCACTGCCCCCACAGTCTTCACTGCTCCCCCATGGCCCCATAGCCCCCCCAGCCTTCACTGCTCTCACCCCATCGCTCTCACAGCCCCCATGGCCTTCATGGTCCCCATTGCTCTCACTGCCCCTACAGCAGGAACCCTTTAGGGTCCTAAAGCCCTCACAGTCCCCATTGCTCTAATAGCTCCCACAGCCTTCACTGCCCTCATAGACCCCACAGCCCCCAAAGCCCTCATGATCCCCATTGCTCTAACAACCCCCAAGGCCTTCACTGCCCCCACAGACCCCACATGCCTTCACTGCCCCCCTTCATGGTCCCCATTGCACTCACTGCCCCCACAGCCTTCATGGCCCCCACAGACTCCACATGTCTCACAGCCCTCACACCCACGACAGCCCTCAGAGCCCTCAAGGAGCCCACAGCCCTTACAGCTCTCAAAGCCTTCCCAGCCCTCAGAGCCCCCACACCCACCACAGCCCTCACAGCCCCCATGGCCCTCACAGCCCCCACGGCCCTCACTAACCTGAGAGTTCTCACAGACCCCACAGATGTCTGTAGCAGACCAGAGAAATGGCTGACTGGCTCAAAACCACCAGGATGGCCACTGCTCCTTCTCCCTGTCTCCTTGAGTCTTAGTCAACCTCTGGGTCACAGTGAAATGGTGGTGGCCGAACTATGGCCTGTCCCAAATGGCAGTGACTGAGCCATGGCCGGCCCTGAAATGGCGGCAGCTGATCCAGAGCCTGCTGAGGGCTCTGACATGGCCATGACTGAGCCATGGCCTGCCCCGAAATGGCGGCAGCTGATCCAGAGCCTGCTGAGGGCTCTGACAGGGCCGTGACTGAGCCATGGCCTGCCCTGAAATGGCGGCAGCTGATCCAGAGCCTGCTGAGGGCTCTGACAGGGCCATAACTGAGCCATGGCCGGC
The DNA here is from genome assembly GCF_023055355.1 of Agelaius tricolor. NCBI lineage: Eukaryota > Metazoa > Chordata > Aves > Passeriformes > Icteridae > Agelaius > Agelaius tricolor. Next base: position 1,054,367 of record NW_027269270.1, read on the forward strand.
CCTGAAATGGCGGCAGCTGATCCAGAGCCTGCTGAGGGCTCTGACATGGCCATGACTGAGCCATGGCCGGCCCTGAAATGGTGGCAGCTGATCCAGAGCCTGCTGAGGGCTCTGACATGGCCATGACTGAGCCACGGCCTGCCCTGAAATGGTGGCAGCTGATCCAGAGCCTGCTGAGGGCTCTGACAGGGCCGTGACTGAGCCATGGCCTGCCCCGAAATGGCGGCAGCTGATCCAGAGCCTGCTGAGGGCTCTGACAGGGCCATGACTGAGCCATGGCCGGCCCTGAAATGGTGGCAGCTGATCCAGAGCCTGCTGAGGGCTCTGACAGGGCCATGACTGAGCCATGGCCGGCCCTGAAATGGTGGCAGCTGATCCAGAGCCTGCTGAGGGCTCTGACATGGCCATGACTGAGCCATGGCCTGCCTCAAAATGGCGGCAGCTGATCCAGAGCCTGCTGAGGGCTCTGACAGGGCCATGACTGAGCCATGGCCTGCCCCGAAATGGCGGCAGCTGATCCAGAGCCTGCTGAGGGCTCTGACAGGGCCATGACTGAGCCATGGCCTGCCCTGAAATGGCAGCAGCTGATCCAGAGCCTGCTGAGGGCTCTGACAGGGCCATGACTGAGCCATGGCCGGCCCTGAAATGGTGGCAGCTGATCCAGAGCCTGCTGAGGGCTCTGACATGGCCATGACTGAGCCACGGCCTGCCCCGACATGGCAGCAGCTGATCCAGAGCCTGCTGAGGGCTCTGACAGGGCCATAACTGAGCCATGGCCAGCCCTGAAATGGCACCATCTGTCCACATGGCAAACCTTGCCCTGCAAACCCAACACAGCACCAAAACAATATGCATTCCTACCCCTGATGGACTTCAGCTGTGCATTCTCAATTATTTCAGATTAAATCAATCTGATATTCAAGTACTTTCTAACAGTGATATTTATTCAACCACAGATTAATTGCATTATCATAACAGAGAAGCTTTTCCAAAGTAGGTCCTACTTTCATGCTTGCATAAATTCCTTTTAAATCCAGCTTGATATTCTATAAAGCCACAATCTTTGCACCACAGATTCAGCACTGTTCTAGGCACCCTGCTTCCCTTTGGCCATTATTTGATAAGTGCTAAATGTATTCTTACCAAATACAAACCTCTGGTATAAACTAATCCCATTTCTCTACCCCACGCTTAGTTTAAGCCCGTTTGAAGACAGCTTTGCACAAACAATGTTGGAAGAGCTGTTCCTTGTCCATAACCAATGCAAATCCAATAGCACCTATTTCAAGAGGTGGCTCTGCCTCACAACTCAGTGGTTCCCAGTCCAGGCAGTGACAGCAACAGCAGAGCAGGTAAAAGTTCCACAATTTGTCAAAAACGTGACTGTCACATGACAGAGTCACAGGGCAGAAGGTGGGGATGCTGTGCTGCCTTCTCATGTGTTTTAGAACATAATCTCCCATGAAATGCCACAGAGAGGCAGGTTGGACCATACTGCATATGGGAAGTTCAATTTTGAAGAATCCAGGTGGATCTTTGCATTCTGATTTTGTTTGTTTTGCAAAAGATGAGTTTAAGAAACAGCTGGGAAAAAATGAATTATGCAGGGGTCTGGACCCACGGTGTACATCTGCCACAGGAAAGGCTAGCGTGCTGGGCCAGGAGATGCAATTTAGAAAAAATCCTTATTCCTTAGGATACACAAATTAATTCTTCTCCTCTAAGAAAGAAGGGCAAAGTTTTCCACAGTGCTTGTGGTTCTGCATGCTAAACAGTACTTGCTTCATGTACTGTATACACAGAGGGTCACATTCACTGCAGAACACAGAAACAAGCAAACAAAATCACATTAAAAGAGATAATCTCTCTTTCATTTAGTTAGCAGCAAACAGACATAACAGTATGTTTATATTTGTAAATAGAAAGTCTGAAAACATAAAAGAAAATACTGTATAGTCAATTATTATCGGTTTCTGCTGAGGATCTTTCAAGGGCCAATCTGACCTAGAATATACAATTCTTTACAGTACTGTAAAAAGACTTTAAAGTTACTCAAACCCAAGTTATGTCAAAGCCATCTAAAAATGATGCCACATTTTTTCTTCTCAGGCTTTACAGAGCTGTCTGAATCCAAATGTCAGTGCATTACCCCAAATTTTTATCATGAAGTGTTGAGACGAAGCTTCATCATGTGCAAATAATTACACGAGAGCAAAATCTGATTAAAAGCTTCAATTAGAAAAGTTCAATATTTAAGTATTTCATTTACTGCTGGTTCAAAACAAATGAATGAGACAGCATGATGACAGACACCTGCATTGCTTCCTATCCCACATTCCTCATGTACACCATCATCATGTGGATTTCTTCCCTGTATCCAGTCTAACCCTACTCTCTGTCAGTTTGAAGCCATTCCCCCGTGTCCTGTCACTCCAAGCCTTTGTCTCTCTCCATCTTTCCTGTAGGCTCCCTTCAGGCACTGAATTTCTCGATGGGTAATGAATTAATTTCTTGATTGGTTTGCAGTACTCTCCTAGAGACAGCCATGAGTAAGAGCAAAAGAAGGTCTTCTAAAATCTAAGCTTCCCCATGTTTGTTTGGGTGAATTTTACAAGATAGTGTGGGCTTTACTGTGAGTCCACCACTGCATGGTGACAACAAAGAGCACCAGAAGGGATTGTAAAAACAGAACTAAAAAATCAACTCTGTGGTAAATCATAGAATCACAGAATATCCTGGCTTGGAAGGGACCCACAAGGCAAATCAAAGTGCAACCCCTGGCCTGCACAGGACATCCCCAAATCCCACCCTGTACCTGAGAGCATTGTCCAAACAAAACAGAGATGCAAACCCTGAGCATGGAGGAGAGAGGTTCTGTGGCAGAATGAGCTCATCTCAAATCTCATAATGCAAAGGCTTGAAACAAAAGAAGGCAGATTTCCTTGAGCTGTGATTATTTTTAGAGTTTGTAAACTTGACTGGATTGAGTTTAGAATCTTCAAACAGGTTTATGTTTATTTATATAGAATGTATTTATATATGTTAGAGAGAATAGAAAAAACAGGTAATGCCATGTTTTCAAAGTCAACTTGTGCCTTGATGAAGCAAGCTGCTAGGCTAAAAGATTTTTAATGATTTTTTTTTCCCCAGAAAAAATTATAATGGGGATTTTGATCCAAAAATAACCCAGGAAGACAAAACAAGCAGAGAGTGAAGGAACTGCTTTTTGTGTGATTTAGGAGTGCAGAGGCAAACTCCAGCAGCAGCCAGTGCATTTACTGACACTGAAGGTTTCTCAGTGCCCATCAGCTGCTGCACGTGGCTTTTGTCCGCCCTTGGCTTATTGAGGTGTGTGACACCTATTACTGAGTTTTTCTTTGCAAATCATCTCTGATGAGAAACCTGAAATGGTGATGGGAAACTGAATGACACAAACAAGATGTGACATTTCAAAATCAGTCCTGGATTTGTGGGTTTTTTAATCCCACTGAAGGGCCTTGGCTGTGAGACTGTCTCTTTTCTCAAGGACACAGGGATAGAGTAACTCAGGAGAGCCACTCCCTTCCAAACCAATGCATCCTGAATTTCCTTGGCCTTTAACAGTTAAATAAGTCCCTCCAGTTTCCTCACAGTAAGATCCAGAGGAATATTTTTACTTCTAGGCTATCTGCTGGACATATTTATCCAGACTTCTACATTGAGTATCAGAGTTGGAGAGCAAAAATATTCAAACTGATCAAAAGAAAGATGGACATTCTATTCTATTCTATTCTATTCTATTCTATTCTATTCTATTCTATTCTATTCTATTCTATTCTATTCCATTCCATTCCATTCCATTCCATTCCATTCTAAATTTTTCTACCCCATTCTACTTGAGTGGCCTCAGAACATGTAATCAGGTCTGCACAAAATGTGTAAAGCAGGCCCAGTGCTAACTGCAGGGTCTGTGGGTAACACAGGGAGGATGGCCAAGGGAAGGGAGCACTCCAGGAAACTTACACCCAAAATTAGAGAATAACATGACTTTGTCAGATAATGGATGTAGATGTGAATTCCAGAACAATTTTCAGAGTGATTCCCTAACATCAGAAAGAGCTGTTTGCCACCAAATGAAATGGGGGTGTTTTGACACAGATTTTTGTTCCTTGCCGTGACAGAGAAATGGAATAGATTTTTTTTCACTTCTAACAGTGTTTGATGGCCTGAAAATTGTTAACTAATGATAATAAAAATCTGTACTTAAAATGTAATTCAGTCCTGTAATTATATTTCTTATGCATGGAGACAGAAATAAACTAGAGGAAGAACCTATTAGCCCTTTTGCATGTATAATTGAACATGTTTGATATTACTGGGTAACCTTTGTAAGCAACTGGCTTTGAGTTTATGCAAAGAGGTGAACACTTTGAATACATAAATAACAATAGGACCAGATAGGTTTTTGATTTTGTATTCTGTTCTTTTCTTGTTTGTGTCTGTTAGATGCAGTCAGACATCCCTGGCTTTATCTGGCTATCCATAGAAACATCTGAGAGATCTGACTTTTGCATCATTTGGGTGCAGTAATGAATAAGAACTGACATCAAATATCAATATTATTGGCCCAGCTAAATGGTAGCTGACATCCAACTGGACTGCTGAGGAGGTAAACAAAATTGAAATTTTTTTTTTTTTGTTTAAAAACTGTCTGACATTATTTGCCCTTCAGTAAATCAATGGAGGAATGACCTAGATGCTGTTTGCATTTTGGCCTGGGGAGGTAAAATTGGACAGTTGTTCTCAAGCATATTTTTTATAGTCTTTTGGGTTTTCCTACTATAACCAGTAATTCTAAAAATATATTTATTTTTTTTTTAGGGAAACTTGGTAACCACTGTAATGATTCCTAAACCTGCAGATATGACACAAACACAGCATGGCATACTTCTATTTGGACACAAACACATATATACAAACACATTAGGGAGCAAGCCTTGTTCTACTTTAAATTCATGACTCAATCAAGCATCTATAGTCTTTATACTTCATTAGCAGAGGTGATTTACCATTGTAAAGAAGGAACAGAGCTTACCTGAAATGCTGCTTGGGCCATATCCTAGTGCAAAATAAATATCTGAAACATTTTTCTCTACAAAGTTACTGTGTTATGGAAACATGGGACTAAAAGGGATGGTAACAGTAACTTTTAGGAGGAAAGGTGCATTTTTCTATGTCCTCAATTCAAAAGCAGCTATGTGAATTTTGCTCAGATTTTATCAAACATTCCACAGGCAGAGAACCAACTTGGAAAAGTGCAGGATTTAAATGCTGCTGGAGGTGTTAAGTGCTGACATAACCACAAGAGCAGAGGTTTCTCCAGGGCACGGTGACTCCTGTGTCCCAGCAAGGCAGGACCCAAAAAATGAGCACATTCCAGGTGCCAAGCTGCCAGTTCTGTTCCATAGAGAGCAGGCTAATTAGGGAATCTCAGCACTAATAAGAGTTCTGGCTGCAAACCTTGCCCACTTAACTAAAAAACTATTAACTACAGTTTCAGAAGCATGGTGTAGTAAATAACTCTGATTTAATCGGTTTCACAGAGGTTAATGAGGATTTATTTAATTTGTATAAATGCATTATTCTCTTTTATCTTCTTCTTCACACAATACTCTTCCCCTTAATATTTGGACATACTTCCTGGATGCCTTTCTGATCTAACTAGAAAATGTATTCCTTGCTCTTGTGCAATTAGAATTTCATATTTTTTTAAACTTCTTTTGGCATCAAGCAGCCTGAGACAGGATTACCACAAGTCCACTGGAGTGATGTAGGAACCCACTCAAACTGACCTATGTCCAAGCAGAAAAAGGAGTGAATCCCTTGGGATCTCTCTCCATTACAGCTCTGCACCCACAGAGTGTGACCATGTAGGCAACACTTCTGGCAAAGCATGGGATCTGCAGACCTGTGACATTGGGATATAAGAAAATATAACAACAACAACAACAAAAAAAATCTAAGTAGGGATTTTTCAGCAATCAGCCTTCAGGTTTATAATTTTAGACTTCCTGGGCCAGGTACAAGCATTAGGTTGGACACTCTGGAAGTAATGTTGCACTTTGTCCAAACATTTGGTTCATGATCAATGTCCAAAATCTTTTCCATGAAAGTATTCTTGAAAATATGACTGTTCCTACAAAAACATTTTTCCTCATAAAATATACATTTTAAAACAAAAATATTGACACTCAAACCACCTTAATCAGCTTGCTTAGGGTGGAGTATTTTAATTTTTTGATGAGCAAGCACTAGAGGGTAAGAAAATAGTTTTCAAATGCTATATTTGGCTGAAATATAGCACTTGCTTTGCCAGCCAGCTGTGAGACAACTGTTACTTGTACAACTCAGGCCACTACTTAATTTTTCAGAAGCAGAATTAACTTTTACAATTGCAATCACAGCTTCTGGGGTTATATTCCGCACTCTGACCAATGCTGCACCAAATGTTTCCATTTTTACTAATTCAGTCACTGAGAATGTCAACCATTGATTTTAGTGTAGAGTTAATGCCAACTGTAATATTCCTTACCATAACTAAATGCTTATCTGAAAGGTTATCAACACATGGTCTTCCAGCTTCCTGTTAATCATTATAGGTCTCATGAGGCCCTTTGTGAATTAATACCCACATTAAGGACAGTGCTGTGGTATCTCTACAGGATTTCCCTCATCATGCTTGCTCCTGTGTCCTGGGTTGTAAGATGTGTGTATTCCATCCCCATCTGTCAGAGGTGGGGCAGGTCTCTTCTGTTCATGGGGCAGTTTTCTTGATCTCTTCCACAACCCATCCTCCCTCCAGGAGATCTCTTCACTGAGGCCACTCAGGCCACTGAGTGTCCCTGCATGGCTGATCAAATTCCATCATCCCATGGGGAGATGCTCTGCCCAGGGGAGGAGCCAAGCATTCCTACCTGGATACAATCTGACCCTGGGAACACCACAGCAGCCTTTGCCCTCTGCATTCCCAGAGGAGCAGCTTTCTTCTCCCCTGCATTCCCAGAGGAGCAGCTTTCTTCTCCCCTGCATTCCCAGAGGAGCAGCTTTCTTCTCCCCTGCATTCCCAGAGGAGCAGCTTTCTTTTCCCCTGCATTCCCAGAGGAGCAGCTTTCTGCTCCCCTGCATTCCCAGAGGGACACCAGGCCCATCTCTACCACCGTGGGGCTTCATAGGAAAACTCCCCCCTTGTGCAGGATCCCTGCTCCAGCAGAACCACAGCTGGCACTGCAGGAGGGCTGAGCCACCATGGAATGGGACTGTGCCACCACCCTGACACACAGGGGGTCAGGTTGTATCCTGACTCTGGCAGTGGTGTTCTGTATTACTGCATTGTTTATTTTATTTTTATTTCCTTCCCTAATAAAAAACTGTTATTCCTACTCCCTTATCTTTGCCTGAGAGCCTCTTAATTTCAAAATCATAATAATTTAGAGGGAGAGCATTTACATTCTCTATTTCAGGGGAGGTTCCTGCCTTCCTTAGCAGACACCTGTCTTTTCAAACTGAGACATCCTGTTCAACAATCTCTGTTCCCCACCTCTCAGTGTCTCAGGGCACTGAGAGGCAGGTTGTGCCTGTCAAATACAGATAGATGCACACAGCCAAGAAAGAATTAAGATGCCTTGGGAATTCCTATTCCCCTCCCTGACATCAGTTTATCCCATACCTTCTGCTGTGCCAGCCCCTGGGGTTTGCCCTACAAACACACAGGGCTGGCAGAGCAGTTGGCAAAGCAGCAGATGATACTGAGCAAGAGGAGAATATTCAGGATCTCCAGCAGGAAAAATTAGTACCTTGCTCTGCCTGTAATGAAGGTGCCAGTGGGAGCACAGGAAGCAGGAACACCACAAAGTTCTTTTTCAGGAAAGATGGTCTCTGAGAGAAAAGGCTGCTAGTGGTAGCAGATACCAACACATGCCTCAGCACTTCCACACCAGCTTTAAAGAGCAGTGTGGCCAGGGAGCTGCAGGAATCATATATCACAAATGTTTGGGTCAGAGTATTTCATAAGGCCTCTTAGAGCCATTTGGCAGAAATTCCTTCCCTTCCAAAGTTATCAGTCATTCAGACAGCAGTCTGTCACCAATCCCAGTCAAAAAGATTCATTTCAGACAACAACTATAAATTAACCACCCAGGGAAAAAAAAACCCAACAAAAAAAATCATTTAAATGAAGTAATCAATGATCCCAAGAGAGGAGAATGGCTTAAGCATCATGCACTGATCCAAGGAGGAAGGAGGGAGCAGCAAGGAGAGGGCAGCTCTATTGTAACAGGCACTGGGGCTCTGCTCTGGCTGGTAGGTGGGACCACTCTGAGCCACCAGATTCTGAATCCAGCCCCAGAGGTCTCTGTGTCACCAAGGAGCAGGACATGATGGGCCAGAGCAAGGAACATGATGCTAAAAGGGAAAAAACAAAAGGAAATCTGCATGCAGAACTTACCTTCCTGTTGAATGTAGCATGATTACAGGAATGCACGTGACCCTGGAATGTGTAAACACGGAGACCCTAGGAAAGAAACAAACAAACAGCATTTAAATCAGTTACTGCAATGTAAGTAATGCTAGAGCCTAGGTGTAAACAGAAAGACCTTGATTTTATGGCTGTGTGAAAATGAAGATACACTGTGTGATACAAAGCCAGCTCCTGGTTGCTGGAACAGGAACACATCTTGCACCATTACTAAGGATGTATCTCCTCACTTCACATGGCAGCCAGCAGAAAAGGTGCATTCAAATATCCCCAGGTAAAGCCATGCCCTGGCTGGAGGGCTGCAGTTAGAACGTGGAATTGCTCCTTCCAAAACACTCAGGCACTGAGTCAGTACATGCCTCTTGGTATTCCACACACACCAACTGAGGCTTCCTTAAGGAATCACAGGCATGAAATCAAAATTAATTATCTTTTGTCATCTCCCACATTAGGCTATAGGTGACCTACATAGTGCAGTAACATATGTCAGATGTCATCATTGATATCTGGCTTGTTCTCCCAGTACAGGAGCCATCCAACCACAGTATCTCCTGCTAAAAACCCTGAAATCTTCAGGATGGCAAGGCACAGGTATTGAAAAGAGATGCCCTTCTCTGTTTTCATAGAAACCACTGGCTTCATGGGTTAAAAAATACTTCCTGTTAAATGTGAAGCCCAGCTTGGAGCAGTGCAATCATATACTGAAGCACAGATTTTCCCTCTAAGAAAGCATTTTATTAACCAGCAATTGAAAGACAGTTGGTTGCATTTTCAAAAAACCCAAACACAAGATCTGAAATTCCACTACTCATCCTGGTCTTGAATAAATCTCACAGGAGCAGGGGTAACATAAGTTAATCATATGTCTGTCATGCTTTTGGAGTTTATATAATCAGCCTAATCCCATTTTATTTCCCTGATTAAAAAAAAAATCACTCCTACTCTGACATAAGAAATTTGAATTCTCTTTTTCACTGATAAAACCTCCTACATTTTATCATCAGCATGTCTAGCAGCGTATTCTCACTGTTTGCAACAAGCCCTTTCAGAAAGCAGTTAATGAGCTTTGACCACAAAGTAATTCTGGAGGGACACTCCCCAATAATGCTCTGTGGTTCATATTATATCTCTGAACCACTTAGGAGAACTCAGCCCAACAAAGCAGCAGTTCAAGGGGATTACATTGTTGTTGTAAATATCTCAGGGGTTAAGAGCAAAGAGGGGAAGGAGCTATTGAGGCTGAAGAGCACTGTTGATGCAGGAACATATGGGGATTCATTATCTGCAGATAAATTCCAGTGGAAAACTAGAAGACAGTTCTTGAACAGAGAGATGCAAAAACTTACTCCACTCCAAGTAGTGGGGATAAAAAAAAAATCTCATTACTGTAAGAAGCTGCTTGAAAAGCCTGGAAATAAATGACCTTCTCCTTCTCCTGTATGTGATCTTTTGCCTGGACTTGAAAACCAAGGAGGCTCTTTCCAGTCTTGCTCATATGGCATTAGAATACAGATCTCTGATAAAGCCCAGCATTTAATGCTGCACAGAATTCATTTTGTTTAAAAAAAAATGTCACCCAAAGGAGGGAGCAGGCTACTTTGGCAAGTGCCATTTTGTATCTCATTGTATTTTTCATTTACCTCTCTGTGTTGAAGTAGTTCCTGTCCAAGGCCACATGGCTATTGTGATCATACTAGGAAATTGGTATTATTCCCATAAAAGTATTGCAAGGCAACAAGAGAAAAAGGCTCTGAACTATTAAAAGCTCTGTATTTAAAGAGCACACCATCCACCTTGAGCATAAAAAGGTTACCAGAGCACAGTTCTTGAGTCCTCCATGGTTTTCAACAGAGTTACAAGGGGAAAGAGTGCTAAAAAACCCACTCCAAAAGCCCTGCACATTTATAAGTTAGATATTAGATATAGGCTGGATATAAGGAAAAAGTTCTTCCCCCAGAGGGTGTGGGGCACTGAACAGGCTCCCCAGAGAATGGGCACAGCCCCACGGTTGCCAACAGACAGGGTGGGATTGTTGGGGTGTCTGTGCAAGACCAGGAGCTGGATTGATGATCCCAGGGGATCCCTTCCAGCCCAGCAGATTCTGTGATTTCTAAATAATAAAACATGAACCAATAAATGCTGATACAAGGAAAATGCTAATAATTACAAATTCACTGCTGGAATAGAAATGCGATTACACAAAATTCCCTAAGACTGACAGGCAACTTAATTTGATAATGGTAAAAGGATAGGAGACAAAGATAATCAAACACACATAAGCAGTCTAGTGAGAAAAAATGTCAAGGACATGAGATGTACCTTGTGGCCCAGCAGCAATATCGATTGCACCCAGCCCATGGTAACAAACCAAGTGTTGCTGCATGTTTTGCATGTAAAAAGTAGCCCTTGTAAAATAACTGCTGCTGCTCAGCAGGGTGTAGTATTTACCCTCAGACACTCTCAAATACTAATACACACACAGCAACCTTTCCACAAACACAGAAAAAGCATGCTGTCACAAACCAGTGGGAAAAAAGAAAACCACACAGATGCTGCACAAAATGGATGTGAACTTTCAGCTTTCCCTCCTTAAGTCGATTCAGTATAAGCCCTCTGAAAAGGATTTTAATAAAAGTAATAATAATGATAATAAAAGTGAGACAAAGGCAATGGTTCTGCAAAGTGTTTCTCAATACTATCAAAATTTAATTTCCAAAGTGCCACTTTATTTTTATTCAGTGCACAGCTCAGGTTTTCTTTACCAACACTGGGAAATCTGAGTTTTGCAAACATAAAAACAGATCTGGAAAGCTACTACTTGGCTGTAATACCAAATAGTAATAGATATTCTGTGGACCAGAATTCAAGTTAGCACTGAGCTTTCAGCACCAAGAGCTCAGCAGCAGGTTAATGAAATCCCTTTTGCACATGCATTCTGCTTTTCAGGCTTTAATTATAAAATAATCCACTATAGCACCACCAGTGCTTCATGCAGCGTGGAACTGAACAGGGTTCAGTTGCAACCTGGCTGCATCTGCCATTTCAATGAGTTTCTTTATGGTTCAAGTTGAGAACCTGAACTACGGTTCAAGTTTCTTTGAGGTCCAAGAACAAACATTTGGGATTTCACAAGGAGAAGAGCAGGGAAAAAGAAGGAGATTGGCATTAGGACAGTTCTTAGTTAGGGGAAAATTATGGTCCTTTGCTGTAGCCTGAAGGAGTCGCTGACCATCACCCCTTACAGAAGGAACAATCCCAAACTGAGAGCAGGAGCAGCAACAAAACAGCAGAGCAGAACTCTGAAATTGGAAAAAGGCCCATTTCCCCCACCTTTAACCCATGGGGTCTAGCCACTCTCATTGCATTGGACATGCCAGCAGTATAAATCATGGAAAATACATTATTATTGTCAACTGAGTCTTGACTGAAACATTAATGGAGGAAGTGTGAGTTCCATTCCCTCCTTGAGCTATTGTCAATTACATTAATAACCATCCAGTCTTCCTCTGCAGGAAATACATTGATAACAGCAATATTCAAAGAAAACAAAATATGAAGTGATCTTCATTGTTGAGATTTTGGAGGTTTTTACTTATTATTCCCACATGCACACACACATATAATTTTCCAGTCTGAAATCCAGAAATTAACATTAGAATCAGTGGTTAGAAACACTCTGGCATTATGCTGTGGAGCCTATCAACCCTTCAGCTTGCCTGCCTTGGACTGGAGCTACTTAAAAGATTCCTGAGAGAGAAAACATTCCTTTGTCAGAATGAAATCTGGTATTGTGGAAAAGCAGCCTGATCTTTGGAGCTAGGGATCTGTGAGCAGTAATCCTGCTGCAAAAGTAGTTAAACAAGGTTTCTAAATTCAAATTATTTTTTTGTTCCTACTTTCAAAGGATAAAAGCCCAAGATTTGGGAATCAATAGTAAAATTCTGCTGTAAATCCTTCCTATTGTGTATCCACATAGATATAGGAATACCAGGGTAAGACCAGACAGGCTGAAGACAATCGTAATTAATTTGCTTCTTTGCATTGCAATAATTAAGTTCCACCTTTAACTACGTAACACAGCAGCTGAATCTTCCTGTACTTGTTTTAATTACCATTTCAACAGCAACAAACTAAAATTCCCAGACTTAACAAACCATACTTCATGCATCTCTGGAGAAAACAGTCAACACCAGTAGGGTGTCGTTTGAAAGCTATTAATGTTTCTCAAACTCTGCTGTTTTGGTTTTCTTTCTGGATTTTGAATGCTTTGCTGTATATGAACATCTGACATGAACAAACTCACTTTGCAGGTCCAGAATCAAATGCATTAGATCAAGCTGGGTGTAACATCCTAGTCACAATAGGTAATTATCTTTATGAGTTTGATATGAGCTTTTAGATAACAACATTTGAGTATGAGATTTATCTAAACAGTGTTCAGATAGGAGATTTATTTGTAATTTCTTGGTTCATTTAGAAATTAACTCAAAGAAATAATGTTCATTCAGAAGGACTAAACTGAGAAAAGTGTTCAAACCATGAAGCAATCAGCTGTGGAAATGTTCACCTCATTCTCTTTATTAAAAACAAACAAAACCTCCCAACAGTTCTTCATGAAAGGTTTAATTGTGTTTGGGGGAAAATGAAAGTTCTGAGCTTACATAGGTAGAATTTTCCCAGCAAATCAAATATTGTAATGCTTTGGAAGCTCCCTTGGCTGGACCTGAACTTTTCCTAAAGCAGGGAATGTTCAGCGTCCTGTGATTTCTGACTACCAACTCACTTGGAAGCTCTAACTCTCCTCCTTCCTTGTTGGATCTGGACAAGAGTTTCCATTTTCATAGCTAAGTGCAAAATTAAAACTGGGCATATTTCTCATTCCCATGCCTTATTCACAACATGGCCTGGCTGCCTCAGCCAGCACTGGGGAGCTCCACAGGAATGAGGCAGATCCAGCAGAACTGTGGCGCCACCATCCCTCCTTGCCATGAAGCGGGAGACATCAAAAAGGACTTGGTTCTCTTCACGAGAGCAAAAGGTCATTTTTAGGAGAGAGAAAACTCATTTTCATGGGAATGATGGGTAAGCACAAAAACTGGAAGAAAGAGCCAAAGAATGTCTGCCTTTTCTAGCACTTTCTTCCCCAGCCCATCCCAACCATACAAGGTTCAACAAGGGAAAGTGTACCTGGGATGAGACAACCCTGGGTGTATGGACACACTGGGAAATGAGATGCTGGAAAGAAGCACCACAGAAAGGGACCTGGGGATCCTGGCAAGTTGGATCTGAGTCAGCAGTGCCCTGGAGCCAGGAGGGACATCCCTGTCCTGGGGGATCAGGCCCAGCATAGCCAGCCAGGCTGAAGAGGGGACTCCTCTGCTCTGGTCTGGGGGGAGGCAGTTTTGGGTTCCTCAGTGTAAGATATTAAGCCATCAGAGAGCATCCAAAGGGCAACAAAGATGGTGAAGGGCCTTGAGGGGAAGGTGAGTGAATAAGGAATATCTGAGGGCAATTGGTCTGTTCAGCTCAAGGAGACTGAGGGGTGACTCACTGAGGCCTGAAACTCCCTTGTGAGGGCAAGAGGAGGGGCAGACACTGATCTCTGCTCTGTGGGGACCAGTGACAGAACCCAAAGGAATGGCCTGAAGCTGTGTCAGGGGAGATTAGGGCTGGATATCTGAGGAAGGTCCTTTCCTCAGAGGGTGCTGCTGAGGCTCCCCAGGGAATGGGCACAGCCCTGAGGCTGCCAGAGCTCCAGAAGCATCTGGACAATGCTCCCAAGGATGCACAGGGTGGGATTGTTGCAGTGTCCTGTGCAGGGCCAGGGGTTGGATTGATAATCCTTGTGAGTCCCTTCCAGCTCAGGCTATTCTGTGTTAATAACTCATTCCAGCAGCCCCCTGCACACCCCAGGCTCTCTGTGTGTCCCCTCAAGGCCAGTCCTGCTGGCAGCCAGCACCACTGTCCATCTGCCCCATCCTGTCCCACTCCCAGCAGGCAGAACCCCATCCATCTCCCAGTCAGACCAGAGGCCTCACAGGCACATCAGTGCAGTGCCTGAGCAATGAGCACTGAGCAGATCTGGAGAACAGTTCTGCCATCTGTCACCACAGAGCTTGCTCCATGAACTCGAGAACAGAACCCTCAGTGCGAAGTTTGCTTCTATTCTCATCATTTGGAATAGACCTTGGGGGGAAAAGAATCACACAGAGAAGGTTTCTGGATGTTAGAGCAGGGGTAAGGCCAGGGCATTACTCTGATGTTTTGTAATCCCTTCTTTGGGGAGTAAAATTAACTTGCCACCATTTGTGTGCTCTGTTACATGAGGATTCACAGAGGCAGGTGTGTGCACCAAAACCGAAGTACATCAGCTGATAGGGGCTTTTTTAAAAAAAAAATTGTTATTCACTTCATCTTCCCAAAGAAATGGAAAAGAATTTTGAATCTCTTTAAAATGCATGAACTTCTATAACAACTTTCATACAGTGAAACATTAAAAACTTGAGAAGCAGCATTTTTCTAAATCTGGTAGGTAATAAAAACTAGAAAGAGAGCTCTGCCTGCCAGCTAAGCCAAACACCATGCTCTTCATCACAGAACAGCCTTCCTTTCACTGCACAGTTAGTAACACCTGTTATTAAATAAATCAAAAAACTTAATTAACCTTGCTCTGGAATACCCCTGAATTACCTCATTTGTGGAGGTCTGAACTTTCACCTGAATGTAGTATTAATATACCTTTTACACTGATGATGCAGGCATATTAATCTTTCATAATTGGGATGAGAAGTATGTTTCTAGGCCAAGACCTTGTATGCTAAATCTGTTCAAAGTGAACCTCTAAGGCTCTCCTAAAAAACCTTAAAAACAGGAGTTTATAGTAGAAATGCTGACAGATTATATTCTTGCCAGCATAATACAACCTGACTCAAAGATAAATGTTTCA
This sequence comes from Agelaius tricolor, assembly GCF_023055355.1. Lineage (NCBI taxonomy): Eukaryota > Metazoa > Chordata > Aves > Passeriformes > Icteridae > Agelaius > Agelaius tricolor. The sequence continues at coordinate 1,069,825 of NW_027269270.1, forward strand.
TGAATTAAAAAAGTTGAAAAAAGCTCCTCTGTTCAGCTTTGTTCTCAAGATGAAAGTGAATTATCTTTTTGTCTTCTACTGACACTTGGATTTTTGTACTGCAGTCTGCAGAAAACTGTAACCACAGGCAATATTTAAACAGACATGACTGTGTGGGATTCTCTGCACACTCAACTCCTGTAAGAGACATCAAACTTCCAGCTGCATAAGGAGGAACAAAGGTTTGATGGGAAGCAGATCCTTTCTTGTCCCTGCTTCTGTGAAGAGAGGGAAATGTCACCTCCAGTTGAAGAGATCACACAGGAGCACAGTCCCACCTGCAGGGCCCGACAGGACAGGCAGGGAGGGCAGGGAGAAATGCCTTTGCTGGACCCATCATTCCTCTACAGAAAATAAACAGTATAAAGGAATCCCTCCAAGATATTGGAATTCTGTCAGTGTATTATTGCCCTGCTTGGTGCTGGGGTCATTAGCAGAAGCTGCTGCATCTTCCTAAGGATCCATAAGGCAGCTGAACAGAAATCACCCTGCCAGCAGCAGGAGAGCCAAATTCCAGAAGTGCATTCCTCCTGCCCAGTGTGACTCTGGGAGTTTCAAGGCTCCAGGGAGGGAAGGATCAGCAGTTCAGGGCCAGGGATGGCCAGGGAAATCCTGCTGTGGTAATGTGAGCTGCAGATTAACCCAGAAACTTTGCAGCACTTTCAATTAACTTGGCATTCCATTGCTTTGCAAAACAGAGCAGCCATTTCCAGGAGAGCAATGCCTGAATGACAGGAACCTGCTAGGGCTGCCTGAAATTAAACACCACGAGCTCTATTACTTTAATGTAAAAAAGATCAAAAAGATGAATTATAAATGAGCAGAAGCTTCTGGTGGAATTGAACTGGAAAAGTTACAAGTGTAGTGCAAGCATAGAAAAAATACAAAATCATTTCTGTTGGCCTTGAAAATTAAATTATATGAAGGCAGAATAAAACAATGAATACACTGTTTAATTATATATAAGAAAAAGTGAGAGCAATCCATGTGGGAAATAATTTCCACCTTACCTGACTATGAGAAGTTGCATATGAGCCTGAAGGGCTTTAGCGCTCTTAAAAACTGAAACTAAATTTTGGCCAAAATGCCAAATTGTTGCCTTCTGTGAATTCCTATCAGAACAATGATCATTTGTTTGTAGCAGGAGAAAGGAAAAACTAAGTGGCTTTAACTGCAAAAGTCAGTACAGAGATAAAAGCAGGTGGATACACAACCATGTTTATTAGAGTAAGACAAGGGAGGTGGCCCAAACATTTAAAAAAAAAAAAAAGAAAGAAAAAAGAAAAAGCTCAAAAATTTCTTCCCTTCAAAGAGTCAGCATAAATCAAGAGTAAGCCAGTAAGATCAAAGTTCTTACTTGTCTAACAGCCATTGGGAGAGGGTTTACTTCTATTGGAATAAAGAAATTTGTAAGCCTGCTGTATTCACAGTGTGAATTTTGTTGTGGCAGTCACCATGCATCGAATGCATCTCAGTCAGGTTTCAAATGGCAGATGCACAGCAAAAAAATACCAAGAAAAGAACAACAAAACAGGGCAAACCTAACAGAACATGGCTGCAGTTCTCTTCCACCAACCAGCACTGCTGAACAGCTTTGCAAAGGCAGGCTCTTCTTTGAGACCAGGATCAGAGAATAATCCAGACTATTTGGCTACAAACACTGAAGAAGTTACTAATTGGAAAAAGAAGCCCCTGCAAGAAAAAATCAAAATAAGGAAAAAAAGCAACTGTGTAGTTTAAGAAAAGTCTTTAGATATCAAAATTAAAATGAAAAAAGCACCAGTAGAAGAGGAGAAAACATTGCAATTTGCTCTTACAAACACACTGTCCACAGATTGTCTACACCAGATCCTGCTTACATCATCCACAGATTCTGAGTGAAAGGAAAAAAAATGTTTGTAAAAGCCGATCAAAAATATTCCTAATCTTCTCCAATTTCAAATTCTGAATTCTGTAAGTATTTAAAATCAAATTCACACCAACATTTTCAGCAGTCAAATTTTCTAGAGAAAAAAGAAAGTATTACAAGAAGATCTGGGTAGTGATGGAAGTAGCTCTCTTTTTAGTAAGTCTGCTGGATATTTAAGCTTTATTTTTTCTCATAGCACTGCTGCTGCAAAATAAAAACCTGCATTCAGTCCTGATACAAATGGAATTAGGCAAAACACCAATTTTGAAATTCCTACTGCTTTAAAAAGTTTATTGATCACTCCACAGCATAATTATTTTAATAATTAAAAATATACTCTAGTGGCTTAGCTTTGTTAAGTTTATTAATGTTCCCCAATAAACTTAATGACTGAAAAGACATATGAATAAATATAGGTTTTAATCCATCAATACTGGCACCAGAACTGGTGACTGAACTTTTGGGATCAGAGCATGCAGCTGTTTATGTCCCCCTCAAAGAAGCAAGAGTAGAGAGCTAAACTAGAAAATCCTCACCCCACAACGAAGCAGATGTCATTAAAAAGTCATACATATGTACATAAATACATAAATCCTTCCTGTGCAAGGAGCTGTCAAATAATAAAAAAAATACTGGAAAAAAAAAGATTCCAAAGCAACATGAGATTTTCCTAGAATGTTTTTGTCAGGGGTGATAACAACACTTAGCAACTGAGAGCAAGAGCTCTTCACCTGTTTTAGCACCGTTTTCCCAGGATTTTCACATCCTGGCAAAAGACTGCAGCGACACTGAAGAGAAACAAAACTCCTGGCAGCCTTTTCAGAGGCCTCGAGTAAAATTACAGCATGATTGCATTACCTCTTAAATTAAAAAAAGTTTCTCACAAAGTTCAGCCTGTCAGAGTTGCCAGGATTAGATCTGGGACCAAATGCATTATGACAGAGCTCAATGCTGTATAAATATTAGATCCATTATTCAAACAGCTCACAGGACACCACCAGCTTGATTTTACAGTCACAAAATCTCCCTGTGAAATCTCTGCCCTGGGATTTTTCCCCAGGAAAGGAAAGGAAGGCTGTGGCATGGGCCCTTGTCTGAGCAGCAAGGAGATGTAAACAGCAGGGTCCCACTAAAGCAGCCTCAGACAAAAGAATTGCAGCCTTGGGCTTGGTGAGTTATTAGCAGCAGCCGGCTCTGTAATTGTCAGTGAAATAATCTCATTGACACATACAAGTTAGGAAATGGAGGGCTCATTAACAAAGCCTCCAGCCTTTATTAGATCATATAAATAACCAAGAGCGCCTGCAAAAGATCGATTACGGCCTTTAAACGTTTACTGAATTAGTGTTTAATTAAGCCAATTTTAATATGCAAATCAAGCCTAATTATCATCATTTGTCAATGTTAGTCTGCCTGAGCTCTAAACAACTACAGCTGCAAATATGGTAACACCATCATATTTCTCTTGCTTTTCTCCCCCTGCAAAGAACTGCAGAGCACACGATTGAGGTGCACTCTCCATGTGTATGAATGCTTTCAACACCACATTTCCATCCACTGCTTGAAGGTCAAAAAAGTGCTCAGCCTAGCATAAAATGGAGTGGAAATGTTATGCATTTTTTCACCCACTATTTTGCACAGTGCTTTAATTAATGTATTTCCTACCCCAACCCCTCTGGGAGCTTCTTTTCAGGAATATCTGCCCTTCTTCCATGCAGTGATTAAATAGGTGGGTTTCTAACACAGACTTTTGTCACTCAGAAGCTGATATTGGGACTTTTTTCTCTTCCTATTTCCTCTGCCCTGGGAATGGTAACCTTCCCATGCTGAGAAGCCACAGCGCTCTGGCAAATGAAATGAAAGTGGGATGCAACCAAGAGAACAGTGCAGCCTTCAGCATTGTGATGGGAGGAGCAGCTGGGGAGAAAACAAATGTCTGTGTTCTGATTCTAGAAGGAGTAAAATTAAAGCCTCAAAACCTCCAGGAATTTGTTTTGGGAAAGAGGGTGGGGCAGCTGCAATACAATCCTGGTAGAAATCATTCCCTTTTCCTAGCACTGCTGCTCTCCTGATGCCACAATGAGCTGCACAGATTAAAAAGAAGGAAGGGAAGCACTGCCTGCTGATCACTGTTGCTTTGTTGCTGGTGCTTACACTGACAGTGAGGGAAATATGAAATGCTCCTGTTTGCAACGTTCCACAATATAGAAAGTCACTTTGTTTTTCTTTGCCATTATGTTTTCTTTCCTCACATTCCCACCACTTTAGAGCCTGTAGCTGCCAAGCCCTCAGCTGGCTGAGGGCAAAACAAGAGCTTTCTACTTTTACTTTCTGTAATACATTTGGTATTTCTAAGCAAAACAAGTCCTCATGGAAGGAATAAAAGGAACATGCAGTTACAAAAGGCCATGAGTCTCTCAAGACAGAATGAATAAAAAATGTAACAATCAGAGGAGAAATGAAACACAAGAGACAACTTGAAAAGCCCCCAGTTCAAATGGGAGTAGAGTGGCTTTCACTGGCATCTGGACTGGCTGGTGGATGAAAGGGCTCCCTGCAGGAACCACATTTGGGTTCATCTGGGTGGAGATCTGTCAGGAAGTCACTTCCCAACTTCTTTTTGAAAGGTCTTCTCTGCAGACAGCCTTGCAGAACAGGGCATGTCCAATAAAATCTGGCCATGTTATTGTCCACACAGCAAGTTCACACTGAAGCTGGGTCAGACTAAAACAGAAATTTGGGCTGGGGGACAAACCCTTAGGTGGGAGGAGCCCCTGGCCTGTGTGAACTGCAGGCAGTGAAGAGCCAAGGCTGGAGAAGGGGCTCCAGCACAGGCAGGTACCAATTTCCTGCATTCCTTATATGTTCTCAGGGAACTGTACAGGGGCACAGGGCTCCCACAGGGACTAACAACAGCTTTGGGAGCTGTGGGTGCTTCTCGTGAGTACCTGGACCTGAGGAAAGCACAGGAGTTTGAACTGAATCATGTGAGGGAGAGCCTGCAAAGTTTAGTTTTCTAAAGTCCTCCAGTAGCTGTCATGAAAGATGTTGACACTTATCCTTCATGAGAGAAAATGGCCAGGATTTTCAGAGCTGGAATTCCAGTGGAACTGTGTGTATTGAGTGAAACAAGTACACTTTCAGGAAATATCTACAAATCCAAGAGCAGGGAAGAAAGACTGGAAATCAAATGCAAGCTCAGGCACATGTAGTAGGCTTAGTGTAGAAATTCCATGCTCAGACATGGGAAGCAAACGCTTAAACCTTGGAGCTATTCCACCAGGACTTGGGCAGGGAAGGGAAAACCAGAGGAGCACTTCCCAGGTTCAGTTCATCCAGACCTTCCCTTAGCACCACAATGCTGCCTTGGCTGGTTTTGCACAGAGGATGTTTCCCTAAGAGTCACCAGCCCTGAGGTGCTTCAAACACACAGGAATTGATAGGAAATTCATGGCTGGGAGTTCTCATTTTCCTGGTCACCTTCAGGCTACTCAAATAACACTGGACAAGAAGCCTTCTGTTCTGTTCCAGCAGCAACTTCTCACCATGGATAGGGCTGTGCCCTGCTACATCTGCTCCAGTTTTCCCATCCAGTTACATACAAAACCAGCTACAAGTGAGCAAAGTTCTGTTACTCTGCTGTCCTCACTATTATTTCACATTCCACACTGATATCAAGAGTACCTGGAATGCATTTTGACATCTTCAATGGTCCCATTATATGCAGTCAGATGCCCATTCACTTTGTATCCTGCTAAAGGTGATGGAAAGTTACCAACTTGCCCAAACGCCCTCCTATCTCAGCAAGATGAAGCAATTCCTGAGTTAGACAGGGATCTGACAACTCCCTAAGATACACAGACATATCTCAAAGCAGATATTACTGTCAAAACCCAAAGGGTTTTAAAAATTAATGCAGAAAAGAAATGATCTGCATAAGACACGCACATCAACAACTCTGCTCCATAGCAATGTTCAGGAATCTTCCAAATTCAATGGTACTTCTCATGCAGACATCTTCTCTGGGCTCAGCCATCTGAACACCAAAGTTCAAGAACACTGTTAAAAGAACTTTGCAGGTAAACATTTTCAACACATGATTTGATTAGCAAAGAAGGAAGTGCAAGCTAAGCTTTGTCTTTTCAGAAGGCAAAGGCAAAATATTATGTATCTTTTTTAAATGAGAAGTGCCTTCTTTGATAAAATGCTTTCACTTGGGTTTGATTACAACCCCCAAACATATTATTTTCATTTTTGCTCATTCTCCTTTCCTGTCTCCCTCATCACTAGGGTCAGCACACACAGACATCTCTTGATCTGAGAAGTAAAGCTCTTTCATTAGTTTTATTGGTTTTGTACTTTTCAATTTAAGCCAGAGCTTTACCAATTACTCAAAGACAGACAAGCGTTTTTTCTTAAATAAGAAAAAAATTAACATAACAAAAATATTTCAACAAAAAAAAAAGCTCAAAAGGAAATTACATAAAGCCCTTTGAAATGCACATGCATTTTAAAACTTGCATTCCAGTTCTGCAGATTTTCAAACAAAATTCTAAAATCTCACGAACAAGACAAGATGGCACAAGAAGCTTTCCACTACAAGACACCACATTCTATTTATTTTCTCTCCAGTGAACTGAACTGCAGATAAATGACCCAGAAACCAGCAGGAAATGAGGACATATCACCAACAGGGGTTTATGAATATTATTTGTTAGAAGACGTAACTCTCTTAACAATACCTGACCCATGACTAATTTCAGGGGGTCAGGGTGATCTTTGCCCTCCCCTGTGTAGGGCATTATTCTTCTCTAGAGAAGTTCAGAGGTTAATGAATAAAGTGCCAGCAAAGAAGAAATGAGACTGAGCAAGAAAATGCTCCTTCTTGGTCTCTGCTATAAATAATGCTCTCATTAAAATTCTGCCTTGGAAGAAAGGCAAGTCCATTAGTCTAGGAGCTAATTTTTACTGGCTCCTTAGATGTATGCATATTAAAAATTCAGCATTTATAATTGCCAGCCATCAACCACCTAGTCAGTGCTGTTCTTGGAGTTTTTAATTATTTACTTCATTTGCATAGACACTCCAATTTATGATCAACCATTTGGTTATCAAGGGACAGTTTTAGCAATTCCTCTTTTGTGTTTTTATTTATTCTTTCTATATCCCCAGCAGGAGGGCTGAGAGGACCTTTGCCAAGGTAGGTGGCAGTGGGATGGGCTCATCCCCAGCCTCCCACCCTGCCTCATGGCCAGGTTCCATGGACACCTGCTGAACACCACCTTGGAGCATCACAATGGGGTACAAAACCAGCCCTCCTACCCAATGCCTTTGCCTCCTCTTGCTGAAGGCCCTTGCCTGGTTCCTTGGCCCCAGAAGAGGAGGGAGGAGCTCACACCTGGCAGTGTGCTCCCTCTTTTGCTGCAGGTGCTCTGGCACGTTGTCCCAAAGCTGTTCTCCTTCAGGATTTCAGTCTGGGGCTGTGTTCTCCTCCTCCCACTGCTCCCTGAGGATACAAATACTGTGAAACCACCTCTAGTCCCGTCCTCCCGGGGGACCAGCAGCCTCTGCTGTTCCTGCTCCTAGGCAGACACTCCATTTTCTCCTCACAGTGCTGTCTGCCCAGTGCTTGGGCACATGAGAAGGAGAGAAAACCTTGGGAGCTCTGCAGTGGCACAGGAGCCTGCCCCATGATGTGCCCTGGGCAGCCTGAGTGCAACTCCTGCTGCCAGCACATCCTCCAGGTGGACATCATCCCCCCAGGGAGCACCAGCCCAGGGGGACACTGACTCCTGAAAAGCCACCCAGTCTTTGGTTCATCCTGAAAAACAACCAAATTACCAAACTCAAGGCATGCTGTCTGTCCTCAGTGCTCCCTGTTGGGCCCAGCATGACTGATTTGCCACCCTGGTATCCCTGTGTCCTCCCTGGGCACCATGGTTGGTGATGACTTTTTGCAGACAGGATAGCAGGCAGCAAAGGGGATGGGAGGGAGCAGCCCTGCCTGGCAGGAAGGGAGTTGATTACCAATCCCTCTTTTTGCCAGGAACCATTTCTTTGCTGCAATTCATACTTTTCAACAGCCAGCCTCCAGAAGGCTTTGGGGGAAATGAGGGCAATGACACCAGAGATTACAAATCAATCACTACTAGAGAGCCTTTCATTTGGTAGAAGCTTCTAAGCAGAAAACGGATATCCCAAAAATATATAATATATCCTGATTTTTTGTTAGCAGTTTCCTTTCCTTAAGCTCTTTTATGCCCTGTTTTTCTCTTGACACCACTGCTTACTTTGCTTTCACATCGATCTCTCTTACTACTTATTTTTCACTTATCCTTGATTTTATCTTTCTATCATCTTTCTCCCTCTTAACCTACACCATCCACAGTTATCTGGGAGGGAAGTATAATGTGGTATATCTACTCTACACTGTCATCTTCCCCTTGTTCCATCCTCAAAAATGGGACAGTAACACTGACAGAGGATGGAGCAAGGCCTACCTAATTTAGATTGTCCTGAAGTCATCACTTTGATCACTCTGCCTGCTTTTGGTCATGGCATTACGTGGGGTTTGGCAGAGTAGGATCCATGCAACAAGGAAAAATTCCAGGCATGGAATGGGACATTCCTCACATATGGGACACTTCTCATCAGGGCAGGAATTGTTTAAGGACCACCCCGGGTGCAGCCAGAAGGAATCAGAGCTGGGAACAGTGCTGAGCAGCCAGCTCTGATGGTACTCACATTTATGCTTTCTCTCATCATCTAATTTGCATCCTGTTATTAGCAGAAGTGCTGTGAACAGGAATTGACAAAGTGGGAAATGGACCTCTTCTAACAACAATAAACCTGGTCAAGGAACGGGTCAGTTTAAATAAGTCAGCTGACACAAATTTGGTAAAATAATATCAGCACTGCTGAAAAACATATTTTATAAAGTTTAGGCTTACTGAATGAAAGCAACTTTCTGTTCTAAAATATTACTAAGTTAAGATTTAAGTATATTGCTAGAAACTAAAAAATAGATCAAAATTGTCAAAGGGAAACAACCAAAATTCTGTAGACACTACAGTCTGCTTTTGCAGAACAGAGGTTACCTCCATGAATTGATACACAGAAAGTTTTCAACCTCTTGACTTTTCCTGCTAATCCCAATCATCCCAATCTTGCAGACAGCAGGCCACAGCTCATGGGGGGCACAGGAGCCTGAGTGACCCATTTCACACATCCTGATACAAGATATGGGATCCAAGTGCTATTTCTCCATCCATTCTAGGATGAAACTGTTGACAGAGCTAGCTCCAGGCAGACATCCCTGGGCTGCCCAGGCCTTTGGCAGCAGAGCAGCTCCTTTGCCAGGCACTGCACACCCTGAGCTCTGCCCACCTCAGGAATCCTTCCTGGGCATCTGCACTGAGCCCTCCCTGCTCCCCCCTGGGGACGGAGAAAACTCCCACTGGGATGCAACCCAGCACGTGTGAGAAGCCTGCAAAATGAAGATGTTTCCACAGAAATAATTGGATCAATCAAGTCTTATGATTAAATTCTCTTCTATCAGATAATATTCTAACCATGCTAAGAGTGATTTTGTGTTTAGATCTCTAACATATGCTTAGCCTCTGTAATAATTTGGAAAACTATACTGTGTTTACTGTATTGATTCAACTATTGGAAATCTTGAGATTGCCATGAAATATTTCTTTTTATTATGCCATTTCTGAAGTTAAATATTGCTGAAAATAAATAGCAGGCAATTATTTTAATACCCTCTTACTGCACATTACTTATGAAGATTGTTCTAAATTGCTAAAGACAGAACCAATTTATCTAAACAGAGTTATTTAACACCAGTGTGGACTAACTTTATATAGTCAGGTAAGCAGAAACTATGGAACTCTTTCCTTTCCTGGTCTTAAATTAAGGAAAAGAGTGCTGCTTCAGAACAAGTCAAAGCATTGACTTTTATACCAGAAAGACAAGATGTGCTCTATCAAAATCTCTGCTACTTTGGTGATGCTCATAGAGCAATTTGGTGCTATTGAGGAAGTTTGTATTTTATATATACGTATATATAAGCACCATTTGCAATCCACGTTACCTGTACCTAATGAATTGATAAATTCCTCTAAGCTCATATACACAAGGGAAGAAGATTTACAGAAATGGAAAACAATTTTTGTGGCTTTTTTTTTGGCTGTGAAGGCTGGCAGAAAGCCACTGTTTTTCTGAATCTGTAATTTTATGCCCCGGTGTTCAGCAGATGTTTATCTAAATCATTTAAATCTGTCTTTTCTGTTTCAGACACATTTAGTATTAAGGAATGATCCCTGAGTAACAGCATACATTAAAAGTTAATTAAGAGGAAGTTAAAGAAGAAAGAATTACTTTTTTCATACCCCCAGCAGACATTTATTTCATTTTGGCAGGTTAAAAAATGAGAAAATTTGGAATAAGGTGTGAGAACTGGCAATGCGTATTTTTTGGGAAAAGCTTTATTATCCATTTCCTTACATGCTAATTAGGGAATGCAATCCACTTGCTAATGCTGAGTGAGTAAGAAATGTAAATTGCTCCATTAATTTGTTTAATAACCAAACTCTCAAAAGTGGTAAGTCAGACAGCAGATGGGGGCTGTCACCACAAACCCAGCCCAATTTTGAACATTACACCAGTACACACAATTTACTGCCTTCTCAGTTATCATCAGTGCCAAGTAATGCCTTCATTGTTTTAGATTTAATACAAAAATTTACTCTTGACTACTCATAAGTGTTTCTGGGGTAGAAAACAGATCTAGAAAAGGCGTGCAGCCCCATCCTCATAGACACACACTTTTACAGGTGTGTGGCAGCTGTTTAACTCTCCTGTACAGCAAGTGATACTCCACTGGAAACACCAGGGTCTAAATTAAAAGCAATATATGCATTTTCCTCCAGAAAAAGAGTATTTTCTTGATTAAAAAAAAAATACTCTGCAAGTTCACAGCAGTTCTTGCAATCTCCAATTTCTAAATTAGGAAAAGAAAGGTTTTAGAGGGACCCAATTCCACCAAAAAAATCAGCCCCTAAACCAAAATTATTCAAATATGTTACGCATTTTCTCCCAGAATAAAACTGCTTAACTTTTTCCCCCCTCACAGTATCTTGCATTGCCAATCCCATTTCCTATGAACCTTTTTATAAACTCCAATTGCACTCATACAAATACCACTGACACTTATTTGCACTTTAACTGTGTCAAATAAATTCCACCTGCATTTCCAAATGCAATGAGTTTTAAACTCAGCTTTCCATCTCAATCAGGAAAACCAGCTGCATGGCACCACTGGATGGAGCTGGGGAGTGGGACAGCTTTGGCACACAAAATTTGGTCCAAATTTTGTCCATTTGGACAGGAATGGTCCTGGCCATTCCTGCACTTCCATAACATTTGCTCAAGGAACTCTGTTGCTTTTGCATGAATGTCATACAAACCAGGTAAGATTTAAATCAAAAGTAGGCCTTGGCACAGTTGTTTCAATATCCAGCACTGAGTAACCTCCTTTCCTGTGTTTGTTCAAAGTGCAGAATTGGCCCATTGATGCTGGACCACTGTCACCAGCACGGAAAGATCACAAAGGTTTGTCACTGAATGCCACTGAATTGTTGAATTCTGCTTCTTGCCTACCAGCTTTGTCCCAGTGCTTCCAATCTGAGTGTGATGTCTCATTTCTGAAAGATTATCGCTTCTCTATAAAACGTTTTCTGAGGGGAAAGAAACAATCAGCTGAGTAAGGGACTGGCATGTAAAATACTATCATTTGCAAAACACTGGCCTGAAACTCCCTTGGAGGCAGAGAAGCTGGGCTTGAGCCACAGAAGAGGGAAAACAGGAAAGCCATAATCACATATTTATTTTTAGAGAAAATGAGAAGCTAAATAAACTGTAAAGCCAGTCTTTACTGCTAAATCCTTTCTGTCCTGACAAGCACACTGAGCAGAGTGGGAACAGCCAGTTCCCAGGGGATCAATTGGTGGTACCTTTTCGGCAGTGCCTCATTCCTCCTGTGCTGGTGCCAGGACGCTTTGAGTCCTGAAACAATTAATTTTAGTAGTGCCACTGCCAGAAATCTGAACTTGAGAGACAATGATGCTGCTGCTGAAGATGGTTTTTCTGCTCCAGGTCTGAAATCACCCCGTAATCAAGAGGGGCTTTGGGACTGCTCTCCTGAAAAGAAGCTCCCAGACCTCAGCCTGCCAGGAAAGCGGGACACAAAACATCCAAACATAACATTTATGAGGGGATTAATGCACTCACAGTTGGATTTATCAAGGGATGGTGTGGGACACTGGGATTTATGGCAGGGATGAGCAATTGCATGCTGACTGCCTTGATAAATGTGTGCCTTTGAGGTATGTCTAATTATTCCAAGGAAATAAAGGAGATGCCGGTATATACAGGAGAAGAAAACAGGCAGAGGAAATTCTGTGAGCAATCCCAGGGCACTCAGAGGACAAGCCTGTTGTCAGCTGAAGAGCCTGGCAAATGTCACAGTGCAAGAAAACCTGGCTGTCAACTGCAATGACACAGCAAGTCACACCACTGACTGGAACACTGTCTCCTTGATGGGAAATTCCAGATGGGCCCAGTGATGGAGACAGATGTCTTTCCACTGCCTCACATAAATTTCACATGCAATTAGCAGTGGATTCTTTGCTGCTGAGTGAGGGACACTCAGGGTGCTCAGGCTACCAGAAAGGACAGCTCTCCACAGAGTCACTTCTGGTTCTGACAATGTCACAATTCCAGTGCCATGACACCACCTCATCTGCAAGGCAGCAAACGGACATGTGCTCCCATTTCTATAGGAAATGTGAAATCCCACCAGGATTGTTCTCCTGGAGCACTTTATGCTCCTTGTTGGGTCTCCTCTCCAGCAGCCCATGCCAATGTCTCCCAATCCACACTGACACTGTTCAACACCTGAAGCTCCTTCTCAGGATGTCTGTCATATTCTTCATCCTACCTCCACCATTTTAGCAATCAGCTCTGTCTCCCATCTGCATCAAATCAATGCTTTCTACAGAACAACCTAAAAACACGAGTGGAGAAAAAGATCTCAGCAAGAGAGAACTGAATATGTTGTATTTTAGAATATCAGTTGAAACATCTCAATGCTCCTTGGAGGCCCCTTCCAACTCAGCATATTCTGTGATCTGTAGGTTGTTAGTACAGTGTAGTGGGATAGAATATAAGATAGTGTAGAAAGTAATCTTACCCCTTAGGAGTTGCAGCTGGGCCAATTATCAAAGATTAGGAGCAGGCCTGACTTTACCAGACCACAGATGAGCAGAAGAGTGCTATAAAAGAGTGGGGTGGCTGCTTGAGAAGGGAACTGGAGTCAGTGGCTGCTTTGTGAAGAAGAAGGAGTCAGTGCTCTGAGAGCTGCCCACAAGAAACACCAAGGGGTTTGAAACTTTTGTGATAAGGAGACAGCAGTGTGGAACCCCTGTGATAAGATGATAACAGTACAGCACACTGACAGGGCAAGACTGTCATGTTTTGATGTGCTTTTCTCATGCCTTATTGTAAACAGCAGGGCAACCCCGATGTCTGGGAGGAATGATGCATCTGACTCCATGATATCAGCAGGCTAATTAATTACTTTATTGTACTACATCTACACTTTATTATACTACATCTAAACTGAACCTGCACAAGCACTCAACCCAACTCAACCCCCAGAATCTCGGGACTGTCAGCCGGCAGTCCCAACACGCACACAGGATTCACTTGGCCAATGAATCCAAACACTCACACCAGAATCCAATCCCCAACTGCCTTCAGGTAAACAATCTTCCACTATGCATTCCACTTGTTCCAAAACACAGGAGCAGTAAATGAGATAAGAGTTGTTTTTTCTTTCTCTGAGGTTCAGAGAATGTGAACTCCAGAAAATCCTTGGGAAGTTGTGCCTTGCTTTTCTCTGTGAAGAGAAATGTGGCCACAATGCCCAACCCTGCAGCCCAGGGGTGCAAGGGGAGATGGAAGAGAGGTGAAGGGATATGGTGATGTGATGTGATGTGCTTAACACTCACGTGCAAATCCCTGGGGCTGTGAAGAAGCCAAGAACCACCTCCTAAATTCCATATCTGTATTGCAATGGACCAACCCCACTGCCTCTTAACACAAAACATCCTCAACTACTAATCGTGCTTCTAAATGTGGCAGAGGAATTCAGCTGTAATCAGAGGCTGCATTTTGGCCTTGGACTACAGCATGAGAACAGCACCTCCCTGTGCTGCTGCCTTTAGGGTGTCAGAGCACAGAACTGATTCACACCTCTGAGTGCCTGGCAGCTCCCATACATGAAATATGCACCACCAAAATTCCATCCTTTGGGCAACGTTTGAAGTGTGAATTCCCACTGCAAACCTTCACCATGAATCAATGCTCCATGGGGTGTTCTACCCAAAACCAATTTGGCAGCCTACAGCTTTTCCTGCAAAACCAGGGCCCTCAGCTATTCTGCACATGATAAAATTGACCACTTAAGCTTTCTTGAACCAACAAGAAAATATTTTTATTTTCAAATACCCCTTACAAGGTCTGAAATAGCTGAAGTCATCCCAAAGGTCTGCCTGCTTCTCAATTCAAGCCATTTCTCAGGCAGTATCTGGTTGTTCTTATGTAAAGAACTTGAAGCCCAAGGCAGCCATCCCCTGAGGCTGTGGGGAGCCAGAGTGGGAATAAATGTATCCACAAGCACTTAAAAGGGAGTAATCTATATAAACACATCAAGTCATCACCAATATTTTGATTCAGTTTTTACCAAACTGAAAACCTAATAATTGAAAATGTATTACTTGATGTTATTGATAGAAGAAAGGAAATTGATTTGTAAGGTTTGGATTTTAATAGATCTTTTTGAGAATGTGTAGCCACAGTCATCATGGTGTTTAACTTCACAAACCAGCAGATTTATCTAGTTCTCTCCCAACCTGAGCTGCACAGGAATTCCCTCCCTCTCCCCCTCCACCACTGCCTCATCCAGAAGAGGATTTGGTTTGGAGCAGGTCCATTGAAGCAGAATCCAGCTGCAGCCAGCACAACAATCACTATCCAACAGTGTTAAGTGGTCTTTTGGAAATTTTTCTGGCAAACACCTTCGTGCTCCCCTCCCTGCCACCTTCCCCACCTGTAAAAATCCATGGACCAATCTGACTGGCATCTAAACCCTTACTTCTCACACCTGTAAATAATAATATAAAAAAAAAAATGCTCAGTGTAGTACAAAGCATTGTTTATGACATTAAACAATAACATAATAGTTCCAGTGAAATTTTGTGCTCTTTGGCTGAAGTTTCTGGCTTCTGCCCTGGGCTCTCAGCTGTCCAGAGCAGAAACATGCTACAGTTCCCTATGTCCTACTGCACTTCACACACCAGAGGCCTGGTCTGGAAGAGATGTGTTAATATAATATCAACTAAGTAAATTTAGCCATTATTTTAAATTAATTTAGGTACTGTGTGGTCAGTGGTCATCTGGTAGACATATTATTACACACATGCACACACCAAATTGCTTTTTTGCTAATGACTCATTTGTTCTATTCCTGCCTGTTTCAAAAAAGCAATTAAGTTGAAAATGACCTTTTGAAGATTGTACTTGTGGACCAATCTTTTCATTTTTAATTACTTACTTTGGTTTAATTGTTACATTAGGAACTATTAAGAAAGCAGCCAGCTTCATAATCAATAATTTAATTAGAGTTTTAGGACCAAGAAGTCAATGCAAATGTTATTCTGCAGCCAGGCCTTTCCCAAAGCCTTTGAAAGAACTTTACTCCCATTTTGTTTCAAAGTGACATTGGCCACATAGAAATCAAACTCATTCTTACTGCAATATTTCCTGCCCACACATTATGGGTGGACACAGGCAGCTGCTAAGAAGTTCACATTCAGGTCAATCTTCACTCTGCTCAGGCAGGAGCACAACCTGCTTCCCTCACTCCATTTCCCTCATTTTTATTTCACCCGTGCTCCCCAGACCCCTTGCCAGGAGCCACAGAGTGCTTACTGGAACCCAAGGCCAGACTTCCAATATGTTACATTTATCTATTTATAGCTCTCTAATTACTACTAACATTCAAAGACAAGCAGCAAGTGACAACAGATGAAATCTGCCTCAATGGGTGGTGAATTAATGCCCCCCTTCCCTCCAGTGCTTCTCTCTGCCTGCCCTTGCCAACCCAGCAGTGCAGGGAGCTGCCAGTGCAGTGGGAATTGCAGGGCCTGAGGTGTCCCTTGCTTGTGATGACAGAGCTGTGGATCACAGGGCTCCATCACTGCACACTGCCTTGCTCAGCAGCAGCTCCCACCACCCATCACCCCACCACCCATTGTCACAGACATATACTATGAAAAATCCTTTCCTTAGGATCTTTTCTCCTGAGAAGCTGAGAGGCCTCAGAAATGAAATGTAAACAGTGGTTATCTGCTGCTGTGGAATGCAACAGGTGCATCTTTGATTGGCTCATGTGGTTGTTTCTAATTAATGGCCAATCACAGCCCAGCTGGCTCAGACTCTCTGGTCAGTCACAAGATTTTATTATCATTCCATTCCTTCCTTTCCTTTGTAGCCTTCTGATGAAATCCTTTCTTCTATTCTTTTAATATAGTTTTACTATAATATATATCATAAAATAATAAATCAGCCTTCTGAAACATGAAGTCAAGATTCTCATCTCTTCCCTTGTCCTGAGACCCCTGTGAACACCACCACAACCCACCACCCACCATCCATCACCATCCATCAGCCATCCTGGGCAGAGGAAAGCAGCACAGGGATGAGAGGGAACCTTGAGCCACAGCAGAAGCTTTGCTAGAAGGCCCTGAGCCCTGCAGGGCTGCAGCAATGGAGGCAATCACGTGCTGGGAGCTTTGGGAGCAGGGCAGCAAGCAGGGATTGCAGGACAGGCACTGCTATACCTGGCTAGGGATGGATCACAGGGCTGCTCCCACCCTGGGAAAGGCAGGGATGTGAGAAGGAGACAACACTTGCTCCAAGACACCCAGTCTTGACACCAAGTCTTTGACACTAAGTCAAAGCCAGGCTGGGCTGCACTGCAAGAAACTCTGGAGGGTGCAAACTTTGGAGGAAACTCCTGCAGAGCCCCTGGGGAAACCATGACTGCACAGGAAGGAAAGCATCCAGCTGCAGAGGATCCTGGGGCTCTTGGAACTGGCTCAGCAGAGAATGGTCAAGGCCTCAGGACTGCCAGAGCTCAAGGAACATTTGGATAATGCTTCAGGGACAGGGTGGGATTGCTGGGGATGGTGCTGTGCAGGGCCAGGAGCTGGACTGGACAGTCCTTGTAGGTCCCTTCCAGCTCAGCAGATCCTGTGATTCTCCAGCAGGAGCTTAAATGACTGTGAATATCATGATGGAAAGTGTTACTTTAATCTAACCTCACTGCCATTTATACATTTCACATGACTTGCAAGCCAAGCTGGAGATTTAAGCTTTAACACACAGAACTGTCTTGTCCTCTCCAAGACTTCCCTTTGAAATTAAAAATGTAGCTTTTCTGTGTTTTGGCAAAAAGGCAGAGGAAGACAACTCATTAATGGGCTGAATTCCCACTGGCAACAGGACTCAGACATCCACTGGACAGAACTGGGCATATCAGTGAACAGGAACAGCTTAATAAAACAATTCTAACCTTTTAAGGGCCACTAATTCACCTGGAGCTTTAGAATCACGGAATCACTTTGCTTGGAAAAGACTTTTAAGATCATCAAGTCCAGCTGTTGAGCTCTGCAGAACAACCTGTCAGATTCTAAAAGGTTTAGTC
The DNA here is from genome assembly GCF_023055355.1 of Agelaius tricolor. Lineage (NCBI taxonomy): Eukaryota > Metazoa > Chordata > Aves > Passeriformes > Icteridae > Agelaius > Agelaius tricolor. Next base: position 1,087,608 of record NW_027269270.1, read on the forward strand.
TGGTGTAAACCTAGTTTAACAGGGGGAAAAGCCTGTGGGATCAGCTGATTATACAGTCTGGTAAACTGCTGATTTAATGGGTTGATTTGGAAGAAAAGATAAAGAAGGAACAGGTCCAAGGGAAAGACATAGTTCCAGTGTGAGGGTGATCCTGGGGACAGCAGCCACACACAGTTTGAAGGGCAGTGGTTTTCCTGCCTCTCAGGAAGAAAAAAAAACCACAGCAAAACCAGAACATTGGATATTTTCTTGCTTGTATCTGGGTCAACTGATCCAACTGGCACTTATATGTTCATTATTTGAAATATTTTATTGCAATCTACCTTTTTCACCGAAGTTGTTTTGATATAAAGTCAGAATGTAGCATTTTTAAGAACTACATTGACCAAATCAAGCTTTTTTTTTCCCCAATTGTTTTTCATTATTAGAAAGAAATTTTGACTTTTTTCCTCAACCATACTTCTGGTTTTTAAAAAATTGGCACTAAGTTTCTAGGAAAGCATCCCAAACAGATTTAACATAAACCTTTTCAAGTTGTACTTTTGTCTTTTGTGATACTACTTCTGGGAGCAAACATAATCCGTATTCATAACTATTTGTTCTTGATTTCATATTTCACTGTGACTCAAATTCCTTTTCATGTGAAGACAGGGAGTTTTAAAATATGAACCCATTATTTACAAATGCACAGAATGAGGAACACAGAATTTGTTGCACTCCATGCCAGGAACTGGACTTACCCTTGCACATCCCTTATTTACAGCAGCATAATTCAATTGCACTGGGAGATTTGGAGTTTGCATGGAAGAGCTCTTTGTCTCCAACACTGACAACTTCAATCTTTGACCTACTTTTGAAGAGGATTGATTTGGACCTTAAACTGCCTGTCAAAGGTTTTTTAAATGACCCAGCCTGTCTATCCACTCAGCTCATGAATTCATTCCTTGGGAGTTCAAAAGGGTTCAAATAAAACTGACAAATCCAATACTCTGAGGAGATTCTGACTGATAATTTTGTGTCTAAGGTGTTTACTTGGGGATAAATCAACTGAAATAGGCTAAAAATTATAAAGACAACCAGATTGCTTTTCAAAATCACTCCCTTTTGCCTGCTTAATGCTTCTCTCATACACTTGATCCTTAAATTCATTTTTTCCTGAACTTGCCTCATGAATGACTATTTCAAAGGGACACAGGCAAAGAACCCCCCACCATGGGCAAAATCCTTGAAATGATCTGGGTGTTCCCATGTGCTTTAAGTCTACTGACAAAAATGTTCTGACAAAATCCATATTGAAAAGCAAAACGTCTACAAACTAATTTATATTTCACTGGAAGAAAAAAAAAACTACAAGAGGATATGTAAGGGAATTACTAATTTAGAAATTACTAAATAGTGATAAAATAAACACTGGAAAGTAAGTGGTCTAAAAGATAATTTAATTAGAAGAAAATAGATTTAAAAGGTTATGTAAGGAAATTATAAGTTTGGAACTATTTCCCAGTTTAACCAAAAGTTAACCAGCTTTGAGCTGCAACAGGAACCCCAGCAAGGCTGTCCCAGGCCAAAGACATCCCAGGGTGGGAGAGGATGGGCAGTATTGTGAAGGAGAAAATTGCAAGGCTGCAGCTTAGATCAGCATCCTTGTAATTATTCTACATCCATATGAAACACACAGGCAGCCAAGTGCTCATCATTAAAATGCTGCAGCACAGCTGGAAACCTCAGCCAACAGCTCAGAAACTGCCCTGTGCATGGATTTATTTATTCTCTGGTAGGACACAGAGTGAAAAGCCCTTAGAAATGACCACTGTCCTCAAACGACCCATGTGCCTTCAGCCAGAGCCCTTTTACAAAGGAAAAAATGCAAACGACCACCCCCAGATTCTTGGGGTTCACTCTGCTCTTTCTCTGGATGAACAGATGGATCATTTTGGGACCTCTGTGGGGCAAAATGCAAAGGCAAGGATGAACAGAGCAGGACCTGGACTGTGACACTCCTCAGAACCTGCTGCTGGGGTTGCTGAGTGCTGCTGCTTGCCCTGCCAGGTGGGACATTCCTTTGGGTTTCTCTGCTGTCTCCCACAGACCTAATTGTGTGAGAACTCCATCAAACTCAGCCAATGCTCAAGAGCCATTAGCACACCATGATAGGCAGGGACTGCAGCACAGAAGCTGCAATTTATTAACTACTGCTCTAAAAAGGGCTGTGCCTAAGAAGCTCTTCTATCCAAGGCCACATTTGAAGGCAGAATATTACCCTAGAGAAGCCCCCAGCAGCCTCTTGCTCTTTGCCCTGACTATTCTTTCCCAATGAATTCCTGTGGATGTGGTGCAGCCCCAGAGCCCCAGGCTGCCCTGCTGATGAAGTGTGGTGCACCAACTCAGGAACCATTCCCAGGGGCTCAGAGATGCAGTTTCCCCACAGCCATGCACAGATATCCCTGCAGGAGCCCATAGGAGCCTCTGCCTGCATTCCCAGAAGGGGAAACTGCAGGAGCCTCTGAAGAGGAAAATGGCCAGAGCTGGGTTTTTACTGGGAGCTTTTTGCTGCTGTTCAGGCACGATTTTTGGGCAATTTCATTGTGGTTTTTTTTTCTTTTTTTTTTTTTTTCTTTTTCCTATGAGATTGGTGCCTGCATTATTCATCAAGGACCACACTACCTTGCAACTTCTAACTTTTGGTTCTGCTGTTCAGCCCACAAATTACTGACAAGGACACAATTTGATGTGCAGAGCCAGAACTGGCATCTGGTCACTGTGCTGCTTTAGTCATCTTTGACCCAAATAGAAAAAAGTTGACATCCTTGATGTCTTCCTCCCTGAATAGCAGAGGTATTAGTTTGATAGTGGGGTGGGAATGGGATCCTTTTATTGGTGTTATGCAGCAGTCTTTCTGCAAACAGAATGCACAAAAACATTAGCAATAGGAATCTGATTTATGAGAAAACAAACCCGAGCGTGGTTTTCATGTTTCATTAAAAGTATCTTAAATGTACTCCTTAATGCTAATTGATCTCACAGAGATGAGCAAATACTCTATTCCTAATTAATGGGATAAAATAATTCATCTTCTTTCTGGAGGGAACATTTAATATCATTCAGCATTTAGAGGGAGGTGGCATCTTGACAGGGATTTCACCACCTCAAGTGAAGTTTCACTGTGAGCATTTATTCCAAACCTGCAAGATTTCCCACTGGACATGGAAAAAACTCAACAGCATACATACACAACAAAATGCCATATACAACGTTTTCTTTTCACAAAAGTCTTTCCTATCTTAGCTAAATTACCCAAAGCTGAAAAACAATATTGGTGAGCAAATATAGAGGCTTTTTCCTTATGTTTGTCAAAGGAAAACTCTTTGATGACTCTGTTAATTTGCTATAAGCAGGAGATTACTGAGATATTTGCAAGCTAAAGTTCCTTGCAGGATTTATTGAAAACAAAACGAAGCAGAAATCTATTTTTCCATTAAGCATTTCACTTTTGTTTGTATTGCAATAATTTTTTTCTTCTTTTTGAATTATTCATATTTGGATATCAAATATTCCTACAAACCAATGCATTTAGGAATAATGAGTCCTGACTAGTTTCATTTTAACTCATTGTGCTTTCTGACCAGGATTATTATTATTATTATTAAATGACCTTCTATTCAGTCTGTTTCCATAATCCATAAATAGAAATTGCCTAATGAACATTTCAAGTATTCCAGTGTCATTTCCATGGCAGTTTTTCCTATCCTGTGTTTGTATAGCTCTGATGACAACACCATTTAATCCACAGCAACAGCTCTGCCTGCTTCCTCTCAAATCCCTTCCATGAATACAACCTTCTGCATTTGAGGCTGGAATCTTGTATCTTTGCACTGAGAGGCTATAACATCAACTGAAGAATTAATTTGAGAACTTCAAAAGTTACTCCATACCACAGAAACAGGAATAATTATTAGATTTTCTGATGAAAGAGGAAAAAAAATTCCTTTTGCCTTGTTCTCATGTTCTACTTGAACAGGATTTGCATATTTGGTTTGCAAAGCAGCAGGGACAAATACACTCTCCAGTGTATTCAATCCATTTTTACCCATTCCAAAGAATGAAGGTAGAGAAGAACAAAGGAGGAGATGCAGAGTTTCTCTCACCACCTGCAGTGATATAATATGGAGAAAATAATGCATGTTCCATGAGGAATCAGCAGAGTTCTGGAGGAGGGGAGGCAGATTCCTTCGAGAGGAAGTGTTGCATGGTGACATTTTTGGTCAGAAGATAACACGTGTATTAGTGAATCTTTTACTGGCACATCACCCTCACTTTCTATTTTGATTTCACACTGGGTTTTATTTTTCTCATGTCACACATATCACTAAATCCTGAATTCAGGAAAGACCAAGGCAAAGCCTTGCCTACCTTTCTGACATCCCAGAGAGACAAGGTCTTGTCAGCAGAGCTGGTGACAACGGTGCTGGAGAAGGGCAGGAACTCGATGCTGTTGACTGAGTCCTTGTGGCCACGCAGGGTGTACCTGCACCTCTCACTGCAAGAGAAGAAAACAGGAATGCAGCACCCTCCACTCAGGGTAATGTGATCCACAGACAGCTTTAGGTGAATGCAGAACACATTTTGTGCATCTCTGGAAAAATGAACACTGACAATGATTCCTCACCCAAACACTGCGCCATGGAGACAGCTACAAACCCCAACCCATTGGTGTTTGCTTCCCAGCTGGAGCAGGAAGGCATAAAGAAATGAAAAGTGGCTTTTAAAAGATTGAATCCTAAGGAGGAGCAATGAAAGCACCACTTTGTGTTCCCTGGGTGGATCCTCAAAAAACCTTGTTGATGCAGAACTGAAAGGAAATGTGAATGAAAAGGTAGGAATAGAGACAGCACAATTTCCTTTTTATAGACATGAAATTCCTTTTTGTCAAAAGGCCTGAGAGATCTATTGGACTGTGCCCACATGCCCTCTGAAGAAAGCCAGTGAGTGCTGGCAACCTGGTTTTCCTCTCTGCACAAAAGCTTAGAGAAAGCAAGTGGTGCCTGGGAGCTCTTTACTGAGGGTAAAGTCTTGTTCCTGTGGACACCCCAAACCCCTTTTCCCTGAAGGAGAGGTCTCTGGCTATGGATGAACCACTCCAGCGGCCATTGTAAGCTCCAATTTCTTAAAGCAGAGGTGAGGGAACAGAGGTGCACCCCTAGAAATGAGGTGTTCATCATGAACTGACAGCTCAGATGGAACTCCCTGTGAAGTGGTTCTGAAAGTTCTTTCAAGGCTGAAGACACCCAGCCACTGCACCTCCTCCCAGCTGAGCAGTAACACCCTTGAGCTTTTGGGCTGCTTTTCTCACCTCTTTGCTTTGTTTTCCTTGAATGAGTTTATTTCTGGGACAACTCTGTTGGTCCTTCTCAGGTGAGGGGATGGACCTGATACAGATGGAACCCCAGACAGGAAGCTTTTCCCATTGTAGGAAAGTGGACACAACCACAATGACACTGCTGTGGAGAATCAGTTCTCTCACCAACAGCCTGACCTTGGCTGTACAGCTGTAATCCCAGGAAAGCTTTTTGGGTTTTGCTTTGCCTTCTGTGTAGAGACCAGAGCAGAACATTCCTTAAACTGGAGCTGAGGTGAAGACAAGGAAGAGCCCAAGGATGCCCCATCCAGACAGCACAGAAAGTGACAGACAAATCTTAAACTTAAATCTGAGTTTAAGTAATTTAAGATTACTTAAACTCAGCAGACTGGCAAAGGCTTAACTCCTTCAGGAGTGTGTCAAGAGGGGGGAAGATTGAAATAATCCAGGATCCATCACTCATTATTAAACAAGGGCATCACTCCATGATTTCTTCAGATATATGTAAAACTTAAATGTGCAGTATTTGTATTGTTATATCCTGTGAAAACACACAGGTAGGGGAGCATACTGTAGAAAAAACTAATCAATGTAAACTCAGTAGCAGCTCTATCCTCTTTGTTCAGCTGAGTCAAAAATAGTATGAAAAAATAAAAGCCAACAACTCATCATAAATTACTGCAGCTTTCAGCAAGAGCTCAGAATTTTATTCCCTGCTCATGTGATTCTGACAGTAGAAACACACCTCCCTGGAGCTGGCTGCTGAATATATCACTGGGGCTTGCAAATTAGATTACTGGGTGGCTCCTAACAGAGAAATTTCTTACAATATTTATTAAGGAAGCTGTCAGCAGAGGGGAATTAAAGATGTGATTTTTCTGCCTTTTTTTTTCCCCTGCCTGTATGTCCCCAGAAGGCTTTCAGAGCTCTTGCCAGTTCTGTACCACCAGCACAGGAGCTCAGTGTCTGCAGGGAGGGGCAGGCCAGGAGAGCTGCACGGTTGGGATGGACACTGCCCTGAGCACTGATCTAACCCAGGGACTCCTCAGATCTGTGCTTTTCCATTTGCCACTCTGCAATGATATCCTGTGCTCAACACCAAGCCTGTCCCCACAAAGGCAGAGCAGAAGGGAAATAAGTAGCTTCTGAGAAGAAAGATTATCCAGGAAATAGATTTCAAGGAAATATTAGATTCCACTGGTATCATTTTACAGAATCTATGTTTTTCTATTATAGATAATACATTATACCACCCAGTGTTATCTGTTATATAGACTACATGTATTATTTTGTCACAAGGACTCATTTTAAACTAGACATAAAGTGCTTGGCTGTTAGAACTTGGTGTACAAGGTATCTGATATTCATGATCACTTGATATATGACAGTAAAATAGCTTCAGTAAAATAATTCTTTTGTCTCACAGTCTCATTGCAATGTTTTACACCACAAATATGCCTTTTCCATCTCAGATCTTACCCCTTATTTGTGCCTAGGAATGCCATTTTTTAAAGGTGCCCAATCATTTCCAGCTTGCATGTTCCAGTGTAAAGGCTCTGAGCTGCTGAACAGTTTCTGACAAGGAAAATCCTGCTGCATTTTTTTTGTGGGCACTTTGCATTTTTGAAAACATAGACAGCTTTCCTTACCACAGTGTGAGAGTGGTTCCATTGGAAGAAAGAGGAAATTTTCCTGTAATAACAAGGTGTGTCTATGATCTCCTCAAAGGCTGGAGAAGAACAAAATCTTCAACCTGCTTGACTGGGCTTGGGGTGAAAGAACACAGGAAAAGGGAGGCAGTTAAAGGAAAAGAAGATATTTTGTTTGTCAGGCACTGATGTAAGATCTGGACCGTCCCAGGCAGACAGGCTGCAAGAACAGGCTTGTGAGAGATTAATTAGGTGCCAAAGCAGGAAGGCCCATTCAGAATCCCTTAGCAAGGTGAAAATGGACTGATGATGTGATGGACCATGACAGCAGCAGAAGGGAAGGAAATGATTTGCACTTTTCCATCAGGAACACAAACACCCAGCCCTGATGCAGCCTCTCTCCTTCCCACTTCCCTATCACTGCACTCTGATGAGCTCTGGCTCTCAAGATCTCATTTACCACTCTGATAACTGACTGGCTGAATATTTCTGAGAACCTTTCCCCAATGCTACATAAAATAAATTCATCTTTCCTTCCAGCTGAGACATAATTTCAGCAAGATTGTCTTGTACCAGCTATCTTCTGGTGAGAAAGGGCAACAATTTATCTAGATGTTCTTTTTCCATGAAAAAAGAAGTTGATGTGAAGGGTAGAGTATCACCCTGCTTTTTCATGGAAGCTCATGTTTCTATCCAATGGCACAAGTTTATCTACTTTATTATAAATCTGTAGTGTTTTTTTCATGGAAGCTCATGTTTCTATCAAATGGTACAAATTTATCTACTTTATTATAAATCTGTGGTGTTTTTTTCATGGAAGCTCATGTTTCTATCCAATTGCACAAGTTTATCTACATTAGAATAAACCTGTAGTGTTTTTTCATGGAAGCTCATGTTTCTATCCAATGGCACAAGTTTATCTACATTAGAATAAATCTATAGCTACGTGCACTGCGTATTTTTCTCATTGTGAACACAGAGCCTCATGGATATAAAACCTTTGAACATCCTCATTCAGAAGACAGAGGGATCATGTATGAACAGCAGGTTAGACACTTCCACAAATCTTGATGCCTCAAGAGGTTCTCAATAAATGATGTCACGAGAGAAATGCTGCTCAGTTTAGTATTTTGCAGATTGCATGCTAAAACATCACTCAGGCACCACTTCAACCTTCATCCTTTCCCTCTGTTAGTAGAGGACTAATTGTGCTCAATGTTTTCTTTTTCTCTGCAGTCAATTCCTCTTCCTGAAATTCAGGTGAGGTAATGATGTCCATCAATAAATCAGCCTTCATTCTACCTCACCAGGTCTGGATATTTCCTAAGAGTTTCAAACAAACATGGACAGATACTAATCCAGAAGCACATCTATGCCAGGAATGCTGGCTTCAATTAACCATACCAATATTGATGTCATTAGCTCAACAGATTGGGAAGATTTAATTTCTAGAGACTTCTCTTTTGAAAATCACATTTCACAATGGTTCATTCAAATTCCAAAGGGCTTTCAGTAAAACTTCATTGAAAAGAGAAGATATGAAAGATTTCCACTTACATAAGACTTCAGTGAATATTCCTAGGCTCTGCAGAAATGTAAAACAGCAGCCAAAACATGCACCAGTCAGATATTCCAGAGACTGTGCAGTAATTGAAAGGGAATACAGGCATTGGGTAGACTCCTCTTGCCCTGCATCCTTTCTCAGAAAAACTCAGGAAGAACAAAGCAGTGCCCAGCCTGCCTGGACTGCCAGCCATGCAGCAAACCACAGCCACGAGGCACACAGCATGTGGCCAATTCTTCTGCTACTTTAGTGTTCCAAAAAAACACTCCACACATGCAATCAGGATTTTTTTCCCCATTTTTTGTCTTTTTTTTTTTTTTTTTTTAAAGCATGTAGTTTCTGTGTTCAGCCGTATTTGGAAAAATTGGGGGAGTGGAGTGGGATACCATTTCAGTGAGTAGTTAGGGAGCCATCATTACTTATTTTATTTCTGTGCCATATTGAACCTCTGTTCAAGCATGGTAATTAAAACTACCTATACAGCCAATGAAAATTAATGAGATTTTGAGCTTGTTCTTTGGAGTCAGTGCCTCTCCCACACAACTTTTTCCATGCCTTCAGAGGAATTCATTAAATTGAATTAAATGAATTCCCAAACAGGAACTCCCAAACTGTACTATCTTTCCCCAAACCTCCTGTCTCAAATGGAGCAAACACTAAGCTCAACTCCCTCTCATGTCTATTGAGAAACATTCTTCTGTGTGAGCTGCAATCACAATTTTCAGGGCAAGTTACACCAGAAAGTCACCTGCTGTGAAGGTGGACACAGCATTTCTGAGGAAGATCTGTAAAGACACACCACAACCAGCCTTCAGTGCTCCTACTGGGCTGTAATTGGAACAGTCAAAAGGAGAATATTTTTAACAAAACTTAACCCTATCACTTTCTCATAGTATGGCTCTATCTCCAAAATTTGTTTACATTCGGCATAGAACTTTCCCAGCCAAGATCAATGGCCAAGGATAGCAAATAGGCTGGCCTAAGACATTAAAATGCCAGCTTGGTTTATGCTGTTATAAATGCATCCTATCATGTCTTTACATTTTATGACCTCTATTTTATTTCTAGGTAGCTTCACATATGACACATCCAATTATTCATGTCAAGAATGTAAAACTACCAGTATTTCAGTAAAAAGTGCCTGCCATCATTTATGACAGTGATTTTATTTTTTTTTGGACCCATTATTTCACTAAATGTAACACATTTTCTGAGACACTGACATGTGAGGACTCTTACTCTAGAAAGTACATTTGTCTCTGAAAAGATACATGAAAGTATGATGTTGTCAATATGAAACACTTTGCTCGATTATTACTTACACTGAACAAATGGAACTCTCTTCCAATTGTGAACATTCATTTGTGCTCTCTCTCAAGCCAGCGTTTGACACTTGGAAAATGCAGTGCTAAAGGAGATTTTACTGCAGCTTCTGTGACAATGCAAACATTTCTCCTCCAGTATTTAGAAACATTTAGAAAGAATATACAAATTTAATCCTTCTCTGTGTAATTTATTTTCATATTTAGCACTTGTGGAATGTTTTAATCTCAGCAATCTGAGTGCTCTGCAAAACAAGGAGCAATCCCCCGATTTAAACAAAGCTCCAAGTCAGGCTTTCCCTGGCAGGGATCAGTTTGCAGAGCTACTCATGAGTTTCTCAATCTGGTGAAATCTGTTATCAGATAATTTTAATTTTTGCACTTTTTAAGTTGACACTGAGCAGAAGCAGGATTCAGTATTAAACCCTGCTGTCATCACTCCCATCAGGGGCTGAACCACACAGGCACCATGAGCACGGCCCAGTCCTGCTGCAAGCAGCACAAGCTCTGCCACTGATGGCAGGAGGAGCAGGATGAGATCCAGCTCTGTCACCACAGGAGCCTGACAGCTCACACTTTGCTCTGGTGCACAGGAAATTGAGCTTGTGAAAGGAAACTGATCTCTGAACAGGGATGGACTTTACTGCTAAGTGCTAGGGTGTGATTTTCCCCCTTCCTCTGCCCTTGTCTTCCTCCTTCTGCCAAAAGCAAAGCAAAATCTTCCCAGCTAGGAAGGCTTAGCCAAGGAAGAAAGAACCCCAGACATGATCCATATGTTTCATTAGTGTCTCCTAGGCATATAAACAAACATTGCTCATCTGACTCAGCACATTTCTAAGTCTGCTGTAAAATCCTGTAACATCCTTTTCTCAGACCTCCTTGTGAACAGTCGTACTGCTAAAACACAGAGCCTCTGAACTGGATCAAATTGTGTCCTTCCACTGACAGGACAGAAATCTATGTCAACAGTTACATTTTTGACTTGCTTGCTAAGTTTTGAAAGGCTGCAGCAGTTTATTTTTGAGAGTTCAGATTTCCTCTCTGAGATCAAGCAAGGTTCTTTTCCCCTCCCTTTTCAGGAGCTGAACTGAGCATGGCAGCTTTCCTTTAACACCAATTTGTAAAGACTCAACTCTCACCAGCTCTGCTGCAACTCCTGCTGAAAACTGCAATAAAAGCACCAGGATTTAGTAGCTGAAGAGATTCTACCTGCAAGAGTTAACTGCAGTCCCAACCCTCCTCTGGCCCAGCTGGGGGAAGGAACATCCTGGGCTTTGTGCTCACACAGGATGCACCTACACCTCCAGGTACCCTCCAGTCTGCTCCAAATTTGTCTCACACTTATTGGGAGCCCCCACTTTTAGCAAAAGTCCAAGAGAAGGCTGAAGGGCAGTGCCTGAACATGATGGTCCTTAAATGTGGGTCTTGTTAGATGAGGTGTGAGAACACCTTGTGCTCTCAAGCCCAGTCCCAAGCACTTTGGGGCTCACTCTTGCAAGCACCTCCAGAGGGTTAAAGCCTTCCCACAGCAGGGAGATGGCCAAAAGTTTCTCTAATCCTTCCCTTCCCATTCTGTGGTGGTCCCTCCACAGCCCCCCACCCCTGAGGCATTGGTGTGCTGTTAACAAGATATTCTGTCAACAGCAACACCCAAACAGGACAGGAAAGCTATTTTATTGTGTTGGAAATTCATTTCATCTCCAAGGACCTTGCCTCCTTACATATTTTGCTGTTCTAAAAATGACTTCGTCCCATTTCTATAACTTGAAAGAGCCTCTTTGGCAAATAATACACAGAAAGGGAAAATTGAATGTACCTGAGAACAAAAAAATACAAAAAACCACATGCAGAACAGAAAAAGAGGGCAATGCATTACGTTAAATGATGTCTGATAGCTTGAACTTCAGATTCAGTGAGGTCTAACAGTGAGGGACATTTGGCAAAATTCCCCTAATAAATTTATAATTAACCAGCAGAAAGCAAGGCTCCAGTCAGGTTTCTATTCTGCAGTGAAATTAGATAACAGCCAAATAATCACAGTCTTTGAAAGAGAGCACTGTGAATGCAGGAGAAAAAGGTTGCAAAACTTCATGCCTTACCTTTGGGATTGAAGCGCTTATTTGCCTCAATTCCTGGTAATTTATGTAACACAATATGTATTACTGGAAAAGTAGCCAATTATAACACTGTATTTATTTTTCTGGCAGAGCTCTACTGTGTGTATTTAAGTAGAAGCTGTGTGTTTATTGAGCATGTGGAAACTTCCTCTAGCAGGCAGACACCGAGATGCAGCACTGAGTTAAAAAATACTCTCAGACAAAAAAGCACAAAGTTTTGAGGCCACCCCTGCTGGCTGTGGTGTTGGACACAGGCCTGGCTGCCTGATGCCAGCCTGGGAAATATTAAAAACCTTATTTTTTACCATGTTTCTGTATCAAGTGCACATAGATAGTAGTAGGGTGGGCTTTACAGAACGAAGACTCTCCCTGTGCCATGGTGGGTTAGAACTCTCTGGCACAAATAGGCAGAAAAGAAAACATCATCAATTACCTTTTGGTGCTTGATTGATTCCAATACTACCCAAACTCAGGATCTATTTTGATAAAAACTGAGAATACTAAATATGATTGACAATAGCTTTATACGTTTTTGTGAGTGAAAAGCCCAAGTTATTGAATTAATAATATTCTACTTAGGCTTTCATTAGAAGGCATGAAAACTTTGCCAATAATCTATCTCCTTTTTTTATTGGCTTGAAACATGAATAATGAATCTGCTCATTATTACACTGAAGATTTAGTCTCTTAATGTCTTGCATTTCTTTGAACAAATGAAGTGTTCTATGAGAAGTATTATTATTTGTATTTTCTGATTCTAGATGAAGGGGTTTTTGGTGCGAAGCTTTAATTTTTTTAAAGGAAAGATAAAACAGTAGGACTGAAGGACTTAAAATCTCTACTTAAGAATAGTCTGTGGTCTTTTTGCAAGATTGTAATATATTCTTCAGTCCCTTTTATTATGTAGGCTTGGCTGTAGCTCATCAAGGTATCTTTAAAATCCCACTGCTCAACACCTGATTGTTGGCAGCACAGGGCACGTTTCAGCTCATGGCAACAGCTGTTGCAAAAGTTCATCTTCTATTGAAATTGGGCTCCAAATAAATTATGGTAACTTATTTCAGCAATTTTAGTTCAAACAGAAGCCTGTTATTTACAATCCAATTTTTTCAGAAGTGAGATGTGTTTTTATATGTTTCAAATTTGGATTACGTTTCATTTGACAAGGATTGTACTTCCCCAAGGTTAGAGTCAGGTCAACAAAAATGACTTTGAAAGTCATGGGACAGAAGAAGATTTAGGCTTTTATATCCCAAATGTAGATTTTAAGTGCCCTTTCCATCAGCTGGGTCAAAACGGACCAAGTCAATTACAAGGTTGAAAATGTGCCTAACAAGAGTGACACCAGGGAATGATCTAAAGTAATCCTGACTTAATTAGTAATTCTCACCCCAGCTGCCAGTCAGAAATGACACATTGGTTAACACTACTCTAATGGGAATGTTCTGGGCATTCCCAGAACATCTGTAACACAGCAGTGGGATTTGGTCCCACTCTGAGCACCATGCAGGAGCACACACCCTGCATTCCATATTTCAAAATCCAGGTTTAGTTCTTTCCTCTGCCTCTGGAAAATCAACATCCACGTATCAAACCATCCATTTGTGGCTATGGCTTCTAACTTTTCCATCAAGTCTGTCTGCATGCAGAAAATAAATTCCATCAGCCAAAGGAAAAGCTTTGTGCAGCTCAGTGCTCCCAGCACCGACACGATCTGCAGCAGTTCCCCCCCAGGGTCAGCTCTTGTATTTCATAGTGATGGAATAAAATGCTCCTTCAGTCCTTCAGCCAGGAACTAGAACACAAACTCCTCCTTGGAAATGCCTGTGTCTCCCTTGCAACATACAAAAAACAAGCCACCAGAGTCCCAAACCTCAGTCCAGGAGCAAGGTACACTCAGGTTCAAAAAGGTACATGGTAATTCTTAGATTATTTTTTGACTCTGACCCTTGCTCAGCACTTTCTGCAAATCAAGTTTCCTCAGGGGATTTTTTTTGTTGGACAGGTGAAGACAGGAGCATCAGAAATCACTTATTGAAAGCCAGAGCCTTGTTTCATGAAACAATTATCTCCTCCTCCCTCCAGGCTCAGGGGTCTGAGCTAATCAGATCCACACAGGCTCAGTAATAATGAAATAGCTGTAACCCATTTAAGCAGGGCAGGACAAGCAGTGTGTTTGCTGCTCAGCAATTCTGCCACTGAATAAGCAAAGCCTCTCCCCTGTGACAGTGGGCTCTCCTCAATTACCACATCAGCTGACATCAGTGTTGAGCTCATGGCCTGCTCCACACTCCATATCAAGCTGTCATGATCTTATTATTTGTGTCTTCTTTTTTCTTTTATTACAATGACTTAAAAACTACTGCCTTTTCAGGCTAACCCTGAACAAGTAAATGCAGATGTCTCAATCCCTCCTTGCTTTTGAAAGACAACAGCACACAAGTGTTTTGATGGATCACTGCCAAGTGATTTCATTTCTTGTGTCCTTATATTAAAGCTTATGTGAGAGCTATTTGAACAGGTTATTTTGAAGTTTTAGACTTTTGCTGTTCAAATAAAATATTGTGGAGAAGATGAGCCATCTGCACTCCACATTCAGATCCCCTTTATGGTGCATTCCAACCACCCTGAAGAATTTGTTATTTCTTTCATTCTCTTCCTTGTCATCATTTATTTCATTCTTCTACACGATCACATTAATAAATAAAGAATATGGCATTATATGCACAACTATTGACTGGTGAGACATAACACAGAAAATAACAAATGTAACAAGAAAAAACAAAATTTGAAATATATTTTCACCAGAAGACCAGATAAACTTACTACATTATGCTGGAACACACATTTTCTTTGTGAGGCTAATCTGATCTATTGCTTCTGAAAACTCCCAGACAATGTAGGAAAGAATTGTTTTTAACAAGAGTTTAAGTCTGTAACAGTGGATAACAGCACACTTTTAAAAAATGTCACTCCTGTAGCACTAAAGCCTAAAATACCTTGCCAAAGCCTACTATGTTCATCCCACTAAGCTCTAGCATATCATGTTCTCTATAAATTTACGTATTTAGGATGAGATTTCCAAGCTGCCTGGATAGTGCACAGTCTGAGATTCCTGCAGCTGTTGGGTGCCCAAATAATGGGATTTTCCCACGTGACAATGTGGCCACACCAACATATTTTCAATCAACCCCTCCGCCTCTTTGTAAGCTCCAACTCTGGGTGTTTTAAATGAAGGGTTGGGGTGGAGCAGCTGCTGAGGGAGAACTTTTCCTGTGAACTTGTTCAGAACTTGTTCTGTGCTATCACCAGAATTGGGGAGCAGCTGATGAGGAGAACAAGAAGTGGCTCTTGGGCTTCTGTTTGCCAGGAGCTGCATTAAATTGCATGATGGATAACCCAGGTCTGCACTAGCACAAAACTCTCGCCTTTCTTCAAAGAAACCACCAGCACTGGAAAATTACCAACAAAAAGGAAAGACTGAAACAAGAATTATACAGGAGGCCAGCAGAATAAATCTAGAGAACTCAACTAGGTCCACACAGTTGCCACAAAACTGACTCAAACCAGCTTTTAGCTCTCAAAAAACCAACCAAACCTGAGTCCAGCAAAACCCCTGCACCTCCAAAAACCCCTAAAACAAACCAAAACTCCACCATTATTTTACCTCAAGATCCATTTCTGGTCTAGCTTAAGTGGTGAAATTCTATATAGGACAGAGAAAGCAGTACTAGCATGTCATAATTTAATTTCACTACTTTTAAATTTTTTTGTGTGTGTGTATTAAGTTAGTATTTTTAAATTTATTTTTAATATATTTCTTTTATGTCTTTAATCCCAACCCATGTACATAAAAAGCACTGTGACTCTTGTCAGATGTCATTTTCCTCCACATTTTAAATTTACTGAAACTTCTTTAGACCTATTAAACAAGCAAATTCTTTTTGAAAACAGTACAACAAGGCTGAGATGCAATAAATATAAGCACTTCAATATTTAAGTGAGGAAAATGAATTTCAGTGTGCTTTCAAATTGGTTTTCTTCAGTGTAGAGTTTCTTTATTTGTCCAAATAAAATGGATTTGAGTGGGTGGCAGCTTTAAGGAGTTATATGCAGCACTATTCAATGCCTTTGTGAACTTGGGAAGGGATTATGAATAATGGATTTGCTGTGCTCTTAGACATGAAGCCACAACAAAACCAGTGCCAATTGGAAGTTCTCTAATGGGCATCTGCTGGAGTGAAGAATAAAGAGCCTGGTCCACCCTCTGAAGCTACAGGTGCAGGAATGTTTGTTTAGTTCCTGAACAGAATGGGAAGAGCTGAATTCCCAGGGATACCTCCTACCACTCCCCAAAAAGGGACAAAAGGGCTGGATTTCCCTTTGCCAACAGCTGGAGGAAGGAAAAGATTAACTTGAAACACAAGCATAAAATAGAAGAGTGATTTTGTCTCTTCCTTACCTAAATGTGGACAGTTTGGTGTACTTTCCTTTTTGTTCCAACTTTCCCTGTTAACAGCATGATTTTCCATCAATATATTTATATATATATATATATATATATATATATATTACACCTGTCTAATCCCAGTGGGCACCCAAAATAAGTGTCACTGGATGAGAAGAGTCTCCACTGCTCTCCAGGGGAAGAGAGGCCTTTGCAAGTCCCTACTGAAATCTTCAGCTGCACATAGCAAAGCTCAGTTTACAACTGAATATGTAATGAAAGTACTGTCAAGCCATGAGCAATAACCTGATATGGATCACTTAGAAGGCTGACACACTTAGAATTAGGTTTTCATCAACCCACAGTACCAGTGCTAACTTCACACCTTGTATCTCAGTGTTCCCAAACCCTCATTTCAATCTTAGCCTTCCAAAGTCAGCTAAGATCTGTATAACTATGAAACAAACCCTGATATTATATTAAAAAAAAAAAATCTAAAAGGGGCTTTTAAAGGAGCAGAAGATCACATACAGTATTTTTGGTTTTTTCTCTGAATTTCAGAGCAGGGATATGAGTGTAACTACAGCTGTGTTCCCAGTGTGCAGCAAACTCCTGTGCCCTTTATGCCACACAAACACTCTGTGACCGTCTGCTCTGTATTAAATAATTCACAAATTTTGTTGACATTTTACTGCAATCTCCATATTAAGATTCCATTATCTAGAATGTTTGTGTTGGTGACAGAAATATGCTTGAAAGAGACACTAAAATATAAAGAAATTCATTGGGTTTGCATCAAGTGGATAATTCCAATACATATTTAATAGGTTTCCCACAGACACATGCCTTTGCAGGCTCTGAGTTCAGTAAATAGATGCATAAAAATTGTCTTGCAGATGGTGAATTGATTCCTAGCTGGGAAAGATATTGGTCAGCCTAGAACAAGATTTTTGTGTGATGATGTGTCTCAATTCACATCAGAAAACCTACAAATATTGAAGTGCAGAAGGGAAATTGCCAACATTTTTATTTGCTTCATCCTGATCTTCATCACCTCCACCAAGGCAAAATCCCCCTTATTTTCCTGGGAAGTGTCAGAGGGGTTGTGTCTGCTGAATTCACAGGCTTAACCACTTGGACCATATGGGAACAGACCTTACAGCTCTCAGCCTGCTTGAGGATTTGGAGATCTGTCTCAAAGAATAACCCACACCAGAGAAGCTGTGTTACTTGTATGAGGGCAAACAACTTAGGGAAGTGTAAGGAGTGAGGACAGAAATGAGCCCCAAGTTTTTAGAAACTGCCCCAGAGAAAAGAAATCACTATTGGGTTGGGAACAGTATTCACATTTTAAGGAAGTACAAACACAATTCAGTGTCTTCCAACATCAATTAAAGACCCAGGGCACTTTTTTTTGTATTCAAGAATTAATTGTAAAGGACTAAGATGCAACTTGTGTTCATTTTCCAGCTGAGGCTAATCAAAGATGAATAGAGTTTGCTCTAACAGGATGCACAACTAGAGTTCCACCACTTGGGAGAGAAAATAATCTTGTCTAACATCTGAACTCTTAAAACAAAACAATAAAAAGGAAGAAAAATAAAACCCAAAAGCATCACACACAGACATGTCTGAAGACTGCCTGGAGCCAGAGGACAAGAACTTGAAAAATTACAAGAGGAATTTACATGCATTAAGGCACCCACTACAGCAAACTTTTACTTTGAAATCAAATGACCAATGCATCTGATCTCAAACCAGGAGACATCAGCAGCTCAAAATAGCTCACATTCTGGTGGATATGTAGATATTCCTGTCAGAGTATTGTTGCTTATGAATAGTAGGATGTATTCCTGCTCTTTTTAGTTCACTGGGAGACAAGAAGAGAAATAACCTACAATTACCTGTGCTGCAGACACGGGGATTTTGGGTGACAGTGCTCCACTTGATTGTGGAGCACAGACTGTGTGTGTATTATTTGCACTAACTGGTACTGACAGGATGTGGGAGTGATGATGGAGATACATAATTTTAATGAGCTGTTGTCTTCCCTGAGTTCTGTAATAATATCTGACACTTTTCACTGCTCTGTGAATTATTCTGTTGGTACAATTAATTTCTGGTTTGGTGGAGATACTGTAAGTCAGTATTTCTAGGAAAACAGCTTAGGTAAAGAAAAGCCTGCCAGTAATGAGTGACTGTAACGTGAGGGAGAAAGAAAAAATCTGGATAATGAGCCTGGATATGGAGTGGAAAACTATAATCTGACTTCAATTGTGCTGAGTGCCTGCAGTGCTGATCCTTTGCAGTTGAGTTGTGAATCTAGGACAGTGGAAACACTCTGTCAAGATCTGACTAACATTTTGCAGGTTATAATACCTGCACACTTGCAAATAGGACAAAGAGACAAAAACACAGTGCCTGAGCTTCCTCCAGTGCAAGCAATCCCAACAGACTCAGCTTTTTGGACCTGCCAGCTGCTCTGGTTAGGATTTAGTGGAAGGAAGCCTCAGTTTTACCTCCCTCATTCCTCCTGCTCCTGAAGTAGCTTCCAGGAAACTGAGGAGGTATTTGGACAAATGAGGGACACCAAGCAAAGGGTGTTCGACTTCCAGAGGAGCACATTTTCTCACCAGCTCAAATAAAGCTTCCTGCTGTCCAACAGGAGCCTCAGCCACCTACACACAATTTAGGAAATCTGGCTTAAAGGAGGAGAACTAAAACATTAAAAACCCCTAAGAGTTGCATCTAGTAGGTTTTTTCCAAGCCATACTGAAGGCTGAAACAATGGAAACAAGGAAACTTCTGAGATCAGGAAATTATACACCCTTTAATGTAAATCAAGTGCAACTTTCTAAAATATCTTTTCATAAAAGAAATACTATGTAGCTAACTATGGCAGAGTTCAGGTAGGCCTACTCAGAGATCTCTGCAGAACTCAGACATTTTAGAAACCAGCTCTATTTTCAGCTTCAGTTTAAAAAAAAATAAAGAAGTAACTTGATTTTTTCCCCCCTCCATTAATCAAAAACTGTGATGTGTAGCTCAAGACCAGTAGCAGAAATCAGAAAGCAAAGCACTTACATTTCTGTGTATTTAATGCTTTAGGAAAAAAGGTCAAGATATTCTGAATTAAAAAGAAAAATTATCACTTTAACTACTAAGATCTTCAAATATGCTTCTTGTGCACAGGCTAAATTTCCACAGATGGTTCCAGTAAAAGCCAGAGAGAAAATGGATTTATCTAGACCAGTAGCCAACTGTCACCACTACAAATATTTCAGCAGAAGTTACACAACTCCTGCCATGTTTTACAGAGTAATTAATATTCACATAAACATCTATTTCTCATGGAACTATATTGTTACTGAAAATCCAATACTGATTTTCTTTCTTCTCACCCAGTAGGAAGATTTGAAAACAACTAATCTTGACATATTTTTATCATCCCCAAGGAACAGAAAGGCAGGGTTTTAATGATGGCTTCAGTTGTTGGCCTTGAGTAAAGCCCTTCACCTCTTTGTTTATTTCACCAGATGTAAATAATGGTATTGCCCAGCTTAGGCATTCCATGGGCATCAGCTAAGATTTTTCTGGCCTTTGGGACCTGCAAATATGTGGCCATAATAAACATTTCTCATTGCTGATGCATGTTGCCTCATACTAAATCCACCATGTCATTTAAGTTTACAACATTGAGTTCAAGCTACATTTCCTGTAAAGTTTTGTACTTCAAGCTTCATCTTATCCAGTATTATGAAGATTTAGCCATATCTTCCCCTTAACTGAATAGCTCTGCTTTGAATATAATCTTTTCCTTGATAATTCGCATTTTCAAATTGATTTTTTACAATTGGCTCTCTGGGAATTATATCAACGAGATTTTAGACATTCCTGATCCTGAAAAATGTGTTATGGAATTGTAGCATAATTATAAATTTGGAGACTTGGGCATAGGCCTGGATTTGATTTGAAGGATTAATAGCAGCTTGTCTCTCCAGTGCTCCTTGGAGGATTCCAAAGGGAATTCTCCTTTATCAAAATGGCAAGCACTTCCTGCTCTGCTGTCAGGAGAGACATTACAAACTACCCAAAAATGGTCCTTCCACATTTCCTCTGAGTTCTTCTACCTGCCTTCTAATTTCCTGGAGGACATTTGTCTTCTCTGAAAATAGATTAGCTCCACTCTTACTGGAATCAATTAAACGTGGGATCTGGCCAGAAGAGCCTGTGGCTTGTGTCCCACTGAGCAGCCAGTCAGACACCTCAGATGGGGTATCTGGATAAGGACTGGCTACACACACTCACTCTGATTCAAAAAGGGAAAATACAGCTCCATTTTGAAACTAGAAAATCTTTAGGTTACGTCTGAGGTGATTTTTCAGGATCCTGATATGGATGCATTTGGTGTGGTGAAAAAAACCTACAAATCTGTGAGTAAATAATGCATTTCAAAGCTCTCCATTGCTTAAGGGTAAAGGAAGAAAAAGAAACAGAGTATGAATGTCAAGGATGGCAGGAGAAAACAGGCTAAACCCTGGGCTCTGATGGCACAAAGCAAAGACTGTGACCAGTCCATTTGGCTACATTAAATCATTAGTGAAACTAGAGAAAAAAACCCACCCCAAAGCATAACAGCAGTTTAAAATCAACTTAACCCTGTCATGCACTGCACACACTCAAGGTGTGTATTAATAAAACACAGGCAGTGCCATCATTGCATGATAGCATTCCATGGTATCATTCCAAGGAAAGCTGTAGCTGACAAGGGCTTCTAATTAAACAAAATCCATCCCTGCTGGATTTCTTTAAATACTAACCCTAAATTTTCCAAAATTAAATACTTCTTATGAGAAGAAACAAAACTATAAACAGCAGTTACCAAGTGGAGAGAAATCACAACAGGAGATAATTTTAATAGGGGCTTCGGAGCAAAAGAAGGAATTATTTATATAATCTAGTAATTAATGCCAGATACATCTGACACTTGGGCAAAGAAGTGAAAATGTCCGGTCTTGTTGCAGAAAAGCAAAAAGTGTCAACAATTTTTTTTTGTATATCTGGAAATAAGTAAAGGAATATATGAACACCTCAGTAATAGGACACTACCCTGGAGGTTGTACAGGAGAATTAACAATAAGCACTATTAGTCACTTCTAACATTTGCACCTGAATAAATGCACCAATAAGATAGAAATGACTGAAGACTCAGGTAAACACACATTTTAAAATTTTTAAATAAAATTTGATTATGCGAGAAATTTCCATGAGTAGAGAAAAATTGCCATGTTAATGGAAAAAGAAAAGAAATGAGTGATGGATTAAGGAACCAGAAATGGCTCAAATTCACAAACACTTCCTCACCCTGGGCTCTGCTGCAGGACAGCACAACTGCATTTCTTGCTGGCCTAATTCCACATAGTTTGTACTACTGAAAGGAAGTAGAGAAAAATGGAGAACTGGTCTAATGAGTGTAGAATAGATCAACTGGAGAAAACCAATTCTGGCTGTTCTGCCTGCTGCAAACCATTTCTCAAACTCAAAGCATAAATAACAATGTTTGCATCTAACATTCGCTGTAGAGCATATGTCTGCAAAGCTAAACAACCGCCTGTGTTTACATCAGATATACGATGCTCAGCTTGATTTGCGTATCTGAGATCAGGCTGTAAATCTCTGATGATATTTACCACTGGATAATTGAAATTAATCCTGCCAAAATGACTTTGACAGTACTGAATTTATGGTCTGAGAAAACACCCCTGGAACTGGCTGCTGTGCTAGAACATAGCTGGCTGCAGATTTCCAACCTGAGCTATGCTGCTGCATTAAATCCTGGCCACAAATGATGAACCTCTCCCTTTCTTCTCCAACTTCCTATTTCCATAATCATTAAGAAGTGGGGATAATTTTGAAGGTAGCAGATATGTCCCTGTTTTGCTGTTTTGTTTTGGTTTCATTCCATGGCAGGCACAGGAGTTACCTTTCTTCCCTGCACTCCCTGTCCCAATGTTACACCACTTTCTTTTTAATGAAACCAATTATCCCAGCAGAAAGCATCAAGAAATTCCAACAGCAGAACTCAGACTCCCTTGAGTCCTTCAGTAACTCCCATCATGGCTGTGTCTCCAGCTTGTGTCTATGTTTCCAGGGGAAAAAGAAGGGGCTTGGATTTTTGTTTCTTTGCTTTCTGTTTTATTTCTTAAACTCAGCTTGTGTCTTTAAATAGAAGGCACATAAGTTGTCTAGAAGAACAGAGTTTACTACAAAGTTACCTTACATTATCCTCCTGGTAGGAATGTCATTTGTGGCCTGATACATGATTGAAACTTTCATTATACATAGAAGAAGAACTCTTGTGAATAATAAAAACCCCCAAACAAACAAAAACCCCAGCAGTAATTTCTAAGAAAATTCTAAGGAAACACATTCTAAGAAAATAAAATTCAAATATTTAGTAGGCAGAACTTTCTCATCATTGGCAAAGAATTATAATTTATTAAATTGTTATTTATTAAAACTGCTGGCGACCTTTTCCTATTCAAGAGATGTTGCATCATGAATTCTTTGGACTCCAATAAGGGCTTTGATGATTGTGCAAGTTGTACCTTGGATTTTGGTGCTAAAAGATAGCAAATAGTCTCCCCAGTTCCTTACACCAAGTTTGCAACTACAGAGAATGCTGTATATTTTCCAAAAGCAACACTTATAGAAAAGTACGTACCTAATGTATAAAAGTGGCTTTTTTGAAAATCAGGAATAAAAAACCAACTGTCACCCACTACAGAAATGGATGGATTTTTATTTGTAGCATTTTTTAAAAACAGACCTCTTTCAGAAAGGTGGCAGTGATAACTCTGACATCCTTCTTGCTTTTCTCCCCCTACAATCTGCTGCTTTCCAGGCCTATTCAATTTGAAAGCAGGCATCCATCCAAATATGTAATATTAAGGAAGAAAGACAGCTCTCATTTATAAAATCTTAATTCCTTGTTAGTGGAAAGAATAAAACCACCAGATTAACTGTGATCACTGATTATTATCCTCCCACAAGAATGTTATCTTGGGCTCTGTCCCTGCTCAGAGCTTGTGGCACCTGTGATGCCTTGTCAAGGCTGACCTAGAAGAGAGGCTAGATGGAGTTAAAGAAGGGATTTATTAAAAAATTATAAAGTAGGGATTTATTAAAAGGATTCCTCAATGGATCCACCTTGGGCAGCACAAGAGCCCAGCCAGGGCTGCACCCAAGATGAACCAAAATGGTCACAAAATGGACAATTGGTCACAGGGTCTCTCACTTTTTATAAGCTCTAGTCCATTTGCATATTGGAGTTAACTGTCCAATTTTAGCTTTAGATGATGAAGCCCCATCCCTCTTGTTTTTCTCTCTTCCTTCCACCATTGTTTATGCTCCTGGGCTGAGATTTGGATCATTTGTCCTTGGTCCCCAGCTAGAGAAGGAATCGTATTCATTCTCTGTGAAGAATTTGTCTCCCTGCTCTGTGAAGAGAGCTCACCATCCCTTAATATGAAGCTCAGAACTGCACACTAAAGCAGCACAGAATCTGAAAAATATAAAAGCTAAAACCTGAGGCATCACTTGGACTGGGAGAATGCTGATGATGGCATTTAGATGAGCACCTGTTCTGTGGGGATGGGGAGACAAGTAACTTTCCAAGCATCTTAAACCATGGAAGGCCTGCTCCTTGTCCCTGCTGTCAACACAGCCCCAGGCTGCCAGGGATGCTGAAGGAGGGCACACATTGCTGTGGTGGCCAGCCCAGCTGGCTGTGATCACACCAGAGAGCTCCAGGCTCGTGGCACATTCCAGGGGACACCCTGGGACAGTTGGGATTAGTGCTGCACACTTGGCCAGGTACCTCAGCAAGCAGCACTGCCAAGTCCAAACTCACTGCAGGCTCTTCTGTAGAGCAGCTCCAAATCTAACAGCAGCAACTTAACAATCCAATGGAAACCATCAGCTCATTAATCTGTCCAGAGCCTTCCCTAATTTCCAAATCTTGCTATACATCCTGCACAGGCTGATTTTTCACTTAAATGAGCCAACATGGGCCTAAGGCCCAACTGCAGCTGAGTGTTCTGCAGAACCCAGGTGGCTTAAGCTTGAAACAGCCACATCTTGTCATCAAACCTCTTGTAGAGAAGCTTTTCCAAAATGTGTCATTTTTGCACAGCCCTCACTTCATATTAATTGCCTACCCCACATGCAGCTCTACAAACTCACCTGAGCCAACCACAGCAGAACTCACCTGGTTTTGCACTGAGGCAATGCAATAGCACCCAGCACATGGCTTTTACTGGGAACACACCAAAAACCCAGCAGTGAGGATTCCCACAGGGGCTTTGTTTTTTCATACTCTGAATGCACCTTATTTTAATCGGACTATGTCACATTTTTATACCACTTCCTGCTGCCTCTAGCCACTGAGATTTTGCATAATTTTTGGTGTTTCAGTGATTCTGCACGGATAGTCAGCCTTTCACACCACGGCTGGGATGTTACTCTCTTATTTTCACAGGCAAAGCACAGCTCAGATAGACTGGAGGCAGAAATGGGAGGTGGTGATGAGTGTGAGTGGGAGGCACCATGGGTTGGTGGTGAAGGTTTGCTTTGATTCCTCTGACTACAAAAGCTTCCTCAGTAGAGAAAGCATTTTCAACTGCCTAAACAAAACCTTTGCCTATGCAAATTCACACCCATTCTGACATAAAATTAAAGCTATTAATATTATTTTTTAAAGGTCATGAATATGCCATAAAGGATGATCAAAGCATTAGAAATATACAAAAGGTTAAGAAAAGAGTTGACAACACATTAGATTTTTGCTGTTTCCATTTCTAAGGAAAACACTGACCATTAATGCTTATTACTGATAGTAGTGGTGGAAGCATCACCTGTTCTCAGGACTGGCTGACCATTTCTATTATAAAAGCCACCTGTCAGCTGGCTTGAACTTTGCCAAACCTTAACTAGTTGTTTGGGGTTTTTTCCAAAATAATTTGGAATAATTCATGAAAGGATGGGTTAGTTATCCCATTTTGGAAACAACATTTTTAATATCATTTAATGCTTCCTCAATTCATGGTTTGAAAGCAAGACTGGAAATCCAATACTGACAGAGTTTCAATTAACTCTCAATGGAATCTGGATGAATTGCAACAGTTTGAAAAGTCTCCAATAAGAGCTCACTGCAGCTGAAGAAGACTGGGAGGGATTTAGGAAAAAGGAACAGAAGAAGAAATTTTCTCTTGCTTTTTCTTCCCCTGCAGTGGCCAACAATCATGGAGGGGTATTTTACCTCATTCAAATGCAAAGGAAGTAAAAGACCAATAGGAAATGGAAAAATCCATTAGGATTGGATAATAAAGAACCAGGGAAAAGGCCTGTAGGATTGGAAACTTCTCTGTGGACTGATGGCATTTAGCTGTTAATGATCAGACCTAGTACAGTACAGTAATTCAGGAGCCTAGTTTATAGAGAGATAGTTTGGAAAGAGATAAATCCATCCCATTTCTTAAAGGGGTAAATTAATCAAAACTGAAGACAACTGGAGAGAGTTAAGGAACTAATAATTACTTGGTAAGCACAAATACACTGATATTTTAAAAGCACCTTCATAAAAATGCATTTGCCTGGATAATAACGAAGGTATATGTTGATTTATTAATCAAGAGTCACCTTGCTGAAACATAGATAATGACTAAAATAAATTTCCACTTGGCTAACCTTAGAGTGTGTTGTATACTTATGAGGTTGAAACAGCATATAGAAAACTTACTGAGAGTTTTATTCAGTTACTTATTCAAATTACACATTGAAGTCCCACTAAGTTCTTCCCTTAAAACCCCCAGCAAGAATAATGGCTGCCAAGTGAAAGCCTGTAAAAGCAAATACTTTCTTTTTGGCACTATGTTAATTTAAGTCCTTGCTAGCCACCTTTATCTAGTAAATCCCACCAGAGGCTGACTTTTCCAGCACTGCCTTTGATTCCCTCTGCTCTGCGAGTGAACTCCACCAATCGATGGGGAGCTAAACTACACCCCTGGTTGTTAACGAAGGTACCAATTAGCGAGCACAGAGCCTCCGTACCTGTTGACATCCCAGATTTTGCTGGTGCAATCGGCGGAGGCGGAGGCCACGAAGTCCCCGCAGGAGTGCCAGGAGCAGCCCCGCACGGCGCGGGAATGGCCCCGCAGGGTCAGGATGCAGCCGCTCCTCGACAGGTCCCAGAGCCGCACCGTGGTGTCACCGCTCGATGTCACCAGCTGGGTGCCACTGCTCAAGGGAAAAAACATGTCTGAGCCAGGAGACAGATGAGAAATGTTCAAGCAAAATAATTTAGCTCTGTTTGGAAGGACAGGTTAAGTTGCATTTGTTGATTTTACCTTAAATACATATGAACAAAAATGATCTTTGAAATGTTTGTATTTTTACTGTGCACAGTTTTCTGACAAGCTATAGATGAAGTGGCCACATATGGGAATGCAGGACATCCCTCTGGCTGTCCAGGACACCTGCCAGGGGGCTCAGACGCCCTGGCACAGAGCCCAGAGAACACCTGTGGTTTTGATTATGACCCATGGAGCAAATTGCCAACCTTAGATGAAGATCAGCAAGCCACAACAGTTTAGGTAGAGTAATAGTGAAGTTATCACAGGCTGGAAAAGTAGATTTTGGGGTTTTTGGTTTGGGGTTCAGGAGGCAAGATGGAGGGATCTGGGTGTGTCCAGCCTTTCTCCTTCTTCTTCTTGGCCTCCATCTTCTGCTGTGATGGTGGCACTTTTGGATTGGTTTAGAGTAGAAGCTCACTGTCTAACATAGGTGATAGGCATTGGGAAGTAATTGTAAACATTGTACACACAATTTTTAGTATAAAGACATAACACTGCCCTGGGGGCAGGCACTGTGCTTTGGACTGTCTTGCTGAGCAGACCTCAGCAGGGCAGGAGAAAATTTTTTATAGATAAGATACAATAAACAAGCTTGAGACCGAGAAATGAAGAGCTCCAACTCATTCTTCAAGTGCTCGGGCTGGGAAAAGAGACTTTTAACATTCTCGGGGTCACAGTGACCCAGAAGGACCCTGAGAGCCACATATTAATAAATACACTATCCAAAGAAAGGGAGATAGGAAGTAGCTATCCCCCACAGGAAAGTAAATATGGCTTTCAAATAAATTCCTACTTCTTGCAGTTCATTTTGAGTTAACCAGAGCTTTCAAAATACAGTATGATAGATTCAGGGAAGAATATTTGGTTATTTTCCAAATTCATACCATTTTCAACATATTTTTATTTTTAAAATCATCCTAATTTTGTTTTTTCTAACTTTGTATAAACACTTCAACACATTCACCATCTCATGGGGTCATTGATACGTTACATAAATGAAAAATACAGAGTTCATCTCAGATTATTTTTTTGCCAAATATCAGATATAAACTAGCATAATTCTGTTTCCTTGGACATATGGCTTCAGACTAAGAGTCCATCTGTAACATTTTATATAACTAGTAGGGGACTCTTAGTAAAAAAATTAGAAAAAAGTATGTGAAGTAATTCTCTTATTAAACCCTCCCAGACCTACCCTGTGGCTCAGGATTTCTTTGTGCTTAAGAAGATTCCATGGATTTTTTTTTCCCTATGAGTAATTGATTTTTGAACATATGCAAACCTTTGGCAACTGCAATCTCTTATGTCAATGAATTCCAAAATTTAATTATGCCTTGTGTAAAAAGCTCTTGTGGGGTCTTAGACACCTTACTTCATTTTGTTTCATGCTTCTAATTCTACTGCTGTGATTAAAAGCAAACAGAGTGCACCTTCACCATGACTAAGTGTGACACCAGCCTTGGTGGGACAGGCCCTGTCCTGTTCCTTGCCAGGATGGAGACTCTGACTCATTCCTTGTGCAGATGTGATTCCAGCCCTTGGAGCACATTTCCCACCCCTCTCAGCACCCTGCCAGCTGAAAGGAAAGGAACAGGTACCCAAGGAAAGTACACAAAGGCACTGTTTCCTGCTTTATTCTGTGTTCTTTCCATTTAGTTACTATTTTTGGCACTACTGAACAGAAATTTTCAGCAAACTGACCACAGTGCCTCTGAGATCTCCTTCCTGAGTACTGATAATTAGACACACTCTCACCTATTATCTATTCTTATTTTAGGACTGTTTCTTCCTGTGTGTATGCCTCTGTTATCACCTGTACTGAATTTCAGCTGCTGCTTCACCATCAACTCAACTGTTGAGACAGGAATCTTTTCTTCACATGCTCCTTTTCACTGCCCTAATGAGCAAACTCATCCTCACTCCCTTCCCCAGTTTCCAAGATCAGGTCCCAGTACAGATCCCTGTGGGACTCAGAAATTAATTTCTCCATTCTGAAAGTGACATTTGATTCCTATCCTTTCACCAGTTTTTAAACTTGTGAAATAAATTTCCTTTTTATTTAGGACAGTTCTGCTTCCATGAGAGTTTCTGTGAAATGACCTCAAGAAGAATTTGCTGAAAATCCAAGTACAGGAAATTCATGAACCTCCCTTGATCAAGTGCTCAATAAGCCCTTCAGAGAATTCCCAACCGATTTCTGAGGCTTAATTTCCAAAGCCATGCTCACAGCTCCCAGGGCTTCACTGCCATAAATGTATCCATGGATCCTGTAATTTGCCTCTTTAATATAATTCCTATCAAGATATGAAAATTAGATCAATCCATCTAGAATGCCTTCATCCCAAAATCATATAAAATATTGAAAAAAGTTATCACAGCCCTCCGAGGAATAACGGAGGTTTTCACTTTCTAAGCAAAAATCTGTTTAAATTGTTTTCATACTAGAAAAAACAAGAAACAGGAAAAATGTTTGGGGATAATACACAAAAGTACAGTTCAGAAATAGTTAAGCTGTAGGTTTTCAGACCAATTTCTGCCATTATCTGAGCAACATCAATAAGATGACCTTGCCCTTAGGATCCAATAAAGTCTTTTATTTAAATAATGGCAAAGGTCCTAACTCAGGCAGTAGAAATCCTTCTTCCAAATCTCTGGATATAAAATTGTGGGAACTGAAAAGAGCTCAAGGGTTGATCCTAAGCACTATTGTAAAACTCTGAGTAAGAATACACTCAGAGATATTTAATTCAGTGCTGCAGTTTATTTAAAAAAAAAGGTGTGGGACCTGTGGTGTCAACCCTTTTATGTTATATTCTCCCTTTCCTCCTTTTCCAATAGATGTCCACTGAATCATTTGGTAAAAGTAGCTGCTACGACAGCTTGAAATATGTGCATCATTTACCTGATAGATCTCGAGGGAGAACTTGCCATCATGAAAGATCACCCAGCCAAGATTTTGACTATTTTTAACACTTGCAGTTTAGGTTGCTATTTTTTGTGAAAATATCATTACAATATTCATTAATGCAGTTACACCCCCATGCCTCAGACAAAGCTCTGAGAGATTAATCTCTCAACATTTTTTATAACATTGCACAGGAATAGTCCTGAAGCTTTTGTCACACATAGCAGAACATAAAGGCATGAAGTCTGAGTAGGGGTTTGGAGGAGACCCTAATTTTGTTGAGCTGTCAGGAATAAATGTGCTTTTGTTAACGAAACACGTTCAGTTTTAATAAGCCAGATCTCAGTTCTGGAGATAGATAAAATTAGAGAAATGACAAACCATCATAGCCTTTATACATTTATAAAATAGGAGCTTAAAACAAATTCAGAGTCAGGTATAAAGTGGGACTGATGAAATCTGCAACTGATTTAGAGGGAAACATGCACTGCCACTGTTGTGAATCACAAAAAGAGATATATGGCTTATGCATTTTTTAATATATAATCCCCAAAATGCTACACAAAGAACTGGTTCCTTGGGCTGAATTTCAAAAATACACCATCCAGGCAGTGATGAAAATCTTTCAGAAAACAGATGTGAGCAGGAGGGTAGTTCAAATGGATTCAATTTGGCAATCTGCAGCAGGGGAAGGAGTTACAAGTGAGGTTTAGCACTCCTTACAGATCAAAGGAGAAAAAAATAGTGGAGATTGGAAACAAAAGTGCAGCAGGAAGCAGATTTGAGGGACAAACTGACAGTGGAACTAAAGGCAAAAATACTCAGGAACACAGGAATTCAGTGCCCCAGCCCCCTGAAACACAAGTTGCCAAATATTCCCTGTGTATAAAAAAAGCATCAGGTCATTAAAGGATGGGGATCTGAGATTATCCATGCAGGAACTTAACACCAGCATTTTGGGGAAGCACAAAGGGAATGGTGGCTGTCAGGGCTGCTTCACACAGAGGCTGCACTCCCTGCTCAGGAAACCCTCCTGGTCAGGATTCACACCAGACACACACATAATGAACAGGAAAGTGCTGTGTCAAGCCAAGTCAGACATCTAAATCAAGATGCTGCTATTAGGAAAAAGCCCTATCTACTTAATAGCTGATCAATAATGACACACTTTCTCTGATTTGCAGCATTTTTCAGTCCTGGGAGATAAAAAGAAACGCTCCAAAATCTGAGGTAATGTTTGTTACCCATGGCTGCAACGTTTTTGTACAGTGCTATTTTTCCTTCTAAGAGCATGTGTGGGGAAGAAACAAATGTATCAGGGAAAGCAGCTGTTTTTAATATTTAGTTTGTGAGTTTACCCAGGTATGGTAGTCACACAGCCCTTTATCATATGAATGATGTTCAAAAAAAAAAAAGTATGCTGATTTTAATATTAAAACATATGAAAATATGACCTCAGCCTTAATTCTCAGCAGCAATACATAAACTCCATTTGAATTTCAGACTGATCACTAACAGGGAAAGCTCAAAACAATCCTGTGCACTGTGCATATATCTAACTCAGAGGAGAATAAAACACTTTGTTTTTTAACAAATACATCAAAGAACTAGGCAAGATATTAGGAGACAAGAAAAAGGTAAATCCTATCTTGTTCTGTCACTTCAAACACATTCACATTTATGCAAATAACATTGCCAGCTGTCAGAAATGTGGTGTTTTTGTAAAGAAGCAGCACCTTTGTGCATAGTGCTCTGTGGATCCCAAACAGTTAGGTTTGTATGGTATTGTGTGGCTTGGTTTTGGGGGTTTTCTGTTTGCACTTTCTAGCAGACCAAAGGACTATATGGATGAAAGATGCCTGTATTGAATAAAGTATTTGTGTAGAAGAATCTTTCCAAAATTCTAGGCAATGGAGAGCCCATGGCACCCATAACCCCTGTCTTGCCTCCATGGATTGACCATTTTTAAAAACATGACATGTACATCAAGTTCTACCTTTCAGCTGATTTCTGGTATTCCTAACTGGTACTGTAAACTTGCTCTTCCAGAAACAATTAGAGTGGAAAAAACTTTGGAAACATTAATTCCACCTTCCACAAAAAGAGATGGAACATTAACTTCTCAAACCTTAAATCTTTCCTCCCCATATATTCTAAACACACACACACATTTCCTTTCATTACACATTCCTGCTCCTTCCAGATTCACTGCTCTCACTACAAAGACACCTTTCCATTAACACTTCCCAAGTTGCAGACACATTAATAATTAAGACTCATATTCAGCAACAACATGAGCCTTTGGCACAGAGTCACTTTGCAGCATTTCATGAGGCTGAGTGCCTCTGTGGAGTGCCACTCAGGTGATGGCAACAGCTACACCAACAGCACTCCCCTGTAAATGTGTCACTCCTAACATCAACAGCCAAAGTGCAAACACTGCTCCTGCTTCAAATAGTTCTGGACAAGGGACAAGGGACTGCTCCAGGATATTGCTCATGTTTCCTCTCAAGACCCTGTGGCCAACAACAGTTCTCAAAGCAAAACCAAGTCAAACCTAACCTGGGTTCAAGTTTTTTGTCTTAAAAAAGCTGCAGCAAGAGGCAGCATCTGACTGGAGCTTAAGCAATGCAAGTGATGCCTCAGGTTTTAGCTTTTATATTTTTCAGATTCTGAGCTGCTTTAGTGTGTAACTCTGAGCTTCATATTAGGGGATGGTGAGCTCTCTTCACTGAGTAAGGAGACAAAACAATTCCTTCTCTAGCTGGGGACCAAGGACAAATGATCCAAATCTCAGGCCCAAGAGCACAAACAACATGGACTGAAGAGAGAAAAACAAGAAGGATGGGACTGCATGGGCTGGAGCTATAACTGGACAATTAACCCCAATATGCAAATGGACCAGAACTTATAACAGTGAGAGACCCTGTGACCAGTTGTCCATTTTGTGACCATTTTGGTTCATCTTGGGTGCAGCCCTGGCTGGGCTCTTGTGCTGCCCAAGGTGGATCCATTGAGGCCTTTTAATAAATCCCTGCTTTATTCTTTAACTCTGTCCAACCTCTGTTCCAGGTCAGCCTTCACAGGGCATCACAAGCATCAGCAACACAACGGCAAATCTTAAACATATAGTCCAAAATGTTACAGGGGTAAGGGTCTTTCACCATGACATTGAAAAACACTTCAAAATCAATATCCAACCAGTTAATTGGAAAAAATACATCTCTTATTTACTTCTGTTCATGCAATTATTCAAAAGCAAAATTCTAAAAGCCCCTATGTTATTTGCAATATCAGCAAGGTTGACAGTAGGCACAGTAAAGTACAAGGGAAGAACTGCAAATACTGCT
The DNA here is from genome assembly GCF_023055355.1 of Agelaius tricolor. NCBI lineage: Eukaryota > Metazoa > Chordata > Aves > Passeriformes > Icteridae > Agelaius > Agelaius tricolor. Next base: position 1,120,730 of record NW_027269270.1, read on the forward strand.
AAAGTTTACTTGAATTTTGGTGACATTTTTTGCTAGGTCAAAGAGGAAATATAAAGAAAGAAAATGCCTAGGGAAAAAAGTTATTCCATGAAGAACAGAACTAATCAACACTGAGTGCCTATGGGAGCATCTTTTGCCCACTTCCTTCATCATCGTAGCTGTGAATTAAATAAATATATCAAGAATTGACTGATCCTTTAGAGTTCTGTTTTCCAATTTTGGCCAGACTTACCCCGCGAGTTAAAAGTTACCAGAGAGAGTGGAAGAGAGCATAAGGAACATGTTCAAGGTGGCTGGGGGAAATACATCCTTGTAAACCTAATTTACTTGGAAACAAGGTTAAAACCAGGAATCCAGACAACTACACTTAGGAAAGTAGACATTTACTAATGGAGTCCCACCTTTGGTTACAACAGCTGTATTTAAAAACTCCATTTTCCTGTTGGTGCTGAAAACAATGTAAGGGATGGAAATGCCAAACATCAGCTCTGCAGTCATTGCAACTCTTCTTTATTCTCCTACTTTGTCACTGCCCTGCATTTTCTTCTCACCAGAGAAGGTAGAAATTGGGCTGAATTTAAAAAATGTTGGAGTCAATTTACAATTTAAGAAGTTCCCATTAAAATGATTGAAAAGACAATGGGTGATTTTCTGCCTCACCAAGCAGGATGCTTGCACAGTTCCTCTAAAAAGGATGATGTGGATCCAACTCTCTGCGGGTCCAAAGGAAGATGGGACAAAGACTTGGAAGAGGAATTCACCAGGGATTACATGGAAACAGCATCTGGCTCAAAGTACTTTGAAATAAGAAGTGGAGTCCAGGGGAGTACTAAGACCAAACCTCACCAATGCCTTTCCTATTCTTAGCCATTCTGAGGCATGCCCTGGTACTCACTGCTGGGAACTGGATGATGGTCCAGAAAATTCTGGCATGGAGAGCCATCCTTATGTTCTTAGTCTGTGTTTGAACAAAACACTCAGCAGCAAAGATTTTGTTTCTAAGATTTTGTGACCTTGAAACAGACTTCAGATATAGTTCACTTTTTTTGTTGCCGGAGTTCTGAGACTCATTAATTATTTACAGTGACACTTCTTATTAAGAACCCCTTGGGTTTTTTTGGATCTGTAGTTCATTTTGGGTGTTGCTTTAATTATCCTGGTGGTCTATGTGTCTAAGAAACATTTTATGTAGTAATTGTAATATGTTTCATCCTTCGGAATAATCTTAAGCCAAATTTTTCCCACTTTATAAATAGATATGAAATGTCATTTTTACAGAAGGTGAAAGCTAGAATACTCAGCAGCAGAAATACAAAAATACCTTTTCTCATTTATCATCGCAGGTGAGGAGGAAAAAAAATTAATTTAAAAAATACAAAATCAATTATAAACTGACATTTTACAAGCCGAGGAAAGCCTTCCAAAGGCTTTTAGGGCAGTAACCAGCAGATGGTGGATGGCACATGGACACATGGCTTTTTGTAGGGGAAGGAAAACACAACCATTCTGCAAAATCCTTTGCCATAAGGCTATTGGCTGGAAATCCTCAGAATCAATGTGTAGCACGCCAAGTGCAAAACTTGAGGCAATTTTTCACTCCACATTACCTAATTGGGAGATCTTTCTGGGCTATTTCCTGCTCATACACTGACCTGTGCCAGGAGAAGTGTTTCCCCTCGTGCTCTCTGGCCGGCAGCTGGCTGTGACAGCAAGGGCAAACAGGAAAGCAAGGTATTGGCACCAAACTGCTTCTGGATAGACTGACCCCAGGACTAGGCATCACACAAGCAGCAAACTTCTGGTTTAATGAAGTTCACCTTCCCCATGAAAACTTCCTTGAGGCTACTTCCACTTCAAGAGTGACAGGTTCTCATCTGCAAACATTTAAATATAACGTGCTCCTAACTACCAGAAAGAGTCCAGGTATGGGATGGGTGAACTCCAAGGTAACAAATTCAAGCCATTTATTAACAAGTTTCAACTTAGCAAGTCCTCCATACCTAAAACCATCTTTCCTTTCTGACCTGAGTACTGGTACCAGAAGCTGCTGTGTGAGCAATCCTGTTTCACCTGAGGCCTTTCCCACTGCTCTTACCTGCACATCTTCCCGTGCCCAAGTACCCCTTTTTTCCCAAGTGCTGGCCCACTCTAAACACAGCCTATAGTTCTACATTCAGGATAATGATGATGTTTTTTAATAATTTTTTTTAACATGACTTTTTGTTACAATAATTTGGTAATTCCAGATTGCTCCAATGCAGGTTACAAACCACACAGACACCACTCAGGCCTGCCCCATTCAAATCCAGTAGCTGAGCTTGGTATTCCCCAAAACATATTTACCATTTACTGCAGGCTAGACTCTTTGATGTATGAAAATGGCTTATCTGCCATGCAATATCATGGAATTAGAGGTGGTTATAAAATAAATTAGGTGCCTTGTAGAAGGCAGCTTTTAGTATGTGGAAAAATGGCTTTTAGGAGGCTTGGGAGGCACACCAGGTAAGGAATAAAAATAAAAAGAGGAAAGATAAACTAGTTACAATACTTGGAGATTAGATGTAGCAAAATATGTGTCAGCAAGACAGCAGGCACTACACAATGCAGGGCTCTGGGCAAAAATTAGAAAGCAATGAATTCCCTTTTTACAATTATTTATCATTAAAAAAAGATGCTTTTTTTAAAAGCTTCCTGCCAATGCACATCTAGCAGCCCACAGCAAAATCAGACACCTATTTAACAAGGGGTGGGAGAATCCTGGCCTCCAGCTGGAAGCAGAGAGCTCGTGGGAGCCTGGCCAGTGGTATCTGCAACAAATATGAGGCCCTCTTATGCTGAAAGCAAACAGTGTTCCTGGGTCCAGTTGTGCCACTTTCCTGTAGCCTACTGCCAAGTAAATTTTCCTCCATTAACTTCACGAGAAATAACTATTTTACCTGAAATCAAATCTAATGAGTAAACATTGCAAAACTACCACATTTTCCAGAAATGAGATCTATTCTGTACCATTCCAACGCTTTCTCTCAAACAATCCAGTGTAAGTTAAAGTCTTTCTGTACACTGTTAAATTTTTAAAATAATGTATTTAGTCCACATAAAATCATGCATAGTACCAATCAATATCCATGACATACATTAAACAGTGAGCCATTACAGTGGGATACTTCATCTCAACACCCATCCCATCCAGCTTGGTCATTTTTCCTCCACTGGAATGACTCCAAATCCTCAAACTGTAATGAAGGGCTGTTGAAGTAGGGAAAAATGTAGTTTGGAAGGAGTTCAGATACACGAATTCCATGCACAGAGCAGATTTATGACCTATATTAACAGTGATAATCCTGTGTCTCAGTTCCTCTGAAATGCAAAGTTGTGGCCCAGTCATTTTAAATCCATTATCATCCCCCAGTGGTGGTCCAGGGATGTCTAATCACAATCAATAGCCAGTAATGAACGACAGTCATTAATCCCATTTGCATGTTTGTACAAAGCATCATTTTTAAGCTGCATATTCATATGCAGAGAGAGTTCAGTGAGTGCACAGAGATTTTGCAGCTGGTGGAAAGTTCTGCACTGGGATTTGAACATTCCCAGGCCCCTGGAAGGATATTTAACTCACTCTGTGTAATGATCCTGACAGTGAAGGCCAAGAAAACACACAGGACAGTGCATGAGCCCAGTGTTTGTACTTGGGGCAGGTGATGATCTCACTGAGCCATGCCCTGGGGATACAGGGACACAGCTTGAGGATGGAAAGTGAGTTAATGGAGACGGTGATCAATAAAAATCTAACTGCAAGAGTGGAGGAGGAATGGAAATGTTGAACATGAGCAGAATGAATCCTGGGCTGATACACGAGAAAGCAGAATAGCAAAGTGAATATAAATGTCCACCCTTCCTCTGAAAGGCTTTGCATGAAAACAGCTTTCATCCACGAGGCCATGCAGCCTAAACACTGACCGCTCAAGAGAGGGACAGCAGAAATCCCTTCAAACACAACAACACAGGTAATCTAAACCACAGACATAAACACTGTGGCCTTCTCCCTCTGATCCCCATTTGTTTTATATACACACTACCCAGACAAAAAGGCAGTAATTACAACAAAATAAGAACTTGGTTCCACATCCAAGTTCCTCAGCAGTCAAACAAGTCCTGATGCTCATTCCCAGCTGGGCAACTTCTTGTGCTTCCTGTGCTACTGCAACTGTTTTGTACCTGGAATTCCCCAAATTACTGCAGCCACACAGCTTGAGGGGAAGCACAGAAACACAATAAATGACTGTGCAATTCATACCTGGAGTTTGTGCTCTAGACAAAATCTTGTAAACACTCTAAATATTTGGGGGCTATTTCCAATTCAAATATCTTAGATATTGCCTCAATTGAATTGCCATTCTCTAGTCAACTCTAACACTAATGTTTGTTATTTTAACAGTTGCACTTTAGGAAAGGCTCATTTTAACAATATAACAAACACAGATATCTCCTTAGCCACTCCACTAGAACCCTTGCAGCAGACCTGAGGGAAAATACAATTGCCTTTATTGCACAGAAGAAAGCAATAATGAACCGAGGATGTTAAAGGCATCAAGATTATAATTGCACTCAGAGAAACATAACACAAGAGATTCTATTAACAGAGATGTTTTGACGTGTATAACAACTGAACAGAGTCAGAGCAACATGTCCAGGATCAGAGCAGTGAACTGAGACTCCCCAGCCCCAGTGAGATGGCAGCTCCCTCTGCAGCTCCAGCTCCCCAGCACAAAATGCTGATGAAGCCAGAAGAAAACCTGAACTACTCAAAGTCTGAACCACCAAAGTGAACAACAGTTTTTTCCTCACAGCCTAAATAAATCATCAGCAAAACTGAACTGCTTCTGGTGACTCACAGGCAGCAAGAGCTGCAGGAACTGAAAATCAGACAGATGTACAGAAAAAGAAACCAAGAGCTCCTTGAAAAGCAGGCAAATTTCTGCAAAACTTTCAGAGAACACACTCGTGGCTTCAATGAAGCTGAACTAATAGGTTTAGAAATATCCCATTTTATTGATACTCTATAAAGAGATTTCAACTGCCTATTCCTCCACCCTTTATCTATCAGAGTGGTTATCATATAGAAATTACTTTCTTTCTTTCAAGTAAACACCAAATCTAATTACCTCACAGCTGATCAGAAAGTTTCCTTGCAATTTCTAAGTCAAAACAATTACATCAAAATGGTGATTCTTAATAACTAAATAAAGTTTTTCTGAAAGAGAAAGATTAAATTTGACACCTGTTTTGTGAAATCCATAATCACAGTATCTTTTCAACCTAATATCAGATTGTTTTAAAGCCTCCCAAATTAAATATGTCTGTTTTCAGGTCCAAAATTCAGATAATGGCAGAATGTAGCACATGAGGTCATCACTAAAGAAAAATAACATAATTTCTGTGTAAGGTAAGCATTCAGAACATTTGAAAACTATTACCTTGTGGGCAAGCATAACATCTAAGTGATAGATGATGAAGATAAGGTAATTAAATAAGAAATTAAATAATACTACACAAAGACTAGCTAACTTTCTATCCCCATGAGGATTTCTAATGCATCCAAGGTCACACATTGTGGGTATGAAGATTGAGGCTTTGCTAAAGAGCCTTTACAGAGATGTTCTGCATCTGTGATGGAGGGGCTGCAAATTCATTATCAGAAATAACATTAGTTTATCAAGAGGATTCAATCACTGGTGTTGAAGTTCAGTGTGTTGAAACCACCTGTGAAAGCAACTGCAGAGTGCTTCCAGCAAAGGGCAGCATTTATGACAATGGGTTATCTTCCTGTAGTTATTTCAAATATACAGCTGAATTGCTCAGTGGGAGGAGTGCTGCTTCTGCCAAACCGTTCCTCCTTCTCCTGTCTCCAGCTGTCCTCAGCACTTCTCTCTCCTGCCACTCACTGAGTTATTGTAATGGAGATATTATTAGTGAATCACTACCTTGGAGTGGTCAGTATTTCCATTCCTTGTATAAGAAATACAAGCCAAAGGTAGTTTTTCATGGATGAAAAAGTGAAGCCTATTCAGTAACCACATTATGGAACTGCACACTGTTTGCTTTCTAAAATCAATATAATGAAAGACTCTCCAGGTTCCATGCAATAGGGATATTCTTTGGTCTTTTTATTGATGGGGAAAACTACTTCTGTAAAGCAGAGGTAACATCCTTGGAGAACATCAATGGCCTAATTATGAATGCTTCTGAAGGCAAACCTTGCAGATGGCTCGTGGGCTGCCACTACAACCACCTCAGAGACACAAGATGAGAGGCACTGGGGCAAAGCAGGCAACTGAGGATTTGGCAACAAAGAAAATCTCCAGAAGTCTGGACATCTCCTGGGAACCCCAGCTTGTGTGAGGAAATTCTCCTCAGAAAAAAGCCAACTACTGAACAACAAATCAGGATCTAAATCTGTAGCAAAGTTACAATTGTTATCAGTCCGTGTTTTCCAAAAGGGCATTGCAGAACTGAGCTCTCTAAAGAAAATAAAAATGAGATACAAATGAGATTCAGTTTTTTCTTGAAATAGATACTCACCAATAGTTAACAGAGCTCTTTGAAATGAAAATATACTTTATGTATATATTTACATCTCAAAACCCCACAGAGAATAACCAACAGTGCCACGTGCCAGAAGAGATTAGTATGGGTAGAAATGTTTGGCTTTTGGGAGTGGGTGGAAGGGGAAAAATTTTAATCAAATCCATTACCTGGTTATTGATTTCTCTTTGCCAGACTGATCCTGTAGAATACTTATAAAGCCTTTGACATTGAGACGTTTGGCCAAAAATATTGGATTAGACTAAGCAAAAGCTGAGCTTCTCATGTAATCTCTCATATTTCATTTATATGTGATTTATTCCTTTGTCCAGCAGAGGCTTTTTATTGATAAAAATAATGAGATTGAGAATCCCAAAGGAAATCTAATGCCCACCCACACATGTTTGTGAGGTAAAAATAGCAGGCTTTGTAAGCTTGAGAGAGAATGATGTTATGTTGAAACTGTTTCCTTGTACAAAAAGTATGAAGCTTATCAAAGATTTTGAAATAAATAAAGCTACTTTTGAAATTAAAATTTTGCTATAGTTGAAAACACCAAGCACACAGTGAATACTGTACTCTGGGGAACTGAATAAAAGACTTCTGAAATAGTTTTTTTTCCTTGCAGAATAAATGAATACAACTTTTTTTCTTTTGACTCCTGTATTAGCTCAGTTTGATAAAGCACTTTAACAGATGTCTCGACTGCTAAATATGATGTGTTACATAAAGCCAGTTAGATGACTGAAAATTAATCGTGCCACTCAAAAGAAGTTTCTTACCACTGGCAAATTTAATATGTAATCTGGTAACTAAAGGCTTTATTGAACTATGCAGGAATTCAACATCCTCTAAAAAATTAAATCATTATGCCTTTTCATTAAATAAATGTTCAAAAGTCCTAAGTAGAACATACAGACTATCTCATGTTTCTTTCATAGCTATCAATAGTAGTAAAAGGATAAATAAAACCCATCTGTTTCTGCAGTGAGACCTGAATGAGGTTTTAAAGACTATTTCAAAGCACAAATCAAAATAATTCTATTCCACTGATAGCCAACAGAGACCTTTGTGATTAACCTGAGTCTTACAAATCTTTTTTAACTTTTAATGCTTAGAGGGGAGTTGGTGGCTTTCAAGTCTCAGCCTTGCTTAATGTATAGTGTGAAACTGAGCATTTACAACTCCAAAGCCAGCAGAGAAAGAGTTTTGCAGCTCACTGTCCATGGACCTTTTATTACCAGTAATCTCCAAATCTCTTTCCTGGGAGGACTGTTGCTCTGGCTGGCTCAGTGGCCAGGCAGGAGGATGAAGGTGACACCCTTCCTCCTCCTCTTCCTCCTCCCTGGCTCCCAGGTGTGCACAGCAGCTCCTGAGCAGCCTTCTCCCACCAGGGCCAGTTCTGCCTTGCTTCAGTTCCTCACTCTCGAGCTAAAAGGTGCAATTAATGGAACCCTTTAATCTGAACTCTGCTCATGAAACCACTTGCAAGGTTTCTGTGCTGTCCATAATGAATCCAGCAGTTCCCTGAGAGTGCAGACAGAACCTATCCCTGGGATGTGCTGCACATCTCCTGCCCACTTGGGCAGCTCGTGCTCAGAACTCAACCCCTCTAGAAGGACCTGAGCAGCTGGAAGTGCATTGCAGAGCCACACAGTGCCTGCCCAGGCAATTATCTGTGAGGTCCAGGGATTGTGGAAATGTTGTGGGATTGGGCAGTAATCCCACAGAAGCACACACAACTCTTAACACCACTGGAAAAGCAATGTGGAGCATGACAAACAGGAGGGTGCCTGAGCACATCACTGCTGAAACTATTCCATAACAGGGCTTGAAATGGTCCCTGATGAAGCTGAATTTCCAGCCTGTTCCTGTTTCAATATCTCCAGGAGCTCCTTTTGGTTCTGCTGGCTTACATGTCATCGTGGTGTGACTGCTGGCCCAGCCTGGGCAGTGCCTCTGAAGGAAGGGTGATAAAAATGAACGCTTTAAAATCACTGGCTCCAAACCTCTCTTAATTAATTTTTTCCTGGGGATAGATTTTTTGCAGACCCCAAAAGAATATGTAAAGGTCTCTTCTAAGAGAGAGCCTGCAATAGCATAGTCAAATCCCACTGCTTAATACTAAATTACAGTTTCCATGCAGACAAATGCTGCTGCATTTCACTAAAACAAACAGACATTAGATTGTAGCAACATCCTGTAGATCGTGGAATCATAACTTCAGCAGTGACTGTCTGTTCTGTAAGTCCCCCTAGTTCCACCAAATAACTACACCATCAAATCTTGGAAGCCAGAACATTAAACAAAATGGCATAATACATAATTCCTGCTTCTTTTCGAAGAAATAAAAATGAATCCAAGAATGGCATCAGGAATTATTCAAGTACAAGGAGAAATATATTTGATGTTGGTGGAATGTTTTAAATTATCTTGCTACTGTGACTTAAGAAGCTACTCTTCCCTGTATGTCATCAAGTGCTTTTCATTTGCTGAGCCTTTGTGGGCCCTGTACCATCTTAGCTATTTAAAAGATATTATTTGCAATTTGTAACTAAGAAAGCAGTCATTTCTTTTTAGTACCAGATTTTGTGTGACTCTCTTCATACCCTGCAGATGTTTCTCAGCACACACTGATAGCTGAGGATATTATGATTGTCAAGAAGATTGGTGTGGATTGATGCATCAGCAGCTCCCAGGACTGGGACACTCCTGAGCAGCACAGGTGGGGATGAATAAAGCAGCACACCTTGTAATTCACCTTGATAATCAAAGCACTTGGGGCTCCCAAACGACAAAGTTATGTCCACTGAGAAATTCACAAGTGGTGCCTGGACCTGCTGAGCTGTCAAGTCTGATTTTTGCTCCTCAGTGCTTCCCTCCAAGCACAGAGTCCTGTGAGATGCAGTGAGCAAGGAGCAGTGTCAGCCTGTGCCTGCTGCCTCAGAACATCTGAGCCTGCCTGGATCACACCCAGCTGCCTCTCCTTTCTGGACTGCCCTCCCTCCCATCACTCCTCAGAGCTTTCTCCACACCCTCCCTCCCTCCCTTCCTCCATTACTGTTCTGCTGGGCTTTTCAGTCTCTCCTTTTCCCACACAAAGGCATCTCTGGAGAACTTCTTCACAAATGATAAGATAAAAAAAGAAATTAAAATAATGTAAAGAAAACAAAATTAGGGGCTTAGCTGAGTAAGAATTAATTTCACTTTCAAAGTCTATTCTGACTTCAATTCTGCTCAGGAATTTGCTTTTTAAGAGGATTTCATAAAAAAATTTCTGAGAATTTTTTTATGATGAGAAAATAACTTCCACTATGATAGAGTCTTACATACATAATTTTGTATTTATCAGACATTGCTTTTGAAAACTTTGAGCAACTATCATTATCCTGGTTCTTTTTCCCCACCCTGGACTGTCAGCAACATTTTGGACTTGGTCTTGAGGCCATTACAGAGCTCAGTTACCCAGAGCCTGCTATAGAATTTCCCTAAAAGCTTCTTGAGAGAATTCAAGCCCACCTGGAGTTGCATTCCCTCCACAGGTTCTGCTAATTCCCTCTCTACAGGGTTGTGTTTCTCCTCTATCTATGCACAGGTTTCCATCTGACTAACATCAGCTCCTCCAGCTTTGAGAAATACCACCCAGATATATCTCAATACTTCTGCTCTGGAGAACATGGATTTTTATCTCATCTTTCTCTTGCTTCCCCTCATTGGCACCTTCTTCTAGAGTATCAAAGATTACATGCTTTTATTTGCATGTTTGATGCATGACCATACTTATTTTACCTTTTCTTTAGTTTTTTTTTATTAATTAATAACTGCCTCCAGGTTTTCCAACAGCAATAGGACTTACAGAAAATCCACACAGGTAAAAGTAAGTGCAGTGGCAATTTTTATATAATAATAATAAATTGATAATGGCTTTGATTTCTTTCCTCAGGAATCAAGGAACACCAGAAACTCTGCTTCTTTCTTAGGAGAACAGGACATTACAAAGGAGTTGACAATCTGACAACTTTCAATGCAAGTTTTAAATAGCTTCCAGAACCTACAGTTTGTACTTCAATTCAGAAATTCATTGTATTCCACAGAACCAGACAATATTTGCATTAAAAGGGCTACAAACATTTTAGAAGAGTTGACTTGATTAATATTTATGAATATATTAAGGACATTACATATTATACCAGCCCACATGCAGGGCAAGAATATAATATTATACTGTTCACTGGGATTTTATCAGACATTAACACACACTTCTGCTATCCTGCAGAGCTTGATTCTTTAGCCAGGAAGGTTAGTAACAAAGATAAATAAATCTAGTACATGCCATGAAATATCTTTGTGTAATTAGAGTATAGTCCTTAGAGGTGCAGCATTAACATCCTCAACTTATCCTGGAAATTGGCAGAAGATGGAGATTTTTGTTTGCTATTTCAAATATCTGAATCACCTGGCACACACAGGTACACGACACAGCTCTTCCCCAGCTCTCCAGATTCCTAGCACAAAACCTCTGTGTGTGACTGTGACAGGAGTCATTCTCATTCCCTCATTCCTTCACATCTAGAAATGGCCAAACTGACAAACATTAAATTTTTCAACAGCAACAGGAGCTTGAAACAGCTAATTCATCTGCAAAGCAGTCTTCAGCCAGACCAGAGTAAAAACACTGGTTTTTTTTGAAGTTTGACCAGGTGTCACCTGAGTTTCAAAGAAGGAAGCACTGTTCTCCTTCCTCCTCCCAGATGCTGCACACTGCAGATGACAGGAGCTGTTTGAAGTTTTACTTTTATTTTAAAAGCTTAAGGCAATGCTTTACTCTCAGATCTGCAGGGAGCTGCTCTGCTCTCCTCACATGCACAAAGCCAGGCTGCTGCCCTTCATCCCCTGTCCTGGGAGCCACTGCAGGGAGAACACATGGGGCACCCAGACCCTTTGTGCTGACCCAGGAGTGACACAGCAGCAGCCTTGGAGCCTCAGCACAGTGTCACCTCACCCTGCTTTGATCACAAGTGAAACAGAGGTGGTTTTCAGCACAAAATCACTGTGGAATGAAGCACACTGCCAGTGGGGGCATGATGGGGGAGACTCCTCCATCCAACAACTCTTTGCCCCCAAGGCTCTGTGATGATGCTTAAGGACAGTGTGGCACATCAGTCCTGGGAAAGCTCCTAAAGACAATCCTCATCTCTCTAATCCAGAGCCTAAAACACACTTTTACCTTGCTATTGCTACTTGCTAGAGAAAGTTCTCTCAAGGCTCTTGGAGACACTGAGGAGATATAAACCCAACAACACTTGAGCTTCAAGTCTCTAGATCTTCCCAACCACCTGGCAGCTTTACCCCTGTTTATACAGCAGTGGCACAGAGACAACCATGAGAAAGCCCCTTGCTCAAGTAATACTCTGTGAGCACATAAACCCCCAGATTTCTGGGATTTTAAGTCACTTGTACGTGCAAAAGCAGCAGTGAAATGCCCATCACAGCTCTCATCAAATCATGAGATTTTGGGTTATTAGTGCAGGATGCTGTAGCAGGTGATCTGCCAGCAGACTCGTGTGCCTGCACACAGAACACTTCCCACACCAGAGGTGGAGGTTGTCCTAAACCTGATTTTACAGAGAGAGAAGAAACACAGAGGAGAAGTGATCTCACAGAGGACAAGCAGGAAAGACTAGAGAACTATGGAAGTTCTACACAGGCCCCCATTTAATAGCCCAGTGGCACAAAAATATATTTTTTTTTTCACTTCTGGGGTGAACATCATTGCAAATCTTTAAACTGGGAACAAAACTAGAAGATATCTACATTTGATTCCAGAAAAAGAAAAAAAATCTATTAGAACTGTTCATTTTTACTTAATTAGTTTTACTTCTTAGAAAAACAGATATATAAAAGTCTCCTATCTAAAAAAAAATAATTAAAAAATATTAAAATATGATTAAATGTATTCTGCCACATTATGTATTTTATGCAGTAACAGAAGACAATATTTTAACAGCACTGCTTTTGAATCACTCCAGAGCATTCAGCAGGAGTCAATTTATACTGCAAGAGAATAATGATGTACCTCAACTCATTTTAATTTCAATAATTGAATGAGAAATAGGAAAGCCTATTGAAAGGACTGTATTCTGGTCAAAGACTAATGAGAAAATAGTTCTGAGTCTCTGAGTCAGCGGGTGTCATGGTAACAATGCATTATCGAAATCTGATTAGTATGGCCAGCAGCTTTATAAATGATAACATGCTCTTCTAATTGTATTTCCCTTTCTTCCCCTGTGCCAAGTTTTATATTCACAACAGGTAAGAGGAAAAGGTAGCATTCTGTTTAGCTGCAAGTTTAAACCATGTCCAGCACTCACAAACTCTGAAATTTGTCATGCAGCAATAGATAAATTTTCCTACCACCTTAAAACAAGAAGCTGAGCCTTCCATTTCTCTCCTCCTGTATTACATGAAATTATTTAAGTTAAATATTATCCACTTCTTTTAAATGTAATTATTTCTAAGGATATACACATGAGAAAGAGAACATGGTGAAAACACAAGCATCTTAAGAAAAAGCCTGTTTTTCTTAGGAGAAAGTGATGCAAGAGAAGAGTAAGTGCATGTTTAATTCATCCCAGAAAGCGTGACTCCTGCTTCTTGAGGTTTTGAAAAGAAGGAGGGGATTTTCTTGTGTTTAGAGGACTATGTCTGCCTTTGGTAGCTCATTACAAACTCAGAAATCAGGAGGAACCATGAAATTAAATAGGATACATTTCCTCCTCGTGAAGAAGAGAGCTAATATTGCTCAATAAAATAAACACAATGAAAATACAAGGTTGAAGGCTTAATAATGCTCCTTTTATAACCAAGCCTCAGGTGAATAGCCTGGCAGACCTTTATTATTCTAACAGTAAAGAACTCTATTTAAAATGCTGCCTCACAAATCTGATGCAAAGTAATTTCAACATATAGAAGCTCAGCCTTATCAAATGCATTTTAGTTTGAGAGTAAAATGGTGTCCTATTTTTCAACAGAAAGATGAAAAAATCTACTTCGTGTTTGCCCTATTTCCATGACCCTTGTAACTTAAATATTTAATTTGTATTTTCCATGTTCACCTTCATTTATTAATTCAGCTTCAAATCCATAAGATGAAAGGGCAGGAAAGCTCATATTTTCTAGGTAAACCCAAATATTCTTACTCATATGACAAATAATGCATAATACAAGAAGTCAACTTTTCAGTATTATTAATAATGGGACTGTGTTTGCCATAGTGCATGAACAGGGAGAAAATGAATACAGCAAGACCTGAAAAGCTTATTACTCCATGTTACATGCACTGCTATAGGGACAGAGTTTAACATGTACAAAATACTAAAAGCAATCAGTCTTAAGTCAACAGTGTGAAAGGCAGAGGAACATTCTATCTACATGTTTGGGAATTCAGCAGCATGCAGGGGGAGAACAGAGAGGCAGCAAAGCAGGGCAGTGGATGGAGGAGCTCCAGGAGAGAACAGGGCCTGTTCAGGGACTGTGGGCACTTGTGGGAACCCAGGATATCCCTCTGGCTGTCCAGAACGGCCAGGACCCCTGCCAGGGGGCTCAGAAGCCCTGGCATGGAGCCCAAAACACCTGTGGGTTTGATTATGACCCGTGGAGCAAATTACCAACCTTAAATGAAGATCAGCAAGCCACAACAGTTTAAGTAGAATAATAGTGAAGTTATCATGGGGTGAAAAAGTAGATTTTGGGGTTTCTAGAATGGGGGTTCAGGAGGCAAGATGGAGGGAACTGGGCGTGTCCAGTCTTTCTCCTTCTTCTTCTTGGCCTCCATCTTCTGCTGTGATGTTGGCACTTTTAGATTGGTTTAGAGTAGAAGCTCACTGTCTAACATAGGTGATAGGTATTGGGAAGTAATTGTAAACATTGTAGATGTAGTTTTTAGTATAAATACATAACACTGCCCTGGGGGCAGGCAGAGTGCCTGGAACTGTCCTGCTGGATGGACAGGGCAGGAGAAAGAATTTTTATAGATAAGCCACAATAAACAACCTTGAGAGCGAGAACTGAAGAGCTCCAACTCATTCTTCAAGTGCTCAGGCTGGGAAAGAGACTTTGAACATTTCTTGGGGTCATGGCTACCAGCACAAGATCCTGAGAGGACTGACCTGGGCCTGAAGCAGCAGCCTGAGAGCCAATCCGTGTGCCCCTCCCCTGTCAGAAGGATGTTCCCATCAGGAAAGCCCCACGTCTTCCAGAGGTGGTCATCACCACCCGTCAGCACGATGTTCTTCCGGGGGTGTAAAGCCAAGCTGCAGGAGAAGAGAAAGGCAGGTTATGTTCTGTACCAGCTCCATTTCATGGGAAACACATGAGATCCATTTAACTCAGGGCAACAGCCCCAGGAGTCTGATTCTGGATGGACTAGCAAACAGTGATGCTTTCTAAGCTCATGAGAATTCAAAATACATGCTGTGGAGATGAGCTGCTGCTGCTGAAGAAAAAAGAACAGGCCTGATTTCTGTGAAACCAGAATTGTTTTCACACTCTCTTGAAGTTCCACTTAACACTCAAACAATGCTTTAAAATACTTTGTTTGGTTATGTTTTAACAAACATGCAAGAAGGTAACAAGCTGCACCGACATCATTAACATTCCCACTTATCCAAAATAATTCCAAAAAGCACCGATGTCAGCCTGTCCCCACTTGTGCCCACAGGTGTAAAGTCTCCTACCACTGTGAAATAACTCAAATGATAATTACAGTCCAGGAGCTTACAGGCATTGCCAGCACTTTAGAGCCCATTCACTGGGACTAGGTCAGAAAATTCATTTCAATTCTGTACTCAAAATGTGTTCCATGTTTTCATTTTTAATATGTGGCATGCTGTGATGTAATGGAAATCATACACTTAACATGCCCGTAGACTGAAAACTCAGTTTATTTTTGATTTAGCAACTGCAGTGCAGCTTAAAATGGATCCAGGGAAGAAAATCAATGTTGGACAGATAACAAGAAGTGTATTTCATATGGATTTGGTTATTTGATTTAAATCATTGTAATGCCTTGCTATTTGTTGAACATCAAAAAGTTCTAGTAGTTGATTTTACTCCCAGGAGTGGCTTATTTAGGCAGATTAAATCTGGAGTTCAGACTCAAACTGCAATAATGGGGAGAAGAATCACAACCTGTGTGTGCACCTATTTCAGCTGTGCATCGGGGCCGACAGGTCGGAGAGAAAAAAGCTTATTAAAGCAGAATGAGAGGAGAGAGACAATGCTAAGAACCCAAATGGGGAGAAAAGACAGGACTTAGAAGGCACAATGTCATAAAAACCTCTTTTTTATTAGCACCCTTCTCCTGCACTCAAATTATTTCATAAAATTCCTAACCAGAACCACAGCATCTACTATAGTGGGAAAAAATAATTCCCTCTATCAAATCCCTGCTAAAAATATATTTATGTCAACTAGAATTTCATCAGAAAACATCTTTTCTTGCAGTTTAATGCCCAGCCTAGGAAGATTCCTACAGACTCATCAGTTGAATCCATCTGCTTGAGCGAGGAGCCTGGGATTTACTCATTCTCCAGTTTCTTTGAAAAAAATGCTTTCTATCTTCTCCTAAAGAGGATAAACTTCCTCTGCATTTATAGGAAAAAAGAGAAGGAGGCAATGATGCTATTTAAATTCTCCAGAGATGCACAGAGAGCAGTTGTATCATTCAGATTGGCCACAGCAGATATCTAGAAGAGCAAGGGGGGAACAGAGATAAAAGGAGAGAATTAAAGGCTGAGAGAAGGCACCAGTGGCCTGCAAATTACAGGACAAGAAGAGCTGTCCCAGAATCCCTCTACTACAGAGACCTGTGAAGCACCAACAACCCCACTGCTGCTATCTGCATGTGCACACAGCTGACATTTTTCTCTTAACCTGCTTCAGACACTTCAAATCCCCTCCAGTTTTTCCCTCCAGATATTTCTGCTCTTAGTGGGGGCTGTTGTGAAGCCTTTCCATCAGCTCTCTTACATTCCTCCGACAGATCTTCCTTCTCAGTTTCAAAGCTGCATTACACAGCCTTAGATCACCTTCAGGTCACCTTCCATGCAGAGAAAATTTTACCTGGTGCCTTCCTCTAGACCTTGACTCCTCCTGAACAACCCTTACACCCTGGCCAGGCTGCAGCTGTGCTCTCATCCATCCTGCCTCAGCTGCCAGGAACATTCTGCCTACCCTCAACCCTCCCAACACACTTCCAGTCCAGCTTCTGAAATGCCCAAATTTCTGCAATGACCAGACATTCCTGTGGAGCTTTGGGAAAACCCATAAAGTGAATTTCATACAGAAGAAAATATCTTGCTGTCTGTACGAAGGCTGCAAATTTGTTTTTCACAGTCTTCCCTTTAAAGTGCAGAGCTTTTGCAAAATGCTGCTGCTGTCCAATGTTTTTCTTCCTCCATGCCATTTTTACAGGCACACAGTGAACACCATTTAATTAACAGCAAATTTGTGACACAACTGCTGTTGAGCTGCTTCTGAGAAAGGGAAGCCCATTCATCCAAAAGGCATTCTATATGCAGCATTAATTAGGCACCCTTGTCTTCATTTCTGGCAATCCAGCATTGTATAGATTTTTGCTTCATCTCTGTTCACAGGGTCTAATTATTTCCAGCACAGAAGACTTAGGGTGGATTGCAATGGAAATCAATAATGGAACATGTGTGATGGGAACATTAGTTTTCTCCTCCTCCTCCTTGGGGATAAAGTGGGATCAGTGGAGACTCAGCCAAGAAAAAAAAAACAAACCCAACAAA
Organism: Agelaius tricolor; assembly: GCF_023055355.1. Taxonomy (NCBI): domain Eukaryota; kingdom Metazoa; phylum Chordata; class Aves; order Passeriformes; family Icteridae; genus Agelaius; species Agelaius tricolor. The sequence continues at coordinate 1,138,129 of NW_027269270.1, forward strand.
AAACCCTCTGGGAGATTTGCTGCTGTTGAGTATATAAATACCCTTGTTTACACAACTCACTCTGGCATTATAAGACATTCTCATCTCTTCAGCACTTGCCATGGTAGATGTATAGTACTCCCAGTAATTTGCTTTCAAAACAATCATCGATTATTTTAATTTATTTTGACTGAGCCATAAATAAAAATACAGTTTCTTCAGATGCAAAATACTTGCAGTCTCAGGGCCTTCCACACTTGACCACATCACACAAAAATCAACCTTCAGGTCAAAAAGTGCTGCACCCAGAGCTGCCTGGGGCACATCAGCTGGGTGTTTAATACAGCCACTAACTTGAGCGAGGGCAGAGCTCACATCCACGTGGAGGAAAATTTCCTGGCACCAGGGTTTCTGAAACACTGGAACCAATGTGCCATGAGCAGCCTGTTCTCCCAGCATACCCTCAGGTATTACCCAGGTAGGTGGGTTCCATCATGAGGAGAGGGACTGGGCATTCCACACACAAAACTGACTCTGCTTGGATGTGAACTAGAAACCTAACCTAAATTGTCTCAAAATTAGGCACTGAGAAAACGAAAAATGCAAAATTAATGACTAGCTTAGTGCTCCTAAGTGACTTATCCAGCCTCACCCAGTTTCTTTATGGCAGAAACAAGGACAAATTCCAGTTTTCTATAGTTTCACACCCAGGATTTATACAGAAAAATATGTTCTCAATATAGACAGCATTCAGCTGCCAAATTCTGATACAGCATTGTACTGAATGCTGCTTGTGATACGTAATTTTTAGAACTTCATGACTTGATCAAATTTATTTGCATTCCCGGGTACTGGCAAAGAGGTTTCTTGTTAATGCCAGTAGCTGCTTTCAGACCAGAAAGCTCTGCTGCTGCATTTCTTGCTCCAAAATATGAGAGCAGCAGAGTTCCTGCAAGATTAAAAAAAACCTCTCAAATGCATTTTTCCTAGTGACAGAAAGATTGCAGCCAACATTTTCTTCCATAAAAAAAAATCAGCCTTGCTCACCACACCTAGCACAGGAAATTTTGGGCTGAGCAGTTATATTTGGGTGAAGTTACAAGTGCCTGAAAAGCTTGGTTTTATAGTGGAACCTGTTGGGAAATTGCTGATATTTCTTTCTCCAACATGAAGGTGGGTTTTGGAGGTGAGGACATGACATGCACTGAATTCCAGAGGATGGATACTGGTTACAGCCTCAAAGGAGAACAAATTTATATAAATAAGAGGGCATCAACAGCCCTACTGAAATCAGTGATATTGTTCACATGCACATACTTTGTTATATTGCTAGACCGTGCCCTAAAAATCTACAGAGTTTGTAAAAGCCCAAATTTTATTCCAGGCCTGATTTTGTTGGACATGAGCCAGTTGTGCCGAGACAAAGGACACATTAACCAGAGCATTAGGAACAGTTCCTGTGGAGATGGATGTGTGAAATGCACAACCTTACCACGTTTTCCCACCTCTGAGATGCCACCAAGGTGCTCCCACTCACCTTTGAGGTGCCACTCAGCCAATGCCACCCAGCGTGGGCCCCAGGAAAGCTGCTGTGGGATTGATGCTCCAAGTTTTAGCTTTCATATTTTTCAGATTTTGTACTGCATTAGTGTATAATTCTGAACTTCATCTGAAGTGTTAGCAAGTTCTCCTCACAGTTTAGTCAGACAAAACAATCCTTTTCCAGCCTGAGAACTAAGGACACCACTGCAGCTTTAGGCCCAAAAAGTAAAAAAAACCAACAAATTGAGGAGAGCAAACTGAGAGGATGGGACTGCATAACCTGAAGCTGTAACTGGACAATTAACCCCATTATGGAAATGGACCAAAATTTATAAAAGTGTGAAAACTCATGACCCATTGTCCATCTTGGGCAGAGCCACGGCCAGGCTCTTATACTGCCCAAGGTGCATCTATTGAAGGCTTTTTTAATAAATACCTGCTTTATTTTTTAACTCTGTCTAGCCTCTGTTCCAGGCAGCCTCTTCAGGCATCAGGATGGCCCCTGCTCCCTCACACCCACACTCCAAGGATCTCACTACAAACACATTTAGCCCACACGGCACAGAGCAGATCCAGGCAAGGCCCATTTTCCCCTCACGGCGGGCTGAGGGGCGCCAGCAGCGGCCATGGAAATTCCCTCGCTTCCAGAGGGGAAAGGGAGTGCCAGAAAACACAGAAATCACCCTTTTCCTGCAGCACATGCCTTAATTCCCTCCTTACCTACCTGATGGTGGCTGGGGATGAGGAAAAGCAAGGTGAAAACCAAGGTGAGCAGCAGCACTTTGAGAGGCTGCTCCGCCCCCGCAGAGCCACGGAGCCCCTCAGGGCAAATGGGCAAAGGAAAGGGGACAAACTACCAGAGAAATGCTCTCAGCTGAGATTAACCTACCAAAAAATTCAAACTAAACACTGCACAACAGCCTAATCAATCATTTTGCCTGTTGCAACTCATCCTCTCTCTAATATAGTCATTTCTGCCACCTTTTTTATCTTGGCTTGAGTTACCTGATCTCACCTGACAGCGTTCTTCAGTAATAATTATAACACTGACATTTAATTCAGCATTTTATTATGCAGCCGTAGCATAACTGAATAGCTTGCATTCCTGTTTGAGGTCTTAGAATTTATCTAAGAAAAATGCTTTCAATAGAGAAAATAAGAGCTAAAACAGACAAAAAAAAAAGGATAAAGGAAAAAAAAATCCATCAAACCATTAAAGAGCATAAGAAGAGGGAAATACTCAGAGCACAAAGCTCCTATCTTTTGTTTCATTTATGTAAATACCCATCTGGAAGTCAGTGATAGATCTCAGTCACAGCAATGCTTGAAAAACCCTATCCTGTCTGGTGAAATTCCTGGCTGCTTCCCAAGCTCCTATGATTAAGGGTTTGGGAGGGAGACAACTTGCTAGAATCTTGACATACCTGAAGTTAACCTTCTAGACTGGCCAGCAGACCTTGGTACACCCTAGAAAATAATGAGGAAACAGTCTTCCAGAGACTTGAACTTGTATCTCTAGAGGCCAAGCAACCTCCTAACTCACAGTCGCGTTTATGTACTTGTTCTAGTCCCCATGCACACAGAATCTTCACTCCCAGCTGTACAGCAGCAGCAAACATATTTATTCCTGTGAAATGGAATAAATGCACACACTTGCTCTCAAAAAGAAACAACTTCAGGAAGTGGACTCTCCCTACAATATCAAGTGCCTCCAAAAAGAATTGTATTAAACACATCACTCTAAATCCCTGATAGAGACACAGTTGTGATAAATTCAGAACATCTATTTTGTGGTGTTCTCTGATCACTTTCTGTTTATCCACTCCATGTGCAATTATCAAAATGCATCAATTTAACTGAGTGTTGTAACCTACCCAGGTTTTACTGCATTAGATCTGACCATGTACATGCTGTACCAATACAAAATCATCTTCTTATTAACAACAAAGTTTGGTCCTGGATCAAATCTGAGAAAAAGTCAAAACTATGCTGTTGATCCACGTGTGGTTCCAGAGGTCTCATCCTTTAAAGACACGTGCATATTCCTGAATTATGCAGTACCAGTAGTAGTGCCAATTTCACAGCATATTAACTTAAAAACATCCATAATCTTGTTTAAGATTGTCTCCTTAATCACATCATGGCAAAAGGATTTTTCTAGAAGCTTTGTAATAACCTACAAAGTGTTTATGTCATTATAGTCTTGTGTATTGCAAACCTCTGTACCCTAACATGAAACTTTTTGCCTAGAATGTCTGTAAATAACAACAGGCATGAATCTAAATTACTTCTTTGAGAATCTTTACTTATTAATTCCTTTGATTGTGCTTACCAGGTTGTTGATAATTACTGCAGGCCACAGGAGGAAAGAAAGAATAAAAATCACTTAGTCTACAGCATCAGCTGTTACACATTTCACAAACAACTCCCTTCTAACCTGCTTTAAACCAGAGCAGCAGGCAAGGAACAAATCACTTTTCTCCACACAGAGAACCACTGTTTATTTTCAGTGCAAAATCTAGAGGTGGGGCTTGGCTTGATTTTTAAATTTATTCAAATTGTCATAAAGTTTAGATGCTGACAAAGCTGTGAACAGAAAAAGAGATCAAGTGGTTGGGGTATTTTTGGTAAGACCGAGGGCGCTATTAAAGAAACCAACTAACTGAGGAGCTGCTTGCTGTAAAGTAGCTCACAAGCTCTTATTTAATATGTATTTGAATCAATTTTTCAAGCTTAGTCAACTTATTAGGTAAGCAGCATACTTTAGGGAGAAATAATTAAGCCAAAAGCAAAAAGAATGAGAGTAGGAACAAACAAGTAGATGCAATTAAAAAGTTAAAACATTGACATCCTTTCCTAATAGCTTTCCTCTGGAGTGAAAGCTGCACGTCCGTGCCTGAAATGATTTATGCCATGATTCACACTGCCCATCACTCACCTTTTACTATCCCTTCATGAAAAATGCTACATCACTCTTTTAGGGAAAGGCAGCCCCCTAGGAGTGTTAAATCTCAGCATCCAAAACAGCACTGTAATGAGAAGAGCTGGGATCTGCAGCCTCTGGAAGGGATCGCAGCTCTCAGGGCAACTCCAGAGCAGAGGGGAGAGACACAGAAAACGGACAAAGCCTGGCAAAGGAAGTGCCCCTGTGGGTTTTCACACTGCACCTCTGCTTGTGAACCACTTCAGAAAAGCAAAGGGCAGGGCAATGTTGGCAAACTTGGCAAAAACTTTCCCTACCCAATACATCCCTCCTTTTTTGTTGCCTCCTTTTTTGCCCTTCTCGTTGGGTAGAGAGATAATGGCTGGGCTTCCTTTGGAATGAAAGAGATTGCTTTTTTAAAAGGCTATTCTAGCTTGACCAGCTTGAAAAGATGCAGATTGCTTTCCCAAAAGCTTCTACCTGTGGCCTGGTTTGAATTAGTTTCCATCATTACTGTTAGCAATTCTCAGCCTTCTGTTGCATGGCAGCTTTCTCACAGATGATTAGGAGCACTGCTGTGGTATAAAAGAGTTTGGAAGAAAAAGTACTTGAGTCTTGCCAGTTGGTAAATTCTGTTAAATTATCAAGGTTGATAAAGGAAAATATATAAAAATTATAATTTGCAATTAGAGCATCAAACTAATTCAGATTTCTAAATTAATAAGAAACCAAAGCATTACTTTTTCAAGATCAGTTTCCTGCCAGTGTTTCTTTCTCACTTTTGGAGGCAGAGAAGAATTTAATGCTCTGTGCTTTATTTCACTATTGTAATGCTGAAAAATGCTGCCATCAACAGAATTAATGGAAACTCTTGTGGGAAGAAAATTACATAAATAAATAGTTTCTTCACAGTTAGGACTAAGAGGCAAAGTCAGCAGCTGTGAATCATGTTCTTCCTCTGGTGATCTCTGTAACCAGGTGTATGTGTATGAGAGAGAAATGGATTTTGGCTTAGAAATTCCCTAGTCCCACAATCCCAAGCAGCTGCAGCCCCACAAGGCTGTGCTGAGTCTGCCCCACAGGGTAGGAAGCTTTCTCCACTAAAAGCAGCCATTCCACTTTTCCAGAACATCTCAAGAGAAGAATTTTTCAAGCTGTTAATTCTACTCCCATCTTCTGTACAGAGTTACAGACACATGTGCTGAAAGCATCACCTCGTCCACACCTTGAGCTGAGGAAGGTACACAGCCAGCACAGATTTGTATAATTTCTCCTTGAAAAGTAGCTTCTACAACAGCTCTAGGTGGCTTTTTCTGGGGCTCAGGCTTCAAAAAGTGTTTTGTAAAACACAACCCTCATCACTGTGAGTGCAAATAGCAAAAAAAATTCCCTTAATTTTTCACTCAGGAATATGGAGAAAGTTTCCCTCTCCCTTTTGTCTTAAGATCTTTATATATCAGATGGTTGTTACTAATATTGTCTTAACTTAGGCAGTTTTCCAGAGGCTTTTTAGAAGTCATAACCAGGCATGGATACAGCATGTCAACTCAGACCTCACCAGCCCTAATTTGGAGTAATTACCCAACATTACAGACAGCATCCCTCTTCACACATTCCAGAATTCATTTCCTTAGTTTGCAACAGCAGTGTACTGTAGACCTTGTTACCAGTTTTTCCTCTTAACGGTATTGCCTACCTTGAATTTGTGTATCTAAATTCTTTTCCCTAAATATATCATGTGGCACTTCACTTAATTCAAGTTCATCTTGCTGATTTCAATCCATCTCTGCAATTTGCCAAGTTTATTTTGAATTCTGATCTGATACAGAAAAGCATTTTCAGATCCTCACAGCTTGGTGTCATCTGCATACTTTATAAGCTACTCTGTATTCCATCCTCCTCACTGCTAATGAAAACACTGAACAGAACTGATTTCCTAAGCAAATTCCCAAACTGAAATGCAGCCTGTGGAGTTCAACCAAGAAGTTCCTGGCCCAAGCCACTACACTGGTTTGTATTAAAACCCACCCTTTAGAAAGGAACACAATACATTTTAAAACCCTAAATATAGGGAAAGCCACCATTTCCTCAGCTAAATTGTTGTGATAGTTAATTATCCTCGTTTATTTTTGTAGAATTTTGCTTTAAAATCAGGCCAGCTGCATATTAAACTCTAATTACTACACCAGAGAAAATATCCATAGAAAACACTGACTTAAGAGAATTATAGCCTGACTCTTCCATATTCTGCCATGTCACTCCTCAGAATTCCTGGAAATAATCCTGTGAAGATTAATCCATGGATTAATCTTGACAGGCAGTATGAGTTAAGGATTTCTGAATATTTGGTGAGAGAATCAAGTCATACTCCTGTTTGTTTCTGGCTCTGCTATGCAATTATGTACAATCACTCACAGAAAATTATTACCCTCTTGGGCAAAGCCAAGCCCTTGGAGACCATGGAATTTCTAGAATGTTTGCTACACAATATTTGGCAAACTCTCTTCCCATCTTTCCTCCCCATTCGCTGTCCATAGGCATTACAGGGAAGAAAGTGGAAGGCAGAACTCTTCGAAACTGGAAAACAACCTTACAGAGGCCCAGATCCACATAACTTTATGAAAACTACAAACAGGTCTCAGAATTTCCTTCAACTTCCAGCATGCACAGAGAAAAAGAAGTTGGAATAGAAAAAATAGAGATGGTTAGTTGGAATAGAAGAAAGAGAGACTACCAAAACCTCAGAGATTAACATGTCTAAAGTAATTTTTCTACACATTTAACATTAGTGCTTCATTTCAAATGCCAGAGAGCTATGAATGAGGAGAGGGGTGCCTGCTTACTTTTGACATGAGAGAGAGCAGACTCACAGGAAATGTTGTTATCATGCCATCTATTTTGTAAAAAGCTGATGGTGTCTGAGAGGAAGTGGTGGATGAACTGGGGCACTGCAGCTTGTACCAATCACCCAGCAAAGCCTCACAGACAGACCTGCAAGATTTGGTTCTGATGAGGCACGGGCATGAAGCACAACTCAAATTAGAGTTTCCCTGTGAGAGTAAGCACATCTGCATTGCTGCATGTCTCTGCCAAGGCAGTGGCTATTTAGTGACCAGCATCTGGCATGCTGGGGATGGAAGGGTGCCAACAGCTGCTGCAGAGATGCAATCTCTGGATGGAATGTTGGGATTCTCTGGATGAAATGTTGGGATACTCACTGAGTACCTGCACAGGTGATGACTAAGCTGTGAACTGTCCAGCAGTACCTCTGTGTGTGACACCAGCTTAATATCACCAAAAAGACAATGCAAGTTGTTTGTTGGGGTTTTTTTTCTCTTTAAGTACAAGCTCAAGTTCCTCTAAACTCAAAATATCAGAATATTTTGTACAACTAAAAATAACCCCTTTGTACTTACTAAAACCCAGCAACCTGAAAGCCAATCCTTAATCAGCTTTACCAAAACAGCTGATCAAGGGTAGCTGCACATGGCTCTCTCACACATTCTGATTTTAACATCTGTATAATACCATTTACATTTGACAAATATACACTGCAGACCAACCCCCCATCATGCCTCACAGAGCTCACTATTGCTGCAAATTTAAGAACCACTAGGAAGTAAGGAGTGCAACAGAACTCCACAGTCTATTTGTCATAGGAAAAACAATCATCAATATGGTAATTGCAGAAGTGCAAAATGCACTTTAAAGACCAATGCTGGTAATTTTTTATTCCATGGAGTAGAAAAACTAATGAGGCACATCTTAAATTAGTTTAGGGTAATCCTAAAAGCAGTAAATAATGCTTACTATGTAAGTAGTTTAAAGGAGATTGCTTAAAGAGAAAAACTGACAAGATTCCACTCTAATGTTACAGATGCAGAAACAGAGAAATTTAAATCACCATTAAATGGACTATTTTTATTATCATCAATTACTCAAATTTGGCAAAATACTTCACATCACATTAACTCCTATTTTAATATGATCCATTTCCTATTTTTTTTAAAGCTATAGCTTTGGGTTTTGTTTTTTTTTTTTTATAAAGTCACAAATAACAATGTCTACTTCAGAGTTTTAGTGAGCCACTCCATAAAGCTGTAGTCATCTAAAAGGAGCCTTGTCTGTTCCCCTGCCATGTGGAGTTAAAAAGGCAGCAATCTCAGCATGAACAGCTTAAGCTCTGTATCCTGAAGAGGCAACAGCACAGATAAAAATCTCCAGAGAGCTGAAGCAGAGTCTGGGGCAGTCCTTGGAGCACCAGAGTTCTCCTGCTGAGCTCCCAAAGTGCAGGGAGACGCACCTGAGCTCTCCCTGGAATTCATAACACCACAAAGGACACCTTGAACTCCTTCTTCCACAGGCCACATGTCACAGACATGTTTTATGAAAAATCCTTTTGCTAGGATTTGTTCTCCTGAGAAGCTGAGAGGCCTCAGAAATGAAATGTAAACAATGGTTATCTGCTGCTGTGGAATGCAGCTTTGATTGGTCTCATGTGGTTGTTTCTAATTAATGGCCAATCACAGTCCAGCTGGCTCAGACTCTCTACTCAGTCACAAGATTTTATTATCATTCCATTCCTTTCCTTGTTAGCCTTCTGATGAAATCCTTTCTTCTATTCTTTTAGTATAGCTTTAGTATATCACTTTCTTTTAATATAATATATATCATAAAATAATAAATCAGCCTTCTGAGACATGGAGTCAACATTCTCATCTCTTCCCTCATCCTGGGACCCCTGTGAACACCACCACAGCCACACCAAAACATAAAAAGGAACGTCCAGAGCAACTCCAGGGTTCAGTTCTGCAAAATTACATGTCTTGGACAAAGAACCAATTCCTGTGGTGCTGTGCTGCCACACAGCCACGCCTTTAACGTGCAGCACCTGCCCCAGAACTGGCTCCTCTCCAGGTCTGCTCCAACACTCATTTTTATCCACCACAATCATTTACTAATGATCTTTAAGGTCTCCTCCAACCCTAACCTTTCTCTGACTCTCTGATTCCAGCTCCAAAGTGGCCAGCAAGAGACACATTTTCAAAGGGCTGTTTGAGATTTCTCCACATCCCAACATATTATTTTCCTTTGCATGTAACCAGGATAGAGTTTAGCAGTGCTCACACTTGAATCCTCCCAGCCAGGTGTTAAAGTTAACGTAATCAATAGAAATCCTTTCCTCATTTAATGAGGCTTGTACAGAGAATTGCTTAGAAGAAAAAAAAATACCATTAAAGTTCATGGGAATTTGGACTGACTTAGTATTTCAGCATATAGCTCTGTGCAAACAGTTGCTTAATGTGCTTGGTTCTCCCTCTGTAAATGCCACTGATCAGCTCTGTGTGTCCTCCAGCAGGGAAAAAGGAAACAATACCCCATGTCCTATCTCATGAAATAGCTGCACTTCCAGTAATAAAATAGGGATTTATAGAAACATCTACTTTAAACTGTTTTTAAAGCTTCTGAAATACATCTGGTCTGGTTTATTCTACTCCTGCAAACCTGTACAAATAAATGCACTCTGGATGTTAAGGCTTTACAAGTAAGAAAATGCAGAAGGCAGCTGTACCAAAATATGTCAGTCTGTTAAACCACACCAAAAATCTCTCTTAAAAATCATAAATAAAGCAGATATTATGTTTGTACATGTGTATAAAACAGCAGAGCTTTATAATGCTCGATTTAATACTTAATCCTGCACATATAACAAGCAGAATAGAGGTATTTGGGCTCTTTCTACAAATGCCAGTGTTCCAAATAAGAGCAAATATGGAATAACATGGATAATTGAGGGGCATACAGAAATGGAGCATCACTTTGCTGCTTTAAAACATGCTCCTGAATTGTGGTTTAAGTTCTGGCTGTAGAGAAGTCAAAAGCTCAAATTACATGCCTAACTTCATGCACACAATTAGCCCCACAAAGCAGAGCTGGACATCAAACTACCCCAATTTATTTTGATGTCAGCAGGATTAATTACATCCTTCAGCTTTACTACTGCCACTTGTGCAGGGAGCAGCTGATACCAACCCCAACCCCCAAGAGCCCCCATTCCCAGCTCCCTCCTATCCACTGAGGATATTCCAGGTGTTGTCCAAGTTGTACACGGTGAAGAAAAAAAAAAGAGACATTTTATGAACCTGGAAAATCATTCATCTTGCCCTTGTTACTGTGTGTGTTTATATATTAGCAGAGCTTGCTATTGCAGCTGGCCTTCATATTTCTATATAATAAAGTAGAATATTGAGAACAAGTATCTGTGTAATTAGCACATCAATCATGTCACTCTTTAATATAAACCAAGTATTAATTCACATCTCTACAGATCCCCTCATCATAACTAACACAAATTATTAATTACCTAACCACAAGCCAAGGGAAAAAAAAAAAAGGAAAAAAAAAAAAGAAAAAAGCAGGAAACCACTGGAGGTACAGAAATTCCAGCAGTTCCAGCTCAGGGAGCACCCACAGGAGTCCCCCACCAGCCCAGGTGGGGTAGGCAATTTGCTTAGCATTTCTCAGACTTAAAAACTGAAATCTCTTTGTTCATATCCACACTGCACACAAACTGTATTTTCATTTTTCATAATACTTATAGCCAGAGACAGCAAGAGAAGATCACCCTTCCAGTTTTTCCCTTACACTATGTAGTGACCTTGTTTAGAGGCCACAAGAACCTCAAGAGATTATTACAGAACTGAAAAGTGGATCCCATGCTGAGACATATCCCTCTGAACAATACAGCACAGATAGCTCTCCCCTAAGGGACATTACAATTTTAAATGTCATTTTCTTACTTTTGTTTCTGAAAAGAACCATCTTCCTTTTTCTGTACCCATTACAGCAAATCAAAATTTGATTTTCAAGGAAATTGAGGAGCCAGCTCATGAGGAACCATGCAACTTTTCCCCCTGGATGAAAGTATGATCAACTCAGCCAATGTCTCTGTCACATGGTAGTGACATAGCTCATCTAGAGGATTCCAAAAAGTTTATTGACCCATTCTCCTCTGTGTTTTTGAAATAGCTTGCTATTCCATTAAACTTTTAATTCTAAATAAAACCCTTCCTAAAATTTTCCCCAGGTTTTCAGCTCTTGGAAAATTTTATGCCTACATCTAACCCAAAGGACACACTGGACAGGTCTCTTTTTTTTTTTTTTTTATACCTGCTACCATCCCCTGGTAACTAAGTAATGGAAGCATATTTTTTTTCTTCACAAAATACATTGTAAACCAGACCAAAAATCCAGAGCCATGCAGTCAGCTATAGAGAAAAATAAATGGAACAATTCTAACAAAAGCAACAGCATAAACACATCTGTGAGGGAAGGAAGGTGCAATCATTTCTATTGATTTAGCCAGCATGATTTAGCCTAATATTCTTCCAAAACCTATTGATACTAGGAAGATGGCAAATGGTAAAACTCTTCCCTTTGAAGCATTTATCTGCAATGGCCATTAAAGCTCAGTGGCTCTGAGTCCACAGGCACAGAATCCTTCCTTTCCCTTCCATGTGCCATGGCAGAAGCCTAGGGCTGGCTGTGGCCCTGGCATGTGCAGGTGAATTTGGGACTCCAGGACTCCTCCAAGGTTTGGTTCACTCCACAGGGGAAAGCTAGGATCATTTTTACCATTTTGTTCCATCACCCTTGATGTTTAATTAAGCAGTCACTTCTCTGCTTGAGAGATGCTGAACCCATCCTGGAGTTCAAGGCAAGTGATTCCAGCTTGTCTGAGCTTCTTGCTCCTTGTGCCATTTCCCAAACCCAAACAGAACAAATGAGTGCAGCTGAGCACACTGAGCACTTCCAGGGGCTCTGGAGACATCAGCCATCCCTGCTGGCTCTCTGGGCTTAACTCAGCCTTCCACAGCCCTACCTGGCACACACAGGATGGAGCAGGAATACAGGTGCAGAAACAGTGGGAAAAGGATTGGCTTAAAGGATCCTTATCTGCCATTGTACAGGGAAAAATAGTATTGATTTGCATCCATCAGGAATGTGCCCTGGATCAAACATCCCTGCCAGTCAGAAGCAGCTGCAAGGCAGCTCCCATGCCAGTGAAATCCAAGGGAGATGCCTGAGGACAAGGAGAGGTGCCCACAGCAGGAGGGGCACCAGGAGAACAGGTGGCATTTGTGTGGGCACAGGAGAGAGAAACTGTGATTGTGTGGAGAGAGAAAAAGGAAGCAGGGAGGGAAAGGATGAGGTGGAGCAGCAAGTTGTCACTGTAATGAGACCCCAAGGCTGTGAGCCCGGGGGCTGCAGCTCACAGACACCACAAATACCCACTGGGCACAAAGGATGGGCTGTAAGGACCTGGCAGGGCTCATCCCTGTCTTTGCAGGTGTTGAGGCTGCCAGAGGTGCCTTCACCAGCCTCCTGAAGGAAGTGTCCAAACCCAAATCAGTAATGCAGGATGAGGCACAAAGAAGGCCCCGCCACAGAGAAAAGGAGCACAGGTAAAGCAGCAGTAGGAAATTCCCTTTGAAAGGGCCGAATTCCACCCAAGCAACAACCCCCCAGGTGCATGAGGCATCACCAGAGGGCAGGATTTGCCTACTAAACTCAGAACTAGACCTATACCTCCCAAAAGCAGAGATGGGTAACACCCAGCTTGCTCACCTACCCCACAGTTAATAGGCAGGGACAGAGGAGAGGCCAGAAAGGAGTGAACCTGAGATGAGCCTGTGCTACCACTGCTGTTAACACAGCTCTAGCTCAGTAACTTCTGTCCATTGCTCTTCATTTCTCTCCTCCCTGAGGGCTTCTAGATCAGGCTTCCACAGAAAGAGTGAAGCAGAAATACATAACATACATAACACATATCAATTTCCAAAATATTTGTACTTTTTATCCTTTTCAGATGTGCAAAGAAATCAGTAGTGAAATATTTTATACTTTTACCTCAGTTTGGTTGTTAGGGATTCTAAAAAGCCTCCTAATGCAATTTTGCAAGCCAAGTCTTTTCTGCTGTTTGCCTTCAAATTATCAAATGATAAATGATCAAATGATGAAGGGGTTGGTTGGTTTACAATTCCCTTTGAAGTGAAAAAGCCCAGCATAAAGAACCCTATGAATAACAAATGTTGCTGTTTCCCTCTGCCATTTTAGGGCGTGGATAGCACATTTTTCACATTTTCCCATGTCCCAGTGGCAAAGCCTGGAAGAAACATTGGAGAGCAAGGTTTTCTGCACCATAGCACAAAGGGTGAAAGAATAAGAGTGGTAAAACATTCTTTTTGCAATGACTCCATGATGCAGAAGTGGCAGCTACAACACACACACCGGGGCAGAGAAGACAAAGCACATTTCAAATCCAGAATGAAATCTGTGTGCAATCAATGCAGAAAGAACACACTAACAGATGCCCAAGCACAGAGTCTCTGTAAGATAAGGAATGTGAATAGGGCATTTTTTCAAATAAACAAAACCAGGACAGCTTTTTTTTTTTCTTTACAATAAAGAAGTGAGGAAAAGGCAGGCCTAACAGAAAAACATTGGAAAGATGGAATTGTGTCTCACAGCAATTGACACAGGTGATAAATGAGCCCAGGAGGGAAAGACCTCAGAATGAGAGATGCAACAGGGCTCTGTCTGCTGTGCTCTGACACTGCTCTAGCAGCTCTTAACTCTGATTAAATTACCTGGTATGTATATGCATACATACACACCATACACACACAAGGAACAATCTATTTTTTAGCAAGCCTTGCCTGAATTCAGGCAAAACACAGCACCATTGCTCAGTTCAGCCATCAACAGCAACCTCAGCAATCCCAGAGAGCTGCCCTCCTCTTGTCTCAGCTCTACACTTGTTCTGACATGTCCTTCAGGGAAAAGAAGTAAAAAATGTTAGCTGTGCACCAAGTGCAGGTTGTTAGAATCTCAGCATTCTAAACACATGGATACTCTTAAAATTGACATGTTTCTGCCAGAGAAAAAGAGATAGAAATGTGAAGTTTTGGATTCTGCAAGGAATTTTTTTTTGTAGCTAGGTGCATACACATATTTGGGTCATTTCCAGTCCCTGAAAGGCTTCTTGGGCATTTTTCCTCATTATTTATTGATTCCTGACACCTGATCACTGACACACTTAAGGCAGAGCTTGACAAAGATGTCACAGAGATCCTGACACACAAACTCCCTCAATACTACTTAGAGGAAGCATTTGACTCCACATGAGACGCTGGGAGAGTATTCCCTGCAGGCTGGGGATGAGGAAGAGGAGGCAAAAGGTTCTATAATCACACAGAACAGTGGCACAGAACTCTGCAGGACAAGAAACCTGCTGTGTCCCTAAATCTGCTCCCCTGGAGAGGGCTGACTGGAGAACATCCTTGTATCTCACACCAGTTAGACCCAGTTCCTTCTTCACAATGCTTGGAGATTTCCAGTGCCAGGCTTCTTGCAACTGGCTATAGCAGAAGAGAACAGACACTCCCAACAGCACTTCCAATTGCTTGTTCATCTGTAAACTTTTTAAAAAATTCAATGGCAAGTTGGACAAGAAACATTTAACATAGAGAAATTTGTGATTTCAAACCATTCCCCAGTGCCTACAGCTATGGGTTGGTGTCCTAAATATTCAATAAATATATAAAAAACCTCAAATGCTTAATTTCCAGAAAACTTATTTCTCAGTTTAACACAGTAAATTTTCATTAATTTCTTCCCCTAGGTTAATAGGAAACAAATTACATATCTGAAAATGTTAATGGAATTTCTCTACAGTTTCTCTCTTATGTACTTACACCTGCAAATGTTTAAATATTATAAAAATATAGAAGTAGGGCAAGACAATGGACAATTTATTCTATTGTAAGCACAGTATTGCACTGGATGGATTGAAAACATGAGAGGGGAAAAAAAAAATTCTCTATCTGAAAGACCTGGCTGCAACAGTTTGTTCTGTCCTTAAAAGAATCCTCAGAGTAATGAAAGCATCAGATGGTGTCCTGCAGCACCAGGGAACAAATGGGTGGGGATGCAAGGTTCAGTGGAGAGGAACAAGTGGTATCAGGCAGAGAGATCAGGTCAGGAAGACAAGAGAAATGAAGTCTGGGGTGATTCATCTATAGCAGGGGAGGCAGAGAATGTCACTGACAGAAAATCAAGAAGCCCAGCTGACATCCACTGCCATAGAGGGGTAACAATAAAGGATTTCCCATTACACAGGATCTGCTGCTGTTCTCCCAAATTTCAGGATAAACACTACTGAGTCATGGCACCACCCTTCCAAATCAGCTCTGTGTGTTGGGAGCACACTGTGATGCATTTGAAAATGTTTCTGTTTTGACATATCCACCCACAAGGCCCATTTCTAATAGACAGTTTAAATGAAATACTAACACAACTATTTCCAAATGCACATTGTATTCCTTCCTGACACTGCTCCCAACAGGTAAAAGCTTCCATGGTGATTGCCACAGGGCTGTCAGCAGCAGAACTGCCTCAGCCATTCCCCAACCCACCTCTCAAGTGCAAAGTTGAAAATCAAACTCACACTGGTGTCAGGCTTCCAGGAGCATTCTGCTGCCCTGCATGCATCAGTGGCAGAGGATCCAGCAGCACTGCACGTGGCCAGGATGTGGAGTCTCCTGCATGTGGAATTCCCAAGGGAACATGTGAAATTCTGTTGGTGATGGCACCTGCTTTCCCTGGTGTTCCAAGAGGCAGAATTTCCTGTAAGGATCCCTAAGGGGCAGCACAGCTCCACAAAAGTGCAACCCATGTTTTACAGGGATCACACACACCTTTCACTCTGAACCTTCAAGTGCCAGGCAGTTCCTAGAAAGCTGCTGCTGTGGTTCCCATAGATAAAGGAAGGTTTGAGAGCCTCCACATGTGTCCACACTCAGAGAGGGAAGAGTTTGTAAGTTCAGTGTCAGCCTAGGCTTTCACTGTAAGTGACAATCACTTTATCCATCTGAGCCTCTGTAGGTCAGAGCAAACCTCCTGTATTTGTACAGCCAGAAGTCAGAGATATGGTCAATAAAGCAGGATGAAAAATTACATGGTCCAAGGGTTCTCCTGAGTTCCAGGGGTGGGATCAGCAGGATCAATCCAGCTGGCACTGAGTTAGAAGGGCTCTCACAGGCTCAGTCCTGGGGCTGAGGCTGTTCACCATCTTTTAGGAAAGATAATCATATGATTAATATCTAATCTGGTAAAAACAGTACTAAGACTAAACTAGAACATTGCTGTAAGTTTTCTCCTAACTAAAATGAGAGTTCTGAAAATCCAATTCTCACTGCATTGCAAAGCAGAAGCCACTTCACTGGCTGTAGAAGTATTCTGATGCCAGTACTCATAGAAGAACAGCTCCATCAACTCAAGAACTGTTACCTTCCAGAAACACAGAGCTTCTAATAACTTTCTCAGAGTGTACAGTGTGAGGATGACTCCAGTGCTTTCCTGATGGCCCAACTGCAGTCTCCCTTAGGAAACACTTGAGACCATTTCCTCAAGCTCACTTAGAGCAACATTTAGAGCAGGACATGGTTATCCCAGCTCCCCACCTTCCCTGGCACCCCATATCCTCTCCTGCTGGTGTACTGTTAATGACTTGCAGCCATTCCCTGTGCAAAAATGGCATTTCTAGCTCACTTAGAAACCACTCCATTGCTCTAAAACACGGGTTTCATCTTGGCTAATGGTTGCTTGATAGGTGGTTTGTCTTAAATAAAACCTATGTCCCTCCTGCTCCCAGTTTTATTCAGAGCAGAAAATTCTTGGTCCCCCAGACCTCACGAGGGAGTGATGCACAAAGGGCAGAACTGCCCAGGGCTGTTGGTGGATCTGTTCTCTGATGCTTGCACACACAGCCACATTCACTGCTTTCAAAACCAGGACTGGTCCTGTCCAACAACAAAACCAAACCAGACTCAGAAAGCAGAATTCTCCCTGGAGCTTTATTTTCAGTTCTGATACTCTGGTTCCCCCAACAAGCACCCACACTTCAATAGTGAATGAAATGCAGGCAGAACACATTTTACACTTCAAAGAGGTGGGCCTGGAACCTGTTTCCATTTCAAAGAAAAAAGGCACAAGTCAATTGATTGTCACCCAAAATCATTTTTGCTGCTGTAGAAAACAATACTTGAATTTCTATTTCCTTTTTGTATGGTCTGTAAAGAGAATCCATAGAAGAGAAAGGTAGTTTAAGAAAGAATGAATTAGCATAGTTTACAAAAGCCAATTAAACTATTGAAAAAACACTCGGCATGCCACATTTTAAAGAAAGTGTATTGATTAATTAAAAGAAAACTACTGGCTTATTTCTAGTTAAATTCCCTTTCCTTTATACTGGGATATTTTCTGTCTTTCTTAATAGTGACACATAAATGACATGAGGTTTTTTTTCAGATCTAAAATAATATAACTCAAGTAGAACACTGCACTTTTTTGTGGCAGAAAAGCAAAGCATGTATATTCAGAAATTTCACTCGTGCAAATGTTAACACTTCTTACTCCAACTTCCTCAAACAAAATTATGGATTAGAGATGCTACAGTCTGTTCCATTAATAGTAAAGCTCAGCTAAATTCATCAGACTTTCTGAGCTATCTCAAAATGGTAAATAAAAATTATATTCCATCCTAATGGATATAACCTGCAAGATCTATTTATACAGGACAAACTGCAGGAAAAGAAGGGATGGCATATGGAAACACACCATGCCAGAGGCAGGGATGCCACTCAGTGATTAGGATTAGGAAGACTTTGTGCTGCTTTCAACCACCACCCTTACAAGGTGGCTAAATCTAAATAAAAAAAACCTTTGGACATAATTTTGTGAGTCTTCTCAAATGACTATAAAGAAACACAGGGTGTGAAATTGTGCCCCAGCTCCCACTGACCCCACTGCAATCAGAATTTCCCTCCAATGCATCTGGTTAGGGACTGGGTAGTTCTGATTTTTTAAAACTTTGAATTAAAGCCTAATCCTTTAAGAACCTGATCCATACAGGTGATGATTTTGTTCTTACAAATATTTATTAGCACAAATCTTCCTGCTCACACAGATAATCCCCTCAGGTTCAAAACCAGAAACAAATATGCTGTACTAAGGGGAAAAGAGGGGAAAAGTCTGCAAAAAGGAAGAACAGAGGATGGTCAAAAATACTGACAGAAGCAATGGGAACAGAGCAGAGCCTGGAGAAAACAAAAGAGCAGAACACTGAAGTGCTGAGGGAAGAGATGAAGGCCTTGAATCCCTGAAGGACACCTCTGACAGCAGTGAATTCCTGAGATAGCAAACTGTGAGGGGGTGAGTGACATGAAGGGAAACCAGGAAAGGCAGTGGTTTAAATCTGGGCAAGTCTGAGCACTGGAGATCCCAAAACATTGAAAACCATCAGCAGCCCTTTGTCAATAAAGAGCAAAGAGGACAGAGTAAAATGATCAGAATATAAAACACAAGGTATCAAGGCCAGAATAAAAGTGGAAGAATAATGTAAGATTAACTAAAATAAAAACAAAATCAAGCTTATATTTAATATAATGAAAAAACCTGAACAGTTTCTGGTATTTTCTACAGGCTCTTTATCTGACTCTGTGAAAGCTGAACCAATTCACATCAGAATGGCAGTACCACAAGGAGCAATCTTGCTGGGATGAGCAAAGCCATCCACTGTCATTTCCACCTCTAATTTCTCTGTTTTCCAACACAGTTATATGCTGGAAACTTAGATAATTTTTTTATACCCCTGAGACACTACTTAGGTTCTGGCCATGTGCATGACAAAGCAGAAAATAGATATGAATCCTGTTCTGAGGTCCTGCTTTCCACCAGGCAGGTATCAAACAGACATACATGGAAGAATGGAGATGTTTTAAGTTAAATATGTCCTATGGATGGTATTTCAGAAGAAATCTCAATAACAAAAATACATAATAAATACATTTTTAAAAGGGATGGGCTTGGTAAGACTTGGAATTTTTGGTTACCAAGAGAAATGCAAAGTTATGTGTTACAGTTCAACACACTTCAAGGAAAACATGAAAAATACCAAAAGGCAACCAAATGCTACAGTATAGGCTACCTATATTTAAATCCTTCTCCAATACAGATTGAAGACAACAAGAAAATTAAGACTTTCCAGTCAATGTTTAAGTGTCTCAGTCAATCAGGGTAAAATTGGAGTCTTGTTTTTCTCCCCTGTGACTCCTAAGCATCTTGTTAGATACCATTACCAGCTGGTTAACAGCAGCAGCCTAAGTGGACAACAGAATTAATTCTTGGTAGAAGGAAACACGGCAGCTATTTCATTAAAAATGCACAAACAGTGTCACAGCCAAGTATGAGCTCCCTGGATGATCAGGATGTGCAGATCCTGACCCACCTCTGGGTGGCTGGATCAGTTAATAATGATAATTATTATACCAGATAATGATCCCTGCCCTGCCAGCAGCACAACACACAGGGGACAAATCAGTGCCTGGGGGTACACAAGGTTAGCAGCCACTGAACCAAATGTTCTGTAACAAAACAGGGTGGTCACTGTACTGTGTTCAGCACATCCAGCTGTGTGTTCAGCACATCCAGCTGTGTGTTCAGCACATCCAGCTGAGTCCTGCCCTGTTCCACACCATTCCTGCTATTCCCAGTCAAACATCTCCCAGTGAGTGCCCTATGAACAGGTGCAAACCATCTAAATGTGTTTTTATTTTGAGGAGCATGCCAGAAATGTAAACATTTCTGTTCAAACCTGTCTTCTAGAAGTGCCAAGGCAAAGAGAAATGGAAGTATATCACAGCCATTGTGGAGGACACCTTGCTGAGGTGGGTACAGACCTCATAAATAGAAAAGGGTGATCATGAGGAACAGTGAGATGGGGAGCAGAAATGGGAACCGGTTGCTTAAAAAACACAAAGTATGAGCTGCCCATGTCCCTGTGACACCCAAGGTTAATTAAAACAGGGGCACAGAGTTAGTACTGGGACATGCAGCTTAGTACTGGGACACTGCTGAGCTGTGAGCTCCAGCTTGATTGCACAGAATTTGATTTCACAGCTTAGTCTGAGCTGGAAGGGACCCACAGGGATCATCAAATTCCCATCCAGGGATGAACCCATGGCCCATCCAGGGACTGCAGCCACAACCCTGGTGTTATTAGCAGCAGGAGCCAACCTCAGTTTCTCCACCTGCAAAATAGTCATCAGAACTGCATCTAGTTTATTAAAGTCTCATGAGCTCCATGCTGGGGGCTAAGAAAGTTCAGTGAGATGTGGGTCTCATCCAAATTATTCTGAAAAATATATATACATATATTAAATCTTACAGTGGTTGTATCTCTTCCTTCAGAGTGCAAAGATATTGTTGAAATCTTGTTATTCCAAACTGACTTAGCAAGTACAAAATTTGACAATTCTTCCTTGTATATCCACGGGGCACAAGAGATAATCTCAAAGCAAAACCTTTGAAGGAGGTTTATCAAGATTGTACTTACTCCAATTGCTAATGAGCTAATGAGAAAAAAAAAATCAAAAATATTTTTTCTATAGCAGAAATTAGTGATAAAAATGCCCAAAGGAACATCATCACATTCATCACCATGCAACAACAGCCACACACTGAGATGAATAAGGCTTGGAGGCTCAAGTGTTTCTAGAGCTGCGTGTGGATTAAGGAAGGGCTCCTGAATGCAATCTCCTTCCCACAACACAGGCAGAGTTATAGCTTTGCTCAGAGCCAAAGTGTCATAAAATAGCTCATCCTAACTCACAACCATTTGGCAACAGAATTACAGCTTGTTCCAGACCACAGCATAACAAAAGAGCATCAACTTCTCACTGGGACACTGCTGAATCAATCTCACATTTTACACCTGAGCTGTCTGGGTTTAATTAGAGCCTTGCAGTATCTCAACATTGCTCCTAATAGCAGGATCACCAGAACACAGATATTGATATTACAGGGCCTGCAGAAACCCCACTATTTACTCTTTCTAACTCATCCTGATGCAGGACATACACACGTGGTTTAATCAGCGTGGAAGAGACAATTTTCACTGAGAAGTAGCAATCAGTTACTGCTCACTCAGACACAGAATGTCACAGGCCTGAGGTTGTTCCCAAATTTTATTCTTCCCTGAAGAGCTGGAAGAGGTTAGTGCTTTTCAAAGCAATGATCATCATTTCTTTATAAAATAATTACAAACAACTCCTTATAGTTTAATTACCATCTCAGTTATCTCCTCAGTGCTTTCAGCAATACTTATTTTCTGAAATGCACATTCTAAAGGTGACTGGTGTTGAAGGGTGACATTTCTGAGGGGCCCATCCTCAAATACCTTCAACGGTTTAATTTGCAAAATCATAGCTTTGAAATCCTCTCCGAGCTGTCACTACCTCAAACCTGATATTAATCACCAGCTTTAAAAAGAAAAACATGTCATTCATCTAAATAAAGCAGCGTTTTGTACATAATTAATAAGGAAATAGCAGAGTGCTAACAGTAGCAGAGAACTTCCTGATTTATTTTCCTTCAAACCCATGCACCTTTCAAGCAACACCTAAGTAACAATGCCATGCTATTAGCTTAAGAATACTTAGGTTAATATTTGCACCAGGCCTCCGAATCTGCCACTGTAAACATGGCTTTGTCTAAATCTGCAACAAGTTTATAATCTCCTCTTGATAAACCTGACTCCTATATACTATATATATATAGTATATTTACTATATTTGAAGTATAATATAGTATATTTACTACATATAAAGTATATTTATTTATAGTATATATAAATATATAATAGATAAAAATATATACTATAAAGATATATACTGTGTCATATATTTACTATCTATAAAGTATATTTATTTATGTATTATATATAAATATGTAACATATAAATAAATATAATGTAAATTTATACATTACTGCATATAAAGTATATTTATAACATATATAAACATATACTATAAATATATATAAATATACTATATGTACTATATTGCTATATATAAAGTATATTTATAGTATATATAAATACTATAACATAACTCTAATAACATCTTTCATATGTTATTAGTTATTATATGTTAATATATTTTACATATAATATATTAATATATATAATTACTATATATATGTTATATAACACTGTATATAGTATTATAGAACACTATAACGTAACTCTATAACATATTTAATTACTGTGCCTACTCAAAAAAATCCAGCTATAATCTCCCCTTTCTCCAAGTATTTTTTGTGTAAGTGGTTAATGTAAAGGAACTCTTTAAACCCAGCATCATTTACTGATATTTCTGAACAGGGCCTGATTAACTTTACCACAGCTGACACCATTCATCTGTCAATAACAGAATATTAACAAGGGTGGAAGCTGTGTAATTAAAAGGAAAGGAAGCACACCTGCTGTAACACCCAAATATTACTGGCTACACATTAGAATTCCAATGTACTCATACTCCAAGTCTGTAAGGTCAATTTTATACAAAATGGGCTTCAAGTTCCTTTGCCACTCATGACAACCACAATTAAATATTCACACCAAACAGTCCTCAAGTTTCTCTAGGCTTATGGTCAAAGCAGGTCAATCACACCCCTGTTTTGTGGAAAAGTTCTTCTCCTGAATAACCATTAATTTTTTAATATTAAAAATGAGGTTTTCTTGGGTTTTATGTTTTTCTGCCATAAGAGAACCAAAGCCAGAAGCCTCAATCACACACCTGGATGCCATTCTGCTTTTTTTATACAAAAATGCTGCTGTAAATATGGTCCCATTGCTGCTGGCTTTGGGCTGAGCCACAGCAAAGCCCTTCTTGTCTGGATAAGCTGCTTTTTGTCTGCTTCCACAGTGAGGAACAGCACGAGAAAGTCTTGCCTCAAGCAGGAATGATGACAGAACAGAAAGAAAAATATTTTTCTTTTTTAAGGAAAAACCTGGGAAGATGGTAGAGGAAAGTTCCTTGGGCTTTCACAGAGGTGTAAGGAAAAAATACATTTTTCTGGTGGAAACTGAACACAGTCTATTCATCTTGACAGCTCATTCGAGCCCACTTCTACAACAGCATCAGACTGCAGGAAGCAAGCACTCAGGGAAATGAAAATTTAAATGAGTGGGATCCAGGAAAGGGCTAAAGACAACGTAGTGAAATAATGTTGTTGTTCTTTAGCATAAAACCCTCGCTGTTTTTCCAGACTCAAAGCATGCACTCCTGCAGGAAAGAGATACATAAACAGTGAGACAATGTGGAAATATTCTGAATTAATGTTCCAGTCGGCTCTCACTCTTACTTGCCAGTTTTTTAAAGAATATCTAATTTTAAAAGTCAAAGGTAAAAATCATTCCACTCATATTTCAATATACTGGGAGAAATTCAGACTTTTTGTTGTTTAGAGAATATTCTGGATTTCTCAGGGATAATGGCTAATTAACTGACTAATTTTAGGCAACATGCAGTAAACTTGCAGAAAGAACTGCAATTTGCACAGGAAAAAAAAACAAAACCAACCAAACAAAAACCCTAAACCAGCAATCTAAATTTTGTTCCTTTAGGTTTTAAACAATAATAATTATAATGATTTATTGCTGAATATGAAACCTTTGTACCTCTTGTGCTGCAACATATACTTTAATTAATATGAAACCTACCTTTACCTTCCCCCCTACTTCTGCCCTTCTCACTAAAAAGCAAAGCTAGTGCTGGGAATCCATCCTAATAATGACATCAATTATTTTGGCCCCAGTATCACTGATTTTGTACAGATCACAAATGAACACTCCCAGATTGCAATTTCTCACCTACCAGCCTGTTCCTGTGTGTTGATCATTTTAAATCAAGACCAAATTCCACTAGGTAACTTTTGCCACAAAGGAATACAGAAACTGAAGGAGATGGGAACAACTGACTGTCACTTAGCAGCCAACAATTCA
Source organism: Agelaius tricolor (assembly GCF_023055355.1). Lineage (NCBI taxonomy): Eukaryota > Metazoa > Chordata > Aves > Passeriformes > Icteridae > Agelaius > Agelaius tricolor. Next base: position 1,162,479 of record NW_027269270.1, read on the forward strand.
CCAGCTCAATAGTCTGGTTTGCAAAGGAGCAAAAAACAGCACATAAAAACCAGAGGAAGCTTTTGGGTTGAGAGACAGTTGCCTTCATCCTTTCTGATACAAATGAAGGGAATCATGGAATGGTTTGGACTGAAGGGGAACTTAAAGCCCATCCCATCCCACCCCCTGCCATGGCAGGGGCACCTTCCACTATCCCAGGCTGCTCCAAGCCCTGTCCAACCTGGTCTGCAACACTTCCAGGGATCCAGGGGCAGCCACAGTTGCTCTGGGAAACCTGTGCCAGGGCATCACCACCCTCACAGGGAAGAATCCCATCCTTATATCCCACCTATCCCTGCCCTCTGGCAATGAGAAGCCATTCCCTGTGTCCTGTCCCTCCATCCCTTGTCCCCAGTCCCTCTCCAGCTCTCCTGGAGCCCCTTTAGTCACTGGCAGGGGCTCTGAGGTGTCCCTGGAGCCTCCTCCAGGTGAGCACCCCCAGCTGTCCCAGCCTGGCTCCAGAGCAGAGGCTCCAGCCCACTGATCAATTCTGCATCCTAATGCTGGGAGCCCCAGGGCTGGGGCAGCTCTGCAGCTGGGGTCTCACCTGAGGGGACAGAGGGACAGAATCCCCCCTCCCCTGCTGCCCAGGCTGGGGGATGAGCCCAGGGCAGGTTTGGTGTCTGGGCTGTGAGTGCACATGTCCAGATCATGTCCAGCCTCTCACCCTCCTCACCCCAAAGGCCTTCTCAGATACAAACACTATTTATGGGACAGGCCAAAGTCAGTCCTCAAACAAATCAACTAATAATTTGCTTATATTCTACGAGTTATATTTACAATATTAATAGAATATGATAGTAATACTACTATTATACTAATACTATTATTATACTAACTAATATATATAATATATAACTAATAGACATATACTAACTAAACTAATATATATATTAACTAATACTGTTATTATACCAATATTCTCACATGTGAGAAAATATTTGGAATATAATACTATTAGTATAATAATAATAATACTATTATTATACTAATATTCTGAATTGCTAGTTACAAGTAATAACAAGTTGCTCCTGGAGGAGCAACTCCATTCTTGGAGTAAGTCCTTGGCTTGTGTACAGCCCAAAGCTGGCTCTCCTTGATTGAATTATAAAAACACCAACAGCACTTCACAGATACAAACACTATTTATGGGACAGGCCAAAGTCAGTCCTCAAACAAACTAATAATTTGCCTATATTCTACAAGTTATATTTACCACTATTAATAGTATATGGTAGTAATACTACTATTATACTAATACTAGTATATATACTAACTAATATATATATATCAAAATTATACAATATATATATTACATATATATATATACTAACTAATACTATTATTATACTAATATTCTCACACATGAGAAAATATTTGGAATATAATACTACTAATATGATAATAATACTATTATTATACTAATATTCTGAATTACCAGTTGCAAGTAATAACAAAATTATTCCAGGAGGAGCAACTCCATTCTTGGACTAAGTCCTTGGCTTGTGTACAGCCCAAAGCTGGCTCTCCTTGACTGAATTATAAGAACAGCAGCAGCAGCACTGTGCAGCTCTGAGAGCTGCTTGCCTGCTCTGCTGCTGCTGAGGGAATGCTCCATCAGATGCTCTGAGGCATACAAATTGCTACAGGCTGCAGCAAATGGACCTTGCTCAAAATCTGCTCCGGAAAGAATCACTCCAGAGCAGAATGGGAAAATTTAGCTTTGATCAAAGCCTTTAACAGACATCATCTGTAATGTGGTCACTCAGGTGAGCAGAGCTTGCCCTGCTGCTCATCCTATGATGTGTTTGTGCACACCCTGCACACACCTGTGACCCCTGGCTATTTGACACTTCTCTCTTCCTCCCCTTGCCATTTTAGTCTTAACTTGCTCATCTCCCTCTTTTTTCAAGAGCACACTAACTGCTTCTCAATTATGTTTTTCCCTTCATTAGAGGAGTATGATTCTTTCATTATTTTTAGAGGCATTATTATTATTATTATTATTATTCTCTCCAGAGAGGATCACAGGCATTACCTAGTGTGGATCTCTCCCCAGTGTACAGCCTACAACAGTACTACAAGCGTAAATAGAAATATTTGAACTTCTCACACTGAGAGGAGCCAGCAATCTTCTGGTTTGTCCTGTTTTATTTGAAAAGGAAAACATTATTACTTAGAAGTCCAGCTCATTGCTTACTGTAATGGCTCTCAATTCCTACCTGTGCTGGATCCCATCACACCAGGAACTCTCCTGGGCACAGATACCTTTTACACATCTTTATTTCTTCTTCTTTTCTAAGTCTCTATAGCATTGTGCCTTTTTCATTAAATTTCAGAAAAATAATTTCTATTCTGATGTTTTTAGGGGAACAATACAAATGTAAGCAACACATATTCTTAATGACACCAAAAGTAATCTAAAACCCTCAGTGAAAATCTTTCTAGCCAGGACTAGAAGAAGCCTGTTATGTGCTGACCTTCACTAATATCCTTTTGAAATCTCCAAATGGCTGCAGCTGCCATGGTTCCTTTTATGAGACAACAACCTTGTCTGATTAAGTGTTAAAAGAACCCTTCTCATTACTGTTGGAAGGCAGAATTTCTCCAAGAGTTGTTAATTTAAATGAACATTCGAGTTTCTGTCTTTTAAAGGCTGTTATTTGCTACATCCATTTTCTGAACTCAGAACAGAAGATCCCTTTAACTCCTTTAATCTCCTTGTTAGCCATACCCATCTGTCCTTGCAAGAATCTCACAGGGCAGCAAGGTACACAGTTGGCAATTGAAAACCAATGTGTCATCATTAGTTTCCAAGTCACATTTTAGCATCCTCAGCTTGAGAGAAAACACAGCTTTTCACTGGTGACTTCTGAAACTTTAAGTCTGACAACACTGGAAACTGTGATTATACTAAAAAGCATCTAAAAACTTGAAATTAATTTTCAGGTACGTATTAACAGGGGTGAGAATCCCCAAATAGAAGTGAGTTTTGAAATTAATTTGCAGGTGTGTAATATCAGGGGTGCTAGCCCAAAGAAAATCCCCAATTAGAAGTGAGTTTTGAAATTAATTTTCAAATGTGTATTTACAAGGGTGCTAGCCCAAAGAGAATCCCCAAATAGAAGTGATTTTCTGAAGGGAACTCAGCCCTGGATGGACAACATGAGGCAGGAGCCTCACATTACACAGGCAAACTCAAAACCAGCAGCAGTTTTCCTGGTATTCATCCTACTGCAAAGAACAAAAGAAGAAAATAACACAACACCCACTACTTAATTTAGCAATATCAACATTTTCAGATTCCTTCCTACTGACCCACAAAACTTGCTAATATAGACACAGGCACCAAAACTGAGCTGACTTTGCTTGCTTGCAGTTCAGAGTATCCTCATCTGCACTAGAGCTTATCTTTTTAAAACAGAAAACTGTTTGTCTCATCAGGCCACATCAGTCACCAGGAGTGAGCAAGCTCCACGCTGGTAAAAAGCAGCAGAAATGACAGAGCAGCACAGAACCCTTTGCATTTGTGACACTGAGTGCTCTGACAGTGCTCAGCCACCGAGGGACAGGGATTTATCAGGCACCAGAGGAGTTAAACAGGAAAAGAGACTTTTCCATCAAAAATATGTGATTCAGGAGGCTGAACTGAGTGAAGGACTCTGTGCATAATCCAGGGAATGGGAGAGAATGGTATAAATGGGAATTTACTAATTAGGGAGCAGCTGATGCAGTCAGACCCACAGAGAGCCATCCTGGTGGCCAGGGCTGGCCAAGGACCCGGCCCAGCATGAGGAGGCTCTGGATCCTGCTGTCCTCTGAGAGGGTAACACAGGCAGCCAGTGGGAGAAAACAGGAATGCACCTGTGAGAAAATGGGAATACACCTATGAGAAAACGTGAATAACGTGTGACAAAACAGGAATGCACCTGTGAGGAAACAGGAATGCACAGGTGAGAAAAACAGGAATATCGTGCAGGCAGGCGCAGCCCAAGTCCGTGAACCACACACTTGAGTTTGTATTTGTGGCAGGTTTAGGTCTAAAAACCTTAAGGATTTTTATACTAAAACAATGAGCTTGTGATGATTTATCTTGAAGTTTCCTTAATAAACTCATAACTAGGTGAAGCACCCCACTGTTCCAACACAGCAGCAACTTGCCTGTAAACTGATGAATCCCCAATAAGGAGAGAAGTTTGCCTCCACTTCTCTCTCCACTGCCTCACAAGAATCAAGCTGTCAAACAAAGACCAAACCTCCTCAAGATGTGCAGCTTCCAAGTCAGTCAGGCAGCCAGTTGTATTTTGGCTTAGGACAAGCCAGCACAAACTCTGGGATGGTTTACAAAAGCACACAATATATGAACATGTGTGAAAAACTATTTGACATGATGCTTATCTAGCAATTAGTTCTTTTCCAACCTTGAAAGTGATAGTAAAACTAAAGTATCTTCAATGATCGTTTTCCTTCTCCAGGATTACTCGAAAAGATGTGGAGTACATTTTATGAACTCTACAGAATTTAATTTGACTAAACAATAAAATAAAACAAGATGTGAAGTAAAAAACAGGCACAGAGATACAAAAGAAGTAGTAATGTACATAGGTGAAGAAAATACACCAGGAAGTGCTATGGGCTTGCTAGTGGGACACTTGGCTTGCACTAGAACATCCCAAATGTGATGGTGCAGACACTGAAAGATCTGAATGATGATGGTGCTACTTCAAACCTACCTACAGAGAAATAATTCTGAAAGCAGAAATACTGATATCACTTGTACTTGGAGAAACTCACTGAAGCCAAACAGCCGTGCTCCTTGAAAAAGATTCTCCCTTCACAGATACACACTGAAATATTCAGAACTGAACAAATTAAATTACAAAATTAATTGAAGTACAAATGCAAATGAAGGAATCATATGCTGATACAGTTACCAGCAATTTGCAAAGCCTCAGCTGTGAGCTGTATATGTAGAGGAGAGATGTTCTTTGCCTTGTTTTTCTGCTGATGCTCTTAATGAGATTTGTCCTTATATACACATTGTTAAATTTGATCAGTTGCTAAGTAATAAAATTAATTCCTCCTTTTTTTTTTTCTTCTTAGCATCACAGAGATGTTTTAGAAACATAACTTGTAACAGCACCACTGTGGCCAGCAGGAGCAGGGCAGTGCCCATGCTCCCATGGTGTGTCCACCTCAGGGGGAAGGACATTGAGGGGCTGGAGTGTGTTCAGGGAAGGAGCTGTGCAAAGGGCTGGAGCACCAGGAGCAGCTGGGAGGGCTCAGAAAAGGAGGCTCAGGGGGGACCTTGTCACTCTCTACAGCTCCCTGACAGGAGGGTGCAGCCAGCTGGGGTCTGCCCCCAAATAACAAGCAACAGGATGAGAGGAAATGACCTCTTTGCTACAGTAGGGAAAAATTCTTCACTGAAAGGTGCCAGGCAAGGGGTGGAATTGCCATTCCAGGAAGTCCTTAAAAGATGAGCAGATGTGTCTTGGGTTTCTGTGGTTGAGATGGCCCCCAAGGTATTAGAAAGTCTTATTTTTTTTTCCCAACCTTGCGACCGAAGAAGTCGAGATTTGTCGGTTCTGCTTTTCAAGGTTGTTTATTTTCTCTTATCTATTCCATTCTTCCTCTGACCTTCTGAGATCTGTCCTGCAGGTCAAGTTGTGGCACCACGACTGCCCTTGAGGTGATGTTAGCTTTTTATACTAAAAACTACATGTACTTTATTTACAGTAATTTTCCAATGCCTATCACCTATGTTAGACAGTCTGTCTCTACTCTAAACCAATCCAGAAGTGTCACCATCACAGCAGAAGATGGAGGCCAAGAAGAAGAAGAAGGACAGGACACGCCCAGATTCCTCCATCTTGCCTCTTGAACCCCATTCTAAAACTCCAAAATTCTACTTTTTCACCCTGTGACAAATTAACAATCATTCTACTCAAACTCTTGTGGCTTGTAAATCCTCACACAAAGTTGGTAACTTTTTCCATGGACTAAAATCAAAGGCACAGAGTCAAAACCACTTGTTTTTGACTCTGTGCCAAGGTCTCTAAGCCCCTTGCCAGGGTCTCAAATCACCCAGGGCAGCCAGAGGAATGTCCTGGATCATAGTGCAGCTCCCCTGTCCCATGCCATTCCATCCCAAGTTATTTTCAACAGCCTCAATGGCAAATTCACAGCTGAGCAAGTCTGTACACCCAGAAAGATGGAAATGCATTGAGCCAGGAGAAGAATTCATTTGTAGCTTCAAGTGTCTCTGAACACTGGAATTCCTGACTCCATAAAAGTGAGAGTTGGTGTGCATTCATCATACAAGTTACCTGGAAACTGTCACTGATCACTTCAGGAGCTTGTTCCACCTGCCCAAGCCAGCACTGAAACACTGACTGATGGGTCAGTGAATGCTTTTTATTGACTACTGCTATTGTACATTCTTCCCGTGACCCTGAGCTCTACACTAACTCTATGGAATATAAAAGAGTGTATTTTGCCACTATTTCCATTTATAAAAAACATGTCTTCATGAAAACTAGAAAAAAAAAAAGAAAAAAAACCAGCCAAAAACCTAAAACAGATAGCTAGAAGGATATTTAGGATAACAAGGCAGAAATCTAAAGATAAGATATTAAAAAAAAAAAAGGAAAAAAAAGAGTTCCATATTTCTTATTCCACCAGTTTTTGGACTTTCCATCTCAGGATCCAAAATCAATAGTCCAATAAACACCACAAAACCTCTGAGACCAAAGTCATCATTCTATGGCCTGAGCATAGATTTTGTTTTGTAATTTCATAGATGCTTTGTGACTTGCTAAGAGGTTCATGTTCTTATCACGGAAGAAATAAATTCATCCAGCTAGCTGAATTTCCATCCCAGTATCTGGATGAAGTAGTGTTAAATCTGAGCTCAAGAGAAAGGTAATGATTATTTCTAAGACACTAGGCCAGTGATCACCTTCACTAAGCAAAACAGTTATGTCCTGAAATATGGGGGGGGTGAAGAAGCAGACCTTGTATCCAAGCTGCAATTCACCTTCAGCACAGACTGCTCACTTGGAGATAATGCACTGGAGCTCTGTGATGCTGAGCAGGTTCCAGTATCCAGGTGCCTTCACTGATGGCCTTTATGGCTGTCCATCACTGGAGCTGTCTGGAGCAGTGGAGTTCAGCAGCAGCAAACAGGCTGGGACCCACCCTGGTGCATCCCATGACTCCTGCTGACCTTGCAGAGTTTTAGGATTTCAAAGAGCTGCTGATGCCCACAGAAACACCTGCAAGGGCAGCATGATTTATAGGGAGAACACTGGAGGGTGAGGGGTACAAGAGAAACTGCTGCTGCACCTGGGGTGGCATCCATTGATGAGCTTTTGCAAGACTAATTATTCCTCACTGGTATTTCCATGTTGGAAGTTTTGTTGATTTCATTTCCCCAGTTGCTTTTGATGTCTTGTGAAGGCTGACCTAGAGCAGAGGCCAAACTGAGTTAAAGAATAAAGTAGGGATTTATTAAAAGGCCTCAATGGATGTACCTTGGGCAGCACAGGAGCCCAGCCAGGGCTGCACCCAAGATGAACCAAAATGGTCACAAAATGGTCAACTGGTCACGGGGTCTCTCACTTTTATAAGCTCTGGTCCATTTGCATATTGGAGTTAATTGTCCATGAAGTCATCAAGTCCCATCGTTGTTTTTCTCTCTTCAGTCCATGTTGTTTGTGCTCTTGGGCCTGAGATTTGGATCATTTGTCCTTGGTCCCCAGCTAGAGAAGGAATTGTTTTGTCTCCCTACTCTGTGAAGAGAGCTCCCCATCCCCTAATATGAAGCTCAGACCCACACACTAAAGCAGCACAGGATCTGAAAAATATAAAAGCTCAAACTTGAGGCATCACTTTAGTGCTTCTGCTTCCTGCATTTTGAGGAAATGTATCCTCCTTTCTCTCCCAGACTACAGAGACAACATTTCTCCCAGAATTATGGAATGGGTCAGGCTGGAAGGGACCACAGGGGCTCCTCTGGCCCCAACTCCCTGCTCAGGCAGGGCCATCCCAGAGCACAGGGCACAGGATTGTGTCCAGACAGGTCTGGAATGTGCCCAGGGAGGGAGTCCACAGCCTCTGTGTTCACTGCTCAGTCCCTGCACAGAAAGCAGCTGTGTCTCATGTTCAGCTGCAACTCCTGGGCATCAATTCTCTCATGGCACTGACAAGAGCAGAGCTGAGAAAGCGCTTCCCCACGAGGAAAGGGTTCTGAAGGAAAGGCATCAAAGGCTCTTATCATGCCTCTTGCATGGGAAGACTCACTGGGATAAATGATGCTGCTTTATAGCACAAAGTAGAAATCTGGAGAAAGCACAACTAACCAAAATGCCCAGAGAGTCTAGAAATCTCATTTAACTACGATACCTCAGTTTATTGTACAACTATTTTAAGCATCACTGGGAAAATTTAATAACATCTTAGAGTAAACCAACAGAAACCCAGACATTTTGAACATTAAACTGTCTGCAACATTCACTCTATGATCTTGACATTACAATTAAGAAGGAAAAGAGTCCAGTTTTGGTTTAGCACTTTGGAGGGTGAGAACACAAACACTACAAAAGGAAGATCTAGTGAGAATTCAATTTCCATGCACAATTTGCTGCAGTGAGATCACCCAAGTCCAACAATTCCATTAAAAACTGAAAGCTATTCCTGCCTAACCAAAGACTTCACCATGGGAATCACCTGGAACATCTGCAAGGTTTTGAAGCAGGACACCACACAGACAAGAGCCACAATTTGCATTTACAAGGAAAAAAAGCTCTTTCCCTTACTTTGATGTGCTAAGTGAGAAGTTAACAAGGCAGTCACTTCAAAGATCCCTGATTTCACTGAAGGACCTTCAATTATCCTCTCACTGGCCAAGGATTTCCTCATCCCAGCATTCTCGAGTTCTTGGGTGGCACAACTTGAAAGCCATCTGTGCTCAAAAAAACCACAGAGAACAAAAAAACCAACCCAACTATGGAAAGCATGTTGCCCATGGAATATATCCTATAATACATGTTCTTCCTCCTCTATTTAATGAATTCTTCTGCATCTGGAGGGTTCTGTAGAGAATAGGGCACTTCTTTTCCTACTGCTGCTGCAGTTTATTTCATGCTTATTTAAAAGTGGTGGATGTGGCACATGGGGATAAGGTTTGGTGGGGGCCCTGGCAGTGCTGTGGTAAGGGTTGGAGTGATGATCCTTAGGACCTTTTGGAACCTAAAATATTAGATGATTGTATTTAAAACTTCTAAGATACAGTTAATTTTACCCCTACAGACTGAGTAGAGCATAGAAACCATGTGCTACATGTTTTACATCATTTTTTTCTCTCCTGTGGTCAGGGAAGCCAAGGGAACCCATGGTGCAGTTCTCTAAGGAGTCACAAGAAAAGTCTGAAAATTACAGTTTTGGGAAAGGGAAAGTTATAGAACTGCATCCTCTGGCATAAACACTAAGAAGTGACATAAATCTCATTTCTTAATTTGTAAAGAAGACAAAATGTAAAAAGACCTCTGAAAGGTCTTAAAAAAAAAATAAAACAACAAAAAACCTGCCCAAATGTCAGGTTTGCCATGGTGAATTCTGTTACACACTGCACCCATAATTCACATATCTCACAAGTAAACATTCTGGCTATTCATCTAAAAACCCCTGTTTTTCACCCAAGTGGAAGTTCTGAAATCATTAATTCAGACTGAAGTGTAGGTTTTCAGAGGGAATTTTTTTTTTTTTTTTGAGGAAGCAGTAAGAGTATTTTAGATAGAATCATTAAGGTTGGAAATATATCAAAATATCTGATTTCATATATTATATTTAATATTATCAAGCCTAACCACCAAGCCAGCACCACCACTAAATGGTTCATCACTAAACCATGTCCCCAGGTGCCACATCCATTTGTTTTTGATCACTTCCAGGTATTGTGACTCCACCACAGCCCTGGCAGCCCCTTCCAACTCTTTACAAACCTTTCAATGAAAATTCTTTTCCCTAATATCAACTCTGAATCAGCTTACAGCTCATCTAATACTTATTTACAGACTTAACAGAGGAAAAAAGATTTCAGCAAATGTTAAATAAAATGACTGAATTTTGATTGAAAAAGGCTGTATAATTAATTACTGCTTTGGCTTTTACTCACACAAGTAAGTAAATGCAAGAACAGGAGATAATTTTTTCATCTGAAACAAAAGGGGATTTGTTATCATCTTCTCAGGATTCTTTTACATTCCAGACTTCCTTAAAAATAAAACCCAAGAGACTAAGCCTGATCTTTACAGTAGCACATTTTTCCTGGAAGCAATTTCTATATTCTTAGATACTATAATGGGAAAGGTAAGAATGTTCTCTGTCTTTTTTAAAAACCTCCCATTTTTCACTCAGCATTTCTTTTACTCCAAAAAAGGGAGGGAAACTTGTAACCAAGTTGGTAAGAAAACCAGCTGTAAAAATAAAACAAATCTCACCTGCTCTACAATGAGCTATTTTTCATTTTAAGCAGTATGTACTAATGTAAGTCTACATGCTGTAATTTAACTAGCAACAAGTTTTACATCAATCTGACAGTCTTATTGGCCTCTGTGGAAAAGGGAAACAAAGAGGAGGTAGCTAATATGATGTATTCAAGCTTTCTGCATCTCTCTCCTGTCATTTCAAACTTAATATTGAAAGGCCCTTGGGACTTGTAAAGAGAACTAGTTAACTCTTTATAGCTTATCACTCATTTATTGTGTCCATTCAAAAGGCATTTTTAAAATTAGTCAAGTTCTTAATTAAATGCTCTGGTTTTTAAAAACTAATAGAATAATCAGGTTAACAGGTTCTGCTCCTCATGTAATCTCATTTTGCTCTGTTCTGTTAGTAATAAAAAAAGGACAAACCTGATAAAAGAAAAAGGACAAGGGAACATTCTGATCATTCTTTGAATGAACTTTCTTTGTTCATTTGCATAAAACAGACAGCAGCTGCTTCATTGACTATGACAGGCCAGCTCAGATTAAATGCTGCAGGTTGTTTTCTGCTGGAGCTCAATAACTAAGAAAAGGCATTTCAGTTGCCAAGAAAAAGAACCTCAGCACTGGGTCACTGTAAAGTGCAAACCTAAAAGTGAACACCTGTATGAATTCAGAGTCTTGGGATTAGCTACCAGGAAAAAAGGTAGGTTGATTTAGCACCTCCAGTCTTGAAATAGCAACAGTTTCCCCAGAACTGCTAAATATGAAATAATATTTTTAAATATGAAAAACTACAAAGACAACAATTTTCAATATTCTAGGCAGATTGTTTCCCTAGTTTTGGCTCTCAATTCAATCAACCTGCCAAGTCTCTGGGATGTATTACAACTCTCAGGGATACTATGGCAGACACTGGGATAGCACAGAGCAGCCAAGGCCAGATTAAATTCCCAGCCCACCTCTGAAATGATGAGGATCTCCACAGTTCTTCATCACCAGATACATTTTCACGGCCTCAGCTCATTCAGGAGTTATAACATTTATTTTTACTTTACTTCCAAAGCAACAGACCACATTACTTACACATTCAGGAGGAGGAAAACTATGTCTAAAATATGACAATGCCAGAAATGAAAACAAAAAGCTATTTTCAGGCTAATAGTAATAGATGCTCTGAAATCACGTTCACAAAAGCTAAAGATGAGAGACAAAATACAACCTTAATTCCTTTAACTGAGAGCTGCAGGAAAACAAACTATAAACACAAATATAAGAGCTGTTGTGAATTGTCACAGCTCCATTAATTTTCACTTTCCACCTGGGATTGTTCTTATCCTGATGCTTAGATATGAGTATCTGCTTTGTCTCTCTTCTACTGAATTTCAAGTAGCTGTGCTGCTAGTTCAGGCATTAATGTAAATTTACTTATTCTCATTTGATCTGTGAAAAATGAGTGTAAGCTTCTATACTACAATGCCAATCTGTTTGGGGCTTGTTTGCTTTTTAAAAAATGTAACTATAATGCAACACTGCAAATTCCTGAGCTCTCCTTTCTTTTCACAAATAGAAGAGGCACCACCTGAATTAAATACTCCTCTGGAAAACCCTAATGTCTGTTACAACACAGGGAATATACAGCCTTCAATTGGTGGGTTATGGAGATAATTAGGCAAAAATGGTGAACCTTCAACCTCCAAGTTGATCATTAAGAAAGCCTCAGATTACTTACTAAGGCAGAATATGTCAGACAAAGTCTCAACATTAATTTGATTTTAGAAAAAATGTGAAAGAGACACAAAGCCTGTAAACAGATTGATGAAAAATACAAAAAGCTGAGTGTTACTGCTTTAAAGAAAACCTGTTAGAGTGAGAAATGACCCCACCACTCTACTCTCACAGAGGAACATAAAATACATGTTCCCCTTCTTCACCACAGTGCAAATGAAAACGTGCCACCCATGAAGTGTCCAAACAATAAACAAGAGATTTTAAAAAATTAAAACTCATTGCTGATACTAACCAAGTGTCCAAGTTCCCAAAGCCATGGGCACAGTCTGCCTACAAAAGCAAGGTTTGCACTTGCTTCCCATTCACAGATCTCTGTGCAATTTAATTGCAGCAGGTGTATTTTATGTCTAGTATATTATCATCTTCATTTTAACAATTACACCTAAAACCCATTAAATTGTATTTGAGAAGAGAAAAGAAAACCTATGAGGTATTACTGATAATGGTTTAAATATCTACAGTGCCTTAATAGCATTAAAAATCCCAATAAAAGAGGACAGTAAAAAGTAAGTTCTTGGCCTTATCTTATTAAAAAGATTAGACAAATGCTGCACAGATGGAAAACTAAAGAGATATTTATGCAAGGATATGTGGAAAAAGTCTCACAGCCACAAGATTAAGAAATTAAATTTGAAGGGAGAGAGTAGGGGGGTTTGAGAAAGCATGAAAGTGTAAAGAAAGAAATACTGGGAACAGAACAGGTAGGGAAACCTGCTAGAGAACTAGAGGAAATTAAGGTTGTAAGAGGGGTCTCAACAGCTTTATAGATGAAAAGAGCATGAAACCAGGCACTGATAACTGGAAGCAAACAAAAATTCTACTCCAGGGAGCCGAACAGAGCCAGATAAAGCTGATCCCACCAGGAGTGGAGCAGCTTCCTCCTGGTGATGGCAAGGAAGGCAATGAAATAATCCAAGAGCAACGTGGAAAATGCAGGATGCCTTTCTGTGCCCTGCTGAAGGCAGGGAGAGCTAGGAAGAACTCACAGATTTCACTTCTAAGTGGAAGGCAGGGAAAAAATGATACAGGGGACAACCATTGTAGATGATGGGAGAGATAATGGTGACACTACAGCTGGAGCAGGAGAATTCATACCTGAACATGTCCAGATAACAAACATCACTGCCTGGGGATGTAATATGCTGCAGGTGGGATAAAAAGTGAGGGACACCAGAGAGTTTTCCAAGGCAGATACAGAGCTCTGCTTTGCCTTTGTTATCACAAGCTGTCAGGCCACAAGTGCTGGAGATGGGAGATGAAATACACATCTGAACAGAGGCAAACAAACCCCGGGCTGACAAACTGATTTGCAACTCATCTGCATAAAAATGGCACCTGAGCATGTCTGAGGAGAGGAGGTCACCCAGTGATCTGATTCACAGAGAGAAGGCAGTCAAAAGCAACAGAACATGCCTACAAACTACAGGAAGGAGCAAGGAAAACATCCACAAAAATGCTGATGCAAGGAGCTGGGATGGGAACTGCAGAGACAGGGGATTGCAACAACAAGGGAATACAAAATATGACAGAAGGGTGAAGGACTGATCAGTGTTACTATCAGAAAGCATGGGGCAAAGACTGCAATTTTTGATCAAAAATCATATTTTAGGCTTGCTGAGGCAGTTTTCTCTTGTTAAAAACAGAAGGAAGCCAGACTGTGGTGCACTTTGGAGTAAATTTGACAAACACAATATATTTTTAGGCCATATTAGCATGGAGGGGAAATCAACAAAAAAGGATAAATGTGGAGTATGCGTAAGTCACAGTGAGAAAAGAAAGTAGCTGGGCAGGATGAAGAGATAGATCTGTGCAGTGAGTGGCTAAACCTTAAAGAAAAGTAGCAGAAAGAAAACTGTTCCTGAGAAGAGACAGGAGAAAGAAATCTCCTCCAGTGAGCTGTAAAAGAAAATAGATGCAGAGGGAGACCCTGGCACTCAGCTGGGCTTGGCAGGCTGATGGAAACACATAAAGCATAAATGAAGTACTTGACTGTGAAGGAAGAATAACAAAAACTGAAATGAAGGCATTAGGGAGTCTGTATGGCAGGAATACAAACTCACCTGTACAAGGAAAACAGTGCTGCTGGAATAACAGGGCCAGTATGGAGGAAAAAGCAGGGGGAACCAGAGTTAACAGGATTAAATACAGAATCACAAAAGGTACTGGGCAAGGTGAGGCAGAAGGAACTATGGGACACCCTGAAATTAAAAAAAGATTACTGAGTCACTTAAAGATATTCCATACATTATAAATAAGAGAGAGGAATAATGCTGAAAAAATCTGAATCACGAAGAGAAATAAAAGTCTCTCAGTGCAAGCAGGTGAAACCACAAAAGAATCTGCTGCATGTAAAAAATCCAAATTGTAATGTGAAACAAGGAAGGTTGGAGCAAAGGGCTAAATATTCAAGGAACCAAGATGAGGGACTAAGGACTCAGACTGAATCCAAACACTGGGTGGGGTCCTCAGATCATGTCCCAGGTGCCCTCTGGAGATGTGCATCAACATCTGTACATCAGATAGTGGGGAGAGCCCAAGAACAGCCCCAAGTCAGAGTGGCTCTCACTTCATCAGCCTACAAGAGGCAAGATCACCAAAGAGTCTTGTTTGTCTTTAGGTATATGCAAGAAGTGGTGAGTTACTCATGCTGTGTTACTCATGGCATGGCTGATAAAATTAGGGAAGCTGTGCAATTGACATGAGGCAATGTCCAGTTCTTTGTCCCCAAACTCACCACCCCATTGTTCAGTCATCTACCTTCCACTGAACCTGGAACTTTATAGGTATTTTCCAATCCCAGAATGGTTTGGATTGGAAGGGATCTTAAAGCCCACTCCACCCCACCTCCTGATAGAGGCAGGGACACCTTCCACTAGCCCAGGTTGGTCCAAGCCCTTTCCAACCTGGCCTTGGACACTTCCAGGGATCCAGGGGCAGCCACAGCTTCCATGGGCACCCTGTGCCAGGGCCTGCCCACCCTCACAGGGAAGAATTCCTTCCAATATCCCATCCAACCCTGCCCTCTGTCAGTTGGAAGCTGTTACCCCTTGTTCTGACACTACAGTCCCTGCAGTGAATGTATTTCCTTATTACCAAGGCAAGATTTATTACAACAGCACTTCAAGTCCTAGAAAAGAAATGCAGCATTGCAGAGCAGAAAGCCCTAAGCTCAAGATCCTTCAGGATTCCCTTAAATGTCTTTTGTGACTTATTAGTCCAAATTCCCAAACCACATCAGGCCACATCACATCCTTAGTGAGTTACCGACAAATTTTCTTGAGGAATAGCCCCATAAAAACCAATAATCCCTAGGAAGCAAGATCCTACTCAGCCTGAAAAGGAGCCAAATAATATTGCAGTACCTGAATGAGTGTCCTACTGCAATCCCCTCACAGCAATGGAATACCAAATAAAGTTTAAGAACAAACATGGTTTTAAACACCTGGCTGCTTGTAATTCCAACCTGAAACCCATCAGGTTAGTGACAGCTCTTGTGGAGCAATTCAGGGAAAAATTTCTATTACTGGTTCTAAAATGAATCCAAATTCACATTGGTATTGAAAGAGAACTTCTCTATCACACTTTGATAGAGTTACTCTCTATCACACTCTTATCATTATCTTCTTAATTTTTTTTAATTAGCCTCTTGGAAGATTTGCTGTAAGCTGATACACTATTTTTACTTGCTCCAAGAATAAAATCTAATAAATTTTTTCAGCTTTTCCTCCCATTTCACTAAATGGATAAAGATAATCCCTGAGTTCCACAAACAGCAGCATTTAAAAGAAGTGATGAATAGCTTGATACATAAAAATTTAATCAGAAAACAGAAGCTGCAGATTTCCACTGGTGTAAAGGAGCCTCATCAGTTGCTCCCAGAATTGTTGTTTAAATCACTTAGCTATAGAGCAAGACCACACTAATCTACATGAACAAGTAGGAGAATAATTAAGGTCTTGGTGGCTGTTTAAACTGTATTTACAGCTGTTCTGCATGACTAGAGGAGTACAAAACAACTGGTGCATGCCAGCTAATCTGCCTCATTCATTCCTTCTGTATTTTGAGCAGTGTAATTTGTTTCCCAACATTTGTCCTTTAACATAATTCTGTAGTGAAGGGGACAGAGAAGGGGACAGAGAAGGGGACAGAGAATTGGCTCACTCCATTGAGCCAATGAGGTCATCAGGAATCTGAGCCCTTAGATCTGAGGTTAGAGCAGCCTGCTGGGGGGCACATTTCCTCCATGGAATTTTGTGTCATTACAGCACACAAAGATTAGTGAGGGACAGACACTCAAAGATCAGCAGCTCCTGGAGGTTTCTTCCAACTTCTCAAGGTTTCACTTCCTCTAAGTCAAGCTGCTTTCCCTCCAGCATCCTGGTTTTCTACACTGCTTGTAGTCTGCTCACTTAGAATAAAAACTGCTGTGAATCCACCAGACATTCTGGTTTTCTTCCCTTTTTTTCCTCTGTTAAAAATCAGTTAAATGCTGCCTGCCTTCTGTTCACCAGCAGGGTTTTTCCTCTGAGACTACTATTAAATTCACTCAGAAAAGTGGTTGGCTCCAAGAACATATGGGGCAGCTGGGGGGGAGGGTCCAGCCTAGAAAAGAGAAAGCTCTGAGGAGACCTCAGAGCCCTTCTAGTGCCCAAAGGGGCTCCAGGAGAGCTGGAGAGGGACTTTGGACAAGGGATGGACAGACAGGACACAGGGAATGGCTTCCCACTGCCAGAGGGCAGGGTTGGATGGGATATTGGGAATTAGGAATTGTTCCCTGTGGGGATGCTGAGCCCTGGCACAGGTTGCCAGAGAAGCTGTGGCTGCCCCTGCATCCCTGGCAGTGCCCAAGGCCAGGTTGGACAGGGCTTGGAGCAGCCTGGGGTAGTGCAAGGTGTCCCTGCCCAGGGCAGGTCCCTCTAAGGTCCCTTCCATGACTTCACCACTGTTTTCTGCTCAGTATCAACTGCCCTGCAAGGACCTTCTCATTGCAGTACCAGAGCAAGGAAGGACATGATTGTTACACCTAACTATGCACCAAGGCTTTCTTCTCGTTCCTATAAGAGCAAAAGTCATAAGACTTACCTGGATATTGTTTTCTTGCAGACTCAGATCCCCTCTTATAGGTGGCAAAGAAATTCCCATCACATTTAAACTCTTGGAGGTAAAAAATGGAAATGTATCACTATGAAAAAGGAATCCTTCCATAATGCTTTGGGTATTAAGTGATCAAGCACGTTCAGATCAAATTATTTCCATCTCTCACAAAAAATTGTATAGACAACTGATCCTTTCCCTCCCCTGCCCAAATGCACACTACAGCTCTGTAAGGAAAGAGGGAAATCAGAGGGAAGCTGCAAAATTAAATAAACCAAATGACAAACAAAATGACATACTACAATTAACCTTGTTGAAAGTTATCACACACCTTGTCAAAAAATCCTTCTGGTTTTAATTTCAAAGATTTGCAAATTGTTTTGTTGAAATACCAATGCTCCATTTAGCAATAAGTTACTGACTTATTTGGGAAACAGCTAGAGATTTTTTCAAAGCAGGCTTTATTATTGATTAATGGAAAGTTCTGCTCACAATAATACAGTCCTGAGACTCAGCCACTGGCAAACTGCTGTGTGAGGACAAACACTGCATCCTAATGGCTTCAAAAAGGACTGCTCTCCTAGGTGTGATTACAGAATTAGGGCCTACAACATCACCAGTTGCTTTCAGTGAAATTCTACAGCACTCTCATGGCTGCATGGCATTCTACATTTATATTGTAATAAAGTTGTATGTTAATTAATCATTTATTGTGCACTTTTTCCTTCCTTTTTCCCTCTACCTCTTTTTTTCTTAAATTCATTGCTTTATTCTTCATATATTCTAAGCAGCTCTGCAGTCAAAGTTTCATAATTATTACCAAACAGTTATGAGAGATATCTTCTGGTTTAAGCACAGCATAAAGCCAGCAATTTCAGATGCTATCTTATGGCAAACAGTATGAAAAAAAAAACAAAAAAAAAAAAAAAAGAAAACCAAAAAACAAAAACAAAAAAAAAAAAAAACCAACCCAAAAAAACTCAAAAAAGACTTTTAAATTCACACTGCTATAACTGATATATATATATATAAATGGAAATTCTGGGGAGTTCAAAGCTCCTGGGTCAGTGACCTGCACAAGTAGCACACTCTGTATCACAGATGCAAATCCTGTGCAACAGCTGTGCTACTCTGGGAGGTTTTCAATAGCAACTCCATAGCAGAAATTAAACCCCAAAGGTATTTAGAGGGGCACCTATGGGCAGAGTGGCAGTGCCCACATGGCTCCCCATGGATCTGGCAGTATCAGCTTCTCCCACACTGACACCTCCCATCCCCAGCTCTGCACCGAACAAGGATTACAAAAACCCTCCCTGGGGAACTTGACTTAGCCTCATCCAAAAGTCTCTGGGGTTTTTCACACTCCCCTCTTGTGCCAAGCAGTGGAGGGAGCAGAGTGAGCCCAGCTTAGCCCTGACCACTTGAAACACCAAGTGTAATTTGTTTTGGTGCCTGCTGGAAAAGAAGTGATTTCTCATCTTCTTTTGTTCCAGAGACCTTTACAGCAGGCCAGTAATTTCTTCCAACTTTAGTTTAATTGTAACTGGAGCTAAAGGTAATTGAGAGCCTAATCCACAGGCTGTAATAAAACTGGGGTCTTTGAGGTTGTGCTGCTGGTAAAGCACTACCTAACCAATTTAAAAAACAAGTCCCACACAGAGGTGATAAATCAGAATTTTGTGGGCTAGACTATCACCTGACAGCTGCAAAGATTTCACTTTTAAAATATAATAATTTAGGTGCAACACCATGTAACATATGTTTCCTGGTAACTAAGCAAGAATTATGAGGAGATGAGTCAAAACTGCTGCACAATGGAATAACTCACCTCCCTAACAGAAGAGACAGGGAGGTGGAAAGAGAAAAACCCATTATTAATAGTTTTTGTAGGTACATTGGAATAGCAAGCAGAAATTGCTGAGCCATTTTAATTCTGCAAATAAAAGAAACTAAATTAAAAAATCAACATTACTCTCAAGTTATCATTTTGCCAACTCTCCAGTAGGTTGCTGAAGACCAGCAATAAGCAACTGCCAGAGCATTTCAGCAAAGTTTAAAGTCTAAACTGTAATAGCCATGCTGAACATTCATGTGGACATATTTAACTAAGGATGCCTTTTGTCCCCCCTTCACTTTCAGTCCATTGAGATCTCCAAGTTCTGGCAGACACTTCAGATATATCCCATTAATGTTCAGACCACGACATACTGCAATCATAATAATTACCCATCCTCCCCCCAACATCCCTGCTGCCATTTCAGTGAGTTGCTCTGAAAAATACACTAGTCTTTTCTTCTCTCTTTTCTAATTGCTTTTAAAATTCTGAAGTGGTTTAATTTTAAGCATACACACAATAGAAAATATTATGCCAAGGTGATGCAAGGTGATGCACAGGAGATGCCAAGGTGAAACCACAGCTTTCCAGAGAGGAATAATGGAGAAATATCATACAATATCATATCAGACTGCAACAGATGAGTCCATTCTTCCTGGAACCCTGAGCTCCATTTAACCATTGGTTGCTTCCAATAGCATACGAACATCTTTCCAGCAAAGAAACTGCACAGTTTCCTGGCACTTTGGACATTTCTTGCCTATTTTCTCCAGCCTGGAATTGCTGACCCCTGTGCCCATGGAGAGCATCCATGGTGACTGTTGTGTTAGGAAAATCAGCATGGAGTCACAGACAGGGCTTCTACTGCCTCAAACAAAGAAAAAAGGGAAAATAGCCCACAGAGTTACAGTGCCTTGACCTGTAACTTGTTACATCTTTACTCTAATCACTCAAGACTTAATCCAGTTGGGTATTGGAAACTTTGAAGGATAGAGGCTGACAGGTTCTCCAGACATTCTGTCCTAGTGCTTGGAATTGGCTGCCCTAGAGGCTGGAAAAGGTTTCTCCTTGTAACCAGCCCTTGATTTCATGGCCTGCATTATGGACTCCTTTCACACAAAAATATGAATGTTTTTTCCCTCAGTTCACTAGCCAAAACATTCTTTGTTGGCTGGGACCTCAAGACCTAGGTTCCAGTTACTTCCATACAGGTTTCAAAAGGAAAAAATTCATGCTCAAGAGCAGAATATACCAGGAAATTGCTAACTCCATTTGACATTAACATCACAATTACAGTTCATGCACTGGAGCTAGTCAATTCTCTCAACTAAATTACTTCATCTTATTTACTAATCATCTGGAGTAGGATTCAGGATTTTATGATGATGGCAAAATGGAGCTACAAGTGCGTCATTAACTCTGCCTCCATTTCCACATGCCTTTGATGAAGCGTGCTCGAACATGGAGGAAAAAAATGAACTTGGCAACAGACTTGATTAAAAAAAAAACCTAGGCACTAAATTACTAAGTGACTACCACAAAAAAGGGGGGATTTTAGACTAAACACTTTCAAGGTTCATAATGTTACCCTTTTGTGGATGTGTTATTTTCTGTACTTCACAGAAAAGTTGGAATATTTCACATTAAACACACGTAGTGCAGACAACAGCTAAGAAAGAAGCCCAAAAGAGGAAAGGGTGGTACTGCCTGAATTGGAAAAAAAGTCAAGGGTGTGCTGACATGCATTTCTCTAAGATGGCCCCTCCCAGAATGTCTCACTGCTCCCTGTAAGCACCACCCATTGTCTGGTACGCCTGGGCTCTCCCCACTGAGCACAAGCTCTGCCCTTTTCATTTCCCTGTGATACATCTCCACCACCCTGCCTTTGTATTGCTCCCAGTTCTAACTGTGTCAGGCTTTCACCCACTTTGAAAAAATACAAAGAAAATGAGCTGAGAACATCAATACAAATTTATGGAGGAGGCACTGCAATGTCAAATCAAGAATATGGTATCAAGATGAAATAGAGCAGTGTCAGGATAAATGTACCAAGCTGACAGCACAAAGTCACAATGGAGCAGTGTCACTGCAGATCTACTGAAACAACGTTCATCTGTCAAAACAAAATCATGTCATTAAACATTAAAGAATAGATTAAATACACTGAAATGCCTAACTACTTGTTCAGATTAGCAAATTCCACCCACACTATCTTCCCAGCAGGGAAAAAAATACAAGTGTTTGGCAGATGTGGGCAAGTATGTGTGATGGCATGTAATACTACAAACCCAGTTAGACAAGGAGCAGAAAAGCCTGAGAGTGCAAGGAAACTTCCAAGTGAATGTGGTGATGTTTGCAGGGGTCCCAGGACAAGGGAAGAGACAAGGATCTTGATTCCATGTTTCAGAAGGCTGATTTAATATAATATATATATCATAAAATAATAAAAGAAAATGATATGTTAAAACTATACTAAAAGAATAGAACAAAGGATTTCATCAGAAGGCTAGCAAGGAATAGAAAAAAATTGAATGAATAATAAAATCTTGTGACTGACCAGAAAGTCTGAGACAGCTGGACTGTGATTGGCCATTAATTAGAAACAACCACATGAGACCAATCACAGATGCACCTGTTGCGTTCCACAGCAGCAGATGATTATTGGTTACATTTCATTTCTGAAGCCCCTCAGCTTCTCAGGAGAAAAAAATCCTAGAAAAAGGATTTTTCATAAAATATGTCTGTGACAAGTGAGGACCAACAACCAGCGGTGAAAGAGTTAGAGTGACCACCAAGGAATGATCTCAGCAGCAGCAGGGACTACTCCTACAGGAGCAAGTTCAGCCACCAACTCATTTTCAGCTCCTCACTTTCATACAACTGAGGCACAGAAAGGCTGGGAGAATTGGGATTGTTCAGCCTGGAAAAGAGGAGCTTAGGGGTGACCTAATTGTGGCCTTCCAGCACCTCAAGGGAGCCTGCAGGAAGGGGGAGGAGAGACTTTGGAAAGGGCCTGGAGTCACAGGACAAGGGGGAATGGCTTCCAACTGACAGAGGACAGGGATAGATGGGATATTATGAAGAAATTCTTCCCTGTGAGGGTGGTGAGGCTCTGGCACAGGCTGCCCAGAGAAGCTGTGGCTGCCCCTGGATCCCTGGCAGTGTCCAAGGCCAGGCTGGATGGGGCTTGGGGCACCCTGGGCTAGTGGAAGGTGTCCCTGCCATGGCAGTGGGTGAAACACGGCGAGTTTTAAGGTCCCTTCCAACCCAGGCCATTCCATGGCTCTATGTTTCCATGGCTATATATAATTTCCTGACCTGTTACAGTCCAGTCCCAAACATGCCATATCTTTCCTTCTTTTCCTGAACAGCATTACCCCTCATCTTCATTCACTATCAAGTGAGCACCATGTAGCCCCCAATAAAATGCTTTAAGAAAGCACTCAGAGCTGCAGACTTGCACTAATCCTTCTCCTGGGAATAAGGTCATCATTAAACAAAATGTCAATCACTATTTTAAAGTCGTCTCTTGAACTCAGGACTGCTAATTTTGAACTGCACACAGCTAAATACACAGCTGTTTCTGGGAATTAATAGATTATCTGATGCCACAAGAACAGATAGAAAAAAACCCCACTTCTGAAGTTGTTTTCCCAGTGCTAACAGCTGTATCCAGCAACACATCTTCACATCTTCCAAAGTGGAGATGAAATTATTGACATTAGGAGCATATGTTCAGAAACAAATGCATTAATCAAATTCTTTGAAAGATATGATTTTCTGTCTGGGTGTCTCTGTTTCTAGTGAATTAGAAAAGAAATTAATGCAAACATGAAAAATGCATTCTCTCTGCCCTTCCACAGCTTTAATATGGAAGGGAACTATGGATCAGTGGAAAACTGTAAATAAAATAATCACACTTAAGGAAAATATTTCTTATTACTAAGGGGAGAAAAACAGATAAAGAAAATATCAAACATCACTAAAGAATGCCTAACACTGGTGCTTGTGCCAGTCTTCAGGAAACCACTGCAAACCCCCATGTATGTTTCTAGCCAGGAAGAGCTTGTACTGCAAAGCATTCTCTCTCATGCATCCCTTTCCTGAAATAACTTTTTGGCAAACTTAGCTTTTAAATACAAAATAAAAATCTAAACAGAAAGAGAGGAAAATAACCCAAATGAGGAGAACAAAAAGTCGATCGGCTTGTCCCTGAAGCAGCCTCATGCACAGAAGTCACTGGCTGCCACATTCCACGAGATGTTGGCTGGTGAGTTCAATGTAGGAACACCTTGGTGAAGGCCACACAGCCACAAATTGAGAGATAAATGTGTGCTGTGTAGTTTTGCTGCAGAGCACACCAGTTAACCAAGCACAACCCTGTGTTCAGCCTGCAGATGTTGAGGGCTCACACAAACACCTGCACCACTCAGCTGCCTCCAGTGGAAGCATTACTGATTTTGTTCTGGTCAATATTTCACTGGATCCTCAACCTGAGACCATGAATACACAGCAGAAATTGCATTTATACCCTCACACAAGCTTTCAGAGTAGTGAATGGTAATTTAAGAGCATGTATGGAGTGAATAAGCTGAAGTCTGCTGTGCCCTCACTGAGGCAGGACAAACCAAGATTCTCCACAGCACTAGAGATTACACTCATTCTACTTCCTTTCCTCAAAACTTCAGAGATTTGAAGTGGAATCCAAGTCTGATTTGGAGTCTCTCTTTGGAGGGGTTGTTTTCTCAAGCAGCATTGATATGAATCATGCTACATTTCTTTAATAATTATTCTTTCCTCCCTCCATTCAAAAGGATTAAGTTAATAGAAAATTCATTAGCATATTCTAACAGGGAATAGTTAAAACTTCCTAGTCAGGTAAGAAAAGGCATACAAATGGAATATTTTGCAAGCAAAAATCCATACATCCTCTGTCAACTGAACCATGAACACAAAAGCAAACAAGAAGGTTCTTTTGAGGCTGACTGTTCCTTTGATTATTTTGATGATGAAACACCACAGGGGATAATTTATTATGTGAATTCCTTCAGACAATAATTGACCAACTGCTACACATAACCAAAGGCAAGGTAGCTATTTCATAAAACATGGGGATTTTTCTTCTTCCTGTACAACCCTTTCTTTTCAAGTAACAATATTCACCTCTCACCCAAATTGCTACCTAATGTTGAGACCAACAGGAACCAGCAAGAGAGCTTGTTAAATAGAGACAAGGTTTTCACCACAAAAGCACAGAAAACACCTCCCTGATACAAAAATAGGAAAAATTCATATACACAACCAGAAATCTTGTTTTCACATGCCCTTTCTGACAGAGAGAAGAGCAAAGCCACAAGCTTGGCTCCAATACATTCATTTGCTTTGACTGAAGTCAGGGTTATTATCCAGCTTGTCCCTCCTATAAATCCCAATTGAGCTCCCAGGGCATGCCATGTCCTAGGCCTGCTCACTGTGCTGGATCTCCAGAGTCCAGGGAAATCTTCCAACCCCCCCTTGGAGCAGAGCATGACTAGAGTTCAGTGACTCCATAAGACACAGGTCCAAAAGCTTCTCCCAGCTGGTACCAATCCTCAAATCCTGAATTTTTTCCTGGGAGGAAAGTGCAGTTCCTCCCACCATGGCCTGCATCTTCTAGGGCTGGATTTTGGGGCACAGCATTCTTGGTAGCTTTTATGAAGAATGGTGATAATAAGTTTTCAGAATTGTTGGCTCTCAAAGCTAAAACTGCCCATAAATTTTAGTGCTGCACCAGATGCTAATACATACATTCACTTTATCTAAACCACTACTTATTAAATACTCTGGCTGGAAAGACTTCTCTGGTTTTGCCAGTTCAAGGATACAGGATGTCAGACTAATCAAGCAGCTCTGATTCATGCAGAGCCTTTGCAGTTTGCCTTGATATGACACTGTGAAACAGCAATTTAATACCTTAAAGTTACATATTACTTAAATATTTCCCACATGGAGCAAGCACAAAAGGAAAGAGGCTACTACTTAGACTCAGAAAGATATTTGTAATTAGATTCTACTTAAAGATGAATTAAAACTGAAGTGCTGCTTCTTTATTTTTCTGTGTCAGGCTGTGGATGGCCCAGTTATAACTTGTAGCCCAGTTTACAAGGGGCTGTGGAAATAGGTAAGAAAGAGCCCCTATCTTCAGGTTCTGGAAAGACACAAAAGAGTTTGTGCAGAGAGAAGGGAGAGGCAGCAGCAAAATGAACATTGTGTGCATAATAAGCAATTCCCCCAGTGCTACCAACACAGCCACTGAGAAGAATTGTGATGAGCTCTTCCACACATGCCAAGAGCTAAGCACTGAAAGAAAAGAAAATGCCTCTCCTTCAAAAAAGGAATGCTCACATTTGCTGAGAAAAAAAAAGGTATTTTTTTTCATTTTATCCCAGCATCTCCAAGTCTAAACACACCATGGAAGCAATATCAGTTCAGCAGAGTGCTGATGAAAGACAGGAAAAACCCTTCATGGATTTTCAGCTGTTTCTCCCTACCTTGCCCACGGGGTTCCTCAGTGCCCTGCCTACCTGCTGAATCACTCTGGGGTCAGCCTGCACTCCCACAGCCACTCAGCCAGCTTTGACTTCACTGTGAATTCCATAAACTTGGCTTCCTTCTCAGAAAAAGTTTGTCTCAAATCCTGAAATACTGACATCCTTCACAGATCATAATTTCACTTTATTTCTTTACTCCAAACTGCATGTTAATGGTGCCACCACACAAATCATAACTACAACAACTCCATTTGAGAAACAGGGAAGAGCACTGAATTTCAATTCCTGGATTGCAAATCATTCCAACAGTTTAACTCCAGATCCAAGACTGGTAGGCTCTCTTTTCCAGTGGTAAAGAAAAAGGTGTGATTATAAAATTTAAAGATAATTTTTCTAAGATAGTGGCCACTCTAAGATTTATAACTTTGTACAATACATATTTGATCATATGAATGTCTCCACTGACCCAAGTTGAACTGTCACTTCCCAAATTCATTTACCAATGTGCCCAACCCAAATTCACAACATTTAGCTGACTTTGAATGTAGATGTTTGTACATAACCTCCCTCTTGAGGCAGATGTGCTGTTGAAACAAGCCTGAGCTTCTGGAATACCACATGGACTGGCAAGGAAGGAGGAAAGGACCCTGCAGGGAGGGCCTCAGCCATGCCTGGACCTGCCCCAGTGATGGAAAGTGCTGGAAGGACTCCTAGGCCATGGAGATGGCCAGTGGGGTGGCACCAAGTGAGGAGGAAAGAAAAGGCTTGTGTGCTGTTGTCAGTTGATAAACCAACTGCAAATTCAGTACTCCAAAGGAGGCAGACAGCTATTCAATAGATCACTACACCAAAACTACAGTGCAAGAACCATATATTCATACTGGATATTAAAAAAATGCTGCTTCATCTGCCTCACTGCAATGCTTTGGGTTGGAAAGGACCTTAAAGCTCATCCCATCCCACCCCCTGCCATGGGCAGGGACACCTTCCACTAGTCCAGGTTGCTCCAAGCCCTGTCCAATCTGGCCTGGGACATCAAGCATTATGTATTTAAATCCTGGGATTTCTCCTGAACAATTAATACAGGGGCAATAGAGAACTGGTCAGCCACAAGGTCTCCTGCATAGCTCACAAACAAGTCAAAAATATCTTTAGGGAGGTTTATATCACAATAAGCCACCTGCTAAATAGCCCATACAACAAAATAACTGACTTCAGCTATTGATAACGTGGTATTAAAAAGGCTTAAACTACAGCAGGTTTTTTCACTTTTTTTTTTCTTGGTACAAGAAAAACAATTCAATTACTCTGCTCTTAATAAAGAACATCTGCACATTTTGTTATCATGACTGATAGGAGCCTTTCATTTTAAGTGTTACTGCTTCTCCTCTCATTAAGATCAAGTTCAGACTCTGCAGAACTGCCAGCTCTGTAAAATGCTTCACACAAGGGAGGGAACAAAACATGAGAGGCCAACTGTTCATAAGATAATGTCTTCACATTGTGCTTTAGCTGTCTACAATAATTAGAAGAGCTTTGCTATGTATCTCACATTTGGGTGACTTGCTTTCCATTCTGCAGTGCTGTGAACAACTCCATAAATATGAAAAGAGCAAGTCAGTTATGATCATTCAAAAATGTGTTAACTGCTGTAAAAAAAAGTAGCCTGTGGTTTATTTCTCACATGAAGTGTTGGGGTGTTGATGTTTAAAATTACAGCCTGAAGTTATCAGAAGTCCAGCTGAAACCACTTCCTTGATTGGGAGATCAATCCTGGACTATGTAGAAATGATTCTGGACTAAGTATTAGTGACCCTAGGCTAACACACAGTTTTAAAACTGCAATGCAATACAGTGAGTTATCATCATGTCAACCACATAATCTGTATTTAAATGGCTTCTTCAGCAAACCATAGAAAGGTTCCTGAGAAATGCCTCAAGTCCCTGCAAACAGGCAAGGGTTACTCTCTCCTGGGTGTGCAAGAAGAGTGGAAGTTGGAATCACTACTGGTTGGGTTCCAGTCTCACCTGAGCCCAAGCACCACTGAAGAGATTAAGTCAGATATCCAGGAGCACTGGTAGGAAGCCATGCACTCCATTATCTGCCATGCCTGGTTATCACAGAGCAACTCTGGCCAAAATCTGACACAGCAACACAAAACACACAGTCTGACAGCAGCTGTACCCCTTTTATATTTGTTCTCCACATTTCAATGGCACACTCAACCCAGAAGAGCAAACTAAGACTGTCCATGCTCAAAGGGGTTAACAGACACTCAGCAATTCAGCTGAAATGCCAATATTTGAGAGGAAGAATTGAAACAATGGAAATAAGATGGTTGGGTGGGAATTGGAGCAACCTGGTCTAATGGAAGGTGTCCCTGCCCTTGTTGAAACAAGGTGGCATTTGAGGTCCCTTCCAACCCAAACTGGTTGGAAGCGATGTATTTTATGAAAAATCCTTGCGTTAGGATCTTTTCTTCTGAGAAGCTGAGAGGCCTCAGAAACAAAATGTACACAATGATTATCTGCTGCTGTGGAATGCAACAGGTGCATCTGTGACTGGTCTCATGTGATTGTTTTTAATTAGTGGACAATCACAGTCCAGCTGGCTTGGACTCTCTGGTCAGACACAAGATTTTATTATCACTCCTTTCCTTTCCTTGCTAGCCTTCTGATTAAATCCTTTCTTCTATTCTTTTAGTATAGTTTTAATATATCATTTTATTTTAATATAATATATATCATAAAATAATAAATCAGCCTTCTGAAACATGGAGTCAGATCCTCATCCCTTCCCTCGCTTTGGGACCCCTGCAAACACCACCACACCAGTCTGTGATACTACACACTGGAAGTAGGTACAGTTTTGAAAGAAATGAAATGACAAATACATTTTAAAGCAAACATCCTAGTGTTAAAGGAGATTATTTTATTTTATTACTTGCACTGAAGAAATAGGACCCAGGTGAGTAAAGCACAGTGGGTCTGGGAGATGCTGCTCCAAAGAGCTCAGAGCTTTAGGCACTGAATTCTCTGTGCCTGCTAGAAACCCTGGCAAGCATTAAATGATGTTTACATATTCCACTGGAAGATAAGGTAATGTCAATACAGAACTGAGACACCTTTCAAAGATCATGCAAATGATCATGAAACTCATTAATAATATCTTAAAATCTATTCAAAGTCTCTATATTTTAAGTGATTAAAAAATGAGCAAGAACTTGGTTTTGCAACACCTCAGAAATCAATTAACTCTCAAGGAGAATATGTCAATGACTAATATTGTTAATATATTTAATTCAGCCTACAGGTGATCTCTGTGTATTCCTATGTAAAAATGACCACAAAAAGGAACCAAAACACTGTGAGAAATGTACCCACATGTAGCAGACATGATTCTGGACATTGAAACCTGCAAACCTGGACCTGAAGTAGCACAGTGGCAGAGGCAGAGTTATGTCAAAGTAAATTATGCCCTTGGAGTGAAGGCACTGAGAGGTCACAGGACTGACAGACAGCATGTTGGCAGCAGAGCCATGAATCCTTGCTGTGGACATCAACCCCTGGAACACTATCACTGCACAACACTGAACAAGAGCTTTTAAAGTAACAATTTTACACTGAATTAGCAGAGTAATTGGAAGCAAAAATCTATGAAAATTTAACATTTTGAATTTATGTTTTCAAGTTGTCCTTCACGCCTGCACTACCTGTTGCTACTCTCTGCTCTCCTTGGCTGTACTTTGCCAGCTCTTTTTGGTTTAAGCAATAAGTAAAACAGGGAGAGGCTGAAGAACTAAGACAGCAATATCCTAAGAACAGCCAGGAGAGCTTACAAATCAAGAGGCAGAGCTAGAAATAAACCATTGAAGGAAAACCTAACCCCCCTGTGCTGGCAGTAGAACAATGCCCAGACAGAGCTTCTACAAACATTTGTGGGTCTCAGCATCACAGTTGGCTTGAAATACTCAGATTATTAATTCTCTTGTAAGCTAAGTCTCTGTGTGCACACAGGGACAACCACATGGGCTTAATGAGCTCAACAAGCCTGGCTTATAGGAAAGCTCCAGGCCAGCACTGGTTTAGGGCTCTCCCTGTCAGGTTTGCAAAGGGAACTTGTCTTCCTGCTTTACTACCTGCTTTAATGGGGCAATAGTACCACCAGGGTCTTGTCAGGCTTCATAACACAAAGATTATTCCCTTACTAAATCAGTGCTGTCATGGCAATTGTGTCCTGGTGACACCACTGAAGAGCACCTTCATCCTTTCAACTCTGAGAAACAACCCATCAACACCCCCATTATGTGTTAGATACTGCACACAGGCTAGATACCAACAGGCACACTTTCATGAGCTGTTAAATAGGAAATAAAACGAAAATAAAAGAGTAACAGTGCCTGAGACAGACTATGGCACATAGCAAAAGATCCTTCCTGTTATTTTACAACTTGAACCCACTGAACCCACATTCTTGCTCTTGCAAACCTGCTCCTCTCCTGTCCTGCTCTCTGCCCAAGCACAACCACCAAGCTCAGCCTTGAGAGGCTCCTTTTTCCTCAGCTGATCATTAGGTCAGGCTGGATGGGGCTTGGAGCAACCTGCTTGAGTGGACTCAGACTATTCTGAGTATTCCAAACCCCAGAGTGCAGCTGGTGAAAACACTGAATAAAGAGGCACTCTGACACATTAAAACAGGTGGGAAAACAGCAAACCCCTCAGAGGTATATAAGGATACACAGCTGATGGATCCATGGCTTCAGCATAACTCATGCTTTCAGCAAAATTCAGGGCTTTGCAGCAAAATTCAGGGCTTTCCAGCATGTTCTCCCACGTGTTTCTAGATACACCTTATGCCAGAATCAGCTACTGCTTTGTGGGAACACTGCAGCCCCATTTCTGCTTTTCCACCCCAGCTCCTCCTTGTGTATAAACTGTGTTTGGTGTAAGATCTGTGCAGGAAACCAGGGTCAGAGAACTCTGCTGTGTTAAAACAAATGAACTGCATTGGACTGGGCTAATTTTCATTTCCATCAGCCTTCAGACCATTTCACAGCACAGCCATATGAAACAAGTGCAAGGCAGTAAACAGGCTGGAAAAAGGGATTGAGAAAGAAGGAAAAGGGTTGTTCCTTTTGGCAGCAACACCAGTTAATGCCTCCTTCAGATGCCCCCATGCATTGGGATCCTTGTATTTTGCACAAAGTTTTTGCTTGTTTGTATTTTGTGTTTTTAACTGAAGTTAACTACCTTGGATTTTTGAAAGATGACTGGCTTAGTTTTTTTTCCACACAAAGCTTTTCCTTTTGTCATTCTGCCTTTGAACAATGAAATAGCCAGAGAAAAAGAGAGAAAGAAGGGACAGAGAGAAGAAAGAGAGTGAAAAGAAAGAAATCTCTTCAAGAAAGGAAATATTTGCAGTCCAATATTACAACGAGGTTAAGGCCATTTAATTCACCCCACCTGCTTTCCTTGAGATGTTCATTTTTGCAAGGAGAATTCGGGCAGATAACAGGCTTTCAGAAGATTTCTTGCTACACTAATAATTCCAAAATTTCCTCAAAGAGAAAATTTGATGTACATGTTTCATGGGACATAACAGAGATGCTCTTCAGATGCTGTCTTCCAGAAATAAAAAAAAAAATAAAAGCACTGAGAAAATAGCTGTGAGACCTGAGAGTGAGAGACAAAAAACCACCCAGACACTGAAGACTCAATCCAACATCAAACCACTGTATCTGATGTTGTCCTATCACAACAACACAGAAGGGTAAATAGATTATTGCTGTTCAATCTGTTGTCTGAAAATTGCTTGCCTCCACAGCTTTTGTACTATCTTTTAGCAGCACAGTTTTTAGGGGTCTGCTGTCACAAGAAAACTCTGTCTTCTAAAGTTTCTTGGTTTTTTGCAGCAAAGCATTTCAGAAACAGAAAGTTGGAAGGGGCACCTGGATCTGCAGATGTCCTGGCCTCACCCACCACCTCCAAAGGATCATCTCTGGGACAGAAATCACTCATTTCACATGAGAGGTGGACATGACTTGGTCCTGCTAAAAAGCAGATTCTGTACAACCAGCACTATGCTGCCAAATTATTACAAGTAAATCAACTGCAAATAAATGTCTTTGCAGTCCTTCCAGATGAAGTTTGCACCAAACCACGTTACAGTATCAAAATGTAAGTTAAATTCACCAGTACAGGGAAAGAAATAAACCACTTGCTATTCTCAAGTGTGATCCTGCAGAAAGCCGCTGCTTGGAAAGCGACTTTTCAGTAAATCAACCTGTCAAAATTCAGAGCTGAAGTGAATTTATTTTTTTCAGAGAATAGTTCTGCACCAAGACACTCACAGTTCCCTTCCAGTATAAAGATATTTTCTGCAATATTCCATGCATGCAAGATGCCAGGAATAATGGAGCACAGTAAAGCTGATTGATAAACTCTTACCTTAGGTGTGGTTTGGACTTGGATGGCTCAGGGCAAAGCCATTATACCAAAAATGAAAACAAACCCCATGATTTCTACCACAGGATGCTTTTAGCAGCTACAGACTGAACTCAAAGTGCTCACATATGGACAGCAAAAATACCAAGTTACCTAGAGCACCTCAGCCTGCCAGGAGCATTCCAGTCCCCTCTCCCCACATGTAAAGGTCCTGAGCAGGGAGTTGAACAAAAAGCACCCCTCCAGTGCAGCAGGCTTGGCTCTGATTCAGCTTTTGCTCATTTTCCTTCTCTGCAGGAGGATAGTAGCTAATTGCTGTCAAACCCATCTTTCCTGTTCTTCACCAGTGCAGAGAAGGAGCCAGTGGCAGCCCAAAGGAGACAACTCCTGGGACAGCCACAGCAGGTGACACTTGAGTTATTGGTGGCACCAAGGAGGATGAAATCCCTGACAGGCTGGATTATTCCTCTCCTTCCCATACCTTTCTCAGCCCACCCTAACCCAGTGGGTTCTTTGGATGGATCTGTCTGGAAATACTTCCCTATATCCCAGCCCTGGCCACAACAGGGGTTGCACAAAACCTATTTCTACTCACTTATTGAGCTTTCTTCCTGCAGCCCTGTCTCATTTCTCCAGAATTCTCCTCCTAGCAACCAACCCCAGCACAAGGACTGTACCTGCACCCCTTTTGGAGCTCTCATGAATTTCTATTTCATATTTCAGTTAAACAATTGCCCTCTCACAGCCTTCCTGCCAGTCCCTGATATACACACTGCATGTCTCACATATGTAACTGGGGAAGTGGGGTTTGGGGCATTATATACAAATAAACATTTTGCATCAAAGTCCTTCCTGTAACTGCAGAGCTGCTTTATGGATATAAAAGACAACATGACAGATTCCAAAAATTCTGGCTGTGTGATGTCTCATCATCATGTAGCCACAGCTCCTGATAAATATATTTTTTTCCCTAGGAGATTTTAAGTTATAATAATATTTGGCACTTACATACTACTTTACATCTTGAAAGCACTGTTCAAACATGTACCTAATTAGTCTTCCCAATTTCTCCATGAAAAAAGTCTACAAGGAATTAAGATTATCAATAATTATCACCTTATTTATCTGTTAAATCCTGATGGTCTACTTGGCCCTGAGCATGAAGAAAAGTATTTCTGCCTTAAGGACTTCACAATCTGATCTGTGAAGAACTTGCTGAAGAACTACCGAAGGCACATATTATGCTGACAGCAGAATTCAGCCCCCCCAAATTCAGATGAAAAAAAAACCCAAAGTCAATTTTCTGATGGAAAAATCAAGTCATTTCTACACTACACCAAAAAAAAAAAAAAAGCAACCCCCAAACCTGAAGTTTTTAGTGGAAACAAGAAAAGCAGCACCACTGGGTGCTTTATTTCACATACATACATAACATACAGGCATTCAGGGAACAGAGTAAATGCATAAATTCAATTTTTAAAAAATCTAACAAATAAGAAAAGCCCTATCCAAGGTCCTGAACTATCAGGCATTAAAATAACCAAGGCTCTCTGATAGTTTTATTTACAAATTTAGTGATTGTTTTTATTATATTTTTCTTACAACTGCTGATGCAACCTGGAGGGTGTTTTATTAGTACTATCACAGGACCTTCTCCTGGGGTTGGATGAGAAACAAATACTGCACCTCTCAGCAGCCTTTAATGCAGCTGCTGCATGCTCACTAAATTACATGCCACAGTTTCAGCAACCCATTCAAAACCAGGTAAATAATTCTCAAACTTGCAGGCATCATCTGAAACATTTATGTGTCAGTTAAAATTCATACTCTGTGTTTTGTTTGCTAAACCTTATAAATTAAACAGATTTGTGCTGTTCGCATAAGCAGCATGATGTGTCAGATATCCCCCCTGTATGAGGATTGTAACACCAGAGGAAAAAGAATGCGATATCCTTCCTGGAAAAGTCAATATTCCAGCCTCAGGTGGGAACAGGAGGAGAAATATCATTTACAGACAGATGAGATGCAGAGCTGCACTGCAGGGTGGGATTCTCCCACTCCATGGAGTCAGCAAATGATCTCTTTGGGGCACATCCCTGCAGCTGTTCAGCTGAACATTTCAGAACAAGTTCCCAGAGCTCAGATAAACAAAATTTCCAGAAGCTAACTCCTAAAAAAAAAAGACAAATCCAGATTTATTACTGTTTATTATCTTCTCCCTTCTGCTGATATTTGAATCTCAGTGATTTCAAGTGAAAGCAAATCTGAAGATACAAAGTCATCTGAATGGCACACAGCTGAGTATCCCACACCCTTTCTGGGAGGATTTGCCAGTGACAACAAAATGAGATATTAATTTATGAATTGCAGCCTGTGCTGCTCTAATACCTATTCCTATCACTGGGCAAATGCATTCCAACATATCACTTTAATATCTAGTGTGAACACAGCCTTGGGAGAGTAAGAAAACTGAGAAAGGATTATGTGTACTAAGGAGGTCAACCAGGAGCACAGTAAATACCACAAGTGGGTATTTTGAGTCACCTATTTTTAGGTGACCATCCTAGGGATAGTCACCTCCTATCCCTGGGAGGGATTTTGAAGGTTTACAGACATGGCACTCAGAGATGTGGTTTAGTGCTGGGCTTGGCAGCACTGGGTTAACAGACTTGATCTTAAGGGTCTGTTCCAACCCAAATGATGCTACAACTCAATGATTCTGTATTTCTTGAAAATAAAAAAAAAACCCAGAGTCATCAGAAAAAACTGCAAAATAATGGAAACTTCCAAATGAGATAGAGTAGCCTCCTAGTGCACAGAGTGCTCAGGCACACAGGTTTTATCCAAAGGCAAATTTTCCTAACAGCTATCATAACTCCCCATCTCTTGGAAACACCTTGGGACATTTTTCTCCTATGTTAAAAATGTTGAGAGATGTAAGAGATTGAAATAGCTTCAGCTAATATTTAAAGACTGATTAGTAAATATTTCTTAATGAAATCACTGAGCTTTTAAATTTGTTCTGCTCTGCTTCTTCCAAAACACACTGAAAACAAAACAGCACCATCTAAAACAGCCAGCTAGCTTAAAACAGCAATTGTCACTTTCCTTCATATGACAGATTCACTTATGCAAAAACAACTGATGTGTTCTCAAAGTAAAACAGCACTTAAGAAAATAGCAGCATTACCCTTGTACACAAAAAGTAATTTGAGCTAAGCACAGGCAACTCTTGAGAAGAAAATGGTAACTGTTTAATAAATATTGCTTTCAGATTAATGGTTTCCTACTTCTTTTCATTTTGTAGCTTGAATATGGTGATTCACTACTAAAAATTTTAATTTAAACATTACTACTGGATTCATTCAAAAGAACCAACCCTAGAATTACTTGTGAAGAGAGTTAATACAAAAGTTCAAGGGATACCATTTCTTTTGTTGTGTGTGAATCATCACACAAGCTGAGCTAAATTGAAAATACTACTTCAAGTCGTTTGACTTTGATCTTAGTTAAACCAGCTTGGGCTCAGACATGGAATTTCATTGAGAAAAAACTTCCACTTGCAATACCAAGTTCAATGGACCTCTGGGATGTAGGGGGTTGATCCCATTATGTCCTTATGGGATCTGCAGAGAGGGTTTTGCAGGCACTATTTTAATTACTGAACCTTGGAAGCCATAGAGAATTTCCTGTGGAAGCCAATGAAGAGGAAAAATTCCCCTTTCTGAAAGCCTAGGAAAGGGATCGTAGGAGACAAAGAGGCCTCTCATCCACAGGAGAGATTTAGGAAGAAATTAAACAGAGAATTGGCCTAGCTTCAGGTTTATCACCTGATCAGTGACCTTCCAAAGGACACAGCAGGGAGGGTGGGTTGGCAGTTCTTTCCTGCTCCTGCCATTCCCTTTCCCACACTGCTTGGCTGCAGTTCCATAATGCCAGTGCAACATCTTGACAGCCATAAGGAACTTCAGTAAATCAGCAGCTTTCATCTGGAGACACAGATCTCTAATCTCTCTAATCCACAGTATTGATCCCAAGATGATGCCATGGGTGTAACTTCATAGAAAGGGTAAAATAAAATAATTTTGTCTTCAGAAAAGGGTACTAAGTCTGTGGTGGTGTTCACAGGGGTCCCAAGATGAGGGAAGAGATGAGAATCTTGACTCCATGTTTCAGAAGGCTGATTTATTATTTTGTTATAGATATTACATTAAAAGAAAATTATATACTAAAATTATACTAAAGAATAGAAGAAAGGATTTCATCAGAAGGCTAGCAAGGAAAGAAAAAGAATGATAACAAGATCTTGTGACTGCTCACAGCCTCAACACAGGCAGCTGTCATTGGTCATCAAGTAAAGACAATTTCACATGCTGGGTAAACAATTCTCCAAATCACATTGCAAAGCAGCAAAACATGGAGAAGCTGAAGCCTCCCAGCTTCTCAGGAGAAAAGATCTAGCAAAAGGATTTCTCATAAAATATGTCTGTGCCAGTAAGTCCACCCCCTCTTTCTCCACCAGTGAAAAGCCAGTATTTTCCAGCCCATGGAGCATATCAACCTTCCAGTTTTGGGTGCAAGGAGCAGCAGATTCTCATCCTCCTAATCATCCCAAGCCCTTCTGCTCCCTACATCTTAACACAGCACTGCATGGCAGGTGTCTGGAACTCTTTATTGTGTTTTTAATCCAGGCCACCACAACAGACCTCGATTTAGAATCCTTCCTAAGTCTCATACTACCCTGTCTGATAACTGAACAGGAAACCTCAGGCACCACAGACTAAGCCAGCACTGAAAACCAGAGTTTGGTACTAAAGTGAGCCAGAGACCTCTCTCTTCCACTTAGTAATTCTCCCTTCCAACTACACATTGAAGAGCAGTAACTGGTACTTCAAACTTGGGCATTTCCTGCTCTGCAGCTTTTAACATCACTAATGCCTCCTCCCTCTCAACATGGTGCAGGGAATGACAGAAAGGTGGAGAGGTTTGGGGTTTGAGAAGGAAAAAATATTTGGAAGTGGCATCACAAAGCCCTTGGGGTGTTTGTGACCCTTGTAAGGTCATGTCCCCACTGACAGCCAGCTGCATAGGAAAACCCCAAATCATGTCAGCTGGACAACCACTCCTCTTCAAAAGGATCCATTGGCCTTGAGATTTCCTCAAGAAATGACTCAGGCAGGTCCACACAGCTGTGGAAACCAGACCTTCTGCTGGAAGGGTGAATTCTGCCTTCAGTAGAAGTGTGTTGATTTACATCAGCTTCAAACCGGCAGTCTCAGTTAAGGGCTGTTTTTCCTCTTTGTTACAAAAAATAAAAAACACAGAGAGACAGAAAATCAGATCCTGCTTCTTAAAATTCAGTATGCAATCTATCTGCTTGGACACAGACTCAGGCTTTTATTTCCCCAAACAATAATAGTTTAAAACATCCCAGCTACATCAAGCAGATACATTGGCACATACTGCTCATAACTTGCAGTTCTTCCTCAGTATGTTCTTTTGGTTTGTTTCTCCTAACTCATTATTTCAGATCTGAAATAATGTTGGAAACCCTTCTGAACATAGCAAGCACCCTTTGCTGCATCTATAGAGCACAAGATATTTTAAATAATGATAACACACACTTTTGTTAGACACAAATAAATCCTCAGTTCAGAAGAGGAGGTGAATCAATTGATTGAGGAGGCAGAGGAGTAAGCAAAGCCAGCTGGGTCTAAAAGGAATTTAATTGGATTTCTTTAGTCCTACCATTTCCTGTATATAGACTATGCAGACTACACAGGAACATTTAGGCTTAAGGCTGGTGTGGACATATGGCTGTGGGAATCCAAAATGCAGACTGGCACCTCAGCTTCATCCCAGGGAGGGATGTTCCATGCACAAACTGGTTTTTCAAGGCAGTTCTGAGAAGGGAAGCTGAGGATATTTCTGGTGCTGCTATACTTGGAACCACTACCACACTCAGAGAAATAGCAAAGGACATGGCATTCCCATTTCCTGGGCAGCAGCCTACCTCCCCTAGACATTTTCCAAGAGTTAATACATGCCCTTGGGAGTGTGGGTACAGGCACATAAAAATGTAACTCCTATGACATTAAGAAATAAACTGAAAAATGCTCCCAGCTTTTATTTTGTGCATAACACACATTACTTGAGGGTATATCTGGGAGACAGAGCTAAGAAAATAGCTCATTCATTATTTAAATTGAGGAATGGACTCAGAAAGGTTTTATTAATGTTCAAAGAAGTAAAAAGCCAGAATCTTCTTATGCAGACTATATCTGTCTAAATCCTGTTTACAGCATAGACATTTGACAACACTTTTGAAGTTCTAAATTATTTCCATAGTGTAGTAGTACTTTGGGTAATTTTTTTCCCCTTATGTATTAAAAACAATCATGAAAATATCCTTCCAAGGTCACTTTACCCAATCCCTCACATAAGATAAAATGACAAGTCCATTAATCATCGTAACAGTGAAGTATTGTAAAGTATATCTTGAGTTCAGTACCACAACTTGCAGTGAATCATCTTCAATCAATTAACAGATTACCTTAATTCAACAAAATCCAATACCTGCATTTTCCTGATTAATGCCTTTTATACATCTAGAGTCCTGGTGATTATATATAGAAATTAAAGATGGATTGTACATTTGTGGATACAGAATGTGAGGGCCTGTGAGACTAGCAGAAATCCCCCTTAAAGTGAGAATTTTCACAGCCTGAGCTGTGCATATTATTAAAATTAGGGTTCCTGATTTACCTGGATTCATTGTGGCCTGAATGCTGTCAGAATAAAAGACTTGGCATCAAGATTTCTAAAATGCACACATGTTGAGGCATTTATTAGCATGTCCTATTATTAGCATGGGTTCTGCCAAAAAAACTGAGCACTCACAAACATCTTGGGGTGAGAAAGAGCTGCAGTGAGTGCTGCCCTATCCAGACCCTTCCAAGGGCTGAGGATGAACCTGACTGCTGCCTGGGAAACAAGAACTGTCAATTCCCCAAGGAAATGCTGATTAGCCCAGTCTGGAGAAGGCATGATGAGAGCTGAAAGCATTCAGGGCAGGAGAGCCAGAAGCAAGATGAACACATGGAAATGCAAACTCCAGGCAGCAGGAGGGGAGCACCCAGAGCTGTCC
The DNA here is from genome assembly GCF_023055355.1 of Agelaius tricolor. NCBI lineage: Eukaryota > Metazoa > Chordata > Aves > Passeriformes > Icteridae > Agelaius > Agelaius tricolor. Next base: position 1,201,845 of record NW_027269270.1, read on the forward strand.
ATGCCAGAGGATGGAGCCATGCACAGATGAGCCTGCAGCAACAGAGCCCTGACTCCAACTGAGAGGATTTTCATCTGTGGATTGTGATTAAATCCCACTACAGTCAAATTCAGGGGAATTCAGCACTCAGAGAACGACCCAGCAGACTGGAAATGATAGTTCTGCCTGACACTGACCCTTGCAGTGCTGGGCAGCAGCAGCAGCTGGGACACTGGGAAAACACAGCTATGATGGCAGTGCTAAGTGTCAAGGCTGGGGCCAGTTTTAAACTTGATTGTACAGTCAGGGACTCAGCTTTGGCAGTTCAGAGCCCAGAACAGCTGCAGAGTAAAGGGTTCACAGCAGGCTGCCCAAGAAAATGGGCACAAATCAAACACTAATCCTGATTTCAAGTTCACACTGCTGGCATCCAAACCACCCTCTTCCTCACAGGCTTCCTTCAGTGTACCCAATCCAACAATCCCTGCAGGCAAGGCAGACATATTTCTAGTTCTCTCTGACTTGTAGCCAGACATTTAACTGGTGAAAGCATGGTTGTTTGAAACTACACACCAAAATACACAAGAATTGCTACAGAGAGAACACACGGAGGGCTAAACAGACCTGGGCAAACTCCAGCCTGTGCACCTCAGGTATTTCATTGTAAAATACCTTCAGTGTTACTGAGATTCAGAACAGAAGCCAGCCTCAAGATAATGTTAACATGGACAGCAGTTTGAATTTACCGAAAAAAAATGAAGTAGAGATTGAGACAACAAACTTCAGTGAAATTCTGAAGGTAAAAAGAAGGACAAAACCAAGATTGTACAAGGTATTACAGAAACAATTTTCTTCACTCTCATGCATGCAAATGTTTTTCTTGGTCAAGAAACTGACTTCCAAGTAAACACAGTCTACCAAAATAAACAGAATTTTTCTAATTGATTAGACTTGGGGATTTTCCACATTTTCCTACCCCAACAAAACTCACATTAACAAGGCAATGTACTATCAAAAGAGCCATATCAATATTAAGAACATGAAAATGGAAAGGAAATTTAACATTCTAAACTCTTAAAATTATCTAATCAGTAAGTAAAATTCTATTATCCTGCTTTAATGAAGATATTATACACTCATTTTCCTTGGATGCTCACAATCCTAATTACTGCATGCGTGGGTGAGCCCTGGAATTATTTTTATAGACATTAGTATATGTATTGGTTCTCCACAGGCAATAGCATATTAATAAAAAAGCCACCTCCCATCAGCAAAAAAAGAAAAAAGTAGAGGTAAAAGTTATTGCAACCAAACAAAGCAACTCTGAATACAGAATTTACCAGAACTTAAATCTAATTATTTTTTTCTAAGCCCCTTGGGACTATTGCTGTCACAGACCTCTTGTAATTTAGCTACCAAAGTCTCTAAAGACAGACTCAAGTCTTTTGAGCCATTTTCTCATGCTTGGAAACACATTTTTTCAGTTTCTGAGGAGCTTTACAGACTCACAAAGCCAGACAACTGCAAGGCAGTTGGTAAAATATGACATCAGTTTCTTTAACACCTGCAAAGCAACTCTGACAGGATCTTACAGGAACACTTCATGCCTTGAAGTCTTCTGCTGAAACAGTTGCCAAGAGGAGTAGGTGATTAAAGAGCCATTATTCACATTATTAGTATTTAAAGGAAAGCCAGCAGGAATTACAGCAGTAACCCCTCAGCAGTGTATATTTAATAGACTGCTATCATTAATACATGGGATGTGGCAGTAAGGCAATTGCATATTGAGCAGTACACAGAATATACATTCACACACATATGGAAGCACAGAGGTGCAAACAGTGCCAGCAAAAGTCTCCCAGCTCTGCCACAGGTGAGGAATTCTGCTGGCTTTAAAGGCACAGGAGCAGCAGGAATTATCAACCTCATACCAGAGCTGAAAGGGGACGCAGGAACAAAAAAACTCCAAAAAAACCAAAAAAACAAAACCACCAAAGCAAGTGCCAGGCTGTCTTTGCTTCCCATGTTCCCTCTGGTTTCCAAAGGAACTCTCCACACAGATCTGAGAGGGGATGTGTTTTCAAAGGCAGCCAGCAATGTGGAGTGTCAGCTATGCAGGCAGGCTCACAGATCAAAGCCATCAAAGGTTTCAGTCCCAGTGACATCTGCACAGCTCTTCCACCTCTTCTGCCCTGAGTTGTGTCAGCTCACACTGTGTGTGCTGAGCTGGGTGTTCCAGTGCCTTGCTGGTCTCCAAAACCAGCTTTATCACTTATCCATCACACTTTTAACATCCTCCAGAACTTCTTTAAGGAGCTCAGATACTTAACTCTCTGCATCCCAATTTTCAAGTCATGAAGTACAGCTTAGACCTAATTTATTCTCTGATTAAAGCAAAACCAACCTGTGTTAAAGAAACTTAATTATTCCAGCATAGAAAAACTTAAAGAATAAACAACCTTGACTTTAAATATTGCACTTGTACAACATCTGATATGGGACACGGGAGCTCTGGAACACATTCAGTGTCTCCAGTCCACAGGAGGCCACCAAGCTGATCAAGGGGATGGAGCACCTCTCCTGGTGAGAGAATTGGGACTGTCCTGACTGGGGCAGAAAAGGCTTTGGGATGAACTTACTGGGGCCTCCCAGGGCCTAAAAGGAGACCACAGGAAAAAAGGAGAGAGGTTATCTGCAAAGGCCTGGAGCGACAGGACAAGGGGGAATAGTGGGAAGGAATTGTTCCCTGTGAGGGTGCTGAGGGCCTGGCACAGGGTGCCCAGAGAAGCTGTGGCTGCCCCTGGATCCCTGGAAGTGTCCAAGGCCAGGTTAGAGAGGGCTTGGGGTAACTTGGGACAGTGGAACGTGTCCATGTGAGATTTAAGGCCCCCTCTAACCCAAACCATTCCAGGATTCTATATCCTTGTAATTATATAAGAGCTAGATAATAAGATGAAAATTATTTTTGAAAGCCTGTAAGTCAAGCATAATTTTTGATATGAACAGCAAATCTAGCTGAGAAATACACATAGCAGAACCAAATCTCAAAATCTCCCTGCTCCTCACTTTCCAAGTAAACTGTACCCCACATTTTGCACTGTGCTTGTGAGTAAGAACTCTTTTAACATCAGCCCCCACTTAACTTGTCTGGCACCACATCACAAGAGCCTTGAAATTTTAGGGACTGTTTTGTTAGATGCAGATTAGTTTACATGTGGGTAATTTATCATTTAATTACTCAGTAATAATTGGAAAAAGATCAAATGATCTCTCCTTTTATAGATCAGATAATTAATGGTTATTTCTATGGTAATTTGTCAAGGCACAGCTGGAAGAATTAGACAACTATTCAGCTAAAGTGCACATAATCATTTTAGCATTAACATAATCTGAGTGATACAAGTATTTCTGCAATTATACACAGCTCCAAGAGCTCTCACCCCTCATCTCCAAGGACCTGAGTGAGTACACAGTTTTTTCAAGCTCTCCCAGTGGGCACCTGCAGGGAGGGGAGGGGTTAACAGTTTAACAAAATAGAAAATAATTAAAACTAATCCTGTAACAGTGATATATGATTGCATTTGAAAATTGAAACTGCAGTTGTACAGAAAGGGAAGAAGGTCAGATGGCAGAACTGGGGAGCCGTGGGAGCTCAAGGGCACCTCAGGCTCCAACATGGGATCAGTAGATCCTGCCCAGTGGGAGTATTTTTCTTCTTCCACACCTGAATCTTGATAGGAAAGCTTTCTGACTATTCATGTTTGTGACAAATGGATTTGGCAGAAAGATAAATTCTATGAGCTCCTCCCTTGATTCATTTTATCTTCAAATTTTTCTTGTTTTTAACTGCACTGTCTACTTAGCAGAATGGATTTTTTAAAAGGTGCATTTGTTTTCTCTGCTGTGCCAAAACCAAATATTTTCAGACAACGAGAAGTTACCTTCAGATAAATTAAAAAAAAATAAGACAGACAACACCCAAATCATGAAAACTATAAATACAAACTGCATGCAAGATTCCAACCTAGTCACATAAACCCAGTAAAGTCAGTTCTGCCCAGGCCACAAACACATAGGTCAAAAACCATCCTGTCAAATCTACTGTCACACTTCTCCATACATCCATGAATAATACATGGCTTTTACAGTAATAGGTTTGATTCATTTTGAAACTACTTTCTAGGAAGCTGAAGATTATTATTCGTTGTGTTTCTTATGCAACAAGAATCACAGTATTCCATTAAGAACAGAGGAGCTGCATATTCAATTTCAGTTTTACAGGAGTGAACTTACAGCACCAAACCTGGGACTTTGCACTTGCAGAGGATTCATTCAAGTCCTGCAAAAGTCAGGCTTTGGACTCTTAAGTCTGTTCTGGACTGCAGATGCATTAAAATTCCACCTGAATATGTTATTTACAGCCTTTTACTACTGTAAGCAGTGAGATGCAGAATTGACCAGGAATATCATCATCTGTGAAGTGCACTTCAGTAATGAACCTCTACATTTCTTGCTTTATTATCAGTCAGTCCTCTGTATTGAAAAGCTTGCAATAGATATGATTAACAGTTTGTGTGTAAACCAGACAATGTGCAAGAAAAAGCTGAGTAAAACAATAGGTTGCCTTTTTACTTTTACAGAGACACACATAAATGGCTGTAATTTGATCTTCAAAATTAGCAACTTGTTTTTAAAAAGGGAAGAGTTATAATAATTTAATTTCTTCAGCATGGACAGCAATTCATATTGGCACCATATTAGTACAAACTGGGCATCAATATTTTAAATCTATACATGCTCCTATACTGGTATCCATTTATAATAAGAATTTAGAATAATAATTCTAAATAATAACATTAATAATAATAATTCTAAATTATTCTAATAATTTAGAATACAGCAGGCCACTTGAATTTTTGAAGAGTGTAACAAAAAACCTGCAAGCAAAAAAATACCAAGTCAAAAAACAAAGCCATGAACATTGTGCCGTTCCTTAAGCCCTTCACAAGTAATGGCATTTTCTCAAAGCAACAGTGATCACTACACTGCTCTTCCACACACATTTGCAGCACAACTACACAGGAAAGCCCTCCTGAGTGCTGAACACCAGCTGCTGGATTTGGGGGAATCCAGGGGCCACTTGGACACCAGAGCTGTCCTGAGGTCCCCATCCCATTCTCATTTCACTGAGATTAGAAGCATTAAGTGAGTACAATTAATTAGACATGGAAAGATTTTATTAAACAACTGTAGGATGTGCTTGAATGCCACACTACATAAGAAACTTAAACCAGCACCTGCTAGTGAGAGAAATTTCAAAGGAACTCGATGAGGGAAGACAGACACTGGGTTGTACACATCATTCATCTCATAAATGGAAAATATTACCCTAAGAATAATTTTTCCTGCTCTCCTGGAGCCCCAACTCTATAAATTCCCATTTAGACTGAGGAAATGTGCCACAGAATCACAGACCACTGGGGGCTGGACAGGAACTACTGGAGGTCACCAACCCCTCCTGCTCAAGCAGGGCCAGCTGCCCAGGACCACCTCCAGATGGCTTTTGAAAAACCCCCAAGGATGGCAACTACACCATCTCTGTGGGCAACCAAGCACTGGTCACACTCACAATTTAAAAATATTGCCTTAGGTGTTTATCCCTTGTCCTGGGTTAGCCTATTGAACAACCCCCAAAAACAGGATCAGTGGGAGGTAAACAGAAGACAAGTAGGACCTTCCTCTGTCAGCAGCAGAGCTGCTAAATTGCCTCTTACCCTCTGTGAAAATAAAGCCTGGAAATGCATCAAATGAAAGGGGAAAGTGTCACTTATGTAGCACTAAAATCTCTCAAAATGTATATAAAATACCAGTTAAAGAAATCTGAGGAGGAGCCCAAATTCAACAGGGTAGAAAGGAAAAAAATGGTAAAATGCACTGTGTAATGGGTAGCTAAAGTCACAAAAGGAGAGTGACTTATTTAGCTAGATAAACCAAATGAAGGAGATATGAATGCTGGCAGTGCCATGTGGATTAAATTATAAAAAAAAGACAACATCACTGCAAAAACTACCATGGCTCTCTCTCATGATTAAACATGAAATCTGAAGACTAAGAAATAACGGACATGAAAGGTTTTACAAATTAGACTCAAAATTGAAGAAACAAACCTCTGTGTTTTGAAGGAAATTAATTGCTCAGGTGCAACAGAGAAGTACTAAACTCTGTGGGTGCCTGAGCTGATACAGAGCCCAACATGAACACCTCTCCTGCATTCCTGAGCCTGGCAGCATCACTGTGCTAGAAAACAAGTGTAAGGTTGGATAAAATTACCAACAGAACATGAGCTAACTCACACATCTCTGCACAAGACACTTTCCAGGGACTGCTATAAACTTGCAGGATTTATTCTAAGAGTTCCTGCTATCTACTGAAGCAGCTGTTTGCTCTCTATAGACAAAGATCTGGGTGATCTGTTCATGACCTCAGCAGTTTGGGGATGTTTTCCCCCACTCTGCTTTTGCTGCTTTCTCTCCCTCTACTGTTGCTCACCATAAAACAGCATTTTGAATGTGATTACCATTCCACAGCAAGGCTGCTCACTCCATATTTCACTTAGGGGTTTCAGGGATTCAGTCCTGAATTCCTGAAAGCCCTAAGTGAAACATAGAGCAGTGGATCTTACTCATTCTCTCCTTACTGAATAATGTGTTCTCTGTGCACTCTGGGCAGGAAAGATCAGATACTCCTTCCACAGAACTCAGCACCCAATTACCAAAAAGAAAAAGGACTGGAGCCCAGGCTTCTCTCCAACATATTAATCTCTTGAGATAAGAGCAGCTGTAGGAACAAGGGAAAACGTGGGGCTCTGAGCAGCTTCTGTTCACACAGGAGAGAGCTGGAATTTCTTTGAGGTTGTCAACTTCAAGGCTCAGTGTATCTTTCCTAAATGGGTGGAACTGCAGACCTGATGCACTGTAAAGCATGCTAAGGTCTTTGGGGAACAGAGCTATACAAATAGGAAACTTTGCCACTGGCAAGGCAGGCCTGGATATTGTTGGCATGTTTGGTTGAAGCCATCAGATTGCTGAAGGGTTACTGGGGATAGTTAAAGGTGATACAGAGACTTTACCATCAGAAGGCATGAAAAGACACTTGATTATTAGAAATCTACAGTTCTTATAGAAACAATCCTGGACCTAAGGCTTGATTGGCCTTTAGGAATCTCCTCTCACACTACTGGTGAACTATTAACAGCATACTCTGGAGAACCATGTTTATAAACAATGGTTACAGAAAGAGAGATAATAATTGTTTTGAGTTCTGACCTCTAAGATTCCCACATCTTCTACACAGCTTCCCAGGATTTTCCTGGGAGAACCATGTCTCCCTCTGTTCAGAAGATATGCAATTACTACACCATCAGATTTAGGAGATGGGAACATGGACATAGAATCATGAAGGTTCACCAACATCATCTCCTAAAAAAGCTCAACTAGCAGACAGAGAAGTAACTCCATAGCATTCCTGCACATGTCGTAAATAAAAAAATACACAACTGACACCAAATCCAAGTTCATTTTATCTATTATCACTGAACATTAAGAAATTTATTCCTTTTGAAAGCCAAGCCTCCAGCAATTGCTGGGCAATTCTAGAGAGCTTAATCTTACAAGTGTGTACGTAATTATTTAGACAATATTTAAGCATTATATGACACACAATTAATGAGATTATTTTTCCATTGAAAACTCATCAAATTTCATTTAGCTTGCAAATCCCCCTTTTTTTTTTAAATAAAAGAAGGAGCCAACAAATCAAGAAATTGGGCACTCACTTGAAAACCTTTTGTGGTTCCTTTCATTGTAAAAGGAGAGTGAATTCCTAGTGTTTAGATACCAGCATCACATTAATTTTGTGGGGGTGAGAGATTTGTACCAAACTTCCACAAATCGTCCAGACACTTGATCAACACAAGGCAGGTGCCCAGAAGAACTCTCTCATCAAGCACACTGGTGAGATAATGGACCTGGTCAAGCAGAACTGATGCATCTTGAGAGCCTTATTTAACTCTAGCTCTACCAGAGTTAGACATTCAACAGCTCAAATGGCTCCTGGCTGAAGTTGCAGTTTTGCACTGCTGGCTTTCACCTCCTCGCCTCAATCCTTCAGATAAAATATGAAGTCCCTCCACATGAGAATGGTGAGAAAACCTGACTCCAGCCTGGCTGAGAGAAGTCAGGTTCAACACATCAGTATGTGGATTTGCCTGCTGAAACACAACTGGAATACTTTTGGAAGGTAAAAGTGGATCTATCACAGAATGTATGGATGATGCGATAATCCAATCAGCACAGAATTCTGATCTCAGTCACTTCGTCCTCCCAAAGTTAAAAAATAATAATGATTACACATAATTCAAGTGGAATGTTTCCTGAACTGTGGTAACTTGACAGGAAATGAGCATTTCCCATTCAACAAGGAAAGGCTGGATGCCTCACTCCTAGCTAGAGAAAACATGCCTTCACAGAAATATTAAGCAGTTCTATGGATCCATTTAAGCCCCTAATTGATTTTCCTTGCTCGGTGAGAGCTGTAAAAGAGATTCTGTTCATCCATGCCTGAACTTGCTGAGAGTGTCACACACAGAACAGTTCTTGCCTTGGCAGTGAGACCTCCAGAGTTCAGCAATCCTTCTCAAAGCCTGCCTTAGGCAGGAGGGACTAATTCTGTGGGACTTCACCTGATCTCAGCTCAGCCCTGAACTGCAGAACACCTCATTTTTTCTGTATCCAAAGCAAAACCATTCCCTGGGAGCTCCACGTGTGTAGCCAGTTAGCTGACAAAAACTGCTTTTTCGTTATAATAATCCATCATTAAATGTGAGATGGAATATTTCATGCAGTACTTTATATCCAAAATGCAGAGCTAACCAGATGTCCCCTCACCCTAAGTTAAATGTCCATTTTCCTCCACACTAAATGACAGCAACAAACTCAAAGATTGACAAAGGTTTGCCTTTTTCATGCTAAACAAGGCGAAAGAATCAGAGATTGAATCCTAATAAAATATTTGTTCACTAAACTCCACTTGCAGGATAACTTGTATTTAACTTCAAGTAAAGCTGTTACTGCAGACAGATCAATGACTTCATCTGCACAGCACTTACAACGCAAAAAAATTAAATTTCCTCCCTCATTTTCAACTCTTGCCGTTTGGATATTTTAGGGTGAATGCTTCCCCATGAAGTATTTTGTGTATCCTGTTTCCTGACATGGAAAGATTTCTTAGCTTTATTTACAGGCTAACTGTGAGGACTCAGGAAGATTACCAAGTTGGTTAAGCTCGCACACTTTCTGGCTGTTAATTAGGTTTTCCGCTTGGTTTGAGGATTTCAAACACGAGCATGTTCCACAGCAAAAACACAGTGTCAAATTAGTGTGTTTAAGACTCGCAGTCAGTTTCAATTATAGGATATGAGAATTAACAACATCTTTATTAATATATTAATGTACTCTGATGCATTAATGTATTTTGATGGAAAACTATCAAAGGCCTGAACTGACTCATGTAGCTTTCAAATACAGCCTCGAGCTCACTTTCAAATTTGAATAAAGATCTTGTAGGCAGGCTTCCTGAACTGATGAATGGTAATTTTTTATTTTTGTGGTCAAGTTCAGGGGGACCTATTATTCCCAGACTGACTGGATAACTGACAATAACAACTGAAGTTGGAAGGGGACCCTGGAGAACAGCCTCTGCTCACAGCAGGGTCACCCAGAACAGGATGCTCAGGACACTTTCAGTCACATATTGAGTATCCCTTAAGTCCATGGGGGCTCTGCAGCCACTCTGGGCCACCACCTCAACATGAAAAGATTTTTTTTGATGTTTCAATTGATTGCCCTGTACTTCCATTTGCAGCCAGGTTCCCAAGTAATTCAGTTCAGCTGCCTTTTTTTAGCAGTTTCTGCCACAACTCCTTTCATATCCTCTTGCTGATTTTCAGTGCAATAAGGTAAATCTGGTCAAAATTTCTTCTGCAGTGCTTGTGAAACTACAGTATTTTGGGCTCCTATTGATAACTCTTAGATGTGTGTTCAGCCTCAGAACCATGGTATTTATCATCAGTTATAGCCTAGAAACTCCCACAACTTGGAAACAGCAGTTAATTCGCAAAAGACTCCACACAGTAACCCTGAGCACTGTCAGAGCCCACATTTCAGTAAGGCCATGAACCAAACTGAAAGGTTTTAAAGGCCTGCTGACCCTCAGAGCTGCCATTTTCCCCTTCTCCATGTTAAAAACCCTGATGATAGAAATCTCTTTCTTTGCACCTACACGATTGAGCAATAATACATGAACTTACACAAATAAAACCAGTATACATTCCTATCAATGCAATCTCTAAGCCCCAGTCAGTTAAAATTTTTATGGCTCTTCAAAGGAATTTAAGGTTTTCTGCCCTTCCTCCAGATCTGCAGGTCAGAAACCAAGCCAAAAGTTTAAAAATCCCTATTTTCCATCATCTTGAAAAATTAAAGCATCTGGAGACTTTTCTGTACCTATTACCAGCATCTGGATCCTACTGAAGTCCTCCTTCAGCTTCTCAACTGCAAAGCATTCAATGAAATCTCTTGGTTCACTAGTAAATGCTCTTACAAGTTTCCCTTGGGGACATCAAGTTCTGCAGTTCACACAGAATATTTTGATAGTCTCTGTGAAGCATAAGGAATTGGACAAGTAGCTCTAATTTTCATAAAAATCTAGATAACTTTGTCAAAACAGTTCCAAGGCAGTAACTAATAAAGAAGTTGAAAGCCTAATTTGTAATATGCTTTCATTGCACATTAAAAAGCCAGTCTGTCAAACAAAACACTTTTTCTTATAAATCATACTTTCAAACATTCAGAATGTTTTATATAGCAGTGCAAACATCCCATGGTAATATTGCATTCCTGTAGAAAGCTAAGTATTTTATCAATAAAAATCACAGAACTTTATCTCAAATTTCATTACACTTAAACGTCTCAACATATTGAATTTGTCTACAGAAATATTCCTCCAATCTCCACTCCTTGCATTTAACTAGAAGCACTGTCCTTCAAGAGCTGACTTTCCTGCAATAAAAAGAGATTTTATTTCTCCATTACTTTGTTTCCTTGCAGTACATCAGAGCAGGAGACAATAGGTATGCTGCTATAATTTGATTTTTGTTTGATTCACAGCATACTTTGGTCAGATGTTGAAAGCTGGAAAGTAAGGACACATTAGAAAGTTGACAATCCTATTTTTAAACATCTCCTGTGAGCCATGTATTTCTCCCTAGACATACTGCAGTCTGCATTAAAAATAAATGCATTTGGACTACAAAGACAACAAACCCAGCTGGGCAGAAAACTCCTTGGTATGAGTCTTTCCTTCCTGACAGGTAAATGCCTTCAAACTTTCATTAGCAAATGAGGCAAGAGTGATGCAAAGCCTCCCCTTTGTGCAGAGAACAGTTCAGCCTCTCCAGTCTGTTTGCTCACCTGTTCTGTAAAGACATCACTATTATATCTCTATAATAAACAGAATTTGTAACTCTGTCTGGGGAGAACTGCTTTTATTACACAGCTACATGCTAGGGGAAAAAAAGGCATTGCATTCCAGCTGCAATGAAGAATGCTTTGGGCAGGAAGAAGGGCAGGAAGAAGGGCAGGAGGGAAAAGGGAGAGGAAATCTGAGTACCAAGAAAACCCCAAGCCAAAACACCTAAACCCCAACCACCCTCTACCACCTCCAGATAAAAAGATGACAGCCAGACAGAAGGCAGGATGATGAATTTTATCTGCAAGAAGGTAAATAAAACAGCTCAAAAATCAAAATTATTTTTATTCAACTGTTTTGCAAAGCTTCATATGGCCACACACCAATACACATCAGCTACTCTGGGGGACAGATTATTCAATATTGGACACTGAGCAGTATTTGATCATAATACACAGTTTAATTACAACCCTGAAGAACTCAATCACACCAGCCACAGATGTACAAACCACACCTGGACTTCAAGAAAAAGACAAATCAACGTTTCTCATGAGACACAAGCCACTATTTTGCTCTTCTTTAAAAGAAGTAGTAATTTGGAATTAAACACAGACTTAAGCATGAACCTTCCCACCTCAAGACAGTGATGACAATATTTAGGTTAAGATAATATTTTTGAACAGTATGCCTCAATTAATCAAGCAGAAACCTCAGACCTTGATGCAGAAGAGAAAAAACCCAACCACCTTTTTTCAGGGACCACAATGGACCACATGTCTCTCAGAAGAGATTTTCCAAATACCAAAAGGAAAAGCAGTCCCATTTCAGAGATCCTGATTTGAGTTGTAGCAAATACTTTGCATTAAAGCAAAGCAGTCCAAGCACTTTCTCAACTCTTACCTCCCAATTCTCAACAAAAGTGCTGCTGTAAAGCTACAAATGAAGAAAAGTAAAATATTAAGACAAGAGGGAATGGAAGAAGTTTCCTGTTCTGCATTCTTTCCTATCCTGCAGACTTTAGGAATTACACAAAGGAGAAGAGCAAATGAAGCAAGTAATGCAATAAAAAGTGCAAAGTCCTGTGGCAATTCACAGAAAATTCTTCTGGTTGTGCCATCTAAAAGTTATTTTATCGACTCCTTCAGCATTTTGTGTTAAATGTAAAGGAAATCTCAAATCACTAAGACCATTGAGGCTCTAAAAAAGCTCAACAAAATCACAACAAAACGACTGAGGAGTGATCAGGGCAGCTGCCTGCAACCTTGTACACCCAATAGATGAACACAGGCAACAATGACAATCTCTCCTTGCCTGGAGCATTTCCAGCCTAACACCTCACTTATTGTCTAAGTTGTACTGGGAAATGAGACCCCTCTGTGACAATTATTCCCTGCAGAGAGTTATTGAAACAGAACAGTGTTGGAGAAGCTCAGTTATAAAGCAACAGCAGGTATATTTATATTGCACACATTGATTACTTTGCAAACTGATGAACTTGGAGTGCTGAAAAGCACCACCACTGAAGCCATACAAAACAACACAACAAAGCCTAAAATACTGTATGTTCTTCATTCTTACTACACAGAAGGACAAAGAACAGATATAAAATTAAAAGCGGGAAGTGATCCTGTTTTTAAATCACTGACACAACACTAACATCAGACATACACAGCAACTGTATGCCAATTAGCCAAGATACTCAGATACAGGTGAGGAAATAATACCCAATTACTTAAAAAAACCTCTAAACTCAAGGGGGTGAGAGGATTTAATCAGGTGAAGCACAAAGCAGCACTATAAACCATGGATAAAAATGAGCCTCAATGGTCAGAGGCACTTAATGAACACATCTCTTCCCTGGCATGCCCTAAGTGGATCAGAGGAAAGGGGACAGTGCCTGTCTGAACACAGCCTGGAAAAAGGCCAGAGGATCAAACAGCTCCCAATGATCCTGAGAAATGCAGCTCACTTCTGAAGGCACAGCTATGCAACTGAACTTGAAAGAATATTGTTCTCATCACTGAGCCTTTTGGGCTGGGTTTGTTTCCCCCTTTGCTCTCCATAGCCAAAGGAAGAGCTGTATCTTGTAGCAGGTGAAAGTGGCATTGAAGTTTATGATCTAAAATAGACAGAGAACAAGGCTAAAAAAGCAAAAGGGTGAAACATGTTCTTTATGCTACCATTTTAAAGAGATCCTACTCCTGCTGTAAGCACTCTGGCATTTTCCTTCTTACTTAAAGAAATAATCACTGCTAATTTAGTACTTCTTCATTTCAGAACCAGCCAATTAAAATACTACAAGTTTATTACTTAAAGTTTACATTACAATAAGCAGCTGTATGCACTTAGAGTTCTTAAAAACACTCCACACAGGTATTAATAGCAGAAGTTTCCATTAGGTTAATCTCAGACCCACCAGTCACACAGAGAATTACTAAATGCACCAGGAAATTCCTAACCACTTGTATTTTGCAGACATAAAGAGCATAACAAGTGACATTTTATCTTGTACCACCTTAACACTCTCAGGACTCTCAGCAGAAAGTTCATTTCAATCAAAAGCACTGAAATATAAGTTCTGAAACACTAAGTACAGGAATTTTGTATTTTAAACCCCATTCCAGCCATGCAGAATGACTGGAATATTTGCTGCAGAACAGTTACAGCACTATGGCTACTCCACTTTGTCCAATGTGTTCCAAAAACAAAAGGACCCCAGCCCTTCGATACTGATATTGGTTAAGTGCTCAATTCTAAACATGAACCAATATGAGTATTTACAAGTAAAAAGTGACTAAGGAATTAACTACAGTGATCAGTTTTGGATAAGGGGTTGGCAAAAAATATCGGATGAACAGAGTATATTATTCAAATTACAAAAAAAACCTAAAAAACCCCACCAAATTAATTAAGGTGTTAAAAATAAGTTACGAAACACCATATACATCTCTATATATGTATTAAGTAATGCATCTAAATAAAGATATTCAAAGTTGGAGAAAAGAAAAAGCTTTTTGGCAATGTTTTGGGGTCTAGGACATCAGAGGTACTTTTCTGGGGAAGGTGGGTGGACACAGTAAAACAAAATCCATTTTATTCCCAATGTAAATACAAACTTTAAAATGGATCTTTTCAATTGGGAATATTTTCTCCTTAAAAAAAAAATTGGAGACTCATTCTGAAGATCTATGAAAGAAATCATGACAAGGTTACCAGATGGTTGCAAAAATATACATGTATACATTATGATGGATTTCTATATCTGGGTCCAAACTAAACAATCATTTTGTATCCTGAAAATGAAACACTGGCACCTTAGCTTGTTAAATGCAAAAAAAGCTGTTGTATTCACTATATTTCTTCTAGCAAAGCCTGTCACATTTCATTAAACAATATCATACCGTGATAAGCTTAGTAATAAAAAAGCAATAAAACTTCATAGCTTAATTTCTTCTGGGGAAGACACTCCTGATTTATGTAGCCTTCCCTATAAAAAGTGCCACCTAATGGAGCACACAATTGATGTACAGCGAGATGGCCAAATTGTTTGGTTTTAAGAAGAGTTTATTTGTGTAAGGCTGGATCTTAAAATCAGCAGTTTGCTTAGGACCAAGAGTTCCAGAAGGTCAAAAAGCAATTTTTTATTTTTGTGCATACAAACTCTATCATGCATCTTAAACATAAATCTCATGGTGGGATTCTGATAGTGGTTCAAGCTTTTCTTTTTAATCACAGTCCATTGAACAACTTAATGGACATGTGAAAAGTTGAATCCACAAATACGTTCTGACTGTTTTTACATACAGCCAAAACAGAAATGCACAAGGTCCACAACAAACCCTACTGACCAGCAACACCTCAATTATGTCTTTCATACTTCTCTGCATATGAATTAGAATTTTATTACCATTTTTGAAACACTGGATTTCTCAACTATAATCCCAAATATGGAGCTAAGTCTAAAAAAAACTTGCATAGAAAATCCTTTTTAAAAGGTCAAAGTGGACTTAAAATCCACCTAATTAAATACAGGCTGAGTAATTTCAGAATGAAAATCTGCTACTGGTTTTCCTTTTCTTTTGGTTTTACAAGCATTTCTCTTTTTTTGTTGTTGAAAAAAACAGAGAAAAATCCAACACAAAGAAAACCAGGTAAATTCATCCCTTTTTTCCTTGACAAAGAATCATGAAATGTCTTGGGCTGGAAGGAGCCTTAAAACTCATCCCATCCCACCCCCTGCCATGGGCAGGGACACCTTCCACTATCTCAGGTTGCTCCAAGCCTCATCCAAGCTGGCCTTGGGCACTTCCAGGGATCCAGGGGCAGCCACAGCTGCTCTGGGCACGCTGTGCCAGGGCCCCAGCACTGTCCCAAGGGAGGATCTCTTCCCAATATCCAATATTTCACTAATATCTAATCTTGTAGTGTCTAATCTTGTCCCCTTAACATGTCCAGTCCCATCAGGATTTGTGGGACACAGCAGAGAAGCAGACCATGGATTTCTGGAACCTCACAGCCTGTGAGCTCAGGAGAGAAACTTTTTGGTGTGTTGTTCATGGGGTCAATCACTTTTTCTGAACAAAATTTCAGTGTGCCTTTCAAATCCAGCTGCAAACTGCCAAATGCAGTGGTTGTGGGAAAAGGAGAACAGACAGTATGGATAAGGGACAACATCCCCTAAGCCTTGTTCCTAAAGGCTGCAGATCTGTCATCTGACATGTGATTTTTCTTAATCATCTGGAAAAGAAGGAAACTGGGACTTAATATTTACACTAAAGGTCTGATTCTACTTTAAGTGGAAAACAATACTGTGCAACTTTAGAAGAGAAAGATCTGCTGCAATTCCATAAAAGTGCAAGAAAGCCTAATGCAGCACTTCATGTTCTCTCCCCAGGTATTTCAAAAAGCCTACACCCCAATCAAGCCTTTTTGCTTTAAAATGTGATGAAAACATGATTGAGGATTTCATCAAAAAATGGAAAATATCCAAAGCATCAAAAAAATTGCTATTAAGTAACTTGCACGTATTTTAGACTTTATTGCTGTTATAATCTCACTATCCCAGCTTTCTGGATAGCTCTTTGAGCACATTAAGCACCTGATTACAGCAGATAGAGATGCTTTCCATTTCAAAGGTCTTTCAGGGAAGGTAATAACAACATTTAGAAATCTTTTTGAAAGGGTTTTTTTCCTAGTGTCCCCCTTCAATTTGAGAAGAGTAAAATGTTAACAAAGGGCATTGGAGAAAGAAAGAACTGCACTTGTGATAAACTTGCTTTATTCTTAACACAGATCTGGTATTTCAGTCTGTATTGATTGTAATGAAATTCTCAGTCTTTAAGGTGTCAGAAACAATAATGTGAAACACTGATGAGTTCAGATTATAGATTATCAATACAAGGCAATGTTCATCTTCCTTGAATGTTTCTTAATCTGTGTAGGAAAATTCTAGCAGTATTTTACTTATTACCACAGAGGTTGTATAGAGATATAGTTAAAACCCACATAACTACAAAGCACTTTGCAAAAATAAAGTGTTTAATCAAAAGTGAAACATCAAAGTTCCTTCTACTTTTGCTGTAGAAATTCTTTTTTCCCAGCTCTCCCACCAATAAAAGCCAATCACATTTAGTGAAAAGCTCTCATTCAGATAGTTAATGCATCACCCAGAGTCATTGATACAAGATAATCTGAAAATACACCAATAAATGCCATAGACCAAAAGCTACAATTACAAAAACTACTTTAAGCAGCTCACTGCACCTCTGGACCACTGACTATACTCTTTAAATAATTTGTAAACGTGTCAGGAACATTTAGAACTAAATCAGTTTGGCCATGCATGGAATATGTGGGTATTTCTGCTTAGAAGGGTGTTCTGGTATGACTACAAGCACAGATTGATACCCATCACACTTGTCCTGCAGCTCTAAGATCCTGCTGTCTGGATACTACACTTCACAAGGGAATTTTGGAAATAACACCTCAGGCACAGTGAGTGCCAGAGAACGAAAGCATGACTGCACCAATACTTTTTAACTTCATTTTCTAACATCTTCTCATTGTGTGGTGAATGGAGTAGAAAGAGTTTCATATTCCACAGTGCAAAGAAAAGAAAAACTGAACTCAAAACAACCCTGAACTGAAATTACTGAAGTGACAAAATTGAGCATCAAAAGCTAAATGTGCCCACAAGTCCCTTTCAAGTTTCAGGCATATAACAACAATTTTCAAGAACAGAACCACTTGGTTCTTCCAGGTGGACTCTGCTGAATCATCAAGTGATTAATCAGTATTTAATCTGCATACTGAAAGGAATGCAAGTTACTCCTATTATTATTATTAGTTATATTAATATACTCCAGTAAAGACAAAATTAATGCCCTCAGTTATGAGTCTTTTGGGGTGTTCTCACAGCACTTTTACTGATAGCATTTAAATCTTCCAAAACCAGGAAGTAATTCTCTCAGCCCCAAAACCTTGTGAGCAAAACAATGAACATTTTAAAGCAGTCATAAGAAGAGTCAAGAGTACAAAATGAGGAGCTGTAGGAGCCAACCTGGCCAAACCCTCTCTGTCACAGATGTTCACACCCAGCTCTAGGGGCACCCACTCCCACCAAGGGCTCACCCTACAACTGGGCATCTTCTAAACCCAAAGTGTGCAGTTTGGAGCAAGGGAAATGTCTGCATTGCACCACAACTGCCATGAGCAAATTCCTGCAGAAATTACACACGTGGACCATCTCTGCTCCTGTTTCCAATACTCCTAATAGAGCAATCACAAATATTTTCATTTCTGTGCATTCATGTGTGGTATTTGCTGGGGTCCCCAGGACAAAGGAGGAATTGAGAATCTGACTCCATGTTCTTAGAAGGCTAATTTATTGTTTTATGATATTATATTAAAGAACGCTATACTAAAACTATACTAAAGAATAGAGAAAGGATACAGACAGATGGCTTAACAAGGTGCTAATGAAAAACTCATGACTGACTCCTCAGAGTCCTGACACAGCTGGACTGTGATTGGTCATTAAGTAAAAACAACTCACATATTGGATAAACAATCTCCAACCACATTCCAAAGCAGCAAAACAGGAGAAGGAAATGAGATAATATTCTTTTCCTTTTTCTCTGAGGCTTCCCAGCTTCCCAGGAGAAGAAATCCTAGCAAAGGGATTTTTCCAGAAAATATGACAGTGACATTCATGCAACGCTTCTGTACGCAAGTATCGAAGGAAAACTTGGACTGAGGTGTTCCTAATAATTTTAAGAACATTATTATCATTGTGACTTTGTTTTAAAATATTATTTTCACTGTTTTTCTCAGGAGCCATACTAGTTAACAAGGATAAATGTCCATATTGCAAAATGTAATGTTTGCTTGTTATTTGCCTATTCAGATAAAAAAAGAGAATTTTCCAACATTCTGGATAGTACACAACTGTCAGAACTCACTATATACTCCTTACCTTTAGCAAAATACAGAGTATAGGTATTTTGTTTCACAAAACTTGGTCACTGTCATGTTATTTTTCAAAGCAAATTTCTGCTTACCCTAGGCAAGACAGCATATGAAAAACTCAAATTGATGCCAAGCCAAAGGCACATCTACCCCTGTGTTCTCCTGCAGCTGAGACATCCTTCCCTTAGTGCAACCCTGAAGATAAATAATGTTAAAAAAAATAAAAACCCATATCAAGAGGGACACGAGCTTCAGCAGTTCTTGCAGATTTTCTCTCTGCTGCACACCTGGGCTGGGTCAAACACAGTCACTTGTTTGAATTTCCTCCCACTGCAAATTAATCCAAGACAGGCAGCAGCTCAGACTCCAGTGAAGTCAACATCTCACAGTCCCTACTGCTTCCCATCCTAGTCAGCGCCATTTCCCCTGACAAGCTATTAATAAACATTAATTTCATTACTACAAAGCATCTGAGTACTATTCAGTGAACAAGAAAAAAAATGTTGTCAGCTTTACTGTGCCCTTTTGGAAAGTGCAATTTGATGGTGATTATTTGCATATTTTGAACTGAGAATTACCTCCTCTTGGGGATAACAGAGGGACAGTTCTCACAGCTCCACACAGACAAGGATCTGTGGGGGTTTTTACTCTAAACACACTCAATCCCACACACTCAAACCAAGTAAATTATAGGGCAAAGAAAAGCTCCTGAGGACAAAACTTATAAGCAGTAGAAGCATAATGGCATTCAAGAAGGAGGAGCCACAAATTCAGTCTGATTCCTAAGAAAAAAGGAAACTTGGCCAGTTCCTTAACTGCACAGAACACCTGCCCATGAGGCAAGTCACAGGCAAGCTGCATGATTCCTGGCTGCTCTGTATCCTGCACACTCAGGAACAACTTGAAATCATCCCAGGTTGGATGGGGTTTGGAGCAACCTGGGACAGTGGAAGGTGTACCTGTCCATGGCAGGGGCTGGAACTGGATGGGCTTTAACGTCCCTTCCAACCCAAACTATTCTGTGGTTCTGTGATTTTAGTTCATGGTTCCCTTTGTGGTGTTTGTGAGGTCCCCAGGACAAGGTGAGAGATGAGAATCTCACTCCAAGTTCTCAGAAGGCTGAGTTATTATTTTATGTTATTATATTAAAGAAGGCTATACTAAAACTATACTAAAGAAGGAGAAAGGATACACAGTAGGCTTAGCAGGAATGATAAAGAAAAGCCTGTGATGACTTCGAGCCTCAACACAGCTGGACTGGGATTGGTCATTAAATTAAAACAATTCACATGCTGGATAAACAATCTCCAAATCACATTCCAATGCAGCAAAACAGGGAGAAGCTGAAGCTCCCCAGGAGAAGAAATCCTGGCAAAGGGATTTTTCAGAAAATATCATGGTGACAACCCTTGATTCTCATTCCACTGCTTTACCACAAAATAATTTCATTCCAGCAATGTGTGGATCTCCACTGTTGAAAACATGAGCATTAATTCTCACCATACACCATTATGATTACTCAGATCATTGGGATCTGCCTCCCCTTCGTGCCCATGACTGCTGCTGAGGAACTGCACCAAACAAGCTCATGCTTTGTAGATTAAACCCTCTTTCAAAAGGCTGCTTTCAAGAACCTTCTGTCCCTTTGAAGAGCTAAAATTGCCACCACCACCACCCAAGATGTGTTACTTGCCTCACACACAAAATGCTGAACATCAGGGAACAGAACTGCAGCCACCACACATGGCATTCACATTCTCTGAAAAAATCCCTGCACCCAGGACTTTTCTCCTGGGAAGATGAGAAGCCTCAGAGAAAAGGAAAACAATTCTTATCTCATGTGTTGTGCTCATGTGGAATGTGTCTGGAGATCGTTTCACTGGATTCTGCTGTGAATTGTTTTGGTTCATTGGCCAACCAGGGCCAAGCTGTGTTGGGACTCTGGGGAGAGTCAGGAGTTTTCATTGTTATCTTTTTAGCATTCAGTAAGTATCCTTTCTGTATTCTTTAATATAGTATAGCATTCTTTAATATAATAGAGTATTATAAAGTCACAAATGAGCCTTCTGAGAACATGGAGTCAGATGCATCATTCCTGCAAATACAATAACCACACTGGAGCACCCAGCAAAGCAATCCCTCCCTTGCTCCCTTCCAGATTGTAACTAAACACTGCTATTAAAGAGCTGTCATTTCACTTAATCAGAACACTGTGAGCCAAAAGAATGAGGAAGCAATGAAAATAATTTCCAATCACTTCCTAATCTGGCAGTGAAGAGCAAACTGATGCATCTTTGTGGGGACTGACACCTGATGATCATTTGCTTCCAGGCAATTACTATTTAATGAAGCACAAAACCACAATGATGGAACACACCCGGGTGATTGCAAAGTACCTTCTCAATATCATTACTGAATAATTAACGCTAAGATGACTTAGAGAACAATTTCAGCCTGGGGAAACAAAGGGAACCAAGACTTTCAATAACACAATGCCTGCTTGGGGCATAATAATGATGGATTGGCTTTGCTCCAGTGATCAGCATTTAACCAGCACTCCTCATCCCCCAGTAACTCTCCAACACACTTCCCTGGGAAGCTCTGATTGCCAAGGGATGCACTGACATGCATGCTGACATTATTTATCACTTCACAGTTAGGAAATTAAAATTATACTAACACCCTAATTAACAGCATGGCGTTCAAAGTCCTGTTGTAGATATAAATTTTACAGAACCAATAATCCAAGAAAATAATACAATGCTTGCTTAAACTTTTTGCCAAATATTTAATGTGATCTCAATTTTTCCCTTCCAATTCTCTCTCTCTCAGTTTGCCAAGATATTTATCTTTACAAGATAAAACCCCAAACCAGTAGCTCCCATTAAGTGACATCTGTGGTCCTCCAGAACTACCTTTTCATTCCATTATCCAAACTTCTGACAGCAGGCACATACAGAGTTTGAAAAGTGAACCCAAAAAGTGAATAATATGTCAGGTTTGATATATTTTAAAAAGCAAACCTGCATTTCTTTTTAAAGTCAATTGACAGTACACAGACTTGCCTGTCTATCTGTCTTTGTCTAAGTTTTTCCAGCTGGATAAACCCAGTTGCTATTAAAGTTGACAAAAGACAATGATATTATTAATGAAAGTAGCTACATGATGTTAGACTTTTCATTACAGGCTCCTAGTGAACTCCAATTAATTGCATGGCTGCTATGCCTAAAAAGGCAGCTGAGGGAAAGGAGGTTTGGGGGGAAGGAGAAGGGAGGTATTTTTAACTTCTTGCTCTGAGGTGCTCAATCCATCATTTTCCTCCTCAATCCTAAATAAAATACTGCTCCAGAAAAGCCCTCTTTAGATTAGCTCTATGGCTTTTTTCCTCTAAGCACAGCCTATATTAAACTCCACATCTGTATTTACCTTTGTAGACAGCTTCTGATAGAACACAGCTTTATATGGTGTCTCCAGCAGTGTGGTGTTTGGCTAACAGGTTTCATTTTAGCTGAACAGAACACAGAAATAGAACTGCCAGCACAGCCCTGGACTGGCACCCTTTGTCCTGCCCTGCTGCCCCCACCCTCCCTCCATCCAAATGCAGCTGAGGGAAATGTCTCCAAGGACTCCCAAGGATTCCACTCCCTCCCTGCCTTCCTGACCACTTAGGCTTGATCTGAAACTACAAATACCTCATTAGCAGTAGAGGTGCAAATGAGAGCTGTGCTTGACTGAGCTGTTCATAAACTATTAATAATTCACACTCTAAGTCCTCTCTCTCACCCAGGGAGGCAGCAGGGATACCTCCCTGTGAATGCTTTCCAAACTCTGAGCTCCTATACATACAGTCATGTAAACATAATTAACTGCTACTTCATCAGAGACTTCATTACTGCCACACCCAAACCCAGCTGTAACTCTTATGTTTTCTGGAAAACTCCCTTTTCCAGGATTTTCTCCTGGGAAGCTGAGAAGCCTCAGCTTCTCCTGTGCTGCTCTAGAATGTGGTCTGGAGATGGTTTATCTAACATGTGAATTGTTTTAACTCAATGGCCAATCACAGCCAGCTGTGTTGGACTCTGAGGAGTCACAAGTTTTTATTATTCATTCTTGCTAAACCTTCTGTCTGTAGCCTTTCTGTATTCTTTAATATAGTTTCAGTACAGCATTCTTTAATATAATATAAGTACATAAAATAATAAATCAGCCTTCCAAGAACACAGAATCAGATTCACTCATCTCTCACCTCATCCTGGGGACCCCTCAGAAACTCAACAGCCAGCTGCCCTTCTGTCCCAGCTTTGAGAAGACCCCAGGACAAACCCCAGCTTTGCCCAGCACCGGGCCTTTATCAGCAGTTCAGTTCCTGACATGCCCAGGCTTGCTCTCCATCAGCAGAAATTTAAGTATAGGCTGAAGAAACTCCAGTTGTTTTTTTGCTCATCCTTTCTAAAAAGTGCTTCAGTTATTCTACACTATTCCTAATAGGTTTAACTCCAATTGTCTCTTAATTACAAATAAGCAGGGAAGCTTCAGTCACTTCCAAAAGCACCATTTCCTCCTTCACTTCACCTCATGGGTAGGTTTTGCTAATTCAGAAAACTTTGGGTGAATTTTGCTTTTTCTGCCACTATGCTCTCATCCCTCATGATCCTGTCATCTCCATTCCTTCTCTTCCATCCCTCTACACCATCTTCTCTGTTGTACTATTAGATAGTTTTTAAATTAGTATTATACTTGATTGAGTGTTTCAGGCCCTGACCAATTTATTGATAGAAATACAAGTTCTGTCCCAAAGCAAGTAATTAACTCTGGCTTTCTTTTTCTATCCCTTTTAATATGCATTCATATTCAATCACTTTTCTCCCTCACAGTATTTTCATGATGGTCCCGCTGAAAGGAATGTGAAAAGATATTACAACTATCCTCAAATGCCAAATTCTGCTGTCTCTTGGGCTCCCTGCTTGACTTGTTGATGCTCTCTCCTCTACACCCTTCATTTTAATTGATTTCTCTATTTTTAGGAGCAGGTAAGAAGCAGCAGTTCAGAGTTCTCTTTAAGTCTTTTGCCATCATATACATTTATGCAGCTGTATTAATTTCTGTGCCTGGGCTATACATCTCTAATTAGCTTTAGTTATTCTTGCAAAAAAGCCCCAAAACATCAACTAAACATTGCAGTGGATAATCCTCAAACTGGCAACTCAAACTGCAAGTCAGCAGCAGGTTGGTCCTGCATTGAAGTCAAGACATTTCAGACTGAAGCTTCCAAGAGTTCATAAGAAAATATTTTTAAAAATGCCTTAGAAATGCATTGAAATATTTAAACTGTGGATGAAGCCTAGAAAAAGAAAGGTCTCTCTGCATGTTTGACAGCCAACAGCTTTCAAATTTTCATTTATCTCTGCTTTCAGGAGCACTCACAGCACACAGTGACACAAGAAGCTCTTTTTTCTTTTTTAAATACAGTGTTTTCCTAATTTCCTCTTGACTCTCCCATTTATGCCAGAAATGCTGTTCCAGTCAGACAGAAGACACAAAACCCAAGGCACCTAACAAGGACAGCTCTCCTCTCTTATTGATTTTATTATTCACTGCAAACCCAGCTGGAAATAGGAAAGTTACTGACATATTCCAGGAGGAGCTTCTGCACACACTCCCCCAACATCAGAATTCCCACAATTTCCACTTTTGCTTATATTTTTCATTTAAAAGTCACTAGTAAATTGCAGTGTTGTCATGGCAAGCAGGTAATATTTAGCAAAAATGCCAAGATAAAAACATTGGTTTTCATAATTTTAACTAATATTTTGAACTTCTGGTTCCATGCAGGTTTCCTCATTTAATTTTGCAGTCTTAGGACTTGACAGAGAAAGACAGCTCTAATTTTGGACACTTTGAGCCAACAGACTTCATCCTGAGCATCCTAAAGCTGAAAAAGCCAATACTGGAAATGGAACAAGCAGTTGATTTGACTGGCTTTTAATACTGACTCACATTAAGTACTCCCATATTTACACTTCCTATCACAAATCCATTTCCAGCCCATCCTACAGAACACCCAACAAGGTGCATCACCATAGCTAGAGCAGGCATCAGAAACCCAATCTGGATTCCACAGGCCATGGAATATAAAACTTCCAGTAATCTGTAATCAGGACAGTTGGCAGCCTCCCCACTGGATGTGACTTTGATATTTCAGAGCCAATTTTTAAGGGCATTTTTATACTTCTTTTGAAGAAGGAGCCTGAGCAACATGATTTAACTTCAAAACTGCATCTTGTAGAACAGCTTGGACTGAACAACCTCTTTGGTCCTTTCTAGACTAATTTATTCTGTAATTCAATAACAGCATCATGGCCACAGCACAAGGCCTTTGGATGGCAATAACCACATCTGTTACATAAACTGGATGAAACTGAACATTATAAACATGGTTATTTTCCTACACAGGTAACCTTTATTAATTTTATTGCATGCACAGCTGCTCTTTATTATTTCTCTGTGCTTTCTTAAAACAGGCTATCCTACTTAATGGACTAAAAACAGCATTAAAAGCACCAGAAATAAAGTATTTCATTCTACTAATTGAGAAAAACAAAATCTTTCCAAGCCACAATTTGCAGTTATTACACCTTAAAATTCATACACACATTAAATGATGAACTTCACCCTCTTCTTAACAAAGCTGCAATACACAGAACACTTAAATAGGGTATCACATTTGATCCTCCAATTTCACTAGCTTTAGGAAATGTGACTTTCACAAACTATATATCACATATCTCACCACCAGCACCCCTTGCACAGTAAAAGTAACTTTGTGATGAGTGATTCTGTAGGCTGAGCTGTCCCAATGGAAAGCTGGGAGAACAGAAAGCATCACCACAAAGTCATCTTTGTGAACTTCTGCATTTGATTATATAAAGTCTGCGTGACTGTTGGATGAGGACAGCACACCACTGCAGAAATATCATTAAAAGTTTTGAAACTGTCCAGAGTTAATAAATGTTAGCAAGGGTCTACATCTGGGTGGGCTACATTCAATTTCTTGTTAGACAAGCATTAAATTACTGTGAGGAAGCCATCCCCTTGACAATAAGTAGTGCAAGACACATCAACTGTCTATTAAAGGATAAAAAGAGGAAATGAATAACTGAAGGTCTTTTAAATCACTTGTGTGCCATTTTGATGCATTCAGTGCGGTACTTACTTTAAATTCTTCATTTCATAAAATATATGAAGTTCATGATTTAAAACAAATTTCCCAAGAGACTGCTTTGCTCCTTTCCCTCTGACCCATTTCATGATTAAAAGCAGCAAAGCTGTAGGATCATAAAAGGATGTGTTATTTGAGAGTTGGTACCTTTGCATATCCTCTACTTTAAATGAATTCATTAGTGACATTTCTATTCACAATCACAAATATACTTTGCTTAACAGTTGTAATGATTGCAGGACTGAATGAATGGATTTTAAAAATTGGCACTTAATAAAAATTCCAAGTGATCCCTAAGGTCCACAACATTACTGAACACAGATTGACTCAGAAAAAACTTAAGAAATATTGTACATTCTACAGAAAATTTGGTAACCCACTAACACTTGCACACATATGTAGGTATCAGTTTGCCAAAAATCCCTCTTTCCACCTTGCTTTGGGGAGTTTCATTTTCAGAAAAGACAGAAATAGGCATTTCTTTCCTGCCAGTGTAGCACTTGAACTAACTATTAGTGGAAATCAAACTTATTCAAGAATACTTTAAAAACTAATTTATTGAGCTGTAAAAGAGTTTTACCTATCTCAGACTGCCATTTCATTATTTCAGATTTCATAAAATTACAATCAGAACACCATCCTTCTCAAAGGTGGCCACAGTGATGTCTAACAATAAACTCCTGCATTAACCCTCCATAAAACTTTGAAATATACTTTTAATGAAAGGGCACTTTTTTATTTGATTCAGTTATTGAAGCAGTTACTAACACAGACTGAAAATGTGCTAAACTCCAACAGCCTATTCAGAGGTAATTCCAAGGGGAACCTAGAGAAGCAGCCTTATTCCCCCCTCCTTAGCCACACACCTTGAAATGAGCTGGAATTTAAAATATAACACAGCACCACACTGGCATTGCATCAGTCAACTTTCATATTCCATTCATCAGGAAACCCCCCCAGTTTGCTGGGGTTTTTTTAATGTTTAAAAATTAAAAAAAAAAAAAAAAATAGAATATCCATCAGCATCTATGGGGAGAAACAGATGAAAAAACAAGCTCCAGGAGCTACAGTAGGGGAAAACCTCACCCTTTGACCCAGCAAAGAATTCTGATTATTCACCTCCTCAACAGTATTTTCTGCTTTTTTATTACCCTCAAATTCATATAAGCAGTATGAATTATTGCTGCCATTCCTCTGTTTCCATTAGGTTTTCCTTAATTGCTTTTTTTGGACAGATATAAAATCCACTTGAAAAAAAGAACAAATGTATTTTTACCATGTATACCTTTATGCTCTCAAAATTTACTGTACATCTTAATT
The DNA here is from genome assembly GCF_023055355.1 of Agelaius tricolor. NCBI lineage: Eukaryota > Metazoa > Chordata > Aves > Passeriformes > Icteridae > Agelaius > Agelaius tricolor. Next base: position 1,229,356 of record NW_027269270.1, read on the forward strand.
TATTATACTTTCTATAGAAAATCTGGGGGGTTTCAAAGAAATATTGAAGTTGGCCATTGCAAAACAGGAGAAAATACTGAATTCTGGAGTGTAAATTAAATTTAGAGCCTCCAACAGGTTCAAGTCTAGTAGCAAACCAGCTCCAATGTTGAAAGCAGAATTCCAACTCCAACTTGTGCTGCAAAGGCCAAACCACTGCAGAGGAATGTTTGCTGCCTTTGTCTACCCCTCACTACTGCTGAAATGTTCATAATATCATCATAAAATGATTACCAAATAACCAATGCTGACTTGGTGCTAATAACTCCAGCTTACTGACAGCTACCCATTAATTACCTAAAGGTAAATGTATTTAATTTTCATTATTTTTTTTCCATTTGAAACTCTTGAAAGTGTTCCTACAATTAAATCCAAATACCTTCTCACACAGTAAAAAAAAAAATAAGTGTGACTAATAAAAGTCAGATACACAACCCTAATATTCATTTTAATGTAAAAAGTATTTCAAGAGGGTGAAGTTAGTTATGCATTCTTACATCAAAATATATCAAATCCTGTGCTCCTGCATACACCAAATGGTTGCTATTTAGCTGAAAACATGACAGATTTGGATTTAAACAAAATTAAAACAAAAATATGCACATCAAAGCAAAGACTGATTAACTTTTCAGCACTGACTGAAGTGACATTTCTCAGCTCATTTATCCATAGCCTGCCAAATTAAACCCATAAGTTGTGGTCACTGCAAACACCTGTTATCCAACTACAGCATTTCTCAGCCTTTTAAGCTTTTTCTGTTCTCAACTCAGACACTTGTGCAGAGGCTAATAGGAAATAATTTTATTTTACAGTTGCAGTTACTCCACTCTAATGATACCAAAGTGCAGGTGCATTGAAAACTGCCAAGCTTCTGAACTGAGAGAATTGACCCTGACAACTGGGGAACAGGTAGAGCTTCACAAAAATGCTTGCTTGGGACACCACAGCAAACCCACAAGTTCCCTTCAAATATGGTAAAAAATGCATCTTGTACAACCAAATTAAGTCTGCCTTGCCTTGCCTCCCTCCCCAGCCTTAGATCACCTGCTACCCTTAGAGCTGAACTCCTGACTTGGAAGGTGAAAAAAGGAAAATATTGAAACCTAACTGTGACCATGAAAATTTTGCCAGCATGGATAAAAATTTATTTAAAAAAAAAAAAAACAACCAAAAAACAAAAACAAAACCAGACAGATATTGCTAGAAGTGAAACCAGAGGTGGAAAACAAATTGTTTTCAGAGCATTGTAAGTATTATAAACTCACCTGCCACTGGGTCAGGATGCAGAGTTTGTCAATAAACAGTTCAGATTTTGCAAGCCAGCTTGTGAGCAGGCACAGCTTTTCCACAGGTGCAAGTTTTGCTGGTTAGAGCACTCTACTTGGGAATCAAGAACTACACCTGCTGTAATTTGCTTATCAGATAGAAGAACAATGAAAATTAAAAAGGAATTAGTCTGATGGAATAGAACACAAGAAAATTGAAAACACAATACCACTCTTGCAGAATTCAAGAGAATTCCACTCGCACAGGGCCATTCCACCCTGAAAAAAGGAGCTACAGAATAGAGGATAGAGTAGATATAGATAGTGATTAAAGCAGGAAAGATGCCATTTTTAAGTCTGTGGAACACTATCACTAATGACACTGCAGACATTTGAAATGAGCTTTCCTATTTTCAAAAATTACCCCCTCTAGGACCAGTTCTGAGGTAAGAAAAACACCAGTGGTGAAGAAACACAAGAAAAGGTGCAGCTATACTACTGTAAACAAAAAAACCTATCCTTGAGAGCCTAGTTCCTAAGGAGAAACACTGCTTTATACCCCAATTCTTCCCTCATGAGAAAGCAATGGAAGCCCCATGGAGAATAATAAGCAAAAAGAAAAAAAAAATTAATATTAAAACCTTACACAAGTTCCATAAACCAGATGTGGAAACTGCAGGAGCAGATTTGTGTGGTGCTACTAGTTTGTTGTTTCAGAACAGATAAAGCCAGGACATGAGTTTCTCCAACTCTTTTACCACTGCCATGAAGGTATCACTGTACTACAGGACCCAGCACAAGACCCAGTTTTATTCACACATCATCATTCAGAAGCTGCACAAAAATAATTAAAGACTCTAATTGATTTTCTGTCAATAGAGAACAGCCTAAATGTTCTGTACTGAGTTAAGGCCATCATTCTTTTGTCAAAAATTACTCTGAAGAATAGTGATTTGCTCATAATTATTACACATATGGAATTATGAAAACTGAATTTAGAGTACTGGTGTACTGGCACATTCAACACACAGTTCAACTCTCATCATGCTTTTTTTTTTTCCTTAAAACAAGTGCTTTCTAATCAAATATGCCTTCAAAGCACACTCCAAGTGAACTAAGCAAGGCTACTTTATGACTCCAGGAAGGACTACACAGATCTACACATAAAACTTCCAGACAACGTTTTAATGTACACACATCAGCATAAAAAAAAGAAAATACTTTTTCTCTGGGACAGAAAGTTACATTCCTCAAGCCATGTTCCTCAAGATCATTGTTTAAGCTGGCATTGCACACCTTGTGGTAGTTTTGCAGTACCCAGGCTTTTTTAATTATAACCAAGCCAGCTCAGCAAAACCACCCCTCACTTTCACTACAAACAGAAATTATCTGTCTGGGGTTCAGAACTTGGGCTCTGGATCACCAGCAACTCCCAAGGTACCTCAGTTAGGCTGCACTGCAGGAATGCCACATTCCACCTCCCTGGTTCTCATATCTAAAGGAGCAACAGAAAAAACAACTTTGGGTTGAAATGAAACTGTTGACACCTTGTGCAAAAGGATTTCTGTTGCAGCACATGCCATAGTCAAGACAGCCATAATATGCAGAGCATCACCACACAATTCCAGAAGCCTTTAAGCATTTGCCCATACACAGGAACACCTCACCTCTTCAGAAGGCTTCAGGCACCTGCCCACACACAGTAACACCAGGGCACCTCAGCAGGCTGCAAGCATCTGCCCTTCTTGTTCTTCAGCCCAGCCTTTTATCCCCTCCTGTTGATGCACTGCACCTGTGTGCCCTCTGTTCCCTTTGGTGGTTGCTCAGTGCCCCTGGGCACTCCATGGCTCGTTCCCTTCAATAGCATTCACCTGTCCTGCACAGCTGTGCCCACTGGGGATGAGGCTGGGCCCAGCCCCACTCCCAATCACCACAAACTGTGTACTTACAAAAAGTAGCACAAGAATATCTCTTTGTCTTCAGTTTCAGAAGCCCCACACCCTGCATTGTCCTACAAGGGTGCCATTAACCCAAGCCAAACTTAGGAAATCACTAATGACTTAATGATCAGATTGAGCACATCTATTCCAGGCCCAAGACCTAGAAGATATTTTTCAGTGGACTGTGGCTTCAATCACAGGCACAGCCTAACAAAACCACTCCAAAATCCATGGAACATGAGGGACTTTCAATCCTTGGGGACGAGGCTCAGCTGCAGCCCCACTCCCAATTATCACAAACTGTGTGCCTACAGATTTCCACTGTTTTGCTGAATTCTGATGAGTGGATTCACTTCAAAAGTGGTACCTGGAAAACTGCTTCAAGTCAAACATTTAAGAAACATTAAAACATAAATGCATATTTTGCTACATTTAGTAAGGATCACTTTTCCAAAAGTTGGCCTTGAGTCTGAAGGAACATTTGAACACAATACCAGGTTCACAAGAGTCCTTGTGTCTGATCTACAGAACTGTAACACAGCCTAACATTTGGATCTAATTCAGCCAGATCTCACAGATACAAGAAGAGCAACACTAAGATTTTCATATCTGAAAGATTAGGCAGTCTAGACATATTATTATAACCAAGAAAGAAAGGCTGCCTTAAAGATACATAGAAAGCAACCTGAAATATAGCAGGAAATACAACACCCCACCCTTCTGAACCTTAGCAGCCATACAAAAAGTGAAAAGTAAGAGGAAGGATAAAAACTTGTTCCCCCAACTCCTTGGAAAACGAAGTTTCAGTCTGAGAAAAAAATCAGCTTAAAAGTGCTTTTTTTAACCAGCCTTCACCCAGTTTTTTATTGTTCTACAGCACACACCAGATTTTGCCACCTTTATTCCTCAGAGACACTGAAATGCCTCAGACACAGAACTGGGGCTGGAGTAAGAGCAGTGACTTTTGTGGAGTTACTAGTGATTAATATGCCTACTTCTAAGGAATGTTCATATTCCCTTCCCTCTTTAATTGGTGTCTTTTTGGTCAGAACATTTAATCTCTGGCCCTTCAGAGTGGCTGTACATGGCTTTATCATTCACTGTTAAGTAATTCCATTCCATGCACCTTCCACCGTCTGGATTGTTCAAAACCAGAAATTTCATCTTTTATGTCACATTAGCAGATGTTCTTTGGTCATTATTCCCTTAAGCCTTTGAATGTAAAGCACACTCAGGCTCATTTTCATCACTCATCTTTGCAGCAGCTGAAGTGACAAGCTGCTCTTTTAATCCCACAAAAGGCCTTTTTCATGTTTTTTATAGACAAAGTCCATGGCACTGAACAGGAAACAAGACTGAAGGAAGAAGCAGGGTTGTAGATGCCCCTGATGGGGTTTCTGTGCTCTGCTCTGGTGGTTGGGGTTCCTAGCAGGAAATCCCTGCAGTTCTGAATGATATTTCATTGATATTTCATGCCACAGGCCTCCTGTACCCTCAGTTTTAGTGTACAAATTTTTTTCCCCTGGCTCACTGCTGCCAAAAGATTTTTAAAGGCTAACAGCTTCAGGCATGACTCAGCTTAACTTTTTTTTTTCTAATTTAAAACAAAATCAAGTAGTTTAGCCACCTCAAGGCAGGTGAAAATAATTACATCTAGCAGCTGATAAAACCCACATGGTAATTGAATCCAATTTTCAAGAAAATATTAGTGCCACAGATGCTGTATTTATATTGTAACACCAAAACCTTCAAATAAATTTTTCAAAGTTTCAGTTTATAGAGTTCCTGCAGTTTTTACTTACTGCATAAAATTTAAAGAATATTGCATGATGTGAAGGCATGGAAAGGAAACAACATCACTTCTGCAAGTGAATGCCCATAAATTCAAAATACCCATTTCAACAGTCAGGAGATGTCAAATGCAAACCTTGAAAATTCCAGCTCCAGTCCCTGAAGTAACTGGAAATTAGATGCACTGGTACTGAAATGCAGAGTTTCTCAAGAGTTTTTCCTTGTTTGCACATTTTTTGAAAAACCATCATTTCATTTTTTGAAAAACCATCATTTCATTTTTGAAAAACCATCATCATGTCTTCATGTGAGCTCTCAAGACATCCAAGATACAGCTACACACGCTGCAGATTTTGAGCCTGCAACTCTGATTAGTTCTCAATCCTAGACACGAGACAGCAAAGGTAACCATAAGGAAATTATTTTCAAAAATAAACTTCCACAAGGTATCACCTGACTTCACTAGAACAGCAACACAATTTTTACTACAGCACAAGAAACAGAAATACCTGATTTTTTTAAAAAAAATAACCCAGAGTGGGTCAACTTGGTATGTTCTGCCAAAAATCTAAAAAGCCAACATGACATGCTTTTCATCAAAATGCATCAATAGAAGCATTCACAGGCACAGGGCAGACATTGCTAAAGTTCCTGAAGGTAGGTCACCTTTACTTGCTGTATTTTAGTAAATTGTTTCCTTTCTTTTATGTTACAGTTCCACCTTAGAAAGAAAGCTTATAAAAATTCCAGTATTGGAAAAATAAAGATACCATTACTGATATACTTCAATAAGAATTTGGTACATGAGAAAACAAAAGCACTTCCAGGAGCAGAGGAATACACAAAGCCCCATTCCCTACACATACCCATCGTGTCACTGACTGAAAACTGACTCCAGTTCCTTCCCGTGTTCCTGACAGCAATAAAAGTCAATTCATCCCATGGATCCTCCAGCATCAATAAATGTGGGATTCACAGACCAACTGCTCCCTATTTCTGCACTTTACATCATCTCTCTTTTCTCACTACTCTCATTTTTATGTGGCCTTAACAAGTGAGTGCAGTAAATGCGTAAATATCACACGCATCAAATAATTTCCTAAGTCTCTATTTCTCCAGGACATAAAAGTAGTAAGTTTGAATACTGCCAACAGAATCCTATTACTCATCATGAACAAGTTTCTTTCACCTTCCCTCCCAATTTCCTTCCTTCACTGTTTGCTTGAGGGGGGAGGAAGCTCTTCCTGAGGTAAGGACACACTGCAGAGCAGTGGAAGATCTATTCAAGATTTCCATTCCCCAAGAGTAAGAGAAACACAGAAGGCCCCACTTCAGCTGTAAGAAATGTATTGTGGATTAAGACAGGACTGTGACTTTAATTTAATGCAATTACTTGTTAATTTAATATCCCTCAATCATTATTGCTCTGGGGCCTTTGCCTGTGACTCCATTAATTCTTCTCATCCCACTCCACTTGCAGCAAACTGAGCAAGGCCATGCTAATGGAGAAGCTGCAATTATTTATTTTGTGCATTTCCTGCTGACTGAGGTTATTGCACCATGCAAGAAATGTCAGTGGGTTTGAATAAAATACTGATAATGGCATGACATAAAGCAAGAGGAGACAGCAGTGCCATCATTTGTTATAGAGTTTTTGCCTTTTGGGTGAGCAGAAAGGCATTCAGTTGTTAAGTGAAAGCTTGGCATTACTCAAACCTGTATTTTTACAAATTTTCAATAAGAACTGCATGATTTTTCCATTAGTGAAGTATTCCAAATTCCATTTAATTTACCTAACTATGAAATGTTTACAGTCAAGTTCCTACTGTTAAATCCAGCAAGAGCTGTTGAAAAAGGTTATTATAAACATGTTATAAAACTTGAATGCATAGAGGTTTACATGAGAAATGGAAAATTAGGTGATTTCTCTATAAAAAACCTAAATTACATTGTATTATTTTGTATGACTGCATTACTTAAACATCAGCACCACAAAGAATAATTAAGGATGGAAAGGGTCACACTGCCAAGCTCTACAGGACCTTTATCCACGGTCTATGTAACAGTATGAATGAAAACAGATTAAAAACAGGAGTTAAAGGGTAAATAGATTTTCACATCTCCACTTCCTAGCATATGAAATTCATCACCTGCAGCCTAAGGTAACAGTGCTGCAATGGAGTCACGGGACTGGGTCACCCTCTGGGAAGTCACGGGGTTTACAGCACACCAATGTCCTGGCAGTGTGCTCCAAACTGCAATTACACTGATTTCTGAGTGCCAGGGAACACTGCTGGGCTTTATTCAGCAGCCTTTATGAAACACATCAATACACCAACACAACCTTCTAAAACTCAAAAGCCTCTAACCCAGAAAAGGTAAAAAAACCACCCCAACACCTGCGCAGATTAAAATACAACATGAATTCATAAGAAAGTAAACAATGTTTACACACATGGAGGGAAAAGAAGGAAAAAAAAATACATCAAGTGCTTAAAGGAATCAATAGAACAAAAAAGCAAAAGCCAGAGGAGATGTCATCTGAACATAAAAGACTGCTAAAGTGACAAATGCAGGTCTGAATATCAAACACTGTGAAGAGTCCTTAGCTAAAGTGAATTGCTGGCAGAAGTGCTGTCTGGTTCTACAAACATAAAGTCACTATTAAAATAATAGATTTTAAAAGCAAACAGGGGAAATAAAAAACCCCACACATGCTCCTGGTTTTGAATGGCTCTCCACACAGCTTTCTTTTATTAGCTGCATTTGCTGTTCATTTTTTACCAAAGAAAAGGATTCTCCTGTGTTTGGTCACATATTCAGTCACACAAACTAAGACTTAAACCAGCAAAAGGGGGAAGAACCCAAGCTAACCCCTGAAGCTTGTCACAGCATTATAACAATCACCAACACTGGAATTGGCTTACTGCAAATAATCTCTGATATTTAAAGAGTTTATAGCTTATAAGTGGGAAGCAATTCCTTGGGGATTGAATCTTCTCTGCTCCTGCTGATTGACAGAACTAACTATTCTGCTTCCTAAAGCTGCTGTCACCATCTCAAAAGTAACAGGCACCTGCAAGAGGTCTCCAGGTGCAAAACTTGGGGTTACTTACCTTTTAATGTACTTACATATCAGTAAGTATTATATTGCCTTTATCATTATTTTTCCCCTCCAAACAAACACTCCCATTATACGGGCAAGAGATTCCTTGCAGAAAGTCTGTATAAATCTTCAGAAAGCAAGAACTAATGTCTGTACAGCCTAAGCCATCTTGTTAACAGGTATTTTGTCACCTGAATTTTGTAAGCTTTTCCATTTTCTCAGGACAAGAAGCTGAGATTTCTCATGTACCCTTCGTGCCATTTAATTCACAGAAGCTCCTAAATGCCTTGAACACCCAATTTTTACAATGAAAGAGCTTTCATTTACCATCCAATCACATCCACTAACACTATTCTATTACTTTCAAATGCAATAAGAAGTATAAGACACTCCGTGGGGCTTGTAACAGCATAGAATGAGAACTGTATTAAAGCTGCTGCCTTTTGACCCAGAAAAAAGTACCCCTTGATTGTCCCTTTCACTGAGGGTAAGAACTGTCAGTCAGCCACTCAGCAAAAGAACACATCACTCAGGAAGCAGTAGGTATTTAAGACTTGTAAAAGGGTTGGAAACATGTGAATTTCACAGCAAATTAACATCCTAAATCAAGCTTAAGACTGGGGTCATTATTTTGAAATCTTTCACTCGGCTGAGAGGTTCTGCTGATGGTATGAGTGGGTCACAAAATCAAAGTTAACATACAAATTAAATTCTAAATTTGGTGATAAAAGCTAGACCACAGTTCTAAATTAAAGGAGTAATGAGTGTTACTGACAGCACCCGAGAGGAGCCTCATGTGACTTCATTCCCACAAATGTAGCCTTGGCTGAGCTGGGCTATCTTTTATCTAGAAAGAATAACTTTCAAACTGAAAAGCATCTATCAACATGTGCTCTAAAGCATAGCAAAAAACTTAATTTCAAAGGCAGAAAGGGTACAGCAAAGAGCAGCTCCCAGTGTAAAATTAATGCTGAGGTGCTCAAAATCCCCTCAAACCTCCCTCTGATTTTAATAAGGTGCTTACACTTGTTACAGGCACCTACAGCCCTGCTCCTTGTCCTTCTCTGAGGAACAGCACCATGCTGTCTCAGAGCTGGTCTGACCTCAGCAACAGAAGAGAAGCACTCGATCACAAAGGGAGGATGAGTAAATGAAACTTTTCAAGTTCCTTTATCTGTTCAATGTGGCTTCCCCCAAATAGGACAGACCAACAAAAAAAACCAAACCAACCAACCTCATAAAACCCGTAAGCAAACAGAAAAGGCCACAGAAAGAGGTTTTACCCAACAGAAAAGTTATAAGCAGGTAGAAAGGCAAAAAAAAGAGGGGTGACTATCTTCAAACTTCAATAGGAGTTAGACTAGAATGGACTGGAGGGTGTGACACAAATTCCATACAAACACTGGCGTCATCAAGAATGAAAACCAAACCACCTCTGTGGATTACAAACAGCAAGACTCAGCCAAAAAACTTCCAAATGATACACAAAGTAGAAGACCAGGAGAATTAATATATCAAATTGACAATACACAGCAGAAGTAATGAATATAAGCTTGGAAAGATGTAAGATGTGTAAGATCTGTTGTAAGATGTGCCTCGCAGCATTGCTCAGATATTATCTGTGTGTCAACAAATCCCAGCTTACACTCCACAACAGATTGCTCCAAAGACAACAGAGAGGAACAACTGGAAGTGATGAGAGCACAGATCAAGGCACAATTACAGTAATGGGAATCATCATAAAGATCAGATCAACAATTCACCATCTATTTAATCACACAAATCCAGGATGGGTCAGGCTGGAAGGGACCACAGTGGCTCATCTGGTCCCACCTCCTGCTCCAGCAGGGTCATCCCAGAGCACAGGATTGTGTCCAGATGGATCTGGAATATCCCCAGTGAGGGAGACTCCATGCCTCTCTGGTCTCTGTTTGAAAAGTTCTTCCTCCTGTCCGGGTGGAACTTCCTGAGCATCAGTCCCTGCCCACTCCTGGAGTGCCACTGCTGGGCCCTGCTCTGAGCCCTCCCTGCACTCAGGGACACCCAGGGCTGAGGTTCCTCTCCGCTGGGGCTCCTCTCCAGGCTGGACAGCCCCAGCTCCCCCTCAGCCTTTCCTCAGCTGGGGGATGCTCCAGGTCCTTCATCTCTGCAGCCTCCATTGGCCCTGCTCCAGCAGGGTTATTCCAGAGCACAGGGCACAGGATTGTGTCCAGATGGGTCTTCCAGTGAGGAAGTGCCACACCCTCTCTGGTCTCCTCTCCAGGCTGGACAGCCCCAGCTCCCTCAGCCTTTCCTCAGCTGGGAGATGCTCCAGGCCCTTCCTCATCTGTGCAGCCTCTGCTGGCCCTGCTCCAGAAGCTCCATGTCCCTCCTGTCCTGGTGATCCCAGAGCTGGGCACAGCAGCACCGAGGTGCCTCAGAGGTGCCTCCCAGGGCTGAGCAGAGGGGCAGCATCACTCCCTGACCTGCTGGCACTGCTCCTCTTCACAAACCCAGGACTGCTGAGTTGATGGCTGGTAAAGAAAGCTAATTCATGCTATGGTTCAAAACAGGCACCTTCCTGCTGATACTGATTCCAGACAGACGTCAAAGAAGCCTAGACCATTACATTTCCTAAACATGAGGGGGAAAAACTCCAGTTCTCCCAGGCTAACACAGGCTCAGTTTCTTGGTCAAAACACCTCCAGTATCAGCCTGCTCAAAACCAGAGCAGATCCAATTCCTGGGTCTAAGGCATGAAGACTGCCAGATGTATAGGGAGGGGGAGAACAGCCCCTAAAGTGATTCATGGAGTGCTTCTCTTCTTGAGAATATTGTCCCTCTTTTATTTTTAAATGTTACCCTCCCACTTATTTATTTCTTCATCTTCATATTATCAAAAAATTCTTTAATTAATATATTTTGCATAGATAAGGAAGAAAAAAAAAGGTGGTTTATATTTAGCATGCCTCTTGTGAATTTCTGTCCTTCTCACATCAACAGATAATGTTTAATCTAGTAAACTCTGGCATAATTTAAAATAGCACTCGTCTCCAAAGTCTTGTAGATCTCCAGCATTTGGAATGTTATTCTTCAGGGAACCCATTAATTTTCACAAAAAGGTCTCAAAGGGCTGTATTAATTAACAGATCCAAGTAATCTACAAAAACTGAAATACTGCCAAAACACTCTGCACATACTCCCAGCTCATTAAAAACACCAAAATCCTCAGTTTAACATTAAATAATTCCCACAGGACTTACAAAAAAGCTTACACAAGTATGGTATTTAAAAATCATTTTAAATGCTAGGGAAATTTACAATGATTTATTATCACAATTACACATAATAAACCTTTCAGAGCTAGAGCTCTAACCTAAGTTATAACTGTTACTGTGTGATAAACTGCTCCATCAATATGTCCTTTCCATATGGACTTTGTGCTCCCATTCTCTCACTCCTGCTTTTTAGAGAGCATTTTGTTCAATATGTCTAAACTGCTACAGAAACAGAGTCAATCTTACACCACCATTGATCTAAAGAGGATGAAGAGCTCAAGAAGTGATACTGAAGGATGATAATATCCAACCCTAAAGAGATGAGGAAGAAAACAAGGGCAAGTACTGCATTGTTTAAACATAAAACCAGGCTGAGGATGCTCATGGATTAGAAATTGTTTGTAAAGGCTTGGCACCTACTGTTTAACTCATCAAAAAACACCCTCAGAAAGTTTCAATGACTATCCAACTATGCCCTAGTCCCATCTTTGTTCTACTCAAACTGTACAGAACTGACATATTTTATTCTGTCTTCCCCTCCTTCATCCTTCTCCCCACACTCCTCCAAGCATGACTGTGCACAACCCACTTCCATTTGTGTCCTAAGTTCCCAACTGCAAGGTCACACAATTCTAAGGGCAAAAATCAGGCCTAAAACCAAGCAGTTTTATTTCCCAATGTGTCAAAGATAAAACATGTATTCATTTCAAGAAAAAAGCATCCAACCTAACAAAAACAAACCTGAAGACTTTAAAATCCTTGAATACTCCCACAATGTTACATTCCATTTTCTACTCTTTGGACCCTCTTGTGACTTCACTGTTCTATGAAGTATTTTCAGTACTTCTTTATCTACATTTGAATAAAAACTCTTTGTGTTGGTCCTTTCCCCAAAGATACACTTCATCTTGCATAATGGAACTATGACTGCAGTATTGCAGACCTTGACACACATACTCACATGAAAAGCACATTGAAGCACTTCATTGTCCAGGAAGCTTCAAGTCCACAAAGTATCACATCTGTTGGAGTGCTCCATTATGTCAGGAATGGCACACACTGGAATATCTTTAATGCCTGAACCATCCACCAGAGTGGTTTTTGCTATGTAACTACATACAACACAAAATGGGGTTGAAGGACATTTCAGTATCAAAGGCACCAATTTTCATCGAAGCCATGCTAGGCCATATGTCATTATTAGTTAGTGAATTAAATTCAGACCCCAAAAACTATTAAACCACACATTACTGCTTCATTTTTTTAAGGCACACTGAGTTTCATGGATGTTTCCTTGCCACTAGATCAGGTTACAGCATTAAAACAACATATTTTGTTTCTATTTTTGCCCTGAATGCTCAGAAGTGCAAGGGAGTCAGTTTTAGACAGAAAACTCTCCAAGTGGCCATCAATCTTCCTTCATTTGCTGTTGTCTCATTTGTCCTTCCCCTGCCACTGTCTCTCTCCTGAGAGGTAGCTGATCCATTTAAAGACTGTTCACAGCACAGAAACAATTTTCTGGCCTCCCTGCCCCCCAAACACCAGCCAGGAACAACAGAGTTAGTACTGTGGAGTATCTAAAGGATGCACCATCCACAGGATCTAAAATTACCATCTAATTCCCAGCCCAAGGCCAGGTTGGATGGGGCTTGGAACAATCTGGGACAGTGAAAAGCTCCCTGCCTGTGGCAGGAGTTGGAACAACATGAGCTTTAAGGTCCCTTCCAACCCAAACCATCCTGGGATTCTATGATATGAATCTGGCTTGAAAAACTACACAAAACTGCACCAGCAAAATTTCCCATCACGTGAACACGTAGCGCTGCTCATTTCTGGCTGCTGGTACTTTTGCTTTTGAAAGCAGTGATATAAATATGCACATATTTTACTAAAACAGACATTTGTATAAGAAAGCTATGTTAAAATAGCAGTGCTTGGAGAAGCACTAGAGCATTTGGCAGCATCAATTCCTGTAAAGTTTTACTGAACATCTTAAAGTTGTCTTAGAGTTTGATTTATAGTTGGTTAGCAGAATTATGAGGCTTGATTTCCCAGAAGTTTCAATCCATAACTCAAACATATGAAAAAGCAAACAAATACCAAACAGAAGCATGGGGACTTCATTGATTTTAAGTTTAAAAACCCAAACATATTTCAATTGAAAGAAGCTCAAAAACAAACTGTAACCACTCTACAAAAGAGATCAATAAATAAATCAGAATGGGTTCATTGCTGTGGTTCCATGAGGGATAGCACACACCATTTAATAGCAATTTCATTTTATCAAAATGCAGCAATGCCACAATGAGCAGGAAAACAAGAGAAGCAACACAATGACCCTAGGCCACGTTACCCAAACACCAAGAATGAAGGACAAAATTTCAATTACTGATGAGAAGAAGAAGTTAAAAAATAATCAGCATTCATACACCCATAAAATTATTTGAATTATGGAATCATTAAGGTTGGAAAAGACTTCTAAGATCAAGTCCAACATCAAGACAGCACTGCCAAGGCCACCATGTGTCCAAGTGCCACATCCACACATCTTTTAAAGGGAGATAGTGATGGTGTGGGATGGTGACTCCACCAGTTCTCTGTCCACTGTATGACAACATTTCAATTAAGGAAGTTGCCTTCATAGCAAAGCACAATCTTGCTCATTTTAATACAAGAAATTAATGGAGAATATTCAAAATAACCTCTATTTCTAAATGAATTTTAAAATCAAAGTACAAAAACAGAGCAAGATAAAAAACACTGTCTTCAGCTATATGGAAAACTATAACCCATAAATTTTAATAAAACAAATTTGTTTTGTTTTGGACACTCTGGGCCTAAAACATGCCATTTCACACACAGATGGCTTTATATTTAAGGGAAAAAACAAACCCAAACAAATAAATATCAGCAGAAGTTCAGCCTGGAAATAGCCCTGATAAATGTAGAAACAGTTTCCAGTGTTGCAGTCCATTAACTTCCATGATTATGAGCTCTCACAAGGAAACAAGGATGATCACAGTCTTAGACAAACATTCACCTGGGTGACATTTTTATTTCAAATGCCAACATTTACATCCCAGGGCCCAGAAACTGAAATCTCCATCAGTTCTGTTTTGATTATAAGTTAACAGTTATAAATCTAATTGGTTTGAAACAAGGAAAGAAAGAGATCCAAGAAAAGCTGACAAGTACTATTCTACCATTTAGTATCAATTAGTGAAAAATCAAAATCAAGACAGTCTTTTGTCTCGTTTGACAGAAGCAAATTGTTACTCACCTCATCTGTCCTACTTTGATGATAGAAAAATGTTAATAGGAATTTAATGATTTAGCTTAAGACTGAACTAAAAACTCCACAGATTTTCAAGTCTTAGCAATATCTACAATTGGAATGAAGTTTTCAGAATATGCTGAGGATCCCCAAGGAAATGTAGTCATTTTGTCTGAGTCCCCACAGGAGAACTGGTCTCTTCTGCAATATGGATGTTTGTTTATACACCTGCAAAGTAGCTGCTGAAAGCTGGAGCTGAATTAGAATTTGGGCACTTACAGAAAGTTTGTCCCTGAAGTCAAGCACAGCCCCTGAAAATTTAAGCATTAGTGAAAATATTCAAGTAAGATTATTACTGCCATACATCTGCTCCCTTCCACAGCTCCCAAATCCCTAGCTAGGGATCTCTTACTCCTTACCTGATCTGCACAGAACAAAAAAACCACAAACCAGTGTGATCCAGTGATGGTGCTCACCAATCCTACCAAATTAGAACAGCAGCAATTAAAGTCTATCCAGTAAATAAACCCAGAACCACAACTCATCCCTGCCTTACATTTTCCAGCAGCTCCTAAGGACTTGTTCCAGCACAAGGACACACCCTCCTCTTGGCACCCAGGGGGAACAGAACAGAAGCACCATTGCAGGCAATGCCCAGACCCTGGATTTTATGGCATCTCCAACAAAACCAAACGTTAAAAGTCTATCAATGAATTCCTGGTACTTCTAGGCTATTCCAAGTTCTGCTGACTATGGCAAGAAATAGGCATCCTGGCCTAAAATACTGCAAGAAAAATGGGCATCAGCTACAGAAGTGAAGCTGCTGAAAAGTGTTTTAAAGAAAGGCAGACACTGACCAAGCACTCAGAATATACAGGATTCTCTACTGCTTGATTTCTTGCCCAATTCTATTTGGAAGATTTTTTGTGCTGGAAATTCTCCAGGGAGATCCTTCTGAAAGATTAGGAACTGAAATCACACGTAGAGGAACATGGAGGGAATTGTGGTGTGAACAGGCCAACAAACCTCTAAAATTCAGCTTCAGCATTTCAAGGGAAACCCACAGGAATTCACTCTCTTCCCATGAGACTTGAACATACTTTTAAGCATTTTGAAAACTTCACCTTTCAGACTGAGTTCAAGTTTTACTTTTTCTGTCAGTCTTACCGGGTGCATAGCTCCAAGTGTGTCAACACTGATGTTTTCAGAATTTACCATGAAGGAAATTTTGAAATCAGAATGGAATAAACAGGAAATCATCACTAGGAGGGTTGGTATCATTCTTGTTGTTTTCACAGGTATTTCCCCTTATTGCTCTTTTGTAATTAGGAACTTTTATTCAACAATGCAGCAAGTCTGCCCAAAATCTAATAATTCTTTCCCTTCTGGCCAGCTGTGTAGTTACTCACTCAAACAAGAGTAAATACACCTACTTTCTTCTTTAAATTTCTTACATTTATCTTGCTTTCCTTCAGAGACACTGCAGCTACTATAGTTCAAGTACTATGCTCATTTTAATTATTGAAAATCTCACTTAAAAATATTTATATACCAAAAAATCTACAGAAGATTTTTTTAAAAAAACTACAGCTATTAACACCCTGTAAAATAATGCACTGATATGAGATTTCCCAAGCCACAGGGATTAGGAAATAGAGCTACACAAATGGAAACTGCCACCTTTATGCATCTCTGTGTTAGTGCTGTATCTCTACATCTCTGCAACCATAAATACCCTAAAGCCTCAGTGATTTTGCATTTGGCTTATGGAACCGGTCTACAAATGAGTGGCAGTGATTTCAGTTTCTATTACCCCAGCCAGTACAGGTTTGTAATACATGCACAACTTTTCATAGGTCAGACTGAGAGAAGACCACAAGCATTAATAAATCAGTTTACAATTGTTACAGGATAGTATCAAAGAAAGAAAAGTCCTCAATGGTATTAATTGCTATGTATTAAATGCTTTGGCAAGTAAAATTCCTCATTAAAACACAGCAAGAGCAACCCTACATATTTCCTCTGATGACTTTTGAACCTTATGCATTATTCTTGCATTTATGTAATTTACTTCTATTTAGAATATATTTTTAATTTGGTCTTATCTTATATTTTTATTATATTCCTCTTCCTTTCTTTCTACCACAATATATTATTCCTGAATGCTCTGATTCTCAGGAAAACCAGTCCACAATGGACTTTCCCAGAAAACAAACCACTCATCTGTGGGCTAATTGTACACATATCTTGCTGTGACTGCCTACAAACTCTTTAATTTTTTTTCCCCCAAAGATATATATTTCTTTCCATGGAAAAATTTATTGCCAAGTACCAGGAAATGTAAAAAGTGGTACATGAAATCAAAACAAAACTTCTAACCATTCTAAAGAATGTACTTGTTTCTTGACAAACAGTAGTTCTGAATGGGTGTTAAATATATAATAAAAATGTAAATGGTTTTTAAGTTTACAGGAAAAATTCAGTATTGCAACTTCAATGAGGATTTTCTTGTGAATAATTTTTAGAATTGTATCTGAAAGAAGTGTTATGACACATATTAGTCACCTTTTAGAAATCCTAAAGTTTAGCATTTTTCTTTTAAAAAATCCCATTCTATGAATTCCCTCATGCTAATTAATATCTTTTTCAAGCTCAAAAATATACTCCATTTCAAGAAAATCTCAACATCTTGTTCACACTTCATGAGATATATTTATAAGCTGACTTATTTTTAAACAGTCTTTGGTTAGTATATCAGCCCATGTGACAAGTGTCAAAACCATTTCTTTTATTATTAATATATTACATCTGTTCCATATAGAATTACAGAGTTATAGAATATCCTGACTTGGAAGAGACCCACCAGGACTCTGCAGTTCAGCTCCTGGCCCTGCCCAGGACACCCCAACAATCCCACAACCCTGTGCCTGAGAGCATTTCTCATGTCCATTAAATATTGAGGTTTTAGTGCATTTTGAGTCCAGAATAGTCAGATCACCACAAGATGATTGCTTTCAGTTAAATTCTTATCAGAAAATTTCTATCCCAGTCTATTCAGCCCTTTTCAGTCCACAAACTATTGGGAAGAACAAGCAAAAGCCAAGCAATTTAGCAGAGTGACAGTTGCCTGGCATCACACCTTGGGCTCTATGGAGAATACACAAGAGCCTCAATGAAGTTACAACCATATGTTTTTACAATCTTTTCTTTTGCAAACAAGCACTTCTGCAAAATCTGCTCAATAACTATAAAGATAGCTAATAAAAAGAAAATATATTATATTCTTTCTCTCTGTTGACCCTGCCTAAAAATTGTCCTTTTTTTTCTGGTAAAGATGCTTGTTCACTAATAAAATTACAGAGATAGCCAGCTCTTCTCATGTGTGCACCATAAATACACAACATGCCTTGAGATTATCCTTAAGATTATTGCTGCTATGGTTTCAAAGTGCCTGTTCCAGCCAAGGCCTTCCTCAGGAGCCATCCCTGGTGGCCAGAGCTGCAGACAGAGCTAATGAGAAACAAAAAGGCTTCTCAAGACTCTGATAGCCCAAAACTTTAGAGATGAACAGGAAGGAATGTCACAGATATGTTTTATGAAAAATCCTTTTGTTAGGATTTTTTTCTCCTGAGAAGCTGAAGGCCTCAGGAACAAAATGTAACCAATGGTTATCTGCTGCTGTGGAATGCAACAGGTGGATCTGTGATTGGTCTCATGTGGTTGTTTCTAATTAATGGCCAATCACAGTCCAGCTGTCTGAACTGTCTGGTCAGTCACAAGACTTTGTTATCATCCCACTTCATTCCTTGCTAGTCTTCTGATGAAATCCTTTCTTCTATTCTTTTAGTATAGTTTTAATATATCATAAAATAATAAATCAGCCTTTTGAAACATGGAGTCAACATTCTCGTCTCTTCCCTCGTCCTGAGACCCCTGTGAACACCACCACAAAGGAACATTTAGGAAAGGTGGAGCCAAGGGAACCATTCACTTTCCTTCTGATTGCTGTATTAGATGGGAAAAGCTCCAAAGGAGGGTGAGAGGGTTGGAGCCAAGAGTTCTGCATTCCTCCTGCCAGGACAGCAAGGCCTCCCAGAGCTTATCCAAGTGTGAGCCACACAGTTCTCACTGATTATTCACGGAGAGCTCACTTTTCCTCTCTATTAAACTGCATTACAGGGAGCTAAACTGCTTCTGACATTTTCCTCTTGAGTGCTCCCTCCACATTAACTGTGTCCAAGCTGTTGCAGAGCTGTACTATAAGTCTGTGGAACAATCCTTCCATTACAACATGGGCCTTAATGCAGACAGAAATTAACTTAATTTGTATAGAAAACAGTGCTACTCTGCCATGGAGGGTTAAAGCACTCAAGTGTGACTTGGAAGACATTAATTTAATTTCTGGATCTTCCACTTGGGCAATCTAGCAGGAATGATTTCACAAGAGGATAATGCTGTCTCACAGGACTGCTGGGCACATAAGGACATGCATGAGGCTGGCAGGGCACACACAAATTGTCACCATGATATTTCATGAAAAATCCCTTTGCTAGGATTTCTTCTGCTGGGAAGCTGAGAAGCCTCAGAAAAGAATGAAAACAATAATTATCTGATTGCTTGGGAATGGGGTCTGAAGATTGTTTACCAACAGATGCATCTTTGATTGGTTCCATGTGAATTGTTTTTAATTAATGACCAATCACCATCAGCTGTGTTGGACTCTGAAGAATCAGTCACGAGCTTTCATTCTCTTTTTTTTCTAGCCTTCTGATGTACCCATTCTCTAGAGTTTAGGATAGTTTTAGCATATCATTTCTATAATATAATATAATTATTAATATAATAGAATAGAACATAATTATTAATATAATATAATATAGCCTTCTGAGAACTTGGAGTCAGATTCTCATCTCTCACCTCGTCCTGGGAAACCCTCACAATCACCACACACAAATATTCTTCCCAACCTCTGTAAGTGATGTGGAGTGTACCCACACTTGCAGGCTTTAGGGTTATTTATCACTTGTTCTTTGCACAAGGGTAAGAACTTCATGTGCAGTTTAAACACACATTCATACTACTCATAAAGGCCAGTCATGGGGGAAAAAAAGCATTAATTGCAAGAATTTTTCAAAGGAAAGTACTTGAATTTGCTATATGGCAAAGAGAGAGAGAGAGAGATATAAAATTTATTAACAACATTAATTTGATGCTAAAAGACTTGACAGGTTTATCTGGGAAAGTTAAATGTTTAAAACATCACGAAAAACCCTTACTGCAAATGTACAGACTGATCTGTCAGAGTGATCCAAGCTGAGCTGCTGGGTTTTGTCCCTTGTGCCATGGAAAATGCACTAAGTGACTTGTTAATTTTACATTTAACCAGCTCTAACACTACTCTCTTCAACTATATTCAAAGGCTGATCAAATGGAGAGATGAAAATAAAACATGAGAATAAGGAATTTCTTGTCATATATACAAGGAGATAAAGATTAACCCAGGCTTCCACTCATATTGCTTTTGTTTTTGAAAAGACATACAATTTGAATAGCTCAAAAGAGGCTAAATTGAGTCTTTGAATATTTCAGCACACATAAAAATCTAATTCTGCAACTCTACCCTTCTTCAGCAGATATGAAAATTAACACATAAATACACTTCTGAGTATTATTAGACTTAATTTAATTTATACACACTAATGTGTGTGTTTATGGGCACCTTTTAGCACCCTCCCTTCAATATTTGTGCACGCTGATGGATGAGATCTGCCCCTGAGCCCTCTTTTCTCCTGGCTGAGCAGCCCCAGCTCTCTCTGACTTTCCTCATATGAGAGATGCCTGTATGTAATATTCCTTTAAAAGCAGGTATAATTTCTGTAGGAAAATTAAGCAGCAGCTCATGTTGCTAATGCAAATCTCCAATTCACTCTGGCTACTCATGCAAGAAATCAGCATATGATGGCACAATTAAAAAGTTTTACTGTTAATGGAAAAATGTAATTTAATTTTAAAAAATCTTTTCTAATGCCCTAGGAGGCAAGAAGAGAGTTTAAATAATTAGAAAGGATTTTTTTTACCTCAGTAAACTCTTCAACAGGAAATTTCCTCATGAATTTTGGACTTTCAACCCTCTTTCCTACCTTGTGTTACACAAGGACACAAAGATCCATATGACTGATCACCTCTTGGTAGACAGGCCCTATTTTGCCTGGCATTGTTCAGAGAGAGAATAAAATGACATTACTTCCCCAGCTCTAAGGCAACAGAGAGATGGAAACAAATGGGCAGAACAGAGGAAAAAGGGAGCCAACATTTGTCAGCCTGACAGGCAGCAGTCTCAGCAAACCATCAGGGTGGCTCTTGTCAGAACTCCACAGGCATCACAGAAAAGGAAATCAAGGGTAGTGACAAGACAGACCATGGCAAAGCTGCTCTGAGATGTTCATGCAGAGCTCTTGGCAAAGAGGAGCAGCAACAAAAAGAACCACTGAGATGTTTGCTTAAAAATCATCTGTGCTACTTCTGCTACTTTGTTAACACACAACACAATTTCAATGTCCTGCTCTTCCCACAAGTATATCTTACTTAACTCTATAACTCTAAGAAAGCTTAAGTCTGAGAAGGAAAAATAAAGGATCAAAACATAGTCCAGAGCAAGTGTCAAATCTCACCAATGGAATAAAACACCTTGTTCTTCACACACTGCCAAACTCCCTGTGCCTCCCCATCTTACCAAGTAAATGGAAAACTTCACTTTGATCTAGTGCATGTGGAACTCTGAAAGAAAGTGCACACCAACACCTCCCATTCTGCAGCAGAACTTCAGGCTATAATGTAATTCCAAAGAATTTCCTCATGCCAACACTCAAAGGATTCTTTGCCCTGCATAGCTGGTTTCTCTGTGTGATGTGGACGTGCATCTGTGTGCATATATGTGCTCAGCTGGTAAGGAGAAAAAGCGGGAAATGTGAACTCTTTTGCTCTGAGAAGAATCCAGGGTTCTGCAGTGCTTTCCTACCTTCATCTCTTGGCACAAGGCTCTACAAGACTGTACCTTTAATTTCAGTTACACAGTTTTATGCCACAAGTCAATTTGCATGGTTCCCAAGGAGATAAGTTTTAAAAATCTTCTCTGGAATCTACTGATAAAAATAGGGGAAACCAGTCTAGTAAGATATAATGATGAATTAGACCCAATTGAAAAGTTATCTTTATTTCCTGGGCCAATCAGGAAATGTGAGATAATCACTAAACATTCTGTATTTGCTTTTCTTTATTATTATCTCCACATTGTTATTTTTACTGTGCCTAGGCAGAGCATTAGAGCATTGCTCTGGTAAGCATTGTCCTTACTAGAACAATTTTCTGTCTTTTTATTTTACAAAATGTCAAATAAGGATAAAGGATTTGAGAACATCAGGTTACACGTAAATAAGAATAATATACATTTCCTATTTATGCCTGTACACTAGTAGGTAAAACATCCATTTAAAACATAGAATCACACAATCTCTAAGGGAAAGGGGAATGGGAAAGGGGAAATGGGAAAGGGGAAATGGGAAAGGGGAAATGGGAAAGGGGGAATGGGAAAGGGGGAATGGGAAAGGGGGAAATGGGAAAGGGGGAAATGGGAAAGGGGGAAATGGGAAAGGGGGAAATGGGAAAGGGGGAAATGGGAAAGGGGGAAATGGGAAAGGGGGAAATGGGAAAGGGGGAAATGGGAAAGGGGGAAATGGGAAAGGGGGAAATGGGAAAGGGGGAAATGGGAAAGGGGGAAATGGGAAAGGGGAAATGGGAAAGGGGAAAGGGGAAATGGGAAAGGGGAAATGGAAAAGGGGAAAGGGGAAATGGGAAAGGGGGAAATGGGAAAGGGGAAATGGGAAAGGGGAAATGGGAAAGGGGAAATGGGAAAGGAAGCCATGACATCTTAAAAATTACCAAAACAGCCTAGATGGATTAGTGCTTATTTTTCAGCTTCCCCTTGGGTAGTCATCTCTCCATCATAATTCCTGGCATTTTCCTGGTTTCCAACTGTGCTAAACACTAAAAATGCCCTGAATACTGTTTGTGTGGGCACCTTTCTTTTCCCAAGTGAAGACAAGGTAAACCATGACAGATGTAGCATTGCATGTGGTGATGGCAGAGGTAATTTTTGTGGGAAACAATGCAAAAGCTTAAAGCAAAGATGCAGAAAGCCAGTGAGGAGAAAGTGGACAAGTAAGATTAAGGAAGATCCTTTAGTCACTGTAGATCTTAGTACAGTCCTTGTAGGCACAGTAAGATTCACCACGATATTTCAAAGGACACTGGAGCAATGTGAATTTAATGCAGAAAAGGAATGCCTGTGAGATGATTTGAGAAGTGGGAATCATTCAGCTTAGCAGCAAATAAACATGGTTTTCCAAGGGATTTCTCCTCTCCCTTCACTGAGATGCATTTTAATGAATACTGATGAAGGTCTGAAGAACTAATGTATGTGAGTTTGTGCAAACTGTGAATTTGGATTTGCAGGTGCTCCAGTTTCTATGGAAATGTAGAAGAACCCAGTAACACCCATACACAAACCAGATTCTGTTGTTCCCTTTTGATATACTGGTTCTGGTGAGAAAAATCTGGTCTCATAAGTCAACAGAATGTTTTCCATCTATCCTATGAACTACAAGAAAAACTTAATTTTCATCTAGTGCATATGGATTTTCCCTTGTGTCTATAAAATCAGATATACAATTATAATTACTAGAAAAACATTTAGTGAATGTCTGGAATTTCTTTAGATGGGCTATTTTTATTTAATTCCCTACACAAATAATTTAATCTAAGTCATTCTTCTCTGAAAAATATTGATTTATGCATTTAATAACCTCTAGGAAAACTAGATTCAGAACTGAATAGCTGCTGTGCTGAACTAAAAACCCAAGCTCTGTGTGCATTACCTGTGTGCCATGGGATTGGATCCTATAGCATTTAATAAGGTATGAGCTCCATTTGCAGCTCTTACCCCAAAAATTTGCAACTTCTTTTTTCTCGGAGTTCTCAGTCACCTGCAGCCAACAGGATCCTAAAAGTGATCCCTTCTTCAACAGAGATCTGTTCTCTTGGAACAGTCCTGGGAGCCTCAGGACTTGCTGAGTCTGTTATTCCTCTGTCAAATTTGCTTCAAAATTAAGGAGGGTGTTCAAAAAATTACTGTAGGAAACGTTGTCAAAAAAAGGCAAAGCAGGCTGCCATAGAGCCTTTAGCACTACCAAGAAAAACAAGACAGTCTCTCTATTCCAGCACTTGCAAAGGCTGATTTTAAGTAGCAGTAATCATATAGGAAAGTTTTTTTGTTAATTTAACTATGTTTAAAGTGTTTTTTTCAGATATAAATACATGTGTAGTAACTACACCCTCCCCCAATGTACACAGAGACTCTTTTAAGCAAATGGAAATAGTTCAGTTGCTTTGTTTACATTTTTTCAAGCACACCTGAAAATTCTTTTGTCCTTTACATGACTTTATATTATCACATTTTTTTAAAAAAGCATTTCCGTTAATTTCAGAGTATTACCCCAGACTCTCACTTTCTTTAAAGGAGCATTATTTACATGAAAGTCAACATCATATTTGCAGTATATAAAATTAAACACACATCCTCTCTGGCAGGTTTCTTTCAGTATAGTTGTTGTTTCTCCAAGCAAGTTCTAAAGTGTTTCCAAATAAGTTTAAGGACATCCAATTTATTTTTATTTTAGAAAATGGCTTGCTGAAGTGGCACTGTATCCTTAAGGTGATATCCAGTTACGAATTGCAAAGAATACTTACAATTTCTCAGCACACTAGCAATAACAAGAAACACTGGATAGAAGGATCTACAGAAATGATATAAAAATATAATTCAAGAAAGAGAAAGAAAACAAGGAATAGTCTTACATGACCATATTTATCTGCTGCTGTTCAGCGACAAAATGATGGAAAAACTTCGTTAGACCAGAGCTTCTAAGACTTTTAATCGCATATAAAATACTTCTAGATTCACAAGTAGTTTGTAACAATATTCAGAACTACTTTGCAACTGAAACCTGGCTTCTTCTACAGGTAAAGGCAGACTTTTAACAAAGAAATGATGACTTGAGCCTGTGATACATCAACAGCTTGTGCTGCTGCAGCCTGGAAGGGTCACAGCTGGATGCTTACGCACCCTGATCCACTGAAAATCTTGTCCAGTGTGGAAGTGTCTTCCTTCTCCAGACTGCTTTTCTTTCTGGTTTGTATTTTTTTTAAACAGACACTATTCTTGCACCTGGTGTCCTTCAGATAAGCCAAAGAACCCACTGATATTTGGGTGGATTTGCTAGAGGCTCCTCTGAGCAGCAGCACAGAGACACCAGCTGCAAGCTCTCCTTCATGCTTAGACCAATATGACAATGTCATTTGGGAGAAACTTATGCAAACCAGACAGAAACCCAAAACTGAGCATCTGGGAGCCCAAGCAGAATCCAGCTGATGGAGGCCAAAGCTCAGAGCACTGTGGTGGTTATTTACTGCAAGATGTGGGCAGTTACCAAAGCAACTGTAAGTGACCTTTGCATTGTAAGTATTAAATGCATAATTTTTTAATTTAATTTAAAATTATATTCAAACCCAGTCAATGCATCAGAATTGTCAGAAATTTACTATGAACTTTTACTTTTTTTTAAAATATTTTTAGGTTCATTCTTCCTCAGCTGCAGCTAGCAAGCCCTGAAATGTCATTGCTTACAAGCCAATCTAAATTTAAACTCTTCTGATTTTTGACCCAGGGGAATAAACTACAATCAAATACAAATTGCAAAAATATTCAGCACTATAATTCAGTTTTGTGGAAAGAGAGTTTATAGTCATTTCTGGTTTCTGTTTTTTTACCTACTAACCAAATCCCACTCTTCCTACATAAAAGATAAATCTCAGTCTGTAAAGTTCTGCCCAAGTGTTTTACTGTACTTACACTCCCACTGCATTTCATGATCACTTTTTCCACTGTGATATCCTTCAGAGAGGAAGTCCCCTGTGTGCTGCCAGTAATTTTTCTGATATTTACTTACACTAAACACTTCTCAATGACCTGTTGAAAAATAAAACTCCACATGTACATAATAAAATTAATGTACTGCTCATGGTTCCTACCAGCTCACTGCGAGGTCATGCACCTTCAAAATGCTGCTCAGCTGATAATGTCCAGGTTTCAGGGGCTGAGTGTGTTCTTTAGCATGCTCAAAGGACAGGGTCCCTTCAGGATCAACAGGGAACTCTGAATCCTGCAGAAAAACAAAATTATTAATTCTCAGAAATGCTGCATAACTTCACACAATGTATCTATCTATATTACTATTTTGAAAAACCAAATTCATTGTATTTTCCACTCTTTTTTCTCTTCTATTCAATTTTCATAATTTTTTACATCACTATTGTCCTGATTTTATTAATTTTGGTACATACTGTTAAAGCTGACTGCAGGCAGAACAAATGAATACTAATAATTAGTTCATTTCAAATTATATTCCTACTATGTAAGATAACTGGCCTGATATAAAATACAGGACAAGAACTGGGAAGGAATGTTTATATCAAACCCCTCAGTAAGATTACTAGCATGGGTTATTTTCCATTTTTCCATGGCCTATTTGTTTTCTCTCCCTGTTTTCCATGGGTTAGCTTCATGAGTTGCATCCAGAGGCAAAGCTGCTGTATTCTTCAAAAGACCTTTCTTATAAGAATAATGCCAATAGAAAGTCAAAATATGTGTAGCTAATTTATAGCCTCATTTTCCATTGGTGTGGTTTAAGGTATTTCCTAAGATTAATCAGCAGACTGGGAGATTTACTACTAGCTCTAATTAACCAAGCTAAATAGCTTTATTAAAAATAGATTGTCATTAAAGAATGTAACGGGGGTTAACTGTGCACAATATATTTTAAGGACTGCATCAGCCATTACAAAACCACTTTCCAAGACACCACAGTTTGCTGAAGACCTGGCTGATGGCTTCTGTTTGCAACATTTTAGGACGTCCTGCTGAGAGAAGCTTTAAAGGAGACTGAAATCACTCTACTCTTTAAAATGCCCATCAAACACTAAGATTAAGGAGGGAATAAAATCACTGTGTTTTAATCTGAAAGCACACACACACACAGCAGGGATAACCACTAAGTCTTTTTAGTATTTGTTTAGACTAAACTCGATAGCAGCCATCCTGTTTGCTGATAATTTGCAGCAGTTACCATAAAGCAAATTTCACAACTACAAAGTAGCAAAAACATACCTGTTTGTCTTCAGTTTCAGAAGCTCCACACCCTGCATTGTCCTACAAGGGTGTTATTAACCCAAGCCAAACTTAAGAAATCACTAAACTAATGACTTAATGATCAGTCTGAGCACATCTATTCCAGATCCAAGACCTGGAAGATATTTTTCAGTGGACTGTGGATTCAATCACAGGTACAGCCTAACAAAACTACTCCAAAATCTGTGGAGCAGTAGGGACTTTCAATATGGACTAATATCAGACAACTGTCAATTCTCTGACTGGGGAGAAAGACAGAATCTGGAAATCATGGTGATGCCCTGTGAAGGCTGACCTAGAGCAGAGGCTCAGTGAATCCACCTTGGGCAGCACAAGAGCCCAGCCAGGGCTACACCCAAGATGAACCAAAATGGTCACAAAATGGACAACTGGTCAGGAGGTCACTCACTTTTATAAGTTTTGGTCCATTTGCATATTGGAGTTAATTGTCCAATTACAGCTTTAGCCTATGAAGTCCCATCCTCCTTGTTTTTCTCTCTTCAGCCCACGTTGTTTATGCTCTTGGGCCTGAGATTTGGATCATTTGTCCTTGGTCCCCAGCTAGAGAAGGAATTGTTTTGTCTCCCTGCTCTGTGCAGAGAGCTCACCATCCCCTAATATGAAGCCCAGACCCACACACTAAAGCAGCACAGGATCTGAAACATATAAAAGCTAAAACCTGAGGCATCAATGGAGAAGCAAATGAGCAAAGTCATCGTTTGCTTAACACAGATACTAGCAAGCTACCTACTTTTGGAAAAAAACAGAAGTAATTAATCTGGAATATTCAGAACTAGGAAATAAATATGTCAAGTACAAATACATAAAGAAAAGAGATTTATCTGGCATTGTTAATCCAACAAGGAATGTGTTTGTGGCTAAAGTTCCACATTTTTATACAACTGACTGTATCTCAGCCATAATATTCTTGAAGATCTCTGAATCCAGTTCAAGAAAAATCCACAGATTTTCCAAATTTAGGAACAATTACAATAAGTCTGCAGTACTTATTTTACACACATACTAAACTGAGTAAAGATACTACCTAAAGGTAAGTATAGTCCCAACATGTGTCAGTACCTCTGTGCAACTCTTGGAAGCTTTCTGTATTCCTCGTCTTACAAAGTTCTACCTTTCAAGGTTTACAAATTTGAACAGCTCTGATTATACCATAACAAAGGCATAAAATCAGCATGCTTTTTGCAAATTGTATTCATTCACTTTCTGGAATACAACCAATTAGTAAATGCTACCAGACTTCCACATTTCAGAGTGAAACAAGCCTAGGAAAGGCAAGGCTCTCTGAATAGAAGTGACAGAAAGTCATGCATTTTTCACTAGAAGAAAATCCCCAGATACTGCTTCAGGAGATAGTGCTGTAAATGATTTCTGTAACATTAAAAAGTACAGCAAAAAGAGAATAATATAAAAATATTAGGGTTTTTGTAACTCCATTGTAAGGATCTGAAATATTTCTGAAACTGGAGCCTTTGCACCCTTTGCAGTGGTAATCCTGTATTCTACTAGAGCAGGAGACTTGCCCTGTGCTGAGATAATTCATACCTATGGTTCCCACTGGCATCAACAGTGGGATCACTTGTCATGGCCAGATGAAATGCTGATTTCAGTAGCTCCCCAGCAGGAAGAAGTCACAGTGTGACTTTTTCCCCCAGACACAAATATTTCTCACTGTGGAATAAATGAGGTATTTTTATCCTAAAAACTTGCTACAATAGAACTGTTCAATAATGCTTGCATGAAGAGATCTCCTCTCCCCTGACAAATTCTGGCAATCAAGTTTGATTATTTAATCCTTATTCTATTATTTCCAATTGCTAAGTCCTAAGGGTAAGAGAGACTCCATTACACAAGTTGAGACCTTGCATAACAAGGCTTGTGAAACTTTTACAGGCAGTGACTGTGAAGTCTGATGTTCCTTCAGCATGGGCAAGTCCATGTGCAAGCCAAAATTCAGGAGAACATCCTGAGTGCTAAGGAGCCAAAGCAATATACTGTGGTTTTGTTCACTCCTTTATCTGCTAGGTACAAGACATTTGTACTGTGACAAAAATAAAAACCTAGCAAGCTCCTCTCTCACATCCATACAAAATAGGAATTAATGCACTTCTCGCCTGTGACAATAAATACCCTTTTACTCTATCACCAAAGGCAAGGAAGAGAACATTCAAAAGAGTGTCCTAGGAAGAATCCCTATGAAGCAAAACCCTCCTGAATGTCTGTCCTCAGTCACTAACAAGGGTAAATGGTACCTGTCCCTTTCACAGTACACTCCCTCTGTTACCTAAAATCACAGGTGAACAATCAGCCCCTCACTAAAAGTTGCCATAACTCTTGGGCCATTTATACACAGTATTTCCACAGCTGTCTAAAATATCAGATGACAGAATGCTACAGAAGTCAGGATTGTGTGAAGTCATAAAGGCATTTCATGTCTTAGGACCTCACAGGTTCATGTACAAAAAACACACCAGAAGAGCAGACCTTGCCCTTCTTTTGTTTGTTTGCGATGTTTTTAGTTGCTTTTTTCCCCCTTTTAGTTTAAGAGCCTGAACCATAAGAGGATTCAGTGATTTACCCCAGATCAAGCTGAAATTCTCTAGGACAGCTTGTAAACTGAACTCACTCTTCTGAGTCTTAAACCATTCCTTAATTTCCCCTTATAAAATAAAAAGCCTTGTCTTGATGCAAACAGTCATGCAATTAAGAAAATTTACCCTTAAAGCTATTAGAAATATCTCTTTTCTGTCCTGAATTTTTCCAGTCAGACTGCCTTTACTCTTCCAACAGCAGGGCTCTTCAGAGCAAGTCTACAGCTTCCTTTTTCCTCCAGAAAGACACAAGAGACTCGTTTGTCAAAACATACAGAAGGCAATGAATAGATAAGTGGAACTGATCTAAATCATCTCAGAGCTGAGAAAAATGTAGCAGAGTTTAATAGAAAACATCCAAATCAGTTTGTCTAAATCACAGCTTGGCCTTGTCTATATCATTATTACAGGTAGTGTTGAGTTTCTCCTTACTCAGATGTTAAAAATTGAAGTCAATTGAGGAAGCACCTCTACTCTGTAATCAGGAACAAGCTCAAACCTTGCTACTTTAATTCTGAAAGAAAAGAGAGTCATCTTAAGTGAGGCAAAGCCCATCAGACAGCAAATTAGTGATCACTGTCTTTCAGTGAGGGAGGAGAAGGAGCAACCTTTTCTTTTTGCAAAAATTAATGACTACCATCATCAGCAGTTCCAATCTGAAAGCTGTCAAGGTCATTCTAAGACTGCAGCTCAGACATGCACAAGGACCACAGTCACAGGTGCTGGTGTATGCATACATTCAATTTAAAAAGCAAATACTAGATTTTTTTCAGAAATGTGAAGTAATGAAAATTAAGTTCTTCCTAGGGCACAGCTACTGTCTGTAACCATGATATTGCCTAAAAATCCCTTCGCCAGGATTTCTTCTCCTGGCAAGATGAGAAGCCTCAGCTTCTCCAGGTTTTGCTGCTCTGGAATGTAGTCTGGAGATTGTTCATCCAAACATGTGAACTGGTTTTAATTTATGACCAATCACCATCAGCTGTGTTGGACTCTGAGGAGTCAGTCATGGGTTTTTCTTTATCATTCTTGTTTAGCCTTCTGATGTATCATAAAATAACCTAATATAATATGCCTTCTGAGAACATGGAGTCAAATTCTCATCTCTCACCTCATACTGGGGACCTCACAACACCACAACTGTCTATGTCCAAGACTCAGCAAGACAGTCTAACTTTAGTTAACACTAAATATTTTCAAGGAAATAGTCTAATCTCAAATCTCACCCAAGAATCAGCATTGTCTCTGGTTTTCTGTACTTAAAATGAGTCCTGAACTAATCACTGATAGCTATACTGACATACCATTGAAATTCTCTTTTTATTCAAAGTTACAGAGAATTTTAATAACTGTTCACTTATTTTTCCTGATAAATCTGATACACTTACATTATGGAGAACATATTTTATCTATTTTAATTTTAGACCTGTTTCAATATATTGACATTTCTATCTTTTAGTTTTTAAATATCAAAGCAGTCTCATGGAAACCAGTAGGTATACTCAGAAGCTACTTATTACATGTATAGTTTTCACAACAGGGCTTGAGTTTTGCAGTCATTCTTTGTCCCAACTTTCAGAACAACTTAAGGATTACTAAGAATCCAAATTTTCAAAATGTGCAAATAACAAAACAGTCTTAAAACACAAACATATAAATAAGAGTGAAAATACTCATGGCTGCAATTGCTGACAATGAATGAATCTTGCTTCCCAGACCATCAAAAATAAAATATATCAAATAAGCAAAAACACTTAAACAGCAAACTAGAGTATGAGATTTTCAAACTCCATTTTACTTCTTGTTGGCTACACTTAGAATTGGTTAAAGTTTCAAAGTAAATGAAGAAAGATTCAAATCTGTTCCTGTTTCCCTCCTTCCCATGAAGAAAACCCTGACAGTCTGTTCTCTGAGCAGCTCAGCTTTGCAGCACTACAGGTAGGCAGATTAAGAAGGAACCAAATGTTAAGCAGGAAAGTATTAAACTAATATTAAAAAGCTTTGCTGCAAGAGTGACAGAAAAATTGACATCTAATATGGTAGCTGAGCATGACTGTACTTTGTTTTCATATTTCCTGTAATTGAAGGGACAGGGTATCCTTTTCTAGTAGTGTATAAAGAAATGAAGGTATGTAGTGCACCCAGTGAGTATAATGCAGCAGTGAAATAGTCACTAGGCACTGTTGTACAATTAATACAACTCAATTTCAAAATGCTCCAGTGTCTATAGGAACCACAATACAACACATTTGCACATTATTTTACTATGTTAATCATGACCACAATTATTTTATAAACACCTGAAATGTAAGGAAAGGAAGTTGAAAGCAATAGCAGGAGAGTGTAGTAAAACTTTTACTGCCTGCTCCATCTTGCTTGGTTTGCTAATAAAAACCATAAAACTCAGCTACAAAGGTTGTGGCCACATAACTCCTCCTTATTCAGTTTATAATGCTGACATTTTTTCCTTTTTAAATAAAATAAACATGAAGATACTCTGTAATAGGCAGTAAAAGCCAGATTAATTAAAAAAGCAATGGTAAAACTGGTTCCGTCTTCAAATTCAGGGCTAGTGTAGCTCTTCAGACAGTTTGTGAACTGGGGCTAACAGTAAATTTGCACTTGAAATTGCTCCTGACACTGTCAGTTTTAAGGCTCTGCCACATCAAGTCAAGCTGTTGCCTCTGCAATAAAAAACTAGAAAGCTCCACTGCTCAATGTCTAACCATGCCACAGACACTCAATCACTTTTGGACTACAGCTCTCATTAGCACTCATTGATAAATATACTGCAATTATTTTCTACTATCAAAAGGATAAACTTCAAGCTCCTGCACTTCACTGGTTTTGTTTCTTTTACTGCAGCCATTAAAACCAGATTTGATTAGCCAGATATGATTAATAATCAGAGAGGTTTGAAAAAGTAAGAAGATAGCAATTATAGAAAGATCCATCACTAAAATGCAATAGCTTTCTTCCAGTCTTCAGCACCAGGGCTTGTTTAACTTTATCACCACTATTTCAGAAAGTAACAGTATAAAATGCAAAATTACTCTATGCCAAGCATACTGGCCAACACTACAGAAATAAAACTACTGTTTTAGCTTCTGCTGAACTTCCTCTCCAATGCCCAAGTAAATCACATTTCTCAGTTGAAAGCTACACAGCTGTGGCTGATGCTGTTAAGGATGAGCAGGACACCCCAGTGTGGAGACTGGAACATGGTCTGGGCACTGGAGGCAGCTGCCCAGTGAGCTGGGAGCCACAGGACAAGGCTGGAAGTGTCCAAGGCCAGCCTGGATGGGACTTGGAGCAACCTGGTCTAGCAGAAGGTGTTCCTGACCATGGCAGGGCATGGAATGAGATGAGCCTTAAGGTCCCTTCCAACTCAAACCATTCTGAGACTCTCACCAGAGAAATACAAAACAGCTCCTTGAGCCTTGCTCAAGACTGACCATAGAACAAGGAGTAGGCCTAAGATGCTCTGCACCCACACTGAGTGGAAGACAAAGGCTTAAGCTATATGAAGATGAACAGATAATTTCTCCAGAGAAGGAGCAATCCTAAAAAAACCTCTAACATTCCTTGAGTATTGTATTTGTGGGGTGTCCTGATGAAGGAAGGAATGATGAATATGACTCCATATTCTCAGAAAGCTAATTTTTTTTACTTGATTATACTATATTATATTAAAGAATGCTATACTATACTAAAGAATACAGAAAGGATACTTACTGAATGCTAAAAAGATAATAATGAAAACTCGTGATTCCTTTTAGAGTCCTCACACAGCTTGGCCCTGATTGGCCAAAGAGCCAAAACAACTCCCAGCAGAATCCAATGAAACAAACACCTGTGGGTAAACAATCTCCAAACACATTCCACATGAGCACAACACAGGAGAAGCAAATGAGATAAGAATTGTTTCCCTTTTCTCTGAGGTTTCTCAGCTTCCCAGGAGAAAAATCCTGGGCAAAGGGATTTTTCAGAGAATGTGATTGCCACACTTGAGGACCTGTTCTGTGTTCAAAAGGAAATCTATGCTGGACAGAAATACCCCATGCAGCCACTTTCCAACACCTCTACCACCCCAGCTACACCATCAAATGTATTTTAACCCCTTCTTTCGATTATTCTGTCACATCAAATTGCATGACCAACAGTCTCTGCAGAGTCAATAAGGTGAGTGAAGAGCCACAATAAATTATTCTAGAACAGAAATGTGCAGTAATTCTGAGTGCTGGGTTAAGTTACAGTCTCAAGAAAGTGTTTTAATGATCCTCCAGCTTTTCATTTACTATTCCCTCATGGTGGAATTGAGTTTAATACATGAAAGTGAAATTAATTTCTTAGTTTAAAATTATTACAACTCTAAGATACAAAGTCTATACCAGTACTGATATGCCCAGATTTTAAATATCTACTTCTGGTTACCATTAACAGCAGTTATGAATACAAGTTCATCACATGTGAAAGAATAAACCCAGTTCTATTTTACTGGTAGTAATTTTCAGTTTGTCACCCTGATTCTCATCATCATCATCTCATCACCACATTGCAACAACAGAACATGCTCCTGTTTGTTTTTCAGAACACCATAACATGTCTCACAGCTAATTAACCAATATGTTCATACAATAGAGATGTACACACAGATATTTATATAACTTAATCTACCATAAACAACTGCAAACACTGCTACAAAGCTCAGCTTGATCTTTTTGCGAGAAGTAAAGGAACATCTATGAAAACAGCGCAATAAATTATCATGATATGAGGCATGCAATCCATTTTCATGGCAGCTTTCTAAGTCACAAATAACCGTGTGCTATTCCCAAATATGTTCTCTATCCCTTCCTTTAAATGACCTATGTCTGAAAATCAACTACATTTATGATCAATGTAAAAATAAACAACAGTGCAATAAAGTATAGACCTGTTACAATTATACTTTTATTTTGCAGATTTAAATTTTGATTATGGTGCAATTAAACACCAGCAATATTTTAAGCTACAGCAGCATAGGCTGCACACAATTCATCATGTTAAAGAGGCAATGCTGAGTAAATGATAGATATCAAGTTACTTCTGTTTTCTGACATACTCCAAAATATGTTGCAATATTGTATTTTTATATATATATACATGTATATTTAATTTTCTTAGTGATTAATGTGTAATTTCTCTACCACAGAAGTATCCTACTGTAGAATCAACTAGAAAATCTAAATGCTTTCTTGATTTTCTCCAAGAAAACATCAGTACAAACAATGCAAGACTATCCATTCATTTATGGAGGACAGCTGAGGACAGCTCATCTGAATTCATTTTGATTATTCCTAAAACATGTACTGTGAAAGCCTGTGAAACAATTCTTTTATTTAATGATTTCTTTTAACATGATCTCACCTGCACTTTTAACAAGAAAAAAATACCTGTTCCCAAAGGCTCTCCTACCACTAGTAATATCCAAACATAAATGCTAGAGGTGCAAATAAGTTCTAAATTTTGCCATTCTTTGATTAATTTTCCAAATATTAACAAACAAATTTTATTTTTCCTCAAATTACCATTGTGCTTCTCAGGAACTGTTGGGAAGCTCAGAAACTGTTTATATTCTCAGTATCCTGGATACACTAATTTCTGCCAGGGCCAAAGTACCCACTGTAATCATCTCAATAACTGTTATAAGGCACCCAGGGTTTGCAGAGGTCCATACATCACTACAATGAACTGGTAAACACATTCAGGGGCCATTAGTTATTGATTTATTTGCAATTATGCCTCACAGATGCCGTCCATGTTCCCCTCTTTGGCACTTCATCATCCTGACTCCATTTCAGGACAGCCAGTAACCATTATCCCAAGCTCCACATAATGAGAAATAATGAAAACAAAGCTGTAAGAGTACTGTGACATGCAGGTACAAAGCTATCAGCTTGTCAATACTGCAGAGAAATGGATTCTTTATAATAAAGAGCTAATTAATTGATTACTGTACTTGTAAGCAATAAGTACTTCATCAAACAGTGATAAAGCTGGTTATCTATCACTGTTAACCACCAGAAATATTTGCAGCACTGCAGGAAGTGGATACAGCAGAATATGAAAGAGGTTCTGCCAGGCTGACTGCACAAACATGCCAGTAGTGAAACTGAAACTGCTAAAAGTGCCTGAAGGTGGGATGAAGTCAGTCTGCTCCAGATTCAGCAAGGCAGAATATGAAAACAGACCCAAAATCTCTGCAGTCTGTCAATGATTTTGGACCACATAAAACCCAGGCCTCTGCACTTCCCTGAACTAAATTTCTACTTGAGCTAGACACAGCTTTAAAAATCTCCATTATTTAGAAATTGTCCATTTGTTCAAGGCAGAAGGATTGACTGTAGCTGCCAGTACATTTGTGAAATGCCTAACTACATTCTCTATTAAAAAGCAACACTATTTCTAACCCAGAATGTCCTTAGATTCAATTTTCATCTACTAAATTCTATTCTACTTCTGTCTGCTAAGTAAACAGTGCTATTAAGAGTACATTTTGTCCCCTTTGTCACAGTCAATGATGAAGAACACCCTAATTAAGCCTCTTCTAGTTGAAGATTACCCTGCTCATTGTCGGGGGAGTTGGACTAAATAGCCTTTAAAGGTGCCTTCAAAGCCAAACTCTTCTATGATTCTGTCAACTTTAAAAGCATAGTAAAAAAGTATATTTTTATTTCTCTTTCATTTATCAAGTGATCCAGACTTCCCCTCCTCCTGGAAAAAGACCTCACCAGTGTGTCATTTGATAAATTTATCAGTAACTCAAACACAAATCAGATTTTTGAGATTCTTTTTTTCCCCCAAGTCACATACAAAAATGCTAAATAGTTTATAAGAAAAAAAAAATCTCTGAATACATGTGATTATTCTACATTGAAGGCTTCATGTCAGACTTGGACATACTAGCGACATTATTTATGTTGATTTTGTACAATCCCACAAGAGTATCTTCTACAATCATGGGATAATTTGCATTGATTGTAGCTGATTATTTATAGTTTTCAGTTCTATTATTTTGTTTCTCCATTTCTTGAAGCACTTTTTTACATTTTAAATATAGTTTTGAAAATAACCACAGATTGCTGGTACAATCTCCCTGCGATAATTTCTTACAAGAGAAGGAGATGAAAAAACAGAGTAAGTTTATCACCACCTGACTCCCAAGCTACAAAATTGAAACACTGAGCTTTCAAGTGGGATAGCAGAAACTACAAGATTTTATTCAATTCTTGAAACCTAGCCCACGTACTCTCAATAGAAAGGCAATTTGTTCATGTGGGCTAGGACAGATGGCATGGGGACCTAAAATGAATTTTACTCTGACAAACAGCAATTGTTTACCCAATGGATCTGCTTTTTTTCTGTATTCAGAATCATCTATCCTTAGAAAGAATGTAAGTAACAGTTTTTATTGCTTTTTATTACCATTAGCCCCTCAAACCCACACAAGTTTGAGATAGAACAAGGAGCTAATTTGTCTTTTTTTTGGTATCTCTCCAAACCTGTTTATATACAGAAGTTCTCTGTTCCACCCGCTCTGGCCAAGTCAGAGGGAATATCTGAAACCAATTCTTCGCAACTGTTCATTCATGGTGAGATTCAAGACAACTTGCAATTTCATTCTGAATTTAGGCACTTGGGCACTGCCATATCTGCAAAGCTTTTATTGGAGTTGTCAAATTTCACTCACCAGCAGCTACAGCGCAGGATGAGTGTGAAGAATGTGCATTATTAACTTTTGAGACTGCTATATATCAATATTTCTATGTGGACTACAGCCAGGATTGAGACACAAGTGGGTAAAACCCCACAGAATTCACTGACCTCAGTTTGCAGCCTGATGCTTGCAGAGACACCACCAGAAATCTACAACAGAAACGGATACAGCCCAACAATACCCAGAAAAATGGACAATTTGATCACAGGCTGCACCCCCCATCCTAATTCATGGGCCATTACTAGAGAAAACTCTAGATAAAAACAAACCAAAGACAATCTGGAGATAAGAGGAGTGAGATGCTAGTGGGAAAAAGCAGCCTTAGAAGCAAACACTCCACAGAATTCTGCAGTAGAGCACACAGGGCCCAGCAGCATGCAAAATCAGTTTGAAGAAAAATCAAATAAGTACATGGTGCAAACAGGGCATATCTCCCAGCTTTTTAGGAAAGTACCCTTTCAATTTATTTTAACTATCCTTATGTATTCAATTATTACTTTTGTTTTCTCCATCCACTCCTCTAGCAAATGCTTTTTCTTCTAACTTTCCCAATTCTTGAGGATGTACAGGGGTTCAAACCCTCCCTTGATCCCTGATCCCCTGCCCACAGATTTATGCCTAATTGCCCTTTGAATGTGCCTGGGCAGGGAGGACTCTCCCTTATCCCCTGCAATAACACACAGAAATGTAATTAATTCTTAATCTGAATTTCACTCTGACTTTTTCATACTGTATGAAATAACCTTTTTTTAGTAAATGTCCAGTTCCTACCTCATCTTCTTAGCACCCTTCTCTGTGACTTCAGTAAAAGCCTTAGGATAACAACCCGCCTTAACCCATTCCTCTTTAGAGCAAACCCAAGTGGAAAGGAGTAGGCAAATGACACTTCCCTTGCCAATGTTCTCCCTGCATCAGAAATTCTATCATTCTTTGTTGATTTCATAACACACAAATTCCACTACCCCTTTCCACTCACAAATTAACTTCCTTTTTCCCCCGCTACTTTCTGTCCTCTAAAACTCTAAACCATAATCTTCTGTACCCTCATTTATGATCTAGAATCTGTATCAATGCCTCATTCTTTCTTGACTTGCAGTTTACAGCCATCTTCCTGAACTTTCACTCTTATTTCCTCTCCAGCTTCCATGCATTCCTGGGTACTTCCATGCTACATGGAAAATTCTGTTGAATATAATTATGCACAAAGAGAACCTGCACTGCCACTTTTCCCAAATGTCCTGCCTCACCTGTCAGTTCCTTCTTTTATCTTACATTTCCACCCTCAGTTGTCACATCAACACCTCATTTCTTGTTCTTGTGCTTCTGCCTCCCCTCTGCAGGTATTGAAGGCAATATCTGCCAAGAGTAAATCTGGAAAACCACCATCACATTTGCTACTCCAAGGAACTGCAGTTACTAAAAGCATTTAAAGTTGTTTTTAAACAACTTTCCTATGTGATCACAGCTATTACTGCACATCAGATACAAGGCCTGTAATGTTTAAACCATAAACTGCCCCACTGGACTGCCTTAGTACATGCCCTGAAGGAAATCCCAATAAAGTCTCCAGCTTCCAGCTCCTAACTGATGAAAAATTCAGTAATACTCTGCCTCCAGACCAGATGGAGAATTTGACTGGAATCACACTGGCAATTTCTTAAAGATCCTCTTTTTTTTTGGTTGTGGTATGAAGAAAATAGAGGGCCCATTCAGCACTGCAATTCAACTACATAAAGTAATGCTCACAAACACATCAGACCTCAATCCTCTCCATTTCTATCATTCCTACAACTAAAGGCACACATCCTTATTCTGGAGTGGAAAAAAGCTTACACTTAAAATATACTGGTATTGAAAAAAGGATTATGGCATCTCTGATCATTCTCTCAGGATTATACTCTGACCCAGTAGTTTATTAAAACTATTTTATTTATTTGGAACAAAAACATTTAAAAAATCATTTTAAAATTACGAAGTCTCTAATAAAAACACCTATTTCACATTCAATTACTAACAAACAATTACAAAAAAGTATCAAGACTAAAAAACTTCTAGCTCTTTCCCTCATGCCAAGTCTTGAACTGAAAGTCAGCCATGTCACTGCATTGAGGGGACCCTATAGTAAAATTCAAGTGGTTTGATGCCTCTTGTGAGTCAGAAATCATAAAAAAATAAAAAGATAATGTTGCAAGAGCATAATTAATAGAGGTTAACTAATCATGTTTGAGAAGTGGGGTCCTAACTCCATATTTCTATGCTTAAATGAAGCTACATTGTATTTTTTCACCCAAACAATACAAACACACTATTTGTGTGTGCCTGTAACCTCAGTAGGGCTTAGACACATTTTTGGAGGTTTCTATCAAACTGATGGGTACAGCCTCTCCAAAAATTTCCTTTTCTAACTCAGAATCTAAAGAAAATGTAAAGAACAAAGCAGAAGATGCGTTGCTACAATTACAGAAAAATCAAAACCACTTGAAAATTTCAGAGTTTTTTCTTCTTAATTAAAGGATTAAAACTCTTCAGTCAGAACAATGCACAAAGCACATGGGGATGAAACAGCACAGATTTACATGGATATTTCCTCAGAGGGCTGGGGGGAAAAAACAACCACAAAGAGCAAACTTCAAAGTAACACCTTAAAGCAGCACTTCAAATTTCTACAAAAAAAAACACTGCATGGAAGGTGCAGATATATAACCAACTATTTCTGCACTGACATCTAATATATATATATATATATATATATATATATATATATATATATATGTATGTACTTGAGCAGAAAGGTAAAATGCAGTAATTCATAGAGCAATGTCTTTATCACAGCAACAGAATTGCAGCTTTCTCAAACCCAAACACTGCCTTACCTGAGCAGGACTGGAGAAAACCCCTCAGCACAATGTCCAAAGGATAACTATAGAAGAAATGCATAGTATCAAAGTCCTCTGTAAAGGCAGACAAATTTTGACCATTGTTCAATAAGCCTACACTTACTGGACTTTCTGAATTCCTCTACAGTTCCAGCAGCATTCTGTCTCAGATGTAGAAAGGCTGTGAGGATTGTGTAAGAATCATCACAAACTTGAAATTCCCCCCAGAAATTGTCATCTACTGTGGAGTGAATGGGAAAAGATGTCCTGGAACATCCTGATCTAAGCCCAGCAGATCCTGTGTCTCACACATGCTAAAGCACATCCTGCTTCCCTGGCACTGAAGAGCATGGCTCTGAACCCACAGCCATCCTATGCACCTCATCATTCCAGGAGAAAACAAGTACCACCAGGGAAATGGATTCTTTTCTGCAAAGAATGGAAGAAGAAGGGAGAAAATAGTGGCAGGAAATTGGAACCTTGTCATTGGCAACATTAGATCTGTTTAACTGATTATTATGATACTAATTACCAGAGAAAAATCATTTACAGTGCAACACTGATAGCTGACTCTAAACAGAAGCTGGCTATTTAAGCTTAGAAAATTTATTAGACAGTATTATCCAGTCTTAAGCCCTAAATTCTCAAAAGCATTTAGGCATCTGATCTACCTCCCAGCTCAATCCACTCAATCACTCCATGACCTATTCCTACGAATTTCCATGGCAGGGAACCTGGACACCTTTGCAGAGCTTTAAATACTAATAGCTGCTAAATGTATTGACACTATTTTGAGGAAAAAAGTACCTGAAAGGTTAAAATCCCTTGGTAAATGGCATTCAATGATTGGGTGGGCAGCTATAAGAAGACAATGCAGACTACATCAACCTCTCACAGGCACATAGTTGTGTAGCTAAAAACAACAGCCAAATTAGTGTTGGTACAGACTCAGCAAAAAGAGAGGACTAATAAAGTGAAATCTCAGCTGTACCGTGGCTGGAACAATCCAATGACATACTGAAGTGATGCTCAAATACATTTGGCTGCAAAGAGGGGCAAAATGTTACCCTTTCCTTGTTCCCTCTCATTACCTTCATTACAGTAACTTGCTTCTGACAGGAAATTCACAATTAATTAATTCAATTAGGAAGAAGATCTTCAAAAGTGTTGGGAAGGATGAAAGTTTGACAAGCAAGTCTCACAGATATGTGTTTGCTTAGCAGAAAGATTTTTGAATGTAAAGTCTGATGAAGGAATAGAGGTGGAAGCAAGTTTTGATATAGAAGAAAAGAATTGCTGAGTCTGACTGGGTAACAAAGGAGGCAAAGGCTGTGTTAGTTAGAAGGGGTTTTTATGGCTTAGAGCAAAGGACAAACCCACCTCAAAGAAGATGTTTTTACCAAGCAGAAAGATAGCACAAGCAAACAAGTCAGCAAATGTTGCATGCAGAAAAAAGGTCTCATAATTTTCCACTGCAAGAAAACTGAAAACCAACTTCTGGCTGAAACTGTAATGTACTGACTTTTAGTGATTGGAGAACAGTAACATGAATATGGTAATGACAGTAGTTATGATAGGCTATAGATAAGAGTTAAGGTATAGATTGGTTCTACTGTATTAAGATGCTGAGCAAAGAGAAGTAGCTGGAGCTGACAGCTGTAGGCACTGGCTCTGTCACCCACGACCCTGGACTGCTGTAATGATTTGGATGGAATAAACTGCATTTGGAAGAGCCACCTGAAGTCCCGCATCCCTCATTTCAGTTCTTACATAAAAGTAATAAACTCAGGATTGGTAACGTCAGGAACAACACTGACACCTCCAAATCTCTAATTTAAAAGCTTCCCTATGTTCATAAATTATTTAAAAACCCAAACTTTTCAATTCAAAGAAATAGAAAAGGACTACTTCAAAAGGTATAAAATGTGAGCCAGTCTGGAGCCTTGCAGAGTAGCTGACACAGCTACTCTGTGATAAGAATAGTCCCCTGCACAGGTGTTGGCATGTTCTGACTAAGCTCCCAGCCACAGCCTTGGCACAGCCAGCCTCTTCTTCTGCCACTGAGGCTCTCCACTCACACATCACCAGATGGTGGTGGAAGCTTACTCGCTGTGTATCCTGACAAAAATGGAAATAAAGTACAAAAACTGGAAAGAGCTCCTTGCTATGACTCCCAAACCAAAAATCAGTTAACTTAGCACCCAGGCTAACAAAATATGTGAGTGTATTAGCCTGTGTGATTATGTTCTTAAAAACAATACAAGAGTTACCAAATACAATACAAGACCTCTACAATTATCCTTAAATGTGCTCCAAATACTGACAGCCTTCTCCCTCTCATTCTTTTTATAAACTCTGTAGTAAAACACTTAATTAGTACATAATAGGATGTCTTCCATTAAAATGGAACGAAACTCTATACATAAACAATTATTCCAACAAAGCCCTGTCAGCTTCTCTTCATTGTTATTTCCCAGATTATTTTAGCCTGGGTGGATTTT
Source organism: Agelaius tricolor (assembly GCF_023055355.1). NCBI lineage: Eukaryota > Metazoa > Chordata > Aves > Passeriformes > Icteridae > Agelaius > Agelaius tricolor. The sequence goes on from NW_027269270.1 coordinate 1,272,074, forward strand.
TGAGATCAAGCCTGCACACCCTGCTCTTCACAGCTTTGGTGGCAGGCAGGAATCGGTCATGAACCATGAGTTTGGAGGGGCAGGATCAGAGCAAGGGAAGTGTAGCCAACAACAGAACGGGAGCAGCAGAATAACCAGCTGCCAAAGCCTTCTAGCCTGGAACTCAAGAGAACATCTCTTTCCAATCACTATTGTTTGGATAAAACCAATTGCTCAACAGCTGACTGTACATCAAAAAAATTCAGGTAAAATATACTCAAAATGAAAATTCCTCTCTCAAAAGATACTTATTAAAAGTAAAGCTATCTCCTGTTTCATCTCTATCTTCATTATTATTTTTCTCATTTTCAAGATCGAAAAACAAAGGACAGTATCTTCACATTAACCAACCCTGTGATCTATATCAAAATACAATTGGGGCATTCTTAAGTATTACATTACCATGACTATTTGATTATTTGTCTGCTGGGTTCAGGCCAGGGTATTTACATTTTGTAGCACAGAACAATTTCTACACCAAGCGTGAAGGAGGCCTGTGAATTCCTCTACTATTGCTCACATCCTTTCCAGACTGAGACATGTCACAACTATATGCATTGTTCCTAAATTAGCTACAAGAGTTAAGAAATCTAAATAGAATTTTAAAAAATTATAATTATTACACACCAGAAGTGTGGAAATTCAGTGTAGACATTTTCACATTAACAAGTACCACTGTTAAGTGAAATATTTTTAATGAGTACAGATTTTTAAAATACTATGAACTGTGATTTTGCATAGTAATTTTTTTCTTGTTTATCTCTTTTTTTTTTTGTGGGAATGAACTCTTGAGAGATTCCCATCACAGCAAATCTCAGTTTTTCCTGTACTGCTTCAAGAGAACAAATTCTTTGCAGGTGCTACAGAACCATGAGGGAGATCTGCTTTGTACAGAGAGTGAAGGATTCCTGCAAAAATAGAAACAGCTTCAGATTTCTAGTAAATTATAAATGTCTGACTGCCTGATCTGCTTTGGTTAATTTGCAGTATATAGCACATTATCTGAACTATATATACACAAGGTAAAAACTTGGGAACAATAAATGGTGTAAAACATACAAAAGAAATGCAAACTGAAACTGTGCACTGAGGATCTGGTGTTCTGCTGTCACATCAGCATGGTGTGGCCTTGGTTTTGAGTTACAGAATTCTGTAACCAAGCTGTCAAACTTGTGTGTTCTAACTTTGTCATTCAGCACCTTAACTGAAAGGATTTAGAGAATTTACAAAGAGCAAGGATAGGAAAGAGAAAGGGAGCTGCTAGGGAGGAGAGAGTGTTGTGGTGTTGTGAGGATCCCCAGGATGAGGTGAGAGATGAGAATTTGACTCCAAGTTCTCAGAAGGCTGATTTATTATTTTATGATATTATATTATATTAAAAGAAATGCTATACTAAAACTATACTAAAGAAAGAGAAAGGAGACATCAGAAGGCTTAGCAAGAATGATAACGAAAAACCCATGACTCCTCAGAGGCTCGACAGCTAGACCATGATTGGTCATTAAATTAAAGCAATTCACATGCTGGATAAACAATTCTCCAAATCACATTCCAAAGCAGCAAAACATGGAGAAGCTGAAGCTTCCCAGATTCCCAGGAGAAGAAATCCTGGCGAAGGGATTTTTCATAAAATATCACAGTGACAGAGAGAGGACTTCAGAAAGGTAACAGGAGAAAAATCATTCTTCTGAATGAGCTGTGAAACCACTTGACTCATTTTGCTTTTTAGCCCTCAAGCTCAGAGATCATGGACAAACTCCACAGTGAGATCTTAAACTACACTTGTGATAAAACAAATTTGAATATGAGAATATTCCTAAGGTGTCCACAAAACTGTTTAGCAGTTGTGCTTTACAAAGTGGTTCCAAGTAGTGGAAACAAATCTGAATTACCTTTGTTGTCTGAGCATCACATGAATTATTTGTGCTCCTCTGGTGTAAAAGCCCACCTGTACAGACATCATTCCAGGCTGGGTTCCAGCACAAATCTGCCCAGCCTCAGCCTCCCTGCTGATAGAGGTTGCCCTTTGCTTACTGAATGTAAGAGCAGGTAAGATCAACTGATCCATGATTATACAACAACTAGTTTTAATCATGATCAAACCTGTCAAGCCTGGATTCAAACTGGAAATCCAATTACAAAGAGGCCTGTGACCCATTAACATTATCCTCATAGTATGTGACACTCCAGTGAAACAGTGTCACATTTTCTGGAGGAAACGCTCTGATTATTAATTCATAAGCTGTTTGGACTAAAGACTTAGTATTTTATTTCATTTCATTATATTCAAACAGAAACAATTAAGATTTTACTTTCCACTCCCAGAAGTGCTGTTTGAATATACAAGACAAACAACCCTGAACACTGTGAGCAGTGCCAGAGCTCTTAGGGTATGTTAGAGATTTGTTACCATGAAAACTAAATGCTAATGTTGAATTTCATTTTCCTTAAAGTGATGTTGACATATGCAAAAGCTTTGTTTAAATATTGGAAAAAAAGATTGAAACACCAAAATCCATAACTTACTGCAGAATAGTTAATTTAAAATACAAATACCACAGTCAGCACCTGAGCCTTCCCCTCCAGATTTTGGGGGTCTGAGCACTTCATATTTCAATCACATTTCACTAATTTGAAAGGGATCTAGTTTTATCCATTAATAACTTTAGCTGAACTACATTAAAATGGAAAACAAAAAACAAAACCAAAAAAAAAACCTAATTAGTAATAAGTTTGGCCTCATTTAATCTCCTTTTTTTGTTAAGTATATCAAGCAGTAGTTCATATATTGCCTTTTTAGCCACATCCCTGAGTACACCAAGCTACAGTTAACCGCTGAACAACAGACTGCAAATACTTCTGGAATACTCCTTTAAAAATAGTGGTGATTATTTACCCAGTTCAAATACAATTACCATTTTGAACATTTTGACTTGCAGTTGTGTATCAATTACAACTAATACTTCTATGTGTTTTATCAATACCCAAAAACAGCAAGCAAATGACTGTTTTAAAAATTAAAACTTAGTATAAAGAGTTTCCAAACTCTTCCCAACTAACACAGATTTCCCAACTCCAAAGTCTTCCCAACTAACACAACTCTTCCCAACTCCTACATCACCAACTTTTCATTATGAAACAGACCTTGGGAAAAAAAAATAGAGGAATTATAATTGGAAATAGACCTTCATGGAATTTAGATTTTTTTTCTTTGTCTCACACAAGAAAAATCACTTCCTAAAACTATGGACATTTTTCAAGTGAAATGAAATTTGCACCAACATTGTAACTGAGGTACCCAACACTATTTATATCACGTGTAGTGCATTCTACACATTCTGCTAGTTAGTGCCTCTGCTTCCTTGAAAGAAATGGGGATCTTGGCAGCAGCTGAACATTCCAAAGAGCTCTGGAATTGCACAGTTAGAGACGTTGTACTGGCAGAATTCCCTTCAGGGCTGTAAGCACTGAACACCTGTCAGTGAACAAACAAGCACAACTAAACCATTCTCCTCCTCTTCCCCCCACAATTCCCACCTGGTTTCCAAGAGAAATGTTAAGGTCTTGACACTTTAATTAAAGGGAAAACAAAGTGTTGGTCCTGAGTTAATGAAATTGCTCAATTATGGTCTCAAAGGCCAACGGAGCAGACGTGAGCAGCAGCTGTGCAAGCACCATCCCACCTCCTGCTCCGGGGGTTCTGTAGGAAGATTCTGGTGCCTCTGCAAAGTTCTCTCTGAACTCGGGCAGAGTCAAATCCCATCCTATAGCCCAGCCTGAATGAGGGCAAGTGCTGCAGAAACTCTGAGGGATAAAGGAAACCCTCCTGCACCTCACAATTCCTAACTCTCTCCATCTGTCCGTCCTGAAGAAGACAGCAGCAGCTATTTGTAAAAGCAAAGAAAACCAAACATTTGAAAATCTTTATGGCTTTCTTTATATCTGCTCCATCTTCTCTGCAAAGAGAACTCAAAGGGTTTTTCTTCAATTAAATACACTTTCAGTACATCCCTCTTTTAGGAGATCTGCATACAAAAACCAGTAATTTTACTATTTATCAGCAGTTTTTGCAAGTGATTATAGCAAGAGTGAGATTCACAGTCTCAGTTCTAAAATCTGTCATTATTGACACTAAATACAGAAAGAAATATATGAATATACAAAACCTATGTGCAATTAGAATTAGAAACAAATGCAGCTTACATCCCAACAACTTTCTATGTTGGTTCTCCATCTTGGGGCCTGTTACTTGGCAGCATGCAGTGACTCAAAACAAGCCTTGTTCTTCAGCACAAAGAAAACCCTTTGGATGCTCTGTGAGCTATTTTCATCAAGTACCAATGGCTTAAAGAATCAGTTTTACTACTAAAAATGCAAGGCATTGGATGTCTCCATTTAACAAAGCTGCAAAGGTGGATGAAAAATTCTATATTAAGTTGTCTTTATCATTTGGTCTTGCAACTGAATGACTATTTCCTCTATAGCTTTATTTGTAGCTAACATTCTGAAGCATTTTCTCATTTTCTCCATGTAGCTCCAACATCTTTAAAGACATTTGAGCAAGTCCTAAAACTAAAGTCATCATTACATTATCTATTACATTACAGAATACAATAGACAACTCTTTTTAAAAGCATGAATATCACCTAAAAAGCAGCTTTCTTTTTACCATTTTCAAGTCCATAGCAAAAGTATTTTTCTTAAAAATACAGACTTGCCTAACAAAATACGTAATTCTTTTAAATTAAATTCCATCAAAACCAACTAAAGGACACATTTTAGATTACACCCAGTTAATCCTGGATCATACTCTAAACATTTGAGTCACAGAACATTAATTCTGTAAGTAGAAGGAAAGAGGCATCATATTCTAAGGATATACATTTTCTTTGCTGCTTAACACCCACTGTACTCTGAATGACTCTTATTGAATTTCTACTTTATTACTACTTGTTCTAACAAGTTGGTTTGTAATTTTGGATTTGCTTTTGGCTTTATTTCTGATTTTTTTAAACAGAATTCTTTTCTGTTTTAAGGATGCATCCTGTTTCCCCTTAGGGTTCTTTTCTGTAGACTACCCAATTTCACTTTTTACCCTTTCCTTGACAGTTTCATAGACTTCTAATCATTCTTACTGCTCTGGTATAGATGCTCCACTTGTCTCCTGAAGAGCTCTGATCAGACTGCACAGAAAACTGCAGCCAAAGCTACATGCCATGTGAAATTAGCAGGAGGAATATTCCACATGCTCCAGGCCATATTCCTGGTTTACACTGCAGCACAGTGTTCAGCTATTCCAAAATATTATGTGGTTTTCAACTCATGCTAAGCCTGTTTTACACATCATACCCTAGAGCCTACTCTAATGAAAAGCCAATGATCAACTCTTTCTAATCTTCTTGATCTCTATTTGTACATTGGATTATTTTTAAAGGCAGAGCTTTGTACCTCTTCTTACACTGTTATTTCTTTGGATCAGTTCTCCAAGAGGTCAGCTTTGGAATTTCACTCCTGTCCTCAGCTGCACTTGCTGTTCCAGCCCCACCAAACCCAGGCCACTTGGTCTGCAAATTCTGTCAGCTTATTTTCTGTTCCATTTTCCAGACCATTAAGAACAATATATCCCTGCAAAAAAGCCTCTTCAGTATATCTGCATGTTCCTAATCTATTTTCCATTAATTAAAAAAAAAAATTGTAAAAATTGTCAGGCCAAATTTCCACAGTTGTTCACAGGAATTAATCTGTGAGACAGTATCCAAAGCCTTTTTAAAACCTAAGTGCTCTTGTATGTTATCCATGGTACCTCTTATCCTTTCATGGATGCAATATAGACTGGATTTAAACAATTTTTCTTGCATACCCATTTCCCCAGTTAATTCTTTCCCTGTTTTCTTGAAGATATTGAGTAAAATTTCAGTTCTACACTGCCAACTTCCTTAGGAATGAAAGTAATAGTGTCCAGCCTATGATTTCTTAGCTTTTAATTTTATCTCATTTGAGATACAGACATTATATTTTCTTTTGCTTTCTCTAGGCTGCAGTCTTATATTTGGGTAACTTGTATCAATTTTCTTAGCTCCATATCTGCAGTTTTATTATCCCAGGGAAGGGGTGTAGAAATAAGCATTCCCACTATTATCTGTCAGTCACCTCCTCTCTTCTGAATATCAAATCAGTACTTTCTTAGCCACATTATTACAAACACAAAGTGATTGTCTGTTTCATTTATGATGCTTCCTAACTACTGTGGGACCATCTTTCCAATTCTGTCCCCAATACACCTGTGCTAATTTATATTCAAACTCAATAATCTGATTAAGTAGTCACTTGGTTTCATCTCCCCTTCTACTTGAGGGCACAGGAACAGCAGTTCTTGTGAATGTTATATTCTTTTTTCCATAGAACTGTGGAGAAACTTCAATGTAATACATGTATCCATTTGATATTTTAACCCAAAGTCTCATTAATTACAAAAGCCGTATCTGTATGATCCCTGGATTTTACTTCTCTATTGTTAATATACACAATGGCCATAATTGCAAAACCTCTTCTACAGAAACAGATAATTCCTCAACTCCAGAAATGTCCAACACACCTTTAGATAAAGTTTTACAGCAAGTAAAACTTGAGAAAATTAAATTGGGTTGTAATACATGTAGAAATATAATTTAATGAACATAAAGAATTTGCAATTGTCCTGCTAAGATTACTTTTAAAAGCAATCAAACATAGAATGTACTCTGAAAGGAACCTCAGAGAATAAAAATAGGAAAGTTTTCAAGAGCTTAATGAAATTCACATTATCAAAGGTTCTCTACAATTTTAATGACCTGTGAGTGCATTTTAATTAATTTAAATGTTTAAAGTAGTACTCCATGCACATTCTTAATCTACAACTACTTCTACTATTGATACTGGCTTATTAAGGGCCAGATATGTAAATAGTTTAGACTAATTGTCTGTTACTACAATTTATTTCAGTCTCATAACAAAGATTGTAAAATCAGGATAATGCATTCTCTTAGAAAAAAATCCTGTTGCTTTTCCACTTACTGTTTCAGTGATAAACTTCACATCAAAGGGACTCTGTGTTTTAAATGACATGCCAGCTTTTACAGGATATTGCAGTAACACAATATATGTCTGTCCTTGAAGTAAATGTTCTAGCCCAGCTATGACTCATATTTGCATCTACTTAAAAGCACAGGCATTTGTTAGATCACTATTTAGCTACCAGACACAGAAGAGATGTTAAATCATTTCCATCACCATAGTTCACTGCAATGTAACAGTACAGGTAATACAAACATTTATAATTTTGTCTCAAGGATACAATCTCATGACAATATAGTGGCTTTTTACTGAATGGGATATAATCCAAGTGCCTGAATTTAAAAATTGGAAAACATGTTCACTCTAAAGTTTTGTAAGCTTTAAAAGCTCACTCACATTTACTGAAGCAGGTTTGACAATACTATACAGTGAATTTTACCTAGACTTTCCACATCTTCTGTTCTCTTTTTCTCTGTTTTTTGTAAATGCATATGCAAATGCAGGATTTCAATTGCATTTATTTCTTCTATATATTCCTCACCAACCTCCATGGAACTGACCAAATTAATGCTCTGACTCCTAGTTCCTTTATGGTATAAAGAGAATTTAAATGAATCATAATCTCAATAAGTATAAATCAATTTCATCCTTCCCAATAAAACATTTAAATGACTTATGGAACACTTTTCATGTTCATTCACGTTGAATCATTTTAAGAAAGAACCTAAGTTACATGACACACAGCAGAACTTAAAAGATTTTTTGATATAGGTCAGAGGAGATGAGACACCACACAAGCTTGATTCCAAGTATCATAGAAATTCACCTAAGGAAAGGAAGGCTCTCCTTTATACCTCATCCTTTTGATGGGAACAAATACTTAAGACACCTAAACACTTGAATAAGAACATACAGTTTTAATTCAATACATTGGATTAGAACTGTAGTTCAATAAAGGTGCACTACAGGACAGAGTTCTGTCTCTTCTGTTTTAAACACAATTTTAACTCACCTCTTTGCACTCTAGACATTCATCATTCCCCTCTGTCATTTATTTCTTACATCCTAAGCAGTTATCCACATACACTATCCAAGATGGAATCCTTTATTAGGGGAAAGGAAATATTTAGAAATAATAAATCCAGGAAATGTGAAGTGAAAAAGAACTATTGTTCCATTTGGAAGAGATGCTAATCTCACACCTAAAGTTTTAGACTATTGCTTAGCCATGGAAAATTCAAGCATGCCCATATTTTCTGATGCCTTAATTCTGGAACTAGCCCAGTTTTCCAATCCATTGATTAAATAAAGACATCAGGGCCTCTGGTGGGACTCCTTTGGGAAACATAAGATCTGTAAAAACACAGATGCTTGCCAGAACCAGTCAACTAACTGTGCTCATGAATTTCAAAGAACAGGAGTCAGACAGGCACACTACCTGTGCAGAGTTTTTATTTTGGGAAAAAATATTTTATTATATTTATACGTTTATTTTATAAACATAACTCTGCTGAAGTTTTCCATAAAAATCCTGATGACTTCAGCAGAAACAGAAACACACAAATGATTTCTTCTTGGATTATGAAATTGTATCTGTTCACAAGTCAGAATGAAGAGAGGAGGTACCTCTAAGAGTCTAACACAGAAATTTTCCACCACTGCATGAAAACCAGGGAAAGTGGAGATGGACTGACTGGCACATGCCTCAGATACTAACAGGGACACTATGGAGAAATATTTGTTAGACATGGTGAAAAATGTTTCAGTAAGCAACAGAAGAGGTACAGACAGACAAAGATTTTTTTTTTTATTTGAGGGCTCAGGAGCAGAAAAAAGAATGAAAACAGAACTAAAATGGTATGTTTGTTTGTGGAGAGATGCACTGCCAAAGTGAAACAGATGAAATGCCCTTGCAAAGCCAGACAGGAACCTGCAAAAATTAATTACCATGGACATATTTGTGTGGAGACAGGGAAAGACTGAGGCTGCTTCTGACTATATCATCATCAACTAAAACTCTTTTCCTCACAGTTTAAACTCTAATTGTAGTTCTCAAACAAAAATAGAGCAGTGTAACGGTTTTGAGAGCTTCTGAAATTTTAGATATTACAATGTTTACCCTAATTTGGAAAAATAAAAAGCATTTTTATGTAGTCCCAAAATGCAACCTCAATAAAAAAAAAACAATAGGAATAAAGTAAACATTCTTTTCCATAATAAAATAATTATTCAATCAGGAATTAGCTTTGATTTTGCACAACTTCCAAACTGAAGCAGTAACCTACCTCTGGCATACTCAGATTTAGAAGCTATGACTACTAGGAAATTATCAGATTTTTGCCCTTAGTCTTGCAGATTTTGTCCCCTTTAGTCCCAGCTGGAACATTCTGAAATGCTGGAACAGTTTTCAAGCATTATGGAACACATCAGGATTTCTCAAGTTACAAAAGAAATATAACAGAGCAAGAAGCAATTACAGCCAGGGCTCCTCCTCTGTTAGGATTGAATTCTCAAAATGTAGACTGCTAGCTTCAATTAATCAGTTCCTGTAATTCCCTGAAAATTTAATTGTGATAGAAACTTGTATTAAAAAAACCCTAAACTTGTTACCTACCTGTCCTATTTACTTCAGCTAAGCAGGATTTCTTTTAATCACATTGGACAGGTGTCTTTCACCTGTATAAAGAGAACTGATACAGCTGGAAAGAACACAGTACCTTTAGATCTCTCCTGCCCATCTTCTTCTCTCCCTCTTCATCTGGATCACCAGAAGAGCTTGCAACAACCAGGAATTTTTTCTGCCTGGTTTCCCGAAGAGCTTTCTGGGTGGGACCTTCAAACTCTTTCTTCTTTGTACATTCACAGCCTTCTGTAAAATAAAACCAACAAGAATATCATCAGAATGCTTTTTATTTACTCTGCTGGAAGCTATCTCCTTGCTTTATATTAGCAAGAAAGGTGAAATTCTCCAAGAAACACCACTTGAAACATGCAGATATTTCAGGCTACTGTGCCATCCATATAAAGTATTCCAGGGCTATGTGTATCTCTGCTGCACAAATAATTTCATCTTATCTAAAGAGTAGCCTAGACTTGGCCCCAAAAAGGCAATAATCTTGCAGTACACAGAGAAGCACAGGGAAATGGATGCATTCTTTCACATCCCTCAGAGACACAGAAAACATCAGCTCACTGCATCCTATCCACCACCAATGCAATATTCTGATTTACAGCCCACAATTCCTTTTGTTTCCCTGCACTTTCTGCCAACCCACCTTTCAAACAAGGAATTCCTGATGAATAGGTAACTCAGCAAAGAAATCCTAAGCAGGTAACACAGCTTTAAATCATCAGAGTTTGGAAGGGATAGGATGAAGAGTACAGCACCAGGCATCTGCCATGACCTGGCAGAGAGGACACTGCTCTCTGACAGCTTTTGCATTGACAACTCACACAAATCCAAACACAGCCCTTTGGGATACCTGTACCTTGTTGCAGTGCTCTGTTGGATGTACATGCATACATGAAAAAGGATGAAATATAGATTTCCAACAGGATTTGGGCACTTACATCCCTCCAGTTCTTTGGAAAAAAATCTCTGATTGAAAGAACACTTTATAAAGCTAAAATCCAGAGTGAAATAAATGTACTTCACATTACACATTTCTAAATGATTGCTCTTGTAAAATGGTTTTATTAAGACCTTTACACCAAAATGCAAATCTGATGGCTTAAAGCAGAGAAAAAAACCCCAAACGCTCCCTCCACTCTTGAGGCAAAAAAAGCAGATCAAGCAACACACAACTTTCCTGTATATCCAACCTGAGTACAACTGGAACTGGTAGAAAGAACTATGCCTGGATTAAAAAAAACTTCAGTATTTATGTATTCTCAGTGTTTTAAAAGTTGAAGCTTCTGTCACAGATACCCTGAATAATAACTTTCTCTGAGGAAAAGTAAACAGCAACATTGGTTTGTATGTCTAACACCTTCTACTCACTTAGTAACTGCTATCCACTAGCAGGCTGCTCACAGACTATTTGGTTTGTTGGTCCTTTTGAGATACACATATCTATAAAGCAACAGTATTCTGACAGTTCTGGAGTTTTAAAAGTCAGTAACCATGAAAAAAAGAAAGAATGAGTTCCAAAGAACTGTTGCATTTGGATGCCAACAGCTTAGGTTCAAAGATTTTCTATTCTAATTGCATTGCACATGGAATGGGCACAACCAGGCTAATTTTAAATGTCTTTTTGCATGACCTTCTAACTGCAATTGCATCAGATCAAGGAAAGGAAAAGCACAGTTAACAGTCTTAGCAATGAGTTAATTCAACCGTGAGTAAAGAAACTCATTGAGTTCAACTTCTGAATATAATTGGGTAATAAATAAGCAGCTGTTGTTTTTAGAAAATACAAGAAGAGTACTGAGCAAGGAGCAGTTTTAGAACATGTTTAGAACCAGCTGCCATAGCAGTGTTCACTTAGGTTTATAAGCAAACCACAGTCAACACTGCTAAACTCCTGCAGGCAAAAGGGTTTTTTTTTTTTTTCCAGAGCATCACTTAACACTGTATTTTGATGTGTAAGGAAGAGTGCAAGCACTGCAAGCACTGTAAGTATACACCAATACCCTGAATAAAATACCAGCTCTCTCACTTTGATAATTAGATTCCTCTATGTATGATCTTTCTACCATATCAGGAAGGTAGAATTTAAAACACAACCAGTTTTTAATGCAAACCCACTACTTTTTAAAAAGTAATCTGAACTCAAAGCACCATTTTTTTCAGAGCTGATTTCTGAGTGGTCATCAGAGAGAGAGAATCAGCCCATGAGATGACAAAGTCCTAAAAACAATTGCTAACTAGTTCCTCTCCAACTACTACATGTCCTTCATATCAATTTGAAACAAGCAAGGCAAGAATTAGGTTTCTTTAGGTGTCTTAAAAATTATTAGATGTTCTTCTCTTGAAGGATTTCTGTACAAAGCTGAACAGCAGCCTGACAGTGAGACAGCAAAAACTGCTGGTAAATAAATTACATGCTGTGTATTGTGGATGCTATCTTCAATTGCTTGAAATGCAGCAGGATGAAAGCTCCCACATCAAATGCCTGAGTAATAAAGTCAAGAATAGTTGCCCTAAAATTAAGTACTGTTAATTTTTTCTGCCTACCTGCCAGATACAAATTTACAATGCAAACTCACTGTGAATACTAAGAAGTTCCCCTTTGTTCTTTATTCTGCCCTATATGACTCAGAGAGAAAAAAAGCAGCCCCAAACTAAAACCAAACCCACAATCACTGAATGGTTTGGGTTGCAAGGTGCCTTCAAGCTCACCCACTTCCACCCTTCTGCCATGGACTGGGACACCTTCCACCATCCCAGCTTCCTCCAAGCCCTACCCAGCCTGGCCTTGGACACTTCCAGGGATGGGGCAGCCACAGCTTCTCTGGGCACCCTGTGCTTCACCACCCTCACAGGGAAGAATTTCTTCCTAATATCTCATTTAAACCTATTATCTCTCAGCATGAAGCCATTCCCCCTTGTCCTGCCACTACATGCCCTTGTAAAAAGTTCCTCTCCTGCTTTCTTGGAACAGATGTGCAGAACCTCTCATCAGCAAATCCAAAACTAATTCAATGGCACTCAGTGCCCTCTAGCCAAGCCAGCATTCCAGGTGTTCCCCAGCCAAGTCAGGCTGTGGGACAAATGCAGCCTGAGGAGCAGTGAAGGGCAATCCCCTGCTGCTGGGCAGAGCCCTCCTCCTTCCTTCAGCCTCTGCACTGCAGTGAAAGCAGAAAGCACCTGCCAAGAGGGGCAGCTCAGCTTGGCCAAGGATCATCTGCCACTCTGGGTGTGCACTGTCCTCTAAACCAAACATCCCAATGCACAGAAGACTGAAAAGTGCAGCTGGAAGTCTCCTTACAGCCCAGATTTCCAACTCCAACAGCAATCTGAATTTTGAGAAAAATTAAGCAAACATTTCTCCAGTATCCACAAGAAATCCATGTTTCTCAGGGTTATACTCTCTCACAACTAAGAATATGATTACCTTTCAAGAGGCAGCAGAAAGTATTTTAAAGAGACAATATTACCCACTGAGATATGAGTATGACCTACAGAGGGCAATAAAATTATGTAGTATTAGAGGACAAGGCACTGAACCAAAATGAATTGAAATAGTGATTAATTTATGATACCCAAGGTATGAAGCAAATTAAGACTTGTAGAAGCATGTGGGTGGCTGATGAGCTTAATTTGTGTTGGAGACTGACAAGGGATTTTTTTATATAATTATTTATCAAATGGCTCCCTTGCTTGTCACTTCTTGGTATTACAAAGTGCTCTCATGATTTCCAGAGAATAAACAAGACTGAACAGCCAGAGAGTCGTTTTTAGAATCTAACAACAAATGAAATTATGTTTAATATGAAAAGGAGAAAGGAGACAGATCCATCCACCCTGTAAAAACAAGCACAGGGAAGATCCCACACTATAAATCCTCTATAAAGGACAGATCCTTTATTTATCCTATAAAGGATATACTCTGACTAGAAAGCCAGAGTATATCTTAATAGGAAATGAAGGCAATGCTTCCTAGCCTCTTCACTCAACTAAAAACAAAACCAAACAAACAAAAACAAACAAAAACCCCAAAAAACCCAACAAAACAAACAAAAAACAAACAAAAAAAAATGAAGCTTGATTGTCAAAGGCTGGAGTGACTTAATGGCTTTTCACCTGGGGTATATCACAAGTACCAAAGGAAGTTGAGGCTTCAACACACAAGGGGGAAAAAAACCACCAACAAAAAACCCCCAAAAGCACAAAACAGATACTGAATTTGTCATAATTGGAACATATTCTTCACCTGGAAGTTGTATAGTATTTGTAGGCTCTAATTTCAAGTAAACAGTTGTCTCTGATGGGAGTTCTGCTCATGACTAAGGCAGATGCCAAATCCCCTTCACATGTGAATACTCTGTTGTCAGAGGACAGAGCTCACCACTTCCCTTTGGCACCATCCCACTTATTTTAAGGAGAATTTCAGCAACCTGGTTTCTTTGAAACTTATCTTACTATCCAGTGTAGCTGCAATTGAAAAATAGGTTCAATATTATTAGTGGGATAGATGCTGTCAGAGCATGTGATAGCATGAGCTTCATTTACTTAGGAAAGCAGAGGTGCCAGGGTTTTCCTGATGGAGTTAAAAAAAATAATGCAAAAATTTCACAGGGAAGTAGTGTGGTATCGTACAGATACTATTCCAGCAGGTATCATCTTAGCAATCTTCTGTAAAAATGAGAGTCTGGATTTCATAATACCAGCATTTTCAATATGCTTCCAGACCACAGTGTATGCTTTCTGAAGGGTGAACTGGGAAAGAAAACATGCACACACACAAAAAGGGAATATCAGCAGATACAGTAACAAAATCAGTCATAAAATAGATTTCTAGGACAAAGTCCTTCCAAGTTACTCATATATTCCATATTGCCTTCAGCAGTCTCACTCTCCTCAGTGAACACACTTCAGAATAAAATATTCAAATGATAAAACTGCTGCTCAAACACCAGGTCAGCTGATAAAACATAGTGCAAGTATTTTTGATTTACTGTGACACTGTATTTTGAGATGCGTCACATCAACAAAAAAAACCAACAAACAACCAAACATAACCAGTCTGAGCCTGGTGATGGAAATATTTTACCTTTTGTCTCAAAGATCTGCTTAGCATATCCAGACTCTAAACTGTGTAACGCAGCCTGCAAACCTGTAACCTAATTTTAAAAAGAGATAAGAACAAGAGGAAGAAATATGAAAACATTAGTTTTGAAGTGTCTGCTCACAAGACACAGAATTCATGCTAGTGTACTTCATTAATTCCATCTATAATTTTTAAATCTTGATAGTTGTCTCTAAGTTATGAACTTAACTCCTAATTCAAGATTTGGAAAGACCCAGAGCAACAATGCAATAGAACACAAGCCACCCAGAATCTGTCAAAACACTTTTACAACTCTATTAAAACAATGCAGACATACAGAATACCAGGGTTCTGACTACACCAGCAACTTTCAGAACTGCTGTCACTGCACTGAGCTCAAATTTAATGGCACAATAGGACTTACAGCTTCATCACAACAAAATGTCACAAAATATGGTGTTATGCATTACAAAAAACTCATTGCTCTGAAATGAACACAGTTCATAACTGCAGACGTCCTACACATATATATATATATGTTTGTATGTATGTATATTTATGTATATATGTGTTTGCATGTATGTGTATATATACATATATCTATACATACACATATATATACATACACATATATACACACATATATATAAATACACATATACACACACACATATACATACACATATACACACACACATATACATACACATATACATACACATATACACACACATATATACATACACATATACACACACATATATACATACACACATCTACACACACATCTACACACACATCTACACACACATCTACACACACATCTACACACACATCTACACACACATCTACACACACATCTACACACACATCTACACACACATCTACACACACATCTACACACACATCTACACACACATCTACACACACATCTACACACACATCTACACACACATCTACACACACATCTACACACACATCTACACACACATCTACACACACATCTACACACACATCTACACACACATCTACACACACATCTACACACACATATATATACACACATCTACACACACATTTATATACACACATCTACACACACATATATATACACACATCTACACACACATTTATATACACACATCTACACACACATTTATATACACACATCTACACACACATTTATATACACACATCTACACACACATTTATATACACACATCTACACACACATTTATATACACACATCTACACACACATTTATATACACACATCTACACACACATATATATACACACATCTACACACACATATATATACACACATCTACACACACATATATATACACACATCTACACACACATATATATACACACATCTACACACACATATATATACACACATCTACACACACATTTATATACACACATCTACACACACATATATATACACACATCTACACACACATTTATATACACACATCTACACACACATTTATATACACACATCTACACACACACATATATACACACATCTACACACACACATATATACACACATCTACACACACACATATATACACACATCTACACACACACATATATACACACATCTACACACACACATATATACACACATCTACACACACACATATATACACACATCTACACACACACATATATACACACATCTACACACACACATATATACACACATCTACACACACACATATATACACACATCTACACACACACATATATACACACATCTACACACACACATATATACACACATCTACACACACACATATATACACACATCTACACACACATATATATACACACATCTATACACACATATACACACACATCTATACATACATGTATATACACACACATCTATACATACATGTATATACACACACATCTATACATACATGTATATACACACACATCTATACATACATGTATATACACACACATATATACATACATATATATACACACATATATATACATACATATATACATACACACATATATACATACATATATACACACACATATATACATACATATATATATACACATATATATACATACATATATATGTATATATATGCCCCCAAAATTTCATGGCATTGGAACTGTTCCATGTTTTGTACTCCTGATTCAACAGAACTCCATATAGGCACAAACTTCCATTTTCTATAGGGCATTTTCTTTTCCTTATTGAAATTTCAAACATCTCATCCTCACTGTTTTATAAGTAAGCCCTGAGGTGACCAGAGAAAAACTGGAGGCAGAGAAAAGGAGGAAATGAGAGATGAAGACTCTCAGAAGAAGATGTGAGCATGGTAAACTTATTTCATTTTACACACATATAATTGATGCTACTGCTGAAACAATTGCAGGAATATAATTGTATAAAATATATCCATATAAAATATAATTTGGGTAGGGTTTTTTATTCTTTTTTCCCTACTTCTTTCCTTAAACACATCCACTGTAATTTTCTCTTATCCCTCCTACCTGTGCTCATACTGCTTCCTGTCAAAGGGGCAGAATATCTTGTATACATCAGGTAAGATTGGAGAAGAAAAAATAATGTTTAAATATTCCACTCAAGACAGAAAAAATATCTTTGATCTCTTCATGTGTTTTTTTTCCTAAACTAGCAGGGTATATTTAGGAAAATAATAAAATAATTAACAACAATAAAGGAAGTTAAAATAAGCTACTTCCAAAGGCATAGATGGAAGCATGGGAATATGTGTGAATATCACAGGAATATCTCACCTGCTGCACACTGCTGGCTCATGTAGAGCTGCACTGAGCAAGCACACACAGACATCTATGACTCTGTGGCACCATGCTTCACATACTTGCACAGCTAATATTTTACCAAATCATGAAACTCACAAAATATTCTGTTCAGAATACTGCATAAGCTTTACCAGAAATATCCTGTGTATTTTACCAAAGTAAAAACCAGAAGCTCCTTATGGCTGTGCAAGTGGCATTCACTACATTTTTACCTGCCCCATTGCTTTGTCTCTCTCCAAACTGGTTAACATTTTCTGTGTCAGTGAATTCTGGTATTTTTCTGACATCTGCTTCAGCATTGGTTCATAGGATGCATAATGTGCCTTTAGCCTGTGAGCAAGACAAGGAAGAATTATTCCTCACAGATGAGTTAAATCAGAGATTTATATCTGCATAACTTTTCCTCTCCCCAAACAAATGAGTCAAATTACCAAAAGATCAACACAGAGGAGACAGCAAAGCTGTTTAGTATGTAACTAACCAACTACAATACCACAACAAAGGAGAAAAAAAAGCAGTTGGATGAATGAATTAGAGGATTCACAGCTTGTTTGGTCACATCTTAAAACAACCCATCCAATTTTGTCCTTTTATTAATCCTTCATACACACACTGCACACTAATTTTGGCTAATTTGTTTTCTTACAGATGGATTGTATTTCAGTGGAAGAGAACTACAGCTGTTATCTGACTACCAAATAAAATCCTCATCTGGACAAACCAGTCATAATAGAATTCTGATTCTTTCTTCACTATACATTACACAGTGAATATTTATGCAGTTTAATTCTCCAGACAAACTAAGATTCAGACAAGAAATACGTGACACCACCAGCTCCAGAACCACTGCATCCTGCAAAATGCTGAGTCACAGAGGAGAGAAATCAGTGCAGAGTGCTCCCTTGCATCAGCATGCATGCATTCCAAAGGTGGGGATGTAGAAAACAGCTGCTATTGCATGCACTAATGGATAACAATCCCAGTAAAACTCAGGGAACTGACTGGAGTTGCAGATGTAAGCCTCTCCCCAGTGTTATTTTCAAACGCATGCAAAGAAAAGATTCTAACTCAGCTCCTATTTAGAAATTAAATCATTATAACTCAGTAGCAATGGACTGGTTTGGGCTTATTTGCAACCAAAGCAACATAGCAAGTTTATTACTCCAAGTTCAAGATGACAGAAAATGCCAACTATGATAATCAGGAATGCAAAGGTTCTGAATTTGGTGTGATACCAGTTACCCTTAAAATGGGCAAAAGTTCTGAACAGAAATCATCACCTATTTATGACAAAAAAAACCAACTAAATTTTATTTCCAACTATTAGAAATACTATGTATTCATTAATGCATATTGCATCAGAGAAAATCCACCAAAAATAAATCATTGGAAATTCTTCAATCTGTGTGGCACGATGGTCACATGGAGCTGCTGTTTACCAGAACATCCCAAAATGCAGCTAGACTCACCTCAGATTCCTTGGTGTTACCTCATTATCAGGCAACAATTCAAAACATCATATTTAATGCTACATGTATAGCAACTAAAATGATTTTGTACCTTTTCAAGTCACAAACCAGCCTGTTTTTCTCCTGGAGCACTCGCTTATGATGCATTCGATGGAAGTCTCGTTCTTTCTCCATTTTTAGGAGAGCCTCTTCTACTTTACTGTGTGTAAAAACAGAAAATGCAGGGCAGCAGTGTTAGTCTCCTCCTCTGAAGTGCATCAAGGTATGCTGACTACATATGGAATTAATTTTCACATCTGCACGTGTCTACTCTGTCTAAGCTGGAAGATCTTGGTAGTACAACCTGTGCTGGAGAATATCTACTGCTGAGGTCTTTTTGCTGCCAGCTGAGGATCAAATCCATGGGTACTCTTCCATTTCCCTGAGATCCTCCACACAGAATCCATAAGGATTCTGGCATTATAAATCTCAGAGTTGAGGTCAGCTTTATGTTAAGCACAAGGAGTCTCGTGGAGGTACTAAAAACAATCCTCTTGTTTAAAATTCTGTGTAAAAGTGTATCGATAATACTGATAATAGACTGAAAATACTGATTTTTAAAAAATATTTCCATCACATTTGTATTGTTGCCTTGCATATTAATTTGGAGAGCCTTCTGGAAAAAGTTAGGCCAAAAATGTTTTAGACTCTCTTCAATCATGTTTGTAACCTGTCCCCAGGTGTTCCCTGGATGTGAGAGCAGGCAGCAAAAGGACTCTGTTTTAAAATTAATTGTAAATATACTGATAACCTGTTATTCTCTAAGCACATTCTACACACAGCCATGGGACAGCCTGAGATGCTCTGCTCCATAAACTTCAAAAGAAAATACTCTGCATATATTCAGTACATTTTCTCCTTGCCTTTACTGATATGGGTTTGGCAGGAAAGATTAGTAGATGAATTGTTTAATTGCAAAGGAAGCTTGAAATTAACTTGCACTGAAATTAGATATTTGCTTCTTGCAGAAATAAAGCTCATTTCCTCTGCAAGCAGAGCTGAAGAATTAGGTAAAACCAAAACGAAAACTGAGTATGCCAAAATCAGAGGTCCAGGATGAAGATCCATAACTGTCAGTGCATTGTATTTAATAATTTAAAATATAAATTATTTAATAATACAAATAATTGATATTTACTGTATATTCAAGCACTCTGTCTGTTACCTATACAAACTACTGCAGTGACACATGTACATTTCTGTGTGAATTGGTGCTTGTAGCACAGGCTGAAGGAGAGCCCATAGTTATCCTGAGTAACCATAAATTTACTGAATCTTTTTCCTGGTATTTACAGGATTCCTCTTTGATATTTCCATATTTCCCCATTCTGCCTCTAGAGGACTGACTGCAAGGAGTAAATAAGCTTTGGGCCTTTGTCTCACACAGCCAGCCCAGAACTCAAAGCCAGGACCACAGACACCCCAGTCTGTAACCTCCAGGACATTTATAATCACCTGGATAGGGAAGTATTGCTATATTTTTTAAGAAAATAACAAGTTACAGCATAGCCAAATTTGACATAGGAAAGTCTTTCAAACCTCTGGCTGTAAGGAAACTGCTTTGCTCAGATGTTAGTTTTTAAAAGTATTTCTATTTCACAGATCAATACAACTGTGTGCTGAAATACCAAGCCCCTTCTTCCTCTTCTCCTTTGATGTGTACATTCTTTCTGTTTTCAGCATATCTTCCCTTCAACTTGCCAAGTCAAGTGACCATATTTCCTCCTTCCTTCCTTTCATGGCAGCAGTGAATTCATGGCAGCAGCTCTGGGTGAAAGCTGCCCTGGCACTGGAGGGCACACACATCCTGCTGTGTGCATACACACCACGAGCTGCAAACACAGCAGCTCCAGCCCACATTAATGATTCTGTTCAGGCTTCTCCCAACATTTGGGAGGTAAATGAATCAGTGGTCTCAGGATAGTTCTGGGAAACAACTCCCTCGTGACATCGCGCTCAAAATCTGACTTGCCTTAAAGACCTTAAATGCAAACCCTGCCCCTTCAGAGCTCAGCAGATGGTTTGTTCTGAGCATAAAAGATGCTGCTACAGCCATAGAAAAGCCAATATCCATTTTTTTAGGGAAGATACATGTCAAAGTCTCCAGGTCTCTCCATTTAAACTTCTCGCATGCAAGTACTTCTGTTAAAATAGCAAAAGAGGACAGGGTGCAACAAACCCAAGTAGGGATTTTCAGAGGCAAGTTACAAGCCCTGATTCCACTGAATTTAGATGGCATTACATTCCCCAAGATGCTGCAAGTTGTAGCTCTAAAATTTTAATTGAAATAAAGACTTTCAGGCTTTTACTCTATCTAGCTTACATGGCACTTAGCAGCAAAGGTGCACCATATTGCATATGTTATGCACCATATTTAAATGCACCATGTAATTAAACAGCTGCATTTGAATGTCACAGACAGGTTTTATGAAAAATCCTTTCCTTAGGATCTTTTCTCCTGAGAAGCTCAGAGGCCTCAGAAAGAAAATGTAATCAATGATTATCTGCTGCTGTGGAATGGAACAGGTGGGTCTGTGATTGGTCTCATGTGGTTGTTTCTAATTAATGGCCAATCACAGCCCAGCTGTCCGAACTGTCTCAGTCAGTCACAAGCCTTTGTTATCATTCTTTTCTATTCTTAGCCAGCCTTCTGATGAAATCCTTTCTTCTATTCTTTTAGTATAGTTTTAGTATAATGTATATAATAAAATAATAAATCAGCCTTCTGAAACATGGAGTCAACATTCTCTTCTCTTCCCTCATCCTAAAACCCCTGCAAACACCACCACATTTAAATATGGTGCACAACACAAAAAGTGTGCACTTTTATTTTTTCCATGGTGTAAGTAGCAAAATGTGTGCAGGAATAGTTAGATTTTGGTACAGAAACATGAGCTGAACTGGGAATTTTGTTGCTAATGTCACTAACCAAAATAATAAATATGACTTCCAGGATTACTTTATATTTTGACCATTATTTTGGCTGTAAGCTGGGTGTGCATTTGTGAGCATGCTTACAAAAAGGAAAGAAAGGAACCTGCAAATGTTTACACTTCCTAACTGATGCTGTGAACTCAACCACATAGCTCAGGCAAAAGCTTGATACAACTTTGATTCCATCTACATAAGAAATTCCTAAACATTTAAAGAGCTTTTAAATATCAAAGCTCACAGTCTCCATGACCAACACAACCTTACCCGACACAACATTTTTCTGACTGCACATGTTTAAATAAACAGGCAACAGACAGGGTCTGGCCATAGGAAAACACAAAAATATCTGGTATTTAAAAGATTTTACATCGTCAGATAGGCAGAATTTAACATGGCTATGAAATTGCAATCTATTTTCAGTTCAGAAAAATGTTACCAGAATATTACGTGACCAGACACCACCTGATGAATTAGAATTAACTAGTCTCATTTTTAACAGTTAACAATTTTCAGTGTTATTTACAAATTTTTCCTGCATATTGGGAGGAAAGCCCATGCTTCCATTAGGGAAGCATTCAGCAGATAACAAAACCCCTTAGCAATTAACTGGGGCTCAAATGCAGCCTTCAAGATAAAAGAAAGGGAGCACAGTTGAGGTACCCTTTAACTCGTGTCACATGGCAAACCAGTGTAAATTTAGTTTTGCTTCCTGTCACCACACATGGTCATTTTTAGAAATCATTTTTTAATAAAGATTAGAAGTGTATCTAAACCTTAAGGTAATAACTATACTTAGTTTTGGAGTAAAAGGATTATGCTGATATTTATTTCTTTTAATGTATGCAGAGAGATCAAGATGCCTTCAGACATTGCACAAGCTATAAAAAATACATGCCCACCGTACAGAGGAAATGAAGCTAACTGTAATTTTCTCTTTAAATAATGAAACACCACAGTGAAATCTAACCAACAGCCTGCAATCTACTCAATTTGCCCCCCTGCTTGCAAGCAATCATGTAAATACTGTATTAAAATACCCAAAATACAATTACAGTTAGCTTCTAGACACTAAATGTCTTCCACCAATTGCTAACCAACATTAAAGCAGGAGGTAATTGCTTTACAGTCATTTATCCTGGGCCCCCATACTGCCTAAGTCCCAAGTAACATCTCTTTTCTGCAACATGGCCATCAAGAGTACCAAGCTCAGAAATACCAAATGTAATTAAAAGCTTTCCTCAAATACATTTCACAGCACTGTAACTCTCAATCAGTGTTTTCTGAGTAATTCACAGAGTAAAATACAGGACTTTCCTTGCTCACAAATCCTTGGTTTCTAACCAGTCAAATCAGCATTTCTCCCATGCACTCAGGCATTCTGCTTTCTGAGTCATTCTCGCTGAAAACCTGAAAACCCACGTTGTCCTCCAGGTAATTTTGGCTCCTGCTGGTATATTTACTTTACCACAGCAAAGGCTGTGATTTAAGTTACTGAATGTATGAACAAGAAAAAATGCTGTTAGCAGTCACTACACTAAATGGATTTAGTATAGAGTATTATGACCAGGTTTATCCAAAAGGCATAAAAGAACACTGCAGCAAAAATGCTCAATTTCACCCATTTCAATTATTTCAGAAGCAGTACTGGTTAAATTCATCAAATATTCAAAACAATGTATATAAAATGAATGTCCCAAATACTGAACTTTTAACATTAGTATCAGTGAGATCTTTGAAACTATTTGAAATAAAAAGGCTGGAAAGTGAAGGAGTGACAGAGTACTGCTGGCACAGACCAAGTTTTACACCAGAGTCTTGGTTTGGAAATGACAATCCAGGACAACCTGCCTATGCTGCATCCCAGTAACAGCTGAGAGACTATGGAAATAAAGCTCTCTTTGCAAGTGGACAAAGGGGGGGTCTGGTTTCAGCAGTGTTTTCACAAAGCACATGCAGAATACCTGCAGGGTGTAACAGGAAACACCAGTGAACAGCTGTGCTCACACAGAATCTGTGTCTCACAGAACTGCCCTGAATCTCAGAGCCCTCTCTGCAACACCAAACCAGTGATGTGACCCATTTGTTTGCCACCAGAGTGTTGCTACTTTAGGTTCCAACAAACACCAGAAGGTGAAAAAGCAGGGCCCAGTTTCAGTTTGTGGATTGAACTTGAGTGTTGGGATTTTATCTAACAGGGAGCCTGGAGCAACCCAAAATACCAGCACTCCTTTCCCTCTCCTGTTGCTCCTGGTTGCACATTATCATGTCATCTTTAAGCCTTTTAACCAGACAGCTGC
This sequence comes from Agelaius tricolor, assembly GCF_023055355.1. Lineage (NCBI taxonomy): Eukaryota > Metazoa > Chordata > Aves > Passeriformes > Icteridae > Agelaius > Agelaius tricolor. The sequence continues at coordinate 1,296,442 of NW_027269270.1, forward strand.
TGTAAAAACTCTTCTGGCACCCTATGGAGTAACAAGATATTCTAGTGGAAAAGAAAACAGTTCATTCAGACCGTGGTGAAATGAGTTTGAGCTTTAGATTGTTAAATAATCATGCAGCAATACAATAAACCCAGGAAAACTCTTATCATGTCATAATCCACTCAGGTTATGTTGTTACAGCACATTCTGCTACATAGGAGGAGTGAAGAGGGGGAGGAAAAGAGAAAAAAGGTGGGAAACAAAAAGAAAATAAAGCTCTTTGAATTTACTACTGTCAAGGATAAGTTTCATGAGGGCCACGTTTTGTCCTTCCTTCTTTTACTCTGCATGACTGCTTCTTACTCTCCCCCACTCATATGAGACACAATCTTTGAGTACCCATCATCCAAAGAAGCTGCACATCAAAAAAGGAAATGTTTTCTCCATGGTCTGTCTCCTCATGCATTATTGTATTTAGACTACACAGATCTGACTTGATTGTTGCCACTGTTTATTAAACTACTTGACTGTAGCCAATTAATACATTAATTTAAAATGTAATAAATCATTACAATCAGAAAATAATTTAATTACCATTATCAGCAGCAATGATTATTTAACATCTGAATAATTTTGGTTTTTTTCATAGAAAGGAACAACCTAAATGAAAATTAGCAACTTGAGCAATCCTGAGGAAAATCAAAGAGATGGAATTAAACTTTACAGTTCCATGTTTTGAAACCAACACACTGGCAAATCTGAAGTGAGTGCATCATTAGGCCTCAGAGTGCATCCTCAATGAACACACACAAGTGCAAACACACCATTCCCCAGAAAAGGCCATGTGGCATAGGGCTCATTACTACATCTCTCCATTTTATAGGCTAAGTGTTTTAATTCTCTTGACTGAAATACTGCAGACTTGTAGAATAAACTACTACAATGTACACACCAGTATAATCAATGGTGGTAATTTACACTGACACACCATTACCACTAGGCCCAGAGTGATAGATTTTTTGTAATTAAAAAAATGAAGAATAAATGTATAGTGATTTTTCCCCTATGCTGAAGGTTCGTGGTAGCTGTAATTTATAGTACTGTAATACAAAATGCACATAACAATTTATTTTTTAGTTCTACCTATTAGGCTCTCATGATTCTCTGTAGTAATTTGTTATGATTACTGGATACTGAAAATTATTTTTGGCCTAGGAAATACAAATAAAAGAAATTAAGATTTACGTTTCCAACAGAACTCAGAAAAACTTGAACTTTAATTATAAATGTCACCTAGAAGCAAAAGTCTGTGTAGCCAGCATAACAAACAGGAACTTAACTACTTTTCACTAAGTATAAAACTTGGGTTTACTTTACCTGGCCATCTACTACCATATGGAAAAGTTGCAATCAAATCAAATAACATACTTGACAGTTTGTCTGTAGCTTTCCAGATCTTTCTTCAGGCTCAGATTCTCAGTCTCGAGCTGCTCGTTGCGAGTGTACACGTCTGGAACCAGCCCAGCCTCATCAGCTCTTAACTCACCTCTCTCTATCAGCTCGTACCTGGTAGAAAACAAACAGATTTCTTTCATTTATTTTATTGCATGTTTCCATTTCCTCACTTCACTCATGTTTTCCTTCTTGTGCTACCATTTACCTAAACTATAATCCCAGCAATACTGACCATCTTAAAGCATTTAGAAATGCTTTTTGTTTCAGCAGCATGATTATTGATGAATGATATTGGTGATTACTGTCTTCAGTTTTCACATCTGCTGCTTACATCCAGGTGTAGGAGACAGTGTTCAATATGATTTTTATTTCTATTTACTTCTGTTCTTTTCATACTTCCTTATTACTTGGAAACAAAAAAAAGCACAGATTCAATACATTTTTCACCTGAAAAGGCAAATAATGTTCCTGTTGCTCCTTCTAGTGATCTCCCACCCAGAACATCTTCCCAGCAGGGAAGGTGCTTGTGGGGTTATGGTGTTTATCTGATTTAAGTTGCTTACAGCTCCATGCAGCCTCTGGTGAGCTGATGTCATGGCTGAGGTCTCACTCTTCTGTCTGTACTGCATTCTTAGCTTTTACTGACATATCACCAAAAGATGGATAGTCCTAAAATAGGATCCTGAATGAGCAGATGTTATTGCTGGAGCTGGAGAAATTCCTGGGGTGCTACCCAGCATCCCAGGCTGCTTCAGGTACTCTTACTTCATAATGATCAGGATCATAAGAATTCACAGCAGTGAATTCACTACCCCACCACACTGCTAAATTCTACTGCTTTTCATTCTAAAATGTGTGTTGTTCATAACAGTCAGGACACATAACACAGCTTCACATTAAACAATTCTTTTTTTCTTTTCTTCTAAATATCTTAAATAAAAGGCAGAAACAAATATTCTTGTTCAAATAGCATTTGTACATACAGTCCTTTTTATCTCACATGCTCAAATACATGTAAGATAAATACATTGTTGTTTTGGGGTTTTTTCTTGAGGACTCTAGCTGCAGATAATAAGGATGAATGATTCTGATCCATCTTCAACATGGAACCAAGAGCTCACCTAGGGAAATGCCTTCATTCCTTCCTGTTTATTTTCCCTCTCCTTATTTAATTATATTTACCAATATTTACCTATGTTACCAGCCCCTGAGAACACTTGATTCCATGATGTAGAAGGCTGAAGGCTGCTTTAGTTCAATATTTGCACAGACTGACTTGGATTGAAGAATTAAGAGTACCTGAAGCAGCCTGGGATGCTGGGTAGCACCCCAGGAATTTCTCCAGCAATAACATCTGCTCATTCAGGATCCTATTTTAGGACTATCCATCTTTTGGTGATATGTCAGTAAAAGCTAAGAATGCAGTACAGACAGAAGAGTGAGACCTCAACCATGACATCAGCTCACCAGAGGCTGCATGGAGCTGTAAGCAACTTAAATCAGATAAACACCATAACCCCACAAGCACCTTCCCTGCTGGGAAGATGTTCTGGGTGGGAGATCACTAGAAGGAGCAACAGGAACATTATTTGCCTTTTCAGGTGAAAAATGTATTGAATCTCTGCATTTTTTTTTGTTTCCAAGTAATAAGGAAGTATGAAAAGAACAGAAATAAAAATCATACTAAACACTATCTCCTACACCTGGATGTGAGCAGAGATCTGAAAACTGAAGACAGTAATCACCAATATCATTCATCAATAATCATGCTGCTGAAACAAAAAGCATTTCTAAAAAATGGCAACCTTTACTGAACATGCTCCAAAAAAATTGAGGTGAATGTTAGTATCTCTGTCCAAATGACTTCCTACAGTCAGCTACATTTTTGCATTCTGAGGATGCTTCTTGGAATGCTCATCCCTCTGAATTAAGCTGTCATATTCACCATCAGTTTTTGAAAAATTCATCTGAATATGTCCACAGTAAAATTCATTCTATCATCACTTTATTTTCTTAAGTAAATTACTGTAGGAACAGACTTTAACATTAAGAAAGAAGCTTGAGGTTTTTTTTTTCTTTCCTTCAAACAGTGACTGATGCACAATTCCTATCAGAAATACTGCAAATAAGGGCAGCCTCATGGCAGAAATTCACAACTCTACCTTCACTTGCTGGAAATATTTCTCCACTGAATGCCCTAACTACACTTGATGCAAACTACCAAGCACAAAGACTCATCAAACATGGATAATTGATGCACCTCAACTCCAGCAGAGGTAAAAATTCTGACAGACAATTTACATGAAAAACAATTAATACCAATAAATTCACTCCACCCTTGTGCAAGAACAGGACTGAAAGTGAATGTTTTTGTGCAGGTAGCAGAAATGGAAAACCACCCACCAAATAGCACTGAGAAATCTCATTATCTTTCATCAGCCTGGTCCTGTAAATCTCACAGACCTCCTCCATACTGAGCTGCCTGCCAAACAGCTGCTCTCCTCACTTCTTTCACTGCACATGGAAATTAAATTAGTTCCATGCACACACAGGTATTTTACTAAGCTTTTCAGAACTACTGAGTTATTATTCTTAAATCGCTATTAAAAATTAACCAAGAATCTGGAAACCTGAGGAACAGATGGTTAACTGTGATTTTGTCATCAAAGCTCAGTGCAGACTGACTGAAAACAATACATTATTACTGTATACTTGACATGATAATTCCTAGAAACTGGATTTCAAAGGAATCAAGCTGCACAGAGGCTCTGCAATAAACCGATAGCTCAGGATGACCTGGGCTCTCAGGATTAGGAGGGAGAGACTGGCAGATGCAGGAATTCACAGCTGATCAGCCTCTGCACTTCATACTTAAAAGCTGTCAATCCAGTATCTTCAATAAACAACACAAGTCCTATCAAGTCTTGTATAACAAATGAATGGAAAATTTAATGGAAAATTCGATATTCAAAAAATAATTGAACTGTAAAGTTCTTTAAAGTATAATGGGAATAAAAAGTTTGCGTGCAAAACAGCCTATATAATTAAAAAAAAAATCACTACAACTGTTATTAAAATAATTCATTACTTCATTGAAAAATAAGAGTGTTGGCATAAAATAAACCATAATCAAATCATGGCATTTTATATGGCTGGGTAGAGTAACGCTGTTTTCCCAGCCTCCAAAATAAACACAGACAATTTGGTCCAATTTAAGTGACCTTTAGATCTCAGAGAGACAATAATTTCAAAGGCAGCCTTTTGATAAATTTTCTCTACGTTAATTAATTTCTCATTTTAAATTCCATTAGTACTTGATCACCACAGCATGAGAGCAAGAGTGTCGTCCCAATACATAATGAGGAACCCAAGTACACTAATCTGCTCTCACTTTCATTAATATTGTAAATTATCCATTTCAAACCAACATGAAACATTTTGAAATAAGGTATTAATGCAGCACGTCTCTATACAGTAAGATTAGATACTGACATGCTGAGCTCATTTGTAAAGCTACTGAAATTAAAAGTATTACTTATAGAGAAAAAATATATGTACAGCTAAGAATTTACAAGATAGTGCAGGATTTACAGGCCCTTTCTGTTAAAAAGCTATTTGAATTTTGCCATTGATATAAATTCAGACTCTAAGTGCTTCAAAGAAAGCCGTAAGCTTCATAAAAAGATCACTATTTCTATCTGCCTAGTATTAATTATCTTTTAGCATAAAAACTATTAGACTTCAAACTTGATATCAGTACTCATATCAGTTCTTTTGTTGAGAAAGAAAACAGGAGTGTCACGTTCCTTCCCCAAGGAATCATTTAAGTCCATCCTTATGCTATCAAAAAGCAGATCATTATTAATTCCAAAGGCAATGTCTGATTGATGAGTAAGACCAGAGCCTTGCAAATTCCAGATTCCACACCTGAGAATATTTCTAAGAAAATGTGAAAGCTTCAATGCTTTTGTATGAAAAAATAAGATGTTTCGAACTTTTTTCTACTTTTCAAATGACACAATTTCAAGAGACTTTACTAAAAAATAACCCTCTGAACTTCTCATGTTTGAAACTGAGAACAAGGTTAATCAAAGAGAGGTGTTTCCAGAGGTGTTTCCAGAACATAACCTGCTGGCTCAAAGCAAGTCTGTAACTTCATGTAATCTTTTGCTCCAAAGTAATTCAGCTCTCTTTCAAACCTCTGCAGCATTCCTAACATGTAATTTTTAATCAACAGTAAAAAAAAAGTATACATCCTGTAGGATGTATGAAGGGAGTGTTGTATTTAAACAAAGTTGCACCTTTAAACTTGTGCATGAAGTATGGACAAAATCCCTGCAATCTACAAAAGCTTGGAACAAGAGAATAGCAACAGCTCGAGCTTATTATTCTACTGATCAGGTATAAAATAAACCTGAAAAAATAAAAAACATTCATATTTGTTAATTGCTGTACCAAAAATTACCAATTAATAAATATTATGATTATTCTACTTAAACCAGGGTTCTTCATTCTCACCAGGAACACATTTATTTGTTAAAACACTACATATTTAAGAATGACTTGTACTCAGGAAATTTTTCTGAAAAAATGTCCTGAAATACCAAAAATACTTGAATCCTGACCATCTAATTCCCAAAGCAACATGGACACTTAAATTATTTTACCATTCACTCTGGAAGCAGTCAAGGGTTCTAGACATTCCCAATCTGACCAGGAAATTGCAGAAGAAGTCATCCATTGCTTGAGGTAAGTCTGATATCAATTTCTCAGAATTCAGAACCGACAGAAATTCCTGAAATTAAATTTTGAACACTGTTAAACTTAAAAGAGAAGTGTCCTGATCATACTTTCTATTTCTGAAGTCATCTAAAGTCACAGATTTATTGGAGTACAACTGAATGCTCTCCTTGTCTTTACAGATCAGAACTGTAATTAGTGATCCTTCTAATGGCAAGGGTTGGGAAAGGTTATGAAGAAATAACTCAAACCCCCTTATTTAAGCAGGTATTCCAAACCTGCCATCATCTGGCAGAGCCTTTAAAGTATTAAATCTGATGGATGATCTTTTGTCACTGACCAGAATAAAAGTCAGACCTTATCTAATGAAGAATGTAGCTGTCCAAGGTGCCATAGAATGGCTTGTATGCTTTTTATAATGGTACATGCAATGGAAGGACAGACAGAACTTCATTTCCATCCCCTGATCCCTTAGGAATAACCACAAAGATATGGGGATTTTCCTCTCAGCATGCACTGCAGGAAGCTGCCAGACAGCACTGCTACAAGTGTTAGCAGAAGGTGCACCAGGGTTTCATGTGCAGCTCCCCCAGTGTCAGACAGACAGACAGACAGCTCTGCAGACAGGGTCAGCTCATGGGGCAAGCACATTGCCAAAAGCAGAACCAACACAGAGCAGAGCAGTCCTGCTACAGAGAAAAATAAAAAAAACCACCTTTCACAGCTTTCTGATGTGATGCAAATCTCTTCCCTTCACCCAGCCCCACGCAGCACACAGCCTAGGAGAATTCAACGTGCAAGGAGGTATGGAAAGAAAGGAAAATGTGACCCATTTGAGACTACTCCCCACAAAAAGCATTTAAAGACAATGAGAGGAGAGAGACTGCCACAACTCAGCAGCCAAAGGGATGGCCTTATTTCACCCAGATATCAAATGCATTGCAGTGACTTGACATACCTAAATATGAAGGTCTTAGCTTTTGGGAACTGCACGTGGGCACAGTGCCAAAATGGAGCTCAGCACACAGCTTAGTGTTTCTCTCCCAGAGAGAATTCAACATGCAAGGAGGTATGGAAAATAAAGGAAAATAGAACTCAGTCTGAGACTACTCCCCCACAAAAAGTATTTAAAGACAATGAGAGGAGAGAGACTGCCACAACTCAGCAGCCAAAGGGATGGCCTTATTTCACTCAGCTATCAAATGGATTGCAGTGACTTAACATACCTAAATAAGAGGGTCTTGGCTTTACACCTAAATAAGAGGGTCTTGGCTTTACACCTAAATAAGAGGGTCTTGGCTTTACACCTAAATAAGAGGGTCTTGGCTTTACACCTAAATAAGAGGGTCTTGGCTTTACACCTAAATATGAGGGTCTTGGCTTTACACCTAAATATGAGGGTCTTGGCTTTACACCTAAATATGAGGGTCTTGGCTTTACACCTAAATAAGAGGGTCTTGGCTTTACACCTAAATATGAGGGTCTTGGCTTTATACCTAAATATGAGGGTCTTGGCTTTACACCTAAATATGAGGGTCTTGGCTTTTAGGAACTCCACGGGGACACAGTGCCAAAATGGAGCTGCTCCACAATGCATGACAAGCTAGTGCACAGCACATGCATCTTGGTGAGAGATTATGAAAAATACCACAAAACTGAGAAAACCCCACTGAGAGATTTATCAAGAGATGCTAAAGGCCATGACTGCAAATCATTTCCTCCACCATTTATAAAAGAATCTGTGAGGCCAGGGATTTCTGATAACTCCATTCATTTATGGCTTATTCATGCCCTTAGTGGCAGCCCTGTCACCACGAGTGCATAAATTACCTGGAGATAAAGGCATTTCTCTTGATAAAATAAAAACACTGGGAAAATCTCTTGGCTATTTTGTATAACACAGAAAATGTTGTCTTAAATCTAACCAACCTACCTAACATAACCAGAAGAGATTGTACATGTCTGATGTAGGCCATGTAACACTGCCTCATGACTAGTACAATATGCCAAGTGCAATGTAATATTTAGCATATTTTCATTACTAGAGCTCCAGTACATCAGGCAGGTCTATTTTCTAATTGTGCTAATACAAGAACCAAAGAGTACAGGGGCAGACATGCAGCTGCATCCCTTGGCTTGCTTCTTTCTTTACTCCAAGTGAGGCAAATGTGTAATATTGTTGCTTGCAGCTTTCCAAACACATCTATAAAGCCAGGCTTTGGAAGAAGTGACACAGCTTGATTCCCTTAATAAATGGAAATTTGATAGGAATTCATTTCATCCATGCAGAAGAGAATTTATTAGTGAGATCCCAGCACTGACCACCATTTCAGGAAGCAAAGCTCAAGCAGGGAACAATACAGGGAGAAATTAATTCAGTCTAACAGGCACAGAATCACAGCAGGAGCTCAGGAAACAAGAAATGAATTCCCAGCTCCTTCCCAGACTTTGGGAGTGATATTAGGCCAAGCACTTGCTTCAGTTTCATGGTAATCTGTTGGCTGACTACCAGCAGGAGAGCACAATGTAAAGATTGTAAATATGACCAGTAAAACAAAATAATTTCTAAGAGCTTAACTTTAGGAACTTTCACAGCACTTCTAAGAATTTCTGTCCACTGAAGAAATATGAACACCAAATAAATTTATGAATTCTCTGGAAAACAAGGTAAGATGTTCTCAAAAACTGACTAAATGTAAGAAGAACATGATAAGGGAATTATTTTAGCATGTTCAAACAAACTGAAAATCAAGCATACATAAATTGCAACATTAATGAATGTCAATGTTACTTCACATTATCATTGTAGGTATTAGGACAAAAAACTTGGAAGGAAAGTCTAACAGCTGTAACTACTGAACAAAGTTTTTCAGCCAGCTTTCATTTCTGTGTGGCTTTCCAGAAGTTTGGCATCCTTTTCCTACAGTCCCTATCAGCTGGATATTTTCTTTTATATGCAGAATATTTTTTGCTTGTGTTGAAAAATAATTTAAATTACTTTAAAATGTCTCAAAAAAAAAGAAAAAAAAAGAAGTAGAGATGTGCTTAAGGACAAATAATGTTACTCAACTCAGAAGCTCTGGATACTTTTAGTATCCGCAATTGGAAAATATTAAAATTTTTGGATAATCACTCATCTGTGCACCTAGCACTACATAGGATTACATATACAAGTAAAAAGCAAGTTAAGCAGTAAATGCACAAAATCAGTTAGAATTATCATCCAGGTTATGGTTATTACATAATTTATTTTAGCCAAGATTACAAGTTATTAAAAAAATAGGCCAATTGCTTATCATGTGAAGGAAACAGCCTTCTACTTTGCTTCCTAGCTCAGAATTGGGATGTTGAATCAATATTAATTCACAGGAAACAGTGCTTCTAACTTAGGTCACCAGAAGCACTTGGCTTTTCCAGGGAATTAATATCAAACCATCGAGTCAGTGAGCCTCACAAAATGTACAGTAAATCATTATGAAAGCTGTCAGGGAACTAGCAAGTCTATTAGAACATTTCTCTACTCATGTCTTTCTGTCCAAAGGCTGAAAACATTACTTCAGTTTCAAAATCATAGAAAAAAATGAAGCCTCCAAATAAAAAAACAAGCAGGAAGAAGGCAGACAACTCTTAGCATAAGCTTAAAATCAAAGAGAATTTAAGTTTCAGCACAAATTATCTGCTGGTTTTAAGGAAAAGTAAGAGTTTCTTCAGTTTGATTAACTGGGATAGACATTAGCATACTGTTCCTACTACTTCAAGTTCAACAAATCAATGAAGAGGTAAAAGATTATTTAAATACAGCACTGTCAAAAGATCAATAGGTTAAAAATGTTCTCTCTTTTTTCACTTCCTATGTTAACATAACTCACACAGTAAAACAATCATAACCTCAGCTATTCCTAAGGAACATGAAGAATTTCCAATACTTCCTTAGCATGAAGCATTTGCCATTGCAAACACTTCTTCAATCCTTGCCTTCATTTTCAGGCATATTCAGTTTTAATACACATGAAACTCTGTTATTGTCAGGTTGCACTCAGAGTTTTACCTAAAGTACAAAACTGATCTGTTGATAAGCACAAGTGCTAAAGAAAACATATATTTTCCCTCTATTTTGAGTTTAGGTATAATTCCCTTAATTTCATTTTTTCACTATTAATCATTTACTTTTGCAAAACAAAGACTATGACTGTACCCTTCTGATGAGGCTACAAGACAGTGGTGATGTTGGAAACACAGCAGGGAAAACCACTTTTCCATTAGATTGTTAAAAACAAGTAAATTCAGGTAGATCTTGTTTTGAAAAATACAACAATCCCATTGTGTAACTCTGACCTATTACACAACTGCTTTGAAATCAAACTATACATGTAAGGAATGTCAAAACTAATGGTGTGGACTGATTGATAATTTCATTAATATTTTGAATCAACATAATGTAACAGCCCATTCTTTGTTTTTAATATATGAACAATCTCTTTTAGCAAGTATTCAAGTATAACCTTTAGTTTCTTTCCTGTGCCAGGGATCACACTCTCATTTAATCTGCTCAGATAAAAAACAAACTTTAAAATACTGATGCATTACAATAATATTAATACATTTTAAATAGCTAAAGATTTGGCTACATGTACTTGAAATGTCAGGTTGTTTACAGAACACAAAATGAACACAAATTAAAGATGAAACCCAGGAAATAAAAGTTGTCTTTTCCACCATAGCATATGTTTACTCCTGTAAATTTGTAAGAAAATAAGAGACAATCTTTCCCACACAAATATTTCATGATTACTAGAAACTAGCTGTGTGCAAATTTCATGATTAGTATAAACCAGCTGTGTGCAAATTTCATGATTACTAGAAACTAGCTGTGTGCAAATTTCATGATTAGTAGAAACTAGCTGTGTGCAAATTTCGTGATTAGTATAAACTAGCTGTGTGCAAATTTCATGATTAGTACAAACTAGCTGTGTGCAAATTTCGTGATTACTATAAACTAGCTGTGTGCAAATTGCATGATTAGTATAAACTAGCTGTGTGCAAATTTCGTGATTACTATAAACTAGCTGTGTGCAAATTTCATTATTACTATAAACTAGCTGTGTGCAAATTGCATGATTACTATAAACTAGCTGTGTGCAAATTGCATGATTAGTATAAACTAGCTGTGTGCAAATTGCATGATTAGTATAAACTAGCTGTGTGCAAATTTCAAGCCACTAATGTTAACTGAATTAGAGACTCTTAGATTGTTTAGGAAGCTCTTACCATAAGTTTGGCATCTTCAGCCTGCTCTTCAATAGTCTGCAAAGCTTTGGACAGATCCTCATCATCTTCAGGAAGACTGAAGTCATCATCTGCTGAAACCTAAATGAAATTATGTAGAGTTTGGTATCAGCACATTTTATACACCTTTCTTTCACAATAAAACTGTTCCCACTCCCATTACAATGGCTGAAAATAATCCCCTCCTTGTTAAAATACCATTCTGCCATATGGAAACAGAAATCCTATTACTGAAATATTTTTTATAAATAAACAGAAATATCTAAAGAGATGTTTTATCTAAATAGAAATTCTTACACCTTTAAAAAAGAATTTATTGTTCAAATAAAGGTAATACACAACAATAGAACTAACACTGAATCTTCTCTTGAAAAATAGATATGCTCTCTTTCATCACTTTATAAAAGGAGATTTGTGTAATTTCTCCCAGGATGTCTGTATGACTGATGAAATAAAAAGAACAAAAAATGAACACTCTACCAGAATATATCAGAAGATTATCAATTTAGTAAGTTACCTCTTCATACTGATAATCATCTTTGGAGTCATCTGTTATGGTAATCTCTGCAGGTGTAGTTAAGTCTAGAACAGCTGGTGCATGTGAGGAGTTCCAAATTAAATTTAAAAAAAAATCATAAAATAACCATCTATAAATCTGCTATCACCATCCCCTCCCTTTTCTTCTCAACACAAGACTTTCCACTTCCAAGGTTTCCCTCAGCCCCAAGGTGAGCAAGCCCAGTTCTGTGCACAGAGAGAGAATTTAGGTTTAAGTTTTTACAGCAGGTTTGAACACCATTAAACATTGACTCATCAGGTCTCAGAAGCCAAGCACTATTCCAAAATAAAACAGCAACTCAATTGTGCTCTCAGCCAATCATCAGTTTGGAGAGGGGACTTTTTGCACCAGAATTTCCACAGCCTTCTAAGGAGAAATAGCTTCATGCTCTCAGAAAATACCATTTTTTAGCAAATTCAGATGTGTGAGTTCAAACAGCAACACCTGAGATCAAACCCTGAACACCACAGGGCCACTTAAAAGAGCTGATGCAAATGCCTTAATAATCACAAGACTGTTACAATAAAAAGATGAGGAACTTTCAAAACTCAAAAATTCATTTGGAAATTATCTACAGTTCCTTGAAAGGCTTTAGAATCAAACTTTTGATTAAACATAACTACAAATAGTCTAAAATAAAAGCCAAATAAACATCTTTTCATCCACTAGCCTCACAGCCCATGAAAGAATAATGAAATGTTTTTAGCAGATGCTGCTGACAGCTTCCCTAGGAAATCAGTTAGCCTACAAGTGACCCATGTAAATAAACCAGGAATTAACTTCCAAAGAAAAGAAAAGCTGGCAATTCAGTACTTCAAACACAGAAAACAAGGCAAAAATAAACCCATGATTTTCCAGCTTTGCACTGTGTTGCTCAAATCTGATTTAGTCTCCTTAAAACAGGCCTTTTGCCAATTTTCACAGTATATGTAAAAGCACAAAACAAAGGTAAAAGTATCATCTGCATTCAAGAATAGCATCACAGCACCAGGAAAACTCAGATAAATTGTATCCATCTGGAAGGCTAACAGCTGAACACCATAACCCCCTGATAAGTAATAAACTTTCAAAAACTGGGGATTTTTTTCTTCAATTTTCTATTGACCTGACTGTCCTTGTGATCCACTGTGATCTAAAGTAATGTGTCATTGCAAACAATTTGCCCAGACTAAAATATTACTTGAAAATCCTGGTGTTTTCCTCCTTTTTTTTTTCCTTACCAAAAAATCATAGCTAGGTGCACTATCAAACAGAGAAATTAATTTTAAAAATGACTGTATTTCTCCACAGTGTTAAATCTGCTGAGGCAGTGCTTTTTTAAGCACACCACACTGAAAACAGCTGTGCAGATTCAGTAAGGTAGAAATTGAGGCACGAGCTGCAAAAGGACACTCTTCCACTTTTTAGAATTGACTTTATATTGGCTTACAACTTAATTCTAGCAAGGAAAAACTAAGGTATGGTAGGGTGTAAAGTATGATTGTTTAGCCTCTAAAAGCATTAGAGCTTCTTGATTGCAGCTCACACACAGCTAGAAAAGAGAACAGGTGCAGCTCATCTGGCCTAGTGACAAAAGCAGAATTTGGGTCATGTGATCAAAAAATTATACATTTAAAAGCCATACGCTTCCAAAATAATTTGCTAAAATTTGGAAAGAATTGGGTGGGGTTTTTTGCTCTAAAAGCCACAGCCAAGTTATGTCTAGGTTATGTATGGCAATCCTCATACTCAGTACAAACCACGAATCATGAATATCCCAGCAGTTATTCTGCAGTAGGAAATTAAAGGAGCACCTTTTCCAGCAGCACATTGGGACTGGGAGTCTTAATAACAAACCTTGCCCTCCCTCCATAGGTATTTTGCAGTTAGTGTTCAATAGGTAACACAGGAGAGGTGACAAGAGCTTTCCATGCTGGTGAGAGGAATAGCAGATTTATTTTTACAAACAAGCCGTGGGTCTGCTGGTAGATAAAAATAGCACTGGGAGATAAAAGAAACAATGGGAAGGATTCCACTGATTGATGAATAGAATAAGATATCTGCTTTTGCAAATAAACTTTAGGTTTGCTGATAAACGAAATTAGACATTGAAAGATGAAAGAAACTACGGGGAAGAAAAACCCCTAAATTCTCTAAGAATTAAAACTTAAAAGGGAGGGTTATACATTAGAGAGAAATCTTTGAGAAATCTTTGGTATCAGGAGTATCAGGGAGACTGTACCTCTCAAGTACCTCAGCCAATGGAGAAAGAGAGAAGGGAAACACGACTGAGAAGATGACACTGAGGCTGCATCCTCCAAAAATTGGAGATATCCCAGGGGAATGCCCCATGGCCTCTCCCTTTATTCGAATAAAGCCAGAAAGGACTCCTCTGTCTCCTTTTTAAGACATAAACCTCTGGTGTTTGTAGATTAATTTTCCTAACACCAGGATTGTAACTCCTGCTCAGGCTGCCGCACCAGCACTGGAGGATTCAATTCCCCCACTTTTCCAAGGGGCATTCAGGAACCCCAACCTTCAGCCAGGAAAGCAAACACCACCTTACAGTGAGAGCAAGCCCCCACTGCCTCTGCAGGGCCAAAACCCCACGTATTCATAGAATTGCTTAAGTTGAAAAAGACCTCTGAGACCAAACTGTTAACACAGCACCACGCTCACCGCTAAACCATATCCCCAAGTGCCCTATCCACACACGGCTGTTAACCCTTCCAGGGATGCTGTGGCCACCGCTTCCTGGCCATCCATGAAAGGAAGAAATTTTTCCTGGTACCTAAACACTCTCTGGCATGGACTGAGGCCGTTTTTCCCCTTGTCTCATCCCTGCTCCCGGGAGCACAGCCCGACACCCCGGCTGTCCCCTCCTGTCAGGGAACTGTGCAGAGCCACAAGGGCCCCCATGGCTCCTTTCCCAGCTCCCTCAGCCGCTCCCGGTGCTCCAGCCCCTTCCCCAGCTCCAACGCCCTTCTCTGGACAGGCTTCAGCCGCTTTTCAGCCTCCAGGAACAACAACCCACAAAATTAACCAACAGTCCGGAAAGATTTTTAACTTTTCCCCCGTACTCTCAAACGCTGCCCTCGCCCCACCCAATCCCCCCCTCCCCAGCAGGTGCGGGGCCGGCCCGGCTGAGGCGGGAGGAGCGCTAAGGAGACGGAGCCCTGAGGCGGGGAACCGGCACCCACAGCGGAGCAGGAGGATGAGGATGGAGGGGCCAAGGCTGGGGAGGAAGAAGGATACTCTGCAGGCTGTAGGCCGCCTCGGAGACCTTCGCCTCCTCCGCCATGGCTGCGGCGTTGCCGGGGGCGACCTCTCGCGAGGAGAGGCGCCCGCGCCGCGGCGGGAAGAGAGCCGGCTTTAATTGAATTTAAATGAATTTCGTTTAATTTAATTCAGTTTAATGGAATTCAGCGCTTGTAACTCCAGGCGAGGCTCCTCGCCCGTGTGGGAGCGGCGCTGAGAGGAGCGGGGTGTGAGGGCGAGGAGTCTCCCGAGGCTTCCCCTCAGGGCGTCCCCTCAGGGCGGCCCCTACGGCAGACAGGCACCGACTTTGCTCAAGTAGAAGGAAAAACGGCAGAAAATGAGGGGGGGAAACCGCTTCAAACTCCTAAGAGAGAACTAATTTCTTCTGCAGATGGAACATTTTTATAGCTGGAAGCTGAGTTAAGTCCTGTGGGACCGACTGCTTAAGTCCCTTCAGGACCCAATCAGGGCGTCCCCTCCGGCAAACACACACCGTCCTTCCTCACGTGGAAGGAAAAACAGCAGAAAGTGACGAGGGAAACCGCTTCAAACTCCTAAATGAGGACTAATTTCTTCTGCAGATGGAACATTTTTATAGCTGGAGGCTGAGCTAAGTCCCGTGGGACCGATTGCTTAAGTCCCTTCAGAACCCAAACTCTCCTGTGATTCTATATTCACGATTAAAAGCAGGCGTTTTCCCAGGAAAAAGTTCGGGATAGCAGCATATATTTGTGGAGAACACATGTCACGGCTCCTAGGAGTTTGAAATAAAGTTGCAGGATTCGACAGAAAAATTTCTGTTGCTTTTTCTTATTTTAATGTAAGCTTAGAGATACCAGTCCTAAATTTCCATTGAGTTAAGGGGCTTTACATGCAACAGGAACTCAGAGTCAGTGCTTGAATTAATGTAATGTAAAGTAATGGAAATAAGTGCCCAAAGTGTCTGGGGAGAAAAGAGTAATTGCAAAAAATTGCTAATTGTTGGGTTGAAAGGAGAGGCACCCGTTTTCCTCGCAGGGTTAAAAAAAAAGCCAAAAAAAAACCAAAAAAAAACCCCAACCAAAATATAAACAAACAAAAAAGGTAAGCATTGACACATTGACATACAGCCTGAAGATCAGAGCAGATGTAAGTGGAGGAAACCGAATTATATAATTCAGTTAAAATTTTATCCTGAAGAGATGCAATCCTGCAAGAGGACCTGCTGCCTGTGAAACTATTGTTTTGCCACTATGCAGAGATTGTCACACAGGATTGCCATTCCTCTCCCATGGCAGACACATTCTTGAGAAATGACAAGTACTTGGCACTGTCAAAGTCTCCAAATTGTAATAAAAGAACAGTGTTTTGGCACAAGATTGTCACAACACTGCAAAGATGACAAGAACTGTTGTATTCCTTCAAATTCTCTCAAACACAGTGGTTGAGTTTAATACATGTCAGAACTTGAACTCAGCTGGTTTCAAGGTAGAGGGCAAATGCTGATATACCTTTCTTGATCTTTGGTGGTTGGGATTTTCCACCCCTTCAGATTAAACTGATGTGACCAGAACAGTGTTCTTTTTCATCATATCCAACCCACCAGAGGCATCCTGAACTCCAGCAGAGCATCTCAAAAAAAAGAATAAGCAGAAGTGGCATCACTGAAGCACAACATTCATCAGTCAGTACTCCTAAACTACAGATTAAAAAGGTGATGACACTGCAAAAGTTGCACTGGCTACAACTGAAGGCATCATTCTCTTAGGGAAGTTTCCCATTCCACCACAAATTACAAAGTGTAAGTTTATGCCATACAGGCTAGCACAGCTGTTTAATTTAAGTTAATGCCACTCAATTCTCTCATCAAGGTTCGCTGTTAGCCTTCACACAAATAGCTGAACAAACAAAATACCAAGCAATACCCTTCTCTGAGTTCTCTCTCTCTGCAGGTCTAACTTCTCCCTACAAATTATTCACAGGACATCTCTGTCTCACTAAAACATGGAAATGTATGGTATCCACAACTGAAGAGTGATGCAAGCTTAAAAAGGGCTCAGAAAGGTTCTTCAGGGAAGATTATGAAAACAATTAATAGTGGCTGACAAAGGGATCTCAGTCTTCTTGGTTTATTTAAGGAATCCTTAAAGATCAGTGTCAATGGGCAATGGATTTGGTAAGAAAGGCTATGCAAAGATAGAACCATATTAAGAGGGTAGATCTAGGTTAGATATTAGGAATAAATTGTTCCCTGTGAGGGGGTGAGGCCCTGGCACAGGGAGCCCAGAGAAGCTGTGGCTGCCCCATCCCTGCAAGTGTCCAAGGGCTTGGACCAACACGGGATAGTGAAAGGCATCCCTGCCCTGGGAAGGGGTGGGATTGGATGAGCTTTAAGGTCTCTTCCAACCTAAACCATTTTGGGATTCTATAATACCCACTAATACAGAGAATTTGCTAAAAATAAGTTATAACTAAAAGCAAAGAGTAAATTTTTTAGCAAATCCAACTGATTTTCAAGTATCCAGAAGGATCTTAAGAACCACAGGGTTCTTTTTTAAAAGTTATATTCTCCATTCAGACACCAGCTAATTCAGGACATCCTATGGCTCCCATTTTCAGAAGTCAGATCTATAGTCAGAGTGCTTGCTATGAAAAAAACTTGAAGCGAAAAAATAACCAATTCCATCACACATGGACGTTTGCCAGTACTGTAAAGGACCCATAGAGTTTATTTGATTACTTTTAAATAAAAGTCAGTTGGTCAAAGATTGTTATTTCCCAAAGATTTAAAGCTTTGTTTGGAAACAATTTTTGTTTGGCAACTCCCAAACTCTTTATGTCACCCCACTGTGACGGTATAAATGGCCTCATCGTACTGACATTTTCCTTCAAAAGGCATAACAAGCCAACTAGTTTCTCTCTACCTCGTTCAGAGCCACCTGCCATAAATACTTTGTATTTGATTATTGCTAAGCTGAATTCCAAGCACCCAATTCACCCCAGTTTATAGCCTCATAACAGTCTGGGTTATAAATGATTATCATCTCCCAAATGGCAGCAACCAGTGCTGTTACTGTATCCCATAACTTCTCGTGAGAAAGACATGGAAGCAGCATCTGAGCATTTCATTAGGCAGGCTGTTTGCTCTTCTCACAGAGTGAGGCGTGTATCTCCATCAGATCTGCCTGATAGATCAGCCAGACAAGATAGAGGATTTAAAGGAGATCATTTATGAGAACTGGACAAACTGGAATGCTCCAGAAGCATTGTCTGTGCTCCCAATCCTTGAGGGCCAGGTACTCTTACCTTTCTACCACACCTGAAAGACTGAGAGAATGTCCTTGCATTCAGAGCAAAATATCCCCTCCTGCTGAATTCAACAATCAAACTGGCTACAATTTAGACAAATTCAGTTTAAAAACCAGAACAGCCACGTGAGCTCCTTTCAGTGACTTTCCCTCCCCTGCAGGAACACATCCAAAAGTTTCAGTATATGCACTTCATCACAGCAGACAAGCAGCCAACAAAGAATTATCTGCCCCACTGACTTTCACACACCCATTTCTAATTGTTCTTCAGCGCAGCTTTCGGGAAGAAAGGATGAGGCAATGTCAGCAATTCAGCTTTCCGAACGATCACAAAGCGTGGCTCTAACAGCACCATCACGATGACAGTCAAGGGGCCATTGTCCACACGGTCATGGTGGAGCACGGGACCACAGCTGGGAGCCAGAATGAGTTGGCAAACATCTTGTTCCAACTTCTGCTGTGCCATCTGGCTTCCAGAGAGGTGACTGACGTTAAATGTATTTTCTCTGTATTGCCATCTGGCAGCTGCTTGTACAACAACAGAGTAACATGCAGAATTTGGCTAAGGCTTATCCCAAGAACCACATCAAGGATACTTGTAACACAGACTCTGAAATGGAAAAAAAGCTTACAAGGAAAGTTTTGTCAGCTGCGGGCATTACAGGCACAGAGTATTGCAGGTAGGTAAGAGGCAGTGGGAAATTATGCATCCCTATGTTTTGTGTGTGTTTATTTTACAGAGTTCCCATAAAAGTTTCTACAGGGAAGGAAGGGACACGCAGGTTTCCAAAGGACACAAATACTGTATCCAGTGAAATGTCTGTTCTTAAGAAGCATCAGCACATCGGCAGTGCTGTGGAAGCTCGATCACTTTCCCAACTTTAGAAAAGCAGGGCTTTCTTTTCCTGCTGTAATGTTGAATGCCAAAGGTACTTCCGATAAAGGAAGGAGATGGAAGGAATTGATTAGTACAAACACAGTCTCAAAAAGAGAGAAACTGCTACTTTAACAGAAATTTCATCTAAAAATGTCAGGATTGCCAAAAGCAGTGTAACTACAGTGTAATAATACCTGTAATGCCAGGTCATTTCTATAAAGGTCACATTTGCAAAGCCATAGTAACCTTGCTGAGCTTTAAATGTAACAGAATAGGGTGCTTCCAAAAAACAGAGTAGGATTTCTAATAAATATGATCCCATGACAGCTTAAATCAATCAACTTTGTACTCTACCTCCTGCTGGGCACTCCTGCTTTTTTCCTTGCTCCTGTGTCGGTGCTCATATGATTCACAAATAATTTAAACCTAAAAAACCTAATCCAGATGATTTCTTTTGTGAAAGGAGGAGAGGGTGGGGGGTGTTAGTTTTCTTGGTTTTTTTTTCTGTTTGGTTACTTGTTTTTTTAATGAGGAAAAGTAACACTTAAATGCTAGAGGTTTGGCATTCAGAGTTATGTTGAAATGACTCAATATATTTTATCTCTACTCTGTAAGAAGAACATTAAATAAGGCTCTGCTTCATTTCCAGGTATTTCTAGAAATTAGATGTAGGATAGACTAAATCTCTTAAAAAAGGGTTTGAGTGGAGATCATAGGAAAACAAAAATGTCTGTTTTCCAACACATTAGCAGTTCTGCTGATGGTCATTCTCCTAAACATGTCATTGAAGCACAATGAGAATTAGGTGGAATACTAGTTACACTACTTAATCACCAAATACAAAACATTTATTTCTTTAGTAAATTTCTAAAATCCAGCCTGATTTCTGCCTTCACTGTTGCAGAGCTCTTTCACGGGAAAGAAAGATACAATAATCTGCTCCAAACCCAACAATATAAGTGAAAACAGAAGTATGAAGAGTTTGGACTGCACTTAGAGAAAAATTTGGGAGCCAACAGCCAAGCATTTTGTCAATAATACAGCAAAGACCTCAGCACAGCATGAACCCAGGGCATGGCTCTGTGGAGTGCAGGTGTCCCACTGCAGACCTGGAATGGTAATGTATGCAGGCCTGAAATTTCAGTCCAGTCTGTACACTGCAATGTATAATAGAAGAGTCATTCCATCCACACTGGTGCTGCTCTTGCCAAGAACTGCAGCCTCCACACCTCTGGCTGGTGCTACCTTGAAGTTCAGCAGGAGCATTAGGTTGGCTCTGCCTGTTCTAAATTTGGGAGCATTTCTGCATCACAGAGAGAATAAATAGTGCTAAAAGATAACAGGTGCCACATAGTAACTTTTTATTTTACAAGTGGGTGGAGTGAGCAGTGTTCTCTATAAATTCCAGCTTCGTGAACTCAAGTATTTATGCAGCTTATAGGGACTAATGATCATTGGTTCCTGATAATTAGAGGCTTTCCACTTCATATGTTCTTCTCCCCTTTGAAATTAAGTTTAGATAAAATGCTCTTCAAGGCAGCTGTGACCACAAAGCAGCTAATACACTCCTACTAAAAGCTAAAAAAAAAAAAATAACATGTGGCTGTAGTAAAAAGGAAAACCACCAGCCTTGGCACAAAAGACCAGAAAAACAAAGTGCTGTATTTTTTCCTAGTCTGTACTTAGCAAGAGAGGCAAGAATTGAGGCACCACCACATCAGAAAACATGAGCTAAAGGACAAGCAACACAAAAGCTTGCAGAATCTGTTCCTTTTTCTTATTTTACCATGCTTCCAAGGGCTTCACTGCTTGTTACCCAGGTGATGCATCTTCCCATTGGAAGTCTCAAGTCTCATGCCTGAATCATTTTAGGTGGTTTCCTGCTGTTTTGGTTTGGGTTTTTTTTGGTTTTTGGAGGTCATGTATGTACATGCTTGCATTAAAACCAGACATGACAAAGTTTTCTCTGTCAAAATCAGATTTAAAAATTTACGTAAAGGAACACATCTACCAAAACCATAAATTATTCAAAATGATTGGGTGCTTCAACAACAGTTTCTCCCTTCACCCAATCCTGTCTTTTATCTTTATTAAGATAGAGTGCAGTCTCCTTCACTTTCTTCCTTCTTGTTGCCCCAAAAACACTTGCCTGCTCTTTGATGCTTTCCTTGCTTGGGCTCACTCCTCCCTTTTTTTTTGCTGTAGCTTTCCCTATTCTGACCAACCATTTACATTTCTGTTTTTAGCAACTTTCATCATCCTCTGCTATTTCTTCAACCTGTGTTTTCAGATATAGACCTAGAATAAATGGTTAATTCTTGTTCTAAAAAAAACCCCAGGAAATGATACCCAAAAAATGGTCCAAGAGGTCAGAGAATTTGATGCAAAATGGGCAAAGAGTAGCGGGGGATTTGTAGCCAAAAGCAACATTTCCTAGCAGAGCTTTTAGCCAAGCATTTCCTAACCTGCTTAAAGCTTGTTGCCTTGATGGTGACCAAGCATGGAATTTTAAGTTCCTCAAGCATTTTCTTTGGTTTTTTTTGCAGTGCCATTTTTCCACATACAGAATATGAAAATATAAATAATTTCAAAATGTCCACCTCTAATCTGTCTTAGCTGAGCTGAGGGTGGCAGTGCATACTGGTTTCTCTAGATTAACACATAATGAGGACTGCACTGGCTTTATGTTCATCCCTTTGCTTTGTTAGTATTAACAGAAATAGAGAACTCTGGGCAACAATTCTATAAAAATGCACCATTTTGAAAAGTTTTTTTAGGAAAAACCAAAACTCTTCTGTGTCCAATACTGATTGTCATTTCTGATGTGAATGAAGCATTTCATGGCTTTCATTTTCACATGCCTCTGATGAAAATAGTAGTACAATATTGGCACCCTGTACCTAAATGTCAAAGCATTGCTTTGTGGGGCTTTTAATATTTTGTTTAAATATTGAAGTGCCACAAAATTGAAACCTGGAAATGCTATGTTTAAGTTCTTTCCTTTTACTTTCACACTACTTATAGCACAGCCATAACTTTTGCTGTCAAGCCATTTGCTTATTTTTGTATAGAACAGAGTGAGCAAATGTTGGTAATTCAGCTTCTCAAACTAGACCTAAATCTTGGGCACTCAATATTGCATTTGAAGATGCCCAAAGGGGTTTGAAATGGACTGGCTCACACACTGGCAGCTTACCTTAATATAAATTCTTCTCATAATTATACTTCAGATATGTTCCCAGTAACTTACAGCCAAATATTTAACATAAAGTGAAAATCTAAAGAGGCCCTACAGGGACACAGGAACCTGAACCCAAGAGGCTTTCACTGACCCCAAATCCTTAAAATTGGCTCTGCCAACTTGTCCCCTTTCTGGAAATGGCAGCTGCAGTGCCTGTGTCCAAGAGAGACTTGCTGCATCTGGGCCCCCAGTGATGTCCAGTCCACCTCCTGGATCCCAGCCCCCAAGCAGAATGTCCTTCCAAATAAACTCTTTCCAGTGCTGCTTTGACCAGAGAAAGCATCTCCTTGCTCTGTGTTGATTTCCATCCTCCCCTCCTGAGGTTGTGAGCTGTCCAAAACAGTCATTTACAAGGCAGCCTGATGGCTGCTGGTTCCTCTCCACTGGCCAGGCACAGAGAGAAATGTAGCTTTACTTTTAACAGCAGCTTACTCCACTGGAAGTTGGATATGAGGATGAAGATGGAAGGTGATATAGCTATTTAAGGAATACAAAAATTATCTGTTTAAATTAACCCCACTTTAAAACAAACGCCTCCCTGTAAACGTGTTTCTGACCCTTCAAAATACACAGCTGAGTTCAGAGGAGAAAATTCAGAATTTGCTCACATAAATTCACCTTTAAACTTCTGAACACATATACAAACTTTACTGGGACATAATGTGAGTATCTTGACAGGCCAGCATGACCATCTTTTGCTTCACACAACAACCTCAGCTCACCTTGCTGGGCTTTGTAGGGTTGATGACTCTAGAAATGGTTCTGTTCAATGCCAGCTAGGTAAGGTGTGGTTCTCTAGGTATTGCCCTTCCCCAATTCAAACCCCACATCAAAGTGTGCTTCCTTATACTCCATTCTTTTGGCAGTGAGAAATCTAAAACAAAGCCAGCAAAGAAAAGCAAAGTATGTGGAGTAACCCATCCATATCATCCATATTCCTTTTGACATTTCCATCAGAGATGGTGAAAGATGTGAAGTGAAAATTGCACAAGTTTTTTTAAAGCACAGCCAACATTAAACCTTTACAAGCTAGGGACTACAAATCAGTTATGTCTGAACATATGACAAGTGGCTACAGTTGCAATTCCCACCCTTGCAGAAGGCAAGATCTGTTGCTCGAAAAAAAAAAACCAAAACAAACAGCAACAAGAAAAAATTCCCAGTAACAAAAAACCAAGACAACCTTGTGGACAAAAGCATCTTTACACATGAAGCTGGGGTTCTGAGTGAGCCAGAATTTTTGAAGGAGTACCTATGTGTCCAGACCCCAATTCCTGCTCCCTCTCTCCTGTTCAGGAGGGAGCATGCCTGTATGGCACAATGCAAAGTACCTATGTGTCTTCAGCTGTCCTGGGAGACTTCACACAAGGTCAAACCCTTGGTGGGCCATCAGCTGGAGCACTTCTGAGCCTGGACAGCCTTTCTTTTGCACTTCAGCTGGCAAGGCAAAGCATCTTGCCAAGTCTTCACCCTCCTTAGCCCATGCCGGGTGATTTCACAGTGAGCCAGCAATTAGTCAGACGGGCATGTTGTCAGGTCATGTGTCAGATACATTTATCTCATTTACAAGCAGAAGATTCTCCAATGAATAATTCAGAAAGAAATAATCACCTTCATGGTCCATTTTCCCAACCCCAGGCTCTGTCTCTAACAAGCACCCACTGAACCTAGTGAGACATGTTGCCTACAGAAGGAGCAATTTAAAAATCAGTGTGTGCACACGCAGACATCCCCCCCATGATTTTACTTACTGCTAAAGGCAAACAGCAATCTGTTGGCCCAACCCTCAGTCAAATCATGTGAGGCTTTCCTATCAACTGAAAATGGAGCTGGACTGAATTTAATAATCTGAACCCATAAAGTTCATCATTCACAGGCTCTCATCATCACACGTAAAATGATCTGCCTTTTGGAAGCTACTTGTTATTTTCTACTCACTAGCCTCAGGGAACACGGGTTTCCACAAAGCATATAAAAATAGCAATAGCTACACTTAAGATACTGCCCAGCAAATCTAGGGCTAAAGGAGGTAAAGTTGCACCAGCAATGTTTCCTTGAGCCTTCCTTTTTTAAATTATAATTGCCATACTTTGTAAATCCATGCCTAAGTCTGTTTTCTCTTCATTGGTGCATGAATCTCAATTGTAAAACTATTAAGATGGTGCAGAGAACCTATTTCTTCATCTGCATACTACCTCATGGATTACCTTACTTTGTGTAAACATAGCAGCAGAAATTTTGGTAATTAGATTACGTGGGATAATTTGTGCTAAATAGCAACTCTGATGAAAGTGTTAAAACATAACCCATTCCCCCAGCCTGTATTTTCATGCTGAGAATGGCTGGTGAGATCTGTGTAATTGTGACATCCAGCCCAAATCCCAGTATCTGAAGGAATACGTGGAAGAGCAAACACCAGTCCATTTTTCCTAACTATATCAACTAGTCCAATTCAAAAATATTATGATTCCTCCCAAACTATGCTTGAAGATCAGCAATTTTAATCACAGGAGGAATGCAGGAATAACCCCTAAACTTCACACACAAAATTATGTCAGAGACAGAACAGACCTATAGATTTTGCCTTTATGGCAAGAAGCACAACAGAGGATTGGTTTTTTTGTTTGACTCTAAGCTGGACATTTTCAGACTTGACATCTCACTTGCTTCAATTTCCAGAATTCACCATGAGACTTCCTGAAGGAAATTGGGCTCAGAGCAGGTTGGCACCTGAACTGGACAAAATCTGCTGGCATCTCCAGCTGCATCCCTGCCCATACTCCCGTTCACCTGTGAGATGAAGGTGAGTGCCCTCCAGCCAAGTGAAGCTGTTCCCAGTAAGCCCAACTGAGGAGTTCAGCCTGTATATGAAAATCTTGTGACCATTAAACACCTTGCCTGTCCCATCATTACACAGAACACAATGCTTAATTAGCTCTTGATTATTATTCCCATTACTATAAATTAATATTAACAAGTAGCAATGATTCTCAGCATTGATGAAATGGGTCCCCTTTTCTGGGTTTGATAACTGTTCCCAGACACACAGATCAAAAGACACACTGAAAATCCAGAGTGCACTGACACTGGGAGCTAGAAACCAGCTGTGGCTCCAGGTTCATAGGTGGACTTTTCTGAGTGCTTATTCTTGCACATGTATGTAAATGTAGATCTCAGTTCTGCAGTTTTAGTCCACCATAGAGTTACTAAGCACGATGGCATTTCATTGCCAATATAATTTTATAGAGGCACTGGTTGTTAGGATGCATCTTTGTTCACCACAGTTAACCATACTGTCTCAATTCATCATGCACCCACCAGACCATAAATCTGCTAATTAAAGAGAGACACATCTCCAGCTACAGTATTTGGACAGTGCCTTCCTCCCAGGCATGGATTCAGGGATGTTTCTCTCACAGCGCTGTGTCAGCTTGATGCTTTTACTGGTCACAGCTAATTAGGACTGAGTGAGCTGTGCTATTGTAGCTCTAAAATGCTGGTGTTATAAGCAGCTCATACCCAATACAGGAGGCTGAGAGGAGCCTCCTGAAGGCACAGCAGTCTCCATAGCAGCCTCCCTGCTTCCCTGACCATAGTCACCACTTTATTCATTTTTTATTATGGTCAGGGACGCTGTTATGGAGACTTCTGTGCCTTGGAGCTGTCCAGGAGCAAAGACAAAGCACAACTTGGAGCAGGCTCAGTTGGTTTCAATTCCAAGACTCATACCCTTCTGCTGCAAAGTGCAGTGGATCAGGTATGAAAGTTTGGGAGGACAGGGGGTCTCTATCTGAACCTTACAGAAGGGACCATTTGACCTGGTCACCATTAAGCCACGTGCCATTATCAATGCTGAAAGCCTGCGTGAGCACTGCCAGCTTTGCCCATAAAAGTTCCCTGCTTTTCTGTAATTATATCAGGGATAATAAGAGCCCTTAATGGGGTTATTTATAATCTTTGTCTGATCCATCCTCTTTGCTCCTTCGCCATTACCACATAAAGATCCCTACTTCTGCACAGGGAATTAATATTCCAACCATGTCAACAGTGCATTGTCTGATCCTTTCTTAGAGGGAAGTTTGCAGCTCTGTTAAAATCAAGGAAAAGATCCTATAGGTGTCAATGGTCTTTGTTTTAGGACCCCATGAAAACTTTTTCCTCCTAACAAAGCAGATTAAATTTTCCATAGACCAAGTGTTGTTGAGGCAACCTGTTAATACTGAAAAATCAAACATTTAAAATTCCTTCCCTTCCCATCTTCTCAGGTGTTGCCACATCTACTTGTCCCCTCTGGCAGTGATAAACCCTGGCACTCAGAGCACATGCATGTTGTCCACAGCCAAAGGAGAGACAGTGATCCTCTTACAAAAGTCAGGTCATTTCAAAACTGCAGGCATCCCAGAATGCCCTCTTAGTGAGCAATTAAAATTATTCTTTTCTAATATTTGAAAACTTTTAAACTAAAAAGCACTTTTAAATTATCAGGTATTTTGGCCTTAAGGGTGAGCACACCCTTTGCATTCATTGTGGTGTTTCCCCAAGGATGTGTGGTGCTACCCAGTTTCTCTCTCAACTAGCAAGTTCACAAATTGACAAACTATAAGAAGGGCTTTTTTTATAGAATGAAGAATCAATAGCTGTCTACTTGGATAGCCTCAAAAAGTGCTTAACTTTTAATTGAATGCTGGGAAAGAAAATGCAAAGTACAAGAGCTCAAAACAGCATGAAGCCTGCATAATTATCTTTCTCCTTGCAGTTCCTCATGTGGGCTGGAGACTAATTAAACACATGTGCAGGCTACAGAATGATTTGCAAGGATATATCTTTTGTCAGTGTGCAAGGGGACCTAAGCAGAGAGAAAGTACCAGCAAGGAACAGGAGCCACAGCCAGCTGTCTGATACTGTCATTTTCACTGGTACCTTGGCTTTAACTTCAACCATCTAGAGCAAAGAAAAATTAGATTTTGCATCTGCTTTGCAATGAGCCAAAGTTCAAGACAACGGTGAACTCAGGCTTCTAGAGTGGTATAAACACACATACAGGAGTTTTGAAGCACTTGAATGCTGACTTCATGCCCTATACAGATATATTTTTCATTATAGAGCTACCTAGCCTAACATGAGGCATTACATAACAGAAATAAATTAAAATTAACATTTTTCTTTCTTCTGGTGCAGAAACACAAAACCAAGTAAAGCTTTTAATCTTAAAATCCCTTCTTTACCATATATCATGTTAACAAACATGATAAAACAGCCATTAAAAAACATATCTGTTTTTAAATGTAATACTTTTGTAAAGTATTTCTCCAGCATACAAGCCCTACCTCCCTCTTCTCCCTCCTTTCCAGAAGAAAAAAAGATTTCAGCCTGTTCACCAGGGCCTTAAATCATGTCTCTTTTCACATCCAAAGTAAAAGCACCTGCCCAGTCTGGCAGGATTGAATTAGAGCCCAGCAACCGTTGCCCTAATAGGAGGAAATATTATTAACTTTAATTCATTCACATCAGCATTGATCAGAAGCAGTTACTGAGCACCAGGAAGATACTGGGATGTCAGTACATGGCACTCAAGGCCAGTGCAATTACCACAGAAATGAAGGATGCTGTGATCTGTCCAAACAATTGTGTGCAATTATAATGGAAAGTTCTGATCTGTGGATTTCACCCCGCAATGCACTGTATGAAGGCTCTCACATCCAAAGGCTTCTGTGAGTCTGCAGTCCCCAAAAAATTGTCAGCTACTCCATAAACTGTACCTTTTTTTAAAAAGTACATTTTAAGGTGATGATGAAAATCTTCAAGTGATATTTCCCACCAGTGAAG
This sequence comes from Agelaius tricolor, assembly GCF_023055355.1. NCBI lineage: Eukaryota > Metazoa > Chordata > Aves > Passeriformes > Icteridae > Agelaius > Agelaius tricolor. The sequence continues at coordinate 1,324,929 of NW_027269270.1, forward strand.
CACTGCTCATAGCATGGTGCTGCTCCAGGGTGTGCAAATTAAAATGAAACTTTCAGATGTGGCGCAGTGTGGCTCTGGCAGAGTAGTTCAATGCCACTCTAGAATCCCAAGAGCTCTAGGGGAGCAAGACTGGAAGACTTTGGATGTGTTGTCAGTCTCTCAAAAAGCTGTTAAACTTTTAGATACCCAAAATCCAGAAATCCCCCAACCCGAGGGGTGCCTTCCTGAAAACATTTGCTGTGAGAGGGGCTGTGGTAGAAGTTGGGATGGGTGAAATCTTCCAAGATAAATGATCCTCTCTCATCTTTACCAACATTTGCACTCCATTTTAAAGCCTCCAGTGTGAATAAACGCACTGAATCTTCTCCATTTCACAACTCTTCTTCTGCCCAGCATTCCCATTCTCTCTCCATGCCTGGGGAAGCCCAGGAGGGGTTGTGGGGACACAGCATAGGTGGATGACTGCTGTCTTTTGGTCTCACTCAAATGTTCTCTGCTTGAGGATCCTTTCATCACCATCATTGCCCCACACTCCAGCAGGAACTTTCAGTTGCCAAACTCCCTCTCTCCCTTTTCCAAACCACTGAAAGCAGGAGGGAACAGCGGTGACAACGGGGCTGGCTGCTCACATGCGTCCCCACCTTGGCAAGCACCACGCTCAGGTTCAGCCCAGTGAATACCAGCTGAACCCGTGTGAGCTGCCTGGGGCCACTTCAGGCCCTCAGCTATCCCAGAGCTGTCCGGGAGTAGCTCTGATTTCAGGTGTCCCCAAGCTGTCCCCGAGCAGTCCCCTGCTTGCCCAGCCCGTATAGCTCGGCTCCCATGGGATGCACAGCTCCTGGCCGCCGCCAGTCCCCATAGCGCGGCCAATGCTGCCACCCTAATGCGAAGCAAAGAATTATCTGCACCCGGCAGGAGAACAGAGCCTCTGTCACTGTCCCTGCACTGAGTGCCCTCAGGGAACCAAGCTGAGGGCGCGGCTGGAGGGGATTTTGTCCGCTCGTTTGCAGAGATTTAAGAATAGGCATCAGCAGCCTCTTGCAAGGCAGGGGAGTTTCTAGGAAAGGTATGCCAGGCTGGGGAAAGGGATGAAAAGTGTTAGAAGTATGGCCCTGGCTGATGGGGAGCAGGGAGAAGAGAGGCCACTCACCCTTCACAGCCCCTGAGTGGTCAAACAAAGAATTATTAACTTCTTATATTCTCTTTCTCACAGTCATAGGGTGTTGAGCTCTTTAGCTTGTCAGAGTGACCTCGAGAAAAGTTGGGAAGTCTCTTTTCCCAGTCTGGCACTTGAAGAAGGAGTCAGGGCTCTTCAGTTCTCGCTCTCAAGGTTGTTTATTGTATCTTATCTATAAAATTCTTTCTCCTGCCCTGCCGAGGTCCGTCCAGCAGGGCAGTTCCAGGCACTCTGCCTGCCCCCAGGGTGGTGCTATGTCTTTTTACTAAGAACTACATGCACAATGTTTACAATTACTTCCCAATACCTATCACCTATGTTAGACAGTGAGCTTCTACTCTAAACCAATCTAAAAGTGCCAACATCACAGCAGAAGATGGAGGCCAAGAAAAAGAAGGAGAACGGCTGGACAAGCTCAGATCCTTCCATCTTGCCCCCCTGAATCCCTGTTCTAAAAACCCCAAAATCTACTTTTTCACCTTGTGATAAATTCACTATCATTCTACTTAATTTGTCATGGCTTGCAGATCTTCATCTAAGGTTGGTAACTTGCTCCACCAGTCATAATGAAAACCACAGGCATTTTGGGCTCTGTGCCAGGGTCTCTGAGACCCCTGGCAGGGGTCTTGGCTGCTCAGGACAGCCAGAGGGATGTCCTGGGTCCTGACAATATGATGTGAAAAATCGTTGAAGAGAAATTTCAAAGCATATCTGGCAGAGCATTAAACTGATGGGAAAAGACCACTGTCACTTTTATCCATCCTAAATCATTAGGTAACACGATTTAAAAAAAAAAAAAAAAAAAACTAGAAATATTCAGAACAGCTAAAACAATTGCTGATGCCTATTAGTTGAATATTTTGTCTCTGTGAACGTCTCGGTAGCTGGTGCCCGGAGCAGCGGGGAGGCACAAGGCAATGCTGACATCTACCGTCGGCAGCCCCGAACCGCCCGGGAATCCCGGCTCCAGCTGGGGCCGGGCACACGCATCAATAAACCGAGGAAATATAACCCCGGCCATGATGTTACAGCCCCAGAGAACGAGTGAGCCGAAGCGCAAATATTTATGGAAGGGTCTGTTGCACTGCTCTCAATTTTGTTGCTGGGCTAAGGCACCTTCAAAGTACATATTCTCAGAGCAGGTAAACATTTGCTTTCTTTAGGACACCCACAGGACTTTGGTTCATTAATTTCTTCCCCCTTCTGGATTTATTTTTCTCTATTAAATTTTACACTGTTCCTTTCATCCAATTAGTACTAAAATCTTCCCCCTTTTTTTATCATATAGAAAACAGGTTTTATTCCCTGCAGCAAGAAAGCATAAACTGCCAAAAAAAAAAAAAAGCCCCGAAGATTACAAATGAAACTTATAAAGGTGTTTGTACTTGTGCTACAGTGTTTGAACGCTGTGTCTGTAATAACAGCAAGTAACATCCAGGAATGCCTTGTATTGCACCTTACAGGAGCCACCAATGGGGGGAGGAATAAACCTTGGAGCTGCAAACCAACTGCAATACTGAGAGGCACTAGGAGTTATTAGAAGCAGAGAAATTGTGTATGGCTGTGCATCTGTTCGGGAGAATAAGCAGCACCCACCCCTTCCATGCACAGCAAAGCAGGCAAAGTGGCTTTCAGGTGTGTGTGAGAAAAGGTTGTAAAAGTTTATTGCAAGATGAGCAATACTGCAGATGAGCTATTCCTGCTTAGTGGAAGAGTCTAATTAGAAGCAATTAATTTACTTACAAAGTGGTATTACAACCATTCCTGCTGGCATCTCCCTGGCTCACTGTGCACAACAAGCAGCTATTGTTGCAAAGTAGGACAGACATTGGAAAAGATCCTGCTATTTCTGACATATCTCATCAAAAGTCACTTGAAAATAAAAGAGGCTTTGGGCTTGTCTTTCCTCTCCCGTCCTTATCTATATTCTGTGCTGGTATGCACGAGGCCCAGCTGGGGAGCACTGGCACAAAACTCTGTAAGATCAACACCCCACAAGCATTTTAACTCAAATCCAAGGTGTACTTGGACAGGGGTGGTGGCTTTGCTATGACTGGGGAGGAGAGCAGAAGCTGGGCTAGTCAGAATTTTTCCGATGGAAGAGTTCATCAAGAGAAACGCCTCAGGCTGATAAAGGTGATGGAGCTCTCCAGTGCTGTTGTTCTATTTCTAGAGACCCATACTGTTGTTATCATCAGATTTCTAAAGTCCATACCTCCTTGATGTGTTCTCACAGCCACAGATCTTCCCAACACAGACTCCTTCTTCTGCATGTTGCTCTCCCTCAGTTCAGGGCTCCTCCAAGGTTCTCCCCAACTGACTAACCCACCCCCTTTATCCCAGTTATCTTCATTAGTCAGAGCTTCAGCCCAGTTAAGGACATCACAGCTGCAGCCCATCAAGGACAACCAGGACCTCCTGGGGCAAAGCCTATATACAGATATTCAAATACAATACATGTATTTTGCTAGGACTCAAAGGCCACCTCTACTATACTCCAGTATGCTGGAAAGCTTGAGCTAATCCCCTTCTGTTGCTCAGTTTGGGCTCAAATCTCTTTCCTGCTTCCTCTTGTTTTGGTTAATTTAGAGGAGGAGCAGGGAGCATTTTCTCCCTGCTTTAACAATCTTGTGTTCCCTTGAATAAGAAAGGGGGCAACCTTGGGAAAAAGCTCCCCTTTTTCAAGCTAGAAAAGTGGTATCTAGCCAGACTCTTCTCTTTCCTCGTGTTTATATTCTAACACCATCTGCCTCTCGCAATGTGTTTACTGTACACACGTACCATAAAGAGTTGTTTGTTTGTTGGATGAGCGGGGTCACGGTGCTCTCAGTATCCCAGCTGTATCCTCCTGGTTGGTTCTGACTGTCTCCTTGCAGGAGCTCACAGGTTCCCTCTGCACAGGAGGTAAAATGGCCTCTGTGTTGATGCTTGTTTTTATTAAGAGAACATTTGTAGAGCTGCAGTAGGGTGGAGAGCTTTGTTTTGTGGGTACTGAGCATAAATAATTTCCATGTGGGTGGGAAGGAGGAGGAGGAAGGACTGCATGACACAGCAAGGTGGGGGACAGGAGTCTGTGGGATCCTGGTGGCCACAGGCCACCCTCTGTCACCCCTCAGCAATGGGGACCTGAGCTGACACCTTGTCATCTTGGCTGGAAGCCCTTTGGGGAATAAAATGGGTCTGGATGGTCCCCAGGAAGCTCTAGCCCTTTTCCTGCAGCACAGGAGGTCCCACCTGCAGCCCCTGAGTTGGGGGAGGCTATGGCCTGTCTGGAAAAGCTGTTTTGAGGGAGATGCTGTGCTTTCTAACACAGTAACGAAATAAAACATCTCTGTGTCTAAAGGGAAAGAAGAAAGTACTGTTCTTGTGCCGTGGCTCAGATTATTCAGCCCTACCTGCATGCCAGGGCACTAAAACCAGCAGAGCAGACCAGGGCTGGCTGCTCTGGGGCAAGGATTCCCTTGGGGTTTGGGGGGTGCCCACAGCTGGCACCTTCCAGCTTAAGGAGAGTTGAAGGGAGCTATTTTGAAGCAACAATATAATCCCACTCTATTTTTTTTCAGTGTATGAGGTAATGAACATCTTTAGTGCTTAAAGGTGCTGTGAGAAGCTGCAGGGCATGTGTGAATGCCAACATTTTATAGAAGGGGTAGTTTTACTGCCAGCAGACTTTAAAAAAAAATCCCTGCAGTTTATATTAATAAGAGTGGATGTTATTGCATGTCAGGAGTTATTGTGATTTATAAAGTACTTCTTAGGTGGTGTGTAATGAAAACCCTTGGCTTTCAGTCCCAGTCACTAATGGGAGATGATAGCAGCTTTATCTGCAATAGCCAACTTGACCTGGAACCTTCTGTCACTTTTAATGATGCTTCAGTGCTGCCTTCTGCTTTCACCTGAGTTTGGGGTAGAGTCAACTTTCATGAAGTGAAAAAATAACAGAATCCTTTTAGGAAAAAAAAAAAAAACAAACCCAAACCTGTTAAGGGGGAGGACTGCCCTGCTTGGTATTAATGTCCCAAACAGCCCTGCTCTGGAAGTGCAGTGCTGCAGAGTTTGTCCTTTAATAACAAGCTCTGTCTGCTCTTCCCAAGCCTCTCATTCAGGACTATTACTCTTCTCTTGAGAATTTCACGTTTTAGAGTTGACAAAAACATAACAGGGGGAAAAGGTGTGGAGATGAGTGTAAGTACATGGATGGGTCCACAGCTAGGAAATTGTTTCTAAGTGTGCTTCTTGAAAAGAACTTTTAAAAACCAAACTGTATTAAGACCTTCACAAACCTATATTCAACACCAAAAGTGTATTGCTGTGAATGCAGAAGAGACTCTTTCAGAAGGGGATTCCATGCTGTATTATTCCTTGTCCCAAAAGCATGTGTGTGTGTGTATATAAATTTTCAGAAGCAACAGGCACAGGGCTCCTTTGTTACTTCTCCGTTGAGCTGTCCTTGAAAGGATTAGGTAAGGTGTGGGTACAGGTTGATAACTGGGCATCACCATCCTGCCAGAACACAGCCCAGCACAGAACTTCTGACCTGTGCATCAGCTTTGCAACATGAGCTGTTTATTTAATATAGTCCTATGGCACCCCCTGTCCTGGAGCAAGTGGGAATTCCTGGAAAGGCAAAGAGCTTGGTAAACTCCCTGGGTCAGGAAAGGTGTCTCAGAAATGGCTCCAGCCTGAACAAAGCCCAGGACACACTCACACTGCTCTGGCTCCATAGGGCAGCAGGAGGAGGTTTCATTAAGAATTTAATTAATCCAAAGCAATTAATGTATCCTGTTGGGCTAAATGCAACGGAGTTGCTGGGAATCTCCCTGCAGAGCTACATTTTTTCTCTCTGCATGCTGCATGTGACTGTAGGGCTGCAGGCACAGCAAAATCCCCACCCTGGCCTCTCCCAAGTCCCCTGGGGCAGCCTGAGACCCAGCTGCTGGAAACACATGCAATAACACTGTTTTCCAGAGGTAAGGAAAAGAGCTTCCCATCTAGGGGGCTGAAAAAAATTCTCACAAATTCCCAGAAATGGGGTCATTTTTGGCAGTGAAGATGGGTGATGTCACTTGATCTGGATTGGACATTTTGTCACTGAGCAGGGCTGGCCCCATCCTGCCTCACTGGACACAGAAAAAGCTCCTCTCAGGCTCCTGCAGGATTTTCACACCTGTAAAACCCCATGAGCTATTTTACTGGCAGCTGGGACATGTGGGAAGGCTGGAAAAACCTGTCTGAATGGAATTGCTACTGGATAAATTGTAATTGTACTTGGCAATCCAGTCTTTTAGGTTGTGCTTTCTTTATTACTAAACACAAGACTAGTTCAAGGCAGAAATATGATGTAAAAGGAAAATAAAAATAAAATACACTTAACTTTGGGTGATGACTGCCATCCTCCTTTGAGATGCAAAGGCACATCAGGAAAATGGCAAGGAATTCTATAGAATCAGCATAGCAGGCACCAGAGCCAAGTACAAGGGAGGGTACAATTGCCTTAGAGAATGGCAAATATTTTACAGAGAGCCTCCCTCTGAAATGCAGGTGGAGAATGACCACAGATGCTTCCAGGAGACTTAATTGTCCTTGCCAGCAAGGCTCATTATCCATACATAAACATATGTGCTGCCTCTCAACAGCAAAATGCAGTTTTTTCAAGAGAGTATTTTAAATCTGAGCTGCTTGAGTGTCAAATTGGTTCAGTCTGGCTTCATTTTAATTACAGCATCCATTGGATCATGCTGGTGGGTGAGGGAAGATATGCTGCTACTTCTGTAGGCAAAGAAAGGTGTGTTTGCAAAATTACTGCCTATAAAACACTGCTCTGTCTTCCAGCATCACCACAAGAGTGAGAATGGAGGTCAGCAATGAGCCTTAGTGCCTGTTCCCCTGGGGTTTACATCTGGGCTTCGGCCAGGGTTACCTTCTTAAGAGAATGCTGCCTTTTGTTGTTGGAAACTATGAAAAGTGAGAGCTGCAGCTTGGGTTTGTTGCCCCACAGCACCTGTAGCCCCTTTTACCAGAGCAGGCACATGGAAAACACAGCCAGGTTAGACCAATAATGGTGTTTAATCCTCATTCTGCATTTGTGTGAGGCACTGGAGAGCAGAGCCCTAGGGAAGCAGGCAATTTCCTGCAGGTATTTAACAAGGTGTGGCAGGAAAATGAGGAGAGGGCAGCACCTCTGCAGGCAGGATTAGCAATGAAGGGGCTTTCTCCCCTCAGGCCCCATTTGTAACCACCTCACTGGTGATGAAGGTGAGGCCCAGGTACTTCAAAGTAAAGTGTAATGTTGGGAGTGGGCTCAGAAAGAGCTGCCTTTGAAGTGTGACTTGAGAATAGTGGGTTGGGCATGGGACGAGAGGGGTGTCTTGACAAGTGGAACAATTTGGGTGGAAGGAGGGAGAGGATTTTTTTTCCCCTAAGCTATTGTATCAATGCTAACCCAGAGACCAGTTCCCATCTCCTCAGCTTGGCCAGACTTCTCAAATAATAGTTACCTGTGGTAGCAATCAAACTGCTGGATGTTCTGGTTGGTGAAGTAGAATTGAAAGGTGCCAGGATGCAGGTGCTGTCAGGATTATAATAGGGTGGTGGTCACTCTCCTGGGAATGAACCAAACCCAGTTCAGCAAGCTGGGCTTGGCTGGGGCACAACATCCTCAGCTTTCAGAGCTCAGCAATCCTGCTCTTCACAGAAAATGAAATAAAACTACTGTGGTTGTTTTTTGTGTACCCCAGCCCTTGGTGAAGGACCCTGGGGGCCCCACCACTGCAGCTCAGCAGCATGAAGGGACACTGCTGACATACCACCTTTTCCCCACAGCCTGAGCACAGTCTGTGAGTTTTATTTACTTTTATTTCCTAGGTCTGAAAAAGTATGAGATGCACATGTGCATGATCTTCTCCCATGAGCAGGATTGCAGACTTTGCAAGCATTATTGTTGGGGTGTCTTCCTTCTTCAAATAGCCAAGTCACTACACTTAAATGTGAGTTTTCAGGGATGCTGAAAGCCTTTTAGAAGTTCATTTGTCCTTGTACTGTAAACTTAGCAGCAAAACCTTTGAGAATGCAGGAATGGAAACTCGATGCCTGCAGCAATTTTCTCTAAGCTCATACCATTTGTGAATAAAGGTTAATAATGTTTGAAACTCTTAAAACTCAGTTCCATTTACCATCCTTGGGCAAAGCAAAACAAACCACTACCAAAAAAAAACCAACCCACCCTGTAAATATTAATTCAGGAAAACAAGTAGCAGGTTTTGTCCCATCCACTGTCAAGAACAGCAACCCAAAGTGTACAATCCAGCCCAGGCACTAAAACCATCACCAATAAAGCCAAATGCTAACTGACCTAACAGTAATAAGTTAAAAACAAGAAGACCTGACAGTCCATCATCATCTCCAACTCTGTTCTTGTCAGTGTTTAGGGCTCTGATTCTTGCTGGTCCCAGCTAAAGGTGGCTCAGCTTCCACTGCTCTCTACCTCCTTGCTGCCATGAGCTTTTACTCACAAGACAGGAATTTTCCAAGTCCAATGGCACATTTAGAAAACAAAATGTTTTTCCCAGATGGAGGCTGAAGTCCCTAACACAAGCAGTGATAATACATTGAACCCACTGGGGACAAAACAATCACAAAAACACCCAACAGGTTTCTAGCTCACTCCTCATTAGTAAAACCTGAAAAACAGCACAAAAAGTGTCCTCTACACAAGGCCAGGAATATCTGAGCCCTGCTGGCCAATTCCTGCTCCTACGGAGGAGTGGTGACTCAGCCTCACAGCACAGCTGTAGCTGAACAGAGTTTGAGGGGGACAAGAGGGGATGTGGAGCTAGAGAAGTACCTGAGGCTGAGGGGTGCTGCCAATGTCTTGCCCTTGTTTGGATTCCAAAACTCCCAGTACACAGGCTTCTGCCCTGTATTCAAAATTTATGAGCCAAATCCTGCAGAAACAAAGACAGTGATTTTAAAGAAAAATCACCCTGAACTGGAACTTCTTATTGATTTGTTTGTTTCCCCTCTGGGTCTTTCAGCCTGCTGAGTGTTGCTGAACCAGGGTTTTCCATAACCATGAGAGGTACACGTTTTCCTCTAAAAAAACCCTCTGAAAGCACTTGGGGTGCTGACAAAATGCCTGGCATTGGAGAGGCTTTGGGATTTGGCTGCAGCTGAAGGTGGTTGCATTAACAGCTTTCATCAGCTGCAGCCTGGGGTGTGGGGCTTGTTAGGAGTGCAGTGGCTTTGGTATAAAAGTCTGCTGCACCCCACTTTGGTGTGTCCTGAGTGAAAAGTTTGAGTTCTTGGTGGTGGAGGTGGTTGATGTGGTCTGGTGTGTTTATCCTTTGGGGAGTTTGGGGGTTTGTTCTCCTGTGCTGGTTTGCAAGCCTGGCCCTGAGTGTAACTGGGGACTGCTCTCCACAGCAGGTGGGGTCTGGCTTTTGTCACCTGAGTCCTAACTTCATCCTCTAGGAGTCCATAGTGTGCAAAGAAGTACAATCATATTCATTTTCTGTGACAGTTTGGCTTTTCCTCCTGCCTTGTTTGTTTCTAAAGAAACAGCACCACAGTTATGACTCCACAAACTTGCCCCCTGTTCTGCAGCAGAACGCTTGCAGAGCCCAATCTCAGAGCACTCCCAGTCCTGCTAGGAAAGCCTGGCTTGTGTTAATAAGGTCATTGAAGATCCTAAACCTTCCCCAGCCTTCTGCTGGGGTGATTGACCTTCTGAGGAGTTCACTTGGAGCCTCTGAAATGACTCAAGTCTCCCACTGTGTCCATCAAAGGCAGCAGCTCTCTGTGATGAGGCAGGGCCTATCAGGATGTCAAAAAATAAATTGGACTGCTGGCCAAGCTGTCAGAGCCTGTGTCAGAACTCAGGTGGGTGACAACCAGGCACTGTTATTATTGTGGAAATCACCATTTCTGAGATTATATCCCCCTTGCCCTGTTCCCCAGGTGCTGTATCTACTTGGAGCTACTTTCTGCTTAAGCAGGGCTCCACGGGCAGGAAGGGAATTTCTCTGGGTTATGTGAGAGCCAGGACAGAGCTGAGGCTGGACATGGGCTATTCCAGCTGTCCCAGCAGAGCTTGTGTCTAGCTCCCATAACAGGAGCAGCTGTAACAATCATCTACAGCTTCTTTTTTCATCTCTTCTTGGTCACTTTTTGATTTCCCAGGGGACTTAGGTTGCCCAGAGAAGCTGTGGCTGCCCCATCCCTGGAATTGTCCCAGGCCAGGCTGGGCAGGGCGTGGAGCAGCCTGGGATAGTGAAAGATGTCCCTGCCCATGGCAGGAGGTGGAGCTGGATGAGCTTTAGGGTCCCTCCCAACCCAAACCATTCTGGGATTCTCTGACATCCCCTGAAAACACCAATTCCCTAGTGGGGCAAGCTGGCTCCAACATTTGTTCCCATCCCTCCAAAGCCATCCTGAGTGCCAGCTGCTTCCCTGCTCTCCTCCCACACACCTTCCTGGGGAGCACAGCCTGCAGCCCCCTCCAGGTGTGCTGCCCAAAAGGCCTTTGCCCGTGTCTTGCATACAAATTGCTGCCATTGAGGTGGGGTTTATTTTCCCCTTACCTGAACTACTGTGAGAATTTCAATTTACTAAGAGAATAGCCTTTAAGGTGTTAGCTTCTGTGTCCAGGGAGATTGTGCTTTTAAGGTTTTCCTAAAAAGTGCGGGTGGCAGAAGGGAAGCCCATGCCCCCGAGGCCAGCAGCTGGCACAGCAGCCTCCTGCTTGGCTCCTCTCTGCCATTTTTGGGATACTCAGGTGCTGTTTCAGGGCACACCAACAAATTTTTCACTGCCAGCCAGCCTGCAAGGAAAGGCTGCTCTGCGTGGGTGATTATTTTATTTTCTTGCATTTTTTTTTTTCCTTTCCCAGCCCAGGCAGAGCCTTGGCAGAACTTGTGGCTCTCCTACGTTGCCATCTGACGGCAGCACACGCCTTGTGTGGCGCTTGGCATCTGCAGGGCACCTCGGGCACAGCTTTGGCTGAGGAATGGTGGAGCCTCTGCCCTGCCTTAGGGCTGTAAGAGCCCTGGATTCATCTGTGATATCCCACCTGGGGCTCCTTCCCCCTGGGAATCAGGAGCTCCTCTCTGCAGAGGAGAGAGCAGGAAAAGGAAAACCAAAATTCAGGTTTCTGCAAGATGCACCGTGCATGCACCAGCTTGCTTTCAGTGGCTGCAGGGGGATACCAGCATTGTTTTGCCTCTTTTTTTGAGACCAGGCAGAGCTCACTCCTTTCTTATCATTGCAAATGCATAACATCCAGCTCTTCCCCTCTTCTCTTAAAGAAATTGCTTTGAAAATAATCTACTTTTTTTTTTTTCCCTTTTAACTGAAGGAGGTTCATTTGTCACTCAAACATACTTGTTGGTTAGCTGCATGCATGTGTACTTCTCAATTTGCTTAGAGGGCTGTGATAATCCTTAAATCTGCTTTTAAGCCGGCCTGGTCTCCCCATCCTGTCTGCTGTGGGCAGCTTGTGGCAGCCTGAAGTTTAAATAGCTGGGGGCACCCAGGGATGGGCCATTACCACATTTAAATGTTCCTTCTAAATGCTAGGAAAGGCCTCAGCAGGGAGAAAAAAAAAATATATTTGCATGCTTAATTAACTGACCAAGCTAATTAATACGTGCCCAGCTCCAGGCCTGCAGGGAAGGTACCAGAGTCAATGGATCCAGCTGTTATTTAACAGAGCAAAAGCTTTACTGCCTCAGTGAGGTTAGGCATGCAGTGGGCTAATGCCTCTTATAGCTGAAATATTTGGAAAAAGCCATCCCAACTCTGCTAGAGCATCAGCAATCAGTGGATTTTTTTACTCCTGGCCATAGGAGGCTGCCTGTACTGGGCAGGGCTTGTTCCTGCTTGGCCCCACACGCCTGGGGCAGTGGATGGGGATGCTGAGCTTCTCCAGGTGCCTTTAGGAAAGTGCTGCTGGCCCAGGATCTGCCAAGCCTTCCCTGTGGGTAGACTGGAGGTGAAAAACAAGCAGGTTTGTTCCATGCTGAACATGCCCACGTCTTGTCACACAAATGTGCAGCACGGATGAAAACAAAAAACAAGCTACAGATGGACACTGGCAACCTGTCGCTAAGCACAAGCCTCTAAATTCAAAATAAACATAATGCAGCAGCTCAGTGTGGTCTCAATGGGATCCATGAATTTCCACAGTGGATATTGTAATGTCCTCATCCTTGTTTGCACCTGAGGCTTGATTTCAGATTTCATCAGTGTGTAAAATAAATTCCTGAATGGGTCATAAAGTCTTGGATTGGCTATTGGCTACATAGGGGAGTGTCCAAGTGCCAGTGAGGTGGAAGGCCCTTGGGAATCCCTGGAAGCTTGGCCAGAAGTGGCTCCTGAAGGTGCCCTGATCTGTCCTGGGGCTTGCAGATGCTGCCTGGGTCACTTGAGGGAAGTTTCTTCAATCTCAGTAGACACTTACAACAAAGACATCACAACTTCAAGGGCCTTCAAAAGGATTTTTCCTTTTGAAAGCATTATTCCCATGCCTGTGTCCCTCAGCTGTTCAGCAGTTTTTCCTCAATGCCTCTCCTTGGCCTCTGTTGCTGCAGGAGGCACCTCCTGTCCCCCTGGCAAGCCCAGAGAGGAGGCAGCTCTGCCCAGGAGGTCTGACAGCTGCACACAACAGAAACAGCCAAAGGCAGCCATGCAAATGTTGTTTTCCTTATTTCTGGAGGGCAGGAGCTGCAGCAGCAAAGGCATTTCTCTAGGGCTGCAGCTCCTCTGGGCTGCCTCCCATGCAAAACTTTTTTTCTGGAGGCACTTAAGATTTAATTCCAGATTCCAAGGATTTCTTCTCCTACCCAAGGAGATAAGAGCAGCTGCACTTGGCCAGGCCCAAGCTCCCTCTTGTCTGGTATTTCATCTTTGGCTGATGAGAGATCAGAGGTAGCTGAGGAGGCAAAAGCAGACACTTTCCTCGGCTGACCTCCCCACCAGCCAGACATCTCCTTCCTGTGGCTGCCAGAGCCCCAAAAACCCCAGTGCCTGCCCCCTGGAAAGGGCTCCCAAATGTGCACATGAAAATGGAGAACCCAATGGCTCTGGTGGAGGGCCTGTGAAGCTCACAGCGTTCTGAGTAATTAATTGTGTGGCACACAGATCTGTGTGTGTGTGTGCCAGAGTAATTAACTGAAGTGAAACACATGCTCTTCCAGTCTTACATGCTGTGGTTAAGACAGAAATGAAGAAATGAAGATGACCATCAAAATGAATTATTTCTCTATTAGCCAGGCTCATGGACATCTCTCAGCTATGTAATTAATTTTAATTGTGAGTGAGTGACTCCTGTCAGGGTTTCAAGTGAGATAGAGCATCTCTCTCCCACAAGGCAGACCATAACTATTCCTGTATACGAGGGTCTATGGAGAGTGGAGATTTTTTCATATTTGAAAATGCTCCAGCTGATGGAAATAGAGAAGCTCCTGCTGAGAATGTCCCTCTTCACCAAGGGACTGAAGGGGTCTCTGCACATCAGCAAGGAGCACAATGCCTTGTACTGGGGTTTGCACAGCCAGAGACAGAAACAAATTAATACTCTGGTCCTACAAAACATTTTTTTCCTCAAAGGCCATGACTGACACCAACCATCCCCTGGTGAGGTGAGAGGACCTTGTAGATGCTCAAACTTCTTCACATGCACCTCAGTTGGATCAGCTGGGTTTGTTACCCTGTCTCTGCTCCTTTAGGTGGTGTGCAGCCTCCAGCTGTGCCAGGGACTCCTGAGTACAGGAATTCATGCACAGAGGACAAGTTACAGCAGAGGGAGGAGCAGAGGCCACAGCAGGACTTCACTCTGCTCTTCTCTCTGCCATGAAGTTGCTGAAATTCCTGGACAATAAAGGGTGCCTTGTTTCTGCTCCCCAGGGATGCTCTGAGGTCCTCACCAGATGAATTATCCATGGCTGAGCCTGGTGAAGGAGATGCTCAGGTGCACATGGGGTCAGGGAATGCCTGGATGGGGAACTTTCAGTAAGGCAGGTCCTGCACTCTTTGTTGTCAAGCAGGTACAACTCCATGTGACACACAAGATTTTTAACTATTTGCATAGTAATTTAACTTAAAATGCATTTAAAAGGTCAAAGTGCTAGAGCACAAAGACTTATAAAGTATAACCTTTATAATTACCCTTATGAAGAAAATACTTACACTGTCTTAGCTTTCATTTGCTGCTGAAATACCTTCTAGTGGGATGGAAAAAAAAACCAAAAACCAAACCCAAACTATGCTATGTTTTAATTGCAGCCTGGCTTTTGATCAGATGTGTATTTTGAAGGCAAAAAAAAAGGAAAAAAAAAAAAAAAAAGAGGAGGAGAGAGAAAAATGTGGCTTTGTGTGTATTCTGTGTTACATTATTATTCAGTAAGCCTTAAACCGTAAAAGCTCCTACGGGAAGATTCATTATCGCATTAAGTACGAGATAGGGAGGGGATGCCTTGCTGGCAGCCACAGACAATATGTTGCTGTTTTACTTTGTTTGGGTTGATCCCCCCGCTCCCCTCCCCTCTGGGGGCTGTTTAAGACACAGTTGGATGGGGGGGCATAAAGAAAAAAAGAAAAAAAAAAGAATGAGGAAGGCAGGAAGGCAGATGGAGGCAAGTGACCGCAGTGCAAAGCGCTGGAGGTTTCTAACGGCTCCCTCCGACTTCAAACACCTCCCCAGGCTGCAGAGAGCCCTCAAACTGCGGCTTCACGGGGCCCGGCATCCCCCCATGGAGCCCAACATCCCCCATGGAGCCCGGCATCCCCCTTTAGTGCAATACAACACTGCATAGCCCGGCATCCCCCCATGGAGCCCGGCATCCCCCATGGAGCCCGGCATCCCCCTGCATAGCCCGGCATCCCTCCATGGAGCCCGGCGTCCCCCCATGGAGCCCAGCATCCCCCATGGAGCCCGGGATCCCCCACGGGCCCACATCCCCCCATGGAGCCCGGCATCCCCATATGGAGCCTGGCATCCCCCCATGGAGCCCAGCATCCCCCTATGAAGCCCGGGATCCCTCCACGGGCCGGCATCCCCCATGGAGCCTGGCATCCTCCCATGGAGCCCGGCATCCCCCCATGGAGCCCGGCATCCCCCCGTGGAGCCCGGCATCCCCATATGGAGCCCGGCATCCCCCTGCAGAGCCCGACATCCCCCATGGAGCCCAGCATGCCCCCATGGAGCCCGGCATCCCCCTTTAGTGCAATACAACACTGCATAGCCTGGCATCCCCCCATGGAGCCCGGCATCCCCCTGCATAGCCCGGCATCCCTCCATGGAGCCCGGCATCCCCCCATGGAGCCCAGCATCCCCCTATGGAGCCCGGGATCCCTCCACGGGCCGGCATCCCCCATGGAGCCCGGCATCCCCCCATGGAGCCCGGCATCCCCCTATGGAGCCTGGCATCCCCCTGCAGAGCCCGGCATCCCCCTATGGAGCCCGGCATCCCCCATGGAGCCCGGCATCCCCCTGCAGAGCCCGGCATCCCCCTGCAGAGCCCGGCATCCCCCATGGAGCCTGGCATCCCCCTGCAGAGCCCGGCATTCCCTATGGAGCCCGGCATCCCCCCATGGAGCCCGGCATCCCCCATGGAGCCCGGCATCCCCCATGGAGCCCGGCATCCCCCTGTAGAGCCCGGCACTCCTCCATGGGCATCCCCCATTCCCCCAGGCTGGGCTCTCCAGCCCTGCACGGGCCATCCCCGCCCTCTCTACTCTTTTGCAATGTTGTTTTCTCTCCCCTGGCGCTTTCCCCTCCTGCCCTGTGAAAGGTTCTCTTTCTATCCCCTGGGTGGTGGGATCGGCAGTGGTCCAGCTCTGCCAGGGAAAAGAATTTCTGGAAACAACCAAAAATATTTGCAGAGCACCCAGATGTCCTAGCTGCAAGAAATGGGGAAATAAGTGTTTTCCTCCCTTAATCACTGATTTACAAGGGCTCAGCTTGTGGGTGACTGATCTGAGCCAGCAGTGGGGGAAAAAACAGAGCGGAGATTTTGGAAAAGGCTCAACACCTGTCTTCTGACAGGAGGCAGGTTTCAGGCATCTCTTATGGGATGCTCACTAATGAACAGCCTAGCAAGCAGGGTTTCTTTTTAAATAACAGTGTAGGCCGTCTTCTCATACTGATGATACACTTAAAAAAGAAGATATTAAAGCCCATTTATTCTGCTTTGAAAACAAAAATCCTTGCGACAGAGGCCTGGCTTGGATTGTTCTTTTGGTTAGAAACATCATTCTTCCTGCAAGGGAATTCTGCAGTTTCAAGACTGACTGGTTCCCTAATTTGTGTCTTAAAAAAAAAAAAACAAAACCAAAGATACATCACTTGCACATTATATTTTATTGATGTTACTGTAAAATACATATTTGCTTGCATTCCTAATTGGGGAAGCACAGATGGCAGTGGCTTCTGCTGGAGTGATACGCTCTTTAAAATATCTGGTAACATTACAACAAAGTGTAGTCATTAAAATAAGTGTCTGTGTGTGCTGCAGGATTTTCGTTCTTAGGAGCAAAGCTCTCCCCTGTTTTAAGGAGGGAAGGCTTGGTTTAACCCATGCCTGGGCTGGTACCTGGCATGGAGGAATAAATCCAGCACAGTGGGATAAATCCGGCATGGTTCACCTGACCGTGGTGCTGCCAAAACCGCTCGTTTGAGGGCAGATTTATTCTTTCTGCATGAAGGTGTTCACAAGGGGGTGATATGTCCACAGGGTCTGGAGCTGGTAGAAGTCATGGATGAATTTATTTTGGTGTTGTGTTTGTAACAGAAGGGTAGCTGAGGAGCAGCCACTGCCTCCTGGAAAATGCATTGGTGCTTAGGGTGTCCTGAGGGCTTGGCCCTTGGAAGGACACTGCTGTTCTGGAAGGGGAAAAATAAGAAGAATTAAGAGAAAAACAAGAAAATGAGGTTGCATGGGATAAAGGCTGTTCATCTCCAGAAGACTATTTTATTTATCTCATCCAAATCAAACTGTCGTGAGCAAGCACAGAGCAAGTGAGCAGCACTTTACAGAACACTTGCCATGTGTTGGCAGCAAGCAGTGAGCACGGGTGGAGAAGGAGGGAGAAGCTCTTTCAGTAGTTTCATTGTAAAAGCAGCTTTGTGGTGAAGCCATCAGGTGCCCTCTGCACTCTGACCTGCTCTTCTCCCCTGCTGCAGCTTTGCCATGGACACCTCAGGCCCTACACCTTGGGTACAGCTCTGCAGCATCACTTGTGGGCCACACCAGTGCCCTGATGCCTTGCCTTGTGTTAGGAGGGTTAAAATGCCAGCACCTCATGGAAAACTGGAGTTTTAATAGCTCTGTTTTCAAAGGCTGCACCCCAGCCATGCACTCCCTGGTGTTCCTGGTGAGTTTGGCAGTCTTTGCAGAGGCTCATCCTGTGCCTGGATTCCCACTGCAGCAGCATTCCTCACCCTGCTTGGCCACACATTCGGAGCCATCAGCTCCTTTGTTTTTAATTAGCAGCCTTAACGACCCAGCTCACAGAGCCCTGTGGTTACCAGGGCCTCCCTGTTGTGGTTTGCTATGGAAATGAAAATAAAATCTGTTGGCTGTAAAAATCCAGGCCTTTGGCACAAGAGGGAGTGAGCAACGTGAGAGCAAGGTATGGAAACCATCTATCACTCACCTCCCCTGCCTGCTCTGCTCCTGCTGGAGGGGAAGGTGCTGCCATGGCATGTAGGGTCTTTGTGTGCTTTCTCATGGCAAGCTTGCCCTTTGTTCAGGTTTAGCAGGATTGAAAAACTATAGGGAATGCCATGGATGTAAATATGGCTCGTTGTTTAACACAAGGTGTGATTTGCTGATGAGGTTTTTTGGTTTTTTCCCCCCTACTATTTGTGTGTTGAAATTACCAGGTGTGTGAGGATTTGGGGGAGAGGGGCAGGCAGGTGAAGCCCTGGGGAAGGGTTTCCCTCATGGCAGCACAGCTTCCTGATAAATGGATCAAGAGCAGCTTGGGGGTGTGGAGGGTGAGAGGCTGGACATGAGCTGGACATGTGCACTCACAGCCCAGACACCAAACCTGCCCTGGGCTCATCCCCCAGCCTGGGCAGCAGGGGAGGGGGGATTCTGTCCCTCTGTCCCCTCAGGTGAGACCCCACCTGCAGAGCTGCCCCAGCCCAGCTCAGGAAGAACATGGTCCTTTTGAAACCAGTCCAGAGGAAGCACCAAGATGATGAGACAGATGGAGCAGCTCTGCTGTGAGGGAAGGCTGGGAGAACTGGGATTGTTCAGCCTGGGAAAGAGAAACTTCCAGATGATCTAATTTTAGTTTTCTAGTGCCTGAAGGAACCTGCAAGAAAGATTGAGAGATTATTTACACAGGCCTGGAGGGCCTGGCAGGACAAGGGGGAATGGCTTCAAACTGACAGGGAGTAGGTTTACACTGGATGTTAGGAAAAATTCTTCCCTGTGAGGGTGGTGAGGCCCTGGTACAACTTGCCCTGAGAAGCTGCTGCTGGAAGTGTTCAAGGCCAAGTTAGACAGGGCTTGGAACAGCCTGGGATAGTGGAAGGTGTCTCTGCCCATGGCAGGGGGTGCAACTGGATGGGCCTTAAGGTCCCTTCCAGCCCAGGCCATTCTAGTCTGTGTTCACATTTTGGAATGAGAGGAGTTTCCAGTGCCTGGGCATGGGAAAGGTGGGAGAGCTGACTCCTCTAAGCTTGGAGCAAGCTGTCAGTGCACTGCTAAGAAAGAGTCAGCCAGGGAAGAAGACTCCCCTGGCTCTCCATCCCCCCAGGCAGCATTCCCCAGGGGCACCAGGGAAGGATAGGGTGGTTTTGGGGAGTGCTCCAAATGGAGCAAGTCAGCAGTGCTGGCTCTAAGGTATCAGTGTGTGCCTCCAGCCAGAGCAGGTGCTGGGGGAGGAGGCTGGGAAGGAGGGGGGTGAGGTACCAGCTGCATTATTAAGCCTGATCCCAAAACCTTTGAAGTCAATAGAAAAATTATCCTCGACTTTGATACACTTTGGGTTGCGCCTTTTAAGTCATGAGAAAGACATCCTCGTTATTAAACCTGCAGCAGAACGCTACTGTTGGCTACATATGCTTTTATTTTTTAATGGCAGTGGTAGGCTTAGCCTTGGGCACTATCTGAGACTCATAAATAACCCATGTCAAGTGTAACACACCTACTGAACAGCCGGAGAAGACAGAGGACTTGGCTGTTTATCTCCCTGCATTTTTCAGTAACGAGCCACTTGTACCTTAGGAGGGGTAGATGTCCTCTAGCATTCATTAATAAAGCATCCCTAAACAGCCAGCCTTCTCCTTGATCATGCAGGGCTAATGTGATAAATATCTTCTTTCCACACTCTCCTGACAACTGAAAGGCAGGAATGCAGTCTAACTCCCCATGGCAGTCGGGCAGGAATAGGACAGGGCTGATTTCTCCCTCCCCTCTGTCATGTGGAGCACCCGCTCGCTGCCGGGACAGCGAAAGCAGAGCAGGGAAACCTTCTGGGAAAGCATTCCCAGCACTGCACTGGGGTCACCTCCTGTGGCTGTGGGACAGCTGAAACCCCATGGGAAAAGCTATCAAAGTCACACTGGGTGGGACTTGGAACAACCTGGTCTGCTGGACACTGCCCCTTCCCATGGCAGGGGGTGGAACGAGAGGAGCTTTAAGGCCCCTTCCAAACCAGTTCTAAGATTCTTTGATAAATTCAGAATAATTTCAAAATATTATTTAATAGGCACCCACAGGGATGTGTATGCAAGCCCCAGCCTGTTTGGTCAGCAAGGGGAAATTGTTGAAGGTCAGATGCCACCATCAAAATAGGTTGGGGACCACCAATTGCTCTCAGGAGCCAAAACAGGCCTAGAAAGCATCTGAATTTGTTCATCACTGCTTTTATACAGTGTTTTGGTATTTTCCCCCAGTGGCTCATTCCAGCTGGAAGGCTTTATGTGAATTTACATCACTGAGATATATAGATATAGATATAGACACATATATATATATAGATACATATATCTATACATATATATACACACATATATATACATACATACATATATATTTATACATATACATATGTATGTGTGCAAATTTAAATTACATATATATATATTTATGTAAATATACATTACATATATATATGTAAACATATGCTGATAAATTGTAGATATCAGCCATGCAGCCATTAACCTGTCCCACAGCAGCCACAGAGAGACATTGGTTTAATTCAGGCAGCAGAGAATTGCACCAGGGACTTAAGTTAGACCCTTACATCACTTGCAGCACAGCAGTCCTTGAAAGCCCCTGTCTGTCAGCTTGTATTTGGGTTTTTTGCTCAACTAATGCATCCCACCTCTTTCCCAGCATGCAGATATCTCACCTGAGCCCTCCTGGTTTTGGATGGGGCAGGACAGACTCCCCTGCTGAGACTGCTGTGTACAGGTATTTTTTCTCTCCCCCGGCCCCGTGTTGTTACTCTCCCTTCCCACCTTTTCCCTCCCTTCCCTGCTAATGACCAAGGAAGACTGAATTCCTGCATGGCCTGGCTGCTCTGAGGCTGACACAGATGGGTTAGCTCAGCTCTCTGCCCCCATTTTATTGTGCTGATTTAACTGCACAGCAAAGCCAGGGCTTCCTGCTCAGGAGGTTTGAGATGGCTGGTGGGGAGCAGCTCTGTGATGGGCTGGGTTTGCACAGCAGGATTACTGGGGATGCCTGCTCTAGAGCAGCCTCAAACACTGAGCCAAAGCCGGTTTGCTTCTAAGCCATTTAACCCTTTCAAAGGAGAAAAAAAAAATAAAGGAGGTCAACCATGAAAGAGAATTTAATAATTGCAGCTCATACATAAATATTTGCTGCTTCTCCCAAGTGCATGATTCCTCTAGTTAAAGAGGACTACCCATGAGACTCTTGGTTTAAAAATATTTCTGTTTCCAAAGCCTTTTAAGGACCTTATGTAGTCCATATTGCTGTGGGGGAGGGCCAGGGAGAGGGGCCAGAAGGGGCCTGGATATGCAGAAGCAGCTCTTTGTCATGTCCTCTATTCCCTGGGTCAGGGTGCAGAGGAGACCCCCTCCCTCCAAAAAGCTGTTCCCTGTTTCCTTCCCCTCCCTGCCTCCTGGCCTGGCAGGAACCAGAGCAACAAGCCAAGGTCTGTAGAATTTTTTTCCCCCTTCCCAAGCAGCTTTCTCCTGGCACAGCAGCCCTGTGCCATCCTCAGGGCAGCAGAATCCACAGAGGAGCACAGTGAAACAGCATCCTGGTAACTGGGAGTGTATTTCCAGGCAGCCCTGCTGCAGCAAGGGCAGGCTGAAGGACAGAGCTCAGTTCTTGCCTTGTGTCTGAGCTGGGCTATGGGAGCCAAAACAGGAGGGAGCAGACAGGCCTTCAGGCAGGAAGCTGCTTTAGGGGAATGTGGATTAATCCCCCTCCTTAGCCCCTCTTTAAATGATCACAGGCTGGAGGGTATTTTAAAAGAGGCTAAAAGGAAGACACTTCACTGCTTTATCCCCATGGCTTTGGATTTTCAAAGGAATTTGAGTATCCAGAAAGATTTTTTTACTCTGCACAGGCCATGCATTCTCAGCAGTCTCCTTTTCTTGTGCCATCTTTTCATCTCCCTGATCCCTTTCTCCCCATTGCTGAGCCACATCTGGCTTTCCTGAAAGTAAAGCCTCAAAAAAATAAACAAAAAAAAAAAAAAAAAAACAAACAAAAAAAAAACCCAAACAACCCATACATGGTGTTCCAGCACTCATTTTCCCTCTGAGAGGCTGGGACGTGCAAGGACAGC
Organism: Agelaius tricolor; assembly: GCF_023055355.1. Taxonomy (NCBI): domain Eukaryota; kingdom Metazoa; phylum Chordata; class Aves; order Passeriformes; family Icteridae; genus Agelaius; species Agelaius tricolor. Next base: position 1,346,881 of record NW_027269270.1, read on the forward strand.
CCTCTGCAGCAGAAACCTTGGAGTAGAAGTGTTAATTGCTGAAGGTTTGGGGTTTGGTTTTGCTAACCACAAGTGCAAGTGGAAACAGCCTCATAGGATACAGTTGCTGTGAGAGCTGGCAGGTGTTAAATAGCACACCCAGGGCTCCAGCATCCTCCTGCTGCTGGCCTTTGTGGTGGTTTCTGACTAATAGGCGTCAGCTTCACTTCTACCTTTGAGGAGCCTTGGCAGATGCTCACTGAGCCACCCCCAGGGCTCCAGGCAAGCTAAGTTAAAACCTTGTTCCAACCCCGGGAGGCACAGTCCATCCCACAAGCTGATGTATCAAATGGGGCTTCTCCGAGGGCTTAAAAGCAGCTTTCCACTCTCTTGCATGTGGGCAGAAACCCCAAATCCTTATGACATCTATGTGAAACTGCCTCTTTCATGTTGAGCAGTTTCCATCCAAGACACTGAACTGAAATTTTATTTTGATGTACCAAGTGTGCCTGAGGTTAGTTTCTTACAGGGCAGGACATGGTTATACAAAGAAGCAAAACTGACTTTTGGGGGTTGTTTCCCCTTTCAGAAAACAGGTCTTTTTCCCAAGGACTCTTTAAACATCTCCCTTCTCCCCTCAGCCTCCTCTTTCCACCTCCTGATCTTTTTCAGGGGTAGGACCAAAAGTCTTTGTGAAATGCAGCCTTGCTATTTTTCTAGCACCAGGAACCCCAGTGGGAAAATTATATGTGGTTGGGAGACCCAAAGCCTGGCCTTGCTCTGGTTTTATGTCCATGATCTGTGTGTGCAACAGGGCTTTGTTAATACAAGAAGTTCATGATCAGGAACGTTCCAAGTTTCTCTTTTAACTTCTAAAAAAAAATATATATGGAACAGCTGGGGAGTTCCTGGTTTTCCCAAATATCAAGCATTTTGCTTATATGAAGAGGATTTGGAATGAGAGTTTTTTCCTGAAGCCCTTGTGCTTCCAGCTGGAAGGCCAAGTGTGGTGTGTGCCAAGAGCCCAGACTGGAAGGGTAGCCAGGACCAGGGCCATAAGTTAAAGATGGATTTTCAGGTGGGTTCAGGGAGAAGCAGCCCTGGTGCTGGCAGCACTACTCCAAACACAATCAAACCAGCATTCCGTCTAGGACAGCTCTCAGGCAGGGATCCCCCATTCCCCTGGCACCTGCAGAGGAGATGAGGCTGAGGCTCTCCCTGTGAGGCACACAGACCATGGTGCCACGGGCAAGGAAGTGGCTCTGTGCTCCTCCTGCCTGTCTTGGATACAAACCCAATTCCTTCACTGCATCTTTTCCATCTTTTCCCACCCAGCCCCTCGTGCTGCCCTGAGTATCTCCTCTCCTGCACACCTGCCTCTCTCTGTTGTGGCTTGGCTTCCCTGCTCTGCTCACAGGAAGGGCCCAGGGGACACCCCAGCTGTGTGGCATCTCCATTTCCCTCTCTTCCCCACCTCTCACCTACCTGGGTGCCCTGGCAGCCTTTTGGCCACGTTTGACAGAGGAGTGACTGTCACCATGATATTTTCTGAAAAATCCCTTTACCAGGATTTCTTCTCCTGGGAAGCTGGGAAGCTTCAGCTTCTCCCTGTTTTGGTGCTTTGAATGTGATTTGGAGAATTGTTTACCCAGCATGTGAATTGTTTTAACTTAATGACCAATCCCAGTCCAGCTGTGTCAGGACTCTGGTCAGTCACGTGTTTTTATTATTCATTCTTTTCTAGCCTTCTGTCTGTATCCTTTCTCTATAGTTTAGTATAATTTTAGTATATCATTTTCTTATCATATCATATCATATCATATCATATCATATATCATATCATATATCATAAAATAATAAATCAGCCTTCTGAGAACTGGGAGTCAAATTTTCATCTCTCACCTGGTCCTGAGGACCTCACAACACCACAGAGTAACCACGGTCAGAACAAGCAGCACCCTCGGTTTTCACCACTGGGAGCAGGGGAAGCACCTGCAGGTGGGGTCTGCTCCCCACCAGCACATCTGGAGCCACAGCTGCCAAGTGGAGTTGGCTCAAATAGAAGGAGGAGGCTTCTCCTTGCAGAGAAAGACTTCTTGGGAGGAGAGGGTGAGAGATGAAGGAAGTGCAAGAAATGCACAGAGGCTCGCAGAGGGTGACGGGGAGTTGGTGCAGCTGGAGCAGGGCAGGAGGTGCAGCCACCACCTCCTGTTCCTGTGCAGTCCCTGCAGCCAGCCTGGCTGGCCCTGAGCTCTGGGTAGCTCACCCAGCCCTCTGCTATCAAAGAACCCTCTGAGATCTGCTTTTCATGCCCAATATGCTCCTCCAGACTGGTGTGGTGCAAACGTTGTGCAGGATGTGACCCAGCCAGTTCTCCTGCAGGAACCCTTCCCAAACCCTGGCAGCACAACCCCCTCCTCCCTCTGCCTGTCCTTGGCTGTGCCCCTTTGATGCTGCAGCACTCTTCCTTGGGGTGCTGCAGCCTGAATCCCATGGGAATTCCAGGCTCGTGCCCTTGCCCAGACAATGGGGATGTGCAGTACATCCCATGGGGTGCTCTGGTCCAGCAGCAGGTGGTTCAGCATCAGTGCTGCATGGCCCCGTCAAACCCATCTTCCAAACAAAAGGAGACTCTTAAAATGCCATGGGAGGGGTAGAAGGGAGTCTTTTCCAGGAGCTGTTAATACAGCATTTTTGCATTGGTTTATTTTATTATTTTTTACATAAAACTATAATTTGAGGACTGAGTTTATCAGAATGTCCCTTATTGCACACCTGGCAAGAGGGAGGAAAAGAGATTTATTTATTTTTTTAACCTGTGGAACATAAAGGAGCTAAAGCATCCCTGCAGATCCTTAAATCCTTGATACTTCTGCATTCCCTCAGAAGCTGAAAATGAGCAGAGTTTAATTTTAAAGCCCTCATTCTGTGCCTTTGAAACAAACGTTCTCTCCCTTCTGATAAATGATTAAAGTACCAGCGATTTATTTTTTAAAGGAAAAGACCACAGGAATTTCTGAGCTCCACACCCCAGCTCAGGTATAAATTTGTCCTTGCTGAGATGATGTTCCTGTACTTCACTCCTCACACACTTCCCACCTTAATAACACAGGGAACAAAAAGGGGTTGCCCCAAAATAATAAATGCAATGATAAAAAATGGTGGCTTTAGTAAACTTATGCTTAATATGGCACTTTCCAGTGGTGATATTCTGATGCTGAATTCAGTAACAGTGAATTTGGTTTTTCAGGGGTTTTTTTTTGTGTGTGTGTGTGCACTTTGGCTTTTAACAAGGTTATTGCAACCAATGTTATGGACGAACTTGAAGGTGCAAGATTTTATTCTTTCTCTGCCACCACGGATAATGAAGTTTTATCAACTCTCTTTTATTATAGTAATCTAAAACTGTATCCTGTAATAGGGTCATAAACATTTACTGAAACAGAATGCTGAGTGAATTAGAAAAAGAGAGCAAAGCAGGCTTTAGGGTGGACAAATGGAGAACAAAAGGGAACCCAAGTAGCTCAGGTGTCTCTAGTCCAGAGCCTCAGTGAGCAGTGCTTCTCCACCCTCATCACAGGGCCAATGTGTAGCCTGGGCATCTCTTGCTTCATTCCCATCACTGGGATTTCCCCTGGGTTTAAACTTTACCATGCCCAAAGCGAGGTGCTGAAACGCTGCCCTGATATCTCTATTTGATCTCTATTTCTTGTGATATCTCTATTTTTTCCTCCCTACAATTTAAACCCTTTCTGGTGTGTTCTGTGGTGACTTCTGAAGTATTGTTTCACTGTGTAAGTGAAGCAGGGGGCTGTTAATTCCTGAGCCCCCACGAGCAGCACAAATGGTGCCCAACTGCCACCCCCGGTGCTTTCAAAGAGCAGCTGTGCAGGGCTGTGCCATGGCAGTTGCAATCACTCTGCAATGACAAGAGGAAAAACTGATAATCAACATCAAACTCCTCTGCTGCCTTTTACCACAGAGAAAGTTCAAGTGTGGTGGAAAGTTTTGGGGGTTGCTGTGTGAATTACCCCTCGCTTGCTGGCTCTGTAACCTTTAGTGGGGAAAGTTTGCAGCCTGGGGAGGAGGGCAGGCATCCCACGCCTCCCCAGATGTGGGAGAGGAGCTTGGGACCCTGCTCAGGGGTTTTGGGGATGGTGAAGAGCTTGGGAAGGATGGATGCCATACACAGGGGGATCTGGAGAGCTCTGGGAGCTCAGGTAGTGGGAAAATGTGGAGTGTGTTTTGCTTTAGGAGAGTTCCCCTACAAACACATGCAACTGCACAGGCAACTTTGTCATCTGCTCTTGGTCCTTCAAAAAAGCACACCTAAAAATATCCATCACTAACTTTGGGAAAATGTGGAGTGTGTTTTGTCCTAGGAGGGTTCCAGGAGATCCCCTGCAAACACATGCAACTGCACAGGAAACTTCATCATCTGCTCTTGGTTCTTAAAAAAACCACACCTAAAAATATCCATCATTAATTATGCGTAGCCAGCCTCCCCAAGGTGTAAATGTGTAAACGTTAAGGTGTATTCCCTTGCTGAGAAATAGCTGATATCACACAAAATAATAACCTGGCCTGTTATCAAATCATGATAAGGTGGCCTTTGCCATGCCAAAATTGGCTCACAGCACCCTAAAACAAATAGGCATGGGTAGGCAAACAAAAAAATGGCCAGAAATGTGATAATTCCTTGTGTGCAAAGGCCACTTGGTGGGAAGTGCTCAGGCTCAGCCATGTGGACTTGAATTAGTGTGGGGGGGTAAAAATGATCTGGAACACGCTGGTGTTTGTGTGTAGCCTTGATTTCACTTGGTAAATACTGTGGTTAAAAAATCACTGATTGTTGGAAACTTGATCAGAGTGAGCAAATAATATTATTCCTTAGTTATCTCCACGTGTTCTCCTTTCACAGAGCTTGAGCTGGGTACTGCTTGTTTCTGTCCTCTCTTCCCTCTGTTGCCATGCCTGCAGCTATGGATTAACAGCAAACATAAAGATTATAACTAGCTGAAAATTTTTAGAGATTTCATAATATAAAATTCAAATTTAAAAAAGGAATTGCCAGTTCATTAATTGCCATTCACCAACCTGTTTGGTTTTTTTGGTTTGTTTTTTTTTTTTTTTTTTTTTTTTTTCCTTGAGAACACTGAGGATCATGAATCATGAAATATGTTTCCAAAAGTAGCAAACTTTAGTTCAGGTGGACATTTTTCAAGTTTGACTGGCAGAAATATAAATGGAGGGAAAACCCCCAACAATTCAGAGTTTTGATGGAAAAGATTCTACCAAATTGCACATTTTTCTATGTGTCAAGGTATATTGGAAAGGACATGCCTTCACTACAGTAAACTTGCAGAGCTGCTTGGTTTTCTTCTGTTTCTCCTACTCTGGACTAATGATTGTGACAAATTTATAGTAGTTTGTACTAAACCCTAACTTTTCCCTTTTTTTTTTTGTCTTAGTGGAATAAGTTGTGGCCCAAAAGGACTAATGTGATGTAGGGAGTGATGTGGTTGAAATTTTATTCTACAACTACACAGGTTTTCCTTTAGGTCTGTTGCAGGTGGGGTTTTTTCCCTCCTGCTTTGTTTTAGTGAAAATGGGGAACATCATTGTGGAAAGAGAAGCTTTAAAAATAACACAGGATCTGGAAGCTGCCTAACACAAAGTACATAAATTATCAGAGCCAGCTTTCAAAATGTGCCTGTGCAAGTGTTACACTCAGACACGTTTCCAAAAGTGAACTGGAGTGGTTGTAAGATAAATGGTGCCCCAGAGAAAAGCAATAAATAGCCCGGCCACGTGCTCGCTGTGCCTCGGCTCTGTGCTCCCATTATTTATGAAAAGATGGAACTGCAGCTCCAGAGAACCCTTTGATCAGTGTATTTATTTTTCTAATAACCTTTAAAGGCAATATTAAACCATCCAAAACACAAGAAGCACTGCAAGACTGGAAATTTGAAATGGATTTTAAATATGCATTAAGGGCAAAAAAATTGGGATGAGTGCAGTTTCCCTTGAAGTCTCTTGCTGATAACTGTGATACTACAAAAAAATTCTTAGTCCACTGGAAACCAGCTCTTTTCTGCACTTTATATTGCTCTTTGTGCTCTGTCTTTGCTTCTTGCATATGTGGATTATAAGACCTTTCAGCCCTTCTGTCCTGTGATGGTCAAGGGAGACTCTTGCAGAAATATAAGTACTGTAGCTGTTAATATGCATGGGAAGGTTAATTTAAACTGGAAGAGGCACTTATGGAGCTCACTCAATTTCTAGATGGCAAAAAAAAAGGGGCTAAATTAAAATGAAGATATTGGTTTAAGTACTCTGTTGAATTGAGACCTAAACATGAAAATTGAAAGGAGAAAGTCTATATATTTAATGCCACTGAAAGAACAAGACAAAAAAAACCCAGCCACATCTGCAGTACTTAGTTATCAAAGTAAAAGACAAGCCTTTGTCTCACAACAGAGAAAAAGCTGGTAAAATGACAGAAATTCTGCTTGTGAGTCTATAAACAAGATTGCATTAAAAACACTGTTAAAACTGGCTTCTGGGATTTTCCATCTGAATTCATATCACTTATAGAAAATATCTAGATTGTACTGGATGGCTGGATCTCTGTGTAGATTTTGAGTTATCCCAGCAAAGGTACAAGAAGTCAGCAAGGCTGAACACTCAGCCAGCAGGTGAGTGCATATAAACACACAGTAACCCATGGGATATGGAATATGGAATATAGAATATGAAATATGGGATTTACCCAGCAGCACTGACTGGCTGGGGACTGTTTCCATGCAGGTGTGATCCCAGTGAAATACATTTATAGGTGACTTTGGATGGTCTCCATGTTGTCCCTCTCTGAGGGACTTCTCAGCATCCAAACCTTCAGATGTGTTGATGCCAGTTTGCTGAGGGATTTCTTGTGCAGTTCCCAAATTATCTCTCTTTGTGGACTTTGAATAAGCAAATACTCTTAGGTGATGGGGTGGGTTCTTTTTCAGAAATTGCTTTGAGAAGTGAAATTTGAAAGCTAAACAGCACAAGGCTCATCAATATAAACAATTCTCTCCCTTAGAGTCTCACTATATAGAGATAAATCTAGTCTGAATAAGGAAAAAGAATTTTCAAACAGAAATCAGCAGAGAAATGCATCATTTGTGTGGACATGAATCAGGATGGGGACTTACCTGCAGTCTCACAACCCCATGATTACCTTAAGGCATAGCCTGAAAATTCCAGGACTCTTTATTGAACATTTTTCCCCTTCTCTGTATAACATAAAGAACAAATTGTTCTGATGTTATGCAATTTTGCATGCCTGAAATCATGGCTAAGCTTTAAGCAGGGAAAATCAATAAATGATGTGTTGCCATCAGCCATTTCGATGGCAGCTTGGTGTTATTTTAATGTGCTCCTGCTGCAAGGGGAAGGCAGGGGAGCTGTACCTGCTGCTGCAGTTTGGTGTTAAATGTTACCCCCTCTCTGGGTGGGGCACAGGGAGCCCAGTTCCTCCCAGTGAGGCTGCAAGGTGTCCCCTCTGTCCCACCAGTGGCTGCCACCCCTGGGCAATGGTGACATCGGGGGATGAACGGGCTCCTTGTTCTCCAAGGAACCACCTCAGGCTGGTGTTCTCCTCAACCACCTCTGGCCATGAGGCTGCATGTTGTAGTTTGGGAGAAATGGTAATCCAGGCAAGAGCAGAAACTGGAGTGAGGTGCAATAATGACTATTTGTACTGTGAGGGACAGGTTGGCACTTCGTGTAATAATTCAGCTGGAACCTGCAACCCTTCCTGCTGTGCCTGTGCTCGGATGGGACTGTCCCTCCCACTCCTTCCAAACTGCTCCTGAATGCTGGGGCAGGCAGGACAGCTCACAAATATGGATGGGACTGTCCCTCCCACTCCTTCCTCACTGCTCCTGAATGCTGGGGCAGGCAGGACAGCTCACAAATATGGATGGGACTGTCCCTCCCACTCCTTCCTCACTGCTCCCAACTGCTGGGGCAGGCAGGGCACCTCTGCCTGCTCACAGATATGGATGGGACTGTCCCTCCCACTCCTTCCAAACTGCTCCTGAATGCTGGGGCAGGCAGGACACCTCTGCCTGCTCACAAATATGGATGGGACTGTCCCTCCCACTCCTTCCAAACTGCTCCTGAATGCTGGGGCAGGCAGGACAGCTCACAAATATGGATGGGACTGTCCCTCCCACTCCTTCCTCACTGCTCCTGAATGCTGGGGCAGGCAGGACACCTCTGCCTGCTCACAAATATGGATGGGACTGTCCCTCCCACTCCTTCCAAACTGCTCCTGAATGCTGGGGCAGGCAGGACAGCTCACAAATATGGATGGGACTGTCCCTCCCACTCCTTCCTCACTGCTCCCAACTGCTGGGGCAGGCAGGGCACCTCTGCCTGCTCACAGATATGGATGGGACTGTCCCTCCCACTCCTTCCAAACTGCTCCTGAATGCTGGGGCAGGCAGGGCACCTCTGCCTGCTCACAAAGAACACCACACAGCCCTGGGCCGAGGAGTTTTGACTTCCTTGCCCCTCAGGGACCTCTGTGAAAGGTTAATGCTTCAGACCCAGGACTTGGGAAGTCAGGGTGGGATCTTTGTCCCTTGTAATAGTGGTGGATGTGTGGCAATGAGTGCCCCTAAAGTCTTTGGGCAGCTCCCCCTGATGGCACTGTCTGGGGATGTTTGTGCTCTCCCTAAGGACTCCCAGCCTCCATGCAGCCTGTCCTGAAGTCAGGAATTTGTTGACGCTAAAGTGGATAACTATAGCACCAGGAAATACAGAGCAACACTGTGCCCCTTCCTTAGAGAGGTAGCTGTCACTTGTTGCCTTCAACTTATTCATTAACCCACCAGGAAACATCACCAAATAATGTGTCATCAATAATGTGACATCAAATAAACTTTTAACTTCATTGAGCTCCTCTAAGATAATGGATGGGGTTGTTTTGCTTGCCCGGAGAATTTAAAAGCTAAAAGGAGAACTGTAAAATCAAATCAGAGTATTAATTTCTGAGTGGAATTTGAAAAAAAAAAATGAGAGTAGCTTGGGATGATCTGAAAGTGTTCAGAAAGAGAGAGCACAGTCTACCCCAGTTTCCTTTTTCCCCTGAGGTTGATCCAACTCCAGCCCTGGCAGGAAGATTGTGCATGGATGAAGCTGCTCAGTGTTAAAAACACCTCTTCCCTGTCTAATGCTGTAAGTTACCCTACACTGTCTGCAAGCTGTGATAAGAAACAGGACAGTGCAGTCGAGATACCATGCTTTAAATTTTGGATAATGTACTAGTGGGGTGTTTAAAACAGCTAAAGTGTGAACTGATCATGCAGGCATAAAAGCTGCACTGGTTACATAAAATATAATAATGTTCCCTTCAGCTCAGTGACATGTTCCATGTAGGATATGATGTACTATATGAAATCAGGAACATATTAGAGAGCAGAGAAGAGTTTCAAAGTCCAGACAGGAGTAAGGAGTAATAGCAGAGAGTAGAACATGATGATATATGACATGAGGAGGAAATAAGAATTAGATTGAATCTCAGGAAAAATTGAAGTTCTCCATGAGAAGATAAATATAATCTAAAACAAAGATATTTGGTAGGAAGGAGCTACTTAAAAGGCAATCCCATTGGAAGTGCCTAAGTGGAAAAATTCAGATATGAACATGGGATGTGACTGAAAAATAGATGTGTAAATGGCAGTGCAATTCTGGCCTGTTCTGTGACAGGAAGGCAGGAGGAGACATTTCCTCACACAACACACAGGTGACAGCACTTGGTAGGAAACATTACCTTTGGGAGCCTTGATAATAACACCCAGTGACTGCAGGAGAGAGGATTCTGCAGAGAAGTTTGGGATGCATTAGAGACAGAGCTGTGCCAGAGCACAGCTGAGCAAGTCTGGCTGAGTGGCCACCAGCACATGGATGGGTGCTTGCAAAGAGCTGATGCAGGGAAGTGTGGTGGACCGTGGGCACAGGAGGTCTGGGACTGATCAAATGAAACATCTGCTCATATTTCTGGGGAAGAAATGGTCAGTTAAGCTGGTGCAGCTTCAAACACAAAGGGATGGGAGCCCTGACATTTGTCATGTAAAAGGAGTTTTCACCACTGAGTTTTTACCTTCGCTCAGGAGCCAAAAGGATTGTAACACCACGTGTCTCCCCACTTTGTGGCAGGGGGGTTTTGGGGCTACCACTGACAAAGCCGAGGCCATGGCCTGTAAGGAAGAAGGGCTGAGATGAGCTGGGAGGTTGATCCACCTCTCATTTGTCCTGCTCTGCCCTGAAGCCAGGACTGCTCGAGAGCTCAAAGTGTTTCAAGTACTGGGGGTGGCCAGTGGGTGTCAGTTTTGCTCTATGAAGCAGCTGATGGAGCTTCCCTTATCTCAAGTGAGAAACCACCTTTTAAAGGAGGCAGTGGAAAAAACCATTCCCATGGAGAAATCTGAGGTCAGCCCCACAGCTCGGTTATTCTGGTTTTTCATAGCTCTGTCATACTTTGAGAGCACTCACAGACAGTAATTCTTAGACAAGTCAGTTTTCCTCTTTCGGTATCTCTGATTTTAGGGCAATGACAACTAAATGAGGGTTTTCAACAGAGCTCTTTTGTCTTACAAAAGAGGAAGCCACCACCTACATCCAGACAAATGCTTTATTTTAAAGGGTCATATGTGTAAATGTGCAAAAGTCTCGCATGAGCCTTCCTGGATAACCTCATTGAGGGTTGTGATTATGTTGCCAGCCAATTAAGCTAACTCAGTATAGTGCAGAAATCACTTAAAGATCAAGTCAACATTAAGGACCTATAGTTAGTTTGGATAAAATTTCCATAGAAAACATTGTCTGATTTTAAGGATCTTTTTCAACAGCTATTTTTAATGAAACTTCAGAGCTGAATGTAAAATTATACCTTTGTTGAATTAAAAACCAGCCCAACAAACCAGCAGCAAGCCACTAGGAAAAGCATTTGCCTTTATAATGCAAGGATTAAGCTGAGACCTCGGGCTTCCATAGGACTTCTTAATCCACTCTGTGAGTGTTTGGCATGAAGAAATCTTGTTCTGAGAGCGTTATTCTCAGAACTAGTGTATGGATGCAATAAACCAACAAAAACAACAAGGAGAGTAATTTTGAAAACAAAGATAATATCTGAAAAAGTTCTTCTATTCATGTCCTCATTCATCATGCTGTAAAACTTGAATCTTTTATTTTTCACTTTCGTAGATTTTAGACAGTCTTTTTAGATGAGGTCAGTAGGAGGAATCTGTTCATGTTAGTGATATAAGTTCAGGCCTGTTTATTAAAGAAAAGATACCTGATAAAATAATGTCTTCTTTAGCCATCATTCCACCACCCAGAATTTTATTTGGAAGAATCCCTTGAAGATACTAATAAATAGAAAGAAGCACACATCTCAGAAGAAAATGACCACATATGTAGCCAGGAGCAAAATATTGCCTCTTTAATATAGAGACCAAATGATGTGTTCATTGATTTATATCCCCAAAGGAGAACTAAAAAGTAGAAAGGCCTCCCTCTTAAAAACAACAACAAAAAAAAAAAACAGGAAAAAGGAGGCATTTTCAAACCACAAGAATGAAGTTATGTTTTCTTTGCTTCCACAGTTATGTGCGGGTAATGTCTGGATGTAGAGAAATGTTATTCCTTTCCTCAAGTCAAATAAGAATAATAAATAAAACTTTGGAAAATGAAGAAGTCTTATACCCACTAAAAGAATCAGTCTCCTAAAAAGGGCTGTGGAGCACTCTGTCAGCTCTGCTGCTGGAGCGAGGCAGAGCAGAGCTTTGCAATAAAAGTTAACATGCAGCTTTAAAAGGCTGTGGTCACGTGTTGTTTCATGCAGTGCTAAGAGGAGCATAAAAAGATGCTAATGTTTTATTTTTATGATCTAAAATGTTATTTGCGGTTAATCAAAGTTAACCTAGCTCTGCTTAAAGCTGATTATGTGGCCAGTTAATTTCAGGTGTCTCTTTTCACAATCAAGCCCCAGGACACTTCTAGGATGACACTTTGCTTACAGGCACAAAGGAGGCATAAAAACCCCTTTTTAAAATGTCCCTTTGCCCGCTGGCATTCCCAGCTGTGTGCAAGTCCCTGCCCCAGGGGTGTTGCTGATTCTAACACAGTTGACAGAGGAGAAGCAGTACCATCAGCTTTATTTCCTCAGTGAAGAACAGAACTATGGACAGGGATATTCACCCACTCTGAGGAACTGATTTAGCCAGCTGGTATATGCAGCCTCCCTCTGTGGTCATTGGAGAAAGAAATGCTCCTCTGGAGAGTGACTACAATCAGGAATCTAATTTTGGTGCTTGGAGCTGCAAAATGGACACATCAGTCATTTCCATGGACTCTAGAAGAAGATGAGGAATAGGAGGTGAAGCAAGGTGCTTATGGCAGAAGAGCCCTTGTGAATGGAGGGGAAATAAATAAACTCCTGCAAAGCAAGCATTGTAAGCTAGTCACCCACAGTCCAGACTTGGGCCTAGGCCCCAGGCTGTCCTTCATCTCTGAGATGACAGTGTCAGCCTTTGTTCAGCTGTGCCTCTTCTGGAGGTGAAAGGCTGGGCATTTTTGTTTTCTCAGATTATTTTGTGTTCTGACTTCATGACCCATGAGACCCACAACACCCCGTTTCTGCAAGGACCTAAGGACTGGTTTGTATGACAGCTTTTCAGTGCTCAGTGCAGTTGTGATCCCTCACACTGCACTGCTCCCTCTGAGTCCATGCCTTGTGCTGAACAGCTCAGAGGGGACTGATTAATCCCTGACCTGGGACTGCTGCACTCACCCCTGAATCAGGTCTGACTGCAGAGCCACACACCTGCAGCAGTTGTTGTCAGGCTGAAAGACCTGCTCAGTCCCTGACATCCACAGGAACCACTTTTACCCACCTAGCCTTTTCCTGGCCCTCTACAAGCACTGGCTTGATACTGGAAAAGCAGAGAAGGAAGAGGAACAAGAACTAATGAGGGTAAAGTGCGTTCCTGTAGATTCATGCTGACTTTTCTGTAGCTATGCTCACTGAACAGGGGTGGTGTTGTTTTTGGAAATGTGGTGAGTGAGGACTGAAATGATTTAACAGGACATCCTTCAGGTGCTTTGAAGAAAGGCCCCACAACCACCCAAGTAGAATAAGGGAAAACAGCCTGTTTAACTTGCAGGGAGATCTGCAAGCTCCTGCAAAGTCAGGTGTGATGTGAGTTCAACTCACCAGTTACACCCCTCATGCACAGCACTGCTCTGCCAGCAAAGGAGAGGGGGACACATAACCAATGGAGATGTGGCACTTGGGGACATGGGTTGGTGGCAGGCCTGGCAGTGCTGGAGCAACAGCTGTACTCCATCTCAGAGGTCTCTTGCAAAACCTAAATTATTCAATGATTTTGTATCAGCTCCTGCCAAGTGAGAGTGTGCACAGTCAGTGACACAACCTCACTCCATGAGGTCATGACCTCACTCAGGTCAACTCTTACTTTCCTCCTTGTTCTGTACTTTTCAGAGTTCAAGCTGGGTTGGCACAAACAGACCTAAATGACCTGGATCAGCCTCAGCATAGCTTTTACCCATGCTCCTAGCACAGGTGAGGAGCTCATTTAAGCTCAGCCCTGGAGTCTGGATTTGTTTGAGGAGGGCTGGTCTCCTACAAGCCATGGACCCTGATGTTCCTGACCTGCAGGCTGACTCCTTGGCTTTACCTCTGAGCTGCCTCATCGGCACAGCTTTCCCTGAAGATCAGGGTTCTTGGTTAGACTGACCATCATCTCTGGCCTGGGTGCTGTGGGATGGACCCTGGGCTGCTGAGGCTCCTGCCAGGCTGGCCTGGGGCACCCCTGTGGCTCCTGGGCCTGGAAAGCCACTGGCCAGTGCTGTGCACTTACAGGCTGGATTCAGTGAGAAAATGTCCCTATTCCTCAATTCTTTGCCAAGCTTTAAAGAGCTGTAGTAGAAACTCTTTTCAAGTACAGAAATGCATGCATTGAGTGGCTGTATCTATTCTGTATTTCACCCAGCATGACAAGAGCAGGCTGAACTCAGCAGGTCAGTGTTGGAAGCCCTACAAGAGCTGCTCCCACAATGTTCATACCTGAATTTGGTAGAAGTCTTCTGTGTTGTAGAAGCCCTTTCAAACCCAGATGACAACTGTGACATTTTGACATTCAACATTCATGGTAATCCTGTCATAGAGAAGTGGAAGAACTCCATTTCCCCCAAATTTTCAGCTGTTGCAAAGCTGTGAGCCTCGTCATTTTTCACTGAATCTTCCCTGGTACTTTGCAATACTCAACATAATTCATACCTGTCATTTTGCCAAATTTTGAGTAACAACTGTCTCTCTGCCTAAATGCCTCCAGCAGCTCCAGTAATTTAAACAGATCCAGCACGCTTCTGTATTGCCTGCTTCACAAGCTTCATAATTCTGTGATGTTCTCTGTGCAGTACAGGATGTATATAATTCTGTTGGTACTGTGTTTTCCAGCCATAAGCAGAGCAAGAGTTAATTCTTATTTTTGTTGAAGTACTAAGTGGGAAGCTAGGTCATGCATAAATCCTCATTGTGCTAGGTGCTGTACAAGCAACGAATAAAAATGATCCCAGGCTCAAGGATTCTCTGTTAGTAGCTTGTGTCATAATTAAATTTTGTTAGGACACTTTAGAATTTCCCTTCCTCATAAATGAAATATCCATATACATTTATATCTCTATAATAAAAGACAAAATCTGTACACTTTTATTGTGGATGATAAAAAAGAAAATATAATACTATTTTCCAAGTAACTTGGATATAGCAATTGGGATGTGTGAGGGTGAGGGAAAATATCTGTTTCTTGTATACTTCTGGGTTTTATACACCTAAAGTTGTCCACTTTATAGAGAAAGGAAGAAGTATTTGCTGTAAAAATAGTCTCACACGGAGCACACTGAATTCAGGTGGAGAGCACAGAGCAGGAGCTGGTGCCCTTTTAAGAATCAAATATTGTGTCTTCATGAATAAAGCTCTGAGAGTAAAGATAAGAGAAGAAAATACAGGAACCATGTGATATATTAGCAGAATGTTTTACAAAGTCCCCCACAAAGCATCCGCTGCGCTTGAAAAGCCTAACCAGCCCAAATGAGAAACTATTCACAAATTTAGTATTCAGATTACATACTCTGCCTTTTCAACTGCTCTCTGTACAATGAATGCCTGTACAACTACACTAACAGACACAGATCTACAGTTTCTGTGGCCTTTGAGCTAATATGAGTATTATGCCTCTCCATAAATTACATCTGCATGCCCTGAAAATACCAACTGTTTTAATAGGAATTAATCTATAGGCTTTTATCTTGGTGAAATACAAGGGGTGCAGTATGTTGCGTCCCTTTTAAAATTAATAGAGTATGCTCTGAAGGTATTCAAGGATGTTCATTATTTTCTTTATAGGTCCATTTATTGATACATATAAGCATAAAACAGTGCTTCATTGTAGGGAAGAGGAGGAGATGGAATAACGAATAAGATTGGTGCTTATATGGTTTTTAGATTGCCCAACGCACAGTTAAGTAAAGAAAGGTCTGTGTTTGTCCTCTTCAAAGTATATTGGGACTGGATCCAGTTTGCTTCAAAGTGCCCCTTCTGTGGGAAGGGAAGAGAGCTCAGTCCAACAGCAGAGAGCCAGTGCAGGGGTCTGCTGCTCAGTGTGGCACATGAGCCTCCTTTAATTTGCTAAGTGTACATAAGTCTGGACTTACACTGTGCTGAGCTACTATTTACATATAGAAGGTTTTGGGAGTGAATTCCTAGAGCACCTTGACCTTATACAGGCATATAAAAAAGGGAAATTAGAAACTTTAAACCAGAATTTACATAAAAAGTGTGATGGAGGTTTTGAATAATAATTCTCGCACGTGCATGTGCATATACACACACACACATATATGGGTAAAATGTTTAAATATTTAGCTGAAAACAGGCTGAGCCCATCAAACCTATCAAAGCACACTGCTGTCAAATGATGAGAAATTAAACCCTCCTGTGAGACCAGGGAGCTCTGTTATCTGCAGCACACAGGAGGGGAACCAAGGCTCATGGAGACTGAGCAAGTGCCAAGGAGGACATCACAGGACATCACTCTTGAGCAGGTGGCTGTTGGCACAGCCTGTGATCCCAGGGACAGCTGGACTTGGGTGGCAGGACACTGTCCCAGGGCAGGCAGGGGTCCTGTGGCTGGCAATGGAAAGCCCAGGAGCTCCAGGAAGGGCTCTTGCAGAGGTGTGCCAGAGGGACCTCTGTAATGTGGCAAAGCTGAGAACTGCTCTTGGGACACTGCTTGGCAGAAGAAACACTCTCATTGCTTTAATTGCTGTGTTTCAGAAATGCAGAACTGAAATACCGGGCAATAATGGCTTGGCCAAAATCATGCAGAGGCCCTCTGGTCATTGATGGATGTGAATCTGGCTCTCCTGATCCCCAAGCCATCACTTGGCCCTCAAGATCACCAGAGCAGCTTTGCTGAGCTGGGCAAGCAAATCACTATGGAGCTCTTGCTACAGGCCAAGTTCTGCCAAGTTCTGCCTTGAAACAGTGATTCAGCCCAGTGTTGCTGTAGTGAGGATGTGCTCATCTCTGCGGCCCTCAGAGTTAGCAAGCTGCTTTACAAAGCCAAGTCCTGCCACTTTATTCCCTGTACTTTTCCCTTGGTCACTCCTTGTTTACACAGCTTCGTTTGGTTTCAAAAGCTTGCAGAGCAGCTTGATTTAAAAAATCAGAAAATATTTACTGTAGAGGATGGGTCTGGCTTTTCCCATCAGCTTCCATGGCTCAAGCAGGTTCCAGCAGCTTTGGGAGAAAAGCTGTTAGCTATTAAGTTATTACCTGTATGGAGAGCCAGCTGGAAGCTTTCAGTTTTCAACATTTTGATGAAAAGCACCATAAAAATCTTGACAACAAGAGTTGTACCATTTCAATGACATGTTTTGCATTTGTCCCCACTTTTAATGGTCCGTAAAAGTGATCGAAGGCTTCAAATTGCTGCCGAGGCCCGCATCTCAGGAATTTTTACCCCCCAAAATGAAGAGGGGAAGGAGGGGTGGGGGGAAAGACAAAACACCAAGTGTGTGCTGTTGAGTGACTTCATTTGGACAGCTTTTGGGAAGTCACTTTCCATCTGGAGGAGAGTGTCCGCAAGGAGAGTTATTCCGGCATAAACTGTTACGGTGTAATTACCCAGCTCCAGCTATGCCAGTCTATTTTCTGGTGTAGGCAAGCCAAGTCTAGTTGTTGATACGTAGGCGTGGGAAACACAAAGTCTGCTTTCTAGGCTCAGCTCAGAGTGCTCTCTGTGGCCAGTCCCCTGACCTTTCTGCCTTCTTCCTATGCAAAAAGAGAAGAGTTAAGTTAAACACACTTCACAGATGTGGTGTAGTGACTAATTGGCTCAAATTTGTGGTGTTGGGGAGAGAGCTGTCAATTAACTTTAGTCTTGGGCTGGCTGAATCATTTGGTGTCTTTTCCAAAGTGGGGTTTGTCTCCATCTCTCAGGGTTGGGTGGCTCTGCTGCTATCCTATAAAGCAGAACCTCATTTGATGTGAAGCGGTAGAGCTAATAAAACCTGGGGTTCACCTTGTCTCTAACAACAGTATTGTGCTTGTGTGTAGTGAGAGCAAGAGTTAAGGCTTTTGCTTCAAGATTTTGTAGTTAAGATTTTGCCTCCAAGCAAATTTTTCCAGTTCCTAGAGTCTTTGATATACAAAGAATGTGGGTATGCAGTGATGGTGGTACTTCCATGGCGTTTGTCTGAAACTCAGTGGCAAAATTCAGGTGTTACTCTCCTTTGGTACCAATGAAAAGCAAGGATAACTCTTCCATTATTCCCATCAGTTGCTCTGTTGGGTCTCCAGGGTGTATGGGCAGCCTGACTACTGATGCTTTCTAGTGCGTACTTGCTTAATTTTGCAAACTGAAATGTCATCATTTCAACCTCAGCTTCTCAATGGGCTGTGAACTCTGGTGCCTCATGATGGCATTACCAGGGTCACCAGTGCCCAGCAGCTCAAAGAGAAGAGAGCAAGGACAATGCTGTTGCACCTGGTCCAGGACCTGTGGAAAGCAGGGAAAACTTCCATGAAGAAACATAGCAAAAATTCACCCTCAGACACGAATGTTGGGTTGGGCCAAGCCCCTGAGGGGGTTTGAGGGGGTGTCCCCTCAGTGTGGGGATGTCGCCTCGCTGTGGGAAATACTCGGGGCCGTTCTTTCACCCTTGGCTGTAGGGCAGCGAAAGGACTTCCCTCAGGACATGAATGCTGCTTTTTACACTTTTCCCACACACCGACTTCCCGGGACCGGGATGGAATGCTGTATAGAGGCTTTACTCGCACCCGGGCCGTCTCCACGCGGAAACTCCGCTCGTATCAGCCGCGAATGTTTAATTAAGCAACAAGCCGGGCCGCCCCCCGGGCGGTTATAAATAGAAGTGCTGAATCATGACTCCGCCGGTCCCTCCACCCGGCCGGCGGGAGCCCCTGGGCGGCGGCTGCCGGCGGGGTGCGGGGGGTGCCCGCCCTGAGGGGCCGCGGCCGTGCCCTGAGGGCGCGCGCTCCCGCCCGCCCGCGTGAGGCGCGGGGCGCGCACTGTGGCGGCGGCGGCGGCAGCGGCGGCCGCACTTGTCCTGTAATCGATTGCCGAGCGCGCTGAGCGGCCTCGCGCCGGCTGCGGGCACCCGCCCCCCGCCGCGCCGGCCCCGCGGGGGCTGAGGCGCCGCGGGGCGGGAAGGGGTCTGAAGGTGGTGGGGGGAGCGAGTGTGTGTGTGTGTGAGTGTGTGTGAGTGTGTGAGGGACTGAGCGTGAGTATGTGAGGGATGAGTGTCCGTGGGATTGAGTGTGAGGGTGTGTGAGGGGCTGAGTGCGAGTGAGGCAGCGAGTGTGTCCGTGTGAGGGACTTTGAGGGGAGACCTGAGTGTGAGGGAGTGAGTGAGTGAGTGCGTGTGCAGGGTTGAGTGTGAGTGAGGGAGTGAGAATGTGTGAGTGGCTGGCTGTGCGTGAGGGGAGAGAGTGTGAGCCCGTGAGGGGGTATTGAGTGTGAGGGAGGGAGTGAATGAGTGTGCGTGGGTTTGAGCCTGAGGGAGGGACAGTGTGTCTGAGGGAGTGTGTGTGAAGGAGGAGGTGTGTATGGGTGTGAGGGAGTGCGCGTATCTCTGAGGGAGTGTGTGTGTGTGTGTGTCTCAGGCAGGGTGTGCGCGTATCTGTGTGTGAGGGAGGGAAGGGAGTGTGTGAAGGAGGGAGCGAATGAGTGTGTGTCTCTGCGTGTGTGTGTGTGTCTGTGGGAGGGAGGGAGGGAGGGAGAGCGGCCGCCGCCGCCGCCGCCGGATCGGTTTCTCGGGGTTTGACCAGCTGTCCCAGGCTAACCCTCTGCTCTCTGAAGATGGAGGAAGTAAAAACAGGATTACCCTTAGCTACGGCTCCTCCGCCGCCTTAGTCCCCCCACAGCCAACTGCCGTGCACAAACACACCTCCACTGGGCAGAGGGAGCCGACACTAATAAACACACAAACAAAAGGGGGATGGAACTGACTCACTGCCTGCGCGGCTGAGGTAAATCTGCGCCTGGCTTCTTATTATTTCTTTCTTTTTCTTTCTCCCCTCCCTTCCTCCCCTCCTCTCCTCTCCCTCCTCGGTCCCCCCTTCCCCGGCGGGAGGAGGGACAGCTCCGTTCCGGGGCCGGCGGGACGCGGGGCTCGGTCCGTCCGTGCGGGTCTGTGTGTGCGGAGGGTCCCCGAGCCGAGCGCGGCTGTGCAGCATCCCCGCGGGCGCCGATGACTTGTTGCTGTTAGCCCAAAATATATATTAAAAAAAAAATTAAAAAAAAAAAAAACAACAAACCAACCAAACGAAAAAACCCCCACGAAGACCAGAAGGCAGCAGGGGCAGAAGCCGCGGCGGGTCTCGCCGGTCCGTTACCCAGCCCGGCCCCGCTGCCATTTCCCTCAGCGCCCGCCGCCACCTGCGCGCCCCCGGGGGGCTGCGGCCTGCGGCGGGGAGAAGGGGGGAAAGGGAATAAAATGACAAGCGAGGCAGGACTTCCATGACTTTGACAGGTTGTGGCAGGGGCGGGGAGAGGCAGGATGAGGCGCGGAACCCGGCGTCGCCCAGGGCCGGAGCGGCGCTCCGGGGAAGTTGGCCCGGCTTTGCTGCGCGGGGTGTGAGTGCGCCCGCCGGGCCCCCCTCTTCCCATCCCGCCCCTCATCCCCTCTTCTCATCCCGCCCCGCAATCCCTCCGCTCCCCCCGATCCCGTGGAATCCGTAAGGAACCGGTGGATCAAGTTTTCCTCTCTCTCTCTCTCTCTCTCTCTCTCCGCGCTAGTTAATCGCATTGCTGTAGCACCGGCTGACCTCCCTCCCTCCCTCTCCCTCCTTTTTTTTTTTTTTTTTTTTTTTTTTTCTTCATCTTCCTTCAAAGTATGTGCCATTCCTGAGCGAGTTTCCCCGCCGGCTCATCCCGGGGCTTCCCGGCTCCCCGGCTCCGCATGCCCCACCTGTAAGTGGCGGGGGCGAGTTTCTCTCCCCTATCCCTCTCCCCTTCCCCGTCCCTCTTTCCCCCTCCTCTTCTCCCCCCGCCTTTAAAAACCATTTTTTTAAACTTTCTCCATCTTTCTGTGTCTTCAGCTCGAGCAAAACTCTCTCCCTCCATTCCTTGTGGAGAGGCTCAGCAGCTGGGATTTGCCATCACCAGCCTAAAAATGGTGACCAAACTTTTTCTTTTCCCTCTCCTCTTCCTCCTCCTCTCCCCATTGAAGAAATAAAAAAATAAAATTCAAGCCGTGTTTTCATTTAGGTTATGGATGTTTCTGTGTTTCTTTTTGTCTTCCTTTCTCTTCCTCCTCCCTTCCTCCCCTTTCTTTCCTTCCACTTCATTGGCTGGGATGATCTTTCCCTGTTGCTTCTGATGTTTCTTTCTTTTTCTCAGTGTGTGCCTGCCTACCTGGACTAGGGGAAAGATAAGGTAATTTTGAAGGGCTTGAGGAAGTGGCTTACCTGTTCTGAAAACTTTTTTGCTTTTTGGTTTTTGTTTTTTGTTTTTTTTTTTTTTAGATTTCTTTTTAAGAGTTGTGAAAATCAGTAATTGAAGAGAGTTTGGTAGCAGCTAGGCAGGTTGAAATTTAAGTGTTATGTGCTGAATGCCTTGGGAATTTGATCTGCTTTATACCAAAGAAGAGCACACAGAAAAGTATTTATTTATTGGGGGAAAGGCAGGGAGTGGGGAGGGAGGGAAGGAAAGAGGGTTAAGGGAGGGGGAGGGAAGTGGTTTTGGAGACAAGAAGTGAAGCTGCCTGTTTTCCAGTAAGTAATGGAGAAATTCCAGGAGCCAGGGCTAAATATACTTGGCGATCAATACAGAAATGGCTCATTGTGAATAATTTAGCTGCCTGGTGCAGTGAGAGTTTTGAAACTAAAGGCAAAAAAAGAGGCCATGGAGGGAGAGAGGAAATAAAATTTTCCTCTGGTCATGTCAGATTCTTAACTTTTCTACTTAAAAGAACATAGTTATGATTATTGATCTCTCCTTTTTTTTTTTTTCTCCCCCCCCCACAATATATATCAAATGATAGCTAGGGGGTGTCATTCTATACAGTTACTTGGGTTTCGGGAAAGTAATAGCTTGTTCTGTGTCAGCAAAGTGCTTCCAGAAACTTTAATATTGCTTCACACCACAAAATGTGTGATCTGGGAGTATGAAATGTGATGTTTGGCCCTGTGCTGTGGCAAATAAATAGGGTTAGAGTGAACAGGTGTGTGTACAGGTGTGTGTGCACACAGAGGTGTGGGACAAAGCTGGAACAACTGTGTCCAAGGGGAATGGACACAGGAGGGTTTATTTTGTTTAGACCAGGAGGCAGTGTCTTGTAGTGTGTGTGAAAAGAGCAATTGTTAGTAATATCCATATCCTCCAAGTCTCTTCTGGCTGCAGATAATTGATAAAGCAGTACCATCCCAGCTTGAAGAAACAAGAAGAAAGTCAGGAAAAGAACTCTCAGATCAGGCAAAAATGTGAGTGGGGCACAGAGAGAGAGGTATGGTCAGACCAGGATGATCCAGGTGCCACCTGGCCAGGAGGCAGCTGCATGTCTGCTCACATAATTTACAGGAAGAGTTCAGTGATTTGCAAACGAGCACATGCAGCGCGCTTGTGTGTTTCTCTAGGCAGTGGTTGCAACAGCAATAAAATGGGCAACTACTTAGGGCTTTAAGTAAGTTTAATCATTTAATGGTTGATACTGACAGGCGTCTCTGAGGGTGTACTTTTCTGCCTTGCAGCACTGCACTTTGACTATGGAAGCAGAGGCTGTTGATGGATATATTACATGTAAGTAGTCATTTTGATTATTCTGAATTACTTTTCTTTTCCTACTCTCCTTTGTATAATGCAGAAACCTGAAAGTTTAGCTTCCGTGTGTACAGTGTCGGCACTGACACTGAATTAGTAGCATTTACATATAAGTTCTCTGTATGACTGAGACATGCATGGGGATGGGTGCATGGGTGATTATCTCTAGGTTTAAATATTTGCTGAGGGTGAATGAACTTTGCAAGTTAGAGAGAGTTGCTCTCCAGAAATTCAAACTGCAGCCAAAAACTTTTTATGCCTTTCCCTATGTATTTCTCTTGTTTTCTGTATGGGGGGGTTGTGCTTTGTTTAACTGTCAGTTAACCCAGAGCTTTTTGGGGAAGGTCTGTATGCTGAATTACTATTCCAGTCTTCCCTTGCCCAGCCTGGATTGTCCTTGTCTGCTAATGGAAAAGTAATCCTAACTTATTTAAAACCAGCAGCTGGGACAAAGTTTGCCACAGGAGTGTGAGTAATAAATAGGGTGCTATTAAGACAGTAGCTTTGAGGGAGCTCTTAAAATCAGCCAAATCTTTCTTGGGGCAACTGAGAGTAGAGGTGTGACAGGCTCTGGAAGAGCCCGCTGGTGAAGGAGGGAAGGGCAGGGGCGAAGGGAGCGAGCGGGCTGTGGTTCTCCATGTTAGTGTATCTGTGCCGAAGAAGGGATACAAACGATACAAACTTACGGGACCTGTGTTGTGCTCGCAGGTGACAATGACTATTCGCCTGAGAGGGAGCACTGCGGCATGGCCATCGACCTCACCTCTAGCACTCCCAATGGGCAGCACACCTCCCCCTGTCACATGGCAGGCAGTAAGTCTCCTCTTAAGCCTGTTTCTCTCTAGCTCAGGGTTGGGTTGGCTTGGTCCTCCTGGTCCTTGCTTTGCTTACCAGGTCTTAGCCACTGCTGTTGGCATTGCTAATAACAGAGGAGGACAGGGAAGATTTTCTTTTTGTTTTTTTGGTTCTTGTTCATGCTGGTGTCTCATCTAAACATGAATGGGATTACTAGTCTGAACTATCCCAAGGTGGCATTTGAGAGCTGGTCCGTACCCGCTCCAGGTAGGAAAACACTAGGGTTGACATGTGCTAGTTTTGTTTCCTCAGGTTCTGAAATCCAAATAGAAATTGTTGTTCTTATTATTATTACTACTATTACTTACTTTGCTTCCCGAAACAGCTTGAAGTAGCTTTATTTGAAAACAAACACGTTTTATTTACAAAACTCTAGTTGATTTTAACAAACTGGAATTTGGTTTGGAATGTTGGGTAGAAACTGAGAGTTTAGTGAGTCTGCACAGTAAGTGTCAAGAGCTGATAATATTTATAGAATTATTCTCCTGTTATATATGGGAGGTGGATAAATGTAGTTTACGCAATTTCATAAAAGCAACAATCTTCATTTTCTGTGTGTGTGAGTGCCCTACCTTGTTTAAGTGTTGGTTACAGTGTTATATCAAGATATTTACCTTAATGTAACCTCTGCACTTAGAGTCCTGAAAAAATGTAGTGTGCTTTGCTTTCAACATACTTAGTGTTCCTCTCTATGTGATACTAATTTTCTTTCTGGTTTGTGTGTACTACAGATACATATTTAACTATTTAAACCGAGGGTTAGTATAATACCCTACCAAAATCTCTCAAAGAGAGAGCTTCTAGGGTTCCTTGCTTAAAAATGCACAGTGTATTGTTCTCAAAGTCTTTCTGAGAAAAAGATGTTACTTCCCTTTAAGAATCCTTTCCGCTTGCAAATTACGGGTAAAGCGCAGTTTTACGAGCCTTTAAACTGAGGGTTATTATGAAGATCTCTCAATTATATACATGTTGCTGCAGAATATGATTTCTAATACCATGGACTGAACTTTATATGACAACCACCCATAATTCAGCATCTTTAGACAATTCCAATTGTGCTGCACTGGGATTCTGATATACTTTATTATGTTGTAAAAGTTTTACTACTCACTTTCTTCATTTTCTTTGTTTCCTTTTTATTAATGGGAAGGCTTCGTTGGAAGGGAAAAAAGTATCTGTGTTTTAAATCTTCTTTATAATCGAGACTGAAAACCAAAGTCAAATTAGGAATAAAAAGATCTAGAATCAAGTCATGTAAAAGACTTTAACACACTCAGTATTTTCATGTTCATTGTGTTAACATTTTCAATGGTTTTTAAACTTCATTAGTTCTTTGCAACACATATGTATCTGCAACCTTGGTGAATATCTTATTTTTTTAGAGGGTTTTTTTGGCCTATCATAGGTGTCTCAAATGCTTTGAGATTAGGACGTGCTGCTGTTAAAAAATTAAGGGCTCTGCCTGGGTTTCCCAAGCCAAACAAATCACAAGCTTCTTATATTTATTGTAATTTATTTACTCTTTGCAGGCTTAGGATTGTTTTGCAGAGAGGCGGCTTGTGCTGCCTTAAACATGGAAGGTATTGATCAGGGGTTGTGGGATTTTGTGGCAGCTGTTACATTGGTTCATTTAAGGTTTTTGGCCAAATCTTGAATCTGGCATGTGTAGGCTAAATCGCCAGGCTGGGCTTTAGAGCTTTCCACCTGTTTTGTGGGGCACAGGAAATCCTTTTAAAGGTTTGGTAACTCAGGGGCCTGCACCTCTTTTTAAAAACTCTTTTGGGGTTTTTTTGGTGTTGTAAAAGGAGAGATAGAGATGGAATAGCTGTTTGAAATATTTTATATGAATTTAGTAGCTCCAGTGGACTGACCCATCATCCATCATTTTAGGTAGAGGCAGTGGCTGTGTTCTATTTCAGACTGGTTTGATTTCCAGTGGGTTGCTGGAGATTAAGTGATGTTGGCTGCCAGTACAGCAAAGCCCAAGGCATGTCATCCTGGCTGGGTAGGACTTGGGAGTGGAGGAGGTGATACAGGGAGCAGACCCCAAATATTTCACTCCTGGATTGGTTGCCAGTCACTGCCAGAAGCACATGGCCCTCTTTGGCTGTGTGCTCTGGATGTGCACCTGCAAGGTAGAGATCCAGGTTTTGACCTTTGTTCTCTTCTTGCCTTCCACTGAATTGTTTTGAGCCACAGCTCTTAATTTAGTCGGAATTTGTGTCTGGCTCAGAAGGAGAAACACCAAAAGAAGGAAATTTCTTGGATCTGTGCTGAAATGACTGAGTAGTGCTCTCCCAGCAACAGCAAAATTATGTGCTGGGTAAAGAGTTTTCTATGTTCATTAGCCCCTGGCAATCTGTGTAAGTAGCTCTGTCTGGATTACTGATGTTTTCAGGTTCTATTCCAAAAGGGTTTGGGTCGAATATTTTGGCTGCTGCATCCTTTAACCTATTGTCATTTTCAAGTATCTAGATGGTATTTGTAGGTTACGGACGAGGATGACACTCAATTTTCCTTGTGAATGAGATGATCCTGAAAGATGAATCACACTAAATCACCTGTCATAGCTAACTGATGATCTTACATATACCTGCCTTTAGCAGAGCACTGCATGTGTGTTGGCAGATGCTCTGTTCTAAAATACTTCACTGTAGTTTTATGTAAGCAAAGATTTAAAATACATGTAAATAGTCAAACCAAAGAGGTTGATAGATCATCTCACTTTTCTCTACAGCAAAAGATGAATTAGTGTTACACCTGCTGAGTACAGATGATATATTTACATAGCCCCAAATCTGGAAGTCCAGATTTTCTTTTGATCTTCTGTAGGAAAACTCTTACAAAGGCTGACAGGCAGAGCTGGGTGTCACAGGCTTGCTCAATTAACTTTGTGTTGGTACTACAGAGTTCCCTGCATGGCCCTAAGCCCCCCCACAGACCCCACCGAGTTCAAGGGAGTCTGTCTTGTTCCTGTCCGTGAGTGCTGAACTGGGCTGTGAGTGATCAGAAACCTCCGAATAGGAGCTGGCATGCTAATTAAAGGCTAATGGGGAATCCTTATAAAAGAGGCTTTAAAAAGAAATAATTCCCAGTCACCTCCCCACAATGCCACACTGAGTTCTTACTACAGTTATTAGAGATATTTTTTTCCTGTAGGTTAAAATGGACTTAGAGGAATGTCTGCTTTAGAAGCTGCAGGGGCACAGTTGTTCAATTAGTTGACTCAATCATTGCTTTGTATAGGATGAAGGACTCTTCTCCAAGATCCCTGGCCTGGTATCATAGGGAAAATAGTAGCAGCAGCTATTAGCATCTGACAGTCAGCAACAAAGGCAATTTCCCCTTAAATTAGAGGCTTGACAGTGGGTGTCCCAGTTAACTTTCTTATCTTTGCTTTCATAGACAAAAGGAGCCCTTAAATGAAACAGAGTCAGAACAATCATAAATATCAAACCCAACATCTGATGTTTGAAAGCGATTAAAATTGTGGTATGCTTTCAGGAGGTGTTTATAGTAGCTGGAAGCGTTAGTAAGTTATGAGAATTAATTCATTAAGAGAATCAGCCATGGCGGCTGACTCTGCTGCTGGAAATAATGAGGCGATGGCGTTTTCTCCGTGGTGGGGAACGATTGTGCTGGCTGACGAGATCACTAATTGGGACAGCAGCACTAAGTGGGGATGATTTCAGCAGTGCTGTTTAAAGAGAACTTGGGTAATGTTTCATTATAATGTAGCCAATACTATTTTACAAGTGATCAGGGTGGACTGTCGGTTGTACTTTTTTTTTGTGGCATCAAAGCCCCAGACCTTTCCTGATCACTTTCATTTTTGAAGCCTGAGTTGTCATACAACTCCTGTTTTGTCACAGTTGTGTTGTCCTGAGCAGAGAGTTACTTGTACCGCAGCTGTATCAGCACATCTGTAGGTATAAAGAAATGTAATTTTGGAGCCTGATTTTGGAATTTTCGTTCCTGTTGGAATGAAACCACATCAAGTTAAAAGTTGCTCCATGCCTCAGCTCCGGGGCAAACAAGCCTTGTCACCACCAGAATTTACTCCCAGGCATGTGAGGCTGAACCTTGCTCTGGGATTCTTTCCTGGCTCAGGATGTGTTGTGGGCTTTTCAGTAGGATGAGGTGATGGAGGCTTTCCTTTAGGGAGGGTGGTTGAAGCTGGCCAGGCTGGGCTGCAGAGAGGGACTGAATCAGTGCTTTGAGGCAGTCACTCCCCTGATGTGTGCACTGGGGCATGAAGAATTCTGGCAGCCAAACTACTGTGCTCTGAGCTGGGGATTCAGGTCTCCTTTTCTTCCAAATATCTTGGAAAGTGCTAAAAACTTGGACCTGATCACCTCGAGATGCTGAGGAGTGTTCTTTCCTCAGCAGCCTTTCAGGAGTATGGGAGGCAGCATTTATTGGGCTGGGTATCTCCTGCCTCAGTGCAGGGAGGTGGACTTTTCACAGTCACTTGAGATGCCCTCCAGTCCTTTGTGTCTGACTTTGCAGTCTTGACCCTTTGATTTTTTAGCACTCAGCTGTGGAATTGCACGGTGATGCCCAATACAGATGTACCTGTGGTTTGGCAGGTTGAAGGACAGTGAAGATGGACTTTGCCAAGATGAGCTCAGACATGAGGGATGAGCTCAATAAAGTGTGGCAGGGAACTGTAAGAAGTGAACTCCTTGGACACTTACAAGAGCACAGTCTTTGCTTCAGTCTTTTATCCTCAGACTTCCTGGGAATTGCCAGGGCAGTAGTGGTAATCAAAGTTTTAGCCATTTAGCTTTCTTGGAGTTTGAGAAGAAAAAATATTAAATGGAAAGGCAATCATCAGGATTTTAACAGAAATAGAAGGGTTTTCCACACCTAAGAAACCAAAGCTCTGCAAAGTAGTGTTACACTGTGTTTTTTGAAAAAAAACTACAACTCAAACAGAGGAAAGGGTTAACTGGAAATTAAGCATTTCCTGGGATGTACCTTGAATTGTTATACCTTTATCCACATCAGCTCGGATTTTTCACAGTGATGTGGTTAAAATCATGACATAGTTCCTCTGATAGGAACTCTATGTAAACCAAGCCAGAGTAGCCACTGAAATGAGTTGGTGTTTGAGTATCTGTAGCCTACATTGCAATGGTGAAGGGCTCTCCTGTGTGTTTTTCCTGTCTTCTGTCACAGTCCTGGCATTCCCTATGGAGCTGCATACTCAGCTGCAAAAACATTCCTCCCTCTCAGTGAGTGTTATAACGAGGGTGGAGTGAAATGATCAGTTAATCTCATTAAATAGGTTTTTATTCATTCTGATGGAAGTCCCTTGAAAGGTCGTCTGCCAGGGCTTTGTTGCAGCACACACCTTCCTTGGGAAGCTTCTGTTATTCTCTTGGACTGTCAGGTTCAGTTAACTTTCCCTGGTACACACCCTGTTACAACACTGTGCTCTTGCTAGCTTTGTAGTCAGCAAATTTTCAGTGTTTGCTTCTGGAATTTCAGTTCCTTTTCAGACATGCCAATGAAAAGAGCAATCCTCCTCTTCCATGAAATATGACACGTTGATGGCAGCTGGATGACAAGATACCTGTTGGAGGAGAGTGTTCTGTGTTTCCCACCCCTCAATCTGGGGGAAGGTGCTGCTTCTGTTGAAATCAATGGATATCTTCTCTCAGGAAATTGGTTCAAAGGCTTGTTTCTAGTTCCTGTGGGCCACAGGCTGTGTCTAGTCATTCAGCTAAGTGATGGTTTGCAGGATTAAGTTTTAGAGGTGGAAATGCAGCTGCCTGTGCTACCTTTGTGCAGTACTGAGGGTGAGCAGTGCTCATCCTTCCAGTACCAAGAGGGGCACCCTGAAAGACTGATGCCATTCTATCTGGGAGAAAAGACAGAGCCTCCTTTTCTGCCTTTTGCTTCAGTAATCCCAGTGAATGAAAATCCTTGAAGAGCCCACCTTGAAACAGGTCTAAAATTGACCTGTTCTGAAATTCTGTAAAAAATTGAAAAAAATTGGTTAAGCCACTGCTCTGTGTAGTGTCAAGACGTGCTACCAGCCCAGGTGAGGACCTTGTGCTACAGCATGTTGTCCCTTCCCTAGGGTAGTCGGTGCTTCTTTGGGGTCAAGGCAGCTGACTGCCACATCCCAATGGAAGGAAGCAGAGCTGGATTATCACTGAGAAGCAATGAATGTGACAGAGATGGCTCTGGGCTAGGTCACCAGAGGCCCGGTTTTTCTTCAAATTCTGGTCATTGGAGGGAGTCCCTTCATGTTTCTGTACCTTTTTTTTTTTCCCTCTTGCCTTTTATTTTCTGAATCACAGAAGCTGTAGATCACTTAGGATGGAGACTTGGATGGTACATGTTAGCCTTTGTCTAAAGTAGGATGTTTTTACAATATCTTTTTGCTTAGGGGTTATTTCACATTTAATTTTTGCAGCCCCACAATGAGACGCAGTCAGAAGTACCTTAATACCAGTGCAGCTTATTTCCTGTCCAGCACAGGAATAATTGTGGTGGTCCTGAAGTACCCTGTTGTGGTGTATGTGTGGAATTTTAACTCTTCCCACACCACTGAGCATTGCCAGGTCTGTGTGTGGATGAGCCCCTATTCACACTGCCCAGCAAAATGTGCCCTTGATCTGGAGCCAGGTCTACATTACTGGCTTCTGCTGGCACTGCTGTGTCAGCCTGTGGCTTTGAAGAACTGTAATCCCTCACAGGCAGAGAGATGCTGGCAGAAGCTCCAGCTCTGAGCACAGCCCTGGTTGGCAGGGTCACCTGCAAGTGCTGTTACAGGTGTTACATTGGAAAGTACCGTAAAACAGCAGGCACTGTTCCTGGAAAAGCATGGGCTTGATTGATCCCCCTCATTTCTATGCTGATAGGTTGTGTCAACTTCTGTGAATTAGAATGTCTTTTTTGGGTTTCTTCACTGACTTTTGCTCTCTCTCTGCCTCTTATTTTTAAAAAAATCTTTCAAGTTTGGGGGTTAATTCCTGTAACGCTGTGTGGCCATGGCATAGAACCACAGAGGTAGTGGGCTCTGCGTGCATTGTATGAGATCCTTTAGCTCATGGTTTCTCTGTGTTTGTCCTGTCCAGAGAGGTCACAGGGCTCTTGGTCTTCCCTTTGGTGAAGCTCAGGTTGGTGGTCAGATCCCTGTGTCCTCTCAGGTATGGGTGTAGGCACCGAGTTTGTGGTGATTGGGAGTGGGGCTGGGCCCAGCCTCATCCCCAGTGGGCACAGCTGTGCAGGACAGGTGAATGCTATTGAAGGGAACAATAGGGGCACTGAGCAACCACCAAAGGGAACAGAGGGCACACAGGTGCAGTGCATCAACAGGAGGGGATAAAAGGTTGGGCTGAAGAACAAGAAGGGCAGATGCTTGCAGCCTGCTGAGGTGCTGTGATATTAGTCTGTATGGGCAGGTACCTGAAGCCTTCTGAAGAGGTGAGGTGTTCCTGTGTATGGGCAAGTGCTTAAAGCCTTCTGGAATTGTGTGGGGATGCTCTGTGCATTGTGGCCATCTCAGCTGTAGCATATGCTGTGACATATGGGGGGGAGGTCAGTCCTAGGGCCAAACCATGCTCCCACCCCCAGTGTGGATGGTGTGAATATCTGTGTGTCTACCAGCTGGTAGTGAAAAAAAAAGAGGAGTTGAAGTGTATCATTCTCCTACACAGGTAGGAGACCCTCTTCTTAGCAGACTGTGGGCTTTACACAAGGCATCAGCCAGGGAATCTGATTCACTGCAGACCTGTGTGCTCTCCCCACCATGGTTTCATGTTACTTGAAGAAGCTGCACAGACTGGTTTTTTCTAGCCTCTTTTCCTGCTGTGGTTTGGTACCTACCTCCTGTGAGGTTGCTCTGGGCACAGGTGTAGTCACTGCAGTAGGGAAAGAGAAGGGGAAGATCAGTGTGAATATTCAGGTCCCTGCCCTGTCTGGAGGACTTGGTTCTACTGTCCACCCGGAAACTTCATGCAGTGGGGTAGAATATCCAGCCACACCTTGGTGCTGCTGTTGTCAGGCCCTTTGTCCTGGGGGTTGGATGTCTCAAATGTTTTTCAGAGGAGGTAGGAAATCCTGAAGTAGATAAACCTTATTTATCCATTCCCCTTGTTGCCTGCCCCACTACCATCTTTTTTTGTTACAAACTGTCTGGTGTGAGGAGGTGAGGTGGGCTGGGTTTCCTCTGCAGCCAATGGAAGATCTGGGCAGGGCTTACGGGAGAGATGCTCCGTTGGCCGTTAAACCGCACTCATGACAAAGCCTTACATTCCCATGGCAGGGTTTTCTTGTTTATCCCCTCTGTTCCTCCACTTGAACAAAACTGTGAACTTCAGCATCAGGCTGGAGTTTTCTCAGCTTCTTTTTAGTGGCGTTTTCCTTGCATTCTCCCCCCCCCCCCCCCCCCCCCAGCCTTTAAAACCTCCCAATTCCATCAGAAGAAAGGGATGTTGTCCTGGTTTTTCTCAAGGGGCACGTGTTCTTTCAGTCCATGAAAATTGATGTTGGTGAGTGGCACAGAATGCTGGCTGCAGAGCCTTGTGATATGCTCAAGTCCATGGTCATTTTTCTCAAAATTACTCTTTGATTTGGGAATGCCTGTGTGCGGTTCTGTGAGAATTCATACCTAATCTTTTCTAGACAGCAACTTAGCTTTTGGAGATTTTATGATTCCTTTTGCAAGCAAAGTTGCTTTTTTAGGTAATGATCTAGCCATAGAACACAAACTGAGTAAGTTTTTGGTAACTCTATCTGTGCATCATTTAAACTTCAGCCGTGTGAATTAAATATCTGCTTTACTCCAAGGAGCAGCAAACAGGATGGTGTGAGTTCCCTTCTTTTGAAAATGAAACAAATTGCTTCTTTCTGTATGAAAACAGCAAGTCTCTTTACCCAGAAGAGGTATGAGGTTTATTCATTTGAGGAAGAGTAGCTATTCTCTTAAAGTTGTGGATGGTTTAAAAGCTTCCAGGAAAGAGTGGCAGTAGACTGAAGACCTTGCTCTGGTTAGCAGCCAGATCTGTGATAGAGGGAGGCAGCTCAGGCAAAAGAATAAAATGGTTCGGTTTTTAATCTTATTTCTTGAGAAATTGATATCCTGCAGGGTTTGCCTTGTCAAGATAACGGCCCCTGAAGGAGAATAAATCTTATTAATTAGCAGTTTTGCATACTGCTTTTAATTGTTCGTTCCCAGGTACAGGCTTTGTATTGCATGTGCATTGCTGTCGTGGTGAGGGGCCTCTCTCCTGCAGCCCTGGAGAATCTGCCTGAGTACAGCAATATTTCAGAATACACCATTGGGCCTTAAATTTACTCAGTGCCTTAATCCTCATCACCTCTCAGATTTAGGCATGTCCTAAATGCAGTTGTAAGTAATAGTTTTACAGTTTAATCTCCCAAAATTGGGTCAACCTTACCAGTTGTTTTGACCTTGTTACCAGCACAGGTAGTTCCTGGTTGAGTCTAACACATCCCTGTGCAGCTGTGTGGAACAATCTGGGGTATCAACTTTACTTGAAACCCCCTCCTTGAAATTTTCTCCCTACCTTAAATACACAGGTCTTTCTATTCCTGTAGGCTATTATCCTTTGGATAATCTAAATAATATCACAATATTTTCTTGGTATATTATGCTTTTTCAGCTTTAAGAGCATTATCAAGAATACCAGTTGAAGAGATACAAATGAGTGGACAAAATTTTAGGCTGAAGAGGTAGAGAAAAAGTAGGGAAATTAATCTTAGAAGAATGCAGCTCCTGTAGGTGGGAGGCAGTCAGCTTCATAATTTGTGTATGTGACTGCAAATTGTCAGAGTATAGGTAGCTCTCAAGAGTTCAGAAGAATGCTGTGCTAGTTGTGTATGTTAGGGTCAAGCAGTACATAACGTTAGCAGGCTGAGAGCTCTGTGAGTTTATTCTTGGCCTTCTTTTAAATTTGTATTCTACGAATTGCACAATTTATTTTTCTAAAATCCCGTGTACCTACACGTGAATCCCAGAGTGTTCTCATAGTCTAAATGCTATGACCCATCAGCTGCCCCCAAATTACCTAATATCAAGTAGAGAAGGTTGGCGGCCAAAGAAAAATATAGGAAAATGTGTCCAGCCCTGGTTGCTAACAAGCCTATGCATGTGCAGTGCAGTAATACAAATGGAAGGCACTTAGAGAGGGTTTCAGCCACATATAACAGAGAAGTACAGGCTTGAAAAATACTAGGAAAGTGCAATTCTTATGAAATGAGGAAGCCAGGAAGAGGAGAAAGAGGTATGTGAGTTGTGCCTTGGCTGAAGGAAAAACTATTTAGCACCACCCTTTTCAAATGTCAAATGCATGGGGAAAAGTTGTTGGAAGCCAGTCTCTGCTAAGTTTGCTGCTTGCAAAACCTACGTTTTTGTGAGATGTTTGTGCAAAATCACCTCTCTGCTCTGCCTGTGAGACCAGACATGAGTCAGGCTATCAGCATCTAACATGGTTTCAGGTTGCTGTCTTACTGCTCCTGGTCTAAAATGCTGGAAAGAAGTGTTTGCTTTTTTCTCACTTTTAAAGTGCTTCATTCATTTAATGTCATTAGTGCTTGTGTTACTTAAATTTACCTTCTGACTGGTAACCATTAAATATTTATAGAGAAATCAATAGTAGTGAGATTTTTGCTCAAGTAAATATATATCACATATGTACTCAAAACCAAAGCAAACTGCAGTGCATTCCAGGAAATAATCTATAGTGCTGCTCTGTAATGTTCTTCCTCATCTTCATGTCAGGATGTTTTATCTGTGTCCCAGCTCACCCATTCCTGCCCCAGAACTCTGGCTGTTCTTTTTAACAGCCTAGAACAACGGAGCCTTAGGAAAAAGGTAGAAGTGTTTTCAGAGTAGCAATGTGAATGATAATTGGTATATAATTACCCAAGGTTCCTTAATGACTGGATGCAGGGAGATCCTTAGGTTTGATGCTATGTCTGACGGACAGAGACTGCTGTGCTGGAAGAAGAGAATGGAACTGGCTGGAGGCAAAGCCAGCCCTTCCCAGCATTTGGGAAGGGAAAAGTATTTTTGAGAGAAGGTGGTGATGTGGCAATGGAAGATGATGGCTTAAAACCAATGCCTAATAAAACAAAACAAAAAAAAATTAGGACTGGGCTTAAAATGGCTTTGGAACCAGGCTTAATTTCGTTGGAGGGGAATAGACAAACGTGTGATATAGACAACATAGCCAATGTGCACAGAGTAGTTTATTCTCCATATTGAGTCTCTGCAGCATTTTCTTGTACAACTACAGATGAAATAAATCTTTGTAGACCATCCAAGTGATGACCTTAATCAATTGTTCTGGCCAGGTGTTTTGGAAGGTGGAAAGCTTCCTTATGAGTCAGTGATGAAATTTCAATTTATAATTATGACTGTAGTTTATAATAATAATTCTAATTATATATATAAACAGTTTAACCTACTACAATGTAAAATGGTAACATTTGCTGAGCTTTGGCTGCTTTCAGATGGTGAAAATGTGCTGGTGGTTGTTGGCTGGAATTCAGAAATATTTGTCAAAATTTTGTGTGCTATGTGAACAACAAAATTTTGTGTGGATTAAGCAATTATTAATTCTCTCCCATTATCCGTCAGATAAAACTACAACTAGCTCATTAACCAAAATTAATTGTAAATAAAGCCGATCTGTTGTTGAGGAAACTAGTTAGAATGGTAATTGGGTAATGATGATGCATTTAATTTCCAACTGCAGATTTAAAAGCTACTCCTTTTGGCAGTGATAGAGCAAGGTGCTCTGAAATGAAGCCCGGTGCTTGTCACTGTCATTGTCCTCTTAATTAATGCCGCCAGGACCGCCTGTGTTTTGAATCTAATTAGTGTCCCCTGCAGAGCACTTGGAAATGTCCTGATTGTGCTCACACTGAAGCCAGTGGTTAAACTATTTAGTGACCTCTGTGGGCAGGAGGTAACACAGGAGGCAGTGGTGGTGTAGGACATGGTGCACTGCTGGCTTTGCTCCTGCAGCAGCACATCCTCGTGCCTGAGCTCTGGGAATGGTGGCTGTGCTTTGGGATTTGCTACTCACTTGCCATGGAGATAGATCTGGAGTTTCAGGCCAACAAAACTGAATTGTGACTCAACGTTTTAAAAATGATTGAGTGAGTAATTTTCTATGCAGTTTCATTTCAGTATCTTTTGCCCCAAGGATTATTTACTGTAGAGTGACTTCCAGCATGGTTTTGCTGCTATTTGTAATGTTGAGTTTTAATAAGAGAGGACTTGTTTAAATAGGATAATGTTTTTATCCTAAATTGCCCTGTTTTAATGGTAAAATTGGCTTCACAAATAAAATCAGCAGTTGTACCTTCTAGCCACGTGCACAATTTCTTGATTATTTTTTTACTCTGTTTTCAAAATGTATTAAATGCTATTATGAGATGAGCACAGTGTTTGATTCTAGCCAACCACTACTTCAATCATTAACAAATGGGCATTGGGTACAGAATACATCATTCAGGAGGGCCACCAAGTTGATCAGAGGGATGCAGCACCTCTGCTATGAGGAGAAGCTGAGAGCATTGGGATTGTTCAGCCAGGAGAAGAGAAGGCTTTGGCATGACCTAATTGTGGCAAGAAAAATGGAGAGAGACTATTCACAAGGGTTTGGAGTGACAGGACAAGGGGCAATGGCTTCCCAGTGCCAGAGAGCAGGGTTAGATTGAACATTAGGAACAAATTTCTGACTCTGAGGGTGGTGAGGCCCTGGCACAGAGCAGCTGTGACTGACCCTGGATCCCTGGAAGTGCCCAAGGCCAGGCTGGAGAGGGCTTGGAGCAACTGGGGAGAGTGGAAGGTGTCCCTGCCCATGGCAGGGGGTGGGATGAGATGGGTTTTAAGGTCTCTTCCAACCCAAACCTTTCTCTTATTCTCCTTATCCTATCATTTGTAATCACTCTACTGATTTATTTTTTTCCCTTCTGACTTGGTTTAGAGGGAATTACAGAACTAAAGCATCGACTTAATCTCTAATGTTCCTTCTTACCAGACTTGAAGAAAATATAGAATAAATACATTTTACCTGTTTTATTTTTAACTATTTCTCTGTGAGGGTTTTTTTTTTCTTTTGTGCTTCCTGGTCCATGGGGAGAAAAACCCTTCAAGCATGTTTTAGTTACATCACTAATATTAGAACTGAGTAATCGGGTGGCTTTGGCAGCAGTCTCGTTTATAAATTGTTGGTGAGCAGATGGCTCACCAAGTTGGCATGCCAGCTCCAAACTTTCACAATCATGAGTCAAGTTTTAAATCCCAAGATTGCCTTACATACCGTGAGGGTTTTTTTTTTTTATTTTTAATGTGTGTTTGTTTAATAAATCTAACTCTCGATGGATCTTCTCATTCCTGAGCTGTGTTTTGCACTGAAGCATGGCTTTTCAGCAGTCTCTGGCTTTGGGAATGCCTTTTTTCCTTACTTTAATGAAAGCAGAGACTTTTTTTAGTGACATATCTGAAAATCTTGCTGCTAAGAAAAACTAATAAATGTCAGTGTAAGGGACATAAATGTGAGACTTGTCAGTTCTGGCTAATGTCAAACAGTTCAAATGATTGAGATCATTCACAAATGAACTTAGAACAACTTTTGGTTTGTATGCACAAATATTTTTTAGGAATAATGTGCTGGTATTTGTTATCCTGGGTAGGCAGCTCTATGCCAATTTGTTTGTTTTCTGAGTGCAGGGCTTAAGTCATTAGGCAGCATCGAGTTCAAATGTTGCATTTTGAAATGCAAGAGTGAATATTTTCTGTAAGCAAAATGTAGCAATAAGGAAACTGGGCCGAGCAAGAGTGCTCAGACGTTCTCCCTGTGGACACAGTCAAGTTCCAAAAGGGTCAGATCTTGATCCACTTGAGAATTTGGACTAATATTATTGGAAGGATTTCTGCTTTTTTCTTTTACTTTTTCCTTTTCAAGCTATTCCTTTAAGTAAAATTAATATGCTATATGTGGCTTATAATGCATTGTGGGACCTGTTATGGAATGATAATTAGACCTTATTTCTAAATGATTCCACACAAAGTGTGCTGTTGTAAATGCTAAACAACTGTGTTTCATCCATAATCATGTAATTGGTGTGTGCAGCTAATTAGTGTGTGTTCAGTTTAGGCCCAGATTTTTTGGAAATGTCTCCTGTTCTGGTCCTGATTTAGCAAAGCTCTTAAACAGATGATTAACTTCCATTGGCTTTAATAGGACTTAAGCACATTCTTAATCAGGGCCATTGTGTCAAATCATGTCTCTTGGTGACAATCAGAAGAACCTGCCAGAGCTGTAGTAAAAATATCTGTAGGTCCTTCTTAAATTTAGATTAATCATTTCTTTAATTGGTGAAGCATTTTGTTTCAGAATCTGAAACTCTGTGTAGGTACCTTGCTCTCTCTCTCTCTCTCTCTCTCTTTCTAAGCAAATGGTTATTGTCACAATCTAATTGTATGTGTAAAGTTTAAAGATTTTAACTAGCTTGGCAGGCTGTTTACATCAAATCTGTTCAATACACCTTTGAGATGGAGAAGAAGAAAATAGGCATCTGAGAGTGCCTCACTGGAATATAAATGTCAGTGCTGATAGATATCTATGATAGAAAATTTGTGTGGGAGTAATAATTTAGTAATAAAATAGGTCAAATTAATTTTTATGCTGAAGGGGATACCTTACAATAACCATTTTGTAATTTTATGTTTGACAGTTTGCTCTGCATTATGTGGATAGGTGGAGCTGAGATAATGTAATCCATTTCCAGTTGTAAACAAGATTGCTTTAAGAGCTGCAGTAGTAAGATGCATGTTGGCTGACTTTAAGCTGAAAGGTAATTGCCTCTGAATATTAATGTGCATGTGGGGATTTTGTGTTTAATTCTGGGATTTCATATTTGCCCTATAGCAGCTCTGAAGAGGCCCTTGTTTTCCCAAACCCCACTTTGCTGCTAATTGAAGCTGATGGCAAGTGTTGAATTTTGGGTCCTTTGCTTCAATTTTATGTGGCCTCTGTTCCTTGGAGAATGCTGCTTGCTTTGGCTGTTTTTTTTTTTTTTTTTTTTTTTTTGTTAACCACCTTTCAAGTTGAGGATTTTTGGAGATGTTTGTTGTCCTACAGCAGCTATGAGTAGTTCTTGGGATGGAGGAGGAAAGATGGAATTGTAGGTTATGGAAAAGGGGAGAAGTTGCTGCACTAAGTAAATTGGAGCCTCTTAGAGAAATGAGAGTTAAGGTGCTGATCCATGTACTCTGTAGCTGGCAAGCTTTCTCATGAGTCATTTAAGACCTATCCAAAGCCCACTGCACTCTGTGGGAGATTCTCTAATTCCACACAGTTGTGGAGCAGACCCCTATCACAGGGGCAAGCTGTAGGTAGTGACAAGCATTGTCTGGGGGAACATCAGCTGGCTGCATTTGTTTTTGAAATTGTTTTAGGCATGGAAGGCCTAATTACAAGCCAGATTACGAGCAAGCTGTACCTCAGCTTTCCATTTCAATTCCAGCCCTTGGCTTGTACAAGCTGTTCCATTAGCACTGCTTCCAGCAAGGCCCAGCACTGGGAACAGCAGGATTGGTGTTGAGCAGGGTGTAAGTGCAGCTCTGCTCTGGAGCAGTCTGCAGCTGAGCAGTGCTGCGGGAGCTTGGCAATCTGTTGTGTGCAGGGTTTTAACCTGCACACCTTTGAATTGCACCGGGTGTGTGGGCTGTCATTAGTTAGGGCTGTTTAAAGGTCTTAGAACTGGCAGGTGCCCCAGATGCCCTTCTAGCTGAGATGACTATTCCTGAGACAAGCACTCCAAGCAGAGTCCAGCATTCCTTGTTCTCTGTGGCAATGCCAGCGTTTTCTTCTGAAAAAGAAAAGCCAAATAACAAAAAGGGGTATTTTTAGCTTGGATCGATTTGCTGATCCAGTTTAGTGCACGGTCTCACACAGTGAGAGGGTGGTGTCTGAGCAGGGATGGGAGCTCCTGGCTCTTTTTCTGCTTCTGCAGAGACAAAGGCACTCTGAGCTGTGCTGATACCTCACACAGGTCATCAACTGTGTGGTCAACAAGGCGGGCAGTTGGCTTTTCTGCTGC
Source organism: Agelaius tricolor (assembly GCF_023055355.1). Lineage (NCBI taxonomy): Eukaryota > Metazoa > Chordata > Aves > Passeriformes > Icteridae > Agelaius > Agelaius tricolor. The sequence continues at coordinate 1,386,237 of NW_027269270.1, forward strand.
CTCTGACCCAGTGCAAAGGGTGGCTGCCTCTTGCAGAGGGATGGAGCCAGCAGCTCAGAGGTGCTGGGTTCACAGCCAGCCCTTTCACAGGTTGCCTTTATCTCACAGCTCACATTTGGACTGTAACCTCATATAACAGCTTTAGTTAAACAGTGCTGGTGGTATGAGTGGGAGCCACTGAACAGAGACAGACTTGAATCTTCCACACTCCTGCACCTTGTACAAAGTTTGGGGTTCAGATTGAGCTTTTTGGTTGAGAATGATTTTTAAATTTCTGTAGTGCCCCATCTCCAGTGATTTGGTCTGACACTTCCTGAAGTTAGGGGAGTCTTGGTGGTATTTCAGTCATTTTTGCAACATGATGCTGCTTGTAGCAAAGCTGTTCTATGGATGCCTTTGCTAAAAAATTACTTAGCTACAGAAACATTTGACTGTAGGCTGATAAGCAGAAAAAGTGAGGGTGTGTGGGTTTGTGAATGTATGTTGCCCATTAAGGAGTCTCACTCAATGCTGGGTGCTTCATTACAATGAGAAAAATAACATAAAAGGATTTTAATAGCTAATTAACTTGTTCACCAATGGATCAGGCACTGTCTTAAGGGCAGTAGTTTAAAAGAGTCCATTTAATGAAAGTTGACTGGTGGCTATTCCAAACTTTGTTTTATAATAGCATGTATTTTTCAGTAGCTCCTTGCCATGCTGTAATGTGGTTGGAGTGGGAGAAATTAGAAAACTGACCATTTCCCGGCAGATAGCGATAAGTTTCTACTCAGTCAGAATGCTCTATACACTGTGATAGGTTTATAATTATTATCCTAAGATTGATGTTTTTGGGGGGGAGTGTAAATTTGTGCAGCAGTAATCCATTAAGAAATCAATAATCATTCCATCCTCAAATGCAGTTTCTCTACAACATTATAAATACACACCAAAGATTTGAAACTCTGCCGGTTTCCCCTTCTCCACCCCCCTCCTCCCGCTTCCCTGAACTCCCAAGTTCAATGCCCTTTGTTGTGCTGGAGAAGCAGTTCCATGGTGGGACTCTTCTGTCAGGAAAAATAAGGCTGATGGTATTAGCAGCACCCTGAGAGCCAGTAACGCTTCTTAGTGCAAACTTTGCTTTCCCACCAAAAGTACCCTTTTTATCTTGGGGAAATTCTCCCTCTCCACTGCCAGGGTTTCATCCCTGCTAGATGGGGATGATGAAGATTCATGTCTTGTTCCTCTGTAGAGAACAGTGGAGAGGAAGTATTATAGAAATGCAAAGTCGTTGTATGTGTACATTTCCTTTTCCTCGTTCAGACTTGGTTCTTCATGTAACAGTTCAGAGGTTTGGCTATCAGAGACCAGCACATCCTGCAGGACTTCCCTTTTTGCTCTGAATTCTGCCTAGCTGGGCAAACACATTTTTGAATTGCTGCTGTAAGTTATCCCCTGATGCAGAAAGCTGGAAACATACTTTATCTAGGAGTGAGGGTGATTATAACTGATAAATGGTAGCTGAGTGAGGAAGAGTGGGAGTATTATTTATGTTTCTTTGTGGAGGAATAAATTAGATGGGGTGAGGTGCTGGGTCAGCCTGGTTTTGATCTTGCCAGGAAAATTGTGGATGGAGCAGGGAGATGCTATTGCTGTAGCAAGAGCCATAACACACAGAGTACATCTAATATTGCATTTCCATGTCTTTTACTTTTATTATTCCTCTACTTTCTTTTTGCTAGAGCTGGTTGAAAAATCATTTCTAATTTTAAAAAAATCTCATTTTTCCATTTCAGTTTAAATTACTATTATTTTTAGCCAGCTCTGTTGTTGGTTGAAAAAAGGGGCATTTGTTAATGACAGAGTTGTTTTTTACACCCATCATAGTTATTTAGGTCTAAATTCCCTCTTGTCATCTGCCCTGAAAAAAGCATGCTTGGCTTGGTATGGGTAACTCAGATATGCCTTTTCTTCCTCTGAGAACATTGTCATCCAATTTAGGGATGGTCACCACCTCTTCAGCTTTCATAGGGAGAAGAAACAGTGTTTATGATACCTTTGCTTTTGAGATTGGAGAATCTCAGATTGTCCGGAGTCTAACAAGTGTAAAGTGTGAGTTTTGATTGTGATTTGGTACATGTGCCTTGGCTTATTTGGGAATAACCATGGGTGGAATCATACATGTATTTTAGTGTTTGCAGACAGGGAGTGTGGGTGAGCTGGTGATGAACAAAACTGGACACTGAGAAACCAAACACTGATTCTCACCTCTGTAAGTTGTTCTAGAATAATCCAATGCTATTGTCATGGTAAATTCTCTGACTGTGATCCAGTAGGGAAGGAGCTTTCACATGTGGTTTGACCATGGGGACACTTGCCTCTCACTGGAAAGTGTAAAGTTGGATGCTAATAGGAAAAGATGCCAGCAAAAGAAAGATCTTGTCAATTGTGTTCAGTAGATTTTCATTCAGCATTGACTTCTTGTCTGGTGAATTTGAGTGGGTTTTTTTTTCCTGTAAGGCCATGAACCCTATACTGGGTACTTTCAATAAAGAATAGTTCTTCATTTACCTAAAATGAAGAAATTTACCTCTCTCTTGCTCAGATGCTGGCAGCATGTGAGTTTAGCAAGGACTAAGGAGCAAGGACACTTTATGGGTTTTGACTCTTCTTATTTCAATACCTTGTAACTGGCTTCACTTCTTTGGTCTTCATACTGATTAATGCTGTTATACGTCACTAACGCTTAATTTTGAAAATATCTTTTATTTTCCTCTTTCCATCAACTTGTGATACTGAAGCAGCAGCTGATTGACAGCTGACCTTTTTCTGCAATGGTTTGCTGAAGAGTTCATGCCAATGACATGTGGCTTTTCAGTGAAATAGGAAGACTTTATCACATCTTTTTGTTTTACCCATTACCTTTTTTTTCCAGTGGTTTGCAGAACAGTGAGTGCTAAAAGCCCAGTATCAGCTCACAGGATGCCGAGTTTAACAGATAGGGCTTTATTAGCTCTCGGTTGCATTTGTCTTTACTTCACAAGTCCCTATTTAGAATTACCTGTAAGTGGTTATTTTCCAGTGCGGTTTGCAAAGACAAACCACTTTTTTTCTTATTGTTGTTGCTGCTGGTTTCTTTAACTGCTAAAAGCTCATCACCATGTATATAACTCTTATGTGTCCACTGATAGCTTGAATGGCAAGTTACAGAAAGTGGTGTAAGTGGCTTTTTGGAAAGAAAATTCTACAAAGAGAAATATTTAACAAGCTGAACAATTAAGAGATGCCATCTCAATCAATAAGTTAGAGTTAATTGGCTGTGTACAAAGCATTTTTAAACAACTTCCCTGAAGAGTCTGTGTATTGAGCTTAGAGTGCCTTTCTAGTGAGGCTATTTTCAAAGGCTGGTTTCTTCGAAAAAAGTGATCGTTTTCAATTTTTTTTTCCTAATTTCCAGACTGAATGCCATCTTGCATATTGGTCTCATTGAGCAAATATAAGAGTATTTAATAACAGCTTTTAATTTCTTCCTTTGTGAGTGTGTGCCTCCCTAGGAGTATCCCATGTTCTAGTGACTGCAAACTGCTGGTCTAGAAAACAGCAGCTGCTCTCAGCCTGTGGGCAATAAAAGCACTTCAAATGTGCTGCATTCAGGCATCTGTGTTACCTCATTTTTCTATTTCTGTTAACTTTATCAAAGTCTCCCATGTGCAAGACATTGACCACAAGCCACGCGTTGGGAACAACGGTCCTAAACTGATAGTTCATCTTCGTGCTTGTAGAGGTGTCAGAAACCCTACTGGAATCAAAAGGAAAAAAACTCCAAACCCCCTTATTAGTACCCTCAGGTTATGGATGCATTTTCAAAAGGGTATTTTAAGCCAAGCTTTCAAAACCCTCTTCAATGATGGACAGGCATCATTCTCTGAACCTTGGGAGACTGGAGGTTGAAGAAGAGCTTCCTCTCTCTTAGCGGGAGCCACCTGTCTCTTTGGAATGCCTTCCTCAGGATGTTGTAGGGCTGACTTTCAGAAATGGCAGAGATTGCTAGCAATTTGATCAGGAATTTGATCAGCAGTTTGATCAGGAATTCGTGCAGTTGGACATTGGAAGAGTTGGTCCACGTGGCTCGGTCAGTGAGATGGCAACCAAGCCTCACGCCCGCTGCAACACCTGTCTTCTATCTGCAAGTTCATTTCACCAGACCAGTGTTTCTTGATTTGTGGGTTGTGTAGAGCTCTTAAATGTATTTAATGAAGCTGCCTCCCTATGTTTTTTTCCTTGACCCCAATGTCACCTATAAAAGTCAAGGTAAATGGTAAGAAAGGAAGAAATTGCTAGCATGAAATTTGGAGAAATAAGTAGTTCAAACAAAATACTTCCTTAATGCTTTTCCTGGAAATTGTTCTTCCCTTTTGACCCACAAAAGGTCTTCACTGTGACTTGTAAGCTAAAGGACTGTGATTCTGGGTAATAGTTCTCATATAATTTGAGCAGTGCTGCTTTCAGATGAAGAAATGTTAACAGGTCTTGTTCAGGCTGGCTCTCCCTTGTGCAGTTGGGTAAAGGAGTGGGGAGTAAATCATTGAGTAGGTATATCTTCCATTCAGCAGGAGCTGCACATGATGGGATTATTAGTATTTCTAAACTAAAGCCCCTGACAGATCCTTGGATGCTTAAAGCTGTTGTGATGCTTTACCAGATGGTTCAGAAACTCAGACTGGAATATCTCATTGGCTGGTGCTAAACAATGACATTTCAAACCCACACGTTTGTTTGGATTTTAATTTTCAGGAGGATTAAAGCTTTTTGGGATATGGGCTGTCTCTTTCCATATATATGCTCAGCACCTTATGTAGTTTAGATGCTTTTGCAGTGTCTTTATAATTCATCATAATACAGAATATTTGGAACTGTTGCACATTTTTAGCCATGTGGTCCAGCAAAGTGCAGACAGGGATAAGTGTGCAAGTTGCTCAATGCAATGAGTGTGATGACTGCGACTGCTTTGTCTTGTGTCTGGTAATTGTGTGAGCAGGTGATTGTGCTGAAATGTGCCACTTTGGATTCTGTATCCCTCTGTTCTTTTCACTTCTCAAATCTTGTCTTTGAAGGCTCAGTTCTGTAAATACTAATGTGTTTGCATAACTTGTATTCAGTGCAGTGTTGATGCTTATTCCTCTTAGAGGTTGAACTGTTCAGTCCTGACTCTACTAAATACATTGAATGAGACCCCGCTGCTCTTGGGGAGAAGATTAAAGGAAACTGGTTGGGTTTTATTCTCTTTCAGTCCCATGACATTTTGAAAACTGGATGGAGTGTCCCTCTGGCAAAATCTAAAAAATTTTTACGGCCTTCCAAATTAGGCAGTCCTCCCTGGCTGCCAACATGTCTGTCCTGGTTAAAACGATGATCTCTCTGCTACTTCTGAACTGCCTTGGAGCAGGAATGAAGTATTACTATGAAATTCCCTTCTTAATTCCTTGGGGCAAAGATTGCTGTTTTGTTGTGTGCAGATAATACTGGGTAGAGGTAGGCTACTATGTGAAAATGTGCACAGATCATTTTGGGATCGGGGAAGGATTTGAGATAAGTGTTTGAGGAAGGAGAACTCGTTTATAATGCCTGTTTAAACAACAGTGTTGATGTGCATTCTAGAGAGCAGTGAACCAGGATGCTTTGTTGACAAGTCTGGGAAGTTTGGCCTTTTTTTGTCCCTCTCTTACCCCTGACAGCTCAATTAAGAGAATAGCATCAGTGGGAAGAGGGTTCAGTTACGTTGAGAAGAAAAAGGACGTTTGACATAATCATTTTTGTGTTAGACTGGTACATTCTATCCCACTGTTCTCCATATGATTCATTCTATTTGTGCATGATTGTTGCACAGTATTAAATAATGTGCCTTTTTTTCTTTTTTTTCTGTTAAACAAGTATTCCCTTAGCTTGTCTCAAAAAGCTGACACATGTTCATTCTTCACTCAGGGAGTTCTGCATCTGTCGACACTTCAGACATAATCAGTTTAGATTTCAGCAGCTGATTAGTGCTCACCTCTAACCAAACTCAGAAGCTGTTGCTCCAAATGGTAACAAATAATATCCTAATTAGTCCTCTGCATAATGATAGCAGGGGCCGTAGCTGAAAGCTCCTGCTCTCTGAGGCCTTCCTGTTCTAGTCCACTGGCCTCGCAGACTGTTGGATCAGCATTTACTCTGAGCTTTTCTTCCCCCGCCTTAAAATGCCTTGCAGAGCAATTAATTGTGCACCTGAAGATAGGCATTAGGCACGCAACAGTATTCCACACGCAGCCATGAGCGTTTCATTAGAGGCAGGTAATTTGTGTGTGATTATGAAAGCAGGAGCAGGAATGCTGGGCAGCACTCCAGGATTATCCTATAGCGCCTGGAGCCGGTGCGTGTCCCTGCCAAGCTGTTTGACCCGGCCGGCTGATGCAGCCGAGCGCGGCTCACGCTGCCTCAAATTGTGCCTCAAATACGAGCGCGACTCCTCTCGACTCCAGTGCCTGGCTGGCTGTGACAGCACCAAGTTTTACCAGGAAGTTTTATATGGCTTTATGCTTTTCTGAGTCTGATTAGCTAGTTAGCAAAACATGCCCGTCCCTGTCCATTAAACTCTGTGTACTTCCTCTTAGCTAACACTTCTTTTGCACAAGCCTGGGGATTTCTTTTTTTGAAAATAAATCTATGTCTACAGAGGCGTAGTTTAATAAGTGCCACTCACCGGGATGGTACAGTAGCCACTGGCATCTCTCAGAACAAAAGTCATGTGAGCAACTATAGCTGGATTAGTGTGACCTCAATAGTACAGAGAATTGAGGGAAGAAAAGAGAGAGGATGAGGGGGAAAATGCCTTAAGATGCCTTCAGGAAGCTGTGCAACTAAAGTTGTCCGAAGGCAGGCTGAGCCAGCTGAATACCAGAGTACATAAATATCCGTTCGTTTAAAAAGGAAGTTTTAAAATGTCAATTGGATTTTCAGGTTTGATTCAATAACTTTTTTAAACCCTGCTTAACTTTGAAATTGAGAGGGTCTATTTTAAAACATAAATCAACAGTAACAGAAAAATCACTTAAATAACGGCAAAACTGCTGCTTAAATATTTGCCGCTGAAATGTTAAGAGTGTCTAGCTACTAAAATTGGGAATGTCACAAAATCAGCACCTAAAAGCAGAGCTTGTTGCTGAAAGTGCTTTATTGCTGTAGCTGTTGCTTTTTCTGTTGGTATGGGGATATTTTCTTCACTTTATTCAGAGTTCAGTCGAAGTGGGTAAGGCGGCTAGTAGGTGGAAAAGCAGAAAGATTTGTTCTCCTCTGCAAGCTGGTGAATAAAAACTGGTTTGAGAGGTTGAGGCCAATTCCATTTTGCATTCAGGATAAGGCTGACATGAGTGATGAATTAAAAAATCACTTAGAAAATGAAGTTGTTAATTATCTTTAATGTATTAACATGTAAAACAAATGTGTGAATAAATGAATGTTAAGCTTTTTAAATAAGTGCACAGTCTATCCCCTGAGGTAATAAAAAGTGCCTAATCCACTATAAAGCTTTCATTTATTTGCAAAATCACTGGTCTCTGTGGCTAATAGTTTTTGTTTAGAAAACAACTGAGAAGTCCAAATACAAGATTTAGCTGCAGTATTTAAACTGAAATGTCCCGGTTGCTTTATTAAAATGCAACTTTAAAAGACTATTACATTGCTTTGAGTATGAATTGATGCACCATGTCTTCTTTTATAAAATATATTTATCTTGGAAACAAGGACTAGAGTATACCCAATCTATCTGCGTTTTGGTTCTGTATTCCTGAGAAAGTTGTTAGCTTAACTAAGATAGAAATTATACAGCTTTTTCAAAGTGTATGTCTAAATGAGAAAACGTCTAAATGAAACATTGTGGAAAGCTATAAAAGATGGGACTCATCAGGCTACAAGGAGGTGGCAAGCTCCTTCAGTCCCAAACCAGATTTGTTTCAAATATTCGTTAAGGAATTGCCATTAAAAATGAGGAGGTACTTAGGACTTTCCGAATTCATGTCAAATGACTATATCAACATGAAAAAATCAGAAAATTGTACAGGAAGAGTTGTCACATTTGGGCTGGAACACTGAAAATGAGATGTAATGTGGGAGTGCGTGGTGCAGGGTCGGAGGCCAGGGACTGAATTTCCACTGTAACCTGCATGCCTGGAAATGAGAGAGGAGGAATAGGCTGGGTTTAGGTGATGTTGAGATATCTCTCAGGCAGCAGTGTGATAAAGTTAGGAAAATGGCACGTGCTATGACGTGATCTTGCAGGTGGAGTGTTTCCAGTGGAGAAGGGAAATATTGATGCTGTTTCACCAGCCTGAGCAGCAGGGTAGCCTTGTGGCCCACGCAGAGGTCTGTGCTTCAGCCACGAGACATCTTCTGTTTCAGGAGCTCCCTTTTCAGTCTAGTCTGAGAATCTCTCCTCTCTGTCAGGAAATGAAGGTCTGTTCTGCCAGGTCCAGTCCACCTGGTAAAATAAACCTAAAGCAAGGCCATGGGATCAGGCCCAATGAGCAGTACAGGAAGGGGTATATAGCAGGCAGGGTGGCAGGTTATTTAAACTTACACAACTGTCACGAGAAGCAGCAGACTAGGAATGAGGCAGAGTTACCCTTTTGCTTGTGCCAGAATGTGGGCAGCAGTCTGACACATTTCTGAATGGGATCATATGGCACGATGGCCTGACGGCAGAGGGCTCAGAGTCACGTAGGGCAACGAGGCACCTTTTACCTCTGCAGGGGTCACCAATTGTGTGTCTGTCTGAGCCTAGGCAATGCCTTCCTCATCTCAAATACTCACTCCAAGGCTGGTGGCAGCCCCTCTCCACTCTCAAGTCCAAGCCAAGGCCTGCAAAGACTGTGCATGTACACCAGCATTCCCTTTACATGGATCACAGCGCGGCTGTGCAGCAGCAGAAATGTCTTGTCCATGTTCTTTTCATGACTTTGTGCAACTTGAGTTGGCTACCCTGTTGATTGGCATGAGCTTCAGTAGGAAAACCAAGATTTTCCTTGGCAAGACCTATGCTAGGTCTATGCATAGCTCTTGCCATAGGTCTCTTCCTGCACTTGCCTACAGGAAGTCCTGGGATAGATGAAGGTATGGTTACGAGCTCCCTTTAGCTGGATGAGCTGTTCTGTATTTTACTACAGAGCTGGGGGAGCTTGGAGTTAGTGAGGACTAAAACTTTGTTCCTGTTTGCATTTGCTGTTCCACAAGGTAGCTCAAAAATGAAAATCTCCAGACAGTCTGTGTTTCAGATGAATGAGTAGCAGCAGCAATCAATGCTCAGACTTAGGTCTGAACCACTGGAGATTTAACTCTCCCTTGGCTAACTGAAGTTCTCGTGGCTATGAGAATTTTGGCCGAACCACATACTATTTTTCATGAAACCTCCTGCAAGTTTTGACTAAGTAGGCTGGCAAGTTTGCTTTGATTTTTATGGAAGATGCTTGTACAGATCAAAACCCCTCAGCTGGTGCCAAATTTTCATTTGGTGTAAAGTGCCCTAAGTATGGGTCTAATAAGGGCTTCTCATTTAGAGCATCTGATATTCTAGTTTGCTAACTACTGGTTTTGGTTTTTTTTAAATGTGCAGTCATTTTTATTTAATGTAAAGCTCCATAATAAAACAAAAGGTTTTGTTTCCTTTCCCATGTGCTTATCATAAGAAGAAAATAAATGCCATTCTGCTGTAATAGGGTTAAAAAAATGAATTCACTGCAATGATCAAAATTCAGTTTGGTCATTCCTTCACTGTGATTTCTGTCAGACAAACAAGCTGTGCTGCCCAGGTAGAAGATGAGCTAAACTGGAGATGGCTGCCTGGAATTTTCAGACAGCACTTTGTAGAAGGAATAAGTTTTAATGTTTTTGAGATCTGTAAATGTGCCATGTTAATGCCAAAACAGCCTGAGATATATTTTCAAAGTACAGTTCACTAATCCTGCAATCAAATAGTGGGATTTATGCATGCACCTCCCATGAGCTGCTTTGAAAACATAACTTTAACTGTCAACAGTTTCCTGGACACACATTTAAAACTTAGTCAATTCTTTAATTGCTAGGAGTAGGAATTGGCCAATGCTCTCAGCTTTGATCACATCTGAGGTACATACTGAAAGGAGCTACTACAAGAGAATTTTTGGTATCTATGGCCTAGAAAAGCTGGGTTTTTCTAGGAGATGTATTTCTGTAGGAACATCTATCTATAGTGCCGTTCAGGAGAGGCCATTCCAACCACCCTTACCTCAAGGTATCTTGTCTGTCAGACCTGAACAATACAAACTTGTTCATGGATATATGCACTGAATATAATTTGGTGGTTTGGTGGGTTTTTGAGGGCATAAGATTGACCACAGATTAGTACGTGCTCACCTCGAGATGGGTTCTTGGAATGTGATCATTCATTATCTCATGGATAGTGTGACAAATGGGAATCAGGCCTTGCAAATTCATTTCCATGCCTACACCTCTTTTGGCTGCTGGGTTACTATCACTGCAAGGGCTGCTTGGCAAGAGGAAGGAAATGTCTGGTTGAAAAATATTGCTGACTTTTTACCTGCTTCCTTGGAATGGAAGCCTGAACAGCACATATCTTTTTTTCTTCTTATCAAGGAATTTGTTTCCTGGAGGCAGTCTGAAAAATGGCACCTGGTATCCCTGTGTGCAAACAGACCTCAGTGTAAGGAAGCATCCTGTAAATACCACATGAGCAATACTGGGCAGACCTGGTGGCTTCAGCATTTTTCTGCAGTAAAGCTGGGGGAAAGTAGAACAGTTGAGTTGAGAAAGATATATTTAAAAGCCAGGAAGAAGAGAAGTGTCTTCCTTGGTTCTCTTGGTAGTTCTGTGGAATAATCACTTTGGAAGCAGCTGTGACACATGAGAGGAGCTCATGATTGCCATTTAGATATGGGATATTTTGAGAGACCAAGGACTTTGCTAATATTTTGTTCGATACAGGACATGCTAAGAGATAAGAATGGTAAATTTCCTGTTTTTCTTAAACCCTCTCAGTGATCTGTAGCATTTGAGGTTCTTAGCTCAGTGCAAATGAGCAAAGTTGGTGGTTTTGTCTGCTTGATGGTGGTGTAACTAGCAAAATTGAGGACATTTTAGGGAAAGGAGGCAGTCTTTGGAATAATTTTGTTTTTCACTTTTCTGAAAGGAGTATCAGGTGGCCTATGCTCACTGTCTTTTATTCCTTCTGAGCTCCTGGTTGTGGAGCTTTTGCTGTTGGCTGGCTTTTCAGCAGTGACTGGTCCAACACAAACCACTAGATCCAGGAGCTTCTGCAGATTCATCCAGGGCTGCCATTGAGTAAGTCTGCTCTAAGCTCAGTTAAAAACTTCAGATTTCTTCTCCAAGTTACATTTGCTTGAGTTAACCAGGCATTGAAACAAATCTGTGTACTTCTGTTCTTCTTTTTACACTGCTGCTTTTTTCTGGACCTTTTAGCCCTGTGAAACAGTTGGCGTGTGAACGATGTCTGTCCCTCCTGTACTGATAAAAAAGCTTAAAAAGGTCTCCTCAAAATTGTCTCTTCTGCTGGGAATCAACCTGCCTCCTTCAGTTGTTCTTGATAATGTATAGGGTTTGGTATTTGGCATTTCCCTGATTGTTTTTCATTGGACTGTTTCTGGAATAGTAATAATATGCTCTTGAGAAAATGAATTGGGATTTATACAAGTTCTTCAGAATTAGCAAATGTCTTGGATCTGATTTTGGAAATGCACTAAAAGCAGCATGGTTAGAAGGGGTTGGAGGAGAATCTGTCCCTCTGCCCCCCTCAGGTGAGACCCCACCTGCAGAGCTGCCTCCAGCCCAGCTCAGGAAGAACATGGCCCTTTTGAAACCAGTCCAGAGGAAGCACCAAGATGATCAGAGAGATGGAGCAGCTCTGCTGTGAGGGAAGGCTGGGAGAATTGGGGTTGTTCAGTCTAGGAAAGGGAAGCTTTAGGAGACTTTTTTGCAGCCTTCCAGTTCTAGAAGTGAGCTGACAAGGAAGATGGAGAGAGACTATTTATAGGGTCTGGAGTGACATGGCAAGGGGGAATGGCTTCAAACTGACAGAGGGCAGGGTTAGATGGGGTAATGGGAAGACATTTTTCCCTGTGAGGGGAGTGATGCCCTGGCACAGGGTGCCCAGAGAAGCTGTGGCTGCCCCATCCCTGGAAGTGTTCCAGGCCAGGCTGGATGGAGCTTGGAGCACACTGGGATAATGGGTGTCCCTGCCATGGCAGGAGGTAGGAGCCACATGGCCTTTAAGGTCCCTTACAACACAAGATATTTTTTGATTACATGAACATTTATGTGCTTGTTTACCTTGGAGTAATGCTCTCCTCATTCCCCAGGGGTCTGAAGACACTAGCAAGCCCCTTGGGCTGGTACCAGATTTGAGTGAGCACCCAAGAGCCTTGTTGAATGAAGCTTTCTAGATGCATTAACCCCATACTTTGCTTCTTTCCTGGTTCCCATGTGTGGTACTGGCATTTCTCAGCCACATTTCTGCCATGATCTGCGGTTACAAATGAAGGACCCTCACTGAATCTAGTTCTGGAGGGGGCAACTCTGTCTCAGTTTCCTTAAGCCCCCATCTTAAACTTGGCTAGACTTTTGTCCTCCTCTCCTCTGCAGCTTTTCTATAGCTGCTTTAGTTTCTAGAGCAAACATCTTTACGTACAAACATCTTTGTGACCCTCATCTGGGTTTTTTGCTCTGTCTGGTGTGCTGAGCTGTGGTTTTGAGCACTTGTGCACACTAACCCCCAAGCAGTGTAGGCACATATGGCTGTAAACTGATGAAGCTATTTCAAGCTCACTTCTATCAAACATCACTTGACATACGATGGCTCTGTTCCTTCACTGATCTAGTCCTCTTTCAATTTAATTTCATTACTTTGCTTTTTAGCAACTGTAAAATGATGTGCAAATGTTATACACTCAAGTATGGTAAGGGGAAAGTCGACCACAAGCACATTTTGGGCTTTCTATATTTCTGTCCAACACATAAATAGACAAGAAGAGTTTTTCTAAGTAAATAACTACCTATATATTTTTAAATAGAGGTTTAAACTGACTTGTGGAGTCATCTTGTTATTTCATTCCAACATGAAATATTTTCACTTTTGGCACCCTTTGGCTCCAGCCCTTATCTCTATTTACTCTACAGGCTCCTCCTTAGATCTTCTTCCAAAATGTTTCACCTTAGCTATTGCTGTCTGGTGCAGAATCTTCTGCTTTTTAGCACTCTGAGTATACAACATCCCATGAAATTCCTTCATGTCACTGCAGTACCATCCCTGGGAATTCCACAGGCTTTGCTAAGCATGACCTCTTCTGCCTCGCTCCAGCTGCTGCAGTCTTAAGCACATTGCTGTCCACATTATGCTAGCATTTCATTCCTGTGGCATGCAGTTTCCAAAACTTTCCCACCACAGCTGATTTTCTGCATTAGGGCTAATAATTATTCCTCTTATCTCTTTACCAGATAGCAAGTGATATTAAACTGAAGGCCTTTCTAATATAAGTCACTGGAAATTAAGTCTGTGTTGTAGAAATTTTGGTAGGGGGTCCTTTTTGTGACAGCATAATTCTTGTGATAGATGAGAGTTAAGCTCCTTTCTATACAATAGGTTATATTCCTTGTAAAAGTTTGATGTGAATAAAAAAGGTTTGGGGTTTGTTATTCATGGGGATGCAAGTTTGTGGCATCCTTCTTTTTTTTCTTTTTCTTTTTTTGATGGTATTATCTGAAAACAACGTAATAGGCTTATTTCTGGTTTGCAGGGAAGGCATTTTTAGTGCTAGCTGATAGTGAGCCAAAGTCTCTGAAACCTTAAAGTTGTGGTTAGCAGACAGCCAGTCTAGGAAATTAGGTCACCATTACCTCACTATTCTGTTTTCTTTTTTTTTTTTTAAATTCTGTAGTATATCCTGTAGTTGACACTGCTGCTGTCTTACCAGTGACACCCAATATGGATTGGATCCCAAGCTGGCAGTGAGAAGGGCCTGAAGGCAGAAAGGGGTGAATTCAGAGTGTGAAATTAGTGCCAGGTGTGAAGAGCAGTGGGGGATGGCTGGCTTATTCCAGAAAAGTCTGGGCACAAACTAGGAGGAGTGGCACTGTTGGATCTGGGGGATTACAGAGCTCAGGGCTGGAATTGCTTCCCTGAGGGCTGTGGCTGGGTGTGATCCTGGTCCTTGGGCAGGCAGCTGTAGGTGCTCCTCCTGCCTGAGTGGGTATTTGCCCCTGCACTCTCAGCTGTTGCAGCCTCCACTGCAGCAGAATCATCCCTGTGTGGGTTGGTGGGATGAGGTGGGAGCCAAAGTAACTTGAAAACCCATACCTATTTATATAAATATAAAAAAAATTTGATTTTTCTTCTCTTAGAAACGCTATTAGCGGAGTCTGGGAGTAGCTGAAAGCTTTATCCCCATCTGTTACACTATGCATGGCTCTTCTAAGGTGTGACCTTATCAAAGCTGGAATCAAAACACACAGTAAAACTCAAGGCAGGCTTGATCTAGTTGAGATTCCCTTCAGTAGACCATGGCAATGGGGAACAATGGATGTTCATTCTTTCTTCAAGTGTGGTTTTATCAGCAATTAGTGTGTAAAAATAGTGCTTCCAGGCTTCAGGATCCTTCCCTCTGCTTTCAAATTGGTATTTGCTCACTTCACCTAAAATAAGGAAGGCTTCTACTCCAACTTCAGTAGTGACTGAGCCAGTGGAGTCACAGCAGCCACGTTAGAAGAACAGGTATTTGTTCCTTGTCAGTGGGGTTATTTGTTAAGTTCCAGCTGCAGATCTTTTACTGTTGAGTTTTCTCCACAGGCCAGCAGGAGAACAATTTATTGTTGGATTAGTCTTCCAGGCCCAGGGCAAAAAACCTTTCAGAGAAACCTGACATATCATTATACAGGGCTGGATTTTTTTTTTTTTTTTGATTGCTTTTCAGGTGTGCTTTCCCTGCTTTGGGAGGGCTTTCATGAGTCAGTGGGAATACTGTGACTAACTCAGGATATATTATAGGGAGTGAAGAGACTGGAAAGGGGAAAGAAAGATCCAATGGACACATTTTGTACTTGTGTCTAAGCCCCAGATTCCAGAAGAGGAGCAGATGACTTGAGCAGATCAAGGCAAAACTGGCATCTCCCCCCTTAGCCTGAGTCTCTTAGCCTGACTTAGTGCCCAGGGAGACTGTTCAACCATTCAGGTTTGGGTTTTTGGGAGGGGTGCTTGTTTTTGGGGGAGGCAGTTCTGGACACAAGTTGCAAGGTGGGAACTGTAATTTGTATATTGTTGAATTAGCTTGCAGGATTTTAATAAATACAATAAATACTACAGCATCAGCTTTTTTTCTTTTTTTTTTCTCCTTCTTCACCTGTGACAGCTTCAGTTTACAGACTCCATTCTTCTTGTGGAAATTTTATTGTGTGACCGTTTCCTTGTTTAGTAATACAGTGGCTTGGGAGGAAGCAACTTTATACTTTTGATCTAATTTTAAAGCCTCAGAATAGGTCATTCACTCCTCCAAACAATTTCTGAAGATTTTCAAATAAGGCATAACTTGATTTAGAAGGTGAGGAGTAAAGTGTCAGGGCCAAAACTTTGAAGGAGCTTTTATGTGTAACCTTATTGGGATTTTTAATGGGCTAAATACAGCACTGTAGGCAGAAGCTGTAAGCTGAGAAGCCCTCCATCTCAGCAGATCCTTGGGGATATGCCCTTGGGAGGGTTTCAGACTGCAAGAAAATGTGGAAAAACAAGAAGATTGCTCTGCAGGGATGGACATAATGTAGGGAGAGGTTGGGAAAGATAAATCCTTCTGGCCCCCTTCATTATGAGAGTAAAACGACACTTTTGGCTAGAAGCCAGTGAAACCTGGGAGATCTAGGATGGTGCAGACAGGACTAGCAACAAGTTTTGTCAGGGAATGGATTGGATGAGTGCAGATCTGCCTCAGCTCTGTGGTTTTTGTTCTGAATACAGAGCATTAACCCCTCTGTTCCTGCTGCTTTCCAGAAGCAGAAACACAGCCGAGCCACTCAACCCCTCAGAGCAGATGGGGGAAAAAAACTGCGGTGGATTTTAATGAAACTTGGGAAAACAAGCGGAGGTAGAGGAATGCTGTGACAGGAGGTGTAGGATGGCTGGAGGAGCATGTTGTTGTGATGCTGACCCGATGATACAGAGGTTAGCAGCCGTCCCATCTTCCCCACGCAGTCAAAATTCAGCAGCAGCGTGGAGAGGGAGGGGGCTGCCAGCCAGATTGGCTCCCTCAGAAGGAGCGTTCAAACAAACAAACAAAAAATGTACTTTTTTTAATCAATAGAAACTGGGAGTTATTTTTAGCAAGAAATGCTGCATTCCATCATCCCAACAGGTGATTTTGATTGAACAATTTGATATTTTGGTTTCACCTGTGTTGGCCCACTAAGGGTATGGCTGAGATGGTGTTTTTAAGGAGACAGGAAAAATGCCAATCATCTTGAAAGCCTTAACTCTTAAATTAACTGAAATGCTGCACCTTTCTTATTTCTATAGAAACTAATTTTTTTGTAACTGCTAATTTATCTGTGCCTGTGATAGGCATAAAGTTTGACTTGGAAATTAGACTTCAAGGCTAGTTTTTCAAAAGCTTTTGGGGTTGTTCTGCTCCTCTCAGAGCACATCTACTGCGTGCTCAGAGACATGAATGCAGCTTCTGGGCCAGCTCTAAATGAGCTGGTGTGTGCAGGCAGGGAGGGCCAGCAGTGCACAGGATTTGGCTATCAACCCTCCCAGCCCAAGGCAGCCCTGGCACTGCAGCTGTGCCCCAGCACCCAGAGACAAAGGGAGCAGCAGACAGAGGAACCTCCAGGTTGAACATGCTCAGTAGCCTGTGGGCACTTGCACAATCCTATGATCTTCAGGGGATGCTATTTCATTTTTTTTATGGAAGTTGCATGTAAACAAGCCAGGGTAGAATTTTGACCTGGAAATAGGATCTATTTGGGAATAAGCCTTTTCCAGCGCTATGTAATGATAGTTTTCATTTCTTCAGTTAGAAGCAAATGAGGGCCACAATCCTAAAAAGGCTCACATGGAGGCTTTATTTAAGATTGACCAAGTACTGAAATTAGCCTGTAACTTCAGGGCTCTGAAGTTCATTGTGCTCTTTTTGAGAGTTTCTGACCATGGAGTGTTTTACCTGGGAATTTTTGTGCTAACTGCTGTAAGTCTAGCCATGATATCTTTTTTGTTTCCAGAGCCTACAATTTAGTGTCAAGTCCAACTTTTTACTGCCAGGAGTTAGCAAGGAGCATTACTTTATAATGATCCGAGGTAGAGCTGTCAGGTTTATTAAAATGTCCTTTTTCTAACATGGAGGAATTAGCAGTTGTATTTTAGAATAGGAGGTCAGAATGATGAAAACACCCACGAAGGGTAACTCTGAACAGCCTGATGTCACTGAAGCTTTCAGCAACCAAAACCCTTAAAAATATTTTACAAGATTTAAGGACACCAGGCATTTAATTTTACATCCCTTGGGGTTTTGCACTGGCATTGACCTATGGAATAATTCCACTGATAAAATTGGGATTTTTTTCATGAAACTTGTAACTAATCTGTTGCTGCATAGGAGGCAAAATATGGGGGAAGGGTGCTGAGGTGTTAACTGTTGTAGTACCAAGGAATCATGAATGAAATCCAAATTGCCTTGTGTCTGAAGGCTTCTGAGGGCACTGGGGAAGTGTGAAAGGAGTTGCTGTTTGCAGTCAGGTCATCACACTTAGAACAGCGTCTCAGCTCCAGTTCTAATTTTATGCTCTTACTTGGCTTGCTTTCAAATAATAACAGTATCTACCATTCCCAGGGTGCTGGTTATAAACCACACCAAACCTTTGAATCCTTGAGTCCCTTTTCTCTATGACTTTTCCTCCTCTGGGGTATGAAGTACAGGAGTGTTATCTGCCCACCTGGAGCAGATCTGAGAGGTGCTGTGGTCTGCAGGAATGAGAACTGGCTTGGAAGGCAGGAGGTGGTGAAATCTACTTCTGGATCACCGAGCAGACTTAAGCTACTTCACCTTTCTGTTTTATTTTCCTCCCCAAGGAAGTAAAGGGGTAGGGATGTTTCCCTGCCAGCCTCCAGGATGGGTGGTGGGCAGACAGTTGATTAAATGCCACCTGAATCCAGGGCAGGAATGTCCTTTAGAGGCTGTTCCCAGTGGCCTGGCACAACCAGAGTGGTCTTTCCGTGTGCTTGCTCTGTGTGATCTGTGCTTTCTGCATTCCTGCCCGTGTTTACTTGTGGCTCTGGAGAGGGAGATGTCACAAAGGTCAGCCAGCACTGTGCATTTTCACACAGACATCTCCAGCCCCCAGGTTTCTTGTGGGGTGCCCTGGTGCTCTGAGGACACTTCCCTGGTTAAATGTGGTCAAAGGCTGTGTGTCCACTGAACACCAAGAAGTCACTTACGGGAATCCTGCCTCTGGTTTTTGGCTTTTCTTCTGCAGTTTTACTTTATGAGCACCTTTCCTCCAGTTGGGGGAAAGGCTGGCAAACAAACACCCTCTCACCTGCCAGCAAGGACCACACCTTGGCCTTCCTGAGAGTCATAGCAGTATGTAATTTATTGCAGGGAGTACAAATCTGTTTTCCAGTTCTGCTCAGACAGCAACCAAAGAACTCAAACCAATTGGTGATAATGCCTGTTAGAGTAACCTCTAACCTGAGAGCAGCTGCTCTTAATAAAAGACAACTAGTCTTTGCTTTTTTATATTTTTTAAAATTCCTTAAATACTACAAAAAACCTGTTGATCCTTCACAGTTTTGCTGTAGGAAGAAGTGATTGTTTTTCCATCCCTCAGGTAAGGACCCAGGCTCCCATGGTGTGTCCCATTCCTGGCAGCAGGGAAATGATAGGACCCTCATCCCTTGCCTGCTTGTTCTCATGTCCTTGCTACCAGAGGCTGTGTGTTCCTCTTCTTCTGGTTGAGTTGTGTGACCAGATTGGGCTTCAAAAATCAAATAAAAACCTGGAGCTGTGAAAAACCGGAGTTCAAAAGCTAAAACAGTGTTTTCTGCAAGAGGATTTCTTAATTTTCTAGTTTTTATGTGGCTGTTCTGGTTTAGAACATAACCAATACATCTCTCTTGAGCAGCTACAGCTTTTATAAAAATTACTTATAAGAATCTTTTAAATTTAAGAAAGTGATTTTTCTCCATTACTTTTCTTTAAAAAAAATCCTCGAAAATATCCAAGCATGTGTTTCTATAGAATCTTTTCTTTTGTCTTTCTTTTTCTCTTTTTTTGTGTTTCAGGAAACCTGTAAAAACCTTCTTTTCTCTTTCAGTTCATAGGTCTTTAAGAAGATTGTTTCTTTCAGGGCGGGTGGGGAGCTGTGTGAGTCAGCCTGCAGGACTTCAGCCCTAGCAATACTTGTGGAGTAAGGAGGAACTCCAGCTCCTGTTAATTCACTCTTTTCCAGCAGTATGCTCCCATGCACACTCATAACCTAGGATTAAAGCTGGCCTTGCTCAGTGTCCTGGCTGGAAGCTTGATGGGAAGGAAGGCTTTGCATGACGGATGACCGAGTGCAGCCCTGTGTTCTGGCATTTTCAGGGCAGATCACAACATGCCTGTGACAAGTCCTGAGTTAATTACTCTGGTCACACCATTGGAGCTCAGGCCTGTCCCCAGAAGAGCAGGGTATGTAAGGGCTTGTTGTTTACTAGGCAGTGAAAGGAGCTGATGAGAAACCTTTGAGCTCCCTGCCCTGTCTTCAGTGGAGAGAGTGTCAGCGCTTTAGGGAAAGGGAACAGCCAACAAGCTGTGGCTTCTGTGCAGCCATGGACAGGAGTCCGTGGGGGTGGACAGGTCAGGTCCTAACCATCTCCTCATCCTAATGTCTCTCAATGCTGCCATTCTCTGCACTCCTTAAACTATCCTCCCCCCCTTCATTAGTGGTGGTTTTCCTTTTGCTGTTTCACAGGACGTTAACAGCAGGTCCTGCCTTGCCGTGGGATGCTCTGTGCGAATGCACGTAACCTTGTTGTAAAGTTGTAGGATATGAAAGCTTTCATAGGTTAGTCTGTCTCTCTCTGTCCTTCCCCTCCTGCTGTTTCTCTGTAGTTGTTTCTTTCATGGGAATAGGGGAAAGAGAAGGGTCAGTTTTTACTTTTTAGAGTGGATTTTGGGCATTATAAACCAGGATCAATGGAAAGATTTTGACTGTATGTGAAAGACAAGTGCATGTTATCTTTCCCTCTTCCCAGCTTGAGTTTCTATTTCTTTTTCCAAGAATCAATAAAGTAATTAAGATAAGTACAGGATTTTCTTCTCTCATAAATTAATCTGTAAAAGGGAATTTTGTATAAGCAATTCCAGTAACATAAAACACTCTTGACTAAAACTTTCTCAATGCCAGACGAGGCCTATAATATTGCAAGGAAATGACTGGAACATCACATGTAAAACATGGAAATGAAGGCACAGGTAAGCCATGGAATTTTAGGTTTTTTGAAGGACCAAAATAAGCAAGAAAGTAGAACAGGGGGGTGGTGGGCAATCTGAGTGTCCTCCCCTAAAGCTGGGGATGCTTAGCAATATGGTCCAGCTTTACTTGTCATCTGCCAAGAATGACTTGCTCTAAAGATGATTAGGGACCATTGTCTTAGTAATAAATGGTTTCAGCTGGAATGGCTGATAAAAGATTGTCCAGCTTCTGTGTGGAAGGATCTGTGAAGTTCTGCACTGAATAATGCCATCCACGTGGAGTTCATTTTGAGGAACTTCAGCCTTGCAGAGGTGAGGTATCTAGTCCAAACTAGTAATTTCATCTTGTCTGTGGGCTTCTCCAGAAACCAGCGTCTCACAGAACAAGTGGGATGAAGTTATTTGCCCTCTGGAGACGCTTATTTCTTTGGATTGACTTCACAGGGAACCTAGGCAGTGCTAGCAGGGACTTGGATAAACTAGTTGTTAGATCTGTACAACTAGGTGGCATAAACTTGCCCTTGCAGCAGTAAATGGTGAAGTGATGGTTTAACTCCCCATGGGGAAGGACCAAGAGAGATGGGAATGTGTGCCCAAAACCTTTCTGGAATTTGAGTATGGTGAGGCCACCTCTCATGTTGGTTACTTCAAATGCAGTGGTTGTTTTGATATACATGCTCATAACAGTCAGGATCTTTGTAGCAGCATCCAGGGTGCTGTTTGCTAGTGGAACTCTTGTGCTCTAGAGTGAGGAATTTGGTTAAATATACACACCACCAGATGATTCTGTCTGAGATTAAACTGGGGATAAAAATGACAGACTTCTGTATGTTTGCTCAAATAACAGAGATATAGTGACTGCTGTACAAGCTTGATAGTACTTTTTATTCCTTCTGGTGTTACTGTGGTACCTGGAATCCTTAGCAAGGAGCCAAATCCTGAGAATATTTATGGAACTTCATAAAGATGAAACACTTTCACTTTCCTCTGCTTATTTTGCTGATATGACAAACTAAACTAATCAACCTCACTGAAACATTAACACTGCTTATGCAACATATCATTCAGGCTTATTGCTCTCTGTCTCCCCTTGCCCATCGCCATTCTGATTACTTAGTCTGTGGACTTTATGGTGTTTTGTGTGACTTTTACATGGAATGGGGAAAAGGATCTCAGTCTGGAAAGTGCTTTGACTTACATCATGGTCAGAATTATGTCAAGGATCTTCCTTGTTCTTAGGTGGAAGAACACCTCCCTGAGCAGGAGTTGTGCCAGCTTTCCTCTCCTTGCGGAAGTGACTGGACCAGCATCACACCCTTGGTTAGAGCAGATACTCATCTGCAGCTCAGCTGAGTCACAGTGGCTTTTTGAGGCTTCAGTGGCTGCCTCTGGCCCCATCCTTGGGCAGCACAGCTGCTTCACAGAGGGCTGGCTTCACTCGAGGAGCCTTTGTGGGTTAAGAGCCAATTTAGCATTTGTGAGGTTGTCACAGCGATAGTACAGCCTGACAAACAGCATAGTGGATAAAAGGATGCAGTCCCTCTAGTGCAGTTCTCTGCCCTAGATGAGGTGCAGAGTCCAATTTTGGAGTTACTAGGTCTGAAGCTTCTCTTGATCCCATCTTGATCACGTGCTCATTCTTTTGAACAACTCTTGCAAAAGAGCTGTTCAAAAAATTTAGAACATATAAAGCTTTATTTAAATGTGTCTGAGGCATTGCCTCTATCTTCCCCCTTTTCTGTTTATCCAAGAGGGATTTCAGAGTGTGATGTGTTCTAATGATTGCTTGACTTGTGGGAGAGTATGGAATGCCAAAGGTGTGACGAACACCCCAACCCATTAAAAATGTTGCTGCTTTTTTCCCTGACAATACAGAAAAACTGAAGGTAGCAGGATGTAGGGGATGTGTAAGACCTGCCAGTGCCAAATCTTGGCTCATGAGTGCTGGTCCTGAGTGTGAATGGTAGAGAGCTTATTTAATTTTAGCTCATAGTAATGTCTTGCTTTCTGCTGCCCATAGCTATTGGATTTTTTTTTTTAATGTAGAATTTCATCTGAAAACATGGAAAGTTTGAATAAATATTCAAATATGAGGCCAGTCTGTTGTCATCAGTGTGTTCCCCACTATCGATGTTGTATCTCCAGGTACATAATATTGCAGGCTGACTACATCTTTCCTCCCCCCATGCCCCCTAATCCATCATACCACATCCAGACTGCTCCAATTCTGAAGTTTTCTGTTATTGTTTGGTTTGTTGGTTTGGGATTTGATTTTTTTTTTTTTGGAAATATGAACAAGTCCATATTCTCAGTAACAAATGCCCTGACACCCAACCAACACTAAGTACAGAGTCCTGGCTACTGGTCATTTACCATTTCTTGTAAACTATTTTTTTGCTAAGTTCCCTCGCTAGATCCACAGTTAAGAGAGCAACTGTGTGTTAATCCAGTAAGCAGAAAGGGTGCAGAGAAGCTGCTGCAGCCTTTGACCAGCAAGGAGCAGTCCTGATAGCATCTGTTGCGCGAGGATAAGGACTGGAAATGACAAGGCCAGTTTTGGAGCAATGGTATCCGTGTTTCTCTACCCTTGAGGACGAGGGGGACAAGTGCCTACATGTGTTGGATTTTGTTAGCTGGATCCAGTTGCTGTGTTGAGTTAATGAAGGTCATGCTATTCTGTGGAATGTTGGGAAAGCAGGAGAAGCCGAAACCGAGCTGGCCCATCCCCAGGCAAACTGGTTTTAACCAGGAAAAAGTCAGAGAATGCTAAGAAACTTCTTGTACATCACCTCAGGCGGTTATGTATTCTGTTTCCTAGTTACATTTTTTTTTCCTGGTATCAATTCCAAAACAAACAAATGGAGAGAGAGAGAGAAGGGAGAAAGAGAAAAGCATTCCTTAAAATAACCCTTTAACATCTTGGGCCAAATTCTCTTCTCCTCGGGCCTGAAGATGCAGCCTGTCTGTGCTGATACCGGTGGGGAGCACCCCAGATCTGTGCTGTAATGGCTGTAAAATGAAACACTGATCCCTTTTTCTTCATTCAGATGTAGTGTCACAGGACTGTGGCCCATCTTAGGCACTGCAGTAAATGACAGCATAGGTGAATAGGCAGTGCAGGTACAGACTTCCTGACAGACCTTTCTTCTGTCTCTTGGGTAAAACAGCACTGGGCAGGAAGGAACCCCTGGCCCTGTTTGGGATCTGCAGGCACAAGCTTTGATATTCTAGCAGTAGCTTGGGTATTCAGAAGTAGTTGTTCAGCACTAGTGTTTCCTGTGGGGCTTACTGGGAGAAATGGCACGACCAAAGGCCACTCCCAGAGCGCTGCAGTTTACTGCCCTGCCTTGGGAATGCTGAAACCTCAGGCTCCAGGGCTGACTGCACATTTTCACTTCACTGGGGCATTTGCATTACATGATTGTCATACTGCAATGCTTGAATAAACCTTCTTTTTTTGTCTGTGGGTGAGCACATCCACTTCCACTCCTACTCTGTGTTATTCTAGTCTTTCAGCTAACTTTTGCCTCCAAAAAGTTAGGGAGTTGATCATGCCCCACTTTGGAATTGACCATTTGATCTGCTTGAGAGCAAAAGTAGAAGACATTTCTCAACTTCCCTGCACTGCTGCCCTCTGTGTCATCCTGTTTTGAGCTCCTCTATACAGCTCTTTAAGTGCTATATAAGGTTCTGAAAAGTATCACGTTGCTTGGCTGGGTGCTGGAGGCAGGAGGGCACAGAGTCTCTCTGGCGTGCTCCAGCAGCCAGTGGAAACAAGGGTAAGCCAGCTCGTGTACGTCTTAGCTTTGGCAGGGATGATCAGAGCTGGAGCTCAGCAAGAAATCAGCATTCCCTCTGCAAGTGAAAGGTCAGGAATGCAGCAAGCTCACTGCCTTTTTAAGAAGGTTGAAAGTTTTGAAAGTTTGCCCTCTGTTTTTTTTTTTCTGAAAAGAGAACAAATCGGAGGATAACAGTCCCATTTTCTGGTGTGTGTTTGGCTGAGAATGTGTCATCTAATCTGCTTAAGAAGTGGTCACATGTAATATTTTGAAAAATTGGTAACCTCTGGGTCAAATCCATTCCATTCAGTCCTGCTGTTTGCTTGATGATTGACCAGTAGCCAATGATGTTTGGTATCCAGCTGACATCCGAGTCCTTTCCTGAATTCTCCTGCCAGCAGTTAAAGGTACAGTAGAAACAAAAGCTATCAGCAGATATTTCCTCATTAAAACCCGTGCTGCTGGGCTCAGGGCAGACTGATGAGTCCAGGCTGCTGCAATGTTTTTCAATCAAGGACATCCAAACCCAAGCTAAGAAAAGAGCAGAGCTTCACCAGCAGCAGCACATGTGTCTGCATTTGTATATATGTGTGTGTGTACCTCTTCTATCAAAAGCACTGGCACAAATGCACTGTTATCAGTCTTGCTGTGAGAGTGGGTGGGAAACTATTCAGAGCAGCTTTTTCCCACTGGAAGCCTTTGGTGTCTAGAAATCAAAGCTCTCTGCAGATGTGTGTGAGTCTTGATGAGATCTAAATTGAGAATTCTAAAATCCAGATGGAATTTGTGATGAAAACAGATGTGTGATCAACACCCTTGCCAGCTTAGAAGGCAGAGGCTGCAGCAGCACCATGAAGAGCTTAGGCTCTTCCAGCCTGAGTAAGAGTGTCTGGCAGATGCCAAAGGGAGGCAGAGGTTCTTCCTTCCACCTGAATCAAGGTCTGCTTCCTCTTCATGACTTTCACAATGTCAACCTTGATATTTTCTGTTCATGCAACCCCTCTTTAAAGCTGGTGCTTGTCGTGTTGTTTATAGAGGATAAAATGGATTGAATATTAGATTCTGTTCCCCATCTCTTCAAAGAGATGCTACTTTGGATGTTGTTTCTTCTTCTTTCCAAATTACTATTAATTACCTATTTTCCCTTAAATTAACGTCCAGATTCTGTGTGCTTAAATCAATGTATTCTGGTTGCAATATAAGAAAAAACTACAAAATAATTTCCCTTCTTAGTATGGTATCCAGCCATACTTTGAATTTGGAAATAATGAGTCATGGAATCAACAGCACGTGATGTGGTCTTTGTCAAAGACATCTCAACTGGCATGGAGTCACATTTGTAACATTTATCAACTTCTTCCCATTCGCTCAAACAATTTCTCTATTGTACAAACATATGCAAAGTCCTGCCTTTCTCTTCCTTGAAGCCTGTGTTAAACTTCAGTTGTCACTTGGATTTATATTCCAAGCTTTTCTCCATCAAATTCATTGAACCTAACAGTAGATAATTTAAAGGCTGTATGATGATATTATTTTCTGAAGGACTCATAAAAGAGGCGGACTGCTACTTCTAGCTTGAGCCAAAATATATGGAGGGAATACTCTGCAAGTTTCTTTGCAAACAGATGTATCTTGTCCGTGACAGAGAAGGCACTGGCTTTACAAATGCTGGGAGTCCTGTAAGTGCTCTCTGTCACCCTGAATTAGGATTTGTTTCTGCTTCCATTGACTTAAGCACATGAACATTAATCTCCAATGTTAATCAATTTATTGTCTCTGAACCCCCACAAGATAAAGAATTACAATTTCTATTTTGCAGATGAACTGAGTTGCAAAGAGATTTAGATTCCTGTTTAAACATGTGTTTAGGCACCTAAGGATGCAACTAGATGCCAAGTAAGATTTATGAAAGTGTCTTAACTGATCTTGAGTGGAAGTTTAGAGCCCAGAGAATTGAAGGCATTTATAAATTCAGTAAGGCACTGGAGTATCTATAGGAGCCTCGTGCTGACTTCCTTGGTCTCACCTGTGTGCTCACCTCTGGGAGCAGAGCTGGATCAAGCCAGGGTTGTGGCAGGTAGGCAGGAAGGGCAGTAGGGTCCTGGAAGAGCCTGAGCCCTGTGCTTGGGGACAGCACTGTTCACACACACACAGCCTTTCTGTTTGTTCAAGCCTTGTCATTCCATCGCTGCCCCCTTCCCACCCCAGGGGAATTTTCAGATGCTTTGTTTCCAGGCACAGCAGAGGGTGCAGCTCCAGAACCATGGAGGTGTAGTGGCTGCAGAGCTGCTTTGTCCTGTTGTGCCTGGGCAGCCAGTGAAGGCCTCTGAATTAACCATCTGTGCTGGAGAACAGGATAGGAGGCTTAGCTGTATCACTCTCCAAAGTATTATGTAATTGTCATATATAGTACAGTTAAGGACATAGAGAGATTTCAAATTTTTGCTTTTTTATTTTTTAATTTTATAAAGATAATTATTTAAACTATACCCATTTCAGAAATCCTTCTGTAGCTCCTGATGCAAAAGACTGACTTGAGACTTGTTTGCATCCTTGCTGCCTGCTGGGTATGAGCTTGTTGTGGAAACCACTAGGTGGAAATGACAAATAATAAATTTGTTGGAAAAGGCAGCTTGTAAGCAGGAACCAGAATGAAATTTGAGTCAAGTTAGATGAAAATGTTGGGGGAGAAAATTCTTCAGCAACACTAAAATGGCTTTTGATGTTTGAAAGTGGAAGATGTTTCTGTGTTTGCTTCAAAAATATGTATTTCAGCTCAAAAGGGCCAGCACTTGAAAGGGGGTGGTGACACAACTTCAGGAAGGTTTTCTTTTCTTTTTGCCCAAACAAATGTCTTGAGTCAACTCAAATGATTTTCATTGCAAATGAAACATTTGTTTGTCTGACCCATATGATTATTTCTTTGTGTTTGGTAGTCATTGTGAAAACTCTCTTTTCCCTGTGTCTCCTACCAGAACTGCAAGTTGGAGA
Source organism: Agelaius tricolor (assembly GCF_023055355.1). Taxonomy (NCBI): domain Eukaryota; kingdom Metazoa; phylum Chordata; class Aves; order Passeriformes; family Icteridae; genus Agelaius; species Agelaius tricolor. The sequence goes on from NW_027269270.1 coordinate 1,413,520, forward strand.
CTGGAATATTCCACCTCCGTGTGTGCGGGGTGCAGCTGCCTGAAATAAATCTCCAAGTTTTAAACATCTCAGGCTCTGCCTCATGGTAGATGCTTTATTCTTACCCTGGAGTGAGAATCCCCTGTTGATGGTATCTTTTAAGGAAGCTGCTGATCCCAAAGCCCCAGGCCAGAAACCTGGCAACAAAACAGTAAGAAGGCATTGTTATATGAGCAAGTCACTTTGTGCAAAGAGTCTTTAGCATATATGCACTAAAAAAGGTGGTTGTGAATGTTCCAGAACTTTAAAAGAAGTCAGTGAACTCACTGTGCACATGCAAGCAGATAAATGAAGCATGGCATGTGATATATAAAATTATATATCCCTCCTGGGATTACTCACAGTGCCTTCCTTAGCCCCTCAGATCAGATTTGGCATAGGGGTAGTTGAATCTAACATGGCTCTGACTGTAGCCTTCACAACTAGAATTGTGCAGGTACATAGGCGTGAGGGGAATGTGACAAGGGAAAATTGAATGTAAAGTCTGCTAGACAGCCAATAAATTTGGTTTATATCTTTATCTTTTCCTTGCTTGGCAATTATTTCAGCAGGTGCTGAACTACTTTCTGCCTGCTGTAAATGAGGGGAACTCAAACGACCTACTGTAAATTCTTGATATTTCCTGTACTTGTGAGAAGACATAATCATCTGAAGAACTTGTATATTTAGTGTGGATTAAGATGATTTTTAAATAATGCCTTTTTTTTTTTTAAAGCCCAAGATTGGTCATAACTAGTGTTAGGTTGCTTAGTACTATATAAATGAGATGTGTTCATATTGTCACCAAATAGGTAACGATGTATTTTTAAAATGGTAGGGTGGAGTTGCTGCTCAGGTCATTCCACATTATTTGTTGTAATTCAGTAGCCAGTTAATGACAGCATCTCGCTATTAGGTTATAGCCTTTCTACGTTATGGTTTTTAGAACCGTAAAGCAAGAGTTACAGGGTTTCAGGGGTTGATTACAGAGAGGTTTATTGTTATTTCTTACACTTAAATCTGCTAGGTAGGTTAAAACAGCCAAGTAGGAGATCTGGAATAGCAATGATGTGCAGTTAAACACTGAAAAATGCCTACCTCTTCTAGAGAGTAGAGCTATTAAAGTATTGCTTACTGTACATTAGTATTCTGTATTCGTTACCTGCAGAGCTCCTACAGGCAGTAGAGTGAGCAGGCTGTACCATTTGTGACTTCATGCTCCAGCATTCTCGCTTGCCTGCACAGTTGACCCGATCCTGTATGTCATCAGGGAGGAGATGTTTAACTTGTGACACTGCTAATCCTTTCCTGAAGGCTTTTCGTTCTTCCTGCACGTTGTCCTTTCGTAGCTTTTGTGAGCTGGAACATGCTTGCTCAGCCCACTGATGAATTCATGTAATTACCTATGGATGTACCCAGGTCCTGTTGACTTTACCATTAAAGATCAGGGATTGCCTAAGTATTGCACTGAATCAGGACCCCCAGGCATTTTCACATGCACAGGCTAATTTGGGAATTGGTGCACCTTTTTGTAGTCCTCCACCGCTGGGAATGGAGAGCAGGCTGGGGACAGCCAGGAGCACAGCAGCCAACAGGGTGCTTGTGTCCCCCAGGAAGTCCTGCAGTTCACCCAAGTGGGATACATGGAAACAAATCATGATGTTAGACCAAGTTCAGAGCGTGTGTTTGTTTAATCCAGTTCTAGCAAGTTGGTCTGTGTGCAGGTGGGAGTTCACAAAGGCACGCATCCCTGCAAGGAATCTACGGGGTACTGCTGTGTGTGTAGTGTGTACCTCTGCAGGAACCCCCTTTGCAGGAGCTCTGGGGGACAGGGCCCTTCCTGGCTCAGCCAGGTTCTCATGCAAGGGTAGGGGTGACTTGTAGGTGCTCTTGGTAAATGTGCTTGTCTCCACATTTTTATTATGCTGATACAAATGCAGCTAATGAATGCACTGTGATAGTGCTGTGTTTTACAGGGAATGTTTCAGTACTGTCAAGCCCGAAGAGTCTGGGCTGAGCTTGCTATGTGGAGGCATCAAGCCTTCAGAGAAGATGATTGTCCTCAGCTGGAATGACTGACACTCCTGGGAATCACAGTTACAAAAAACCTTGGGTCTCTAGTTCATATATTGTTCCAAGTCAGTAGACACATTCTATATTCCCTGTAGGGGCTCATTTGTGATCCTTGCTGGTACAGTTTGCACTCACAGGAGTGCTCACCCCTTAACAAGAGGGGAGATGTTCCAGCCTGGCCTTCTGTGGCATTCCAGTTTTCCCAGGCTGGTGATGGAGAGGTGGACCTTTCCTTTCTCCATCCCTTCAGAAGCCATCCGTGCTGCTTCCTCAGTGCTTTGATATTCTGCCAGCTGAGGGAGGGAAGAGCCATTTATAAATATTTCTGGTAATACAGTAAGTACTCTCACATGTTTTGCTCACTCATTTTCCGTATCCAGAAATCTATCCGACCAGAATCAGTTCACTCTCTTTTATTAGCAGAAATAGATCCACAACAATTAAAATTGATTTAAAAAAAAAAAAAAAGGAAAGAAAAAAGAGAAGCAGCAGCAAGCACATCATATTGACTGTGTGTATATTCACACTGGCTTCCAATCCATGGATAATTACCCCTCAGAGATCGTGTGCTATGTACAGTATGATGATGGAATTATGCACTTTAAAGAGCTTTAGTGAGCCTCTCAGGATGCCAATTTCTTTCCCCTTTTCTTCTTTTTTTTCCCTTATTTTCATTGCAGTGAGTAATGATTTTTAAATGCACATGACCTGTCCTCAAAACCAAAGTTGTGTCAGTGATGTTTTGTCTTTGGGTCTGACTTTCCTTGAACTGATGCAGTAGAAGTGTACCCATGAGGTGAAGTTGGATGGTCAGGGGATCTCTTGGGATTGCTGATCCTCATTAGTGAGGGGAAAGGCGAGTGGAACTTAAAAGTGCTCATTGTCCTTGGCAGCAGGTACCCAAATTGCACTTCCTGGAAGGAAAGAGGGCTTGAATGAGGCTGTGGGTACAAATCCATAGGAAAGCAGGCTTTGTTATTTGGCTGATTGTGGATCACCTGACCTGAACACTAAGAACTAAGAAGGTAGTGGTTTCTCTGACCTCTTTGTCAGAGCCAGTTGAACTGTTTTGATTTGCAGTTTCGCACACACTCACAAAATTAAAATATTGTCTATACATTTCAGCCTAACTTGTTTTTGGCAAAGTGATAAGCAAGTAAAAAACAGGGCCTCATCGTAGGAAGTGTCAAGCCATCTTAATTTTAGGCAGAAATACCAGCTCCTCCTAGAGGAAAAGAGCCAGTCCATAAATAGCTCCCAACAGATCCTTTACCCAAGCAGACAAAAGGGTGTGACGTGCAGGAGTTGCTGCTAATGCCAGATTTCATCTTTCCACTGGTAATGTGTCACCTGGGTTTGAGTTTGTCTAAGGTGTGACTTGGTGTTCAGGCAGGAGTGTTCATTGATACTCAGTGAGCAGCTCCCCAAATCCTTTGCAGCTCTTGGGAGAACATCTCCAAAGGAGTTGGAAGGGGAGGTACCTATGGAACCACAGCCACAGGGACTGAGGTTGCAGGGCTGCTGCTCTCTGTGTTCTGTGACTGCAGCTCTATTTACAGATTTTTATCTTTTGTTGACATCTTTAATAAATGTTTGGTAACAGCAAGTGGTGCTGCATCCTGTTCCACCAGCCTTGACCAGCGGGCTCTTGTGTTAAAGGGAGAGCTCCCAAACACAGCTTATTGCCCAAAAAGAGTCTTTTTAACTGATGTTCTCACAGCTGCCCTGCTCCTGTTAAAGGATGAATGAAGGCAGGCCTGGGAGTGCTCCCAGGAGAAGGCTGGTGTGTACAAGTCAGCCCTCTCCTGCCATCCCACCTTCCTCAGGGCTCTGTGTCCCGGGAGGTGCAGTGTCCTTGCTGTCCCCCTGTAATCTGGGCTGCAGAAGCAGGAACTCCTTCCACCATCCACCAGAGCCTGTGTGCGTGGCTCTGCAGGGTGGTTGGACATGTGGGTCCCATGGAGCAGCTGAGTTCATGGGACATGTTTGGGAAAGGCCATCTGAGGAAGTATCAGATGTTTCAGTGTATGCAGCTCTTATGTCTCTGACTTCCTGGTTCCCCTGGCTAATGGTGAGTGGTGCTCAGAGGCACTGGCAGCCCTTTTCTGTGTGCTGGGTGATGGCCTGAGCTCCTCAGCAGCCTGAGCTCTTCCAGCTCAGCCTTCAGTCCTGCAGTCCCTGCTCTGTCTGGCCACTGCAGTCCATGGGGGCTCCTGGCTGCTCTCGTGAAAATGTGCTGGGGGCTTTTTGTGCTTCAGGAAATGTCCCTGTTTGTGTCCCTGTTGTTATTGTTTTAATCTAACTCAGGGAGTCATTCCTTACTCGTTAAAGATGTAAATTTTAGGTGCCTAATTGTGTGTTTTACTTGCCAACTCTCTTCATCCCCTTTCTTCCATGATCCCACCACTCTCTTCCCTTCTCATTCCTTTAAATGTGTGTAGATGATGAATAGCAAATCTTCTCATAGAATTCTTCAGGAATATTTAGTGTAGGGTTTTGCTTTTGTTTGCTTTTCTGGTGACTTGGAGATGGCATGGTGAGAAAAGAAACATGTGAGCTAAACCTGTTGGTTTGAACATTGTGTCAGAAAATATCCATAAATTGCAAGTTACTACACAGATGTATAGATTTAATGAGACTGTGTAATGCCATTTATTTATGCTAAAGAATCTGACACATACGGTACTGAAAAAAGTTAATACTCTAAGAGTTATTTTATATTTTTCCATTGCCATCTGTCACTGCCTACATAATAATGATACAGGTGAAAGCCTAGCACTGCTTTAAAAAAAAAATCAGAATGAATAGTCATTTAAATGTCTTGCTGCTTTAATAGCTGGTGTGTTTTAAGTTGTGGGAAGGAGGCAGCAGAGATACCCTCCCCCTGTTTTTAGTATATTAAAATTTGAGTTTAAACAGATTTGGATTCTTGAAGTGACTTAAGAAAATGGAAAATGACTATAAACTCTACAGTCCTTTACATTTGGAAAAGTTAAGGGACTAAACCAGATGCTGCCATCCTTGTAACATATCATAAGTGGCTCTTGGAGCAGCCCTTTCATGTGCATCTTGAGATGTGGGTGAAGTTTTGTGCTCTAAGTTCTGCCTTAATGGGCTGAACTCAGTACTGCTGGAATCTCTGAACTGTGAGCAGGTATTTCCAGGTCCCTAAATCCTCATCCTCATCTTCCATCTCAAATCATTAAAAAAAAAAAGTAACCATGTAAGGACATACAATTTTTTTCTTTAGCTGCCTCAGGTAAAAATACATGTTTCAAAGCTGCACCATGCTGACAGAAGCCAGCATTTACAAAGACATTGGCTCTTAAGAGGTCTCCTTCAACATTGTGTAGCCATAGTGTGCTTAGGCAGAGCTGTTTCCCTTTTATTTCCTTTACTCCTGCAGGACTCCAGCCCGGCAGTGGCCGTGAGGTGCACGGGGAGAAGTCCCTGTGCTCAGGCATTTGCTGAGATCCTGGGCTGCACATGGACCTGGGGAGCTGCCCATGGCTTTGCAGCAGCCACCTGCCTCCCAGGGTGCAGACAAGGCTTTGGCTCAAATAAAAACAGGTTTTGTTGTTCGTCTGCTTTTTACAATATAATGACAAAGACAGAAAATATTTTGGTGGCAGGTGCTTATCCTATAATTTTCCATGGGTTGATGAGTTGGGGAGGTGCCTTATTTAGAGGAGGAGGACATGGCTAGGTCAGGTTGCATTAAGATGATTTAGAGTTTATATAATGAGAAATAAATAAAACTTTTCCTGAAAGCTGTGAATGATGATGTATAACTTGGTAATGAAAGCCTTTCACTGATTTAAGATAATGTCTTTAGTGGTAAAAATGCCAGAAGATGCAGCAAGGTTCTGACCCAGAGAAGTGATTCCACTGGCTTCAAACAATTTTTTCAGGTATATTTTAAAATACAGTGTAGATTTCCTAATGGAAAGTTCCTTAAAATGAAATAATCATTACTGTTATAATTACTACCCTTTGTGTATGCTGGAAAGCATTTTAGGAAGTCCTGCACTTTTTAAGAAGCAGAGACAGCAATGAGTGAGCCAATAAGGTTTTGGTCTCTTCAAATGGATGTTATCAATCACTTTATTTTTGTTTATAAGGGATGATCCATATATAGCTGTAGTTTGTCAGCATTTTCTATTACAAACTTCTGGTTTTTGTACCGTATAGAGCTCTCAGCAGCCTCTTAGGGGTGAATGTTGTGTCACTCCTCAATGAGTGTTTCTTCTGCTCCCTCATTAGAATCTGAACTGGTCTTAAAAAAGTGTTGATGGTTTCATGTTTTGAGAAAAGCGTGGTTCACTACAGGACTGAGCCTTTATTTTTCCTCCTCTCTCTGCTTTTCTGTGTGCATCAGAAATAGCTCTACTGAAGTAAAGAGGAGCTGTGGTAGGAGAGGAGGCTGACAGTATTGAATGTACACATTGCAGACAGTAGGAGACTCGCTTTAGGTCAGCAAGGGAAAGAGAGACCACCCACAGCACCAAACCTGCCTCCTGCACTGCACAGCCACTGTGACATGGAATTGCACAATGGAAGGGGCCCTGGAGAGCACCTGCTGGGCACCACTGCCCCCAGCATCACCTGCCCCTCAGAAACAAGTGGGCAATCATTCACACAAAGGCACAGAGTCCCAATGGCTGCAGCATGCACGAGGAGAGAGCAGGGGAGCACAAGGGCTGGGCAGGTCTTGTGTAAAGACAGAATTTGCCAGATGACATTTCTCAAAAAAAAAACATGTCTTGTACAACAGCAAAAGGAGAGGAAAAAGAACCATCCTGCTGCCTCTAACCCTGTCAAAATAGGGGAAAAAAACAAGAGAACAATGTGTTAGATATAAAGATATATCCAACAATTGATCCTAGTTTGACCTTAGGGAAAAATCCATGAGTCCAAGACTATCATCTGAGTTATCTTGAGCATCTGTGGAGGAGGCAGCAGCTAGGAGCAGAGTCCTGCTGTGTTCACTCATCTTGCAAAGGGATCAGGTTCTGGCCCTGCAAAAGGGTGGGGGGAATGGGAAAGGGAAACTCCTCCTTGCACCTGTAGGGAATTGGCAGAAACCTTGTATGAAGTTAAGCACAGTATTTGTTGCACTGTGTCTCTGTGGAAGTACAGGCACACAGGGAGGGGAGGCTGGGTCAGCAGGAGTACTTTTCCTACCCTGGGATATGAATACACGACTGGCTTGTGTAAGTGCCGCTTGCGTCGATGCATCTGGGGGTGAAATTTGGCCTGAGGTCTTTCTGGAGAGGAATCTTGCGACACTGAGCAATCATATATATTCAATTAGGATTTCATCCTCTTGCCAGATGGAGGTATGCAGCATGGGTGACTTGTGGTGAGCAAACAGTCATGCCTGAAGGCTGGGCATCTGGGGCAGATTCTGGGCTAGGTACTGCCATGCTTGCTTACACCAGGGAACTCCTCACTCAGTGTCCCAGCCTTTGGACTTCAGCAGGAATCTCACTGAATGTGTCCTTGTGGGAGACTGGAAGGATTGCTGGCTCAAAACATTTCTGGCATGTGTGTCACTGAAGCCATCAAAACTGGGCTCTGTGATAGAAAAGAGATCTCAGCTATTAATGCTGCTCTTGCTGGGATGCTGTTTCCTTAAATCAGAACCCTTCCGACTTTAACTGTGGTCTTTTCAGCTTCATATTTGCATAAGCTTGTATGGCCATTTGAGCTTAGAAGTTGTTTCACACATTACAGTGCTGCAGTTTTCATTCCTTGTGTCTGGTCCTGGAGAGCTGCATTGGGAGAAGCCACCTGGTGATTTAGAACCATTGCTGCTCAAAGTGTGTGGTGACATCTGGGGTGCTGCTCCACGTGAGCCAAAGCTGCTTCTTGTGATGGCACAGTAGGGCTGGTCAGGAGCCTGATCCAGCTGAAAAGGGTTGATTTTTCTCAGGAAGATTGGTTTTCAACCAGATTGGTGTAGCACCCAGTTCCATGATCACTGGTGCCAGTATAAAAGATGGAAGGGGTGGGGATTGAGGGAGGATGGCAACCACAGTTTGTGTCAGCTAAAACCTGACTGAAGCTTGGCTTAGCTATGCAACAGCATCCTAATTTAAACTAAACTTGGGTGTAACAGACCTGTTAGTCTACACTTACTGCACATACCACCTCCAGAAGATATGAAATAAGTCTTCTGTTGCATGTAGTGAGAGTTTAAATTGACTTCAGAGGTAGCAGGCTTAAACTGAGATTCTTCAATGTGAAAACTAAAAATTTCTAAGGATCCCTAAATAAGCCGATCAGTTCTCACTGAATTTCTGGCGCATTAAGCACCTCCTTGTGGGCTTGAAGAATCCCGTTTGTGGCATGCAGAAAAGGACTCTGCATAAAGTTCCTAAAGCATTCCTTCCTCTTTGTTATTAGTTGAGAACTATTTGGTTTGATTGAACTGGTGTGAACGAACACAACCCTGCGGAGGTCGCTCATGACAAGATGGTATCACCATCTACCATCACCCTAACTTGGTGGCCAAAAGCGAAATCTTTAGAGCTCTCAGTAAAGAAATTTGACATCCAGCCTTGGGAACGTCCGTGATCACACATTTTGGTACTTGAGTCAAGAAAAGAGTTGGGTCATTTCCTCTTTTGCAGGTGACATTCACCCTCATTTGTTCCATCCAGATTCAGCTTTACTTCTCTCTAAGTCTCCAGAAAGCTCCAATCTACCGTGAGAGCAAAACTGGCTCCTTTCAAATACATCTTTATAACCCTTGGCTGAAACATCTTCCATTTCAGTGTTGGAAGGACAGCACTGCCCACAGCTGCCATTGAGGAGACATCTTCCTTTCTCCTCAGCAGCAGATGTCTTGAGCAGATCTCACTGTGCTTATTCCTCAGCATCACAGCTTTGGAGTGATGCCTGCTCCCCAGGAGAATGGGAGACCTGCTCATTTCTCAGGAACTAAATAGTATTTGCTAAAGCTATTTGCTGTTTTATGTCAACCTGTTGGCTAAGTGCTTTGTGGCTATGAGGTGACAACAGAGCCGATTCTGTGCCCTGTTCTGCCGCTGCTTGGCTGGCATTCTCACCCCTTGTGTGTGTGCCCTTTTTAAAAAGGGGAGACTTGCTGGTGCTCCCTTGTTTACACATTTAATAGCTCACAATTAAGCTGAAATGAACTTGAAAAGAGTCGTTAACTAAGGCCGAAATTCTATCAGCAACAAGAAACTCAAAGATTAAGTTTTCTTTCACCCAAGACTATTTTGTACTATTTCAGGAGGAAAGTATGTTTGAACATGCATTAAAGTCTCACTACACTTCTGGAGTGATGTAAACACCCTCTTTAAGGACCCTTTTTGCTACCAGAGAGCTCTTAGACTGAGTAAGAGCCAGGGATCATTGTTTCCAACTTCTGGCATTCCCTACCTTGAACTTTGAAAGGTTTCTCCTTTGAAGGGTTCTCCCCGTTTCTCCTTTAATTTTCATCTTACAAAACACTCATCGGTTTGCCATTCTGGTTCTTAAAATTAACTGTATTACACTCATCCTTGCTGAGTGCTTTTGATAGTGTAGAAACAGGGAGTTTAATAGTTTAGGGACACATCAACTCCTAGGCTTGTGATGTGCAAGAATTGGGTTCAAAACCTGTTAGAAACTGGGTCATTTTCTATTTGTCTGTAGCTGCCAATTAGCAATGTCATTAATCCACTGCCTAGGAGAAGTGCATGATTAAAATAGACAGTGTCACTGACCACTGACAGGACAAGATGCACAAGGCTATGCTGTAGCTGCCTGTCATTGTGCTGCTGTAGGTTGGGCTCAGCCTCGTTCTCCAGAGGAAAGCAACAATTTCTTCATTTCTTTGCATCTGAGCGCAACATCATCCAGGCTTTGAATGCTGCTTTTTGTTGTGTTCTGGACAGGGAGCCTGGAGCAGACCCTGGGTTTGCTGTGCCCCACCTGGCAGCCACTCTCTGGCCCCTTTGCTTAGGGTGAACCTTGTGTCTGTGAACGTCCTTCGCTGTGCTCGCCCACGGAGCCATCCAAGGCTTCTTGGGGGCGGCAGGTTTGAATTTTGCTCCTCAAGGATGAATGTCTGAGGCTGGGCCAAAGCTTTGTTTGCTGCTGGTGAGAGAAAGGGCGGTGGGGGAAGAGGTGTGGGAGGCCTTGAGGGGTCTGGCTTGACTTGCTGCTGCTCTGGGGGCAGCAGGAAGGGGCTGGTGGTGCATGGCTGCTGCCAGGAAAGGCCAGCCTCCAGCTGGAGACCACAAACCCCAGTGACAGTGGCCAGCCTGGCTTTCCAAGGCCACAGATAAAATAAGCATTGACCTAGGACAGCAGACAGTGGAGGAGACAGAGGGGGACAGTCCAGACAGTCCTGCCTTCTCCCTGGTGTGTGACAGGAGGAATTCTGTTTCTTACTGGGAATTGCACTCTTGTTCCTTGCTTAAGATGATACCCAGTGCTTTATTTTTACGCTCCACCTGAGGATCAAGTCTCTCAGCAAGACAGAAGGGTTTTTTCCCCCATCTCACTTTTGAGGGAAAAAATTTCCATGACAGAGGATGAAATACCAGGAATGTTTTTTTTAGGTGGACCTTCCAACTTCTGGTTTGTAGCCACACTAATTTGTGGGTGAAGGAAATATTTTTGTACTGAAAAGTTCCCAGGAAACTGTTTAATAGGGAATTGGAGTTTAATTGGCACTTATGAGACATTAACAATAATTGTATTCAATTTGGCCACTCAGGATAAAGTGTGATTCAGGATCAGCTGATTTATGTGCTGAACAAAAAGAAAGAAAAAAAACCCAAACCCACCAAACCAAAAAAAAATGAAGAAAAAGGAAGCAACATTAATGTGTGGACTGGTGAATATGTGCCATTAGCTTCGTATTCCCAAGCAGAAGCTTTTGTGGTGCTTGTCATCTGTTTTTCCCCACAAGGTGTTTTGCCAGACTGGAAAAAGTAGAAGGAACGTATATTAGCTGGAGGGAAATGGTTTGACTTCAAGTTGATGCTTTTGCAGTGAGCTGGATTACAGTTTTATCCCTGCTATCTCTTTTGCTGTAATTTTTTTTTTTTTTAGGAATGTCCCAAAAACTTTAAAAAAAACCCAGCAAAATCCATTTACTCATTTATGCTTTTATCAAGCTTGTGGACAAGAAAGGCAAGGGAACATGGGGTAAAATTTGATGCAGGGCCTTGTGTGTGATGCAGGATAGCCGTCCACATCCCTCGAACATTTATTTTTCCTTTGCAGCAGAGTTCATTGTGAAAACAAAGACAGTGCCACTAGTAAATGATTGCAGCTTCCGAGGCTGGCTGAGAACAGAGAAAACAAACTATATGCAATTTAAGTGCCTGTTTGTTTGCAAGCTGCTTAATATATACAGCCAAATGATGTAAGGCAGAGGAGGTGACCTGATTAGCAAAGCCCTTGCAACGAGCTGAGGAGATCCCTGCTCCCCTCCTTGGAGACCTGGTCCCAGCTGGAGGAAACCTTTCTGCAGCTACAGAGGGTTTCTGAAAATGGCAGTGCACTGTGTGCATGAAGGTGAGGGAAGGAGGAGGAACAAGCAGACTGCACAGCTCAGGGAATAGCTGGGATGTTTTGAAGGATGCAGCTTGAATTCCTTAGGCTTTGTGGGGAGGCTGTGCTTCAGCAAACGGCTCGTGCCCGCTTGGACGTGCCGCTCATCCTGTTGCATGAAAGCATCATTCAGCAGAAAGAAGTGCTAGGGGAAGGAAGATAAAGTAAGTGGTCTTCCCATTTGTAAGCTCTCCCAACCTTGTTTTCATGTGTGCTGAGGAGGCAGAGCTCCACAGCTGTGAATGGGAAGTCGTGGTGCTCAGCACTAACTCTGCACTCAAGTGTTTATTAATCCAAATCAGAGAAACTGACAAAAATTTATATATGTAAGAAAACATGTAAGATCCAAGACTTTCTCTTGTGAGTACATGTATATATGAACAGTTGGGCTGTGGCTTTTGGATATTTTGTGCAGTACTATGCCAGGACAGCGTGCAGGCTCGTGGCAGCAACCTGGGGTTTTAGATGAGGAGCCCAGGGCACTATTTCTGGCTCTGCTGTAGCTACTTGTGTGGCCGAGTGTATGAAATGCTGCTCCTAAAGGCAGTGAACCGTTTCTTTGGGCTTCATTCTCAGACTTGCTGAATGCCCCGAAAGGCTGCTATTATTAGAGGGAACTGCCATTCCTTCCCTCTGAAAGTGGGCTGTCCATAAATCACCAGTGTGTGCTTTCCATGGGGAGGTGGGTCTGGGACCTCAGCTCTCTCCCTGACAGCCCACAGAGCTGCCAGAGCTCCTGCTCTTCCTCCTTTCTGCTCAAAAAGGGTGGATCCTCCCAGGCAGAGGGCTGTTGGCTGTGCCATTTGGGCTTGGCACCAGGGCAGGATGGCTTCCCATGGCTTCTCTTGCTGCCATGGTGGGGCCAGTCCTCTCGTGCTCCCCCATGCAAACTGCCTCCTCTTGTCCTGTTTTTATCCCAGGGCACTGCCTGTGGCCACGTCCTAGCTGACCTCTCAGTTTGTTTTGACCCAGACCTCTCAGGGCTGTTTTTTACTCTTTTAAGAACAACAAATGTATCTCTGTGGCAACAACAACAACAAAAAAAATTAATTCCCTTCTCTAAGTGATGCACTCAAATATTTTGTAGTTACAAAAGACCATTTGGATGGCAGTGCCTGTGCTGATACTGGTCTGCTGTGATCTGATGCAGCAGTGTCCTTGCTCTGGATGGGCTTTCTCATAACAGTAGTTTCTTTTTATTTTTTTAGCTCCCATTAGTGCCTTGATGAGTAGTGGAAGATGTTTCAACAGTTTTATGATTAAAAAGAAACATCTTACCATTGCTCGGTCTCTGGTTCCTTTACTTTGTTCATTATGCTTTCCCTGGTAGGAACAGCAGTGATTTAGAATTGCAGTGTCAACATCAGTCTTTGAGCCTTGAGTTTTCTGGGAAGGGGAAGAAGGGAAGATGAAGGAGGAACTCTAAATAGTAGGGTTTTTTCTTCTGACATTTCCAGGCCAGCTATTTGAAATGGTGATGCCTCAGAGTGTTTACTTATAGTTCTGTCATTGGGTTCACGTATGGGGACCCCTTGGCAGTTGCCAAGGAGTACATGTGGCCAGAGTTTGGTGAGGCTGGGCAGTGCCAAGGCACAGATTTGTGCTCCAGCTCTGCTGCTGTCACCAGCGCTCGTGCCAATGGCCTTAGTACAGAGGTCAAAGACTGCTTAGATATGAAGGCTGAATCACCTCCTTGTTAAACCCCTCAGCAGGATCAAGGCTTAGGGAAGCAGACACGTGGGCTTGCCTTCTGGCTGACACTGTGGATGGAGGCTCTGACTTTGGGACAGGCCTTTTGGCAGCTTTGACCAGCTCTTGAGGCATTGAAATGGGGGCATTTGGTGATTAAAACACCCCTGCACCGACACCCCTTTGTGAAAAAACCCGGTACATTTGTTTCCTTTAAAGGCTTGCTGATCCCACAAGCTCTCAGTGGTTAGAGAAGGTTTATCCTGTCACCTGAGGATCACAGAAATCAGCAGTGAGCCTGCCAGTCTCACCAGGCAGATGTGAAAGTTCTTCAACTGCACGTATTTCGCTTGCAAATATAAATAATCCAGCAGTGTAGGCTTTGCTGCAGCCCTGTTTGCCTTGGCAGTGTCCCATTGACATGAATCAGAAGGTGGGAGCAAAAAAGCACTGGAGGCTCATCCTGAGACTGGTCTCCCCTCCATCAGGGAACCTGTCCGTGCAGGCAGGGTGATTGGGAGATTACTGGCACAGCCCACAAGCCTGGATTCACTAGATCTTTGCTTTTGGAACAGTCCTGCTTTGTTTCCTTGTGCTGTGCCTTTGGGAACCTTGCCTCTCCGGGCACTGGGCAGGAGAGGCCTTCAAGGAGCAGCCCTGGCTTTGCCTTTGGCTCCTTGAGAAGAAGGCAACTCTCGTGGTTCAAGTTGAAAAGCAGGAGGTCAGTTCTTAATCCTGCATCTCTGCAACTTTTGGCAGATGTCTGGGTCATACTGTACCCCTTAAGATTTAAAATAAGATAGAAATTAGGAATTGAAAAAAAAACAACCAAAGGCTTAAAGAAATAAGCAGTTTTAACTTGTGATGCCATCACCACTGTGAGTCTCGTGATGATTTGAGCTTCAAGGCTTTGATTTAATATTGATAACAGTAAAAAGTTTATCATGATATTGGGATGTGGAAAATACATAGGTTTAACTTTATTTTATTTTTTCTTAATTTCAGCAAATTCAGTGAAGCTAGAAATGCAAAGTGATGAGGAATTTGACAGGAAGCCCCTGATTCATGAAGATATTATCAGAGCTCACGATGGAGGAAGCAGCCTGGAAGATCCCTTCATTGGGAGTAACGAGATGGTGGATAACAGAAAGATGCAGGAGCTATCAAGCGAGGGAGGAATCCGGCTTCCCAATGGTAAACTGAAATGTGACGTCTGTGGCATGGTTTGCATTGGGCCCAATGTGCTAATGGTACATAAAAGGAGCCACACTGGTAAGCAGCTGAAAGAAAACTGTGGCGGTGTTGATGTTACCTGACAACTCTTATCTCTTCCCTTTTCATTCTTGGGGTAGCAGGAGGCTGGGGAGGGGGAAAATGGGCTCCGTTGGTTTTGTTTCTCTTCCTGCTTTCCAAACTCTGGTGCTGCTCTCTTGCTGGTGAGCATGGTGATGCCTTTACTTTGATTTCCAGCCTTTTGTTCATAAAAACAGTGCAAAAGTCTGGAAATTGCTTTTCTTACTGTTCTTGACTGGAGCACCATGGTGGGAGTCATTCTCTGGCACGGGAGCGGGTGGCTCGTGTTCTTCCTGTGTGTGCAGTGCAAAGCTTCTGAGCCTTTAAGAGGAGTCTTAGATGTTCTTCCATTGGAGGTGCTCACAGGTGGACAAGACCAGCAGCTTCCTGGCGATCTCACACTTCTTTTGGAAGTGGCTGGGCCTGGGATGAGCAAACTCTGCAGGGGACACTCATTACCCAGTGATCCTGATGGCAGGGAGGGCTTGCTGCTTGTGTGACAGCTCCCTCAGGGAGACCTCAGCTGAGGCACCCACCTGGCTCCCCTACACCACCTCAATGCCATTCTGGAGGCAGATTTCAGTGCTTGGTCTCTCCTAGCACTTGTATTTTTATTACCATTTGGAGTCCCAAACAGCTTATCAGGCTTGTGGGTTTGAGAATTTGAGAGGCACAGGGAACCTCTGCAATATGCTGATTGGGTGGGTCTTTGTGGTTTGAAAAACAAGGCCTTGAGCTTAAACTGGGGTATTTTGGGGATGCTATGGCTGAAATGGTGTGCCCAGGAAGCTGGTACTCACTCCCCTGTGCTGCCCACTCCTCAGGTGGGAGCAATAGTCATCTCCAACAGAAGTGGACAGGTGGTGCCAGAAGATGATGCTCTCTGGTCTTGCAGCAGTCTACCTTTGATTCAAAAAAGCACTTAAGCTTGTGCTTAACTTTTATGAGATTTAAGCACATGTAAGTCACCTGAAGGGCTTCAAGATATGCTTAACTTTGGATACGTGCTTAAATCTTATTAAGGTTAAGCACAGGTTTTTGTGGTGGAGCCTCAGTGGGTGTTTGTTGTTTGTATTTTTTGGGTATTTTGCTTTTTATCTTTGCTATTATTTAATGGTGTGAGAGACTCACACTGTGAAGATATAAAAAGAAAGGTGGAGATCTAGAGTAAGAAAGACTGTGTAATCCCTTTGTAAACCTGGTAGTTTGTAGTCCAGTAGTGTGCTCTTGATGGGCAAGAAATCAATAGATTTTCTGTACAGAGGAATAATAAATATATATTACATAGTTAATCTCCTCTATATGAGCTGTATTGATAAAAACTTGACCTAAGTGTGTAATGCAAAGCGTGGCAGTATCATTTATGATGCACTCATGATTTTAGACAGAAATTATGAGAGGGGGAAAAGCATTAGCTGGAGAATCAAAACCTTGATTAACAATTTGACGTCCTCTTACTAGAAGAGGGAAAGAGAAACCAGAATGTACCAGACTGAGTCTCCAGCTTTCAACCTTCCAAAAAGTTTTCACTGGCGCTTGCACGTATCTGAGCATATGTATTGTAGGTGCATCAGGGTCCATGTATTTGAACTCGAGCAGCTAAACTAGCTGTGCTAAATTTAGATTTAGGTACTTAATTAAATGGTCTGAGTTTCTGAGATACTGAATAGCTGGTGCATCTTTTAAAAAACAGGCAAGCTGCCTTTTTCATGTTAAAAGAAAGATGTGTAAATTCAAAGCGAAAGAAACAAAATCTCCTCTGCGTGCGGGCGAGACAGCCGTCTGCGGGTGCATGGGCAGCAATTGCATAACTGGTAGCTTTTTCCTTGGGGCTACTGCTGGTTCCTCAGAGAGCTCTGACTCTTTTCCCATCAGAGCAGAGGAGCTGGGATGTGCTGTTCTATACAGATGATTTCAAGCATATAGAAATGGCATTTCTTTTAATGCGCAGCTCGGTGCTCTGTTCTCAGTAAACCAGTTGGCAAATTTTGCAGAGGATTTTTTTTCCCTCCACTTTCTTTGTTTGTTTTTTAGTACATGCTGCTACTTTGCTGTCCACAACAGAAGGAGAAGTTTGCTTGGATTTCCACATCCTGGATTTTGAGGCATATTTTTAACATACTGCTGGTATCTGTCTTGTAAAGTGCAGTATTTTAAAATATATTGCCACTTCCTCAGCAGTGGGGCGTGATGGGCTGGCCCCAGCTCTGGAATGAGCCCTGACCTGTGGGTAGTCTGGTTTTGCAGCCCAAGGGAGAATGGTGGAGAGAAGGGAGGTTGTCCCTAGTGAGTGGAAACAGATGACATTCTTTATCAGCTAATCCAAGTGGCATGTACATCCCTACCTCTCAAAGCCAACTCAAGTATGTTTTGGGAGCTGAATCCTGCTTTCCTCTCCTCTTTAACTGCACACAACCAGAGCATGATCTGGCCAGTTGTTTGCATTGGCAGAAACTGAAGTGCTTTTCCCTTCCCTGAAAACCTGTCAGCATTTTATGTAAGTCACCCAAAATGCTGTGGTCCATAGCAGAGGCTGTAATTTGTGTGTGTGCTGGGATGAGTGCAGCTTTCCTTGCATGGGGGATCGAGGCTTGGCAAGAAGCTGTGCTGTGGGCTCTGGCTGTGCTATGCACAGAGAAGGGCATTTCTCCAGCCATGATTCCTTTGTTCCTGAAGAGCAGTTGTCTTCCCTGCCAGATTATGGTAGTTCAGTCAAACAGATACAGGGATGGGGAAAATAATCTGTGGCATGGGTGAGGCCAGAGTAGGTGAGCTCAGTGTCCCATCTCGGATCCTGGTGTGCAGTCACCTCTTCCTGTGGTAGATCAAGCTGGGAATTGCCCATTCATCCCTCAGATCGTGGTCCAGGTGATGCTCTGGGCTGCAGCCCTTCCATCATGGGGCCTGTGGCACTGCTGATTGTGCCAAGCACAGCATTTCTCTGAAAAACTGCTAATTGAGGTGAAGTGTTTTTGTACTCTGCCTGGGCACCAGGAGAAGGCCTTTCAATTTATTTGTCATTGCTGACAGAAAATAAATAAAATGCTTGGTGTGGGAATTGAGCGTGATGCAATCCCTGCATTAGTGAGCAGGGTAACCCCCTCCCTCATGTGCCACATCCTTGTGTCAGAAAAATAGCATGAGCTGCATTTATTTCCCTCTTTTCCCATACTGTGTTCTTTTGGTCCAAATTTCATACTCCACAGCACATTCCTTAAGTTGTAGGGTCTCTGTCAGGTTTTTGTTACTGCAGGAGATGACTTGGTCATAGAATATTGCCATTGGATACTCCAGGGATTTGTTCTTAGGGATGGAAAGGGAAGGGGGGAGGAACAAGAGGCAAATAATCCAGGTTTTCTGAGATCATGAGAAGGAACCTCAGTGATTTTGCACCTCTTTACGCTTTCTGCTGTGGGCCTGAATTAAAATTTCCTTGCTCTTTGTTTCTGGTAAAGCAGGAACTGTATTCTGCTATAGCTGTGCTGATACTTCTGTGCTCTGCAAGGCCCACGTGTTGTTCTCCCTTTTGCTGTGAATTGTGACCCTTTTTTTTAATCTCTTTTTTTCTCTGCTGTAGCATTCAGTCCCTTATCCAGTTCACTGCTAGATTTGGAAATGCTTTGTATTTCTGAGGGAAGGCTGGCATCATAGAATCATGGAATGGTTTGGGGAGGGACCTTAAAACTCATCCCATTCCACCCCCTGCCACGGGCAGGGACACCTTCCATGAGCCCAGGTTGCTCCAAGCCCTGTCCAAATGGCCTTGGACACTTCTGGGGACTGGGATTCCCCAAATTCTCATCCTCATTGTTGTATGAAGCACAGAGGTTAAATGCTTTCTCTGTGTGGATGCAGCAGCAGCACAGTGGCAAAGCCCAGCCTGGGCAGAGGCAGTGGGAATGTCAGCCTTGCCCCACTCTTACTTTGGGCTGCTGTATGTTTCTTTTAGGCTATTTTGGGGGTGTTAACTTCAGGATAGTCTCAGATCTTTGCTTGGACTCCACAAGAATTTTGATACCATAAGTCAGTGAAATGAGTTGTGTGCCCACGAGGGGGATGTTCAACCTCTGCTTTAGCACCCGTAGTGTTACAACTGAATTTATGCAACCCTGGAACTCTGAATGAAATTTAACTTTTATTCCATGCAGAGTTCAAGTTTTTAGGACAGAAGTAATAAATGAGGAAAAAGCCCAGTTGTGTTGTTCCATGTAAAAGGCTTGTATGCCTAACCAGCTAACCAGGAGCAAATTTAAACAAATGGTCATATAAACACATTTTGATGAACTCCACTGGATTGCCTTTCTCATTTTGCTGGCAGAAAGTGGTTTTTTTGTTTAATTTCTAATTTGTAACCTAGTGCAGCCTTCTTGTCTCTTGCAATGTTAATAGATTTGGTGCTGAATCAAAAATTTTAGGGCTAAATTTCTGAAAGTCCAGTTTTCTACTTAGGTTCTGATGTCTAACTTTATGAAAAGTCATCTCTTTTCCTACTTAAGCATTAAGGAAGGGAAGCTGAGATTTTTGAAATTGCTCTGGGCAGAAGGATGTGTTTTACTTGCAGTTCTCAATAACTAAATTCTTTTGATAGTTTTGCCAAGTTCACTTAAAAGATTTTTCTGTCTAAAGAATGCAGAATCATAAAGAATCATAAATTTGTGCAGAGGACAATTGGAAATCACCCAGGATTTCCCAGGAATTTTTCACGAGAGATTTGTCACTAGTGTTTTATAATAAATTGCCCTGTCTGGAAGCAGGTTTTTTCCAAAGAAAACCCCTGCTAAAATCACTGATTTCATGTGATGTACAGGCTGTTGAATGAATCAGAACAGTAAGGAGGTAGTTATGGTCCCTGGAATAACTAACAGAGAAATGGAGCAAAGTCTGCTGCTCTGTGTCTTATTTGGGTAAATGCAGGTTGGAGCTGACTGCTGTCACTGCTTTGGGAGCACTGCTGGTAATTCCCTTGTGTTCCTGGGACAGAGCAGAATCACAGCAGTTGCAGCATCTGATGGATTAGGAGAAATGTTTCATTTTAACAAAATGAATATTAACAAAAAGCTTATTGTGGAAGGGTGAAAATCGGTATTGTTAGTAAGAGCAAATACTTTCTGATGGCAGCATGGGCACAGTAATTTTGTATTAAGAGGCTGGAAAGGAAAAATCCCGTTTGAGAAGTACTTAAGCTGTACTTTGCATATCAAAAGTATCTGCCACACAAAAAAGGTTGAGTTCCCAGATACACATTTAACCAGGAGAGATTTTGAAGCCCCTCTGGACCTGGTTTTTATGTAGCAGGACTGCTGCTGTAGGAATTCCCTAACTGTGTTATTGAGAACCAGTGCATTCATTTGTGAGTCACTCCCCGTTTGATTTCAAAAGGACAAATGGAGGAAAATCTAAATCTCCTTGGTTGCCAGGTCTGTGGGCTCTACATCCTCAGACAAATTTCTGTTTTAATACAGAAAATATCTCAGCTTTGCAGCGAAAATATCAGTGTTTTGCCACTGGTCTGAGATTCAAAGAAGGTTCACTCATACTGAAACTTCTGCACAGCACTTCCGTGCCAAGGCGGGAAAGGAGTGCTGTTGTGCAGGGAAGCTTCCAATTAAGCAGAAAAAGGAGTTGGTTTGCTTTGTGAAACAACATTTGACACCTGTGAAATCTATTAGTAGGAAGTTCATCGGTTCATTCGCCTGGTTTCAGGTTGTATCAGCCAGCCAGCTCTCGTAGCTCGTGCAGTGAAGTCTCCATCCTGCTGTCAGATATGAAAGATGCTGTGAAAGAAAGGCCCATGTCTTGCCTGTCCTGTCTAAAGGGGGCCACTCACCATTTGTCTCAGGATTTGTTTACATGAGAGCAAGTTAACCTGTGCACTCAGATACCTGTGTAACTCAAGAGCAGTAATATTTCATTGCTGTTATTCATTATTAGTTTTCCTGGAGGAGACACAGCAGTAACGGATGCATGTTAACAGTGAACTGTGAGGTTTCAGCAGTATATTACTATAACTTAGAGGCAAATATTGAAATAATACCTTTTAATTAATATTTTATTTAACTGTAAAATGATAAAACTCCATGGATGTATTTATTTATTAATTTAATTATTCTCTGGCACAAGCCCCTCTTACAAAGCCTTTGGGAAAGATAATACTTGGCAGCTCTGGCTTATCTTGCCTCGTCCATTCCTGAAGTAACTTAGGTAATTAAATTCCCTCTGCTGGAGAGCAAGGGTTTTTAGGCATTCCTGGTTTTGTCTGGCTTCAGACTCTAAATCTGGAGTTGAAAAGAAACATCTTTTTTGTTCTGTTGGCTCTCCCTCCCCCTCTTGCCACTCTGAAAGTCACTGAGTTGGAGGCATTTCTGCACTGGTTTAGCTCAATAATAGAGAAGAGGTTTAACACTTAAAGTAGATGAAAAGTTTTTTGTAGTTACGTTGCAGTCACATAGTTTCCAGTGCTGAAAAGCATAAAGCTTGCTTAGCTGCCTTTCAGCAGAGTTCTTATTTTATTAAATCAGTGTAAGTACATAGAGTCAAGCAGGAAATACATAGCTGTAAGTGATGGAGAAGCACACCATGCTTATCATTGTCATTACTCTCTTGGAGTCGTGTGTGCTGCCTTTAATAGGTCCAGAGTTCTGGGTATGGCTGTGTTGCCATCACCCCCCAAAAACACTTTAAGCACAGTCAGGGACCATCATGTAGAGAAAAGCTGTGTTTAAAGACTTTTTGTGAGTGGATGTTTAGTTTGAAGTATGATTGATTTCAGCTTATGGATAAAACCTCTGAGTTTTCACAGAAAAGTGAGGGAGGTGAATAAGGATGTCAAGGTTGTTATGTTGTTACTGGTAAGTAATAATTCAGGAGAACAGTTCACAAAACTACCAGGAAAAGGCAGCAGGAGAAATAATTGGAACACAGTCTTCTCAAGGCATTGAAGTGATAAAAAAAGGCTTGTTTGTTAGTATCTGGGGTGGGCATCAGACAGCACAATTCTTGGAAAACCAACAGAATCTTCTTGCTATGCAGTTGTTACTGCTCTGTGCACCCTTCTATTGGCTAATGGCCTCTCAGATTAGCTGTGCTAAATGTAAAAGCTGCTAATCAATAGCACGAAGGTGTGACCAAAATTGCATCCCTCAAGCCTGCGGCTTAAACAAGGAGCTGGAATCGAGTGATTGGACAAAAGTGTAACAAACACATCAAAGCAGCTATTTACCCAGAATGGAGCCAGTAGGAGAAATGAATTCAGGCTGCCTTAAATAGATACAAAGGTTATTTAAGGTAAAGTGTGCTATTGGAGCGGATCTGGCTGTTGCAAGAGAGGAGCAGACTACGGGTGATTTTGTGGTGAGTGTTTTCATGTCGTCTTTGCCATCAAACTGTGGTGCAGTGGCTATTTGAATTCCTGACTGAAAGCTTTCAGCATCTTTAGAGCAGCCAGTTTTTGGGGGAGTAATACCTGCTCATATGTGGCCTCCAAAATGTCAGAGATAAGTGGGTGATGTACTGGGTAAAACGCAGTAGCTGCATAATTTTAAATACAGCAGGAGTAAAAGGAAAGACTTTAGACTTGGTAAGAAACGTGCTACCTTCTTTCATGTTGTCATCCTGAAACTGAAGCTATCATTCCAGAATACTCAGAAATGTGTCAAAGGAAAGGGTTTTGCCTGTTTTCTCAGACAGTGAAAGCAAAACAGAAAAGAAAAAAAAGAAAAACCCCATGTATTTTTCTACTGCAGTCTCTTTACAGATCTGTTATGGACATTTTGAATTGATGTAAAAGAAGATAATGGCTAATCAGATCATTTAAGTATAGTGTGGGAGTTTGAAAGGGAAACCACAAACTCTTTATCAATTCTAATGAGCTCGTGTTCAGAGTATTGGAAGAAGAGCTTTATGCTGTGATTTTTTTTTATTATTATTACTCCATAATGTTCTCAGTGAGACTGTAGGAACCTTAGTATCTCCTTGAGTACCTCTGTGGCGGCCTCAGATGTGATTTCCATCTCCCACATGTGAAATCAAGTTGCAGAGTATGGCATACACGTGGCACACCTTGTGCTGCCCTCCTGGCAGCATCATAGTCCTGGCAGTGATTTGATCCACTGACACAAGAATTGCTTGTGGACACCTGTAAGAGCTCTGTCCCTCCCTCTTCTTCCATTTGCATCTCCAGATGTGTTTTGGACTTCACCCTAGACAGGCATGTGAACTACTTTGATACAAAGGTAGCATTCATTTTGTCCAGCGAGGGAGTAATTGGTTTAAAGCAATTGTAAAAGGCTTTGAAGAGATGTGAGAAATCACAGAGTGTGTTTGTTTTTACAAGGTGCTTCAGGCCACTGAATTCAAACTCTGAAGGTCCCAGCAGGATCTGGCCAAGATTCTATAATCGATGATACGCTGAAAAATGTGGATGAGGTTGCTTACATCTGAAATCTGATGATCAAAACCTTGTTGAGCTGGGGCCCTGCTTGGTGTAGATATTGGGAAATGCTTTAAATTAGAAGAGGGTAGATTTAAATCAGGTATATATAGAAGAAATTCTTCCTTATGAGGGAGATGAGGCCCTGGCACAGGTTGCTCAGAGGAGCTGTGGCTGTCCCATCCTGAAAGTGTTCAAGGCCAGGCTGGAGAGGATTTGGAGCGATCTGGGATAGTGGAAGTTGTCCCTGGCCATGGCAGGGGGTGGAGCTGGATGGGCTTTAAGGTCCCTTCCAACCCAAACTGTTCTGGAATTCTGTGATGTAAAGTCCAGCTGCAGTAAGGCACTTGGATAAATGGCTAGCACCAGTATATGCTTGTGTTCAATTGATCTGCTCAGCAGGTGATCAGAGCTGACTACCTGTGCAAGACTGCTGGAACAGTCTCACTGTCCTCAGCAAATGTTGATATCGAGTGTCGTTTTGATAATCTTCCAGAAAGCCTGTGTGAGTTCATCAGGGGTTTTCCCCTAAATAATTTTTTTAAAGGTGGGGTTTTTTTAATGGACCCAATCCCCACTGTTTAAGGCAAATATGAAGGCTTAACATAAAAATAAGCTTTGGATGTGTGTGTGAGTGTGTGTGAAGACATGGGATGAAGTGATAGGGTAAGGACTAGGGTTTCTGTTAGTTTTTCATCAAATCAGTCTTTTAAATTTATTTCATATAGAGTGCATATTTGCTTGGTTTACAGTTTAATGGTGTAAGATTTTTCTCAACTTTCAGTACTGCCCAGAGCTTGCAACCCTGATCCTCACTTGCATCCATGCCCTCCATATCACTCTAGCAATGCAAAGCAGCCTTTAAAAAGGGCTATCAGTTAAAGTATAAGGCAAGCAGAAGGTTTGGTTTGAACCAAAGACCTTAACACCTTTGCTAAGGTCCAGTTATGATCAGTTCTGAATACTCATATGGATTGGACCTATTCTAAATATAAGTGCAAAACCACAGCTATGGATCTAAATTTTCAGCAGAGCTCATCTTTTATGAAGGTAGAAGCTCTGAGGTGAAGAACTTTCAAGAAAACCAGGAAGCATTGATCACCTCAAGGAAAGAGCCTCAAATCACTATTGGAGGCTTTGCCCATTGTGCAAAAGAAACGGCCTCTGACTTTAGAAGAGCCGTGTGATGGTGGTGGTGGGGACTGTACCCATGTGCAATGGCACTGGTACAGAGTGGGAAAGTGGCCTCTGTGCATCCTCCGATGTGTGTTGACAGCTCTCTCCCTTCCCCTTCCCTTCCAGGTGAACGCCCCTTCCACTGTAACCAATGTGGAGCTTCTTTTACCCAGAAGGGGAACCTGCTGAGGCACATCAAGTTGCACTCTGGGGAGAAACCGTTCAAATGTCCCTTCTGTAGCTACGCCTGCCGGCGGAGGGACGCCCTCACAGGACACCTCAGGACACACTCTGGTGAGCCCACCTCGGCTTCTCCTCACACCTCTTCCTTCCTTTATCACTACCGTCCCAGTGCAGCAGGTAGTGAAAACAAAGCGTAGCTCTGGGTCCCTACCGTCCTCTTCAGAGAGTGCAGCTCTCAGCTTTGGGAAAGCCTTGATGTGAATCAGAAAAGTTGTGGTTCAGCCACACCTCTCCTTTTGTGTAACTGAGCTCCTCTGCTGATGCTATCGCATTTCCCTCTCAGTGTCTCCTTGGGTGTATCCCGGCTTCGCTGGCAGATTGTTTTGACATTCTGGGGCCCAAAGTGGCTGTGAAATTCCAGAGATCACAAAGAATAACTGTGGGCTCTTGGAAGCCGGCTTTGCAGTTCATACCCGTTTCTTCATCTAATAAATGCCATATGCTGGTTGAGTTCAAACTTGTTCATCTTTCAAAGCCCTCTAAATTGCATTTTTGATTCAGTTAGATCTTGCTGTAAAGTCTCCTAGCTCATGGCAGCCACGGCACTCACCCTAGAGCTGAAGGTGGTCAAGAGAGACTGGGTTTCTCTTTCCTTGTTAAGTGATAGGATCATGTCTGTATCAATTCTACTTGATACAGTTTCTTGATGAGTTGATGAGAAATACCTGTCTCATAGCTGTGTGGTGTTGGAGCCCCAGCAGTCAGGATCAGCTGTGGTTTTAGTCCCTCTCCCTGCACCAGGGGACTGCATTCTGCTCACTCACTCATCTGTGCAGGACTCCCAGTAAGATCTTATCTCCTGAATGTTCAACTGGTGTGTTTGGGCCATTTGTAAGAGGCTGTGTGTTTAATTGTTGAATGAGCAGAGATAATGGGACTGGTGGCAAGTGGCAGCATTAGGAGTAAACTTCTTTGAGGTGTTAGCAAATGTGTGACTACTGAAATACAGTGGTGGAAATGCAACTGCAGGCAGAAATCCTGCATGAGTTTCCTGACCCTTTATATGTATTTCTTCTCCAGAGTCAACCTCACTTCTGTAGGTGTTTTTCTTTCTGGAGCATTGAATTGGTCTTAGGATACAGAGTTGCTTTGGCATTTCCAAGAATAGGAAAGGGTAAGCTAGTAAGCTTCTTCAAGCAGATTTGGGAGCATGCAGGATGCTGTATTGATGGCAAATGTGAAAGAAAGCTTTGAACTTCCAAGGGAGTACAAGAGTTGGGACCAGGTTGTGAGAGAAATGCTTGAGCTGGATTTGATCTGAAGGTCAGTGGGGAAAATGTCTGTGGAACTGTGAGCTGCAATTTTCATACATCTGACTATACCTGAAGTTTCAACTGGAAATTTAAAAAGAAAACAGGCCACAATGCAAATGTTCACAATTGAAACAAAAAGGGAGTTGTGACAAAAACATATCCCATATTACCAAACACAAACATTGCAGTTGGAGACCTTCTCACAACATGAATATAGATTTTGTTACCTGCCATTGACAGAGATTGTTCTTCCTGTGTGAAGAACAACACGTGGCTGACGGTTCTGTGTTTTGCGTGAGGATGGAATGTCAAGGTGTGGGATTTTCAGAAGGCACCTAAGCTGCTTAGCACGAGTTCCCTGGAGCTCCTTCCCTAACTGACTTAGCAGTGCTCAGCTCTGCTCAGTTTGTAATTTTAGGCTTTGTTTTCAATGGAGAAAGTGTCACCCCTCTAAGCACTCAGGTACAGCAGCTTTCAGCAGAGGGCCGGCAGGAACAGACAAATGCTCTCACAGTACTCTCCAAGGCAGTTCTTAGAATTCTTAGCATTCACAGGTGAAGAGTTAAAACCTGGATAATTACCCTAAAACCTGCTGTCCCCCTGCACAAAGGTGAAATGCCACTCTGGCCATGGAAGTTAAGGTCTGTCTCTGCCATATAAGCAAGCTGGGTTGGATTATGCACACCTGGATGATGGAGAAGAGGGGTGGATGTCCCCAAGGGACTTAAAACAGTTTGATATCAGTGTGCTGTACAAGCATGCTGTGCTTTCATAAAGTACACATCAAAGTCACTAAGTAGGCTTGGAAGGTGGAGCAGATCCAGCAGCTGTAGGGAAGGTCTTTTCCAACCCAAATAATTCTATGCTTCTGTCAATGTTTGCATCTTCTGCTATTTCTGACCAGAAAAGAGGATATTGGATAAAATACAGAAAGAAGAGGTTGAAAACTGTTTTGAAATAGGAGACTTCAAGCCAGTTTCAATCTGGTACACCTAGTGTCTAAATTGAGGTGAGTCTGAATATATTTTTGTACGAGGAAAGCTCTTTAGATCAGATCCTCAGCTGATGGAGATTGGAATTACATCCTCTAAGTAAGGAAAGTACTTCTGTTTTACACCAGCTGAGAATCTGGTGCACAATTTCATGAATGCAACATCAATTCCCTTTTTTTGAATATTCTTTGGATATTCTCTGAATATTTTTGTATATTCTTTTCCTACTTAAATAAGAGTTGTATAAATTAAAAAAATACCCAAGCAAAACCCCTTAATCTTTTCTCCTTCCTAAGAAGGTGTAAACTGCTATGGAAGACAAATTATGCAATGAAGGAATTGATGAATTCTGTCTTATTTTTTTTTCCCCCTCTCAGTTAGTTTGACTTGTGGATTTCAGAGCACTTTGCTTGTGTCCCCACTTAGTCAGTGACATCGTCTCACTGCTGCTTTTTAGTCAGTTCTTCCTGTGCTTAGTGAAGTTTTCGTACAGTACAACAGAAAAGGTAAAAAATAAGGAAATGTAGATGCAAACAGAAATTAGCAGAAGCATCTCTGAGATATGTGAAATAGCCAATACTTACTACTAACATAAAAATAATGACCTTTTTTTTCTGTGGATTGATGTTTGTTCATGCTTTTTAATGTTATTTCCTGTTAGTTTGAAAATGTTTCTAAGCATCATAATCTACATTTTACCTCCTCTTCTTGTGCAGAATCTTATCTTACTGTGTAAGTGTTCCCAGGCCAAGTGGTTAACAAAATATTGCTTCTCATCTGTAATGCTGCTACTGCTGTTTAGCCCTAAATAATTAAGGACTTATCGTGCTGTGATTTACTCCTGCAGTTATTTACCTTTTAGGGACATAGACAGTTCTGATGAACTTTATGTCTGTATTTTCCTCCCACATGCAGCTGCTTTGGTTTCAGGAATATAATGATGCCTTCAGGACATCAGTAGGATAATGCCTGGGGAGAGATTCATGCTCAGAATTACACTAAGAGTGGGCAGGTACCTCAAGGTACTTCCAGGACTTTCAGGTGTTGTTTTCTGAATTAACTCCATATTTCCACAACCCAGATAATATAAGAGAGGTGCCAGAGAGGGCTTCCAGGATGGGAATGTAAGGCTGTGCACTGCTGGAGCAGAAGTTGGTCGCTCCTTCCTGCAGGATGCACTGGATTAATCAGCAGGGATTGGCTTCACCTTGCCTGGCTTTTGCTGTTTAAAGGGGAAAAACATCCAGAAAAAGCCAGTCTGCTGATGGCATCCACAAAGTACCTTCTGTCTCACCCTGAGACATGCCTGTCTTCTCCATCCCCTCTGGAATTGCACAACAAAAGAATGGTAAAGACAAGCTACATGAGAAAAAAATTCTGCTGTAGGCAGTTAATGAGCAAATCCCAGAAGTTTTAAGGAAGGGCAGCAGAATCTGACAAGTCAATCTGATGGTTAAAGCCATTCAGATGTTGGCCTCCATACTTTGAAAGGTATGACAGTTTTACCCCAAAATGTTGATGCTCTTTTACCCCAAAAAGCCAGGCATCCTCAGATGGGCACATAAACTTAGCAGTTAGGTTTTGGCATGGATTTCTCTTGTGTCTAAAATGGAGCTGAGTCAGCCCTCCCCTCATAATGCTATTGTAAACATAAATGCTCTGACAGTGCTGGAAAAAGTCAAGGCTGCAGTGATGAGCAATGTGGAAGAGCCCATAGCAAACACAGGCACCTCAGTTTGCAGAGCAGGACTTGGGCAGTAAGTCAGAAATGAGGGATGGGATCACTTGCGAAGGAGAAAACAAAACTCAGAATAGGTTTTGACTAAGTGAGCATCATCCATCCATTGCACTAAGTAAGGATGGTCCTGTGTGCCAATTGTTTAGTGCTTAAAAGGCTGTCTCATCATATGTGTCCACACAAACTGTCCACATGGACATTAATTCTGGAATTTCCTGATTTTTCTTTTTACTTGGCAGCTTCAGTCATGTTTGTTGCTGTGGGAGTATCTAAGTGTTATTCATATATGAAAGCAGTTTTACTGTCTCTTTCTTCCTAAAAAAATGGGTAGTCAGATTATTATTTTTTCATAGAAGATTGTCCTCACAATACATTTTAAAATTTGCTTTGAAGGTACTGCTTTCCTGTCTAGAAAGTGTCCCCTCCAAACAATTTTTTTGCTTTTAAGAAATATTTTTCTTCCCACTCTTTCTCTTGCATTGCTGCTGCATGTTGTTTATTTCTGCCCAGCTCTCCAATAGCACTGCACTAATGGTAGCCCTTTATTTGCAAAAGAAAAGCAGAAAGCCTTTGTTTTGAAAAGAAAGGCTTAGGCAAAAGCTCCCAAAAGCACAATCTTAGCAAACCATGTACAGTGTGAAAGATGAAAGGCACCTATAATTAAAAAAGAAAATACCCTGTTCATGGAAACTCCTTCCATATTTATTGGTTAGCAAATCCATCTTTCTCATCTCTTCTTGTCCACGAGGACTTTGCTTTCAGCCCTGCCTGGGTGGCAGTGAGCCCTCCCAGGTGCGCCCACACCCCTGGAGTTGGATGGCAGACCTGAGGTGCAAGGAACCTGTTCCCCAATCCTGATGACACACTGGCCTCAATGCATGTTTGGGAGAGCCCCACTTCTGAGCAGCTCGTTTTGGCTGAAAAATTGGATGAACAAATGCTGGAATACACAGTGCTGTCCATGAGTTCTCAGCTGTGAAAAGCCAGTGAGAATTACTGAAAGAGTGGCAAGGATGGTTATTAAGAATAATGAAGTCAATGTTTTAAACTGCTCTTTTTCATCTTGAGGGAACTTTTGCCACTATTAACATCTCCACTCTAAAAAGGCCCAGTATCTGCTCTGTAACCATGTTTTTGAGGATGGGAATGTCATAATTAGATGAATCTTGTGATCTGAAGTTCTCATTACACTCTGAACTGGACTGACTCAAACACTTCGTGAATGGGGAAAAAAATTCAAAGCAGACACATAGGGTACAATCTGAAAAATCAAATGTGTATGTGAAGAGGCAAGGGGATATTCTGCATACAAATGCCATTTCTCCAAATAGGTTAGCAAACAGCATCTTCCCTCAGTTGTGATGAGCTGGTGGGTATTTATGCTGTTGATCTGATACTTAAAGCTCTATTTAATCAGGCAGAGCTGCTCTTCCTCTCAGGTTTTCTTATGCTGTTTCAGTTAAACTCAGTGGAATTACCCTCGTCACAAAATCATTTGGGGTTTTTCTTATCAGGCTGCGGGTTCCAAACTGCTGTGAGCATGTGCGCAATCCTGCAGCAGCTCTGCTTCTCATTACTGCTTCCAGCACCTTGAGGCCTTCACTCCATGCTGGAGAGAGCCTAAAATCTCTGATATTCTGCCTTCCATTTATTTCTGTGTGAGTTTTTAGAGGTGAGCTCAGAATGTGTACAGGGTGGGAGTTTGCTGTGCCTGAGCTTTATGCCCTGGGGATCCTTGTTTAAAATTCAATCCTCTGTGGAGCCCTCTTGTATCCCATGCTTTGCTAGAGCCCCACCTGGACCTGATCCTTGGAGTGAAGGGGTCTTCTTCATTTCCAGAGCAACTACTGTAATAAATACTGGTATTTATAGCCAATACCAATTAAGGTATTGGCTATATGGAAAAGTTATCTTTTATGTTCAAGATTATCTCAATGTAGAAGCTTGGTCTTATCTACAGAGCATAATTACCACTGAGAAATCATGAATCAAAGAAATCTTTGATTTAAAGATGCTGTAGGATCTTGATCATTCCAGGAGAAGCACGTTTGGTCTTTGTTCTCAGGGCAACTTGTGAAAAGATATGGTTCCACCCAAAGCAAGGAATGTTCACTTTTATGTTTTTGTCTTGAAATTCCATAAAGATTACCTCTTACCTGCTGTAATTTAGGAATCAGTCTTTAACTGTTCAGTGCAGGAAATCTGCTTTTGACAGATGAAACAGAGAAACAGGAGGAGTGGTCCTGGCAAACAAAGGTAGATGGGCTGTGTACCAACTCACGAATCCCTCTCTTAGGGATTAGGTATCAACTTTGTTTTCCCCCACTCCTGTCTGGAGTGTGTGATTGAGACAGCAGGAGCACATGTCCTGCAGCTGCCTGTGTCTTGTGGTGTCCCAATGCAAGTGGAGGAGGTGGTGGCACTTTCAGTGCCTGGGTGCTCCCTGTAAATTGGCTGCATAGGGAATTCCCCCTCTCCTAGAGATCACAGGCACCAACACCATGGGAACATTGTCATTCTTAGTGTCAGTTCACAGCAAAATCAGGTGCTAAGGTTTGTCCTGGTGTCTGGGAGAAGGTCCCTCCTGCTGCCTCTCCCAGTGGACCATGGCTTTGCCAGATCTAGCAGCAAGTCCTCTGCAGTGCTTGGAGGTAACAAGGCTCTTGTTCAGTCAGGAGCATCACAGTGTAAGATTCACATGGGGTTATCTCTCATGAACTGTGACTGGTTCATTCCTGATGAAATACCCATGCAAGGATGGAAGCTTGTGTTTGGGATGGAACTGCTGCCATCAGTTTTCTGTGTGTCTCCTGTCTCCCCTCCATGTTAGCAATGCACATCCTGGCATCTTTACCTGGATTCTGTCCCTCTCTGTGTTGCCTCAGGCCACATGGAATGGAACAAAGCACCTGGTCCTGCCCTTCTGGGCTACAATTTGGAGCACACACAGGCCCCTCTCTGCTGCTGGGTGCTGCCAATTCCTAGGCCAGCCTTGCTGTTCTGGCACAGCAAACAAGACAGTGCTTTCTGTTTCCTCTGGGCTTTTATTCTGCCACACAGCTATATGTGGGATTTCACTGGCATCAGAAAAGCATGAATGTGGTAAGACTCCTGCATGTTGAGCAGCAGTGCTTCTAAACACCGTGCCTAACCTGTTTTTTAAACATCCAGAGAGACTGTTTCTGTTGCCTCCCTAGGGAGACAATTCCACTTCCCATCTGCTTTTTATAGCTGTGACTCTCATCCTGATATTTAACCTTAACTATTCTTTCTTTTGGTGTAGATTATTGCTCTTTCTAACACTGTCTTTTGTGACTGTGAGTTATTCTTGTGCTCAGTTTACACGATGATAGGCTGTAGTTGTATATCTAGCATTGATTCTGTTCTAGTCTGCCTTTATCTTCCAATCCTCCAGTGTCTTTTTTATTACTAATTTTGAATGTTTTTGCTACCCTTATTCACTCGTTTATGAGGGAACTAAATTACAAAGTCATTTGATGCTTTGGAAACAGGGGCCAGTACAGATGCAGACCCCTTAACCTTATCTCTGCCTCAGCTGCCTGCCAGTAAAATGGAAATAAAGAGCATTTCTCCACCTAGTTGAGATGGTGAGAGGGCAGCACGTGGGAATCATGGCAAGGCACAAACGTATTGCTGCGATGAAGGTCATGTAAGTACATCACAGAGTACTCCGTGGTGCTGGTGCCCCAGCTGCACAGCACTGTACATGATCTCCTTAGGTTTACTTAGCCTTTGTGCAGTAGTGAAACGAGATAATTACAAAGTGGAAGGAATAATAACTTTGTATTGTTGCCATAACCACTGAGGTATTAGACCCCGAGAGCAGCATGATTATCTCAGACACAATAGTAAGGTGATTATTAATAATACTAAAGGACTTACTACTTAGCCTGCAATTTTTGCATCATTTCTTTAAAAACCCCTATCTATTCCATCAGCCCCAAGCCTGTGTGAAGTTGGTATGAGTTGTTGCCTCCTTGTTATCTGTTTTTCAGTGATGAGAAAATGAAACAGGAAAACCCCCATGAGACCCAATTTGCAAATTCAGGGACCTAAGCACCAAGGTAGCTTTGTGTGCATCACTTGTCTTTCTGCACCACAACTGCTGCGGACAGGCTGGCAGGTGAGACTCTAGTAGCTCAGGTATTTAAAGATCTGTAGTCCTTTACTCCTTTCAGTTCCAGCTAAAAACAGTTGCCTTGTTCTTCTTGTCACCAGGGATTGTTTCAGAAATGTGGTATTTTTATGCTCAAGTTAGCACATGTGCATACAAACCCTGGATTTAAGGTGCAGGTGTTGCATCTGAGGGATTTGGGTGTCTCATTGTGTTAGGATAAGCTGGAGGGACATGATGCAGCACACCAGGAGCCCTCCTGCTCCAGAGCCAGCTACTGAGGTACCTGCAGTGGGTTTTGCAGACAGAGATTCAAGGGGTGACAGAGAACTTTTTCATGCAGTTGAGATGCAGACCTGGTTTTGACATGAGCAAGCCTCATCTCAGCAAAGCCAAGGCCACTTCTGA
Organism: Agelaius tricolor; assembly: GCF_023055355.1. Classification (NCBI taxonomy): domain Eukaryota; kingdom Metazoa; phylum Chordata; class Aves; order Passeriformes; family Icteridae; genus Agelaius; species Agelaius tricolor. The sequence continues at coordinate 1,446,542 of NW_027269270.1, forward strand.
GCAGCAAATATCATAGCAGCTCTAAGGAGCAAAGTGTTTTGGTTCCTTTTTCCCCCTGAGAAAATTATTTTCAGGGCAAAAAGCTTCTGCATATCATCTCTGGGGACAGGAGACCCAGCATTTGGAGCTTTTGTCAGTTCTTGAAGGAGTTTGTGAAACCTTTCAGTTTGGGAATGTTTGAGCTTGGAGCCCAACAGTGGTGTGAGGCCTTCTTTCATTGATATCTCAGAGCTGTGCTACAGGGCAGTGTGACAGGGAGAACCACCCCTGACATTTTTGACAGCATATGTTTTAAGGTGTAAAGAGGTATTTTTGCCATCTGGAAAGGAAGCCAAGAGAAACTAAAGGGGGACAAAAATAACCCATAACCCACGCCACAGCAGAGTTTAGGAAAGCTGCTACTGATATATTCTCCTGAGCTCTCAGCAGCCTGTAATTATGAATTGGCTTACAGCTAAGATATTGATGGATATCACTCAAGAAGGAAAATGAGAATGTCTAGATTTTTTTACAGTGAACCTGTACTGAACTCTGTGTGACTCTCCTCCTATTTATAACCCAGAGTGAAGTTCAAGGAAACTTGTCCTGGAGGTTTCCCATGAGAGGGAACTGTTTTTACCTGACTAAAGCTCTCTGGATATTTTCCCATTTTTTATTTGATCTAAGTGTGAACTTTCTCCACCCTCTGCCCCTCCTTCCCTTCTGGAGTGGTTAGAGAGGTTGATTGCAGCCAGGATTACACAAGAGATGCCAGTTGCACACATGTTTTGCATAACTGTGCTGTGTTGATTTCAGACAGGGTGCCCCAAGTTCCCTCCCTGCCTTGCAACAGCCAGTCGAGATCTCTATCTTCATTCCTGAACTGGAGAAATGCTGGTGAGGCCCTGACTACTGAACCTTTGACAAAGAGCACCTGGATGGGACAGAGCTATCCCTGTGGAATAGGGATTTTCTACCTAGAATTTGTTTGGGCTCTTTGTATCAAAGGTGCCAGAGTTGTTCTGCCACTGGGAAGGGCTGCAAGTGATCTGTGCCAGCTGCTCTGTCTTAAGGGAATGTGCTCCCCAAGCACATGTCCTTTCCTTCTATTCCAGCAAGAGGCATGAATGTTCTCATGTGCTCTGAGACAGCCAGGGACCTCTCTTGGGGAGAATCCTGACTGGAAAATTGAGACAGGCTTGTCCCAGTGTTCATTTTGGGACTAGTTCCATGTGGCTTTTATCTTTAGGAGCAGTGAGGTCTGCTTGATTTCAATGAGAGTTAGGGGCTTTGACAGCCTAAGCCCTAGCCTGTGTTCCAGTTCCTTTTGGCAGGAAATAGGTGGATCCTTTCTTCCTCCTGCCTCATTTATTTGGAGTGCAAGTCAGACCAAACTGCATGGGGCTTTGACCAGCCTGGTCTAGTGAAAGGTGTGGGAATGGGATGATTTTCCACCTCAAACCATTCTGTGATTCTGTGACAACAGCACAGGGTCCCCCCCAGCCAAACAGAGCTGGGGCTGTTCCCAACAGGTGTTGCCTCGTGGGACAGAGCTGCCCTCACAGGTAGCCAGAGCCCAGATGATTTAAGGACTTCAAGATATTTTTAAAAAATAAATCACATGCAAAAAAGACACTGCAGAGAATCTGATGTTGAGATTTTTATATAGAAAAGTGACATGGGCCATAGACTCTCTCTCACTTGGATACCCTTCATGTGCCTGCTTTTTGCTTGTTTCCTTGGAGACAGTGTCTTGTCTGAGAGCAGTTAGCCTTGGCTGGGAAAGGCCTGACATTTCTGGTTTGTGGGATAAAGCTGTGCTGATGAATTTTCCAACAACCACAGAGGCAGGATTTGGTACAGACATAAGCAGCTCTGAGCAGGGTTATCATGTGGGCATCTCTAATACCTCTCTGGGGACACCCCTGAAGTCCCTGGTGTGAGAGCAGGGTTCAAAGATCCTCGAGGAGAGCCCAGCGATCCCTGTCCCTCAGGTATCAGAAACGTTTGACAAATTTCTCCCTTCCCTTTCCTTCTTCCAAAGAGCTGAGTCAGCTGGACTGGCATGTCTGGAACTCTGTGGCACCAGAGCAGGCAGTCTGCCAGCAGCATTACACACTGCATCCAAGGGAACACGTCACTCCTCTCTCTCTCTCTTTTTTTTTTTTCCCTTTGCAATCCCCACCCTCTCCCTTTTATTTTTCCTTGTTGATCCGTGTAGGTGAGTCAGAGAAACCTGCTCATCCACAGCCTGTTCCTTCTTGCCAAATCCTGGAGCAGCACTCCCAGTTCTTGTTGGGTGTCAGGAATGGGTTATGAAAACAAAAACTGATACAGTCGGTGTACTGGGTATGGAGCCCATAGGGTAAAGGCACACTGAATGTGCCACCTGGAATGGCTTCCTAACAGAGTGATGCTTTTTGTAGGAGACACCTTATTCTGTGATTCATATATAATATTAGTTTTATTCATATAAAACACCAGGGTGGAGCAGGGAGATTATTTAAGGCATAAATTGGGGAGAAAATCCATCTTGATTCTGAATTTTGAAGCAATGGAAGAATGGAAAATTTCAAGTAGGAAAACAGGGAGTTCACGGAAGTGGTTTTGACTGACGTTTTGGTATCAATTGTAGTTCTACTAATCCGAATAAATTCCATGGATATTGCCACATTTCCTCAGAGTGTACACTATTGATGAGTTTCTGACCCCAGGAATTAAAACATCACAAATCTGGCTTCCCATATCAGATACTAACAAATAATAGCACAAGGTGATAAACTGGCCTTTTTATTTACCTTACAATATTTATTTCATGAGTGGGAAGGGAGTGAGTGAGCAAACATGCAAGGTAACTTTTCCTTTTTGGTCAGCTGACTCCAGGAAGCCGGTGTCTAACTTGGGGTGAAACTGCAGGTGTTGGTAATGCTGTAGGGCCAGGTGTGTCTACTATCCATAGCTACATTTCCATCAGGCAGCATCAAACCTTGATTTTTGGCACCTTCTGTTGGAATGAAGCTGTTCAGCTGCAAAGGATAGATCATTCACCAGGAAAAGTGCTTTGTTGGACTTTTAGGTGCCATAGTAAAATGTCCGTGTTAGCTATATTGTGAAAAATGTATCCATTATGTTCATATGGTCTTCTACAAGCAGAGAGTTTGTTCCAAGAGCTAAAAATGAGCCAATTTTGAGAGGCTGCAAGTACAGCTCTGGCTGAGAAGCATGAGATTTCTGCCTTGATCAGCATCAAGTGCTGGAGGGCAGGCCCTGGGACAGGATCACACCATGGTGAAGAGAAAGCAAAGGCCATTTTGTGTCAGGTGATCAAGAGGACTTTGTGTCAGATCACCAAGATGACTCTTGGTGAGACACAGTCATTTCTCTGAGTTCCAGCCCAAGAGAAGAGGAGAGAGGAAGGTCTATTGCCCAGCCACCTTGTGCAGGGGAGAAACCCAGACGGCCAACAAAATGGGGCTTGACACAGGCAAGACATCAGTGTCACAGTGGGAATGAACCCAGATGTTCTAAATTCCCATCTGCTGACTCAGTTACAAGACTTTGCACACAAATTAAAAGAATAGATATTAAAAAAAGATTTTTTTCTTGATAATGAGGAACAAGAAAATTTACATCTTTTCACTCTTGATCCAAACTTCTGGGTGAAATCTCCTCTTTCAAAGAGCTTAGTGTAGCTTTCAGTGTGATTTTTTTTTTTTTCATCTGGGAATGTAGTTAAGTATATTCAGAGTTTCCTAAATTCCTGTTTTTATAGGAAACCTTTTTAAAGTATTTCTGCATGCTTATAGAGCTATTTTATGTTGTTCAGCTTTTCTGTCTTTACTTTCAGCCTAAGCAGTTGCTTTTTCTTTTCTTATTTTCTTTTTCTTCCTTTTGGTTTAATTTCACACCCATATTTAATTCCCTTACCTTTTGTCAACTTCCCTTTCAGTCACAATTAGTTTCTGAATCTATCCATGACCTGTAGTGCAAAGCTAATTGCACCAAAAAGGAAACATCCTAAACCCCCAAATCTTTCCTTCCTTCTTTTCTACTCATTCTTTCTACTGAACAAACCTAAAAAATCCTGGGTATTAAGAAATACTCTGATATTCCTAGGTTTTATTTTTTGTATTGAAACAAACAACTAACAACCCCCTCCCCCACAAAAAAAAAAAAAACAGCCCAAACAAACAACAGCAACAACACAAAACTAGGAAAAATAGTGAGGCTAGCAGGAATTGCAAAATTTTATTACCTAGAAAAGATTATTCTAGCTTCAATATCAGACCTAGATACTTGATGTAGAGGTTTGTGCTAGAACAGAAGCTGCCCAGTATCTCAGATTCCTCCTTTAAAGGACCCTATCATCCTTTAAAGGATACCTGTGCTGTTCATATTGTTGTGCTGAGATCTGTTTTTACAAAATGCTCATGATTTCCTCCTGCCAAATACTGTGGTTAATTTTGACTTGGAGCAGTAAAGACCACTGGTGTCGGTGCAAAAAGTCCCACCTTTATTTCGAGCTGCTCTGCATAGTTGGTGCTAAACACACCCAAGTTGATCAGAGTTGTGAGGCAGACAAAGAGCAGGGGATGGCAAGGCTGCACAGGTGGAAGGAGACAGTCACTCTCCTGCTGTTTGACCTCATTTGACACTGGTGCAAGACATGGCAGAACTGCATGCCTGAGCAGCAGATCTTGATGAGGGTGACACGAAGGCATGGGCCACACTGATTCCTGGGCAGTTAGAGAAGTGTGAATAACAATTTTCATGTCCCAAAGGAGCCCATTAGTTTCACAGCCTGACCTGCTTTTGGAAACAAGATTTCCTTCAATGTTGGCCTTGATCAAAATAAGCGCAAACTCCCAACATCAGTGTTAGGAAAAGAAGAGGAGCTGTCAGTATTACTCTTCCCAAGTTGCTGTTATCTTCATGACAGCTTGGTCTTAATTGTCTGTTTCCAAAACTTTGTTTCTGACAGTGACAAGAAAAGGGAAAACTTACAGGAAGGGAGTGTGTTCTTCCTACCTGCTAATACAAGACATAAAACTGAAAGGTGCCAGGTGCTAACGATGTTTTCTCTCACACAGGAGCTTGTACGTGGAACAGGGTAAATCATTGCCACAGAATGAGAAGAAATGAGTTAAAGGGCTTGCTCAGTGATTTTATACAGGAGAAAACTTACCTATTGTTATAGTGAAAGCTAAACATGGTGTGTCTCTATCTCCTGTTGTTTTATAGTATAGGATACCTGCTAGCACTCTGGCACTGCCTGCTCCAAATAATTCTTAGGTTCTGTTGGCTTTGTAATGCTCAGGGGCTTCTGCAGGATATGCAAAGGGGCTGCACTTGAAATAAATGCAAACTGCAGAGAGCTGATGTGAATTGGCTTCCTAGAGAAATCTGGCCCAACATCTACATTTGTTTTACCCAAAGAGGAAACAAAAACCCCCAAACAAAAGCTCTTGTGAAGGGAGTGTTTGTCCAGCAGCATTCCTGATCTGCACTGAGGTGCCCACACCCAGTGCTGCCCCCGGGAGCTGTTCCTCCCCACCTGCAGTGGAAGCTGGGCTCGTGATGGATGACGTGTGGATCTCCAGGCACCTCCTGACATTCCTGCTGAGCTGTGCCACTGCCAGGGAGCACACAGGACAGGCCAGAGAGGAACAACAGCCCAACCTAAATGTGTTTGTATTTTACCTGCTCTCTCTGTTGCTGGGGCAGGGTTAAAATGAAGAGTAGCCAACAAGCACATTTTGGAAGGTTTGCCTCGTGAATCAATTAACTCCACTTATCAAGTCAACTTTATATAACGTTAAAGGTCTGAAGTGGAGTGGAAAGTCACAGAGTTAAGGTTTAACCTCTTTCTTCAGCCTGTTCCTACCCACATCCTGATAGCATGGAGACTTTGCAGGTTGGACTTGCCAAAGTCACCTCTTGTATTCCCTGGAAGGCCTCTACCCCTTTTGAAAGTTAGTGATGATAAACCTGGCTGCTTGTAAGTCACTTTGAAGCCAACCAGGTGATAAAACACCAGTTATTTTGTGGACTTCCTGGTTTATGTTAGTTCATCTCAGCACCAGAGTGCAATCTAAACAGAGTCCTGTTCTAGTATTATTTAATCATGTCAGAATCCATGTAGAATTCCTAGTAACCCCATCAGTGCTGGGGTTCTGGACCTTCTGGACATGTTGGTGTGGGACTTGGACAGTGCATCCAGGTCAGTGGCCTCATAGCATTAAGTGCAGAGCATTTGCACTTGAAACTTTGAAATACAAGTGGGGAGGGAAATCAGAATGCTTCATTGGCATTAATGTATACTAAAAATTGAGTGTCAGGTTCCTTTTGCCAGACGTGAATGGAGGAAACAGTTAAACCACGAGAAATACACGAGGAGAGCTTCTATGTAGTGTAATATGTGATTCTTGAGACATAGAATTACAGCACCCATGAATTTCATCTCTTTCAAAACTAAATGCAACATTATTGTCCCTATCTGTGTTTTCCTTAATTTGGTGCATAATTTATTTACATGGTTTCACATAGACAGGTACATTTTCCTTTGTTTTTTGCACATACACAGATACAACATACAAACCTGCAAAGTGAACAGGTGCTGCAGGAAAAAAATGTGCTGCATGGGAAAAAAATGGGGTGTAAGATTCTTGCTTTTTCTTGGTTTGAATGGGTGCTGCAAGATTGTGGCAGAAGCTGTGTGAATATTTGGACCATTTGGAAGACTTCAGTAAATCTGTGACTGTGCCAATGAAACAGGAGTTTGTTTGTTTGTTTATTTGTTAAACTTCTGGCACAAAAAGGGCACCTATTTATTTATAACCCTGGTGGCAGATTGAAACATTGTTTTATCTGTAAAATTCTGCAGATTAGTTAATAAATAAATACAATCTAATGAATCATATAACACAGCCACTAATAGCTGCAAAATAAATTGAAACATCTATTAAAGTAATAACAGGCTGCAGGCAGAACCTCCTGAAGATACAGTTAAAGACCCAACCCCTTAAATGCAGTACCTGAGCACTGATATTTGCAGATTTACTCTAGATTCTGGCTGTGTCTTTCTTACAGACAGGGTATGGATAGGAAAAGTTTCTCTTGACTAGTGCATTTACTTCTTGGATGAAGTCCTCAGGGTTTATGTATAATCTGGTGTTGAGCACTGTTTGTTGTGACATACTGAGGGAGAACTGAGCACTGGTACAGTACTCACTGCTTGCTGCTTGTTTGACAGTGCTGTAAACAACTGGCAGGTGGATGCAGGTGTCAAGCTGCTGGTTTGTGCCCTGGAGGTGTTTGTAGGAGAGGCAGGTATGTCTAGAGAACCCCAGAGTTGGAGGTGTGATGTTTTGCTGTTGTTTTACTAGGTGCTGATGTCCCACGAGGATCCAGCTGGGTTTCACTGCCAGCTGTAATAGGACGTGGTAGCTGTCAACAAAAATCACTTATCATTGACTGCCCCTGTGCAAAAAGTCAGGACAAGCTGCTTTTCACTTGCTGAGAACCTCACAAAATATTGTGGCTGTTGAAGAGCCACGTATGTATCAGTTACAATTGATAATAATGTTGACTGAGAGGCATTGGGCCACGAGGTCATGAAGTCAGTCAAGTGCTCTGTTGTGAGTTCCAAGTCAAGATCTGTATGTAGGCTTCTCCTGTTGTACTGCTGCATTTTGAGTTTTGAACCTTTTGAGGTGCCCAGAAACCTTGCTAAGCACAAATCTACTTGTGTGACTTCTGTGCCACATGATCTGGTGACCCAGCCCTTTACTACATGGGTCATTATTAGGGTTCATGGACCCTATTATTATTAGGGTTCATGGCCTCATGAACTCTAATACTTGGCCCAAAATACGTTAATCGAAAAGGTCCTTGTGAAATGGAGACATCAGAATTCCATGATGAATTCAGAAATGTATCCACATCCCTTGAAACATAGCCCAGGTATTGCTGCCTGTTCTTGGACTGGGAAGATAAAAAAGTTAATGTGAAGTTTTCATAATGTGACTAGAGATTTTGTTCTTGCTGAAAATTAGATTGCTTTAAGATGTCACAGGTTGGGCCCTCAGGAGAGGATGCGCTTGACACTGTGTGTCTCCAGTCCGTGTGTTTGTGTGCTCCAGCCTTTACTTCAGATGTTTATGCATTGTGACTTCTGCATGCAGGTTGTCTTGGACAATCTTGGGCTGGCTGTGGGACTTGACCTTATTTCTGAAGTCCAGTATATATGAGTATTGTGTGTGTAATCTCACGGGCAAAAAAAAAAAAAAAGAATAAAAGGCAACGCATCAAAGAGCCCCCATGAATTTCAATTAACACATTTACAGTCATTAAGCACAGCAGTGAGATACAGCTTCAGAGCGGGATGCAGTTCCCTTTGCAAAGCTACGTGCTGCTCAGAGCCAGCATGGGCTTAGGTCTCACTCTAATTTTTTTGTGATTAGTTCGTTCAGGGGTCTGTTATTCATGTAAATATTTTTGTGTGTGAGCCTTTGAGCCAGGCAGCTCCAGACAAGCCGAGGTGCAGTGTTTAATTACAGTAGCGAGGCACAGCCACCGTGTTGCATCTCCTGAGCCTCAGCCCTCCTGCTGCAGCCTCAGTTCTGCCTCGGCCCTCTCTGCCTCTCAGAGCTGCATCAAGGACAACAGCAGCTGTTATTGCCACCTTCCTGCAACTATTGCACCCTCTCTTTTTTGTCCCTTGTGGGGTAAATGACGTCAAGCTCGGGGCATTTGACATCCCCCTGTGCTCAATTTCCCAGTCTGAAGAACTTCATGCAGCACGTGGCCTCACAATGCCACACAATGTTTTATTTCTGATTTGATTTTCTCATTGTTCCTCTGTTCTGTGCCATCCTAAGTATCCTCCTGCTCTTTAATGTTCACTCTCATATCTAATATAATCATAGTGTATTATTAAGTCCTTAATTTCTCAGTAGAGGTACCAGTGCTATTTTTCTGTGTCTCTCTACTTGTGAGTGCTCCACAAAATTAGCCTCTGTGCATCTGGCAAAGTGCACAAGTTCATTTACATGCTGTGAAGAAGGGAATTATTACCTTAATCATACGTATGAATAATTGAAGCCCAGGAAATCAGAATAACTTGCCTGCAGTCACAAATTTGTAGTGTAACCAAGAGTTGAACTGTACGCTCCTAGTCCCAGCCCAGCACCTTAAATCACATTTCCTACCTCTGTGTTAAAGCTGATTGTGCTCTGATAGGTCCCATTCAAGGCAAAGGGCTGCTCTGTAGGCACCGTGTGACTGCAGAACAGTTCCCTTCACTTAGGCACCTTCCAGTCTGAGGGAAGAAAACAATTAGTGAATGAATAAAGGTTATGATTATGATGGGGGACTCACTGATATGTTGAGATGCTCAAATGCATCCAGGAAAGGGCAACAAGGCTGGTGAAGGATCTGGAACACAAGACCTGTGGAGGAGTCAGTAAAGGAGCTGGGGTTGTTTAGCCTGGAGAAAAGGAGGCTCAGGGGAGACCTAATTGCTCTCTAGAACTCCCTGAAAGGTGGTTGTGGTCAGGTGGAGATCAGTCTCTTGTCTCGGGCAATAGGACAAGAGGATACAGCCTTAAGCTGTGCCAGGGGAAGTTCAGGCTGGAAATTGGGAAAAAATTCTTTACAGAAAGAGTGATTGGGGATTTGAATGGTCTGCCCAGGGAGGTGGTGGAGTCACTGTCCCTGGAGGCGTTTAAAAAAAGACTGGACGTGGCACCCACTATCATGGTTTAGTTGATAAGGTAGTGTTAGGTCATAGGTTAGACTTGATGATCTCAAAGTTCTTTTCCAGCCTAGCTCAGTCTGTGATTCTGTGAAGTATCAGCTCAAAAAAACATTCTAACTTTAACACTGCTCCAGAAAGCTTCAGTTGGAGAATACTGATGTTGCTCCTAGCTCTGGGGTGCTGGGGGCTGAGCAGGAGTTCAGATTCTACAGAATTAAGTGCCACTCAGTGCACTGCTGTCAGAGGGTCTCTTGGTCTGAGCCAAAAGTAGCTGTGTTAGATGGCCATGCAGGGCAAAAGTCTTGGCTGGCTCCACTTCCACAGGCAATAGAGCAAAAGTACTGGAAATCTGGGGCAAGCCTGTGCTCCTTGCACTGGGCCAGCCCACGTCACACGGGCAGCCATGCCCAGCCCTGCCTGAGCAGTGAGTGCTCGAGCTGTGGCCATGGACAGGAGCCAATGGACAGGGAGCAATTCTGCTCTGCTTTGCTGCACAGGACAATGTGCTGCACAGGACAATGTGCTGCCCAAAACAGGCACTGTAGAGTCAGTGCTCTTAAGGGATTTTAGCTCACTAAAGTGCATTGCAGCTCTGAACCCATTCCATAAGCCTTTCTTGCTCTATGTGCTCATGGCAAGGTGGGACCTGGGATGCCTTGTTGTTTCCCTTTGACTTACTTTATATTCTGCTATTCACTCCCATCTCTTTTGAGAGCAAAATGCTCTGTGAATGCCTTGAGGGCTCTTTCTCTTTCACTGACCTCTTTTTATGACTGTAAAGAAGTTTCCTTAGGCCCAAGTCTGCTTTCTGTCTTGAATATTGACCTTAGAGTTACACCATCTCGTTGTCGCTGCACGCAGACTTCCCAGCTATCAAAGTTCACCCACAGGACTCAAAGTATTCCTAACTCAGAAACACCTTGCTTTTATGTCCTCCTCCTCCCTCCACATGAGCATTTTAATTTCACAAGCAAAATCCATTTTACTGTGAATTTCGATGAGTGGTTCACCTGTTTCCAGGGCAAAAATTGTACTTCAAATTTAAATGTCTTTTTCACTGTGACTGTCATAATATTTTCCATTTGAGGCTGAGATTCCACCGTGGGTTTTCTGTGCCATGTTGTCATCTGTCCAAATCTAAGCTTAAATGTGTGGAAATTCTGACATTTCAGTAAGAAATATAAAGTGGGTTTTTTATGTTCTTCAAGTTGGCTGTTTCATAGGTGTGGCCACTGGGTTTTGCCCAGCACTCTGGCCTTTCCCAGTTCAACAACAGATCAAAGATTTCTCAAGTTTTTTGGGCTTGTTTGCATTGACTGTGCCGTGTCATTTTTGTGAGAGTAAGTGACGGTGATTTTTTATCTGATTGTTGATCCTGAAAAGCTGATAACAGAATAATTACCCCAAACCAGGCATTTCCTGCCTGACTTTGCTTGGCAAGAGATGGTTGTGTGTGATGCTGAACGTGGTGTCCGTGTACGTGTGGATCTTGGAGAACGCAGCTTCAAATCAAGCAAACTTGGAGTGGTTTCACAGTGAAAATGGCTCTGAGGTATAAAGAGCCATTCTGCTCTGTGGTAGAAACTCTCTCTTTAGATTTGAGAGGAGTTTCTTGGGGTTTTGAGAGGGGTTTGGTAGATGTAGTGCTGTTGGACTCTTTCCCCTCAATGCCCTTTAGTCAGAGACTGCTTATGCCCAGGAGTGTGAGCTACATGTTTTGGGGGCAAATTTTGAATATTGCTGTTTACCTACACTCAAGTATTTGACAAAGGCTGAAATATTTTTCGTCAGTCATGTGGTGTCATGTCAGGTTGTTATGTGGAACAAAGTATGCTGTTGAGATTATCACTGAAATTGAATTCTCTAAAAGGCTTTTGCAGCTTTCTATCAGGTAATATGAAATACATAGAAATGTACACCCACTGGCAACATTCACTTCCAATTTTTTTTTTTTTGTCATTAACTTCTTTGAGAATACAAGGGGATATTTGCAGCTCTTTCAGTGGCTTGACATTTGTCACAATGATACAATTTCGAAAATGTTGACTGTAATTGCTACCTCAGCTCACTGAACCTCTTAGCAAACGGGCTGTGAGAATTGCTGGTGAAACAAACTCCTGCTATCAGAACTGATTCCATTGTGGTCTGACCTGATCAATTGCTCTTCAATGCAAGTCCCAGTCACTCTGTGTAATTTTATAGTGTAAATCTCTGTGTCATTTTATAGCATAGTATTTTACACCTCTGGGGCTATGATGTGATTGCAGCTCTAGAGCCAGCAGGGACAGAGTTGGGAAATGAACCCAAGGGAGTTGTGCTTGATACTACTCAACTGGTGCTCACAAACTTCATTCTTTGCAGCTGTGTATTAAGCAACATGACCAACATTTGCCACATGTTGTTTATTCTCTTATCTTTTCCCCAGAGAAGAGAAAGTGTGTACAGCCCCTATTCCTTTCCTTGAGGAATTATGTTCCTCAAATCCCATATTGCCTGTAGAAATCATGTCCTTATCATTAACTTTTATCCTCTCTATTAACCTTCAAATTCGATGGAATTTGGGTAGCTGACCATCCGAGATATCATTGGAAAAGCTCTGCCATGTTGTATGTGAATAGTTTCTGAAATGGTTGCAATGCAGGGAACAACCATTTGAAGAGGACTAATAAAACCTCCTTTTTGACTGTTAATTATTAATTTTTTATAATATGAGCTTGTAGCAGAATATTTCTCTCTGTGTTAAATGATAATAATGTAATTAATTGTAGCTACCTAAAATAGCAGCAAGCAATCACCCCTTTTCCTTGTGTCTTAGAGTTTATCTAAGTTGCTTGATAGCTTAGTGTAGCCAAACTGGGTGGGCTAATTCAGCCCTGCTTCAGCTCAGTTAACATAATTCCTTCCATTGCACTGGATTTTTTATTAGACACCACATTAGCTTCTAATGAAGGTGTCAGAGTGACAGACATTGATGCCATCTAGATGCACAATGAAGCATTGTAATGGTGATTATAGAAGCCTCTCCATCCTGGGGAACCTCTGGTGTATTTTCCTAAAGGTGCCTCCAAAATGAACTGGCTGGTTTATGTTTAAGAGCTGGGGCTTGATCCACATCGTTCACATCAAGGGCAATTATTCTGGGAATGATAATGAGTCTCATGCTGGGCCTCCACTGAGAATTCCATTACCAGCATTCAGTTATGGCAACAGTGTAAGCAAGTGAGCAAACTAAAATGAGGGCCACAACAACTCTTTGGTCTAAGACACACTTTCTTGAGGATAAGCCTTGTCTCAAAACAAAGAAATCGACAGTTTGCATACTTACTAAAAGCAGGGGTTTTTTTTCCCTTCATTGTGCCACTAAAATGTGCATGCAAACTTTTTGGGAAAACCTGAAACTTTCTGCAAGCATGTTCTTTTCATCAAATTCCTTTTTTCATGTTTGAGCCCTCTGCCCAGCTCATTCTTGGCTGTGCCTGTCCCTCCACAGATTCCCTGTGTTCCCCCATCCCAGTGGTGACGATGCAGTTTGGCTGCAATTCGTACAGCTCAGATTTCATTAAGTAAATGACTGTGAAAAGCTTTCAATATTGGGACAAACCCAATAGAAACATGTAGATTACCCAGCAGAGGATGTTCTCAACTTCTTTGGCCAGAAACTAAAATTCTTACCTAAGATTTTCAAAACTCTGGAAGAAGTTTGACCTTCCCCTTCCCTCAGCCAGCTCTGAAGTTTGCAGCCAATGGTGTTTTACTAGACTTGCAGCACTGACTTAATAGCTCTTTAGTTATTAGAGGATAAATGTTCATGTTCTACAAGTTTAAATTATATTAAAAGCCTTTATTAGCACCACTTGGCAAAATACCTTCTGGCTAGCTTTCTGGCCTTGGGCTAGGCCATTCTTGTGGTTTCTTAATGACATACTATGAAATGGATATAATTTATGAGAATTTGGTGCCAGGTTTTGCATGTATTAAGAAGCATTTGCCGTTTGTGCTTAATGCTGCTGAGCAAAATGAAAAAGATTAAAAACTTGAGTTATGTCTTGCATTCATCTGGCTTGATTTTCATTGTACATGGTTTTTTGTATTTTTATGTACATATATTTATACTATATATATTTTTTATATTATCTGGTCTCTGAATTACTGGTGGTTTTTCAGTTCTGGCACGTAGCAGTGCTGTTACCAAAGTTACTTTCAATTTATTTTCTAACCCTCCCTGAGTAATTTTGGCAAAGTGTTCTCAATGAGAGAACTCTGAGCCATGTAATAGGTTTCCCCACAGCTGGGAGAAGAATTAGGCCACTGGGGCAGCTCATTTTTGTGACAGCAACTGTGCCAAGGGCCAAAGGCCTCAAAAGTTTCTTTCCCACGAGACTTGGTGCTGGGGTGTGATTCAGCTGCTTGGTATTTTCCCCCCTCTCAGCATCTGTTTATTTGCTTTGCCACCGAGGCCGCCTCCTTTTCCTTCTGCTGCTACAGCGTCAGTGTGAAAAACGGATGGGGCAAAGCACCTGGCGGGTGGGAGGAGGCGTGTGCGGTGGGAACACGGGCCTGGGAGAGAGACCTGGGGCTCGAGTAACCTTTCTTAGGTGTGTTTCCATCACAAGAGTTGTTTGTGGCGGAGGCGTGAGCTTTGCTGATGGCTGCCGTGGATCTGACCCCGTGCTCTCGTTCTTTCCGCAGTGGGGAAGCCTCACAAGTGCAACTACTGCGGCCGGAGCTACAAGCAGCGCAGTTCTCTGGAGGAGCACAAGGAACGCTGCCACAACTACCTGCAGAATGTCAGTCTGGAGGCTGCAGGGCAGGTCATGAGTCACCATGGTGGGTGCAAACCGCCTCCAGAGCTCTCTTGGACTTGGAGCGGCTCGTGCGGGTTTCTTTCCATCTCTTCTTCTTCCTTCCTTTCCATCACCTCCATCTCAGAGATTGCTTACACTCAGAGAGGCAGGAGGAGAAAAAAATGATGGGCTGAAATCCTCACTCTGTCCAGTTTAACAGCCCTATTTGGGCTTATTTTGTTTAAGTCAGTATTTTACTTTTTAGTATGTGCACATGTGCAGACATGAAAATAAAGCCAAGTCACCTGTTCAAAATTACCCAAAAAGTCATGTAACAGAATCATAGAATGGTTTGGGTTGGAAGGCTCCTTAAAGACCCTCCAGTTCCAGCCCCCTGCCATGAACAGGGACACCTTACAATACACCAGGCTGCTCCAAGCCCCATCCAGTCTGGCCTTGGACACTCCCAGGGATCCAGGGACAGCCACAGCTTCTCTGGCAACCTGTGCCAGGGCCACCCTCACAGGGAGGAATTTCTTCACAATGTCCCATCTATGCCTGCCCTCTGGCAGTGGGAATCCATTCCCTGTGTCCTGTCCCTCCATCCCGTGTCCCAAATCCCTCTCCAGCTCTCCTGGTGCCCCTTTAGGTGCTGGAAGGGCTCTAAGGTCTCCCTGGAGCCTTCTCTTCTCCGGGTGAGCACCCCCAGCTCTCCCAGCCTGGCTCCACAGCAGAGGAGCTCCAGCCCCTGGAGCATCTCCAAGACTTCCTCTGGACTCTCTCCAGCAGCTCCATGTCCTTCTAGTGCTGGGAGTCGCAGCCATGTATAAAATGTATGATTCTCTGCCCCTTCCTTTCTGATAGTGAGTGATCATTAGAAAAGATAAGGAGGGCAGAGGTATTCAGAAGTCATTATTTTTACCCTCATGCCTCCAAAAAAGGGAGGGATGGATGTAAAACTCTCTAGAGCAGAATGGAATTCAATAGTGTTGTAAAAAGTAATTGTAACAAAAAAAAAATGTTTGTATGCATTTATATTTGCTGGTATTAATATGTTAACTAACACTGCATGTGTTAATATACATAAGGGCTGAAGATTGCCAAAAAGATTGTTGAAAGCAAGAAATGTCAAACTCTGTGAATTTGTTTTCAGAAATTTCTGGAGCTATTAGTATGGATAATGAGCATAATGTCTCAGACTGCGGGGTTGAAGGCTTATCTGTAGCACTAGATGCTAAATGGTAACTGTCCAAAAACACTTAAAATTTTATTCAAAATTAGTGTCTCACAAACTCTTCTAAAAGTGAACTTCTTTTAACTTTTCAAAGTTGTCTTTAGATGTTTGATACTTGAAGACTTTAATTTTTTTTACTATTCAGAAAATATAAAAATGGAATGTTTTCCCTTTTAATTTAAAATTACCATATACCTACAAATACCAAAAAAGTTAAGTTTGTGGGTAAATGAAAAGGCAAAACAACACTTCCATTTTTTTTTTCATTTTGCTTATCAGGACTGAGTGGAGACATTGGGCTTAATCTGGAAATAATTTCTTTTAAATAATTTTTAAAACCCCGAAAATGCAAGCTGAAATAAAACCTATTCAGCATTGCTACTTTAGGCTATATTTTGGTGACAGAAATCTCCAAAATTTTTTAAATAGTACTTTCCCATGACCAATTTAGGCCTATAAAGGCACATTAGACAGTTTTACTACATGTTGCCAAAATATTCATACAGCTCTATTAAGTAATTGCTCTCTTTCTAGACACCCTGGAGACTAAAGTCAACATTTAAAATGTCATGGATGTTTTAAAGATATTGACACGAGTGATTATGTGCCTGAGGTGGCTTTTTTTTTTGTAAAAGTCAGTGAAAAGGAAGATTTTCAGGGCTTTGCTCTGGAGGTACCTGTTGTGGGCTTGGTCAATTAGGTAGGAGTTGAACCACTGAATTGATTCCCAACAAAATACCCACTCCTTGTGCCTGTCTTGTTAACCAGGGAGGGATGCCTTCAGTCAGCCTTTCCTTAGGGAATAACAGGAGCCTGCCCACAGCTCTGACAGCCAGGATGTTTGAGATCCTCTTGTGGAGGAGCTTCCCAAATGCTGCTCCATGTCTGGTTTTATTAGACAGTTATTTATTAAAACAATAAATCAAATTAATTAAAATTTCTGAGGAAATCTAAAGCTTTTTTCTAAGCTGCCTAATGCCATGACAAGAAAGGTAAGTCCTTAACCTTGTCTGCCCAAAGAAGCTGCAGTGATTGACCTTGCATTGATTTTTCTACCACCTGAAGTTAAACCAGTGCAAATCCCATGTGGACAGTTCTTTTATTTACAGCCTGACTGACTTTGCTTGGGCTTAAAATAGAAGTGTTCACACAACCACTTCACTTTTCTCAACAAAATTAGCTTAAAGCAGCACTTTGAATTCAACCAGTGCCTCTTTCTCCTCTGGGCAAATATGTCTGTGCCTCCCCTGGTGAATGTTTAAGGGGATGTTTGATCCAGTGTCTTCCTTTTAGTTGTTTAGTGAGGGCACAGCAAGGCCAGGCAGTGACAGGAGCTCCAGATTCAGCTGGGACCAGTCAGAAATCTCAGCTCCCATCCCAGCACCACTCACACCAGTGAAGCTCAACATGAGGGTCATGAGCACCAGCCTGTAGAGGTCTGCAGCAAAGTCCTTTTTCCTGGGACTGTAAAGACACCAGGGAAGAGTACAAAAATGGTTACTCAGCTTAATCTTAGGCCTTATACTAACCCTGAAAAATCTGTATGCATTTCCTTGTCTCCCATGTCACACATGGAAATTATATTCCTGAGGATGACTAAGACTATGTTTTGGAGACTTTTATTTTGCATCCCACTGGGGTGAGCTTTCCTAATTCTATTTCCAAATACTTGATGTTTTTTTTTTTTTTCTGGGCATTTTGAAGCATTGGAGTGTGTTTTGGTGTGACTCCTGCTCTCAACTTCACCACTGCACGCAGAACAGGGAGACGTGGGGATTTTCTGATCCCTACCAGCATCCTGCTCCTCCTGATTTAACAACACCAGCATTGGCCAACACTAAGCATTGATCCAGATTATTTCTGCAGAGACTAATTGTTCCAGAAAACTGGAAGCAGCCCCTAGAGGGTTTGGATTTTTTTCAAGCATTGTGCTCAAGCCCATCAGTTTACAGGCATGCTGCAGACATCTACTTTGGTGCTTTCAATTATCTCTGTCTTGCAGATGGCTAGATTGCCTGACTGAAGCCACAAGGGGAAACAAGAGAGGAGGAAGGAGGGCTGGTTTTGGGGACTGGGGAGGAATATACAAATCTCTGGGTCTTGCTCCATCCTCTTGCAGGGTGCCAATTGCCTGTCGAACTGCCCCTCCTTGTGTTCCTGTTCCCTGCTCAGCAGGACAGATGCTGCAAGAGTGATCCCATGATTTTGTTGTTGAAATTTTTCACCTAAGCAGTGCTGGCTCTGGAAGGAGAAATTAGTCTGCAGTGTGTTGGGGGTGGCAAAAGGGACAGTCCCTGCATGCCAATAACATGCCCTTTGCAGGAAAGAACAGGGAGAAATGTTGAAGGCTGGCTATGGTTTGCACCCGGGTATATCTTCTTCTCCACTGCCACAAAGCCCAAAGTCCAGAGAAATTCTTCCAGGAATGGAGAAGGGTTCTCTTTTCAGGAGAAGGAGAAAGAAGCCTAGCCCTAGGCTGTGAGGCTCAAAGGCCAGCTCCACATAAAACACACAATGGCCTTGTGTCTTTCCCTCTTACATAGTTGCTTAAAACATCGTTAAAATGCTGGTCCCACAGGACACTTCCCACCAGGGTCCATGGGAATATTTCCTGTCATTTCTCTGCACACACACACTTCTTTTAAATAGCAATATTGTGAGCCTCAGAAAGGAAATTGAGGTTGATGGAGTAATACTAATTTATACCAGCTGAGACTTAGCC
Organism: Agelaius tricolor; assembly: GCF_023055355.1. Lineage (NCBI taxonomy): Eukaryota > Metazoa > Chordata > Aves > Passeriformes > Icteridae > Agelaius > Agelaius tricolor. The sequence continues at coordinate 1,465,018 of NW_027269270.1, forward strand.
CGGTGTCTGCGCACAAAATATTTATCAGCAAAACACACGCTGGGTAATTTTTTTGCTTCTCTTTTTTTTTTCCCTATTCTTTCCTCGCTGGTACAGCATAAACTATTTTAATAGTTCATGTGGTTTCTTAAAAATTAAGAAGTAAAAAGTTAAAGATATTCACTATGATTGCAAAAATAATGTCTTCAGGAAAAGAAAGCCTGTTCTGAAGACTATCCAAGTTTATGAATTCAAAGTTTAGCTCAGAAACAATACTTTTATTAATTACAATTGGGTATTGACAGTGTCAGAGGCAGTGAACTCTTCCATGGGCAGTCCAGCAGCACACCCTGATAGCTGATGAAGAACATCCCTGAACAGAAACATACTCAAGCGTGGGCTTTTCCTGGGCTGGAAGTTGGATTTTTAGAATAAAAAAGTCTTCCTGAGCTGAGACTGTAAATGCTCAGCATAAAATGAGTTGCTGTATCTGAGCTAGTTATATCTTGTCAGCTGTTCAAGGTAATGAAGTAGGATGTACTACAACAAAAAAGGAATTGCATTTACTGCTGAGTAAATGTGTACACGAGCTTCTACTACAGAGCAGCTGATTGTTGAGAGCTGGTAGCTGTGTGTGATCATTTTGGTTTCCCTCTTTCTTATTTTGTTTTTCCTTTAAAAAGAAAGCAGGCTGGACTATGTGTCCTTTATTTGTGTGTTTTTTAAATTGAAATGAAAATTAATGTATCTAGAATTGTCAGTGTGATATTTAACTTTTTGGGTTTCTGAAATGTGATATCTCATCTGTTTGGTCCAGTTTTGCCTGCTGTTTCAATGGTTTCAGAAACTAGATTATTTCCTTCTTTCCCTTCTCCCAGGAAATCTGCATAACAAAACACACTCTGGTAATGTATTTCCATCATAACACAAATATTAGTGTGATTCAGTGATTCTGTTGCAAAAGAGAAGTGCCCTGGATTATAGACTTGGGTTCTGATGTGGGAAAAAGTACCTTCAGCATGAAAGCTGGAAAACAAAATGCTTTTATTGTTGATGATTTTAGTTTTAAAATGAGTCCAAGCAGGATTTTTGCCTGACTTAGAGAAGAGCAGATGTCTTTTTTAGCACTATTCATTTTTCATGGAAGAAAGGTTTCAAATTATGTGTAGGAAATTTTACACACATATGCCCAGCAGCAGAATTATTTAATTATTACTTAATTGTTATAAGACCATACAAATGTCACTACATTTGGGGCTTATTCAGATGGCTTTTAAAATAATCAGGAGCTTTGAACTGGTTCAGGATGCTTTTAGAGGTGTTCCTAGGAGGGATTGAGCACCTTCTTAGTACCACACCACCAGCCTTGTGTGTCCTGTGCGCCAAGGGCTGGAAGTGGCACCAGCGTGGACATGGCCCTTGGCTGTCACATCCCAGGATTCACACCCTGTGTGTATGCATCCACTGAGCCTAGGTAAGCCCAAAAGGACAGTCAGAGGCCAGTTCCCAGTGAAAATCAGCAGACATCATCTTTGCTTTCTGCCCAATTCTCCTTGGTAAATACTTGAGTAGTGCAGATAGCTCCTGACCAAGCACGGTATTTAATTAACCTTAAAACTTTACCCTTAGCTATTAAAGTATTCCAGGACTCCCAGTCTGCACTGGGCATTAATTAGGTCACTTCAACACTGCATCCCATTTTGTTGCAACATTAGATTCATTTCATATTTATGCTTTTTTCCCCTCCCTTTCAGTGATGCCAGCAGGACTGCCTTGTAAATGAGAAACCATTGTGTTTCTCAGGGGGAGCATCCTGTACAAATAAAAAAGCAGCAGAGTAAATCATTTTACAGCATATGGTAGATTCTAAGCCTCAAAGTACTCAGCTTTCCATAGCAGCAGAGGCACAAATGGAATCAAATGAATAAATTGCCATGTTTTCTTATTATGGATGTCTGAATTGAGAAGTTCACCTGAGCAGATACTCTGTTTTGTAATTGCCTGGTATTTGCTCTTCCTTACTAGAAAGATGGCAGAGACAAGGCTTTTATCACCCCATTTTTGGAGTATTATGTGCTAGCAAACAGCTGTGTTTAGGAACAGGGGGGTGATTATTCCATGCCAGGATCCTGAAGGTAGTGCAGTTCCCATGGGAGGAAAGTGGGCTGGTGGTGTTCATTTATGGCACTGTCTGGGAGAAGGTGTCTGTGACACAAAAGGCTGCCATGGTGAGAGACAGGAGGAGGGCTGGCAGAACAGGAGGGTGCCAGGCCTTCTCTGCCACCTCTGCAATACCCAGCACCTTGCTGGGAGCCTGCTCTAAGACACAGAATGCAATGGGTTCCTCTCAGTTTGCAAACTGGAGGAATTCTGTGCCACATCACCCTAGTTTCTGTTTTTCTACCATCCATTTCTGCCATCCATTCTTTATACCCCAGCCATCCCATTAGCACATGCCCTAGTGGCTGATCCCTCTCAGGTTTTTCTTGCTACTTTCTGAGGATGAATGCAGGACAATTAGGCCTGGTATTAAACTCATAACAGCAGAGCAGAGCTGCCCACTTGATAGATAATGCAAATGACTGAGACTCTCCAGTCCTGATCCACAGTCTGGTACCCCTGATTAGAAGAGGATGATTAGAAGAGGATGCTCAACAAAACCAAAGTACTTAGTAGGTGCTTAAGAATGGCTGTATCAGCAAGTGGCATAAAACCCTGTGCAAGTGGCTCACTACCCTGGTTAGGAGCCTGTGCAATTCCTACATTTTAGCTCTAGCACCTTATTCCCTAAACTGACAAATGTCAGGAGTGAAATGAGTAAAGACAGAAGAAGTTATTGATTTTTTTTTGTTTCTCTCAAATACAGTGTATGAGCATTCCCCCTGATGTAGTTAGCACAGGAATGCTCCCTGCTGATCCCTGCTCCCTGATGATGTGAAGTGAGATGCAGAAAACCTCTGTTTGCAGACAGTTAGATCTGTGCTTGAGGGGATAAAATATTAATCAAAAAATGGGTAGTTTCTGTGTCTGACTCTGAAGGGAATTTCCATGTGATGGTAATCTTGCAATTCCAGTACAGTGTGTGTTGATTTTACAGTCTCATTACAGTGTGAAGAGAGGAAATATGCATTAGCAAACTGATCCTTCATTTGAGAACCCTTTGTCTTAGGGAACACACAGCCAGGCCCAGCAAACACAGCTCATCAATGCCGTGTGTGATTTTTAATCATTGAGATTAGTGCAAAAAGATAATACTGAGAGTGATTATGCTGTATCTGTGAAGGGAATACACAAAGAATGATAACTAAAGGTTTACAATGTTGACAGGTGACCATATTGAAGAGAGAGTAATACAAAATGTCGCCTAGAGAGTGAGTTTTCAAAAGTGTCCTCTCCTCACTGGTATTATGAGTGTCCAGAACAAAATAAGCCCTTTTATAAATGCTTAAATTTGGATTTCTGCTAAATAAGATGTTCCCAAGGAGAGATATTTTGTGAACGTGGCTCTGCTTACAGGTGATTGCTGTCTTGATGCCCAAAATGTTCTCACACCTTATTTTATGTTGTGCTGCACTTGTTGCACAATCAGCAGGGCTCAAATTATTTGTGTTCTGTGAAGTGTAGACCAGACCTGTCTGATACCATTTTTTTGGTTTTATGTAGTACCTGCTCTGGAAGATTGTAAGGAACAAGAGCCTGTGATGGACAACAATATTTCTGTGGTGCCTTTTGAGAGACCTGCTGTTATAGAGAAGCTGACAAGCAACATGGGAAAGCGTAAAAGCTCCACCCCACAGAAGTTTGTGGGTAAGCTGGAAATGAGCCTTTTATTCTTTTTAGTGCATGGCTAGGGGTTATGTGGTATTTGTAATAGCCAGAAGAACAAGGGGAAAAGTAGTACTCTCACAACTTGATTCTGATACAGCAATGGAGGTGGTTAAATCACAGCAAGAAATCATGATAATTATTGAATTCATTTTACCAGTCCAGAGAATTCAAAAGTGAAGTCCACTATCATGAGAATGCCTGAGAAAACTTTGAGTTTTCTACTTCACACTGTTTTGTTTGTGAGGTTTTTTTAAACTTCTCTCTAGCCCTTTTGAGATTTAGATTTGTCATCTTCCCTCTCCTTGCTCCAGAAAAACAAAAACAAGCTAAGACTGTCATATAATTATCTGTCTCCATATGTGTTAAAAAAACAAACAACAAGTATCTCAAGACTTCTAATTTGTATTAAATTCCTGACACTTGGCAACAACTGGTCTGATAATACTGGAATGAGGAAGTAAGTCACATCCCTTGGGTTGGAAGAAGTTGTTCTTGCTCCTAGTGCAGCACTCTGCTCACAATAAACTTATTAATGCATGAATAAGAAACAGCATTGGATGGCTTTTGGTTACCAGATTTAGAATCCTAGGTCAAGAATTCATATTTTACTTTGGGTCTTGACATATTAAAATTATTCAGCTTGTAACAGGTGACACTATGGAGAATTTTACTTGGGTTTAGCTGTAACTTAAAGCTTCTTTTTACTGCTACTGAAGCAATGCAAAACTTCTTAGGAGGGAAGCTGGAACAGAGAATTTGTTTGGGGTAAGTGTCAGACTCTGCAGTCACATAATAGGCGTTTTCCTCACTCACTCACTCACTCACTCCCTGAAGGGCAGTCACACACAACTTAAGGGTGTCTCATGCTGCCTGCTCTGAGGACACTTACAGAGAGCATCACAGGACTGTAAGTAATTAGCACAGCCATTTAGAAAAATTGTTGCCCCTCAGGTAAATGGAGATTCAGATGGATTAGTTAAATCACCCCTGAAGGTGGCTGTAAGTAAGCTGCATGGTTTGGAATAGCAGGGGGCCAGCAGTGTGCAGCAGCTCACCTGGGGGGACTGACACACTGACCTGGCTGCTCTCAGTCAGCTGACCATTCCCAAATACCAGTGCCAAGCCCAGGTAAGGCCAGCAATGATCCATCCCACATGGGGAATGCTGGGAGACATCAGTATTTCCTACGTTGTTATTTATTTAAACCAGAAAGGTGATTTTACTTGTCCACTTGTGCACCATTGACCATATGTTGTTCTTGTGTTCAGAGGTAAATTCACTGATTGGAAATCTTTGCCTGAGAGATGCTATACCACATTATTATTCTCTTCAGCAGGTTATATACTTTGTTGTTAGATAAATCCTTTTTTTATCTAGTATCTAGTAACATATCACTATCCGTATGTAGGATAAAAAGTGCCTCCTTTCATTTTTACCATATCTTATTTTTCTGATCTTTAGTGGCATCACAGTGTTTAGATTAAATAACAGCAGTCTTCACTTGGCTGCCTTTTTTTTTTCCTCCCCTCCACCATGACCTCACTTTTCTTCCCCTTTTCTCCCCAATTAAATATTGTTCAGCCCTATCAGGAAGAATGTGTAATGGTTCTGTTGCTTGCAGGAAATTTTCCTGTGCATACTGCAAGCATGGCACCTGTCCAAAACAACTTAATGGTGTTTATGAGAAGGTCATGTAAGCATAAGCTAAAATCTTTGCATGCTACATCTATCAGTGCTTTACTGCTCTTTCTGATCAGCAATCTCCAAGGGACTGTGGTTATGGACCACAGTCTCTCCTATGGCTGAATTTTCAGGAGGAAAGGAAGCAGCGTACAGCAAATAGAATGAATTCATTTCTGCATGAGAGACTTGGTTATATATCTGCTCTTGAGGTACTAGTCTTACCAAACCAGCTGAAATAGTGGAGGCACACTCCAGAGAAAGTAAAATTTGTGATGTGCAGGAGTGTGAGTACTTCATTTTGCTTCTTGTTCAATGAGGGAGAGGCAGACACCGGTTAAATTAAAAGCAGCCATCTTCAGGCTGATCATGTGAAGCAAATTCATGTATTTTCAGTTGGAATTTGGAGCTTCCTCTCAGAATGTCACCGAGGTCAAGAACTGGCAGGATGCAAAAGGAGACATTTATGTGGCTTACGATAAGACCATGGTTGTTAGAGTAAGAATTAAAAATACACGGGCGTCTCAGAACAGATGAAGATCAGCCGGCTGCCAAATTACACTCAGCTTCTGGTTAATGGGGGTCAGGGAGAAACTTCCCCAGGGGCAAATGCTGGAACAGCTTCCTCCAAGGTTTCTTGTAGCTTTCTCCCAAGTGTCCAGCACTGCAGCTGCTTTAGATACTTGATGAGATGAACTACAGGTATCACAGGACAGCTGTGCCTGTGTGCTTTGATCTAGCTTCAAATACCTGTTTGGGGGTTTATTTGAATGTCATATGGCCAGAGGGGAGAAAGTTTTTTCTTCTGCTTCACTAATGTAGGGCAAGGATAAATAGACTTTGAGCATAGTTTAAATGAAATTTCAGAGTGATTGGGCTGATTTAAAGTACAGAATTGGCTAAAGAGGAATTTAATTTGGAAACCACATTGTACTGGTCTATTGGACCGTTTATTGGTTACTTCTGAGCTCTGCGTTTTACGCCCTCTCCTTCCCATGTTATCATTTATTTTGCTTTTTTATGTCACACTCCATTTCTCAGACTCTGACATCTTTGGAACTGGTTCATAATTAAAGGAATAAATAATTCAGGTCACTGGCAATTTACAGCTTTCTTTGCTGTCTGTGCTGGAGTAACTAAACATGGATGATGAAAGGAATCAAAATAAGGTTTGCATCATTTATGCAAGTAGCCCATAAAGGATGGGTAATATTTCTTCATCTGTAAAGCCTACAAAGGACTGACAGTGTGTTTGGGAGCTGGATCAGACCCTCAGCAGATCTACTTCTTATCCAAACACAAGAATGACACAGGAGGCCAGAGGAGGTGACAGGCACCAGTGGGCACCAGACAGAGTGTCCAGTTGCAGAGCTGTCCATCCTGTCTGTGGCAGCACAGCCATCACAGCTTGCCAGACCACAGCAAAACACTGAAAGGAGGATGTTTGATGGCAAGAATCATCCACAAGTTGTGTCAGATTACCCAGGACCATCACTGAGTACACATCATAGGTACACAAGCATGGTATGGTGTCCAGCCATGTGAACAGTATTGCTGAACAGAGGAGGAATATTCATGTGCTTCACTTTAGACTTATATTTAATTACCTTGATAATCAGGGCTAAGTTCCTCAGCAGAAGTGATGCATCATCATCTCTAAGGACATCATGGTTCTTCTCTATGCATCACTTTAGAATAAGTCACTCTGAGTGGAATGAATTATTATAGTCAAAAATAAAATGCTGAGTGATAGCTGTGTTGAAATGTACTAATGCAATTTGGAAGAGATTTGGGATTACAGTTCTGTTTCTTATAGTGGTTTATACACACTGTGTTCCAAGCAATTTTGGCAAAAGGTGATAGAAGAAGCTTCTTGAGTAATTTAATTCTTGAGTAGCCAAACCACTTGTAAGTGGTGACTTCTTGAATATATTAACTTATGCTACTGGGAAAAAAGTCTGGTTTTATGTACCAAGGAAGTGAAGTAACAAAGACAATGAAAACCAACCAGTATTGTTTATCAGACTTCATAAAATCAGCTTTAAAAGTTAGCTGTCAACAACCAGCTAATTACATGTGTGAACACATAGGAGCATGTGCATCTTGTATCATGTACATATAACCTTTCCTGTTTAAAAAGAAGTTATTCCATGAGCTTTGACTCTCCAAAGCCATCACTGAAAAAGCAGTGCTGCTGAGCTGAGCCCTGGTGTAAGCAGTGGTCAACTTGTTCACTTCCAAGGAGAGCTGTGATGTGTAGCATGGTGCCCTGTGACTGCCATAATGTACCAGCATGTGGTTCTGGTTTTGCACATCTGTCATGCCATTGATGTTAAAAGCTTACAAGGATGTGAGTGAGGATTCACAGTAATGAACCAGCCAGCTTCAGCATCATTAGGTATAAATTTTACCCTGTGTCAGTGAAAGGTGCTTTTGTCTTTTACCAAGTGAAACAAAGCTATACACCTGGTTTCTCTATTTGTTTTCTTACCTTATTAGACACTAGGAAGGGAGCAGTGTGTGTGTGTCTTTTTTTTTTCTCAGTCCAAAAAGGATGGAATCTTTTTTTTTTTTTTTTTGAGGGAGGAAAACTGCAAAAATCAGCCTCCACTGTTCCTGTAAATGGCTTCATTCTTGGCCACATGCTGTCATTTAATGTTTGGGGGTTTTTTTCTGCTGGTTAAAGGATTTACATCTTGTGGCTCTTAAGGTGCCACCATAACAAGCCTCCTGTACTTGTTGTTTGGGTTTCTCACTGTTCAGCTCTGTTGTTAGGTAGGTGCAAGGCACCTCAGATTGTGAGCCACGTGTGAAATGGTCTCTTGAATTTTGGGGAGAGTATGTCTAATGATATACTCTGTCAGAACTTCAGTGGCCTCAATATTTCAATCCAGTTGTATTTCCTAACTTGAAGTGTGGACACAGTCAGGCTCAGTTGAAGATTTGGAATTGCTCTGGAAGTTGCTACAGCCACATGTTCCAGCTGGAATAAATTTAAAAAAGAAAAGAAGAAAGCTCTTGGTGAGGTTACTGTTTTATCCATCTCAGGACAGGAACTTTTTAGGAGGTCAATAATAAATTGAAGGAGGTTAACTTTAGACTCTGGAATAATTTCACCCCAAGTCAGGAGGTTTCTGTCTCTTTTGCAGTGAAACATTGCAGTGATTTTGTTGATTTTGCTCATGGATTTGCTTTTATTTCTTAGGTGAAAAGTTCATGAGATTTGGCTATCCAGATATCCCCTTTGATATGAACCTAAGCTATGACAAGGAGGCTGAGCTGATGCAGTCTCACATGATGGACCAAGCCATCACCAATGCAATCACCTACCTTGGAGCTGAGGCACTTCACCCCCTGATGCAGCACACACCGAGCACAATTGCAGAGGTGGCCCCGGTCATCAGCTCAGCTTACGCTCAGGTCTATCATCCCAGCAGGATAGAGAGGCCCATCAGCAGGGAAACAGCTGACAGCCACGAGAACAACATGGATGGCCCAATCTCCCTCATCAGACCAAAGAGTCGAATCCAGGATAGAGAGGGCTCCCCCAGCAATAGCTGCCTGGATTCTACTGACTCAGACAGCAGCCACGACGACCGCCAGTCCTACCCAGGAAACGCTGCCTTAACCCCCAAGATCAAGCCAAACCCGGCTTACGTGAAGGAGGAGGCCAAGCCTTTGGATGTCACAAAAGCTTCTAAGGGCTCTTTAAAGGATATGTACAAGGTGATCAACGGAGAAGGGGAGCAGATTAGGGCTTTCAAGTGTGAGCACTGTCGCGTCCTCTTCCTGGACCATGTCATGTACACCATCCACATGGGCTGCCACGGCTACCGGGACCCGCTGGAGTGCAACATCTGTGGCTACCGGAGCCAGGACCGCTATGAGTTCTCGTCGCACATAGTCCGGGGGGAGCACACATTCCGCTAGGCCTTCTCATCCAAAGGGGACTCCTATGAAGTACAAGAACTGCACATGAAGAAATACTGCACTTACAATCCCACTTTTCCTCAGACATTGAGACGCCTATTTTGTTGTTGTTGCTGTTGTCGTTGTTGCCGTTGTTTAATTATTATTATTAACCTTATTTTTTGTGGACCCAACCTCATTTGCTCTGCCCAGCTTAAGAATGGAGAGAAGGAAGGGAATGGATAAAAAGAGGGGTTTGTTGTGGCAATCAGTTCTTGGGGAGTGACCCGCCTTGCTTGCTGTGGGAATTGGAAGGCAGTCTGTGTCCGTCTCAGTCAGTTGTACACCATGTCCTCTTTTGGGATGTCGCTCAACCGTGCCAGGTGCTTTCAAGTCCCAACAAGATGCCACTCATTTGGAATTTCAGAGGAATAGGTAGAAACATTTCAGAGGAGAGCCTTTTTCTAATGTGAAGATACGGTGCGAGCTTTCGGTGGTTGGAGGAAAGGGGGGGAACTTTGTTCTGCAGAATGAACAATTATTTTCAAAGCAAAACTGGTAGGGAGTTAGGAGCATGAATCAAAGTCAATATTCCTCTCAAAATTACTTTCAAGGGTGAGCTGTTTTCCTGGGTTCAGTGTGTATTGCCCCTCTAGAATGTAAATAAATGAAAAAAGAGAAAAAGAAATGTATGTCTTAACACTGTACCACATTATAGCAGTTTAGTTTCATAAGTCTGAGGGCCTTCTGTGGTAAGTTTGAGGCTTTGTTTTTTTTTTATTTTCCTTAACTTATGAAGCACCTTTTTTTAGAATTGTTGATATTCTGTTACTCCATACTTATGTGTTGTCTCACTGGCTTCTTAGAGACCCTTGGGAGCCTTATTTCTTTAGTTGCACCCTAAGTTTTAAGAAAGAACATTTAGAAATAACATTTAAACTTGCTTCTAGGACAGTAAGTGGCCTAGGGGTGGGTGAGAGCCTGTAGTTTACTCAAGAGGTTCTGCTGCTCTTCAGAAATACTTTTGGGTTAAAATTATGGATTTAAAAATTACAAAAGTGCTAGTAGCAAAGGATTCTTTAAATATAGGTATATATAGATACATAATTATGTAAATACTTTCTCATTCTATTATCACAGTGTTAACCTCTTGGCAAGAGCCTAAACTAAGACTTGCAGCTGGGAAAGCGTTACGAGCCAGATCCTTGGCCAGCATTAATCCTCTTGGCTCCATTGAATTTAATGGAACTGCCCCAACTATTTCAGCTACATCAGGATCCTAACCTTGACTGTTTTTTCTTTTGTTGACTTCTTACTTCTTAATTTGCTGAACCACTGACTTCCTTTTGTTTGTATATCATCAATTCTGCTGAATTTAGGGGTGAAAGTATTAGCAGGTTTTGCTGGATAGGCTTTGCTCCTGGTGAGCACAGAAGCCCAGCAAACCAACAGGTCACATATGATCTTCCCTGCTTCTTCAGAAAGGGATAAGTGGAGATGTAGGTGCTGGATATTGATTTGGGCTTAAAGATTTCTTTTTTGTTCCTAATTTAATAATTTCCCTGTAGGGAAAGCAAATGGAGAAGCACACTCCAGAGAGAGTCCTTGAGCTACAGACTGGACAAGAAAACAAGTCCACTGATCTGTTTTGTTTCCTTTCTTTCTCTCTGAGTAAATAACAAAGCCAGCAAGCACCCGGCAAGTTGCATCAGTAAAAACTGGGCTTAAACCTACAGGACAGATTGCCATTGAAACCCAACTGTTTGTACCAATCACAATTGAAATGTTGTTGTTTGGCAACAAGAGCACAGCTTGAGAATGGAAAGATCTGGATGGGTTTAACCCGCTCCGCACACACGGTCTCCATGCGCCTGGGGAGACCTTTTCCAAAGGATAAAGTTACTAAAGTATAAAAGAGAGAGCAAGATCAGGCCATAATGAATTCCCATCTGCTCCCTCCAATCTGTGCACTTGATGCATATGCCAGTTTGCTGTTCGTTTTGAGGGTACTGGATTTTTTTTTCTTCTTCTCTTCCTAGACCTGGAGCATTTGAAAGTAGGAGCTGAAAGGTATTGATTGAAATCTTTTTATGGTGACATTCTTGGCAGCTAGAACCTGTGTTTAGAAAGAATACAGTAGATCATGGCCAGATTACCTGATGACTGCTTCCCAGCACTGCAATGCTATTAAGTAGGAGCTGGTAAAGTCTTGCAGTAGCCTATTAATTATAATACAATATGGAGAGAAATGTCATCTTGTGTAATGTGAGACCTATCAAGGCTGGGAATATGCAGGCTTTGGAGAGACAGATTTAAAGATCTATTCCCAACATTGTTCTTAATGTCGTTGGGTTCCTCCCCCTCCTTCTTTCTTCACCCTAATGTAGAGGAAACTGGGGCAAATGAACCAGTGCCATCCTCTGAACCATTCTCATTGTCTTGTGCCTGGTGCAGCCAAATTTTGTTTGTGCAGGAGAAAAGCAGGGAGATGCTGGAGGGCATCACTTGCATTCTGTGTGGCTGATTGTCTGCAGTGAGGGAGGTGGGCTTAGGAGACGGCCGGCTGTGCTTCATGTCAGGATGTGCCTGGAAATACAGAAAAGAAAAAAGTGGCAGTGATTTGCTGAGGCAGGAAAGGTCATTTAAGAACAAGGTGGAAAGGAAAAGGTTCTTGGGCCTTTAGGGTTGCTGGGCTTTCCTGGGCCTCCAGAAAAAAACATGCCCAAGCTAGAGAGAAAGGTTGCCAGCAAATCCTTTCAGTCTCTGAGGGAAACACTCCATTCTCCCCTCTGTGGTCAGTGAAAGAACATTGGGCTGTGGTTTCTTGGAATAGCTAGCACTAGGGAAAAGTGTTTAAAATTTCTGCCTTTGTTTGGGAAAGCACCAGAATACGGGAAAGGTAGAGAATCTCTTGTGTATGTACAGATCAGTTGGCTGCAATTACATCTGCAGTTCATCTGCACTTGGGGTCACTGATGACTCACTGCTACCTCCAGTAAGGTGTATTCTGTGGGAGTTTAAAGGATCACATGGGGACACCCACTGATTTTGGACCTGGCTTCAGTTAAGTCCAACTTGTTGATCTAATGGTAGCAGATGAGGTCTGTATGTCCTGGTAGCACAGGGAACTGGACAAGTACTGGGGAATTATCCTAGTGAAACCACATTTTTTGGAGAGGAAGAAACTTGAGGGGTCACATTGATTTTTTTATTATCAATGTCCTTTTCTAAACACTCACAGGAGACTTTTATCCTAGAGTTAGGAAAAGAAGAAAGATTAAATTCTAGTTCAAATTTTGAACAAAATTTTGAATTAACATGTACTTTAGAATTCAATTCCTACTGAAAATTATTAGAGAGCTTTATGTAATGCAGTTTGTTCCTTCCAAAAGTGAGCAAAATGGGGCAGCAGAGATTTCTTTGGGTGTTTTTTCTTGCTTGCGCTCTGCAAGAATTGGATTTCTAAGAAAAGCTCTTGAGTTTCATCAAGTTCATTAGTCATTCATAGTGTACTAGGAATTTCAGTAGCTAATCCCTGGCCTCTAAATCCGTTTGTTCTGAGTATTTGGTGCTGGAAATCAAATCTGGCTGATTTTTATTCGACTCTTTTGAAATTCTTGGAATTGGGTTTCCGGTTAGAAACATACATTTGCAAATTTAGAGTTGGCTTCCTGTGAGCATTCCCCATTTTCATTAAAAAAAAAAAAAAAAAATCTGGGCACTTCTCTGCCAGTAAACCCTTTTGCTTCTTTTACATCAAAAATGGCAATACTCTGACTCAGTTTAGAGGATTACAAGCCTATTAATTTAAAGAGAAGTGTGACTGCTTATTCTGCTCTTGGTGTGATCCATATCCTTGGAGCAAAGGGCATTATCTATATATCTGCAGTTATGACTGATTTATTTTACAACCACCTCTCTTTGTAATCAGTTAGGAGGGCACATCAAAATATATTGCATTTTTCAGTAAAGCCTGCTCTTTACTCAGTAACTTATGAGATTAAAATAATTTTATTCTCCTTAAAAAGTGCTTTCATCTATGATGTGATGTGAAGGGTGTCTAGGTATTAACCTGTAGTGGTCTGTAGCAGAGAGGAAGATTTAAAATGGGTTAATGGGCCTGGTTTTTAGTGGTACTGGTTTCTACAATGTTAGGACCCAGCTCACAAAGTAGCCATGAGGACCTAAAGTATGTTTACTGCAAGGTGAAGAAATTCTCAAGTGTCAGAGTTTGCAAATTTCTTTCTGTTTACAAGGGCTTCCCTAAATTTGTGCTTTTGGGCAGGAGGTCAGTAATGAAACCCAACCCTTCAAAACTGGGCTTTCATGGGGCATTATTACTGTTGCCCAGGCCCTGGGCTAGCTTGTTCTGGTTTGAAAGAAGCCAGACAACAGACACTCCTTCCTCCAGAGAGAAACTTTGGAGATAACTGCAGCAAAGGTGCTTATTTCAGCCAAGGGCAGGAGCTACAGTAATGCAGTTCCTTCACTGAATAAATTCCTTTCCTTAACTCTTGCTGTGCTTTTTAATGTAATGAGGGAGGCTGCCAGAGTCACCTAAAGTCAGTGTGGGATTTTAGGAAAAGGGTGATGAAATTGGCTTTTCTGACAGTAAGTCACATCTTAGCTTGGTTTAATAGCATTTAAAAACAAAAGTGGATGGCCTGTGGTCTGGGGCAGCTGGAGAGCTTGACAAAGTACATTTATATATATATATATATATATGGTATTGTGTAGTTAGAGGTATGCTTTATTATATATGTGCCTTTTCCAAATGCATTTTGGGAGATCCTGATGTCGTTTGTGATATCCTACCAGACCCTTTCAGAATGCACAACAAAAACCAACCCAAAGGAAACATCTCTCCTCCTGCTCTGCACCCTCCCTGGCAGCTTGACCCAGAGAGAGGACCCTGGTCAGTACTTTGCTGTGGGATTTCCTGGAGTCAGACAGCTTTTAGGAGTGGGGAGGGCTGAAAATGACCCCAGCCAAGTACATTCCAGCTGTCCAGCCAGAGCTGGTCTGCAGCTGGTCCCAGGGAGCACAGCATTCCCAGCACAATGGCAGGACTTGCCGTGGGAGCCCTCAGCTGCACCGTACCCTACAGAGAGCCAGGGAAGCGCCTCCTGTTTCCTCCCTCTTTAAGTAAAGCACCCTTTAGTGGACTTTGCTCTGCTTTAGAGTTCCCACTTAGGTCTGGGAGCAGACTTTAAAGCTCTTCCTTCTTGCTTCAGCCTGGAAAAACAAATGTGGTGAGTCCTTTGGAAGTGGTTTGCAAGTTTGCCTGTCAGGCTGCTGCCAGCGCAGGAATTGGCACAGAGACCAGAGAAGCTCATCAGCAGGAGGCATTCAGGGGGCTCATGAGCTGGAGCACTGCTGTGAGAGCACAGTGCTGCTTCTGGGACTTTCCCAGGGGCTGGTGACCTGGTTACAGGTGCACTTGTTCCCCCTGCAGGGCTGCAGAGCTGAGTGTGCCAGGAGGGCCACCGTGGGCGAGGTGGCTGGGCCAGCAGGCTTTGGGCAGAGCCTGAGCCCAGCAGCAGCCCAGAGCCACCCCCTTGGCAATGCTCTCCCAAAGAGGGGTGCTGAGGGGAGCAGTTAGGTAGAAAAGAGCTAGAATTTGCTTCATAGTGAATCAATTCCCTTTTATCCCATTGATGTGTTCTGAGATATAAGCAAAGGAGAACATCACTGCTTTCCAATTTGGTTTCTAATTTGACCTTCTTGTGTCCTTCTACCCAGCTCTGAAATGTGCAGAGGACAGTCAGGAGGAGGGCTGGGCTCAGGCTTTGCCATGCTGCATGCTTAACAGGCCAAGGAAACAGTAAAACCAGTCTCTGTTTAATTCACCTACCTTCCCAGTTGATTGTGTCGATTCCTAGTTCCTGTTCACTTCCAGCCTTTGGAAAGGTGGTTACCAGTGTGCACACTTAGGTCCTCATCTTTGAAGATAACTTCCCATGCTATCTCCTTCTGTACAAACTTCTCCTTTTCATCTTGGGGTCTAATTAATCAGTGGACAGAAACGACCATTTCAACAGAAACCTGCATAGTTGTAGTAAAACTAATATTTTTTTACCATTGGAAAAAAAAAACCACAAAAAAACCTGTGATATTTTGACTAGCAGTACTAGGTGAAGTATTTCAACAGAGTGAATGACAATGAAGTTAATCAGATCATGTCTTGAGAGGGGCTGGTTTCTCCTGTTGGGAGAAAGGGAACAGCCTGGTCCAAAGCTGGGGCCAGCACTTCCTTTCCATAGCAGGTGTTGGTTTAGGCGACTGCACTGCAGCCCAGGAAAACATTTGAGCACCATCAGCCTCGTGCCATCCCTTTGGCTGGATGTGGACATGCACAGGACCTTTGCAGCTGGCTGTGTGTATCCTGATCCCATTATCTGTGGGATCAGGGTGCAGCACAGCAGCTCTGGGCAGGCTTGGGTGGTGGTGCTGGAGGCATTCCCTTATTCTGTGTAGCAGCCTTAATCCCTGGCCCTTGGTGGTACCTGGGTACCCCCAGGCTCTGTCTGTGTCACCCAGCTGGATAAAGGATGGGAACCTCCTGTCCCTTATGGGCACAATGGGGCCAGTTTGCAGTAAATTGGGCCATTTAGTTTTACCTCAAGTGACATCGAGTGAGAAAAGCTTCTTGCAGGGGTGGAGGTCACTGAGTCCCTACTATGCACTTACTGGGATTTGACTTTGCTTACTGGAAATGGATGTTGGTTCCTGAACACACTGTAACAAGGGAAGGACTTTTTTTTTTGGTTGTTTTTGTAGTCATTCAGATTCTGAAACTGTGATCAATTATTTGACAAATTGTCAAGTGTCCTCAGAGCTTGAACACGTTCACTTCCTCACCATGTAGCAGTCTCCTCTGGCTTTCTGTGCTTTTCTCTTTCCCCCTTTTCCTTCTTGGAGCTTTAAGTCTGGGCCTGCTCTTATCTCCTGTAGCTTTGGGCTGTCTAGGGGTTTGGGGGGGTGGTTTTGGGGTTTTTGGGTTTTTTTTTGTTCATTGGCTGTACAGTCTGTTTACATATTTTTGTACTCAAGTGTAGTTTTTTATTAAAAACAGAAAAAAAGAAAAAAAAGTCAATTTGAGAAAAAAAATAAGGTACGTACTCTTTGTAACACTTTAAAGATCTAGGGTACCTTTGAGATGACTCTACAGTGATGTAATTATAATACTGTATATTTGCCTTCCTTTTTAGTTGGTTTTATTTTCTGTTTTGTTTTGGTTTTTTTTTCCTAAAATATATATCTTTTTATGAGAAACTGGAAACTTTTAATGCAAATGTTTAGAAAGATTTAAAATTGTAAAGTTAAAAAAAATGTCATATAATTTTTTTTTTCCTGTTGGAAGAAAATGCTTTAAAAAAAGTTTTACTACTGTTATATTCCAGGGTGGGGGTTACCAACCCCAAATTTGCTTCTTATGCTTCATTCTTGGATCCTGCTTTCTAAACATGATCATTGCAGACATGGATGATTTGCTTGTATTAATTCTAAAAGCAAAAATCGCCAACATTTGGGTTATTTTTCTGTTCAAGTGCAATACTTACCCTGACATCTTATTAATGTACAGTGGTTTCTGTGTTCCTTCCTCAGTCCACACAAATCAGTGAAACAAAATGCTCTGCCCTAAATGCATTTAAAGATATGGTTCAAGTAAACTGATTGCGACTGACAAAACATGAGAAAGTGTAAATTAAGGCTAAAGCCCATACTTTACCTCCTGCTTCTCGTTGGCATTGAAAGACATCCACATCCAGAATTAAGGACATACCTGTTCTTGACTCTTCCTCCCTCTTCTTTTCTAATTGCAGCTTTTTTAAGAAAAGCACTTAATATTGATGTTTATTAAAAATGACAAAAAAAAAATAAAAAGATCTTTTGGTCTGATCCAAAACCCACTCAGTGGAGACTCCTGTTGACTTTGAGGATGGATTTTGGATTAGGCCTAATCTCTTAGCTAGGGCAAAACTGCCCTTTACTCTAGGGAAGAGATTTGCCTGCGTAAGAATTACAGGACTCGTGTCTTTTATCTACCTGAGAGACCAGAAAAGCTTCTTTAGAGTTGTCCTTGTCTTATATAAGTTTAGATGGGACTTGTTTTACATATCATACGTATTTATATATAGTGTATTTTTAATGCCTTCCCTCCCACCCCCCAGTAGACTGAAGCCGCTGTTGTGTAAATATGTATTTAGGTACGTAATAAAGAAAAAGGAATAAAATCCCATGGAGACTTCTTGGAAAGGCAGTTACTGCGCATGCACAGTAGCCACTTTTGTCTTTTAAATTTGTATTTAAGAGATTTCTTTTTAATAATAACAAAGGCGAGGAGACTGTATCTATCCCTTTCTGATTGATTGCCAAAATCGTTGCCCAGCCCCCAGTGTCTGAGCTGAAGAAAAACAAGGTTCGGTGTGCGGCTGTGGCGGTCCTCGCTGGTCTCACTCCTTGAGCCAAAATGTGGGAGCCTCCCGTGGGCAGCTCGGCTCCTGCTGCTCTCGGGGCTGCGCTGAGCAGCGGGACCCGGCCGGGAGCGGAGCTCCGGGCTAAGGGTGCGGCCGCTTGTCCGGCATCTGCCCCGGCATCTGCCCCGGCCGCTCCGGAGCTGCGCTCTGCCCCCCGCGCTCCTCTTTTCCTGACCACAGCCAGGCGGCTCATCTGGGAAATGACCCCTTTTTTCTCCCAGGTGTAAGAATTTTTGGTTCTGCGATAGATCTGCCGAGCTCAAATTGAGGAATCTTTAAAATTTAAAAAAAAAAAAAAAATTTAAAAAAAATATAAAAAAGACATCAGAGTTTACTCCAAAAGCCAGTGAAGACACTGGGAGTTGTCCCACTTTATGTGCTCATTGGAAGGTACTCTTATAAAAGGAGTTGAGAAACAATCCCTTTGACAGTGGTGCATGTGAGCAACCCTAATGTAAACCTGTATCCCCCTGCTAAAAGAGTTTTGCCGCTATAGACTGAACTATGGGACTTGTTGTTATTTTTATTTTCTTCTTAGCATACATGCATACATATGGTTGCACATCTGTATGTGTGTGCTCTGTACCTGTGTGAGTGTTGTACAGCCATGTGAGAGTGGGAGTCCGTGTGTGTGTGTGCGTGTATAAATAAAAGAAGCTGCAGAAACTTTGTAATACTTTGTGAAAAGGATTATATTATAAAGGTTTGTACTGTCTTGAGTGCACAGCTACTGGAATAAATGTAGGGAATCTCAGGAACAAGCATATAATTTGTCCAAGAATTATTTCTTCTCAGAAGTGTAAGTGCAGTTTTTAATTCTGTATATTATTTAATATTTTACCAATAAAAATAAACTTCTGACATGAAAGGGTTTTCCATTCAAGCTTTCTGGACACGTTGGTGTATGCATGCACGTTTCTTTCTTGCAGCAGGAAGCACACGTGATGGTTTGGCAGGAATTGCATTTCTACCTGCTCACAAATCCTGTTAATTAGTTAGAGAGACTGAGTGTGTTATGGGTTGGGGATCTAAGCATGGGTTCTGAGAGGGGAGAGTTGAGCACAGATCTGCTTTTAATCATTGGAGCTAAAGAAATGCCTTCCTTCAGCTTCAGCATCCCTGAGAGAAGTGTCCCCGAGGGTCCTGCTGTGTCAAATGGTGGCATCAGCCACCTGCCAATGGCTCTGTCATGTTTTTGAAATGAATTAGTGCCCTTAGGTTTTTCTGGAAACACTTGGACTGCACACACATTTCCTTTGAACCCTTCCCTCAGCATGGGTTTTTGGCTGAGTTTCCTCACCCTTCAGAGGTGATGTAGGGATTTGTTGGGCAGTTCTCATTGCCCAGCCTGTCCTTCCTTTCCTAACCCAGCTATCGACCCGGTAGCATTCACAGTACAAACTCTTCCAACTAAAAGGAAGATCTCATGGACCTTCAGAAATTGTTTGTTGTTTGTTTTACAAATCTCTTGTAAATTCTTGGTTAAAGATTAACCAGCCTCTCCCCATAATAAAAGTGTTCATCATTCACATGAGAATGGAAATTCCTTAAGATATCACCTGAATAAAAATTAATCTTCCTTTAAGTCATGTTTGATGTCTGTTGTCTCCAAGGAATGCTTCTGTTCAGTGAGCAGAATTTCCTGATTCCTGTCACACAGGATTGCTGGATTACTGATTTTGCTTTAAAAAAACCTCAAAATTCAGCTAATGGGACTGTCTGAATCTTTAGTGCATGAAGCAGAAATCCCATTGTGCCATTGTAGGACAGAAATTACTGGCTTGATGGACCCAAGGTCCTGTCCCAAAATTATTTGAGATATTGATGCTCTTTTCATTGACTTCAGCTAAGAGTCTGAGATGATCAGGGAAGAGCTCATAGGCAGAAATTAAATGACTCTCTAATCCTTAGGACTGCTGAGTCATTTTCAGGGGTGAGACTGTGTGTGGCCTCAGATTATTAAGGAAGAGGCTCTTAGAAATCTCCTGGCCTTGATTCAGGGCCAGCATGGTGGTGTGCCTGTCTCTGGGCAAGAGTCACACCATGGGGGGCCATTGCCTTTCCCTTTAGATCACCCTGTCAGCAGCTGCAAGCAAAGGGCAGGTTGATCTCACCAGTTAAACTCTTATCTAGGCAACAGGGAATCATGTCTGATCCCTCCTCTGCGTGGCTTTTCCTGGGAAACTCTCACTGCATCAAAGACAGCCTTTTCTTCTTCAAAGCAACAGATGCTTAAAAATTACTCCAGTGATCAGTGTCAGCAATGATGCCATCACCCAGTTCCCTTTGGTCTGTGGGAGGCCAGAGGTTCAAAAATACAGAATTATTTTCTTTGTTGCAGCATCAAATGATGCACCTGCAGTGGTCTTTGAACTGCAGCATCACCCCTCACATGGATAAGTCTTGTAGCCAGGTAAGCTTTTTCTGTTTTCTGTATTTCTGATCTGCATTCAGCCCTGCATTCTGCCAGTGGCCTTCTCCAGCTTTACCAAAACCAGTATCATTTTCCCACTTAAGAAAGGTCGAGCCTTGGTTTCTGGCTTTGGCTTCTATAGCACTAATATTTCTATTTTTATGCTGTACTTTCAAGAACTTACTGAAGTTTCTTCTGAGGGTGAGTTTGTTTTTAAAAGGTGGTGAATCAAAGCAGGTTTTCCTCCATCCCTCTGCTCAAATGTCAAATCCCAGCCCTGTCATGAATCATTTCCCACCATGACACTGTGGAATATATAACAGGGCCCTTGTTAATGGGACACAACGGCAGGGCCTCAAAATCCCATTATGAAACTCGCAATAATCAAGGGACTAAAAATAAATTTTGCTTGGATTGCAGTTTGAACATGCTTGGGTTGTTTTTTTCTTTCTTTTTAGTCGATCCTAATGTAGTTAGCCCTCAATAAACCCAGCTTTACCCTTGTGCCCTTCAGTGCTTATTTTTGTCTCTTCTGGGTGCATCATATAAACATTGTCATAACTTCCAGCATGCAATTAGAAATGTTTGTTTTGGGTTTTTTCACAGCAGAGTACCTCAGGAGCCACAATGACTTCTGGATTCAATGAAATATGAGTTGAAAGGATTACTGTGTAAATGCAGAGTCGCCTAAAATTTTAGACTAAGAACGAAAGCTCTTTTCAAAGGAATATACTTGTGAAATAGCCTTTGTGTTTCCTGTTAATTCCTGGTACAAAGATTAGGACTGGAGTCCCAGAGTATGGTATTTTCCAGGGATTTCTGTCAGTGGAGAAACAGAGCCCTTGTAATGAGACTACAGAAGTGCTCAATATTATCTCATTATTTTTCATTAATCCGCGCACACCAGCCCGCCTCCACACGCTGTAATTCCATGTTACCACCCATGTTCACATTAAAATAGGAACAGATTATTCAAGACTCCCACACAAATCGTGAACCTCTATCCCTTCTGATCTGTCACTGGCCATCCCTGAGACAGAGAAACCTCTTCCCTAGGCAAGGAATCATCTTTAAAGGCTGGCAACCCAGCCCCTTCAGAGCTAAATGCCTATTTTTATTCCTGGCAAATGCTCCTGTGGTATCCAACATCCAAGCCTGGATGAAACTACCCTGTCAGAACTGATTTTTAACAGAAAATTGCTTTTCAATGAACCCATTCTCTATGGAAAGTGTATGCTTTTCATAGATTTGGGGGATTTGGGGATTTTTTCCCTCAATAAGAAAGCCTGAAACTCTAAACCCTCGGAAGGTTTTCTATGCTATTTTTTTTTTTTTTTTGGTTTCAAGAGGAAATACTTCCCTGCCCTCAACTCCTGTTTTCATATCAGTTCAAATAATGTCAAGACACTCTTTGCTGCTCTTTCCCATTATTTTTGTTACTTTTCCTGTTTCAGGCTGCCTGCGTGTAGTTGATAGGGTGTGGTGAGGAATGTAAATTATTATTTTCATGTAGGTGTGGTAGCTATTCAGTTGTAAATCCTGTTTTCAATCCTTCTGACTATTTTATTTGTGATCTGTAATATTGATTTGTCTTCTGAGCAGAGAACACTGCAATCTATCAGGAGCAGGGACATTTTATTCCTTGCTAAAATAATTCAAAGCACTCCCAGAAATCTGCAAGATGGGGAAGAGATCTTCCTTGAAGCCTTTTTTTTCCCCCCCTCTTTGAAATGAGTTGAGGAATTTGTTTCTGCGGTTGATTTGTTTTTATCAGTTAGTTGCAAAATCTGACCAGCCTTGCCTTTCAAACCCATCTCCCATGATAACCTGCCACTGGCTGCCTCTTGATAACTGACTTTAAAAAAAATACAAGTTAAAAGGTTTGTGTCTGAGCACAGCTCAGGGTGGTGGAGGAGCAGGGCTGAGCTACCACAGGCAGCTCTGCAGTTGCTGTTGGAGTCGAGGGAAGATGCCAAGCTGTTCCCAGCTCCACACAAGCCGTGCCTGGAACACAGCTGTATTTTCCCACAAGCTGTGAGCGCCTTTTGGCAGCCACAGATGCTCCAGCTCTCCAAAGCCTTTCCAGCTGCTCCTGCCTTGGGAAGGAGGAGATGCTGGGTCAGGCACCAGGGGTATCTCACCCATGGACCCAACCCTCTGCTGCTGCAGATCTGCATGGCCTGAGCAGCCTGGTGGGAGCTGAGCTGATCTGCCCCGTGTCTCTGAGAGATGCCAGTGATGCCTCAGGTTTTAGCTTTTATATTTTTCAGATTCTGTGCTGCTTTAGTGTGTAATTCTGAGCTTCAAATGAGGAGATGGTGAGCTCTCTGCACAGAGCAGGGAGACAAAACAATTCCTTCTCCAGCTGGGGACCAAGGACAAATGATCCAAATTTCAGGCCCAAGAACATAAACAATGTGGACTAAAGAGAGAAAAATAAGGATGGAACTTCATAACCTAAAGCTGTAATTGGACAATAAACTCCAATATGCAAATGGACCAGAACTTATAAAAGTGAGAGACCTCCTGACCAGTTGTCCATTTTGTGACCATTTTGGTCCATCTTGGGTGCAGCCCTGGCTGGGCTCTTGTGCTGCCCAAGGTGCATCCATTGAGGCCTTTAATAAATCCCTGCTTTATTCTTTAGCTCTGTCTGGCCTCTGCTCTAGGTCAGCCTTCATAGGGCATCACCAGTGCTGCTCTCAGCCCCCAGGGCTGCTGTGTGAGCTCCTCTGGCTGTGCCTCCTCTGTGCCCAGCCCCTCCTGATTACCTGTCCTGGTAACAGCTGTTATAGCCAAAACCATTGTTACAGCTTCTGCCTGTGTTAGTGCAACTTGGCTTCTAGCTGTCAGTTCAGTCTATCTCATTTTGGGATAAATCTGGAATTTAGGAGTAAAATCACTGCTGATTTTTTAAAAATTATTTAATTTTTTTATGACTAGCTTTAGGCCTGTAGCATCCTTGTGCCTGAGGCTGACTAGCAAGAGTTGATGGTGTCTGTGAAAACTGAAGTTTAGGTGTCACAGGCTGCACACTCAAAGCTGATGGCCCATTCAGGCCAGTGTACTACAGAAAGCCTGCAATACAGTTGTCCTTGGATACCTCTGCATATTGTTCTCTATCAAAAAGATCTTTTGAAGGCTGACCTGAGAACAACCCATGTCCTTGCAGCTTGAAAGGCTTCTCCTTTCCCTGAAGTGGCAGAAGTGTGCAGTGTTTGGGCACAGATTGCATTTCCCAAGCAGTGAGTGCATGGTTGGGATGTCTGCAGCACATACTGAGTGCTATGCTGCTGCTGTGTGGCCATCAGGAGGCATTTAAAGTGCTTTTTCTTGGGAGTTCTTTACAAAAATTTATTTCTTTGGTCAAGTGTTCTCTTTTTTTGCCTTCAGCTTTCCTCCCCATTTCTTCCATTAAGAAAACAGTAGCTGTCACTAGACATTAGAACACAGCAAGGTTTAAGTCAAGGCAGGTTAATACTGATTATTTGCATGATGTTTGTTTCTAGAAGCCCCTCTGAGCTTGGTGGTGTTCTAGCACTGAGCAAAAATAAGTCCTGGCTCGCACTAATGTGTTTAACATCTAATTATAGAAAGAAACCAAGCTTCTTCTCTGTTTCAGAAGTCCAAAGACCTTTCTTTTATTTGTCCAAGCCTGGTTATCAGATTTGGAGACAGTGTTCCAGTAACTGCCCCTTTGGCATTTTGCTGCTGCTTAAGACTACTCCCTGTGTAGTTCCATGAGGCTGTACACAGAGATGGATCTCCTTGTGTCCCCAGAGCAGCTCCACAGGATTTGTGGAGCAGTGAGATGAGCTCCCAGCTGTGCCCTGTGGTAGCTGAGCTCTGAGCCTTGGCTCCATCCCCACTCTCAGGACACAGCTCCCAGGCCATAACCAGCATCACTGGGCCTGGGGTGCTGGATCTGAGGCTGGGATGTGCTGAAACACGTGCTGGCCAAATGAGTCCAGCTGCCCAGCAGATCCGGATGGCTTTGGATAACTGACATCCTGATCTTTATCAGCTCTGCCTCCTCTGTGAATGTTACCGGCTCTGTTTCTCTGGGGTTTTTTGTTAGATCTTTTGATAAGATATTAAATTATCTGGGTCTAAACCAGATCTGCATTGCTCAAAACACTGCAGCTGGATGATGTCCTAGTTGTAGGTCCTAGGTGAAACTCACTGGTAGAAAGATGGGCTTTGATCCTTTTAATATGTGAGCACTGATTTTTTGTTTTCTCCAAAAGCAAAAGAGAGGGAGAAAGCATTAACAGTGTCAAACAGATACCAATTTTACCCTGGTCATATCTGCTGGAAAGGAAATTTCTAGGCTGAGGCTGGTGTGATACACCCTGTACAAGACACTTCAGCTGCTCTTAGAAGACAATTTTATGTAGGAGTACATGTAAAGGACGTTCAGCATTTGGTACAGACTCAGTTCTAGAAGAAACCCTGAGCTCTTAAGGAAGAGGATGTTTTGAAGATAACATCCCTAGCCAGTTGCTTCAGCCTCATGTGAAATTGCTGATATTTTAGTGATCTCTGGCTCACCTGTTCTGCCAAATTGAGATGACTGTAAGGCTGCTCACACACTTCATTTCATTGCATAAATTACTGTGTTGCCAAGACTTCTTTGAGACCCAGGCTGTCAATAGAGAAACCTTTGCTGTTATTTCAGGCTGATCTGTGCATGCCTAGGCAAGGCTGAATAAACCACAGATGACCTCTGATGTAATTTTACCTTTAGTCATTTGCCCGATTCCACTGCCAAGCTTGCACACACAATCTCCTAACCTGGAGGTTCTTTTTAAGGCAAAATAATGGTGGAATGAGCCAAATGGGGATTTTCACAGCATGGTAATTCTCACATCGCTGCCCTGACAGGGTACCCTCTAATTCATCATTCCCAGAGCCTTTGCACCACTTGGCTTATTCCTGAGCAGAGGGTTCAGTGCAGGCACTGCCTGTCTGTTTTGGGAGGTATTTGGGCAGGAGTATTCCACAACAGCTATTTTGGGCTATTTCCCCTCATCGAGAGAAGCTCTAGTGCTTATCTCAATGGAACGAAAGTCAAGCCTGTTCTTCTAGATAAAATGCTTTCCCCTCCAACTGCCTGATGCCTTATCTCTGGTCTTGCAGCATCACCCATAACCCCTCTCCTGACCCACTTAACTTTCTGCTTTCAGCAGAGCTGGGCTGGGGGCAGGGAGACTTGATTAATGAATAATATTCACTTTCTTCTAATGTGAAAACTCTTCAAGTGGTCCATGCTCATGTAATTAGGAGAGAAATCTCTATTCTTAATCAGCTGATAAATTATCTATGGGCAGACCTTTAAGAATGTATTTCAGGTAGCTTTGGTTCACATAAGTTATTGGGTTTTAAGCATTTTTCAGAATTTCCTGACAAAGAAAAGAACTTTAATGATATCATTTGACACTTGTCACCTTGTTTTTCGTTGCCTGTTTAAAAAACAACCCAAGACTGTGTTGTCTCTTTTCCAAATCCAAAATAATTTCTACAAAATCAATATTTTTGCAAGCATAGCAATAAGCTAATGCTTGCCTCTTGAGCTTCAAAAATTAGATAGAGACTGAATATAGGCAGTTAAAGCAGTGAATGTGTTGCCTCTTACATTCCAATTTCAGCAGCAGGTACAGCCAAGGAAAGCTTGTTTGTTAATTATTTGGAATTAAGCAGATACTTTTAAGCCATTTCCTAGTGAATGATTATCTATCAAAATGTTTTTATCAGCTGGAACTGACTGATGTTCATTCAGATAGTTTCTTGGAGAACCAGCATGTGTGTAGTTAAACAGAATTCAGTCTAGTTTCCTGTTTGAATCTTATTTTTTTTTTAGTGCCTCCATTCTTTCCAGTGTGGCAGAGACTGCTCAGAAAATGCTCTTCTCCCTGAAGCTGTGTGCAAAGAAATCCATTGGTGTGAACAACACATTGGTGTGAACAGTCCTGTTCATTTGTTGCCCCTGGATGGTCTGGTGAAACACAGAAGGATAAAAATTCTTATCCTTGTGAGTAAGATTGCTAAATGTGGGGACTCTGGACCTTCCAGAATGGAATTCTGGAGAAGACACCATGGACAACATGATCAGGAAATGGGACTGACATAAGGGTCTTCCTCCTCCTCCCCACACCAGTTTAGGGCACTGGTGAGTGCCTTAGAGAGGCTGAGCCCTGCCAAGGTACAGGTGACCAGACTCTTGCTTGACTTTATCGTTTCAGCTCCAAGAAAGGGGTGTGATCCCTTTCCCACATCCAAGAGTTGTCACTGGGTTCTGCTACAGGGAAATGGCAAAGCAGCAAACAAATCAATTAATGGAAGTCTTCACAAGGCACACAGCCTCTCGTGCTCTTGCCTTTGCCTTCCTTGCTGCCACTCTGTGAGGTGTCACTGTCACACCTGCTGCTTCCCAAGGACAGTTTCACCACATCACCTCTGGTTTTTGAATTTTTTTTCCATGCCTTCATTCACAGGTGGGGAGGAAGAGTGAAGCCTGCCATGCTTGGCCAGCGTGGAGCTATGATTTCACTGTGCTGGCATATTGCGTTGCAGCCATGTGTCACAGATCTTTTGCTTGTCATCTCCCATGTTCTCACTATTCCCTGTCACTTTCAAATTAATTCATTGTTAATCACTTACCCCACCCAGACGATACCCATATTCTTCTACTTGCAAAGCACCACCTGATGCTTCATTTGGGGAGAATGGAGGGAGGGACAAACAAAGGCTGACAATTGCACTGTGAACCAGTAGAATTAATTTGTCCCATATGCAAAATTTAATTTGAACAGGATGAATAATGAAGCTCTTTGGTCAGGGCACTGCTTCTCTGATACCACAGTGCAGTTTTTCTATACAAGAGAACAGAAAGACAAAAGGAGTGAGATCTTCCTTTCCAAGTTTGTGTGGGATCCTGCACTCCCAGCTCTTGGTGGATGACTGGGGGAAATTGGGATTAATCATGGTAAGATTCAAGGGTAACCATCTTCTCAGTGCCATTGCCTGAGTCACTTCTGGTAGAATCACAGAATCATGGCATGGTTTGGGTTAGAAGGGGCCTTAAAACCCATCCAGTTCCACCCCCCACCATGAGCAGGGACACCTTCCACCACACCAGCCTGCTCCAAGCCCTGTCCAACCTGGCACTGGACACTTCCAGGGATGGGCAGCCACAGCTTCTCTGGGCACCTGCTCCACTGCCTCACGCCCTGAGTAAGAATTCCTTTCTACCATCTAATCTAAATCTCTTCTCTTTCAGTTTGAAACCATTCCCCCTTGTCCTACCACTATCTGCCTCTGTAAAAAGTCACTCTCCCTCTTTTTTACAGCCGTGCTCTGAGTCACAGAATGCTTGAGGTTGGCAGAAACCTCGAAAGATCACCTGGGACAACTCCATCCTCAAGCAGGGCCACCTAGGGCAGGTTGCCCAGGGGTTTTGAATGCCTCCAAGCATGGAGTCACTGCCACCTCCCTGAGCAGCCCATGCTGCTGTGTGACCACCCCCAGAGTTGCAAACACGTTTTGTCTGGTGCAAAGCTCCTGTTGGGAAACAGGATGCCCGTGTGGAGCAGGGTGGATAAGATCAGGGCAGAGTTCCTCCCTGTCTTGGCCGGCCTCTGGACTCTGAGGAGCCACCTCATCTGCCAGCCCCCAGCAAGGAAGCCTCAAACCACAGCTGGGAACATTTTGAAACAGAGTTTTGTCACCCCAGAGGAAACATTGTGGGGGGAGAATAGGCCCTTGTAGCTGTGAGCCAGTGATGACAAGATAAAGGCACCCAGCTCACCCTCTGTACCTGTCCAAGGAATTTCAATCCCTTCCCTTCAGGATGTGGTGGAACAGGGACATTTCTCTTTCACAGCTCTCCTCGCTCTTTTGTTTCCTAATGCAATGTATATGCACACCTATTTTTAAATGTATGCATATGTAGATGGTCTGGCAAAGTGGGACGTGCTAAAATTGTGATTTTTGGTGCACAGTTTGGGGAAACACAGCCAGGAGAGTCTACAGAAGGATTCCTACTGTGCTATGTGGTTCATCTCAGGTACCATTTGGAGCCCAGAGATGGGCTTGGCTGATGTTTGACCTCAAGCCAAATCCCTTTGTACCAGAGCACCTTCCTCAGTTCACAGGAGGCCTTCTGCCTGCAGAGGAGCTGCAGAAGAACACAAGAGTCACGAGGTGCCCAGAGAACACAAAGTGTGGTGCAGAAGGGGCTCTTCAGGTGGCAGCTTGGTGATCTGGTGAGTGATCAGGTAATTGACAGCTGGTCTCTGCCATCCTCCTTGAAAGAAGGACTCAATGTTGAATCTCTCTGGAGAACAGAAGGAAGGGAAGCCAGAGAATCCCTCACAGGTGGAATGAGATCATATAAAAAGCTGCAGAATTCCAAATGAAATTGATTCACTTTGCTCCCAAACAAGCACCTGAATCGGTATGAATCAATACAAATGGCATCAATAAATGTATCTTGTTTTCTTCCAGTTTAATATCTGTTTTCAGAAGGTTCTCAGAAAGCATTTTGATACGCCAGTGAGTGAAATACTGCTGTCAGATAAATTCAGATTATCCTGGGCCACTACAGGGTATTATATCACAGAATGAAAACAGGCAGCAGAGATATAAAAGCAAAGTAACTGTTAGTGCTGATTTCTTGGGAAATGTCAAAAAGGCTGATTTGAGAAGTGGTGGTGTTTGAATCCCAGCACACACTAACATTAGTTTTGCTGCTGTTTGCCCTGAACTTCTGCAGCACTAGCAGAGAGAGCTCGGTCTCCAGCAATGCCAAATAATACTGTTATATTCAATTTTGTGAATTTTACCAATAAATAAGAAGTATGACTTGGGGTTTTTTTCAGAATTTAGTAATCTCTGGCATATCTGGCACTACTTCTGTTTTAAAAAAGGCAGTATCGTTACCCAAATTGTAATGACTCCTGAATTCTTTGAAACCTAATTGCAGAGTATGTTAATCTGGCTTTTAAGCTGTTTTCTAACATGAATTGGTGTTGGTGCATGTTTCTACTCAATATATGATATGTGCCACCCAAAAAACATGAAGTTAACATGAAAACCAACCAAAAGCTGGAGTATTGAAAAGGTCAAATACATTATTAAGCATTAAAATTCTGAGAAGTCCCTGTTGTGCAGGAGATCGTAACAAGAAGAGGAAACAGCACAACATGAGCGATCTCTTGTGATAAAGATCTGGTGGGCAGAGAAGAGCAGAGGAAGTGGAGCATGTGTGATGATTCCTGTTACAGGACGTGGCCCTCTTCTTCCTCCTCCCCATCAGGTGGTGTGCTCAGGGCTTTGACTGAAATATCCTGGAATTTGGTTCAACTCTAGAAATAACGTTACATTTTGGTTTATTTCATCAAGCGAATGGGAACTTTTGTTTTAATAATTCTAGAAAGGCATCTGAGGCTGAAGTTGTCCCATCCCTGTAAAGCATCCTCTTCTCTGCCTCCCAGATCTGAGCTAGAAGGAGATGATGCCACGGGTGCAGGGTCATTGTGTCTGTGTCATGACTCAGACACCTTTGTCCTGAGACCTGGCATGGATCTCACTGTCCCATTTTGACGCCAAGCAGGTACCCCATTGCTACTGACAAGTAGGTCTTCAACAAATATCCCTATAAAAAAAAAAAAACAAAAACAAAACCAAAAAACCCAAAACAAAACTGTAAAGGTTTTGAAGCTTCTGTTGCCATTTTAAAGCTTCTGTAAAGCTTGAGCAAGTTTGTGGTATTGAGATGCACCATCTAAGGGATCAGCCAAGGTTGGTTCAGTTTCCTCAAATATAAAGAAGTAAATTATTGTTCCTGTCACTCAGTATCATCTGCTGTGTGCCTCCACCACGAAGGCTTGGTTTTTGTGTCAATTAATCATTCCCCTCTGCCTTCACCCACAGGTAAAGCCGGTGAAGGGGGGAGGCTGCCGGATGCTCCCCACATCCCTCTGTGCCTCAGCTGCCGCTCATCCCAGAGCATCCCGATGTCCCAGAGGACAGGAGTGGGAGCACCCCACCCCAGACTGGCCCTGGGCACGGCTCTGCCCCATAGTGAGTCACTGGATGAGGACACTGAGGGGCAGGAGCAGGAATGGTTTTCCCAGTGCCTGCGGGTGCTGGGTGGGATGGATGCTGGGGTCTTGCAGCACTGCTGAGCATCAGAGGGGACATCGGTGTTTCTTGGTTTTATCTCTAGTGTAGGCACACGAAGACAAAAAAAGAGAGTTGAGGAGATGAGTAAAGCCGTCCAATTTCCCAAAGCTCTCCAAGAGCCGTGGGTGATTAACAGCTGGGAGCGCTCAGGCAGATTGGGTGGGGTTTGCTAACTCAGCCAGGCATGCAATCACACCGGGGAAGGG
This sequence comes from Agelaius tricolor, assembly GCF_023055355.1. Classification (NCBI taxonomy): domain Eukaryota; kingdom Metazoa; phylum Chordata; class Aves; order Passeriformes; family Icteridae; genus Agelaius; species Agelaius tricolor. The sequence goes on from NW_027269270.1 coordinate 1,495,698, forward strand.
GTGAGGAGAGGTGATGGCATGGGAATGTGTCATGAAAGTCATCGAGGGAGTGAGGAGCCGGGGGAAAAACCTGCTCTGTGCCCGGGGAGAACAGGCATCACATCAGTGACTGCGTTTGGGAAGTGCTGCTACATGCACAGAGATTCAGGCACCAGCCAGGAGCCCACGTTGGCTCAGGGGAGTTTTTGACTTGAGTAAAGTCACTCTATAACTTGATTGACCCAAAAATAAAAGGTGAAAAAAATTACTTCACCCCCTTCACTCCCCACACAAGCTTTATCTAGCTGCACTAATAAGTTAGAAGCACGAAGTACAGACCTGAAATGGGCTGTGAGAGACCAAGCAGTCTAAAAACACCACAAAGAGACAAGAAGTTTAACTGACATGGCAAAAAATAGCTTAAATCAGGGTAATATTTATTCAAGTCTTCATGCAGATCATATTCACATATAGTGTGCAAGGCAGGTGAAACCCACCTACCCTGTCCTGGCTCAGGTGGAGACAGTACATTCTGGCAGAGTGTGGTTCATCTCCCCAGCACCCTGAAGAACCCCTGGTCCCCTGCTTTGTGTCTCCCCATCCTGCCCCAGCAAAGGTCACTGCTGCAGGGCAGCAGGGCTGGCTCACCCACCTGGCCCCGGGCCTTGTGAAGGGCTGGGATAACACAAACCCCTACTTTCAGCTGCTGTCATGCTAATTAGTCAGCACTCATCAAGATAACTAGAAAAATAATTTTGCAGATCGTATCAGACTAGTTTGTGGTTGGCTTGAACTGGTGCTTCATTCTGCAGATACAGAAATGTGCAGCATTTTTAAAAGGCCAGACTGTTAAAAAATGTTGACTTATGAGGTTTCTTTTTTTCCCATTCACCCCCAAAGGAAAAAAAAAAATCCAAACAGAAGTCTAATCAGCGTCTGTTGATTTGCTTCCTTCCATGGCTTTATTTCTCCTTTTTGCTTGCTACCTGGTGTTTTCCCTGTCTTTTGAGATCCCTGTGAAGCAAAAGGGGCAACGAAACTGGCAATGCAATATTTTCCAGCTACCTCTACGCTTTGCTATGCTGATATGAAAAGGTAAAACATAAAACCAACCCTGAGATGTTCCAGTTTCAGGCCTCCAAATAATGTTCCATCCCTCCTGCTAGGACAGCAACTGCCTTGCTTTGTGTGTAGGTAGCAGAAATGATTCTTTGCTGGCTGTACCACGGGAACCCCTCAGCTGATGCTGTTGTACCCCTCATGCAGCTGGTTTGAGGATCCTTGGGATTTAGTCTTGGAGAAAACAAAGTAAGAGAAAAAAAGTAATCATTCAAAAACCAAAGAGCTTCCTTTTACCTCCTGACTCCTTTCTAACACGAGCTGCTTTTTTTGGTCAAGAACCTGCCTCTGTTTCAAGCAGAAGCTTCTCGGGCAAGATTTTAATTTTTTTTAAAATTTTTTTTTTTTTTGTCCCCCACCCCATGCATGAACGATTGGCCTAATTCAGGAACACTAAAATTCTTGCTCTTTTTTCTGAGCAGCAGAAGCACACCCGTAATTTCTCAGGGAATTTCTTGCAGCAGCAGAACCTGGTCCCCTCCCAGAACGCATCCTTATGTAAGGAGCAGCTCAAGCTCGCGTTGATTGCTCCATCAGACTGGCGGCTGTATGGAAACGCCTGGCGTGTTTGTTTGTGTGCCGGTGGTTAATGCTCATTAGCAGCGAGACTAATAGCACTGCCTGGAGCCAGGCAAAGTGCGAGGCGCTCTCTGCGAGAATTTCCCCAGCCGGCTTTGGCAAGCGCGGCCGGCGCTGAACCTGCGGCACCGCTGCTGCTCCTCCTGCCCGGGAGAGCTTTGCTCCAGGCTGTAGGACAGCATCTCCCTGCTCGAAACCTCTGGGGGCTCAGTGGGCTGCTGCTGTCCAAGGCACAGTGATGGAGCCATCCCAGCAGTCCCACTGCACCTGTGTTTCCTCTGTTTCTTTGTGATCTCCTTCCTCTGCTGCCGGCTGCTCCCCCCCAGGCACCCCCTGCTCTGTTTTTTTCAGGTTTTGCTGGCTCATTTCTCCCCTAGCCTCTGTTAGTTTCTTTTCACTCAGGGGATTATCTGTGGGTGACAGCAAATGGGAAACTGAGGCATCTAGCTGCAGAGTGTGTCATGTGAAATATGTCAGCAGGGCTGTAGTGCTAAACGGGGAGAAAATACCACCAGACTGACAGCTCAGAGGGAGATCAGGGTGCTGATAGCTCTGCTCTCTCTCCTAGGCTTTCCTGGACAGGTTTTTGAGTAAGAAGATGCTCTCCTGGGCTTTCCAGGCCCAGGAGAGATGGGCTAAAAATCTGACACAGCCCAAGGAGCAATACGGGTTTCCCCCAGTTCTTTTGCACTTAGGGAAAAAGCTCAGTTAGGGAGAAAGATGAGAAGCACTGCTTAAGTTTGATTCTTGGGGATAAACAAGATTTAGGTGCCCAGAATCAGTTGCCCACCCAGAAATGGTACCTGTGAGGTTGAGGTGTCTGTTGAGCTGGCCTGTATGTGTGAGTAAGCATGAGGATGGCTGCATGCAGTCAGAGGTGTCTGCAGAGACAATGCCCAGAGACAATGCTGATACCTCTCTTCTCTCTCCTGAGCTTTCCTGGCCAGGTTTTCAAGCAAGGAGATGCTGCCCTGGGCTTTCCTGGGCCAGGGCTAAAAATCTGACACAACCCAAGGGACAATATGGGTTTCCCCAGCCCTTTTGCACTTAGAGAAAAAGTTCAGTTAGGGAGAAAGATGAGAAGCACTCTTAAGTTTGAATCTTGGGGATAAACAAGATTTATCCCCAAGTTTCCCTCCCCAAAAATGGTACCTGTGAGGTATGGGTGTCTGTTGAGCTGGCCCCTATCTGATGGTAAGGATGAGGATGGCTGCAGTCAGAGGTGTCTGCAGAGACCATGCCCAGGGGATGTGCCTTGTCTGAGGCACTGGATCCCAGCTCTGACAGCTATGAACTCACCTTGTCAGCTGTGCTGGGTGGGGGAAACACAGCACAGGCCTTGGAAGGAGATAATATTTTGGTTGGTTATCAAGGAAGGAGCTGGGCTCCAAAGAGAGTCACTCATTTCTAATGTTGGCATTTTTTTAGCATTGTCCTGTTTGGGCTTAGCAAGATTCAAAGTCTCTCTTGTGGCAGGAGTGATGGTGGATGTGAATGGCCAAGGTTGGGGTCTGAAGGTAACTTTGAAGATAAAATACACTGTGGTGCTCCCTGTCATGGCTGGAGACTTCCCAAGGATGGGAAGGGGGACATGGGGGACATGACTGCAGAAGGGCCTGGACAAGGGATGGCAGTGTAGTGTCTTAGTGGAGAGAGGGCTGTGCATCACTTGGAACCAAGGGAGAGCTTTCCTCCAGGATCCCTTGGGAGGAGAAGGGGGGGGGTCTTCATTGTGGTTTTGGGTGCTGCGGGTTGGGCTGGGGACAGAGGAACGTGGATGGGGCAGGGAAGCTGCCATGGCTGGGCTGAAGAGGCCAAGCTTTGGTCCAGGCATGTGCAGAAAACCATGCCTGGGTAATTGTCAGGCTGGTAAAAAAAAAAGCCAGTTAAAGAAGAGGTAATAGGTCTTCATGGATGTGACTAGGGATTCTGCTGCTTGTGGAGCACCTGACTTTAAGTCTCTTGGGATAAAATCCATCACACATTTCCCTTGTAGAGAAAGGAAGATCTGAAGTCCATCAACACAGACTCTGCTGGATGGTCACACACAAATGAGGTCTGAAGAGGAGTGTCCTCAAGGGTTTTAGTTAAGCAGGTGGTTAAAATGCAGAATGTTCATGGGCCATGCTTATGGGCATCCATAGGCTGCTCCTCTGAGAAGAGTGTCCGAGGGATTTGGCCACCATGGTCTCACTCATTTTCTTCAGACAGCTTTGGGCTTCTCAGCCTTCTGCAAACATTGCCATTGTTTGTCTGGATGATAAGTCCTCATGTTCCATGTTAAATAACTGACTATCACTGAGGGATGGTGGCACCACAGGAAAAGTAGCCTTTTCTCCTGGATGAGATAGTCTCAAGTGACAATTTCACTCTGAGTTCACCTCATCTTCTGAAAGAGGCTGAAATTAGGTCTCATGTTGGGTAAAAATGAGATACTGAATGAAAGCTGTTGGTTTTACTATCTCCTTCTCCTTTTTTTCTTTTTCAAAGCAGAAATTCTTCAGTACCCAAGTTCTTGATTTGAAAGATCAAAGTGCTGAACTGAGGAGTGAATGCAGACTTATGAGGAGGTAAGATAAGACAACTCCATCCTCATCATCCAGTGATGGCTTCCTGGTCCTTTTGTTGAGCTGGGGCCACTGCCCCTCAAGTGTGGTGCTTAAAATTATCTTGTCTTGAGATGTGCAGCTCTTCCTACCTGTTCACAGCCCAGGGAATACTCCATCCACCCCACAGGTTTTTGCTATGGGGATCAGCCTTTTGGGAGCTCCAGTAAATCTCAAGACTGCAGCCCTTCAGCCTCTTTTCAACAGCCTGACCTAGTAAAGTCAATTAAAGTGGCCTGTGAGAGCCTTTGGACTCTCACAGATATAAAACAGAACCATAAAAACTGATGCGCTGAATAAAATAGAATAGCACTCATTCTGGAATAGAAGCTGATTTATTTTAACTTGACTTAATACATTTTTTTATTCTAGCTTAAGAGCATCCAGAAAAGTTCCTCTAGTCAATTTTCAAGTGTCAACAAGCTGTTTTTCTTGGTCTCACAAACTCATCTTTGAAATGGGAATAACTTAGTCTCCCATATGGTGTCGAAAGCTACTTCATAGCGGAAATCTCCTGTATATTCATACAAAATTTTAGAGGAGCAGGTGGAAATTATCTGGCAATTAAAGTTAGTGCTATGGAGCTAGGACTTGGAATGACATAGCCAATCTATTCAAAGACCTCATCTCCTTCTGTCAGCAGTTGGTTACGTGACTGTTCATGGTGCTGCTCCTCATGGGGGGGAAAAGCCCTTGAGGAGATGGCAAAAGATATCAGCTGATTTCTGATAACTTGCTTTGAGCTGATGGTGGCATTTATCTGAAAGGAAATGGTTAAAAGCAGGTCTTTAGCAGCTCTGGTTCTGACATGGTTCTGCAGACTTATTGGGGTATTAATGAAGAAAAGTAGCGTTCTGTGAATGCAGGAAGTGGCCTCCAATAAAGTTCGCAAATTTCACAGAAAAACGGACATAGAAAGGTCAAGACTCTCCTCAGCCATTTTGTCTAATTTTATTTTGAGCAGTAGATTTCTCTACTCATTTAAATTACTCAGGTCTGAGCAATAGCACAGGATGGTTGCCCCCATCTCAAGGGGAAGTGTTCACCAGCCTCTTGCAACAGCAGTCCAAGGTTTATCCCTCACCATTTTTCAGAATTGCTCAACATTTTCTTGTCTGTTCGTAGCTGGTGTTGGATCACCACATTTTCCTCCATTGCAGAAATTACAAACTTCAGGGGTTTTTTTGTTTATTTCTCTGGCTTTTTCCAAATTATGCAGAACTCTCCTACTTCCCTCAAAGGGTTTGATCAAACTTTCTAAACTTGACTGGAAGACCTGATGAACTAATTTACCTCCAGAGTGCATGACTGGTAGGGAAGTATAGGCATGTGTAAACAGCTGTTTTGGCTGAAAATTGATTTGAAATATTGTTTCAAATATCTATAAAAATGAAGCCCAGCACTTCATGGAGACACTGTCAATAGAGAGGAAGATTTGCAGCCTCTTTTAGACACTGCTCCTGTTTTAATTTTCCTGTGATGTTAAGGTGAGGAGCACTGTGGCATGGCTGTGAGGTCTCTGCTGTGCAGAGAGAACCCCAGGTGAGACCAGTTCCCTGTGCAGCAGATGCTCAGGTGACATTCCAGAGCCATTGAGGGCCTGCTGCTCAGGGAGCTTTCTCCATCCTGCTGAGGCCAGGAGGAGAGCAGGGAATTCACTGCTTGGCACGAGCAGTCTTGGAAGAGGGGAGCGCTCAGCTGCCTTAAAATTAAGCAATCAAAATTAAAAGGAAACACGACTGACCTCGGCTGGAAGTTGGTACATTTTAAATATGGGATGGTGTTTTTTTGCAACCTGCCTAAGAAGTTTGCTAATGCCCCTGATTTATTAGAGAGGCTGAGAGAAACAGCTTTGCACAGCAGGATAAGCATGCTTTTGACTTGGTTCCAGGTATGACAATAGCTGAGAGCCATCAAAAGTAGGAAGAAAATAGCTGCCAACACTTCTGTCTGACTTGGATGATCCTGATTTTCCTCTTGCTCTGTCAAACCCTGCTTGCTCAGTCCTTTCTGATGGAATTGAGGGCAGAACGTCCTTCTGAGAGCAGCTTTTGTTCCTATCAGCATTTAACTGTGCTTCCTTTGTAGGGTATGATCTGCAGAGCCCTCTCCTCTGCCTTCCTGTGCTTCTCCAAGAGGGAATGCTGGGTGCTGAGCACAGACAGTGGGTTGGACCTCCAAGTTTCACAGAATGCCAGCAGCAATATTCAGAGACAACCTTCAGGAAAAAGGTTGTCATTGGAAGTGAACTTCTGAAGAAATATTGTCTCCTGCTCCTGACTATGGCAACTGGAATTAGCAGACCAATCCTTTTCTTCCCTTTTCCCTGAAAAAGGCAGTGGGAGGCCAGGTAAGCCTTCACCAAATCTCAGCAAGGAAATATCTGAGCTGGGGAAATTAGCTAGAAAATCGTGCTAGAAAATGTGGAATATTAGACTATATTAGGATTTTGGTCCAAAATAAAGCCAGAACCCGAGTTTTGGAGGTTTTGTGGCACTGGCAAGGAATATTTTTGCAATGTTTATGAGGGGGATGATGTGTGGGCTGTGCAGTTGTAGAGTTTTGTTCCACATGCTCACGTGCCACTGCAGCTTCAGCTTTACAGAGCTTGTCCTCTTCTTCTGGGAAAGGGAAAGGACAAATACCTGTTTGGATGACCAAATAGGTAAGGTGGTGTATAAAACAAGATTGAAAAATATGACCTTCTCACTGGAAAAAATACAAACTTCAGGCATTTGGGCACTTTCCTAGTCCTTTTACAAAACTTGGAAGCAAATGGTTAAAAGCAGGCTAAGAATATTTACCCACAGATTAAAAAAAATGGCAATTTTTTTGCCTGTTTTTCCCCATCAAGCTGTTTGAACCTTCTAAGAAATTAGTTTTGCTATGAGTTTTCATGCATAATTTGGGTTGCATGCACAGGGTTTTTTTTTTCTTCTAATATGTAAAATAATTGGAATTTGAGCAATGTTGTATGTTTGAAGCTAATACTGCATGTAACTAATGGGCATGAAATTTGAAGGAGGGTACAGATCATTCTTTGAAGGAAAAAATGCCACAGTTTGCATGAGTTCAGTTTGTGTATTTTGTCAGCTGCAGCTTTTGCTCTGTCCTTTGAATTTCCAGGACACAACCTTTATCTGAAGGCTTATACTGAAACTCTGAAGCAGCAGTCCATGATTTTGAAGGAGAGGATGAGGGCTTTTTCCCTTACCTAAGGAATCTGCTCTTGAACTGAAGACCGCAGCCTTTAAAAGCCTGGAGTGGTGATGTCTGTCTTTCAGAAATCCATGCAGGTGTGTAACTCATTACTTTTTTACCCAAAGGCATTTCTCCATGTGTTCCTTCACTAAGACTCAAAAATTCCACACTGGAATGCAATAATATTGCTCAAGGAAACTGGAGATTGCCTTGTCTTGAAATAAATCCTGTCCCCTCATTGCTAGAAGTGCCTGAAGGTGTGTGCACTACCTGTCCTTAGAGTCATAAGCTATTTAATCATAAACTACAGGTAGCTATGAGTAGCCATAAACAACTTGGATACACTAAAAACTGCAGAGTGGGGAAGGATTAAAAGTTGCAGGAGGGCAGAAAGAGGAGTCTATGCTTAGGGCCACATCTGCCCTGGTACCCAGGGATGTGCTGGAGGGGAAGAGGGAGCTGGGAGAGAAGAGGGTGTGAGGCTGGAGCCTCAGGGTGCTGCTGCCCTGACCCCAGGCTGCTGCCCAGCTCCAGCAGGGTCCAGCTCATTTGCTGCTCTTTGAGGGTTTGTGTCAGCTTTGGAGGGATTTTTCAAGGCTGTGCAGAGTGTGAGGGTGGCTGTTTTTTGTTGTTAAGGAGAGCAGGGTGTTTGTTCACCAGCTGCTGACAGCTCTGTCTCAGGGCAAGGAGGGAGGGGGACAGGATCTGTCAGTTTGGGGGACAAATCCTTTTCCAGACTATCCTGCCCTGGCCAGCAGTTTCTGTAGCTTTACAGCATGTGTACAATGTGTGAAGGGCTGGGAGGTGGGGATTTTTTCCCCCTCCATCAGTCCCCAGCTCCTTTCCCCTGAAAAATCCTTGTGCTGCACTCACCTGCCCTGCACTAGGCATGTGAGGTCTGGCACTAAGCAGCCCCTTACTTTTTCTTCCTCCACACCTTTCCAAGGGGTCTCAAGTTTGGGACATAGGTCTCTTTTTTCCCTTCCCTCCTCTCCTGTGGTGGATTCATCCCAATTCAAACCTGGAGCTTGAGGTGGGCACAAGGAGGCTGAACCCAGACACTGTGGGTCAGATTGGGCTGCCTGACAAATCTGAAGTGTCCCTGGGACACTGCACTGTGCTGGCTGACAGGGAAGAGGGGAGAGGTGATAAATGAGACCCAAAACTGCTGTTCTGAGTGCACAGCAAGGGCCACAGGGCTGCAGAGTAGATGTGAAAACACAAGCACTGACTACAGGCAGGCTGTCTCTCCCCAGGCTGGGAGCAGCTCCTTGCTCCCTGCAGCCCAGAAGCAGCTGGGGAGGATGGAGTGGTCACAGTCATTATTTTATGGCATGTCAGTAAAACTCCTGTGGGAAGGGACAAGCAGGCTGCCCAGGTTTTCCCCCATCAGTGCTCTTAAAAACACAACATCCTCTTCTGAGGCCCCAGCAAGAGGCTCTGCACACCTTTTCAGGTGCTTGTCATTGGTCTTGAAGATGCAGATTGGCAATAAGTGAGGAGATTTTGTTTTTCCTGAGGTTGGAAGTGTTGTGTCAGCTCTAAATTAAGACAGGTTTTGTCTGGGTGGTATCTGACACACAGCTTGCCACTTGCTAAATCTGAAATTAAGATGTTTGGACCAAAACAAAATCCCCTTCTATTAAGATATTTTAGCTCTGTTGTCTTCTGTGGGATACTGAACAGAAGCTGCTATTTAAAGGTATTTTAGTGGGAAGCATCCATGGATGCTGATGGCAGCTCTCTCTCCACTCTCTGCTTATAGGATGCAGACATTCTTCTTCAGCTTCTAGACACTACATCTGCTTCTTAAAGACTGGGTTTTTCTCAAGCTTTTCCAGTCTGACTCAGGGATCATGGTGCAAATGCTGCTTCTTTTGTGCTAGATCAGTGCAGCCAGGCCATTTGGTCTGGCTGTGGCCTGAACTGAGTGGTCACACTGCTCATCCCTGAGTGTCACTGATGGATTAGGCTCCTTTGGGTTTTGGTGCTGGCAGTCCATGTCACCCAATGGCCACAAGGCTCGTGCAGGAGTGTTTCTTTGATATCTAACCACACTTCTAAGGAGGATCCCTCAGGGCTTGCAGTTCACACTTGATGTTTGCTTATTTTCAAATGCAACACTTCAGCAGAAAGAGGAGACCCTTAATATGGAAAAAGTCAAATTCCAGCAAATCCAACTGTGGATCTGGCCCAGATTTCTGGCCAGAAACTCTGATTAGAGTGAAGTAGCTACCCTGAAGTTCCTGCTCTCCAATTAGGAAGATGTCACAGCTAAGCAGCAGTCTGGTAAACTTAGGGATGTTTTTATTAAACAGCTTTGGGATGCAGAAGTATTTACACTGACCTTGTTTTTCAACTCTTCTGAGGGCCAAGGAGGAAGCTGGAGGTTCTGTAGGAAATAATCCTCCTTCATGATATTGCTTCCCATCTGTTGGGTTCGTTTTTAGGGTTTAGATTTATTCATCTCTCAGGGAGCACAGGGATTCATCTCTCAGGGATTTCACAGGCAGGAAACTTTATCAGGGAATCATCTCAGAGCACTTCTGTGTGTCATGGACAGGAGCTCAGTGCCAGGTGAGGGGGTTCAGGACAGGAGCTCAGTGCCAGCTGAGGGGGTTCCTGGGGGGCCCAGCAAGCTCCTCCCAGTTCTGTGCTGTACCCCAGAGCGCAGATCTGTCCCTGCTGTGTCCAGAGCACAGATGAATGGGGCAGGAGGGTGAAGTGGGACCTCAGGTCCACATGCAGGGAGGTCAAAGCCTTTGTGCTGCATGAGGAAGGAGGGATAAGCTGAGTTCTCCCCTCAGTGTCTGTGGTGATAGTTTCCCAAAAACATCATCCACAGTTGGGATTCTGTGCAGTGGTGGAGAGGATGACAGGCAGTCAGCACTCTGGTGCTGTCACCAGTCCTAAGCCTGCATAGAGGGTACAATTTTCCCAAGCACTTGAGAGACTCATCATTTCCACTTCAATCCTATGATAACTCAAGGGGATGTTTCCCATTTTCCTTTTGGTGCCCAGTAAGATGGTCAGTGAGTTAAAGCAGGAGCAGCCACCACATCTGAAATGCAGAGTGCCACATGTCCACAGCCACACAGGGCTGTGAGTCAGATCCTGACAGGATCAGGTGGGCAGAAGGCTGTGAGGAGCAACATGGGCTCCCAAATCTGGTGTGGCACTAAGCAGGATGACCTGCAAGAGGTGAGGTGACCCCAGGTTTGACAGACAAGGACCTGGTGGTTGGTGTGTGCTTTAATGGAACTATTTATAACCTTTTGGAAAATGTCATTAGAAGTGAAATCACCCATTTGACTTATGGTTTATGGGTCCCATCTAATTAAAGTGGGAGAAAAATTTCCATGAGGAGAAAAGTGAAAAGTGCTGTGGTGAGTGCAGGTGGGATCCCAGTGAAATGGGATAAATAACTCTGGCTGCAGGAAATGGGGGGAATGGTTTCCTGTCACACCCAGCCTGCCTCTCCTCATTGAGGCAGGGTTGGGGTAGTGCTGCACTCATGATGTGATCCTTGAGTCATTCCTGGAGCTGGCAAATGTGGTTTTGCCACCTTTCTGCTCAAGGCACAGTGACCTGTGTGTGCTGCAGTGCTCTTGACCTCTTTTATTGAAGGACCTTGAAATGAAGGCAATGCTGAGGTAGACCTGTGTAAATTAGGAAATAGCCTCATAAAAGCATCTCATTCTATATTTTCCCCTGCCCAAATTGGAATACATTATAGGAGTTTCAAGGAACAGGGATGGACATGGTGTGGAGCCATGGAAATTATGTCCATCAGCCTTTTCCTCAGCAGCCTTTACCTATCTGGGCACAAATGCCATGGTGTTGCAACAGGGCAGCTGGGCATCACTAGAGCAAGCTAATTTTCATTTCAGTATTGCCCTCACAGGGTATTTTCCTGCTCTGCCAGTGCCTGGTGTTTCACCTAACACCTGGCTCCAGATCATTTATGGGGCATGGAAGATTTCTGCTCCCATTTGAAAAGCTTGGGTTTGTTCAGGTGGCAGCAGCATCACTTGGCATGAGTGAAAACCTTGATAAAGCAGGAGACAAGTAACCTTTCTTGCCTGGTTCACGAGTTTCAAGGCAGTGTTGGACTCCATGAGGAACAAGGGGTTTGTTAGCTCTTAGAGACAAAGAGAGTTATTCCATTCTGTGCCCATCTTCTCAGAGGCAAAGCAGTCATGGCACCTCATTCTCCAGCACCAAGCCACATTTAGCCTTTCCCATGGCTCTTCCCAGTTCTCCATGGCCAGGCTGCTCCAGACTAAAGCAAAGCATGGATGAAGCATGAGGGAGGGCTCTGCAAAGCCTTTCCCATGGCTCTTCCCAGTTCTCCATGGCCAGGCTGCTCCAGACTAAGGCAAAGCTTGGAAGGAGCCTGAGGGAGGCTCTGCAAAGCTGCCGTGGCAGAGCAGACAGAGCTTTCCTTGTGCTTGCTGCAGAGCTGGGCTCCTGGCACCCCCCTCCATGAACCCCTGCTCTCACACCTGTTCTCACTGCAGAGACACTTCTTGCACCTCCCACAAGTGCACATGCTTGGGCTCCAAGAGCCTCCCTGGATTTCGGACCTTCGTGTGATGGGAATGAATTAGACTTGGCTGAGGGATGGGATTATTGCAGACCTGTCACTTCACAGTATGTTCCTGTTACAGCCCACACTCGTGTCTGCTAGTATTTTAAAGTAAACTTTAATTAGCATTTTCCCAAGAGTGTGAATAAATTGTTTTATTGTTGTTTTGCTGTTGGTTTTGTTTTAAGGAAAAGAGTGTTTACTCACCAAGGACATGTTTCCAAACTCTCCATCCGCAGCAGTCCTGGTTTTTTTGGTGTCTCATCACAGATCCCTGTAAAGCTCTGCCTGGGGCTGGGAGCAAGGCTCCTCAGGGCTGGGGTAAGATGTGCAGTGGAGGTCCATGCAAGTGTTGGAGTATTTCTGAGTTGGAGCAATGCTGTCACACTCCTGATGGCCATGTCTCACCCATTTACTAGCAAACTATTCCAGGGCAGTTTCTCCAGTCTCAGTAAAGCTGTGTCTGCCTTGGTTCGGTTACCTGTGGGCTCAGCTTGGGCTCATTGACCTCAAAAGTCCTGATTAACTCCTGTCTAACCAAATCCAGCAGCACTGGGCAGATCTGCTCTTACTGTAAATACCATCTGAGCTGCCCTTTGCAGGGGATGTTGAGTGTGTTTTCCAGCCCTCAGTCCAGGAAGGGTGAAGCAGGTGCCTGATGTGGTGCAGAGATCTGCTCACAGACAGCAAAGGAATGGCAGGGACGTTTTGCATGTGGCTGAATTCCTGCAGAATTACTTTACTGCTGAAAATAAGCACACTAATAATGTGTGAAGGGTTCTACCCACCCAACCCACCTATTAGGTGGAATTTGTGAAAGTGGTGGAGTAATGGATGCGCTATGGTGGAATAGGGGATGAGCTACAGACCTGTTTGTCCTCTTTGTGGGGACAGAGTTAAGGGAGGGCTGGGAAATGGGGCTGGGGCCGGGCTGTTACCTGGGAGTGCTGGCACAGACTGGGATCCCCATCCCATCCCACCACTTTTAAAAGGTGCTGTGAGGAAGGTAAACCCACTGCCTGGAATACCAGAGGCAGGGAGAAGTAAACCAGCAGCTGGGGGGAAAAAAGGAATAAATTTAGAAGCCTGGGTGGTAAGGAAAAATTTTGGAGGGAAGAAGGTGCTGCCTTAGGTGAGCCACTAGGACTCCAGTGGCTTTTGCATTGCAGGGAAACACACTTGAGCAAATGTGCTGGTGTGAAGTGTTCAGGCACAGAGACTGCCTCCTTTTAGTTTCAGCCATGCATGGCTTTGGTTCCACCCATCTTGTTTAAACAAATACACTCGGTGGGGATGAGGCAAGGAAAATCCTGTTCTCCGCTCGCCTGCCTCCTTCCCTCTGCTCCTCCAGCAGGGACACTCAAAACACAGATGGAGATCAAGGCGTTGGGTTTTAACAGATCCAAATCAATTTGATGTGTCCTTAAAAAATCCCACAGTCATTTCCAGTGGCATCAGCAGAGCTGCTAACAGCTGAGCGTGTGCCCAGTCACTTGTTGCTGCTTGCACTGGTTTTCTCATCATGAAACCGTTCTTTCCCTGTCATGTGAAGGCTCCAAGTGTGGCTTTTTGGTGGCAGCAACACAGGAGCATCTTGAGAAGTTACAAAGTGGGTTATCTGGAGTGTCACCATGGGAGCAGCAAAACTGGGCTGTCATCTTGTGCTTCTGAGCAGGGCTTGTTCCCAGTTACCTGGTGAGACCTCTGTCAGTGAGTGCCACATGAAAAGGCTCCAGGCAGGTGATCAAGAAAAGGATAATGGATAATGAATCAAAACACCCAAATCTCTCACCTGTCAGTAGGAAAAATGGGCTACTGAGGCCCTGCCAGCAGTTCTCCACAAGGCACAATCTTCTTATCAAAGGAGATGTCTCTGCCCACTGGGAAGGAGCTGCCCCCATTTCTTCCTAATATCAGATGGGCAGCCCACGCTGCACTTACCCACTGGTAAGTGCAGTTACCCATTGGTAAGTGCATTTTTTCACACAAAAATGTATTTTGTGTGAAAATACATTTTTGGTGACTTGCAAAATCCCATGAGGCTTCAAAATAGGTAGGATTATTCTTTTTATGCCACTTTTGCTTTATTACTTTCCCTAGGGAAGACCTCAGACCTCTGCAATCCAACCTCCCACCTGGAGCAGGACTTTCTCCAATACCAGATGATGTCAGCTGTGGCTTTGGCTGCCCAAAGCCTGATCACTGCTGTGGGTGTGGATGCCACCACTTTCTGGGTGACCTGTTGCAAATTTGTCTACCCTCCTAGTCCATTTTTTTTTTTCATAATATCCAATCTGAACCTCATAAGCCACAATATGTGGTCATTGCCTTTACCTGCCAATACCAAGAGGAGTGGCCCTCTCATCATTGCAATCCCCTGTCAAATCCAGTGGGCAGGAACCTGTAGAATTTGGCACCAGTTTCCCTTTTTTACTGGAGGAGAATCACTTCTTTACTCCTTGGCATTGCTGCTGAAGGAGAAAGGGGTTTCCTGTGGCCATGACCTCCCCAGCTGGGGAAGAGCAGTGCCAGGCTGCTGAGGAGAGGTGGGAATGTCCAATCCATGCAAATCTATAGGGCAAACTGTTTCTTTGAAGAAAAGTTCATTTGTTTTCCCCTGTGGCTTATTCTACCAAAATTGAAGAGAGAGAACTCAGAAGTTACTGGCATCAATTTTTAGTACAAAAGATTACAAAGAACCGAGTGCTGATGCACATTCCAGGTCTCTCCTATTGTTTTACCCTTCTCCTGACTCACCTGGTCTGGTTGTTCTGTGTTGCTCCATCCTGGGGGAAGCAAAGCACTCAACATGTTGCTCACCTCTGCTGTGACCTCTCTGATGCCACACCTTTGTTGGATGACAGCAACAAAAACAGCACAGAGAATTCCCAAAAGGGTGAGGACTCCTTAATCCCTTCAGAAAACCAACCTGATACTTCATGGGTGGGTCCCTGCTAGTCTCAGGGTGAATTAAAATCTCCTTCCTCATCCACAGCTCCCAGCCTTTCAGATCACCCTGAATGAATGCAAGGGCCAATCCCCCGTGCCTCTGGCCCCTCTTGCCTCCTTGTTTGCAGAGGTGGTGCTTCATGGGGACAAGGGTCTCACCCTCTTAAAATCCCAGCTGTCTTCCCTTTTCCTAATTCCACACGTGCCTGTCTAATCCATGGGTCAGTTGTTTGCCTGGAAGCCAGCAAGACAGTCCCCTCATGACCAGTGCCTTAGCTCAGCTGACAGTTTTGCTGCTCCTCCAGTGACCTCCCTCAATGTTTTCCAGAACTCTGTTTCTCCCTGGACTGAATTCTGTGCCTGTTTATTTAGCATCTTTCTTCCATCCTGTGTTTTGCTCAGACACGTCACCATGGTACCGAGGTTCCCTGTGGTCAGTATTAGATATTAATCATTGAGATGGTGGAGGATTTGTCTCCATTTGCACAGGAAAAGGATAAAAAGAATTCAGTTTTCCATGTTATGGGATAGATTGTGGGTGAGACCAGACTCATGGACCCCATTCCTGTTTAGTCAGTCCAACCTTTCCATTTGGGGCTTAAAGAAAGACACATTCCATAGGTCAGACCCCAATCCCTATGTTATAAAATCTTGACATTTTCCTGCCTTCCCTGGATTTGCAAGGTTGTGATTTATCAAGCAAGAACACAGGAAACCAACACCTTGTTCTACAGCCTCACAGCAGGGATGATTCATATGGGCTGCTGATGGCACCTGACACTGCATTTTGGCTGCTCTTCTGGAAACAGTGAGCCCTTTGTGGATGTCTGGTCATTAGATGATGAATTTTTGTTTGCTCCCACCTGAGCTTACTTCAGGCTCAGATGCCACACATCTTCATTAATCCTCTTAGCCCTCCCTGGTTTGGTTGCACCTTGTTCCCTGAAAGAAAGGAATTTGATAATGCACCAGTGAAATGAGCTGCAGTGATCTGACACCCAAACCCAGAAACAAGCAACACCTTCTCCACAGAAAAGCCCCACCAATTACTCTGTCAGTTGTATTTGCCTGGCACAGTCCCAGACCACCCCAAGGCTGGGATGTGTGCTGGGCAGTGGCTGCTGGGATGGACTGGGGGCACACAGAGGGGCTTCTCTGGGCTGGATGGGGCTGTGGCAGTGCTGAGGAGCAAAATCTCCAACACACAACAGGCACAGAATCTGTCTGAGTTCAGCAAAGCACGTTCTGTAAGCTCGGGCTTGTTTAATGGGAAAAAAATTAAAAAAAAAAAAAAAAAAAGAGGAACCTGCTGGAAAAGAGGGGATTCCATGGCTGTGGAAGGTGCAGACAGCCCAGATCCCATCATGTCATGGGATTCCCCAATGGATCCTCTGTGCCCTCAGCTCACAGTGAGTGGTCAGGGCTGTGCCTTCACCTGCAGCACCTCAGGGGTTCCAGAGAGAGGCCTTTACCCCTCTGAGTCTGATGGCTCAATGGTTATGGCTTGCTTATGGTTTAATGATATATAATGATGTAATACTTGTCACTTTTAGCAATTTTCCATGGAAGGCAGGGGTGACAGTAAATACATTTTGCTCTCAGGTTCTATGGCATGGCAGCTGTTTGTTCGTACCTGCATGACAAAGCCTGTCCCAGCCCTGTCTCCAAAGGCAGTGCAGGGCCAACTTGTGAATCCCCAGTAGGTAATTACCTGCTCCTCCACAGGAATTGGGAATTTCTGGTGGATTTTATGTGCATATGCACAAACAGGAATTCACCGAGGTTTTTTTCCCAGCAATCTCCTTAAACCTTTCAGAATAAGTGAAACTTCAGTGCAGCAACTGGAAAAATGCAATTTTTTTTCAACTTTCTGCAAGGGGGTAGCCAAAATTTGTCCTTTGATAACAAACCAGCTGCTTCCTTAACTGTTGGAGAGCCTGTATTCCTCTGTTCTTCCATCTTCCCAGCTGCCCAGAAGCCAGTGCTGCTGCAGGGTCTGAGGGCCAAACCCTGGATCAGCCTGGCTTGGTGTCACACACACCAGACATGCAATGGCTTTTCCTCACCATGACTCATGGAAATGGGTGTGCCTTCAGCTTCTTTTGGAGCACTTAACTGGAATAACTCAAATGGAGAGGGAACACCTTGTACCTTGCCTGGTGTGCTTGTGCTGGTCTTGCTACAGCCCTGGAGCAAACCCAGGGTTCTCATCCTGCCTGAGAGAGATCCTGGGCACAACATTTGTAGGTTTTCCAAGTGCCACATCCATGCATGCCCCTCTGGATCACAGAAACAGAATGTTTTGTGTTGGAAGGGGCCCTCAAGGACCATCAGAGAAGTCCTGACTCTGTTCTGGTGAATGGCAGAGTCCCCATGAAGCTGAGATTTCACAGGACCCTCCCAGAAATACAGCTCGTCAGGTTTATGGTGTAGCTTCTTCTTTTCCTTTGGTGCAGAGTTCACTAAAAATCACCTTTTCCATGTTGCACATCTGCCTTCTACCCCAGATCCTGGGATTTATGTATCAGGCTACTGACAACCAAGCTGTTCTGCCTGAAAACCAAAGTATTTTTGCGCAAAAAGCATTAGCATTTCCCATGGGAACTGTGGTTTTCCAGTACCTTCTGCTTCCATTCTCCTTTCAGGACCAACTTTCGTTGCAACCTGCAGCTCCCAGGGTGTGCTCCCAGCTTCCCCAGACAGAGTGTGGCTGTGCTAAGCTAGGAAAGTCTTTAGATTTCAAGCTTTTATGAATTTGGGTGGAAAAAACTTAGGTGGAAAACATAAAGGCTTTAAGGGACAAAAACTGAAGCCCAGTTTTGGGCACATTTTTGAGTCATGGTATTTTGCTGAATTTTTTTTTCTCCTGTGTGGAATTCTGATAAAACCAAAATTGTGTATCAGCACTTTCTGAAGGAAAATACCTTTTCCTCCTAATTTCAGTCGAGTTTACTCCTGTAACAAGAAGGAAGTTTTCACAATAGTTGGCTTGTGTGGGATTTAACCAACACACCAAAAGGAACTTTTTAAAATTTAATTTTTTTAAAAAAAAAGATAATTTTAAAATCTATTTGTTGCCACAGTAGTGGCTTTCTGGCACTAACAGAGTTTTGTAAATGATAGCACTGACATAGTGATAATTGGGTGTATGCTAGTCCGCCTAAGAAGAAAACGGGGCTGGTTTTTTTTAGCCGCAAAGTTCCTCCCGGAGTCAGAAAACAATGCGCCCAGCTATTTCCAATCCATGGAAATCACTGGTTGTGTTTATGCAGCAATTAAAGGGGGATTACAGCCGCTCCGGAGCTCGGCATCCCGTCCCTTCCCTCCCCTGGGCACCCCGGGAGCCTCAAAGCCGCATTGTTCCCGCAGCCGCCAGCGGCAGCCCCGGGACAGGGCGGGATGGGAGAGGGGAGCGGAGCGGAGCGGAGCTCCTGCCGGCAGCGGCATCACCGAGAAAACACAAAGCGAAAGGGCGGGCCAAGGAACCGGGCTTAGGCTCTCCTCTTCCAGAGGTGTTTTCCGTGCCCATCCTCGGCACAGGGCAGCGGGAAGGGAAACGTCCCTGCCAAGCCCAGCCTGGCAATCAGTGGTCCTGCGGGGGATGTGCCGGGCAGGGCGGGGGACAAGCTCCCGGTGCTGGGAGCCCTGATTTAGCGGGATGGGCTCCCTTTGGAGGTGGCATCCCCAGGGATAGGGCTCCTGCTCTGCTTGGAGCTCCGGCTGGGGTGGAGCAGAGGCGAACGTGTGTCCCCGTGGGCAGGATCCCCATGAGCAGGGTCCCTTTTTTAGCAGGATCTCTGTGAGCAGGATCCCTTTTTGAGCAGGATCCCTGTGGCTCCGAGTGGCCCTGTGAGCAGGATCCCTTTTTGAGCAGGATCCCTGTGGCTCTGAGTGGCCCTGTGAGCAGGATCCCTTTTTTAGCAGGATCCCTGTGAGCAGGGCCCCGTTTTTAGCAGGATCCCCGTGTCTCTGAGTGGCTCTGTGAGCAGGATCCCTTTGAGTAGGATCCCTTTTTTAGCAGGATCCCTGTGAGGGGGATCCCTGTGAGCAGGATCCTGTTTTTAGCTGGATCCCCATGGCTTCAAGTGGCTCTGTGAGCAGGATCCCTTTTTGAGCAGGATCCCTTTTTGAGCAGGATCCCTTTTTGAGCAGGAGCCCTGTGAGCAGGAGCCCTGTGGCTCCAGGTGGCTCTGTGAGGATGATCCCTGTGAGCAGGATCCCGTTTTTAGCATGATCCCCATGGCCCCAAGTGGGTCTGTGAGCAGGTTCCCTTTTTGAGCAGGATCCCTTTTTGAGCAGGAGCCCTTTTTGAGCAGGAGCCCTTTTTTAGCAGGATCCCTGTGAGCAGGATCCCTTTTTTAGCAGGATCCCCGTGGCTCCCTTTTTTAGCAGGCTCCCTTTTTTAGCAGGCTCCCTTTTTCTCAGTCTCCCTTTTTAGCAGGATCCCCGGCTCCTTTGGCCCCCAGTGGAGCCGGATTCCTGCTCCCCATGGAAACAGCCTCCCATCCCTGCCCTGACAGCCCTAATCCTCCCTGCACAGCCACCCTCAGCAGCCTCTGGCTCTCTTATCCCCAAGGATCTTTTTTTTTGGCAAATATTTACAGGCGGCTGCATTGCAGAGGGGGCAGTGAGCCAAGGAGGGCAAGGACAGAGTGGGGGGCACGGCATGGCCTGGGGTCTCTGCAGCCTGTCCCCTGCCACCCTCCTGTGTGGGGAGACGTGGCCGTGCTCCCACAGGTTGCGGAGGGAAGCAGAGCATGGGGGACGAGGTGCTGGGGACAAGGACACAATAGTGCCACCGAGTGCCACAGAGCGACTCTGAGCATGGGACTGAGGGAAAAGGGACCGAGGAGAGATGGGTGATCCCTCCAGGAGCATCCTGGGCACACCAGGAGAGCCCAAGGGAGCCAGGGGGTGCTTCCTGCACAGCCCCTCCAGCTCCCAGAGCTCCCTCACTCCCAGGGCAATGCACACAGAAACCCGGCTTTGGACAATCTCTGCAAGAAACAGATCTGCAAAGGAACTGCAAAAGAAACAGCACCACCAAAAAAAATAAAACCGAAACCCCCCACCAAAACAGGCTTTGTGAAGGGCAAGTGTTCTGACCCTGACCTTGGTCATGGCCACAGCTGCACCAAACCTGAGTGCCTCACTCCTAAAAATGACAGCACCTAGGGTCAGAAATACCTGTGCATGCAGGTGGAAGCTTACTTTTTCTTTCTTTTCCCTCTGTAGAGTGCAGCCAGTGATTTCTGAGAAGGGAAGATGAATGCAAAAGCTGAAGGGCCTTCATTACCCTATTAATGGTAGGTAAAATAAATGGGGGCCTGAGAAGCATTGAGCTGGGAGCAATCAACAGCCCATGTGGTGACATCCCCCCCCTGGGCAGGCAGCATTGAGAGCATGTGTGGGGATGAGTTGATGCTACATAATGCAAGAAAGGATACCAGAATGAATTTTGCAGCATTTATTGGCTTTTTCCATCTCCCTGTGTGGCTCTTCTGCACTGTAAACTGGCCAGTGCAAAAGATGTGCAATGTCACAGGGGCAGATCAAGGGCCAGCGGGTTTTGGGTTGGTTCTGAAGCCCTTTGGCACACCCATGGAATCATGGATTAGCCTGTGTTGGGACAGACCTCTAAAGACCATCTAGTCCAACATCATCTCCAGCTAGACCAGGATGCTCTGAGCCCAGCCCAGCCTGACTGTGAATGCTTTCAGGGATGAGGTGCTTGATGATGATGATGATTGATGATGATGATGATGATGATTTCATCCATCACTGCTCTGGGCCGTCCCGTGTCCCTTGCAATGCTGGTTACAGAGGTAACACCTGCTGCCAAAACCCCTGGCAAAGAGCAGGCTCCATCTTTTCCTTGGGTTTTGCCTCAGCTTTGTCTCTCCTGCCTGCGGCAGCCGGCACTGCCCGGCAGACTGCGTGGCTTGCAGGGGCATCTAGTGGCCGAATGCTGCAGGAGGGATGCGGGCAGCCCGAGGTCCCCACGCAGGGGCTGTCCCACAGCCAGCACCTGCAGAAATGCTGCCAGGAATGCCGTGTAGAAGATTTCCACCAGCACTTCCCAAAGTTTTTTGGAGGAGCAGCACTTCTCCAAAACTGGAACTTTTCAGGTGGCATCGACCCTCCTTGTGCCGAGGCCGTGGCACTGATGTCAGTGACAGTGGCACCCTGCGCACATCACTGTGGCTCCCTGGCTGCAAACAGCTCTTTGGAGGGGCCCTCTGCTGCTGCACAGGTTTTGGGGGTGGGATTTATTGAGCTCGGACATATCTCAGCTTAAAAAGAATCTCAGAATTGGGTGGGAGGAAGAAAAACCATCCTGTGCTGTTTGCAGAGCCAAAATTTCTCTCTAGCATGGTACAGGTGAGCAGAACCAAATCTGCTGCTGCCCAGAGGAGCCAGGCACACTGCAGTGACACCCAGCACTGCTTTCACTCTCTTTAAATGTTCAGAGGAACACACCTGTGTCCAAAACTCCCAAAAAGTAAAAGTGCAGTGTGCTGTATTGGAGGCTGATAAACAAGGCTCTTTTTTAAGGCCCCGTGACTCATGTCTCCTGGATTTTATAGGAAAATGCACATAAAAGCAATTACTGGGGTGTGAATTATTTAGTTTCTTAATGGCCTGACAGCTTTGACAGCTCCTAGCTTGTTATCTAAGCTGTTATCACAAACCCTCTTGATCTCCCAACTTTAACATGACTTTTAATTATGCTTTCATAAGAGTAAAAGGACAGACAATCTGCAGTCTGGTTTCCATTCAGTCAAACTTATTTAAACAAGGGAAACTTTTCCTCCTAGTGAGTAAAAAGGGTGATTTGGATGTGTAGGGAGGTTTAAAGCTATGTCTGATGAGGTGTCCAAAAACAATTGCACAGATAGCTTGGAGTCTGTTCTTTGTATGATTGCAGGATGGAAAAGAAAAAAAAAAACTCAATTTAAGAGAACTTGGAGAACTTGGCAGCAATGGTGATGGACATCACGTACACAGAGAGATGTGAGCTGGAAACACAGTGTAAAAGTTAGAAAGGTTGCACTAAAATTACAGTAAAAGACACAATGAACAATGTTACAAAGTAAGTTTTCTTTAGTCTTCCAGATCAGTCATCAAACAGGTGGGAGGGACCAGGTTAGGGGGTTTGTACAACCTGTTTTCTTTCTCCCTGGGCATGTGCATTGAAACACATCCTTAGTGCAAACATCATATATTCATTTTTCTATATGACCTACTATAAGCATCTCTTATTGGAAAAGAGCAGCCTATATGACCAGGAGGGCTCTGGAGTTGCAGAGGTATTAAATAGATCCCATACATCAGTTTTTTGTTGGTCTGTCCAGTGACAGGCTGCTGTTTATCTTAAGATAAAACAGCGTGTTAGGGAAATGCCTCTCTCAACTGCATTTCTGTGGAAAATGTTTTTGTAGGGGGAAAATGTAAGGGAAAGGTAAGATGAGAAAAGGGGAAAAAAAAAAAGAAAAAAAGTAACTTGAGAAATTCAGGGGCAATAAATCAGCACACCAGATGGTATTCATCTGTGAATGCCGTGCAGAGCTACCAATTTAAAAAGACTGCACGGGAGTGTGCCATTAGAATGCAGACACAATATCTGCCCAGTCTCACTGCCCTTCTCTGTGCTGCCTGGCCAGGGGACTTGGCTCTACCTGCCCACATCTCCAGGTGTCTTCAGAGTCCACTTGGCATCCCCACTGCAGCCTTGGAAAATTTTATGTGTCTTGGAAAATTCTGTTTGCTGCCTAATTCTCTCAAGTGCAGCTAAGTGTATTCTGAATAATCTCCTTGAAATCCAAGAGACTGATTTGCAATGGTCTTTCTGCCAAGTGACACTCCTGCAGAGGAAAATGCTTCATGTTGAGCTCACATGCCTTTCCTGCTGGGTTTTAGATGGCTTTTGGGTGCCCTGGCCCTGTGTAGAGCAAAACTGAGAGTTTGTGATCCACCTGCACGTGGAACTGAAGGTCAGCAGGGAAGTCTGGTGCTGCTGTCAGTGTGTGATCCAGCAGAGGCTGCTCCTGGTGTCAGTGCCACTATACAGACCATCCTGGCCATGCTGAGTGGGGCTCTACAGGTAAATCTCCTGGCTGGGGTGCAC
This sequence comes from Agelaius tricolor, assembly GCF_023055355.1. Classification (NCBI taxonomy): domain Eukaryota; kingdom Metazoa; phylum Chordata; class Aves; order Passeriformes; family Icteridae; genus Agelaius; species Agelaius tricolor. The sequence goes on from NW_027269270.1 coordinate 1,518,847, forward strand.
TGGGTGGGAAATAAAATGGTTTAATCCAGTTTTGGGGCTGCAGCACAGGGCAGCATCAGGAGAGAGCATTCCCAGCTGGCTGGAGGGAGCTGCCTGCACTCCCAGGGAAAAATGCCAAGTAAGGACCAAGCTGTAAAATACTGGGAGGGTGCACTCAGTGTGCCAGCTCTGAGGAAAACAACCCACTTTTGTCCAATTTGGGATTTTTAGCAATTCTTTGAAAGCAAAATAATGGGAATAAGGGAATGCAGGACAATATGTAGAAAAAGGTAGCAGGTAGATTGCAAAGTCCTTGTTGGGAGTTTGGGAAATTGCAGCCTGCACAAACTGGGAGGTCAGTGACATTAAGCAAACCCCCCTGAATCCTATTCCCACTCTTCCTTGCCTTGAGGATAAATTCTGTAAAAGTGTGAAGCTGTGGCAGGTATAGAGGTGCATAAGACAGGGGACTCTTTTGGTTTGGGGATGAGCCACACATATTTCCCCTCTTTTAGATTAAAGGGAGATACTGGTTGTGAGTCCTGTTTAGAATATATTCAGAGTGTCTCAATTAAAAAAAAAAAAAAAGAAATTGTTGTTTCATTCTCCAGTTTGAAAATTATGATTTGTAAGGAAAAGAAAATTGATTTAAAGGCCACAGAAACAAATTGAGGGGTCAATTTTGATTTTAATTCCAACAATTAATTAAAGAACTCTTCTGGAGAGGTTTGTAAAATTAATATTGATCTCAGATACCAGGCACTCTGCAGTCATTCTCCATCCTGGTTTCAATCCTCCTGTTGTGATTAATGGATGGGGTTTAGCAGCAGCAGCAGCAGAGCTCTGTGACAGGGCAGCTCAGCAGTGCTGTGCTGGGACTCATCCCAGGAGCACAGAGCTCCTCCTGACAGCAGAGCTGGCACCTTTCAGCCACATCTGGCCACACCAGTGTCACATTCACTGGGTGCTTTGGTGTCAGCTCTGCTTTGTTAGGGAGGCAAGAACACATTTGATGCTGGAAGAAGCAGAAAGAGCTGGTAGGCACTTGGAAGGGCCTGGAGCACAGGTCTGGTGAGGAAGGGCAGAGACAGCTGGGAGTGTGCACCATGGAGAAAAGGAGGCTCCAGATGGACCTACAACTCTGGGGTCGGTCTCTTCTCCGATGTGACAAGTAACAGGACATGAGGAGACAGCCCCAGGTTGCACAGGGGAGGTTTGGATCAGATATTAGAAAATATTTCTTCTCCCAAAGGGCTGTTGAGCACTGCCATGGGCTGTCCAGGGCAGTGGTGGAGTCAAAGTCACCATCCCTGGAGGGATCTGGAGGATGTGGCACTTGGGGTCATGGGGTGGTGCTGGGATCACAGCTGCTCGTGATGATCCTTCCCAAATGGAACAATTCTATGATTTTAAAAGAAAATTATCTGTAGAAAGATTGCCAGAATTGCTTCATGGTTTTGAGTTGTTTTGGGCAGTTGGGTTGGGATTCCCTCATGGGCTGGAGTGTTTCACCAGCAGGGATCTCTGATGGCCAAAGAAGAGATGCTCAGAGTAGGTGCAGGAGGCAGAAGGGCTCCTCCTGCTAATGGGATCTGTTCCATCTGGGTGTCCTGTTCCAGAGAATAGGCACTGCAATGGGCAGAAGTACAGCCTTCACTCCCTGAGCAATGTGCCTCTTCCTGCCAAGATCCTATCCTGTGGTAATAAAAGGGAAAATCCTGAAATACTTACAGAAAATTGAAAAAAATATACCTCATAGGTGATATTTTCTCTATCTTCTCTTTTCTTTATTCTCTCTCTTCTCCCTTATGAACACTCATTTTAAGCCAGCAGATTTCAGAGGCGTGGAGGTGGGTGAAGAGCATAGTTCTGTTTCTGACCTCTGCTGTCTCTGTTTCTGTGTCATAAACATAAACATTTAGGAAGGGTTAACCTGAGCAGCTGCCCAGAGCACTGCCCCAGTTCCCCTTCTCCTTGCAGGTGCCCTTTATACCAACTACAAACCACACATTTCTCCAGCTGAGTGGGAAGAGTTTGCCAGGAAAATCACCTCTGCCCAGGGAGTTTGGTGAGGCAAAAACCACCTCAGTATTTGCAATCTTACAGTGACAACAAATGGATTTCTAGTGTCACCTGGGCCTAACCCAGATTTAACAACATTACTGAATTGTATGTATAAGCCTGGGAAGTGAATTTCCAGGCTCAGACATAGTTCCTACCTGCTCAATATTAGTCATGTTCACTTTATGGGAGAGATTAACAGGTGAGAGGTATTTAGCATAACTTTAAGTTAGGTGCAATTCTAGTCACAATGTAGCATGAAAAACAAAAGTCAAGGTTTTCAACGTTGGGAATTGCTGCATGGCTGGAAAAGTATCCCTGACAATGAAATACAGCTGATATTTAGTGTCTCATTGTTTTATTTACTACTGCCTTTACAGCACACCCAGCTAGTTAGCCAGCTACTTCTAAAACATATTTAATGTTTGGAGACACTCAGTACAGCTATAAAATGATTTTTAAGGGCATGCAAACATCGTGTTTTAATGACTACAGGCACACTCGAGTTCCCTCTGGAAAAAAAAACCCAAATAAACCCCCATTTTCTGAGCAGACTCAATTGTGTCATCCTGAGTTTTGTAGATGAGCTACACAGCTCAAACTGGTTGACTTCCCGGCACTTGATGGGAACCATTTAAAAGGATAAAATTGGAGAGATCAATACCCCTTACATACTGTAAGTGATGCAGCACCGAGTACTCAAGGGCTGTTAAAACCCTGTGAACGACTGCTCAGAAATCAAACAAGAGGGGGGAAAAAAAAAATAAACAAACAACGCTGCACTGTGGTTTTAGGGACTTAGTCCTATTTTGTTGCACGGAGGTTTTTACCTGCAGAGCTGGTGGTGATCTTTCAGGCAGGTTTCCCTGGGTTTTATTCTTTGGTTTTATTCCTTGGTTTTATTCCTTGGTTGATGCGAGTTGGAAGGAAGGCAGTATCCCAGCGAGCAGGCAGAGATGGGAAGAGGCAGCCGTGTGTGTTTCTATCTGCTTGTGGCAATGGGGAATCCAGAGGCAAACGGGCTCAGAGCCCCTGGGTGCAGGTAATTGAGTGCTGGAAGCACCCGCTCGTGTTTCATGCTCCAAGGGTTAATGCTCTGCTGGGGCACTTAAACCGAGCTCCTTGGAGAGCCCACATGGTATCTCCTGCCTATCCCTCAGCCATCACTTTGTTCCTCCTTTCAGTAAATCCTGATTATTTAGGACAGGGTAGCTTGGTTTGGTTTTTTTTTCCCGTGGCAGGCTCATGCTGGCTCACCCTTTGCACATTGTATTCATCAAGAGGCTCTGCTGCATTCCCTAAGGATCTGTGCTTTTTCCTGGAAGTGTGAGGAGGGACTGGGAGTCTTGGGAGAACCATTAGTTCATTTGGAAAGGATTGATATGGATCTGGCCTTCTTCCAGTGCCTCCACTGTAGAAATGATAATTTATCATTGAAAAGCACATATTATTTTTGTTAGCAGATCAGCTACTTCAGTCTCAACTTTTCTGGACGGGTGCCATGGAAACCCAAATGATTTATTATAATTTAGAGGCTGGGATTGAAGAAGCACCTCTTTATCTCTCTCTGTGCATCTCCATTGACTCTGAGCTGTCCTGTGGCATGTAGGAACCCTCCATGTGCTACACCAGGGAATTTATAAACCACAGTGATGCTGCACGTGTGCTGCTGCCTCTCATCTGCAGGTACCTGTGGGCAGGTAATGGGAAGCTGCCTTATGTTATCAGCAGGGTGGCCAAATAGTACAGGACAGCAAACTTTCTCTCCTGTGATTATTTTGCTGGTGCAGACACCAAGACTGAGACATTTAAAGGAGAAGATACATATCCCTGAGGCTGAACATAAAATATTTATATGAAGAGGCCGTGGACTAATAAATTTCAGTTATAAATGTTTACAGCTGAAGGTAGTAATAAATAACCTTCCAAAAGCAATATTTCAATTTGCACTTATTGTACTTTACTGCACGTTATATTTTCAGGAAACAATAATAATTATAACAGGACATGGAATTAGCTCATGTTTAATGAATGATTACCCAGTTTAGCTGTGATCGTTATAACATCAGGGCACAATTAAAAGTGGGAAATGTTGTTTATTCTGGAGAGACAGGGGACTGTACCTCCATGTATACATCCAGCTAATGCATAATCTGTTCATTAAGTTGGGACTGAGGTGGGTACTTTTTAATAAATTTGTCAGGTGACTCCCCAGCTTCAGCTGTGCAGGCTTCACATGGTCTTCAGCAACAGAGGGTTAAAGCCAGGACAAAATTTAATTTTCAACGACCTCAATGTCCATCTCCTACTGATTTGCTAGAACCCAGCTTCAGATCATCACTCTGGTGTTCACTGCACCCAGCCTGGCTGCTCTCTCCTCATTGCTTAGGGCAAGACTGTTGTCATCTTTAACCTGTGTGTGCCTTGTGTCTTTGCTTCGAGTTGTCACCTTGCAATCAAATGTTTGGGATGGGTTTCAGAGAGAAATCTCTTACCAGGTGATGTGGATGGAAATGCTGCATTGGCATCTCTGTTGGGTTGATTCAGCCTTGAGTGGTGCAGGTGGAGTGGTTTGTACTGCCTAAAAATGAGTCACTGGGTGCAAAGCAGGCACCTGCTAATGAATTTGATTGTCTGTCTCATCTTATGGTGACAACAGCTGTGTTGTGACAGGGACCAGTAAGCTCTGGCCATAAGGGGAGAGCTCCTGGGTTGTCTGTCTGGCACATCAACCTGGGACAGGGAGGGAGATAATAGTTACAGATAACTGGATATTGCCTTGGCAAGCAAGCTAGAGGACTCCTATCTCACCCAAAGCCCTGACAGATGGGCTTCACCTTGTCTTAGGAGGGGCAGCTGTACAAAATACAAATTGTTAAATCCTGTGGGCAATGCAGAGACAGGGACAGGCTTCCACTGAGGTTAATTTCACAGAATGACAGAATATTTGGAGCTGGGAGGGGCCCATACAGAAATCAAACCCACAAGCTGCCATTCTTAGCACCACCTGTGGCTGTTTGCCTCACCCTAGTCCCAGGGAGCTGTGGCTCTCCTAGGGGGGCTTCTTACTTGTTGCTGACTGTGGCCAGCCCTCTCCATGGTCTCTGCTTGGCTTTCACTCAGCAGGCAGCTCCCATGTGGCTGCACATGATGAGATGACATCTCTCTTCTCCAATGTTTGATATCCTTTAAATGATTGTCGGCTCTCCAACTACACACTGTGTTAATTTTTCTCTTCTGTTTCTTTTCTGCCTTTCCTCTGTGTCTTTCTGCTTTTCTGCAGCCCACATGTCTCTGTGATGAAAGACTGACCTTGGCAGGAAAGGTGTTCTTGGCCTTTCCCTGTGCTGCAAGGATAGACTGGAGCTGCAGCCAGGCTGAACCACGGTGCAAGGTGCCGCCAAAGCTCTCTACAGGTAAGTCTCAGAAATGTTTTGGCCAGTCTGGTACTCAGGATACCCCTGGGAATGTGGAGATGCCTGTGGGGTGATGCCTTGAATGGGAAGCACCTCTCTAACATCAAGGCTTGAGTCTTGGTGGTGCTGCCACTGTGCTGGTTGAAATACCTGGGTGAGACAAGGAGCAGGGAGTGAAATGAACAGGCTGCTTTCTTAAATCCTATGGGCAATGCAGAGACAGGGAGAGGCTTCTGCTAAGGTTCATTTCACAGAATGACAGAATTTTTGGAGCTGGGAGGGGCTCATAAATGTCATCAATTGAACAGCCCATACAGAAAGAGCAGGCAGTGAAATGAGCAGGATGCCAGAGCCAGCAGGAGGAAACAGAGGAGCCTTGCTTGGAGCAAGCAGGGAGCAGGAACAGCTTGGCAATACAACCTGCACTTCCCAGTGCTAAGTGCAAGCTGAGTTCCCCCATGTCTGGTTGGATGAGAGAAAACAGGATGGGCACACTTGCAGGAGAGGATTGATTGGCAGCACGGGAGAGGAGGCTGTCTCCTGAGGGAAAGGTGCCAGCCATTTATAATCCTTGTACTGGACAGCTTTGTACTGCTTTTCCCACTTCATAAATGAAAGGAGTGTTTTCCAGGCATGTCTAGCCCCATTTGGAGGTGTTGGACTGCTGCACCAGCTCCTCCTGAAGTTTGGCATTCACGGGAAAGATGTCTGGAGATGGGACAGGGCAGCACTGGAAAAACATTGGGACAGAGTTCACTTTTCTTAGATTCTCCCTGGCCTAATGTGCTTGGTGAGCTTCCTTGTGGCTTCCTCTTCTTTTCTAGGGGGGCCTATGAGAAATTTGACAGATTTCCCCCCATAGTTTGCAAATCCCTGAGATGAATTTAGCTGGGAAACCAAACCAGTCGGGTTGGCTTTGCGGGGAAAGCAGCTCATCTGGAGGCTTTGATCTCCACTGCAATGCTTGGAATGTGCAAGAGACAGGGAAAAAAAAAATAGAGAACTGGGCAAATACTTAAGGCCCTCTGTGACAGCTCCCTTTAGCAAGCACTTCACCCAGGAGCCATTTGGAGAGCTTTCAGCTGCTTTGTCTCAGGAGTGGCCCTTAAATGGGCAGGGGAAGGCAGCAAAGGCAAGACTGAAAGTAGGGACACGGCTGTTAGGGATGCACGGTGTTTGCATGCTCCCCTCCACACTTCTGGGCAAGCTTTTGTATGAGGTTGTGATCCTTGCACCCCAAAACTGTATTTCAGACAAATTTTTCCCGTTGTGAAAGCAGAAGGAGCGTTCCCCAAGGCACATGGGCAGCTCTGCTGCTCTGGAGTCAAGAGCACAGCTGAGCATTTCTGTGTGCTGGCATGCAGGAGTAGATTGGAGATCCTGTGCTCTGCCCTCAGGAAATGCATCACTTCAGGCTCCTGCTCACCTGCTTTGCAGCAGCTTTGTGCAGGACAGCCAGAGAGATGGAAAAATGGGCAAAATGATGAAAAATATTCATACATATTAAGGTTCCCATCAATTATTGAGTTACCAGTTCACTTATTGAAGAATAATTATTAATATTTATAGCATCCAGATTGCTGATGATAGATTAACTGTGATGGCATAATTTAGCAAATATTTTTAAAATAAAACATTTAACAAATAACATTTCCACCATTTTTCCATCTTAAAAAAAAGTGTGAAGGCCTCATGAATATATTCAATCCTTTCTGATTTTAAAGCACGCTTTTGAATATTTTATTATTATTATGGATTGCTTTATTGCAGATTTTATCCTCAGGTTGTTTCCCAATGAACTTCTACACTCTAAGGCAGAAAGAAACCTATGGCAAAATAAGCTTATGGTAACAGCACCATAAATCCACTGTGTAAGTACAGTAGTAAGTAAATGCATTATATGGCTCTATTTCATTCTACTGATTTCTCTTTCTGAAGCCTCTGTAGAACAGTGATTGATGTATATGAAAATCATTTAGCACATATTAAACCAGGGAGTCAAAATATTATTTTAAAATTTTCCAAGACCCATTGATCTAAATTTATGTCAGAATCTCCTAAAAGGTTACATTGCCCCATGTTTTGCAGTATTCATTTTTCATTGTAAAAGTTCCTACGTGATACTGCAGCAAAATCTAAGATAAATATGGGTGTAAAAATGCAAAATTCCACAAATTTCAGACACAAAACAACAAGGGAAATTTGCAGTTTCTTGTAAATGTCATATTTGTTAAGGCTTGTTTGGGCTTCTTTGTTAAAAATGATTTGCTTGTATTTTTATCCCTGAAAGGTTTATTTTATTGGAAAAAATGGTTTTGGGGCAGATCTTTCCACCTGATCTTAGGACAAGCCTATGCCTGCCATATTCTTAAGGCAGGAACTCTTCCACCAGATGTTTGCTGTGAGTGATACTGCAATGTTTTCTAAAAAATTACTTAACTGCAGTTCATCAGGAAAAATGATTCCTTGGCTTCCTTCACAAAAACATGGTGTCAAAAATAGATGTGAGATCTTGTTATTTATACTGCTGAAGTGCTGAATGGCCTTGCCTGAGAACAGACTGTTCCTGCATCAGGAGCTAGGCTGGGAGATGGCCTTCCACTGAAGAACCAGCTTTTGAAGGGGACAAATGGAGCATCCTAAAACTGCTGCACAGAAGTGGTGGTGGAATACCATTGGCAATCCTGAGCCATTTCCCCAAGAATCCCCGGAAAATGAATTTTCTGTTCATTCATCTCTCCTCCCCATCCTTCCTCTCTGGCAGCCAGGATGGGCCTGAGACTTGCTCCTGGTGAAAAGAGGTAGAAAATTCATGCTTTGCTTCTGTGTTTGTAGTGAGAAATGAGCTTTTTAAGGAAGCAGATCTGGAAATGTCCCGGGCTGTACCTTGTGGCTCAGCTGAAGATGAGCTGATAGGCAATGAGGATGACTAAATTTGTTCAGTCAGTGGGTGGACATCCCTGTCTTGCAAAAACCATGATGACTGATCCATCATAAAAAGTTGGGCTATCAGATTTGCTATTTAGCAAATACAAACTGAAAAATCCTCTTGTACATCTGAAAAGATGCCTGCCTGCAAGGTGTGAGGGTCCAGCTGCCCGACCTGCCCTTTAGTTACCATTTCATAGGCATGGCTAGTCAGGCTGGTCCTTTAGGAGGTCATCCACCCTGAAATTCAGAAAGGAAGCTGGCTTGCAGGTTCATTTTGTTTAAATGTGTCTATTGTAGTTTATTTATTCAGGGTAAAAAAAGAAAAAAGAAAAAAAAAACTGAAAATGCACAATTTTTCCAAAGCTAATTGGAAAATTGTGTTGCTAATTTCTTTGTTAGTGCCCTTTTCAAGGTGCAGGTGCCACTCCACGAGACTCCTCTGGACATCAATTTCTTCTGCCCAGGGTCATTTTGCAGCTGTAATCTCCCTGCCATTTTTATTCCTGGAGAATATATAGAGTTTGCAAATAATATTTCCTCACCTAAAAGACAAGACAGTGCTTCTTTAGTAGCTGCTGTTCTTTGAAGTGTGTGCAAGGGCTTTGCCATCCTGCAAGCGGTCTTTGGGGTTCTGCCTCCTCGGGTGGATCAGAGGCTATTTCTTGGCATGAGGTAATTGGAGGCACGGCAGTTGTGCAGCGGGAGGCAGGGGCTGCTCGCTGCTCGCTGCCTTCTCCCCACAGCTCTGTGCTGTGCCTGCTGACACAGCCCTGCTTGCTGCAGGCACTTGTGCTTGCTGGGCCAAATCAGGTCAGCAGGATGTGCAGCTGCCTGGTGGCTAAAGCAATCAGCTGGAGCTCCAGGAGATGGAGCAGGGCAGCGCTGACGGCGGGGGAACGCGGGCACCCTGCGCGGCCGAGGTGGCCATTGCCTGCCCACCTGGCAGAGCGAGGGGCTGGGAGCTGCTCTGCCAGGCTGCTCATTTGCACATAGATGCTTGTGCTCATCCAGGTGTGAGGAGAGAATGGGAGATGGCTTCTCTTGCCAGCAGAGCTTAAAGGTAGGTGAACTTTCACAGTGTCCTGAGCACCCGCAGAGGGGAAACAGAGCCACGTGAGGCTGTCACACATCCCACAGACAGCACCAGCAGTCCTCAAAGCACTGAGCATTTCAGAAACACCTTTGAAATCACCACCCTGGTCATTCAGGTCTTTTTACCCATGAGTGTAAATGCAAATTGAGGTTTTCTTTGTAGAGGATATAAGTGAAACTCGGATGTGGTGTGCCTGAAAAGCCTGACCTATTTATCTCCCTCTGCAATTTGGGTCATGGTGATCTTCCAAAAGCAAAGCTCTTCTTATTCAGACATGCAGAGCTTGAAGGTGCTGCTTGTGTCAGGTACAGGACTAGGGTGGGAGTGTCATGCCAAGAGCTTGTTTTGTGAGAAGCAGTTGTTGGGTAGATGTAGCTTCTCCAAAGAGACAGCAGTTTCCTTCCTCATCTTTGTCACCAGAGCCTGAAGCCAAAATGGATTATTTCATTTTTTCCAAGTCTTAGGTTCCTGCAAAGTGGAGCTTCACTTGGTGGGACTTCAGTCTCATTGTAGGTTTTCCATGGAGCTGCTGGGCTTTTCCTGCTTCCCTACTCCCACCAAGGTGGTGGGTGCAGCACTAGGGCGTGGCTGATGGATGGGGCTGTCATTCAAAACCTGCAGCTCCTCAAAGGCTGCTGCTCAGGGGCAGCTGCATGGCAAAACAGAAGTTTCCTTTGGAAATGGGGGAAGGGAGATAGGCAAAAATGGTGGCAGTAGCACAGCAGGCTTTCCTGCTTGCACCAGTTCTTATTCTCAAAACTAAAATCCACCATCCTTGCAGGAGGAGCAATGCAGGACTGAGCAGTGCCTCATCCTTTACTGGTGGGGTCACACCTGGCAAGGAGGGAAACCATCCACAAAATGGTTTTCTTGGAGAAAAGATGTCTTCTGGCAGATGGCTTGGCCAGCCAGCAGGGATTACAAACCTCTCTGGGAACCTTTTCTTTATGGCTAGTGAGAAGGTGATATTGCTTGTGACAGCGCAGAAAGATTGGCTGAAATAAAATAAAGAGGTTTCCATGGTGATCCCTTCATATTGCAGTAAATTTTCATCTTGCAGTCAGCTGGGTTATATTTCTTCCCCCAGAGGAGGAGTCCTTGGCTCCCCCTGCATTATTAGTTCCTGCTGGTGCTAAGGGAAGGCTGGCAGGCCCTGAGTGGAGCCACTGACATGGACAGCTCTGTGGTGGCCTTGTTAATTATCCTAAAGAGGTCAGGCTGCCCAGACAGCCTGCAGGTGCTTCAGAAACAATCCTGCTTTCTGGCTTGAGCTGCAAATAGACCAGGAATAGGTGTGAAGATGTAGCTGTGGCTAGAGGCAACAGGAAGGAAGTAGGTTTCTTCCCATTTTACAGCTGGGGAAAGAATCACAGACAAATTGGGTGGCTGCCCCAAAACCAGAGCCCAGGTGCTGTCAGAGGAGGGAATTGAGTGCATAATTCCCAGGGAATTGAATGTGTAATTCCTAGGCTGTGGCACAGAAGACAACTTTTCTCCTGAGGTTAATACTGGGGAAGGAGAGGAGGAAAGGGGAAAGGCAAGGAAAGGGGAGAGGAAAGGAAAGGAAAAGGAAAAGGAAAAGTCTTTGCGAGATCACCTGCGGGAGCACCACAAAGGGAAGAGGCAAGGGATCCTGCCAGGCTGTGGCTGTCAGGGGTGAAATCTCACCCCTCATTTCAGGAGTGGAATCTGCCCAGCAGAAGAGTGACCTTTCATTTCAGGAGCCAGGGAAGCCCCCTGAGCTGTGGCAGGCAGTGACTCACGGGTTCCCCATCAGTGTGATCTCTCCTGCAGAAATGAGCAGCAGCACGACGTGTCTCACTGTGGGAAGGCTCAGCAGAGACTTTTCCGGCGTGTTCCCATCTGCATCTGAACTTGAGAGTCATGCACACAGTGCTAGTCGAGCTCTGCCACCCAAAACATGCTTCATGTGAAAAGCATTTCCCTGAGAAGGTGTGTCATTGAATGCAAATGAATGCTGCCTTGAGATCATGGTAATTTATGCTGCAGAGCAAAGCTCTTCTATCTGCTTCATGCACACAAAGCCAAAATAACCCTGACCCACCTGTGGCTTCACTCAAACCTCACTCAAACAGTCTTTGGGCTGTTGTTGTGTATTGTGTACAATTCATAATGGGCTGGAGACTTGAGAAGCACTCAGGGATGCTGTGATTGGGCTACCTGGTATGGTCCAGGGTGTGTGGGCACCCTTGGGAGAGCAGAATGTGGGAATAGGGAGATCCTTGGGAGAGCAAAATGTGTGTGAGGATGAGGGGACCCTTGGGAGAGCAGAATGTGGGGATGAGTTGCTCCTAAACATCAAAATTGCCAGGTTGAGTCACCCACTCCTGTTCTGCTGGGAACTCATCACAGGGAATGATAAAATGAAGCCTCTAAGACATTCTCCTTATTTCCCTTGAAGGTTTGATTTCTTCCAGAGCTTGGGAAAGCTGAGGGTTTTTTTGTCTTTTGGGAGGACACAGGACAGAAGGGAGCTTTGGTGGGGAAAGGAATGGGCATGAAGTAGCCACTCTGAGCAAGAAAGTCACCCCATTTCCTGCCACTGCCAACTGGGGCTCAAGCCTTTAGCTTGGTAACTGTAGTAGAGTAGCCATAAAAGCCTGATTGGCAGCCAGCTTTTAATGTGCAAGCAGTGAGATTCTTATTATTGAATTAACAAAAAGCTGTGATTCTTTCTGTAAAGGAAAGGAGCTATTAATAAGAAAACAACAACCAAAAAATAAAAAAAAGAAGAAGAAGAAGAAAAAAACCACAGAAAGAGATCACAAGCTGACCAACTCTGCAGAGAGAGGTTGAGAAAGTCTCATTTTAATAATAAATAAAAAGGCATGTAAGAAAATAGAAGGCATAGGTTGGAGGCAGTGCTGTTGAGCTCAGTGCCTCAGGTCCCAGGAAATCTGCTTGGGGTGATTGCCCCCATCTTCCCAGGAGCGACACGTGGGTTTTGCCAGGGTAAATTTGCTTTGCTAATCTACCTTTGTGTCTACGGATTAGCTTTATTTACTCAAGAATTGTGGAGGTAATGTGGAGGAATATTCATGGTTCTATTAGTTAAAAGTCTTCTCTTCTTGTTATCATCATTTCAGCATGTCATTCAAGGCAAGCACCAAAAGCAGATGTTTTAGGGATTAGAAATGCATTTTTTCCCTTTGTTTTGAAATAGTTTCTCTCCAAGTTAGGTATTTAGTTGCCTGGCTTTGCCAGAGGAGCCTTGTAATGCTCCCCCACCATCCAGTTCTATTCCAGCAGAAAGGTTTATAATATATTTCTTTCTTTAAAGCAATGTGGAAACTCCTTTCTGTAGGAATTTTTACCTCAGACCAGCCCTGCTTCACATCTGCTGCGTGTCCAGATTACCCTGGACAGCCTAACAACCTCAGCACTAAACAGGATTTTCCATCAAAGACCCCAGGCATATTTGGGGAAGACTCAAAGGCTCCCCAAAGCACAGGAGGAGGGAAAGAGAACCATTTATAGCACAGTCAAACACACACCGAAATCGCATGGAATGGTGACTTCAGATTTCAAAACTACCTTTGGCCATGTGGCCAAAAGAAAAATTCATCTTTTTTACCAGCAAGGCTTGCTGAAGATGGGCTGGAGCTGTGTTTCACCTGTCCTGCAGGTCCCAGACACTCCAGGGCATTGCTCCCGGTGGGATCCATCCACTTGGAACATGCTCAGAAATCCCATTGAGGTAGGCAGACACCAATTCCAGCGACACGGCAGCTGCAGGAATTTGTTACTCTTTATTAAAAAGAAACTGGGAAAGTTTGTTTTTTTTAATTCCTGTTTGTTAAGAAGCGTGCACGCACCTCATTAACTCCGATGGTGTGGTATTTTTGGCCGGTTGCATTGCTGAGCATGTGTTAAGCGCCCATGAAGTGCAAGAAATTACCTTTGTAACAGCAGTGGTGTCTTCTGAATGCAGTTATCACCTCCCCAGCGCTGATAAGGTGTGAAAAATGATCTTCCCATCTACAGTTGTGTCAACTGAATGCAATTAGCACCTCTACATGTGTTTAAAATCATGACCGCAGGTTATAAGTTTGCAATACATTAGCACTTAGTCCCATCTTTGTGAATTGAGGGGGAAAAAAAATATCTCAGCAGAACTGGTGCAGTGAATACAATTAAGTACCATTAACATTCCATTAACTATTTTTAATGAAGTAAATCCAGCCCCAGATGAGTGAACGATAGGTTAGGGACTTAGCTCAGGACAGGATTTGCCTGCTATGCAGACATGTGTCAGTGGAAAATCTCTTTATTCCAGCTGGACCTTGGTTAAACAGCTCTGTTAGGCTGGAATGGACAAGCCAGGCTTTTCCCTTTGCTCTTGGGCTAGAGGCACAGCAGGATGTTGCATGGAGAGCAGGATGTGCCTTCTTAAAGGGCTGCCTTCTTTAAAGGGAAAAAGAGAGAGGAAGAGGCAGAAAAAACCCAGTAAGTAGTTTTTCCTTTGCTGCAAGTAGCCAAGTCCCAGTCTATTGATCATTTATTGTATCCTTTTCAGGGTATTAATCTCCAACTGCAATAAAAGAGAGCCTGACTATGTCTGTGTATGGAAATCTTTCCTGGGGGAAATAATTATTGCCAGCAGTCTCCAAACTTCCTCATTTCTTGCTGTTTTCCTTCCAAGTTTGACTGAATAAAACTTTTTATACAGAGGCTCAGTGTGACTTACACAAGAGCTTCAGGAACTTTTTAATGCAAACATGGCATTCATACAGAATGGTCATCTTCAGACATCAAACACTTGCACTTTCCATAGGAATAATTGAAAGGTGCAAATAAGAATCAGTGCAAAACACCCCTCAACAGGACTGAAAGGTGTGAAGGAGTCCAGACCAGTCTCTGTGCTGGGACTTGCCCAAAGCCATACTTGTCAGGAAGTGTTTCTGGTATCACTGACAATGCTCCACAACAGTGAGAATCCCCATGCTGGGGCTTGGGATGGAAGATGGATGCAGCAGCACCAGCTTCTCTATCTCACCTCGATTTATTTTTAAAAAGCTATTGATTTTTCACTTTCCAGATGAATCTGGAACAGCTAGGACTTTTATTTTGTATTTGTATTTAAATTTTATTTTCCTTTTTTTCACTACATTTGTAATTGAAAGGGACAGCTCCTCATCTGGGACACCTGAGAGTGGATGCACAGGGCTTCTCCCATCGCTGGTAGCAGTCCCATGCTGGTTACAGACCCTGGGTCTTGTATGGGGTCATTTCTCCCCCTGCATCACACAGGACATAAAGCTTTACTCAGTGATCCCTGCACAGAGCCAAGTAACTTGTGGCTGAGCTAGGGCATATCTCTGAGAAAAAAAAATAACCTATTACTGACCTTCCCTTGTTTTCTCTGATTTCCACACTGCAGGGCAATCTGCACAGCAATAACTGCTCTGAGAATGATGAGCACCTGCAGAGGGCTCTCTGACAGTGATGTTGGCCTGGTTTTAACCAAAATCCAGTCCAGGGAAGCAAGGGAGCTTGGCTAAGTCAGTGCATCAGTGGTGAGGTCTGGCTGGGGTTGGCTTTGCTCTTGGTTTCTTTGACTTTCTGGTTATATGAAATCTACAGATCTCAGCATGAAAATTGTCTGTTGGGGATTCACACCTGTACTTATTCTTTTATGAAATCTTGTCTTTTAGTAGTTCCTTTACTGCATGGGGATAAATGCCTCTCTACTATGTATTGTCCACACTTAGTGATACCCTACTCAGCTCTGTTTTTCAGTGCCTGGCACTGGTGAGAGCTGCAACATCAATCTGCTCCTTTTCTCAGGGTAATTCCTGCTGGCTCCAGGCTCTAGGACTCACTCTGCTTGTCACAGTGGGAGCTGCCAGCAGGAAACAGCATCCAGACCAGATAAGGTTGCACCCTGTAGGCAGAGCAGAGCACAGATCCTGCTGGCTGTGGGGGAATCCGAGGCACAAAGGGGCTGTGCCAGGTGATTGCCCCCTCTCTGAAAGCCACTGACATGTGGTGGGCATAAAGTGGGTCAGGGAGGAATGAATCTGTTCAAAGGAAAAGGCTCAAAGCCAGAAGTGAGAGGAGACAAGCCAGCATTGTTAGGAGTGAGTGGGTTTGGGGCTGGAGTCCTGCGGCGCTGCCGGGAGGATGCGGCACTGACAGCCATCCATCCATCCTGGAAATGAAATTAATGAAATTCTACTCCCTCAGCCGGCCTGGCCTGCGGCCCCACGCTCCCATGGAGGATTGCTGATGGTGCACATTGCTGCAGGCTGAGTCCCAAACTGTGAGATCAGCCAGAGAGGCTCCAGCAGCCCCAGGAAGGAGCTGGGGATTCCAGGACAGGGGGGGAAAGCTCATGTGAAAATGAGGGTGGTGTAGGCACAGTTTATGGTGATTGGGAGTGGGGCTGGGCCCAGCCTCATCCCCAGTGGGCACAGCTGTGCAGGACAGGTGAATGCTATTGAAGGGAACGAGCCATGGAGTGCCCAGGGGCACTGACCAACCAGCAAAGGGAACAGAGGGCACACAGGTGCAGGGCATCAACAGGAGGGGATAAAAGGCTGGGCTGAAGAACAAGAAGGGCAGATGCTTGCAGCCTGCTGAGGTGCCCTGGTGTTACTGTGTGTGGGCAGGTGCCTGAAGCCTTCTGAAGAGGTGAGGTGTTCCTGTGCATGGGCAAATGCTTAAAGCCTTCTGGAATTGTGTGGTGATGCTCTGTGCATTGTGGCTGTCTCAGCTGTGACAGGGTGGGATGACACTGAGGCCCTTCCTTGGCTGCTGGAGGGCTGCAGGTCAGCCCATAAACCATGGGATGTCCTGGGAAGCAGGAGCTGATCCCAGTGTCCTGCTGTTGTGAGCAGGACAGGTACTATTTCCCTGGAGCCTGCCTGGCTTCTGTTTTCTAGTGGACTATGGAGCCCAAAACCTCTTGTTGAAGCAATGGGAGGGGGCTGCAATCAGCCCCAGTTTGAAGTGTCCCTTCCTGAGCTGAGGTGCAAATCTCCACTACCATCTCCTAGCTCTGTGAGCTGAGCTCCAGGTATGTAAGCAGAGGAGAAGGTGGCCAGTAACTGAGGCTGGGAGAGTACCTCTGTGTCAGTAGGGTCTGACAGGACCTCCTGGCCTCAGGAGCAGAAAATTCCAAAATCAAAGAGCATGATCCTTGCTTGTGCCTCCTGCTGGGTTTTCCAGTGGTACACTGGGGGAAAACAGTTCATTTAGGTTAATTGCACAATGCAGATATTTATAAAATGGTATCTGTTTAAGCAGAGGAATGTGCCTTTTCCTGATGAGGGCTCTGCAAAAACAGCAGTGTGTCACTTGACCCAGGCCTTTAACTGGAACCGTCTTGGCAATTTAATGAAATTAAATGGCTGGACTGTGGGGAGTTCATTAGTAAGTAATCCAAAGGCTAAAGCTCTGTGAGCTAGTTCAGCTCTCAAGTGCTTATTTGTGTTTGCCAGATCCAGTAAAGTGAAACCCCTTAATAGGTGCTGGCAGTATTTGCAGCATACTCTCCTCTGGTCTGGAGACCATCACACAGGCACTGGTGTGATTTCATATTTCTACATGATTTTTTTTTAAATAAAAAGCACTTCCAGGACATCCCCTCTGTGCTGGGTGCCTTTGCAGAGGCACTCTTGTTCTTGATGCCATGATTCTCTTGCTTCTGGCAAAGCAAGTAAGGGAATCTCATTTCTTTCCAAAAAAGCTTTCAGAGATGGCTGCTGCTGCCAGCAGTGCAGTGCTGAACCTGAGAGGGACTCTGGCTTCCTTGTCATGCTGGGACTGTGGGCAGTTTTATTTTGTGCCCTTTGCCCAGGGGTGGGGAGCAGGGGGGTAAAGTTCCTCTGGGATTCCGGCAGGTTGTTTAAAAGGATGCTTGTTTCATGTGAGGGGGGATTCAGAGGAGTCAGGAGGGGCTATGGATCCTCCTCCTGGGTTTCCAGAAGAGAATGTGCTGAAGTTTCACTCTTTAAGTCACCAGATATAAGCAAGACTTACAAATAAGTGGACTGTGGCACTACTAAAAGTTTGTCAGGGAATTTACTAAAGGATATTCTAGATAGTCAAAGGCCTAACTCCAAGATACCTAAATTTATTTTTTATCTAAACCATGTGCTGGCCCTTAAGGCTTAACCACCATGAAAGCCCTCAGGAAAAGTTCTGTACCCCATGACCTAGAAGCAGCACTTAATTTTTAAAAACTGTTTAAAATCTCTTGGTGTCTCCAAGAGTCTAAACCTCTTGTGTAGTCCAACACTATCATGTGGTCAAGCTCTTGGGCTGGAGTTAAAGGGCTGTGGATTAGATCCACGCAGGAAAATTTCCCTGACCTGAAATCCTACAAAAAATGGGGTTTTCATTAATGAACTCCCCTTTGTGGGAAAATTCTGGGATTTACTGTAGCTGCTGCACACGTTCTTTTAAATGTAAATAATATGATTGGACAGGTGCTCCTGCCAAAGAAATTGAACATTGAAAGATATGAATATTGTAAAGGGGGAAAACATCAGTCTGAGCAATAGATATCCCAAATATTGTCCAATCAGCAGCACAGTTTTTGTCCTGGAGTGTATGAAATGCCTCTGGAATCAAATAGATTTTGAAAGGATGGTCAGTGCCACACATGCAGGAGGCCTGTGTCTGGTTATTTACAGCATGGCTCTGCAGTCCCAACAGAGCTTCTGCTAAATTAGGCATTGCCAAATGAACTGAAATTTACACCATGGAAAAAAGGATTGTATCCAGAGGTGGGGTGTGAAAGGTCCCGTGGCAGCTACAGGAGATTTTAAGTTCAGCTTTAGCCCTTGTAACAATCCTGTCTTGTCCTCTCTTCTGAGGGCCAGCTGCTGACCTTTGCAGGTCCCTCTTCTCCTTCTCCTCCTGGCTCGGTGAAATTCAGAGGCTGATAAAAAGACAGAATTAGCCACAGCTCTAAAAATCTCCATTTCCAGTGTGGTGCTGGGAAGAGCCCTGCTGTGCCCCTCCCCAGTGGTGCTGCACAGCTCCCAGCCCCAGCAGTGAGACAGGTGGGGTTTTGTTCCTGAATGCTGCTTTCCCTATGGAGCAGCATCCCAGAGATCACATCCAAGCAGTCTTTCTGTGTCGGCAGTCCTGCTCTCAAGGTCCAGGCAGGACAAAATCCACACACAGCCCAGCTCCAGTCTCAGATCCTGCATGTCCAGGCTGTGTCCATGGCAGGGAGGTCACACAGGGAGAGGAGTGGTGGGAGCAGAATGTGGGTACTTCCCTTCCAGGCTGGTGTTTTAGCAAGGGAAAGCTGTGCAGAGCTGTCAGAGGAGGTGCAGGGTGCTCCCCAGCCTGGAGCGCTCCTGCTGGGGTTTGGCTGGCAAAGGAGGAGCTCTTCCCAGCGAGGGAAGCAGGGATGGGCAGCAGGGACAAAAGCAGCACAGCAACGACACCTTGTGCTGCACAGCGACGGCTGCGTGTGCCTGCCAGGAGAGCCGAGTGCTGCTCCTGTCCCCCTGCCCAGCTGTGCAAACCCCTTGTCCCCCTGCTGTCCCCACTGTGGAGGGGGGGTGGAGCCGACAGATGGGGGAGAGCCTTGTCCACAGGGCAAAGAGGCAGAGCAGGATTTTGGCAGCAGAAGGCAGGGAAGAGGAGTGAAGAGGCTACAAAAAGGCTACAAAAGAAATTTCTGTGTATTGCACTCTCTTTTTCCTTTATTCTTTTGCCATGGCATCACTGCAAAGCACTGGAATATCCCCTGAGTGCTCTGTGGAAAGCTGTGCCCACCCATCTGCAGGTAACAGGTACACCAGCAACATTTAATTTTCTTCTTGCAAGTCATTTGTTAGTGCAAATATTCTGTCATATCTGAGGATCACTGTGGCTGAAGACCCATTTAAAGATACAGACTGGCATTTTGTCCCAAACAAGGGCACTATACCCATCCCTCACCACTCTGCACCAAAATTCCTCCAGACTTGCACCCTGGACTCAAAATCCAAGGTTTCTGGGGGCAGGTTGGGTTGGTGCCTCACCCCTGCCCAAGAGCAGCCTCAGTGAGGTGCCAACCCAGCCCACCACATGGACAGTTCTTTTTGAGACCCTTCAGCTGTAACCCTGGTTGAATTGTGACCATGTTTGTGCTGAATTCATGCCAAATCAGCCAGCTTTGGAGCAGTGGTGGGTGAATTTCTTTTTGAAGCTTTGTCTTTGCCCACCGGTGCCTCTTGGCAGAGCTTGCCAGAGGGAGGCCATGCTCCAAGATGTGTCAGGAATAAAGAAAAACCTTGGCATGAAGTTCTGCAGCATCCAACTGCTGTGCTTTGGTAGCCATGAGCAGAAAGCAGCTCCTGCCTGGCCTGTGCTTCATTAAGTCTCTGGGTAGGTTTTTTGGAGATGCCTGCAGCACTTAGCAGCAGAATGGCTGCCCAAAGTCAATGAGACTTTGTTCAGAACAGCCTCGGGTGCTTTTCAAAGGCTTGGCCTCTTGTGGGCCTCTTTAAAGACTTGTAAATTACAGTTAATTCCTGTGGCTTAGGTGTATTGGTTGATAGAGCCCAGGATTACATTCCTGTCCTCCTTAGGATCCCAGCCTGCATTGAAGGGTTGACAGGGAGCAGCTCCTGCCTTCACCTTCAGTGTCCCATTCCCCAGCCTGGAGGGACAGGTCTGCCTGCTGCAGCTGGGACAGTGCACAGGAACTGAAATTCGTCCAGCAGAACTTACTGGAGAACAAAACAAAGCCCATTGAGATGTGTTCATCATCCTCCAGGTCACCTCCAGCTAGGAGATGGGGCTGCTGGCAGGGCACCTCTGCAGGGAAAAAAAAAAAAGAGCAGCTGTGGTTTGATGTGTTTGTGATGCCAGCTTCTCTCTTTCATGTGGAAATGGAGGTGCCTGTTGCACCCAGGCTGAAAGGAAAGCCAGGTCTGTACCCAGGCCACCTGCCTACAGAGCCCATATGCCATTACATGGCTGTGAGGGCTTTCTCTCTGACTTTGGTTTGGTTTTTTTAGGGAATATTAGATATATCTGATAGGATATCAAATATATCCTTCCCATGATGTTCATAGATCATCAGGAAGAAGCTCCCCCCAAAATGAATTAAAAAACCTGACAAGTTCCTATCTGACCTGTTATTCACTTTGGAGCAACTTCTGGAATTGGCTGTGGGTATTGAACCAGCTGCAAGGTTTCATCTGCGCCATCACTGAGTTTTCCAAATTGTTCTGATCAGAAGGAGCTTGTTGCCTCCCATAGTCAAGGCTGTTGGCTCCAGGGCCAGATTAAGTTATCTTGGCCTGTAGGTCAGGCAGGTAAAACACAGTCTGCAGGAAATAATAGAGGACTCTAGGATATGGAAGGTGTGTGATAAAAGGATTTTCAGAAAAGTCACTGTTTTTGTCCAAAAACCAGTGTCACAGCTCAAAGAATGGTAGACAAGGGCTGGTGTTTCCATCTGGATGCCTGTGGAGCCATCAGATTCTACGATTTTTGTTTTGATGTTGGGCTTTAGTGCTGGACTCCATCAGAAAGGAGGCACAGTTGTGCCTGTCCTCTGGGTCTGATGGAAATGTTCCTCTCCCAGAGGCCATTTTCAGTGTTGTGACAGCACATCTCAATTCTGCTGAGATTTCACAGAAAAGAAAAAAAAACTCAGAAAAACCTTGCATGCCTCAATATCTTCTCATGCAGGTTCAAAATGGAGACCAGGGTTGTCCTCTTTGTGTGTAGTGCAATAAAAATTATATTCAGAAATATATCCAGGTGGTTTGCTGCTCTGAATCTTCCTCTGCTGGACTGGAAAAGGGTCTGTATAATTTAATTTGTGGAATCTTGGGGAGCTCAGAGTAGAGGGTGCTGACCAGAAGAAAAGGGGCTCCTGTCTATGT
The DNA here is from genome assembly GCF_023055355.1 of Agelaius tricolor. Lineage (NCBI taxonomy): Eukaryota > Metazoa > Chordata > Aves > Passeriformes > Icteridae > Agelaius > Agelaius tricolor. The sequence goes on from NW_027269270.1 coordinate 1,540,191, forward strand.
CCTGGGTTGTAGATCAAGTCTTTGAGGTGAATATTTGGTTCTGTGAGCCTTTCCCAGCATGGTTGTCACAGCCCTGAAGGTGGCATTGTGTCATGGAGCTGTAAGTCAGCACTGCCATCAGATCCTGCTTTGGAAACTATTTTTGGAGGCTGCCTGACCATGCCTTGGCCAAAGCAGGGGGAGAGCCATGGCCATGGCTGCTCCCTCTGCTCTTTGGTTTTCACTGAGGATGTCTGAGAAGCTGTGGCTGCTCCATCCCTGGAACTATCCAAGGCCAGGTTGGATGGGGCTTGGGGAAGCCTGGGCTTGTGGAAGGTGTACCTGCCCATGGCAGGGGTGGAGCTGGGTGGGCTTTTAGGTCCCTTCCCACCCAAACAATTCTGGGATTTTTTGCTCACGCCAGAAAGTGGATTGGGTGAGATCATATTGGGGATGCAGCATGTCCAAGGTCAGCTGTGTCACCTTCCTTTTCTGAATCTCTGCACACAGGCAGCCCAGCTGCTGGGGAATCAGGGAGCACGGATTGAGAGTAGAAATAGCTTTGCACTGAGAAGCCAATACTGTGTCTTCACTCTGCCCACACTGAAGGCTAAAACCTTTCCACTGAAACTGGGAAGGACAGTTCGATTGCTCTTAGTCATCTCCAGTGCCTGTGTGGATGGGGGCAAGGGTGGGTGACACGTGTGATTCTTCCCTTTTTTTTTATTTTAAATTATTTTTCTTTTCCCCTTGCACCCGCAGATTGAAGTGTTGTTGCTCACAGCAGCTGAAGGGCCACCTCAGAACAGTGCTGGGAGGTCCACAAGTGCTCAGGCTTTCTCTTGGGGCAGCAGAGAAATAAATGAAGGAAGGCAGGAGAGCAAGTAAAGGTGTGAGTAAGTGCACTGAGTGTTGGGGAGCAAAAGGGGGCTTGGCTGACCCTGGCATGCTTGTTGAGGAGATGCCTTCCTGGGTGCAGCATCAAAAACTCCCCAAGTGAAGTACTTGTGAACTATTTTAAGGTGGGGATGGCATTGTTCATCTTACTAAGTCAAATGTGAAACCCCTCATGTATTTTTAATCTCTTAAAATAGATCTTTAGGAGCTGGGTTTGCTGCTAATTGATGCACAAAATGGTGCTAACATAGAAGGTACCAGCTTGTATCAGAGAGAGGTTGTCTGTTGAGTACAGCATTTGTGCAACAGCTGCTGGTAGGATTTTTGTGAACAAGGAGAGGTCTTGTGTCTGTATGAGACCTCTCTGGGCAGGTGTGAACTCCTTGGCTGATCTCTGTCCCATTTTATGGTTCCTCCAAGCCTCATGAGAAGATGTTGGCAGATGAAACACTCCCCAGAGTAAATCCCTACAGAGGAACCAGCTCTGGGTACAGGTTCACCTTTTATTATTTCCCAACACTTTCAGCAGCACATATAAGCAGAGGAGAGGAGACTTGAGTCATTTTGCTGCTCATAGAACTGACTACTGAGCTGTTTGTACAACTGCACAGGAGGACAAACCCTCTCACAGCCTCTCTGTGCTGACTGCCATCTATAAAAAGATCTTGACAGCCTCTCCTGTGAAAAGCTCTCACACCTCCCCTCTGCAGCATGCCTTTGATGCTGGAGCAGGTGGGTAGTCCTCAGGCTACTCAAGTGCCTTTCCTTTGTCTTCCACGCTGCTCTGTTCCTGCCTGCCCACCCACGTGTGGCTCTGTGAAGGTTGTAGGTGACCTCCTGGAAGTGTTGGAGCCCTCACTCTCAGGGAGCAGGAACAAGGAGGTGCTTGAGGGACCTTTTTTCTGCTTGGATGCTACAGGTTTGTCAGCTGTGGTGACTGTAATCTGTAGATCCTCAGATTTCTGGGAAAAGGAAGAAGATAGCACTGAGACTAAGCTTGGGTCAGATCCTCCATCCTTCCCCAGGCAGGAGTGCACGAGCACTCTATTCTCTGCTCCCCAGCTCCTACTTCATATTGGACTGATATAAAGGAAAAATCATCCATTGGTGTAATGGGATCACAGAAACCCAATGAGGCATGAAATTATTTTCCTTCTTTCCTGGATAAATCCCTTGTTGTAAATTAAACAGTTTACCCGTTTAACTACAGGTGGATCAATGTCTGTGTCAGTCTGCTGTTAATAAGGAGGGAGATTATCCAGGACAAACTTGCTGACCTCTTGGGTCTCTCTTGCTGATGATGAAGTAATGTTCTTCCCAAGTTGTGCTACCACTGAGATCCTTGGGGAAGCTGGGAAAGGAGCTCAGCATCAGCAGCTCTCAGGGTGGGGGATCTGGATGGAGGGATATCCCCACATTTTGGGTTCTCTATGCACAAAAATAGTTTCCATTCCAAAGAAAGTTGGGGTTAGCACAGGATCAAGTTGTCCATGCTGGTAGACCTTGGAGCAGGTGGAGAGAGCTATCCTGAGCTAACAGGAGCAGCCTCTGGCTGGGCTGTGCCCTCTGGACAGGGTATCCTTTCAGGGGCTGTGCTGAGCAGCCCGGCACAGGGAGGGAGCTTTGTATCTGTGAACTTCCCCAGCAAAATCTGCAATTGCATCCACGCTCTAGCAAATGCAATCAAGTATGACTAAGCCAACTGAAAGACAGGACTCATCTGGATTTTCACTGAATTGTCTTTCCAAAATGATTTTGAAGTACTGTTTGTTTTACACTGTGGATGTAAATTATTTTTCAAAGTGCTTGAGGCATGGCAAGAGTTTTATCCCCAGGCTTTATCCCCTGAGGAGGTTTGACTGTGTGATAGGAGGAGTAAGTGATGGGAAACTTAATAGTAAGAAGAAAGAGTTGAGTTTCTCAGACTGCTGAGTGCAGGAGTCACTGAAGGTTGGATGGGGTTTGGAGGAACCTGGCCTGGTGGAAGGTGTCCCTGCCCATGGCAGGGGGTTGGAACAAGGTGATCTTTAAGGTCCCTTCCAGCCCAAATAATTCTGTGACTCTATAAAAACCATTTTGAGTCACAATAGGCCAGGAGAAGTCTAGGTGAGGAATAAAACATGAACCTGTTTACTTCCATGACCCCTGCTGCTTGCATCTTCTTTGTTAGGACCCTGACCAGTCAGAATCTGACTGGTCAATCAATATCTGACCAGTCAGAATCACAGGAAAAAAAAAATTGGTTTGGGCTGGAAGGGACCTTGAATATTATCTTGTTCCACCCCTCTGCCATGGGCATGGACACCTTCCACAAGACCAAATTGCTCCAAGCCTTGACCAACCTGGGCTTGAACACTTTCAGGGATGTGGCATGCACAGCCTCCCGGGCAGCCTGTGCCTCACTGCCCTTACAGTAAACAATTTTCCCCTCATATTTAATTTGAACCTACTCTTTTTCAATTGGAACTCATTCCCCCTTGTCCTGGTACTATAGGATCTTGTAGATGATCTTGTCCCAATTTTCTTCTAAGCTCCCTTCAGAAAGCCACAATTAGGTCACCCCTGTGCTGCCCTGTCCTGCTTGGTAGGTTCAGGGGAAGGTGGTTGGATTTACTCTGGGCAGGGTCAGGAGAAACAATGGAATTCTCAGAGTATTCAGGAGTGTCATGCTCACAAGAAACAGGATTCTGCAATCAGTCTTCTCAGGGGTCACCCACTCCCTCTCTGCTGAGGCAAAATCTGTCAGGTCAAACATCTCCCAGGGGTCCAAAGAAGGCTCCTCACCCTCCCCAGCCATCTGGTGTTTCTCACTCTCATCATCATCAATCTCATTCTTGATCTAAGCTTAAACCTCTGGATACTTCCATCATTCATGAGCTTCATCTTCAAGAAGTAATTTCCTTCCTGTTAATAGAAGTGATTTCGATATTGTCTCCTTTCCTCTTCCTCTGGTCTGATCTTCCACTCTCTTCTCCTGGGCCCTGTTTTCTGGACACGTGCTCTTGCCTGTGCTCCTCTGCAGTCCATACCTTTGCCTTAAAGCCAATGCAGCACTTATCCAAGGGCTGCTTTGTTTCTTAATGATGACAGTTAAGCTGCAGTAATCCTGCAAGGGCTTCTTCTACCTCATATCAAAGGCAAATTGTTCAAATTTTGATCCTCTTGTTAGAACCAGCCTCCTCTATCACAAAAGCTGCAGTCAGCATGAGAGATTTAAGTTAAGCAGCACTTTTCCTATTACCTAACACATTTTAACTTTGGGCTGGGAGTAGAATTAGTTCTGCAGTTATCACTAAAATAATGTAATCTTTCTGCATAAGTTAGCAAAAAAAAAATACCTGATTAGTGCTCTAAAAACTGGCTGGGTGCTTATAACTCATGGTCATAGTTGGCAGGGCTCAGATGCAGCTCTGTAACAAACTGCAGGGAAAGCCCTGCCCCACTGCCTCTGACTGCTCCCAGATCATTCCCCTCATCTCCAATTTCATTTGATCTAACTATAGCTCCCTGGCAAATGACAATTCATAGCTAGGTGGTGTTCAAAGTCTAATTGCTCCACAGTTTTCTGAGTACTTCAGAATTTCTTAATTGCATTAGCCAAGGTGAGAATAATTGCTGCTTTCATATCCTTGAAACTTCTCATACAAAAGAGGCTTATGCAAGAATCTGCTCATTCTCTCCAATAAATGATCTCTCTGTTATTACAGAGAATGTTTTGGGGGACTGCTGGGAAGCATTCCACCACCCCATTATGCACCTGAACAAAACCCGAAACTTGCAGGCACAAGACTAAATTATAGTCTGGGGCAATCATCAGAACACACTTTGGGTTTGAGTTTTTTGGGGCTTTCTTTCCTTTCTTTTTTTTGTTTTTACTTTCCTGGAAGTTGCACTTTCAGAAGAACAAACCCCAAACCTAGAAATAACCCAGTATTTTGTATTTGGGAACCTTCTGGGTAGAGGAAATCTGGTCTTTACAGGTCACTGGTGCTCTGACATTGCTCCTGGTGACAGATGCTGATGTGGAACTCCTAGCCTGTGCCAGTCACTGTCCTTATTTTTCCTTTGTCCATGGAATCCTTGATCAGGGACCATTTCTCCCCCTGGTTTGTGCATCTTCAGGATCTCGAGCCGTATTCAAGGTTTCTAGATGTGTTGGTATTGTAGCTGTGTGCCTGTGCCTCAAGTGCAATAAAGCCACTCAGGCAGGGAATTAGACATAATGTTCTTCCTTAAGCTCCAGCAATTAAGTATAAACATATGCATGCACAATAAAATGTCATGCATCCCTTCTGAGGCTGTGACTACCATTAGAAAAAGAAAAAAGAACCATGTGTTTCCTAACATGCCAATTGGATCCACTTAGTGTGAGAAGAAGCTATTCAGTGAGTCAAGCACTTAATCCAAGAAGCAAGTTGTATATAAATTTCTGATAAGGTAGACAAATTTCACACCCTGTTCTGGGGAAAATATTACATTTCATGGTGCTTTACAGATGATGACAAATCCTATTAAAATCCTGAAAAAAAAAGTGTACAAGTTAAACATGGATATTTAAAATGATCTGGTTTTTTTGGATGCAGGAAAATAAGTAAAATGGGTATTTTGTAGGAATAACAGCAAGTGCCATGGAGGCTTTACACAGAGTCCTTGGCAAGAAGTAATCTGATTACAGCTACAGGGCCAATTTCTCTTGCAGCACATGAAATAATGCTCCGGAGTAGTCCAAGTACTTCTTCTAGTTGCTAGACAAACTCAGAGGATAAATAGGATGGAGACTCTAATGGTGAGGTTTGAAGGACTGCAAGAACATCAAACCTCTCAGGTTTGCTCCAGAGCTGTAAATCAAGGTGGGTTATGCCATCATTCTGAGGCAGCCAAGCTATAATTTAGGAGCTTTTTCCAGTTGCTGTGACTGGCTGAAGTACAATGGCAGGAGCTTTGCAGGGGTTTAAATGATTGCTTTTTAAGACGAGATGCCAGAGCTGTGGGTGCAGACCAGAATGTGCTGTATCTATCCCATGTCCATCCCATCTGGGCTGGGGCAGACCCACGCCCCTGGGACCCAGCAGCTGTGCCTTCTGTGTCAATTTTGCTACAGAAGCTTCCAAATCCTCCATCTGGACTCCAGTGTGGTGTTTGTGAGCTCCCCAGGACAAGGTGAGAGATGAGAATCTGACTCCATGTTCTCAGAAGGCTGATTTATTATTTTATGATATTATATTAAAGAATGCTATACTAAAACTATACTAAGGAAAGAGAAAGGATACATCAGAAGGTTTAACAAGAATGAATAATGAAAACTTGTGACTGACTCCTCAGTCTGCTGGTGATTGGTCATTAATTAATAACAGTTTTAATATTGGTCATTAATTAATAACAGGTCCACACAGCTGATGGTGATTGGTCATTAATTAATAACAGTTCACATGGAACCAATCAAACATGCACCTGTTGGTAAACAATGTCCAAGCCACATTCCAAAGCAGCAAACACAGGAGCAGCAATCATATAATTATTTTTTTCATTCCTCTCTGAGGCTTCTCAGCTTCCCAGGAGAAAATCCTGGGCAAAGAGGACTTTTCAGAAAATATCATGGTGACACTCCAGGACTAGAAAGGTCTCAAGGTAGCTCTAAAGGTCTGGGGAGCAGTGTGAAATCACATTCCTAGGAGTTGGTGCCACATAATGGCCCAAGAGAAAAGCTCTGATCCTGAAGGACAGAGGCTTGTAGAGGCCTCAGCAAACATTTTTGGGAACTTTTCTAGTGTTTTTTGACAACAAACTGGTGTGGGGCAAGAAATTCTGCTCTAAGAGCGTGGCATGCTTTGGTTGGGAGTACAAATATGGACCAAATCCAGACATGCCCCATTTCCTTGCTATAAACCAGGTGATGCTGAACTCCTGGTTTTCTCTAAGCTGTAGTAGAAAACAGAACAGATTCCAAGGCATGATTCCTAGTAGTGTGATAAAGATCCTGGCAGATGGATTCAATGGCTCTATCTGCCATGGATCCAGGAGAACCTGGTTTCTCACAGGCTTGTCCTGCTCCTTGGCACCTCAGCATGCTCCTAAGTCCAAGCAGGTGTCATTTCTTGCCTGTGACTGAATATGAAACCAATATTCTGGGACAATTTGTCTTGGAAACTTATTTCCAACTTATTTACTCAACTTCAATAAGGACCATGATGTCTCCATGAGAGTTAAGTACTGGGAGGTGCTAAAATGGCCATGAGTGACCTTCTCTGGTCACTTAGGATGACAAATGATCACCTCGTGGGGACTGTGCTGGTTATCAAACACACATAAATATTTGAGGGGGGAAATTGCCTCCAAACACAGATTAGTTTACTAAAAATGGCATCAGGAATGACTCTTGTGTCAGATGGTGTGAAATGATGTAAGGAACAAAGCCTTTTTTGAGGCTCTATTACAAGGGATGTATGGGATGCTGCTACCATAGTAATTTATATGGTTTCCTGCAAGCAGGTCCATAGATTTGTTACCTACAAAGACTGTCCATGCCCTTGGAGGGAAAAGACTGAAATTTTGTCCAATTCTCTTTGGAAAAGACAAGAAATTTTTTTTCTCAAATCTTGACAAAATAGGTTATTCTTTTCAGAAGGAGGGAGGGGCTCTCAAAGGAGAATTTTATTCCCAGTTGCTCTTTCTGTAAGGTTTCATGGGCCACGTTGGCTTTGGGAGTGGGAAGAGGGCACAAGGTTTTCAATTTGACTGTCAAGCTTTGGACATGAAATTCTGGTTGAACTGAAGGAGATAAGACAGGCAAGCTTGCACGTGCAGCTCCAGGAGGGTGGGAAAAACATCCTGGAAGAACTGGAAAATCACCCCTGGAAATGAAAAGGAGACTTGAAACAACTTTCAGGTGTGAAAATACATGACTACAGTGAGGATGCACTTTTTGATTAATATTTTCAACTAAAAGCTGGCTGAATGATAAGTGGCAGGAGAAAACACCATGATGTGGTTCCCTTAACATGTTCCTCTACACAAAGGGTAAAAGAAGATCATTGTTGGCATGCAGTAGCAAAAAAACCATCTGCCTTTAGTCATTATCAAACAGAAAATCCTAGGAATTGGTTTTGCTCTCAGGACATGCAGTGTTTGTTCTTACAGAAATATGTTCTTAGAAAGATGTTTTAAGGTGTTCATGTGAAGTGAAAGGGGGCAATTGTGGGAGAAACTGGAAACCCACTTCAGAAATCTTGCTTACTCCTGATTTCAAAGGGAGCTGAGTGCAAACTGGGACCAAAGGAGATTTGTGTCTAATTTTGGGTCCAAATGTGTGCTCAGGACCAAAGGCTGGTAAGATTTCCTGGCATTCACTGACTTAGTAGCAATGCACAAGGTTTGTGGAAAATGCCTTTCAATGTGCATTTTTCTGGCAACCAGAAGGGATGGGTTCATTTTCCTGGGAATGAGATCCTAAATTTTCTGTGGTATTTCCCTGTAAGTATTGAGAAGTTTCTCACCTGCTGGAGAGGCAGCCCTGGCTCCCCAATAAGGAGGGTAAAAGAGCTGTTTATGTGATTTAAATGGTTACAGCTTCCCTCCCTTCCAGGTGTTTGGAAAAACCCCCATCCTCCTGCCAGGAGTGCTCCTGAGCCCCTTGCAGAACTGCTGGGGAGTTTCTGAGAGCCCAAAGCAGGGCTGACTGCCTTCCCACTGAAACTTCTCATGCTGGAGGAGCTGGGTTTGCTGCTCATCAACTCTGCCATTTCAGCAAATGACATTCTCAAGGGTTTCTTCTTTTGGCTTTCTCTTTTAATAGTATTTTTCCTGCACTACCAGAGGTACTTTCTGTTCCCCATGAAATCTCCTGAAGTGTCACTCTCCCCAGGGATGCTTCAGGAGGCTCCACATGGTCCTTGCTGATATGCCACACAAGAAGATGTGTGGATATGACACTTGAAGATATGGTTTAGTGGTGGGCCTGGCAGAGCTGGACTCAATGATCTCAAGAATCTCTCCCAAACGAAATGATCCTGTGATTCTAAGATGATGTGAGACCTCTGGTAGGAGAAGAGGGAAGGTCAGGACTCCTGGCTAGGAACTGGTTGTAAGTGAAAGTGATTTGGAAGTTATCTGATGGGAAATGTCATGTGGGCCTAAAAGGAGAAGGTGGGGCTGTTTGTTCTTAGTTGTCTGTGTGAGTTTTAAGCTGGGGGACCTTTCTGTGGCTGTGACCTAAGGCTTTCTGTCCTTTTTTTCCTATATAATGCTCTGAAATGTGTGTTCTTCAGCTCTTGAATGTTTGCTCTCCCATTGTATCCCTTCAGTAGAAGTGGATGAGCTGATGAGGACCTGGCTTTCCCTGGCAGCCTGCTCAGAAGGTGCAGCTGTGAAAGAGGAAACATCTCCTTATCTGATACAAGGTCTTATGCCATGGGAATGTAGACTTCTCTTCTGTGTCTTGTCAGCCTCAAAGGTGGGCAGAAATAGTGTGGTGTGGCCTGATGCTGTTGAGATTTTACAGAGACACACCAGCAAGGCTTCCAGGGCCACTGGGAACTTGGGGATATGAGCACCCTGAGTGCCTGTTGCCACTGCTGTGATTTGGGGTGTATTTGCAACACTTTCTGGAAGTGTTTAGATAACTTAATGGTCTCTTTGTGGAGTCTGAGGAGACAGGATTTGACACACCTTAGTCAGTGCTTTGACAAGGAGAAGATTTGTATTTAATTAAGTCTGCCCTGCAGGACTGGGTGTGAGGCTGTGGGAGGCTGAGCAGGTATAGAAACAATGTTGTCCAAGTCCAGAAATGCAGAAAGAAATTATGAGTTTAATGGGGCATGAAATTATCCATTCTGTTTTCTTCAAAGTTAATTGTAGTTCACTACATAGCCTGACAAAACCCTTTCAGAAACCCAGAAACATTTGCCTTCAGTGTAGGATGCTGATGTGTAGCTCTGAGGGCTGTTAGCAAATTACTTGCCCCAGACACCAAAAGGCACCAAAGAATGCTCCATGTTCCTCAGAAGAGTCACAGATGCAGATGGAGAACCTAGAACATGCTGTATTTGCTCTCTGAATTTTTGAGTGCCTGTGATGTAGGAAATGAGAAACTCCATGGCTCTCTTAGAGCTGACAAATGTTGTTAGGAAATTGATGGATGACAGTATGATGCTCTAAGGAGTTGGTTTAATCCTTCCCAGGGAAGGGAGCTGAGTTTTGGGGCTGGGTTCCTGGGCTGCCTTGGGCACACAGGTGTGAGCGTGGGACAAAAATATTGCCCCAAATCCTGGACAGACTTCTGTGTCTGCATCCTCATTTTGCCCCATTCAAATGGTTGAAAATTTGCTCAAATGCAGAACTGCTTCAGCATAAAATTCTTTATGTTCAAGTAGTCTTAAAATTTAGATGGTCATATGAGTGTTTGAAGGTCTAGTAGTAGGATGAGGGGAAAAGGAGTGAACAGAAATTCCCCCAGTCCAAACAGTACCAGAATCTCAGACTCTTGCAGTCAATTTGTGTTGAATATAAAGCAAATTAAAAACTTTACAAATATTGACTTTTACCTCAGGCTTGTGCACTGTCCCATTCCCACCCCATTTGAAGCCCACACCAGCTATTCCTGGCTCAGCATCCTTTACCTCTGCTGCCTTCTCTGTGTCATTGGTGGGAGGTTCTTCAGCAGACAGGTTTAATGAGAGGAAGATTTATTTCTTTTGCTGCTGTGCAGGTGAAAAATTGGCTGCTCATCCAGTGTTATTTAGGTGTGGCTCAGTGGCAAGTGACCCCTTTCTGAAGTTCTGCCACAAAGAGAGATGCTGTTGAATGTGATAGAAAGGGGAAGAACCTTTAAAGCTAAAATAGAAATGTAAACCACTAGCAAATACATGTCAGTTGGCTGAAATTACACCTATTAATGGCTTTATATGGAGTGATTGAGAATCAGCCCTTTGAGTATCAGTAACTGTTCTGGCATTGGTTTCCTAGGACCAGAAAAGAAGGCAAATATTTTCTATTTGTTGGAGATTGTAATTGAATCATGAACAACTCTAAAAAGGAGGGAGTAAAACCCTAGGGCTGATCTACCTCTTTTTACCTTGAATTGCACAGGGCAATACTGATTTCTGCCTGCCTCTGATACCAAGGCTCATATTTCTTCTATGCTTTTGTGGTCTCCAAACAAGGAGACCATTTTATGAACCATGTCTTTAGACAACAGTGGGATGTCTGAGGGCTCTCCATCAGCTGCATCCTGTCCAAACTAGAGTGACTACAAGGAGAAGTTTGAGGAGTGAATAGCCTGCAGGACACAGATCCATTCTGCTCTGCCTGGTGGCAGCAGCTGCAACCCAAAAGTTGATGGCTGATGTCTCATTCACAAGGCTTGACAGGTTTGGGTGCTTCTGCTTTGGAGGGAAAGGCTGCCACAGTCACAGTTTTGCTTCAGCACCACTTTGTTCTGATGGGGCATTTTTTGATGTCATCAGGAGCTGTGGCAAGCCACACACTAGGTGCTGACAAGTGCTCCTGACATAGTTTAAAAATAAACTTGCTGTGGATTGTTAAACTCTTGCAGTGTCTGTCAACTGGCTCTCCTTTCTCTCCCTCTCAGTGAGCTGACTTGGCTTTTCAACAGAGACTGGGTTTCACCACAACAAATTGATGTTCTGTCCTGTGCTTTAAAGTTGTTTTATGGTTGATTGTATGATTTATTGCTTCCACCCAATCAACAGCTGGAATGTCAATTTCTGTTATCTTTCCTCCAAACCTATATTAACAGTGACCCTCTGAGCCACTGTTAAAGCAGCAGAACAAAAGACATCTGGGAGAGATCTCCAGTCACCTGCTGGGACAGTGGGACACTCTGAAAGCTCTGATCCACTCTGCTTTCCACCTCTTTCTCTGGAGAAACCACTGCAGTGTGTGAAAAGGTTTTTAAATAAAAACCTGTGCTTCACATTTAAAAGGGAGGAAATTCCCGTTTCCTTGCTCCTGCTCCATCCTGTTGCTTCTGGAGCTGCCTGACAGATGCATTCCTCCCTGCAAACCTCTCTCCTAATTGTGAGTAGCAGATGCCAGTCTTCCTCAGCACATGTTGGGATGTAATGTAGCCCACAGCCATTAGATTTGCTTTGACTCGTTCAAACCACACTGATTCAACACAGATTCTTCAGGCTGAGGCAGCACTAATGACTTGTCAGCATATGGAATAGGATGGATCATTAGATGGTCACTGATAGTTTCATTTTAGTTCTGTTGGGTTTTTTTTTTCCCCTTATTCTTCAGGAAATAGACCAGAAAATTGTATTTTTTTTTTCATTTTCCCCAGGCTTTGTCTAAAAATAAGCCATAAATGTAGCGTTGTATTTGGCTGTGTTATTATTTGAAGTGCAAAGGTCTGTGATTGATTCTTCTAGAGGGCAGCTTAGCCTTAGATTTTATTTAAATTAGGAGTGTGTCCCCTTCCTTTTAGTGACGTTTTCTAGTTTTCCAGACTTGCTTGGAATCTGTGTGATCTTTGCAACACTTCATTTATGAACAGTGACATAACAAGATTAACACTGACCTTTCTGTAGCAAAGGCACCCCCTACCTTTCCCCCGAGACCCACAGGCTGCTCTTGGGTACAGCTACCACCTCATACTTGGAATTCTTTATTGATTGTAATGCATAGGCAGGCTGGAGAAAAAATAAAAGAGGAGGATTTACTCATTTTGTGGAGCACAATTTCTTGTTCAATTAACATATGGAAAGTGAGATAGTTTTTGTCTTTTGTCCATCAGTTTACATATATGCTCTATTCTTAAAGTTTGTAGATGGGGTTCATCTTTCACTGTGTTCGTTGTTTTAGTTTAACTCCACTTTTTCTGATGTATGAGTGCTCTGAAGGGCCAAGGAAAACAAGTTGTGGTTGTCCAGCATGGAGCACCTGTGGGAGTCAGAGGGAGGTGAGAGGATGCTCTCCTTCATCCCTGTGTTGGGGAAGGAATGGGAGTAAAGGGGGTTTGGGGAGAGGAGCAGAAATGTGATACATCAGAGACAGGACTGCCTGGAAGGCAAAGGGAACTCCTAATCCCTGCAGTTATTGCTGTCTCAGGGGTTTGCATGGGCTAATTTAAACTGTATTTGTGCTACTGTAAATGGTATTTTTACAAGTGATTTGTGCAGACAGACTGCATGCACAAGGAGTAGGGGTAAGACTGTGTTTTGAACTCTGTGACATACTGTTAATCTGATATTGAGATGACAGTGGAATACAACAACCCTGGGTACAATTTTTCTTAATAGCTTGCTTTGAGACATTTTTGATTTTTTTCTAATTCAAACCTAAAGGAGAGACAACATGAAGCAAATGTTGAAGATACCATTTTTAGTTCATATTGTGAACATGTTTGATCCCAGTTTGTTACCTGGACTTAAAAGCAGTTTAAGAACTCAGTAAAATTGCTTCTGACAAAATTCTGAAGCTTTTTCTAATAGCTAAAAACCCCATTTTCTCAGTTTCTTTTTCAGGATGAATTGTATGTTATACAGTGTAGAAAAAGAGGTTTCAAAGAAATGGGTGTGTTTCCTTCTGAATATTAAAACCTCTTGGCCAGGTCTGTTTGCAACTCTTAGAAAACACAGGAATATTTTATATTATATAAAAATATATATATAGTGTATATATATTGCAAGGTACTTTTGGTGTAATGCATGTGTTTGACTCAGCTCTTTCTTAAATTAATGTTTCTGTGTATAAACAAACTGGGGAGAAGGGAAAGTCCACTTCATTTTGGGCACCTGAGAGAAGGAGAGGTTTGGCTTTGGTACTGCAGGTGCTTTACATTGTTTATTTATTTATATATTTATTTATTTACTGTTACCTCTGCTTTCCCAATGACTGGAAATTTCTGTAAATGTAGGTAAAACACTGACATCTAGTGCCTGGAACCAAGCAGCCAAACATGCTCTGAGACTCCTGCTTTGGAGCCCTCCTGGGCTGGGTTTAACTGCTCAATAATAATGTGGACTGCAGTATTTTATGGGTATTATATTCATGTTGCTAAGTTCAGACTGGACACATTTGGGGCCATCTAGGATGACGTGCTCTTGTGTCCTTGCTAACCATGGCTTTCTCCAGGAAACAGGAGGAAAAGTTGAGCCAAATATCCTTTAAGTGAACTGTCTCACCACAACTTTTGTACTTGCCTATCTCCTCTGAAAAAAAAGGTCTCCTGATCCCTTTTGGAGGGCTTTTTGTCCTTTTTTTGTAGCAGTCTCATGCTGGTGGTCCAGAGGCAGCCTAAAGATCCCTGATGAGCCATCAGAGGTTTCCCTTCTCAATTTCCAGCTGATGGACTCCTGCTGTCAGCAGAGCTGCAAAATAAGTTACTTAACATTTTATGCCTTTATTATCATACAGGTGCTTAGAATTATTTACTTCTTTCTGCTTCTGATGATCTCTTTTAATGATGACTTTCAGGAAATGATTTCAAAGAATCTCAAAGACCAACAATGTCCAAAGACAAAAATTTAAAGTAATTGGCAATTCCTGGCAATAGGACTCGTCTCTCTGGCTTCATTCTTTGGGCTGCCCTTAAACACAGAAAAAAACCCAACCAACTAAACAAAAACCCCAAACCACAAGAAAAAAGCAAACCCTCTTAAACATGGTTATCCCCCTAGATTTGATAATTTTTTCCCCCACTACAAAGAAAGAAGTCAGTGTAAAGTCTGCTTCAAAGACTATTCTTGCTAAATGGATTTTTATAACCTCTTACTCTCCCATTTCTTATGCTTCTTTTTATCTTCTTAAACCAGGATTACCTACTGATTTTTAACTGGCATTTAAAATTATTATTATTATCTGTAGTAATAATTTTTAGGCCATTTTGAAGATGACAGAAGAAAGCTCTGGTTTGCTTTGCTACCACTGCCCCCTCATGCCCTGAACCCCAATTCCCTTTTTTTCTAATGCTTAATCAGATTTTTTTTTCCAGTCATTCTGCAGGATGAGTAGTGCAGGCATGCACAGCTAGGGCTGCCAAGCTGTGCATTTTTTCTCCAAGGGAGAGCAAATATGCAGTGAATGTTGCAGGGCTCATTTCTGCAGGTCAGGCTTTGCTGACTGGACCGGTTCAAAACACCGGTTCGTTATCCTTCTTCAGATCATAAAGAAAGTGTTTGAAATTCACATTCAGACTGATAATGTACCAACCTAAATGTTTTTAAACAAAGAAATAAAATATTTGTCAGGATTTTCCATGTGCAGAAACCAGCAAGGCAAATATTTAATTATTACTCATGTTATTTCTACAGGTGACTCTGATGTTTTCAGGTACAAAAATGAATGAAGCCAAGTTGGTTTGGGGTAGATGGTTTCCTAAAAAAAAGGTTTATCAGACTTCATGGATGCAACATTACAAAGATCCTTCACTTTGCTCCTGCCACACTGTGCTGATGGGACAACAGAAGCAGAAATACAAGCCCACAGCACAGGCTGGGAGCCACAGTGAGTGGGCTATTAAAACATGTATATATACACCAAGAGCTGGCTCTTCTTATTTCTCCAGAGGAGGTAGTTAAGCCTTTAAATCAGCTAAGAAACCAGCTCAACAGTGTGGAATAATTATAGGGCATTTCTTGCTCATTTTTATATAATCCATTAAGTATCTCCTAGATTTATCTTCCTATCTCTCCTGTTATATGTCATTTGCAGTTTCTACTCTAAATAACTATATTTATGGGATTAGCCAGCAGACAGGCTGATGAGATTTGGTATCTGGGATCTAAACTCAGTATTTCTTTCAATCTACCATTAATAAACCTTTTTTTTTTGTGTGCATTTCTTGTCTAAAATGACAGTGTGAGTATGTTCTAGATACTTTTGCTTTATTCTGACTACAAAAATATAGGAATTGCTGAATGAAGTTCTATGCCAACCTGTCTTTTAGGAAACCTGAAATCATATCTGAGCTATTAAAGTTTAATAGCTAGTGGGGGGAGAGAAGTAATTACTTCCCATAACATCTTTCTCTATCAAGAATTTCGTTGTAACATTGATGCAAAATTATTCCACTGGCATTATAAACTGCCATGTAATGTCTGATAATGACACCTCTTACTACCACAGAGAAACCTTTGTTATGACTTAGATTACACATTCATATCCTGCACCAAATATGAGGCTGAATAAAATGAAAGCAGATAGCTAATATATCAAGGTGGCATTTCAGCTGAGAGTTATAATTTTTTAAATACATATGTGAGAACGTGAAATAAATTAGCCAGATTTTTGTCTCGCCAAAAAGGGGCAAAACTCAATTTTTCTGCATAGGTATTTTACACATTTCCCATCAATAGGAACAGTGTTAGCAAAGCTCAATTTTCCTTTTGCCTTCACTGTTGGCTCTTTAGTGAATTTTTTTACATGGCTGCTGGTGATTTTCCTTATGCCATTTTTTTAGACAGGACAGGAAAAGCCTGAAGTTCATTTTGCCCTCCCTTTTTCAAGCTGATAGTCCCTAGTTTAAAGTCTCCCTCCATCCTTTGCTTTTCCCCCTTTCTCATGCCACAGTGTCATTCCATAAAGCCTAGCCAGGCATGAGTAGGATGGCAGTGAAGAGGCTCCCAAAATTGTTTTGCTGTTGGAAAATATGGGCTTTGTTGCAGTCCAACACAATGAAGTAATGTAGATCCCTTCAGATGCAAGATTTTATTTGTTACCTGTTCACTCTTTTGTTGAAAAGTCTGGCTCAAACTTCCTGTAATTTAGGTTTGACTTGGTGCTCTCTTTTGTTTTAACCTTAAATATAGGATGTTGCAAAAATTTCATAACATAGGGAAATAGGATTTTATGTATAAAATTTCAGCTTTCTAATGAAAGAAATTATTTGGTATTTTTGAATAAGACTATGTTGTGACCTTTTTTGTCCCTATGGACTTTTGATATATCTTTAAATGCTACATTTTTGGGATGGAGAGTTAATTTCTGACTTTTTCTGGTCAACCATGCTTGTATGGGAGCTGAATTCTTTTAAGGGGATTCAAACATATCACCTATAAATTCTTCAGATTTTCAGACTCAAAACAGCTTCTCTCTCTGTCAGCTACAGTCTGAATTGCTTTTTAAAAATTTTCAATTAAAATTTTCATTTTTAATTTAATTGTTCTGATTTTTCTCAATCATATTACAGCAAGGTTGTTTGCCTTGCCCAAAGTTTCACTAATGCCCATCAGCAGGGCCAGGTTCCTAACACACATGGTGCTCCTGCTGATGGCATTTCAAGTGACCCTTGTAATCACTGAGCATCCACAGGCAGTGAAGTTTCAGCATTAAACTTACACTTCACTCATTTGGGGTCTTAATTGTGCTTTGAAACGTTTGATGGCTTGGCTGACCTTTCTCTGGGTTAACTGAAGACTGAGATTTGTCTGCCAGGAGGGAGCTGCTGAGGAGACCTTGGAGCGTAGCACTTGATTGGTGTCACTGAGGCAGAGTGCTCTGGTATCTCCGGGGTTGGAAATGCCTCTGAACTTTTTATGGGCTTTAACTGGAGCTATAGGAAAAGGAAAACCTTGGGAATGCCAAGAATTTTACAAAGAGTAGGTGATGAGTATAAATTGAAGAGCCACTTAACATTAAATGCAGGGATTGGAGGCTATAATCCCTTTTTGTACTTGTAAAGCATTTCTAACCCTTCCTTTCCCCAAGGGAAATCTCCCAGGGGAGAAGTGAATTTCTCTGCTAGTGAAAAAGTCCAGCATTGCCATCTCCCCAGGCTGCTTTCCTGCTGGCATGCAGCAAGGGCACCCCAGGTAGGACTGGGGCAGGACTGGACTTTGCTGAAAATCCTGTTTGTAAATTCCCCCTTTCCTGACCCGAAGTTATTCTGGAGATCTGCAGAGATAAAAATTACTAAAACTAATTTTATCTTTTTTTCTTTAGGTCTGCATAGAGGGCTAGATGATGCCCACAATGAGTGCAGGTATTGCACTTGTAGATTTTCTCCTGCCCCTATGAATGCTCCTGATTTCGATGCTGGCCTTATGGCTCTGTGCTGACATTTGTTCTGGCAGTCCCTGTGGAACCTGGCACTGTGTCCTGCACCACCCACCTCTCATCTCTGTGTAATTAGCCTGAGAGCCACGAGGCAGGAACCTTTCCTGGCTGTGTTTGTGCAGGAGGCCAAGGGCAATACCAAACTCAGAAGGTGAGCAGTGGGGCAGGCAGGGGAATTCAGGCTGAGGGATGATTTGGATCAGTGTGACTGATGAAAGGAGGCTCATTTCAGGGGTCTGCAGGACCTATGTGTCACACCAAGGAGACAAACCATCCTTTGGGGTGCTGCTCTTTAAACCTCCTTTCTTGATGGCAAAAGGGAATTTGGTGCCTGAAAACAAGTCCTCTGCAGAAAGGATGCACAGCTCATCCCAGGCTGCAGGTAAGTGTCCATATTCCCACTGTAAGTGCTCTCATTAGCAGGACCTGGGGGCTCTAGATCAGACCCTGGTGGGGAGGGTAGAGTGAGGAAGAAGATAAGGGCCAGTTTCTTTCCAGCCTGTGGGAAAGGGGAAAACCCTGTGGTGTTGGGAGTGACGTTGACAGGCGGGGATGTGGCACATTTTGGCAGAGATTATGAAATCAACTAATATAAACCTGGCATCTTGTCTGGGGCTGCCCAACAGTCACACTCTCAAGCACAGTATCCCCATGCATTTAAAGTGCTGTCCCCTTGGCTGATACCTTGTTAAATATCAGCCTCCTGCACTAATATTTTATCTTGTAATTACAATCCCAGAGCATGCAAAAGAAATACCAAGATGAATTTAGTCGATTACCTTCCCTTCATCCTTCAGAGCATTGAGTTAACCCCAGCCACTGAATAATTGCACCTGCAAAATAGGTTTTATTGCAAGAAACAAGAGCAGGAGGACTCTGCAGCCAGCAGAGATCAAGACTGGTTGCCTCTGCAAAGCCATTTCAAGCCTCTTGGCTTGAGACTATGTCATTAGCTTGTGTCAGTGATTAATTTGAGAAGTATATATTCAGTAATGGACTATTTATTGTGCAAAGTTTAGTCCATAATCTCTTTACTGCTAGCACATCTCACAGTAGCATTGTAGCTAATATTGAACAAAACCCTGAGCAGTGCAGTATCACCTTTTGATTTCTTCACTTACCATTTATTTTTCTTACCAGGGAGAAGTCCTGCACACCTTGATCTCTCAGCAAACCCATGCTGGTAGTTTTTCCTGCTTTTCCAGGCCTTGGTCCTCAGCTCATGTGATGCTCAGTTAAAACATGGTTTAAGCACCATCCAGGGGGACACTGAGGGGCAGGACAGTGATGGCACCTGAGGAGGAAAGGAGCAGGGCTGGAGGCCACAGGTCTGCAACAGGAAGGTAAAGTAGAGGGAAGATAAAAGTTGTTGTTGTTCAGTGAGATGCAGATCAGGAGAAAACTGGAGTGGAGAGACTGAAACTTTTTTGCTTACTGTTAGGCTGTCAGAATGCAAGTGTAGCTCACGTTTGTACCAGCCAGTTGTATTTCCAGCTCAGGAGCATGAGCTTTGCAAGGGAAGTGGATGCATTGTCCATTTT
The DNA here is from genome assembly GCF_023055355.1 of Agelaius tricolor. Taxonomy (NCBI): domain Eukaryota; kingdom Metazoa; phylum Chordata; class Aves; order Passeriformes; family Icteridae; genus Agelaius; species Agelaius tricolor. The sequence continues at coordinate 1,559,624 of NW_027269270.1, forward strand.
TAGTATATCTTGTGGTTTTTGTGGGGGGTGGGGTAGGGAGGGCAGATAAAAATGCTTGAGGTGCCCAGGGTGTGTGAATCCAGGAACTGCTTACATTAAACTGGAAATGCCTCGTTTGGTACAGGCACAGTTGATATGCCTGGGCCAGAGGACATGTCAGATTCTGGGGAAGAGGGATAAGAAATGCCCTGGGGACCTCTCATCCCTTCTTAGTGCCAGACTGAAGGGTCAGGGGAGAACCATTTTTCTTTCTTTCCTTTCATCCCAGCTGTCTGCTGCCTACACACCCTGAGCCATCCTCAAGGGCCTCGGGGTAACACCCAGCTCAGCTTTTCCAAGTGTCTGCAGCAGCAAACCTGCTGCCTTGTCATCTGTCGAGGATTCTGGGCAACTATCTGCTTTACCTGGGCTTAAAACCAGCTTGATGCTACCAATGGAAATGTTTCCGTGTTGAGAAGGAAAACCATCTCTTTCCAGTTTGTTTGCCAAAGTCAAAACAAGGAGAGTGTGAGGTGTCATCAGCAGTTGATGCAGTGATGTGCTCTTCTGGGATTTTCACCTGGGTAAAGGTGGCTTCACCTGGTGTGAAGGTGGCTCACTGTGGATGCAGGGTGTAGCCAGGGTTGAGTAATCAGCTCCCCCTCTGATTCCGTGTCCCCCTGTGTTAGTGATGAGAAGCTCCAGGGCAGGAATCCCTCCCACCTCCCCCGGTTCCTGCGGGGTGCGGCTGGCCGGATCCCTGCAGCGCTCTGCCCCCGTGGGACGCGGGGCGCACCCTCAGCGACGGCAGAGCTGTAGCACGGTGGAACCCCGTGATTTTTAGCCAGAGTTGCGTGTGCGGCCCCGCGAAGGCCGGGTTTTGGCAGCAGCGGAGCCGTGAGAGGGCGGTGTTGGACCGCGGCTGCGGCGGCCGCACGGGGCAGCGCCGGCAGCGCCCGGCCCCGGCGGGTCCGGAGCGTCTGCGCTGCATTTTGGGGCGTTCAGGCCTTGGTATTTTGCAGCAGAGATTCGTTCCGATAGGATCTCCTTTGCCCCTTTCTCCTTTTTTTAAATTTTTTTTTTTAATTTTCCCTCTCTCTCGTCGTCTCTCTCGTCGTCTTTCCTTTCTTCTCTTCTTCCTCCTCCTCTTCTTTCTTTCCCTCCTCTTCTTTCTTTCCCTCCTCTTCTTTCTTTCCCTCCTCTTCTTTCCTTTCCTCCTCTTCCCTGTTTCTCCTTTTCTGTTGAGGTCTTTCCCAGACCTTCCAGCAGTTTATGAAGCACTCCAGCACTGGAGGGGTGACTCTTTGCCAGCTGAACACCCCTGTGATCACAGGTGAGCAGCTGGCACAGCCAAGAGCTCCCTGATGTTCCCCCACACCTGACGTGGTCCTGAGAGGGCTCCCAGCCAAAGCTCAGCACCACGGCCACCTCTGCCATGTGCTCCCTGAGGTGACCCTCTGGATATCAAGCCCTGGAGGAGAGGTTACACCTCAGGTTTTCCCTGGCTTGAAAAGAATAAAAAGCCTCCTTGGTGAAAGCAATCTTACCTGAACAGGTAAAAATATTCCTGGTTATTTTGCTTTGCACAGTGCAAAGCTGCATCTTTCCCTACACTGCTTTGTTTTATCTTATTTTTCGTGGTTACAAATTATTTTCTTTTCCAACCCCCAAAACTTTGTCTAGATGCAAACTATTGCACCTGAGTGAGTGTGGTAGTGAGCTGCCTTCACCTTTATCGGCTGCTGTGGGACAGATGACTCCACACTACAGCAGAGCACTTGCAGATTACTATCTTTCTTCCATGAAAATTTGCCTATCAGTGTAAGTGGCACCTGGAGATGGTAAATCAGAGCTTCAGGTACTCCACCTTTCTTTCACCAGGTCAACAAGGAGATTGATTTTTCTTCTGCTATGCTTGCAAAGCCACAGGTTTGTTTTTGATTCCTACTCTGTATGACAAGGATAGGAGCTGGGGGTGGGGGGGAATGAGGAAAATTTTGAGGGACCAGCTCTGCCCCTTGCAGTTATTGAAGGGATGCCTACAAAGGGAGGTGAAGGGAGAGGTCTTGCCAGGGCAGGATCAAGACAGGTCTTGTCAAGACAGTATGATCATCTCTGTCTCACACAGAATCAGTGGGTCATTAATGTTTGAGCCAGCCTCTTATTTCACTGCAGTTGTCTGTGTTGTCAAGGCTTTCCTCAATACATCAAAAACGTGAAGGACTAAACAGCCCCAGCAATGGCTGGAACAGGAGTTATTCCTGATGTAAAGCAAACCCTGCTGAGGGCCTCTCTTTCTGTGATATTTGTGATGGTGGGCAAAGGGAATGACCAACATGAGATGATTACTTTTCCCTTTGTGTTCCCTTAGGTTAAAGTTTAGAGAGGACAAGGATAACCACCAGGTCTGAATCCTGCTTTTGAGCTGATGGGTGCATTGCAGGCTCTGCTCCCTTTGCACCCTCAGCTTCCCCCAAAAGAGGAGATGTGTGGGACCCAGTAAAGCCAACCATTGGCAGCCCTGTGTTGTGTGAGATATTTCATTTTCAAAGGTGGGGCCCTTTGTACCATCACCTTCCCCTGATGGCTCCCCAAGCCTTGCTCTGCCAATAGAGCTCAGCACAGAGATGTCATTAGAAAGACAAACATGAATACCTTGTAAAGATCAGGAGGCTGTTCTGCAGAAAGTCCCTTCCAGCACTGAATTTTACAGTGGTCCAAGTGGCTGGCAGATGCAGTTTGTTTTACCTGGTTGCTTGGTTGCTTTGATCTTTAAAAAGTCTCATAAATACCTAGGGAAAAAAAAAAAAGTGGTTCACTTGTTCTGCATAGTAAAAAAAAAAATCCACCCCAAATTGGGGTGGAATGGAGGGAATATTTGCACAATGGAGGGAATATTTGTCAGTAATGCTAAACTAGAGTTTCAATGGGAGAGGGCCCAGCCTTGGACAGGTTTTCCAGGTTAATTGAAAGGAATGTGATGACATCTGAAATGCTGCTTGCTCTATGTGCTCGTGGCTTTGTTAAGCATGGAGATCAACAGAAGTGCATAGGTAACATCCCTCTTTACACCTGAGCCTGTGAAGAGAAGATGAGCTAGTTTAATGGCTCTATCTTTTTACTGAAATCCCTCTTTGTTGGGTATCCTGGGGTTTACACTGACTAACACTTTTCCATAAGACATCTCTCAATCAACAGAGACAACTATATTTACTGGGCAGCATTTTCCCCCTCCTTATCAGCACGTCAAGCAGTACCAAAGCACACAATCTCTCCTGAATCCCACAGCAAATCATTCCTTTTTTTAAACATTACCTACTGTCAGTAATGGTGTTGGAGATGGGTTAAGACAGCCACGCTTCTGCTTCATACCTATAGAGAGAGGTGAGCTTAAAGCATCTACCTGAGAGGTGCCACCATTTAGGAGGGAGACCCTTCTCGGCACTGTTTTGCTGTTTGGGTTTTTTCCTTGTAGATACACTTGAAAAGGGAAACAAAAAAACCCCAAAGCAGTGGGCTATGAAGAAGTGGGTTTAATGTTGACAATGGCACTGTGCAGTGGGAGTGTGATCTGGTTAATGTTCCAGAGCAGAACAGCCCCTCAGTTCACATCCCTTTCCTTGGCAGTACTGGCAACGCTTCCCCCAGAAGTTAAAGCCATGTGTCTCGTTTCTGAGAGAGGCTTATTCATAAAAAGGGAGGAAAAATTGATTGTCCGATCCGCAGAAGGAAAAAAAACCACACAAGGGGATAAATTATGGGAATTAAGATGGGCAGATAGATTTCTACGACTCATGTATGTAAAAATCTGTTCCTGGTAGACTTGAGCTGTGTCATTTTAGATGCATTTCTCCAACCCACGTAAATATTCCTGTCAAAAAATCAAATCTGGAAAAGAAGGAAATTTCATTTTTCATCAAAGCTCTACAGTGATCTCGTTATTAAAAACAGAGGGAAAAGATATATCAGGAAGGCAAAGCAGTTGCAGCCACATAGTTGTTTTCAATAATCCAGTGAGTCACTACATAGAAGAGCCTTTCATTTCTCCCTGTGGTTCAGACAAAATTGTTTATTAAGATTTTGGTGGATTATTTAAAATTAAAAAAAAAAAGGAAATTGTACCTCTTTATTTTAAAGACTGTTGCAATAAAAATTCAGATTATTCAAATTTATCAAGTGTATTTTATAAGGCAGTAAGCACAGCAATTTTTTCCTCATACCACAAGATATTCCCTGGCTTTTCCATCTCATTCATAGTCATACATAAGGAAGCTGTTTACAAGGCATTGCTACAGGGAGAAAAAAAATATTATAGAAATGAAAACTTGATCCAACCAATGGCTGGATTTGTAATGAAAGACCTAAGTGGAAGGTAAACAGCAGCCTAATGTAACACTTTAAAAGCAAATTATTATACATCACTTATTGAAAAGTGATGGATAATAGCTGCAAAGGGGATCTGTACTTCAGATCTTCACCCATGCAGAGGTGTGGAATAGAAGCTAATTGCATATGTAGCTATAATGCACACTGAGCAGCCAGAACAGACAAATACACATATTTAAGATGTTTCACTTTTTTAAAATCCCAAGGTCGTGAACTTGCATTTTGTTTTTGTTTCTTTTTCCCCAGGAAATTGGACAGGAGGCTGGCTGAAAGTGTACCAGTGCTCTACAGGGATTTCTTGTGCCTTTTCAAGGAAGGATTTGCTGTGTTTTAGAATGTGTAAATATTGTTTGGGGCTTGTTTTGTTTTGTTTTTTATCTCAAATGCTTGCCAAGGAAATTGAACTGTACAAACATAATTAGCCAGGGGCTGAACATTTAATCTTAAATTCTGAGTCTTCATTAAGTCTTAATTTAACAACCTTAGGAGGGAAGCTTGCATCCACTCCTGTTCACAAGGATGGATGGAATTTGTGGCAGGTTTTTATGGCAGAAGAGGGAAACCACTCAAATGGGGAAAGCTCAGAAAACTGTGCTGAAGCCAGTTAGTGGTCAAGTGGTCATGTCATGGGTAATGGGACCATGGTGGGTGGGGCTCTGGGCATCCTGACCTGGTGGAAGGTGTCAAGGTGTTGTGTTTTTGGCCTTGGGATCAGATGAACTTTTAGCTCCCTTCCAACCCTAACCATTCTGTGGCTGGGAATTTAAGAAGGTGCTATGGGAGAACTGGAAGGCTTGTGGGGTGAAAAAATGAGAGCTTTGCCTTTGTATGAGAGTTAGTCCAAATCAGAATGGGGTGTTTGGGGATAGGTGGTTTTTTTCCATGGGTGATCTTCCAATGGTATTGTTATTTTTACCTGAAAAAGGGATAACTCCTGAATTTGAATCAATTTTAGTCTATCAAGATAAAATAAACTACTAGTACCTTTTATTTTTATCTCAATTTACTGAGAAAATTATACACTATGCATGATAGGGGAAAAAAATCTGGAGGGAGAAAAATTAAATAAAACAAATCCTTTTATTCCCTTGTGCAAGTATTTTTATAAGCTGGGAAGCCATGGAGAAATGTGAAAGTACTGTGATTTCTCCTACACCTTCCTTTGCCCTTTTTCAGTGATAAGAGCTATCAAATCACATCTTTGTGAGGAACCCTCTGCACATCGAAAAAAGTCCAAAAAGCAGCAGCATTAATTCCTCTGAGTGTTCATGCCAAATCTCTTCTTTTGTTTAATGTTGTCAGGGGGGTGGGACCTTTGTCATAATTTGAAGTAGCCCTCTTTTTTTTCCTGATCACCAAATATTCAGAAAATAAGTAAGAGGTTAAAAATAAAGAGGTTAAAAATAAACATGGAAATCCATTTTAAACCTTAATAATAAGATTTATATAGTACCTAGTACTTGCTGAAAGTTTCTTTTCTATGCATGCTTCTAGAAAGTGAAAAAAAAAAAAGTTGCGCAAGAAGAGAGCGTTCACCTTGCAAATGGCTGGATTCCAGGAAAGAAGAAAAAAAAAAAGGGAAAATTTGGGCAGAGATTTGCATGGCTGCCTGCAGACAAGGCGACCCACTGGCCTGCTGCCTGCTCCTGGCCTGCCAGCGGAAGCTTTGCCCTTGCCTTGGCAGCAGCACCCTGAAATGCCACTGGGCTTTGTGCTGCCGTTCCTGGTGGGCAAGGCAAGGAGGGGTGGCCCGCATGGAAAGGCACCCCCAGGTACCACCTCAGCCCCATCCCTCCTGCTTTTGCCACTTGGATGAGGACAAGTGAGTCCAGTCCCTGAGTTTGTAACAAGTTGGATTGTAAATGCTCTTTGGTGCAGTCTGCTAAGTTATTGAGTGCTTCCGCTCACCTACAGCTTCACGACTCCTACAGCTACATGGAAAATTTAGAATAACAGAACTATTTCACATGGCAACAACGACCTGGAAGGATCTGACTGGTGCAGTTCCTTCAAATCAACCCAGTGTGAGCTTCTAAGCCAATGGGCTGGTCCCCTGTGAGCGACCGAACATCTCGTCCTGGACGTGTTAACAGCAAAGCTTGAAATAATGGTGACTTCTGGAAACCAATTTTGATAACCAGACTCTATTTGTAAGGTATTTAGAGCTAATAAAGCTGCTGTGGTCTTGGGAGTGCCCTTTTCCTTGAGCACAATGGGAAGCTCTTCTTGTCAGGATTGCTATAGAAACAATGAATTATCAGGCAAACGGGACCATCCAGCCAATTGTGCCAGACGGGGGATGTGTGCTGATAACGCGGCAGCGTTAATTTGCTCTGCTTTCTTGTAAGTAGAGCTTGCATTGCCTATAGAAATGTAAAGAGGCAGGTGAGCTGGAGTGTCTATTATTTATAGACACAGTTTGTGCTGTATAAATGTATTTTTCATAGGAACACTTTTTAGAAAAAGAAAAAAGGCTTGAGAAACTGTTTGGTAAATAATTATGACTGGGAGTTTCAAATGTGCTTTCAAGAATGGGTGGGCATCCTTTAGTCCCCCTTAAAAATTTTCAGATGCAACCTTGAATCTGTTGTAAAGAGTGGGGTGCTTTGACCATGTGTGAAATACCCCAGCCCCATTACTGACACTGAACCATGGCTGGTATTGCCTTGTGTCATCTTGCAAAACTGAGTCACCCATAAGCAAATGCAGATATTATTAATATGTTGATGTCCTTGTACTGTATGGCTTGAGAAGTCAGCACCAACAAGAAGAAGAAGAAAGAAGCAGAAACTTCAAGGTATCAAGTGGATAACCTCTATATTTTCTTTATTGCATGTTGCTCAGTGCCACTTGGGAGGATGTTCCTCTATTTTTAAAAAGAAAAAAGACGTGAACTATGGCAGGAAATCACTGAGCTGAGAGGAGTTTGGCTTCAGATGTGAGAAATACCACCAGGATCACAGAGAAGGCAGGGGAGAGGTGGGAAAGAAGGATGAGTGAGAGAGGACTAGGTAAGAGACTGCTGTATTTGGATATCATATAGGAGTTGGGAAGAAAACAAAAACACCCATGTTTTTTGCATGTGGGTGATGGGAAAAATACTGCATCTTCTACTGGGCTGAATGAGGGTGGTGAGGCACTGGCACAGGTTTCCCAGACAAGTGGTGGATGCCCCAGCCCTGGAAACATTCAGGGTCAGGTTGGATGGGCTTCTGAGCAACCTGATCTAGTTGAAAATGTCCCTGCTCATTGCAGGGGGTTTGAAAGTACCTTTAAATCCAACCTAAACTATTCTATGATTCTGTGAAACGTAATGGAGGCCCTTGGGAAAGGAGGTTGCCAAGGAGTTTGATATATACAGGAGGAAGATTAAAAAAAAAAAAAAAGAAACAATATGATACTCTAATTCAGAGTGGACAACATAGGCCTGTTTTAGGACTCTTACAATAACTGAGAGTGTACTTATATCTTTTTGCTATGAATGAGATATAAACACCACTAAAACCCAAGTACAGTCTAAAATGTTTTCTTGAGATCAGCCTTTAGTTCCAGAAAATACAATTAGAAAGCCTGCATTGTATTGGCTGCTGCTGCAATTTTGTCTTTATAAGGTATTTTTTCTATTATCTAATTGGGTGGCTTCTTTCAGGTTCCCAGAGTACTCTTCTTTGTGCTTCAGGGGAATTTTTGTTACTCCTCAAACAATAATTCTGAAAAAAAAAAAACCCACACACAAAAAAAAGACAAAGTAGTGCATTGCACCACCTCACAATGGGCCCAGTGTTGATGCTGGATTAACTGTCCCTGGTGAGTGGCTGAGCTCACATCTCTCTGCCTGCCTGGAGCTCCACTCTGCTCTGCCTCTGGGGTTATGATATCATCTCTCAAGTCCTGCAAACACAGCTGAGCTCCACACTGCTCCCATTGTGGGTCCCACTTCTCGAAATGTGGAGCTGGGAATCTCAGCTGTGCAACAGAGTACCAATGGAGGAGGTGGGGACACCTCCATGCCACTCTTTCTTCCCACAGATGTTCACCACAGGTATCTGCAAAGGCCTTGGACTTCCAAAGAGTGTATTTATTGTTCTGCTTCTTCAGGTGTTAAATGAAGAGCCTGCACCTATAAAGAAACACCCATAATTGTCTTGACATCAGTTTGAGGTGGGCTAGTAGGTATTTCCAAGGGTCTCAGCTGTCTGCAGGTGAGAAGTCATCATTCTCTTGCACAAGTTTTCTTCTTGCATGGGCTTTTGGCTGCTTGTCATGTGTGAGGCTGTGCTGGCAGGCAAGAGGATAGCCAACTGAATATTTCTCTCACACCAAGTGTTTGTATTTGTTTCAGGGTTGCCCACTCTGTGCAGAGATGCCTGCTTCCAGCTTTGTGCACTCTGGCACGTGTTGCCTAATGGACCAGGGCCTCTCGTTCAGCACGGCTGACAAGGAGCATCTCTGTCACCACAGCTGACACACACTTGCTTTGTTAAGTGACATGAGATGCTGCAGTGCAAGGCACAAGTTCTCCCATGCTTTCAGCTAAACAATTTACTACTGTGCTGCCCACATCCTTCTCTGCCCCAGCGAGTGGGAGGGCCTGGAGATGGTTAGATGTGTCCCAGCCTGGCCAGCTCTGTCCCCCCAGATGTTGCAAGGAGCAGTGGAAGCAAAGTGAGGTGTTGACCTAATGCCCTACATGTAGGGCATTCCAACCTGCCCTGCCTGACAGGTCCCAAACTGCCTGCTGAAGTTCAGCTCCATGTGGCATTTTCTGCTCTGCTACACCACAGCTGCTCCAACCCTCCTGTCTCTGCACCATCCTGGGTGCAAGCAAAGCCAGGGGTTTGGAATGTGCGTGTGTTTCTGGCTGCAAAGTGAAGTATTTTCTGCAGATCAGATGCTCATCAGCAACTGGGAACACAACCAAGGAGGTTGGGGAGGAGAGGAGGAAGCCACACTTGATCCCACAGAAACCACAAACCTAATTTCAGACCGAAGGCAATTAGCCAACACACATTTGGTTAGGGTGGCTGTGCTACTTTGTAAAATGTGACCTTTTAATGGGCTGGGGAGGCAGATCTGAGTCTGTGCTAGTCTACACTGGCAAAGGAAAACCACCAGTGGTTAATTATCATCAGGAGAGGGGAGCAGGGGTGAAGTGGCCCTCAAAACCATCTCTGTGCACTTCCAAGTCCTGCTTTGCACAACGGGATCGTGTCCCTGACTCCATGCCATCACAGCCAGCCACCCTCCCAAAGGCACCAGGATGCTGCAGCATCCTTGGCTGGGCAGTGCTGACTCAGGCCCAGGGTCCCGTGCCTGCTCCCTGGCACTGCTGTCCCCCAGATATTTCACAAGCAGATATAAAAATCCCTGAGTTAGGCTCTTGTGGCTGTGCTCCCTGCAAGGGGAAGCAGTAAAAGGCTGATTGATGCTCTGAACCACAAAAGCCTTTTATTGCTGCTTTCTTTTTTTTAATGTAACTGTCTTGCCCTTAAATGTCTAATCCCTTTCTAACAGTCTCGTGGAAGTGGCAGGGCTCTCCATGGGTTAAGGGCGGTGTTTTTCAAGAGGATCAAGTTGTCCACCAGGTCCCCAAAGCCCCTCTTGCCCTGGCACAGCAAGGGAGGAGGGCAGCAGGTAAGCTATGTGCTGCCAGCATGGTCCACCACAATCTCCCAGCCCTCAGCTTTCGGGGTTGTTGGAGAGTTATTCCATCACTTGGAGTATTCCCTGACAGTCTTGGGCACTGCTGCTCCTTCAGGGGAGAATAAAAACCCCAAGCTGATCTAAGAGAAGCAGGGATTTAGGAGTTTGACTCCAGGCATATACATTTAAAGACATTGCCCAATTATTTCTTCATTTTTATTAATTACTATTAGTCATTTATGGCCCCTTTTAAATTCAACTTCTCAAGAAAAATATTGCTTTAGAAAAAAAAAAAAAAAGGAAAGTCATTTCATGAACAATTAGCAAAAGCTACAGCTGCACCATAAAAGAGAAATACTGGGGGGGAGGAATATTTCAAATTGAGTGGGGCATGCAAGTAGTTGAATGGATGGAAAGCCAGCCAAAATCCTAAGGAAGGGGTGATGCTGGAGAGGGGCAAAAGTACACAGTGTGGCATTGCTTAGTTCATTGTCAGGCCTGCTGTTAATTACTGGCTTTAATAATGATTTGGAAGCAATAAGAAGTGTTAATTGCATCAGAAAATGATGCTACATTGGGAAGAGCTGAAAGCAGAGGTGAGAGCAGAAGAAAGTGCAGTGAGAGAGGCAGGGAAGGCTGAGGGGTGTAAGAAGGATTTGATTTCATTCAGGCTCTGGGGGCTTTTCTACAGTTTCCCCCAGTAAAAGAGCACCAGTAATGTTTGTAGACAAGGAAGGGGCCCACAGACGTCAGACAGGAGGGTTTGGTTTGAAGCAAGAACCATGGAGACCCTTCCTGTCACCCTCAAGGGAGGAACAGAGACTTGCATGTGGTGTAAGGCAGGCAGAGTCACAGAGGCAGGCACAACAAAACTGAATACATGGAGGGGCAGCTGACTTCAGAAGACCCCAGACAGTATAGCAGAGTGTGTTTAAAGGAAAACACTAAAAAGGCAATACATTGCTCTGCCTGAAGGAAGGGGGAAAACAGAACCCAGATTAATGTAGAAATTGCATTTAATGATCATCTTGAGAAGCCATTGGACAAAATCAAGGGAGTCAGCTGCCACAAGCTGTTAAGGAGGGAACCCTCTGCCCACCGGATGCCAGTGTTGCCCAACATTAAATCACATGGAGAAAACTCCTCAGGCAAGAGAATATTTGGTGCTTAAAGACACCCATCACTCCAGCTACCCAAACACCACCACACTCAAAAACGCACTCACAACTTCCTTGGTGGCACACTTAAATCTATTTGCGACTCATCATTCTGGAGGTAGGCAAAGGTGGCAAAGCCAAGGACGAAGCACTGTGTAAAATTTGACTTGTACTGAGCGGGCCCTAAAGAAGCCCAAGCAGAGTTTTATTGCGCGGCTCCTCGGGCTGACAGTCTCCATTAACCATCGGTTAATACTGCAGCGTCAGAGCAAAGCCAGAGTCGCAGCCCTGTGCTGTTAGAAAGTGTCCTTCAATCCAGCAAGAGACCTCGGGGTGAGAATATTTTGCATGAAGAGCCACTGGTGTAAAGAGCTGAGCCTCTCAGCTCTGCATTGCAGTCAGCGTGTCGTGTGCCATCCCTCCACGCCACAAATATATCTACAATTTCTCAGCTGGGTGCCTTTGGAAGCCACATACTAATACGCTTATATGGGGAGAGAGACCAGGCAAGGTTCAAATAAAGAGCTCATGTAATAAATAAACATGAGGTCAGTATGGGAACAGCAATAATTGCTTTGTATGACAAGATTTGCATAGCAAACATTTGTGATTAATGTACAGCCGGCGTCAGGTAAGGAGCCTTCGCTATCGTTGCTCCATCTGCACCTTCCAATCTAGAAGGTACAGCAGCTCCAGCCAGAGCAATTAGTCACTGTTTACTGAGAGGCAGATTGAGCAAAATTTTTCTAGTTCAATATTTGAGCGAGTTTCGCCTCACAGCCTCCCGTTGGATCCATTTCTGCGCCAGGCAGGGATCGCGCTTCCTTCCAGGGGGTGGCAAGGAGGGATGATCAGCACTGCTGCTAATCTGCTCAGCAAGGGCACGGGCTGGCTCCCAGCCTCTCCTGCTGGCCTCACCCAGCTGGTGTTCTCAGGGAAAACCCTAAGGAAGAGGCTGAACACCCTGCATGTCAGGGCTCTGCTTCCCTTTCTGCCTTTTCTTTCACCTGCCTCTGCCTGTCATTCTCACTGTCCCTCTGCCGCTGCTGATGCCACCACAGTGGGATGCAGCACCGAGGGCAATGACACCTCCTTCTTTACAGCCTCCTTCCTGCAAAGCCTGGCTAATTCATTTCAGCTAAACTTCTAGCTCTTTGGCCAAAGAGCCATAATCCGACTCAAAATACTATTTTGATTTGGGGATTTTTTTTTCTTTTTTTCTTTTTTTTTTGAAAGGCATGGAAGCCTCTGGCTTCCCTGGGAAGGAGGCAGTTTGGCTGGAGGGACTGGGGTTATTCCTCTGAGGTTAATTCCTATGGGAAAACCATTCCACTTGCTGCTGCAGTCTTCCACTTAAGCTGCTTGGGGGTGCCAGGGAAAGCTGTCAGCATCTCTGGGAACTCACTCCAAGAAGTACTTCACAGACCAGCTGGAAAGGCATAAGGAGGGTTCCTTCATGTTGGTGAGATCCAGACCAGGGTGAGCACGCTTCAAAACCTAGGGCACACCTTTTGGGGACATGAAGTGAAGAACTGAAGGTGTTCTTCTCTTGTGCACTTGCAGAGTTCAGTTGTGACTGAGGATGCCAATCAACTCATCAAGAGTAATAAATGGCAGCTGCTGTCTCCCACCTCTGATGAGATTTTGAGATTTTCAGTCTCTGCCTTGCCAAGACAAATCTTGATGAGACTCTGGTCCCCTGGACCTGTTAGGGAGGGTGTCTGTGTTGGCATTTCACCCTTGTGCTGGGGTGGGTGGTAGTGAGGGGGATGCTGGGCTGATGCTTGCAGGACCCTGGCACTGCAGCTGTCCCCACCTGAGAGCATCTAGGAGGTGCCACGAGGCTGGCAGGGGACATCAAGGAGGGGATGCATTGGTGGGAGATGCCATTACACCTCTGTGCCCCACAGAGTTGCAGGCAGGCTGGAAAACGTGGCTCTCATCAGCTGCTTCAGTGCCAAGTCCACCCACTACCGCACTGAAGAGTGATCTCCAAGGTGTTGTCAACCTGCCCTATTGCCCTTACAACCTCTTTCCCTCCTTTCCAGCCCTGCCACCCTAAAGCTTCCCAACTGCCTCGGCTGAGCACTGGGAAGCCCTACACTCACCTTGGCGCTGAGAGTGCAGGTGGGATGCCCGTCTCTGCATGAGGGGCTGTGAGCATTCACGGGTGTTTTGGGGCACAACCCAGGCACGAGGGCGACATGCCACGTCCTTGGCCGGATCAGGCGTACGGCGGTGTCCCACAGCGGAGAGGAGCCCGGGCGCGCTTCAGCTGCCCAGGATGCTCTTCACACCTCAGGCGCGGCCGCCGCTGGGACGGGCTCAGCCCGCACTGGGGCTGTTATTTCGGGGGGCCGTGCCGGGAGGTGTCCCTGTGTCCCGGAGAGGGGTGTCTCCCCGGCGCAGAGTCTCTACCCGTGCCACCTCACGGCAGAGCCCCCTCGGGGTCCCGCTCCCGGCGGTGCTGCCGCGGCCGCCCCTCACGCAGGGCCCGGGCCGCGCACCTGCCCCTCAGGCCGGGCGGGGCGGGGCGCAAAGGCGGGAGCGGCTCGCGCACACGGGCGCGCGCGGCCCCGCAGGTGCGGAGCCCCCGTGTGGGGAGGGGGGGGCGCGGGGCGGTCCCGCGCGGCGCCGGCCCCCGCCCGCCCCCTCGCTCCGTCCCGCCGCTCCTCCTCCCTCACCCCCCTCCGCTCCTTCCTCCTCCTCCTCCTCTTCCTCATCGTCGCGCTCCCGCCGCTCCGCTCCGCGCGTGCTGGCGGCGCAGCGCCCCGCGGCCCGGCAGCGGCGCGGCCGCCCCGTCGGCGCCGCGGCGCGCCCGCGGAGGGGCGGCGCTGGGGGCGGCGGCTCGGCGGCGGCAACTTTTGGGAGCCGGCGGCGGCAGCGCGGAGGCTGCGCGGGGGATGGCGGCGGCCAGGCAGCGGCGGCGCTGAGGCAGCGGCGGCGGCGGCGCGATGCCGGCGGCGGCCGGGGGGCTGCTGTGGTGGAGCTGCTGCGTGCTGGCGGCGGCGGCCGGGGCCCCGCGGGCCGCCGCGGCGGCGCAGGCAGGTGGGTGAGCGGCCGGAGCGGCGCGGCACAGCCGGCGGAGCGGCGCCTTCCCCACAACTTCTCCGCGTCCCGGTGCGGGGTGCGGGAGTTCGTGCGGGTCCCGCGGAGCGGCGGCGGCCAGAGGGCGACAACCCCCCGCGGGAAGCGGAGCGGAGCCGGCGGTCGCGGGTCGCCCGCGCAGCAGCGCTCCGTGTCCCCGCTCCGTGTCCCCGCCCGGCCCCGGGGCCGCCCTTGCCGGGGGAGCCCCGGGCGGGCGCTGTGCGTGTCCCCGCAGGTGCCGCTGCCGCCCCGACGGGGCTGCGCTGCCGAAGTTGGCGTGGCGGCGGACGCGGCGGCGTTGGTGCCCGTACACCTGTGCGTTCGTGTGTGTGCGTCGCGCGTCCCGGCCCCGCCGCCTCAACACCGGGCCCAGGTGTTCGCGCACCGGGGAGGGCGAGCGGGCGGCTTGGAAGTTAACGCTGGAAAAGGCGCTTTTTCCTCCGGCAGGGTCTGCCCGGAATTTTTAAGTTTCTGGAGGGAAACTTGCAGCGTTGGCTTGAATTTTGTTTTCCTTTTGGCATCCGAGCGGCGCTTTCTCGCCGCCGTAGTACGAGCTGTGCCGGCTCAGTCGCCCGGGGAGGGCACGGGGATCGCCCCCCGCTGCATCGCCCCTTTGCTGTGAATAAAACATTAAAAGGAAATTTCTTCCGTCTTTGTAACTTCGCTTTCTTTTTTTATTTTTTTTTCCCTTTCCTCCCCGGTGATGCAAAATTTATGCTGTTTGGGCGGTATTGGTGCAACAGCTCCTCGTTCTCACAATTTAGTTTATATTTTGGGGCTTTATGTAACAGAGAGAAGGAAGGATACGTTTGGTAAGAAGCGAAAGGAGCGTGTCCTGGCTTTGCCTGCCTGATTGGGCTTTGAAGGCGGTTTTTGATCTTGGGACGCAGTTTACTTTTTCGCTGTGCGATTGTTTCCTAACCCTCGAAATCGGGAGGGGTGAAATGCTGGGCTGCTGCTTTCTTTTGTATATTCTCTTCCTGCCGTTTGAATCGGTAAATACCCGCTGAAGAAGAAGAATGGCACTCCTCGTTTCACAGGCGCTGCTTCTCTGTACCTTTTTGCCTGCCTCCCTGTTTACACGCAGCCTGACTGTTCGCCTCACTTGATACTTTTCTTGTCTCACACTTTTCCCGTAGCCTGCCCCGGTTTTGGGCAGCAGCCGTCCCCGCTGGGATGCTCCCGTGCTCTCCAGCAATCCTTCCCACCGCTCGGACCGGGCTGTTGGCGTGGACGATCACAAAAGCCTCTCCATTGCTGGATTTATACCCCCGTGAAAATAAAAAGCATCGGTCCAGGGTTGCTCGCCTGCCTTCCTGTCGCCTCTGGGGAAGCCTCCCGGATCTGTGCTGCTGAAAATCCTCTGTGCCCTGCACTGTGCAAAACAGAAAATCCGTTTATTAAAATAGAAGGGCTGGAATGACATTTCCTATTTGGCGGGGTTTAGGCACTGCTGTGGGCACTGGCAGCTAGTAATGATTAAGCCTTGCTACTTGGTGATTGCTGGAATAGCAAGGCAGGCTGGACAGGGAGCCATGATTTGCAAGTATTTAGGACCCCCCAGAATTTGGGCTCTCTTGGCTTTTGGGGGCAATAGGATGGGGCTCTGGCTGCCACCCTCATTTTTGGTGCATCGAGAGAGATGGTGATGCCGTTGCTCGTGCAAGCAAGCTGTTGGCCAAACTTTTGATCTCATTATCCTGTGTGCAAATATGTAAACACGTTGGGGTTTTCTGATTTCTTCTGTCTCCGTGCTTGGGCATATAATGTTTGCAGTGCACAGCTCAGTCGGGGTCACGTGAGCCAAACAGCTTGGGCTGTTACCTGGAAGCTGGCGAGTCTTTGTTCTGCTTGAAAATAGCTGATAAATTAACTCCATTTTCTGATATGTGGGGTTGGTGAGTTGTTAAATAATTACAGCCAAATTAACTTAGTCCTGTTTGAAGTATTCAGCTGTTCTGAGGGTAATTGTACTTCAAATATTTTTGCAGTTCATTTTTCCTTTTTTTCTTATTTCCTTTTTTTTCTTATTTCCCAGTGAGAGAAGCGTGTTCAGGCTGATGTATGGGCAGTCTTTAATTTCATGCCTTGACTCCTCTCTGGGCCATGTCGGATGGGACATGCCACACGCCTTCAGAGAGATGCAGCTCCTCTCCTTTGCTACAGCCCTCCTTGGCACCTCTCCCGTTTATCCCGCCACGATGTCTATTTGATGGTTAAAATTAGGCTGAGCTTTGAGTGCCTTTGCAAAGGCACGATAAATATTGACTGGGAGTTTCAGAGGGCCTGGCCCCTGCACAGGGGTCGTTCTGTCTGGGCCTTTCACCAAAGGGCAGCGGGTGCTGTTGTGGGCTCAGCACCCTCCTGGTGTCCCTCCCGTGCCACACAGCCCTTCAGGTGTCTGCAGGGACATCTCTGCATGGGAGCCAGGACAGCCTGCTGCTGTCCCTGCGTGTCCCCTGTGAGCCAGCGCTGCTGCAGGGCAGAGGAGCCTGGTTCTGGCACCGCTCTTGGGGCATCCCCAGGGATCCTGGGGCAGCTCCAGCACGGAGTTGCACCACACAGGCTCTGTGCCTGCACCTGCCCTGCCGAGACCGGCACTGCTGCGTGCCCCAGTGACTGAGTTGTGACTTTGCTTTTTTAAAAAAAAAAGAGATGGTAATTGATGTTTATGTGTATGGGATTTGGCACTAGGAGCTGTGCTTGTAATTAACATGAAAACAGTAATAATAAGGACCTGAAATACATGCCTTATGAGTAAAGCAAATGAGACTTGGCAGGAGCAGCTCGTGAAGGGGGAAGCCTTTCTCCTGAGCCTGCACGGTAGTGAAGTGGGCTGGGAAGCAGAGAAAGGCACATTTGTCCATGGCAGCAAAGGGCCCAGCACCCTGTGGGCGCTCCTGGCTGAGCCCCAAGTGCTGCATTGCACTCCTGGCCGTAGTGCTGGGTTGTTCTGAAATGTGCCCTCAGTTTTCTAGCCACGCACCCTAATGGAATGAATGTTTTATTCTAGTTTTCAGAGGGTTTTAGTTCGGTTGGGTTTTTTCTGTTGTTTTGTTTTTCAATTCAATTTCAGCAAACCGCAGCACGTTGACTTGCGCTGCGTCTGGATCCAGAGCGTGCACATCTTCCAAAGGCTTTTTGGAGAAACACCTTTCTGTGGGTCACTGGTCAGAGCTGGGGAGCTGCTGGGGTGGGAGCTGAGTGTTTCCTGGGCGGTGATGGTGGAAGGGCTTGCAGAGTGGCCAGCCCGCAGCCTGGCTCTGTGAGCATCTCTAGATGGCAGCAGCCCCCAGGAGCTCCCGGCATGAGGACGAACCGCCCGGAGCTGGGGCTGTGATTTCCCAGGCGCTGGTCCTCCTGCTCAGCTCTCCTCCGCACCCCTTTCCCAGGCCGAGGAGCAGCTTTTCAGGTGGCTAACGGGGAACCAGCCATCCCTGGAGTCCTGTCCCCACCTCTCGTGCCCCTGCATGTGTGACAGGGCAAGTGTAAGAGCACACTGGGAGAGTGACCCAAACGCTGAAGTGCTTAATATGAACAGCCAGAGGAGCTCAGGTGACTTGCTCTGGGTGACTCCTTGAGATAAACACTAAGTCGGTACCAGACCAATGACTGGGAGTGCTGAAGGTGAATGAGTTCAAACTGGGAATCAAGTGCTTGGTCCTAATAGTGTAGGAACTGTTGTGGTAAGCTAGGAAAGAAAATAGAAGATACACGGTCAGTCAGCAGCATGGGCTCAGATCAGATGGTCCTTCTTGCTCAAAAAGATGATGTAGCCCAAAGGTTTCATTTATTTTTTGTGTTTTTGCATGACAACAACCCCCTCCTGATTTCCTTAGGACAGTAAGGGTGGGCCAGTACATGATGGTTGGTGAGGGGCAATAGGATGGCTCCCTGGAAGCTTCTGAACTTTGTGTCCTGCCTGTGCAGATTGGGGTTTAGTGCTGTGCAGCCAGGCATTATTCTGTTAAAGCCACGGGCAAGTGATGGCAGCTCCGTGGAAACAGCTAAGCCAGGTCTGCCCTCGTGCTCTCCACACACTCTCAATGCACTGAGGCAATTTTGCTGGGAAAGGAGAGGGGGCTGGTTCCTGGGATTTGGTTTTTACTGTGGCAGGAGCGAAGGCAGGATGAGGTGAGTGCAGCTGGGCTGTTTGCCGTGAATCACTTGTGTGCTGACAAGTCCTCGGGGTGTGCAACAGGCTCTGATTTTCACTGACTTAAAGGGTTTGCTTTTGCAAACAAGTGCAGGCTGCTGGTGGATTTTATGTGTGCCCACGTAGCCAAAGCTGAATTATCCCATGGGAGCATGCAATCTGCCAGAGAGATTCATCATTTCAGCAACTTTAGTTAATGTTTGTTTAGCGACTTCTTGTTTTGGAGGAGTGGTTTAAGCCGTGCTCGGTGGCAGTTCCCTTGTGATGAGCTGTGTGTCCACGTGATAAATGGTCTCATTTCTACTGTCCGCTACCTCTGCTGGGCATATGGGCACATGCCAAGCCTCCTGAAGTCTTTGAACAGCTGCTGCTATATATATCTCCTTATTTTCTTTTTTTTTTTTTTCCCAGCCTGCCAGGGAAACTTGTCCTTCTTCCCACTTTGTATAAAGGGTGTGCAAAGTCCAGGGCAGATGAATATTTGCTCGTGCATCAGTGATTCGTGAGGGTCTGATGTGGGCTGATGTTTGGGCAGCAAAGTCAGTATTTCAAACTGCAGGAGCACATACTGGTCACACCATAGGCTTGTACTGAATACCAAGAATAGAAATATATATGAGGAATAGAAATTTATACTGCAAAGAGTATTAAAAAATTTTACTTTTCTGGTGGGAACTGCTTTTTGTTTCCATGTCTGAAGCCTATAAACTCTAGCTTTTGACAAAGAAGGAGGTAGGGAAATCAAGTAAATAAAAGGCAAAGTAAGCCTCAGACTCTTAGTAGATACAGTTCTTTTTGAACTATAAAAAAATGATCAGTCATTGTATAAGTGTTCCTGTAAAGTCCTTTTTAGTGATTTCTAAGATTATACTCATGCTATGTTCAGCTCCTTTCTCTCCCAATGTCTGTGCAGCTACATGTACAATAACTGAATGGGCATTTATAGCTTGATCTTTCTTAATCTCCTAATAAGTCAGCAGTGCAACGTGGGCTCCTGTCACATGGTGACATGCTCCTGTGTCTCATCACCAGCTGCTGTTGAGCTTACAGAAATACAGAGCTTGCAGAATCTTCCAAAATCTCACTGGGACCACCCTGAGCTCAGAGCAGTGCTGGCTGCGGTGCCAGGGTCTGAGCTGCCCCATGGTCTCCCTCCTAGGCTGTGTTCCCAGAGGAGCTGAGGAGGAAGCTGGGCTGTGAGACGTGCTGCTGATGGGTTTTAAATTCATGTGCAGAGGCTACTGTGGCACTGCAAGGCATTATGTGACCCTTTGCCTGCAGCTGCTTGACTAAACTGCCTAATAAATGTCTATTAAATAGAGTTGTGATACCTGACCTCTCTCTTTTTCTCACCCCTCCCAGTTGTGATTCATGTAGGAAATGGATCGTGCCAGAGGGAGGTTGAATAAAAAAGCATGCATGCTGTAAGAAAAAGAGAAACCAAAAACCCCTTCTGAACAAAATTGGGTTATGGAAAATTTGGAAAAGCCCAAACTGGTGAAACAGCGGCACAGCCTTGGCTGTGAGAGCAAGACACTCTCAGTGTCCCAGGTTGGTGATGATACACTGGATAAAGCTCTGCAACCTATGCCTGTCTTACTGACTTTAGCTGTGGCTTGGCTCTTTCTGCTCCACTGAGACTCTCCAAATGGTGCTTCCACCCCTTTGTCTCCTGTTTTCCCAACAAAGCCTCTCCTAGGGGGGCAGGCACCTCTCGATTGCTGCCTCTTGCTGAAGTCCCTGAGCAGATATTGCAGATGTGCTTGCACGCTTTGCATTTCAGCATATGCTTAAATAACCTTGGTGTGCAGAGCTGAATGTGCAGGGAAGAGATTTGTGGAGGTGTTTGGCTCATTTGAAGCCCTGTGAGTGCTGAGGACCTTCCCTGGACATGGCTCCCGTGGCGGGAGCTGGTACGGGCAGGTTGGAGCTGCTTTGGTGCACGCACAGGAAGCAAAACCATTACACTTAACTTGATACATATCCCAATGTTCAATTTCCATTAATTGAAATTACGTTGAAATATTGAACATTTTAAACATAAAAGTTTATGTACCGTGCTTAGTATGCTAATGGAATATTTTAGTAGTCTTTTAAGGTTAATGTCGCAGCCAGATGCAACGATAAGCATTTGTTCCTAAGAATTATTTTGCTTTAACCCCTTTTGCAAGATTGTCCCTGTTCTGGTGAGTGTTCATCGGCTGCGCTGTGCCTGCCAGCCAGCTGTCATTTTAAGGTGGTCTTTTTGTCATCCAATCCACTATGCAAAGTTGAATTGTAGTTATTTTTGCTCATTATCTTTGGCAGTAAAAATGTATTTATCTAAATTTAAATTGCTGTTTGCTGAGGATATGTGACAGTATTTAGAATTCAGTATTATTTTATTATCTCTTTGAAAGGATAAAAAAGGCTCATTTATTTCAAGAGATATTTCTGCAAGCATGTAAAAATACCAATGAAGTAGCTAACGTTTTCCAGTTGTTGTTGACTTCAAATTTAGCAACCATTGTCCCTGTTGATATATTTGATGCTCTAAAAATGTACTTGCCATTAAGTAGGAAGCTGAAGTGATTGGTAGGCAGATAATATTCTTCAGTAGCTATTAATAATGCTCAGAGGACATAGGCATTGGAGTGTATGGAAAAAGCCATGGAATTGTGTAGGTCGGAGGCAGAAATAATGCATGTAGCTGTTTGATTTGAAAGCCATCCTTCTGCAGCGCAGCGGCTGCTGCCTGAATTAGCACGTTGGGAACGGGAGAAACCGATATGCAAACAGAGTGCTGTGCAGCTCATTCTCTTTAGGAAATTCGGGTTTGATCCCTGCTCTTTCTCTTCTTCCATGAGCTGACTCGGACCCGGTGCAGTGTGTGGGGACCCCATTCTGCAGGGGGCTTTGGTGCTGGAAGCTGGGAGTTGTTCCTCCCAGAGCCAGCTTAGCTCATGGGAACAAGGGAGTTAATAGCCCATTCAGGGAAAATGGCAATTTTCAAAACAAATATGAAGTTATTGCCACTCTTTCTTCCTTTGTCTGTTTCTTCAGCCACAGGAGGACCTCTGTGCCAGCACTGCGAGTTTCTCCCTGGATTTCTCAGCAGAGTATTTCTTTGTCTCCTGGAGTTTTGAACTGCTCTTACAATCATGCATGCTTGGATCCTCTCGTGCAACATGTTTTAAACTGCTGCCAGCTCACGCAGCTGTGTGGCCCTGGTGTCACCTGGGGCTGCGCTGTGTGTGGGGAAGATCATATTAGAAAAATGTGGAATTATTAGAGCCTATAAATAGTGGTGATAACTTGTACAGCATTTATGTCGCCCTCGTGCTGCATAACACACTGAAATCCTGGGCTAGGTTTGTTTCTAGTGTTGCTTCACGTGCCACTGTGAAACTTCATTATATCACGATATAACAAGCAGCTGCTGTGTAAGTAATGTGGTGCCTGCAGCACAGGTGGGGGGTTCTTTCTGGAGCAGCCAGCAACTGTAGTGATGCTTCACATTTTCCCTGCCTTGGTCCAGCTTCTTGGAAAGGAAACAAAATCAGGTCTGTGCTGAATGTTTCTGCCTGTCCAAGGGTTTTGGTGTTCAGCTTGAACCTTTAATAAAATTGCTAATAAAAGATTATTTAAGAAGCTTTTACTTTCTTGTGGTAGCCTGAGATTGGGGACAGGAAGAGATTGCTATTTTTCCTTCTGTTTTTGGAAGATTAGCAAACAGATTCACACAGTGTTATTTGCTGCAAATTTCTTCGTGTTAATTTAAATCCAATATCTTGGATTGTGAGACTCTGAGTCTTCACAAAAAGAAGAAGAAAAAATCTTTAGCTCCTCTGTGTGCAGAGAAAAGTCAAAACTCGTGTAGCTTAAGAAATGGGGGAAAAATTCCAGTGATGGTTTTTATAAGCCATATTTTTAAAACCCTTTGTGGTATTTTATTCAGAGGCTGATTGAATTATGGTTTTGCAGTGTCTTGCAAATATTGCTGGTGAAATTGGCAATGGAAACGTGGGTTCATTAAGACTTAATAGCTTTGGTCCAATTGCTGCCACGACATGTGGTTAAGGCATTAAAATGTGTGGGCTATGCCTCATGCTATGGTACAGCAATCACTGGGTAGGTGTCCTTTGATACTGGAAAACAATCTTGCCAGACTGTTGCTGTCAATTTGAATAATCCCACTCTTGCTGAAGGCCCATGGAAATGAGACAAAACATGGCAAATAGTGGCTCTTTCCAAAAAAAGACTGCAGAGTGTGTGTGATTTCTGTAAGTCCTCTCTGGCCCAGATGGATCCTGTCCTTGTGGGCGTAAACCTTCTGCTCCAACACTCTGTACCTTGGGCTTTTCCTGTGTTAGAAGTGTCCAAATTGTTCCAGGCTGTGTGAGAATTGCTGTGACACTAGTTCCCTTTTGGTTTTTTTTGGATCTAGTCTGACTGGTTTTTCAGTGATGTGATGAAGTGACATCAACTCCTGGTACATTCCTAACATTGGTGTTTGGGAGTCCATCTTTTTTGGCTTAGTGGTGACTGGGTCCTTGTGTTGGGTAGCCCCTGTCAGGTTCAGATTTGTTTGTCTTGCCTTTTGGGGCCAGTGTTAGGTTTTCATTGTTTGTCCTGAGCTTTAATCCTGGTGTTTCCCTTGGGCACAGATGGTGTTTCAGTGCTTTATGAGGCAGTGCTGCTGCAGGCTGCTGAAGGATGAGCACTGGAGCAATGCCAGCAAGGAGGAGGGATGCACTGCTACCTGCCTTGTTACTCCTCAATTTGGCCAGTGCTGATGTGAGCCCAGGTGCCAGGGTTTCTTGGGGGCCCAGCTGACTCTTGCAGAAGAACACCAAAGCTCATTTTACATTGTGCCTTAAACCAGCAGTTGATTAAATTCCCTGAGAACTAGTATGATCTGCAGCATGCCCGTTTTTCTAGGAATATCTGGAATAAAACCCCTGTTTATTTGATGGCACAGTCTGAGGTTTATTCTGGCAGGCAAAATAAAGCTTTCCTTGGGATTCATCAGTATAAGGTGCTACAACAACATCATTTCTTGATCACACAAGCCTGGCTTAGTAATGTTAAGGAAGGTGTATCTGGGTGCCACACAACACAGGACTTTAGTGTCTTGTGGAGATGTAATAAAGAAAACTATCAGTGGCAGGCTCCAAAGTATCAGGGAAGGGCAGAGAGGAGAAAAAGCCACCTCAGATCCTCTCTGGTTTGGCTATAGTTAGGGGGATGAAATGAATAATGAAAATGCCTGAGGGAACTGGAGCTGCTTTTCCCTGGGTCTCTGAGGGAACTGGAGCTGCTTTTTCCTGGATCTCTGAGGGAACTGGAGCTGCTTTTCCCTGGGTCTCTGGGGGAACTGGAGCTGCTTTCCCTGGGTCTCTGAGAGAACTGGAGCTGCTTTTCCTTGGGTCTCTGAGGGAACTGGAGTTGCTTTCCCTGGGTCGCTGAGGGAATTGGAGCTGCTTTCCCTGGGTCTCTGAGGGAATTGGAGCTGCTTTTCCCTGCGTCTCTGAGGGAACTGGAGCTGCTTTTCCCTGGGTCTCTGAGGGAACTGGAGCTGCTTTCCCTGGGTCTCTGAGGGAACTGGAGCTGCTTTCCCTTGGGTCTCTGAGGGAATTGGAGCTGCTTTTCCCTGGGTCTCTGAGAGAACTGGAGCTGCTTTCCCTGGGTCTCTGAGGGAATTGGAGTTGCTTTCCCTGGGTCTCTGAGGGAATTGGAGTTGCTTTCCCTGGATCTCTGAGGGAACTGGAACTGCTTTTCCTTGGGTCTCTGAGGGAATTGGAGCTGCTTTTCCCTGGGTCTCTGAGGGAACTGGAGCTGCTTTCCCTGGGTCTCTGAGGGAACTGGAGCTGCTTTTCCTTGGGTCTCTGAGAGAACTGGAGCTGCTTTCCCTGGGTCTCTGAGGGAATTGGAGCTGCTTTTCCCTGGGTCTCTGAGGGAACTGGAGCTGCTTTTCCTTGGGTTTCTGAGGGAACTGGAGCTGCTTTCCCTGGATCTCTGAAAGTGTCTGTGGCTCAGGGACTGTGCTATCAAGTCTTCCTGCTGATATGCTTCTTGAGTGAGGTGGCAGTGACTACTTCAGTGGTAGTCTTTGTTTTTAACTCTCTAGTTAATTTCTTTCCCACCAAGTTTGGGTTTCCAGCAGTATGATTACTTAAGGATTTGTAAGTCAGAAATAGCTTGGTAATTGCTATATTCCTTTGCCCCCGGTAGCAACAAGCATCTTAAATTTAACGCGTCATCCACACAGAAAATTGATATTTGGCCAAAACTCACGGGCTCTGACAGCTAATCTTACAGAGCTTTTGCTTGACATGTAAAATAGAGACTTGGGGTTGACATGCACAGGAAAATTGACGGTATTTAGGATTATTTCATGAAAGAAAAATACTCCTTACGATTGGCTGAAAATAGTTGAGGATGATTAAATTTAGATAAAAACCTCTCCCTAGAGGTCACAATGTGAAGGCCTGGGACATCAACTGCTTGGATCGTATGCAGAAAATCCTGCATCACCTCATATTTCAAAGCTGGATTTTGCTTTATCTTCAGGATTTGTCTAAAGAAACTGTGCTCATGAGCTGCTGACCAGCTTGCTAAGAATAGTTTTCTTTTAATGTGTTTTTGCTTTGATTTTCCTCCCTAGAATACATCCTGAGTAGCAAGAAAGCCCCAGATGTCTTTCACTGAAGGAATTACAATAAGGAACATTACAGTGCTTCTGATGGAGTTACCTGGCACGTTTGTACAGATATTTGGCTCTCAGTTGCAATTTAAAGGACTAGAAGTTTCAGCAGAGAAACTTGTGGCACAGTTTGGTGGTCATGTACTGCATTACACCAGGGTTATGTGATGCTCTTTTTTGGGCAAATACACATTTCAGCATCTTTTTTCAATATTTGGTTTGGGGTCAGTAAGCCTGGATGTCTGGGCTTCAAAACTCCTCAGTATCTATTTATTAAACAGAGCATTTGTGTTCAACAGAAAATGTAAGACCCAATTTGAAAATTAGGCCCATGCAATTATGCAGTCAGGTAATAGCACATGTAATTGCTTGCACAAATGGTCAGTTAGATGTGCAACTGTCCATTTGCATGCAAAATTAACCTGTTTTGCAGATTGGGCTTGGAATATTCATGGTAGAAAACATGGCTTTCTGGAGATGGCTGGATTGTCACACTTTGCCCTTCCATTGGTGTCTTCTTTTTATGGGACTGGTGTGGTTTAGTCTTCACCTGTGTTAGAAACCTGAGTAAGTTCAGCACCCTTGGCCTCTGCTTTTGTTGTACTACAGATCTGTGACAACTGTTGAAAAGATAGTGAGGGGAATGTATGTGTTACACCCATGCATGTATTAAATTTAAGAATAAACACAAATGCACACAAACAAATTGCTCTGGAATTTACTGCTTTGATGACATTTAATGTGATGCTTTCACAGTGGCAAAAGAAGTTAGTTTGATTTGTATATTTTTATGTGTATATTTTCACATACACTTCAGAGTTACTTTTATTTTCCTTTTTTATCTGGTATGCTGTCAAAACATTTCAGTGAAAGAGTTCAAAGCAACAGCTGAGGAATCTGTAGAAATACAGTCATCACTTTGCAGTTAGTGCAAACACTTGTTCCTCTGGCACAGTCCCTGGGTGCTCACATGGGCAAGGCTTTTTGTCTCTCTGTTGCCACTCCATGTGTTTGAACATTGATTCTCCTTTTCCTGAAAATCCAGAATAATTGTGTAACTGGCTCGATGTGTGTAGGCTTTAACCTCCAGAGAGAGGTGGTGGCGATTTGTTATCAAAATTTGGTGCTGTTTCTGAGGAGGGAGTACTTGTTTGTGCCTTTAGAGAAAGGTGTGTGCTTGTGTTTCTCTCCAGACTGGGATGCAGGAAATACTGTTGTTCTCATAGAGAAGGGAGCCTTGCTGCCACCCATGGCATCCTCTGACTGTGCACATTTTAGGGCTCAGTGTGGCACTGCCTCATGCCTGAAAAATTAAATTTGGCAGAAACCTTCAGTTGTTGTTGTCTGGGACCCCAGAGTTTTGAAACTCTGAACAGCTGAAACCACAGGCTAGGCAAAGCCTTCAGGCCAGACCTGGGGCAGTGGGGAGTGCAAGAGGGCATTATAAATGAAATCTCTCTTCTTTTAAATGCTTTGGATGGAGTTTTTCCTCGCAGCTTCGATGGCAGTGGTGTCGTGGGGCGCTGCCTGTGTGGCTGCTGCTGTGCAAAGTGCCCAATGCTGCTGTGTCAGCTGCTAGAGCTCCAAGTGTGCATGCAGTTCCTGCTGCTGTGCTGCTCCCTCCCAAGGAGGGATTTTCTGTGAGGAGGCCCCCAGTGTGCTTCAGCTCTGGCTGAAGGGCGAGGTGGCACCTTGGTTTCGTGCTGGCTGGTCTCCCCAAAGCGATGCTACGCTGAGCCCGAGAAGGATTAAGCAGGAGCATATTAAGGTCACTTTTTATTCCTGAGCTAGAGGTTTATGTCCTCTGTGCATATTAATTTCACAGCTTGAGATATGGTAGAAAGGAGAGCAAATAAGAATGCAAGTGTGTTGGGTAGCCTCGGCAATTGAGCTGGAAGAGAGAGCAGAAGCTAACAAGCTGCTTTTCCTTTCCATGCTGCATTAGCATGAATGATGGAAAAACGGTGGAAAGATTCAAGCCCAAAACTCCAAAATTACCAGCAATATATTTTAATTTTGTTTATGTCTGCCTGGCATTTAATTCATTTTAGCTGGTGTTTGTGGGAGGTTATGGGGAGAAAGAACAGAGAATTGCAGGTTGCTGTATGCAAAACTAAAATCTTTTATGTCTTATATGCTTATAAAACAGAGGTTGCAAAACTCTTCCTTGCACCTTCCCAGTAGCTTTGATGAGGGTTATACACCCACAGAGGGTGAGGGAGATGGTGTCAGAAAAGCAGAGTTTGTAGCTGACCTGCAGCCAAGAACACAGGTGGAGGATTGCCCCTGTAGGATGCTTGAAAGAGGCAGCCGGGAGTGGGAGTGGTGTCAGAGCACAGGAGGCTCTTTCAGCTCTGTCCTGGCAGCCTTGATAAATTGAAAATCCTTTTTGTGGGATGCACAGGCAGTCTTTTCAAATTCCAGTGTGGGTGATTGCATTTTCTTTATTCTTCTGTGTAGGACCTGTCAGCCTTTGGGGAAGGTGGGAGCTGGACAGGGGGTTTGTGGGCAGGAGCTGCTGGCTCTGTGATGTTAAATGTGGGATTGGCCTTGCTGGACTTCCCAGAGCATTTAGATGTTTCTGGAAAAGTTTTTGAGGCCATTGATGACCACCTGCTCTCTTTTCTGCTGTGGGAAACGTGGTACTGAAGCTCTCCAAAGCCATGGATTTCTAATCCATGGTGTCAGTTCAGCTTCATGAGATGGACAGCCTTCTGAGTAAAAATATAAACCCATAAAGCATTCCAGGATAAGAAGGGATAACAAAATGCGCTGTGGAAATTACAATACTAATTATATTACATTAGTACAGAGGAGCTAATAGCTCTCTCTGCTCCATAGCAACTGCTGTGCTTTGTCACAGGTACTGCTGTGGGAGAAGGCAGATGAAAGGGTTAAATCAGGTTATCCAGGAGCAGCAGGACCTGCTCTTTTCCCAGTTCTTGTACTGGAGCTGTGTGACTGAAAGCACTGTGGGGTCACTGGGTTGGCAGGCTTGACCCCACGATGGGAGAGGGGGGTGAAAGCCAGTCCCACAGGGAACTTGCAAAGCCTTTTTACACTTGTTTTTGTATCACTCTGCCTCCTCCTGAGTCACCTCTGCAACTTCCACAGCCTCCACTACAGACTGGTTTATCTCTTAATCTGGCCATGTAATAAAATATTACAGGTGAATTAAAAGATGTTTTTATTAGGGCACTTTTGGCTTACTGTGAGCAATCTAAAAATAGACTGTGGATATTCTTGATCTTTAGAGACATTAGCCTATCTTTAAAAAACAAGTAAGGAACGAGGTATTTTATACACAGCTCTCAGAGCTGTATGAAAAAAAGCAGACTACAAAGCACAGCGCAGGAAAATTGATTCATCATCAATTTATAGCATGGAGCTCTAGGCAAGCTCATCTCAAGACAGAACAGAGATCTATAAAATCTTTTCATCTGAAACTATGAATTAAATTGGGAGGAACTGCTGATGATGAGAGGCCAGAACCAACTCTTAAACCAGGCGTTCTTTTGGGAATGGGTCTTCTGCTGCAGCAAGATTTCACCAGCCAGGGATGTGGAGCTTAATTCTTATGACCCTGCTTCTCTCCTTACAGTGAATCTGGCTTATGCAGGAGCAAGCCTGCAATACTCCCCCTGTTCTCCCCACCCTTGATTTCAGTATAATTTTTCCTTTCTTCATCAGTGTGTCTTCTTAATCTTGCAGTTTCTTTGCCTGACGTGTTCTTCTCTTCTTCTATTGTGTGTGTGGATTCTTTAAACATCCTACTGCCAAGGAAACTTGCCTTTTTCAGCTGGAGACAAGCAGATGCATCTCCATTGTAAGATCACTATATAAATAAATAAAACTTCTTCATATATTCCCTTTGAAGAAGCAAGTGAGACAATGCTCAAGAACTCCTGCCTGCTTTTTTTTTTTTTTTTGGCATTGGGGGAAGCTGTATTATGTCAGCGACCTGTAATAAATAGCACTGCAATGAGAAGCGACAGCCTCATTCACTTTGCATCCATGCAGAAACAACTAAGCTCTCTTCCCATGCCACAGGAAAAAAGAAAAAAAAGAAAAGTGAGAAAGAAGGGAATTAAAGAAAAGAATTGACCTTGGCTTGCAGTTGCTCTGGTAGTAGCGGGAAGCAGTGAGACACCGAAGTTTTGCAGGGGCATTGGCTGTGTTACTGCAAACTGTGCAGCCCAGAGTGCAGCCTGTGCCTTCCTCCTGCTGCCTGCAAGTGAATTCAGCCAAGCTCTTAACTGGCAAAAAGTGCTTTGGAAGGCTCCTCAAGTATTTTGACAGAGGGTGGGGAGGGCAGGAAGAAGGGCTTACACAATACTGAGGTGCGGTGTAGTCAGACCACTTCTCTGCATTTGGTTATTTTTTCATCTCTCCTGGATTTGTCAGAATTTATGGTGATGTTAAGCTAATTTGGAGGCTTTCTTGCAAATAAGAGTATATGCGAAATAAAAGGGGGAAAATGTAAAGACCTTTAAGAGCACTGGTTGAAAGCAGGCTGTACTTTTGCACATCTTTCTGTTTGTAACACTTGCTGTTAAATCTGTGGATGGTTTTCTTTATTACTTTCTCATCCAGGTGTTTGGTTTTTGAAGTTTGTAAAACTTCTACCAAAAAAAATTACTTTTGTTATGTGCTGGGGTTTTATATCAGCAGGTGCCCACCCTTTCCCTGTGTGGACTCTCCATCTGTTTGTGCTGGGATAGCCACAAAGTTTCTAGGGATTGGGGACTGCAAGCTCCACTGGCTTTGGGGTGCTGTGGGTGTGGATCCAGCACTCCCCATCCCCTCTCCTGGTAGCTTTTCATGGGAGCTGCTCACCCTGTTATAGAAACCTGGCTTTGCTGTGGGATCCAGCAGGTTGGGATGGCTAGAACCCTCCTTTGCTTTGCCTGGGAAGGGGGAATGGCAGCTGGCACACTCTTTTAGCATCAGGCTACTGCTGAGCACAGTGCTGGTGTTCCTGTTGGTCTGTCTGTGTGTCCATCTGTCTGTTGGCTGCTGTCTCTATTGGGCCGCACAGGCCTGCACTGGAGACATGAGAGAAGATCTCTTGCCTGCAAAGGTGTGGTTTCCCATGGCAAGGTGAGGAAGGTGGAAGGATGCAGCAGGAAGAGGGCAACAGGAGAGAGAGAATACTCAAATCAGTTTTGTTTGGTTATGGTTAGGAGTTTTTAATGGTGTTTTTTGTTTGTTTTGTTTGGTGTTTTTTTAGGAGCCCTTTCAGGCAAGCCTCGCTTGCCCAGCGTCATCATCTGCTGGGGTCATCCTGCAGTAAATACAGTTATTGGCCCTGCCCCTCGCTGAGCAGGGGAGGGGTTGCTCAAATTGCACTCAGTTATCTCCCCCAGTAGTGTGCCTGCTCAAGGCTCCTCGTGGTAAGAAAATGCAGCTCTTGTAGCAGGAAAAACTCACTTCCCACTTTTGGGGAGGGTTCTGGTCCCTGTGAGCTTGTCAGAAGGAATACCTGTGCATTGCACTGGTGGCTGCATGCCTCTGTGAAGTACATCCTGTTCATGTAGTGGTGCCATGTCCCCAAAAACCACACCAAACCTCCAGCTGGGATTTTGCATGTGCTGACCAGCCACATCCTTTCCTGCTGGCAAGGAGCAGAGATGCTCTCTGGGAAGGAGTTGGCACCATCCCAAACTTCAGTGGGGGTCACAGCAACACAGAGGGTGTCAGGTGAAAACTGGGGGAGCAGGGTAGAAGACATGCTCAGGTGGCTCTGCACCAGAGAGGCTTTGGGACAGAAATGCAGGGAGGAAAAAAAAGCTTGTTTTGTATTTAAGCCTCAATATGAAAAGAGTGGGACACTTAACCCTTTCTTTCTGTAGGGTTCCAGGTAATGGGAAGATGTGCAGTAAAAGCAGTTGTCATGCTGCTTCTATGTCTTTGTGGGACAAAGTTTTTTTGCAGCTGTTTCTTTATTATAAATTCATTTGACATTCACCATATACGCAGTAAAAATAATTAAGCTATTTAGTATTCCTGCAGATACCCTGTGTACTTCTGGAAGTATTTTGTTGTATTTCAGCATTAGTTAATGGATGCTTACAATAAACTATCACTTGGATTGCCTCTCATTTCTTTCTACTGAGGGTTTTTCTTCTTTAACATAGAGTGCCACACAGTTGTAGTGGATGGTTAATGTGGCACATGAAACACTGTGCAGTGTAATTTTCAGAGGGAAAAGGATAAATACACATGTGTACTGCTAGCATGATGCTGCCTGACCCCTCTCTGTGACCAGGTTTGGGTTGGGATGAGGAGGTGGTCATTGCTCTTTGTCTCACCTGAGCGCCTGGGAAGGAGTTTCCCATGTTGTGCTGAACTCCTCTGGATGTGAAGATGACATTTTCTGTTCTTGACTTTGTGGCTGGGCAGCCTCTCTGGGTAGCTCCTCTTTTCTGCCCAGTTAGACCTGTGGTAACTTCAGCATCAGGTTGGGCAGTTGAACTTGGCCCAGAAGTGCCAGGATTTGGAGCACTTAGACGGATGTAACCTGCTTTGCAGCCATCCAAAATCTAATTTCTGAAGGAACTTGGTGAAAAATGAATAGGAGAAGTTGTCTGCCCATTTTTTTTTTTAATATAGTGTTTTTAGGAGGTCAAACCACTTTGTTTTGTTATCTAACTATTCTTTCCAGTGTCTCATTGTAAAGCTTTTGTTAATTAACATTTAATTACTGGGTTATGATGGAACCATGGGAGTCTTATCTGAAAGCAAAGCAATTGGCATACGGATTCATTATGATCAGAGCAACCCTAATGAATGTCAAATTAATTCATAATAATGTGACACTAAAATGTTAGGCATATTGTTAATAATTACTGATGTGCTTTTTACCTTATCCACTTTTAGTATTATTGCTTTTTACTATGTATACCAGAGAGCCAGCTTTTCACTACCTATCTTTTTACACTGGTAATGCCAGTCTGCTTTATCTGCAAATAGCTTAATTATCTGTTCATCTCTTTCACAGTAATTAGATACAGCATGAAAGCCAGGAAGTTGATGTAAATAAATGTAATTTATTTTGGAGATTCTGTAACTGCGTGTTGTTACATAAAAGTGACAATGTAAATAATGAGGATGGTCTGTTGCTTGCTGTCTTTCATGGGAGAAAGGGGAGGGGAAATACGTCAAACATTGTCACACTTGTGATTAATATGTCTGTGGTTCCTTATTACTGTTATTTGACAACACATAGTGATTTATTTTAAATGAAACTGTATATTTGATTCTTGGTTTTAACACAAAATACCTAAAACCAGTTTTCTGTGTTAAATGCAGCTCTGAGTTTTCTAGCTTGTATTTTATGGCTTCGCAGCCATATTTATTTTGTTGGATTAGTTTTCTTGCACTTTCAGAACAGGAGTTCTTGAAATAAAAAAGAAAAAAAATCACTGTCCCAATGTCTGTGAGATATAGTGGTGGGAGGAAGCATATTTCTGTGAGATAGGAGGACAGTGTAGTCTGTCAGGCATCTTTATTGCTTAGAAACACCCATTGCACAGTGGTTCAGGATTCAAAGGTGTTTTTTAATACTTGTTCACCTACCCAAAACACTTCTTGTGTGTTCCCCTGATCACAAAATAGTTGCAGTGAGGCTGCAAGTATGTAAAAATTTGACGAGATAGCATGTCTGTCTTTCACACCACTTCCTGCCCTACCTGCCTTAGAACTTGGAGCCTGGGGGATGTTTCTGGAACAGCAAGAAAAATAAAATTAGAAATTTCTAGAAAATCAATTTCACACTGGCTAGAATGAGTGTAAAGTTACTGAGAGCTTTTGTGGGTGTCTGTGCAGGGTTCAGGCTTCACTGCATCATCATGGATCTCATGCTTTGCTCTGCTCACAGGCCAGTGTGGATGTGCAGGTTAGGTTGAACTGGTGCTGGTGCTGGGGCATGCCATGGTCCATTGCATCCTGCTGAAGGAGCAATGTCCCAGTATGGTTTTGTCTGGCTAAATAAAGTTGGTTTTGTGCAGAGGGCATTGCCCTTGGGTTGAGCTGCTGTGCCAAAGCCGCTCTCCTCCACCGAAAGCAGCAGGGCTGGTTTCTGCTCAGCCCAGTTTCTGCTTTCAAATCCTACCAAGATCCAAAGGGTGTATTTTCTTTTGTCCAGAAGGAAACAAGCGGAATGCTTTTCCTGTTGGTGGAAAATAGCGATCAATAATAATTAACTTGCACCATCTTCTTTCTTTTCCCTCTGTGAGGAGTGCCTTACTATTGTTTTTGCAGAGCTGCTGGAGGTGCAGTGGTGCTGCTTCCTGCTCCAATAGTTCCTCACTCTTAAAGCTTTGGCAACATAACCTCTGCCAGGAAGGTGGCTGTGAAATCCCTTGAGTTCCACGTGCTGCCAGGCAGCCCCTCGGAGGGGTGTTTCTATTTTATCTTCTCTTTTCCCCGCTGCAAACAGCGTCGTGGAAGCGAGAGGAAAGGCTTCCATGGGCTGTGCCTCCAAAGGTCATATAACACTTTATGTTTTCTCCGACATGACACAGCGTGACAGAACAAAGTATTTATCTTGTGTACTTGTCAGCTTCGTTCTGCCAGCTCCCAAATGATGAAATACTACCGAATATGCTGCTGCTTGTTTCCTTTAGGGACTTGCGCTGATTTGTTTAAAGTGTCGTCTGCACCCAGTAAACGCTTCATTTATTACAGCTGACACCTGAAAAATATCTGAGGGAAATATATCAAGGCATCACACAGATATTATTTTTGTTATTTGTTGTTTTGTACTTATGTCTTAACTTGAATGAAGTTCCCTAATGGTTGGTTGTGTTTTTTGAGGTGCCACCTGTGCGTGTGTGTGTGTGTGTGTTTTGAACTGCTGTGATGGGGTTTCTGGAGATGCGCTCCAGTTCCGTGACAAAAATGCATTTTGACTCCTGACGGGGTCAGCTTAACTGTTAATTATTGCAGTGAGTCACTAATGAGCTCTCGCCTCAGGAACTTTGTACAGCCTCTCCTCAAACTTTTCCCCATTACTTGTTCTGATGCTTAAGCGAAAATAAAAATAGATCTCTTGCAAAAGGGGTGGGTGGGGAAGCGAATGTTTGAGATGGTTAAGTGACCCTTGTAATGGTAATATGTGATGCAAAGGCTTTCAGATATAGCTCTCAGTATCATATTAGGCTTTGTGGGGGATTTTTAAATTTTTTTTTGTTTTACATTAAGTATTTCTCCATTGTCCCTGAAGAATAATGTGAAATCGAAATTCCTCTCTCAGCAAAACAATCAGTGTAAAAATAACAAACATCAAAGAGAGAGGGAAGCAGTTTGCTCGCAGTACTAATTGCTAACATTATCATGTGTCAAAGTGAAGAATTAAAATGTGACTCTAAGTTCCTAAAAGTGCACTTGCTGTGCATTCAAAGGCCATGTGAGGTTGAAGATGTGTGGGCTAGCAGGGCTACAGCCAGTATTGGACCTCCTGCAGTTCACTGATGAGTGCAAATAGGAGCTTTGGGCATGCAGAGGAGCCCCTCTGACTGCCGCTTCAGCAGCACAGCTTTGTTTGGGTTTTGAAAATGCACAGCACAATGTGTCTGCAATTTCCTGTGTCCTGCTCTGTATGCAGGACATCTCTACAGTCAATGTACAGCATGTGTGTGCACCTATGCAACACCCCAATGCTGTGTATAGGCAGGGGAAGTGATGCGGTCTGGATTTTGGGTGTTTTATGCTATTGAGCCTGAGTCATCCGCACAGGGTGTGCCACAGAAGCTGTGGATGCACTGGGAAAATACAAATCTAGGAGAAATATACGTGTATTTATAGGTTTTCCTACCCCTAGGTAAATAAGCAGTGCTGGGGAAAGAAGGCCTTTGCTATACAATGGGAAATTGTAAGTTGCAAGTATATTGCGTGCTTTAATGTTGTTTTGTTTTACAGCCATTGTAACAATTTTAGTTAGTGAAATTAGATTCCTTGCTTGAGTAGCATCCTTGTTCTAATTTACTGTGATGTGCCTCGGTGCATGCAGGCTGGAGAGGAAGAAGGGCCCCACTCCTCAGCTGTATTTTCTCACTGTGGCTCTGGACAGGGCAGCTGAAGAGGGCTTTGCAGTGATGCTCTAAGCTGGTCCTAGGGTTTACTGGCATTCCCCCACTTCTTCCCTGCCTTGGTTCCCACTCCTTTCTCTTTTTTCTTCTTATGGAGAGATTTTTTGGATGCAAGGACTGTTTTTTTCCCCCATGTGGCTGCGCACAGTGGCACCCAGATTTCAATTGGAGGTGGGAGCATTAGGGAGACAGTTGCCATGATGGTTATACAAGGGTAAGTCTCATGAAGATGGAGCTGAGGAGCAGTGTTTGCTGCAGTTTTCTGCTGGGCAGTGTGATGTGCATGCCCAAGGTAGTCCTGACCACAAGGTGCTCCTTGTGTGTATTTGCTTCCAGAGGTGTGAGAAAGTGGGGCTTGACAGGTGGCCGAGTTTCCACCCCAGATGGGGAGGATTTGGCTTGAGTGGGAATTGCCAAGGGAAGCAGGTGATGCAGCCTTCTGATCTGACATAAAGCAGGGGTGGTATTTCTGTCCACTGTTCTGGATGAGCCAGGCAGAGCTTGTGATAGCTCCTTACTCCACCAAAATTTGCTTAATCACAGTGAATTAGGAAGCTACCCTAGGTAGGGGGCTGCCTTTGACATATGTGAGGCTGAACATCCTTTTGGAGAGGAGGATCTGAGTGCCCCTGTAAGAAGGATGAGTGCTTGCTTGAGGCAATGAGAACTGAGCGTGCTGGTTCCATTAAATTGAATATGCTGGGAAAAACCATCCCCACTAAGCTACTGGTTTTATGCTCAGCAAAGTTTGGCTGCATCTCTGTCTTATTCCTTTTGAACAGAAATTGCCTCTCATCACAGAGAGAGCTTCAGTGAGGTGATGAAGTGTTCTCTGTGTAAAGGCAAACTCCTTAAAAGCTAATTGGTGTCAGTCATTTCTGTGCTGATATTTCACTGCTGCTAATTTAGCAAACAGATGGTGGTCCATATTATGGCATATGAGTTGGGTTTTTCCCAGGGCCAAATGATTACATCCCTGGTTTTCAATTAGGAGAGCTTGCCAGTTACCTGGAGTGCTTTTCCTTTTAATTATGCACCTATTAGGGCAGGTAGGTGGCCAGCCTAGGGGAAGAAGTGGAGAACTCAGTGGCATGGACAAATCCTTGTTAGGAAAAACCTATAAAACTGAACACAAACTGAAAAACCACATGATGGGAAAGAGGAGGAGGTGCACAACAGGGCAGCATGATGCACAAGTCTTTTTTCTGCTCCTGTGAGCATTGATAAATAGCTTTGAAATGCCTGTTTGGCAGGTTGTGGCACATAGGTGGCTGCAGCACATGGGAGGAAAGGTGAGGTCTGGAAGATGCTGTCTGCAGGCTGTATGCTTATTTTTAGCTCAGCAGAGTTCACTGGTTGAAGGAGACAAGCCAGGAGGAAAGGCAGCCCCGAGCAGCCTGCAGGAGCCTGCTGTCTCCCCGTGCTGGTGCAGGTGAGGGCAGATGTTTGCTTAATGCCAAGGAGCAGCAGCACGTGCTGCTGACAATTCATGAAGTCTCTGATTGTCATCTTCCTTCCTATCCCAGCTAATAACAGTCCAGGCAATGAAGAGATACTTCTCTCATAATTATCAACATCTCATTTTCACTTTGAGTCTCAGTTTAAATCATCAGGTCTCCTCTTAATCTGAATTGTTTCCTCGAGCTTATTTTCCTCTGTGGAGCGGGCTTTTATTGTATTTTATTTTGATGAGACCATTCATCTTCCCTCTGCTCTGCTGCTACCCAAACCTGTTTCCTCATTGTCCTCAAGGACCAGGAAAGGAGATGAAAGAGGCTTTGGGCTTGAATTAGCCAGTGATGAAGTTTGGTGTCCTTTGGGATGGAGACATTAATGCAGCATCATGAAATATGAGCTCTGTCTTCACTTTGGGTAACTCTGATAATGTAAGAACACAGTTAATCATATTTGGCTCTGCAGAGGGTGTCTAATCTGGGAAAAACACCTGCCCTGAAGATGGCAGGAATATGTGAGAGGAGCAACAAAATGGAAGGAGGAGCTCTAGCAGGGCAGGCTATTTGTGTAGGAGGATGCAGCACTACTTGGGGCAGCCCTAATTGACAGGATGTTGTTGCAAATGTCACAGATTCTCCATTTGTTGCTGTGTGCAGCCTTTGAGCGTGCACCTTCTTTGAAGTCTTCCCCAGATGAGCAAAACCTGTTACTTGGTGCACTTTATGGCCTATTAAAAGGCAGCACTTTGTTGCTGAAGTGCAAGACTGGGTTTGAGCTTTGTTTGGCTTTACATTGTAAATGGGGAGCCACTCGGAACTCTCAACTTAGTCAAAAGCAGTTGCTTTGCTTACTTCAGGAAGCAGGATTCAGGCCCAAAATAATTACCTTTTATTTATGAGCATGTTTAAATGCCTTTAATTGGGTTTAGTTGCAGTATCTTTAGTCTTTTAACTTGAAAGTTTTTTTCCTCAGTCATAACTCAGCAGTCAATCCTTTGGTGTGGTGTTACAGCTCTGCAGATTATGTGTGGAGGTAATTAAGTAATAACGATTGAGGTGCAGGGTATTTCCTTGGGATTAATGACTGTCTGGGAGGAGTTGATGGCCCAAGGTGTAGCCAAGGGCCATTAACACCAGCCAACTAATAATTGTAAGAAAATGCCATGTGCCAAGGTCATTACTGCTATTAGAAGTTGAGGGCAATGAGGAGGTAGGTGTGGGGGGAGATGAAGTAACACAGGAGGTATATGGATTTTGGAAAATGTAATATGGTCTTAATGGGTATCTGCATGATGTACTTGTTGATTAGCCAGTCTGCTCCTTCCCTCCATTCCTCACTGTTCTGTCCAAAGCTTAATGGCGAGGATCAGGGTGAGCAAGGATGATGCTTTTCTTGTCTGGTGCCCTTTTTCTTAATGGTGCCTTGTATTTGGTCCACTTTAGAGGACACTTTATGCATATTATTAGTGCCATTTTTTTCCTCTAAGAGGGAGTGTTCAAAACCCAGCCTAGCAGCCACCAAAAGCATTGAGAATACCACAGCTCAGTGGGATAAATGCTGATTTGTCTCTATGAATAGGAAGGAGAAGATTGGTGCTTTTGAGAAACCTTCAGGTTGGCTAAGTGCAAATGTTACAGTGTGTCAAAGCACTTAGGGTTTGTAGCAAAAGGACTGTGTTTCAAAGCTGAAGTGCAGCTGCAGTGTGGCAAACAGCGTTTTGGGGGTTTGGTGGACAGCTAGACCTAACTGCCCCCCAAAGGCTGTAGGATATAAAGATAAATCTTCAGATAACATATTGTGTATATAGCAAGTTAGAGGCTTAAGAGGTTGGGTGCACACAATTTGAATTCTTGTTGTTTTTGACTTCAGTTATCAACTTAAAATTTGTGGCAGAGGAAGAGACCTGTTTTGTGCAGATTTTTTCTTTAGCTTAATATTCCCAGCATCAGAGGAGTAGGACTTCTGTTTACATGAGGCTGTTGAGTTTTCTCTGTGTTCTTTCCCTGAAGGGTAAACTCTGCTAGGAGTACTCGCCTTTTTCTCAGTCCCAATATATCACTGATCTCCAGCAAATGGCACCTGGATTTATGTTTTTAAGGGTTCAGAGCTGTAGGACTCAAATATCCCAAACTGGCAATGCTGGAGGCACTTTGGAGGAGCCTTTTCCTGAGTGGTGGATCTCTCATGGCTGGAAGCATTCAACCATCTTTATCTTGACATGGTGGTTTCTATGAGTGCGTAACTAAAAAAAAAATAATGGAAGTGGAGTGCTGTAGGAAAACTCATCAGAGGGATCCATCTCAGCTGTTGAAGGATGGAGCCAGATTTGTTGGTATCCATGGTGGCATCTATGTCCATATCAGATTTGATGCTATCCATGGTATAAACAACTGATTACTTCCTTGCCAAGCTCTGGTCTTTGCTGGAGCAATGTGCTTGCCACTGTTTAAAAATGAGGTTCCAGTTGATTTCTCTGTTAGTATTCACTGTGAAACCTGCCCATTTTCCCATTTGCCTGGAGTTCAGGAGGAATGCTTCTTTTAGAGGTAGGACTTCAAGGTGTCCTTTTCAAAGGGGGTTTATT
Source organism: Agelaius tricolor (assembly GCF_023055355.1). Taxonomy (NCBI): domain Eukaryota; kingdom Metazoa; phylum Chordata; class Aves; order Passeriformes; family Icteridae; genus Agelaius; species Agelaius tricolor. The sequence goes on from NW_027269270.1 coordinate 1,598,847, forward strand.
GAAAAACATTGTGAGGTCCAAGCAGTTTTGGAATAGTTGAGCATCCTTCCTACCTTGGGAGAGGCTCCCAGCAGCTCAGGTGAGCAGCAATGCAAAAATCAGCTTTGGGAAATCTCCCATTGCTGGCATCTTTCCACAGTCTCTGGTCATGTCCCAAAATAGGTGTGTCTGGCTGATTAAATGAGTGTATTTTTAGGTAGGTGGATTTTTTTCTTACACTCTTTAGTTCAGATATTTAAGAAAAGTTTTGAATAGAGTGGGGGACAGATGCAATTGAAAAATCATGTTTTTCTTAACTTTGTAATTTTCTTGCATATCATTGTAATCTTAATAATGATAAATAATCTGGTAAAAGCAATTATGGCCTGAATAATAATCCTAACTAATAAACAGAATGTACTGTGTAATTTTGGTCGTTCTCAGCCATCTGGCTCCAGTCTTACTAATTGACTTAAAGCATAGCAACAATGTCAGCAACATACAGTGTTCAGTTCAGCTGAAGTTCCTGAGCAGACATTCCTTACAGAAATCTGTTGTTTTTTTTTTTTTTTTGAATAAAAAATAAATCAATAGATCAAAATTATTGCTAGCTCTATTACGGCAGCACAGATCATGAATCCATCAGTACTGTCTTCCACTGAGCTCAAAAAAACTTTATTTATAATGATTTGATTGTGTATGGTTTCATTATATTCTAGTGAAACTGCAACTGAAAGACTTTGAATGTATCCAGGGATCTAAATTCATGCTGGCAGTTACTTCTGAAGCTGACAGAATTTAAATGTTTTCAGTGTTGGCTGGACTTAAGGTGTCTCTTAAAACTCAAGCTCTCCCTTTGGTGGGTTGCTATTTGCAGTTGGGGTATTTTTTGATTAATGCATATCATTGCTGAAATTTCCAAGGTTTTCACTCAAGACTTTTAGACCCCTCAGTTTAATTGACCAAAATGAAGCTGTGTGCTCATCTCTGTTTTTTCAGATGTAATAGTTTGCCAACGTGGAGCTGGTTATTTTTTTTCCTTACTTACTGCAGAGGTGATTTTCTATTTTTTTCTAGCCAAAACCACAATGTAGTGACTTTGTGGCTGATTTTGCTCATTCTGGGTGCTTGAGGTCTTTTATAATTACTGTGATGAAGTATTTATAACCATTCCAGCCCCCAGCTTCACCACTCAACACCTATCCCTGGGAATTACGGTGCCTGCTCCTTTGCAGTGGGGCTTTTTTGGGGCAGGCAATTAGTGAGGGGAGAGTTGAGTGCTGAGGTGGGATCAACCTCTGGTTGCCCTGACGGAGTTTTTGGGTTTGGTTTTTTCAAAACACTGATGGCAAAGCTTTGGTGGGCCCTGTGAGCAGAGCAGGGTCCCTGTTGGTCACAAGCCTGTCCTTCACATCACCCTGTCCTCCAATTCATCTGAGCCATGGCTGCCCTGTCAAGTGTCTGTTCTTGGGGAGGACATGGAGAATTGCCTGGATTTGCATAATGAAGCAAATATCCTGGTTTGCCATTCCAGCCACTGGCATTTTCTGCATAGTTGGCTAAATTTGTTTATGCCATTTGGACAAGTTCTTATACTTACACACTCTTAGAACAATTTAAGTGGTTTCAAGAAGTGGAAAGACATGAATTGTAGTTTCACCCCTCAATTTTGTGGAATAAGCTGTGGTTAAAGGAATTACATGGCATACTGAGTAGTTGCTTATTTATTTTCATCTACATTACTGTATATAATAATAGCTGCACTCAAATACTGTCCCCTGTCCTGTATCATCAGATAACATTCACTTGTTTGAGGGGTTGGATTTGTTGTAAGCTTTCAGTAAATAATGATGGGAAGAGTTACTAAGGAAGAAATGCGATTTCTGTGAAGTCTGGTAAGGATGCACGGGTAAAGACTTGAAGTTCAGAGGGAGCTCTGCAGTCTGATCCATGTTTTTAGATGTCTGTGTATGGATCTAGATGAATTGGTGACTAATCCCAAACTTTGCAGCCCTCTGAATGGGAGCAAAGAGCTCCTTTGGTTCAAGCAAAGCCTTTGGGTCAAAGCCATGTGTGGGATGTGTGCCAAAACGTGGGATGAAAGTTGTTTCATTTTGGGCTGAGGCAATAAGATGCTCCCTGGCAGTATTTTTAGATGGTTTGTGAGTGAACCTGCTGTGCAAAGAAGGTTGGACTCCATTCAACATCTATTCTGGGTTTTGTGGATGTTGTTTTGGTTGGGTTTTCTTTTTGTTGTTGTTTTTTGGTGGGTTTCTTTGTTTGTTTGTGGTTTTGGTTTTTTTTTTAGTATGGTCTGCTAAATTATTCCCTGTCTGAGGAGCAGCCTTTATTGGTGTGTTTCTGATCAGTGCAAAACCAGAGATCTGCAGGGAATACTCTACTAAAGTGAATAATTTATTTTTTTTAAAACAAGAAGCTGTATTTGCAGCGTGGGGCACTCGGTCTGTGCCTGACAGGGACATGTAAAAGCCCTTGCTTAGGTTGATTGCCTTCATGATATGCTCAATCTGAGTTAACTTGTTTTCTGTACCCTCTACCATTTCATTTGGTAGTAGCAAATAAAACTTGGATGTGGTAAATGTAATGTCTGCTGCTGCTTGATAATACAGGCCAGTGAATAAATGAACTTCCACTGATATTCCATATCTTCTCCTAATAAACAGAAATGCTGCAGTGGGACTGCATGTGAGTGACTTGGAATTACTTATTTCTACCTTCTCTCCTTAAAGTTGTTTTTCTCATGCACTTGCATGCTTTCAGTTTGCCAAGAAAATAACTTTTGACGTGAGATTTAGGATTGGTGATTTAAAGCAGAATCAGGGTACTCCCCACATGATTGTTGAGTTGGGGTCTGTGATTCTGCAGTGTTTCAGAATTTGAGGACTTTGGAAATGAAGTCAAATGGCTAATTGAATCTATTGAAACTAAAAATGAAGGAAAGTATTTAGGAATTTTCTGTGTTGGAGAGCAAAGGGAGTAGCAACGACAGATTTTTAGATGGTTCTTGATGGTGTACTGCTTATTACAGTTTTCAGTTGTTTTCCAAACATGTACTTTAAAAAAAAATGTCAGTGTGGGAGGCAGTAGGGAGGCAGAGACTGTGAAGATTTTGGTACATTAAAACCCAGTCATCCTCCAGATGGGTCCTTCCCATGTGCTGCAGCATGTGGAGGTCTGGAAGCAGGGAAACTTCTGACAGGAAGCGGAACAATGCCCGGTAGTGCAGATTCCCAGGCATGGAATGATGCATTGGCAGCATGCATTGGTACCATGCAATGCTGCAGCCCTCCTGTGCTTTCCATGGTGCTGTGAGCCCCTGAGAGAGCCCTTGGCACCTCCTGCCCTGGATCCTGACTTGGATTCATCCTGATGATAACCAACAACAGGATTTGAGGAGGAGCCTTTGGAATTAATGCTAAAAATATTCAGGTAACCATCTGAGCGCTTGAAGTAGGTTTGTTTTTTTTTTCCCAAGGCATGGTGAGGAAGGAGATGAAGACTCCTCATCTGTTTGCTGTCCTCATAGAACAGCCTGGCTGCTGAATAGCTGAGTGACAGGCAATCTGGCCTATCCATATGACCATATTGTTTTCCTCCCCTAATTAGCCTGGTCCTTACTGTGCTGATGAGGAAACAGATGCACTGAGCAGCAAATTACCTTCATCTTCCCTCCACACAGAAAAGACACAGCACTTAATTGACTCATTTGATCTCTGGCAATTCAAAGCAAGTAAAGTGGAAATATTTAAAAGTGGCACTTCATTTTTGAATAGGGGAAAAGTATGTTGGGATGCATGCACTTGTGTATAATGTGGCTTTACAGTGTCAAATGTGAGGGTGATGGTGAGGCTTGTGATGTCTTTAAAGAGAGGCACAAGCAAAACCAGTGAAAAAGTACCCTATTACTTCCTTTGTCAACAGCAAAATATTTGCATACTGAACTGCACCGATATTTCTCTACAGATCCTTGGCTGTGAATGTTCCTTTTCTGTGCAGCATGCCTTGCTGCACATATGGCCAGCTGAAATGCCTCATTCCTGCATCTCTGAGCTCTTGTCTGTGCTCCTGCCTGGGCACTGGTGATGGTGCAGGGGTCCCCTATTACCCCTATTGTCAGTTTTTCCTGCATTTACACAGATATGTATGTATTTTTCCGTTTTTTTTTTTTTTTGGGGATGGGGTTTGGTTTTGTTTTTTTTTTTTTTTGGGTTTTTTTTTGGTTTTTTTTGGTGTTTGTTTGGTTTTGGTTTTTTGTTTGTTTTTTTTTGGTTGTTGTTGTTGTTTTTTCGTTTTTTTCTTGTTTTCATTTGTTTCTAATGCAGATATATGTGGGTACATTTTGAAGATGCTGCTGAAGGGATTGAGGAGAGTCCTCAATGGCTGGTGCCTGACATGTGCCCCAGAGCTGGTGTGGGGCAGTACCTGGCCACTTCCTTGTAGCCCTTGGGGTCACTGGGAAGCTTTGAGCAAAGCTCCACACTGCACATTCCAAAAATTCCCATGTGGACAAACAGGATGTGTCTGGCACAATGCAGTCTAGCCTTAAAGATGGGGGAGAAACCTGGCTTTTACTCTGTACCCTGTGTGCATTTATGTCTTGGGTCCCCAGGGTGGAAGTCACCTGGTCCAGGTGAGCAGTCACTCCCTGAATTTACCAACTCAGGGGGGCTAAATGTTTCTAATGATGTCTGAATCCTTCAAGAGGTGCTTTCTCCTGCAGCTCTCTGCAGAAGGGAAATGGTTGCAGGCATTGTGGTGGCCATCCCCTTTGTTGGGACACTGTACCTTAGCAGATCCTAAGGGAACTTTGAGGTGCAGGTATTTCTTCTCCTTTGCCTCTGACCTAATGTGTCCTTCACCATGTATGATTGCATCACATGGTTCTGCTGCACTTTAGAAAAAGCTGCCTCCAAGTCTGCTTCCATTTCCATTGAACTCTCAAGTGTTTAGGCAGTAATGTAGGTACAGTGAGAAGTGATACTCACTTCTAAAAATTTTAGAAGTTTTATTAAAACCTTATCAAAAAACACAACAGAAGACTGAATAGAGAAAATAATACAGTGCTGGGAGTAAAGGATTTTTTATCACAATATGCTCATTTGCACAATGGATGTTTTGCTTTTTAACTTTTTAGTTTCTCTTAAAGTTTTGTCAATAGACTCCTTCTTCACTGTCTAGTGCTGGAGATCACTTTTTTAAAATCTTGATTGGAGGTCAGATGTTACTACAGTAACGAGCTGACCTTCTTAAATGCCCTGACTACCCAGGCTATCCTGTTATAACAATGCAAGAGAGGATAAAACATAACTATAAATCTGTCAAATTTTTCTTAGCATTTACATAGTATTTGTCTTTTAATTGTAAGAGTCAACTATTGCATTACTCACAGTACCCTGCATGCTACCAGGCCATATATGGGTTTTATTCATATCACCTTGCATTTCTCACATGAGGGATTTTTTTTTTTAGAACTACAATTAGAATTTAGAATACAATTTAAAAGATTTAAAGTTTCTCTTTCTATTACTAAAGCTCCGTATTTATACTGGCAAGATGATCACTGAAATGTGTTCAGGTAGTACCAACTTCCCTCAGTGGACTGCATGTCATCTGCTTCTTCCCCTTTCCCTAAGCTTTCCACCTTCTGCATTTGTTACAGATGCCTGTTCAATAGATTGCTATTGCTGCTGGCTTTGAGTTGGCTTTCTAAGACCTTTTGCTACTTGCTTTCCAGTTCTACTTAATGTTTTCGTCCAGTTTATAAAGTGTAAGTGTGAAAGAAAACTTTTGGATTGAGTGGGCCCAGTTCCTTCAGGAAAGCTCCTGAGTGTGCACCAGCCCAAAAGTGCAGTGCTAGTTCAGTAAGCAAAGTGCTGTAAAGAAAGGCAGATGTAATTAGAGGGGACATTTTGGATGCAGTGGGGATTACAAATGCTCTATTTGCCATGGTAAGAATCCTGACATATCTGTTACCTTGGTGATTTTTTTTTTTTTGGTAGCAATGAGGTAAGGGATATTTTTTGCAATGAAAATTGCATTATTATGCTTATTCCAATTTACAACCTTCCAGGGGAAAGAAGTGGGAGCAGGTAGTAGAGTCAAATATCTCTAAGCAGGTGTATTTTTAAAGCTTTTTTCTCCCTCTCTGATTACCTGATGCTGAATTTCTTACATTGAACCAAGAAAGTAGAAACAAACTGCTACAAAAGGCAGAAACTACAAAGGCAAAGATATCTGTAATACAAGGATACTGGAAACATAATTTTAATTAGTGATACAGTAAGTGACACCTTTTTACCTAGTGTGGTATTACTCTCATTTGTGTGATTATCTGTTGCTTTTAACATTGCACGAGCTATAACAGCTATAAATGAAAAGTGTGTCTGCTGTTGAGTCAGACTGCTATGTTTGTGATGAGCTGTTCACATTTTAAACAATTTGTGGGAGTCTTGCAATTTATACTAGTAGTTACATATTCTGGGTGAGAGACCATTTGAAATGCAGTTGGTGCATTCTTCACCTGTGTGCTTACTGTGCATTCTTGTGAGAAAATTGAGAGTCAATGAAAGGACAACTCTGCTAGTATTGGTTATTTGAGATTGTTTAATTTTAATTACTGTTTTCAAGTAGCTGTGATGTGCAGCATGTCCAAGGCTCCAGACTCCTGCTCTGGGGTGATGTGCACAGCACAGAAAAAATAGAAAGGGCTGTGCTGCCCTCACAGAAGGGGGATGTGTAGGGCAGCCCCTGGATGAAGAAACAGCTTCCCCAGGGTGCCATCCCACACCTGTGGGTATTTATGGATAACCACAGTGTAAGTGGGAAACACAGACATCTCCTCCTGAAGTGGATGGGCTTGGTTTGCTGAGCCTCTGGGTGGGTGCTGTGCACTGCTGTTGCTCTCCAGGTGTAACTGCAAGGACATCTTGAAAAGCACAGGTTCCATGGTTGAGTCAGGAGCAGAGCAAAGCTGCTGAAAAGTAAAAGCAGCTGCCTTGCTAGTCCTGCCTAAAGAAACCTATACAGCTCCTAGGGGTTTGAGCTGAGGAGGGGTGCTCCTCTGGGTGGGAATCAGAGCTGGGCTTGGAGTGTTGTTCTGGGACAGCAGCTCTTGGCAGCTGTGGCTCTTGTGCCTGAGAGATGTTTTGCAGTGGGTCTGAATGTGGCTGAAGGTCTGAACTCTGCTGCTCAAAAAAAATGTGGAAGGTGCTGAGGGGATCCAGTGGGAAACCTGTATCTGCAGGCACCAAGTGTTACCTGAGGGGCAGTCTGTGAAGCCTGGACTTGAAAATTTACTTTGTTACTGCCTTTTTCAAGATATAGTCAGGATTGAATGGGTTTAGGTTTGTTTTGAGCGGGTTTTATGTTTGTTTTGTCTTGGGTTTCTTCTTGATTTTCATTGTTCTCATTCTTGTTCTGCTTGGGCTGTCCTTGCTGACAGATAATTATATCTTGCCACTTTTAGGCAAGAGTTCTTTGGAAGTCTGCAAATCAGGGCTGATATTTCAGACCAAATGAGCCCTTGAAATGATTCCTGAGTACTCAGAAATGTGTCCAATGCAGGCAGAGTGTCAGAGACCCCCGGGGCAGTGCTGGAGGCAGGTGCTGGTGCTCCCTCCTGCCTGGGTCTGGAGCTGTGTGGGCAGGCAGAGCAAGCCTCCTGCAAGGGGTCAGCAAAAGGGTTGGGAGCATTACTCCTGAGTTTATTTTCCATTTATATTTATTGTCCTTCTGTTCCTCAGCCCGGGATGAAGGAGTGCCCTAAGCATCCCAAGTGGCTGATTTGCTGAAAAGCACCCAGAAGTGTATACTCCCCTCCTGTCAAGAGAGATGTATAAAGGAAGAAGATTAAGTTGTTTAACAATGTTTTGTTACATTCTTAAACAACCATAAAAAAACAAACAAAAAAATTTTAAAAATGAAAAAAAAAGCATTAAGAGCAGGGGGAAAAAAGCCATTGGTCTGAAAAGAATAGTGATTTTAAAATGTGGCAAAAAGGATCAGCTTTTGTGTGCAGCAGTTGCCACTCAAGGACTTCCAGGCATTACTGACAGTGTATTACTTGTATTACTGAGGACCTGTTTTGGTGCTCTCCTGCCTGAGGTTTTGAGTGCTGACAGACAAGTATTTATGCATGTGCTGCACCACTGTGTCGATCATCTCATCACACAGTGGAGAATTAATTGTTCCACTGTGGAGAAGATCTGAATGCCAAGTGCCTTCCTCCTTCCCCTACTTCCCTGCTTTTCTTCTTTCAATATTTAGGCAAGGCAGCTGAGCTTTAATATAGATTTCCCCATGTCTTTGCATACATCATTGAGGGACTGTAATTCCACAAGCTAGAATAGATCTCAAGTAATCACCTCTTGAACTCAGTGGTGAAGCTAATTGAACAAAACTTGCTGGGAAAGACACAAAATAATTTAGTTTGTGTCTGTTAGGTTGTCAGAGTGTGGCTATTGTAACAAAGCTTCCTCTCCCCATTCCCCCCCCCTTTTTATTCCCATGACTACAGTTTAGGTATGTTTAAAGTATAATTAACAGGAGAGCCAGAAAATATGTTTTCTTTCTTGGTGCTGAAAGTGACTAATTGTTAGTTGTCAAGATAACAGGATTTCAGGAACGGGGAGATAATGCTGTTTCATGGGGGGCATACCAAATGCATTTCCAAAGTGATCCAAAGGTGGGGCTTAGGGAGTGGTGAGGCTCCAGTGAGAGTGTGGCAAGATGGAGGAGACCTGGGTTAGAATTTTGTCTCATTTCTTGACCACTGGTGAGGGCTTTCTCCTCTCCAAAATGAAATCTCTCCTTTGCACTTTCCCTCATGATATTTGCCAAACTGCAAAGTGATAGAAATGAGGTTTCCTTGTATTTGCAAAATGTTTTGAGATTTATGTGTGAAACTTCATAACCCAGGTAGTACTCATTACAAATGTGGTCTCAGCTATAAGGCTTGTGCTCCTTACTTGAGTGAAATGCTTTTGATTCACTGGGAGCTGGACCCAGGAAAAAACATGTGTGGCTCACTTTTCTCAATGTTTTATCTAATAGGAAAAAAAAAATATACAACTAATGAAATGATTTTTTATTTAACTGATTGGGAGCTCCTGGTAGATGCAGATCCCATCCTGGTGCTCACTGCTGCAGGGACACCTACAGTGAGCAGAGATGTTTCCACCTGTGTTGGTGGGGCTCTAAATGTGAGTTCAAATTGAGGAGAGAGTGAATTACTGGTGCTTCTTCCTCCTGGCAAGGGAGATAACCGGTAGCTATTGTCAGTGCCTGTGGTAAATTGCAGTGTTTAGAGTTGGCAATTTCGCAGGACTATGGCAAGGACAGGTTTCTGGCTGCAGCCAGCCAGACGGAAATCCTCTGACAGGGGGCTCAGCTGGAGCTGGCTGCAGCCAGGGCTGCCCTGCCGACATTCCTTCCTGTCCAGCTGAAGCGTTTTCACTCACAATTCAATTTCTCTCCTCTTTTAGCAGCAAAGGAGGTGTAATTTTGGTGACTGCCTGAACATTACAGTGTGCACAGAAAAACTGAATGCATGATCCATCTCTCTGTGGCTGCAGCGTGCCTGAGCTGTGCAAGGTGCAGGTGTGCACTTGCAGGCTGTTAGTGGCAGAATATAGACCAAGTCTGTCAAAAAGTGGCTATTTCATTAATTTGAAATAGCTGCCTCTCCCAGGATCTGGCTTGCTGATTGATTTCTGTGCTTGCAGGGGTCCCAGGCCCCTTGCAGCGGACGCTGTGCTTGCTTGTTTGCCTCCCAGCATTTTGGTCCCCTGCATCTTCTCTCAATAGCACTTTTCTTTGCAGTGAAAGCTTCGCATAGCAAGGACCTCACAAGAAGAATGAGTGTTACTTCCTTTTCTTTCTTCCTTTTTTCCCCTCTCCCCCTTCTGCTCCCTGCATCCACAGATTTTGCTCTGTGCTGCTGGGCCAGGAGCTCCTTTGTTGTGTCAATAGGACTGGCTGAGCCCAGGGGCTGTAGCCCTCTTTTACCCATGACAGCTCACTAGGAATATGTGTGTGTTTGCCTGTATCCCTTTCTTTTTTCCTCGTTTGCCTGTCAGAGTAATTAGTGTGGCTTTGTGGCTGAAATCGGTGAAGAGAGGAACAGTGGAATCTCTCTGCGCTGAAGTGCAGCAAGGCTTTCATTAACCTTATAATGGAAGGAAAAAAATCAAAATTAAATAAGTCATGCACTGTAAGGAATGTCACAACTTGCTGCCCCTTTACTTTGTGCAGGACAGGAGGCTGCAGGGAGGCTGAGCCCTGTGTCTTGTGCATTTCTAATCCTCAGCAATTTGGGGCTGCAAGGGAGGGGGGCTGCACCTCGTGTTCCCATTTCCCCCTCTCCCACCACAGATCTCTATTTCCTATCCCAAAAATGAATTTGCAAAAGTTGCAGTTCAAAGTGATGCACAGGGAAATGGTTTACAAATACTGTATGGAAAGCTTGGTGTTCTGATAAAATGCATGTTTGGGGAAAAAAACTAAAGTTAGCATGATGAGAATGGACTTCTGGAAGATTTTGGCTCACTCTCTTCCTCCATGTCTGAGCGCTCATTCCTGTGTGAATGCCAGCTTTTCCCTTGTTGGTACCCCTGGATTTGAATACCAGTGTAATATCCAGCTGACTTTATGCTTAGGTGACTTTCTTGTAAAATACTCAATTTTCATTAGCTTTCTTATTAGTCTACTTTTTTCCATGTGGAGTTTCATGTAATATTAATTGGACATTAGCTGAACAAGTGTAAGTCAGCAGTTTTCAGTCTATGGAGTATTTTTTCTTTTTTAAAATTTTTTTGACAGATGAAATGCTTTTTGATGAGAGGTGGTGGGTTGGATGCTAAAGGTGGTGAGCATTCAGCTCCTGTATTTTTGTGGCTTTGAATAAATTAGTGTCAGAGATCTGAATTTAAATTCTGATTTCCCTGTTCATTCACTTAGGCCAGTTATACCTGTTATATCTAGAGCTGCTCAAACTTTTTCACATAAATAAGTTTCCACTAAGAATATGTTTGGTTTAAATCAAAATTCTCTAGGAGAAAACTGCTCTTGTGTTTTTATTTTTTTTTCTCCTAACAGCTGAGTTTTCACGCTGCCTTAAAGAAACTGTTAATTCCCTCTTCCCCACCCCTGCCCCTCTTCTCATCTCATTTCTTTGTATCTTTCTTTTTACACGGAAATGAAATGAAACATTTTAAGATGCTGAAATAGTCATCCAGAGGCTACCAGGGGGTAACAGTTACATCCCATGAGGAGGGAGGATAGTCAGTGTCACCCTGTGGTCCAGATTATACATTTCACATGTTCTTTGGAGCTTCATATTCTCTATGTTTGAACAAACAGCTGCTTTTCTAACTCTGAATGACCTAGTTTGAGGTGTGTATTTAATAAGATAATTTAAATGCCATGAGAGTAGAATGCACTTTTTGTAAACAGGACTTGGAGTACTTGAGTGCTTACATTTTGCTTTAAAAATCTCCTTGCTGGTTCATTATCCAGGGGCATGTCTGGCATTGGATATGATTTTCAGTACTTCCTTTATAAGTGAGTAGTTTTATAAAAGACTAGGAGTTATTACAGCCCTAACTCTGTGTGTAGTTAGAGAAAAAAGTAAATAAAAAGTCTAACAACCATCATCAGTCTGTAGGAGCTGGAATGAGAAGAGCTAACGATCGCTATCCGAGTGATAAATGGGGGAACCATCTGAGAGGGCTTTGGCAACAAGAGAAGACAGATGAAGGCAAAATGGCTCCTCTCTGCTTGCCTTTTGTTCTTTGAGGACTATTGTGATTAAAGCTTATTTAGCAATCTAGCTCCTATCCTGGGCTTAAATGAGGTTGTGAGTTAACTGGCACGCAGTAATAAATTAGAGCAATTAGTGATTACATATTGCTTTTTCTTATGGGGGTGGTGTGCCCACCTGGAAAGGGAGAACCTGATCTCAGGGCTGAGCATGTACCTGAGGGAAACACGTGTTGGGGTGTCTTCACTGAGGGCCTCTCCTGCCCTCTCCAGTGGATGGACTGCATCATTGTCCATGGGGTGGGGATGCAGGATGTTGGAGTCTAGCCTGTGTGGAGCACTTGTGCTAAAAGGTGGTGAAAGGATTGAAATAAGACTTAAGGAGTTCATTTTGGAAACAATTTTGATCAGGTGCATTTGAGTGCATTTGATTTGCTGTGTTTAGATGATTTTGAATGGTTCAGCTAATGACAATCCTTCTGGATAGAAGCATTGTTCTTTTAATGCCAGACCAGCCCAGTTCAGCAAGCTGGCAAGGACCAGGCTCTCCAGAGGCACCTTAAGAAACTTCCATGGTACATAAGATAGTGCTTAAAGTTCATCATCAGTGCTTTAATGTGGAAAGATGAGCTTAAGTGTGTGTAAAAAGCTTTATGGGATTGGACTGCAAGCGGGAGAGGGACGTGCTTTTTTCTCTGTGCTTCTGGAAAGGTCACTGACTTGGTGGGATCCTATCCTGACAGAAACCACGGCTGTTTCCTTTGTCAGATGTACCTGGAGCAGCTTTTGGGCAAGCAGGAGGTCAGGTAAGATGTGGTGGCAGGCTGCCTGCTCCTGTCAGTACCAATGAGGGGCTGCAGCCATCCTGGGGGAGAGCTGTGCGCTGTCTCACCCGCTTTGTCACCGGCTGGAAATGGCTCTTACAGGGCACGGTGCTGCTGCTGCCTCCAGTGTGAAGTGTCACTGCTGCCTGGCCTTTATGGGGCTCATTTCCCAGCTGCTCCACCCCTGAGGACATCAAGCCAAGTGCCTGTGGGCTGACTATCATCCTCTGGTTTGTAAACTGTGCTGACACTTTTCCCTTGCTCCCAGAGCCTGTAAAACTTTAATCCTGGAGAAGACACATGAGTGGGAAGTTTTTAAACTGGTGAGAGTGAAACTCCTTCAGTTACTCCCATATTTGCAGAAGGGTGTGCAGGGGAGCCCTGTGTGATTTGTGCATCTATAGGAGCGAGGACCTGAGGCAGATTTCATCTGGTTGTTTTTACCCAGACATTGCAATTTCTAAGCTTATTTACTGTGCTGCCATGCTGAGCCATAAAACTTGGAGCTGTACAGGGAAAACCCTTGTGCTCCTCTTCTTGTATCATTTGGGCTGGAAATAGCAAAGCAAATTTGTCATATGGGAACAGCCAGGTTTTGTTCCCACTTTTTACCATGTGAGGAGAGCACATGCTAAACAATTACACACCTTTTTTGTGTTCCTGCACAGCAGGTGCAGCAGGAAGGGAGGTTTGGGCCATGGTGATGTTAGAAAGAAGGATGTGAAGAAAAAGTAAAAGTGAATGCATTCTAAGGATAGATCTTACTGGAGAGGTACCTCCTGCTTTCCAAGAAGATGAAAGGCTTATTTATATAAGGTAGGCAGTGAAGTTTAACTAAGAAGTGGAATACCAAATTAAAAATGCGAGTGCCAACTCACTCAATACAGTGTCAGCCCTTCTGATAATGTGCTGGTCTCTGCAACTTAGAATTGATTATTCAGTCAACTATTCCTTTCTTAAACAAGCAGTTATATACTGGCAGGAGGAAGTATAGTGGGGTTTGATCCTGTGCATCAGATAATTAACTATACATTCATACAGTGATATCTAGGCTACAATTTTATAAAACCACTGATAATGAGATCATAAGTGTTAATTAGTTGACATGAATTTATTCTGGTAAATTCCATAGCTGCTGCTTTAATTGAGTGACTCATTTCCTTAGGTAGGCCTTAGTGCTGTGCTACTCTCCTGTCACAGTTCCCAATTTAGAAGTAGCTCAGTCTCACAAGATTGGCAGTGATTTGCTGTTGTGCTCAAAGTAGGTATTTTGATGTCTTCCACAGAAAACAGAAGAGAAAAAAGTGGTGTCAAGGGACATTTTAGAGTTACTAGTTAATACTGTATAGTTTGGTCTCCAGTGCAGTTACCAAAAGTGCTCAAGCTGCTGTGGGGGGAATGTTTTGATACTGACCTTAGCCTTGGATGATCTTTCTCTGGTTTCCTTAGATTTTGTTTTGTACATGCAGCAAACTTCTTTCAAAGCTGTTTGTCAGCTGCTCATCACTTGTATGACCTGAGAGTATAAGGGATGTGCCACCCACCCAGCTGGCTTTGGATGCCTCTGTGTTCACAAAGATTCAAAGAAGTGGAGAATTGGGTTTCTTCTGTTGTTTGGCATAGTAAATTAGAAAAAGGACTTGTTTTTTGCCTCCTTTCAGGTTTCACAGGTATTTGGTGAAGCCTTGTGGTAGCCTTGCTGGTTTTCAAGTCTAGTCTATATGAAGCAGTGGAGACACAGTGATTCTGTGCTGTTTACTAACTTCAGAGATAAAAGTGCTTGGCAGATGGGATCTCTGAATTGTTCACAAATTCACATTGTGGGGGACTCAGCCTGCTTAGTCTGGTGTCACATCCCTGAATTAGGTGCAGGATGCACTGCTCCATCTTTGTGATTTGAGGGGGATTCATGCTTAATGAAAATACCTCATTTTGTTACCAGAATGAACTTCTGCAAACAAGCAATTGATTGTCCCATCAGATGGTGCATTGTCATGGTTTGACACTGGCCAAACACCAGGCACCCACAAAAGCAGTTTGCTCACCCTCTCCTTCTACAGCTGGGCAGAGGAGAGGGAAAAAGAAATTATTGAAGGGCCCATGAGTTGAGATAAGGACTGTGAGAAAACACTCTTAAGGGCAAAACAGGTTCAAATTTAAGGTAAATTTATTATTAACAGGGTCAGAGGAGGATAATGAGAAGTAAGAGAAGCCTTTAAAACACCTCTCCTTCCAGCCCCTCCCTCTTTCCCACCGACAGCACAGGGCAGACAGGGCACGAGGGTGTTGGTCAGTTCATCATTCAAGGTCATCTTTTGGTTCAGGGAGAGGAGTCTTTCCTCTGCTGTGCTGTGGGGTCCCTGCCATGGGACACAGTTCTCTGTGAACTTCTCCAGCCTGGATCCACTCTGATGAGCAGCAGTCCTGGCCAAACTGCTGCAGTGTGAGTCCCTCCCTAAGGCAAACAGTCTTCCCAATACTGCTGTGGCATGGGTCACTCTGCCACGGGGTGCAGTGCTCCAAGGACAGGCTGCTCTAGTTTGAAAGCAAGGGCTCCCTCTCTCTGTCTGTATCTCTGGAGGGATGGGCCCTCTCTCTCGGGGCCCTCTCTCTGTTCAGGACTCTACTGCATCATAGCTCTCTGGCATCCACCCTCTCCAGCATGAGCACTTCTCCCACGGGCTGTGAATGATCTCTGCAACCCTGTGGACCTCATCCATTACAGGGGCACAGCTGCTTCCCCATGGTCCTCACCATGGCCTGCAGAGGAATCTCAGCTCTGACGCTTGGAGCACCTTCTCTCCCTCTTTATTTCCACTGACCTTGGTGCCACCATGTTGTTTCCCCCACATGCCCTCACTTCCTCCTCTTCTCTGACTAGAAGAAAAACTGCTGCTCGTGGGTACCACTGCCAAAAAGTTCCACTAATTCAAAGATTCTTGCAAGATTCTGCTGCACCAAGAAGTTGATCTCATTTAGGTTCTGTGTCAGGGAATTGCTCACCATGTTTCTGCTGCTGTTGCGGCAGCGCTGTTGCTGTTCAAAGCCTCTCCTCATGTGGGGTGCCAGGAAGGAGAAGTCCCTGCCCCTGGAAAAAAACTGCCTGTGCCCTGTTTTGATTTTCTTCTTAACTAAGTCATCACAGAGGTGTTACCAGCCTCTCTCATTGGGCCAGCAGCATGTCCATCTTCAGAGCCATCAGAGATTGGCTCTGCTGGACATGGTAGGAGCTTCCAGCAGCCTCTCACAGAAGGTACCCCTGTGGCCCTCCCCTGCTACCAAAAATCAGGCTGTGCTAAATCAGCACATGTATTTACTAACCAATTTTGGAGATACAGTAAATTCCCTTCTTTCCTAGTTTTCTTCTGGAGAAGCCTGAAGTCCTATCTGGCCCTAATAATTTTCATTAATGTTATGGTGTCACAAAAACAGATTCATGTCTGAGAAGGGCTGCAAGGAGGCACCAAGAAGGGCACAGTCAATTTGATCAACAGTGCAGGTAAAGCTTTGGGGGAAAGCTCTGAGGCTGAAGGCCATGAGAGCTTGGTGACCTCCTTGAGGAGCAGGTGGGTAAGAGACTGACTGGATTAGGGAGTGAGGGCACATGGTCACAGCTGAACACCGGTTACAGGACTAAGAGGGCTTTGAACAAGGAAATACTTTGATGCTTGAGTAGGTCTGGACAGCAAGAGGATAAGGTGCTGCTAGAAGGAAGGAGGCATAAGCCTATGGGTTTTGAACCTATATTGTTCACATTTATCAACTCAAAATTACTAAAAATCTGGGAATAATCAGGGTCACAGGTGACATTACATGGACATAACCTTTCTGGTCCAATAGGTTGTGTGTATATTGGTAAGTTGCAATCCCATAGTGGTTTTTTCCTGTCCTGTGGTGCCCTCCTTGGCTCTCCAGCCAGAGGTGGGCTGCTCCCACTTCCCTCCGGTGGGAGGGGGCATTTGGTGAGCAGTGCTGAGTGTGGTTCTCTGCAGCCTTTTTGGGATCAAGGCCTTCAGTGTGAGCAATTATCTCCTGAAGGGAGATGTTGTGAGACTCTTAAATTAGAGACATCTTATTAGCCACACTTCACGTACCAAGCGTTTGCTATAAAAAGATGCACCTTGCTGCTAATACTGAGTGATTAATTTGCAAGCCAGCAAGTTGTTAGATTGTGCTAACAATTACCATATTTGATAGATTAAAGCCCACACGAGGGTATTGGTTACCTTGGGAGTTTATTTACAGTTCCTGATCTGTGGCAGGCAAAGAATTCACATGGTGTGACAATGACTATATCATATCTCAGTGATCCCATCGCATTTAAAAATTATGTCCAAGCTGAAAGTTCTGAAAAAAATGTGCCCATCTGTTTGTTATGGACTCAGCCCTTTCCATTTTGAAGCTTGGCTTCTTCCTACAAGAAGCCATCAGCTGGATGTATGGTCTGTGGGGAACTTCCTCCCATGAAAATAAAACTAAGAATCCAGGAAACTTGTGTTTTGCCCTGAAATTAACATGTTACTATTTAGACTAGAATTGTATGTATATATTTCATTTATATATATATATATATATATATATATACTGTGACCATCAGTCTGTTTTTGTGTGTGTGTAAGCTGTATGTAATATATAGTTTGCACAAGAAGCTAAAGTTTTTCTTGCTGGAGTCTCTTTGGTTTGGCACCAAAAGTGTTTAATTGTTTAGTCAGAGGAGGAACATGATTGGCTTTATGGTCCAATAGTCTCAAAGTTTCATGTTTTTCAAGGCACAGGTGGAAACAATTGATGGTGATGGTGGCAAAGACAAGGAGAAAGTCACTGCCTCAGCTCTTTTTCTGATCAGAAATGATGTCCTATGAAGTGACAATGAAATTCTCTTGGTATTCTTTTTTTGCAAACTGATATCCACCCAACCAAGAGTTATTGCTCTCTGCAGGACTTGGTGTGAGCATCAGAGCTGATGTTAACAGCCCTCCTCTGCAGCAGTGGCACCTGGGAAGACAAAAATAGATGTGCCCCAAAACACCCATCCCTTCAGGAGATTTTTGACCTGCATCCTTGCTTATGTAAAGTTTTTGTACCTTTTGTCTCTCTCTTTTCCAAGTGGTTTTATTCATTCTGACTTGTGATCAGGCCCTGTTTTAATAACTCCTGAGCTGCTGTTGTCCTTGCAGAGCAGAGAGGAGGACTTTGCACGTCAGAAACCTTCAGTGGTGGGCAGCACACCAAAGGTCATCCTCCAGCTGGTGAGATTCATGGGCCATGGGCAGCCATTCCCTGCATATCTCTGTGCCCATGTCATTGCTGGGCACTCTCCCTCTCTCCTCCCCTTGTATTTGCACTGCTATTTTTCTGAATGTCGAAATGAACGATGGAACCGCGCCCTGCAGAAAAGCTCTGGGGAAGAGCAGTGCTGGGATCTCTGGCAGCCCAGGCAGTGCAGGGGGAACAATGTTGCCCTTGTTCTGTCACCCTTTTGGGCATCTGCAGCTCCTGCAGCCCCGGAAGGCAGGCTCTGTCCCAGGGACACGGGACAGGCACGGGGACACGGCACGCTGTGCCAGCTTGGGGCTTGCGAGGGCTGGCACGGCCCTTGGCACCCTGGTGATGTGGCACTTGGAGCAGCACCACATCATCTGCACAGGTTTAGTAGCCATGGGGCTCAGATGAGTCACTTGGGGTTGTTTTTCTTGTTTGTCTGCTATCCTGCAGCCCAGTTAGATTTAACAATGTGATTCATAGTCATTTAGTCTCCGTCATCATCATGTTTATTCTGCAATCATCACTAAGAGATCTCTTTCTCTTGGCTTTTGGTAAATTTTCTGCCTTCTGCCCCTGGTGAAGCCAGTAGCAGATGATAAAAAAGCTTTGAAATTATGTTAAAAGAACCACAGCTGGTATAAATAGATTTTACTTTGATGTATCTGATCTGATTTGTGTTACCTGAGGATCAGGCCTTAACTGTTTAATTCTGCTACTTTAGTTAAAAAATAGTACTCAGCCATGAATTGCTTTTCACTGTCAGAGCCATCTCCAGCTCAAGGTCTGAGGTGAGTGGTTGGTACTGTGCCATGAGGGTGGCTCAGGTGACAGTGGTTTGGGGCTGACCATGAGGATGGTACAAACATGTTAGCAAAAACAACAGAGTGCTTGGTAGCATCTAAAGCAAAACTGAACAAGTTCTCAGTGAAACTCAGCATTTCAGTTGGAAAGGTTGATTTCTTAGGGAATGTTGATAGTCAAAATATTTTGAACAGATTGGCCTGGGGTCCTTCTCCTTTCTGTTTAGACATGGGTTTTCTCCCAAGGAGGACTGCCTGGTCTGTGAGAAAACCAGGTGCCTGACATAGCAGTAAGACCTGCCATGAATGATTTGTGCAGAAACCAAGAGGAAGATTACCTAGAACAGGAAAGGAAATGGAAAATTGTGTGGGTGTTATTTTTGGTGACAAGATACAGAGTGGGGGTAAAAGAAGACAAGACTGCTGTTATTGCTAAGCTTTAACATTAGCTAATTAATAGCAGTTAACAAACAGGGCAGTGTTATTGATAGTAAATTGGTATGAGCTAACAAAAATCTGAGCACAAGCACAAATTTTTCCTCCTTGCATCTGAACCCTCTGGTGGTGATACAGGCTTTGCACTTGTGTGTTGTGCCCATCCAGAGTAGTTAAGGGAAAAAAGGTGGAGATACAATCAGAGTTCAGACAGGAGAGATGCCTGCAGAGGGAAGTGTCATATAGATTTTGGTATTAAAAAAAATTAAGGTAATCAGTGTAGACACAGAAGTGAAAGAAAGGCTATAACCTCAATGGCCATATGCTACAAAAAAACAAGCAGGAGGAGGATCAGTGTAGTGCAATATAAACCGCAAACCCTCTCCACTGGGCTTAGCAGGACTTAAAATAAAGGAAGAGAATAGTGCAGCAAGTATGACAGAAGAGAAAAACACTCCAGTGTTGCTGAAGAGATCAGCTAGTGTCTGCTTTAAAAGCTGTGGTGAGCAGTGCCTCACTTTCTGAAACCATGATCTGGGGTCCTTGCTTTGTGCCAGGATGCAGCACAGAGTGTGTGTACCAGCTGTAAAATCCCTCAGGAATGAGGGGCTGCTCATATTTCCCACAAAGGGGAAACACTGAAACCAAGAAAACCTATGGCTTGATGTCTGGGGGTTTACTGTTGCAAGCACATGTGCCTCAGTTTCCCTATCTGTAAAATTATTGGAAGGGCTTCTTCATGAAATGTGTTTGGAGATACTTTCTCTAAAAAGCTGCAGGAAGGCTTGGGGAGATACCTGACTGTGCCCAGGAAACACTTGGGAGTTAAGCAAATATTCTCTTGAGAATGAAGCTAAATTTACATGCCTTCAGGAAAGTGGTTGTGCCTTTCCTGAAAAGATTTCCTGATTTCCTGAAAAGACATTTTTTTTAATTCTCTGCAAGGGACGTGACAATATTTGCAGCATTAATGGAATTTTCTATCTGAGGAGGAGATGTAGGACTGTTAATCATGGGCCCTTTTTTCTTCTGTGTTTGCTTTGGTCCTTGACTATTACATCAATATTTAGCATTTGTCTTAAGTTCATTTTAATTCAGTCTTATTACATGTACTTGTTACTTGTGATGCTGCTGATTTGAAAAGCACTCCCAAAGTCCTGGGGATTTTTCTGGCTTTGTACCATTCTTTGAATTTTGTGTTCTACAAGTTTTTCATGTATCGCAGACTGATGGGGTTTTTTTTGGCTATAAGTCAGAATAATGTTCCTGGGGATGATGAGAGTTCACTTTTTCACCCATTTGCTTGTCTCTAAAATGCAGCAAGATGCTTTTTTGTTGAGTGCTTGATTCCATCCTCCCACTCTCTCCTGGCTTTAAAAAAGGGCAATTATCCAAAATTCACACTTACCTTGTCACCTGTAGACAAGGCATCTCTGGTGCCTTGTGTGAGCTGCTCCATGCTGTCTGACAGGCAAGTGTGCACCAAAGCTGGGATGGGGAATTGCTTGGGCTGGGGAGGAGCCCATGGATGGACCAGGCTCCAGGACACTGAGGCAGTGCCACAGCTGCAGGTGTGGGTGTGTACCTACAAATGAGGGGCTTGCAGGTTTATGGGATCCTCTGTGAGGCTCCTAGACCTGCTGGCACTGAAGATTCCCACTGTCCTTATTGCCAGAGTGCTGCTTTGGGATTGAGGAAGGTAGAAAATTAAACAGCAAATAGTGCCCCCAGTGTGCCCAAAAGGCTCAGAAGTCTGTGCTCCCATGTTTGGGGAAGCCTTTCTCCTGAAGGCACTTTGGGTTTCACTTGCTGCAGCTTTGGTTCAGCTCTTCTGAACCAGAGGTCAGTGCACACCCCGAAGCACAAGGATTTGTGTTTCTTGCAAAGCTTTTAATCATGGCAGTGGTAACCCTAGTTGGTCTCCTTTTAATTTGTGAATTATTCACATGTGGTAGAAAAGGCAAAATGTGTTGAATGAGTTTTGCATGATTAATGGTTTTGTCCAGAATTATTGCTGGTGAAGATGCAGTATTTTATATTTTGGCTGACATATAAAAGCAAGGGAGAGCCAATTTTTTTTTTTTTATTTGAGAGTTTAGAATGTCTGTCTCTTTATTGGCTTTATTTTTAGGGATATAGACGAAGCAGATTGTAAATTGTGAGTAATTTAATTTTAATTAGCTCTACTAAAAGCTTTATTACTCTTTCCTGTTCCCTTTCCATGAAAGTGATAGCAAGGCAAACGTTTGTGATCCTGAGTGCTGTAAGAAGGTGCTGTTTTTCAAACCTCCTGGCACAGCTTGTCAGCATCTCTAAAATTCTTTGTAATCCCAAAAGCCAGCACTTCTGAAGTGCTCAGCTCTGCCCAGAAAAGCTGTGACAAATGGTATCTGTGCCAGGGAGTGGGCTGAGATTATTAAAGAATTTGCTGTTATGGTTATTTTAGCAAGTGAATTGCTTGTTTGTAGGGGTTCCCCCCACCTCCCCCAAAAAGCTTGTTAGATATAGATTAGCAGTATCTGTTATCTGTAAGGCTTTGAAGTTGTTCTTACCCAAAAATGAAGGAACTAAAAAGAAACAGCCAAACAATCAAAAGCCTGAAAAAAAAAAAGAAAAGAGAAACAAAATGAAAAAATCCCAGACCCAGTGAAAGAGTAACTGCTGCCTATTTTGTGGCACTCTGAGGCAGATTTTTGTTGCTCTCCCATCTGGTCCAGGCTCTGCTGATGGGGGCTGGGGGAGATTGTAAACCTGGAGTGCACCCACTTGCTCCTCTCCTTCATCAACTTTCATGAGCTTAAAACTTTGAAAATCATCCTTCATGGGACATCCTGCCTAAACCTCCCATTGCTGTTGTTTATGCAGAAACTAACTTGCATTATACTAGAAAAACGGGGTGCAAATTAATTGAGAAAGGAGATGGTTTTTAAAGTTGCAAGGTACAGTGATCCATGCTGGTCAGTGGGCTGGTTCAGCTGGCTTTCCTTTATCAGTGGGCTGGTGCAGCTTCTTTTCCTTACTGTATTTCTGTATTACCTCCATTGCTGTTGGAGCACAGGGCAAGGACCAGGATGTGCCTGGGGACTGGCCATGGTTGCTGGAGGGCATCAGTGGTGCCTTTCCCAGGGGGCAGGGACAAACATGCAGTTCTCTTTGAGCCTGCTGTGGCCCTCAGCCCTCCCTGACCAAGATTTCCAGCTTGCCTTGAGGTTTTGTGCTATATTTGGGTTCACCTGTGAATGCTATCAGATGTCCTTGCCACTGGAGAGCTGTGCAAGGTCGGAGTTACCTCGTTTGTCACTGCTGCCCTCCATGGCCGTGGAATGTGCTCCTGAGGCAGCTCTGCATCCCTCACCCAGCCCTGGCCATGGAGACACCCTCCTGAGTTGCTGCACAAAGGGGGTGCCTTCTGCAGGCTGATGACTTCTGCTGGCCCTCCTGCACTTTTCCTGGCTCAGTCTGGCTCTCCCTGTGCCTTTCTCAGGGAAGAGTTTGTCCAGGGCAGGTTTCCATGTCCAAGAGATCTGTTGTGCATCCCAACATTTGGATCTCCCTGGTTGCTCTGGGAGTGTTGTGTCACCACCAGGGACATTTGGCTTCCATTGCTGCTGCTGTTTACTTGTAGTGGCACCACAGCCAGTCTGTTCCTCTCACTGTTGCTGTTTGTCCCAGAAACTAATTTCCTCTTTCCTCTTCTTTCCTCTTTACTCTTTCCTCTCTCCTCTCCTTTCCTCTCTCCTGTCCCTTTTCCTCTTCTTCTCTCCTGTCCCTTTTCCTGTCCCTTTTCCTGTCCCTTTTCCTGTCCCTTTTCCTGTCCCTTTTCCTGTCCCTTTTCCTGTCCCTTTTCCTGTCCCTTTTCCTGTCCCTTTTCCTCTCCCTTTTCCTCTCCCTTTTCCTCTCCCTTTTCCTCTCCCTTTTCCTCTCCCTTTTCCTCTCCCTTTCCCTCTCCCTTTTCCTCTCCCTTTCCCTCTCCCTTTCCCTCTCCCTTTCCCTCTCCCTTTCCCTCTCCCTTTCCCTCTCCCTTTCCCTCTCCCTTTCCCTCTCCCTTTTCCTCTCCCTTTTCCTCTCCCTTTCCCTCTCCCTTTCCCTCTCCCTTTCCCTCTCCCTTTCCCTCTCCCTTTCCCTCTCCCTTTCCCTCTCCCTTTCCCTCTCCCTTTCCCTCTCCCTTTCCCTCTCCCTTTCCCTCTCCCTTTCCCTCTCCCTTTCCCTCTCCCTTTCCCTCTCCCTTTCCCTCTCCCTTTCCCTCTCCCTTTCCCTCTCCCTTTCCATTATTTTCTTTCTGGGCTCATTCTTCTCAAACAGCACCAAAACCCACCCCCAGCTGACCAGTTGTGTGCCAGGGACTTGGTTGCACAGCGTGAAAATGCAGCTCAGTTGAGTGTGATGATTGCTTTGGAAAAAAACAAGGAGGGGGAGGAAAATTCCAAATGGGATTCTCTCAGGTAATCTCACAGTGAAGCAATGTAAGTGTTAATTACTGCTCTGAGTGACAGGTGGAATTATCCAAGTGTAATGCTGCTTTCAGGTTGAAAAAAGAAAAAGGGCTATATTTACAAAAATAAGTTATTTAACACTCACCGGGGTGCATCTTGGCTAGCATTGCAATGCACCTATTAAATTTTTAGTGCCAGATTATTATTCACAGCCAGGGTACAGAAGTTGTGGAGCAGCATAACCCAAGCAACAATTATTAATTAATCAGGTGTTGTAAGTGCCTAAAGAGAGCAGTAGGCAAATGATAAGAGCCTCCCTGGGATACAATATACTTTTTTTTTCCAGATTGCAAATTAGTTAAAGCATGTATAATAATGTGATGTCCCCTTAGCAGATATTGCATCCATTATTCTTTCTACTCATATTAATAAACCCATTGATGAATACCCTCATTCTGTACACTGTTCCCAAAAATGATTTGCAGTTGTAAAACCTTTTAACTCTGCAACTGTTTGTACTGAAAGGCAACTTTGGGAGATGCAGTAAATTATTTTGAGGGATTTGAAAATGCTGTTTATATCCATTAGTTGCTACAAATGCCAGGGTGCTATGATTTAACTGCCTCATTCTTCCTTACCAGAAGAGGATGTGTTAGATAAATTTTCAAGTTGGTAAAGATTGAGGGAAAAACTTCCTGTAAGAGAAAAACACCATGAGGTATGTATGTAGTTTTAGTTTTCTCCCAGGGTTATCAATAAAGTTTCCCTCTGGGAAGGGTCTCTGGAGCATCCTGCAGAGCATGCAGTTCTGGGGAGGGGAGAGCTGCCATTCATTCCTATGGGGATGATGGAGGGGTGGGAAAGCCAAGGCAGGACTGCCAGAATTTGGCATGCAAGGTGCATTATGAATGCCATCACTTGGCAGGATTATGTTTGCAAAAACAAATCAGATTTTTTTCAAGCTTCCCAGACTTATTTTGAGTGAGAAACTATGTGTTAGAGCTTATTATCACAACTTAAATGGTCATTTTTGGTGTCACACTGGCTCTGTATAGCTCATCATTTTCAGTGTAATTAGTTTGCTTTCTGGGAGCTCTAATGCATATGCATTTGAGCAGCTTGACCTCTCAATGTAATTTTCCTTTGTTTTTTTTTTTTTTTTTTCCCTTTTACCACTGGCTCAAGAGTATTTGTAGGAGGACAGGGGGAAAACCAGGACACTGAGGTAAGTCCTGTTCCTGAAGAGCAAAGCAATATCATTGCAAGGATATATTAAATAGCAGCAGCCCTGCTGAGGCAGAGCACGGTGCTATTTCCACTCTGGCTGGGCAGCAGTCAGGGAGTTTATGGCTGTGTGCCATCCCTGTGGTCTGCACAGCCATTCCCCTTGCTGGAGGGTAAATGAGTTTGCAGGCAAGGCATGAAATGATCCCACCAAGTAAAAAGATGCCTTTCTCCCCCCTCTCCATCTTTGTGTGGCCACAGTTGAGAGGGAGCAGCTGTGGGTGGGGAGGGATAACTCCATTAAGTGCTCCCCAGCACAGAGCTGGAGACTCTTCTCTGCCTGCCTTACCTATGAAAGTGGAACTTGGTGGTTAATTCCTGCCTAAAGAAGGGCTCCCTGGTGTTCTTCCTGGTACAAAGTCAGCTTTGTATAGTAGCTGCTGACTTCATCCCTTAGCTCATGGGGTTGGGACTGAAAACTGGAGATGGGGCAGGGTTGGGTGTTTCTGCCCTGTGGTTGGTTTGAATGATGAACTCCTGCAGGTGCACAGTTTTTGTTTTGCTTCTTCCCTGCAGCTCTCTTGGGAAACGTGGGTCCTTTGGTGTGTGTCACTACTTGGGAAGGCAAATGTGGACCTTTTGTGGTGCAGTTCTCCAAGTATTTTCTTGTGATAGGTGGCTTTTAGTTGGGAAACCTCCTGTGCTGAGCTGGAAGCAGGCTAGGTGACACACTTGGTGTATCATAAGTCGATTTTTGGAGCCTTGTCATGAAGTGTTTGGTATCTGGAGCTGAGGAACTGTCTGGTTGTCTCATAACTGGGTATTCTGGTGGGGGCCCTGGGAATGGCAATATGATCTATGGTCATATCTTCACCATTCAGCTGTCATTCTTGCTTTTCATTTGCAAATGAAGATGTGGGTAACCTGCTTTTTAACATATGGCCCATTAGCTACCTCCTGCTATTCAGATGGTAATGTGGTGGACCAGTGGTGATTTAGCACTCTGACTTGTATGGACAGTAACAGATTGTTTATGCTGGTAATGACACTCATTTCCATATCAATTCCTCCTGCTAGACCAATGCCTTAAAATAAAAAACTTATGGCAGGACAGTACTTACCCAGACCGGCTAATGGAAAAGCCTTGTGTTTGTCTTGGGTACTGCCTTGAATTGTTGAGGAACCAGACAGGAGAGGAGAAAAGGCTCTTGCAGATAAATCATGTATATAAGTCTCAGGGTGAGTTACAAAATCCCAGCAGGAGCAGTGGATGTGAGGAGTTTGAGGCTGAAAATAATAACGACTTTGAAGGATTAGTCAGAAAATACTGTTCTAGGTTGCTAGCAGATAAACGTCAGCAGGGGACTCTGGGGATCTGTCTATTTTTAATATGAACAGGGTTCTGGCCTTCTGACTTCCCTGGAGTGGCAGTGATTCCTACCAGTTGAGCATCTGAACAATTTCAATGAAGGACTTGCTTTGTAGCCATACCAGCATCTGAGATCTTCCTGCTGTGCTTGGTAGTCAACAAGAGATGGCCATCAAAACTTGTTTTGTTTGGGTTTTTTAAAGCTTTGAGTGGCAGGTGGCTGGAATTCTAAACATGAAGCTGGCAGTGATAGGTTTGTGGTGAACAGACCTGGTGCTGCTCTTTGGGCAGAGGTTGTCAGAGTAGGTGCTTCTAAGAGGTCAATGTCAGCTGACAATTGACATCAGTCCATCCAACCCTTTCCCCTCTTGAATGCTGTGACAAGTGAAGCTAGTGAGGGTGGTGAGCTCATGAATTTGTCAGACTCGTGTCAGCGTGGCAGTGACAGATGGGACTGATGGGACAGTCTGCCCACAGAGGTGCACCAGGACTGCTGCTGAATGTCAGCACTTGGACTGCACCTTGCCACCTCCTGAAACTTTGTTATATTTATTTGTTTGGCAGTCTCAGCTTGAGCACTGTTCTTGGATGGATGTTGTGTGTCCAGATGGGAAAGGGGAGCTGGGAAGAGTGTGAACGGAGCAGCAAGAATGATTGGGAGCTTAGGGGACAAAGGATTTGGTGACTGCTGGTTGTTTAGCTTACAGAGAAGGTAGAAGGTAGGCCTGGTGACAGCTTTGAGGTGGCAGGATGTGCAGAGAGAAGCAGGTACCCACATCAGGCAGGATAAAGAGATGTAGCCTGGAGCAGTAGCAAGAGACTGTCAAGTTACAGATGCACTCTGTTGGAAGGAGGAGGCACAAGTGGGAGACACTGTGTTACATAGCTCCTGCAGATACTTTGGATTAGGCTTGTAGACACTGCTGGTCCTTCCAGGTCTATCTTACTCTGTGTTTTTGTTATTTTAAGCATAGAAGGGAAATCCACAAAGAAATGTACATGTCTATTTTTAGGGAGTTGGGTAATGGTGTGAGAACAGAGAGCTCTGCAGAATTTTGATATAACTATTGCACTCTATTACACAGAAATGCTTCCAGCACCTGAGGAAAGGTGAGGCACCAAACTGGAGGGGTGAGTTGCTAACAGAGCAAGAAAGGATCCCAATGTTAACAGCAGTGAAAGAGGAACTGAGCTGGGGAGTGCAACACATTCCAGGTTTGCTCTGAGCACACAACCATGGGGAGTTTTGCAGCGCTTCATGCATGGGACAGCACATTCTTGCTTGTGCTTGAGCTGCCAGGCAGGAAACTGCTCATGTCTCAGTCACTGCAGCTGGCAGCAGTGCAGGAAAAGTCACCATTATTTAACAGCTATCGATTGCAAATGGAACAAAGAAGCAAAGAGTAACAAAATGGGCTCCCCAGACCACAAACAGAGTGGGCAGCTCAAAGTGGAACTGGTGGGCAAACCTGGTGCTGGGCAGGAGGTGTGGGTAGGTAAGGTTCAAGAGGCACAGGTTGTGGTTGCCACTTAGAAGTTCAGTTACTTTCCTGAAGATCCCAGGCTGCCTTTATTACAGGTTGATACTTCTTACATTGTTTTTATGCAAAACATAGAAATTACGTATGTATATTCCAAATGTGATGGGTGCATTATATTTTGAAATGAAAATGATCTAGAAGAGAAATAACAGAGAACAAATAGATATTTCAGGACAGCTATTACAATTATTGTAAATGCTGTGCAGAGCTCTTCCCTTTTCTTCCACATTTGGCTTCACAGCCATTTTCAGGAATGGAAGACAATTACTCAGGCTGAATGCTCCTGTGAATAGAATAAAGACACTTGGTTATTAAGAAATCCAGTAGACTACAGCTGAAGTATCAATAAGCATTTGTCCTGTGGTATAACGACATGGGTGTATTTTTGAAGGCATGTACAGAAATGTTGCTTGCCATTGCAAAGGCCAGGAGCAGGTTTTATGTCATGAAGCACTCCAAGATGTGCAGCATCCATCAGCAGCTTTTCTGCAGTAGAATATCTGATCATTTGTGGAACTTGTAGAAGACTTTGCTCAAGGTGCAGGAGTGCATAGACCAAATTTCTTGGACATCAGCACATTTTTGTTTTGGACGGTACCCATTGAGGAGCAGTCATGTCTGATCTGTGTGAGACTAAAAAAAGTTGGGCATAAAAGTCATGTTCATGGAGTGGTTTGGGGTGATGATTGATGTGTGGAGCATAGGGTATGGGAGTTGCTTTAGCAAGTTGATGTGCTGCTGGGTGGAGTTGTAGATTCTTGCTTTATCTCCTCTTAAACAGGTGGATTTGAAGTTGTTGTTTCCCAGAACTGGGAAAGGGCTTTATGTAAAAAGTTCCATTAACTACGGCTAATTAGGTAAATATCAACCTGCAAATGCTGATGCTGCCTTGCACTATAAATTCTGAGGTCTAAAAACAGAAGGGGGGGAAGTAAATGCCTTCCTTAAATGGAGTTGCTAAATACACATAAGTCTTAATTATCAGAAGGAGCTGAAAGTTGATTAATTTTTCTAAGAAATATTTTCCCACCTGATAGTATACAATTTTTATATGAGAAAAAAGACAGCTAAAAATTTGGTTCTAGGAATATCTGGACGGTGCACTCTGTGGTAGCAGGATGCTGGAGAAAGATTAATTAAATAATTGTGCCAAAGAAGAAAAGGCAAATTGCACCATTTAATAAAAAGGAAGACGTGTGATGAAAAAGTCCAAAATGACAGCATGAACAGCTGCAGGCTGCCATGGAGAGCTGGTGCTAACTTACAGCATGAAGATGCAGTGAGGCATCTCACCTAGGATTTACTCTGACAGCTTTCACTTTGCTTCATCCCTGTCTCAACTCTGTTACTAAAAGCTTTCCCATAGTTACTGCTAAACTTATCTCTCCTTTCTGGAAGAAAGCTTTAGCTGCAGTTCCTTGTGAAAAGTGGCCGATTATAAATAACTTCAAGATAAGAAGTTTTAAACAACCTGGTACCCTGAATGTCTCTGTTCTCCAGACACACAGCTTATATGGTGGAGAATGTGCAGTAAAGAAGAGGAAGGCATCAGTATCTCAGTGGGAAAGCACAGTCCATGTGTCATAAAACCCTGTGTATTCCATCGCCTTCTCATCACTCACTCCTCTGGAGCAGCCTGGCAGTAAGGACTCGCCTTCATGTGCATTTCCCCACTGTCAACTGTAGTAGCCAAATGTGATGCAAAAGTCACATCAGTCTCAACAATCAGGAACTTGCAAAGGAGGAACCCTTGGAGCTTGTTCCAGGCCAGTTTGTGCATTTCTGTGCATGTTTAATAGGTTTATTTAGCAACACCTTCAAAAAAGTGCATTGAAATAATCAGCTTGTACTTCTGTAATCCTTCTGCAGACATCAGGAATGAGGATGCTGTGTGTTCAGTCCTGTCAGATACTGAAGAACAGATCCAATCAGGTTTAATAATCCATGAATTGCCATTGTGTCTTTGTGCCTTGCCATGCTCTTCTCGGGCTGAGGCTGGGCTGTGGCTGAGCAGGGGGCAGGCTCACATCTTGGGAGCAGTGCCAGCCAGCAGGGCCACTTACAGCTCGCATGCCTGTCTTTCCAGAGCCACCAGAGGAAGAAGATGAGGTTCCCTTGGAGCTACTTTGGCTGTTTAAGCTACAAACAGAGCTCCCAACACAGTGCACAGCTCTTTGTGCCTCCGAGTAAGTCTCTTGGACATCGTCATGTTAGAATTACAAGGACTTTAATTTTCCTGTTAGCACAAGCAGTGCTGTATTTTTTCCCCCTGTAGCACTGCTTTCCCTGCAGGAAAAATAATCTGCAGTAAAATCTTATCAGGACTATTCCAAGCTCTGTGTGGACCAAAGGAACCCAAAACAAATCCAGCTTACGGTTTGTGGTCGGACTCAGCGAAACTCAGAATGCCAATGTGCTGATTTTTATCTTGGACATCAGAGAAACTGAGAAAGGCTGCTAAAAAACACTCTTTTCCAGCTGTAATTTAGGAGCTGCATTTCTTTCCACTGCAACTGTGCATCCTGACTGGGGCTGTCTGGGAAGGGAGGCTCAAGGCTCACTATTTAGGCACCACATTCTTCCATATCAGCCAGGCTCAAAGGGACAGAGCTTTTTCTTTGTGCCAAAGGTGTAACACCAACAAGAATCCAAACTTGGCAATTTTTGTTCAGGAGCCAATAGCAGAGTGGGTTGTTGGGCCCTTTGCCTTTGGACACTGGTTTGTGCTTGCTCAGTACTGGAAAACAGCGTGGTAATGGGTTAGTGGGATATTTTTAAGCCCATTGCATAGTGCACTTTGGCAGGTGATTTCCTGCTGTTCATTGGTTTGTATTCCTGCTGTTCATTGGTTTGTATTCCTCAGCCTAGCAGCGAATGTTAAGACTGCTGACCACATCTGAGAGGCAGTAAGATGGAAAGACAAATATTCAACATGAAATATTACCTGCTCCGCTATTAAAAACCCCTTCCAAACACACATTTTCTAATTTTTGGGTTTTCCATGTCAGACTTTTGGTTTAGAGCTTGTTGTACTCTGCTCTTTTTTTTTAGGAGCCAAATATTTTTAGCTAAACCTGAACTATTATGTTTTTTCCCTCTGTTTTATGAGTGCTTTTCCAGGATGAAAGGTTCGCTGGAAATGTTTCTTTTCATTCAAGTACCTATATTTTATGGTAAATTAATACCTGCTGTAAGTTCCTTGCAGGTATTTATATAATCTGTATCAACAAAGGATTTTGGTATTTTTCCTGCTTTTAGCTTCATGCATGTAGATATTTCTGCTTGGGGATTAGAATAGATATGTGAAACTTGAAGGGAGGTTGAGGCTGAAGAGGAGTGTTCCCTTGGCAGAGGATCTGCCAGAAGCCTGACCTTCTGTAGAAGGTTTTGCTCAGGAAAATTGACTGTTCAGACAGAGCCAGAGGTCACTCCCAGCTTGTGGAGCTTCCTCCAGGCCATAGCTTTTGGCCTCTTTGTTTTTAAACTCGTTTTTCTAAAATGGAACAAAGCAGGCACATGGGAGAAGGGGCTGAGCACCGTGAAGGCTTGCCAGCAGCAGGACAACCCCATAAAACCCTGCATCACAGCATCCCTGGGCATCAATGTAAATCCATTCAGTATGCTTCTTGCTTCCCAGCCTTATAAAGTCGTTGGAAAATGAAGTGAAAAATGGTGCACTGATTTCTAGTAACTTTACTCTGCGGGAACCAATTTGGAAGCATTTGAGTGCACATTTGCAGGAGGATTTGGGCACGAGCACCGCGAGGTCTCCAGCAGTACATTTCCTTTTAGAGGCTGTAATTGGAGCCCTGAAATGTCTTTAAACGCTTTATTTTAGAAATAGCTGAGGGTTTGGAATGAAGTCATATAAAGTTATGGCAGCACTTGATGATTTTAGGAGACTTTTAGCCTGCCAAATTGGAGTGCCGGTATCGGTGGGCGCGAGCCTCTGGCTGGCTGTGGCAGTAATCAGGGCTGCTGTAAATCACAGCTGTCAGTGAGAGCAGTGGGAAATGAGAATGCAGGGTTTTATGATCTTTTCTGAGCAGGACAATGAGCATGTAGCTTAGGAAGTTTTACAGAACA
This sequence comes from Agelaius tricolor, assembly GCF_023055355.1. Lineage (NCBI taxonomy): Eukaryota > Metazoa > Chordata > Aves > Passeriformes > Icteridae > Agelaius > Agelaius tricolor. Next base: position 1,630,581 of record NW_027269270.1, read on the forward strand.
TCCCCTAAAGGAAGGGAGTTTCGTTGGTGACATTTCATGTGAGCAGATATCATTAGTGAACTTGACTGCTGGCGGCTCGGGGAAACGCGCCACGTTCTACGTGGAACTGAATTTCCCAGATGCTGGCGATTTCCTCCTTACATCTTCCTTTCTTATTTGTGTAGGTGTGAGTGCAGGAAAGCAGGGCATGAAGAGCTGGGTGTTGGTTGGTCTCAGCATCCCACTTAGTGATTCTTTTATGGGTATTGCCTTTAACTGCTGGTTTCTTTTAACCACCGCTTTCTTTTTTTTAGCTGATGGAGAACTATTATTTGCAGATCATTTTCCCTGACGTGGGCATCCCACCCAGTGCTGCAGGCTGAAACTCATTCTCAGGACTAGAATTGGTATCAGCTCCCTGGGAGGTACCAGGGCAGATCTCAGCACCAAAGAGTACCTTCATATCTTTGGGTAAACACAAAGTAAAACCTTCATATTTGGCTGTCATTTGTACTTCTAGCAGTAATTTAAGGTCTTCATAAATTGACAAACCCCCCCTGTGGAACCAAATCTTAGTTGACAGCAAACAAATGAATGAAACACATCAGTTGCATCCTTTGGTTGGGCTTCATGGGGAGCAGAATGGCAAAGGAAATGAAGTGAAGACCCAAGCTCATGTGTGAGCTCCCTCCCACAGGTGTATTTGTATCCAGAGAGAATTTTTTTCTCTACAGGACCAGAAAACCAGAAATCAAATCTTAGGGAAAGAATCAGCAACTGAAATATGTTTTCAGTAAAGCAAAAAAGCAAAGATACCCTTTTACAAAGGGTAAATTTATAAATACAAATTTTTTACAAAGGTACAAAATTACTCAGAGAGTAATTTTGACTCTCTGCTTTTTAAATGTGTTTAGGTCTCTAATGGCTTAATGTGTGCAGCTGTAAATCTGTCTTGGCACTGTACTGTGATAGCAGGCTTGGTTTTCCTTCTGTTTTTCAGACCCAAGAGTCTGAACCAGTCCTGCAGGCACTGCCAGTGCACACATGGACTCTGGCTGGTGGGCTCATGGACCACCCTGGACCCTCCCTCTAGAACTCTAACCAGTTCTGGTTAGTAGATGGTTTTGACCTACTGATCTGCTCCTCCTCTTGCATCAAATTACTTTATTGTGTGGGCATAATTTCTGTTGTTCAGGTTGTCCTTCCCAGGTTCCAGTTGCTGTGCCACGTTGTCTGTTTAGCAGAATAAAAAGAATGGTGAGGAGAAAAATAAAGCTCAGCCTCTGTCCTGCCTCACATCTGCTTTACAAGGCAAAATTTTCTGTGTGTGCTGTTAGAATTTTTCAGTATTAATATAAATGTAACAAAGCATTTAGAACCAGGCAAGGTTTTATCTGGTAGAGCCTTCTCTCTCTCCCAGGCGGCATGGGGCCAATGAGCTGTCACAGGGTTAGGAAACTTCAACATTTTGTAACAAAAACTCTTCAGAACCTTTGTTCCAAGAAAATAATTAGGCTAATTTGACATTGTTGTCTTGATCCAGGATATATGCCCTGTGTCTGGCTGGCTGGCTGCAGCACTTGGAATTTGAGAGCACCAGATTCAGGATGCAGTTCACACATCCTCTTAGTGTTTATAAACAGGGAGTTTTAAGTCATGTAGCTGAAATTTTTTTTTATTGATGAAAGTTTTCTGCTGCCAGGGTTACCCACAGTGGAAGAAATCAAATCTGAATTACACTTGACATCTTTTAAGAGTAGCCAGGAGGGTGCCTCAACACATCATAATATCTCTGAAGTATTTTATTTCATGTCAGTGTTGTGGTTGATATTGTGTGCATGTCTTCTTTTTTTTTTTTCCTTTGTACACACCACTTGCTTTGCTGGTCAAAATGAAAATGATAGAAATACATTTCTGTAGCCTAAGTGACTTCAGGAACTTGTAAACCCATTGAAATTAAAAAAAAGGAAGAAGAGCATACTTGACTCTGACCTTCCCCCTCTTCAAGAAAAATAATAATCCTTTTTCTGTATGCATTGGATTTTGAATGAAAGCTCCCTTAGTTGTCCTTCAGGCTTTGGATGTTGGATACTGGGGGGGAAGGTTCCCCCTTCTCCCAGGAGACATTTGGCAGTGAGTGACCCACTGCTTCCCATGGTGTTTCTCAGACTTTTCTGAGTCTGAATTACCTGTTTATTGTGTCCAGAGGTCCCAGTGTTGGCCCAAGCCCCTCCCTATCCCTCTGTTGGTTTCAGCAGAATTTAGTCTGTGTCAGTTTTAATCTCTAACGACCTTGTGAAGTCATTCACGCATTAACTCTGCTCCTCCTCCCGACATAAATCTCATGTCCAGCTTTGTGGGTAAGGAGGGAAGGAGCACAGTGCACTCATTTCAAATGAGCAGATGCCCTTGGGCAGAGGCTTTGGATCCTGGCCTGGTGCTGGGAAGCATTAGAGGAAGAAATTCCCAGTCCTGTTGTGTGAGGGTGCAGTTGCCCTGCTGGTTTGGGGATGTGCCTTCAGACACTGTGCCATCTGCCCACATCTGATGCAGCACCCTGCCTGGAGAGCATCACTCTCTTTAGACCCTTAAAAAGGTCTTTGCATTCTTTGTTGTTGTTGGTCCTTATATATTTCTTCCTTCTAGTAGCCTATATCTTCAGTGTTTGTCAAATCCAGAACAGGGCCAGTTTTTCCTGACTCAAACCCCCAGTTGGTTATATTTATTCCAAAGATCTGGTCTATAAGGCGTAGGAGCCAGGACTCGTGGAGGAATGTTGATTCTGCTCTGCAGCTTGTCTTTAGACTTTAAACAAGGCTTCAGAGTTGGAAAGGAAATGCAGTATTTTAAAATTGTATGGAATGGCCAGTATTGAAAAAATAATTTAAAAATAATGAATCATCTCGTGTGTATAAACAGAATGGCATTGAGTAAAATAAATAGAAATATAATTCAATTAATATATGTGTCTAAATATAATGACAGAGTTGAAACACAGCTGCTCTGTGCTTATTGAACAGACATGTTTTGACAGTATTGAAGTGAAAAAGCAGAAGCAATTATCCTACATTTTTACCCATTACACTTTTGCTGAAAATTATCTGATCCATTTAAATACTCCTATTTCAGTGAAGGGGGATTTTGCAGTATATACGATCCTGACTGAAAAAAAAATCCAAACCCACTAGTAGGAAATTATGCCTTTGTGGCATGTTAAAATTCCTGCCACTGATAGAATAAAACTGTGCAGGATAACCAGTGAGACTCTGCTGTTGTAAAACATGAAATGCAATTATCATTGCACCAATGATGTCTTCTCAGGTTGAAAGAAGTGTTAGACATAAGTGAAGACTTGGCTGAATAGTTGTGTTTTGGGGAATGGGGATCAAGATTCTCACCTGTCTCTTCATTTACTGCTCTCAATTGCAGAAGAAGTTAAGGTGTGTTCAGGAGTCCAGACATTCCTCAGTCAGGAATATCATCACAGAATCTCAGAATGGTTTGGGTTGGAAGTCACCTTTAAAGATTATCTAGTCTAACTCCTCTGCAATGAGCAGGGACATGAGAGTTGCTCAGAGCCCTGCCCAATCTGACCTTGGATGTTTCCAGGGATGGGGCATCCACCACTTCTCTGGGCAACCTGTGCCACTTTTACCACCCTCATTGTACAGAAAAGAAAAATAAAATTCCAGTCCAGCTGCTGCTGGTGCATCCTGAGAAGGGGGAGCTGGTGCTGGTGAGCTTTGGAAAAAGACAGCACGTAGCAACACATTTCAGCTTCCCCTTCAGTTCAGAGTACAAAGGGATTTGTGAGCTCCAGGGGTTAAGGCTGGCAGTAATCCGACTGGCAGTCCCTCAGTGAGCTGCCAGTGGGAAACCCTGCTATGCTAATGGCATTGGACTTTCTGTTTCTTTGAAGCCTGACTTTCATGGGATCAGTTAATGATGGTGAGTTAGGAAACTGGTTGTTTTGCAAAGTCAATAAATGGTGCCAGTGTTGGGTGATTTTGTTACAAACCTCTCATTAGTGCCCTGAGCAAACAAAGCAACTTCCAGTCCTGATATTTATTGGCAGCCAGGACCCATGGACAACTCAGTATCTTCTCCTCTTAATGTATCAGAGGAATAAATAAAACAGGGGAGTGTATGAAATTATGCTGGCAGAGCTTGATTAACCTTACTGGAGCCAGCTTTTGAATGGAATATAGTAAATTAAAGTCCTGATTGCATTCAGTGATACTTGTCTTTCATGGCCACTCATTTTGGGAAAGAACCATTGTAAGACTCCAGTATGCCAAGGAGTTTGGATGCAAGCACCTTTCACACTGCAGATTTCCATGGCATAGCCAGCTGTGAGTTAAATGTGTATGCCCATGCATACAGGTTCCATTTTACTGATGAGAAACAAATACCACAGAAAGGCGCATGCTGGTGGTGCAGGCCAGGAGATGACACATCCATTGCCTCCTTCCTCTGGCAAGTCATTGCATCTGGTGATGTCAGGATTGAGACCTGTCCTGAGCTGTATTAGAAGAGAGGTCCATTACATGAAAAGCAGTATTTGAAGGCTACTTTTGAAGTCTTAGGGTCTTCATACTCTTAGTTCTTCCTAAAGAGTACTGATAGTGCTATGTATTTGAAACCATAAAAGCCTACAGATACCATATCAAGTTGTTCAGTAGAGAAAATCCACCATGCCTGCAGTTAGGCTTCCACCATTCCAGTCATTTCACATCCTGTTGTCATCCCTCTGCAGCCCTCAGGGGTCTGAATTCCTGTTTTGTTCAGTTTGATAGATACATCATTCTGTGCATGCTGTCACTTTTTGCATGCTGGGTGGTGGTGTGCTCTGCGATATATATGGAAGTGCTTCAATAGGAAGAAAAAAGTCTCTGTACGTAGGCATTAATTGCTATCAGATCCTCATGGTTTGGGCCAAGTCATTCCTGAAACAGGCACACATTTGTTTGCTCTGCCTAGGCACTAGCGAGATGCTTTAGTATCTGTCATTAATAGCAAAGGAAAATAGTTGGTTTAACTGGGGGAGAAAGCAACAGTGGAGGATGAAGGTCCAAGAGCAGGTGCCAAATTTCTTTCAACTAAATTGGCTGCCAGTGTATACTGTGAATGAAGAAAATTGAGAACGGCAGCTAAGGCTTAACTAATGCAATCCTATTTGGGGCTGCAAACAAAGGCTTTGGCCTCTGTCCACGGGATCTGACCTTTCCATTGTGGATTGAAAGTTAAAATGATGGCTGGATTCTGTTTGACTAAGAAGGTACGAGGAGAACGAGACGGAAGCAAAAACCTTGGCCAGGTCTTGCTGAAAAGTGCAATTTGTTCAATGCTGGAAAAGCAAAAAGCTCTGTCTTCATCTGCAGCTGTCACTTCGAAGCAGACTGAACAAAATCCTTCAGGACTTCAGAGGGTGATGGTGTCCATCCAATGCCACTGGCATGCTGGGCTGTTAAATAATCCTCAGCCCTGCCAGCCTTGGGAGTTATTAACCATTGTCACAACTTGCCTCCAGCTCTGTCTCTTGGGGCATCTTTTTCCCATTTGCAGTTATTCATATGAAGAGCTCTTTGGGTCTCGTCCAGGCTTAGCTCTTCGTTTTCCCCTTTGTTGGATGCCCAGGGAAAGGCTCTCTGAGAGGGGCCTTTCATTGCTGCATTCACAGGCCAGTCTTGGCTGACTTGCTTGGAAATACACACACCAAAGAAGCAAGCCCAGCTGTTCCCTTAAAGCAAGTGACAGTAAAATTACTGCAGCAAAGACCTGATACAACTAATGGATGATCTGCTGTACACAGGTATGAGCACACACCTGCAAACCTGCTGGTACAGCCTCCTGGGGGTGGCTGTGGGATCCCCAAACCTGCTGATCTGGTATCCCAGACAAAGGAAGGAATGAATCTGACTCCATGTTCTCAGAAGGCTGATTTATTATTTTAAGATACTATATTATATTAAAGAATATTAAGCTAAACAATACTAAAGAATACAGAAAGGATACTTACAGAAGGCCAAAAGATAATAATGAAAACTCGTGACTCTTTCCAGAGCCTTGACACAGCTTGACTGTGATTGGCCAATAAGTCAAAATAATTCACAGCAGAAACCAATGACACAATCATCTGTGGGTAAACAATCTCCAAACACATTCCAAAGCAGCAAAACACAGGAGAAGCAAATGAGATAATATTGTTTTCCTTTTTCTCTGAAACTTCTCAGCTTCCCAGGAGAAAATCCTGGGCAAAGAGATTTTTCAGAAAATATGATGGTGACATGCTGAGACCAGAGGGCAGCCCAGAACACCTTGGGGAAAGAGGTGGAAACAATTCTGTGGGCATGCCCTGGGTGCTGTGTCTGTCCAGGCTGGGGTGTCAAATGCACAGTAGCATCAGAGGTGCTCTGGCTGGCCTTGGTTCTGCTGCTGGGTATCTAACAGCAGCATAGCTGACCTGAAACAATGTAGGGGTTTGCTTTAGCAAAATATCTATGGTGTTTGAGTGCTTTTCTACTCCAGTATTTTGGATTTTTTTTACAAGGCTAAGTCAGAAAATCTGGAGTTGTTTTAGAGTACTGCTCATAAAAATTGTTTTAAGAGCCTTATAACTGTAAATGCAAAAGCAATTATTAGCAGGATAGATCCATGCCCTGTTAGATCCATGCCCTAGCCAAAGCCTAAAATTGTCAAATGCAATGGCAATTAAAGTATTAAAGCCAGCTTTCTCTTTTTCTTTTCTTTAACCTTCCAGTGAGATTTTACATAGTCCACTACTGGATGTCTTTAATGCTGTGCACGTGAGGCTTTGGGGAGGTACAGGCAGTCAGTACTTGGCTTTTCTATCAATAATGTTGAGAAAGTGGTTTCCTTATCTGGTGACAGCAGATGCTACTTTAGTGGTGCTTAGGTTGCCAAGAGCCTCCCTGGCTTGTTAGGGGTGAGCTGTCAGGCCATGAGCAGTGGTCTCCTCACTGGAGGAGGTCCTTCTGTGGATCTGCCTGTGCTGGGGATGATGTTCCTCATCCCAGTGTGATGAGCTCCATGGCATGGCTGGGTAGCAGCTGGGAAGGCATCTCCATCAACACAAAGAATTAGGGAAGAGTAATTTCGCACAACAGAGTAACTACCAGAGAATTAAAGTTAGAAATAGGAGACATCCTGCTTATAGTGAAAATCCATCTGCATGTTCAGCGACACAGCATTGTGTTCAGAGAGGGTGAAACATCTCCTTTCCCTGATTTTTTTTGCCCTAAAATGCACCATTTACGTCGCCTCTCCACCGTGCTGAGCTTCACAGCCACGGCGGGTACCTCTGGCAGCCTCTGGAGCCCCATGGCATTCCTGCAGAAACAGCATGGAAGACTATATCAGTTTTGTGGGAGAGGTGACCAGCAGCTCCAGTGGTGAGCCAAAACACTTGAAAATGGAACACTTTTTGACTCAAGTGAACACTCAGACTCTTCTTCCCTGCTGGTCCTGCCACTCTGGGGGACTCGCCTCGAGAAGAAACCACTGAGGCATTGCAACCCAATAGGGTTGGTTTTTGGAGGAGTTTTTCTTCTTTTTTTTCAAAGGAAACTAACATTTTCTAGTGGGAAAACATACTCTCTTTCTGTCCAGAATGTTTTCCTTTAAAAATCAAAACAGAAGCAAAATGCAATCTGTTCTGACAGGAGCAGGGAGGGAGGGAGGAAGTATTGGCTGGCTGTATGTGTGCTGTTTTTGGTTTAACTCATGGAAGACAAGTTTCTTGGAGTTTCCTTGGAATGCCTGCACATCACAGGAGGCTCCCTTCTAGAAGAACAAGAGCATAGCTGACCCTGAGCACCCGTTCAGGGTGGAGGCAGTGGATAGAGAGATGAAAGCAAGAGCAAACACTCTTGGGTCCTTGCTCAAGGAGGAGGGAAGAGCAGTGGGAAAGGATTCTTCAATACATATCTGAACTCTTTCTGAGGAAAAGAGGCAAGGCTTTACTTCAAACGGAGTAGTTATGGGTTGCCTTTTTTTTTTTTTTTCCTTCCCCAATTGCTGTTTCTTTTGAAATTTCTTGGCAGTTTTAGGAATTAAAAATGTAAAAAATCTTTAGATTTACATTTTCTTGTTCTTTTTTCCTCAGTGTTTTCCATTCTTCATTTTCCCAGAGATAAAATTAAGGAATGTGAATAGTGAGAAGAATAAGATAACCACAAAAAACAAAAAACCGCATTTGATTTTTTTCCCCTTGAAAACCACTGAAAATTCCCTTTAGACCCCCTTACATTCTAAGATATGATTTCAGTAAACTCTTCAGCATTTCTTAGCTCTCTTTCTAAAGATCTTACTTTCCACAACATCACTGAATTTAGGAAGAGCCTAAGATTGTATTGCATTCGGTGTTTCCTGGTGGGTCTTGGAAATGAGATGTTTGTTTAACAGTCCCGCACTTCATCTGCTAATTGCTTGGGGTTTTTTTCCCCTCTATGACTGAAGATCTGGGTTTTAAATGGCTGGTAAATGCACACATGAATGTGCACACCCAGACACTGGCAGGCCAATCTGTTTGCTACAAACTCACTTTTTTAATGCCTTTTCTTTTTTGGTTGTTTGAAAAATCATGTAAGCATAATAGGGATAATTAGCTTTGACTATGAGCAAATCTGGCAATAAAACACATTAGCTACAGCTTTTAAATCAACATCTCAGCCTGCAGCCTTAACTCATAGTCCTGGTAAAATCTAATTAAAACTGAAATGATCATCTAGGCATTTGATTTTAATTGCATGTGCGTGTGTGTTTGGCTATTTGGCCTGCACAACCGATTTCCGAGAAGCGGCCAAGCTTGCTGAGAGCTGCTTTGAAACCGATGCCATAATCACAGGTAAAGACACAAAAACTTAACAGACACAGTTCAAAGCCTTCTGATGGGTGATCTGAAAAAACAGTCCTACAGGTAGCATGTCTGAGTTGTGTTATTAGGTGCTGCCTAAGAATATTAGTTACGCATTGCAAGGGAAACATGCCAGAAACTTGAGCTGAAATGTACAATAACAGAGGAGCTTCAGCTTTCCCCTCCCTTGAAAGAAGAGCTCTGCCTCGACTCCAGCCATGAAAAGGCATTTGTAATGCAGATTAAATCTCTTCACATGGGCAGTTTGTGGGGAATCACAGATGCATGTTGCCTGCACGTTGTGACTTCCTCTGCACTGATTTCACCTTGTCAACCAGCCTTCCACCCTCTGGAAGAGCTCGTGGAGGGCACTGGAGGCACCAGACCTACTCCTGCCATTTGGAAAACTTGCTGGGCACGTGCTGGCAGCCCCCGTGCCCCCAATGCCTTTGGAAGGGCACCTAAGGACGACACCTAAGTGCTCCCCTCCTGGAAATGTCTGTGTTCCCACTGATCTGTTCTGACTGGGAATGTCACCTCCGCTCTCTAACTATAATACCAACAGAACAAATAAAAACAATGCAAATTGGCTTGTGTATTTCAGGAAGAGCAATCCCTTTGGGATCAGGGGACCCTTCTGGAAGCATGATAGATCTTTGGGAACCTTGGAAATCTCCCAGGATGTTCCTGGACACCCTGAAGACAATGTAGGCTTAAATTGTGGTTGGGATTTATGCAAAATACAGCTTAAAACTGAAAGCAAGGACCTGGCTATTTTGATGGGATGTCACTGAATTTAAGTAAAGCTAAAGTTGAAGTGTGTTGCTCCCATTTTATTTCCCAGTGCTACCCAAAATAAGCAGAAGAAAGTTTCCATGTGCTTTGAGAAACTAATGCTGCAGTGTTTTAATATGGAATGTCTACAGTGGGCTGAGTGCACCCTGAATTGTGCAAGATTATAGGGTCGAGGCACTTCTGCAAAATGCAAAAAAACTCTTTGATGTAATGGCTACAATGGTTGAAGATGATGGGTTTTTTTGCAGGTTCTCACTGACAATAGTTTATAGGTGTGTATAGGAAGTGCTGCAAGATGCAGTGTGAGCAGAGTATTTGGGAAGGGCAGGAGCTCTGGGCTGAGCTCCTGTTGCCAGAGCTTGTGCTGTGGTAGCAGCCCTAACATTGAGTGCAAGGTGGCTTTAGGCATGGTGAGCGTTGGTTTGTTGGTTTAGTTTTTGGTTCATACAGGGCACTTCGTTATGTTACTTATTCAGACAAACTGACAAATTTTAGATGTTTCTCAGGCAGCCATAGGGTGTGGCCCTTCTAGCTGACGATGTGGGAGCTTTTGCCTCTCACTGACTTCATCGTGGGCTCCAACCAAGGTGATCCAGCTTTTGGTCTGCTGGCGAATGGCTGACCAGCACAAGTGACTGATTTGGCCAACTCAAATGGATCTGGCCTACTTCTTCAAGACATAGTATGGAACTTGGACCATGGGCCTCTCTTCTCTTGACTGAGGGAAGTTCTGTACATAGTTTGTGACAATTGGGAGTGGGGCTGGGCCCAGCCTCATCCTTAATGGGCTGCAGCTGTGCAGGACAGGTGACTGCTATTGAAGGGAACGAGCCATGGAGTGCCCAGGGGCGCTGAGCAACCACCAAAGGGAACAGAGGGCACACAGGTGCAGGGCATCAACAGGAGGGGATAAAAGGCTGGGCTGAAGAACAAGAAGGGCAGATGCTTGCAGCCTGCTGAAGTGATGTGCTGTTTCTCTGGGCAGGTGCCTGAAGCCTTCTGAACTGGTAAGGTGTTATTCTGTGTGGATGGAAGCTTTCTGAAGTTGTGTGGTGATGCTCTGTGTATTGTGGCCATCTCAACTGTGACATGTGCTGTGACAAAGTTCAGTCTAAATTGAAGGAAGAGATGAGGTTGGTTATGGCGTGTGCTGGCCTCAGCCTTGGAGTTGTTGTTCAGTGCTGCACAACAGGAGTTTGAAGAAGAAGGACAGGTATGGGGAGAGAGTTTGCTTGAGAGTTAAGGGCAGGCTGTTCACCAGGGCAGACTGTTTAGAGCATTTCAGCTGGTGGTGCACGGTGTTCCCCAAAGCCTGGTAACTCATTGCCTAAAGTCAGCTCCAGCCTGAATGCTACTGATTAATGCCTGGAGATCCCAGTGGTCTTGGAAGCAATATAGTTAAGTAAAAGGCAATGGGTTGGATAAAAGGTCTTAAATCAGACTAATGTTGGCAAATGTCACTTGAAAGAGAGGGATTTTGGAGGGTGAAAAAAGAAAGGAAAAAAGAAATGTAATTTAAGAATAAATTCAAAGGCAGGGAAGCGGCATTCCCACAAACTTATAAAATCTCTGCAAATGAGGAAATCAGCCTGCTCAGATTGAAATTTAATCACAGAAAGGATTTCATTGTAATGAGGAGAAATATAATTACCACTCAAGAAAGGAGAGGGCTTTGTGCCTCTTGGCTGGCACGCGGCTGCAGGAGAGATGGTGTCAAGAGGGGAGGGAAGGCCCACAGCAATTGCCCCACCAGTAACAAACACAATCCCTGCTGAAAACTGAGCCAGATTTGTTAGAGAGGCAGCTGTGGCTGCTGCATGTGTAAAACCCCTGGAAGCGTTGCTCCAGGAAGGAGCATCCATGTTCCCCAGTGGTCCAGGAATACTCCTTGTGGATTTTCAAGGTGCTGCTCTTCCACCTCAGCTCCAACCTAGGCACAACTTGAGTCACTCGAAATGCCCCTGGGGTTGTGCCACAGCTGTAGTTACACTTCAGACTCATTCAAGGGCCATCTGAAAAGTCAATAAAAACAGCAATGAAGTGTGATATAAATACAGAAGTTTTTCTGTGGCCATAAAAGTATGTATTGGTGTGCCCACCCTTTTAAAAGTAAGCAGGTGTTGATATTTTTATTTTAAGAAAAAAAAAAAAGACAATAAAAATCCCACCTGTTGTTCATAGTGCAGCAGCAAGAATCCTTCCAGGAGCAGGCTGACCACACTGCTGGACTTTAGCTTTATTTAGAAACAATTACAGCCTCCTCAGAGCTCAAAATATGTCCATAGTTTAACAAGTCAATATTTTCTCTGTTATCCCCTGCTGAACAGGCTGTTGTTGCCTCCCTTGTTTTGTTATAGATGCAATTCAGCCTGGGTTGGTTTGATTGATATGTTCTGTTTCTTTTCTCTATTTATGGCATTGAGCTCCTGGAGTCTCCACTGACTTCATTAGAGTATTTTAGAAAATAAGTATCCTCAGCATTATTTTCTTTCCTTGGCCTAGTGGGGGAAGAAAAAAAATTACAATAGAAAAGCACATAGTTTAAAACCAGGCAGGTAGTTTGGGCATTCAGTGGAGTGGGGAATGATACCAACAATATTTTTAAAAGTTCCTCTTCAGCATTCTATCAACTGCAAGGTTTTTAAAAGAAATTAAGATTAACATATTTGACAGCTTTTGACCACATTTGAAATTGCTGCTGAAGTGCTTAGTGGGCAAAACTCACGTTCTGCTGCTTTAATTTGCTTTTAAAAAAATTATTTTGTATCCCCCTCTTTCCTGCTGAATTTTAGCAATGTTGCTTGCTTCATCTCAGATGCTCTCATGGCTGATCTCCTCAGGAGGAGGGGATGCATTTCAAGTGGCAGGGAGGAGAATTAGCATGTGGCTGTACCAACCACCTGACATGGTGCAAGAGAAGAAATTAATTACAACCATTGCTGTCAAAATACATGAGGTCCCACATTGATGGGTGCTCTGGGTCTTTCCCTGAATGTAGTGGGCCACCCCAGTGGAGTGCTTGAGGAAAGTCCCATTAACTTTTAAAATAGGAAGTTTAATGGGACAGATGTCTTTGTGTCAGCACTGGAAGAGTTAATAAGATTAGGTGAAAGAAAAAAAAAAATTAGAACTCTTTAATTGGCCAGAATATGCAGTGCTACATCTCCAGCGCTCCGTGCCAGCAGAGGCGTTTGGCTAGTGGGAATTAAACAGAGAATTGTGCAAATATTGGGAACTGTTGCTGAAAGTATTCAGTGTTCTTTTTTTTTTTTCCTTGCTACTTTAGTATTAATTTGTAAATTTGCTCTTGATAATCATTTATAAAATAACCATAACCCTGGAATATTTCAGGTCACGTCAAGATAGTGGTTTAAACACGCTGAGCCTAGTAAAATGAAAAGTCAATCAGAATAGAAATGACTCCTGTAGTATTTCATACTGCTTTGAAAAAACTGGTTCCAGGGAATAAAAAGAGAAGTGAGTCCTTCTACGTTCATGTCTAGTGCTGCTGCTCTCAGAGTTGTATGTCTAGGAATGCTGTGAGAACATAAATACTTGATTTTTTTTTTGTTTTTTTTTTAATCTGTGAAAATACTGTCTTTTTTCTTAATTAACTCCACTATTAAACAAAGAGCAGTGAGACATGCTCTTATGGTGTGTATTTTTACAGCAGAGTATTTAAAGCAGCCTGTTGGATAATTTCATGCTGCATTAAGTTCAGTAAGATCTTCTCATATGCATCATTTTTACTGCTTCTTATATCTTTGGCCATAAGCTTTTTAATTGCCATGCAAAGAAATATAAAACAAAATTCAATAAGAAATATATTTTTGGTTGTTTGGCTCCATCTGAAGCCGTGTTTCTCAGATGATGGAGTGAAGCATGGCTGTAGGTTTTGTTTGGAAATCACTGGGTCGCCTTTAGAGTGCTGCCCTTGCCTCACCAAAGGCTCTAAAAGCAGCTGGATGTGAAGAAGAGAGGTTTTCTTAGGGCAGAAGGCTCAGCCTCTGGAACAGAAGAGTGCTGGTAATTCCAGCACTTACAGCCATTTGTTAAATCTCTAGGATTTGGGAATGAGCATCCCAAAAGCACAGGGAACACATGGCTTAGGGGTTGTCTTGTCACTTCATTTTCTGTCTGGGTCTTGCACCTGTAACCCAGATAACTTTGTCTTACTCCACAATGTTTTTTTGACTTTCAAAGGCCAAAAATATCAGAGGTATTGAAATTATGTTTTTTTCCGAACAAAGCTTTCCTCAATACCAGCGTGGTTGGGTTTTGAGGAAACAGCTCTTGCAGCAAAGGAAAAAGAAAATGTTGTCAAAAAATGATTCCTTGCATGGTCTAATTTAGAGCTGGAGATTTAAGATGGGCAGGCCTGGGACCCTTTGCTTGGTGGTGTTTTTGAGGCTGGACCATTCCATAAATATTTAGGTTTACATTTCTAATGCTCACATGCAGGGAGCCTTTATGAATGCAAATACTGTGCTCATGACTGAACAGTGGGTAAACTAAAAAATGGAAGCTGATGTTGTATGTTTTAGAGAGGAAAAGGAGAATTAAAGATGAAGAGTTGGACATTTCTGTGACTCTGAGTGCCTGTGGGTGAAAGCCCCTTCCCAGAGAGCTGCTGCCTGGTGGGCCAAGGAGAGATGCCCTGAGGTTCACCCTTGTGTGTTTCAGGTTGGATTATGGCTCTGGTTTGGTGTTTTGATATCAAATAGAAATCTCAAAAATGGGGTAAAAGCCAACTTGATACTTACCCACTGTTGCCTGATAGTGTTTTTAATTGTATGACAGCCAAGAACTCCCATTTTAGCCATGTGTTTGCTAACTGGCTGAGCTGATGTAAAAAGCAGCCTGAAAAGCCCAAGCTGAAACTGATCCTAGTTTAGTGTTAAATCCAGACTTTAGCTGCTGAAAGATGATATAAAAACTAGGCTTTTCTTATTGCTTTGCATTTTCTTTGCTCTCTGTGAAAGAATTTTTTCAGACACACTGACCAAGAGGCTTGGGGGCTATATTGGGTACGTGCATTTATTTGAACCTTCTGTGCTCTGAGATTTAACCCAGTTGTAGAGGACTATAGGGCTGCTCCAACACTGCCCCCTTCTCATCCTCAAATGCAGTCAGAGAGGAACTTGTGGCACAAGTTGTGGTGTGTCTTCCATGCTGATTATTAAAAATGAATAGGGGGAAATAAAAGCCTGGCTGTGGAGGATTGAGCTTGGAGGTGTTCCCCTGCAGCATGGGAAATGAAGACTGCTCTGTGGCTGGGGGATTGGAGGTGGATCATTGTGCTCACTCTGGATTATGGCACTTCCCTTTTGCAGGGGTCAAAGGGCTGTGGGCTCTGTGTACACCCCAGGAGAGTAAATCTCTCCTGCTGGCTTTGTCTTAGGATAATTATTTGGCATTGTTTGCTCATAGACTGTCTGGGGATGGACAGAAATTGTTCTGTTTCTTCCTAGTGGATTTATTCTTTGGGGCTTTTTTGTTCATTCTTAGAATTCTAGTTCAAGTAGGTGGAATATTCCTTATTTTCTTTCATTATAAGGTAAACACAATTACGGTGATATATCCTCTCCAATTTCTGTTATGACTGTGCTTTGAAACTATAACCTGTTTTTAGCTGAAAATCCTTAGAGGAAGTCTAAGGAGCCAGAAAATGCTTTAGTGGGAAAGCTATATGTTTAAATAAACCTTACAGAGATAGTACTCACCCAGCAGATGAAAAAATGAAGTCTGAGTATTGTTGGGTAGGAGAGTAGCTCTGAATCTCTCATTCCTTTCTATCTAAGGTAACTTGATTATCACTGTAATCTCTTTTGTTCTGTCACTTTGAAAAGACAGTCTCATCTGTCATTCTGTGGGGAAAAAAAACCCCTGACAAATAATTGCAGGCAAAAGCAAATATTCCTTATTTAAGCATTGGTTTAAAAATGAGAGTAATATTTATATAGCCAGAAGCACACTTTATATATATATATATATATATATGCATATATATATAAAACAAAAGGCACTGCCTCTTTTGAGCCAAGTACATGGCACAAGGTTTGTGCTTTGTATGGTTTCTGCAGGAGGTACCTGGGTTGTTGGGACCTTTCCTATTCAAGGCTTTATTTTCTTAGCAGGTACCTTCTGCAAAGGGGCACTGGCACTGCCAGGTAGTTGGGCATAAAATGGAGCGGGGCATGATACCAACAATATTTAAAATACTGTGTAAAGTGTAAAAATAAGTAAAATACATGTGTAAGCATGTGTGTGCCAGCACATACTTTTATTTTCAGAAAGGGACTTTGGCCATCTGTAGGACTAAACTGTAGTCAGGCACCCAGGAAATGGGGGAGGTATTTTGTTCCACCAGCTAAGGTGCTTATGAAAATAAGATTCAGGTGGGTTAAATAATAAAGGAGAGGCATTCAATTATTTTTTGGTTTGTTGGTGCACCCTGTGAAAACTACTCTTCAGTCAATCATAGTAATTACTATTACCAACTCTCTGTGATGTGTGATAGCGCATTGGGTTAATTAAGGATTTCTATCCCCAGCATGACCAAACCCAGCACTGAGTGCCTCTCCCATAACCAAGGGCCACATTAGCTGGGCAGCAGATGCACTCAGATACACAGATCATTGTCCTCTGTCACCATCCAGCAGCTCCCAGGCCTCTCCTGCTCCTCCTGGGCATCCCTGGAGCTGGATGAAGCTTTGGGGGCCGGCGAGGCGTCGGGCTCTGGCTGTGCATGAGGATACCCAATTCAGGAGTGTGGGTTTTTGGCTGAGGTTGGCACAGCTGCTGCCCTTGCTGGCAGGCAGGGAGGACACCTGTGTGCCCCTGTGAATGAAGGCAGCCTTCACTTGGGGGATGCTGCCACAAGAGCCATGCCCCGCACGGAAGCGTGAAGAAAAGGCTGATGCTCGGTGCCACGCGTGCTCGGGCGCATACTAAGGAAGCAGCAGGGGAAGAATAAAAGGCACTGGCTCGTTGGCTGGCCTCGCTGCTATTCAGAGCCTGCCTGAATTAGCAAGGCTGGTGTAAAACCATTCTGCACACCACAGTAATATGGTAATCCTGGAAATGCAGGAAAGGGAATCCCTGCACTGTTGAATTCGTGGGAGCTTTTTGTGATGAGATCAGTGGAGCTTTCATCTCGTTTGTTTAGTGTTTGGGAGAAGTAGTTCCTCAGCATCTGAAACTGATTTTGTTGAAGTAAGAGTGTCATTTGTTTAAGAATGCACGGTAAAAAAACCGATGACTTTCCAGTCTGAAGCAAAACTGGGACAGTCTCTTCTTAGTATTTCACTGCAGTTACAGCTGGTGTGAGCCCCTCTGGGTGATGCCTGTCAGAGGGAGCTGGAGCACCTGGGAAAGGCTTTGAAAATCAATCAGGGCTCCCCTCTGCTCTCCCCTGCTGCCGTTTCCCCCTGGCTGGAGGAGCCTTGTCCTGTTGGCAGAGGTCCAGTGGCAAAGCCCTGCTCATGTCCAGATGCCATTCGAGAGGCAGCTCCCGTGGCCGCGTTCAGCCCGGTGGTTCCAGCTCTGCTCTTGGTGCTGGCTGTACATCTGCCCTTGCAGTCTCAGCACACACAGCAACATCTTTAAGCTGTGGCTGCCCCTAGCTAACACTGTCTGAATCTGCTTTATTCTCTTGATGGAGAGACATCTCCCATCAGACATTTTAAATAAGAATTTAGTGTGAGTGATGTCTAGTGATCTCTTAGTAATTTCTTCAAATGCTTAATCATAGCTGTGTCCCTGAATATCTTCTCCATCTCAGCCACAGGACTTTTAAGTTGTGACAACTGCTTCAAGATAAGAGTGGTGTGTATAGAATTTTTGTGTTTCTTTTTACAAGAAAAAATATTATATATGTTTGCCTTATGTTTTGTTCCCTGTACTTTCCTACCTAGTGCAATTGGACCTGAAAGTGAACCACTAGACCTCTAAGACAGAACCTTTTTTTTTTAGATGTTACCTGTTTTTCAAGTTATTGTTGTTCTTTGCATCACCTCAGCAGAACCAAAGGATAACCAAGACTGATAATAATCATAATTAAGCAAAATCTAACTTACAGGAGCTTAAAAACCAAAGGATGCTGTTCCTCAGGGGACAAGGGATTAGAACTGCTTCTGTTTCCTCTTGGTAGTTGGTGTCACTGGAGGTCTGTAGGCTGCAGATAATTGTGTCAAAATTTTGCTGTCAGGTGTTGATCTCTCAAGACAGAAAACAAGCTCTCTCTGCCCACCTTTGAGCCTCTGTAGTCTGGAAAATGGCTTTCAGCATCACTCTGGTGAAGCTTTCTTGCTGCATTCAAGCCTGAACTTCCCCCTAAACCAACTGCGTAAATGTCTGGATGACTGACTTGAGGGAATGAAGTAGTGGGTAAAAATAATTTTTAAATTAAATATATATTTTAAAAATTTAAATATATAGTAAATGTATTTTTTGGGACCTGACTGTATTTTTTTTTCACTTTGCTTAGCCACACAGCAATTTGACAGGGTATTTCAGCAAATTAATTCTTCTGTACTAATGGCATGCATGGATGTGTGAAGGCATTTCCCTGTTTGTAATGATATACACCAGTTAGATTCATATTCTGGAGGAATCCTCCTTACTTGGGAGGGTTTCTTGCCCTCTAGTTCTTGGCCCCAGTCCACAGGATTTGGGATTTGGCTGTTCTTGGTGTCTTCTCTGAGGTGGACTCACTCTGGGAGTGAGATGTGTTATTTCTTGTCTCTGTTTAAAGATGAACAACAAAAAATAAAAAAAGGTTGTCTTTCCCAACATCATTGCACTTTAGCCAAATATTTGCATTGCAATTTGTGATGAATTATAAATGAATCAACAATGTGTCATGAATTTAATATTCAAGAATACCCTACGTGTCACATTACCTTGATTTCCCCCTTTATTCCTGAAGCGTAGGCAGGCTGCTGAGATTGGCAGATGCAGAGTGTGAACGAGGTACTTTCTGAGTCAGTGGCTACAGCTCAAATTCCTTCATGAGGAATGGTGTCCCTCATTTCAGGCTGTCAAAACAACACTTGATGGAGGCTGCAGTTGCACAAGCACTGTGTGGAGAGCAGTGTGAATATTGGAGCTGTGTCTTCCTCCAGGGCTGGCTCTTCAAGCAGGGATCAGCTCTCTCCTCCCTCCCCTGTGGACTGGCATCAATGAGATGGTCAGCTTAGCTTGGGTGGCCCCACCCAAGGAGGATGGAGGTGGTCTGGGCCAGCCCTGGCCCCAGGTGAGGCCAACAGGGGCTTTGCTCAGGGTCCTGCTGATTGCTGTGATGGAGGCAGAGCTGGGGATGTGTCCAGCCCAAAGTGACTCCTCAGAAGGCATAACAGACACATCATTACTAGCTTGTGCTGAGTAGTTTGCTGACAAAAATGAGCCTGGTTTTTATGCTGTATCACAAATGATTGATGGCTTTGGGGTTGTTGGCCCAGGTGGGCAGTGGGAACCATTGGGCTGGTGCCAGACCTTGCACTGGTGGTGTCAATAAGCAAAGGCATGTCGTGAGTCTCAGTGTAGCTCACCAAGCTCATTCCCAGGTAGTGAAATGTTTATAGAGTGTCTGTGCAATTAAAAACTAGCTGAAGACACAAATCCTGTGCTGCTAATTCCAGTCTCTGCTGGAATACCCCAGTGATCAGTACTGGGCTTTCTGAGCAGTCCCAGATGATGAACTGCTGATCATGCCCTTTCTGAGCTCTCCATAGTTAGGTCTTTGTTTACCTAAACAATTCAGCTTCTATTTGGTGTATTGGAAGCACAGTCATTAGCTCCTGTGCTTTGCTAAGGGAAGTAAAGCAGCATGTTTTCTGCTTTGTTTTTAATGCCATTAAGTCAGAGGCTGAGACTGAGCTTTAGGCTTTGCCCCAGGAAACAGGAAGCTCAGAAACTCCAAATACTGATACTTTTTCTGTTGTACAGGTTTATAACTGACATGATTTTCAAGGTGTGAAAGTTGTCAGGAATTTTACTGTGTACTTGGAGAGCAGGAAAATGAAGGTTTTTTTTTTTTTAAGGGAGGCTAGGCTAACACTGATGTCATCTGAAAGACTGTGATGTAGGAGCCTGCTCTGAAGTGGAAGTATCCTGGTACTGCTCCACAGCAGAGCAGACCTTTGTGTTCCCATGTCCATTTTTTCCTTTTGAATCATACCAGACTGATGAACTCATTCTCACAATTAATCAAAAGTATGTTTTGCTGGCATTGTTGCTGAGTTGAATCTCAGTGTAACATTTCCACAGGTCCTATTAAGTTACTGTGGAAGGATTAAAGCTCATTTAATTGCCCATTTTGTTACCACGGCAGCTGTTCTAATTTTACCATCTTGTCATCCACAAGATCTGCTTTCTGTTCTCAGATACCTGGGAGTCCCAAGAGTTCACATTTTTTTAGGTGCAATCATTCTTGACTCTAAATTTCCATGCCTGTATGAAACCTATACCTCAACAGCTTTTAACCTGGGGAGTGTAACTTAAAGCAAGGGCTTTGAAGGGATGCTCCAGATCAACACCAGGTAACAGACACTGGTGATTCAAAGGAATCTGCCAACAAGGATCCTTTTTGCTGCTCTTCCTGCCAGAGCAGACCTGTACATCACTTTGAAGGACTCTTGGTGACTTTCAGGCGTTTTGTGTTATAAGTGAATACATTTTCCTGCCTGAAACGAGTGATAAATGCTCAATATTCAGTATTATAAGGAAGCAAACTGTTAGATACATGGAAGCTGTTGGATGTGTGGAGAGAGTGCTGTAGGAATACTTGAGATGGTGAAGAAAACGGAAAATTGAAGGGAGAAAGGAAGGAAAACTAATGCAGGCTTTTTTTTTTTAAATATTGTTTTCTACAAATGGACATATTCCCCATACAGCTTTGAGAGTTCTTGACAGACATATGTGCAGCCATGGAATCAGCAGACAGGCAGCTTTGAACTGTGCAGTGGATGCACAAAGAATATTGATTCATCCAAGCTTTCACTAGCCTTGGTAATAAAATACTTCAGAGTCCAGAGTTTCAAATGGCCAAACTGTTCTTCAACCTTGCTTGCACTGTACTAATGACAAACTGGCTTTTGTTCAACAAAAGGCATCGGGACTTCTCTTTCCAGCAACCTTTTAAATAAAAAAGTTATGGATGTAGTAGCAATCTTCCCTCATTGTGGTGAGGTCTTTTCTATGTCCCTGTTCTGTCTAATGCTGTTTGTTTGGTTATCTGGGGTCCTTGGAGGGTAATTCATAGGGAAAAAACCTCTAAAAAACCCATCTGGAGCACTAATGTAACTTGTTGCTGTTTTTCTTCTTCATTTTAGCAGCTATTATGGGAATTAGCTATCATTTAGATGATTTTTTTTACATACAGAAGAAAGAGTTCTTTTCATTGAATCTCTCCAAGAGGAGACAATCATCATGGGGCAGTTTTGTGGGGTTTGTTCATGCTCTTGACATTGCACCAGACAGATGCAGTGATATAGTGAGAAAGGCATTTTTTTTCCTGAAGCAATGTAGGAATTTCCCTCTTGCAGGTTTTAGGCTGGTACCCATGCTTCTCATGCAAGGTGTGCATTCTGCTTTAGATCCAGCAGAGCAGAAAGAGAGGTAGCTGAGCAGACTTTTTGAGGTCAGAAATGTTCTGTGGTTCCACCCAGGCTTTCAGTATTGACTGAAGGAAATGAGGGTTTTGCAGCAGAAACACACAGAAAGGGTGAGGAATGAAAGGAATTAATTGTTCCATTCCTCTGCTTCACATGAGGAACTGCTAAGTGCTTCAAGCCAACTTTTAGTTGTCAGCCAGCCCTGTGGCAGGAGGTTTTATCTATGTTACCAGGATGTATTTCAGTGTCACAAAGGGATTGGGAAGATGGGGGGATGCATTGGTGGTTAATAAATTGCAACATTTCCTGCCGAAATTTTCTCCTGCCACTGCCACCATTGATCTTTATCCAGTCGTGCATCTCTCTGAGGGCTTGTTTTGGGGTGTTTGCCATGCTGTGCCACATTTGCAACATTCTGTTGTGTTTCTCTCTCCTTAGGTTGAGTTTGGATAGGGAGAACAGTCCTTTTTTTCTGGAGAGCCTGTGCCCAGGAGTGTGGCTGGATGGTGATGGTATGTACCTTCACCTTGGCAGCAGAAGTGAGCCAGTCTCTTTGCAGTTCTCACATTTCCTGAGCCTCTCTTAGGATTTCCCTGCCAGATGTTTCCCATTCAATCCATATTGGTTTCCATTACCACCTTGGAAATTGACTTGAGGTGGAAATGAATATTGCAATTATTTTGCTGACTTTTGCATAAATTAGTGTCATTTTCTCTTAAACCTCCTGCCATTTTGGACAAGCGTAGTTTATAAAAAAATAATAGTAGCTACTTGCAAGTGTTTGTTTGTGAGTTCAGTGAAGGGCTTGGTTTTGTGTCCTTTAAGATGCCTGGCTCCCAAAGCAATATTCTGTTTTTGAGGCAAAAAAAAACAACTCTGAGGAGTTCTGGCAGGGGCAGCCCTTGGCTTGTTCCTCATGGGTATCCTGAGTGTTTCTCACATCCATGCTCCTGTGGCTGCCCTGGCAGGGGTTGAGTGGAGGATGCAGAAAGCAGAGGCACAGCTTTGTGTGGAGTTGTTGTTCATGGGAGCCCAGTGCCAGCACACAAGAGTTAAATGGAACTCTGTAAAATCCTTAACACTGCACTTGATGTTCTCTTTAGGAATCACGAAGCATGTAACGTCCTTATGTTCTCCAAAGGGTTTATTTGGCAGCCTGTTAGCATCTCACTGTGACGTGACTGAAGGGGGAATAACCACAACAACAAGGTGCAGGGAAAGGAGGCAGCAGACTCCAAACTGGAGTAACAGCTTCATAGCTCAATACCTTTGAACCTGTGACCCTTCTTTTCTTTTCCTGGATGGGTAGCAGGCCTTGATGACCTGGAAGACAACAACATGCTGGTCAAATGGTGAAGGGGACTCAAGTAATTGTCCCTAAGGTTCCCCCTCACTGCTGGATTCCAGTATGTGTGAGGATGAGCCCTCCTGAGCAATCCAACACAGGGTTTGCTCATTCCTTTTGGTCTTCTGTAATTATCCAGATTTCAGGCCCAGAGCTATCTTTGCAGCTAATCAGGAGCATTGTGAAGCTGCAAGGTGAATATTTCCATCATTGGGAAAGGAACTCTCTGCTGTAGGTGGAGATGGCTGCTTATGAAGAGGCAGTTAGTAATCAGGGTAGGAAAATGAAAGAAAAGGGGTGAGCAAAGGATTAGGGTATTCAAGTAGCTGGTAGATTAATGGGGCACAGTGCATACCTTTGGGTCCTCACTTCTTGGATTTGAAAAACAAACCAACTTCCAGCTCATCTGTAATATTAGTTTTCATACAGATGCCTTTAATCCTGCAGCTTCCATTTTCAGAGCAAACAAAGATGTGTTTATTTTCCTTATAAACCCTTTTTCCTATCCTCAGTGCAATTCATGCCTGAGATAGAGAGCAGGAGGAAGTGTGCAAATGGCAACTTGTCCAAGGCAGCTTGGAGAGCCACAGGCTGGGCACCCCCAGCATCCCTGGGGGCGTCTCTGCTTGGTTCCTTGGTTCCAGCATGGTTCATGCACCTCCAGACAGGGAGTCACTGGCATGTGGGCCACCCCAGGCTGTACACTCTTGGACACACACACATATATATTTGTTTTACTAGGAAAGTGACTGCTTTGTGTCACTGGAACAATTTTCCCTCCTGGTAAGCATCTCACCACATCTGAGCAGTCAAACTGATGCCTTGTGAAGGCTGACCTAGAGCAGAGGCTGGGCAGAGTTAAAGAATAAAGCAGGGATTTATTAAAAGGCTTTCCTCAATGGATCTGCCTTGGGCAGCACAAGAGCCCAGCCAGGGCTGCACCCAAGATGAACCAAAATGGTCACAAAATGGACAACTGGTCATGGGGTTTCACACTTTTATAAGCTTTGGTCCATTTGCATATTGGAGTTAATTGTCCAGTTACAGCTTTAGGTTATGAAGTCCCATCCTCCTTGTTTTTCTCCAATTCTCCATTGTTTGTACTTTTTGGGCCTGAAGCTTGTAACAGCTGTCTTTGGACAAGCTGGAAAAGGATTGTTCTGTCTGCCTACCCTGTGAAGAGAGCTTGCTAATGCTTAACACAAAGCTCAGAGTTAAACACCAAAGCAGCACAGAATCTGAAAAATATGAAAGCCAAGACTTAAAGCATCACCACCCACCACACTTATTAACTTCCACTCTGACCATCTACTGGAGTTCCTTTTGGAACCACTCCATTTGGGAAAAGGTGTTGCCTTGCAGAAAACCAGGAGAGGAGGCCATGCAGTAGAAGTGATGCTGCAATGTGAAAAATTGGCACATGTTTTGTAGAGGAATTCCAGAGGGAAGAAAGCTGTGGGAAACCTTGCAGTCCTTCCCTTATCTTCCTGCTGTTCTCATTTATTTTACATGTCTTTCCTTCCTCTCAGTTTGCTGTGTGTTTGGACTGGGACAGCTTTCCCCTTCTTCCTGCTTCCCAGCTTTTCCTCTCCCCTTGCCCAAAGGAGTTAAGGGGCTGTAGTCCTGGAAGATCCATGCAAAACATGGGAAAGAATGACATCCCCCTTTTGTAAGCCTTTTTTGTGTCATTTGGGATTTTCAGAGGCTGCATCTTGTTTCTTTTTTTTTTTTTTAATGATCCCCAGAATTAATGCAGTGATTCAGTGTGTCTGAATGTGTATGTCTATGTGTCTTAGGGTGATTTTGTGATGATACTGTATTCCCCTATACTGTGCTTTATGTCCAGAAATGGTTCCTGTAGCTTTCACCTGCCCAGTCAAAATAGCTCCCCAACACATCTATTGCTGAAAGAGATGAGCTGTGTCTGAATTTTGCAATATTTAAGAATTCTATACATTATTGTATTATTTTATTATACA
This sequence comes from Agelaius tricolor, assembly GCF_023055355.1. Classification (NCBI taxonomy): domain Eukaryota; kingdom Metazoa; phylum Chordata; class Aves; order Passeriformes; family Icteridae; genus Agelaius; species Agelaius tricolor. Next base: position 1,655,169 of record NW_027269270.1, read on the forward strand.
CACCTGTTGGTCCAGACAGAAATCTCAGATTCATTACTGGAAGAACAAACACCCAACCATAAGCTCTGCAAATACTTAGGTTTGCAGTAATAATGTTTACAGCACAACAATTAACCAGCCCAATTCCCCCCCACTCAATTATTTTATACAGTGCCTCAGCTGATTTAATCAGCTCTCTTTCTAACAAGTCTATCCTTTTTAAAACAAATGGATTTCCAGTAGGATCAGATTTTCTTTCCAACTCTTTTTATTGCTGGTTTCTTTAGAGATGATTTAATTGCTGTAAAAATGGTCTTCATACTTGCCATTCTTGATTATATTGCTACTTAACAAGCTGTATTAAATGCGTGAAAAAATCAAATCAGAAAATTGAGCACTAGACAGTAACAAGGAATTTTTTTTTTTTACTTCAGTACTGTTGCCACTGATGGGAAATCTGTGTAATCAAGTTATTTTTGTATTATCTTCAAGCTGGGAGGAAAAGAAAACTTGGGATAATGAATAATTTGAAAGTAACTACACAGAAAGGCCACTAAAAATGATGGCTCATGAGTTGATCTCAGTCTCTGCCTCCTCAGCTGAAGCATTTCCTTTACCTTGTGCATGGCACACGAGCATGTTGGGAGCCTGTCACAGTGTGGAGGTTCCCAGGTATTTTGAATGGAATTAGTGCTGGGGAAAGGGGCCTCTCTGTGGTGGTGTTCACAGGGGTCCCAGGACGAGGGAAGAGAATCTTGACTCCATGTTTCAGAAGGCTGATTTATTATTTTATTATATACATTATACTAAAACTATGCTAAAAGAATAGAAGAAAGGATTTCATCAGAAGGTTTGAAAGGAAAAAGAATGGAATGATAATAAAATCTTGTGACTGACCAGACAGTCTGGACAGCTGGACTGTGATTGGCCATTAATTAGAAACAACCACATGAGACCAATCCCAGATGCACCTGTTGCATTCCACAGCAGCAGATAATCATTGGTTACATTTTGTTCCTGAGGCCTCTCAGCTTCTCAGGAGGAAAAATCCTAATGCAAGGATTTTTCATAAAACATGTCTGTGACACCTCTCCTTGTCTCATCTTGGCAAATCTTCCCCAGACAGAGCAGTTCTGGGTCCTGTGCAGCAGATCCAACCCACGGTGGGCACAGGGGCTGCTGGGCAGCTGCTGGGGCAAGTTTTGGGTGGATTCATGATCCTAAATTGCTGTCACTCCACAAAGAGCTGTGGTACATTGCTGCAGTGGTGTTCTCCAGAAAGGGGAGCCCTGTCATTCCCCTAGAATGGAAATCAAATGCTTGTAAGGTCCATAAATGAATGTCATCCTGATGTGGCTGAAGGCAGTGGTGAAGCTCTTGGGGCTTCCTTGGTACATGGTCAGGGCTGGAGAACCCCAGCCTCTGTGGGCAGCTGCTAAATATCAATAGTCCTGTCTGCTGCCATGGTCCTTGTGGTGCCCCCACTTTCCTTTCTGCGAGGGGAAAGGCCTTGCAGGAAAGGTCAGCAAGCCTCAGGTTCCAGCACCTCCCCTGTGGGAAACAGGAGCAAATCCCGGGTGCCAGGCAGGATGCAGGTGCACAGGAGAGGGACAGGGTGGGGCCAAAGTGTTGCTTTCCATCAGAAAAGTGAGTGGCACCGTTGGGATGTAATAACTTGCTCAGAAGGAAAAGTTTCTTTCTAATGTCCATCATTTAATGGTTGGCTTATGCCCTTGAAGTGAGATGTCTTATATGTGTAATTCAGCCACGGTAATTTCATTCTAAAAGTACCCTATTTGATTAAGAAGCGGCCATGAAGGCAAATATCAAATCTCCAGGTGGGAGCTTGGCCTGGCAGGAGAGGGTGAGAAGCTGCCATTAAGTGAGGCCAGGCTGGGGTGTCCCCTCTGACCAGGGACACAGTGTGGCACGGCCCATTTGTCGCAGCAAGGATATAAATTTGTTTTCTAGCACTGACATGTAGTTGTCCTTTCCTTTATTGCAGCAATAATTTCTTAAAAATACCGTTAGAAAAAAGACAAAAGGAAGCGTCGAGAGCATCAAACTTGGATCTTAATTTTGTCCTAACCTTTAGAAAATGGATTAAATAACTCCTGCAGGTAACACCCAGCAGCATTTCTCACCTGAGTGTTGATGGCCCATCAAAGTGCTTTAGAAGGGGGAAGCTCTTCACCTTGTGCTAGTCCTTAAAGCATGAAATGTCGGGTTCATTTAAAGAACAAAAGAGATTATGTGGTCTGGTAGAAAAGCAGGGAAATGTTAAACCAGTCTTGTTGAACTGGAGATCTCTCTGCCTCTGAGGTGGGGTCTTTTAACTTGTGATTTTTTATGCTGCCTCTATAAAATACTGAGATGCTCTTGTGTGGTGGTCCAGCATCAAGTTATGAGAGAAAGTGGAGAAAGGAAGGGGTTTTCCATCAGAGATGAAGAATTGCTTTTCCCAAAGGTTTATGGCAAAGCTTAGTGCCTGGCAGTGTGCTGGCACCCAGGACACAGCTCTGGGCAGGAGCCTGGGATTTAGAGAGCTCCTGCTGCTGGTTTTATGGAGCAACCTGTGCCTGTGAAATGCTGCCTCTGGAGCAGCTGGACACATTTTCAGCAAAGTGAGAACAACTGCACAGTATGGAAACGGCCTGGCTAAGGTGATTTTTATCCCAGCACACCTGGAGGATGTTTTTGCTCTTCCTGCTATTTGGGGGTTAATAAATTCAGAGAGGTGGTAGAAGGGTACAAGAATAAGGTGGTTGTTTCTTGGAGTGAACTCCCTGGGGTAAACCAGTGCATTTTAAAATAAGACAAAACATTTACACCCTGTGCATCTGCCCTAGTGACTCACAGGTGCCTCTTGAGGTGTCTTCTGATCTGTGGAGTGGGGAACAAAGAGGGGAGGTGGGATGCTGTGTTGGGAAGTTAACCATCACATTTATGTTTTCTGAAGATACATAGGAGTGAAATCAGGCTGATAGCTGCTGAATTGCTCCAAAAGGACTGACCTCTCCATGCATTCCCAGACTGGTGTGTCCTTGGCTGTATGGTCTGCTCCCGGCTTTGCCTTTGTGGTCTTGGTGCCATTTCCATCCTGGAAGAAGCCCACACAGTGCTTCTGGCCCTGTTAAATGGCTACAGCACATTTTGCTGTAATAAAACTGGGGTGATGAAATAGTGGTGGAGAGGCTGATTTAACTGCCTTTGCAGGAAAAGAAAAAAGAATTGGTTTTGTTGGTTCTCTTATTTTCCTTCTTTTTAGAGGAGGGAAATGAAATACAAATACAATAGAAATTTGAAATACAAATACAGTTTACAGAGGGAGAGTGTGTATTTGTTCAGCAGCCTTCCTAGTTCTTCTCTGCACTGTTTAGCCCTCACAAGCAGCCTGTGAGAGTGCTGACCAAGGCTGTTTTAGTAGCAGGAGATAAGAGGCTTGAGACAGAAGTGCATCATGTAGTTTCTAATACATTCAAGTAGGAGGTCCAGTTGGAAACACCTGGGAAAGAGCATTTGTGCAAGTTCTTGGGCAGAACAGCCTGTACCAGGGAAGGGAACAGAGGCAGCAGTGCTGAGGGTGGCTCTGGGGATGCAGCAGCTCCAGCTCAGGCTCTGGTTTCTCAGCCCTCCTTCAAGATTCTCCCAGGGATTTCCCTGACTCCTTTACATTAGAGTCTCTGTGCATAGTTTAACTGTTCTAAGCATTTTCTGTATAAAGAGTCAAGCTCTGTGTGTGATCCTCTAAATCATTAAAAATGGGTCAGTGAGCAGTTTAGCAGGAGCATGAACTGGCATCTCCCCCTTTTCTGTTTATCATCATTCATCTCCACCTGCTTGCCTTCAGAAAAAAAAGGGCTCAGGGTAGCCCTCTGAGCTGCTACTGCTGTTGCACTGAAACCTGCTGTGTGTGGGCACTCAGACACGTGCTACCATGCTGCAGGAGAGGCCAAGGCACACATAATGCTCACACAGCTTCTGTTCAGGATTCACAAGCATAAAAACCACAACAGATGATATTTTGAAGCCCTCTATCATTGTGGTGTTCACCTGGTAAAAAGCTGTTTTATTGCTGGCACACAAACTGGCAGGCTGTTGGCTAATTAAAAATACATTTAATTAATAAATAAGTTATTAAAACAAAGGTGCAAAATGAAGGGAGTGGGCAGGGAGGTAGAGATTTGGGGGTGGGTTTCTTTAACCTGGTGACTTGCTGGTGGGTTTTGTACTCTGGATGTTGTGTTGATATGCCTTGTGAAGGCTGACCTAGAACAGAGATTAGACAGAGCTAAAGTAAGGATTTATTAAGAGGCCTCAATAGATCCACCTTGGGCAGCACAATCCAAAAGGGCCACAAAAATGAATGACTGCTCATGGGGTTTCACACTTTTATAAGTTCTGGTCCATTTGCATATTGGAGTTAATTGTCCAATTACAGCTTTAGCCCATCAAGTCCCATCGTTGTTTTTCTCTCTTCAGTCCATGTTGTTTGTGCTCTTGGGCCTGAGATTTGGATCATTTGTCCTTGGTCCTCAGCTAGAGAAGGAATTGTTTTGTCTTCCTGCTGTGAGGAGAGCTCACCATGCACTAATATGAAGCTAAGAACTACACACTAAAGCAGCACAGAATCTGAACAATATAAAAGCTAAAACCTGAGGCATCAGTGTTGTACTGAAATGTGCAAAAGTATGACTCAGTGGTAGGTCCCAAGTGGTGGTCAAACATTTCTCCTGCTCTTGTAATGCAAGGTTGGTTGTCAAGCTGGTGTTTTATGTGCCGAGGTGTGGGGATGTAGCCATGCAGATCTCCAAGGAAATGGCTTTTCAGTGGAGCTCCTCCAGTGGACACAGTGTTGGGGCTCCTTCCCTATCTCAACCTGAGGAAGCCTTGTAGCTTTCCAGGGGTGAAGAGCTTAGAGAGGGGAGCAGGAGGAGGCTGGAATCTGCTGTGATGCTTTTGCCAAGAGTGGGGAATTGGTCCCAAACATGGGACCAGTCACCAGTCCAGCCCAAACCCTTCAAGGGAAGCTGGCTTTTCTGTGTGCCTTGGGTGGGGGGATCCAAATTAATCTCTAACAGCAGTAGGCACAACCCACTGCTGGAATTAATCACTTGTTTATGGTGGTGACAGCTTTTAAGCCCAAGTTCCCAAGTTCATTTAAACACCACTAAAATCTTTGACACGTTTTAAAATACAGCGAGGAACACGTTTGTGGAAGAAAATTCCACAAGGAGTCATTAAAGGCAGAGAAACAACCTGTGGCTCAGGAGGTTCTGCTCTGTGAGCTGCTAGGAACTGGGGGAGGATTCTGAGAAATGTGGAGAGATGAATGATGGTACCTGCTCCAAACATATCCCTGTTGGACCTTCATCAGAACAGGAGGAAGCCAGCTCAGGTTTTCCATGTGCTCTCTTGCTGCCTTTTGGGCTGGTTTTGCAGCTCTGTGTTCCCCAGCCTCAACTCCACACCCCTGAATTTCCCCCAAAACCCCCTTCTTTCAGCAGATTCCTTACCTGTTATCAGGGGAGTGTTTAGAACAGCTAAATATCTCAAGCACCTTGTCTGGGAGACTTATGGTGACAATTAAAGCAGTGCTTTCCAGCCTTCTGCTGCTCTTCCTTGGATTGCTGGAAAATGGGGAACAAGGGCTTGTGCCAGCCAAGAAGGAACCCTGGAAATCCATGTTGATTGATTTGGTGTATTTATTTGACCTGTTAGTGAATCCTTGCTGATGGGTGTGGGTACCTGCCTTGTGAAAACCTCCAGGTAGAGGAGAGATTGCCCAACTTATTGTAGGTCATGTTTATTTTACCTTCTGTTCTAAAAAAAAAAAAAAAAAAAAGGCATCATTATGTGATGTAATTTAATCATCATAAACGTACTGTGAGTTGAATTATTCAATTATGGGGAAGGGTAGTAGGATGTTATCTTTTGGGATTTAAAACAAAAAGAGCCAACTGATTTGTCCCGTGCTACAGTTATGGATGAAGCAGCACAAAACATCTAGCAGAGGTCGTGGCTGGTAATCACAGTGACACCAGGATGAGTTTTTCTAGACCAGCTGTGAAATTGTGCAGTAAATTACATTGCATGTAATGTGTTATTCCCTGGTTTGGTAAATAAGCTTCTTGATGGAGGCCTAGCAAGGCAACTGCAGGGAGCTGTGCTGGACTGGGTAGCCAAGTGCTCCAGGAGGTGCTTGTGTGCTCACACAGCTGCAGCTGTCATCTTTGCTGCCTTGATCTTCCTTTGACCATCCCTTCAGCTGGGTGCTTTCCCTTCTCTTCCCAGCTTATTCAAAGTCTGTTGTGTCTTAAAGCCTTGCATTGCCTGTTTCTGCAGGTGAGCAAGGGCTGCCTGGCTCATGGCTGGTGCATGGAGGATGCTTCACACTCTGCTCCATTTATCTGCCCATGGCATGGCTGATCCCAGCCCAGAGCCACTCTGATCCCTCCATGTGCCCATGGCATGGCTGATCCCTGACCAGAGCCACTCTGATCCCTCCATGTGCCCATGGCATGGCTGATCCCTGACCAGAGCCACTCTGATCCCTCCATGTGCCCATGGCATGGCTGATCCCAGCCCAGAACCACTCTGTTCCCTCCATGTGCCCATGGCATGGCTGATCCCTGACCAGAACCACTCTGTTCCCTCCATGTGCCCATGGCATGGCTGATCCCTGACCAGAACCACTCTGTTCCCTCCATGTGCCCATGGCATGGCTGATCCCTGACCAGAGCCACTCTGATCCCTCCATGTGCCCATGGCATGGCTGATCCCAGCCCAGAACCACTCTGTTCCCTCCATGTGCCCATGGCATGGCTGATCCCTGACCAGAACCACTCTGTTCCCTCCATGTGCCCATGGCATGGCTGATCCCTGACCAGAACCACTCTGATCCCTCCATGTGCCCATGGCATGGCTGATCCCTGCCCAGAACCACTCTGATCCCTCCATGTGCCCATGGCATGGCTGATCCCAGCCCAGAACCACTCTGATCCCTCCATGTGCCCATGGCATGGCTGATCCCTGCCCAGAACCACTCTGATCCCTCCATGTGCCCATGGCATGGCTGATCCCAGCTCAGAGCCAATCTCTGATCCCTCCATGTGCCCATGGCATGGCTGATCCAAGCTCAGAGCCAATCTCTGATCCTTTCATGTGCCCATGGCATGGCTGATCCAAGCCTAGAACCACTCTGATCCCTCCATGTGCCCATGGCATGGCTGATCCCAGCTCAGAGCCAATCTCTGATCCCTCCATGTGCCCATGGCATGGCTGATCCCTGACCAGAACCACTCTGATCCCTCCATGTGCCCATGGCATGGCTGATCCCAGCCCAGAACCACTCTGATCCCTCCATGTGCCCATGGCATGGCTGATCCCAGCCCAGAACCACTCTGATCCCTCCATGTGCCCATGGCATGGCTGATCCAAGCTCAGAGCCAGTCTCTGATCCCTCCATGTGCCCATGGCATGGCTGATCCCAGCTCAGACCCAATCTCTGATCCTTCCATGTGCCCATGGCATGGCTGATCCCTGCCCAGAACCACTCTGATCCCTTCTGGGCAGTAAGAGCTGCTGCCCCTGGCCATGTCTGAGGCTGGATCCTGGAATTATCTTCATTTTTTAACCAGGGAAGCACAGAATAACTCTTGATGAAATTGAACTGAGGCCATCAGGATCTGATCTCAATAAAAATAGACATTTTTTTGTGAAAGCAATAATGCAGTGGGAACATCCAAAGGCTCAGCTCAGGTATGAAGCTGTGGAGTGCATCAGGTGGAAGTTTTTTCTGTAGCCTGTGTCTGTTACCCAAATCAGGTAGGAGACTTTTCTCCCCTCACTTTGTTCAGGGGTACCTTGTCCCTACCTGGAGGAACAAGTGAGCAGTCACCTGCCTGGAGCAGGTATGAGCTACTGTGGGGGTAATCCCTCTGCACATCACCTCCCTGGCAGCAGGTGCTCTCCAGGAGCTGAGAAATGATATTACAGTATCTTCAAGAGGTTTAATGACAGCATAAAAGATGTGGTCAATATTCAGTTAACTTAAAGATTCAGTGTTCAGTGTTAGTTTTTGATTACATGTAGCAGTTCTCTTCCCGGTGGTAGCTGTTAGGATCATTTGCCATGGCAACTCTGTAGTATAGCACTGAAATCTTTGGCTGTAGTTTCTTCTCCAAATCCTATTTTCACTCAGATGTCCCCATAAGCAATGAAAATAGATGTACTCATATGTTTATTTGGAGGCTTCCTTAGTAAGGAGGTGTTTAATAAGCACCTACCAATGGAAGCAAATTGAGTTCCTTCAGTCACAGCTGGAGTTGCAACTTTTTCTCCCTTGATTATCAAGGAATATAGTCTGCATGGAAGAATTCAGAGCTCACAAAGACATCTGGTTGCTAAATAATAGAATTAAAGTAACTACAGCATAACGGGGAGCTGCTCCTGTGTTCCTAATGAGCAGAAAGTAGGGTTTGGGTGAGGGAAATGCATTAGCTGGTAGAGGGAAGGAAGAAGGGGAGAAAAAAGAAAAGCTATGGAGGGTAAGCAGAGAGAAGGGACCAAGTGAAGTGAGGAGAGTGCAGAAGAGAGGAGATGAGGTGCCCTGGCCTGGAGCCTGAAGCAACACAACACCCAGGGGACTGTTTGCTGCCAGAAGCTGATGATGGTGGTGCTGGAGGTAGCTGGTGATCCATGTGGTCCCTCAGAACTTGTAGGACACTGTCTCATGCAGCATCTAGCTGTGTCCCCAGAGTTTAGAGGCTCTTTTTCTCCCTAAGTGACTGGCATTTTTCTTCTTAAGTGACTGGCTTGTTGGTTTTTATTCCTTTACTAATTTAGAGAGCAGGAAGCCAACTTAACAGCTCTGTGCACAGTTCCTGTATTTAGCTACGGGAGACAAACTGCTCATGAGAGCAGCCAGGTGAAGCCAGTGGGCTGGGCTGAGCTGCTCTTTGCAAGCCACAGTGCTGGAGCAGTCACTTGGGGAGCTCCAGAAGGGCTTTCCCACTCCTTCCAGGTGAGGACCAGCACAGACAGAGTTCATGGTGCCTTGAGCTCTCATCTCCTGATGGAGTCTTTCCCAATGGGCAAAGCCCAGGTGCTGCTGTTGCCTAATGATAGGTGCCCCCTTTGCTCCATGACCAAGCCAGTGTGGTGTTTGGGAGGGGTTCCTGTGGGGTCTCATCCCCAGGGCTTGGCTGTGAGAATATCCTGGCTGTGCTGTGTGGTGGATGCTGCTTTTGCTACCTGAGCTTTGCTTTCTCTCACTTGGCAGCTGCAGAGTGCACAGTGGGGTCCTCTTCCTTCTTGGAACTCATCTGCAGGATGGTTTTCAAGAAGAATTCAGAAGTGGTCTCGGGGGTCTCTGTGGTCCTGGCTGATCCGGAGATGTGTCAGAGTCTTTTCCCAGCCTGGCAACCAAAGGAGGAGTCAGGATTCTTCTCTTCTGGTTTTCAAGGTTGTTTATTTGTTATCTTTAACATTCTTTTCCTGACCTGCTGAGGTCTGTTCAGCAGGTCAGTCCATGGCACACTGCCCACCTTCAGGGCAGTGTTGCCTTTTTATACTAAGAACTATGTGTACTTTATTTACAACTCTTTTCCAATACTTATCACCTATGTTAGACATGTGTTCCTACCTTAAACCAATCCAAAAATGCCACCATCACAGCTGAAGATGGAGGCTAGGAAGAAGGAGAAAGAAGGACAAGGCATGCCCAAATTCCTCCATCTTGGCACCCTGAGCCCCCATTCTAAAAACCCCCAAAATTCTACTTTTCACCCTGTGACAAACTAGCTATCATTCTACTTAAACTTTTGTGGCTTGTAACTCCTCATATAAGGTTGATAATTTTTTCCATGGGTCAAAATCAAAGGCACAGGTGTCTTGGGCTCTGTAAGGTCTCTGAGCCCCCTGGAGGGGTTTGAGCCATCCAGGACAGCCAGGGATGTCCTTGCTTCTGACAAAGTGGTTCCTTTCTGGCTTTGTGTTTGCACACTATTCAGGCATAAGGGGAAATCTCTAAGATTTGGAGGAGTCTTCAGGCCAAGGGTATTCTTCCTGCTCCATTGCAGACCTGGGTTATTTAGGCAGAAGAACACATTTGAGAGACCCTGGCAAGGCAGACTGTCCAGAGGATAATTTTTCAGGTGCGATGTGGAGAATCTCTGCTGAGATAACAAACCCCACGTGTGGTTGCATGTGAGCCTGTCACTGCCTGTTTGATCCTCGTTGTAGCCAGCAGGAATTGAAGGCAGCAGTAACTTCCTTTGTCCCTGATGATCCCAAAGAGGCTGCCCAAGGATGGAGCCTCACATTGCTGTGGAGAGTGAAGTGTGGAGAGGCCACCCCTCAGGGCTGCTGCAGGAGATGCAGCATGGAGGGATGGCTCATCTGTTTTCTTTACCTTCCACAGACAAATCACGGCTGAGAAAAGCCTGAATGTGGGTTGGTCTTATCCCCCTACTGCACTGCACCTCCTCCAAAGCATTCTGTGTTTGTTATTCCTCCCCTCTTTGTTGGGAAACCACCCTGAGGTTAAGTGTTGTACCAGCTGAGAGGAGAGGTTGGCTGAGGTGATAGTGCCAGAGCAAGGACTCTGGTTTTATGGAAAAACAGGCAGTAACTGTCCTTATCTCTTATGCATCACTGCATGAACCTTTCATCTACTCTGCTCCAAGGAAGATTTTCCCATCTAGTACTCTGTTACTAAATATATTTTCAATGCAACCTGAAATGATATATTTCCTTACTGTGTGTCATTGTAATTTTTGTGTGTCTGGTTTCATGGGCACAGCACTGACATGCATGTTCTCATGCACCAGCAGTGTGCAGGTATCAGAAATCTTTATAGTGAAAATCCCCTGTGAACTTCCAGTGTGAAAGGCAAAATGACATCCAACTATCATCCAAAATGTCTCATAGGGGGTGCTTTGAGTTTTGTCCACTTCTGAACTGCTATGAGATGGAAAGTTTCACAAGGTCATTCTCTTTTCTCCTATACCTATGTGATTTTTGAGCTGGTCACATTGTTACAGGAGCAAGCAGAAGTGTCTGTGTTTACCTTGCTCACAAAATATTGCCAGATAGCATCCTGGCATTTCTGGCTGCCACATTCCTCACTGCTGTTTTGCTGGTTCCCAAGAAGAGCAAACCTGGGGAATCAAGAAATTGAAGCTTTTCTTACACATTTTTGATTGCACAGACCACAAATGGATTAAATTCTCAATTAGTATATTCCTGCATTGAAAGCTTTGTGTGAGGAACTGATTTATTTGCTGCTTAAACATGCAGAGCAGTAGCATATGTGAAAACACATGCAGGAAATGTAAGGTGCAGGTTTTGTGTTGGTTTATTTATTTTTTTTAAATGGGGTTAGTTGCCCTCATAATGGAGAACATTCATTTACGTGGTGTTCTGGTAGCTCTGTGAGCTTCACAGGAAAAACAATTTGCCTTTGGGGACAAATGTCTAAGGATAAATTAATTTTCCAGGGTGTTCATACCTGAGTCACAGAAGGGTGCAAATTCAGCACACTGCCTCCCAAAAACCACCCATGTGATGTCAGCTGTCTACTGCACAGATGGGGAAGGAGCAGCACTTTGCAAATCCCCAGCAAGGAACTCTCTGAGCCTCTGGTGCTCACTTTATTAAATGGACAGCCTTGCAGACCATCTAGAGTTTCTGTAGGTATTGGTTTTGTAGCATTAGGTGCCCTTTTTTTGGTTTTGTTACTTTTTGTTGAGAGAGCACGTGTGTATTTTACAGAAAAATGGTGGGGACGGTTCTGACTGGGGCAGGGAAAGTGGAAGATAAGCCAGGCAGTGTTAGCAACATTTTGTCTCACCTCTGTAGGATTTTCCAGTGCTCTTCAAAAGGCTAAGTTTGGGGGAAAAGTGACACAACAGCAATTTAAGGACTGCCAGAGGTTTTCAGTGGCATAGAGCACTGCTGTGAAGTGACGTATGGAGAAAACACTGGTCCTGGAGCCAGTCTAAATTTATCACAGTGTCACAACAGATGGTTTAATTTAAACGTGTGTCCAGCAGTTGCCATTTCAATAGGTTGCAATCAGCTTGAATTGATATTACCTGAATAAATCCAAGAGCTGAATAGCACATCCATTTCTGATACGGCAGTGCAGGGCACATTATCTGAGAGTAAAAGGAGTTGGTGCAGCTCTGACTGTTATTGTAACCCAGCTCAACACTGCAGAAGAAAAGAACAAATTTTGGTATATTCTGGACTCCTCCAAATGGAAAGTGCTTGCCACTGCAGTGTCCAAGCTGGTCAATGGCTGTGGTTGCTTGTACAGGGATGGATGTACAGTCTGCTGATTGCTATGTGCCATCATCTGCCCAGGCTGGCACTATTCACATGGCTGTGAATGGGGCATTCTTCATTGGAATTAAAAGTTACAGCCAGTTTTCTGCAGCTGCATTTGGTCTTGGGACAGGTCAGCCCTGGGCAGCATGCTGCAGTTAGGCTTCCCTGTGGTGCATTTGTGCTTTTTCCTAGGGAGAAGTTTTTCCTTGTCACTATTCTGGGTCACATCACATCTGGAGTGTGTTTTTGAAGAGACTTTGCTGTCCCCACTTACTGAGTTTGGGTTTCTGCTGTGGTACCTGTACTCAGGTACTTTGGGCTGGAACTCCACTGGATGGTATGCTCCAAATCAGCTTTAGTTGAGAGCAGCTAAAGCTCTCGAGTGGCTCAGAAGCCTTTAATCCACAGGATTGGTTGGATCTGGTCTGCTCTGAAGTTCCCAAATGCATGTACTGTGGATGTTGGGGCCTGGGTGCTGCTGTGTTCCATTTTCCAGGTCCCTTGGCAGTGCTGAGCTCTCTTAGCTGATGTGGGATCAGGATGCTGTACACGTGGGTACAGCTGTCCCTGCTTTTCCTGCCCTGGGATATTTCCATCCAATGGGATGTGGAGTGTTGGATGGGAGAGGAGGTCTCCTTGCAGGCTGGACAGCCTTTTACTGCCTGACTTCCTCTCTGCTCTCTGAGATCCTGGGAAAACCTCCATACTAAATCCACCTGATCTGATTTTATTTGGGGGAACAAACTGCTTCCCGTCTTATGGCTCCATCAGCTTTGTAAAATCTTTCATTTTGCTCAAGTTCAATAGTTCTTGCAGACATATGGAGAAATAATTACATCCCTGCTTTTCTCTCCTCTTTTCAACCCACCATGAACCTTCTGCTGCTGTCCTGCCTCATTTGTTTCTCCCTCTTATTCTCCTCATTAAATAAATTTCGGCCAGATTGTCCTGTCAGATGAACAGTAAATTAATACGTTGTAGCCCAAACTTCAAAAAGGAAAAAAGTATTTAATTGCAATTACTTCTGTTCTTATCTCACCATTGTCAGTTTTAAAATGGCTATTGACTTAACTGGGGACAAGGCATTGCTCCCTCTAATTTTGTGTTGCTTCTTAATTTTCATTAATAACTTCCTGTCCCATTTGTGTGGTGAGCAGTTGTGCCAGTTGGCCAAAATCTTTCCTCTTTGTTGGTATAATGGTTAGGGAGATTTTGGGGCTCTAGGCCAACAACCTCCCTGATTGAGCTGGAATAGGGAAGTACCACTTCCAGAAACTCTGCAATATAAGATAGCAAATAACCCAGCAAATGGCTCTAAAATGCATTCATTTAGCTCTGACATTTTTTTTTGTTAAGTTCTGAAGAGGAAGCATATGGAAATTATCTTTCTGGGTTATATATTGAAATACAGGGGCTCAGGGGCAGAATTGTAACTGGTGCACTTATGAGTTTATTTTGCAACTCATAGGTATGTTTCCTTACCTTGTTGTATGGCTGCTTCTGGAAGAAAATATTTAAGTTTGCATTGCACTGCTTTTGCTGTCTGGAAGCCTTTGGTTTTTTTTTTTTAGATGACTCTTTACATCAGGTTTACAGTTCTCCTGATAGTTTAAAGGAAAGGGAGAATGTGATCTCATGACTCTCAACAAGGCCTTAAAACTTTGACACTCTCTTTTCCTGGAGGACAAGATATATTCTGGTCATCTACAGGCCTGTGTTTTTCAGTGGCAGCAGCTTTTGGTGCTGTCTGGAAAGCAAGGCTGCTCACTTTGATGGAGAGAGGGTTTCTGTCCTCCTTGACTTGAGAAGAAAGAAAGAAAACAGCACTTCAGTTGTTTTTTCTTCAGTGTATATACACTGTGTCATTATATAATAAACATGTTATTCCCCTTTTCTCCTGAAAAACCTTTTCCTTTCAGTCACTTGATGCTGTGGGGGCATTTCTGGTACTACACACTGCAGCATCTTTGTTCTGCAGACAACAGTGAACCAGAGGCAGCACTGGGGCAGGATTTGAAGCTCTTCACTGGGAAAAGGAAAAGCCAAATTTACACCTGTATTTTAATGTGTGAGGCACGATCTAAAGCACATCACAGACTGGATTTTTGTTTGCTGTTTTCAAATTGTACATCCAACTTTGCCATGTTCCCATGACCTGATGGAGTAGAAATGAGTAATTTCTGTATCTGGAGGGCTTTTGCTCTAGCACCTCATTACCTGCCAGGAATGTCTTAATGCCTCTTGTGCCAGTTCTGGTTTTCCAAGTGTGACAGCCAGCTTTCTGCATTTCAGGGCATCAGAGGTCAGCCTGTGCTAAGGCAGGTGACATCCCACTGCTGGGGGATACAGAATTCCCTCTGTCCTGGCTGAACCAGGCTCCAGCAGAAGGCAGGTGTTTTTCTGCACCTGAGGCATCAAGAGCTAGCTGATGTCTTTGTGGCCTATTTGTCACCCTGAGACTAAGCCAAAGGAGGGAGAGGAAATTAATAAATGTTAATATATGCTGGTTTAATTGAGAAGCACTGTTTTCATCAACTGCTGTTTGAAGAACAGGCTTAAGTGTGTTTGTAAGCCCAAACAAATGTTGGCTTTTTAAAGCTGTTGCTCAAATACAGGGATCTTAGTGCTGCTAAAGAGGTTTAAAGCCATGAGCCCAAATTCTATGGATGAATAATGTGGCTGGGATTCAGTAAAGCCTATTAAAGATAATATTTTTCTATTCAGGAGCTCAAGCCAAGCTTAAGCCAAGTCAGCCTTCAAATCCTGACTTTCCAGCCTTATTTTGTGTGTTGCTCCAGCACCACAGCACTCAGCATTCTGTGTTGTTTGGAACAAGGGGAAGTGATCTCCATCTCATTCTTGTTTCCAAAAGCATAAATGTGTTTTTCCCTTCAGACCTTTCAGAGGCTTCACCTGTGGTTGAAGAGAAGAACAAGATTGTTCTGCTGCTGACAGAGTTCAGCTGTTTCTGCTGTTCTTCTCACCATCTCCAAGGCAGAGGAGTCCTGGGGCAATGATTATTACATAGGGGAGTAGGATCCCTGAAAGCCAAAGTGAGACTTGTGCTCAAAAATATTTGGAAGGAGTTCTTTTGCTTTCTTAGGGAAACAGGCTGAGACATCCTTGCATCCTGAGGCTCACGTGACATTTGCCTAAGAAACATTTTTAAAATTGTTTTTAGGTGAAATTAAGGTCATATCTGTAAATTAATTACACTTGAGACTTGGACAGCATTGCAATTTAAAAGTTAGAAACCAGAGCAGCCTTGTTCAGATTGGTGGAAAAGTCTGCAGACCTGTGTCTACATGGAGTCATGGTTACTTGGCTTCTGTCTGACAGAAAGGTTTGTGCCTAATCCACCAGGCAGGTAGCAAAGATAAGACCTGTTGACTACAATGTGTATCTGGAAGACCTTTAAGGAGTTTGCTTGGGGAAGGGATGCATATTAATAAGTACATGTGAGTTCATGCACAGCAATGTGCATGCAGAGCGTGGCTGCCTTGCTCTGCATGCAGACCCAAAATAGGGTTGTTTTGTCAGAGATGTGGTGCTCCAGGTACCAGAATTAGGATGTCCTTGAGTTCAAAGTGAATTCTCTGGTTGAAAGCAGGTTATGAGGGTCCTTGTGTTCTGGTTGATTAATTCTTGTGGTTTCCTATGGAAATGGTTCTTTCATTATTTCATTGATATCAAAATTAAAGCGTGGCCCGTACTCAATAGCAGAACAATGAGCTCATTGTGACACACCATATAGCACTGACCTTTCTGAAGCAGAGCAGCAGATCCACATCTATAATATTAGGCACAGCTTGCTGATTGTGCTGGCTGAGATCTCTGCAAACTGGGTTTCTCCAGCTGAGATAACCCTGGAGAAACAGCCCTTGTCGCTGCCGAGGATGCTCCAGCAATGCATAAATTTGTGTAGTGCCTTCCACCCTCCTCCCTGTCTGAACCAGGGTTTATTTTACCCTGCTCAGGGTTCAGTGGGGAATGCAAACCTTTGAGGAGTGAAGCAGACTATTGAGGCTGGCCAGGCTGGGCCTGCACTGACACAGCTCTGTGTGTGCACAGACCGCTATTGATTTGGGGGCACAGACGCCGATTCACGGGCAAGGGGCTGGCCAGCAGCACCCCTGCCTGGGGATTCGGCAGGGAACAATTTCCCCTGCAGAAAAATGGGCCACTTGAAAGGCATTTGTGTATCCAACCCCAGCTGAGGGGCTGGGGAACAGAAACCCGAGTATGGGCACTTTTTTGTTTTAAAAGTGCACAAGAAGGGAGTTTTTGTGACTCCGGGTGGATTAATTTCACTTTTTTGTTGTTTGTTTGGTTTTTTTTTTCTCCTCCCACCCCTTGTACTAGTTCATTTGGCAGCATTAAATCAAAATTCAGGAAGCTGCTGGCTGTGCTCATGCTGTGTCAGGTGTTTCAGACAGCCTCAGTTGTGACCAAGAACCGTTGCAAAAATCTAAACTGGGCAACTGCTGGAAGCCAGAGATTAATGGCATTTCCTGAGTAATTTTTGAGTAAATAATCCCCTGTGTTTATTTTTTTATCACAAATAGCATCAGGAAACCTGAGAAGATATATCAACCTCATTTCCTAGGTGCTTTGACATCCAGGCTACAGAAAAACAAGGAGGTAGAAAAGCAATCAGATGTGCCTGTGCATTTAAAAAAAAAAAATCAGTTTTCTTTCTTTGGATACGTATTTATGTTAAGGAAATAATCCTTGCACATAAGGCTCATAGGGCCAAAAGAAAATATTTCCAAAAAAAGATGGAAGAGCTATTTTCATAGATTGATCATAGGATCACAGAATGGTTTGGGTTGAAAGGACCTTAAAGATCATCCAGTTCCACCCCCTGCCATGGGCAGGGACATCTTCCACTGTCCCAGGCTGCTCCAAGCCCTGTGCAACCTGGCCTTGGACACTCCCAGGGATCCAGGGGCAGCCACAACTTCTCTGGGCACCCTGTACCAGAACTTGGGCCAGCACTCTCACAGGAAGGATTTCTTCTCTATAGCTAATCTAAACCTGCCCTCTGTCAGTTTAAGCCATTCCCCACTGTCCTGTCACTCCATGGTCTTGAAAATGTCTCCCCTTGGCTTTATTGTAGTGCCCTGTAGGCACTGGAAGGTGCTCTAAGGATATTTGAGATGGTTTGGCTATTTTTGTGGATAACCAAAAGCCACAATTCTCAGTTGTTAATTTTGGTGTAAGCAGAGGTTAATTAGAGGCTGGGGCTGGCTTCTGTATGTGGTATTCACATTCTCTGAACAGGGAGAGACATAATTCTCTCTCCCAGGATTTTTCCTGGGAAAGACAGTGAGAAACCTCAGAGAAGAAAAGAGAAAACAATTCTTATCTCTATTCACTGCTGCTGTTGTTTTGCACATGTGGAATGTGTTATGGAGATTGTTTACCTGAAGTGATTTGTTAATTGGACATGGGTGAAAGTTGTTTTGAGTGATTGGCCAATTACTCAAAGCTGTTGTGACTGTCTGGGGACAGTAAAGGGTTTTTCTTTAGTATAGTTTTAGTATAGTTTTAATATAGTATTAGTGTAATATATTATAGTTTTAATAGAGCAGCTGTTCAGTGTTCTGAATCATGGAGTCAGAGCACATTATTCCCTGGCTGCTTCTGTGATATCGGTAAGCGCATGGGGGCAAGGATCTTGTTTTGCTGCCTGAGGGTGATGGGGATTGGAAAGAAGTTGCTGCCTCAGGAAGATGCTGATAGTGCCTCCAGCAGCAGAAAGGATGCACAGGACCAGCTGGAGAAGGTAGGATTTGCATTGCTCACTGTCCACAACATTCCAGTCCAGAGAACAGGAGAGTAAGTACTGGCTTAAATGAAGCAAACAGCACAGTGTGGACCCTTGAACCAAAAAGCAATTAAAATGTGGAGGCTGGGAAGGATCATTTCCATTTAGGGCTGCCTAGAGAGCCTGTGGGGTCTGCTGGGCAGGGGTGGTGGTCAAAGAGGGAGAGAGAAGCAGCACTCTTGAGAGGAGTTTGAGGAAAGCAGAGCAATGTGCACTATTTGAGGGTTTGGGAAAGAGGGAAGTGAACATTAGGACTATAAAACTCAATGCCTACTAAGAGCTGCCTGCCACAAGTGCTCTGCAGAGAGCTGTGATGGTTATTTTCCCCGTCTGTTTTTTAATTTATGGTACCAGAAGCAGGAAGGCAATGCCCAAAGCCTAATGCAAAATAAAACAGAGCAGTTTTTGATTGCGCTGCACAGTCAAGTGGAAAAATGAGATAACTGGGACTCCAGTTTAAGGCCCATCTGAGCCAAACCCAAGAGGAGCCTGGCTCCAGGTTGTGTGGTGGAGCCATTGGGGCTGCCTTCAGGAGGGGAGCTGAGTGAGGTTGCTCAGCAGCCTCCAACAAGGATGCAGATCAGGAGAAGTGAATTTTTGTAGACTTTAGAGTGGCTGTGCTGTTTTGAATGTACCTTACGTGTCTGAAGTTCAGCTGCTTATGATGGGCAGAGTCCTCCAGCCTGGTCTTACAAGAACTGCTGGGGTTCATGTAAGATTAATGGTGCTGCTGTCAGAGGTATTACCTAGGCAAAGCAAAATTGGCAGATGGAATACTGGATTCTTTTAGGAAGGTTAGTAGAAAAAAAAATTGCTGTGTTTTTTTTCCTTCCTCCAGGACTGAATTAGTCAGGATGCCTGGGAAATCAAACTGAGTCACGGTGTTTACTCTCTGTGAAAAGTAATGCTCTCTTTTCCCCTCCCTGGGGTTATGTTTTTACAAAGGGCAGTGCATGAGCATGGCTGGCTCCTTTGGCACCTCCTGGGCCCGGGGGCGTGGGAATGTGCCAGCAGGAATGGGCTAGAGGAGGTGGGGGCCGTTCTCCCCTCTGATGGCCTCCCATTGTGCTGCACCCTTGGCATCCAAGTGGGGAAAGAAGGATGGGAAGAGAAACTGCTGGCTGTGGCAGCTCCCGTTAGACTCAGAGTAACGTGCTTTATTTATTGGTTTTGCTGAAGAAATAGTCAAAAACAGAAGGCAAAGCACTACCATCTTCCAGAAAGTTTGAGATGCCTGTATGTGTCACTGGAAACCAGTTGAGCTCTTGGAGAGGCTTCCAGCAGGAGTGCCCACCCACCCTCTGGTATTCTGGAGAATGGCAGCACATCCCTGTTCTTGAGGCAGTGCTGCAGTGAGGTCTGAAACCTTGCTCAGATGGGAAAAATATGTTTTGGAAGTTGACAAGCACCAGCAACACCTGGGGAGTTGTGTTAAATTAGTGATTGAGAGGTGGCATCAGAACTGGACTTTTGGAAGGATTTCTTTGTAAGAGAAAAGTGGTACAATGGAAAAGTAAATGAAGTCAGAGCAAAGGGGAAGGTGCCCGGGCAAGGACTGGGTGATTTGTCAATCTCTGACTCCCAAAAAGTTCTGGGCTCACCAGCTCCTGGAGAGAAACAGGGTGCTGTGCATGGAGGACTTCTGACCACCATGGGTATTTGTAGGTGAGCCATGTGCTCTCCTTGCAGGACTCTTCCTCTGTCCCCAGGTTCAATTGGTACCAAGCACATCTTGGCCTCTCACATGTTGTACAGTGTTACTTTAATCTATGGAGAAATTCATAGGAACAAAATGCTGTGTTTTGCCTAAATTCTCTCTGAACAAGTTATCCCATCTTCTTTGGCAAGCCAGCTTGTAGAGATGCTGAATCCCAGGCAGTGTGAGGCAGGTATTCCCCAGAGATTTACACTTGCAATATCAATCCTATTGTGGGCACCCAAATGCAGAGAAACCTGAACACATTATGCAACTTCTGACCTTGATCAGGTTCAAAATTATCTTAAACGTTAATCAGTAGCAAGCACCACTTTTATTGTGGGAAGTATTTCATGTGGCATTCAAGCATGATTGCTGTAGTCTGGGGTCTGCCTTTGACTTTATTATGCTTCAAGTTTTCCCAGTTAATTTATCAAAATGACATGCAGCTCTGGGGGGCAGCTTTGTGGTGTATGATTTACTAAATAGCACTCTGCATTTCTGAAAGGCTTTTAAAGTTACTGCTTTCACACCAGGTATATTTGTTGTTCTAATGCAGGTCACTTCCTCTCCTAGTTGTGCTATCCTCCAAGCAGAGCCCTGTAGAAATAGTTTCTAATAACAGAAAGTGAATTGCAGGGTTGGACAGTGTCTGGAAAAAGGTTGTTTTCTCACCCAAATGCTACTGAGCCAGTTGTTCGGTTTCCTTTTGACACACACATCCATTAACAGATTAAATGGTGAATTTTGGTTAGAGGTTTGGAGGCAGCCATCATTTTGTGAAGTGGCTGCTGGCATTGTAATATTCTTTTCACTCAATTTGAAATTCACCCGTTGCTTTCAGTAGAAAACGGAATAACTTTTTAGACCCTCTAAGTATCACTCATGGCACAGTAATTTTAATTGTTGTCAGTTCCTGGCTGCTAATGAAAGAACATGAAATTTGAGTGTTTACAATATCTTTGTATTTCAGAACAGTGGAGGAAGGGTTGAAGAGGAGATGGAGCCTGGGTGGTTCTGATTAGCGCAGCAAAGCGAGGACACTGATGCTGTTTCAGGATGGGGCTCATTTCTTTTCTTTCCAGGGAACATTGGCATTTCTAGTTCATTAAGTTCCAAAATAGGATTTTAGGCAGGAATTCCAGTTTTTGACAAGTCATTTGTCTTTACACCTAGGAAAAGACCATTTTCTTATTGTATTAGGGAATTTGGCAGGAGTGTGTTCTCCTTCCCCAGTCATTCATAGTTGTTACTGCACTTTGCTATGTGATGATACAGTTGTATGTAGGGATTTCTTCCTTCCAAACCTATTTTCTAATCTTTTTCTAGCAGCGCACCTCAAAAGAGAATGATTATTTCAGGAACGTGTCAAGGGTTAGGTAAGGACTGAAAGGAGTAAGAAAGTCAGAGAAGAGGCATCTCAGTAACAAAAGAAGAGGCATCTCAGGAATAAAGTAGATTTTATTGGTGGAAGAAAGTAGAGAATGGATTCAACGATGTGGAGAAGTGGAATTGCCTGAGCCACAGATTATTTTTGTCTCTGAGGTAAAACTCAGAGCCTGGCTTAGGTCACGTTGTGTGATCTGTTGGCCAGCACTGGCTGCATACCTTGGGAGGTTGACACAGCTTGATGACTGGGTGAACTGCTGTATTATTTCTATTTTAGAGAAGCTAATGAAGCAGTTGTGAAGGCCTGAGAACAAGGTTGAGAGGAGAGGCTGATCAGGGAAAGCGATACACTGAACAATAAAGGAGCTCAGGGTATAGGGACACGCTGCTTTCAAACCTGACCCAGAGCAGGAATGAAGTGCTGGGAGTGCTTGGCACTGGAATGTGATTGTTTCACTTTGGAGGTCTGTGTCATGGGTGAGGCCACTTGGAAGTGAGACAAGGTGATGCAATACCATCCCTGCCTGAGTGAGTACGTCTCTTCTGTGTTTTGGAGCCTCAGCACGTGTACAAACCCAGAGTGTTGTGACTTTCAAACAAATACTCTTACTAAAGGCAAGAGAAAAATACAAATTCAGAAAGAATTGTGGGAGTAGCTCTTGTAGACAGTGCATGGAGATTTAAGCTGCCTCCAGTTGACATCAATAGGAGGGGTGTAGTAATTCTTTTCATCCCTTCTCTTAATTGCAGATGCTTTTTACAAATCTCTCGAGAGTGACATCTGGTCCTGGTAGGAGGGTCTAAAATTGTAGGTTTTCTTTACTGCCACTGTGCATTCTGTGGAGTCTGCTGAATCTTGCTTGCCTAGTTGCAAATGGGAGGTTTTAATTCAGTGAGTGTGGGATTGGTGATGTAATCAGAGGAGCTGTACCTTGCAGCAATCACACAAATGTCTCTGACCACTTTCCAGTAAACTTTTCAATGTCTGTGCCTGTTGTAAGTCTAAAAGTCAGTGCCCTGTGACATGCTCCACTTTGGCTCCTGTGGCATTTGCACTGTCTGCAGCTGCTGTGGCAGATTAAATTGTGTGTGACTCAAGCAGGGAGTGGGGCTGATCTGACAATAAATGTGTATTTTAAGTGTGGCTGTTGCGTTGCATTAACGTTGTTTATCTTGCGATGGTCGTTGTGCGTTGGCACATGACGTGGGGGATATTAATGATGTGGAAAAAGGCAGGGCTTTTGGAGGGGCTCTGCTGCTGCTAAGTCATGTGCAGTGGAATTGGAGTAGTATCTGGTCTGCTGAGAAAATAAAGGCAGCTAATTGCCAGCATTTCTGTTTTCTTACTCTTTCTTACTTACCAAAGACTTTTCTCAGCTTGGTTAATGTATTCCTTTCAGGAACTCGTGTGCTTTCACATGCAAGGTAACTTGTGTGAAAGCATTTGCAAGATTAATTTTCACTTTCTCCCCCAATACTCCTGAGAGTTAAAACAACCATGTACATTCCTATTATTTTTTGGGCTATATTTGCCCATTGGGCTCTTCCTGAGATGTAGAAGCTGGAGATAACAAACCATGCAGCACGTTGTGCAAAGGTAGCCTCTTCCCACGTACAAGGCCCATTAGGAAATTTTCAGCTATCATTTATTGAGACAGGAGGTAGATTCTCCTTTTAACAGTAATTTATTGGCTGATTTATAAAAGTTGCTAGTTAAATTAGGTGGAGTGGGAGGACTGAAAAATGGGGGTGAACAAGCAGCCTACTGAAGAGCCAGCCCTTGTTCCATGAGCTATGGTCCCCATACCATTTTTCAAGCATTAGTAAGAATCAGTTATTTCTCTTGGTTTTCTTTCATCTTGCTGGAATCCACATGGTTCTTGTTCCACTCCACGCACTCTGATGAGACTCCTGAATCATCTGCTAGTTAAATAAAAATTTAGAAGTCAGTTAATGTTTTAATGCAGAGGATTTGTAAGCTTGGGTTTGGAATCTCTTTAGAGGGATACATTTAAATAAGGTAAAGAAATATTATGTATAGATGTGTGCTGTTATGTGGAAGTCTATTTCTGTGGAAATTACCTGGCATTGTTAGCATCTTCCTCAAAGATTTGTGCCAAGGTTCTGTTATTTATTAGGTATTTTCCTTTTATTTAGGAAAAAAAAAAGGATTATAAGATTTTTGCCAGCCTGTATCTCATTTAAGTCTGTTAAATCCCCTGTATCTCTCAGAGACAGAATACCAGAGGCTTGGAGGAAAGTGTTAAACCTGTGAAGCTGACGTAAAAGATAATATGGCCACAGGCTTCACCCTGAGCTCTAATAGTGAGAGACTGCCTCTCCCAGCAAGGTTTACAGTTTAATATCGCTCCCGAGACGTGCTGTCATTAACTGTGACTCTGGAACCAAATCCTGGGTCTTGTTCCATCTTAGGGACACTCTGAGGGCTTACAGTGTTTATAGTCTGGAAACCAGAAGTTTCATGGCATCATGGAGGTTGCAGTTCCTTCAGTGCATTAATTCTCCTGCTCTGTCAGCTGCAGCGAGACGAGGCAGAGCTCCTTCACTTGTGCTGCGCTGCTGCTCTGTGAAACGCCACAAAAACTGAGTGCAGCTGCTCAGGCTTGCTGAACTTGGGGAAAAAATTACTCTTCTTTTAACAGATGCCACTTAATTTGTTTCTGGAGGATGCAGCTCCTTCTATTACCTGTCAGTGCCACAAAAAATGATGTTGACTCCTTGGTAGTCCTTCCTTTATATTTTCTTCATAACAACCTGTGTACGTTTTGCCCACTGCTGACCCACTGCAGTCACCAGAAGGGTCATAAAGCACTGTGGAGTGCTATTTTCTGTGTTTGTGGAACCCACACTGCAAACCTCCTGTCCCTGATTACTGTCTACTAAGTGCAAGAAGAGTAAGAGCAAGGATCAAGTAATTTTGGAGGGTAAACCAGTTTTGAAGTTGTGAAGACAACTTGCTAGGAGGTAAAAGAGAGGCAAAAGCTTAAATGACTTGAAAGTAGAGTTTAAGCTTCCACCTGCTGTGGTTTGAGGGCTTCTCTTGGGGAGGTAGCAGCCTCAATTGATGGCATCCCTCATTCTTCCTCTCCCCTGGAGAAGCTGTGCTTATCCCCGGGTGTTGTGGTCTGTGCTTCTGAGTCTAAGTCAAAACTGAACTTCAATTTACAGTAACTGAATAGGAGAGGCTGAAAAGCAAACCTTGGGTAGAGCCAAGTGGAAATTTTGCACGTGGGATGTGGAGTTCTGCAGTGTTTAGTAATAATGTAACAGGATGGAAATTAAAAATAAGCAACTTGTGTAGGCTAGCACCTGTGACAGCTGTAGTTTTGCTGTGGTCATGAGATGATCACCGTGTAACAGGCCTGAACTCCAGCTTCTAATTCTGTAATTCCTGAGCAATTGTAACTGTCAGGGGAGCTCAGTGTAAGCTGTTGCATAAACCCTTGTAACATGGCTGGCAAAGACAGTGACAATGGATGCTGGAAGCCTCAGGGATGTCTGACTGTGGCATCCTGTATTTATATCTGCCTCAAACCTCTTATTAACCTTCCCATAATGGATCTTCTGCCTTTCTTGCTCAGGAATGCACTTGGGCGGCTGCTCAGCTCTGAGAGTATTTGTAAATCCAGCTGAGCCCTGTGGGAATTAACTCTTGCTGAACTGTGTGCTCAGCTGAGACCTGGATTCAAAGGCCACTCTTTTTGTTCCACAAGTTTCTTTGCCATAGTCAGCTGTTGTGATGTGATGTCTGTGACTCCCACCCATGGCAAATGCCCTCTATCCCACTATTGGTCTACCAGACTCTGCCTTTTCTCTCTGCTCAAAGAGGCTGTGGCCACCTGAGAAAAAGATTTTTTTTTAGTCTTGGGTCTTAGTGGCACCAGTGAGGAGCCCTCACTGCATGAAGGACTTTTGGCCACAAACTTGCTTTTGGCTGCCATCTGTGCAAATTTATGTATTTTATAAAAAAAATTATATTTTTATTTGTTAATTCTTATTACTAATATTTTATTATAGATTATTATTTATATTTATTAGTTGTATATTTTTGTATGCATATATATGTATATGTTTATGCATACATACTTTGCACATGTATTGATTTGCACATGTTAATCTACATAAACATCCGTGTATAAATACATATGTATTGTTACTTTTTGGTAAACAGCATTTCCTCCTTATGTTTCTGTGCATGAGAACTAGAACTGTCTACTTCAGGAGGTATCTACCTGAAGAGAATTAACATCAAGAGGCCATAAATTATATTAAAAAAGTGTTTGTTGTTAAACTGTGATAAACTTAGCCACAGGGAAGCAGCTGGCACTTTATTGCCAATGAGTTCCTTTGTGGTCCCCTTAAGCTCCAGCCAGACAATGGCACATTTATAACTTTTTAAAAATTAAATGTGGAGCAAAAAGAGGCATGTTGGTGGGATTGCTCCGAAGTCATACAGCTGGTTATGCACCCATTGGAAGCCTTTCTTTCTCCTTTTGTGGCTGATGAAACTGGGGACAGTGGTAGAAATAAAAGCAGAACTTGAGGAATCCTTTTCCGGTCTCTAGCTTTGCCATCTATCAGCAATTAAATAGAAAATAAACCCCAGCAAATGAAACCAACCTCAAACTGCACATTTGCTATGGAATAACTTCATGGACAGATTTTTCTCTCCTTCTGGAGAAAAGGCACTCAGTTTGAAGTCTCAAGGCTCAAGTAATTTTTCTCTGCAGTGAGAAATGGCAGGCAGTGCAGTAACCTTCAGAACATGTGAGTAACACCAGTTCTGTGTCAGGAAGCCATAGAGCTGAAATGGTTTGGCCAAAGCACCCGGAGTCAGAGTGCATTCAAAATGTGCTTGGTCACAACTCACCTTTTATAGGGGTGTAAAAGGAATGGAGCTCCCTCTGAAGGGTTTTAAAGGCTGGTGGAGCGAGTTCCTGACAAATTGTCTTGGTGCTACTAAGGCAAGTCTGGAAAGTGTCTCTGGAAGGGGGGAGTGTCCTGGTTTCAGCTGGGATGGGGTCCATCATCTTAGTTGCTGGTGCAGTGCTGTGTTTTGGATTTAGGATGAGAGTAACTCATCCTAAAACTGACATTTTAGTTGTTGCTGAGCAGTTCCTACACGAAGTCAAGGTCTTGGAAGCTTCTCATGCTGCATGGGGGGAACACAGAGGTGGAAGGAGGCAGGTCAGCTGACCCAAGGGGTATCCCACACCATATGGGATCAAATGTATAAACCAGGGGGAAAGCTGGTCAAGGCCAGCTTGGGCATTGGTCAGCAGGTGCTGGACAACTGCATTGTGCAACATTTGTTTTCTATATTATTATTTTATCTTTATTGTTATTATTTTCTGGTCCTATTAAACTGTCTTTATCTCAGCCTGTGAATTTTAGCTTTTCCCCCTATCACTGTGGGGCAGAGTGAGTGAGCAGCTGTGTGGTATTTCACTACCTGCCAGCTGCAAGGGTCACTGACTCTGTCCTGAAGTGTATTTGCACCTTGTCCTGCTGTGAATGAACTCCTGGCTGTGGATGGGGAAATGTGGTGTAGGAAGGGTTATCCTGGAGGCATGTTTAAGGAGAAGGAGCATGAGCACTGAATTGAGGGTTTCCACATTACGAGGCAGCATTCCCTTTTCTTTGAACAACACTGGGATGGTGGTGGTAGAAGTGTTTCTGTTGGGAAAAATAGGAGCTGTCACCTGATGGGGAGCAGAAGGCTGTCCAGTTTGCTCCTCAGTTCTAGCAAACTGTTGTCTTGTGTAATCCCTTCTGCAGAATTTACTGTGCCTTGCTCTAGAGTGCTAGGTTGCCACACTTTTGTTTTTCCTCTTGCTGTGGGTTAAGAAACTCTCATTGCCAGTCTGAGTCCCCTCATTGCCTACATTGCTCTCACTCTGGTGCCAGCATTGTATTTAGCAGGTTCAGTTTGGGGGTTTTTGTTTCTTTGTTTAGTGGAAATTTATTCTATCTCTTTGGTAATGTATATGTAGGAAACAAGTAAATGCCCTATTAAACTTTACTTTCTAAATCCAAATAAGTTAAGTTCCTGAGTCTACCTGCAGAATGTGGGCTCAGTGTTTACTCTGCATACCTGTAGCTCAGCTTCTTTCTGCTTGAAACCATCTCTCTGAAGGAAATTCTGTGGCTCCCTCACCAGGCACTAACACAGGTCTTGCTCCACCTCTGCAGAGACCCTGCTTGCAAAGCTGCCCAGCTGCCTCATGGTATTTTCAGGAAAAAAAATCAGCAAAACCCAGCCAGCTGACCAAACCAAAAAACTCCTCAACAAGAAAATCCCCAAACCAGAACAGAACCAAAAAACCCCCAAACAACATCCTCAAAACAAACAAAAAACCTCCAAACAGCCCTTGCTGCTTCACTTCTTCCTTGCAGTTTTGTCTTTGCTTTCTTGCTGTGCTCTCTTCTGCAGCAAATTTACTTCTCCAATCAATTTCTAATTTCCTGGGTTGTTTTTCACTTTTTTTTTTTTGGTGCCATAGATGTATTTTTCTTGTGTGAAATCTGCACATAAGTGCCTGTGGGTCTTGAATTGTCCATGCTGCCTCTCTGCTGTTACAGCCTTATTCCCTCTGGCTGAACTCTGGCACCTTTCCCAAAAACTTCTCTAGTCTTTGTACCATTTTGGTGCCACTCTTCAAGGTGTACTTTGTGCATCATTTCTGGCAGATATTTACTCAGTGTGCATCCTATAGATCCCGTATACTTTCATGTTTGTTGTAATTCTCCAATGCTTCCTCAATGCTGTAATCTCCTTTTCTCCTGTAGTGCTTGCTTATAGTCAGAGAGAATTCAAGCAAAATCATCAGATCTGTTTCCCTTAAGAAAATGTCCTGGTTTGATTTCTGAAGAATCAAAACTTCTTGGGCCTAAGCCCTGTTTTTCTTGCCCTCCTGTTTCACCAGTTAAGCTCATCTCTCTGCTCTAGCAGAGCTCAAAGGCAGGGAGGGTGCCTTCACCTTCCACTCTTGATGTGCAGCCACCACCTGAATGCAATCTTCAAGCAGCAGGACAGCCAACCAGGCAGGAACATGCTGATGTTCATCCACACCAAAGGAATACAGAACAGCACAGGAACAAATTCCAGGGAAGCTCCCTTGGTGATTTTGTTGTTGTTGTTCTCTGCTTTTTAACTTCTCAGCAGGGATAGAGGCTTTTTGCATTCCTGCCTGGAAGCTGACAAACCCACACTGCTAGTTCAGTTTTGTGTTAGAGAGCCCCTCTGAGCTGGAGAGGAGCCCTGCAAATCTTGCAGATACCATCCTGGAGGCAGACACAGTTCTGTGTCTGAATTGATTTCAAACTGCCGTCCATAATCTGGATAATAATCTACTATTCACAATTAGATGTAGTTCCAATTTCTTGAATGCTCAAGCAATCATTTTCTTTGGTAATTGAGTTCCCCCTAGAATTCCCTCATTCTGATCTCCTGCTCAGAAAACGAAGCATATTAATTTGAAAAGCTGCATCAGTGCCTGCCCAGGACAATGGCAGCAGAATAATTGCATGGAAATCTCTTACAACAGGTTTATTTTCATCTAATAAAGCTTTCCCTGGTGGTTATGCTGCATGCCATGAATGTGATACAAGCTCTAAGGTCTGCATGTGTGTGCTTGCATGGGCAACTGGGTTTAAGTCTAACATTGCAAGATATCTTTGTTATATTTTTTGTAAGTGTTTAAAGATCAATTTTTAAAGTATTTACCATTCTGTCCTTCTTTTCATGATGAATTTTGGGTAAGAGAAGGGGTGTGAGAGGAGAAGTGTCACTACAGGACATGAAATAACATGATGCACACACACTGCTGTTCTCAAGGCAAAAAAGGAAGTTTATTTTCTGGCTCGAACATTTATAGATTTTTGAAAGTGACTGTGGATTGGAGGGTGACAGTGCCACCCCTCCAATGACACTGGACAAACGGTCTAGTAAATTTTTCTTCTTCTATAAAAGAATGCAAAACAATAAGTTATTTACAGAAAGTGTGTGAGAAAGTTTGTTACAAGAATGTAAACTTCAGAAGGCTTAGAAAATCTTAATCAGGGTGACAGAGAAGTGACTCCTTCTGCCTGCAGGATTTATGCATGTACAGTATACATCTACACACAGGGGAATAAAACTTATCTTCCAGTCTTTAAATGGAGATGAAGTTGAGTTCTATGCTTAGGCATTGGTCATGGGATGCAGGGCAAACAATTAATAAGGGACTAGAGGCCTTTACAAAGAGCTGATAACTCAGCAGGGAAACAAAGGAAAGCAGAGAACAGGTGCAGAGGGATGACTACCCCTAGTGCCAGGAGCCTCAGCCCTCTGTGTCAGTGTGGTTGGGATTTGGTGACAATAAATATAAACCTTGAGCTTGTCAGTGATCACCTTGTCTGGTTTATAGTTTGACCAGGAATTGTAGTTCTAGTTCTGCAGTTTAGGGTGTTGTCCAATACCTTTTCTCTTGAGGGTTTGCCCATGGGGAATATCTGTGTATGTTCAGACCAAGTAGCAGATGCCATTATCATGAGAGATGTGTCTAGAGAATGGCCTTCAAACATTATTAATTAGTGCTTGTGAGCTCTGGGCTGGAAGTCGGTGGATGGTGGGCCTACTGTGTTTCAGATTTCATGGAATTACTCTCAGTATTTATTATAATGATTATGGTTATTGTTCGTTGTTTCACTTGCTGGGGTATTTTGTGAATTGAATGCTTAAATAACAGAAGATGTGAAGAAGATGAAATAATTATAAGGTGATAGCAGGAACCCTCATATGGAGATGGAATTCATGCTTGTCTTATATTTCCAGATAGGACTTCTGTTTTCTCCCCTAACAGGGTCAGGTGGCATAGTCTGGCATTTCCAGAGGGTCTGTGTGGCCAGCTCCTGTTGAAGCTGACTGGATTGTGAGTCTTACACCTTGAGATCCCGAACACATTTTGGGCTTGCTTTCCTGCCATGTCTGTTCAGCAGTTTGATGGACTTAATGAGGCCCAAGGATGCAATGACTTGAATCAGCATAAGAGAAAAGCCATCAGAAATGTGTCCCACAGTGGGGCTGAAGTATTCTGGGGATGCAGAGTTAGTTACAAATGAAAGATCTTTCCTTTTCAGACTTGCAACCCTCCCCTTTCCATAAAGGGTAGCACAACCTGTAGATGAATGTCTCCATAAATAGTCAGAGTATGTCAACAGTTATGGAGCACTATAATAAAGCCTCCCTTCTGGCCTTATTATCAAGCAGTGCAAGATGGCCTGGGAGCCCCGTCCTCAGGGAGACAGGGTGCCCAAAGCTGGGCTAGCTCCAGGCCGATGGCTGCGGGCTGACCCCCTTAGCAAGCTGGGTGATTATCAGCTCTCAGTGACTGCAGGCTCTCTTAGGATCTCAGCTCTTGCTTGCTAGGTAGGGAGCCCTTGGCTGAGGCTGCAGCAGAGGGCGAGAGAGGAGAGGGAGAGGTCCTGGCATTCCACAGTGATGTTTATTGGGGGAGTCTGTGCAGGGTCCCAGCCACAGCTCTTCTTCTGGCCAATGGGCTAAAGTAGGCCCCTTTTGTAGGGTTAAGGGGAATCCAGACTTGACCAATAGTAAGGGTTAGGTAACATAGCCTACAGGGTTACAGAGATAAGCTTTGGGGCGGGGCTCAGGGAGACAGGAACTTATGTTGCTGTCTCAGCAGTTCCTATTGTTTGATTCTCCATGGGGCCTTAGCCAGGTCCGTGGGGTTTACTACAGAGCACAGTGGTGTTAGCTTTTTATTATTTACAAGGAATTGCTGTAGAGTTTTTACACAGTAATCCTACAGCTGCACCATTTCATAACAGAACCTTTATTTCCTGGCAATCAGATGAGTGATGTTTCAGATGTCAGATTTTCCAAGGAAAACTGGAAGTGCAAAGCCCTGTTGAGAACCTCTCCTTTCCTCTCCTGCTAATACTGATCAGCTAAAACTATTTCAAAAGAGTCTTATTTTCCTAGTGAAAATGCTAAGAAATGCCAAAGAAGGATCTTCCTTATGATCTTAGCTGTATATGAATATATAAAACCAAGGAAAACACAATGTATGTACCAAGCCACACCTTTGCTGTTACATTTCCACTTGCTAGGTTGGCTTAATGGGATGTAATGATAAGAGGCTGAATGTTGAGGCACTTTTCTTCTGCTTCTGTCAGTGAAGTCGCTCTCAGTTTCTGTAATGCCTCCCCTTCTGCCAGATATAAATATCCTTGGCAAAAGCACATTTATTATATATACAAAAAAACAACCAATCCCTGGCGTATTTATTTTTTTTCCTGCCTCAGTTTATTGGATAGTTGAAAAAGCTACCTGTGCCTTCCTAAGTATGTGTATAGATGTGGAACCGTAAATGTTTAACTATTATTGAAGGTGGCATTTTATGTAAAGCAGAGGGTAAGCTGCAGAAGCCAAGCTGCTCTTTTTGCCAGTGGGTTTTCCCTAGTTCCTGCTGTCAGCAGTGCTGATCTTCTTCTTCTTGCCATGTTCCACATCTCTTTCCTGTGGGTGTTTAAGATTCATTGCTACCAATCTTTACAAAATAGTTTTGGGGTAGGACTTAGAGTTTTCCCCACAGCAGCCATCAGCAGCTTCCCTCCTTGCCCATTACTTCTCTGTGAATTCACATTTTGGATGGGGTAATTCTGCTCTGTGTGAATTGTAACGTTGTGCACATGCACTTATTTGTGCTTTTGACTCAGTAGTGGTCTCAAAACCCAGGGAGTGTGAAGAAGTTCTCCTGATGTAGCCCTCATGCTGGAATGGGAGTTGGCATCCTGTTTGGAGAAACTGCCTTTGCTTTTATCTGATGGACTCCTGTGGCTCTGTCCCCAAATTAATAGAGAAGTGAAAAGGTTTGCACATTCTGGATTTGTGGAATCAGAGGGGATGATAGGTTAAGGAAAATTTACATTCCTTTCATCCCCTCTCTGATGTATTGGTCCCCAGAGGGTAGATGAGCTGTCCTTAGGGCTGGCAGCAGCATTCTTTCAAAGAAAAACCCTTCTGCCTTGTTCTTAGAAGAGAGACAAAGAATGTCATGTAGGAAGGGGCATGACTGAGAGAGAGAAAAACAAATTACATGTGCTGAAATAAAGGGACTAACAAGTTCAATCAGGCCAGCCACAAATTCCTTGATGTCATCTGTGATTGTGTCAGGCCTCTGGATAAAACACTTGAACTTAACAATAGACTGTGGAGTTCAGCTGGCTGCTTGGGGTTTTTTGGTTGGATTTTTTCCTTTTCTTTCTCTCTTTTTAACACAATGTTTGTGTTTTTTATAACAAACACCAGAAACTGTGTAGGTAGCCTACACCAACAGAATATAGTTGTTAATATATTTTGGCATTCAGAA
Organism: Agelaius tricolor; assembly: GCF_023055355.1. NCBI lineage: Eukaryota > Metazoa > Chordata > Aves > Passeriformes > Icteridae > Agelaius > Agelaius tricolor. The sequence continues at coordinate 1,687,789 of NW_027269270.1, forward strand.
GTAATCTGTGTCAAGTATTGAGTAGCTGCTTCCCACTCTGCTGGCGAGTCCAGGGAAATGGCAGGGCACGGGAGGAGCATTGATTTCTAGCGTATGTCATTAGAATTGCATTATCAAGCTTGGCACCAGGTCTGTCTTAATCCATCTTTTCACATCCTTTGGAGGGGAGAGAGAGAGAGAGAGATGAGTACTGTCAAACCAGGCAGTGTTCAAAGCTCCCCTGTCTGATGGCAGGAGAGCCTGGGCATGGCTGTTCTTCCCAGCCCACATCCGTGATCAAAAGCGAATTGAGACACCATCCTTCCAGCCATCTGCTGCCTTTGGCATCTGCTGGGCTGAAGGATGGCCATGGAGATGTCTTCTGTCCCTCCTTTTGTGTGACAGGCAGTGTCATTGAGCTCCACAACGACAGGTAGCTGTTGATTTAGCTCACTGCTCGCTTTCTATTTTTCTACCAGTCGGCACACTAAGAGTGATGGAGAGAAATGCAGCAGTAAACCTGAAGGACAGGGTTGGGTGGGGGTTTGAAAGAGTGCTCATTACTCTTAAAAATTTGCTTGTTTTGCTTTGGCTAAATGGGCTTTAGTGGGATGAATCTTGCAGGGTTTAAGGAGGTAAATCCTGGTGGCTGCTCTTGTCCTGACGTTGCTGCCTGGAGCGAGGTGTGCAAACATAACCCTGTTCAGTTTTCTCAGGTGACTCAGGGGGGTTTAAAATCAGGTTAGCTTCAGATTTGTTCTTTTTGTTTGCATTAGAAGTTTTTCCACTTCAGCCCTGTGTTTTACAGCTGTTCCTTAGAGGTCTGATGCTTTCAGTCGTATCTTGCTCAATCTGTAGCTGTGTATTTGTCTTTTCCAGCTTGGAGAGGTATATAATATGTCATTTCTGCCAGCATTTGTCTGCTTTACCTAAGACACCTCAGTGCTCATTGTGGAGCCACCTTCTCAGAGGCAAGTGCCTAAAGATGAGTGAGATTCTGGCTGTGATGTGTTAAAAACTGACAATACAATATCACCTTTACAAATGTGTGTGGATGAGCCCATACCTTATTTATGTATGTGTAGATAAATGTAATATAAATGAAGGGATGATTAAAAAAAAAAAAACAAACCAAATGTGTCCTGCAAGGGACCTAATTATAAAGAGGCAACAAGCCTAATTAGGCCAGATGACATGGTAACCTTAATTTTTAACACTCCTTGACTCTGTAGATCCTCAGCAGTTGTAACTTGGAGTTAATGCCAAGACACAGAACTTTTGTCTTGGTATATAAGGTTAGAGCTAGGAGTTTCTGGAATGCCACAGTTATAAAGAAGGCATATTCAAGCTGTTGGTAGCTTGAAAAATAAAAATGCCTGGAGCTATACAACCTGTTAAACATCAACATCCACTTTCAAACCAAAAAGAAAAATATCCTGTTCTTCATTAGAGAGAGGCCAAGCTGGAATACTGAATGAAAAATTAATTTTTTACAGGTATTTTAAAAAATAAACCATCTGGGTCTGAATTTGTTCCTGTCACCTAACAATTACCCTGTTTTTGTTAAAATAAACTTGTTGCTCAGTTCCTGTCCATCATCTGGCACTCCATACTTCAAACAGGGAATTTCTTCCAGCACTAAATTGACAAACCACTTTTATCTGAATGCCAGGGGTGGTGTGGGTACAATTCTAGGTAAGAGTGATGGGGCCCCTGCTCAGAGTCACTGGGGACTGTGAGGTGAATTTGCTGGAAAGCTTTCCTCAGCATGAGAGAGAGCTACCAGCAGCTTGTGTACACTGAGAAGGGGAAATCTGATGATGGGAGACAGAGAGTGAGGTGGGAGCTGGAGTTGGTATTTGCTTGCTGCAGATGCATGGGGTTAAATCCAGTGAAAGGGTAATTTTGGGGATCCTGGATGTTTGTCATAGCAAGCCAGCCAGCTGTTTTCCCTCCACACAAGTGGTGTTGGTGTCTGAGTCATGTTTTCCTCAAAGGTGAGGCATGGTGAAGTTTAAATGCAGTCCTTTGCTGAGCAAGGCTGTGAGCCCAGTGTTCGTCAACAGATTTTGCTTATTGAAAAAATGGTCATGACAGTAAAAATAGGAATTCAGGACCCAAACTAGAGAAGTTGGATGCTAAAATATACACAGAGGCCTCAGGGGACTTTGCATCTCTTGTAGAAGCTGAGGCCAGCTGGTTTGTGCAGTTTGAGAGCTGATTCAGTTTGTTGCTGGCCAATGTACACAAGTGGCACAGTGTTAGCAGGGTTAAATGCTATTTCCCAGGGCTCAGGTTGAGGACAGACCTGAGCTTGGTTTGACTTCAGGATGCAGAGCTGAGGTCAGCTTGGCCAGAGGCTCCCTACTCTTGTGCAGGCTGGAGGAGACCTTGGGATTGATCTCTTGTGTGATGATCTCTCATGTGATGGTTGTGCCTTGCCAGATTGGGCTGTGTAAGCACCTGGTACTACAGATAATCCTTTCTTGTCTTGGTCACATGGAAAAATGGCATTTGGGTTGGTCTTAAGTAGCTCCAATACCTGTTTAAATGTTCTTGACTGGTTTACAATTGCAGCTTCAGTGAGAGGGGATCATACTGAGTTCTTCCTGGTTATACCAGATCAATTTTACCACAGATATGGGGTCATTTAGTAGCACTGCAGTATTTTATGTTTGTGCATCTTTCTCTTCTAGAAGGCTTGGGTAGCTGTTTTTGCAAAGATGTGCAAAAATACAGCAGGAGGCATTTGAAAAAGAAATTGGTAGTGAATTTAGACACTAATACTAGATTTTTAGACTAGACTCAGAGGTAGGACCAGGCTTTTTTGGGAAAAGTACGTTTCTTTCAGTAGGTTTCATACCCACACTGAAGCCACCCAAAATAGCTAGATACCAAAATGTAAATCTTGTTATTAATCTCAAAAGCTGTGAAACACAATCATCTCATTGAGAATTATGGCCCTTAACAGCTCCATCTAAGACTGCATTATTAGCTGAATAGTCTCATTTTGCTGGACATTTAACCTTATATACACGTAATTTATGATGGATTAATTTAACAAGTTTTAAAACTTCCAGAGTAGAACTAGGGTTGTGATCCCAATCCTGATTGTGAACAAGCTTTATTCCAATTTGTTGTGCTTCCCTTTCCATTGTTGCAGTTCACAGTACCTGTAAAAGCCAGCAGTGTACTCTGTGCTCATCCCACACAGGTCCAGGCCATCAGATCCACATCAGACCTGGAGCTCATCTCAGTTTTGTGGTTGCCTGCACGCTGGGGTGGCCTTGATTGTTTTGATTCTCCTTGAAACATTCTGTGGTTTTGTGCACGTGTGATATTTTTGGTTGTTCTCTGCTGTATTTTGATATGCAGGAGGTATTCAGATAGGTGAGCAGACAAGGAAAAACAGGGTTTAGTGGTGGTGGGAGGGAAGAAACACTCAAATGGAATCACTCTGCTGTGCACCCAGCAGGGATATTTCATTTCTGGCAGGACTGCTTTGCATTTACGCTAGCTACTATCTGAGGCCTGTCGCCACAATTAAAGTAGTTTTTGTGGCAGTGGGTGCATCAATATCCAGTCTATTCTTTTCCCAAAAATGCCCATTTTCTCATTGGCATGCACAACTGCATCCTGTGACAAAGCTGGAAGTCTGCAAGAACACCTCCAGCCATAAGTAACCCCTAAAAAAACCTGTAAGAAATTAACTCAGATTTTCTATCTAACTTGGATCATTAATTAATTCTATCTCTGCCCCCATTACACAATTAGAAATATTGCCAGTGTCCAAATGTGCGATTACTACATCTGTTAGGAAAGGGAAGAAACAAAAGAATTAATGTTGATGATAATTTATACTGACACACCAAGGATGGGGAAAACACTCAAGGCACTGAAGACCTGGCTGGAGCTTTCAGCTGAGCATTTGGAACAATCTAATGATTTGGACATTGTTCTTCTTTCTTATCCTCTTGTTTTTCCTTTACCTCCTGCTACTGAGTGACCACAAAGTGTTTTAAAGCACACTAGTGTACTGTCCACACATCAACACTGGAAAATGTTCCAGGGCTTTAGAAAGAGTTGTTTAGCAGGGAAGTCTTTGAAATGGAAATATATAAATCTGTAACTTAAAAAAAAAAAAAAATTATTTAGCTTTTTGAAGGACTGTACAGGGTTTTTCAATATAGCATGTTGTGTTAATGTCACTGAGCCTGCTGAGTGAGAAAAGTTTTCTGCCTCTTTGCCTTCTTGTCTCTTTTGCATGGCAAAAGGGACTGGTGCTTAGGGGGAAGAGGCAGCCTGGCCTCTCCTGCAGCATCTCCCTCTACCCACAGTTCTTTTGGGGATGTGAGGTCCCTGCCTACCTATTGTCCATGAGTGCCTTTTGAGTCCCCTGGCACTGCCTGCCTCCCGAGCCCTGTGCCAACAGCAAGGTGTTCACCACCTCCTGTGCAAATTTTTTTTTCATTTTGTCTCTTTTGAATCAATCTCCTCCTAATTTTACCAGTTGTCCCTACTTCTTGTTCTGCAGCACTTGGCAAACTGCACTTCTTTAAGCTTATCCACTGCATCTATGTTTTGGAACTGCAAACTCCTCACTTTCTGCCCACAAACTGGGTAGTGTGGACCCTTGGGCAGCTCCATCCCCTTCTGGTGTTCCTTGGCTTTGCTCAAGAGCTGCAGCCTTGCCCAGGCTGGCAGTGCCCACGGGATGGGGATGTGCCAGGGACCTGTGAAGCGGCAAAGCAGCACCTGTCCTTCTCACAGTGTCCCTCCAGATGATTCACAGCTTTGTGGTGATTCTTCTTTTGGAGGCCACTGCACAATGAGGAAATGATTTCAGATAACTGTCAGTGATGACTCCAAGATGTGAAGCTGTGACTCCCATGACTTCAGCATGGCATAGGCAGGGTTTTGGTTATCACCCCCACATGTGAGCTTAGCTAGTGAGGCTCAGCTGCCTCCTCCTTGCTTTTTGACTTTGTGCTGGTGTTCTTCCCCATTGCTGCAGCATTTGACTTCCCCCCCCCGCCCCCGGCTTAGTTTCACCTGCAGGCTCTGAGATTTTACCATTTCTCCCTTCTACAGGCCTGTGATGAAGGTACTGAATGAAATCTTCATGAATATGTACCCCTGAGGGGACCCTGCTGCTGGCTTTTCTTGATTCCCAACCCTTTTGCTTCCTAACCAGCTTTTAGTCCATAAGAGATACTTTTCTTCAGGCCCATGACAGCTTAGTTTCTTGAATAATCTTTTGCATGGGCTTTGTCCAAGGCTTTTTGAAAATCCAATTATTTTGAAAATCCCTTTTATTCACACACCAGTTGACTACCTTGTATGACTCCAGGTTATCAAGGCAGGATTCCCCTTTGTAGAAGACATGCTAGCTCTTTTCCCCTGAGGTCCTTCTTATCCATATGACGAAGGAGTTTATTCTTCATAATAAACTCTACAACCTGAGCAGGGTTGGCAATGGGACTTTGTGATCTCCAGCTCCCAGGACCCTGACCTGGGCCATTTTACTGCAAAGGTACTCCTGGTCCTTCTGAGGGCCAATGAGGTGGGTCCCTCCCTGGGAAGCTGCCCTGGGGGTCTCCTCAGGAAGTGTTTTCAGCTCTAAATGCTGAGAGAGAGGTTTGAACCTTCTGGTGCTGCCAGACTTGCAGGTGATGTTTATGTTTGGGGTGGATTCCTGGGCAGCCCCTGCAGGTGCTCACTGCTGCCTCAGCAACAACCACCAAAATGTCTGGACACAACCAGGACCCTCCACTGCCTTTGGGAGGATTGACAGAGTTTTCTGGATCTCCTTCAGGTGTCTTGCTTGTCTCATTTTGTTTTTCCTGTGAAAGAGCTGCTCAGGGCACTGGGACCTCAGAGGAAATGGTGGCCGCTCTCCAGCTGGCTGCACCCTCAACTCAGGGCTGCTCTGGAGGGATCAGCAGGGCTCTGTGCTGCACAAAATGTCACTTTTCAGCCCCCTTCTCCTAAAGGGGAACATCACTGCAGCCACATGTTGCTGTGACACAAAGAGCCCTGGAGGATCTGGCACTTTTGAGGCATTTCTGCCCTGAGAAGAGCAGAGTGGCCATGGGTGGCCCCTGGGCTGGGGCAGCGCTGGGGGGGTGGGTTTGTAACAGGCAAAGCTGCACATCAGTAACGAAACCACGTGTGCTCATCCACTGGGGAAAAAAGAAACTTGTGAGTCCATTCCAGAAACCATACATGGAACAAATTAGAAAAAAAAAAATCAAGAGATGTGAAAAGAAGAAACTTAGTGTCCACATAAAGAAACTTAGTCTCCACATAGTTTGTCCCCTGTGGCTCTGGGAAATTTGGGGTGCATGCAGAGCAGAAGGCACAAAGTCCCTGAAAATTTGTGGAGGCTCCAGTGAAGCACCATCAGCTCTTTAGTGTGATGGTTGTCAGAAAAGAATTCAAATGTGCCAGGTCTCACATGTTAGCAGCTCAACAGATGCTACTGTAAACATTATGTCCCAGCAAAACCATGTGATTAACGCTGCCTAGCAGGCTGGCACACAGAGAAATGCAACTTGAAAGAGCATTAGAATGGTGTTGTTATTGATGTATTCTGTTAATAGCAGTGGGTGGTGACTCCTGAGATTTCTGATGAGTTATGCTCATACACAGTTGGAATGAGAAGGTGCAGTGTGGGTAGATTTGCTGTGCTGCTCCCTTGTAGTCTTCTAAATATTTGGTAAGCAGAGGAAGGATTTGTTTAGACCCTGGAGAGCAGGTTCCTGTTGTTCTGTTGCAGACAGAGCATTTTGTTAGGCTCCCATGAGTGATGGCTCATGGCATTGTGCTGGGCTGTGTGTGGTGTCCTCAAGGCCACGCCTGTGCCTGTGGAATTTGTGTCCATCACTGTGGAATTGGTGGGCATGGTGCAAGAACCTGCCTGTGCCCCCTGGCCTTTGTCTTAATGAGCAACTTTCCCTTTTCAACTTGGGAGTGTGGGGAGGGGGAAATCTTGATGATTAAAGATGCTGTGCTTGCTTTTTGATTTCTTCTTATTGATGACTCCTCACGATGCTGCGGCAATGCGTATTCCCCATGAAACATGAATAGCTACAGCCCTCTCCTTCCTGAGGCAGCCTCCTGATGCCCTGACAGGGGAGCCACACACCAGCTGGCAGGCAGTGGAGCTGCAAGTCAGGCTCAAGATATTCCTACAGAGGCAGAGGATGGTTGGCCCTCTCATGTTCTTGTACTTAATTTAGCACAACTTTAAAATCGGCATTATGGATCCTGCCCAAGTCTCTCTGTGCATCAAATCCTTTCCTAGCTCCTTTAGTGAGTTTATTTGAAGTGGTCCTTGTGAAGAGCCTGTCTAGTTTCAGGAGATGCTGGAGGGTTTTACACTGTGCTGGTCTCTGCAGCACATGCCAGGCTGTGATTGTGGCCGTGCTCAGGACTGGGACAAGCTTTTCACCTGATTTGAGTAGGGGCAGGATGTTGCCTGATGTGTTAATACAAAATAGTGTGCTGTTCAAGTGTTGCCTTTTGGTTTGTGTGCAGGTTCTTCACCACTGGATATGCAGATATATAAATTAATTATATATACAGACATATATATATATTAATTAAATATATACAGATAAATATATTAAATCAGCCATGTCAACCGATGGTGCTCCACTGTGACTGCTCAAAAGCTGAGTTGTTGTACTGACTTGGCTTGATTTCTTGTTATATAAGTGAATTTGCTACATGCATAGCTGTAATTGAACTTATTGGACTAGATTTCATTGGGATAGCTTTCTTTTTTTCCTTCTTTTTCTTGCTTTCTTTCCAGAAAATCTGTAGTCATATGGTGAGATAAGTGGGAATATTGACACTACGGAATACTTGTCTCAAGCTCTACCAGATCAAAGCTTTTAGGGCCCTCTTTCTTCCTTTTGAAACTGAGCCTGAAATTGATCTGCGCAGCTTGTTTCCTAAAATTGGAACAAAGATGGGTATCTTGATTCAAACTGAAATTCTGATCCATAAAAATGTTCTTAATTTTAGATGGAATTTCATTGATTTTTGTATGGCCAAGTCCCAGTTGGTTCCCTAAGTTGGTGGATGAAATGCAGCTGAGGGAAGGTAGGCCAAACTAGGTTTTCAAGGACTAAGAAAATGTTTTCCCTTTTGCTGGTGCTTCTTTCCTTGTTCCCATTGTGATGGCTGTTAGTGGATGGACCAGCTCTGAAGCTGTAGGACTAGTCAAGCTGGATGTTGTATGCTGCAAATTAAGAGTAATTTAGTAATAACTTTTCAAAAGTGTCTGCCATTTTTGGTGGCCAGCTGGAGCCTCTAGAAGAAAATTTTCTTTGCAGTTTCCTGAAAGGAAATTCCTTTAAAGCTTGTTATAAATCAGGTGTTTCAAACTTGCCTGCTTTAGATCTTGTAGATGATGTAAGCTTGCAAACAGAGATATTTGATGTCTTCAGTTTTGCTTTGTTTTGATTTCTTTTTTTAAGTTCTCTTGCAAAAAGGCAGCTTCTGAGGGAAGTTAGTCAAAAGGAGGAATAATTTAGAGCAGATGTTTTGTACATCTATGGCTGTGTGTGCTGCTAGACACAGTGGCTGTTTTAGAAAGGAAGTATTTTATCAACAGATCTACAATCTGTCAAACACAACTGACTGCTGGAGAGTCTGTCAGGAACAGCAATTTGACAACTGAGATAGACTTGCTGGAGCTGTTGAAAGCAGCACCTGCTGTCAAAGGGGTAAGGAAATATTTAGGCATTGGTTAACATAGAGAAATAAAGAATTTTTTCTTGAAATCATGGAGTACATATGCTCGAATTTAGAACAATCTTCATGTTCTGAGGTATCAGCATGCACCTGTCCTCCTCAGATCTCCTGGCAGGTTGAGGAGCTGCATGTGGTGAATTAAGCACAGACTCTTTTCTGTTTGTTTGTTTGTTTGTTTCTAGAGGATCTGATATACGAGAATCCTAATTTCTTAATGAGCATTCATGGGGAACAGGAATGTCATGTCATGGCTTTTAAGTTTCAGCCTGAAATTGGAAAAAAATATTGACTTTGCTAATGCATGATTAATATTTTTTCTTAATGAAGAAAACAAGCAGTGAGCTAAACATGGTAGGCTGTAAGTGCAGCTGGCATTTTCAGTGCAGGGCTGAGAGCTGGCCGTGTGGGGAATGCTTTTTTACAGAGTGGAAAGAATTCCTCCCTGCAGTGCTAGACCCAGGCAGGCACACACACATCCCCTGACACTCTGTCTGTGCTCTGGGCTGGCAGGAGGCTGGGCTCTGATGGATGGTTGCCTTGCTGGTCGTGGATGCCCCTCACCCGTTTCATTATTTAATTACACAGCAATCTGAATGCTGGGCAGTAAAACTGCATTTTCACCCAGAGCTGATTTCCATTTAGTCTGTCATGTTAATAGTGAAATAAATTGCTCTAATTGCCTGCAAACTTCATCAAATTCATATTTCTTCCTTTTTTTTTATTGAATATTTATTAAACTTCATGTCATGTCTTGCTTGGTTGGTAAAAGTGGTCCAGTCTGTGCATAACATTATGCTTTAAAATGCAGGGTGTCACATTTTCCCTCTTCCTCTTGAATTTTAATTCAGATTGTGAAGTTTTGCATTCATGTTCATATTAATCATGCAATTTGAAGAAAAAAAGAGCCAGTCTGCAAAGCATCCTTGTCTCTACATCAGCTCTGATTCTGCTGAGCCTCTTATTTAAAGGAACGAGCCTCTTTGGGGCCAGACCTGAGGCTGGTGTGAGTTTTCCTGGCAGAGGGGTCTGCTCTTGGTGTGCATGGACTGAAAAATTCAGTTTAAATTTCTGAAGTGCTCTCCCCCTTTGAGCTGTATTCACATACTTATCAACTGCAGGCATGTGCATGAGTGGTGTGTGTGGGGCAAAAAGTAGCAACAACTGAATTTTAGTGGTACTATTCAGCTGTCAGTGTTTCCCATTCCTATTCCAATATCTCTTAGCTAGTCAATGACTCTCACTTACTCTTAGATAGTTTTCTCTTGAGAATCTTTGTGCTTGGATTTTTTTTCCCAATTTTTTGAAGGTAATTTCTGGACATCACATTCATGGGGAATATGTAATAGAAGTAAAAATGAAAGGCTCCAAAACCATATGGCAAAGGAAAAAAAATAATGAAAGGACTAAACAGTATTTTCTGGGATTGATATTTATTTCCCCATATCTCATTATTTTAGAGGCAATTTGATGGTTTTATTTATTTCTGAGCAATTGATTTGCATACTGTGTGTATTTGTGAGACTGACTTGGAAACCTCCAGGTAGTACCACACTTAAATACATAATGCTGAGCAACATGCACAAACCTTCCAAAGACTGAGGAATTCAGATGGGGCCAGGTATTTTGGGGCAGTTTTAGGTGCCTTAATTGCTTGAGGAGGAAGGTAGATCACCTCAGCTCTGGTGAGAGTGGTGAAGAAATACTGCAGTGCTTGGAGAATCCTTCAGCTGCTCTGTAGAGTACCATTGGATTTTAGCTCCTCTGAAGTTGGTCTGTTTGAGTGATGGGCCTCTGACCTTTGAGGCTGAGAGCACTTTTCTGCCTCTCAGATCTTTGTCAGTGAGTGCTCACCAGCTCCTCTTACCACCTGGTTCTGCCCAGTGCCTGGGATGGCACTGCCAGCAGTGTCAGTGCTGCTGGCCATGCAGGGACATCTTCCCTCCCCTGCTCGCCTTCCCTAGGGGGTCTTGGAACCAATTGTAAGAGCAGTTGCATTTTTATTCTTTAGATAAATTGTTGTGTTCAAATGCATACTTAGATTGCTATGTTTTGCCTCCCTTGTCAGCTTTGTTGGTTCCGAAGCTCACAGGAGGTAAAATTCAGCCTGTTCAGACTCCAAGGAAGGTGGTTTCATGCCAAGTGATCATTTTTCCAAGTGCTTGTAGGTTTAAATTGCTGCATAGTCTCTTCTTTTTTCCTGCTCTGCCATTTATCCATTGAAAACATGCCCCTTAAAAATTGTGATTAACTATCCCTTTCCTTGGTTTTTCTATTTTTTGGTTATTTTTATTTCCTGCCCTCCCCAAGCTTTTAACCACACCAACTGGTGTTATTTATGGCTATGATTAAAATACAGTACATATACAAAATGCTGAATTGGGAATAAATCTGCATTTAAAAATATATAAAGAAATTAACCAGGCTATTGATCAACCCAAGTGGCAAATGCACTGAAGAGGGTTTATCTCTGTGTCAAATGCTTCTGTCAGAAAAACTCCAGTGGAATTGTATATCATGATTTCATGCACCATTCATAGTCAGTGGTGGTGTTACAATGATAGAGACTTGCTGAAGGAGTCTTAGGCCTCTTTAACTCTTTTTCTTTGTTTTTTTTTTTCTTTTAATTAAAAGTATGATTTGTATTCCAACTAAAGAAATGAACGGGTAAGTACTTATCAACAGGCACAGCTTTTGTGTTTATTCATCCGAGGACTAGAAGCACATATTTTAGCATCTGAATGATTATAAATATGTTTACTAGCTATCAAAATCAGAGCTGTTTAATTTGAGAATAGCAATTCATATTCAGATGCCTTTTGCTTTTCACTACTAGTATTAGATATCCTGTTCAGCATTCATAGTCCTGGCATTCATCATTTTTGGCTCACAACGTATTGAGCTGTAACTGAGGCTGGTGTCACAGTGGTTAAGGGACACAGGGTGTGTTTGGATTACTCTTACGTCAATGTGTCTTGTCAGAAGGACTGAATGGAGGCATTAGGAGTACATGCAGTATTACCCACTGCAGCAGGAAAACAACACTTTTTAATTCTTCTTGTTTCTAGTGGTGTACTTGTCCAAGGGAGAAATGAAGTACAAAGTCAGTAAATAAGCCTGGTGCAATTAAAAATGATTGGTGCCTGCCTTGAAATAGCCATCTCCAAAACACACCTTTTGTGGCTGGAACAAAGCTGTTAATGATGATGATCTAGGAACTACCAGGGCACACTTGTGTGATGCTGCATTTGTTTCCTGTGTTGTCTCTTCCAACGTGACAAAATGTTAATCTGCTGCATATCCCCGTTTTTGCTCCTTTTTAAAGTGCCTTTTCAAGGTGTCTTTCCCAAAAGTTCATCCAGATGGGACCTTACATCAAGAAGAAAATAAAAAGGGAAAAGAAAAGAGCAGGTCAGCAAGCCCAGCGCTTCCATGTTCTGGATGGAATCCTGACAGGCTTTGAGAGCAGCCTCTGATCCTGTAACCACTCCATTGAAAACAGTGGGAAGGAAACCCCTTCCTCATTTAGCATGGGTAGGTTTTGTTGTAAAACCTGTTCTCAAGCTACACTCTCATTTTCAAAAGTTGGAGGCAAAACACTATTTTTATTTTAAAATTATTTGTATTTTAAAAATGCCTTTTTGGGGCATAATTCCATCTTTCCTTCCTGTCTCTGTCCTAGATGGTCTCTCCTTTTTCCTTCCTCACCCCTGTAACAGATATTATAGTGGGTGTAATAACAGATACACGGATATAATAATAATGATCATGTTTAGCAGCTCAGTTTCTCCAAAGCCCTGGGCTTGCCTCCCAAAGCAGAGCACAGATCACACTCAGATGGTTGCACAGTGATTTGTGAACATCACTTTTCACTTCAGCAGCTCTGTGCCGGCCTCTGAGCTGGAGGGCCTTGGCAGTTCCTGTCACTCTGGTGCTGACTTTTCCAGGGTTTTGGGTCTGCTGAAGTTGTGAGAATTCACGCCAGTGTTTGTGAAGTCTACCATGGGCTACCCTTTTGCAATTGAAGGACAGCTGGCAAACAAACTGTCCCAGAGATTTCATTGGGCTTTGAAGGGTCACTCAAAATGCTTTGCTAGCAACTGTGAAGACCTGCTGACGTTTCATGGATGTCCTTGATGACTCACAATAATAAATAGGAGCTAAATATAGGTGTTTTTATCAGGTTCCTCTGGCCATTTGGAAGTTTTATTTTGTCTCTCTAGTTCTTTCCATGAGAGCATTCTGCTGCTGAGCGGTGTGTTCATACTTCTCTCTGTGCTTACTCTAGTAGTGCCCTACTTGCTAAGTATGGCCAAGTCTTTCTGCCACACAGACAGCCCTTTGCTGTTCTTCCATTCCTTTCTTGGTAGTCCTTTCCAATTCTTTGACCTTTTGTTTTCTTGATGACTGATATTTCTCTTGAAATAATCTCCTTTAATCAGCAGAAGTCGCCTCGGTTCCCCTTCATACATTAGACCTATTGCTGGGTATCACTCAAACCCCTGAAGCAGGGCTTCAGATGAAATTTGAAGTTCAATTTTGAAATTTGAAATTCAAGTTTTCCTGATGTTGATCTTCTGTCTAGAATTGCTTATCATGTTTCCAAGCTCCTCCTGGTTTCTTGCAGGTCTGGGAGGTTACTCAAGGGATGCCTGTTCTCCCTCTGTACATCCCCTCACAGGATAGGGAAACAAAATAATGGGACTGTTTTCCTGTTGTGTAGTGAAGATTCTGTAAGCTCTATAATTTTTCTTCCTGGTAAGTTTGTTCTTACCTAGGTTGTGCATTAATCATTTTGTTTTCCAGTGTATAATATCTTTCCTCAGGAGATTTCTCCCTTCTCCCCCATCCCTGCCTTGCATACCCTCTGGTTTTGTGTGATGCCAGCAGTGGCTGAAGGTAAATACTATTAATTTGAAATCTGAGCATGCTGTGCAAAGGCTGGGGGGGGGGGGGGGGGTCCAATATGTTTGTTTTTGGAAAAAAATAGCGCTGTCCTGGGAAGTGATATTATCATACACTTGTCTCACAGACTCTTCAGGGCTCACATTTCTCACATTTTCAAGGGCCCTGTGGTTAAGAGATGGATCTTAGGGCTGAGTGTCCAAAAGCACTTGGCATCCCTCAGCTCCTGTGGGGAACAGCTGTGCCCACAGAGGGTGAGCCCTGCTGTGGCAGGCAGGAGGATCACCAGGGCAGTCTCTTGCTGCCTTGGGTATGGGCTATGTTAACCTCCTGCTGCAGCATCTGTCTGGTGACATTCTGGGGAGATGGTTGATTTGATGTGAAACTCCACGTGGGATAATCCATTTAAATTACCACAACTGCAGCCATGCTCCAAGTCCAATGGAGTCAAAGCAAATTGTTTGTCCATTATAATTCTCACTAATTGCTATAGTTTTGGTACAGCAAGAAGTACACAAATTCAATAATTTTTGAAGAAACCTCGAGGTGAGCAAAGAGCTTACTGGGGGAGGGGAAGCCTTCAACTTAGTGATGGATTTCATTCATAAGAATTATTGTTTTGCCAGCAAAGCTTTCAGCGTGCTTTGCAAGTTCCATCTGTCCTTTTAAAATCCTATTCAAACGGTGTTGCAGTGGTGATTTCCCAGAAACAAATCTGTTTCCTGTCAGTTAACAGGAAAATTGCCCATAATGTTGGGGTTTATCTTCCTCCTCAGGTAAAACCTGGTAGCTGGACCTAGTTAGTGTGTGAATAGTCACAAATACTGCAACACCCAAAGGTGGGGACATCTACAAAGTACTTGCTCTATTTGTTTTGTAGGCAGGGGGATCCTCAGCGCTTTCTGAAGATTGATCCTTTTTCTCTGTGTGGGTTTAAGTAGCACAAGTGGTTGCTACTGTAGGAAAAAATCATTTTCTTTGATATTGCCACTTGAAAGGCAAGTTAGAGTATTGAGCTTAGTTATTCCCTACTTTATTTACTCTTTTTTTATAGAAAATATGGGAGGAAAAAATATTCAGCATTTGTAGAGAGATACTTGTGTTCTTCTGCCAGATACAGAGGCGTGAAAGAAAGCATTATGCATAACAAGATATTCTCAGGAGATCTGTTTAGCAGAAGGGCACAGTGTTAGATGTAATTTGTTTACTGACAGAGTTTCCAACAATGGTGCAATGGACCAGGAAACATCACTAAAGTAATGAGTCCTTTCCTTTTTTAAACTGATTATATTTGAAGAGTGCAAATTAACCCGCTTTTTGAAGCTGCTGCTTAGGTGAAACAATTTGCTGATGAAAAGGCATCCCCCAACTGGCTTCAGCAGCTGATGTGGATAAAAGGTGCAGAGGCCATGCACACATAGGAGAAAAGCTGTTTTCTGTAAATCAAATGCCAGTAGCAACCAGGCTGATCTAATCCAGGACCTACTGTAGTGAAATGGTGGGGCCAGGAACAAAGGCGTTACGTTGTGTGTAAAGAAACTACTGTCAGTAAAGTTGGCTTGCCTGAAGATCAGCATAACTCCTGGGTATTTGGTTAGCAGGGGACTACCCAACTACTGCCTGATCTCCTCACACAGCACAAATGTCTGTCAGCTAACCCTGCTCATTGGTGCCTGAGTTGGGTGTTCCTGCAGGCCACTCTTCATCCTGGTGGCTTGCAAGGGATAGGGCACAGATATTATGGGGGATGTGATCTGAGAATCATGCAGGGTCATTACTGCTGTGTCTCAAACAGAGCACAAGTATCTCTCTACAAATGCTGAATGCTTTCCTCCCATGTTTTCTATCAAAAAAAAAAAAGTAAATAAAGTGGGGAATAACAATGATCCAGCTGCATTCTGAGCTCTCCAGAGAAATGGCTCAGGATCTTGCAGAGCACCTGAAAATAAGTGAATGTTTCCCATGTTTTAGGCAGGTGCTATGGGTTATCCATGCCTGACAAAAGCAGAGGTACACATTTAGAGCATTTTCAGCCACCTGTGATTGTGACTTGTCTGTAGTGGGCTCTTTCCTTTCACGTCGTGTGCTTTTTGTTTGTAGCGAATGCAAGAACCATGTGCTCATCTGAAAATGAATGCAAAAGGAGTATTTGGCAGGGAAAAAACTCATATGGGAGATTTCCATATGCCCTGCTGAGAATTAGGCTCAAGTATCAGTGGGAACTCAGTGCCCAGCTGCCATTTGTCTCTGCTTTTAAAAGAAGCTTTTCCATAGAAACAGTGCTTTATAGTAGGTGAATCTGGTATTGTTTTTAATTTGGTCAAGTGAAGGTTCTTTTGGAGGAGTAGTCTGGCTTGTCCTCTTAATAAATCATTACAAAATGATCTGGACATGTAGTTTTGATTTTCTTAAGCACTGGAGTTGGGCTTGAATGACAGAAACAAGCATTCAGTGTTATCTGATGCACTTGAGACTCCTGATGGATAAATAATTCAGCCTTTCAACACAATGTTTTGTTAGAAATTAGTGTGTCTACTGGGTATAAAGCAAAGAGGTGCCATTCATAGTAATGCAGACACCTCCCTGGGGTTATTGACTATCCTCAAGTGAGATCTGCTCACTTGAAATGATCACCTTGTCCAGAAAAACACATTTACTTTAATGGCTTTCAGGATCTCTAGCTTAGCTGTTTTGGTGACTGTTTCCATTTCAGTGATTAATGCTGTTAATAACTATAATCAGAATTCTTTTTAATGCCATCCTCTAGTAAAACTAGTAATGCTAGAATTTCTGTTTTCCATGGTTAAATGTATTTTCTGTATAAAAATTACATGCATATCTGTTTCTTTTGAAGTAGAGCAAAGCTACCCAGGATGAATGCTTGCCACGGCTTCTGCTTCAGTGTTAGAAAAGCCAAATATGAATGTGCCCCTTTTTCCTTCTCTTAGCTGAATTGCACATGAAAAACCAGAAAGTAGATGCCAATTTCATGTTATAGAACCTTTAAAAGTTGTTCTGCTTCAGGCTAAACCCAGTTTCTTCCACCTCCTGGCACACTGAAGATGATGATGACCTCTCAGCAGCCTCTGAAGTATTCCATGATGTTTAATTCTCACTTAAAGACTTGGTGTTTGCCAGCAGATGATGTTCTCACATATTTCCCTGCCTTTGGCCTAGGTGGGGAATGCCAGACAGCATTGTGATATTCTGCTCTGCAGTGATTTTTGGCAGGAGGTGTTGAAGGCCATATGGATTTTACCTTCTGTAAGCTCATCCCTAATCCCATTCCTCCCGTTTCATTTTTGCAATTGAATTATTAGCTGGCAAAGAACTTGGAGTTAGGTCTGTGAGAAAAACAGGAAGCTCTCAGAATAAGATAGGAAGACAGAGATGGATTGAAAATGCCTGTTCTGTGGTTCATGCCCAGTCCAACAGGAATTGTGGTGCTGGTGCAAATAGCTCAAGCACAGGTGTAAAGAAAAAAAATAAATTAAAATAGCATGACTTTCCTACCACTAGATTAATAGATTTTATTATTTATCCCACCACTAGATTAATAGATTTTATTATTGATTTTGTTTTAAATTTTTATTTTATAAATTTTATTTTTATGCACTCATGTCTCTGACTTTCCCTTGGTCTATTTGGTAAGAAAATCTTCTCAAGAATTGTTGTTTACTGAATTTTCTACTCTTTATTTTCAAGTCTGTGACTGAGAGTTTTAGGGTTTGTTGGTTTGGTTGGTTTGTTGTCCTTTCATTTTTTTTTTCCTTTTGTGGCCCTACAATTTAGAAATACTCAAAATCCTTAGGAATGGCTAACTCAATGAAAGTAACTTACTTTGCAGAAGAGAGTTTCACTCAGGCTACAAAGCACTGCTTTGTTCACAGATAGACAGTGGAGGACAACAGTGAATTATGAATGCAATGGGTACCTGGAAAATTACCCTTACTTATTTTCCTAGTGGTGATGATGCTTTTGAAAAGCACCAGTTAAGTGCAATAATGATTTTGTCTTCATATTTTTCTTGCAGTACAAGTACTGGAAAATGTTCAGAGATATTGGTGCAATAATTTCCAGGGGATAAAAAAACAACAAACTGTCTTCATTCAGATTTCTGAATTTATTATGCAGGTGAATGCAGATGCAGTTGAGCTGGAAAGGGGCTTTGAAGGGCTCTTCCTCTTGTCTTTTTTCTTCTCACCAAAATGACAAAAGGTGCATTTATGGATCAAATTGAGATTTCATTGTGAAAGTTGTCTCTCCAGAGTTCTGCCCCCAGGTCCATGCAAGCCCAACTCCCTGCTTTTCCTCTTGCTTGGGCAAGAGACTGCCTGGTCTGTGGTGATTCAGTTCCCAGAAAAAACGTGATCAGAATCAACAGGTGTTTATTGTACCTGAAAGATTTATTTTTTTAAGCACTAGCATATTGTGTTTATTTTGATGTAAGCTAAATGGCTTCTCTCAAGAGATACCAAAGCTGCTTCCAGTTACTGATGTTACTTCCCTTTAGCAGTAGCTCATGGCAAAGCACCATAAAAGTGGTGTCTTGTAATAATCTGCAGTAGAGCTGTTTGGATTTAAGGAAAATGCCTGTGTTTGAGTTTGATCACCTCTCACTGCTGTGTGCAGGATGACATCAAGGATTAGGGAACCAGTTACACAAGACACATCAAACTGTTTCTTGCTGTTAAAAGACAAACTTAAGTAGTACAGCAAACTTTCTTTTGAATGCCTTTGTGTTGTTCTCTCTTATTTAAAAGGGGAAAGAAATGACACTGTACTATCAGCAAATTAAACCAAAAATAAAGTATGGATATCTGACTGGTTAGCCAATCTGACTTTTTTTAATTTAAGGATCAGGATTTTGTGGCACTGTTAATTGCAAGGAGAATGCCATAAAATGTAGCTCATCCTCAATTTAAATGTTGTTTGGTTATCTATCTAAAGTACCATGCATGGCAATTGAAAACATAGGAGTGTCCTGTTCCTTTCCCCCAGTCAGTGGCTGGTTATTAGGAGACTGTCTTCTAGAAACTGATTTCAGTGTTCAGTCTTCCCTTCTTTTTTGTTTGCATTGGCATCCCAGATGATTCCATGGCTACAGCATTTGTCTGTTCTGCAAGATCTGTGCATCATATTACAGATATTGCATTTATGTGCTGGGAACTGGGTGCAAGGTGGTGATCACGCACCATAACATGGCAGTGAAAGACATGTGCAAACCCACATCTGGCTCCAGAGGCTCCAGGGGTTTGCTGGGAGGCTGCTGTGAAGGGGGGATGGTTGTGCATGGCACACTCTTAGTCCTCTGCAGGCATCTGCTCCAGCTGTGCTGGGCTGCAGGCAGAGGCTGGGCTGCTGTCTGATGGTGCTGCTTGGCCCCTGCTGTCCCTGAGCTGTTCCATGGGGCTGTCCAAGCTGGGTGGGGGCCTGCATGGACTCAGCACTGGTGGAAGAACATGATGGAGCCCATGAGCTCTGTTACCTGAGTCTGGCAGCTGTCCAGGAGCTGAGTCCAGCCAACTCACTGCCTGCTGTTCCACCACAGCTCGAGTTGGGAGAAGGCAGGATGTGAGTCTTTGCCTTTGATTCTGAACTAGAGAAATAGAAAAATGTTCAAACCAGTCTCTCAGAAGTATGACAAATACCATAATGAAATCTGTTATAATTTCTTTTGCCACGAGTGCTTCTTTTTTCCCTTGTCACAAATAGTTAAGCACAATACCAAATGCAGCTGCTGAATACTATCCAGTGTGGCAGTAAACTGTGGAGCTGTCACTTGTGGAGTTGTTCAGGGTGTTTGGGGGCTCTAAGTTTGTAGCTAATGACCTCTGTAGTGGTCATGGAACCAAAAAGCTGGAAGTCAGAGAAGCATCCGGGCCACCCAGTATATCAGTGCTTAATTGACAACGTGCAAGACCTGCTTCTGATTTATAGCCTGATAAAGGGACACACTTTTTATGTTCTGCCAAGACAATTGGCAGAATATTTTCGGCACAGATGGCACATTAGCCCTGGACAGCTGGTTCCCTCTCTGCTGTCACATCCAAGGACCATCTAACTAATACTGTCACACGTGACCCAGTTCACTGGGTAACCGAGAGGGGTTCTCACGCGTGGCTTCGTGTCAGCCTGAAGGCACATGAAAATCAATCTGCTAAAAGACTTGCCTCCAAGAGCTTTCCAAGACTTAGCACCCCACCATGCCCTTCTGGCTGTTCACTTGCTGACCTCCCTCTTTTCAGCTGCGTGAGCGTAACCAGAGTTTGTTTCTGGTGCTGGAGTGTGCACATGTGCAGCCTGCAGAGCGTGGTTCTCTCCTTGCAGTGTCCTCTACTCTGCATCTGCACAAATGTGCATTTGAAAACACAGAAAGGCAAGAGGCAAAACACACAAATGTAGCATGAATCTCTTTAATGTGAGGAAGTAGGGGATCACTGGAAGGTGGCTGTATTGAAAGGTGTATCATTAATACTTGGTAAAAAGGAAAAAATAAGACATGTATTATTTATATAATACAGTATATAGTGACAGTATAAATTATGTGTAGATGATAGTGAGGATAAAAAGAACAGAGGATGAAGTAAAACTTCAAATGCTTTTGGGAAGAAAAAAATCTAACCCCAGATTTTTTCTAGAACACAGGCAGGAAAGGTCTGAGGTGGAAAGCTGAAAGTTATGTTTGTTGGCAGATGAAACACATTTCTGAGATCAGAAACTTAGTATTTCAAGGTATGGTCCCAATAAAAAGTAAAACAGGTTTTCCATAATTTCTTGCTGTTCTATCAGAGCTTCACTGACTTTGCTGCGAACTGCTGTGCCAGAAAGCCTTTAAAATGTATTTTGGTTTATACTATCAGATAGAGTCCAAGAAGAGGTGATGGGATTAGTGTGAGCTTTTATTGATGCCAAGGTATTAGACCAGAAACATTGGAGTTTTGTGTTTGTGTTTAAAGATACAATTTTAATAAGGTAGAAGACAATTTATCACAGGAACAGTGGTCTTGGATTGTGGAGAGGTAAACAAGCAGGAACTAGGAGGGAGGAAACATCACCCTGCCAGGGTAGCACTGGGAAAATATCCACTTGCATTATCCCTGATCTCTGCTGTCAGCAGAGTTTCACTGTCTGTGCCTTGTGGAGAGCAGCTTGGTTTGTCTTGGAGCAAGGAACATGGGGATGGATGTCTGTGTGCAGCATGATGCTCATGGAATGCAGGGGGTGCCAGGGATCCCAGTCACATCTTGCAGAATTTCAGCTAACTGGAGCTCCCGATCCTCTAGGTGCTACTTATAGAAATTGTGTGCTGTTTTAGGGGTTAATGATAACAAAAGAGAGACTGAAGAACCATTCAAGTTATTTTCCAAATTAAAACTGAGGTCAAGGCTTTGGATTTTTATTACAGTATTATCTGCTGTTTTCATTAGGGTTTGCCCCCAAAGGTGAGAATTTCCTTGGTTTAGTGGAGAAAGCTGCCTAAACATATCATGAAGCTCTTTATTTAACAGTAATGGAAGCAGAGAGCAGTAGCTGAGCTCTGTTTTAAACAAAATCAGTATTAAAGACATCTCTCTGAGCTGTTTATTAAATGCCTCTGTAGAAGTTGCAGGCTTTCATTTTCAGGGAATCTGGAATATTTCAGCATAGAATGTGCAGCTCTAGGTGTGAGACCACAGTGTCAAATTTCATTTGCACTGGAGTCACTTACAGGTGACATGTAAGAGTGCCTTTTAAATTTGCTTTCAGAGGCACTGGAATAGATTTGTAAGATTTCCAGTGTACTCTGTGCTGTGTGCATTACTTGACTGACCAACTGTCTCTGAAGAATAACAATTTTGAAGGCTGTGGCAGAGTCAGGTAACCTTTGAAAGACTTTGTGCTGCGGTAACAGAGTGAAGTACATCACACTGATTCAGCCTCCCAAGGGATTTGGTAATCTATAATTAACCAATTAGTGCCAATCACCAGCCTGGTTGGACATTAAGGATCGATTAGCATTGGGACTGATGTTGATGTGCTCCAGAGTCCTGGAATTTCACTGAGCAGATGAAGACCTTTGTGCAGCAGAGGATGACACTCTGCCATGGTCTCAGTACAGAGAGGAGGCTTGTTAACCCCAGGTAGGAATTAAGAAGTAATTGGTTGTTCCCAAGCTGAGCAGGTGACTTTGGGGGGTGGAGGAGCCAGCTTTAGGCTGGGAATCCTGCAAGTGGAATGACCTTCCCTCCCATTTTTTCCTTCCTTTTCACTGCTGCCTGTTTCCCTTTAAACAGTGGGGAAGTGCTGAAATTCAAGCATATGTGCCAAAGAAGTTTGCACCGTGCCACAGAAAGGCAGGTTTGCACTGTACACCTGGAGGTGTTACCTCCCTTTCGTGTTCTTGGCTTCAGAATTAAGCTATGGGTAAAATAAGTATGGATAGGAGTGAAAAAAAAAAATCTATTTGAGCTTGTTTGATTATTTGTAACGTTGAAATTAAAAATTTTAACTGCACTGAAAACTATATATTCCATTTGGTGTAATTACAGACAGCACTTCTGATTGCATATGAGCCATAGGCAAAATTATTAGCAAATGGGTGCACTTGTGTGTGCTCACTGGCATGCTGGTAATTGTTTCATCCTTTCAGATCATCTGTGTAATGACAGAGATTGTGAAAGCCCTTGTCCTAAGCTTTTATTCAGTAAAGGAGCTGTGCTTGATAAGGCATTATGGTTGATAAGAACCATGCAGCTAAATGAGTACATGACAGCACCCAAGTGGACAAGTGGATGAGTAATGGAATATCCCTTCAGTGACTAAGGAAAAGTTTACTTCATTTTCAAGAGCAGGTTGTTTGCTGGTGCTTTGAATTTCCCAGTGCCTGTTTGTTATCTCTGGGAGTATTTTTATCTCTTGCTGCCCCTCCAGGTTTTCGCTTGGAGGTTTTGCTGCAGTGTGAGAGGAGTGTCAGCTGATGGAACCAGCTCTCCCAGACTGCTCTGGCAGGAGCAGGGTTGCTCTTTGGGCTTTGCACTTGCTGGGCAAGACTCCTCCATAAATTGGAGACTCCGGGTTGCTGCCATATCCATATGATCCAGCACCAAGCATCCATGTTCTGAAAATGCCAAAAAGAGCCCTGGTTCACTTAGTGCTGTGTTAGACTGGCAGAGAGGACTGAGGAGGCAGCTGGAGGTGGGCACAGGTGGTGGCTCTGACCCATTTCAAAATATTCCTGCTGGTTTTGGCCTGTAACAGGGGAAATGGCAATTTGGCACTTTGGGAGTGTCCTGGGCTGCCCTGTGTGAGCTGGGAAGATTTCCCGAGGAAAAACTCAGTCAAAACTCAGTCAAGAGTGGACTCCATGTGAGCTGTTAAGGTTTTTGGCAAAATGAAGATGGTGTTTTGAGTGAAAGTTCACTCCAGGTGAAATTTCAAAACCTTTTTGATCACCTCCATGAGTTTCATGCAGACTTTTCTTTGCTCATGTTGTAGTAGCTAGTTTAGGAAAAAGGAGGATGTATCAGAGTTGGTTTTGTTACAGTTGGACACTTTACCCAAGTATTCTTCTCAAAAAAAAAAAAAAATGAAGTGAAATCCAGTGTAGACGTAGAACAAGTCATAATGACAACTTTAAATCACTGCTCTAATTAGTGAGCACTTCCTGGGGACTCATTAGAATTATAAAAGCATTATTGTTGGTATGCAGTGGCTGGAACATGTCGAGTTTTGGCCAGTTCAACAACATCACCTTGAAGAAAAGAGTTTTTGCAGCCTTTAAGAGTTTTCTGTGGTTTGTGAGAAAGCACAAATTGCAGTGTCCTAGAAATCCTTTATGAATTGGGCCTTATGTTCGCTCTTATAAATGAGGAGGGGTTTTGAGTTTATATGCCACAGTCTAATAGGTATATAGTGACTGCTTAATGGGATTTACATTCTCTCAAACAAAATTAGGGTGGTAAAAGACAATGCAACATGCTGTAATGTAAATGGGACTGACGGCAGAATTAAATGTTTGTGGAAACAGGGCAGCAGATCTATCAAGAGCTAATTAGACAGAGAGTTCAGAGACAGACTTGGGAGTAAACAGCACCAACAAAGAGAGAGGGAGAGCAAGAAAGAGAGAAAATGGAGCCTTTGTGCACTGATGAAAAGGAGCTATAAACAAGGTTATTTAAATTGGAAGGTCTGATGGAGCCTGTCCCGTGAGAAGGACTTACTCTTATCTGAACCTGTTGATTAATACAAGTTGAATGGCAAGCTTGATAACCCCTTTTATGTGCAAATAGTTCCTCTTTGTTGCAGTTTGCTATTCTTGGTATCTTCCTCTCCTACACTTTTTCCACAGGATAATGTTTCCATTTGAGCCTTTCTCTCAGGCACCAGTTTAAAAACAAAACTTTGGCCAAAATATTTCCAGAGAGCAGCACCAGGGCAGAGAAGAGACTTTAGGTATGTCCTGATCCCTGCAGGGGTGTGTGCATGGCAGGAAGGCAGCCCTGCAGGGAGCCATCAGGTGAAAATGATGAAGTGATGCTGTGCAATAAGGGCACAGGGGATGAAGCTGGCATGTAGAGGATGCTGCTTGCCTGCCATGCCATCAGCTGGGCTGTCCTTGCCATGATTGCACCATTTCGCACAGCCACTGCCTTGTGCAGACTTCTCTTGTCACATGAAGGAAGCAAGATTTGTTTGAGGAAAACCCTGTGAATATTTATTTCACAAGGGTTAGTCCCTGAATTTAGCAGGAACAGGATTTGATCCAAATAAATTTGTTGTAAGGAAACTTGCAGAATCATTAATAATCCATTGCTGAGGTGTTTAAATGATTTTTCTTGAGTCTTCATAACTTTTCTTCAAACCTACCCTAAGAAAGTCTCTGGAATTAAGAAATTCTGAATAAGAAATAACGTGTTAACTTTGTGATTTTATATTTATAGAAGGCTTATTCAGGGCAGTCCATGGCATTTCCCTTATTATCATCTTTGGCAAATCCTGGTCTGGGTTTGGTTGTTTTGGGTTTTTTTTTTCCTTTGAGCTGTAAATAGATGGGCCTTGCTGAATTTTGCACGCTGATGTTTGTACTGGGAGGGGATCAGAAAAACTCTTGTGGTTTTTGGGTTTTTTTTAACAGGAGAAGTGCCATTTTAACACTTGATTTTGCTATTTTAACAGCAGAGAAGCTGTGCTGGTTTCTCTGACAGAAAATGCCATTTTTCAGAGGGAACCATAAAGCCTTGCCACGAGGGGTTGGTGAAGCAAGAGGGAGTGCCATGTCTAAGGACCTTTCCCTGTAATTTGAGCTCAAATTTCTGTCTGAAACCAAATCCACTGCCTCTGAAAGCCTGATCAGATAGGAACCCTCTGTGTGAAGTGTATGACAACTCTGGTTTCAACAGAAATACACCAAGCCTTGTCTTACTTGCTCAGAGATGCTGACTCTGGTAGGGAGCATGATTTTATCTCTTGGGGAGTGTTATTTGATGAAAGACATCTGGGCTTGTGCCAGGAAGGTGGAGCCTGTGCTGAGTCCTGGAGCTGTGGCATGGGGAAGGTGGTTTTTGCCATGCAGGCTTGGCTCCAGCAGATCCTCCTGCATTCTCATTTTTGACATAACTTGGTTTTTGTTGGGATGCTGGAAATCCATACTGCTTGAAGTTTATTCCTTTCCCTGAAATAATACTCCTGCAATGATTAAAATCATGTGGTTTTTTGTTTTTTTAATTTTATTTCATCTATGAAGATGCATTCCCCAGGGAGAAAAAAAACCACAACAAACTGGCCTGGGTGTAGTAGTTACCCATCAGAAGTCAATTACATTTTTCTTTTTTGCTTGCTTAGTGTTCTTACAAGTATAGGTCACAGTTTTCTTTGCCTTTACTTCATCAGAGCAGCATCCTTGTGTTGTTTGACAAGGTCTGTGGGAAACCCTTGACTTTCATGTTTGTTTGATTGCACTTTAAAAATGAAAGCTCTGCATTTGGGCTCTGACAACAAAGGCACGGGGATGTTCTGGATCCCCTTTCTTTGGTGCCTCATGCAAAGAGCAAGGAGAGCTGGTGTGTTTGAGAGGTTTTTGTCAGGGATGGGATGTTTTTGCTGGGGGGTGAGCTGGTGACTGAGGGAGAAGTCTCTTTTTCCAAATCTTCTGGCAATACCCCCTGAAGAAATTTTATTTAGAGAAGGGTGCCCCTGCTCAAATGGCAGGGAAGAATCTGCAGGTAAGAAGCCAAACTTGCCATGAATCGGAGAGATCTCTAGCTGTAATAATAATAATAATAATAGATTATAGTAGCAGGCAGCAGCAGTGGTGCAGTGTAAATGGCACAAGCCTGAGCATATGTTATTGCTTTGCTGGTAACTGGCACCAAGCTTGTGATTGGATAAAAGCAGACACCTTTTTTACCTTCTTTCAGTCACACTAGAGCCTTTGACAAATTATTTTCTTTTTTCATGGGTTTCAGCTGAAGAACACAAATGCAACAACTCGAAATGTGTGAGGGAATTTCACCACAACTGCACACACAGAGCCCCAAATAGATCTCCTTTGTTTCTCTGGGAAAAAAAAAAAAAACAGAGATAAAAATATTAGTGCTAAAGAAATATGGTTTGGTGGTTTTCCTTTCTGATTTTTAGGAGGAGTTTGCAATGAGAGTTTCTCAGAAGAAATGACCATTCTGAGCTTGGTGCAGTGAGTCCTTTGCTTGCCTACCCTGTGCTAGCCCTGGCTGCAGTTCATTCTGTGAAATGGAAGCAGAGGTGTTGCTTTGGCAGGGAAGTGCCATTTTGAGGTCTTGGGTCCAGCTTTGCATATAGCCAGTGTCTGCAGTCACAGTCACTGGCTGTTCTAGGCTGCAGGGCACTCTCACTTGGTTTTATTATAATACTTTGAGCTTTTATATGGACCTTTTTTTTCCTGTAGGAAGCAAATATTTGTCCTAAAATTTCATCCCCCTCTTTTTTTTTTTTTTTTGGTACTTTTAGAACATCATAAAATGCATCAAATAATGTAATTTTGTTAATTTTGTGCTGTTATATACACAATATAATTTTAGTGCAGTGGTGCTCTTCCAACAACTTTGTGGGCAAGTTTCATTTTATTTCATGGCAGGAGAATTTAGAAAGCTCAGAGTGAATTCTTGGGTGTAAAACCCTGCCCCTTTGAAAAATCTGCCCTCTTTGAGTTTCAGCTTCATGAGGCTGTGCTGAAAGCCTGGGTGGCTCTGCTGCTTTCTTCTGTGGTGTTCTAGTAATACAAAAGTCTATTGATTGATTACAGTTGCCAGATGCAAGTACTGTACAGGAGTAGCCTGGCTTCAAATTCCAGCTGTAAGCAGATTTTTAGCCCAGGCTGCTCATTGTCCACCCCCTCCCAGCCTGCATCCTCGCCTGCTCCCCCACGTGATAAATAACAGTGTCTCATCAAGGTCAGTGGGAAAGGCCCTTTTTTACATATCTCATAAATTTTAGCCAGGTGCCAGTGATGTGAGATTAATGTAATGGCACTCCAGCAAGCACTCAGGCTTGTCTTAATTATGCTAAGGTTGCTGGTTCACCGTTTCTCTTCATCTGTCTCCTGCTTTAGGGAACACTAAACACTATGTCATTAGATTGTCTGTTCCACAACATTGGCCCTTTGCATTTACAAAGTCATCAGGTGCCTTATGACCTAGCTTTTCTAAGGTATTAAATTAAATAAATAGTGAAAACAAAAAAAATAAAAAATAATTAAGTAGAAAAGGAGGCTGTTGGTGGAAGGAGGGCAGAAGGAAGGGGTATAAATGTGTCTGGTGGTAGTGGGAAGGGCCACAACTTGGGGGATTGATTTTCCTGTTTTATTGTGGGGTTTTTTTCCCCTCTCTTTTATTTTTTTTGTTTGTTTTTTAGTTTGTTTTTGTTTTTGTTGTTTTTCCTTTTGGAATTTAAAAATCCTCTACTGCACTGTTTGAGGAATCAGTTGAGAAGGGGTTCCCTGAGGCTCAAACCAACCTTGGATGTTTCTTCCCTGAGCTCTGGGAAGGGGACAGGGGACAGCAGTCCCATGGCACTGAGCTTTGTGTCCTGCCATAACAAAGCTCCTGTTAAGGCAGGGAACCATTTCCTCCTACATCTGGGGCAGTATGAGTAATATTTCTTGGACATTTGTTCCCTTCCATCTGCAGGCTCTGTTTAGCAGCCTGGAAAAAAGGCTGACCTTGATTTTAGTTTTATTTATTTTGTGTTTTATGGCCACAATGAAATAGACTTTTGTTTCTAGTCTGAGCATCCCCTGCTGGCTTTGCAGGGAGGAGAGTTTGGAGATAAGCAGAAAGGACTTTCTGATGGACCAGTTTTCATTTCTGTGAGAATAAATGCCTCCAAAGGGCCTGAACAAGGCTTGGGTGGGAGCTGCTTGGTGGCTGTACCCAGACTGGGGCAGTCTGAAACTTTGCCATGAGAAAGGAGAAATCAGGGGTCTGGGATGTTCAGTGTCAGCTCTCTGTGATGTTCTAAGATGGCTCACTCTTACTTTGTCCAGCAGTTCCTGAAAATCAACGTGGGGATTGCAGATGAGACAAGTTTTTCTGTTGATTCACATGTTTTGAATACCTCAGGTCCCCATTTCTGCAACCAAGGCTAGATCAGAGTGTCGTGCTCCCTTCCCTACCTTGTACTTGTAAAAATCTTTTAAAAAGGACAGAAAAAGTGTTCTTCACAGAGGAGGGCCTTATGTGAGGCACAGAGATGCAGGCAGAGCAAAGCAGTCATGCTCTGAATAGCACACAGGGCCCACCAAGGCAAGGCAAGGACCCAGTGAAGAGGTGGGGAGAACAAAATCTGGGTTTTTCTCAGTTTTGTACACAAAGCTGCTGACTCAGGGCTGCTGCTGCTGTGTGCAGGGAATTGTGTGCCTACACCTCCCTCTCTGCCTGGATTTCCAGAGCCACCACAGGACCCTGAGCTCCCTGCCTTGCTTTCCCTGCTGTTGGGAATTAATGCCACAGCCACACCTAACATGGGGTGTTTTCCTGCTGGCAGGGAAAGAAAGCACAGTTTGACCTTGTAAAAATCAAGTGCAGAGGTTTAATGTTTTTAAATACATCAAAACTGATCTATTCAGTCCATAGCTAAAATTACTGAAGACAATCTTAAAAGAGTCCTAAATCACTTACTGGGTACTCCACCAGCTGCTGGTGGCTCCAAGGCACAGATCTGTCACCTGGATGTCAAAGCATCAGGTCAATAAAATAGGCATGGGATGTCAGCAATTACCAGTGGCACAGGAATCACTGCTGTCACTTTATTAACATAATTTTGTTAACTTTTTTTTTGTTTGCCAGCCACCTTTCTATAGTTGACTATCCATGGAAGAATTATTTGTTATAATTTATTTTATAATTATTTTTAACCCCCAGACATTGTTTTAAATTCTCCTGCAGCGTATGTGCAAACAACATAGCTGAAAGTGTTTTGAAAATAGTCTTAGCACCTCTGTACAGGTGTAATTGCAGTGGAAGCTTCTGTCTGCAGCAGAGTTTGCTGGTTATTCCCAGCCACAGTAACTGGGAATGTGCTATCTAGTAATGATCTGTGCTGGTGCATTGTCATTATAGTGAAAATAAACCCTGTCACCACAGTAGGAAACACACCTATGGCTTCCTCTAAAATGTCTGTGAGAAGAAACCGTAGCCATGACAAACCTAGTCCTAATGGCACATTTCAGAGCATGGAAGGTCTTGCACCACCAACTTCTCTTAATGGCACAAGATTTATTTTATAAAGTCATCTATTAATCTGAAATTACCATGCTTGTACACAGCTTCAATTTTAGCTTTGTTTTGCTTGTCTCTTGGTTTTGTGAATAACATTTTTGCAAAAATATTTTGGGGGTGGGTTTAGGGCTAAGTGCTCCCACAGAAAGCAGACCCTTGTGTCTGACCACCAGAAATGTGAGCAGGATACATTTTTCTTTTCAAAACTCTTGACTTTACTGCAGGGACTATTGACAATTGTGTGAACATCCATCCTGATGGCCCTTGGAGGAAGGCTGCAGCAAAAACATTGATTTTGTTGCCTGACTGACCCCTATTTTCTAAGAAGTAAAGGCAAAAGCTGGGGAATGTAGATGTAAAATGAAATAGTGCATTGCCTTGTTTTGGTCAGAAGTGAAATGTTTAACAATCAAGTGGCAAATGCAGTGGGGACAGATGTGCTTTTAAAACACCACTATTTTTCACTGGAATTTTTCAGTCTTCTGGGGGTTTTGTGTTTACCCAACTAATTTATTACTTTGATTGAGTGCAGTAATTGCATGTTTAACTGAAGAAAATTGCTTCATTTAAACTAAAGGTTTATCTCTGTGTCAAAAAGCTTGTGAGCAGGCTGGGTGGGTCTGGCTCTTTTCCTTGCCTACCCACCTGGATTGGTGACTGGATTTTTTTAGACCTCCTTGCCAACAACAAGAGCTCTCCCTGTTACCCAAGACCCTGGTGATTATGTCAGCTTCTTTTCAGGTGCCACATCCTTATTTTAAAGAGAAAACATTGGGGTGGAGAACCTGCCTAAAAGTTTGCTGCAGACCGTGGTGCATTTTTTTGGCCTATGGAGTGAAAAATGTGTGTTTTAAGGAAAAGGGTGGGGTAAAAGCCCACCAGCTCCAAGTGTTTTGAGGTGAGAGACAGTTTTGGAAATGCTTTGTTCACTTTGAGGGGGCTGGAGTTAAAAAATGGAAATTGCTTTTGCAGCAAAGTGCACCATAAGGTCTGCAGGGACAGATTAGCACTTTGGCTCTGTGTGCCTTTTATAGTAAATGCTGCTTCAGTGGTTGCTCTGAGATGGGATGTGAAGGTGAGAGCAGTTAGGAATTGCTCTAGCCCCTGTGATTCACAGTTACCATCACATTAAAATATGGGGAAGCTCTGGTTTTATGCATTGGCAGAGACAGCAATGGATCCATCAGGCAGTTCAGGGCAGGGGTTTTGGGTTGGATGGCTTGTACCTTCCTGAGCTATTTCTGTGCAGCTGGGACAGAGGAAGCTTCATTTTCCCCCTGAAATGATGCATTTAGTCAAGACTGTCTGGATGATGGCCTGCTTTGATCCTTGCTGCACACGGGCAAAAGGAAGGGCAGGGGGGTTAATTCTGAGCAGGCTGGAGGGGAGCAGAGGCAGCA
Source organism: Agelaius tricolor (assembly GCF_023055355.1). Taxonomy (NCBI): domain Eukaryota; kingdom Metazoa; phylum Chordata; class Aves; order Passeriformes; family Icteridae; genus Agelaius; species Agelaius tricolor. The sequence continues at coordinate 1,718,567 of NW_027269270.1, forward strand.
GGGTTTTACCTGTGAGTGCAAGGTGCTGCATCTGTTGTGGGCAGGGGTGGCACTGGATAATCTCCAGAGGCTGAGGTTCAATTCACCATGGTACTGAAATTAAACCCTCAGCCCATGAACAATTTGATAATCCCAAATTAGGGATCCCAAAATTTGGTAATTCCAAATTAGGGCCACACTATCACTGTTAACTCCTTTGAGGACATCAGAATTGCCTTTCTTGGCCTATGCTGCATTTATTTATTTATTTGTGTTTGTTTTAGAGCTGCCTCAAGCACACCTGTGACTTGGAACTTTGCACTCAGCTCAGGAACATTGTTCATGTATTTTCTGTGAGCCCTTTGTCTTCATCCCTGGTAACACAAATCTGATCTCCCTTTGATCCTAAAGCAAGAGATAGCTGAGAAATACCTATGAGAAGGCAAATCCACTTCAAGGTGTTCATGATTTGGTTTAGGCTGGGAAATAGAGAGGGTAAACTGGCCAGAGAGCCAAGTGCTAGAACAGTTTCCTGCCAGGGGCACTGGGAAGAGGCATCCTGGCAGGTTTGGGCTGGGAAATGTGAGGCAGGTTGTGCAGCCTGATGATGTGCCATGCCAGGGGCTTGCCCAGAGGTCCTGAGGGCCATCAACCCAAATTCCCAACTGCTGAGGGCTGGGAAGGTGTCTCTTGATTTTGTGCAAGTTATTCATGCAAATGCAGGCTATTCTTGGTGCCACCCAGGGTCCACGTGCTTCAGATGGTCTAACACTACTCTTCTCTTCTACCACTGTCTTCTCACTTCCCTGAGCTGAACAGGAGCCAAATTTTGGCCATGGTGTGCAGTCAGTGACCCACAGGTTTGTGTCCATCCACTTCAGTCTGCAGGCTGACAGAGAGAAAGGGGATTTCTGTTAATGCAGTGGTGTCTGAGATACCTGGGCAGCTGTGGGTGACTCCCCTGAGCAGCTCTGAGCTAGGGCAAAGCCTGCTTGCTGAAGAAGAAAATGAATCCTATAAATGGCTTTGATACTATTAGCAGAGAGGACATCACAACCTATATGCAGAAGAGGAAAAGGTCATGGCTGGGTTTGCTACCTTAAATGTAGTTTAATTTCCTACACTACATCCAAAAACATCTTTTTCAGTAGGGGATATCCTTTAACAAAGACATCAGTAATGAGACACAAACCAAATATGTATATTTATATATCAGAAGGGGAAAAAATCCCTCCAATGCTTATTTACACTCTGTGTATGCTGGGTGGGCCATGCTTATGGGCTGTGTCTTGCAGATTTTAGGGTCACAGGAACAAGCAGTCTCTGCTCAGGAATAGAATTTCTTGCATTTTCCAGGCCACAAAGACAATATATGTTAAAAATAATGAAAACCTGTACAGAATAAAATGATGGTATGAGTCAAATGTTGTCCAGAACATGCTGAAATAGGTGAATTTTATTAAAAGAGACCCCTCCCCTTGCAATTTTCTTCCTCACATTTTAGTGAGTGCCTATTTCACTAAGCTCAATGAACCCAGTTGCTTCCAGTTTGGCCAAGTCTCTGGCTTGTGCTTCATTGACCAAATATGTGTCAAAAATAAAGCTTAACAGAGATCTTGTCACAAGAGGGACTTCTCATGAGGGTGTGTAGTGCTAAGACTCCAAGGGGAGATGGCCTTAAGCTGAAGGAGGGCAGCTTTATATTGGATATATTAGGAAAGAAATTCTTTATTGTGGGGTTGGTGAGGCCTTGGAACAGTTTTCCCAGGGAGGTTGTGGCCTTCCCATCCCTGGAAATGTTCAAGGCCATGTTGGATGGAGCAGCCTGATCTAGTGAAAAGTGAGGGGGTTTTAAGTGGAGGATCCCTGAGGTCCCTTCCAACCCAAACCATTCCATGATTAAATGCCTGAAGTTTTGCTTATAGTGGACTTGGAGGTGTAAAAGGTGAATATATCAAACATCTGCCTGGAGAGACAGAGGTTTGTTTCATTAAAGACTGAAGGAAAGTTCTTGGTACTGAGTTCTTGCCAACTTTATCCCAGTTCAATATTTGCCTCTCATTTTAGAGAGTTTGTGTTTGCCTGCAGGTGCAGAAAAGGAAGAGAATTGCTTCATTTAAATGAACCTTTTGTTTTAAACTATAAATAGGAAGTCATCCTTGTTTCTCACTCGTTTAATCAGGCAACTTTTTATTAGTCTTATTTTGACATTTGTGTTGGAATTAATGTGATTGGCAGCAGAATCCAATAAATGAGAATTTCAGAGGTGTTTCTGCGCCACTAAATGAACCTTTGCCTGCAGTTTGACTTGGCAGCACTTGTAGAGTTCTGCATCAGCTGGATTTTATTGTGTGGGGAGATAGATAATCAAAAAGGGAATCTAGGTGCCTGCAAATTAAACATTTTGCTCAGAGAGTGCTCGCTGGTGGCTGAGCAGCAGTGTAATGTCAGGGAGGGAGGGTGGGGGAGCGCTAAATGCCTCGTCCTGCAAAAGCACAATGGCAAATGTTCAACAACGCTCTTGTGTCAAAACAAATCAGATCATAAGCAGCACCAGCTTGCTTTGCTTTGTTTGCAGGCAACTTCTCATCCCTGCCTCGTGATGAATAGTGCTGATAAGCACAGGGGGAGTTGCTGTATATAGTTAATGTCTGCTTTAATACCTCTCTGAATATTAATTTCCTAGCAGAGATGTTCTTTACATTTAGCCCTTTGCAAGACTTCCAGAATAAGTCATGGTGCTGCTACACTAATGCTGGAATTGGTTGAATTGTGCCAGTATATGATTTTTTTTTTCCCTTTTTTGGTTTGTTGCATTGATGAGGCTTTGCACTGTGCAGAGAATGGCAGCATCCAGCAGTGGACTTGACCTCACTCGTGCTGGGCCAGGAGTTTCAAAATCAATGGGTCACACTCTGCTTCTTGGGTACAGAGCCAGTCCTACTGAAGCACACAGTGCTAATTTGTCTGAATATTGATAATATGTTGGGAGAAGTCATCCCATCCCACTCCCTTACCTCAATGGACCTATTGATCTTTTTTTGTTGTGTTTCTGTAATATATAGAATTTGGTCTGATGGTTAAAGAAAATTATCCATTGAGGAAGTTAATTTTCAGTCATGTGTGGTTGGACATGGCATGAGCCCTGTTGCTACCCAGTTTTAATAACTTCAGGGGTATTTGGCTGAGTCACAGTTGCTGAAAACAAACAATATTTGAGTTTTATAAAGAACTCCAGTGATCCTTGCTGTTTTCCTATTTGGAACACTGTGCAGAGATGGAGATCATTGTTGTTGTTGCAGCTTTCCCCAGGACAGGACCAGAACAGATGACTCACTGGTTTAAGCTGGCAACAGTCAGTCTGTCCCCAGCACTTTGTGCTGTATTTCTGGGAGCCAGTACTTTTCCCACAGATCCCACTTTTGCAGTTACCCTCCAGAGAAACTTGGTGCTTTCGTCCATGACAAATGGGTTGGGGAACGGTGATGTATCCTGCAAACTTGTGCTCTGGAATGTTTGTATGCTGCAAACTGGTACCACCATCCACATTTTGGGACAGGGTGAGGAGCTTTGTGCTGTTGAAGCAAAGGAGGATTCAGATGTAGAGCTTTAAAGTACTTTGAGGAGGTGCTGCAGGTGTAAAAGCACCTGGCTGAAAAAAGCAGAGTGCTGTCCTGACCCCCTGCTCTCCACATTGACACATTGCTTTCCTGGGGGCTGCCCTGCTGGAGCAAAGACATGTCAGATGTGTTGGTTATTAGGTTATTAGGGCTGGTATTAGATTATTAGGGTTGGTCCCACAATATTCACTGAGCAGTCTAACCAAGGCTGATGATTCAACAATTGGCACAGGACGGTTTTTGATTATTGACTTAACTGAGCAAATGGAAGGTGTTGAATGGAACAAATACCCCCCAGAAACCTTACTAAAAGAGCATTTTAGATGGTGAGCATTTGGAAAACACCTGAGGAACTGCACTGAGCATGTACCTTTAAGTCTGCCTTTTTCAGATGCTCTGCAAGGCAGTCTTCATCTGGATGTTCTTTTCTCCTGAAAAAGGTTTTCCTTGGGCAGGCTCTGGTTCAGTTAGGCATTTAATGCTGTTGACTGGACATCAGTGTATTCATGTGTCTGCTGGAGGAGGGACACAAACATGCTAGTGGCACTCAGGCTGCTTACACATGGTCTGTGATGGAGAGCATGGGGCTAAGGGCTGTTTCCTCCTTTATTTAAATGTGCTGTCTATGCACAAATACACATATGTGTTTCTATTCCTCCATCAAGCATCCAAAATAAACTTTCTTAACCCTTCATTGAGTCTGGGTAAGTCTCAGAACTCCTGAGAGTTCCCAGGAAGATGTGATCAGGTATGTGGGCACTGGTTTTGATGGTGGATTTGCTCATCACTTTGCTACAATGAGCACCCTTCACAAAAATAAAGTAACAAAACATATGTCCTGGCTTACCTTCAATATATTGTTTATTTAAAAAACCCAAACCAACAAAACACATGCCAGCACTGTTCTGGCCAATGTTTCAATCACATCTGAGGCAGTAGGACTGAAGACTTTTTCTTACTGCCTTTTTTCTCACCACTTGCAATAAAAAGTATAAAGGGCAAGCAGCAGATTATGAACTGAAGCTGTGTATCCAAACAAGCAAGAAAAAAGCATCTCAAGGAAAGCCACAGGTTTGAGATCTGATTTTTCTAAATCATAAATAATGTATTTCATCTGGCTTTTCAGATCAGGGGTTTCAGCTCTAAAGGGCATGCTGGGCAGAGCTGATGGGCAGAACTGAAAAGATTAGACATGTAAATGACATGAGCTGCAGAGAGGATTTCATCTTTTCTGGAAGGTGGGGGGAATCCTTCATCAAGTGTGTAAAATTTCTTTAATAACGAGACCTGGCAGGGAAATTCATGGAGTTCCAGCAGTGATAATCAATGCTTCAAGTCTCTAGAATAGCCAGTGAACCAAAAGATTTGTGTTTGCCTAATTCCTTCAGGACTTGAACATGTGAATGTCATTGCATTCATGCCAAATAAGGGCACACACAGAGGAAAAAAAGAACCCCAAAAGAAAACAATAGAAAGGTTGGATCTTGCCTATAATGATATATTTTTTTGTGATTTAGGGATTGCTTTCTGCAGATCATTCTTAGTGCTAAGTCTGTCCAGCCCCACTGCAGGCAGGGATCCTCTTGGACAGTGCCCAGAAGCTGGTGTTGAGCCCAAACTCCTAATGTGGTGGGAGAAAGAATTCATGGATGCATGTACTTACCTCCTGCATCCACCACCCCCAGTGGCAGCCAGCTGAACTGGTAGCTGCAGATCAGGGCTTAAAATTTCTCACTCAGACCTTGTACTGATTTTTTAATGTGCAAACCCTTGCCAGAATTAGTCAAGGTGGGCAGAGCTATCCTGTGAGGGAGTTAAACACAGGGAAATTGTGGTATTTGCTGGATCCCCAGGATGAAGGAGGAATTGATGAATCTGACTCCATGTTCTTAGAAGGCTAATTTACTATTTTATGTACTTAGATTAAAGAATGCTATACTAAAAGAGAGAGAGGATCCTTACAGAAGGCTTAACAAGATACTAATGAAAAACCTGTGACTCTCTCCAGAGTCCCAACACAGCTGGCTGTGATTGGCCAATAAGTAAAAACAATTCACATGTTGGATAAACAATCTCCAACCACATTCCAAAGCAGCAAAACACAGGAGCAGCAAATGAGATAATATTGTTTTCCTTTTTCTCTGAGGCTTTTCAGCTTCCCAGGAGAAGCATCCTGGGCAAAGAGGGTTTTTCAGAAAATATGACAGTGACAGGGAGGTAGCCCTGCACCATCCCAGGGTGGGCCACCACCTCTGTTCCTGGGGGTGCAGGTGAAGGGTGACTCCCTCAGAGTAAAGGGAGGGAGTCTCTTCTGTGCTTGGACACAGGATTTAGGAGGTGATGTGTCACTTGTCACCAGCTGTTTTCTCCTTAGCTCGTGTTTTGCTGGAATGTGTAAATCCCAAATTGTACATCCCAAGTTGTGGCTCTTTTCTTAAAAGGCTAATTTGTTACTTTATGTACTTCCATTATATTAAAGAATGCTATACTAAAACTATACTAAAGAATAGAGAAAGGATCCTTACTGAAGGCTTAACAAGAATAATATTGAAAAACTCATGACTGAGTCCTCAGTGTCTGACACAGGTGGGCAGTGATTGGTCATTAAGTAAAAACAGTTCACATGAAACCACATTCCAAAGCAGCAAAACAGGGAGAAGCACATGAGATAATTATTGTTTTCCTTTTTCTATGAGGCTTCTCATCTTCCCAGGAGAAGAAATCCTGGCCAAGGGGTTTTTCATGAAAATATGACAGTGACACACAAAGGTTCACCATCAGTGAGAAAATGTGTGAGCTGCTGTGAGGAGCAGGAGGGTGCTCCTGAAAGGGATCCAGGCTGGGCTGTGGCTGGGATATTAATCAGGACATTAATTGGGAGCAGCCCAACCTGGGAGTGAGCTGGAGCCCCTGCAGGCTCTGTGAGAAGCTGTGCTCAGGGTGGACTAGAGCTCAGATTTAAAGGCAATTTAGAGCTCCACTGACTTGTAAGGTAGAAGGGTGGTGTGGGTTTGCTTCATTCCTCAGAGATAGTGAACCAGTGCCGGGGAAATCCAAGCTGCCTTCACCAAGCAGAGCCTTGACACACATGTAAAGGTGAGCCATGGCCTTGGCAGTGCCCAAGGAAAATACCCTTCTTCAAATGCATTAGGGAGCCAAAGTCTTTGTAGTGGCACCAAAAAGCCTGAAGGAGGAAATGGTATTTGTGCTGCCAGAGAGTGTTTTCTCTAGAATTCAAATAAAATTGTTAAGAGTAGGAAGGTGAGGGAAAATTTGCATATGCTTTGATGAAGTCTTATGTTTTACTCCACCTGATGCTTCCCTCACTTTGGAGCTGGGAGAATTGTCATCTTTTCTTTTTGGTGATGTCACTTAACTTATTTTTTTTCTCTTTCTTGGGGCAAATAGCAGTTAACCTCAGTAGTGTCTGCAGAAGTTCTGGGTTGCCTAACCAATAGCACCCCTGCTTTCCTAAAAACATGAGTAGCTTGGGGTTTAAAAAGTGGCATGTTTAGAAGCCTGTGGGTTTGATTATGACCCACAGAAAAAATTACCAACCTTATATGAGGGTCTGCAAGCCACGAAAGTCTAAGCAGAATAATAATTAGTTTGTCATGGGGTGAAAAATAGATTTTTTTGGGGGTTTTTAGAATGGGGGTTCAGGAGGCAAGATGGAGGAATCTGGGTGTGTCCAGTCTTTCTCCTTCTTCTTCTTGGCCTCCATCTTCTGCTGTGATGGTGGCACTTTGGATTGGTTTAAGGTAGAAGCTCACTGTCTAACATAGGTGATAGGTATTGGGAAGTTATGGTAAATAATGTACACGTAGTTTTTAGTATAAAAAGATAACACCACCCCAAGGGTGTCAGTGTGCCTCTGTCTGACCTGCTGAATGGACCTTGGCAGGCCAGAGAAAGAATTTTATAGTTTAGAAACAATAAAGAACCTTGAGAACAAGAACTGCAGAGTTCTGACTCCTCCTTTGACAGCTGGGCTAGGAAAAGAGACTTTCTGACACATCTCAGGGTCACTGTGACCAGCAGAAGTCCCAAGACTCTTCTGCACCAGAGATGGAATGATTTGGGGTTTTGCCCCCAAATTCTCCTATCTGACAGATTAACCTGGGTTTGTGCTCTGGCTCTGTGCAGCACTGTGTGACCATTGCTTTTGTCACTTGTGGAATCTTGTGTTTTAGCTCATTTGTCTTCATAATGAGCTCTGTTTCACACTTCTTCAGACAGGCACAGATGTAGAAATGAGACCATTAGGGAAGGAGGAGGATCCTGGAGGCTGAACTCTCAGAGAAACAGGGATTTTACCTCTGGCAGTACATGGAGGGGGCCTGCATCTCAATACCTAGCAAGCTACCATGGAGGAGATGCCCCTTGTCCTCCTCCTGCTCTTTCAGACCATACCAGTTGTCCATTGCTAGCCTGTGGAACACAGCCAGGGTAGGTCTGTCTGTCTGTCTTCACAAAAGCTCAGCTGTTGTGAGCAGTGCCTGAGATGGGGACCTGGAAGAGATGGAGCCCTCCCTCCATCACAGCCTCAGTTTTGCAGTTTAAAGCAATGGTGGACTCTGTGCTTTTTTTTTGCCTGTTGTCTTTTTTTTTTCAGAAATCCAAGTCTGAAAAAGGAGGATTCCTCTGTGTAAAGTGTTTGTTGGGCTGTGCCCCCAGCAAGTGCTGTGAATCAAAAGGCTTGAGCTTTTTTTGTGAAATGAGACAGATTGCTGCCGAGCCTCTCCAGAGGACAGCTGCTGCTGCTCCTGGTTTTCAGGGAAATTGTGTTGTGGGAGAGAGTGGCAGGGAGGGCTGGAATAAACCCCTTGTTTACTCTTGGCTCTCCTTTTGTCCTTCCCAAGCTGCAGCAGGAGCTTGCAGGAGGACAGGGGCTACCAGGACAAGGCTTTGCAGAGAGCTGCCCACGGCCACCAGGCAGGGGTTTGCTCCCAGAGAGGTGGCTCCTTGGATTGCAGCTGCCATGTGGCTGTGGGAAATGCTTCTGCCAGCACTGGCTCTGAGATGGGTTTCCAGGAAACCTGGATTATGATTCCAGATACTATTTTATTATAATTATAGTGAATTTAATATTTTAATTATTATTGCGCTCTTTGGGGCATTCATTGATCTATTTATTTTTATGGCACGAGACTCCTGTTGTGTTATCTCATCTGGGCTGTGGTCCTGATGCCTGATGGGGCAGAGTTTTGTTCAGGGGACTGATCCCTTCCTATCAAGGTCTTGCTTAGAACCTGTTAGTCCCATAGTTACCCTTTAGGCTCTCCAAGGTAGGACTTCATTTGTGTATTTGTGTGTGCTTGACACAGAAGAGCCATGACCTTCCATCGAGTGTGTAGCTATTCCTGCAATGGAAATACCACTTTCCTCTCTCCTTTTGCATGAGAAAAAACATGCAAAAGTTATACAGGGGTGGCCCCTCTGTGCAAAATAGGACAAGAGTCCTGCAGGTCCTTGGGTATGGAAGGCTTCTCTCTTCTCTGTGCAAGCACTTTGGCCAAGCTTGGTTTTTCTTACACTTTTTGTAGTCTGTACAAGTCTGGTTTCTCTTACAGTTTTTGTAGTAACATGGAGGAGGAAAAAAAATGCTTTAAAAGCACAGAACCATGAATGTAAGACAGAGCACTGATACCCTCTGAACCTCAAAGTGAGTAGCTGCAAGCTGAAGGGTTTTTTTGGTAATTTTTTTTTTTGGGTTTTTTTTTAGTTTTTTTAAAACCCCACCAAATTAGCCCATTCTAAGTGTAGGGATACTATATATTCTGAGAGATTTTCCAGGGTTTAAGTGTAGCTATTAGCTGCCTCCTTTTAAATGAGCCATTTCAGAGTGATAATCTCTCCCTATCAGATCATGATTTTGAGCAATTGGTATCTCTGATATTAGCTTTAACCTTTCCTGTGTAAGCTCATTAAGATGGAGAAAACATACACAGGGGAGACCACACAGAGCTCATCTTTCAGAGAGCAGTCCTTCCTCTTTAGCAAGGGAAACTGCTTAAAAACCAGTCAATAGAATGGTGTGTTTTTCCCCAGGAGAGCACCATGGAATAAATGAGATCGTGGATTCACGAGAAATCGTGTCACCAGTCGGTTCCAATTTGGTCTGGGTTGTTGATCCCTCAGCAAAACCTGGGGGAGTGGAGCAGGTGAGGGAGAGCACAGTGAGGAGGAGCAAGGTGCTGATTGGTGCTGAGGAAAGGATGATTTTTCAGAAAAAACCCCACATATGGGGCTTGTTTCCTTTGTGCTGTGATCCCTGCAGCAGATCTGTTGCTGTTTACATTTCACCCTAATCTGTACAATGTTGATCTAGATGTTTAATGAGTGGATTGGTGTGAAATCAGGCTTTAGGCTCCCAGGCAGTGGCTTAGTAAATACAATAAGCAGCCACTGTTCTAGCCTGGAGGAGGTGTTATGAATTTTTTATCACTTTTTTTTATCACATACCATTCTGACAGCATTTGGATTCGTAGAAAGAAAATAACCCCAACCCCTCACTTTCCCAAGAAATCTCCATTTCAAATATTTACACAGTGCAGCACAACCACTACCTAATTGTTGGTGAGTAAGCCCTTCATGTGGTTATGACAGTGGGGGAGACAGACACTTGAAAGAACCATTGCAATATTTACTCTGACAGGCAGATTGAGACAGACCTGCTGGGAGAGGGGGGTGTCAGGCAGCCTTGGGGACAGGCATAACCTGCTGCAGGCCCTCATCAGTGTTTAATTTAACTCTTTCTGTCAGCTGGAGGTTGGGTTTTGAGCAGGGGTGGTTTTGCCATCCCTGTTCTTTATGCTCAAAATGCTTCCTGGAGCTGCTGGACAAGCTCTATGCAGTTGCCCCAGTAATACTCTTTCAGAACTATTGTCTTGCTCTTAGCCTCTTGCAAAGAGACTAAAATCCCTCCAGAAGACTGAAAGTGAAGAGCAGCCCCTTCTAGGTAGCTGTGCTAAATCAGAGGGTGAAGCCTTTTGAGCAGGAGAGCTGAGGGCAGTGGAGGCAGCCCAGTTCTCCAACTTTTTTGGGGAGATTGCTTACACTGCAGGGACACAGAGTGCTGAGGGCTGTGCAAATCCAGCCTTGGAGCAAACAGAAGAGAAAGCTGTGCCCTGGCTCCCCAGAGCAGCACAGGAGGAGGGGACACCGAGCCCTTGTGCTGGCACACCTGGGAGGGGCTGGGGGGCTGCCCTGCCAGTGGCCACCAGCTTGCAGCCCTCCCTGGGGCCCTGCCCTGGCCCAGGGGGTCTTGGTGAGGCTCGGAGGGCTCCAGGTGTACTCACAAGTGTGCCAGGCTGCTGTGGTCCTGTTATGTTTTGCACCAGAAGGGTGCAAAATGCTGAGCACGCCCTCTGTGTGTTTACAGAATTCAATTTTCATTCCCATTTTCATTGTCATGAAGCAACCAGGGGACAGGAGCCCAAAACACCTGCACCCAGGTGTGCCAGCAGAGCCTCCTTGCTCTGTGCTGCTTGGGGATGTGGGGCTGCAGTTGCAGTGCCTGCTGCAGCACACACAGACTGGAGAGACAGTGAGTCCCTATTAAAAACAGGTAATGGGCCGTGACGTCCACTAAATGAGGTCTTGTGATAGTCACAACAAATGCAGTGGTTCAGGCAGATGAACATAATTCTGTCAGTGGGATTAAAAGGAAATGCTTCAAAATTACACAGATGGTTTTCAAGGAGTCATAAAAATTTAATTGAAACGGGGTTTGTTTTTCTGGTTGTTTTTATTAGTTCTTTGCCACGTTGCCACAGAGCACTGGGTGTGTGAATTAAAAAGGATTTTTAGGGAGGTTAGGTCAAGTGGGAAAGGATTTGATGGGAGCTGCTTATAAAGAGCTCAGGGGAGGTTTCTTCTTGCCCTCTCCTGCAGCTTTACATCTGCCCAAAAGGAGGATGCTCCTGCTCATTCCTTCTAGCAAGGCCACCTGAGGGGAAGAGCAGGAGCACTCAGGGATGGGGTGGGCAGGGCTGCTGGGAGAGAACCTTTCTTCTTCAAGAGAAGAACCCATTTTGAATTGTTCTTTGTTGATTCTTGTGTGGGCAGAGCCATTTTGCTGGTGCTGAGGAGCTGGCCAAGCCCACAGCCTGCCCTGGCAGCTTGTGCACAGAGTGCCAGTGTCCAGTCTGCCCAGCAGCCTGGCTATGAAAAATGAGAGCAGTCTGAGGAACCCCGGGGTGCATATGGGCTCTCCCATCCAAGTACTGCAGCCCTTCCAACTGAGCTGCAGGCCTTGGCTTTCAGCCTTCTCAGCCAGTTTGGTTCCTTGAAAATTGAGTGTGTGTCACAGATTTCAACAGAGCTGTGACTTCGTTGTGTGGGGGTTTTGCCTTCCTGCTGCTCCTTGCAGAGCTGGAACCTGAAAGCTGGTGGATGGGCTTCTTCTTCATTGCAGACCTGATGATGGCTGGTGCCTGTCTGTAGAATTCACATATATGGCAGTTAACAAGTCAAGAGTGGCTTTGGTATGATGGTAAGATAAATACACAGAGTTCAAAATACAATTAATTTATCATCTGCTTTAAAAATAGCCATGATGCACCCTGAGATGTGGGTGCAGGAGGAGATGTGGCAGCAACTGACAGAACCAGAGGACACAGTCTGAAGGTGTGCCAAGGGAAATATAGGTTGGATATTAGGAAAAGGTTTTTTACAGAAAGGGTGATAAAGTTCTGGAATGGCTGCCCAGGGAGGTGGTGGAGTCACCATTCCTGGATGTGTTTAACAAAGCCTGGATGGGCACTGGGTGCCAGGGTTTGGTTGAGGTGCTGGGGCTGGGTTGGACTGGATGATCTTGGAGGTCTCTTCCAACCCAGTCATTTGGTGATTCTGTGAATTCTGTGAGATGATCTCCATCCCAAACACATCATGGGTTAGTTGGGAATTGAACCAAAAACCAGAGGCACAGAGTCCAGGCACTCTGGCTCATCCTGGGGCAAATTCTGCCTGCAGTATTTGGGCATCTGATGTCTGGGTGGGGGTTTTGGATCCTGGATACCCTGCAGGTACTCAAGATCTCTGCCAGAGTGGTCATGGGTGCCATGGGAAAGTTTAGTGCCACCAATGAAACATCTCCCTCTGAAGAGCGGTGTCTTTATTCAGTGTTTCACACTGACCTTGTGTGTAGTGATCTCATCCACTCTTTGAATTCTTGTGTGGGATTTAAAGTTAACTCCTTGGGGGGAAGGATTTTGGCCTCTAAACACTCGGGTAAGGAGATGTGTTTCAAAGATTTCTGAAGTGTTGCAGTGTTCAGTGCACTGCTGGAGAGTTCGTGTCTCCTTTTAGCACTCACCTGGCATTGCTTTGCCTGTTGTGCAGCCTGTGGAAAGCTCTGCAGAGTTTGGCATGGGATTTTTTTGACCCTGCCATGTGATGAGCAAATTCTGCCTGCCATGTTTGGGTATCTGATACCTGGGTGGGAGTTTTGGATCCTGGATACCCTGTAGGTACTCAAGACCTCTGCCAGAGTGCTCCTGTGGTCATGGGTGCCATGGGAAAGCTCAGTGCCACCAATGAAGCATCTCCCTCTGAAGAGCTGTGTCTTTATTCAATATTTCACACTGACCTTGTGTGTGGTGATTTCATCCACTCTTTGCATTCTTGTGTGAGATTTAAAGCTTACTCCTTGGGGAGGGCTTTTGGGCTCTAAAGACTCAGGTGGAAATCTCAAAGATTTCCCAAGTGTTGCAGTGTTCAGTGCACTGCTGGAGAGTTCATTTCTCCTTTTAGTGCTCACCTGGCATTGCTTTGCCTGTTGTGCAGCCTGTGGAAAGCTCTGCAGAGATTTGCATGGGATTTGTTTGACCCTGCCATGTGATGAGCAGGATCAGGTTTTAGTGGTTTTATCAGCCTGTCAGCGTGCATCATTTTCTCTCAGGGGAAATAAGTGATCTGCTTGCCTTTCCTGCTCATTTCACATTTGACTTGATGCTCCCACTGTAGTCCAAGATACCCTGAACTCTTTTAATCCTGCTGCTTTGGAGGCAGGGATAAAAGAATGTGTTCTCTGAAGACATTTCCTCTGCCTGTGGGCTAATTGGGGCCAGGGGTGATTTGAAGTAAGCATCCCTGTAAATGAGCCCCTGACCAGGTTTTGCATTTCTCTGTCCCTAGTCTGTCCTTACATTTTAGGGATTTTGATCATCAAGATCAAGTCTGAGGCAGCAGATCTCAGTCAGAGCTGTGCTTAAAGCAGCTCCTTTTATCTCTCTAAAGCAAACTCTCCTAATTTTAAGCAGGTAAGTAGGATTAACACTAGTTAGCAATTTGTCTCTTGCTCTTTAATATGCTTGTAGCCCCGTGGGGACAGACACTGCCTCCAGTGCCTCAGAGGAGGCCAAGAGCTGGACAAACAAGGCAGCTGGAGGGCTCAAGTGGGCCTTAGGCAAGAAATAAATCCCTGCCTTTTGCTCAGCTATTCACTCAGGCTTCCCTCTGGCTGGGTAGCTCGGAAATCTCCTGCTCCAGCAGCCCTGCAGCAGTTCTGCAGACAACTGTTGAAACCTACCTGCAAACAGGAGGCAGAACTGCTCTGTTTTGTCAGAAATTCGCCCTTGAACGTTTCCTGCATCTGTGATGCACCTTGGGGGATGAGTTTCAGATTTCCCACTGCAGTTTTGTCAAATTTGCTTTATATGAACTGCTTTGAGACCCAAATGGAAGACATGGCCTTGTCAGGCACCTTGCTTTGTGATTTGTGCTTGTTCCAGCCTCAGTCAGTGAGGAAAAACAATAGCATGGAAACACCCCACCTGTGCTAAAGCATTTGAAAACGTGGGATTGAAGGGTGTCTGCTGCACAGTGACATCCTGCCACGTGCTGGGGACTTGCAAGGCCACTGCAGGGTTTCTCAGAGGTTGCCTTGTGCGACCCTTTGAAGGCAGAACACGATGCAGGAAAAGCCTTCTCACCAAAAATCTTGGGAACTTGGCCGAATAAAAAGGTTTAATCAAGACTGAAGAGGGCTTCAGTGCTTCTGAAACACTTCTGTAGTGCTTGGGTGAGTGGGGATAGACTGATAGAAAGAAAGCCTAAGGTTTGTTTTTTTTTTTCCCTTGTACACAGACACTGGCAAAATCAATAGTTTCATCTTTGCAGTAATTCAGGTGACAGTGTGCATAGTCACAATCAAAACACTTCACATGAAAAACTGCCACTGTTAATAGGAGCTTTTTAAACAGAGCAATTGGCAGCTACCTGCTTGGCTTGAATGAATTTATTAGAATAAATTAGCCATTTTTCTTTGTTTCCTCTACTCCTGTGTTGCAGGTTTTCACACAGCCTCCTACGCCTTCCTGTGTATTTAAGGTGCATAAAACAAATGTGTAGAATCTGCCTCAATTCCTGGCAGCTTCAGCAATTAGTTGCAATTTATTGGCAAAGAAGAGGCAACTTTGCTGTTTTCCTGGTGAGAATTGAGTTTACTGCCCTGTGTAATGGCACACAGAAGGTGCATCCCTCAGAAGCAATGACTGTCTGGGGACTCCTCATTGCTTGGATGTCCACTGGTGCTGCCAGTCCACTGTGCTTTAGCTGTGGGGGGTAAGAACCCTGCAGTGGGCCAAAGAATCCATGGAGACTTGCAGAAGGATTTTTTGGGGCCAGGCAGGATGCATTGGGTTACCCATAAGAAAGGCAAATTTTGTGCTGGTTATGTCTTGCTGCTGGGAAGGGATGTGAACTGGTGGGGTTTGTGCAGTGCACTCTGCCAGGTGAAGCCTCAGGTTTTGGCTTTTATATGTTTCAGATTCTGTGCTGCTTTAGTGTGTGGGTCTGGACTTCATATTAGGGCATGGTGAGCTCTCTGCACAGAGTAGGGAGACAAAACAATTCCTTCTCTAGCTGGGGACCAAGGACAAATGATCCAAATCTCAGCCCAGGAGCATAAACAATGGTGGAATGAGGAGAGAAAAACAAGAGGATGGGACTTCATAAGCTAAAGCTGGAATTGGACAATTAACTCTAATATACAAATGGACCAGAGCTTATAAAAGTGAGAGACCCTGTGACCAGTTGTCCATTTTGTGACCATTTTGGTCCATCTTGGGTGCAGCCCTGGCTGGGCTCTTGTGCTGCCCAAGGTGGATCCATTGAGGCCTTTTAATAAATCCCTGCTTTATTCTTTAACTCTGTCCAGCCTCTGCTCCAGCTCAGCCTGCACAAGGCATCACAGGTGCAAGAGACCACATTGTAAACAGAAGCACTTTTTTTCTCCTAATTTAACAGTTTTCCTTCACCTTTACAAATCTTTTTGGTGTGTTTTGGTTTTGTTTCTTTTTTTTTTTTCCTCAGTGCACTTGAACTTTCCTGACCTCTTTTCAGACAATTTCAGTATTTTCTGCTTTCCTCCATAGAGCCTTGGTCTCTTGCACAGCAGTGGCTGGGCAGCAAGAATGCTTGAACAGTTGCCAGGAAAGTTCAGCAACATTCAAAAGCAGCACAGAAGAAATTATTATGGATTCTGGGTGCTTCATTCCACTGTTTTCAGCACTGCTTGATCCCGTTGTTCTGCCATGTGTTTTGGGAGACCCTGTTCTAGCTAAGATATGATGGGATGGTGCTAGATACCCCAGGAGAGTGTAAACAGAACTTCTGACAGCTCAGGTGGGCTGAAGTGGATTGAAGGAAGAACAGCCAACCAACAGTAATCATCATGAACCAGCAATTAACTTGTCTTGGTTCACTGTTGTGGGCCAGTGCTTTTTCAGATGTCACAACGGGATCTGGGCAGCTACAACCTCAGGTTGTATCACTGTGATAATTTTTCCTCCCTTTGTGCTGTCAGCTTTCACTTCACTCCTGTTGAGACAGGCAGGATGCCTTATGAAAATCCCTCTCCAAGTGCCTTGTTAGTGTCATTTACAGCCTCTGATTTTTTTTTTTTTTTTTTTTTTTTTTTTTTTTTTTAATGGCATCTTCTTAATACACCCTGTAGCACAAGATGTTGTTTGGTCCCTTGAGCACCCAGCACCCTTCTCTGGTGCTTTTCTGGGCTGTCCAGATGAGCATTCTAGGCTTCACCTGCATCACTGGACAATGTGTTGAGCTGTTTACCTCTTTGGCTCCCCATCACAATTGATATTTTTGGGAGGTACAACTTGCTGCTGCCTTTTCTGCTGTGGGTGGTGAAGCCCTCCAGAGGGTGAGTGGAGCAGGAGTGTGGCTGGCTCTGATGTACCATCTTTGGGGACGCTCTACTTGCCCTAAATAATGTTACCATAGGGAATGTGCTATTGGTGCTTTGCCCCTTGAAGCTATGGTTGCTTCTCCTAAAACAAATTGAGGTTCTCCCTGCATTGGTGAAATGTGCACCAATTCCAGCCAGTGGTGGGCAATTAGTCTGAATCCAGCAGAAGCTCTGCTGCCACAAATTGGCAGCTTAACTTGGATTCCTCTGGTTCTGCTGCCACAGCTGCCACTGGGTCAAACACTTCAGCAAGGGATGCACTTCCACTGCCTACAGCCCCTGTGCCACCAGGGAGGACCTGCACTGCCCAATTCCCCCTGGCACAGCCCCTGTGCCACCAGAGGGGACCTGCACTGCCCAATTCCCCCTGGCACAGCCCCTGTGCCATGTCCAAGGTGGCAGAGAGCAGCTGGTGGCTGCCAAGCCCCGGCAGGGCTGGGGCTGCAGGTGGCACTGACCAGGCCTGCCCGGTGTGAATTGGTTTTATGACAGCCCTAGAAGGAGGGGGGACAGGATGCAGCACCAGGCCCAGTGTTTTTGATCTTCTCATGTGAGATGGCAGTGACGATGTGGAGAGGGTACCTGCCTTGTTTTAGGGCTGTTCTCTGTAATTTGAGCCCGTCCCCGTTCTGAGAGCTGCCTGGGTTCAAGTGTGAGAGCAGTACAAATTGTTTCCATTTTTCCTGATGGCGGAACTGCGAGACAGAGCAGTGTTTGACCTCCCACATCACATTGCTGACATTTGGCACAGCTGAGTATTTTGAGCACAGATTTCTTGAATGTCAGGCCAGTGCCCTATAAACACAGGTTGCCTTTTGTTGTTTGCTGGGCACAACTGTGTGGGAGAAGCAATAAAGCCGCTCTGTAGGCAGGGCACTGAGGAATGCTGCTCCATTTGCATATGAAAACATTTATCCTAACACTCCGAGCTAACACTGAGGGGTTTCCATGGGCCCCGGAGTCTGGCAGAAAGAGGGTCACACCACCCTCTTCAAATGAACTGCGTTAAGTTTAATTAAGTCCACCACCTCCTGGGAAGTTGCAAGCTCCCAAATTTCTTAATTGCCTACTGTGCAAGCGAGGCTCGATTGTAATGTAGGGCTTGGAAATGGTCCCTTTCCTTCCTGCCTGTAAACAGCAGCAGCAAGGAGTGCGTGGAGCAGTGGCTGCAGGGCAGTGATGGATGAGGCAGCAGTCAGGTGGCAGATTGGCTGTGCTGCTTTTGGGGCTCTGGGAAGGAGGCAGAGAGGGGCTCTGCCGGCTCCACCATCTGGACGAGGCACTGGGAGGTGCTGAGCTTCACGTGAGAGCAGGAGGAAGAGGAGGGTGCTTTTCGCTCGCTGCAGATCGGAGCTGACACTTGGATGTGTTCAGGGTGCCATCTACCCTGTCGAAATATTTATTTCTTGTGCTGTGCTCAGTCTAATGCAATCAGACCACGGTGTGGAGGGCTGCCATATCCTCTTAGCTCGGGATTTGTCTTGCAGTGAGAGGCTCTGCTGCCCCCAAAGCACGCACGCATATTGCAGGGGGGAAGGAGGAAGGCTGGAGCACCAGCTCCGTTCCAGCAGCCTGGCCTTGCCTCCCTCCTGCTGTCACTTCCATCCCGCAGCCCTTGCTCCATGCTCCACCCTGGCCTTTGTCACTTAACCCAGGTGGTGTGAGCCTAATTCCCTTTCATTTCAAAGGGAAAGAGCCTCATTGCCTTTTCATTCCCTTATCATATGGAAGATAAAGGAGCCAGTTTAGTTCTCTCTTGAAATCCAAAAATGCGAATGGATTTGTGCTGGTGTTAGTTTGTTTTACCATTTCCACTGAACAGTAATGCCCTCTGCCTGTTTGCCATACACTCCCCCCAGCTGCAGGGCAGTGTGCTGTGCCCGTGCCAGCCTCAGAACCTCTGTGCTGAGCAGAAATGTTCAGTTTGAGCGTGCTAACCCTAATTATCCATTGTGTGTGCACAGTGAGGGGGGAGATGGCTTAGGAAAAGTTTGGTTGTGTTTTTAAAAAATCACCTGAGTCCCTTGGACCTGGGCAAGATCCATTCCAGCAGCCTGGCCTTCCCTGGTGTCACTTCCATCCCACAGCACTTGCTCCATGCTCCACCCTGGCCTTTGTCACTTAACCCAGGTGGCATGATTCCCTTTTCATGAGGGGGAAGATAAACCAGCTATAAATCTCTTGAAATCCAAAAATGTGAATGGATTTGTGCTGGTGTTAGTTTGTTTTACCATTTCCTGAACAGTAATGCCCTCTGCCTGTTTGCTATACACTCCCCCCCAGCTGCAGGGCAGTGTGCTGTGGCCATGCCAGCCTCAGAACCTCTATGCTGAGCAGAAATGTTCAGTTTGAGCATGCTAACCCTAAGTTAAATTATCCATTGTGTGTGCACAGTGAGGGGGGAGATGGCTTAGGAAAAGTTTGGTTGTGTTTTTAAAAAATCACCTGAGTCCTTTGGACCTGGGCAAGATGCAGTGTTGAATTGGTTGAGCATAACACAACCACTGGAGCCTGTTATCATCAGTCCTGCAGTACCTGTGCTCTTGGTCCTCTGAGACTTGTACAGAACTTGGACGCTCATTGCATAAACACACATTGAATAAAGAGAGTGTTTTACTTGAAAGAATGCTTATTCTGCTCACCTCATAAATGATTGTGATAGTTTCATTTAGCTCTTTGCTCTTGCAGACTTATTAATTTTTTTTTAAGAGAATGGTTAACTTGGACTCACCACCCCATTGTGTCTGCAGTTCAGGCTAAAACTGTTTCAGATCAATAACATGGAGAGCAATTTTTCAAGCTTCTCTGTGTGGATGAGCTAAATCATCAAGGGCTGCTCTTGTAGCTCTGTGTGTTACAGCAGCATGTGGAGGGGAGAAGCTGAAATACAGTTCAGGAGGGGTTTGACCCCCATGGAAAGAATGCACTGTTAAGTATTCTGATTTTTTTTAAGTGAAATTTACCTCATTTTGCCTTTACAACCCATTTGTTATAAATATACATTTGTTATATTTGTTTGATATGTTGTAGGCATTTGATTTAATAAATTTAAAGCAATAATGATGGATAGGAGATAGTCTCCAGCTTGATAAAGGAATTACAGGAGCAATCCCTGAAAAAAATTGTTTTGTGTATGTGCATTTGCAAATCAATTCTCATGATCTTGTTTAATGTGTGTATGGCTGCATATGTTCACTGTGGGATTTATAGTATTTACTGACTGAGTTGAACATCCTTTTAAGTTGTTCTCACAATTTAGTGCCAGATAAATAAAAATGCTTGTGATTTCCAGGCACCCTCAGCTGAATGAGAACTGGTGAGCCCAGCAAAGAGCAGAGGGGGTGTCAGCTGTGGACCTGGTGTGTGTTTTTGGTAAGGTGTGTGAGCCAATGAGTGCTGATAGATGAGAGGCACTGGGTGAAAGGTTGTCCCCCTTTCAGCCAGCCATTCCCAGGAAACATTTTTGAGATGCCATGTTGTAGTTTTTTTTTCTTGTCTGAGAGGTTAATTTTGTTTTTACAAAGCAGCATAAAGGCTGTTGCTGTGTGTCAGGCAGACACAGGCATCTGGAGGGGCTCAGACCCAGAGGTGCAGCAGCAGGACAGGCTTGACAAGCTCTGAGGGGACCTTGCTTCCTCATCCTCTGGTGAGAAGAATGAGGGTAGGAGACAGTGGGAGCAACAGTAACACTTAATTAAAAGGTACAGTACTGTCCCCTGTGTATATTTGCAACTGTGTATAATGTAATTAACATTACTTTAAAGATGCATGGAAAAATACCTGCTCCTCTGGGGACTTGGTAAGCAGCTAAAGGACTCTGTATGCAATGCCACCTCCTTTCTGAAGCAGCTAAATGGGAAATCAGTGTTGGAGCAGAGCAGCAAGGCTTATTAGGCTCTATAGCTGCATTGCACAGTGGGTTGTATTGGTCTGGGCTGGGGGAGCAGTCTGTGTTCCTCTCTCTCTCATGGATGGTGTCCCATGGCCATGGTGGAGCCACAGCAACCCCTTCATCCTGCCTTGCCAGTGGCTCTGGGGTGGCAGGGAGAGATGCTCCAGCTCCTGGAGCTGTCAAAAGATGGCACAGGAAACTTGCTGGATGCTCTCTCTTATCTTCAGCAGGTAAATTAGAACACAGGGTGAAAGAGAAAGACAGGAATGGGGCTGCAGGAGAAGCAGGGGAGACTTGCATGCTGCTGCTGCTGCATGGGGTCAGGCTCTGACTGTGCTGTCAACCTTCAGATGTGTGGGTGGAAAAATATAGCAGTGATGGACAAGGTCTTCTGTGCTGTCTTTGTGGCTGGAAATTTACTGTACTTCTTCTTGAAAAGTTCTTAGAGAAGCCCTGACCCTGCCACCCCCCAGCAAACAAACTTTGATGCTGATGGGGTTTGTAACTAGAGCTTTTGGTACAGCTCCCAAAAAAAGGTGCTCTGCTTAAATGCAGCTATTTTACCACTCCAGTATCCTTCTACTATCTTTGCTTAGTTTGCCCCTCAGAGATTGTTTGTAGTTTTTCACTGTGTTTGCATGAGGAATATTAAAAAAAAAAGGTGTTATTCCTAGCTCTGTGTGAGATTGCCCTGTTTATGAAATCACACCAGCTTGAGACACAATTACCACAAATAATTGCCAAGAATGCTTGCTCTGAAAACAGAATCTTCCAGTTATTGTTGGCAATGCTTTTCACAAATGAAGATTGGCTATTTAAGGCTGAATATTATGTTTTTGTAGTCAATTATCAGGCATTGAGACTGTGAAGTCCAGTAAGATGCTGTCCTTAAGTGGCATTTTTTTTAATTGAAGGAATGAGAGGAGCAATGTTTTTGGTCCTTCAGGTGATGGGGACAAAGAATTTGGCAGTCATTTCATCATCATTTATATCATCCCAGAGAGGTGCCACAGTGAACTAAAAAACCAAACCCACACAGCCAGAAAAACCCTGTCCTTTCTGGCAAAGAAAACTTTAGAAAATGTGGTTGTGTGTGCAGCAAGAAACCTTGTTTAGGTTATTTTCCAGCTGCACCTGGTGTGGTGTTGCTGTGCCTTGTCCCTTTGCTGTGTGGTGGGTGACAAAACAGCCCCCCTGTGCCCCTGAGAAGGATTAACTCTGCTTATCACATGGCAGAGTTACTTTTGATTCCTTCAGTCTTTGGATTCCTTCTCTCTCAAAATCCTAATTTCACGTACAAATGGACACGTCTCAGATTTTTATCCAAATAAAATTAAGTGGCTAAAGGCAAAAAAAAAAAATTTTGGGAATTGTTTTGGAAGGAAATTCTCAGGTTCTACTGAGAAAAGCATAGACACATTCCTCCTTCATCAAAATAGCTAGCAGGGCTGCAGGGAGGGGGTGAGGGATAAGAAATGGAAACTGAAAAAAGAGCTTTTCATTCCATCTGCTCCCTTGAGAGACAGGGGGACACACAGGAGAATGATGCCACTAATCATTGATACTGTGGGGTCCTGACTCTTCAATCCATCTGCTGAGATAAAAAGCTGCCATTAGCTGAGAATTTGGTGCTGAGCCCTTGCTCTTTGCAGGGGTTGGACAGGAAGGGCTGTTTGCTCTGATCTGATGGAAATGGGCAGGTTCAGGGGGGGCTCTGCTGGGTGCTGCCCCTGCTCTGGGGAGCTCAGCAAAGGGCTGGATAATGCTGCACTGTGCTCTTGCCTGGGTTTCTGGCAGGCACTCAGCTGCTTGGGGAGTGCATGGCTTTAATCTCAATAGCATTTTGTTGCTGTTTACCCCAAGGACTGGTGGATGCTTTTATTTTTAGATATGGGTGCTGGTGGGGCTGTTTTTCCTACCACTCCCTTCCCTCAGGAAAGCCTTTCAGCGTGTCAAAATGTTAAAACCAAGGTGGGTCATCTCCCTTGCAAGGGAATCTGCCCTGAGCTGTTATTGATGAGAGAAGTGGTCACTGGACATGAAGGATTTTAGGAAGAATTCTGATGAAAATCAAGAGATTGGGAGAAATACTGACTGCCAGAGATGGTTGGGTTGCTTTGGTGTGTGCTGGAGGTTCTGTCTCCTAGAAGAAGTGGCAAGTTTAGATCCTGCCAGTGCAGGAGCAGAGCTGACTTGGTCATTTCATGGTCAGAAAAGCTCCTCACTGTGGAAGGAAAGGTTTGGATGCTATGATGATAAAAGTTTCTGTAACTTTAAGCAACCATGAAGCAGAACAGCTGCTTTTGTATTTTAAATTTATTTCTCAGATACAGTGTATGAACTCTCTTTTTTTTAACTGTGCAAAATTATTAAGCTGTGACTTTGCCATACCAAAGCATCCAGTCTAATATTCAGATGCTGAGTATCTGCAGATTCCCCTAATTCCAGTTTTATGTCCTTTCAAAATCGATGTTGTGGAGTTTTGCATTCCTGAAAGCCAAACTCCAGAATTGCTGTGATTTATGGGAATTTCAGCTTTGATAAAAAGCAAGTTGCAGAATGTAAGTATTAAATGAATAAAACCAAGGAAAACTCTGAATATATATATCTGTATACGTGTGTGTGTGTGTGTATATATATATATATACACACACATAGATACACAAAGATAGATATCTTGTGTGCATATGTGTATAACAAATGGGTCTGAGGAAGTCCATTCCATGGTGATGCTGATGTGGTTAAATTAAAAGCATTAAAAATGTCACATTTCAAATGCAGCGTCTTCACATTAGGAAATAAATTATTTTAGATGCCTACAGATGTTTCACTGAGTGCAATTCCAGGTCACAAGTTCTTTTCCTCTCACAAATACAGCACAGAGTTGTAGCAGGATGTCCTTAAAAAACAATTCCTTTGTGGAGAATAACTAAGTGAATTTACTGCAGGGAAAGCATTATTTAGTGACAGAAATATAGCAGAGCTCTGGACGTGTGCTTTTGGTTACTGAGGTAATTGAGAAAATTAAAGGATGATTCTCTTTGGCATGAAGTGCCTGCTCATGCATTGGGCTGGGAGCCTCATGCAGCCTTCTTGGAATTCCCTGGCAGGGGAAGGAGCTGGGAGTTCTGCAGGGCTGGACTCACAATGTTTGTTTTTTGGTTTTTTTTTTCTGTGTTGTTCTCACTGGAGTTGTTCTGTTTGAAACTGGAGAATCAGTTAAAGAGTAATTTATTAACTGGACAGTTTTCTCCATGTTTAAAAGCTTTCTCTATGCCTGTGCACGTCCAGCTCCCAGGCATTTGTGCATCTTAAAACACGTGAGCAGCTCCCACAACTCAAGGGCATTGCTCACGTGCTCTGGGAGTTTACAGGACTGAGCCCTCCAAGAAAACCTAAATCTGAGGCTGCCTCATCTGCCAGAGATCCTGTTACACTGAGGAGGTGCTTTAGGTGAACTTTCTTGTAGGATGAGGCTCTAAAAAGTGGAAGGAAAGAGCCCAAGTGGTGTACTCAAAAGCAGCATTTGATTTGGGGTAACTCCCACCTTGGAGCTCCCTGATCTTATTGTGAGCTGAACCTTCAGCCCTGTTGATGTTTGGGATCCCAAGGACTGTGTGTCAGTAGCCATTTCTGGAAATGCTGGCTAGAAGAAAAAGGAGATGGGGAAGAAAAAGAAAAAAAAATGCCAGGAATAAAGGGAGCAAAAGCTAGCATGAGTAAATGGTTTTATTCAGAGATTGCAATAAGTGATGGACAGTTATTTTCATATTAGCTGTTCATCAGTGTAATAGCATGACTGGTGTGGCATGGCCTTTAGCTGGCAGGGAGCCACTGGGTCTGAGTTGTTTTTTGCTTAGGGCATTGTCAAAGGATGTGATTTGGGCTAACTCCCATCTTTAGGATCCCACCTTGGAGCTCCTTGATCTTATTGTGAGCTGAATCTTCAGCTTTGAAATGTGTGATCCTAAGGACTGTGAGCCAGTAGCCATGTCTGGAAATGCTGGCTAGAAGAAAAAAGAGATGGGGAAGAAAAAGAAAAAAATGCCAGGAATAAAGAGAGTAAATAGGAAAAAAAATGCCAGGAATAAAGAGAGTAAATAGGGAAAAATGCCAGGAATAAAGAGCTAGCATGAGTAAATGGTTTTATTCAGAGATGGAAATAAGTGATGGACAGTTATCCCTGTTTTCATATAAGCTGTTCATCAGGGTAATGACATGACTGGGGTGGCATGGCCTTTAGCTGGCAGGGAGCCACTGGGTCTCAGTTGTTTTTTGCTTAGACAGGGCATTGTCAAAGGACACAGTGGCTCCTCACTGTAAATCTCACTGCTATTTATGCTGCACCAGCGTGCCTGAGTCCAGGCAGGACTCATCTTTCATGAGGATTTTTTTATCCACTGACCAATAATCCATAGGGTTTGAGCATGGTCTCTTCCCTCTCTAGTCAACATCAAAAGAAGATCCCAGCGTGCTGAATAGGGATTTTTCTCTCTGCTGCTGTGGCTGGGGGTGTAAAGCAGAGCACAGTTCAAAGATCTGCGTTGCTGAAATTGCCTTGTAATGCTTTATTCATATCTTTGATACTGCCTGACAGAAGGCAAATTTATTCATTCTGTTGCCTGGCTCTGATAGAGAGCTTAAGTCCTAGAGTAAGTAAGATAAGTAGTTTGCAGAGATGCTGTTTAAAGCCTTTACCTGTTTTTAGGGTTGCAGGAGGACAGGGAGGCCAACACAAGTGGCCCTTGGGAGATGACCCAGCTCCAGGGAAGCCCCAGCACCAGAGTGGGTGACTTAGGCTGGTCCAAGGAGCATCACTGCAGGCAGGGATGGGGCCCTTCTTCATGCTGGAAGATAAGTGTGGGCAGCTGGTTGCTTCCTTCCTAGCACAGGGAGCCCCAAAAACACCCCAGTGCCTCTGGTGGCCCTCTGGCCCTGCTGTGGGCCACATCCTCTGGTCACTGCATGGTGTTAGGCTGCACCCCCAGGCTGGAACTGGCCCTTGGCTTCTCAAACCCCACTTGGCTTCTGCTGGAGTCCACCCAGTTTTTTCCAGTTGTTTTCGAATTTTCAGTTTTACAGTTTGGGTCTTTTTTGTTGAGTAAGTGATGTGACACATACACAGAGGAGATATTACCAGCTGTAAGGTTTTATGGTGTATCAGGAATGGAAGAAAGCAGATTTAGGACCTTGGCTTATCAGACCTCACTTGGCTTCTGGTAGAGTCCACCCACAGGTTTGTCAGGATCCCTCTAGTGCTGGGTTTCAGCTGTTCCTTAGGTTGTCACCTGCCATGACCTGCAGAGGACATGGTGTTGTGAGGATGGTGCCATTTCCTGCTTGTCCTTCACTGCTTGCAGATGGATGTCAGGAGGATGGGTGACTCACCCACTGCCCTCCCTTCCCTAGGGATGGGGAGAGCACCAGTCCTTCCCAGATGTCAGCAATCTCTCCTCATCCCCTGTTTTTCCAATTCTCAGTTTTACAGTTTGGGTTTTTTTTTTGTTGAGTAAGTGATGTGACACATCACACAGAGGAGATATTACAAGCTGTAAGGTTTTATGGTGTATCAGGAATGGAAGAAAGCAGATCTAGCTGTTGGCAGCAAGTATTAAAAATGAAGCAGGTTTAGAAAGGATTATTTCTGCCTTTTTATTTGGAGAAATAATCTCTCTTTTAAAGTTAGTTACTAATATGCCCCATGACTATACATTTATCTCTACCCCTAATAAAGGATTTTATCATTAATACACATGAATTTTCACTTACATTATAATCCAATCAGAGGCAAATCTCCCCCTTTAAATGCAAAGTGTTCAGCAGAACAGGGACTCTGGGATAATTTGTTGAGTAAGGTGGCTCAAACACAGCAGAGTCAGTTTAATTTTCACTATGCTTTTTGGTGCAGCAGAAGTTGCCTTTTGCTCCTTAATTTGTGTTTTCATATGCACATCGTGGAGGGGTGGAAAAACTGATTACAGTGGGCAAACTGGGAGGCTGAGGGGTTTGCTGGGTATGGAAGGAGCTGATGGAGGAGCAGTGGGAACAGGGCTGCCCATGGGGAGCAGGCAGAGCACAGCTGAGTCAGGCTTGTGGAGAGGAGAGTGCTTGCTTGCCCTTGATATTTGGCTTTTCTTTCCCTTTTTCTTCCATCAGAAACCAGTAAAACCAGTACTCAGTTTGCCCCAGCCTTATTTTTACTTACACTCAACTGAGTTTTGGTTTTCTTTCAATAAATGCCAAATGATTGTGAAGCTCAGTTGGGCAATTTCAGAGTGGTATTTTTTCCCTCGATGTGACTTTGTTTCTCCCCAGTGTTACAAATTACATATTTTAGCAAGTCAGTAAAGTAACTCCAGGATCCACAACAGCCTGAGACTGCTTTTCTTTTTTTTTTCTTTTTCTGTCATCTGCCACTCTGGCATTTCTGATGTTTGAATTTCTGATGTTTGAAGTGCAGCTAGCAGAACAGACAAACTTGTGTGCCTACCCAGTCGGGAAGGTGAGGAAAATGCTGGGAGCAGAGTCTATCCCAAGCAATAATGTGATACTGCTGTTTCCTGCAGTTTCTAGCAGTGTGCACTCAGGACCTGTGTAATGCTTCCCAGTCTCAACTGTGGCTCCTAAAGTAGTGACAGAGGAGAGGAGTAAATACCACTCAAATATCTCTTTTTATTAGGGCCTGACCTACCCATCCCTGAATTAGGGGAGTCCTTGCAGAGCCAGGTTCCAATCTCTTCCCTTCCTGCATTGCCATGGAAGCAGTGCCAGCCCAGCATGGGGCAGACGTGGCAGCAAATCCAGTAGCCCTCTGTGAAGCTCAGGAGGTCACAGTTTCCCAAAGTGTGGCACTCTGGTGTACTCTAAAACCCTTGGAAGCTGAAGGGAAGAGCCGAGTGCTTCGCTGAATTTCAGTCTGCCCTAGCGAAGCGCACAGGGGATCCCTTGTTCCAAGGCAGGGAGATCCCTCCATCCATCCCTCCATCCCTCCATCCCTCCCTCCATCCCTCCCACCTCTCTCCATGGTCATTGCCTCTCCTACCACCGCTGTTTAATTGGCATTAAATCCAATTAAATCCCTCCATCCATGGATCCATCCCTCCATCCATGGATCCATCCCTCCATCCATGGATCCATCCCTCCATCCATCCATCCCTCCTCTCTCCATGATCATTGCCTCTCTTACCACCACTGTTTAATTGGGATTAAATCCAATTAAATCCCCCTGCATCCCTCCATCGATGGATCCATGGATCCCTCCATGGATCCCTCCATCCATCCCAGCTTTCTCCATGATCATTGCCTCTCCTACCACCGCTGTTTAATTGGCATTAAATCCAATTAAATCCCCCTCCATCGATGGATCCATGGATCCCTCCATCCATCGATCCCTCAATCCCTCCATGGATCCCTCCATCCATCCCAGCTTTCTCCATGGTCATTGCCTCTCCTACCACCGCTGTTTAATTGGCATTAAGTCCAATTAAATCCCCCTCCATCCCTCCATCGATGGATCCATCCCTCCATGGATCCCTCCATGGATCCCTCCATGGATCCCTCCATGGATCCCTCCATGGATCCCTCCATGGATCCCTCCATGGATCCCTCCATGGATCCCTCCATGGATCCCTCCATGGATCCCTCCATGGATCCCTCCATGGATCCCTCCATGGATCCCTCCATGGATCCCAGCTTTCTCCATGGTCATTGCCTCTCCTACCACTGCTGTTTTAATTGGTGCCTCAGAGCTCTGTGCTGCAACTCTCCCAGCAAAATTTGGATCTCATTTTGCCACATCTTTTTATCTTATTATTCCTTGGGCAGAGGATATCAGTGGGGTGTCTGTTCCCCCCAGTTTTTATGGCCTCTTGTGCTGAGCTATTTTGGTTTTGGTTATACCTTGGCTTTGTCAAGTGCATTGTCATGGTGTAGGATTGGTGTTGCTCAGGTCTTACAGGACCCTGATGCAATATGGGCTGCTCAGGGTGAATATCTGGGTGTCCCCTTTACTTCTTGCATTTAGGGTGTGCCTTAAAGCCTCTGGTGCCTAAAGAGGGCATTGGGATGCAAAGCAAACCTTGCCCATAGGCACTTGACCCTTCCTGCAGCTCCTCCTGAGGTGCCTGGAGGAGGGTGGGGGTTGGAGGTCTCCATTCCTACAGAACCACTTGGGAGGGCAAAACAACCCTAAATCCCCTAAATCACAAAAGCCTAAAGGTGTGCACCAAAATGGCCCCAGTGGCACAGAAACTCCAGGCAGAGGGATTATAATTAGGGATTTACCAGGTCACCTAACACACGCTCCTGCAATTTAAATTGTGCCACACTGGTGTCTCCTGGTTTGCAGCATTCAGAAAGGTTCTGTGGTGAGGGACACTGACTTGCCACGAGGTGATCTGGGCTGAGCTCTGGTGCTGTTTCACATAATGGGGTCAAAATTGCCCATGGGGAGAGCATTTAGAAGGAGGTAAAAATAAACCCGCTAAATATTTGGATAAACCTGTAGCTGCTCAAAATGCTGATGGCTTGATTATTTGTCTTTGTCTAGTTAAATGCTGGGTTTTTTTAATCTTTTGCTACCAAATGACTGATCTCAAAGAGGCTTACAGTAAAAAATACATATTTAATTTGGAAAAAGTCTTGCAGGGAGGAATGTATTTTTGCTGGTTTGCACAATAAAAGAGCAAACCACTTTTCATTCTTGCCTGATTTCAAAGACAGAAAATTGTCATTTTGCCATGAAAGGCTGTTTTTGCTGACACAATTGGTAGTTTAGCTCTGCTTTGATTTCCTATTCTAAATATGTTGCAAGATTATAGTGTGCATCCCAAGAAATATTCAGCAATTTTTTTCCTTTTGAATTGCTTAAAAATTAAGATAATGATTATGAACATGGCATAAGTCTATGCAAGATGTATTTTGTTTCCCTCTCCTTGACACTCAGTGTGTGCACTCTTGGGATGATATTTTATTACAGGACAGCAATTCCAGGATGATATTTTGAGTACATCATTAATGAATTCAAAACTCAATGTAAGACCAGAGTCTCAGCTGGTGTAAGTCAATGTCATTCCATGGAAATCAGTAAAGCCATGCCAGTTTGTCCAAGATGGAGATGTGCCCTGTGGTTATTTTCTCCATCTGTCCTGTAGCACAGAGCTGGTGTTGCCACCACAGGTAAAAATTAAATGTATATGAGGAATAGAAGAGGGGCTCAGGCATTTAAAATTGTGAGGAAACTCTAAATTTAAATGTTTTCCCCTCCAAAACAGGCAGAGACTGCTAATGATGATCATTCCTAAGAAATCTTGAGACCATCTCATCTATTGATGACTGAGTATTTATTTCCTCATCTATTGATGACTCTGTATTTGTTTCCTCAGTGGTTTCCCAGCAATACCTTGCTATGGAAAACATCACCCATTTCTGCTTCAACTGGGAGCTGGTTTGGCACAGGCTGAGCCTCTCAGAAGTTTCCCTCAAATCCCCTTTCCAGTGAGCACAGGTTGTGCTGCTCAGCATGGCCACAACCATTTTATTTAATATTAAAAAGGTGTTGCTGAAGCAGCGGGGACCACTCTGATCTCCCTCCTCTCCTGTGACAGCAAGTGGATGCACTGCACATTTTTTACTTTCCCAGTTTCTCAGTGAAACAGGGATAAGAATTATTGTTACACGTGGAAAACATATTTTTCTTAAATCTTATTTGTACAAATGATGAATCTGTTTTGGAGTTTCCACCATTACCCTTGCAAAGGAAGAGGAGACAGGGATGTACATCCAGTAAAGGACATTGGGAGCCTGAGAAATGCTTTTGGATTAGAACAGGAAATGTAGAGTCAAGGTAGAGGTGCAGCCCCATTGGAAATACCTCTATTACCATGGCATTAAATTAACCTTGAGGTTCCACAAGTTCATGACATGCAACTGTTTACATTGGCTTTTTATGAGAGGTTTTATTCAGGGTGAAATCCATAACTGCACTATTTTTACAGACAAGGAGCCCCTCGTGGTGAGGGTTGGATTTTTTGCCTACTTATTGATGGCAAATGCTTGAAATTGTGTTGCAGATCGAAAAGTAGAAAAAAAAAATACAGCTTTTGTTTATGTGGAGTCACTCTTGCAAATGTCATGTTTGCATATTTTGAAATTAAAAATCAATACACCATTACATATCAAGAAAGAATATTTCACAGCATCTGTTGTAAAAAGGTTATGGATTTCCTCATTAGCAGCTGGCTTGGAATAGAGTGAGAAGGAATGGGGCTGTTGGCAGGGCACTTTGGGAATGAGCTGCTGGGCCTGGGAAAACAAATACCCCTCTGCTTTTGGGAGCTTGGTCACTCTCTGAGTTGGTGCCCTGTATATCCCTTCTCAGGCCACATCAGAACTGCTTATTCTTGTTGTACTTTATGTATCAGGTAGAGGACTAGTATTTTTTTTCTTGTAAGTAGCTTCTGATGCTAATTTTCCAGGACAGAGCTAGAGAATGAATCTTAAATCCTCTAAAAAAAACCAGCTAAGACAGACAAGGAATGAAAATGATAAAACTTAAAGCCTCTTTCTTTTCTTCTTGTCTTTGTTTAACCAGTCAAGGCAACTTAGTCACAAAAACGTGTTTTGCTTTATGTGTTTTGCTTTCACAGAGTTTCCCTGTGTGTCAGTGGCTAGGCTGGTGCAAATCAAATCCTACCTGCAGCTGTTCAGTGTGGTGGATGCAAGGGCATGTTTTTATTAGGAACACACACCAACAGCCCTTTTAGCAGAAAACCAGAAATAACTGCTTGCTGGAAAGTGAATTCTTCTTCTTGAGTCAAAGCCAAGGATAATGTATTAAAGTAAGAATTTCCTTGTTGTTGCAAGAATAATGGTTTTTTTTGGTGGTCAGCATGTAAGATTTATGTTATGATTCCCCTATTCATGTCTTTGATTTTTAGGAGCACAAATTTTATACGTGATGTGCCACTAAATACAGATTTGACTAGCCCTAAGTTCCTTATTGAATGAGTGTGTGTGACTAATTCAGTGGCTGGGACAGAAGCAAACTGTTCTCTTCATTAATCACAGAGGCTCCTTATTGGCCACCAGTTCCAAGTGATCTCATTTTTGTGCATTTCTTTGAAGTTTCTGGAATGAGCCAAGGCACAGAGATATCTGTAGGCTGTGTTGGATTAGGTTAGCTGCTGGACAGATAAGTTTGTAGCAGAGTATCTTCTAGAACTGATCTGGGGTTGCAGCCTCACCTATCTTTCTTTACAACCACTGTGTATTTTATCAGCCTTCACCAATTTTATAAACTCCCCCAGGACCAATCTCCTTCTTTTTATGTCTGTAGGAGATCATTGTGGAGATGAAATGAGAGAAAAGGAAAACCAATTAAATAAAATACTTGGGCAGTATCTTGGCACCCAAGCTTGAAGGTTGAGAACTTGTAGGTTTTCGTGTCTTTTATCTCTAAAATTATTCAATGGGACTGTAAGAAAATGTAAGGATTTGAGCAGTTTGTGTTCTTCAGAGGGGTGACACCTCAGCCTGGGGAATTTTTGGCTTGTTTGTTGAGTTTGGCCCTTGCTTTTGGTGCCTGGTCCTCATGCTGTGGAGATGTGCTGGTAACCAAAGGAGCCAGGAGAAGCTACATTGTGCTTTGGAGATGGGATGGCAGTGAAGCCACATCTTCAGTCTGTACTATACCCATTATCCTGCCTTTCTGTGGGGCAGGAGAAGGGGACATGAGTGGTTATTTACCCAACTCAATCATGTGCTTCCTTATCAGGCAGTTCCAACCAATAAATCCCTAAGCTCAGCTGTCATTAACTCTGTGCATCTGGCAGATTAAAAAGTGTACTAAAAAAAAAAAAAAACAAACCCAACATGAAAGAACAAGCACACAAATGCATTTTTAAAATATATATTAAAAAACATACCAACCCCTAAGTGGAAAAGGTGAATTACTGCTTTTCTGCTGGAAGACAGTAAAAAGCATGCTCACACAAATGGTATTGTCAACCCCTTGAAGTAAGAGAGTTTGGTAAAATGCAAATGACCATTCCTCAAAAAGCTGCTGGGAAGATGAAGTGACTGCCTGTGCTGGGATAGATGGTCACTGGGTAAAGATCTATTGTGCAGTGAGTCGTGTGGCAATAAAAATAGACAGATAAATGCAGGTCAGCAGAGGAGATAAGACAGGCTATATAATGCCAAGCCACCTTCTGAGGGAATATATAAAACCACGAGAGCCTTTGCAACAGATGACATGAAAACTTACAGCACTGGTGTTTTCCACACAACAGCAGCGCAAATCTTTTTTTTATTAACTAAGTTGAACTTCAAAATTATGTTATGACCAAAAATCAATAAAGAGAAACTGATTTAAGTTCATCCAAGTGTGAAGGGGTTTATTACCAGTGCTACATCACTCTAATGATGTACTCTTAAAAATTTGGTTTTGTGATATATTACATCTATTATTGCTAAAAGGATAAAACTGCAAAGCAACAGTGGACATTAATAAATCAATTTAAAGAAAAATGGGCAGGTAGCCAGGGGAAAACGAAATCCAATTTGCAGTTTTTAAACACTGTGCAATTGTAATGTATGCAAATGGCACCCACGCCGAGGCCCTGGGTTTTCAGTTGCTAATGGGATTCTCTCCTTTTGTTTGTTTGGCCTAGGATAATCCTCCTCGGAAGCTGCTCTGTGAGAGTGCACTGATATGTAATATTTCTGCAGCTAATTTTCTCACTTAACCTTCTAGATTGATCCACACTATAAAAACAGCCCACAGGGCTTTGTTGATCAGGTTGCATGAAGCATTTCTTGGGGTTGTTGAAACACAGAACATCTGTCTTCCTGTCTCTGTTTCCATCCTTGTCCCGCTTGTCAGGCGTGTGCTGTGCTGAAATGATGCTGAAATGATGCTGGCTTTCTGCTCATTCATACAAGAGTTAAAGTACAGCTGTGCTGGTCTGGTTTTGAATAGTAGCTAGGAAAATATTCAAAAAATACAAAAAAATTTCCTTGTTCTCTTCACCTAATTTATAATCAAAATGGGGTGTATTTTTTGCAAAGCCAACTTTGAATTCCTGTTGGGAAGCATTCATTGCCCTGTCCCCCGATGCTGTGTGCTTGCAGTCTGTGCTCTTCGCAGAGAATTACAAAAGATCCTCTTTGCCCGTGACCTTTCTTATTCTAATGGCATCTGACAGTGAAAAATGCTAGGATTTTCAAAGGAGCCCGGGAATTTAATTGGACATCTACCTCTTTAAAACTCCTTCAGCAAGCCAGGCTTATTTATTTTTATTAATATGCTCCCAACTCCAGGAGAGAGCAACAGCGCGTCCATGATTACAGAGAATTTGTGAAACGCAGGGATTCAAATGAGGTGCCGGTGAATAAATGTGCTTTTGTCAGCCCTGCTCTAGAAACTCTTCAATCTGCATTTAGTCCAGGGGCTTCTTCATTAGGGAGAGATGTAGGGGACAAGTGACACCCTGGCAGTGGCAGTGTCAAGCTCCAGGTTGGTTATTTCCTAACAATCACCGTGCCAAACTTGCTGGGATTCTGGAAGGGAGGAGTGAGGTTTCTTCTCTGTTTCTTCTCGGTTTCTTCTCTCTATCTTTTTTCCTCTCTCTCTCTTTCCTCTCTCTCTCTCTCTCTCCTTTCTTCTCTCTCCCCTTCTTCTCTCCTCCTACTCCTCCTTAGAGGAGATGCTTCATCCCAGGTGGATCAGGTCTGTCCTGCTCTCTTGTCCACATGCTCACCCTGCAGAGCTGGCAAAGATGAGGAGCTCTAAAAACAATATGTTTGCCCTTTTTTTAATGCCCTTGTTGTGAGTTCTGTTGAGTATTTGTGTCTGTATTTCTTACTTGCTGAGTGCTGGCCAACATTGTGAGAGGGCTCAGTGAAATTAAATTTTTAAGAGGTTGGTTGTGGGTGTTTTTAATAGCATGTAGTGCTCAAGGAATGTGTATTCAAATTAGTTTCTGTAGTATCCTCCAACTGCTCCCTCTAAGCTTGGGGAAAGCTGAATAAAACATAGATGCTTTTGGAAATTGTTTTCAGCACCAAATAGGACTGGGATCTTTGCTTTCTCTCGTGTAATCTCAAGCTTCTTAGCAACCACTTCAACTTCTTGTTAAATCAGTTTTTAATTTCTTATAAAGTTGCACATGACTAATGCAACATACAGACTCCGGGAAGAGGAAAGTTAAGATGCTTCTATATTCAGGAATTGGCTCAAGTGGTGATTTTTGATAGCCAGAGGCTGAGGCTTCCAGCAGTGTGCAGATCACCTTCAGGAGGCTGGAAGGTAAAGGCAAGGCAGCAGTGAGCAGAGACATGGCAAAGCTACTGCAGGAGGATCACTACAGTGATACTTGAGTGCACATCTTTATTAATATTGAAATGTCAATGGTATTTTTAGCCCAGCATTTATTACCCCTTTGAGCAGGGTGCCTAAATGAATCCAAATGTCTTGATAGATGTCTTTCCTTGATGCCTGCCCCAGAATAGTTGAGAACCAAACAATAATTACAATCACTTCTATACAGGCAAGAGAATCATAATCTTGGATCTTGCAATTTTCTTCTGTCTTTAGCTATCATACAAGTCTGTCATTCTTGCAAGTTTTAATTTCTGGCATCTGCTTGGCAGGGGTAAAATTAGCTTAATTGCTGTTAGATTTTTCAGGAAGTCTTCCAAGCGTTACTCCAGCAGACAAATTGTGTTTGCCTCTCCACAAACAGAAGCAAGTGCTAGTACGTGTCCCAGAATGTATCACAGCCACTCACCAAGGGTTTCACAGCAGCCCTCACAGCCAGGGCACTGACAGCAGAGCCAGCAAGCAGAAAACTTCCCTGGGAGCAGTGATCTCTCATCACTCTGGAGTCATGGGATGGTATTGTGAGAGTCCCCAGGATGAGGTGAGAGATAAGATTTGACTCCAAGTTCTCAGAAGGCAGATTTACTATTTTATTATATGATATTATATTAAAAAGGCTATGCTAAAACTATACTAAAGAAAGAGAAGGGAGACATCCAGAAGGCTGGAAAAGAATGATGATAAAAACTTGTGACTGACTAGAGTCCTGACACAGCTGGACTGGGATTGGTTATTAATTAAAAACAATTCACATGGAATCAATCAAAGATGGACTTGTTGGTAAGCAGCCTCCAAACTACATTCTAAGCAATCAGATACTTATTTTTTCCATTTCTTTTCTGAGGTTTCTCAGCTTCTCAGGAGAAAAATCCTGGTGAAGGGATTGTTCAGAAAATATCATGGTGCCAGGATCGCACCACAGGTGATGTAAGGGCTCACTCCCCACTGTGTTTGCTACCAAAATTTGTCCTGTGGAACATTGGACTGCAGCTTGCAGGCAAGGATGAATGATGAACATGGATCCAGTCTTTCCCAAACCTTTGGGATCCTGAGCCTCTCAGGGGCCCGCTAGTGAGAACACAGCAAAGAGCACACTGAATGTGTCCATGTAGGAAGAGGCAACACCCACCCATCCACAAGAAATTGGAAGCAAATATTTATTAACTTCCCACAGTTGAGGAGGAACTCTTGTTGTCATTTCAGTTCAAATTACTAATGTGGGTGATAGTTTCAAAAAAGGTATCTGAGTCCCCAAATCCTGGCTGTGGTCTTGGGCATGGGATAATTGAGCAAGTAATACTTCCTCAATATTGAGAATAATTAAGGATGTTGCCACATGCAGGATTATTTGTGTGCTGCCAATTCTACCTGCTCTGGGAGGATTAATTAAGACAAAGAATGTAAAACTTAAGCCTAATCTATTTTTTTTTTAACACTGAGGGAAAAATATATCTAAAAGAGCATGAGGAAGTAATTTTATTGAACTTGCAGTTTCCTTTTGCCTCTTGTTGTGGTTGGATTGTTTATCCACAAAGGATTAATTTGTTACTCTTTTTTACTGATGGGATTCTTTTGGTCATGAGTCTATTTAACAAAGAGTAATAAAAATAAAACCTGTGTTATTCAGTGGCATGGGCAGGGCTTCAATATTTTCTTCTTTCTCATAATCTAGGGATTCAGCTTTGGGAAAACACAGTTGAACTGGGGAGAGTAAAACTTCTGTAATCTCCTCTAAAGCTCAGCCTTTCCACTTCATTCAGTGCATCCACAGTCATGTGCTGTGTGGGTTTGCAACTGATTGAAACATTAACTTTCATTTGGTGTTTTGTAAATACTGCTACACAATTTGTACCAATGTCCTGCAGACGTATTTCAGGCATTGATGGAGCTTTTTCAGGTTTGTGCACGGTGTTTCCTGTGCTGTGTTCCTTTTGAGCAAGTTGTGTGATGCTGTCTGTCCAGCTGCACTCACCAGAGAGCAAAATATGATGTGTTCCTCTACGGATCCACAAGATTTTCAACTTCTTCCAAGAGCTGTGTGTGAAAGCTTCATTTCAATTTAAAAAAAAAGGAAGGATTTCTGATGTTTTGAATGAGGCTACTCTTCATGCCATCTTAAAAAAATCCAGATTCCAGGGAATTCTATTGATTTTAGAGAATCTGTTAGGTTAGTCCTTACTTCATCAGTCCTTCCTCTATAAGCAGAGCCTCTAAAATTGATGATAAAAGGCAAGCATCAAAAAAGATGAGATAATTACCTGGAGCAAGCAAGGAGGAGATTTGCTCTGCATTATGCAGGACTGCTACTTGATAAAGACTTCACTTTTATGTGTTTGTTTCTGCAAGGGCATATTGAGTGAGAATTAGATGGAGCCAGTTTGGCTGGATTTATATTGGCAGGAGATAACAACAATAGATGAGAAACATGCATGTCTGGGCCAGAAACCTGGTGTTGCAGAGAACAGGCCAACAATATTCACTGATGTCCAGTTCTCTTGGCATAAGCTGGTGCAGTTCTTTCTTTTGAGGTACCTTCTGCTTCCCCTGGTAATTTAGCATGATTGCATAATGATAGCAATTTAGTGTTAACAGACCCTTAAGTTCAA
The DNA here is from genome assembly GCF_023055355.1 of Agelaius tricolor. Lineage (NCBI taxonomy): Eukaryota > Metazoa > Chordata > Aves > Passeriformes > Icteridae > Agelaius > Agelaius tricolor. The sequence goes on from NW_027269270.1 coordinate 1,756,257, forward strand.
AGTCATTAGCTGCAATGAACTCGAGATGGAGTCAAGATTTATTTAATCTGCATTCTGCCAAAACTAGGAGGTAAAAGCTAACATCAGTCAAATAAAGCATTGCCACTTGTCAGATTAAAAACCCCCTGGTTCTGGTTGATGGGTTAAGCTAGGCTGCTGATTTGGTCACTTCTGAAAGGACATGCTGTCTTGTACTTGAGGGATCAGAAAAGCTGTAGATGTCATCCCTCTGAGCCATAAAGCTTTCTTCTGTCTCTTTTACAACCTTTCATCAGCCCTTCAAAAGTTCCTCAGGCTTGTGTAGTTAGGAGTCTCTTTATCTGTCAGTTTGTTTGAGTTTAAATACTTGGTGGAGCCATCAGATTTTCCACAAAACATTTGGGATGTAAATGTGCTTTTGTAACCTGGGGTAGAAGGGACTGGGGTTCCAGTTTGCCTGATATGGCAGCTTTTAATGGGACTTGTTCTTCTCTAGGACTACACAGCTTGTCATTCCCCTAAGAAATTCCCAGGTGATGCTTCAAGTCAATGTCTGGGCTTTGTTCAAGTAACTCTGGCCAGCCTGAAGCAAAAATGGGGGCCTGCAAGTGGGTAGTTATTCTCCCAGCATGCTGGTGCAGTGGTTTATTGGTGGATATGGAGGAAATAAGGAGTGGTGAGAGTATTACAGCTCCCTGGGGAGATCCAGCTTGGGAGCACTCAGGACCTTGGATGGGAAGCTCCCAGCCCTTGGGCACTGACCTCCAGGCTGACCAGTGCTTTCCAGAGTCCCAAGATCAAACCCATTGGCTGATTTTGGTGCAAAGTGCACAAAATGCCCACCTCATCATTCAAAGGAATGATAAGAAATGGACTTCTAAACCCCCAAACAGCAGCACCTGCCATTGCTTGCCCTGACCCCCCATCTCCCCTTCTTCTCTCACCCCTCTGCAATTTTATGGCACAATTTAGCAGATATGCAACATACAGGGCCTGGCTGCTGCTTTAAACATATTAAGATATTTTTTAAAAAATGATAGTTATGTCTTTAATTGCCTAATACCTTTCCTAGGCCATTAATAATGAATTTCCAAGCTTGCAAACTGGGAGGACAAGAGGCAGCAATGTGTTTTCTGCCAGGCCTGGTGTTGCAGGGAATAGTTTCTGTGTCTAACACACCATGTCTGTTTGCATTTTCCATCGAATTTTTCTTCCCTCCATGTTGAGCAGATGATGTTGGTGCTGAAACTGATGTTGCTTTTTATTTTTCTATGGGTTGTAATGCGTTAGAACATCTCTCAGAGGAGAGGTGTGTGGGAAGAGTTATTTATACTTGGGAAGAAGTGTGCCTTCCCATTTAATGCCTGGTCCTTGAGTTCAGCAGCTCTTTAGCTGTAGTATTCAGTAAGTGGGACTGAATGTCCCATTTAGCAAGGTAATTTCTGAAGAATGTTGTTGAAAACAAAAAGGAAATTGGCAAGAATTGTGCAGCTGGTTGCTTTTGGCCAAAGTCTGTTGACATAGGTGACGTTTTCACTAAATGGAATAAGTTGAAAAAAGCAAAACAGAAGGCAAAGTCTTTAATAATCTACACAAAGTCTCACATGGGATCTCCATGGGCATTTTGCTTCTTTATATGTGTAAGAAAAAGGCAGAAATGATGTCTGTGTGGGGATTTTTTTAACTGGTGCTGCATGGCAGGAAAGCAGTTATCATTCTGCCTTGATCCTGGGGCTGTGTGATGCCTTGGCACTGAGCCACGGCCAGTGCTGCCAAAATAACCTGGCTGGGACACCAAAGGCCAGGAAACAAGGACCAGCTCAGGGCTGGGATGATGGAGTGATGAGGACTCTGTGCTTGCAAACCTCTTGGCACCATTTACAGCTCCTCTGTCATCCGTGCCCTTACTGGTTTCTGTTACTCTGCTTTCCTCTGGGCTCAGTCTGGAGGCTGAGGTGGACTTGGCAAGGTGGGGAAATTATCTGTGACCAGACACATAATGGGATTTTTAGACATTCAAACACTTTGGGGCTAAACCCTGCTTTATTCTAAGCTTGTTGGAAAAAAACCCCAAGATGGTGCAATCAGCTAGCAGGGAGTAGGCAGCAGGAGAGAAGTAATTTTTGGGCTTTTGTAAGTTTTTGTTAATAAGAAACCAGTGGTTTAACATGCAGGCCTGGGAGCAGGAGAGCTCCCAGGAAAAGTTTTGTCTGGCTCTTCAGGCTTCTTTTGATGGTTAAATTCTGAGCAATCAGATAATTATTGTTTGCATTTCTTTTCTGGGGTTTCTTAGCTTCTCAGGAGAAAAACCTGGCGTGAAACTGGTGCACCCAGGTGTAAAACTGGCCTGGGTTTGGAGATCCTGGACAAGGCTTTGTTGCCAGCTGAGCTGCAGAAGTGGCATCCCAGCACAGGAGCTGTGTGATGGAGCTCTTACTGGTTCTGGAGCTCTTACTGGTTTCTGTTACTCTGCTTTCCTCTTGGCTCAGTGGCTCTGGGGGCTGAGGTGGACTTGGCAAGGTGGAGAAATGATCTGTGACCAGACACTGGGCAGGATGCAAGTCTAGGGGCAGGAGAACTCCTGGGAGAGGTTTTGTCCAGCACTTCAGGCTTCTTCTGATGGTTAAATTCTGAGCAATCAGATAATTATTGTTTGCATTTCTTTTCTGGGGTTTCTCAGCTTCTCAGGAGAAAAACCTGGCGTGAAACTGGTGCACCCAGGTGTAAAACTGGCCTGGGTTTGGAGATCCTGGACAAGGCTTTGTTGCCAGCTGAGCTGCAGAAGTGGCATCCCAGCACAGGAGCTGTGTGATGGAGCTCTTACTGGTTCTGGAGCTCTTACTGGTTTCTGTTACTCTGCTTTCCTCAGTGGCTCTGGGGGCTGAGGTGGACTTGGCAAGGTGAGAAAATTATCTGTGACCAGACACTGGGCAGGATGCAAGTCTGGGAGCAGGAGAAGTCCTGGGAGAAGTTTTGTCCGGCACTTCAGGCTTCTTCTGATGGTTATATTCTAAGAAATCAGAAAATTATTGTTTACATATCTTTTCTGAGGTTTCTCACCTTCTCAGGAGAAAAACCTGGTGTGAAACTGGTGCACCCAGGTGTAAAACTGGCCTGGGTTTGGAGATCCTGGACAAGGCTTTGTTGCCAGCTGAGCTGCAGAAGTGGCAGCCCAGCACAGGAGCTGTGTGATGGAGGTTCTTGTGCCTTGTCTAATGAGATCTGTGGTGACAATGGATTAAATCACAAGCCTGGGGAAATAAAAATGTAATGGCTGCCTGTAAACAGCATCTAAGGTTAATTTAAAATTTTCTCCTAAGATAATCAGTGTTTATTAACAAAAGACATAGGTAGCTGTCCCTAAGACCAGTGGATTGTGCCGGTGTGTGCTGTGCCATGTCCACAACACTTCTCTGTGGCTTTGTTGGAACAACAGAATGCAATATATGCTGTTGAGGTATATTAAGAAATCTCTGTGGTTATATTCTTTTCATCAGATGGGGTTAGAAACATGGAATTTATGGCAATAACTCTGCTCTGGTTCTGATGAACAACCAGCAGTCTTGGAAAAGTGCTTGGTTGGCATCTGCGTGGGTTTCTGCAGGTCAGCCAGATCATCTGATACTGAATTGCAAACTCTAAAGGAAACCAGTCCTCAAATCCTGTGCTGTTTATTGATCTGATACATTTGCTGGTTCGGGAATACAAAAGCAATGAAGGAATGAGGAAATTCAGGGCTTTATCTCCAAGAATGTGTCTGACACCAGCCGTGTGTTCATTCGAGCTGTGGTGAGCACAAGGCAGAGCCAGTCACGTTCCGGTGCCACTCTTTCCCTGAGAGAGAGAGACAAAGAGAAACCTCTGGTATGTTAGGAAAAATGCATGTTTACAGTTTAGAGCCTTCCATTTTTGCCTTGAAGATCAGTGGCAGAAGGATTTTTTCAGAGCTGTCCCTTTGTCACATCAGAACAGTGCTCACAGAGCGTGCTGCATTGCTGAACCCCACAAGGGAGTTAGAAGAGCCTTGAGTATTGCTTTCTCTTTTTTTAGTTTGTCATAACCTTAATGTAATTTGAAACATGTCTCTGTACTTTGTCAGCTGTGTAAGAACATGTATTTGTCACAAAATCCCATTAATATAAACACCTTCCCTTTCCAGTTTGATAGAAGGAAAACTTCCAGTTGGAGTTGTGTTCCTTCTCTCTTCCTGTGAGTTAGTTAAAACAGAGGAGTTAGCATAATAACTAAATTAGTTAGGGTCAGTTTATCTGATACCAAAATGAGCTCTGCAATGCTGCAGCTGCTTTGCAGCAAAACCACCAGGAAATTCGGTTATTGGGTGTTTTGCAGTGAGTTTCCTAACATCAGTGTATTTATTTCTCATTAACTTAATGGAAACACTTAAATCTGAATGATATGTGTAATAGCAGATCCTGTCTTGCTTCAGAGCTTAGCAAAACAGAGAAGGAAGTCAGTCTGAAAAACTTGGTCCAAATACTTTTTTGCTCTTGAGAACTTTGGTCCAAGGACTTTTCAAAAGATGATTAGAATCAAAATGAGTACTGTCAACCTCTGTGCTGAGCAGCCATCTCCTGTGTCTTCCATGGTTATTCTGGTATTGTTCTCAAGTATGATTTTGTACATTCTAATGGGGGAAAAAAACACACTCTGTTGGTTTTTATCATTTTAAGGTAATTTGATGTAGTAGGAGCTGCATGTTGATCAACTGATGATAAAGAGGGGAGTTAACACCTATTAGGTACTTAAACATTATAACAAGTGAAGAGACAACTTGTGGAGGAAATCAAGAGTTCTTTTTGTTGTCCTTTTGGATTTGTTTTAATTCTGGCTTCCTGTAGTTGCTTATTTGAGAGGAAAACAAACATTGTAGGTGAGACTAGTTTGAATTAAAATCATACAACCCTGAAAATCTACTTTGTGCATATCCCCTTAAAGCCAACATCCATGAGCAATTAGTATTTCCCAATGGGGAGCTCTGATTTTTCAGTTAATTTAATCCCAGAGAGAGGTTAGGTTTTTTGACATTTCTGTTTGTGGGGACAGCAGGGAGTGGCACAGGAGGTGCCACAGTGGGCACTCACTGTTTAAAGGCAGAGCTGGTGCTCTCTGCTACAGCCACCCCTGACACCACAAAGTGTTTCATGCTCAGCTGCTTGATGCTGCAAAGTGTGAACCCACCCAAACTTCTTATTTAGGTCCAGGAGGGTTGTATAAGTCATGTTTTTGATGCATTCCAAATTGTAATCTACCATTTCTGTGTAAGTAATGCATGGTTTTAAAAAACGCTGTTTGGTTTGTCATTTACTCAGTCTTGAGGGAAAATAATGGTATTTTTAGACATTCAAACATTTTGGGGCTAGACCCTGCTTTATTCAAAGCTTGTTGAAAAAAACCAAGATGGTGCAATCAGCTAGCAGGGAGTAGGCAGCAGGAGAGAAGTAATTTTTGGGCTTTTGTATGTTTTTGTTAATAAGAAAGCAGTGGTTTAACATGACCTAGAATAACACATCATAAAAACAGATCAAGCAATCCTTTATTGGCTTAGTTGTGTCGCTTTTGTTGCTTTCTTTAGCTGTGCATTTGTACAAAGATTTTGAATTGAGAAATTGAGTTTGAGTGACACTTTTCAGTGGTGTGGTTCAAAAGGGAGAAAATGAGACATTTTGAAATGTCTTAAAGCACAGCAGGCTTCACTGCTGTGAGGGTGGTGACATTGCAACTGCATGGAGAGAGTCCCATTGGTCTCAGTGGCCTCTGGATTTCTCATGTGATTTACATCTTAGTGTAAGTGAAATTTATCCATTACCCACCTATTTTCTGTTTCTTTCTCTAGTTTTGTGGGTTTTTTTTCTCTCTGTGTCTCATATTTACTATGAAATAAAACCCACACTGTTGTCACTGGCATATTTGCACCTTAATTTGGGCAGAGGCATTTCTGAGAACTTGCATGCCAGTGCTTTTGTGCTGCCCCTTTGGGAATGAGACTGTTCCTAAAGAACTGAACAGCAGCAGGGACCAACAATCCCTTCCTCACCTGGGGGAGGTCAGTAACCAGAATAGAATGAGCATTTAGTGCCCTGAGCAGCCCCACTGGGATCTCCAACCAGGACTGTCACCATCATATTTTCTGAAAAATCCTCTTTGCCCAGGATTTCTCTCCTGGGAAGCTGAGAAGCCTCAGAGAAAAAGGATAACAATAATTATCTCATTTGCTTCTCCTGTGTTTTGCTGCTTTGGAATGAGGTTGGAGATTGTTCATCCAAAACAGAGGTTCAGGTAACTGTTTCATTGGTTTCATGTGAATTGTTTTAACTTAATGACCAATCACTGTCCAGCTGGGTCACACTCTGAGGAGAGAGTCACGAGTTTTTCATTATTATCTTTTAGCCTTCTGTCTGTATCCTTTCTCTATTCTTTAGTATAGCATTCTTTAATATAATATAATATCATAAAATAATAAATTAGCCTTCTAAGAGCATGGAGTCAGATTCATCCTTCCTCCCCCTTGCCTGGGGGACCCTGAAAATACCCCAGCAGGACAGTCCTGGCCTGACTTAGGACAAAGGAGTGATGGGGTGAGGTGCTGGAGCCTTGTGCTTTGCAGACTTTGGTGCATGTCCTGCCTGCAGGAGATGCATTGTGGAGGACAAGAGTGCATTTTACTGAGCCCTCCAGGAGTGCTGCTTGTGCTTTCTTGATGTAAACTTGTCTAAAGGCAAGTTTGGAGAGCATTTTGAAGAGCTGGGAGGAGAGAGGAGCACCTCTAGGTATCCATGCTTGGCTGCATCACGCTGGCAGCACGTTTTCCCTGCCTTGCAAAAGGAGGGCAAGGTGAAGGAAGGACCAGTGGAGCAGGGGACTTGTAGCCATGTGAGTGTTTATTGCCTGTTTCGCTTGGTTTGGTGTTTCCTTGGCAACATCCCCCGTGTGGCTTGAGATGCACAGTGAAGTGACACCTGTTGTGTCTGTGAGGGACTGGGAGAAAAATGGGTTTTGTGAAGCAGGTAGAAAATCAGTCAGCTTGGGGCACCCTTGGCTCTGAAGTTACACCGCATGACAGACACGGAGGCACAGACCCCGGGAGCAGCAAGAGTCTGCTGGGGTTGGGTTGTAGTTCAAGGGACACAGGAGGGGAAATGCAGAGTAAAATAATCTCACTGAAGTGATTCTTGTGTTGAGTAAATGAAAGTGCTGTTTTTAATGGAGACTATGGAGTGAACTGTGGTGATTGAGGGCTGTGAATGAAGCACATCTTGTGGAAGAGGATAATATTTCAAGGTAGACAGTAGAGAGAAAATGAACACAGCTCTTTGGGGTTGTGCTTTCCTTTTCCAACTGCTTGTCTACCTTTCTTCCTGCTACTGAGTCAGCCTATTAAAGGTACTGCTGTGTTTAGTGTTGGGCAGAAGCTGAAAACCTCAGCACAGAGTGCCCAGTTCAGACTGAGCAGTTACTCAGCTCCCATTAATTCACTTAAACAAGAGCTGGATTTTGAAAATTGCATGGCTCTCAGGCTCTGTTAATAAAGATTTTGGAAATCAGGACTCTCTATTTTAATGCCTGAACAGGCATTTATCTCATCTGAGAATGTTCCAAATGTTTTCTCCCCCAGCAGCATGATACAGGAGGGAGTCAATGTGCCTGTAATGGGTTGGAGTGGGACGAGTGGCTCAGACAGTGAGGGAGGTCCTGCTGGAGGCTGAGCCCTGAACTATGGGACTCTGCACAAGGGGATGAGCCATGAGCAAGCCCAGGCAGCTCCAAAATTCCCTGTCTGTAAAAGAGCTGGTGGTTGAAACCACTGCTGTCCTGCTGCACAACTTTGGGATCTGCCCCTGCCCTGAGCTTGGAACATGCCCATCTCTGTGCCACCTGATGAGCATCCTTCAGTTCTGGAAGGGACACTCCTGGTTTTCCCTGTGACAATAAGTGTTTGTAGTACTGGATAGGGCAGATCTGCTTCTGCCAGGGAAGGGAGCTCCCTGAGATGTGTTTGGTTCCTGTCAGCTCCCTGGAAGTGCCTGGAGGTTATCTCACCTCTGCTCCTATCCCTGACCCATCAGAAATAGGTATTCCATCCTGCAGGATTGTGGGATTGATGAATTGTGTGTAAGGCCCTTTGCCTGTCACTGCTCTGCATTCCCAAATCCTGAGCTGCCACTATGGTTGTTCCCCGAAATATTAATCCCTAAATCCTTTCCTTACACCCCTAAATCCGAAGCAATTACAATCTCTTCCCTTTCTCTGCTAATTGTATTCATTTGGAAGCAGACCTAGCAGTCTCCAAGGGCCATCCTTTTAATTTCCCTTCCACGTGTAGCAATTAGCTGGGGGCTGTTACTGCCTGAAACAATGAGTGCACTGAACAGGTTGGAGAATCGAGTACAGCAGCAAAGTTGTGGGGCTCTGATGGGTGAAAGTGAGGAGGCATCAGCCAGGGCTTGGCATAAACATCTCATTGTCAGCTAATCAAAGCCTGGGGAAGCCCAACCCCTGGGGCAAACAATGGTGGAATCCTGTTTTAGTCAGATTTTAAAGGAATAATGGATCTCTCTTTCTCTCTCTCTCTCTCTCTCTCTCTCTCTCTTTTTTTTTTTTGTGTGTGTGTTTTGTTTTGTTTTGTTTTTTCCTTCACAATACATCAGATATGAGTCCTGGATTGCCCTGGGGAGACAGGTGTGTGTTTTTTCAGGGCTGTACAGAGAATTCATATGGTGTAAGAAATGTTTGTGTCATCTGGACTGCTTGGTTTTTTCATTGTAAAATGCACATCTCTAGCCTTTTTAATGCCTTTTTTTAGAAAAAAAGTCTTTATCACTTGGCAGGGATGTAAAAAGTTAATAACAGATTTATAATTTTATTAGCATTTATGCTGCAAGTACTAGAGCGTTCCCCAACCCAAGTTTAATGCATCCTTAAAGTCCTTTTTATTAGCTTGTTAATTCCCAGCAGTACCATTTTATGGAAATGTGAATTAATTTTTTTTTTCTGGAGGAGAAACAGTGATTTAGATCTGGATGATGAAAACACAGAGGTGTGGGTTTTTTTGGTTGGTTGTTTTTTTTTTGGGGGGGGGGGGGGGGGGGATGATTCTTCATTTTTATTTCTCCAAAAGTGCCTGTTTGATTGTAGTATTACAATTCCTCCTGACAGATACAGGTGACAAGGAGTGGGCACCTGGTGTCGTCCTTTCCAGCAGGGAACCCTGACAGAGCCCTGGGCAAGCAGCAACACTGTGTGTGTGCTGGGAGGGAATGACAAAAAGCTTCTTGGTGACCCAAACCTGCTCATTCCTTCTGCTTTCTGTCAGAATTGGCCACTTCCAAACTCAGGTTGGGTGGGATTTTCTTTTTTTGTTTATTTCCTAGGTGTGTCTGTCAGACATGAGGTCCCTTTCTGATAGGTTTATTTTGATAAATACCCTTTATGTTAACAAGATACTTTGACTGACCTTTCCCCTCTAAGGACAGGGAATTATTTTAAAAACAAAACTGATTTTCTCATTCCACTGGCACACTAAAAATTAAATTACTTTGAGGGAGGAGCCGTGCATATATTTCAGTCTATTCAAACTGTGGTATTGTGCCCATGTTATTTGTGTTTTTAGTTCATATAATGGACAATATGGTGTAAATTAAAGATGTTGCACCCCATATAAGCCCTTTTCATTGCTTGTATAGTCATCCATCCGTGATTCCATGTGGGAGCCACTGAATTTGTGGTTATTGTTCTGCTCTGCACATAGCAGGAGCAGACTTGTGCAGTAAAATAGATTTCAATCGTTTCCTGTATCACTAATTGTAATTTCCAGGGCTCCCTCTGTGACAGAGCGAACAAAATAGAGCTTTGAGAAAAACTGTCATTAGCCCCGTGGATCAATATGGTTTAGGAAATACAAAACAACTTCAGTTGTTTAAAAATAGGAAGTGCCAGAGGGGGTTCCCACCACCCTGCTGGAAGCAAATCACAGCATTGATCTGTCTGCAGTGTAACTGCAAAATTTGCAGAAAACAGGTGAACCAGCTGGGAATATAAATGGAGCCTCTCTGCAAGGCATGCCTGTGTCAGGCCTGGCCCTCCTGGGATCAGCTGCAAGTGAGACAGTGGCTGGTTTTTGGGGGATGAGCAGGGAGGGAGGCAGTGCCAGCCGGAGGATGCCTCTCCCAGCACAGCCCTGCAGTTCCCTTCCCATTCATGGTTTTTCTTTTTATCTCACTCCCTCTCTCAGATCAGAAAGATTTCTCAGGGAAGTCACAAGTTTGAAGAAATCTACCCATGAGCACAGGACAGGTGATAAAAAGAGAGAAACCCCAGGTGAAATGACACCAGTAGCCTTAGCCCCAGGTCAGGAAAAATGCTGGGGAAAAAAAAAAAGGACAGTGACCCTCTGGCTGTTTAAAATATGTGGAGCAGTTGTATGGGCTCAGTAAAATGTTTCTCAGGTAATTGGCTTTGAGGTTTCTGAAATAATCTCTGGCAATTTCATTTCTTATTTACTTGTCAAGGTTAAACTTTTTTACATCCTGCTACAAAAGACATTTCCCCTTCTCTCCTTGCAAACTTCACCTCCAAAGTGACTGGAGGGCATCAGTGCCCTGGCCAGCACATCCTCCCTGCTTTGATATGGGGAGGGGTGTAGAACTTGGGAGCTGTTTTGGAGAAATGGAATTTTGGGAATTTGGAGCGTGCCCATTCATCCATGTGTGGCAGAGGTGAACCTGTGAACCTGTGTGGGGGCTGTTAACACTTGGTTTTTGTGCACCCTTCATGCACAGTATGAAGTGGGGAGAGCCCTCCCAGGATCACGGCCGTGGCGCTCACCGGGCTTTGCAGGGATTAAGGGCTGAGGCTCTGCTTGCTGCTATTTATTAATGAATGATTTATGAAGGCAAGGCTTAGCCCTCCACTGCTAACTCCAGATCCTGTTACATTCCTTCCCAGCCCTCAGGCTTGCTTTGCAGGGAAAATGCAGCAAGGCTAGGGCAGCAGCAGCACTGGTTTTGCTGCATGAGTTTTGCTCCTGAGAATCAATGTAGGCAGCTGTAGGTGTCTTAAGGAATTTGAATCACCTGGGGGGTCCTGGGCTTTTGTCTTTTTTACTGACCAAAACTGAAGTTTCTTTCCTATGTGTCATGTTAGTTCCAGGCAAGGAGGAATTTTTGACTGTTTGGCTTGTTCTATTTCTATCTCAGCTTGCCAATACTGAATCTGCTACTTATTTTAACTGGTATTTTAGCTTGCCAGTAGAATCCCAAATTAAAACATCAGGGTGATGAAAGCCATCTTTGTCTTGACCAAGAAAGAAACTGTGGCATCCCAGGACTAAAAAAGTAAATTTCTGTGGGCTGAGCACATGTCTGAGAGAGTTTATTTACTGAAGCAGTTGCTGGCCAGTCCTCTGAGCACAGGATTCCTCCCAGTCTGGCAATGAATGTCAAACCAGGGCATTAAATCAGCTTCTGGGGGAACTATCCTTGTTTGCTGCGAGTCCTACTTGGAAAACCCTGTTTGCAGGACACTAATTAATGGTTCTCAGTGAGGGTGAAATCAATTACAAATTGCTGGAAAACCCTGATAAGCTCTTTAAAGCAAAAGAACCCAAATCTAAGTAAGCCTATATACAAAAACTAGAGAGGTTGGCTTCAATTAGCTTTAAAAGATGCTGAAATATAATTTTGCTTGAGTACCAAGATAGATCCATGCCAGGATCCCTCTTTTATAAATGGGTGCCTCTAAGCATGATTTAATCCCAACAGGAGCAGTCATTTGCAGTAGAATTGAGCAGTCATTGCCCCCTTTTAGTAGCAGGCTGTGTCCCAGACTGCTGGCAACACTGACTGGTGGCAAGATATTCCATGTTTGGATGGCTAAAAATCCACAGGAGGAACCCCACTCCTCCTGTTTTTAAGATCTCCCTATATTACTGCATTTTAAGAATCACTAGGCTAAAGATAGACAAGACTGCTTAATCCCTAATTAACCCCTTTAGTGAATCTTTATGGGTTACAATAATAATATATTAGAGGGTTTCTGTGGTTTCTCAAGCCATGCTTAAATATTGGATTCTCCTGCTATGTGTTCAGAGAGCTCCTTGGCATTTGTGCAGTAGAGAATAGCTGAGGGAAATGGTCTTTTGTCAAGTTAGAATCATTCACTGAGAGCTGCCAGGGTTTGCATCTGAAAAAGACATCTTACACAACTGTTTCTTTAAATATATGTATTTATTTCTTTTGTCATGTGTGCTTTGTCCATGCTGTCAGCACATTTTTGAATACTACAGCATGGTATTTCAAGACAAAAAGTCAGACTTTGCTACACCTCAGAAAGCTAAGTGAAGTTTGGCTTGCCATTCAGGAATGTACTGTATGTGAGGCAGCACTTCTATAAATGGCAGTGATGTCCCAAAGATTTGGGCTTTTGAAAATGCCTGGTGTAAAGAAATCTCATCTTGAAGACCTAGTTTTCATAGAGCTGTGTTAAAACATGAAATGTTATTTTCCCTGACTTTTCCTTTGTTACTGAAGGGCAGCCTAATAAATGATTTCTTAAAACTTTTTCTTTTCTTCTTCTAAATTTTGCATTTTCTCAGTTTGACCAGGGTTTTGCAGAGCAAACACCAAAAGCACAGCTTTGTGGTAGAACACCTTGCTGTCCTGAGAGCTGCCTGCCCTTAGAGTTCCACTGGGGTAGCTAAATCCCTCATTTCTCTCTTTCTAGTGCCTGAGATGCAGAACTCCAGCCTGGCAGGGAGGAAATAATAGCCCAGATGAAATGTTGGGAGGATGCTGTGCAGCTGGGAGGGTGGCAGATATTCCTGTTGGCAGGCTGGTGGTTGTAGCAGAGCACAGGGAGAGGCAGGCAGTGCTAGTATTGTCAGTGATGGCAGAGCATCATCTGAAATATTCAAACAGCAGCTGTGGTGTTTTGGCTGTTGCAATCTTGATTGTGTCAGCACAGATAGATTTCTCTCTGTTTTTCCTGGAGAACATAATAGTCAAATGAAACCTGGCTAACTACAGCCTTGGGGCTGAGTTGCTGTGCTCTACCTGGGATGTGGTTGCAATTTTTGACAGGAAGACTAATGCCTGTTTTATTGTGTATTTAAATTTGATTTGGGGGTAGAGGGAGAGAACGTTTTATTAAAAAGAGAAGGAGAATAACTTCTTAAAATATTTCCTGTTGCTCCTCAGGCAGGCTGTGGAAGAGAGGACAGGGAGATTTTCTTTTTCAGGAGGTTTGGGTGCCACAGAAGTGCTTCTGTAATAATTCCAGCACAATACTGACGTAGATTAAACAAGGCAGTGTAAGTAAGGGCTTAAATCAATCCTGCTTCAGCCATTCAATGAAGCTGGAAGTTAGCACTGGCTAAGTTACACCTATATTTTGCAGGAATGTAGTTTAAAATCATGGAGTTCTCCCACCCAAGCAGCTTGGCTCAGATGAAGGGGTCTCTGGCTCATGAGGTTTGTGGCACTGATTTGTTGTGTTCAGTGGCAGCCATGGCAAAAGCCCCTTTGAGCTCCTAATTTGTGAGCACCCCTGCCCTCCTGGATGGGCAAAGGGAGCCTGAGATGCTCCTGGGTGCCACAGGGAGTGTGCCACGTGTCCCTTGGTATGGTCAGGGATAGTTTTGTGGCTCTGTTCTGCTGTGTGTAAAATAAGGATGTGATTTAGCCATGGAAAGTCTTGGAAAAGTCTTATTTTTCACAGACTGAAGTTATTTCTCCCATGGAGCTGCAGAGGTCCAAGATATCTGGTGTTGTCACCACCCAGTGTAGCTGTACCCAAAGCTGAACTGCTGAATGAGCTGGGAAAGTTCATGGGGATTTTGCAGAACAGCTTTTGAATTTAGTTATGGTTCTTTTCTTCTGGAGAGCACCTGGATTTGGAGAGGAAAATGGGGTTTGGGGCCTTAGATACAAATATAAACACTTTGCATCAAAGTTACATATGTGAGATCTGCAGTCTGTATATCAGGGGCTGGCAAACAGCTCAGGATCCCTCCAGCAGAGGATTTGAAAATTGTCATCTGTCATCTTAGGTTCCCATGTGCATTTTGTGAGGAGCTCCATAAAACACAAGGGAAAGAAGAGGCTTGCTGTAAACTGATGTGCATTTTCTGTGCACAGTTGCAAGGTCTCACTGTGAAATTTCTGGACACCAGAAACTGAAAAAGATGAAATCTGCTCTTTTGGCAGCTCTGCCAAAATTCTTAGATTGCAAAGCCTTGTGAGAGCCCTGGGCATGGAGAAAAAAAAAAGTATATATTATATAAAAATATATATAATATATAATATAATATTATTTATATATATATGTATGTAATAAGAGGGAATAATGGGCAAAATGATACCAACTTCACAGTTTGGTTTGTATTTGGAGACAGACTGCCTTGGAAATGCACATTTTCAGGAGCTGAACATACGTTGGCATAAGCCAAAATTATGGGAGGATTTTTATTTTTAGGTATGTGACGCTCCTGTAGGTCCAGTAAAATAGAACAAAATAAAAATCCTGTGTGGCTTTACACAGACAATTTGCAGCTTAGTTCAGCAGCAGTTTGGTCACCCTCAGGTGTGCAAGAAGCTCTGTCATTCTTGGTTTGGTGATTGCCACAGCAGTGCAGGTGGCTCAGCTGCTCTTTGTCTTGCTGTCTTAGAATTTATTTTTTTTTAAATGAGGAAAGGTGAATGTGGGTGGGCAGGAGGGGGAGGACCTTGTGCTGTACTTGCTATTTCTATCTCACTTTCCAGAATTTTCTCAGGGCAGGGTGACCTTTAGCAGTCTCAAAATGAAGGCGCGTTGAACGATTTTTTTCATTTTTTGTTTTTTTTTTTAATATATAATACAGGTGGCTAATAAATATAATATTGTGATGGGTAGAGGACTCTCCCAGACATAAGGCACGTGAAGAGCACGTGGCCAGTTGAGAGCTGCTCTCTGGAGTTGGCTGTGGTTGTCAGCTGCTCCTTGTGTCAGTGTGTCCATGGACTGTGGGGGAGCCGGTGGCTGAGGGAGATGAAATAGTTTCAGTGCTGAAAATCATTAGGAGAGGAGAAATCGAGTGTGAACAGCCCTGCAGGTTGTTCCTGTCTGTGCCATGTGGTCCTGCCTGTCCCTGCCCTCCTGGTGCAGGTGCTGTGCTCAGAGTGGCAGTGGGAGAAGCTGTGGCAGTCGTGGATGACAGCAGCATAAGCTCGACAGTAAACTGCAAACAGAGAGGTGTTTGTGAGTGTATTCACAATGAAAGGTGAGATTTGATCCCAACTCTCTGCAGATTTGTGTATTCATTATTTCAGCATTGTAGAATCCTGCAGTTCCTCTGTAGATCCTCTTGGAGTTAAATTTATGTTAGCTGGGCATCACCTAGAGGATTTTTCACCTAAAAAACCCTCAGCAGCAGAGAGTTTCATGGGTTAGTGGGAGGGATTCAGCTGTTGAGCTGCTCTGAAATCCCAGGGGAGTCCTGTGGGTGTACAGCCTCAGGTGAGCTTTCTGGAGGCTGGCTGGAAATTGTCACTCTCCCCAGAGCTGGAGATGTCACAGAGGTGCTGCCTGACAGGTCCAGAAATGAGACATTACCATCCAATTAGCAGGACTACTTAGTGACCAGTTTTGGGGGGAAATAATGAGATAAATGCTAGGGTTGTTGCTGCAGATGGCAAAAGGGGTATCCCAGATCCCAGGTCTTGCAGGTACAATGGGTTGGGAAAGGGAAGTGACCCCATTTTGCATTAAATTTGGGTGCTGAGCTGGGTCTGACTTCTCCACATCCACTGACTTCAGGCTGCCTCTCTGCCCTTCTCTTCACTGCCTGCAGTTGTCAGCTTCTGGCAAAGCCTGTTGAAGTTGCTGTGAATTTTCTTTCTTCCCCCCCAAGAAAATTTTAAGTGCCTTATAAACCAAACTGGGGTCTGTTGTAATTTGTGTGAAAACTGGATGGAGTAAACATTCTCCCTAAACACTTGTTTTTTGTTTTGCCTGTTGTTTGAAAGGCTGATGGTGGTGTTTTCCTCCAGCCTTTTGTTTTAGAAATTATTCTAAATTCTAAATATTATTCTAATTTTCCAAATCTAAATTGTAAAATATTCTAACTCTTTTGATTTGGGCTGTTGTTGGGGAGGTGTACACTTGGTAGAAGTCTGACACTGTGAAGACTCCTCTGTGAGGTGTCCCCTGAATTCAGCATTTTTCTTCCATAATAGTGATTAATGAATAGCACAACATTAAATTAGTTTGAGGCTTATTAGCAGAGCTGGTAAAGTGCAAAAATATTTAAAGGTGTGTCATCATTCAAGAATCAAATTTAGGGCTGTAAATTGAACTTGTGTTGTCTTTGGAGTTACATGCACCTGCAGGGGCTGGTTCAGCGTGAACAGCAGAGGACAGTCTTATATTCAGAAGGATACAAAGGAAAACAGCAGAAAAATGTTTGGATTTTTCCCCCTTCCTTTCTTCCCCATCTCTTACCTTGGGAGCCTGCAGGCTCTCCAATGATTGTGGGCTGTAATTGGAAATTGACTCCCTTGCTTTTCAAATCTTTTCATAAGACTCTCTCCTACTTCATTAAATCATTAAATGAGTTTAGCAGGTATTAGTTTTGAGCTTTATTAATTGTGACTTGTTTTTCATTATGAGATAATTGTCAGTCACGAAACATAACTGCTGTAACATATCTAAGCAGACAAAAGTTTCCAGGAGGCAGGGAGATAAGAAATGCAGAAAGGTTGCTTGTACAGAAACTTCTTGAAATAAATCCTTCTCAGAGGTATTTAAGCATTCCTGGAGATGCCTTGTTTGGTGTGTTAAACCAGCAGCCTGGAAGCTTCAGGACTTCTGGCAAGAGCTTGGTGATGTAAGTGTAAGCAAGTGATGTATTTATGGTTTGGGTTGACCATGGATATAACCAGTCCTGCCCTCAATGGGAAATATTTCCAATTTCCAAGCAGGGCAGAGATATCCAGCTTCTTGGAGGCTGTGAAAAATGAGGTTTACTCTCCTGGTAAAATTCAGACGTTTAATAAAGGACAATAGGAAACAAAGATAATAAGGCAAAGTTTTAAAGGCACTCAGCCAAGAGCACACCTGCTATTTTGGAGACACCCTTTACATACCTTTTCTATTGCATCAGCTTATTGCATATTCATAAGCAATTATGCATATTTAAGCTTTCCCTCAAACTAGTTTACTTGTTCCAAGAGCTGTTTAGCATGGCTCCTCCTCAGGTCTGCCTTTTTAGAGCATGCCCAGTTTTTGGCTGTGGTTTTAGTCCATTCTTGTTATCACCTCCAGCTTGGGCTTTGGTCCATATTTTCTGCAGACAAGTAGGTGGGTGCTGATGGTTGGCATGTCTGTAGCAGGTGTCTCCATCATATGTTCATTGCATGTTACCCCAGCCAAGCAGGCAGTTTAATTATCTATTAAACTATCTATTCTAGTTTAATTACAAACATAACTGTATCAGCTGTTTCACTACTAAGTTTAGTCAATAAGAGAAATAAAAATGATATCTTTATAGCAAAGTTACTTAAACATTATCCTTATAGAATCCATTTTTAATATTTGTGAAAAACCAGTATTATAATATATATTTTTAACAGAAGCTCAGTGCATATTGTGGAGTGCCAGCCTTGTGAAGGCTGACCTAGAACAGAGGCTGGGCAGAGTTAAAGAATAAAGTAGGGATTTATTAAAAGGCCTCAATGGATCCACCTTGGGCAGCACAGCCCAAAATGGCACAAATGGATGACTGGTCACAGGGTCTCTCACTTTTATAAGTTTTGGCTCATTTGCATATTGGAGTTAATTGTCCAATTCCAGCTTTAGGTGATGAAGTCCCATCCTCCTTGTTTTTCTCTCTTCCTTCCACCATTGTTTGTGCTCTTGGGCCTGAGATTTGGATCATTTGTCCTTGGTCCCCAGCTAGAGAAGGAATTGTTTTGTCTCCCTGCTCTGTGAAGAGAGCTCACCATGCCCTAATATGAAGCTCAAACCCACACACTAAAGCAACACAGAATCTGAAAAATATAAAAGCTAAAACCTGAGGCATCCCTAAGAGAGATTTAGGCCTTCTTTCAGGCCTGGAGCCACTCACAGCCAAAATTGCTCTGATTTTCAGAGGCCCCATGAATTGTGTGTGTTCTGTGGGTCCCCCTGAGCATGCCCAGGAAGGCACTGGGGTGATGCCCGTGGGCTCGGGGCTGTCCCTGCCCTGGCACAAGTGAGACTGGCACAGGGAGCACGGGGCCTGCCTGCTCTGTGCTGACAACAGCAGTGCAATTTATCTTCAGCTCTTTTCCCAGAACTTCTGGGAAACAAACTATGCATCATTTTAAAGATGCTTTCATGAAACAATTAGGCTGCATTAAATTATTTCTACTTTAGTGTGCAGCGCTTTCTCAGCACAGACAGACCTTGATGCACAACTCCAGGGACTGGAGAAAACATCCAAGCTGCATGCACAGTTTGGAACTAATGCCTGGTAAATACATTTCAAAGTTTTTTGGGCTAGCAGTTATTAATCTAAATGTAATTCATCCTTCCACTCAGAATGAATTACAGTTGTAATGCCAACATTTGCAAGCACTAGTGAGTGATACTAGTAGCCTCTGAGCACCCATTCTTTATTGAAAATAGATTTGCCATTGCCAAGCAATAAGATAAAATCTTTTCTGCAGATGATGGCTTCTGGAATATATATATATAAAGAAAAATATACAGTTTCTGAGAATCCTGAGAATAAAAGTTATGTGGTCTTTTAAAGGCTGTGTCTTAGAAATGACAGCACTGCTGTGATTCCAGGAGCCTGATATTTCATCTGTTGTTTAATGGGCTAACAGAGTAAAATATCACCCTGTAATGATTTTGAATGTGTGTGGGTTTCTTTATAGCCTTTCATGGAGATGCAGGCTTCAGTTTTGTCCTGGAGAAGTTCCTGATATAAATTGGTAACAGATCAGTAAATCAGGCAGTGCTGCTGGAGGGAGCTGGTGGGCAACAGGGAACTTGTTGACTTTGCAGGGAGGCTGGAGTAAACAAATGCACCAAAAACTCTAAACTGGGCAGCTCAAATTCATTTTTGGAGCACTCACAGGGGGATTAATCTGTTAAACTGTTAGTCCCCTGTTCTTTACTGCATTAATGGGAGTAGTTCATTCAGCAAATGTAACCTGAAGCAAAAGCTATTACACAGAGCAAGTTTCAGAATTGGAGTCTAATCCTGTGTGTGGCAGTGCCTTGCTGTAAAACATTCAGCAGGTTGTGTTGGGATGGATGCAGAAGGAAAGAATTTCCCTGTCACAGGCATCATTAATGCAGGGATTATGAGGATTGTAATCTGAAAGCCAGGCATGAGTTCCTGTGAAGGTAGTTAGCATCATATTTGGTGTTAGAAAATTACTGTTTTCATCAGGGGATGTGAAGCTGCTCCTTGGCGTTGCCCCCAGTTTTGGACAGAAAGAAGAAAAGAGAAGAAAGATGAAAATTTGGTGTGGAAGAGACCTGGGGCAGAGGAAGATCACTGGTGTCTGTGTATAAAAAGTGCTGCAGAGAAGGACATGGAATGAGTCATGGTCTTAAATGCCAGCAGGGAGGACACAAGGCAGGAATTAGGGGGGATCTTTGTATCACTGAGGATGACAAAGCATTGCAATGAATAACATGGAGAGATGATGTTCTTCATCCCAGGAAGGTGCTGGGAACAGAAGTGGTTCCAAAGGGCTGTGTGTTTGTCTCAGAGATGCAGCATGTCTGTGTCAGAAACCTGTAGAGGGGTAAGCAGCCTCACCATTTTCAAGTTGCTCAAGAGTCACCACAAGTCAGTAAAATAATTTTGAGCTTGTTCTAACGTAGCCAGTGAACATTTTTAGGTGACAGGATTTACTTCTCCCTCAGCTGGTTGGTGACAGAAGCTGAGTTACTAGGTTAGGATTTTCTGAAAAACCCCTGGCTTGTAATCTGTTCACATTCATAAACAGATGCAGTTTCTTCTTCTTCAAGCTGATATATATCTTTTGCTTACAGCCCAGGAAGAGAAATAGATATTCTCCTGTGTGTACTTGGAAAGCTTCTACCACAGATTTCAATTCACTGCACTCAGTGGAGTTCAAGATTGTGCAAAGCCAAACAGCTCTTTTATGGAGTCAATGGAAATGTTTTTTAGGGCTTTTTTCATCTAGCATCTTCCTAGGCAAAGTTGCCATTTTCCCCTCTGCTTACAAACTGCACCAAAAGCTAAATGTTACGGGCTGGAGTTAATCAAAAGGCTGAACCTGATGGAGTTCCTGTCATCATCTCCAGCTCTCCCTAAACGATGGAGGCAGCTGGATTTAACTGAGCAGAGCGAGGAGAAGGAGCAAATACTGTGTTAGGCTGATTTTCCAAAAGATCTGTGCACCTTGGCAGGCTGATTTGTTTATAATCACCTTGCAGGAGTGCAAAGTGAGCTCTCTGGCTGCAACACTAAAGCCATTAGGAAGGAGGATTATTGTAATGAATGCAGGTTGACACGGAGAGCTCTCCCTTCCAGTCTCTCCACACAGCAACTGCGAGGGAACCCCCCAAAATATGTCTGCTTTTGGCTGGCTGTCAAATCCAAAATGAAACACCTGTGTGCAAGATAAATTCATGAGGATGAGTGCTAACTGGTTGTCTGTGGTCCTGACCACCTGCCAGGCTTTAGGAACTTGCAGTTCTTTGTGTGTCTGGGTATTTATTACCTGTTTGTGGTTTGTTTGTTGTTTCTTTTTTCCCTGGGTCATCTCTAGTAAGGGTCAGGCAGTCTGTGGATATATTATTTGTGCATAAGGTGTTGTGGCAGGGAATGGGAGTTGTATTCACTCTTTGCTTGTTTACCTTTAATCTAGATCCCTCTGTTTATGTTTCAAACAAGTGCCCGTGGTAGTTTTGGACTTTGCAGCTTCATTTTTTGTTTCGGTGAGCTTGAACTCCCCCTAAAATCCACTCCCCCCAGAGGTACTTGGCTAAGGTGGATGGCCCTCCTCCACACAGAGGGAAGGATTCAAGGTCAAACTTGATGGTACTGCCTCATTTTCTGGCAGTCCCATTAGCATTCACAACTGAGACTCTCTTGCATTTCAGTCTCCCTGCAGAAATATATGGGCTCTCCATGAAGAGAGGATTCCATATGCACCGCTTTTGGTGAAATCTGTTTATCCTCGCAGTTGGCCAAGAATAAATAAAACAGCCTTATGGTTCCCCTGAGTATACACTATATGCTTCAATTATTGGTGCATTATATTAGGAGCAGATGCTACATTCCCCCATATAAAAGGGAAGAAGATTTCTGAACAGTAAAACCAATTTTTTTTTGCTTATGCACTGTAATTATCACCATTTCTTCATTTCAAAGGCATCTGTCTGAGGCACCCTCGTTGTGTTACCATTTGCATTACATTTTACTCCTGAAGATAACAGTGACAGTGGTTGTTAAGGTTGGAGGGAGGATTCTGCTCCTTTCAAGTACTTTGAACCTTGCCATAGCATGGGGTTTTTTTAGCTTGAATTGCTTCAGGCATTTCTTCTGGGCACGTCAAATTGCCAATTTGCTCTCAAGAGAGCTGGCATGGATATAGACTTGCTTGCTTAAGGCTCTGTGATTTGGGCTGCTTGGGAGCTGCCCAGGGCATGGGGTGGGACAGACAGAGAGCTGTGGCATCTCCACACATCATTTGATTTGATTTTGCTTCTCTTAAATACATTACTACCATGCATTCTGTCTCTGTAAAGTACTTTGGTCAAGTGAACCTATGGGCTCACTTGTCCTGAAACTATTCAACAGAAAGTTTAGAGGGGTACAAAAAACCCCACAAAAGCACTTATGCTGATACCAGATACCTCCTGTAGACTATGGTATGAAACAAAATAGATAATTTTCAGTAATTTTTCCAGGCTTCCTTCCTAAAGGACATAAAACTCGCTTTACTTCAGTGATTGAGTCTGCAGCTCCAGCGTGCAGGAGTGTTACCTCTCCTCTTGTGCAAAGCTGAACTGAGAGCTGCTCTGAAGCTTTGCCCCCCTTTCATTGTAGGCATTATGATGGTAACACCAAAAAGGGTATTTCAGCTGTCTCAGATTCTTGTACCCATAAAACTTTCCTAATATATTTCTAGCTTCAGCACACTTCTAGGTGACATATTGTGGCCCCTAGGAGATCAGCTCTTGGTAATTTTTCACCTGCGTCCGCTGTGAAATCGAATGTATTGCTTACCATTTGATTTTATCCCTGTAGCCTTTGGCAGATTGAGCTTTCCTGGAATAGGATGGTGTTTTCCCTCCTGTTGAATGCACAACTGCATCCTGTTCTGCATCTCTGAGAGCTGCTGTGACAGGGACCGAAGGAGGGCTTGAGGATGTGAGTGGCCACAGCCCCTCCCATAACCACCACATGAATGTGGCTTTCCTGAAACAGCTCTTGGGAGTCATTTTTAGCGTGTTTCACCCTAATTCTTGCCTTTCTGCAGTGTTCAGTCCTGCTCAGGAGGCTGGCAAACAGCAGAGCCCTCCTTGTTGGCAGCAGGAAAGGGAACAGTAGCAGGCCCTGAGGTCAGTCGGTCTTGGGGGGTTTGAGGATGTGAGTGGCCACAGCCCCTCCCATAACCACCACATGAATGTGGCTTTCCTGAAACAGCTCTTGGGAGTCATTTTTAGCGTGTTTCACCCTAATTCTTGCCTTCCTGCAGTGTTCAGTCCTGCCCAGGAGGCTGGCAAATAGCAGAGCCCTCCTTGTTGGCAGCAGGAGTGGGAACAGTAGCAGGCCCCGAGGTCAGTCGGTCTTGGGGGGCTTGAGGATGTAGTGGCCACAGCCCTTCTCATAATCACCACATGAATGTGGCTGTCCTGAAAAGCACTTATGAATCATTTTAGGGTGTTTCACCCTAATTTTGCCTGCTGAGCTGCTGTGACAGGGACCGAAGGAGGGCTTGAGGATGTGAGTGGCCACAGTCCCTCTCATAATCACCACATGAATCTAGCTGTCCTGAAACAGCTCTTGTGAATCATTTTTAGGATGTTTCACCTCAATTCTTGCCTTCCTGCAGCGTTGAGTCCTGCCCAGGAGGCTGGCAAACAGCAGAGCTCTCCTTGTTGGCAGCAGGAACAGGAAAGTAGCGGGCCCTGAGGTCAGTCGGTCTTGGGGGGCTTGAGGATATGAGTGGCCACAGCCCCTCTCATAATCACCACATGAATGTGGCTGTCCTGAAACAGCTCTTGTGAGTCATTTTTAGGATATTTCAGCTCAATTCTTGCCTTCCTGCAGGGTTGAGTCCTGCTCAGGAGGCTGGCAAACAGCAGAGCTCTCCTTGTTGGCAGCAGGAGCAGGAACAGTAGCAGGCCCTGAGGTGTGTTTATCCAGCTTCCTCCCTTCCTGTGATATATTAACTGCTCTGGAAGTTTCCCAGCTGTTTCATGGGATAAATGATGGCAGTGGGAGCCCATATTTAACCTTCACTGCTCAGGCTGCATGCTTTGTAGTTGTCCTCTTTTATCTGCCTGGCTATCTGGGAAAAGCTTCAGACGTGTCCCTGCTGCTCCCCCTGCCCGCCTGCTGCCTGCACAGGGAAGGCACAGCCACTGCTTGTGTCCTTCAGAGCTCAGCCTCTACCTTCTGCATCCATGGAGGCACCACAGGCTCCTCCAGGGAGTTCCCAGAGGCTCCCCCAGCAATGCCATGGCATCCTCTGGCTCCAGGTTATTTGCATGGATGTGGCCTGTCACTTGCTTTTGTTGTCAGTTTGTCTTCCTGCAGCTCAGGCAGAGGTGGTTGGAGTAGTTTTCCATTATTTCAGGGAGTGATGGATAGAGGTGGTTTGGGTGAATAGCAGTGAGTGTCAGCTGTGAGATTCCCCACCCTTGGTACTCCCCAAAAAGGATCCAGCCTGGGAAACCGTGTGTGAAGGAATTTCAGGTATTACCTGTGTCAGTGTTGCACCTGGCTGCATTGGGAGGCGTGTATAGCTATGCTGAGACACCCTGCTGATCCCTCCTTTAACCCAAATGTTATATACCTGGGATTATTTTTTCTGGTTTTCCATGGATAGAAGGGAAAGAAACGGATGAGCTGTTGGGGCAGGCTGAACTCACCTTGTCTAAACCCCAGTGGTGACCCCAGGTAGGGCTGACACTGAATGGCAAATAAGCATTTAATCTAATTAGTGTGGATCTGAAGCTAGTAAATCCTAAACTGTTTGAAAATAGAAGGGGAAAAAAGGGGGTTGTTCTGCACTTAATTGGACCACAAAACTGTCACTTGATGGACCCTAGAGCCATCAGAGGGCACTTGGGCATGTAGGGCTGGGTGTACACCCTGCTGCTGTTACCCACCTGAAGCAGGGAGCTGGTCTTGACCCTGCAGAAGAGATTGTCATGCTGAGTGTTCAGCTGGGGTGGCTGCAGGGAGGTGAGAGATGCTGTCACACACCATCAGTGAAAAGCATGTGACACCTTTTCTCCTTAGCTGTTGTGTGTGACCTGCAGTAATGAGTCACCTGTACAACATCCAGGGATGGGAGATGCAGGAGGAAGCTATTTTCTGACTGGTAAGAAGTTAGCTGTGTAAAAGCCATGAGGGTGTGGGGAGGAACAGGCAGGGTGTTCTCCTTCACATTTCCAGAAGGAAGAGAATCAGTTTGGTTACTGTTCCTCTGAATAAGGAAAAATTAAAATCTGATTGACAGTGTCACAGGTGCTATGCAAATAATGTAGATAATGTACAAGTCCTCAGGATCTCACAGGTAGTATTTGGACAGCAACAAGTAAATAGGGACAAAGGAGACAGAAGAAGTGGCAGGATTCCAGCAGAAATGCATGGGCATAAATGTTCATTTTGACCAGGGACTCAGGAATTTGTGAGCATGACACTCCCACACACCCACATCCAATAGTTGTCTTAGTCTTTAGCAGTATGTGAGAGTACACAGAGAATTTGAAATTATATTAGGTAAGATTATGTGGCTGGGCAGAGAGAAGGGCTCTGTGGCCACCCAGGGCTTCCTCTAGACCTGCAGTTTTGGTTCTGTGATGAGTTTTCTCAGAGTATTTTGCTGCAGAATTCCCTGGTTTGTTTGTCTCACTGCTTTACTTGCACTTCTGTGTCCACCCAAAGAGCCTCTTTAGGTTTAGGGCTGAGTCTGGGTTTAATGCTTTAGGTTTAGGGCTGAGTCTGGCTTTAGTGCTTTAGGTTTAGGGCTGAGTCTGGGTTGAGTGCTTTAGGTTTAGGGCTAAAGCACTGGGTTTAGTGCTTTAGGTTTAGTGCCTCTGTCTACTCTGTTTTACCAAGGTACCAGCTCAAGGAGCCACAGGCTGAGATATTCCTACTCTTGTGAAGTATGTATGAACTTTAGAATTATTCAGAATACAAAGCAATCTTGCACGTTGTTTTTTGTCTGAATCTAAATTTCAAAATGGAAAGGGTTTGTTCACGGCAGTTCAAGAGTGCTCACCTTTGTTACATTCCCAAAATGAAAATACATGCTGTTCCAAAACAAACTGACTTCTGTCCTTGGTGCAGAGATGAGTGAGGTTCTATTTTCTCGTGTCTCTGACTTGGAGGCTGTGGAATTATTGTTGCTGACTGTAAACTGTATCCTTGACTAGAAATGGTGTGGGAACATTTTGTTTTAAAGTACAAGAGAGATGGGAGATGTGCAGTTTATTCAAGACTAGCACTGCAGCCCTGGGTCTGGCAGTTCACAGTGGACATCTGCCAGCTAGATAAAGCCTTTTGCTTAATAAAGTTACAGGACAGGCAGTGGGAGCTGTGATTTATGAGCAAATAATCTGAAGCAAACTGATAGTGGGAAGTTTTTATGCACTTTGTGTTCCATTTGTTCTCAGCCTGCCTCCCCTTAGACTCTGAGCAGTGTCTGGTAAGGGGAGCTCATCTCCTCACTTGGGGTCAGGTGTATGACCCAAGATTGGCTTCAGGCATTGCCCATTCCTAACTACATGAAAAAGATCTTTTCTCAGTTGGATATGCAGAAAATAATGTGCACTTTCAGTTTGGGAGCAAGTTTTGACAAGCTTATCACCTTATTTGAGCGTATTTGGGTGTCCAGCCTTCCTTTAAAGCCTAAACCAGCATCATCAGTGTCCCCAAATCATTATTGCTCATCCCCCCCTATACAGGTGAGAGGCAGCAAGTGCTGCAGGGTCTCTCCTTGAGTTGTAGCTTTTATTTGCCTGCCGAGGGGCTGCAGTGGAGGGCACTTGCTCTGCTAATGAGTGGTGCTCAGGAGCCATTTGAGCCTCTGGGAAACTCAATAACTGCACAGGTAGCCCCCGCTGAGGTCTGCAGAGCTGCTGCTGCTGCATCCTCCCTGCTGTGCCCGCTGATAAGGCACAGCTTGAATCTTCAAATGCCACTGGGAGGATGATCAATCTCAATCCAGTCCTTACTCTCTCCCCCCAGACGGCTTCTGCTGAGGAAGAGAGGAAAACATAAAAGCTGTGGCTTTAGGGCGTGAGAACGTGGAAGTTGGTGGAGTTAAAAATCAATCATGACCCGCAACAAAGGACTTGCAACTTCATCTCTGGCAGTGTTACTGCTGTGCCATCCCAAAAGCAAGTGAAAAACCATAAATGCAGACACAAGCAAAGATGAGAACTTGTGTATTCTTATTATTATCCTCAGTGGAGGAAAAACTGCTTATTCTATCCACTTACCAGGCAAACTGAAGTTAAAATAAAATAGGGGGGATCCTGCTTATCTGATGTTTGCAGCAATGCTGTGCATACCTGAGACAACAGGGAACTGACACAACAAAAAGTAAAATCTAACATTAATTCCCCCAGAAACACTTTACAGACCTGAACACATGATGCTATGGCTTTTATTCAAGGAGGATTTTTTTTTTTTTTTTAGGGACTTTTTTGGGTTTTTCACTAATTTCAGCAAACTGAATATTTCCAGGAATGTGCTTAATTCTGTTACTGTCCTAAAAGGGAGTAACACTTAATGTTGTAAGGCTGGGGGTTTTTGGTTTTTCTTTTTTCACTTCAGGAATGTGTTGATACCCAGAGGCTCTCAGAGGTCTTCTTTCTTTTGCTGAGATTTTCCATCACATGCATATATATGTATGTGTGTGTGTGTGTGTATATAGATATATATGTATACATGCACTTTTAATACTTTAAAGATAGATACTTTAAATATAGGATTAAAAATCCATATTTTGGCATGCTTCATGTCAAAATGTATTTTCAGGTAAGCAAATCCACGGAACTGCCTGAAATCCAGGAAGTGATTAAGTGCCTGCCTGGTCCTTAACTACATGGAAGAAGGCTTGGAAGTTTTAAAATCAGATGTGAATTCTTACAGGGAGGTTAATTTAGTTGATGGTGTTTAAAATAAGAAGAGAAACCCTGTTGTTCTTACTGATTGCCAGGCAACTGATTTAAAAACTTCAAAAGCAGGGATGAAAATGCTCTTATTTCAGACTTAGTGATGCTTTATACCTTCCTGACTTTAAACCATTTTTCTTCCTTATCATGTGTTCCTCCACTGGCTTTTATTTTCCTCCTTGTTTTGGCACATCCCATATTTTTGATTATCTGGTATTGAGAATCCCAGATATCTCTGAACTCTTCCCAGGTGATGGTTTGGGATCTGTGAGTCTCCCCTTTGCAGGAGCTTTCTCTCTTTAGTGTTTTTTTGAGACTGAAGGCAAAATGGACAGATATTGTTACACCCAGAATATCCTAAAATGGAAAAAACTTGCTGCCAAGGTTACTTTCTCCCTAAGTTACAGATTCCTTTATAATCAAATGATCTAGCAATAGCTGGGGAAACAAAAGAGATAGCTCTGGGAAAGAAAGAGAAGATGCCTGAGTTTTCAGTTAAGCTTCTTTTTAATGAAATGCAATGACCTGCAAAAGTGGAAATCCCTCTTCCTGTTTGCTTTTACACCAGAGCAGAGGCTTAAGGTGTGTTGTGTGCTCCAGGTCTGCTCTTTGCAAGGTGATTTATTTGTGTCGAGTTTGCTGCGTGTCTGTAACATCAGGAGCCTGGTTGGGTAAATTAGAACTGAATGACAAGTTTTCTTTGTCTGGATAAATTCACCAAATCAAATGAACCTGAATTTTTGCTGGGTAGTGGTGCTTGATATTGCTTTATATTATTTCTTACTTTGTGTATATATCTTGCTATATATGTAAGACTTTATAAGAGTTGTAGCAATTTCTCCCAGCTGAGAAAAAGAGATTTCCCTAAGTTCATACATTTACTTTTTTTCCCCCAACTCCAACTGAACTTTTACAAATAATGGCATTACCTCCAGATCTAGAAATAGGTTTTTGTCTGCTATTCTTTGAGCTGTCACTTGCAGAGGTTTTATTTCAGGCTGATGAAAAAGTACACATGCTTTCCTCCTGCACACGTGCTTTACATCTCTCGCATTGCCTCTCAAATCAAACACTGAAATGCATTTGGAGAATTTCACAGTGGAAATGCAAACCACAACTTTTGTTGTCAGTTTAATTCCGAGGTTAAAATAGGCATTTAATTAATTTCTTCCCTGAAGTTGGGCTTTGAAATGGTGCCCAAACAAAATGATTCATTTTATCTACTCAGATTTTTTCAGCAACAATGAAATGTGTCGGGGACCTCCTCTGCTAATTTGTCTTTTTATGGTGGAGAATTCCATTGATTTTTGCAATTATAAGGTTGGAAAAATGTGTCCAGAGTTTGCACACAATGCAGCAACAGCCTGTGGGAGTGGGGAGAGGGAGGGAGATGATATTGCACAAAATTTCTTTCAGTCGCAGTTCACTCCTCTCACCTGAATCCTCAACACTTGCACAGGGGCTTCTGGAATTTGCTGAATCTCAGCCCTTGCTCCTGCAATTAGCCCAGTGCTGTTGGAATTCCCTCCCAAGGGAAGGGGCTGCTGGGAGGGTGCTCCCACCCCCAGGGCTGGGGTCTCTTGGCTCAGCTGCTGCTCTTTGCAGGTTTCTGCTTTTGGCTCCCAAAAGGACACGGGTGTGAGCAAGAGGATGTTGCTGAAGGGATGAACCTGCTGCTGAGGCACTTGTGGGAGAGAGGGGAAAAGGAAAGGTGATAAGGGTGTAGGACAGATAAGGAAAGAGAAGCATTGCCAAGGAAAACCTTGAGGGCAGGGAGGAGGCTGCTTCCCTGGTGAATGCCCCTCTCCCTGGGGTGCTGTGCTCAGTGAACTCGGGGTGTTAAGTGAATGTATAACCAGGTAATCCAGGCCCATCAGCAGAAATTATTTACTGAACTGTCAGTAATAAGGAAAGAAACCCTTGCAAGGTCTTTGGCTCCTCTGTGAATAATTCCCACTTCTGTTTTGCCATCACTTTTGGTGGTGTTCTCCACCAGGTGGTACAGCAGGCACAACAGAAAGGAAATCAAAAAGACAGGATGATCCTCAAGGGAGTGTGTACAACCTTGATGCTTTAATGAAGCAAAAGTAATCTGTCTTTAAGAGAAAGATTTTATTTATTCGATTATACTGGACTGAAATGTGTTAATATCTAATAACCTGTGTGCTGGGAATAGCTGGTGAAGGAGTTGCAGCCCCAGCCTTTATTCAAATAGGATTTCAGGGGTAGTTCTGAGGCTCAGGTTCAAGGAGAAGTAGCATGAGATGAGAAAGAATTTGATCAGTGTTCTTAAAGATCTGTGAGAAGCCAGCTTTTAAATTTAAATACAAAGTTAGTGCCTTATAGTAAATGGCACAAGAAAAATCCCAGTTACTCTGCAAATCAGGAAGATTTTCCTCTGGAAAAGCCCCTGTTTGTGCTCAGGCAGGCTCATTGGTGGCACAGTGCTTTGTTGGAAGCAAGTTTCATGGACATGAGAATGAGGATGGTGCAGTGACCACAATTCTGGCTCTCAGCCGTTGTTTTCTGCCAAATATTCCTGGTACACTCAAGACTGAGATGTGCAAGTGCTGTAGTAATCAGAGATGTAGTTTTGGTGTTTTGATAAAAAAAAGAGAGATGTGAGTTGCAAACTGTGGGGTCCTCCATCTTCCTCTACAGCCACACTATAGGTTACCTTTCCTAAAAGCATTCCTTGATTCTCCTGATGGCCCAGAATTAGTGGGGGCACTTTAGGATCCAGGAAAAAGGAAGGGATGTAACTGGAAGAACATGCCAGGTGTGGTTTCAGATTGCATAAATTCTGTTTCTGCCATGATGCATTTGGCTTTTGTTATGTGCAAATCCATGTGCTGACAACACCAGGGGAAGAACTTGTGGAAAGAAGCATCGATCTGACAGCAGGGGAGTGTGCACTGGCATCCCAGGTGGTCAGCTCTGTTAGTAAACAGGATGCAAAGAAGATAGAAAAGAAAGTAATTTTGCACCATCATTTCTACTTCTCCCATTACAAAGAAATTAGGAACAAGATGTGTTTTGAAATAAAAAGCAGCCAGTTGTATAATACTGCTACGAAGTACCTGAAGGAAGGATCGTGACAGAATCAAACTGCCACAAAGAAAAGCAGTTGTGGCTGTGGAAAAATAATTTTGGTGCTTTTCCAACTCAAATACAGGTATGTGGAGGAACATCACAGCATGACAATGAAGTGATACTTGTCATTTGTGTGACAGAGACAAATTAGAATCCAGCCATCTCAGGGTGGGAACGATTTTCTTGAAAATTAATGACTTGATTAGAAGGAGAAATGAAGCTTCTTCAAGGGGACATGCAAATAAAGGAGGAATCACTAAAACTGTCACCTGGTGTAAAGCGAACATTACACAAAGAAAGATTGGTGGGATAGTCTACAAAGACAAATTTGATGTGATATTAATCACACAGCACCAGTGGGCACAGGGAGGAGAGGGAGAGGAAGGATTCAGCAGGTGCATGGCTTGGAGAGGTGTTTCCTGCTGAAGCAGGGGAGGAGTATCCCATTCATCCCATTCCCCAGCTGGGTACATCCCCTGCACCCCCAGACTGGGGTACCACACTCAGGTGAGTTTTCCAGGCCCTGTATTGTTCTGGGTGGTGCTGCCACTATCTCCAAGCCCAGTGAAAGAGGTTTGCCTCCTTTCACCTGGACACAAAGGTCACAGAGAACCATTAATTGCACTAAGTGCTTATTGTTCCCCAGGGGCAAATCTGCAGAGCTCGGTGGGTATTTCTGTACTGGGAATTTCTGCCACCTTTCAGGAGGAGTTGGTGCCTTGTGAAAGCTGACCTAGAGCAGAGGCTGGGCAGAGTTAAAGAATAAAGCAGGGATTTATTAAAAGGCCTCAATGGATCCACCTTGGGTAGCACAAGAGCCCAGCCAGGGCTGCACCCAAGATGGACCAAAATGGTCACAAAATGGATGAGCCAACACAGGGTCTCTCAGTTTTATAAGTTTTGGTTCATTTTACATATTGGAGTCAATTGTCCAATTATAGCTTTAGCTTATGAAGTCCCATCCTCCTTGTTTTTCTCTCTTCAGTTCATCTTGTTTATACTTTTTGGGCCTGGAACCTTATAACAATTGTCCTTGGACAAGCTGGAAAAGGATTTATTGTTTACCTACCCTGTGAAAAGAACTTGCTAACACTTAATATGAAGCTCAGAGTTACACACTAAAGCAGCACAGAATCTGAGAAATATAAAAGCTCAAACTTTGGGCATCAGAGTGGGGCCATGAAGAACCAAATCTACAGGGGCAATTTGTTTGGAGTTCAAACCCAACCTTACCTTCCTGGGGAAGGAACCTGAGTGAGGACAACCTAGGCAGCTAAACCAAAAGTGGTGCTTTTCTTAAGCCCAGGAATATTACCTGCATTAATGACTACAGATAAGTAATATATTCACAGAAGGTTGTGGTTTGAGCTTGAGGTGTTTTCTTAGGTTTTCACTGAGTCCAAGTGACCTGTAAGATGTGTATTTTCCCATTCTCTCCTTTCTGTGGCTGTGAAGAGTTACAGGCCTTTCAGCCTGATGTGGGTAACACAGTAGGACCCAAAGCTCTTCATCAAACACTGTTTTCTCTTGTGCAGCACTACCAATGCAAAAGAGACTGATACCAACCAGTTCTCTTAATTACATCAGATTTATCAAATGCAAGTTGGATGGAAATTTGTCGTGGTCAAATGAGGGAATCTTACAGAGACCTAGGAGAAAAAGAAAGTCTAGTCCCATGCTCTAGCTGCAGCTGACAGAAGCAGGTATGAAGATGAGCTGGCAAGCTCATGATGGGGTGATTTCCATTTCCTTGGCTGCTGAACATCAGCACCAGTGGCACTGAGGCAGCCGTGCACTCTTTGGGTGGTGATGCCAGGGACAAGCAGGGTGGATTTCTGCTGCTGGGAGAAGCAGATTTTTGGCCCATGTATCTGCAGGCTCTGCCAGAAGCCCTGGAAGAGTTTTCATACTTTCAGACATATTTTTACAACAATATGGCTTCGATTTTGTAAATGATAAGGAAGGCGTACATTACCGAGCATACGATTTTCCTCTGGGAGCTAGGGCTCAGCTCAGGCAGGATTTGTGGCAAGTCTTAGGGGCAGGAGCCACTTGTTTTCATTCCCAGTGTTTGCCCACATGTTCTTGGTCTGCCTACTTTAGAAAATGCCTGTTTTACTGTTGGTAAGTAGTGTGAAACACTTGATTTTCTAGCTGCATTGCACCTGTATCAGAACAATTCCCAAACTTACTCCCTCCAGGCCAGGCATTACCACCTGGAATTCCCTCTGCCTGCAACATGGCTGTGATACGTTCTTTTCTTTTTGCCAGAAAATAAGTGTGCTTTGCTGGTCCATACAGGACATTTGTTTTTCCTGAGATCAGGGTGATGGCTTCCTGCAAAGCCACAAGAAACCTTGTGAAAATTAACATTGGCACGTGGGTGCAGTTTTCACGCTGGTTGTCATGGGCTTGCACAAATGCCCTCATGTGTTCACATTTAACATGCTGGGTGCACATTTCTGTGCTTTTTCATGCTCTCAAAACATGATCCTGTACAGTCACTTCATGCTTTGTTTGCTTGTTTTAAAGTAAGATGACACCAGCATGGGAAAGGCTGTAATAGCAGGGCAATGAACTCTCCAGCTACAAATTTCTCTTGATTTGCAACAGAAAGTTTTGAAGCCTCCACCTTTTTGCTGCTGTTTGAAAGCAGTCACTTGGACTGTCTTCTTATTACCCATGTATATTTAAACATAAATTGCATCTGACTGCAGTGACACTAATGGAGGTGGAGGCACTGAGATGCAGCCCCCCTTGCGGGGAGCGTGGCCAATAAACCCGCCGTGACTGGCAGCTGTTTCGACCACTTTAGACAACAGCAATTTCAGAAAGTGTCCTTCCCCTTCTCCTTGACAAGGAGGGGACAGCCAGGCCCCCTCTGAGGCATCCACGACCAGGTGGCCTCAGGGAGCACCCAGCTTTCCCAGGGTGTTACCTGTTGTCTTTTGTAATCGGGGATTTCAACCCCACCCTTTACTAAAATAGAAAAGGATTTTGTATTATCTCAGTGGTTTTGTAACATCCCAGCCATGTGCACCTGAGGTATTTGACCAAATATTATTAAAACTCTGCAAGGGCTGATAATCCTGGAAGTAGCGCGACGCCTTCCTGTGACATTGAAATAATTCAGTAATTTTACAGTACATTGGAATTTTGGCATTGTTCAGCCGCTCAGCTCCCATTAACTTCGCCTGGAATTTCTTATGTCCGTGCACACAAGCAAAAGTGTCAAGTTTCTCCTTCATGCTCCAAAACGCCATCTGAATCACAATTGTGCTGCAGCTAATTGTTATTAATTAAGCTGTTCCTAGCAGTCCAAGCTGGATTGTGCTTTTCTCTGCGTGTAATGAAAAGCGAAGGCGTTTAGTAAGCACGGCATTTGGGGAGGGTGCGAAGAACAAGACAGCCCTGCTCCTGGGAATATCTCTCTGAGATGCTTTTGGGGAGGGTCTGGGTGTTTTTAAGGATGGGGCCACCAGCTCAGGCTCCATCCCACGAGCTCTGCTGCCCTTGGCTGTGTTTCCAGTCACGGGCAGGCAGCTCCAAGGGCGTTCTGCAGCGGGTGAGTTTGCACGGAGCCGCTCCGGCCGCACGTGCTCCCGCATCACTTAAGCGCCACAAGGCCTTGGCCAAGAGCCCCCGGCACAAGGTTTGCCCAGGAATCACATGGCAGGTGCCCTGTGCCCCCCCTGCCACCTCCCTCTGCTCTCCCAGCTTCAGCTGAACGGGATTGTGGAGCGGAGGGAGCGAGAGGAAGGGATTAATGAAGTGGAGACCCCGGGAGCAGCCTCCTCGCAGAGGGAAAATTGGGAAAATTGCTTCCTGGTTTTTTTCTCAGGAGCAGTGAGGCACCTGGCATTCATCTGCCTTCTTTTGTGTTTGCTTGTGAAAATAAAGTCAAGTGAAGAGGACGTTGGGCAGAAATGTCATCTTCATGTGAGAGGTGGCAATGGGAAGCTGCTTCTGCTCTGTGCCATCCAAAAAAAGCAACCTGCCCTCTGTTATGTCTTTTATCCCCCTTGCCTTGTCCTTTTGTCCTTTTATCCTTGCCTGTTGTCCTTTTGTCCCCCTTGCCTTGCATTAAGAACCAGAAAACAGATGATTTTGGCAATGGCTGCAGGCTGTTATTCTAACAGTGAGATAATGGTTACCCTGTGCAGGATGAGAGGTCAGGAGTAGTCTTGGGACTTCTCCAAGTCCAAAAGGATGGGGAATGGCTTTGTGTGCAGACCTTAGAAAGAAGCCCAAGGGCACAGTCTGGTGGTTGCTCCAGATTCCTCACTTGAAGCCTTGCTGGAGCGAGCAGGGTGGAAAGGGAGAATCCCTGGAGAATCATCATGGCTGGGTGGGAATCTCCTGCACCACGCTTAGTGTTGGAAAATCCTGCAGATTTTCTCCTGCCATTGCCTCCACATGCCACTGAACTGAAGCTTTAATCTGCCCATGGATCCTCCTGGTGCTGCCACCACTTTTCTGGGGTCAGAGTTTTTTATATGGCATTGCATTTCTTTCATCCCTACAAATTCCCTGGCATTTTGCTGGGACACGTCTGTTCTTCTGCTGGTGGTGTGTGCAGAAAAAATGACCAAATCTCAGCTAGCAGCCTGGGATGGAACCTGGAAGTCAGTGAAAGGCTTTATGGCTGTTTGCAGGGTAAAACCCCTCACCCTGCACTTATAACTTCCTCCCAGGGCTGCTGTTTGTGGCTCCTGTGATAAACTAGTCCTGCTGTTGCTGAGTGGAGGATTCTAAACTAATGGTGCTTCTGCTCCCGGGATTTACCATTTGGAAGATGCTTTATTGCTGTCTTGTGACATTTCCCTGCACTTTTATGCTCATTTATATAACTGATTTCTTTGATTTATGGCAGGTTTTCTTCATGTGTAACAATGTCATAAATTGCACAGCCCTTAAGTGGTTATGAATGTGAGATATTCAGTAAACTATGGCATGGGAGAAAGGGTTGGATGTCTTTTGAAGAGGCTTTTGACCCCAATCCCAAATAAAATAACCTGTTCTCTCAAAAGAAATCAGAAGGAAGCATCAAAATAAGTTAGTATAGTCTGTTTCTTGACTAGCCAGCTGGTTGTGGGGCTTTTTAGTGCAAAATGTAAGTTATTCATATAGATAAAAGGATGCATGAGGCCACAAACACACAGAGTGGTGATGTTTGTGGGGTGATCCCTGGAGCTTTGTTATCCAGGGTCTGCAGAGGCTTTCAGAGAAGCAGCAAATTAATGTTGTTCTTTCAATAAACCTTTCTCTTCTTTTTCTGTTTGTAAACCTACTATTTCAGATGTTGCTATTTTTTAAGACCCTCAAACAAGCTCATATTTCCAAGGAGTGTTCGTTCAGTGGCCATCAGGGATCCCAAGCCTATCAAAGGCACTGGTCAGGCCTGTGAAATAAAGACCTTGGGTTTTGATTGTGTTGGCATCTTGCTTTGTAGGGGAAGAGAAACAGCACATTTAAAAATTACTTTCTGAGTTCAGCTGTCAGAGAAGCTTTCTGTTGACCTTTACAAATTGATACCGTCACAATCAATGGACAGAAGTTTAAGGGCAGTCTCTGGGGTGGGGAGGCAGGAAGGAATGAACCCAAACATTTATAAAATATATATGGAGTGTGTTTTAAAAAGCCCAGCAGAAATAACAGCAAGTATTAACAGGGAGTGTAGTTGAACAAATTGTTTCATGAAGAATTTATAACACCTGGTTCTAAGTATGGTTAGTTAAAACTTAGCTGTTGAGATGATTTCTGAAAGTATATAAAACCAAAAATAAGAAATAAATGTGCCTTAGGTTGGTGCAGTGCAGCAATAGGTGGGTGAGGGAAGCAATTAGAAATGTTGAAGTTCCTTTGTGAGATTGAACCACAGGGAAACTGCATTTGAGGTGCAGCCTGGACTCCCCCATGCTCCCTCCAGCCTTGGGAGGCGAAACCATTGCCAAAGGCTCAGGAGGAATTGTGTGAAGAGAGAGCAGCCAGTCTGTGATTTCAGCTGCTGCCTTGCCAGTTTTTAAAGAATCTGTGAGACACACTGAGAAGCTCCTGGAACTCAAGCACGCAGTCCTCCCCTCCCAGGTGTAAAACAGGCAGAGGCTTCAGTGCTGCAGGAGCTTGCCCTGAATATTCTGCTCATGTTCAGGGAGGTTATCAGCACACCAGGGATGGGCTGTGCAGAAGAGGCTGCCTCCACACTGGGGCTGCATGTTCTTATGCACAGCATATTGAGGAAAAAAAAGGGTTCTTGCCTAGACTTTATGTACTGAAAGTTTGTTTTTCCTGCCTGTAAAGTGCTGTCTGAAAGCACCTGTTTTAATAAAACATATGGGGTTTATTACTTAGTGCAGCCATGGGCAATTAGGCAAATAGAACCTTTGGTGTAAGGAAGTCTTGTGTAAGAGAGCACATGAATTCTTTGACTTGATGACCATTGCATATACAGCCCCCACAGACTCCAGGACGTGGTCTCTTTTCCTAGCCTAGCATATTTTGGCTCTAGATGAGGTGTGGCATCCACCTGGGGGTCCAGAGAGCCTCAGCACAGCCCTGCCTTCCCCTCATCTGCAGTACTCCCAAGTCCAAGTAATTTCCATTTC
Organism: Agelaius tricolor; assembly: GCF_023055355.1. NCBI lineage: Eukaryota > Metazoa > Chordata > Aves > Passeriformes > Icteridae > Agelaius > Agelaius tricolor. The sequence continues at coordinate 1,793,312 of NW_027269270.1, forward strand.
AGCTGTCTTACGTGAGCTGGATTCTCCTGCCTGCTTGACAAGGTTATCGTGTTGCTTGAGAACCTGTTATTTTCATTAATGAAAAATAAACTGCATTCAGTCTCAATTTAATAGATGTGTGTGTATTGGCTCAAATAGGGTATTTCTGTCAGCACCTTCTCCTGCATTGCACAGTCACCTTGAAGCACTTGGGCGAAGCAGCTCTGAAGTGTTGGCTCTGTTCTTGCCTTTTAATGGGGACACCCAAACCCTGCCTTGGCCATTTCAGGTGTGAGATACTGCTTTTCTTTAACTCCCAGGTGTTTTTCCAGGGACTGTTTAAGTCCCCCTGCAGTTTTGCCTTGTTGTTTTGCCAGAAGTTGGGAAGGCTGCTCTTTTCTTTAGGCGTTGAAATTTCACAGTTCCTTGAATCATTTTATTAGGTGGTATTTGGGTTATGTGATAATTACTAATGTAACGCCAGGAAGATTTCTGTGGGTGATCTTGGGGAAATACCTTTTACATGTCACCAGTGGCTTGTGCTTAAGCTGTAATGAGGCGCCTCTTGCTGTGTGCTTTAGTGGTGACTAATTACCCGTGCTGCAGGAGAGACATAACAGCACCTGTCCCACCCACCCGCTCCGAGCTGCGGCTCTTACATAAATGATGCTTAAATACTACTAAGGGGGATCTGTCTGAGGGCTTTGGGAGCACCTTGCTATTGTATTTTCAATCCAGTGCAGGCAGCCAGGGCTGCAATCCCGTTCCCATCGCGGAGGCGGAATGAGCGCGCTCCCCTGTGTTTGCACAATGGTAATTAAAAGGCATTGGAGTGAGTGCTTGTTGTGGTGTCTGGGGGCTCTCTGGGGAAGGCAGGAGCAGGGAGGGAGGCAGACAGACCTGTGGCTGTCAGGAGCTCTGTGGAGTGGCAGGAGCTGCCACTGGGGAACGCGCCACCACCGCAGCACCAGGGCAGTGCTCTGGGCTAGCTGGGCACCCCTGGAGACCCCTGCCAGGGGGAGAGAGCCCTTTGTGTCCCAGCAAAGCAGCCTCCTCTGGGAGCTGGGCAATGATTTTGGTCCAGCCTCACAGCAGATCTTACTTACTTGGCAGCCTTTGCCAAATTGATTTCTGTTGAAGGCGCAAAGACCAGACCAAGTGCCCAGTTCTCCTGTGCTCCCCCTGCTTCCACCTGTGGATGTGCCCCCCTGGTGCTTGTGGGTGCATTCCCTCCCCTGCTTCCCTTGGCATTGAAAAAACAATGCAATTCCTTCTCACTGCTGGGAGCTGTAGAGATTTCCACCACTTTGCCCTGGTAGGGAGCCAGGACACACCGTGACACAGGGATAGAGGGACACAGGCTGCCCCTGCTGCTGCACTGGAGCAGGACTTGGGAAGAGTGAGGGCTGGAAAGCCGGGAGAGCAATATTTGGGCACTCTTGGACCTTTAGCTTGGCACTTGGAAGAACACATGGCCTTGCATTATGGTCATTTATCTGCAGGCTTATTAGTCTTAGAAGGTATTGGTGATGGTGTGTGCTTTGGTGCTGTAGGTGGAATTTTGGTTTGTGGCATTAAGAGTTAATCAAACACTTAATTTTGGGTGCTGCACTCAAGTGCCTGACTAGTGCAGGAATTGTCAGTCTGTAATGTTCTTCTGCAGCAACAGGGAGGATGATTCCACTGTGTGATGGTTTAGAGCAGCAATGTTTGCATGGACTAACTCTCACTCTGGAGTTGATTTCCTTGGGGAGGAAACATAGGTCAGCTGGAAAAGGGATGCTGGTGGTATTTCTTTTGTACTGGCAGGCCCAGTAAGGAGCCCAAAATGGGAGCCTGGTAAAAGGAGAAGAAGCTGGAGAGCAGAGGAGACCAGTGTTGTATTTCAGAGCTACCTGAAAATGATTTTCTTGTCTCAAAATGCAGCTTTACCTGAGCTAAGGCAGGTGCTGGGAGCAGAGACCACTCAAATCTTCCTTAGCTAATGTATGCTAATTGCTTGTTTGGATTATGTACTTCATTGGGAAGAAGCTCCCAAATGCTGAAGATATTTTGATAAACTAAGTTATTTTTTGCATCTGCTATGAAAATCCCACAGTCTTCCTAAGCTACCCCGCTGCATAAGTGGCTGTAAAAAAAATATTTTCATTTAAAATGTTTTCCTATCACAACATGAGTGCTGGTAGCTTGCCAGTTTGACCACTGGAGCCACAAGCAGCTCCTCAAAGCCATCCTGATGGGGTGGTGGGTCAGCAGCGCGCTGCCACGTGTCACCCCCGTGTCACCTCCATCCCTCAGCTTCCCCACCAGCTTGGAGGCTTATCTGCTGCCTCCTTGTCAGAGTGAGTGCTTCCAGATTCACAGCAAGACCTCAAGGAGAGACAGATGACAGAGCAGATGGTAGATGACTAATTTGGCAAAGTTAGATGAGTGGAAATGGTTTGCTTTAATTGCTTGTCAAGTCCAGTACCTACATTATAGTTAAGAAGTGACTATTTACCCTCAAACAGAACAAAATGTGGAAAGGAGGTGTGTATGTGTGTGTGTGTTTGTTTGTGAAGAGTAGGGAGAAAAAGTGCAGAAGTACACAGAGAAAAAAATTTGGTACCAAGGATTGAGGCAGAAGAACCATTGTTAAAACTTCTTGTTTTCATTTCTGCCTTTTCTCAGTGGTAGCTGTGGGATACAGGTCCTGCTTAACATTATTCCTATTTATTCCTTTCCAGTTGCTGTGCCATTATAGAGATGTGACATAACTAAAAGAGAAACAATGCTGGAAATAGTGGCATAAAACAAGCTGGTGATGATGGCTTGATATGGTCATACAAGTGAATATCCATGAAATGTTGCTGTATCAATCTGGTCAACATTTTGATGGTATTTTTTGGTCGGTATGAACAGGAAGGCACATCAGTAAAATATGCTGTGTACCATCCACCGAAGGGATTTGGAGAGTTTGGCACAAGGAGGAGGTTCCATCAGCTCAGAAAAGCATTATCACACATAGCTAATCCTTCTTGATTGAGCCACAATCTCTGTCAGCCTCTACTGTGCCCAGCTGTTTCTGTTCATAAAATTGGGAATGAGCTTCCATTTGTCGGTGGCGCATGATCAGCTTCTCTTGGAGGTGGGACCAGCCTGGTAACGCACATTCTTGCAACTTTTCTGGATGTGCTGGAAGGCTTTCACAAAGCTGTATAAAATGATATTTGGGATTTTAGTGACCAAATTTTGGGAAATGTATTATTTTGGTCCCTGGTACTATCCAACACAGGGCCCGCTGTGCGGAAGAAATGCTTTGGAGGACGTGTTGGTGCTGCCTGTCCTGTGTCACCTCATCCCAGTGACACCCTGACAGCTGGGCAGCAGCTGGGTGGCCATGCTGAGCTCCTCCTGTGGCCATGTGGCTGCCCAGGGCTTGGTGGCACTCTCAGGGGTTGATTGCATGCAACTGGATTCAAATGGGATGATGATTTTCTAGTGTAGAGCAGACCTTGCGGAAGGAAAACACTTGTGCCAGCTGAGCTTTTAATTAGGAGTACAGGGAAAATTATGCTCTCCTTCATTACAGTCTCCCACCTAGGGAAAGAAAGCCTTCAATTCTAAAGCACTCTCCCAAACCACTGGGAAAATGGCTTGTGACCTCCAGGAGTGTTTTGCCTTCTCAGGGGAAACATCTGCAAGACTCTAAGTGCAGGCAGCCCTGGCTTCATTAGGACGTGCCTAATTGCAAGAAAATGCAGGGCTTTTGCAGCTCATTCAAGGAGAACTGTAAAATAATAATGAAGGGATTAAAAGTGTGTTTCCCCTTCCTGTGTGCCTACGTGCCAGGGTGCCCAGGCTGTTGCTGAGAGCGTGGAGCAGAAAGAAGTGAATGGGGATTGCTGGTAATTAGCTGTTCCTTAAGGGGCTGGAGTATTCCCCCCCATCTGGGGGGTCTTAACAAATTGCCACGAGTGTTTGCAATTATTAATAAACAGTTCTGTTAGCTGCCTTTCAAGAAAGCCTGATAATGGTGCTGTCTGTAAAAACACAGCTAATTAAGTAAATAAGTGGGAAGTACAGGGGAAGAATGTGTTAGAAAGAGATGATGACTGTTGTTGGGCTCATCTTTTATGGGGTGAAGGAACCTGTGATTATCCTTTTTATAAAGACATCCCTCAAAGCAGTTAGTCCAAGAATTTAAGGCTCCCTTTGTGGTTTTGGCCCGCTTGACAAACTGATTGACAAAGGGAGGTTGTGCTGCCTCCAGGCAGAGGCTGGTGCAGGGCAAAGGCACTGCTCTCTTGCATCCTTGCCAAAGAGATAATAATAAATGTTTTATGATTCAGAGGAAAATATATTCAGATGCTTGAGATAACTCCCTTGGAGTTAGAGAGGAGGATGCCTCATCACTGCTTCTTTGAGTGTGCTTTGGGAGAGCAGCGAGACACCAGGATTTCAGGTGGGGGTGACTGTGGTGGAGATAATGGATTCCACTCTTCTTTAGTACTCCAGGTGTGGGCTGATCTGGAAGGGGGTTGAATAAGAAATGATCTCCTTCCAAAAGTTAATCTGGGAGGATTATAAAATCCATTAGTATTAGAAGGAGCAGGACGAGATGGAGGCAAGTGTGATTTCTTAATTTAACGTATAGATTTATCATCAACAGAGCAGAGCAAAATAATGGGCTAAAAAGCAGAATCTAATGGGCATTTTTAAATGTCTCCATTATTTGCCACCCTTAAGTGAGCATTTGAATGATTTGGCTATTTTATGAAAAAATGTCAATGGAAAATTAATTTCCGAGTCATGTGCATGAATATTGATGGAAAGCATCATTTCAATACAGACGATTATTACTGTTGTAATTGGGGCCGTTAGGAGCTGCAACCCTGTCACTTTAGGTAGCTGGTGATGAGTAAACAACTGACTGTGAAGTGTGAATGTGTGAGCAATGCCTGAAATCCACTTTTGTGATGACCAAGCAGTGCTCTGCTCCAGCACCCACCCAAAATCCCCCATGGCTGGGGTGCAGGTGAGAAGTGGCCGCTGGCTTGGTGCTATCACTTCTGGTTTGGGATTTCCCAGATGGAAGAAGCGTGTCCTGGAGCTTTGGGATAACCTTAGTGGGTGACTCTGCACATGAGCACTCTGTGAGGTTTGTTGTCAGAGTGTGGAAAGAGCAGGAATGGCTGAGCACCTTTAGGTGGAGAGATGGGTTTGAGGTGTGTCAGGAAATCAGGTCAGACTTGGGCAAAATGTAGGGGAAATGTGATTTTCCTGGCTGTGCACTGGAGGGTTTCCCTCATGGAGATGCCTCCCCTGAGCAAGGCAGAGAGTACATGACCAGAGATGCTCAATAAGAAGAGCAGCTTCACACTGGAGGCACATCTAAAGCTGCTCCTCTTTGCCCTTAGACACAGAGGATGAATATTTTTTATTAACCAGCACAGGTTCTGCTGCAGGAACAGTTTAAACACACAATCTTGAGGGTTTTTTTTTTTTTTTTTTGCTGCTCATCCATTTCTGGGGCTCTGTAAGACTTCACATCTAACAATACACACCAAAGTGCTTCAAAGAGGGTTCATGAAATACAGATTATGGTGGTTTTGCATGGTGTGACAAGGAAATTTTGTTGTAGTTGTGTTTATGCCTGTACACAGCTGGAACATGCCTGCAAATACATATTATTTTAGCACTTAATTTTAAAGAGCTGCTACAACACATAGATGCCTGTTGCTGTTCCAGGAGAGGAGCAGGAGGTGAGTGGGATATGTTCCTGCTCTGTGTTGAGCTCAGGGACACAGGGATTGGGAATCTTGTGTGACTCCTGCTCAGCTCCCACTTCACACACAGTTACTTCAGTGCTTTTAACCTTGGCAAATCACACCCAGAGCAATCATTTCTGCCCTGGAGAGGCTGGGAATTGCCTCACATGGCTCAAAATGGGGCATAAAACTTTCAAAGCAGGAGTTCACAGCCTGCTTTCTGGCTGGTGTCCCTCCCAGGTTTGGCTCCCTGGCATCAGTGGGCCAACAGGAGCACCTGTGTCATTGTCCCTGGCAGCAGCATCTCTCTCATGACAAGAATGCCTCTTTTTACCCCTTTGGTGGTGATTTGCCTTGAAAACCCTGCTGAGAGCATCTCTTATCTCTCTGTTTTAAAGGATTCTCTGCAGAGGATGGGAGGTGCTGGCCCAGCCCTTCCTCCTGCAAGTGAAGGACCTAACCTGCTTTTCTTAAATGCCGGCAGAGTTTCCTCTTTTGTGTTTTGAATGTGATATAATTATTAGGTGCATCAAAAGCATGCATTGCAAAGCTGAGACAGAGAGATTAATGACTTGCTGTAATAATGGATTATTAATGACCATGATTATACCCACATTTGCTTTGTGACTTCAGCTTGTTCAGGTCAGAGCTCTCTCCTGCTCTGAGTTCTGTTTCTGCATCAGCTTCCACTGCTGGTTGGGTACCAAAGGAAAAAAAAAAAGTGAATTCTGCTCCCCTCAATTGATGTAGGATAATCACTTTTGGTGTGTGACTTGATTTGAGGCCATCTGTGACAATTTTTTTGTGGAAGGAAACTTCTCTTTTTAAGATAGACATTAAGTGCTTAGAATTGCTATGAGATAAATTTAAAGCATGATTTATTCTAAATTAGCTTTAAAGGGTTTTTGTATTTTTTTTTAAATCCAAAAGAATTGATTACTAGCCATACCAAAAACTGGGAGAAGTTACTGCAGTGGTTTGGCTGTACAAAATTAATCTCAGATATAACTCCTAGCCCTGCTTCACATCTGGGCTGGCTTCAGCCCTGCTGAATCCTCTTGCAAGAACAGGCTCCAGGTGTTCCTGCCTCCTCACAGCAAACAAATGGCTGCATTAGCTTTCAGGAAACGTTTAATGGGTGTGCAACATGGAATATCAGTGTTGCAGTGTATGGCTTTATTAGCTGAGCTGCAGGAATTGTTGTCTGAGCTGTGTTGGTCCTTAGCACGGATTGCAGAATGGAAGGGAAGGTATTTATTAGTCCTTGGGAGCCTTGAGACAGAATAATACTTACCTGGCTGGAAATATGATCAGTCCTGTAATGGATACTGCTGTATTTAAGGAAGGAACACACAAACCCATTTTGGAACTGCTAAGCAAGAATTTTTAGGTGCCCTGGCAGGCACAGGGATGTGTCTCCCTGAAGACTTGGCACACAAGGGCAAGTCATGAGGGTTTTCTGAATAAAACTGTAGGACAGGGCTTTCTATTTCAAAAATAAAGATATGCCATCTCCCAGTTGCAGTGCTTAATCCTTCCAGTGTTCCCAGTCCACCACAGCTAAGTGAGGTCCCAGTATGACCATGTCTTTCCATCTCCCAAAATAGCTGTTAAAATGTTATGAATGAAATTGTGTTTTGGTATGATTTACTCTAAGTGATAAGGTTTTACAGAAAATCTAAAAATTGGAATGTTCATGCTTTTAAGTTAAGCCTCAAAATGAGGTGGTAACTTCTGTTTGAAAACCTGAGCAAATCAAGCAGTTCTGTTTTTCTTCAACACAGTATAATGAACATAGGTCAAATATTTCAAAATTTTAACTGTAGCAAGAACTTTGAAATTTTACTTTTACCAGCTCATAGAAAGAAATAATATTCCAGCATTTCCTGTGGTGGGTGTGCCTGTTTAGAGAAGCAGCCCTTGCAGTGCTTGTTCAGCTTTGCTCTGTGCTCTTTAGCCCCTGGAAACACAACCCACAAATGGTCTGATCAACCCTTCACCCTGTGAAGGGTTTGTAATGAAACCAGCCCAGCTGGTCACAGGAACAGGCTTCTGCTGCCATTTTTGGGGCAGAGGGAGATTCCTTGGGAGAAAACCTTGAGCAGGTCATGGGCTTCTGGCTGCCTCCTGAAGCCCTTTGCCAAGAGGCTGCTGGAAGTTTAAATTGACCCAGAACAAGAGCAAGTAATTCTGCAGCAGAGAGAGCACAGATTAGAATTGTTCCCACTTCTAGTGAGAAAAAAAAAAAGGGGAAGGGGGTGTAGTAAATAAACAGTCAATAATTGTAGTACTCTGAAACCTAATTACTTTTGGTATTTATAAAAAGGACCTGCATCATTCAAAATAGTGTGTATTAGCCAATTTTACTGATTATGCCTGCAGTCATGGAGAGTTTTGTTTGTATTGATCTGATCCAGAAGTGGGATTGGCTCCAGAAATGCCATTCTTGTCAGGCTCCTGTTTTGCATAATATAATGGCCATTTCAAAAGTTTAGATATACCCAGATTAATTTGCTCACAGATAAGAGCAACCCACAAGCTGCTGATTAAGAGGAAAAGAAAGTTCTTTGAAACACACAAACCAAAACCAGCCCAGCCCCACACTTGACCATTTAAGCAGCATCCCTGTCCAAGCAGGCTGAGCAGTGTGTGAAAAGGTGATCATGTAAAATGCTGCTTCTGGATTTATTTCTCTCTCTTTTTTTTTTTTTTTTTGGTCATTGCATGATGGCAGCAGGCTGATATCCTGAGCTGAGCTGGGATTCTGTGCTGGATTTTAACTGGGCTTCAAAATGTAGAACAGAGCAGTGTAATATTAAAGAGTGTCCTTTGGAAACTGTACTAAGATGGTGTTTCCTGACATTTCTTTGCTGTGCATTCAGCCTGGGGACTTGTGGAGAGACAATGTGTTTTTTTACTGTTGTTTTTCTTCTATTTGATTGCTTAAAGCTGGGAAGAGGTGGGGTCTTAAGGACAGTGATAGGGCAAACAATGTTGGGTGTAGTCTTCTGCCCAGGTTGGTCTTGGCTTGTCCAAAATTCTAATCAGAATAGTGAAAATGCTGAATTATCCAGGTCAGCTTGGATACCCAAGTCTCTCCAGCCTTGTGTCCTTCAGCCTATGATGGGACTGGCTCTGCCCAGTGTCTGATTCTGTCACTGGTGGAACTCGTGAGGCTTTGCTGAGACCTGAGTTTGGCCCTTTGGCTGCTGGAGTCAACCTGCTTGGCCTTTTTCCTGCATTTCTGCCTTTTTTCAGCCTTTCTGCATTTGGTGGTAAACACCAGCACTTGAGCCCATTTGGTGAGAGGTGTTTAAATTGCAGAGATGATCACAGGCTGTATTTCCACGTTCCTCTCTCCACTGCTGATATTCAAGTGAATCATTACAGATTTTTGTTGCAACTCCCCGTATCAGTTTATCCAGACTTTATTGTGCTCCAGTGCCCCTGTTCCATAGTCCTGATGGATTGTGCTGTGTTTCTTTGCAGTGTGTGCTGGCACTGAGAACAAGCTGAGCTCCCTGTCTGACCTGGAGCAGCAGTACCGGGCCCTGCGCAAGTACTATGAGAACTGTGAGGTGGTGATGGGCAACCTGGAGATCACCAGCATCGAGCACAACAGGGACCTCTCCTTCCTGAGGGTAAGCAGCCTGCTCTTCTCCTCCCCTCCTTCTTCCTCCCTCCTTCCCTCTGCTCCTTTTTTGGGGGAGCAGCCATAGGTGCTGGGCTGGAAAAGACCAGCCAGCTCCTGTGCTGTGATGGAAGAGGATGATAAAATGCCAGGGATGTGCAGAGAACAAGAGCAATGTCATTGCTGTGACAGGTGCTCTGAGTGTGAGTCATTTAGATTTATCCAGGATGTGGGGGAGAAAGCTGTGCCACTGGAAGGTGACACCTCGCAGGTCTCTCACTCTGTGTTGCCCCAGGGCGGGTTAGGTGGGGTTTGGGAAGGTCAGAGAATCATGCAGATAAGCACTGGAGGACTGGGGAAGCTAATCCTAATAAAATGCTAGATATGGACTGATTTATAGATTAAGCAAGGGAAGAAGTCTGGGAAATGTTTGTGGAGCATTTAAGGGAAGGAAAAAAGTGATTGCTGAATGAACATGAAGACTGGAGCTATGAGCCTAAAATCTCCAGCATCCAGGGGAAGTCTGTGATAGATGAAGGCTGTAGTGCTTTTGGGGAACCTTGGTTGTGCAGTCCCTCAGTCCTCTTTGCATCAAATTTTGGAATTTTGAAAGAACATTTCAGTATGGTTTGCAGATACCCTGTTGCCCAGCTGACAACCACAAGAGGGAAAGGTGAATATTGAGTTAAAAAAACTTAAGCCCATCGTTATTTGGCATTTCACATTCTTTGTGTTTAAAGAAATATCCCACTAAAGGAGTGATCCAGGTGGGCATCTGAGGATGCTGCAGGTGATGTGGCTGTAATATGGAAGGTAGGTCTGAGGGCCAGGGTAGAAAAAGCAGCCTGTGCCAGTGTGGTTGCAGTCTGTGCTGTGATTGTACTCCCCATGACACAGATAAGAGTTTACACTGCTCATATTGCTCTCCTGTACCTCTTAAAAACGCTGCTGTCATGCTGCAGGATGTGTGTCTGTGTGTCAGTGGCACATTCACGTGGCAGGAGTGCTGGAGTTTAAATCTGGCAGCAGGAAGAGGCAGTGGGAGGCAGCCCCAGCTGGTTGGGTTACACTCACTCATTCCCTGTGCTGGGTCCTGGGTGAGCTGAGTGCTCAATTCCAGTCTGTGAAACTGTGAAACTGAAAACTTTGCAGCACGGTTCCTAGCAAAGGCACAGCCAGGCAGTGTGTTTAGCTCTGCTTCACGTTGAATTTTTTTGGGGTTTCACAGCCTTGCCACTCCATCCATGGGTGTATATTTACTCAGCTGCTGAAAGATCTGTGAGCAAAACTCAGCTACCAGACACGTCTGGAGTAGAGTTTGGGGTGCTAATTGCACCCAGACTAACAGGTTGCCTGTTAATTTGAGTGCCAAATGCCTCGGAAGTGGATGCTGTCCGTACATTTCACAGTTGTGACAGGTGGGGAAAGCACATATGCCTTTGAATAGAAATAGATACAGCCTTGGTGCAGCTGGAGCAGCGTTGGACAGGTGGCAGATCCTCCTCTGTGAGGGCAGGATCCTTGCTCTGACTGGGGCATCTCTGCAGTGTCAGATGCCTGCTGGTTCAAATTCATGGCAGGCAGTCCTTCCGCTTCAGCTTTCCTTCCTCCTGCTGGGAGGTGGGGAAAGCCAATTACTTGGAAATTAGGAATTAGTGTTCCTCACAGAGGGCTGCCATAAGCAGTGTGAAACATTGGTGGAAAGAAGGCAGTCAAATCATCAAATGAGATCAAGAAGGAAAGGCCCTGTTCAGTAAATGAAGGTGGTTTGGTCACCTGTGCTTTTTTGGGTGACAGCTACTATTGCTTTTTTATTAGTTTTATTACTTCTTTTACCTGCATCTGCTCCCTCACAGATGTCTCAGCAAAAAAGCAGAACTTGAAGCAAAACTCAGCAAAGTGGAAGGCCTAGTTAGTATGATAAATTGTAGTCATTAAAGAAGAAAACCAAACAGAAGAGAACATGTTCTCGGCGAGGCAAATAAATAAATAAATGTTGGCACATTTACGCCGATAATTCGACATTCATTAGTCAGGCAGTATTACTCCTTTTATCATATTAAAAATGGTTTTAATGGCCAAATGAAGGTGGCAGATGGGACATAACTAAGAGAAAGGCTGTTTGTCTCTCTCAGACTTAAATGCAGTGAACTCTCCGTGCAACATCACGCTCCTTCAGCCTTCTCCAGTGTTTTAGTCTCTGTTGCAGGAATTGCCCTCTTCCTCCACCAAAAACACTTCAGGTAGATGCTGGGTTATCTGTGTCCCCAGCTGATGACAGCCATGGCTCTGTGTGCCCACCTGCCCTCTCTGCAGTGCTCAGCTTAGCTGGGCAACTTCTTGCTCCAGGGCAGAGGGAAGGCGTGGTAAGCTGTAGGCTTCATTGCTGCTTCATTTTTTCTTCATTTCCTCATTGACTTCACTGCCTAGCTCTGAAGAGAGTGGTTAGGGATGTAGGTGTAAAGTGAGTTTGATGCTTGGTGGACCTTTCTTCTTTCTCTTTAAGCGACTACTCCCTTGTAATTTTGAAAAGATTGCAGCTTATCTGGCTGATGAATGTGTGAAGCTGAGCTGGGAGCACAGCACCAAAATTCAGCAGTGATGTGGTCACCTGTGTGGGTCAGTAAATGTGACAGGAAACAGAACATTGTGTGTCACCTGCAAAGCACTTGGTACCTCAGGTGGCTTTTAGACAGCTCTAGGAAAAATGTGTAAAGTTTGCACTGGCACATGCATGTGACTCTAAATAATTACCCAGATCTAAACTAGGTAGAAGAACTTGAGCTGTTCTGATAGTGGCATGGAGCAGAGAAATCCTGGAAGTCCCACCACTTTGGACCTGCCCAAGGCATGTTGATGTTCACAGAGGAAAAGACATGCTGAGCCTTTTCATCATGCAGTAATAAACAAATAGCATAAATGAATTGAAGTGAAAAAACCCCATAATTTTATTTACCCGGCAGAGGAACATTAACAGATCAGCTTCCCATCTCTCATATTTATTTAGACATTTATTCCCTAAGTAGATTTGCTTTATGTCTGTGAGTTAGCTCTCTGGATATCTGCTGATGAAGACTAAGAGGGGCTGTCTGTCACCTGAATGAAGTGCTCAGCCACTTCAGCTTCCAGCCCTGCACTTCACGAGGAGCTGGATTTCTGATTGCATGTGCCAGTTTTTCCTTTTCCTGCTGTTCTTATATGTGAGCAGGGCAGGAGGACATGTCATCTGTGTTACTTTAATATCTATTTTATTTTGGTTCCTGGTTGTGTTATAGTCTGGGTATTGCTTTCCTGTGAGAGCTGCAATATGAACTCGTGTTCTGCATGTGCTGCCTCCAGCTCTGTTCCTGCTGCTTGGTGCTTCCCTGTGTGTGACCACAATGGAGTCATGGCAGAGGAAAGGAGAACTCAGTAGCAGGAAAAATTGTGTCTATGCCTGAGTGCTGGGTAAGGACAGCTATTCCTGACATCTGTCTGACAGCTGGCTTGCTTTGTCCTTCTTCTTAAGCTCATCCTACTCACAGAAAATGTTCAAGGGCTCATTCAGTTTTTGCAGTCTTAGCTGTGGCATGAAATGAGGCTGAAGTTAATCAGCCCATGGCTGCTGCAGTGCCACCTCCCTGTGGCAGCCAAGGCAGGCTCTCCACTGGCACAGAGTGTGATTGAACTGGGCAGGACAAATACTGGGGTGGGAAGCAGTCCCTGGGAGCTGCCTTGTCCCTGTGGCATGTCCAGGCTGCCCAGGGAGTCAGGAATAACAGTGGGAAGGGTCAGGCTCCATCTCCCCCTGCTTCCCAAGCCACCAGCATGCTTCACCTCACTGCACAGCCAGGCTCTTGCACTGGGATCTGCTCCATGAAACCAGATAAGCTGCTGGAGCTGCTGCCTGTCTTGACTCTGGTCTAGGAGAAAACTGAGATTTACTTCCCTGCCTTGGACTTGAGGAAAAAAAGCCTTGAGAAAAGCTCAGGTTGTTCACTGGTTCATGTTGCAAACAACTGTTTGAAGAACAGAAGGGGGAACCTATTTTAGTTTTGCTTGGCAGAGCTGGCAGTTCCTATTGTGGGCTGTACTTATTTCTTAATAACATCTCCATATTCAATTTTCAAAATAAAATACACAATTAGTGTATCACATACCAATCTTCTGCAAGTGCTTCTGTTAAACACATTTGGTAAATGAGAGTTATCTTTGACTAATCCCCTGGCTTTTAGCAATTCACAATCAGTAAATTGTCTTCTCAAGCCCAGATTTTATTTAACCAATTCAGATTATTTATTTTTAAAGACATGATCAAAGTTCTGTGCTGTTCCCTGCCATAACTCCCCCAAGTGATTATGAAACTCATTTTTAACCACCATCAGCAGTCTTCAAAAATTATCTACCACTGCTTTATGGCTTCTTTTTTTCATTCACCTCAGCAGTGCTTGTGTAGCACCTCCAGCCACACTTGCAGGGCAGCTGTCTGGGTGGCTGTTTGATGGTGAATATTACATTTATTGCAGAGATGCAGGGCCCATCTCCTCTCTGTCAGCACTCATGGCCCCATGCTTGGTGAGAAGCCCTGCCAGCCCCACCTTAGCCCGTTCCTTACATCATATTTAGGCTCTGTGGCAGGTGGGATTTGGCCATTTGGAATTTATGTCCTTTGCTATTGGTTGTGTTTCATGTTTGGAGGAAGTTTTGGTGGAACAGACCCCTCTGCAGGGTGAGGACTGCCAGAGAGCCAGGGGAAGAGTTGGGTTACCAATGCTGCCTGGCCCCATGGCATTAAACAGAACTGGAGGGGTTTATAAACCCTTTTTGGTCTTTTGCAGCAAATCAGGGCTAAGCAGAGCCTTTTGCAAGCTCTGGTGGCAGAGCTGAGAGGAGATGTTGGCACAGAGAGAGGCTGCATCAGAACAGGCATGTCGGGGAGGTGTATGGGGATAGAATATAAGAAAATAAAGATAGTGTAGAAAGTAATCTTACCCCTAAGGGGTTGCAGCTGGGTTAATTATCAGAAATTAGGAGCAGGCCTGACTTTCCCAGGCCACAGCTGTAAGCAATGAGCAGAAGAGGGCTGTAAAAGAGTGGGGTGGCTGGGTGAGAGGGGAACTGGAGTCAGTGGCTGCTTGGTGAAGAAGAAAGAGTCAGTGCTCTGAGGAGCAGCTCAGGAGAAACACCAAGAAGGGGTGAAACTTTAGTGATAAGGAGACAGCAGCATGGAACCCCTGTGATAAGATGACAACAGGGAGGGGTGTGCAGGGATGGAGGGCATTGCTGAGCAGAGCAGTGTGATGCTGTGGGGGGTTCCTGCACAGCCCTGCATCCCTGCTGCAGCAAAATGGTGTCTGACTGCCCAGCTGCCAGGCTTCAGTCATTCCCTGCTCAGCAGAAGGGGCTGTGCAGTTCTGTGCCTGTCAGGAGCTCCCACAAGGGCTGTGTGGGGTGGCTGTGGCTCTGTGCAGGGGGATTTTCCCCACAAGTGCCAGGAGAGCACTGCAGTGTGGCCCTACCCCAGAATGGGGATTTCCAGGAGGGGTTTGCTGTGGCATTTGTCGTGCAGTGAGTTGCATCACTTGCCAGGGTGTGTTTTGTCCTTGGCTGGCAAGAGGCAAAGTGGCCTCCAGGTCATTGCAGACATGGACATTGAGCACATTTATTTATGTGTTCCTGATTGCCCTCCCAGGACCTTACCTGTTAGAAAACCAAACATGGACAACAGAGGTGTGATGGTCAGAGCTGTGCATGCCACACTGGTGACTTGAGAAAGCTGAGCTGGAGCAGAGGCCGGACAGAGTTAAAGAATAAAGCAGGGATTTATTAAAAGGCCTCAATGGATCCACCTTGGGCAGCACAAGAGCCCAGTCAGGGCTACAGCCAAGGTGAACCCAAAATGGTCACAAAATGGACAACTGGTCACAGGGTCTGTCACTTTTAGAAGTTTTGACTCATTTGCTTATTGGAGTTAATTGTCCAATTCCAGCTTCAGGTGATGAAGTCCCATCCTCCTCGTTTTTCTCTCTTCATTCCACCATTGTTTGTGCTCTTGGGCCTGAGATTTGGATCATTTGTCCTTGGTTCCCAGCTAGAGAAGGAATTGTTTTGTCTCCCTGCTCTGTGCACAGAGCTCACCATCCCCTAACATAAAGCCCAGACCCACACACTAAAGCAGCACAGGATCTGAAAAATATAAAAGCTGAAACCTGAGGCATCAACACAAATCTGGGTGGAAAGGGGACACCTCCAGCTTGCTGTTGAGCACAACTGCTGTGCTGGGTGGGTTACAGGGGAGCACTTGCATGCCAGACCATGCTTCTGGTGTGGACAGAATGTTTCTCAGGGGCTGTGATCAGCTGCCAGCTGTGCTGGCTGAACCTGAGCTGAGTTTCAAGTGAGCTGCATCCCAGACTCAGAGGGTGGAGTGGGAGCAAAGGCTAATTGCAGAAGGCATGTGTGATACAGCTCTGCTGCTCAGGAATTAGGCTGCTTCTGCCATTTCCCATTACTTGTGTAGAAATAGCAGCTTAAAATGATCACAGCAGTTTAAACTCTTCTCAAAATGCCTAGGAAGCAAGGAAGGGAATGCCACAGATTTGTCATCAGGCCTGTCCTGTGCAAATGGGTTCTGAAATGCTGCAGGCACAGTGAGTAGCTGAATCCAGGCACTGCTGTGTTAACTGGTGTTCACATGGCCCCCATCCCTTTGTATTGACAGATGTCACACTCCTCCTAGTCCCTAACAGAGAGTCAGCCAGCTCCATCCTGACCCCACCACTCCCAGAGCCCCCAAGCTGGTAGGGAAAAGGCATCCAGCACTTCCTGACCTAAATGTCTTCAGAGGTGTTAGATTATTTTTGTGCTGCTGTTGCTTATCCCCCTTGTGTTGTCCTGACTTTGCTGTGCTGTCCCAGGTGTGTGTAATTGAGGTATGTCTCTGTAGCTCTGCAGGCTGGCCTTAGCAGCCCCTGTGCCTCCCTTGGATACTCAAAATCCCCTTTTTAGCATTGCCTGTCATGGTTTCAACCAAATTTGTAGGCACAGGACGTGGTGCTGATCATTTTGTGTCAAAGCCTCTGGTCTAAGCCTCAGGATGCTGCTGCTGGATGCAGCTTTGTAGCCCACACCTCCCCTTCCTTCTCCCTGAAAAGCTGGGTCAATATACAATTAATCCTCAAACTGAGTTTGCCAAGCTGTAGCCAAATTTGTTAGCAAATGTTATACCAAATTTGTAGCGTATCCTATTTAGCAATTATTTTTGGTGGCTTGGCATGAAAGGTACATTTGAAATTACCAGTGGTGTTTAGGAGGAGAGTGGGTGCTGTGGGGATGCAGGGCTGGAATCTCTGGGAGTGCAGGGCTGGAATCTCTGGGAGTGCAGGGCTGGAATCTCTGGGAATGCAGGGCTGGAATCTCTGGGAATGCAGGCTCCTGTTTTGGTGCAGCCATGAACTGTGGAGTGAAGATGTGTGTCTGTGCCTGCTGAGTGCTCTGAGGCTCCCCAGGAATCATTTTTTTGGGGTGGGGAGGTTGTTATGGAGGCTGGCTGCAGATTTCCAGGATAGCCTGAGTGTAATGGGGATGGCACTGGGCTGCTCCTCACATCCCACCTGCTGCAGGGTGCCCTTGTGGGTGCTGCCAAAGCCACTGGGGCAGTGACAGCCACGTCCCTGTGTCCATGTCCCCGTGGCTGATTTGCTGTGTAAAACTCAGGCCATCATTCTCATGGGGTGACAAATATCAGTCTGCCCCTTGCTGTGCATCCCCCCATGAAGGGAGAGCTCAGAGGCTCCCCTGCCAGAGCTCTTGGGGGCTTTGGGGGTGGATCCCACCATGGGGCTTTGTTTTGCCCCTTCTCTGGGCTGGCAGTGGCCAAGAGCTCCCCCAGCTCTCCCACAGCCTTTCTTTGCCTGTGTCTCCTTCAACAAGCAGGAGCATCCTTCAGCTGTATCATGTGTAGAGAGGAGAGGTCAAGATTTGAAGTCCAGCTTGATTAAGGAGTCTCTTTAAATTGTCTTTCAGCATTTTTCATTCAGCTCCTATTGTACAGCAGGCACCCCATGCCCAGCTGCCTGGGAAGCCTGTCTGATTCATGTGCAAGGCAGCAGCAGCAGCCACTCTGGATCAGGAGAGAGATCAAAGGAGCCTGACTTAAATAATTCAGAGTAGCCCAGACCCCCACACATGCTCGAGATCAGCAATGTCCTTTTCACTCCAGCCCATTTTTGTGCTGCAGTGAGGCTGCCCTTGGTTAGGCAGAGCAGAGCACTGGGGAGCTGATGTGGGGTGGCTCCCCCGTGCCTGGGGGGTGGAAGTCTGTCCTTCTCACTGCTCCTCTGGAACCTCACAGGCCCCTCTGGCAGCTTTTGGGGTGCCCAGGCAGCTGTGGGATGCACAGCATGGCAGTGCTCCTGCTTGTGCCAGTGTGCCATCCCACAGCATTCCCACACCTTGCTGGGAAATTATGAGGTGCAGGAGTCTCCAGGACCAAAAACATGCCCAGGACATAAGGATCACTGCTCCAGGTGGAGTGTTTCCCAGTTTTGCAGAGGTACATGCTGGGTGGGTCACGTGTGGAGGGGGAAAATACAGACCAGGAGTCAAATACTTAACATGAACAAAACTCTTTTGGTTTGTGGCTCTGTCTAGGCTTGTTGTTTTCAAAAAAAAAAAAAAATACAGACTGTCAATTTATTTATTTTCTAATCAGGCTCTTTAGTGCCTGATTAGAATCTTCCTTCTGTCCATCCATGAAGGGGTCTGATGCCTGGGTGTGTGTAAAATACATGTGGCTAAGCCAGACCACAGAAGCTGCAGGGATGAGTACTATAAAAAATGTTGGTAGTGAAGAGGAGGACATTATTAAAAATAAAACAGTGCAAACCTTCTTAATTAGGTGCTGTTTCTCTTCAATGTTGATCTTCCCTCTAGGCCAGTGAAACCAATTATACCCTCTCTCAACCACCTTATGTTGTTAATGATCTTACTCTTTAAATGTAAACCTCTCCCCTACAAATGGGATTGGAAATGCTGGCCTTACTGAAATTGAGAAAAACAAACAGCAGAGTAAAGTTAAACCAGCCAATGAAAAAAAAAAAACCCCAAAACAACTGTGGTTGCAAACACTTTTAAATTATAAATGGATTTGTTAGGTTGTAAAGCAAATGAGGAGTTTTCTGTCAAGCATAGAAGGAAAGGTTATGTGGTGTAAATGGTGAGTGTAATGAGATTTGAAGTCTTAACCCCAGCTAGAAGATGGTATAAACTCTACCATTTCACTCTGTTCACTGACAAGCTTTGCTCAGATGTCATTGAGACTTATTTATTTTCCTTTTTGTCCACCCACCCTCTCAAATCCTCCAGTGGAACAGGGATGGGAGCACAGATGAGGTATGCAGAGGGATATAGCTACCTATGTCATTGAGGTATAGCAGCTGTGCCAAGTGCAAGTGTGTTACACTTTCCTTTGAGTAACATTCTTCTGTTTTCCTGAACATTGCAGCACGTTGCCAGTTTTTCCTCTCAGCCTCCCTCCCTCCAATCCCATTTTACTATGGAATGAAATGAAATTAGACAAACCAACTGTGAGAGAGCTGCATAATCTTGCATTGTAATACACCGACTCGGAGTCCTGGATCAATGGGCTTGAATTACTGTTAAAATCCATATGAAAAGAAAAACAAAGTCTTTTGCTGTAAGCTGTGTCAAGGGGTGGAGGAGCAGAGGGATGGATTGAGGCTTAGCCAACAGTTTTTTGTGCTAAACTGGATCAATTTTAAAGGTTTCCTCTGTAGATGCCAGCCGCAGGGCTTTTATGGTTCAGAAATGTCAGCACAACTGTGCAGATTGCAGAATTCAGCAGCAATGCTCCCACCCCAAACCTGGCCACTAATTACAAATTACAGCCCCCACAGTTGGGCAGATCCTAGGTGCCCAGAAAGGCTGGGAAAGAGGGAGAAGTTGGCTTTGCTGAGCATCCTCCTTGAAAATAGGAATATCTCTGTTAACCACGTGGGAGCTGGTTGTGCAGCTCAGGAATTCTGAGGAATTTTGAGAAATTCTGAGAAATTCTGCAGGGAATGAAGCCAGGTACCACTGACTTCTCAGTGGAGATGTGCCTGGGGTCATACAGCATGATGGGAAGGTGGAATGGGAAAAATTAGTTTAAAAAGTCAAGGGTTTAGTCCTGATTCAAGGCAGTACTTCCACAGGGTAAGCACAAGCTGTCTCATCCACTGGTGCTCAATGTTTGAAGTTAACTCAAAGGCTGATAGAGTCTGCATGCTGTACTGAATGGCATGAAGTGTTTCTTTTCCCCCTTTGGTGGTCATTAGTCCTTCCAGAGAGAAAGAATGAAGTGCTTTGAGGTAATGTCTGAACATAACAAACCTGAAAATGTCAAAAGGCAAGGCAGAAATATCACGCTGATTTTGACAAACCTGCACTGCCTGATGCAGGGGAAAATAATACTGATAGCTTAATGCTGCTTACTGGGGAGTGGCTGTACCAAAAATGAATTTTGTGAGAGAGTTTGTGCTCATGCTTTAAGAAAACAACCTTAATGAGCACAACGTGGAGCTGAAACCCTCAAAGTAAATGCCATTCACTTTGAATATGGTGAAAGGGAGATTTGTAGCCAAGTGGTCCAAGGGCTTGAGTGGTGGCCAGACTCTGATGTCATCACTTATTCTGATTTCTTATGTTTTGGAGTGTTCATTTATTTCTGATTCTGATGTTTTGGGATTGACTCAGATCCTAAAGTGCCAGCAAAAAACCAATATTACACATTGGTGTAATAATGCAATATTACACATAGGTGTCTAATTCAGTTTAACAATGGTGGTGGTGGAAGTGTCTGTAAACTGCTGCCTCCAGACAGGGGAGCCTGAGATGTGCAGCAGGGTTGGCTTAAATTCTGTAAACCAAAAAACAAACCCCTGGTGCGATACATACCCCAGGAATAATAATTACAGTTCTGCCTCAAAACTGTGATGCAGAGTGATGGCCTAAGGAAGCAGAATTCACTCTGAATATCAGGGAAGCACTAGGGAAAAAGAAAAAGCAATGTTCTCCCTTCATTTCTGTCCCATTTGTGTGATGGTCTCAGGAGCACATGATACCTTACCTAAACCAGGGAAATGTATTAAAAACATGCCTGGATTCATGTGGAAGGGCACTGCAGGAAGGGACACGATGAACTTCAGTTCCAGATAATTGTCAGCTGTACTCAAGCAGAGAAAAATAGTGTAAAAGAAAATCTTTGCAGGTATTTATGCTGTGTTCTACCCACCATAGAGACTGGAAGCAGCTGCTCAGTTTCAACCTGCAACGTTTTTCTGGTGCTGGTTGCAGTCCCAGCTCAACAACTGGTGCTGGGCATCCTCCTTGCCCTCCTCCTCTGCCTGTTGGTTTTTTGGTTTTTTTTTCCCCTGGAAATGCTGACATTCAGAATTGAGGGCAGGTGAGGTCCATCAGTTTGGGAAGTGGGAGCTGACCCCCTGTGCTGTCAATTATCTCTGGTGCCTGGTAGCAGCGTGGCCGGAGGTCGGGGCAGCGGTGCCCGGTAATGACAGCAGGTGCTGGAACGCGCTCCCCTGTCAGCTCATCATTCCAGTGCCAAGGCAATAATTTGATCTCAGCAGAACAGCTGGTTTTAGACTACAGATTATCCACTATTTCATCTCCTCACGGAGCTGCAGAGCTGATTTGTTTCAGCTACAGATCAATTATGTCCCAAAACAACACTCGGTTCACTTGTATCGTGTGAAATGAAGATAAAATGGGTTCAGGCATTAAGGATGGATCTTGTATTACAGACCCTCTGTCCCTGCACATAAATACCCATCGCCAGGGAGTGAGAATTCATTCATTCCTGGGGCCAGTCCTGCTCATTTCATTAGGAGGTAGTGAATTATTTCAGCAGAACAGTGCATAGATAAGAATGAACTGTGCTTAAAAGGGCATTTATTTCCTGCGCTTCCTGTGCGTGTCCCTGGTTGGGGGATACCCTAATCACTCAAAGTGATCTAATGTATAGTCAAATACATCTGCTTAGAGCCTGTTGGGAAGCAGTGCATATTGTGTGGGAGGAGATCAGTCCTTGCATAGGAAGTGTTTTCACATAGGCTTTTCCTTGTGTTATTGGCCTTTTAGGCAAAAGTTTCTCAGTGAAATTGAGAATTTTTGCTTCATTTGCGATGAAGCCCTCTCACCTTGCAAATCAATGTGGAGTGAGCTCAGCCAGCACAGCCCTGGACTGTGCTAAGAAGCAGCAGCGTCCCAAAATCATGGAATAATGACTTAGCTAGAGCTATTCCTAGTGGGCAAGGCAGCATTTCCTTGGGCAGAGTAGGTCCAGCACATGTAAATCTATACCAGCATGGATATGTTGGCATCTTTCACAGCAGCCCTGCCATCCCCTGCTTGGGGATCAATTCAGCTCGTGCTGGTGGCTAAATAGAGCTGGCTGTAAGTATTCACCAAGGAAATGATGGTAAAATGCTAAAATGCAGCTTTTGCTTTGGCTTTGTGAGCCTGGTATTTGACCAAAAGGTGCAGTGTTTATTTAATAGAAGAGGTAATCTGCACGTGCACAAACACGTTGGAGCCAGCCAAGCCTGCAGCCAGGAGTTATAAAAATCCTATTTATTTAAATGACTTTGAATAGAGTTCACCTACTCCCTGAGATTTCAGTTTAAAAATAAATCATTTTGGTTGTGGTTCTGCACCTCAGCTCCTCCTGTAAAAGGTCACCTTTCTCCAAATGTGCCTTCAGGTTGTGAGGCCCCATCATGGTTTTTCTTTTTAAGTTTCAGTTGTTGGGTAAAGCCCTAACTGTACCCAAAGTGTTGGGTTGTTCCTTCTGGAAGGAAATCACATATTCTTTTATATCTAATAAGGGCTGAAATTTTTCTAGGTGAAGCAACTGGTAGTTTTACAATGCCTGCTGACTGAACTATCCCTGCAACTCTGAGAAGCCTAAACCCAACAGCTCCTTAAACCATTTTCAATTTTTCTTTTTCTCCCATGAAATTTTAATGCTCCATCATGGCATGAATTCATAGTGGATGCAAATGTTTATCAGATCTGCTGCAGACAGCATCCACTGGATGTTAATTTGCCAGAAGCATGAATCCCATTGTGTGTGTGGTTAGCAGGGACTTCTCAGAAGCAAAAGGAGCCAGCCTTCATCTTGGCTTCAGAAAAGCTCCCAGTAAAGGTTTCTCTTGTTTCCTTAAATAAACATCTCCAGCTCCATCCTCCAGAGGCCTCTC
Source organism: Agelaius tricolor (assembly GCF_023055355.1). NCBI lineage: Eukaryota > Metazoa > Chordata > Aves > Passeriformes > Icteridae > Agelaius > Agelaius tricolor. The sequence goes on from NW_027269270.1 coordinate 1,815,928, forward strand.
AGAGTGCCCCTCTGGGGCTCTCAGGAAACAAAAAGGGCTCTTGTCTGATAGCACTCTTAAAAGGCAGTGCTTTTTCTTACCCCTCACTGAACTGTCAGGTAATCAGCCATCATCTGGTTCAGTACAAGGCTTTGTTTTTGTTTGTTTATTTTTTAATTGAGCTAAATGCCTCCTCTGCTTTCCCTCTGCCTCTGATCTCTGCTGGAGAGAACAAACCTCAGCAGCCTGGAACATCACACGTTTTCTTATGTCTCCCATATGCTCTGCTTCAGTAACAGTTTTGGCTGATCACTGTGACAGAAAAACACCTTTTTTATTTGAGCTACAGCTTTCTAGAAATATGTCTTTGGGCTTAATCAACATAACCTTCAGCAGTTCTTTGAAACCCAGGATCTGAAAGCCATGAATGTCAGAAACACTTTATGGCTTGTGGGAGCCTTCAGTGCTTCTGACAGATAAAAGTGGAGGAGGAGGCCATCAAAAAATGCACCACATACAGGCTGGAATGGGATCTTGCTGGTGGCTGACAGTTGTGCCCCTGCAATGGAAATGAAAGGCTACTGGAAGGAAAATGTGGGACTAAAAGATGGGATATGCTTCGCGAGACATGCGTGCATGCTGAGCTTGGGCACCCTTTACTGGCAGAACCAGTCCTCTGCCAAAAGGTCTTTTGGACGTCAGAGCTGTTGGTTTATTATTAGGACAGTACTGTTGTTGTTATTTTTAAGAAGGAGAGGATAAAATGAGACTAAATTACAGTAAAATGTCAGCAACTGCTGAAAATAGAGGAGTAGCAACAGTGTGTCTCTGGCATTTTTGCAGCCAGGCAAGCACACGCAGCAGGAACAGTGCCAGCGTGCAATTTCCATCAGCTCCAATTACTACCTTGGCCTGCTTTTAAATATTTAAAGTTTCATGTTTAATTTTGGATGATGTTGAATAACAAGAATCAAAATATGGAAATTCACTAAGGAGTATTGGTCGTAGCAAGCGGGTATCAATAATGAAAACCGCGTGGGACTGAACGGCCCTGGTCTTCTAAGGCTTTTCCATTTCTCTTGTGTTCCCTGTCTGAAAGTGATTTATTAAACAATCCTCTGAAGGGATTGTCCTTCTCCACTATCTTTTATTATTGGTGGGAGCCAATTTGAGGCTCACTCTGTTGTGCAAGGGACCGGCTCCCTCGTGTGATTGATGAGCCAGATGGGAAGTGATTAGACTTTTACAAGCCCATGCTGCTTGGAACAATATTACCAGGAGGGAAAAAAAAAGACTGTTCAAATTTCAGATTCATAGGCTATTATTGTTTCTGAGGTTCTCCTTCCTCCTCTTCCTTGTCTCCACATTTTTCTGGCTTGCTTTGCACTGTCAGAAGGGTGCGTGGAAGAGCGGCCGGCGGAGGTAACCGGAGGAGGCAAAGCTGCCAGCTCTTGTGGGCAGCCACGCTTTTTTCCTTTATTGCTGTTATTTTTTATGAAGACTGATTGTGATTTGTTGCTGATACGCTTCCCCAGAGGTTTGCCTTCTTCAAAGAGAGGCAATAAACCAGGCAGGCTGTGGAACAAGGCTGGTGGGAGGAACAGGAGGACAGGTAGGACAGACGTGCTGCTTCCCTAAGTGCCAGGAGGGGCAAACCACAATTTTTTGTATTGGGCCTGTGTCAGGGTGAAACCTATTGGGGCTGTCAGTGTGAGACCTGTTTGCCCCTATCAAAGAGCATTTACTGGATCACTCCATGGATTGTGTGCAGTGATGAGCCCAGCAGACACTTCTCCCAAGGTTCCAGGGGTGTATCATCACCCTAAGATTCCTAAATCAATTCCTCATGTTTTCATTCAGGAGTTTTCACCTTGTTATTTTTTTATTTTCAAAGTCTTCCTCAGGAAATCTCTCAAAGTTTCCCACTGGAGCAATGGCAAATTGCAGCCAGACAGCTGAAACACAGGCACAGTACAGCAGCCAGGTATTGCAGTGACTGGGGAATCCCACTCCCCTGGTACAAGTTAAATGGGTTATTCCATTTTATCTTTAAAAATGTGTTCTTTATGCACTCACCAAAGCCTTGGGGGACTCTCCCCTGTCAGAGCTGTTCTCTGAATGTTATCACTGAGGCCAGACTGAGGTGATGCCCAGCCCAGAACCTTTGGAGACAAAGATGCTGGGGAGATGAGCACCAGCACTGCTGCTCGTGGCTCCTTGGCATCTCAGGGGTGGGATTTCATCCTGGTCAGCTGCAGTGGAGCTTGGGCTGTGGCTGCTGTTCTGGTGGCATTGAAAGGATGCTTCATGAGCATTGTCCTGCTGTTGATGTTAAAGCTTTTGCAATAGGGCAAAAAAAAGGTAATGGGTGATGTTCTATGAGAGACCTGATTGTAGATCACAGCACCTGGGTGAGGGAGGTGGGAAAGGAGGATTTGTGACCAAGAAAAACAAACCTCTATAAAATCCAAAGCTGTAGAAATATTTGATGCTTCAGCTGAACAGGGAAAGAATTAGAAAAGTCAATTGTGGTTGCCCTAAGTGAGAAATCTTTTTATTTTACTCATCAAACCAAAAGTCCTGCAAAGCGTTTCTTTACAAGAATTGAATTTTTTTTTGTTAATCTCCAGGCTCTTAATTTGTTTTAAAGAATGTGTCCTAGTAAACTTCAAAGCAATAAGCACCTGGATTTTTCAAGTGTTTTTCCTTCCCCTTCCCAGGCAGATCTATTTGCCACACTCAAGATTAATATGCATTTTACTTTGGTCAACCAAAAATTGATTTTTTCCCCCCCACCTCGTGCTGATATGTTTATTCTTTGAAAGCTTTCTCCAAACTAATAAGGATGGATTTTTCCATGGCGTTTTATCAAATCTGCCTTCTCTTTTCTGGGTTAAAATTTGATGGAAACAAGCTATTCATAAAAATGCAGGTCAGATTTTGTTGTAATGAAAAGAGTTCTTGCCTCCATAAGAATTGTTATAAATGAAAGAAAATGAAGATCACAGAAGTTGTAATAAAATCTGTAAATGCGTGTATCATTGAACTTCATTGAAATTATTGTAAATGATGCTGTTAGATTGTCTAATTTTGCACAATTATCCCAGGAACTGCTCAGTCCCTGCTGGAGCCTTTTCTCTTGGATTTGCAATAGGTCATGGTAGAGTATTTTTCCCATTACTGTGTCGGAAGCAGTAATTGAGCTGCATCTGATCTCCTACATTGACTGGCTTTATCCATAGAAGGATAATTTATAAATGTACAACTAGTTGTCTTTGCCATTTTTAACAGGAGCCTGGAGCAGGCATAGAAGAGAAGGCAGAATTTATAGTCCACCAAGGCATTTTTTATCAAGAGTTACCTGTGAAAACTGATTTAAGCATATAAAGCAGGAGCAAGATAGTTCTGCTGAGTCTTGGACGTGCTTGTCTTGTGGCCCAAGGACTGGTGACTCCCTGGGCAGTGGGGTTAGGGTTTGACTGCCTACATATATTCATTGGGAATCCTTCTCCAAATAATCCAGTCCTTGCAAAGACTGATCTGGTGGATGCGAGGATTTTGCTTTGCTAAGCATTTCAGTGCATTTGGGGGTTTCTTCACATTGATCTGCCCAACCCGCTCAATAATATCATAAATAATTTATCTGCTGACACTTGGCCCAGCCTGCTCTCTGTGCACCTCAAAGAGATGTGCTGGGAGAGCTGTGTGTGTTAGCTCTGTAGGCAAACCCAAAGTTCAGCTGAAGCCTCTCCTGTGGCCTGGGCTGCCTCAGGCACGTGCCAAGGAGAGAAGGATGGATCTGCTGCAGAGCCTGGAGAAGGCTTTGCCTACTGGGGATGCTGTTGGGTGCTGTGCAGGGCTACCAGCTCCTGCCTGGGCACAGCAGCTTCCTGTTGTGTTGGAGCTTGAGCCAGATGGGATTTTGGGTTTTAGGAAAGGCACCAAACCACTTGAAGCTTTTCCCTGCCCACCTGTAAACACAGGCTGTGAGTACGGCTCAATGTGCGCGCACCATACTCAGGGAGGGTCACAGGGGTGACTGCCTGGTGTCTCTGCACCAAGGCATCTCTTGGCCCCAGCTGCTTTATGCAGCCCCCACCTTGCTCCTAAAGCAATAGCACATCAGAACTCAGGCTGGCAGTTCCTGGCAGGTACCTGTGGATGGACTGGAGCTGTCTCAGCAAACACTGAGCCACGTGCAAGTTTATTCAAAACTGTTTCCATCAAAGGAAGAGTACATTATTTATGATTCCATTTTCCTCTCTGTTTGGAGAGCATTTATCAAATCAATCAGAGAATTAATTAGGTCATTATTATTTTTTCATTATTTGCCTAAGCCTTGGTGTATTTACACTACACAAACAGAAAGGCCACCAGTAAATGGGATCAGGAGCTTGAAATAACTGTTTTCTTCCCCATACTTCAGTGGAGGAGCCGGAGAGTGGCTCTGCAGTATGACAGTTGGCAATGAAGTTTTGATATATAAGAAGCCATGGGATGCTGTCAAGTGTCATTTGTCATCTGTGTCCTGAATGAGATGGGCTCTGTTCTGTGCTGTTGGACAGGCAGGGTCGTTTTGGGCCCCATTTCACAACCGAGGCACCAAGAAGTTATAAATCAACACATGAAAGGCCCCTAGGAGCTGTGACCCCTCAGCTTAACCCTTTTGCACAGGTTCCTCTGCATCTTTGTTAGCATCCCCTCCCACATCTGGTGTCACCTCCACCATCTTCTGGTTGTGGCTGGAGCTTCCCAGAGCGATGCCAGCCACCATTCCTCTGGTCTTTCCTCAGAAACAGGTTTGGTTTTTTTATTCAGACTGACTCATTTGGCCAGCAGGAGCATTGTTCCCCTGTACTTGGCACTGGTGAGGACACACCTGGAGTGCTGTGTCCAGTTCTGGCCCCTCAGCTTTGGAAGGACCTTGGGATGCTGGAGGGTGTCCAGAGGAGGCAACGAGGCTGGAGAGGGGCTGGGAACACAAACCCTGTGAGGAACCTCTGAGGGAGCTGGGGGTGCCCAGCCTGGAGAAAAGGAAACTCAGGGGTGACCTTATCACTCTCTACAGCTCCCTGAAAGGTGCCTGTGCTCAGGTGAGGTTGGGCTCTTTCTCCAGGCAGCACTGACAGAACCAGAGGACACAGCCTCAAGCTGTGCCAAGAGAAATATAGGTTGGATATCAGGAAAAAGTTTTTTACAGCAAGAGTGATAAAGTTCTGGAATGGCTGCCCAGGGAGGTGGTGGAGTCACCATCCCTGGATGTGTTTAACAAAGCCTGGATGTGGCACTGGGTGCCAGGGTTTGGTTGAGGTGTTGGGGCTGGGTTGGACTGGATGATCTTGGAGGTCTCTTCCAACCCAGTGATTCTGTGAATTCTGTGAATTTGGTGATTTTGCCAAGATGAGACCAGCAGTGGGTGGCCTGGCTGGCTAGCAGGCTTGGGGGCTCAGAGCAGTGGGGACAGGGCCATTCCTGTCACCACATTTGCCATGGTGGCTGCACCTACAGCCTCTCAGACTGGGTTCTGTGCTGTGGGATTTGCTGCTCCCTGACCTGCATGAGAGGCAGGGAACATTTTCCTGCAGGGGCATGTTACAGGGAGCTCCCTAGTGAAGGAGGCCACCAAAATGGTGCTTCCCATTTCCCAGAGCATGGGACCTACTGGGCCAGGTGCAGTGGATGGCTGAGAGCAGGTGAGGAGGACAAGGGCTGTGGGGGAATTAGGGCAGCCCTGTGTGCTGGACCTAAACTGCTGGACAAAACCCAGATGTGTTTCAAGAGCATCCCAAGGTGAGGAGCCAGAATGGCTGAGTGTTTTCTAAGACCAGAGCAGGAGAAGGGGATTGTTGGGAATATGATGCTGCATGACCCCCGTGCCCCACCTCATCTCCTCCATGGGGCTTATTTTGAAGTAACTCTTGGGTTTTGTTCTTACAGCTGCTTGGGGTGTTAATGAAAAAGCTTTGCAGTGCAATTTTCCTCCAGGTGACCCAGCTATTCTGAAAAGCACTAAGGGCCACTGAGCAAAAGTGTATAATGTATAATTAATGCAATAATTGTATAATTTCATTCCCCTTTTCATCAAAGTTGCTGTACACAGTGCATGTATTAAATATGACTACAATGCTGTTTCCCAAGACAACTGCTGAAGATGAGTTAGGAAGTTCTCAATAGGCTATTCCATTTAAACATTTTCTTTGCAAAATAAATACAGGCTGTCTTGTGAATAAGAATGAGATTTGCTGAAGTCATTAATTAGTATGACTTTTTAAAAGGAAGATCTAAATGGAATAATTTACCACATACAGCATCTTAATTTTCTTAACTGTGAAATATTTTTCTTTTTTTACAACTTCCTCTCTGATGCTGTTAAAATGTTGCTGTTCAAGGCCTTTCATAAGTTCTGAACTTTGTCTTTGGTGGTTTTTTAGCTTGTGTTTTTGTCAGCCAGTCATCCAGCTCCCAGATTTTGGACAGAGGGAATATTGTAATTGTGACTGGACCATCTTTGCCTCCCTCCCTTGTCTCTCTGGGAATTTCCCATCACCAGAGGGTTCAGCTTGGTGACCAGAGTTTCTAATAGATGAGAAAAGAGATTGCAGGGCTGGAGACCTCTGAAGGAAGCAGAGCTCAGTATTGCCATCATTGTCTCTTGGCACGTGAGCATCACGCAAGCTCTGGCAGTGACCTGGAGACCTGAAATCCTGGAAAGGGACACAGGAGAGCTCTGCATTAGTGTCTGTTGACCTCATGTTTTGTTTGTTTTCATTATGTAGTTCAGTTTGGAAACTGTGAAGGAGGGAGATGAAAAAAATCCTTTTTCTTGGGTGGAAGGGGTTAAACTAAAGTTTAAAAAGAAAACTTTTGAGAGATTGTTTCATAAAGAAATTCAGAAAGATGAAATTAAGATCATTTAGTCTCAGAGCTTTTCCCTAAAGCTTGGAGCAATTTGTTTAAACATTGATTTTAAGATTTATTTTCCTACTTTTTTTTTTCAGTGGTGTGATTTTCATTCCTTGTCTGGTGTGCCTGTTAATTTTGCACGCTATCACAAGCCTAATTCTTCTCTGTTTCAAATGAATATCATATAAATTAATTGCCATATGATTACCATGTAATTACATTGTGACTCATGACAGTTTAGACAAAGTATCATAGCTGCATTTTAAGAAGTGATAAATGTTTGACTAATGTGTCAGAAAAATGTAAATATATTGTGATTATTGTGGCACTGTTAAACACATTAATTCTCTCCCTAGTTTCTGCAAGCTGTCAATCATGCTGTGGCAAAAAGCAGTCAATCCAACTTGCTAAATTTATCTGTGTTTAGGCAACATTTAGCATTTGGGAAGGTTTTTGCACCAAAGGCCAGGGAAGAAGGGAGGGGGCCTGAGTGGCACTGCAGGATCATGCATGACACTCTGGAGACACCTGTATTTTTCCAAGTCAGCTGCTTATTAAATAAATCTATCAAGTTCTAACTTTAGTTGAAAATTAGGAGCTTTTTTCATCGTGTTAAAACTGAGTTGCTGTTCAGTAAGTTCTGTGGCCAGTGTAAATGGGCAAAGCCTTCCACCAGCTGCTCTGTGGTGTCAGGCAGGCTCCTCTTGATGACAAAACCATGTCTAGCACCTTAAAATAGTGTCTTTAGTTTAAATGGGTCTGAGGTTGAGGGGAATTTGAAATGCAGGGAATTCTCAGAACTTTGGGGCTGTAAGCCAGAGCTTAGAATTAAACACAGGATTTGATCTGAGACCTTGGGAAAAGCTTCCAAACTTAGGTGCTAGAAGCAAGAATGTGGATTTATAGTTTAAAGCAGAGACAGGCTAAGTTAAGAAGAGGAAAGTTTAGAGTTTAAGATATAGAAAAATAAAAGTAATTACAAAGGTAAAGAAGTTTAGAATACAGTACTACAGTTTTGTGTCTAAAAAGCTTAACACTATCATCTAAATTAGCTTAGAATTAAACACAAGATTTGATCTGAGATCTTGGAAAAGGTTCCCAAACTAAGGTGCTAGAAGAGAGAATGTGGATTTATAGTTTAAAGCAGAGACAGGTTAAGTGGAAGAAAGTTTAGAGTTTTAGAGTTTAAGATGCAGAAAAAAATAAAAGTAATTACAAAGGTAAACAACAAGTTTAGAGTACAGTACTACAGGTTTGAATATCATAACATGATTGGCTAAAAAAGCTTAACACTATCATAGAAATCCATAAGATGAAATATTTAAGAATTGAATAAAAAACATAATTAACATAAATTGTATTAACAGTGTTAACATTATTAACAGTGTTTTATTAATTAATAAATCCTTAAAAAGGATTATAATTAAGAAGATCTTATAACTAAGAATCTTGTAACCTTCTAAACCATACGATAAAGGTGTGAGTCAAACTCACCCTTCCTGTTGATGTAGAAAATAAGAAAATAAATCACATAATCTAAAAATCTCAGAAGTCCTGTCTCTAACTCATTCAAAATTCCTTCAGAAATCCCCATGTGAGGTCTTTAAAGGTATTATTAGGAAACTGAGCAGCCAGCCCAAGGAAGCTACTGGAATTCAGATAGTGGGTGTTTGCTCTGAGTTATGGATGCCATCACCACTGATCTGGTCTTAGCACTCAGGGTGAAGTGTCCCAAGGGAGACAGCGAGATTACAGAAGAGCACATTGCTGTTTTCCAGCTTTCTTTGGTGCCTGGCTGTCAGCACCACACAAAAAGTGTGGGAAACGTGGTAAAGGTGGGAAGACTTTCAGGAAGCTGTGAAAGCAGGGCTCAGAAACAGAGAGCAGAGAGATTAGCACTGCAAAGTCTGAAGGTAGAAAAGTTGCAATAGTACAGCAAGCAAGGAACAGGAAACAATAGCTTGGGTTTTAGGCTAAGATAGTTGAAGACTGCAGGAAAATATGTTTAGCAAGATAGTAGAAGGTTTTAAGCTTAATAATGAAGTATTGTGTGTTGTTAATAGAGAGCAGACAAGCATTGTGTGAAGCAGGTGTGTGTGTGCTTTTAGTAATTAATTAAAACAACTGTCTGTGAGCTTTAGCAATGTGCTGCTGGCTGGGAAGTTTTTAAAATGCTCTGTAACAAAGAAATCTTTGGCTGCTACTGGCTGTACATGAGCTTTTCCATCTTCCAATTGTCTCAGCCATGTAATGAGGCTGATGCTGCAATAAAGCTCAAGGAATGAACCCCAGCAGTCCCATCCTGTTTGTGAAAAGCCACCAACACAAAAAGCTCAGGGTAAAGCAGAGTTACCCAGACCCTCAGTGACTCAGAGAGCCTCTGGGCTGCTGCAGGGATTTGGGCTGGGAGCTCACAAGTGCTTGTTTTGTCCTCTTCTGCTGCTCTGCCCCTGGCCCTGCCTTTACAGCACATCCCTGTGGTACTTGAGGCCCTTTCCAAAGGTGTGGAAGGGCTTCAGGAGCAATTCCAGAGTAGATCTGATCACAGCCCCCCCACCTTTCCCCCCACACCCTGCCTTGACACTGTGCCCTGAGGATTGGGTTTTGCCTGGATTAGCAGTGTAGTTGCTGATGTTTTGCCAACTAAATTAAGCAGCCGCCAGGTGAAATGATTAATTGAACTGAGCCAGTGGGACAATGTCCTCTGCTCACTTCAGGTCCTGCTAGAAGCAGGCTGGTGGCAGCTGACAGCAAATAAACAGGCCAAATGCATTTGAAACAAAGCAAGCTGTGGAGGTGGTGAGGAGAGGAGGGGTGAGGGAGATATTTCTGGTGGATTTACAGGCTGGAAAATATCGGCCCTGTGGCTTAGGATCCCCTTCTTGATGCTGAGTGACAACTGAGTCACTCATCCATCTCAGCTGGGCTCAGAAAGGCAGGGATCCAGCCTAGCAGGGCTGCAGGGAGCTGCTGAGGATGCAGGCATTTCCCAGCCACCTATTTGCAGCTGTCCAGCTGGAAAACAGTGTCCCAATGCCCTATAAACCCAGCTCTAGAGAAATTGTTTCTAGTCTGCAGCAGCAGTGTAAAAAATAAGATAAAATCCCACCCTAATTCTGGGAAGGGTGAATTTCAAAAGCCTGCACAGAGCTGGGTTAAGTTTTAACAGTTTTGGACATGGGGAGTTTCTTTCCTCTTCTTCCTTGCTCTCCTTTATTAGCTGAGAAAAGTGGGCAAGAAAACAAATTGAAGGACTTGGCTAATGCAATGTGTGACATTAGAAATTACCTTAATAATGGAATGCATGATTAGACCAATTAGAGAAGTAGGATGGAAATGCTGTGTGTGTGGGTAGTGCATGCTCAGCATACACAACCCCTAAAACCAGGGCTGGTAACCATCAGGGAGGCAAGAAAATCACTGTGTGCCTCCTCTGCTCCAGAGCTCTGCTTTGATGGCCTTTGCTGTGGCCAAAGCCAGGTCACCTTTGTCCTTCTGACTTCAATTATTTTTTCTCTATACCTTTGAGAAAAGACATGGCTGTTTCAGTGAGCAGGGTGAAAATGAGCATTTTCTAACAATTGTCAGTTTTTCCTACTCAATCTAAATGTGATGTATAACTTTGGGAAGGCTTAGACCAAATGCTGTGATTGATGCCATGGATATGTGACCACAGCCATGCATGCTTGAGCTATGTACAGCAGTGGTTTGCTTGAAAATGGGAATATTTATGTGTTTGTAGAGTATATACGTATAAATCCTATAGGATAGCAGCTTATGTGTCCCACCGCTCTAGGATTACCCATCTCAAAAATCACTCCCTCAAAAAAAAATCCTAAGGATTTTGTGTCTTTGCAAACTGAAAACTGATTTGTTTTGTTTTTTGGGTTTTTTTGTTTGTTTGTTTTGGGTTTGGTTTTTTGGGGGGGATTTTTTGGGGGATTTTTGTTTTTTTTTTTTTTTTTTTTTGTTTTTTTTTTTTTGTTGTTGTTGTTTTGGGGTTTTTTTGTTTGGTTGGTTGGGTTTTTGTTTATTTGGGTTTTTTGGTTTTTTTGGGGTTTTTTTTCTGTTTTTTTTTCTTTTTCTTTTGGAGTTTTTTTTGCGGGGGTTGGGTTTTTCGAGGGTTTTTTTGAGGTTTTTGGGGGTTTTTTGTTCGTTTTTTTTTTGGGGGGGGGGTGGGTTTTTTTTTATTTTGTTTTGGTTTTTTGTCTCTGAGGGTTTGAAAAATAAAACCACTCTTTTCCAGCTAGGTCTTTTCACATCTCCCTGTATGAACACAGCAGCACTAACATTGTGGTAAATGATGTTGAAATGTGTTGAAATGCAAGAAAAAGCTGTAAAAGTTAATTCAGTGAGAAGTGCTGGGTAGATTTTCCAACATTGTTATTAGCATGCATGATATGAAAACCACCTACTTCTCACTATAGGAAAGACTACAAGTGGCTGACTGAGGAGGAACATTAAAATCTGGGGCAGTTCTTAACATTTTTCTTTGTATAAAATTTGAGTGTTCAGGGTGTACAGCTAAGCATTTTTTATATGGGACATGTTTTTCTGGCCTGCCACTTCTCAATATTACTTGTTTTTTACTTGGTAGTCCCAGTGCAAATTTTGTTATGGGTGAACTGAGAGTCAGAGCAAAGTTTTGCTTGCAGGAAAGCACAAGCATCACTTTGGTTAGAAGCTGGTGGCAGAGGCAACATTTCTGCTGTGTTTCTCAGGGAAATAGTGCTTTAAATAGGATTCTTTAGAAAGAATTAAAGGGGAGAAATAGGATTGCTCCTCTTGCCTTGTGATATAGGGCACTGTCAGTTCTCTCTTTGTTTTCTGCTGCTGCAGTTTCAATCACAGGCCTGTGCTGGTGTGTTCTCCTTGAAGGCTGTTCTGCAGATAGCTGGGGGTTAAAAGCATAAACAGGCATAAACAAAGATGCTGTGTTGAGTAATAGGGTGTTCAAGGGCCTCATTTCAGATTGATGATGATGAATGAAAGAAGGGTTACAGAACAGAACAGGCAGGGGTGTCTGCTTATCCACAAGAAAATACTTGACACAGTAGAAAAGTAGGGAATTAAAAGTAATTTGCCTATTTCAAGTGCTGTACTTTCTGTATGAGAGCTAGCAATTGTTTAAATAGAGGGAATTGAAATTATACTACCTTTTGGCACAACAGGACTTATTCTAATTTTATCAATTAGAGTATAAACTTGTCAGTAGGAATGCTGATTAGGGCCACTTGGGCTGGGGTGTGATGGGACAGGTTCAAAGAGGTGCCAAGTGCCTGGCTATTGGCTTTATTAAGTGGATTTTTTTTTTTTTTTGTTTTGCTTAAAACACTTCCCAGAGGGTTCCAGGTTTAAAGTAAGTCTTGTCCTGTGTGTGCACCTCTAGGAGTCCACACTCTCTTGCTTCAGGAGCCCTGGGTAGGAATTCAAGCCTGGCCATGGCACAAAAAGGTGACCCTGCTGCTCTAGTTTCCCTCTCAGGTCTGCAGCGTGGTGCAATGCAATTCCTGCAGCACTGTCACTCTTCCCCTCTGGAGCTCTGTTTTCCTCTGTGCCTGGGCAATGCTGATTGCACACTGCAGTGAATCCTCACATTGCTGCCCTTCCTGATCTTCCATTGCCCACACTAGCAATACTTCTGGCCAAGAAAAGAGGTGGATTTTGAGGACAGGCATTTTAAAAGTTTATTTCCCAGATACGTTTGTTTGTTTGGGTTAAAACTTGCCCACCTCCAGCTGCCTGACCCCTCAGGCTCAGGATGTGGCTGCTCTGGTGTTGGTGACAGGAATGGGGTGACCTTGTCTGGGCTCCAGGCACCCACTAAAGGCACTCTCTCACTCCCCTCTGCAGGGGGACAGGACAAAATAGAGCAAAGAGTTCCTAAGTTGAGATAAGGACTGGGGAGATCACTCACCAAACACCATCACAGGCAAAACACGCTTGAGTTACAGCTATGAATTGATTTTTTTACAAACAGAGTCAGAGCAGGATAATGAGAAGTAAAATAAAACCTTAAAAACACCTTTCCCCCTTCCCTCCCTCCTTCCAGCTCTACCTCCTACCCCAGTGGTGCAGGGAGACAGGAATGGGGGTTATGGTTAGAAACTTGTGGTTTCTCTTGCTGCTCAGGGAGAGGAGTCACTCTCCTGCTCCACCATGGGGTTCCTCCCACATGGAGGAACAGTTCTCTGAGACCATTCTCTTAGTTCTCTGTGAACTTCTCCAACACTAGTCCATCCCATGGTCCACAGCCCTCTTCAGACTGCTGCAGCATGGGTCACTGTCCCATGGGATGCAATTCTTCAAGGACAGGCTACTCCAGAGTGGGCTCCTCTCTCCATGGGTCTGCTACAGGGTCACAGCCTCCTCTCAGGCATCCCCCTGCTCTGGTGTGGGGCTGCTCCAGGGGCTGTGCATGGATCTCTGCATCCCCCCTGGATCCCCAGGGGCTGGGGATGGATCTCTGCATCCCTCAGGGGCTGTGCATGGATCTCTGCATCCCCCCTGGATCTCCATGGGCTGCTAGGTTACAGCTGCAGAGGAACCTCAGCTCTGGCCCCTGGAGCACCTCCTGCCCCTCCTTCTGCACTGCCCCTGGTGTCTGCAGAGTTGTTCTTCTCACATGTTCTCACTCCACTCTTCCCTGGCTACAATTACAACTGTGCAATAACTTTTTCTTCTTTCTCCTTGAATCTGTTATCCCAGAGCCATCAGCACCATTTGTAACTGGCCCAGTTTTGGCCAGCAGCAGGTCCATCTCTGGAGCCACCAGGTTCTGGCTCCAGCAGCCTCTCACAGAAGCCACCCCCATATGGCAGCCCCATAGCCACCAAGCCTGGCCATGGAGCCCAGAGCAGAGTCTGGAGGTTCAGAGCAAGCCCAGCTCCGATGGCAGCTCCTTGTCCCCTCCTGCCCACACTGCTGCTGCTGCAGGCCTGAGGCACAGACCTGGACATGGCCAAAGTCTCAAACCAGCACAGCAAGACTCACAAGGGACCATCTGTCACTGCCCAGAGCCCTGCTCCTCTGAAGGCAGGAGGGATTTACAGAATCAGGGGAGCTAATTGCTTTAGTTGCTCTTCCAAGCTGCACCCAGCAGTCACTGCTCAGCCCAGCTGTCCCAGCCCTGCACGGGGCCTGGCTTTCTCCACTGATGGGGCTCTTGTATTTCTGCCCCTTCCTCAGTTTCTCTGGGGTCTCTGAATTCCCACACCCATTCCCACACACCCAGCACATGGCCATGCCTTTTGTTCCCATGGATCTGCCATGCTGTGGCATTCACATTCTCTGAAAAATTCCTTCACCAAGGGTTTTTCCCCTGGGAAGCTGAAAGGCAGAGAGAGAGGCCTTAGAGAAAAGGAAAACAATTCTTATCTCATTTGCTTCTCCTGTGTTGTGCTCATGTGGAATGTGTTTGGAGATTGTTTACCCACAGGTGATTGTTTCACTGGATTCTGCCGTCAGTTGTTTTGACTCTTTGGCCAATCAGGGCCAAGCTGTGTTGGGACTCTGGAAGGAGTCAGGAGTTTTCATTATTATCTTTTTAGCATTCTGTAAGTATCCTTTCTGTATTCTTTACTATAGTTTAGTTTAATATTCTTTAACATAATATAGTATCATAAAGTAATAAATTAGCCTTCTGAGAACATGGAAACAGATGCATCATTCCTGCCTTTGCTGGGGTTCTTTGATTCCAACACTGGCCCAATTGCTTTTCCTGTTTATCCCAAAGGAGGGGCAGTGTTTGTCCCCACTGGTTTTAGCATTTATTGTCTCCAGGCCTCCTGTGGGCCCTGCAGTAGGAGCTGGAAGCTCTGCTGTTGGCCAAGATGTGGTGCCTTGAGTTGAATGGTGGGGATAGAAAGAGCTGTCCAAGAGCTGCCTCTTTCTCCAGCTCTGTGCAGCCTCACAGGCTGAGAGGGCCATGAATTCCTTTGCCTCAGAAAACAGCAATGTCTGCCATGCTGGTGAGGCCTTGATCTGACAGAAGTCGTGCTAGAGGTGACTGTCAAGATGGTTGAGATTTTTTTTTTTCTGTTTTTTTTTTTCTGCTATGAATTCCTTTGTCTCAGAAAGCAGCACTTTCTGCCATGCTGGTGAGGCCTTGATCTGACAGAAGTCGTACAGGAGATGACTGACAAGATGGTTGAGATTTTTTTTTCTGTGTTTTTTTTTTTTTCTTTCCTGTAAATGATGAGATTTCTGCTTAATAGGACTACAGAGATGTGGATGTGCTGTGAAAAAAAATTCCCTTGGCATGGCAGGAATGAGGAATCCCCCCCATTTCCCATGTTGGTTATTGGAAGGAATTGTGCACACAGAAGTAATCAGGGTCACTGCTGGCAGTTTTACTTACTTTGCTCCTCAGTTACAGCTTTACAATAAGAGGTAAAGGCCATTTCAACATGACTTCTGTTTTTTGTCTCACAATTGACCATATGAATATGTACATGCCATCTTTGAAAACTACAACTTATTTCATCTTGGAATGGGTCTGCCATGGCACTTCCTTGCTTGACAATGTGGAAGAAATGGTGACATGACCAAGAAACCCAATTAGCAGCTCCAGTCCTTCCAGCTAAAGGAAGGAATCACAGCCAGGACATAAAAGGAGGAAGAATTGGCACAAGGATGCATTCCATTTTGCCAGTTTCCACATCTGGTGTAATTTCCAGCTAATGCAGGTGAAGCAGAGCAGGTTGCAGGTATTGCATGAAACCCACAATAAGCCAAAACTTACTATTTTATCAGGATTCTTTTGGTATGAATCACAAGATTTTTTTCCTAATTGTTTTTCCTAATTTGTTTCCTAATTTTACTCTGTCTAACAACCTCAGTCCCAAAAGTAGCCATGTTAACTCCATACAATCTAAATACTTGCTAGAACTACAAAAATTACATATCTTGATTTTATTTGGATGTGATACAATCAAACAAACCTGCCCTAATACTGGGCACACAAATTCTGTCCAAACTGAATGATTTCTGAGATTTCAGTAAATACCCTTGGGTGCTGAAGGCTCTACCTGCTGCCAGTACGGTTGACTGATGCTGTGGGAGGTTTTATGTTTTATTTTTTCTTGATGCTGGCATCCCATAAGCACAGCCCTCAGTGTGGTTTCAGAGGGAGCAGAGACCCTGTGCTTCTGTGAGTGTTGTCAGTCTGTGCCCAAGTTTTTCCCTAAGTGCTGTGTCAAAGGGTTAAGTAAATACAGAGGAGTATTTAATCCTGCAACCTGTGTATTTGAAGAGATCATCCTTGAAACTACCACCACGTTCACCAGGAGCAAAATCCACAGCTTTGTGAAATTCAGTGGAAAATTGGCTTCAAGGTGCATTAACTCAGATTCTCAGTGAATGTCTTTCTTCTTGATTAAGAGAGAGGGGAAAAAAATGGAAAAAGAGCACCTTTAGATACACTTTTTTACTTTCCCTACAAGTTTGAATTTGTCCACTACCAGGACTGTTTCATCATTTTATTTATTGATTCTGAGACAGAGCTAGGTTTAGGCTTAATTCTAGGCTCCAGCTGGTTTTTAGAAGGAGATCACGTTTACAGTGCTGAGATTTGTGCAGGGCTCTTTCCCCTTCCATACCTCACAGCTAAACCCTGCTCACTCAGATGTGGGAATTCTGTGGAATTCCACAGTTTCCATGAAGGAAAAGATCTTTTTCTGCAAAACCTTGAGCATGATTCCCAAGGGAGATGGCAGTGAACTTTTCCCCCAGCACCCAGGGATGCATGGAGGGGTCATGGCCAGCTCTGACTTGGCTGTGGGGGCTTTGGAGAGGGGCATTTCTCATCCAGTCCTCCAAGATCTTCCACTGGATCATTTTTCATCCAGTCCTCCAAGATCCTCCACTGGATCATTTTTCGTCCAGTCCTTCAAAATCCTCCACTGGATCATTTTTCATCCAGTCCTCCAAGATCCTCCACTGGATCATTTTTCATCCAGTCCTCCACAATCCTCCACTGGATCATTTTTCATCCAGTCCTCCAAGATCCTCCACTGGATCATTTTTCGTCCAGTCCTTCAAAATCCTCCACTGGATCATTTTTCGTCCAGTCCTCCACGATCCTCCACTGGATCTTGGAGGACTGGATGAAAAATGCCCCTCTCCAAAGCCCCCACGGGGCTCCTACACAGAAGCACAGGGTCTCTGCTCCCTCTGAAACCACACTGAGGGCTGTGCTTGTGGGATGCCAACACCAAGAAAAAATAAAACATAAAACCTTGCACAGCATCAGTCAACTATACTGGTGCCTTCAGCACCCAAAGGTATTTACTGAAATTCCAGATATCATTCAGTGTGGACAGAATTTGTGTGCCCAGTATTAGGGCAGAGGTTTTGGTACATCCAAACAAAATCAGGATATGCTTTTTTTGTAGTTCTAGCAAGTATTTAGGTTGTATGGCGTTAACATGGCTAGTTTTGGGTTTGAGGTTGTTAGACACCCAATAAAATTAGGAAACAAATTAGGAAAAACAATTAGGAAAAATTCTTGTGAGTCATGCTCACTCAAATCAAGAAGAAACTGGATCACGGTTCTCCCAGTCTGCCAGTGGGGCTGGAAGCCCCAGAATCTGAGGCATTGTGTGGTGAACCCAAATGGCAGCTCTGCTATGGGTTAGAAGTGATGAGTGGTGCTTTTGAAACATTTGGCTTGTTTTTATCAAGTCATTCTGAATTAAGAGATATTAAGAGGAGAATTCTTGCTGCTCTGGGTCTGTTCAGTGTTGGAGGGTCGTGTAAAAACACCAAGGACCCTGTGGTTCCCCTCCTTGGAGCCCAGAGGCCCTGCATGGGTGCCTGCTGTATCCTCCTCCCAGCATGGTGTGGGAGAGACAGGCTCTGCACTCCCTTCCTGCTCTGGGCTGGATTTATTTGATACCACGTGTGATAATTTTATTTTAGGCACCATAGTATGGCCACGTGTTGTTTTGTAGGAGCAGCACTGTGTCAGCCAGCTGGTGGCTTTTTGTTTTGCTTTTTCTTTGCAAAGACAAGCTTCAAACTCAGCTTTTACAGTAATGCAGGCGCATCAGCAAAGTGCACCAAGGCAGGATTTGCCCTTCCCATGCCCTGTTCCTGTAAATCACACTGTTTAGTGTGCAAGCTCTGTTTTTCAGTAGGAACTAGAAAAAAAATCTGTCTTGTTTTAGCAAAAAAGTATGCAGGAGCTGTTTGCTTGAAGAGAGGTGAAGGCTACCAAGCCCTTGCTGAGTATGGGTACCAGTGAAGGAGAAGAGCATGAGTAAACACTTGTTCCATCATTTCTTTGCATACTTGGTTTTCATCTCACTTGTGTTAAGCTTTTCAGCTTTTGCATCTGCTATGTCATTTTGCTTTCATTTTTTAAGTGTTCTGTGTACATCTAAACCCACATGAGGATGATCTGTTTTCTCCTTTTTGATTCTTTCCACGGCAATAAGACATCTGGCTGCTCCTAGTGTGAATTATCAAGTCTCATTCTTTTAACCCCCCTCATCACTTTATTTGTAAAGTGCTCACCCGCTGAGATACCAGGGGCCATGTGCAAACAGTTTGAAACAACATTGGGAAATGAATGGCATGGGCAAAAACGATGGGATGCTTTTTAAAGCAGAAAATCTGTGAGTGCTGAAGAAGGCATGTTGGGGAGTGGGGGAGAGAGGTCACATCAGGCCAGCATTGCTGCATAAGCCCAGGGCTGACCCTTCTTCCAAAAAATGGAATGTAAAGTCCAGCTCTTCCTCCCTGGGTGGTGACCCCAGCAGGCACTGGGATGTGACTTAAATCTTCTTCTGGGTTTGGCCAATGCTGTAAGAAAAGCCACCTGTGGGAGAGCAGGACCCCAGCATTGCTGGGGTGATGATCACTGCAGGAGTAGACTGAAAAGCTTTCAAAAGCTGAGCTGCCCTGCCTGAAAGTGTCCAAGGCCAGGTTGGGATGGGGCTTGGAGCTCCCTGGTGTAGTGAAAGGCATCCCTGCCCAGGGAAGGGGGTAGGATGAGATGAGCTTTATGCTTCCTTTCAACCCAAACCCTTCAATAATTCCTGTGGAGACAGCTAGTGGGGTGAAGTTTTTGCATGAAGGCACTGGGTGCCCTGGTGTTCACATCTACCTGTGCCAGGAGAGTCTCTGGGTCTCTGCTGGAAGTGGAATTGTGGTGCTGAAGCCTGCCTGAGGCACGCTTGTGGCTCGTGGGAAGTCCTTGGAGGAAGTGTAGGGATCCAGGCTGAGCAAATGAGCTGGCTGGCTCTGGTTGCCTGCCACATCTGCCAAATGGCTTTTTTTGGGAAGAGCCCTGCCAAAAAAAGGCCCAAAACAACATCATGCATCCAAGATGTTCAGCTTTCTGTGCTTGCTCCAGCAGATAGAGATAGCCAGGAAGACAAAGCACTGCTGGGATGTTCCTCTTTCCCCTCGTTCAGGCACTAGGCAGCTTCCAGGTGCCCAGATGGCAGCACCAGCCTGTGGCTGCTTTGGGACTGGCAGAGATGGAGGGACCTGTGTGTGCAGGGATGGGGTATCAGAGATCAGAGGATGGGAAATCATCAGCCCCACCTGCTTCTTTTCAGCAGTTTGAGGTCTTCAAGCATTGCCCTGTGCTTTCACAGCATCTCTGCAAAGAACCTGGTGGAAAACCAATAGGAGCTTTCATGGAAAAAAAGAGGGTGATAAAACAAATAACACGTCACTGCTCTGTGTAATTTTAAAATAACTTAAATGCAGGAGAGTTGCCAGTAGATGAAAAGAAACTTCCAGATCTGATCTCAGCTTTGAGTGGCTGCAGGAGCTGAACAGTCTGTCCCTCTGTCTGGGATTAACTCAGTTTATCCTGAGCACTGTGGGAAGCAGCACTAGCATCAAAGAGGATAAACACTGGTTTTCCTGAGGCTTTTCCATCTGACAGAGCCTTCAGACCCTCACACTCCACCCAGAAGTGTTAGGACTAGTGCAGGCAGGAGGGGAGTGAACTCCAACCCTTCCTGGGAGCAGATTGCTCACATGGAAATCTGTCCCTGCACTGGGGGCTGCAGAGCTAGGGGGCAGGACTAAGCCAGGCTTTAGGGGACAGATGCCAAACACCAACAAGGGCATTATTTATTAATAGTGAGGTGGGTGCAGGTGTTGCAGAGACAGGGAGCCTTCAGCAAAGAGTCAAAGCAAATTCCTCTATGCCAACCTTCCATCCTCTGGCTGTTTATTCAGATGCCATACATTTTTAGCAATCCTCACTGGGATAAATTTAGTCAGCTCTTTCAAGGTTTTCTTGGGTAGAGATGAAGGTAGGCACAGCCCATGAGAACTTCAAGGGCAGGTGCCTACGGGAAATGAGAAATTTTGACCAAGTAACAGCTTGAGCCTGAAGTTGAGAAATTTGGCTTTGCTGTGCTAGATGGCAATGAGAAGACTCAGTGGGTAGATCTGAAATTGAGGAATTTATTCAACATAGCAAATGATGGGTTTGATTTTAAGCACTTGTCTTTATCTTCAAATGGGAATGAAGGGTTTGTGGAACTAAGAGAAATGGAAAAAGACCCATAAGGGAGGTGGCTGTAAAAAATCAGTGCTGTTGTTCTGGTCAGATGGCACCAGCAGGCTCTGCTGTGCTGTTTGTACTGAGGTGCTTTGCTGATATTTCTGTGTTACTAAATCAAAACAAATCTTTGATTGCAAAGTGTTGATTGAAGAAGAGCAGCCATGGCAGGAAGGTGTGGCTGAAAGCCCCAGGATGGAAACCAGTGCCACCTAAAACTGGTGTGTCTGGGATTCCCACCAACACAGGGCTGGAGGCATCTCACAACTGCACTGAAAGGATTTCAGCCAGGAGAGACAGGGGGGAGGCTGTACAATAATACAACTTGCTTGAACTGATTGAAAATCAACTGGACAATTTTCAGCCACAGAAATCAGGTGAGAGGACAAAGCAAATGAGTCCTACAAGACCATCTAAGAATCAAGATAAATGCTGAAGTCCACACAACATTATTGTGTGTTGTGCAGTGCTTGTTGGATTTCCTAAATGCCCTGAGAATGTCCTGGTGCTGCTGTCTAGATTGAGTCAGGCTTCTCAGATACTCACAGTGAGCATATTATCTATGCTTTCCTTTAAGGTGTTAAAGAAAAAAAGTGCAGAAATGCTTATGATCATTTCACTGAGGTATAAAATAAATAAATATGAGGATAAAACTGATTTTGAGGGGTTTAGCCATTTCTTCCCTATTAGCAAGATTTGTGCTATGGCTAGGAAGGGTTTTGAAGAAGTAATTAATAATGCATCTATTTTTTACACAAAAATTCCTCTAATACTTCCCTATTCTTGTTAGCTCTTGGAAAACAAACTCAGTTTGAACTTGAGGGAAGAGAAGTTTGAAGTATTTTAAGCAAATTAACTTCTTCTAGGACCTTAACTACCATGCTGTCTCAGAATTTTAAATCAAATCTGTTTGAATAAAGCATATGAGGTCCTTTTTTTAAAATGGAGCAAATAAAACCCCAACCTCTGAAGCAGACCAGAGAAAAAGAAAGACAATAGTGCTTGGAAAGCAACCTCTTGGCAAAGAGGAACAAGAGCAGTGGAATAATTTAATTGCTCATCAGCTAATTATACGGTATTATAATGTTAATGTGTCTTCATCATGACAATGTAATAGGTATAGATTGAAGCATATGAAAAAGAAAGTGTTGATGCAGTAATTATAACTAAGAGTAGAGCTGTTAGAGTAATTACAGCGCTTCATCAGGTAATTAACGTATTGTTCAACTTGAGATGGAGAACAAAGAGTGAAGAAGTTAAATATTGAAGGACATGCCTTCCCTGCTCCCCAGCTCCCTGCACTTGCAGCAGGAGGTGATACTCACTATTGATACTGTGATTTTCTTATTTCCTTGGACATCTTTTGTTGAGTGGGGGTGCTTGCAGCCAAACAGGCCAGCAGCCTGGCAAGAGGTATTTTTAGCAGTTTATGCTTGTCTTGGTTTGAAAAGCCAGGTGTCTGCTAAGGAAGGCAGGAGCTTCCCTTGAAATGGAGAATGTAAACCCCTTTCCCCCAAATTGTTATAATTTTTGAAATTAGGAGGATCTCAGGCAAAGAAATGGGAACAGGAATAGCAGCTCTTTACTAGGAAAATTAAAAATACAAATGCCATAGTACAAAACACCACTGCCAGAGTCAGAACAGGAGCTGACCCCCTGTGTGTCAGGGTGGTGGCACAGTGCCATTCCATGGTGGCTCAGCCCTCCTGCAGTGCCAGCTGTGGTTCTGCTGGAGCAGGGATCCTGCACAAGGGGGGAGTTTTCCTCTGAAGCTCCAGGGTGGTGGAGATGGGCCTGGTGTCCCTCTGGGAATGCAGGGGAGAAGAAAGCTGCTCCTCTGGGAATGCAGGGGAGAAGAAAGCTGCTCCTCTGGGAATGCAGGGGAGAAGAAAGCTGCTCCTCTGGGAATGCAGTGGAGAAGAAAGCTGCTCCTCTGGGAATGCAGTGGGCAAAGGCTGCTGTGGTGTTCCCAGGGTCAGATTGTATCCAGGTAGGAATGCTTGGCTCCTCCCCTGGGCAGGGCATCTCCCCATGGGATGATGGAATTTGATCAGCCATGCAGGGACACTCAGTGGCCATGAACAGAAGAGATCTCCTCTCACAGCTCCCAGGCTGGGGGTTTGCTTATTTGGGTCAAATCCAACATGTTCCCCAGTCAGGTCTACTGTGGGGAAGGTGTTGGGCTGCCCCTGGCACAGCCCTGCCTGCAGCCAACACTGGGGGGAACCACTTAAGGGCTAATCAGGGTTTTCATATTGATCACTGTTCCAAAGAGACATGTGAGGTCTATCCTGCCAGTGCAATTTGACTTAGGCTGTAGGAAAAACCTGCTCAGGATCTAGGAACAGTGCTGGAGAGGGGGTGTGATATATCTGGGTTTGATTTTTCATTTGCTGGTGAAGCAGAGTAGGTTGTTTTCAGCTTTGTACAAAGCTAATGAGGAAGCCCTTGTGTCTTGGGCAGCAAGTACTTGCAACATAAACATTACTTGGGTAATGTTTAAATTACTTAAGTAATGTTTAAATTACTTGAGTAATGCTAAGGAGTGGTTAAAGTTGCTAGAGCAATGCTGTAAACATGTGGATGCACTTAACCATGATCATTTACTTCCCTATTTGTCTGTACTGGTCTGTAAGATCTTATTTCCACCTTGGTGGGCAGATTTTGTCAGATCAGTAATTTTTGTCAGGGTATCTCCCAGTCAAGCCTACCCTTAGATTGTGGCACTAGCACAGGGTAGGTTTGTTCCCTGTCCTTGCTCCATCAGGACATCCCAGCACTGCTGCCTTTTACCAGCCTGCACTCTGCACACCTCCCTGGACGGCTGATGATGATACTGGTGGCAGCACTTTTTCATTTTGGAATTTTTGAACTTTCCTCCTTCACCTCAGCACAGGTTTCTATTGAAAATCAAACCACCTCAGAGCTGATTGTCATGGCTAACAGCATAACTTGGAATGAAATTAGGGCAACAGTGGTGGGTTCATTTAGTGATGTGCTGATTTTCAGGTCAGTTTGATGCCTTGCTGCAGTTTATTGAAGTGTTGCATCCCACTTCAGTCTCTCTGGGTGCAATGTGTAGTCCTATATCCAGCCTAAGTGCTCAGAGTGTCTGCTCAGTTGGAAAAAATTGAATGTTAAAATGTTATTTTAAGGTAAATTGTGTCATGCAGCAGGAAGGAGGATGTTGTTCTTGTGGTGAAAGGGGTGCAAACAGATACTGTATGGTAACAGAAAGGTGGGATCAGTGTAAGAAAATAGGATTTGGATGAGGTGAGCTGCAAGGAGCTTGCCTGCAAAGGCAGCCAGTGCAGAGCCCTCAGGATCATGAGCTGAAATCACTGAAGTGCAGTAAAAGAGGGCTGAAAGGAAATTGGATTGCTGGTAGGGAAGGAATAAACCCAAAAAGAGCAAAAAGAAGTATGATGGCTAAAAGGACAGAATTAGATAAGGGTGAGCTGAGTTCTAGGTTAAAAAAAGATGCCCAGGTATCAGAGAGCAGAAGCTTTGGAGCAGCCACATGATGATAAAGGCGAGGGGAATTTCAGGGTGGAGGTTGTTAAATTCATAAGGGGGATTACATGCTGTAAGGCCAGCAGGAGCACCTCCTTCCACTTGATCCTGAGCAACCTAAGTACATCCTGAGGGGTTTGGAGGGGGGTGAGAGAGAGGAGCTGGGGCTCTTGTGGCTCCATTGACCATGCCCTGGGATATGTGGGTGCATTAAGCTGACTCTGCCTTGGGAGTGAAGTAAATAAATGTGATTAAATATGTAAAAGAATATATAAATCTATATAAACAAATATAATTATGTAAATCTCTTATATCCTCATCTGGAATGCCATAGTTTAGCACCTTGATTCACAGTTGTTTCAGAACAGTGTTACTAAGGTCATGTATTAGCAGTAGGCTGTGTTTCAGTGCAGCTAACCCAGTCTGCCTGAGAACAGCTTCAGTTACTCTTCAAAATGAATGAAAAACAGACACCTATGTATTTTGAATATCTCTGGGGAAAAAATAGCCTGAAAATACAGTTATAATGACATGCCTCATATGCAACCAACTGTAGGCAAAATGGAATAAGGCTATGGGATCAAAAAAAAAAGCACATTTTAATACACTTTAATATTTTTCTAAATTGAATTTGCCATGTTCTGCAGAAGAAAAACCTTTTATTGAGCAGAATGATATATTAAATTTGGTTGGCCCTTTGCTGTTAGAAGCTGGGGAAGTTTGTTCCCTGGTAAAAAGCACATTTCTCTGTCTTGAAGGGATTTAATTGTATTTCTGTGAGAACCTCTGTCACAGGCATGGAAGATGTGTTCTCTCTTAACAAGTCTGTCTGTTTAGGCTTCAGAGTGTAACATCAATAGCACTCAGGAAAAGTTCCTTTCAGTGGAACAGGAGAGCTCAGCGTGGCACTGATGGATGGATGTAGAATATCTCCTGCTGGATTGCAGCTGGCACTCTGCAAATAGCTCAGGACTTCCTCAGCACTACCTTTCCTGCTCAGTCATGGCAATCTGATCCAAATGGAGCCCCTCAAGAACTGGCACTGCTCAGCTCAGCTTGAGGATCTGCTCTTAGTCTGGGGTCCCCAAAATCCTACCAGGGTGAAGCTGCCAGGGCACAGCCACCAGGATGAGTGATCCTGTTGGTTCACCCACAGTGGGTCCTCAGGCTTGATGGGATTCTTTCTGGAGAGGTGAACTTGTTGGTTTTGAAATACTCATCATTCAGCTCCTTTACCTCTGCAGTTCTGGTGTTGGGCCAGACCTAGCAATTGAAATGTGGGAATGAAAATAGGAGAGGTGGCTGCAGGAAGCAGCAGAGGAAGTCAGAGGTGGTTCTCCAGGGGAGGCCAGAGGTGTGCCATGCAGGCACTGGCTCCTTCCCCCCAGGCAAAGCTCCTTCTTGGCCCTGATCACAGGCACAGCTCAGTGCCCCCAGCCTGGCTCTTGTATTTACACCTTCAAAAGATTTGCTTTTATACCTGAGAATACTCTGCTTGTCTCTTCAGCTTTGGCATCCTGGCTGGAATCCTTTCCTAAATGCGTGAATTCAGTGGTTCCTTAAACTGGCAAGAGCCACAGCTACCTGGTATTGGAATTAATTTTTTAGATAAATTTACCAGGTCTAATTTGGTGGCTTTTGCATCTTTTCATTGTTGGTTATGTTTGAAGTGGGGCTGTACAGAACTTTGCAATCCACCTCCTCTCCACTACTTAGTCTTGGAAATATTTTTATCATTTCTCCTCTCTGTTTCAGTGGTCACTCTTTTATTGTGGTCTTCTTTATTTTGGCTTTGTCCTTGCTGGCAGTAACCACCATGTCCCACTGCCTACAGAGTGTGTTGCAGCATCCCCCTGGTACTCACTTGCCCTTTAATCTTCCCAATATTTTGCATTCTGTTCTAAAGCACTTCTATCTGGGGTTGTGCCCAGGGCTGCCCTGCTCAGAAGTGCTTGGTTCACATTTGCCAAAGGGAATTAAGCCCCAGGTCAGACTCAGTGGCAGATGGGAAGTGCTGACTCTCTCCTCTTTAGCCTGCCCCATGTCCCCTTGTCCCTTGGGAAAATGTCACCCAGCATCACCAGGGCCTAATGCTCATGTCCTCCTCCCCATGCAGCACCATGCAGCTTTTTAATTTCTCTTATTTTCTTGCAAGTCATCCATTCAGATTTCCTGGGAGTGGAGAGTTATTGACTGTCTTTTCATGAGCTGTTATGAAGCAGTAAATAGAGGCAAAAGACAAATGAAGCCACATCCAGGAAAAGAAAAATCATAATTAATATCTCACTAGAATGAAGTGTCTTTATAAGGGCAAGAGGGGAAATGAAAGGAGAAAGAGAGATTAGCTTGACATATATCAGTGTTTAGCTAGATGTATATTCACTGCAGTTGTGACTAGCATGTGATGGACTAATAAGGGAACACAGAGACAGCATAGAAATGAAGCCTTTGAATGAACTCCTAAAGAGTTTCCATCAATTGACAGAGATGAAGATAAATCCTGGGTGTCAAAATCGTGGGAGTCATGGAATTGCATTTCCTTGTGGTGGGGATGCTGTGAATACTTGGAAACGGAGTGTTTAACTGCTATTAAAATGTTTAAAATGCAGTGTATGAAGTGCATGCATCACAATGCAATGGGTAGCTCTGGTCCTCATGGGGAGGGCTGCTCTTTGCAAAAAAGGGTTGGCATTTATGTCAATAACAAGAGTAACCCCAGGTATGGTGGGCTGTGCTGAAGGAGAGATCTCAGCCTTCAGCACACGTGTTAAAGGTGAGAAGACACAGGATATATTCAAAAGCTGAGACATCTTCCCCTAATTCATGTAATAATTTGAAAGTGTAGGCCTGAGGCCAAGAACAGATAAATTGCTCAGGCAGTACCCAATAAATTACAGCTGATGTGTGACTGTTAGTAATTGTGGGGTCTTTTACAAGATCCATGTCTTGCACAAATACAATTACTGTATTTTACAGCAGCCAGTGCAAATCACACATTTCCATATTGCATACCAACATGGTATCTGATTAGCACTAAATTCAATTTGTGTTAATAAGCCTAAGGCAAAATTAGCTCGAGACAGTGTCATTTAGCAGCATTTAGACATGAAAAAAACAAGTTGTTTCATTTTGTTTTGAGTAGGTGTTCTGTAGCACAGCAAACAAGGGGATCCAGAGTGTTAGCCTGAAAGGTTTTTCTCTCTAGGAAAGATGGTTTCTGTTACCAGGGAGGCTGGAGGTGTGAATGTTGACATTACAGAGGGTGTGACAGTCACAAACTCAGACCTCTGGGCTCACAGGCAAGAGTTCAGTCAAAATAATGTGAGAGTATCAATGGAATTTTTCTTAGGAGTCCAAGAAGCCCATGATACAACTCAATCATACATTTCTAGATGCTAGCAGTAGTTGCCTTTGGTGGTGTGTTGGACTTAGGTACTTAAAGCTTAACATGATTTAGGAAAGATTATCAAAGTGTAGCCCACAACACAAAGTTGCTACAAGGGATGCTGAATCTTGCATGTCAAAATCGTGGGAGTCATGGAATTGCATTTCCTTGTGGTGGGGATGCTGTGAATACTTGGGAACTGAGTGTTTAACTGCTATTAAAATGTTAAAAATGCAGTGTATGACGTGTATGTATCACAATGCAATGTGTTGGACTTAGGTACTTAAAGCTTGACATGATGTAGGAAATATTATCCAAGTGTAGCCCACAACACAAAGTTGCTACAAGGGACACTTTCCTGCTCCTGAGCCCTGCAGAATGCTGTCTTTAATTGTACCTGAGAAACCCCATTGATGTAGGACATGATAATTGTGTTTTGCCCAGTCAGCTGTTCCCAGCAGGATTAGCCATAGCTGGACCTGTGTCCACTAATACTGTGTGAAATGGCTTTTTAAAGGGTACTATTAATCCCTTTAGTGGCAATTTTCATATGCAAATCCATTAGGAGTGCACAAATCCCTTGGCTGTTTGTAAACCCTCAGGGCACTGAAGAACTCGTGTAAGGTTATTTTTTCTTTTCCCTTTGAGCTGCCCTTCCTGATGCTTTCCAGTTCACTGCTGTACCAAGCCTGATTTCCTCCCTAATTCTACTGGGGGGAAAAAAGTATTTCAGCTGGAGCTGAGCCTTTGCTTGGCTTTCAGGAACTTGAAGAAGTAACTTTATGTTGTGCCCCTCTATTTATGTATGCACTTAATTAAAGATAACACACTGTTGCCCCCATATAAACTGTGAAGTAGCCCAAAATAATTTTTTTCCTGTGTAATGAGCACGCTGCTCTGCTTGTTTTATTAGATATCTGCTGATTTACACTTGCTAAGGATCCATCCTGGACCTCCTTCCAGTCAGATGGGTGTGAAACTGCCTGCAGGACCTTGATTGTCAGTAAAAAGCCAATGTTAGCAATTTTCATCAGGCAGCATGGAAATTAATTAGCCCAATTTTATGGAAATTAGCTCATTATAAATAATTTTAGTTGGCCCATTCACAAAGCACTTTACACATTAGGGAAAAAAAAAAAGGAAAAAGGAAAAAGCAAAGCTTTGTGAATTGGATACCGAAAAAACCCTTTCTAAAAACAAATGCTCTTCAGCAGCTGTGCCATTGGCAGGGGAGGGGTGGTACCCGCAGATTGAGCCTCTAGACTGTGCTTTTTTCCCCACTCAGAGCCTAAAAGAGCAGCAGGGAGGGATCTGTTGGGAGCTGCAGATGTCCTTGCAGAGCCTGAGGTTGCACGTTCTGCTCCTGCAACCTTTGGGCTTGGCCAAGGGAGGAGGAGGAGGTGGTGGCAGGGTGGAGATGGACGTCTCCCAGGGGTGCTGGTCCTGTGGCTGAGAAATAAAACAGTTCAGACACAAATACATAATTACAGGGGTGAGAGTGAGTCCAGGGGCTGGAGAAGCTCTGCCATCTCCTCCCTTTGGCTTTTTAGACTGTAAGGAGTCAGCAGGAAGGGCACCCGGGGTCTGAGTGATCTCGTGTCTGTCACAGCCCCAGAAGGTCCCAT
The DNA here is from genome assembly GCF_023055355.1 of Agelaius tricolor. Classification (NCBI taxonomy): domain Eukaryota; kingdom Metazoa; phylum Chordata; class Aves; order Passeriformes; family Icteridae; genus Agelaius; species Agelaius tricolor. The sequence continues at coordinate 1,844,861 of NW_027269270.1, forward strand.
GGATCAGCTTGGCCCTGGGACATCTCCAGGCAGTCCAGACCAGACAGTCCTGGGGCTGCTGTGTTTTGATCCCCATCTTTTTTTAGGGTTTCTTGGTTCTGAGGAGCGGCTGGCACAACCTCTGTCCCCTGTTTCAATTTTTACCCACTTGGGTGCTTTTGCTAAGGAGGGTTTTTGGGTAAAACCTGTCTCCAGACTAGTCATGGAATACAGAGGTCATGCAAGGGGACAAATAGCTGCACCTCAAGTGAAGCATTGTCACTTTTCTTGAGGTGTTTTCAAGATTTGCTATCTTCAGGACATCTAAAAGTTTGCCTGGAATACAGAAGTCATGCAAGTCATGCAAGAATACAAACACTTGCTCCCCAAGCTCAAGCCATGGTCGCTTTTCTTGAGGAGTTTTCAAGATTTGCAGTCTTCAAGGTGTCCAAAAGTTTACCTGGGACTCATTATTTTCCTCTTGAGTTACAGAGCAACCAGCATGAACTGTTGAAAACCAGTTTTTCTTTCTGGAACTGTTCTCTCTCAGCCCCCGTTTCATTCTTCTCTCAGAACTGTGCATTTTGTGAACTGTTGTCTTCTCTGCCTGTGGGGATGGCCAGGTACATCCCCACTGAGCTACATGGGTGGGTGCCTGGCTTAAAATCTCAAACAGCATTCTTGAAACATCTGGAAAGAAGCTGGGGGAAAAAAAAACTTCCTTATTTAGGGAGTGATGTGTCCTGTGTATTCCCAGTGAGCCAGCTGTGGTCAGGTTGTGCCCTTGCTCAGCCACAGCCTCTCCTGTAAATAAATCCACTCAGTTACAGGAGTGGATCAGAGCATTGTGTCTTGGGAGACAGATTCCCATTTGCTTTGTGTATCTCTCTGGGCATTTTCCTGGGAATAATTAGCATCCAACTGGAGCAGCAGCAGGATTTTGTTTTCTTGCAGCTCCTTCCTTGGGTGTCTGGCATTGCAGGTGGGTGAGAGAGGAGCAGAGCACCCCAAAAGGCTCCTTTCTCTACCCTTTTGTGCAGCCTCATGAGCATGTGAGGATGCTCCCAAGCGTGTGGCAGCACACATGAATCAGTCCCTTCTATAATTCTCAATTTTCTCAACCCCTCTACATAAGGAATTATGGCACAAAAGATGTGGCTCATGTTAAAGTGTGAACTTTAAATAAATTGAAGCTGAAGGAAAGTTTTGGAGGTGAGAAAAATCTTTCTGGCAAGTGACAACATCAGAATTATTACTCCTTCACGATTTGCTTAAGCAGCCACTATAAACAGCTTCTAATCAGGCTCCCTTGGTGTTTAGAGATATCTGTGGATTGATTTTAATTAGATTGGCACCTCTTTGTTAATTCTATAATGTTTGTTTGCTTATAAGTTAAGAGTATTTGGATGCTGTGAAGCTGTTTAACTTCTTTAGTTAAATTTGAATGAGTGGGCTCCTAGACATGCTGTTTTCTCTGCTAGTGGGGTTTTACAAGGAATAAGTGTGGGCTTTTTGTTTTTTTCTTTTTTTTTCACACCCCTTCAACTGCAATTTGAAGCACCTTAGGCAATCCACTGTATTTAACAACATTTCCATACTGGTAATGGCACAGACACAGGAAAAATGTCAGTGGTTGGGTGTCTTAGAATGTAATTTTTTGGTGGTTATTCCAGAGCAACAGGTTTTGGTGTTGATAAAAATCAAATGATGGAAAACATATGTACAAGGTGTTTCAGTGTCATTAATGCCCATTAATAAACCTGAGTTTTATCTGGAGCACCCCAGTTCCCCTGCCTGCTTCTGGAGCTGCCTCTGTTGGGCTGGAGACCCGAGCCAGCATTTTTCCAGACTGAGGAAGAGTTTAGATCTCTGTCAGCTGTGAAGATGCTTAACCCACATGGACAGAATTGGGGCTGGAAGTTGGATTAAGCACTCCCTTCTTTCTTTCTTTGGTGTGAAATTGCTTCACTGGAAAAATAGCTGATTATCTCTAATCTGCACCTTTTCCATTATGTTTTTTGTTGATTTACCTTGATTTCAGTTTGTTTTTCATAGTTATTATGGACTTTAGCCTACTTCCCACAGATTGTCAGAGCTCTTCCTATGCTGAACCCATTTCTGTCTGATTATGCAAGGGTGCCCCTGATGTGATCCTGATGAAAAGTACGTAGGGGGCTTGTAAATTGAAAAATGAACTTTGAAACACACCCTCCCTCCTGCCCAAAATGGAGAGTGTTCTCCATAAAAAGAACATTCAGCAATGAAATACCATTTGTGCTGTGCTGCCTTTATAAATCTGGGCTCAGAAAATGTGACAGGGCATGTTTTATCACTGATGTTATCAGGTCTGCATAATTATTTCTGCAGCATCCTGCTGCAGCCAGGCTGAATTTGCTTAAGTTCACCAAAAGAAAATAACTTAGGAGAAAAGCTGGGCCACAGAGAAAGTGGCTATGGAGCTGTCCATGCTTTACTTGCAGCACCTTTGTGCAGTTATTTTGAGTCCTTGGGTTTCATCCCTTCATCTGGCATTTCTGCCTTTCATCCTAGATCATCTCATCTCTGCTTGATCTCAAATCTGATGACAAAAACAACCCAAACTTTCTCCTGCTGCAACAAGTATTTAATTCAAAGGCTATCTGAAAGTCAAGAGAAGAAATTTCACTTTTTGCTGAACTAGTTGGTCTAAGCAGCCAAACACAGCTCAGTATTTTCTTTTAAAAAGATTGATTATAGCAAGCAAGATGATTCTTGGCTGTGATAATTTTGATTCTTAAATTTGAAAAAAGAGCACAAAATTATGTCTTGGGTCTAAAAATGTTTGTACAGTATTTGCATGATGGCACAGTCCAAAAAAACCTCACCTGAGTATCATGACAGGAAAAAATATTTCAGAAGAGGGAGTTCTTCTCTGTGGTGTTTCAGTTCAAACAGTCCAGGGGCTGGAGAGACTGTGGGTGATGAAACACTGACCTAGAGAAGCTGTGGCTGCCTGGAGTGGTTTTGGTTCAATAATTTGAGATTTTTTTTTTTTAGACACATCCCTGGAAGGGTCCATGGCCAGGCTGGATGGGGCTTGGAGCAACCTGGGATAGTGGAAGGTGTCCCTGCCCATGGTATTAGAAGTAGATGATATTTAAGGTCCCCACCATCCCAAGCCATTCTGTGATGACTGGGATTTAGGGTTGGATGGCAGGTACATCCCCACTGAGGTACATTGGTGGGTGTCTGGCTTATAATTTGAAAATTTTAGCCATTAGCAGGGTGTTGGTGATGGTTTCTGTATGACATGCCAAGCAGCAACCAAGCCTGCTGTCCCAGGGAGGCTGCTGCTTTTCCATGTGCCTTCACCTCCACTTTCTTCTTTCCAGTGGCAGATTTGATTTCACTTCCCCCTGCAATCTTTGCACTGGGATTGGGATTAGTTTAAAAAATCCAGTGCACTGTTCTCCCATGGAAGCATTTGGAAGAATATTCAAGTCCAACAGCTTTAATTTTTTCAGTCATGCCCCTCTGGTGAAGGAGAACCCACAGCCACATTTCTCATGTTCCATGTGGGCTGAGCTCTCAAACATGCTGATGTTAACCATTAACTTTTAATAAGACACACAAAATCCTGCAGAAAGGGGCTCTCAGTGCCTTGCTCCCGTAAACTTCAGCTTTGACTTTAGTGATGGTTTCCAAGCCCCTCTCTTTGAGAAATCCCCATAGCAGTTTTTTTTCCTCTGAGGAGGAGGTGATCCCCTTGCCTTGACACCAGCAATGCCCATGGCTCCTGACTTGCAGGCTAAAGTGCAAGTGGAAAATGGGAGTATATTCAGTAGAAAATATTCAGTAGAAAATGGGGAAAAGAGGGGTCTGGTCTCACTGCAGCTGTATCCAGTGATAAATGCTGGTGTGGGACATCCATACTCCCTCCTACACAAGGAGATTACCTTAAAGACAGTTGTAATAGTCTGACTTAAACCTCTAAATGCAATTAAATCCTGAGTTAAGCCTGAAAAATGTGATCTGACATCCTGTCTTTGACTCACCGGGTTTTTGTGTTAGGGTATTACGGCGAGCGCGCTGTAATGGATCACACACTCCAAAGAGTGTGCTGAAAGGGCTGGGGTAAAGCAGGGACAGCACATCAGGCTGGATTTTCTGAATCAACCATCAATTTCCTTTTTGTAATGTGTGCTAACGTCTGACAGCTGAATATGTATTTAATGAGATTTTGAAAACATGGACTTTTGATCTATTAGAACAACACGCCTTGTGAGAAGGTGCCTGTGCTGCTGCATAGCTGAATGCTTTAGGAAAATGAATTCACTTGAAAGCTAAAGAAGGCTGAAAACCAGCTTGTTAGCAGAGGAGATGCCATCCACTCTGTCCCAAAACATTGCCTCAGCTGAGGGGGAGCCTTGCCCTTTTTTAAAGGCTCAGAAATGTTTAATTAACCTCGCTCTTTCCCTTATTTTTCACTTTATTTTTATGCCATGTAACCTATGAGCCCTTCCATCCAGATGTCCCTCAGATGCTGCCTCCCACCTCTTTGGTGGGAGAGCTCTTGATGAAAGCTCAGAAAACTTCAATTTGACCTTAATTTCAACTCCCTTGAACACTCACCACTGCCAGATCAATTCTCTCAGCACAGTAAGTGTGAACGTGTTTTCCCCAGCTGATAATGCTTTTCAGCTTCATACCTGAGCCCTCTGCTTGCTGTTCACAGGAGATTGCTGCTTTTCGTGGTTTTCTCATGGCCTGGGAGTTTGGCAAAGGGAGGGACTTGCCCTTTGGGTCAGTGTTACCCCCAGCCTCTACTGCAGTGCAGGTAATAAGTAATATCCAAAAGAAATACAGCAGATATAGTAAAAAGTATCAGGAGTACCAAAAATCTGTCAAAGATTGCTTGTGAAGAACTTGTGCTGCAAAAGGGGCCAGGGTGATTTAGGAAAGCATCTAAACCACCAGGATTTCTCTGAACTTTGAGCATTGCTGCAGCTTTCCTGTTACTCCTGTGAATCAGCCTACATCAGGTTTCAGCAGAGTAAACTCATCCCTGGTATGAGAGCAGTAGTTTAGGACTGGTTCTTTAAAGCTAAGATTAGCCCTGTATGCTGGAGATTTGCAATTATTTCCAAAATCTGGAAGGCTCCTAATTATTAGCATCCTTCTGTGTGGAAAAGCATGATAAAGTTGGCCATAGAGCAGTGCCTGGGCTATCAGTTTTCATAAATATTTAGAGGTGCTGGAATAAAGGAGAGCAGAGAGTGAGGTGATGTGCTCTTAACTCTATCCCATTTCATGGTTATGATAAGGGCTGGTGTGGCAGGGGTTTCACCAGGGGAAATGTGGCAGTGTTGGAGCCATCTGGAGGGATTACTCCACAATTTCCATTGTGCCTTTAGATATCTTTTCCTTTTCTGTGCCTCTGCCTGTGACTGAGCCAGTTGAAATTCATTTACCTTCAGTGACAGGCTGGTACCTAAACAGGCATCTGCTTCCAACTTGTTGCAAGTTTGCTTTTTTTTTTTTTTTTTTTAAGCTGCACCAACAAATTTTTTTTGGGGAAAACAATCGATAGAAGCAATGACGAGCTTCGAGCTGCCCAAATTGTGAGGCAGTAATTGCAAGTGAATGGTAAATTGTGCTGCACTTCACCTGAAACACTGCCAGCTTAAATAACTCCTGGTGGTTTTGCTCTCTGACTGTTTTTGGATCTTTATTCGTTGTGGGAGATCTGAGCTGAAAAGTTGGGAAGGGCTGTGAGCAGCCACTTGCTAAGCGGCCATTGCTACAAGTAGGGCAGGTGGGATTTCTCTTGCTTTATAAAATGTTCCTCTGTCAGGGTTATGTCTTGCAAAACAGTATAAAACAAGAGCCTGGTAATTGCAGACAAGGTGCAATTTAAAATCTCGTGTTTTCCAAAGGCAGAAAGCTGGGTGATGTAAAAAACAGTCAGAAAAAACACTGTAGAGGTGTCATGTAATGAGATAATTGTATTTTTCTTTCAAGCACTTCTGTCTTGCCTTGGTGGGCAAAAAATATTTACTAAATACAATGCATTTTCTATTTTTCTTAGATCCTGCAAGAGGACAGCAAGTAGTCACAGAAAGGGAGTCAGCTAAAGGCTCAGGGCAGCAGATAAAGCAAGTGCAAGTTCTCTGTTTGCAGAGGATGCACTTTGATGCAGAGCAGCTGGGAAAGGTATCACAGGGTTTCATAGTGCAGGCAGCACTTTCCAATAATTATTATTTTTTGTATTTGATGCTTAATGTTTTCCATGATCCTCAGCTAAAGAGTAGAGAGCAGATTTTCAATTTTTCCTAGCTACAGGTGTCCCAGAAGCAGCTGGAGGGGCAGAAGGCAGCACCATCATCTGCAGCATAGCTCAGGGTCTCCAAAATTGAAGCCCAGTTCGTGTGTTTCAAAGCTGATCAAGTGATCCTGGCTTGGGTGAGCAAGATTAAAATAAGGAATACCACCTGGGTGATTTCTTTTCCCTCCATGTTTGCAATGCAAGTTTTTTTATTTTTTCCTTAAGAAAGCAGATGTTTCTAAACTGCCTCTAGGATCAGATTTTGGGTTTGTTAAGGAAATACTGCACTATTCCTTTGAAGGTCTTTGCCTTTGATAATTTTGTGTGTTGTTTCTAACACTGATATTTCCTGGCCAGCCATGTTTCTGGCAGTGTCTCCTTTCCCCTGGTTGGATATTGCTCTCACCCTTTTTGAACCTTTTTCACATGGTGGGGTGAGGGAATTCTCACCATTCCTTATGAAATTGCCATGTTAGAAATCGTGATTCTGGCTAGCAAGAGGCAGGGATCCCAGCCATTCCCTTGGCACAAAGTCACATCACCTGAACTCAAGCCTGCCTTCAAACCCATAAAAAAAAATGTCTCTTGAAGGATTTAATATACTTTAACTTAATTTTATAGAGACCAATTTTCACATTCCTCACTTTTTTTGTATGCAAGCCTTGTGTAGGTGCAAAAAGGTTTGTTTATAAATGCTGACAGTGTATCTCTGTGTCAGATCCATAGAGAATCCTCTGTTATGGGCTGTAGGAAATATATCTGCTAGAGATAGTGGCACTCAAGGAGTCTCCAGTCTTTTTTTGAAGTCTCTGTCCCTATATATAGGTGAGACAAAGTCTCTGAAGTATGGAACAGTGTAGGACAGATTGGAACTTGTGCCAATTGCAGTGACTGGGGGAGGAATTTCAGGGGAATCAGTTTGTATCTGCAAAGTATAAGTCCCTCCTCAAAAAAAACCCCAAAAACCAAAAAAATACCACCAACCCAATCAAAACCTTGTAAACTTTACTACTCAAACCTCCACAGATTTTGAAGCCAAGAAATACAAATAAAACCCCTCCCAGCTTTATCCAATGGTTTGGGTTTTTTTTTTTTTTTTTCATCTTTTTAAAGTGTCCTGGCCCAAAGACCATGATTTCTAAGGCAGGTGGAATTTTCTTGGAGTGTAATAAAAATAGTTATTCAAAAACCCTCTTCAGCTATGGAAAAATTGTTAAATTAATAGGTTTTTAAAAAAATGGTTGAAAGTTCTCTAATCCTTGCCTCAGTATTTGTATCAAGTCTGTTGGTGAGTTTTTGCAGAGGGTTCTGTGATGTCTTCTGTCACCAGCTCTTGAGCCAGCCTTACAGTATTTTGGGAAGGATTTCCATGTCAATCACACTTTTCCCTTTTCCTGAGCAAGCAATTGAGCTGGCTTTGTTTTTGAATTAAAAGGGCCCCAAAATGTGTTGTAGTTTCATGTACTCTGTTGGGCTTGGTTGAACTGCTTTGCTTGTGGAAGCACAGCTTGTGGAGCTGTTTTATTTTGTGTTTGTGTTCTGAGAGAACAGTGAGCAAGTCTTCAAGAGGACCATGAGGAGATTTCAGCCACAGCAGACCCCTTCCAGAGCTGGATAAATGGCAGGCAAGAGAAAGCCAGGCCTTTCTAATCTGAGTGCAAGCCAAACTTCTCCAGGGGATGCTGCAAAGTGAGATTATTTACCCTCATATGGGTGTTTTGTCAGTTGGAAGTGACCCACCAAGGTGAAAAGAGAATATTTGTGGTGTTTTCAGTCAAGGCTTGAACATGGGCACCAGGAGGGGCTTGCAGGTCAGTCCCTTCAGAGATGAATGAGATGAGAGACTTTGCCCTTGTCTCACTTCTGAGAAGAGGCCTCGAGACCTAGAGAGTCTGTTACTTTAAGCTTGAGATAAAGCTGCCAATGTTCATTGTTATACTCTTGTAATTTGTTAACAAGGCCATAGACAAAATAAAATGCAATTACCCTTGTTTGTTTTGCAAACTAGTGAAAAATTTAGGAGGCTGTGAGAAGTGGCAGTGAATCATGCAAAAGTGTTTGTGGTTAAAATCAAATCTGCTCCTTTCCAAAGAAGAGGGCTTCTGCACCTTAAGGCAAGGCTCAGGGGAGAGAGCTTTGGTCTGGTGTCAGCAATGCTTAGGCTGATCCCAGTGGGTCTAGGTCAGGACTTGGTGTACATAATCATAAATCAACACAAATTAACCCAGCTCTGGCTTTTGGGTTATTTTTTTTGACTGGACCTAATTTTTGGCACTTTAAGGTGTTTTAGCCCTGAAGTGAGTGGTAGCCCTAAAACTGTAAGAGGGGAGTTGGAGTTGGCCGCTGCTGACGTGACCTGCAGTGAAGCTTCAAAAGTTGTGTCCTGGGGAGCTCATTTACCTCCTGGTTTGCTGTTCTTCTCTGAGTGCCTCTCTTGCTGTGCCAAGATAACCTTCAAGTAGCTCGAGTTTGAGGCATGGAGAAGATGATAACACTTAGCATGGATGATGCTCTCAAATCACTCCAAAGAGATTTGGGCTTGGGGAGCCGTTGGATGTTTCTTAAAAAGAGTTTGACAAGCTGAAGTTTCTCCGGTAGGATTACATGGTTTGAGGGAAGACCACATATATCAAAAGCTTCACAGCACTGGCTTAGTTACTGTGTCTTCCATTCAAAGCTTTTTCTGATCAAATTTGGCTTTGAATCCATGCCAGCCTCATAAATCTGGTTGGTGGTGGTTCTCCCCTGCCCAAAAGTTAAAAATAAAAATTACAAAGACTTCAAACTGTGCAGTAATGACATGAATAAACAGTCTTTGTGTACTTAATACAAAACCAGTTAAGAGCTTTCTTTTTCTCATAGATTAAAAAATAGCCAGAAAGGAAATTCAATGAGCAAATTTAGTGCCTTGAAATATTTCAAAGAACTTGCAGGCAGTGAACATTTCCCCTGTTTGTGCTGGTGACCCTTGTGGTGCCTGAGGGAAATTTTAGTGTTGAGAGATACTTTGAAGCATTGAAGAACTACTGTGGACTTAGGCAATAGTCTCTAGTGGATTATATTTTTAGGACTTCATTCCTTTTTGGAGATGGGCTCCATCCTAGAGATTTTGGGAATGTACAGTATGGAGTCATACCAGGCATTTTTAATACTATTCAAAATAAGCTTTTTAGTTCTTAGAGGATGCAATATTTTTCTACTCACATGCTTATTTTCCTGGGGAACTTGTTCTCTAAAGCAAGAAACCTTCCTGCTGTTGAAACTTTCCTGCTGAAAGTTAATGCTCTTGGTGAGACTTCTTGGAATGCTGCACAAAATCTCTCCTCTGGACCAGGGATGCAGCAGATTGTGTCGATTGCCAAGAACTAATCCAAGACCTTTGACTTTTGAACAGCATATTTGCATGCTGTTATATCTTCTGAATGTCACTGTGTTGCTGTTTCCCATCACTGATCATGCCTGGAGTTCTTCTTGTAGATGCATCAACCCTCCATTCCCACTTCTAGCCTGTTGCTGACCATCCAGCAAAGCTTTCTGACATCTCTTTAACTCAGAGCAATGTCTTTGGCTTGCAGGACTCAAGTACGTGCTTCACTTTGCTAAAAACAGATGAACTCTTAGGCACTTGCTCGTTTAAAGTGATTGTTTTCTAATGACATGAGGTTTCTTCTCTTAATGTGGTTAACAAACTGCTGATGGCCTGTTTCATATTCTTCACACACATCTAATATTCGCAAGAATTATCCATCTACTGTACTTTGGAAAAGTGCCATGAGTTGGCACTGAACTATTCTGAGGGATATTTTTGCTAATAAGTTGTGTTCAATCACACCAGTCTTTGTTACCATCTACATACATCATCCTTAATAATTTCTGTTCTCTTACTGGGTGACTGGAGCTAATTTTTAAAATTGTTTTCATGAGTTACTGAAGACAAATAATATTTATCTTATGAATCATCAAATGGAGTTTTTGTGCTAAAACTATGTAACTATTAAATATGCAAATAGTTCTTTTGACAGAATTCAAATTCTCCTAAAACTTGACTCAATAAATGAAGGTGAATCAAACTTATGGTTATGATTCACAAAATTACATGTGAACCTCACAATATGTATTTAAACTGTGCCCACTCTTAGAAATAGAAATCACAGAGCCAAGTTGCAAACTGGTTTCCAGGGAGCTGTGACCAGCTTCTCCTGTGCTTTGCCCTTCCTGCAGCTCCTGGCTTGGATGCCTGTGTCAGAAATCTGACATTTTTGCATCAGTTTACCAGAATTTCTGAGAATGCCTTCAGTGGGAACTCTGTCCTCATGTGGCTTTGATGTAGCTGTGCTTTGCATTGTGGATGTTTTCTGCCATGTAAATATGCTGTTTTATTGGTGTGAGTGTGTGAAAGGCTGGTTCTTTGAGGAATCTGAAATGGGCACAGTCACCACTAGCAGTGCTCCCACAGGATGATTGATCTTGAGCCTCAAATATGCAATTGAATAGCTTTTAGGATTGCTCCAGTCCTTAACATTTCAGTGACATTCTAGAGCCTGTAAATCTAAGTTCAAATACCTGGAATCATCTAGTGCATTACAGACTCTGTGTTGTTGTGTACAAGCTTGTTATTTTTCCCCAAAAAGTGCTGTCACAATTAGGTTGTATAAGCTTTTTCTGTAAATCAATCTATTAAGCTCCATATTGAAGGGTGACATAAATAAATGCCTGGCATTCCTTTGTTGCTGCTTGGTAATATTGAACCTAAATCTTAACATTCAAAGGATGAATAAATTATAGACCTGTTAGTTTTATGTTTTTCCAGCTTTGCTGGTAGCAATCCCATCATCCTGCACAGCTGTTCTGCCTTTGTCTTGTTCCACCAATAGCAACATCCAGTGCCTTGGCTCATTATCTTCCTTTCAGCCTTTCTCCCTCCAGCCCTGTCTTGGTTTGAAAGACAGGTGTCTGCCAAGGAGGATTCTCTTGGAACAGAAAATGTGACCCCGAAATTATAATCACTTTGAAATTACGGGGCTTTCATGCAAAGATGTGGGGAAGGGAATAACAGATCATTACTAGCAAGCATTTGTATTACAAGAGAAACAAAAAAAGCAGCAACGAGCAGGAGCACAAACCCCAAAGCGGCTCCTTGTGCTCTCCAGGTGCAGTTCCTGTCACGGCCACCAGGGGCGCTGCTGGCTGCCAGCCGGGCAGGGCGGTGCGGTGATTTCCGCCCAGCAGGGGGCGATGTGCGGCGGGCCCTGAGGCGCTGCGGTGATGGCGGCTGGGCTGAGGGGCGCCCGGGTGGCAGCTGCTGGCAATGGCCGGGCTCCTGCTGAGGTGGCCGCTACGGGGACACCCCACACGTCAGCTCTGGGCCCCCCAAACTGCTCGGAAACAAAAAAAGAACCAGCAGAGTTGCAGTGCAGGGAAAGTGCAGCAGAGCGGGGTCTCCAAGCCCAGCGCTCAGGAGGGGCTGTGGCGGCGCCTCACGGGCAGAGGGCCCGGCAGCGCCGATCCTGGCGTTTCAGTGCCTCACGGGAACAGGGCCCGGCAGAGCTGATCCTGGTGTTTGGGTGCCTCATGGGCACAGGGCCTGGCAAAGCCAATCCCAGCGTTTCAGTGCCTCACGGGCACAGGGCCTGGCAGAGCCAATCCAGGCGCCTCACGGGCAGAGGGCCTGGCAGAGCCGATCCTGGCATTTGGTTGCCTCATGGGCACAGGGCCCGGCAGAGCTGATCCTGGTGTTTGGGTGCCTCACGGGCACAGGGCCTGGCAAAGCCAATCCCTGCTTTACAGGCATTTGGTTGCCTCATGGGCACAGGGCCCGGCAGAGCTGATCCTGGTGTTTGGGTGCCTCACGGGCACAGGGCCTGGCAAAGCCAATCCCAGCGTTTCAGTGCCTCACGGGCAGAGGGCCCGGCAGAGCCGATACTGGCATTTGGGTGCCTCACGGGCAGAGGGCCCAGCAGAGTCCATCCCAGCGTTTCAGCACCTCACGCGTGTCCTGAGCTCTGAGCGACAGGGAAGCAGGTAAACAGCTCCTTTGTCCCCTGATCCCAGACTGAGTAAAACCCAGCCAATCCTCCAGGGGAGCCCCCTCATCTTTTTCTTGCCCCCAAGCAGGAGGAATTTCAATGGAACATTTTCTGTTTCCCAATTGTCCCATTTGTCTCGCAGGCAATGCTGTCCAACCCCTGCATTGTCCTTCTTCCTGGTAGCAGATGGGAGAAAAAAATCACTGAAAAAATCAAACCCAGAACAAGCCCTTTTTAATTATTTCAATATATTTTGACTAGTTATGCAAAATTTTGTCTTCCTCTTTGGAGATGCAACATTGCTCTGCCAGTGCATGGAACATTCACAGGGCCCTGGCCCAGGGCTCCCTGGTGACTTGATCAAGGGCTTTCTTGAAGGATGATGGTGGAGGAAGGCTCAGTAATGGTGATTATATTTTTATTAGGTACTTACACATTTCTGGTGAGGAATCTGTTCACTGGGGAGCTGTGCTAAAGGAGGATGACAGAACATCCATGTGATTGTCCTGGTTCCTTTTTTAGTGCCGTTTCTGCTTCGTGGACAGAGTCTAAAATCTGTTCATTTCCCAGAATCTCATTAAAGACTAATTTGGAAAGCTGGAAAAGAAAATACCTACTTTGGATCAGTCTACCTACGTTTAAAATAATTGCAGTTGTTGAACTGACCAAAAGCTCTCCAGGTAGTTAATCAGTAGTTTCTGTTTCCATAGGTTCAGCAGTCAGGGTGAAGAAAGAGAGGAGACAAGAAGGGAATTACTATTCCTCCTGTTATAATAAGGCCTTGATTATTCTTGCATGAAACAGATTTTATTTATCTCCTTGAGCATTTCATAGATTTCCTTTTATAAGGTTAGTAGAGGTACTTTTTCATCTTGTCACAGCTCATTCCTCCCACCCTTCCTGGTGTTGATTTTCACTAGCTGCAGGGTCAGTGAGTCCAAGTGTATTTTGTCTTTCAGCTCTTTGATCATTCAATCTTGGCAGGGTTATTTTGAAGGTTTAAGGCTTTTAAAATATATTTTAAGTCATTGCTAAATGATTTTGGATAATGAGCTATTGAAGAGCAGCAGAAGACTTCCCCACTACTACCAGCAGCAGGATAAAACAAAGATAAACGCAGCACTGATATTCCTGCCTTTTGGGAAAGTTCTGCTCCTTCAACATTTGTGGTAACCCTGATGTGGGATGACAAGTTAAAGCATCCAGAAATTCGGCAGAACTAAATGCCCAAAATGCAGAAATGTATTGGCAGTGACAGAGGGAATTGTGCTGGGAGATGTGACGGCACGAGCCCGCCGCTGCCTTGTCTGAGCTGCAAGCTCAGCTTCCAAATCAGCAAAGTGGGAAATCAGAAGTGCCACGAAGCAACACGTTGGCAAGCTGAGGATGAGCTGAACTGAACCAGGTTATTCCACTCAGCTCCTCAGAAATATTTCAATCTGAGCTCGCAGAAATGTTCTGCTTTCCTTCGGGATTTTTAAAATTACTGCAAAGGAAAAAAAAAAACATTAGGGAAAAAGAAAATATTATCAGTTAAATAAGCTGATAAAAGGAAGAGAAAGAGGCACTGCCAGGAAGCTGGGCTTGGGTCAGTGGAGCATTTCTGGCTCAAAGCTTGAAATCCATCTCTGTTGCCTTTCCCTGCTTTACAGAAGCTGTGACTGTCATTTCGGGGCTGAACAACTGTGAAATGGTTGCTGCAATTTCAGGCTATGAGTTTTTTGTCATCATTCTTGTCCTATTTTACGTAATCTGTAACAGAGCAGGTATGGATTTTATTCATCGTTATTGTTCAGAGGAACATTTAGGTGGGAATCAAAACTGAGAAGAAACAGGTAAGAAATGGTAGGTGACATCATCATTCATTCCCCCATCAGGACAAGAGACAAGCACATTGCCAGGGTTTCCTATGGCCTCCTAAGGAGGGCAGTGGGAATAATGAAAAAGTCTGAAACATGTGCAACAAAAGGCAATGGATTTTCTCTGAAACTGCCTGCTTTCCTGATGGCTTAGTTCAAATATGCCCAGAATTCTGGGGTATGCCTATCACAAAACATCAAGCAAATCCTTTGGGCTGTGAATTTCTGTGTAATAGATCAGGGATCACTGGCAAAGTCCTCCAAGGCCACTCTTCTGCAAATAACGAGTGGTTTTCAGGAGGAGAGAACCTTTTGAAAACATCTGTATGTCCAAGGGAGCTGTTACCAGGTGCTGAACAGTGGACATAAGCATAAGGAAGGTTTGAGAAAAGCACTGAAAGATTTACAATTCTGTTGAAAGAATGAGCTGGTAGGAAAAGCAATTCCCAGAGCAATTATAATTCACCTCTGAGGTGTCCAAAGTTCACAGAGAGGCAAAGACAGCCCTAGATCTTGGCAACAGATAGAAATGTGTCTTGTTTTGACAATGAAAAAGTAGCAGCTTGAAAACCAATGTTTAGAATATACATAATTCTATAATAAAAAAGGTTAGTAAGGTAGAACAGTTAAAAAGAAGAATCTGTTCATAAATCTTCCTCATGTCCCTACCACAGGAGCTAAATTCAGTGTTCAGTTTGCTTTGCTTTTAGACATCCTGCTTCATCCTACAGGGCCAGGTCTGTGATGTGCCTGGGGTCAGGTTTGGATGCTGTTGCTGAGTTTTTCAGTGAGATACTTGCCTTAGAGTGTTCATGATACGATGCAGAGGAGCTCCCAGGGGTGGGTTCTTGTCATTTTTCCATAGTCTGGAAGATTTCGGTAGCAAAGGTCGTGTGGAGACCCAAGAGCAGCCTTGCAGTGTCTCAAGAGGGTCTGCCAGACTCTTCCTCAGCAGCTGCAGTGATAAAACAAGAAGGAATGGGTTCAAACTGAAACAGAGGAGATTTGGTTTAGGTATGCAGAAGAAATTCTTCCCTGTGAGGGTGCTGAGGGTGCAGGTTGCCCAGAGAAGCTGTGTCTGCCCCATCCCTGGAAGTTTCCAAGGCCAGGCTGGACAGGGCTTGGAGCAACCTGGGATAGTGGAAGTTGCCCATGGCAGGGGGTGGAACAAGATGGGCTTTAAGGTCCCTTCCAATTCCAACCATTTTGTGATTATAAAAGCTATAAAATCTGTTCTGCTCCACTTCACATCCACCAGCAGCATAATCTCTCTCAGATGCTGCAGTGCCTCAGAAAAAGATTCTCAAATGGAAGCCTGACAGTCCTTGAGTGCCTGCTGTGCCAGGGTCTCTCCCTGTGTTTGACACTGTATTAAGAATTGCCATGTGCCTCTAAAGCAATTTCCTAGCACAGCATTCCCAGGCTGGCTGTGCCCCGGGGTCACTGCTTCCCAGGGACAGCCCTGGGACTGGCAGCTCCCACAAAACGCCTCTGTGCCTGTTCCTCTGGCAGCACACAGCGTGCAGCCCCCTCTGGCCTGCCCCCACACATCCATGGCATGTGCAGAGCCTGCTTCCAAAGGAGCTGGGCTCTGCAGTTCAGCTGGAAGGCAAAGGTTATTACAGTTGTAATTATGGAGTTCTCTCTGAAATAAGACATGAGGCCCCTGCTAGTTCTAGGCCTGTAGGAAAAAGTAACCACTTGACACGAGTTTGCACTGTGTGAGCTCTCCTTGGAGAAACCCTCATGCACTTCACAGGGATGTGTGCTGAATCTGAGGATTTCACTGTAAAAGAGAGCTACTGGGAATGGGGAAAAAATTCCTTAATTTTACAGAGTGTGCATGATGCTCCCAGTAGGCAAATTATTATAGCTTAAGATTATAATTAAATTAAAATGCAATGTCTTAGTATTTCCTGGGCAGTGCCTGCATGAAACACCAAACTATTTATTTCAGGGAGAGATTGTGTAACTTGCCTGGTGATGACTGGCTAGAGATACATGAATAGTCTGGAGCAATGAAGGAGTGACTGGAATACTAAACCTTGTTCCCAGAGGCACTGGGATGAGGGGATGAGAGTGTGCATCCTCTATGGACACCCTGAAAAAGGAGCATTGCTGTTTTACCTCTCCTGCCCTAAGAGCATGGCTTCTGACTGGTACAGAATGACAGCTGGAGGGAAAAAATACATATGCTAATTACTCCAAAATGAATTAATTGCTGTTAATTATTTTATCACAAAATCAATTAATATTGTACTGCAACCCATTTTTAATTAAAGGAGTTGATAAAAATCAGATAAACTGTGGACACAGCAAAATTGTGGCAAAACTCCAAAGTTAGTCTCTAATAAGAAATGAAGCCCCAAACAGTTCAGCACTGAGATTGAATTAGTTGTTATTTTTATTAAAAAATAAGAGCCCACAGCAAAAAAATGAAAGCAGAAGCTTCTTTGTGAGGGAGGGTAAAGCTTTTTGTGGTCATGAATGAAGTTGAAAAGGACACTAGTAGCTTTAGGTTTTTTGTAGCTATCTACATGTTTCTGAGGTAATTTTCATCTTTATTTAAAGGAAAAAAAAATAAAAGAATCACTGTGTTCCAGTGTTTAGCTTATTGTGCTTAAAGTGATGCTTGAAAGGGAATAGATCTTCAATACTTCAATACTTAATCACCCCTTGAACAAAAGCATGCTTTATATTCTGCACCAGCAGTTAAACAAACTCTCAGTAGTTTTGGTTGTGTCTTGGAGTAAAGAGGATTCTAAGGATAAGAAAGCAAATGAAAAAAAAAAAAAAATCAGTTCTGTGGCAGTATCTGGGTAGGATTGTGATTGAAGGGGCGGTATGTAATAGATTCAGGGCCAGATCTCAGGGTGACAACTCAGCACTGCTCTGCTGGCATTCCTGGGGTTTGTGCTGTGCCCATCTGAGAGCCACAGCTGAAAGAGGCTGCTGGGAATTCAGGGACACCAATCATTCACAACTGGATAATGGCAAGAACAAAACCTGGAGAACATCAGAGGCATAATTAATCCACTGCCTCTGCTTTTGAGTCATTATGTGGGGTATGTGAGTGGGTGGAAGTTTGCATTAGAAAGGAAGATGTTGTACTGCTGTCTAGAAAAGGATTTGGATGTCTGGTGTGTGGCAAAAACATGCAGGTGTTTGGATGCTGGTATCTTATTTTTGGAATGATTTGCTGGCTGGTTAATGATGGCAGCCAGGAGAAATGGATACGGGCTTCAAGAGGATGGGTGGGTTTTGTGGGGAGATGCAGGAATGCTGTAATGTATGTGCCTAATAGAGATAAAGTTATCTGGCCTAAATTTTTCAAACTCATGAGCAGAATTTAATGTTTGGGGCTTCATTGACTAATGCACAAAGCAATTTGAGTAATGAAAAACTGCTCTTTGTCAAGCAAAAGCAAGAGGCATTGATGGAAAAGCTAATTTATTTACTCTTTTATGGAGAGAACATGCTTTGCTGAAGTTCAAAACTGACTGTGCAGCTATTGATGAGCATTCCAGTGAGCAAAATGGCTAATGAAAGCACTGACACCCTCCCTGTGCCTCTCTTTTGAGACTTGGAAGTTGCAGCTTTGCTGAACGTTTGTAAAGGAAGGGCTCACAAGTGCTCTTTGGTGTTGTGTGGTAAAAACTTGCATTTTTCAAGTAGTAAGTGCTAGAAATGGCTTGTTTCAGAGCACTGAATGGCTGGAAGGCTTTGGGTATTCATGGGCCTGGCTGCCTCATCCTTCCCTTGCCCTCTCCTAAAGCCCTCTGCACTCCTGCTGCAGCTGTGGCTCCCTCAGAGAAT
This sequence comes from Agelaius tricolor, assembly GCF_023055355.1. NCBI lineage: Eukaryota > Metazoa > Chordata > Aves > Passeriformes > Icteridae > Agelaius > Agelaius tricolor. The sequence goes on from NW_027269270.1 coordinate 1,862,845, forward strand.
CTGTGCTCCACACCTTGGGGGCACAAGAAAACTTGCTCATTTTCCCTCCAGCTGAAAGAGGAGGGTTGTTGCTGAAATTCACCCTGCCCCACGTCTCATCAGCAGTTCTGACATTGTTGTGTATTTATGGGTCCCCATTTGATGTGTTGTTTAGGAGCACTTTGGTTCATAATTCCTGATTCTAGAGACTTGTACAATTTTGCTCTGACCAGTTGTGTAACACCCACGTGTGGAGCTGCCAGATGAGTTGTGTACTTCATCTGGCTAAAGTCAAGTCCATTTTCCTCCCTAAAGCTGTGTCCATGACCTGGCTACACCAGGCTGGTTGCCTGAGCATAGGAATGCTGTGTGTTGTTGGCAATTTGAAGTCAGGGTACGAATTAGGAATTTTGCTAAAGCTTGATTGAGAATCTGTGGTTTTGCTCTTCTCTGTGCCATGGGTCTGAACTGAGATTTTAAGCTGCAGCTTTTGCCCAAAGCCATTAAATGGAAGGTGTTGGGGGTCTCTTTAAGGCTTAAGGGAAGGGAAATTGTGTTTGGGAGATGGAAGGAAAGAAGAGAAGAGCTGAGATTTGGGCAATTTAGTGTCTGCTCTGACAAATTAACCCCCCTAATGAATGAAGATTTGAATCCTCACCTGATAACTTCTCTTAGACTCACTGTATCACATTCACAAGCTCTTGTTGTTATAAAGCTTAAGTTCTGTTATGTGACAACAAGGATATTGCAGCGTGTGTTAAAAGGTATCAGCTTCTTATAAAGACAGAGAGGTCTTTGAGTAAAAAATGTTAAAAATCCGACAATCCTCTCTCTGGAAATCAGGGGGCGATTTGCCTGAGAAGACTTTTGGCTATGGTCCTGCAAAATTAATTCCCCCCTGTACCAACTCCTACGTCCACGTTCAGAAATGGAATGCCAGCTGAACAGTGCTCACACACACAAGTATGCTGCAATGGTACAAGTGCCTACAGTCTAAACTATGTCAGTCCCACAGACATTTTTGGTGGAATTGTATCACAGTAACCTGTGGTGGTTTTGTGCAGACCTCTGCCCACGCTGGAAAGCCACACTCATGTTTAGTGTGGGGAAAGCCTATCCAGACTCCCACACACCGTGCAGTGCCATTGGATTGAAAGGAAAATACAGGAATATACCAGTGTAAAACACACCTTGTAATGTTAATATTCTTTTTCTATTGACCTCCTTAAAATTAAGTTGTGACCTGAGCTAACAAACACGGATTTTAATGATGCACCTTAAAACCAATAGCAAAACTGTGTTATTTTCATGTCACCTACACAGAAGTCAGTAATGTCCCCCTGTCTGGGTACTCCAAGTTACACACTTTTTGCAAAAAAAAAAGTGCAATTTTTTAAAAGAAAGATATGTCTAGAGATTTCTCATTCTGTTTTACACTTCATGTAATTATCACTGTGTTGTTCCATCATGTTTTGTAGCATGATGTAAGAGGACAAGTGCAGTTATGTGCTCACCATCTCTCTGATATATGGCTGGGCTTCAGTCATGGATTTTTTTTAGGTTTTTTTAATGCTTCACTTTTTGCAAAGGTCAGTCTGTCTGCAGAAAAGTGACATTTCTGTGAGAAACACAATCTAGTAGGCATGTACAGAAAAAATGAAATGCAGACCACACCACATCCTCCTTGTTAGAGCTCTTGAGTATACACCCTCAGCTTTCAAGATCTCCCAGTCACATTCCTGGTGACAGGGGTTGCTTCAGAGGAGTTGGGATCCTGCCTGGCATGTACTGAAGCGTCCCTTGTGCAAGGGTCTCATGTGTTAGGCAGAATCCTCAGGTGTTAGGCAGAATGTTACAGAGAGTAAACAGGCAGAGATGAAATGTTCTGACTGACCATTTGATGAAGGTGGAGCTATGAAGTACCAATTCAGCTTTCTGGCTTTCAGACGTTTTCTTGCTCTGCTGTCTCCAGCATGTTTGTCTGCCCTGGCCTCCTCCTCCTCCTCCTTGCCTTTGATCGATTTTTCATGAGCTTTGTGCAGAGGGTGACTCATGTCCAAAACATGAGCACAGCTGTTTACTACTGAGACCTGTGTGTACTTCACAGAAGGGTGTTTTCTCTGTTTCTGTGAATCTGGCAGAGCTTCCTTTTATCCATAGCCATGTTTGTTCAGAAGATGGAAGGTTATTTAGAGAAAGCAATCAGGGGACATAACCTTTTTTCCCCTTATTATCAGAGGTTTATGCAACATGACTTTGAGAGTCTTTATCACAGTTTTATGCATTTAATCCACTTAGGTTGGAAGAAAGCAACCAGGAGAGGGGCAGGTGCTGCACAGTATCCCACGGATACTAGTGAAACCAGAGATTGTCCCCAGAGCAGGATGTCTCCCAGTGCTTTATCTCCCTTCAAAATAATGCTGACTTTGACTATAGGGCAACAGGCAGTGCTGCAGGGAGTGGAGGTGATGTGCTGGCTGTTCCTTGGATTTGGAGCAGGAGGTATGGCAGGGTAGGGTGCCCAAGGTAAGTACTCTTAGAACCCCTTTGTTCATCTGGGGTTTAGCCCCTGGTTTTGGGGGGTGTGTGTGTATGGTCAAATGATGGCTCTGGAAAATACCAGCACATTTCCTGTAATCCTCAAGATCCTGTGCTTTGCACGTGCATTGCTGTGACTTATGGAAAAGCTGAGTGCTGATGCCACAGCCCCTAAGCTGTGGTGCACGGACCTTGGTGGTCACTGGCCTCATTATTGTTGAGACCATCCTGGTTTTGGATTTTAATTACAAACAAGTGAATATTCCCCTGTGTTCAGATTCTCACCTGCCCTTCAGCAGGGCGGCTCAGCAAGGCAGCCTGATGCCTTGTGAAGGCTGACTTGGAGCAGAGGCCAGACAGTTAAAAAACAAAACAGGGATTTATTAAAAGGCCTCAAGGGACACAACTTGGGCAGCACAAGAGCCCAGCCAGGGCTACACCCAAGATGGACCAAAATGGTCACAAAAATGGACAACTGGTCACAGGGTCTCTCACTTTTATAAGTTCTGGTCCATTTCCATATTTGACTTAATTATCCAGTTACAGCTTTAGCCCATGAAGTCCCATCCTTCTTGTTTTTCTCTCTTCAGTCCGTGTTGTTTATGCTCTTGGGCCTGAGATTTGGATCATCTGTCCTTGGTCCCCAGCTAGAGAAGGAATTGTTTTGTCTCCCTGCTCTGTGCAGAGAGCTTACCATTTCTTAATATGAAGCTCAGAGTTACACACTAAAGCAGCACAGAATCTGAAAAATATAAAAGCTAAAACCTGAGGCATCAAGCCTGACAGGGCTTCTGACCATTTCATGGGGACTTCTGGCCAGAGCTAGGCAGCAAAACTGCTCCATATCTACTGCCTGCTGCTGCCCATGGAGGGATATCCTTGGGAGCACCTTCCTGTGGGTCTGTTAGTCCAGGAACCAACTGCTGTCCCCCGGCACGTGCCTGGGAACAGTGTGAGAGCAGCAGCAGAGGCTGACAGGCTGTGTTTGCGCTGGCCCAGACGGCCAGTCTCGGGAGCCGTGCTTATAAAGCACTTCCTAATGAAGGGAAAAGAAGCCAGAGAGTTATTTTCTAAGAATAAAAATCCCTTTATGGTTTTTTGAGAACTACTTTACACTTTGCACAAATGATCGCCTAGCATCTGGCAGGCTGGGTTTTTGCCATGTGTGGCAGAGGATACAGTTTGTGTAGTTGCAAGCAATCAACTCAAAAAGCTTTTGTGTGGTCCTGGAGCCCAGGAACTTGTTAATTTTGAGCAGTCGTTTTCTGCATTTAGCCCATTAGAGACTCTATTTTTGGTGACCTAGTTTGAGCTCTTTAAAAAATAATCAAGCAGCATTTTTCAGATCTGATTTGTAATGGGACTGTGGATTGGTTTTGCAACTTGAAATGAAAGTTAGGGGAGGGGGTAGAACTTTTATCTGCCTGGTCCTTCAGAGCCAACATTTGCAATTGATTTTAGAGGGCCTCTAGGAAGGTTAATCTGACAAAGACTGTGGCTTGGCTTCACCACTTCAAGGGTTATTGTTTGACTTGCCGCTGGGAAAATAATAAGGTAGCCAGGTTTAAATAATACTTTCTGTGCAATAACCTCCAGGAGTGCTAGCAAGTATTACTGGGCATCATCCAAACACTGTCAGAGCCTGTGGATTTGCCTGCTCCCCAGTGTAGGATGGGGTTTGGATTGGAGAGGAGCAATTGGAGCACATGCCAGAATGTCTAGCTGTGGGTTACGGGCTGACTGCCGTGGCAGAGCTGGGTCAGGGCTCCCACACAGAGATCCTGTTTCTGTGCTCTGGCTCAGCTCTGGGAATTAGTGTCATGAAGGAGAAGTGCTGGCCTCTGCCTGCCTGTGACTGCAGGGGGTCCCTGGGCAGGACAGACTTGCAGTTCCTGTGAGAGGAGAGGGATGCTTGCAGCTGAGAGCAGCTCTAGCCAGGCCACGGCATTTTCAGGTGTGCACTTGGGACAGTTCCAGAGAAACTTAAACAAAGAAAAAGACCTACAAATAAAATCCCAGTTTCTGACTTTATGTACAAATTGTTTTTGCATTTTCTGGCCCTTCAAGATTATGTTCCCAAATACCAGGTTGGCTGGAGTGGCATTGTAGTGGAAACATACTTTTTTTACTTGTTTGTCCTTCAGTTTCTCTGGATACCCCTTTTCTCACTGTGCAAGGAAGCTGCTGGGGGAGCAGACCCCAATTTCAGGCTCCCTTTGGAGGGAGAGCAGCCTGGTGAAGCTGGCATTGCAAACACAGGCACAGTGTGATCCTCTGAATCCCCATGAAGAGTCTCTGTGATATTTCTAAGGATCTGAAAATTAGAGATTGAATCTGCCAGCTCTGAAGGAAGGGAGAAGGCAGCTCCCCTTCTCTAGGAGACACAGCAGTCCCTGGTGTGGAAAGGTTCACAGGTTGTTGAGGACAGGACAAATGTGCAGGCAATCATGTTTGGTGCATGTGTGCTCCTCCTAGCCATTGTCCCCAGAAAATCTGTCTCTGGGGCCCATGGAATGGGAGGGATAGAGCTGAAACATGGAGAATTACACCAAAGGTTTGGAGCAGCTGTGAAACTCTTCCTTGGTTCAGCTGAACCTTCTTGTCACTGAGGTTAGAACTGGTCCTTTGTCCCTCTTGATCTCTGCTCAAGGCCAGGCTGTGTGGGGCAGAGTGCAAGTCTGGTTTAAATTGGAGTTTCTTCCTGTTGAATGCTCTGTGCCTCTCTTTTCTCAGCATAAATATTCTTCCAGGGGCCACAAATTGTCAAAGATGAGAATATAATTCAGTTGATATTGGATTGTAATTAAAAACGTTTGGCCTATTAGAAATATGAGAATCCTATATTTAATTTATATTTGATTTTTTCTTAAAATTAGAAAATCAGTAATTTACCAGTTTCCATGGCTATTTTCCTGTTCCTGTAGCTCAAAAGTATCTTGATCCAACAAACAAGATGTAGCAAATGTTCTAAATAGTGTTCAATTTTATTTTTTTTTACTGAAAAAATATGTAAATGCCCGAGAAATTATACTTGGAAAAGTGGCTACTGCAAATTAACAGCATTTCACATGGATCTTACTTTGCATTTTTAATGCCCATAATGGGTGTCCCAAATTACATGATTTGCATTATAAACCAGAACAGCTCCTGTGTCGCTGCTGCTGTCCAACAGTTGAATAACAAGGCTTTTCTTTCCAAACTGTATAAATACATATTTACCCAAATGATGCAATTTAGGGCTCTGTTATTTATGTTTTTCTGGTCGGTCAATCACGCTGACATCTTTAATTGCCAATGCTTTTTAAATGCATCTGAGTGAGTCTGGTGTTTGAGGAATGGAAGTGCCAGGCATAGGCTGGGAGTGATCATTTTGTTGTTACACTGACATTTTGGCTCTTGAGTTGGTGCTGTCTCTTTCTCTGCCTTTGTCTTATGGGAAATGTTGTGTTATTGTGTTGTTCCATGTTCAGCAGTGATGGTTTTACCTTTCCCCACAGGGCCCCTGGCACTAAGGCAAGGGTTGGGGACATGCTGGCTCCTTGGGCCATCCTGTCCCATGCTTTCATTGTGCAGGTGAGCTGGCCCATGTATCATCAGAAACCCAGGATGCAGTGTCCAGCCACTTAAGGCAGGAACACCTTTGGTGTCTTTGTCCTCCTTGTCCTGCCTTGTTTCCCCAGGCTTCTGCTGTCTGAAGCCTCTGGAGAAAGAGTTGAATGATCTCCATCATGTAATCCCACCATCATCAATGTTATTGATTGTTCAAAGTCCTAGCTTGGCTCATCTACACCTGCCTTCAGTAGTTTTTTGGGATTGCTGATCCTCATTGTCCAAGGAGATTCAAGGTATCAATTCCTGCATCATTAGTGTGGTGTCCCCAGTGCTTGAATTTCACTGCAAACTGGTGGTTAGAATCATAAATGAGTGAACTCCTTTGAGTCAGCTGGAGCCAGCACGTGTTGACTTCTGGCTCAAATATGAGGAGGGAGCAGGTAAATGGGTGGATAAACTCATACAGAGGTTCTTTAGTGCTGTCTCCCTTACCCAGACAGGTTCCTGAGGCATCCAAAGGTTCTGTGTACCTGTTACTCAGTGCCTTTCCCTGTTGACTGTCATTTTCTGGTTTCAAACAGATTTATCAGGTTCCAGTGCCAGCGTGTTCCAGCAAGGATTGGAAAATCATCACAGGGTAGATGGCAGGGACCCAAATTCATTGATATCTGATGGGATACTTATGGCCTCCCCACAGAGATTTACTGGAGTTCATCTTCACCACACTGTTAGTCTCAAGAAGGGGAAACCAGCAGCTGTGCTTTTTGTTGCTCATGAACCTGCTGCTCTCCCCCACCTCTGGATCTTGAGCAGAGCCCTGCAGTCTCCCCAGCTTTTCTTATCTGTCTCCATGCCACTCACAGAAGAGGTTTGTTGTCGTGGGCGAGGGGGTGATGCCAATGGAACAGTTTAAATAGATTTTGCTTTGATGAAATAAACCCTGGAGAAAGGTAGGAGTTGTGGGTTGTGTCTTAGTACCTTATAAACAGGCATGATGTCTGCTGTTTGAGTCAATGTCATAGCTCTGTCTGCAGCTTGGGAACTAATGTTCACTGACAAATGGGCTTCAGGAGGAGGGGGAAAGGCCAGTGCCACAAATCTAGCCATTGCTGAACTGCCCAGGATCTGAGGCTTTTCAGAGAAAAGAAATGTGATTATGATGAATGATGGAGGCAACAGCACTTTGTGCTGTTCTAATAATACCTAGCCAAGTGAAAAAATGCAATAAATGCCTGTGGTTACCTGGCTGTGCAGGAGCTGTGCTGGTGCCAGCCAGTGTCAAACACAGCCCTTTCAGCCCATGGGGGATCAGGGAGGAGAGCTGGTTGATGTGTTGGTGGCTCAGGGGATTATTTCCCATGCAGGAACTGCAGATGCAGTGTTGGGATCTCAGCTTGTCAGAGTGACCCTGAGAAAAGTTGGAAAGTCTCTTTTCCCAGCCTGGTGCTTGAACAAGGAGTCAGAGCTCTTCATTTCTTGGTCTCAAGGTTGTTTATTGTATCTTATCTATAAAATTCTTTCTCCTGCCCTGTCCATCCAGCAGGACAGTTCCAGGCACTCTGCTTGCCCCCAGGGCAGTGTTATGTCTTTATACTAAAAACTACATGTACAATGTTTACAATTACTTTCCAATGCCTATCACCTATGTTAGACAGTGAGCTTCTACTCTAAACCAATCTGTAAGCCCCAACATCACAGCAGAAGATGGAGGGAGGCCAAGAAAAAGAAGGAGAAAGGCTGGACACACCCAGATCCTTCCATCTTGCCCCCTGAACCTCCATTCTAAAAAACCCCAAAAAATTCTTTTCACCTTGTGATAAATTCACTATCATTCTACTTGATTTTTCGTGGCTTGCAGATCTTCATCTAAGGCTGGTAACTTGCTCCACGGGTCATAATGAAAACCACAGGCATTTTGGGCTCTGTGCCAGGGTCTCTGAGACCCCTGGCAGGGGTCTTGGCTGCTCAGGACAGCCAGAGGGATGTCCTGGGTCCTGACAATGCAGGAGCTGTCACGGCACCCAGCAAACACCATTGCCTCAAGAGGGCTGGTGGAAAGCAGGCAGTTTGTGCTGGCCTTTCCCCTCCACTCAGAGTCTGAGTGCTTCCCAAAAGGAAGCTGCTACAGTCCTCCTGTGGGTTTTCCAGGAGCTGCCATGCTGAGCCTTGGCAGAGCTGAAGGTGGTGGGAAGGGAGTTGTCGCGGCTCCAGCGGTGGGAAGTGAGGGCTGTCTGGACAGTGTCTCACTTGGGGATTGCCAGGGCAGCTGCCAGTTTCAGGGGATGCTCACCAGTGACACAGCACAGGATCAAAGGTTTTCCAGCACTTCTGCACTTGCCTGCATTATGGAAACAGGCAGATTCTTGGCTCACTCCCTCAAACCACCAGGGTTGGTTTTTTTTCATGAAGAGAAGCAATGTTCTGCTTTTAATCAACATTTTCCTGGCATCCTGTTTCTTGTGTTGACCTCAGTGCAGCAGTGCAGAATGGAGGCATCTCTCTCCCTGGCTCTCATTTATTTGCTACTTCCATATTACATAGGCCTGACCTCCTTCCCTCGTGTCCCAGTCCCTGAGCCGTGTTTGGCACCTTGCAGCAATTCCAGACCTCTGGTAAAAGGCTGTGCACTGCATTTCATGCATATGTGGAAGGCTGTGTCCTTCTGGAGTGAGTAATTAAACCCAGAGCTGCCAAAGGTGAACCACACACCATGGAGTCACCGTGAGTCACCTCTCTGTTTACAGGGCTGCAGGAACTGTCCGTGGTGTCCCATCCTTTGCCCCCAGCCTGTGCCCATGGTGTGGTGAGCGGGAGCTTCTCTGCTGAGCAAAATGTACAAGTACAAAGGAGCAGAGCTGGAAGCTGCATCAGTAGCAACACACATGCAACTCTAAGACAAGGAGAGGGTGGGAATAGCAGCAGTGGGATTCTGACAAATCAGGAATTAAAGATACATAACATAAACAGCTCATTTGCCAGATGAAAACCCAGCAGGATGATGATAAAGTGCACAATGTTTATTGATATCTGAATGACTATTTGTATTAAAAAAAAATGCATTTTAGAATTTAGCATAAACTCAGTTATTTGATTCTAGCACAGCTTACTATTTATTAGGAAATATATGGGGGTTTTATAGCCATTGTTCACCTTAGGGAGAAAATTAAAAAAAAAAAGAGATACACATTTTATTTTAATAGTACTGACTTCATAATCTAAGCACTCTTAGCAGCTTGGCTGCAGAGTGGAAAGAAATAGTGGATATTTCCATTTATCCTTTGTTATGGAACACTATCACCTCTCTCTATCTCCATCAGCAGAGCTAGGTAATAATTTACTGCAGTGGACGCTGAGGGATATCAGCTCCAAGCGCTCCAGTCCAGGTAGTTTGTCATCATGAGCTTTCAAGAAGTTAAATTAAGTTGATTAAGGGAGAAGATCTGTCATGTCAGCATTTTTGCCCACCTAGAAGGCAGCACTCCTTCCCTCCCTCCTTACTCCAGCCTGTCTTCCTTGTGCTGAGTTTTCTTGTGTGTGGAAGTAGCTTTGAAGAGCTGCTTTCTTAGCTGTGTCTCAGAAATAGCAAATGTTATAAATATGGAAATCTAAATGATGCTGATTAGCCAAGTGTTGTAGTTTGAGGCAAAAAGTTCAATGAGAATATGAAGAGCAGGAAGGGTATTTGGCCACTGTGCATGATCAGCCCTTCAGCAGCTGCAAGAGAGATTCATATTAAATCTTGGGCCTAGGAAAGTCACCCAGTAGCTGTAAAGGATGAACACACATGCCTGGTATAACACTGTCTTTCTGGAAATATTAACATCTTGACCCATAGCAAAATTTCCTCATACATCCTTGATCTTCAGGATCCTGTTGGGTGGTGTCCCAGCACAATGTTTGGTGCTGTGGCTCAGAGCCCTCAGTGGTCCCTCAGCTGAAGTCCTCAGGCTGAAGCTGACTTTGACGTGGCTCTTTGTCCTCCTGCCTGCACCAAGGCTGAGCCTTGGCCAGGGAAGATGGACATCATGGAGGAGGACATGGTACTGCAGTGATAAGTACAGAAAGTCTCTGGTGACACCAAAGGGAGTTCCTGGTGTTATCCCAGCTCTCCAGATTAGTCCTGAGCTTGTTTTCTTCTCTGAAAGGAAAATATTTCCTTCTTCTTGGCCTGTTGCATAACTGCTAATATTGAAATAAACACTCAGTGCTGTTGGAACAGCTGAAATTAATCCCAGCACAACTTCCCTAGAAGGAAAATACCTGTTGTGAGCAGCCCTGGAAGGAGGCAAATCTTTTTGTCTGTCCTCCTGCTCTGTAGCCCTTCCCTCTGTGGGCACACACACATGCAATCCCATCAGCAGCTCTATCTGGTCCCATTCCTTGGGTGTCCTGCAGTGCAGCAAGGGATGGCTTGCTGGCAAAGATACCTCCAGTTCCATGAAAGGATATAGCATGAAGATAATTAATTAAAACTATTGGGAGTTCCTGTGAAACAGCCTGTGATTAAACATGAGGATTTCTCATGGAACAATGAGATGAATTTGGCCTCAGGTATCTCCCCTGACTTCGTGGCCACTGGTGAGCAATACTGAAATTGTTGGAGTTCTGTCTGTTTTAATGGATTCACTTTTAGTTATGAATCTCATCAAGAACAGCCAAAGCAAAGGACACTTTAATTTAATTTAATTTGTAGGTGTCCTGTGAATTAACTTTGACTACAAAAGAAAAGGAAAATTCAGTTTGCTTTGTTATTAGAAATAGCAACATGTGAAGAGATATGAGGATGTGCCTTCCAGATCCTCGTCTCACACCTGTGTCTCCAGTCTCATACTTGCAGGGAGAGTGGCAAAGGCCATGATAGTGAAATTTCTCGAGCTAACATTATCCCTTAGAGGCAAAGCTGAGTTGAGAGCCAGTTCTTTGTTCCCTGGAGTTTGCTGTGAATGCAGTTGTTGGTATTTTTGGGTTCCATGTAGCCATTGTCCCATTCTGACAGATATTCTGGCAAGGGAAAGCATTGGAGTGCCAGGGCTGTAGTGATCTCTTTAGATAGAGGAGTGCCTTCTGAGAGTTAGGTGCTGGTGAGACACACTAACCTTGGCTCAGTGCAAGCCCAATGTGATCTGCTGGCAAGGAAAACATGGATAGGCCAGTGAACCTTGCCTGGAAATGGCAGGCTTGCTGGGATGTGCAGACCTTACCACTGGCTCTGTTTTAATGAGTAATTTGAAAGTAATTCTTATATAGAGCATCAACTTTCATCTCTTTTCACTAAGCTCTTAGCATTGGCTTGCAAAGATCATGGCTGTTTCTCTGTAACTGCTGATAATTTGTGTTTTACTCTTGACTTTTCAACTTCATTTCAGTTAAAGAATTCCATTACAGAGTGTAAGGGCACTGTGTGACACAGACCTTTCCCTTCTCTGGAAAGCATACAGCCTAAATGCACAAGAGAGGGCAAGAAGGCTGGCAGTTTTCTGAAGGTAAAGGAAAAATTACTTAATCCTCTCTTGGGGACCAGCAAAGCAGAGAGATGAACTAATGGGCTGGTGGAAGGGGAACAGAGTCTCTAAAGGAGGAGGAAAGAGAAGAGCTGAGCTTGGCTTGTTTTGCGTAGAGAACAAAAGCTTAAATGGTCAACTAATTGCTGCCAATACCTGGGAGCAGTTCAAGCTAAAGGATAGTGGCAGCACACAGGCACATGCCGAGTAAAATGAGCCCCCTTGGCTTTGGAGAAGGCTTGGGCAGGTGACACTTCCCTTCTTTCTCAAGCTCTGGTTCAACAGAAGCCAAAGCCCACAGCTCTTGCAGTGTCAGGTCTTTAACATTCACACCACCAAATGTAATTAAGCTCTGCAAGGGCTGCACCCTGGGTAGAATTTATCTCTTGGTTTGTAATGCTTTAATTTAGTATCAAATATTCATGGACTGGCAGGGTCAAGTGAGGATAGAAAAGTACTGTAACAGGCATAGGCAAAGTGGGATGAGAAAGAATTCAGCTTAAAGGTTAGTCATCCATGGAAACCCATTAGGAAAAATACTGTAAATAACTTCCTGCATCTGTGAGTCTCAGAGCTAAACATGAGCCACTCCTCCCCTGACCCATGGAACTGCCAGAGCACGGGCTGTGCCAGCTCACACACAGAATTCAAAGCAGAATTATACAGTTACACATCCAAACTCTTCCAAATTCTGCAGCACGTTTGCTGTGCTCTGCACTGAACAAGTCTTTTGCATCTCATGGGTTTAAGGACAGAAAGGGGACAGATCTCATGGGTTTCAGGTTTGAGACATCTTGTAGATATCTGCGAAGGGTTTTTGTGAGACCAAATGATTTTTTTGGGAATACCCTGCCTGTTTAAGGACATGGTTCAAAGCCTGTAAAATTATGCTTATTGACTTCAAAGGGTCAGGATCGACACTGTCCAACTTAATATTCACAAAACTAATTTATTCAAAAAATGAAATTATTGAATTGAGAAAAACTGATGGATTTATTCATTCAGGAAGATCTTTATGTGGCCTGGAAGGTGTGTTTGGTGTATTTGTAGGGAGTTCTCAGGTTGGGCAGACTGGGTTGGGAGGAGGGGCAAGCACTTTAATCCATGGGACCATGCAGGGAGGTAACTGAAATTCAGAGCAGCTGGGAATAAATAATGAGCTGGTCAAAGTCCAAGTGCCTTCTTTTGTCTGGCACCAGGTTAGAAATAAGGAGGAGAAAAAGAATTGGGTGAGCAGGCCATGGAGCAATGTGGAAAGAGGAGCTGCACCATCTGGAAGGGTGTGGGACTTTGGGAAGTGTGTGGACAGAGAGGGAGCTGATGCTGAGCACAGACTGGATGCTCCATCTCCAGCAGTAAAACACCCATGGCCTGCTATCTTCTGGTTTCCCAGATGCCTCTCAAAAGCACTGGTAGCTACAAGTAGAAGAGAATTGGGTAAAAAGAAAAGCAATTTCGAGCCAGAAATGCCTGCAACTTCAACCTGGTGCTGGAGCTGCCAATTGAGCTTTCAAGGCAGGCAGGGTGCTGGGAGAATGAGAACTGAGAAAAAGCTGTCACTTGAGCCAGGATTTCCCCCTTATCTCACAGCAGCATGCAGTGAGGAAACTACCTAAGGACTGCATTTTTAGACACCCAAGAAATCCAAAGACAAGAAATTCTGCAGGAATACAACACACAGGCACTCTTTTAAAAACATATGTGTATCTGTAAATATGTAAAAAGCCATATATAGCTAAACTCACACACCTGTGCTGTGCAGAAGTCCTGATATTTCTGAAAAATCCACAGGTGCAAAGCTTAATTCTGCAAAATCCTCAGGCACCTTTTAGAGTTAAATTAATACTGATGTAATTAAAATGGTAATGCTATTTGTTAAAAAGAAGAGTATTTAAATAATTCATTTTCCTATTGGTTCTGTGGAGTGTGCTTAGGTTTAGCAATTATATGCTAACTAAAAACAGCCTCTCCTGTAATGATTTCATGATAATCTGACCTTTGATGGTCCTGGCTCACAGCAGCTGGCACTTTCTGCAGAGTTTACAGACTGTAAAGTAATTAATATCAATGAAATACCACTGCTGGCCCTTTGATGTGTTTGGGTCCTTGAACACTCCCTTTTCTCTCTCTCTTGAGCATTTTTTTCCCCTGATGTCCCTGACTCTTGGGAGTCTGGCCACTGGACTGCTCCTGATGAAGGGCACATCCCAGCTGAGGGGTGCACTGGTGAGCACCCTCTCTTTTGGGGTTCAGAAGACATAATAGACAATATGCCAGGCTTAATTTAATTTATTATTAAGCACAATAATAGCTCTTGAAAAGCTGTCTTTCAGGGAAAGGTAATAAGGGTATTAATAAAAACAGGTGAGGAGAGATGCCCTGGTTTTAGCTTCCTGCATTATTTCATTACTGTCAGTCAGCACAGAACTCCCTTGAGATTATTCCTGTGTAGTTAATAACATTGTTTCTGTGATGACTTTAATGACTGAGCCTTTCTTCCATCCTTAGCTGTGACAATAACCACTCTGCTTTTTTTCCTTCAGCAAGCTATTGTGTGGGGTTGAGCACATTAAGGAACATTTTTAACTATAGAGGTTTCCTCTAATTAAGTTATTGGCAAAAGATTGCTTGTCCAGTCATTTGCTGGTGATGAAAGAAAGAAAGAAAGAAATTATATCTTGTAGAGAGTATTACACTTTTCCTGCCATGCTTCCCCTAAAAAAAGAACAAAATGATATAAAAATAAGCAGTAAGATTGCAAACTCAGGCACTCAGAAATTAGATAGTGCCAGCATGATTGGTGTCTGGATCTGTCCTTCCTCACTCCTGATCATGAGCTTTTCCCCTTTCTTATCTCTTGCTCTGTACCCCATTTTTTCTTTTCATAAAATCACCTTTTCTCCAAAAGTCTTAAATTTTAACCTTTTTAGAATTTTTATGTCAAGACCAAATATCTTTTTCTGCTCTTGTGTCTCAAAAAGAGAGAAATAATTTTCTCCACAACTTTTCCAACACCCCCCTCCATAAACTCACCTGTAATTCAAAAAAAGGTGTTTGCACACCTTGAGCCACCATTTGTTCATTGGTGCAGTAACTGCATGTAGTAATAATGGTACATTTAAGATGTCTGGTCATTCTGGACATGATTTAAAAGTTCCTGTTTCCTATAAGATTGTGCATCCAACTTGGTTCAGAAACCACACAGAAAATGCAATGAGTGGGAGAAGTTTCAGTGTGCCCCCTTGAAGAAAAGTAGTGGAATTAATGCAGAGAAAAATCTTATTTTAGGGCCAGTGCAGTCACTGCAGATTAATGATGGTTCCCCTGGTTGGTGGCACCCTGCATAACCTCAAAAAGTGGAGTTTACATTTCTTTCTTAAAGTAAACCTCTGCATTTGAAAATCAGATCATTTACTAATTGCTCTCATCTTATAAATTATGGATCTATCCTTGAAGGAGATTTTAACAATCTATTAAAGCCTGAGTAACACAGTTATTCTCCAGCTTGCAGATAAACAAAACAAAAACACAGCTTTAAAAACAAGAGGCCTCTTCACTTTTTATCTAAATGGAAATAAAGCCAGCCAGCCAAATCAAAAGCCAGCTATTAATGAATCTCTTCAGGGTTTCTATTCTTGAAAAGATTAGAGTTAAAAAGGCTGAAATAGTTTCAATAGGTAGGTGTGATGTTGAGCTCAGACATTGTATTTATATATGCTCAGCTAGAAGTAAGAGTTGCTAAAATCCAATATCTGGATGAAGATTCTCCTCTTCAGTGAAACCAGACAGTTAAGAACTCCAATACTCACTAATTTCAGTGTGCAAAAATGTCCTAGAGCACCAATAAAATCTGTTCCTCCCAGGAAACGCTTTTAAAATACTCATTAAGAAGTGGATGTTGCACATATGAAACAAACAGAAAGTGGGTTTTTAGGAAACTTATTTTCTTGGAAAAGGGAAGCAAAGCTCTCCAAAAATAAGCCAACTGCTTTTCTAGGATTGGACAGCCAGCTATTTGCTTCTTGCAAAAATGTAGACTGAGAATGTTGAGCTGAAATTTGGCAAGGTTAACACATTTTCACTATGTGTAGTCAGTTCCTGTGTCCAGAAATAGAAACAGCCTTTTGCTTGCAGGAGTGGTGGGGCACCTTCACCTGCAGTTTAAATAGAAAAAATAGAAAAGTCCTGTTGTTCAGCTCCACCTCTGTACCAGATCTCTGGGATGTTTAATTCCTTCTGCATTATTCTAAAGAGGAGGAATTGCAACAGCCCAGAGTTCCTGTTGCTTCTACTGAAGAAATGTTAATAAATGCATTTAATTTACTTGTATAACTATATATTTTGCTGTAATTCCTACCAACTAGCCTGGCTGTGTATTAGGAAAAAAGCAATCACAATATCTGATGTACAAACTAGTCACTCACCATATATCAAATGAACAAATAAAGGTCCCTTGTTCCATTAAATGACCACAAAACATTCTTAGGAGTTTCACAGGCACCTTGCTTACCATGGAGTGCAATTCTGGACACCTTGTTAGAGCTTGCACTGCATTTGTCATGGGTACTCTGACTTCAGATCAGACACTTGACCTTCCAAACCCATCCTGGGGAAGGCATCCTTCTTCACCTCTGCCTTTTGTTCCCTGTGTATTTTGTTCTCTTCAGCCATGGGCTGCCTCAGTTTGTAAGCTGGAGAAGCTGGGAGTGCTTCTGAGCTGTGAGAGACTGAGCATCCATCCTCCTCCCTTTCTTTCATTTTCTGCCCTTGGGAAAACTTGGGAATGGATAGATGGGCTCCCTGTGGTGCTCCAAGCAGTCTCATGAGCCAGAGCACCAAGGAAGCAGACTGCTAAGACTTTCTTCAGCTTAGACATGAGCAAAAATGTGAGGGGACAGTGAGGAATGTAATGCTCTTTTCTTCTTTGGTATGTAAAGAAAGAAAGTATACAGGAGAGAGAGAAGGGCAGGAAAGGAGAGGGGTAGTAGAGAGAGGAGCCCCTTGGAGTCAGAGATCAATCCTCATGGAGATAATGATCAATGCTCGATTTATTGCAAATCTGAGGGTACATTTATATGGTAGTACAGGGGTCAGCTACGTGAGGATACATATAATTGGTTACAGAGTATTATGTATAAGACAAAGAGCTAACATATCTTTGGTCATGTAGCATAGATTGGCAAAGGTGTCAGCAGAAATACTGCCCCATATCTTCTCCTCACATCCTTAAAACATCCTGCTTCACATCCCTTTTCCTGGGGTACATCTTGGCAAACTTCTTTATGTTGTTTGCCCAAGGCAGGGTTGTGCAGCTTGCTTCTACCCACTGTCTGCTTAAAATGCTCTCTACAGGTTTGGGATACCTTATTCTGCCAAAATAAATGCACTGCCTTGGTTCAGCCCACTGCCATCTCAGGATGCCTGAGGCAGTGCAGGAAGTGTAAATGTGACCATGAAGTTTTGACAGCACAGCCCTCACCTTGGCTTTTTCAGTGAAAGTGTCCCAAGACCCTTGGATGCACTCAGCTTCTCCTGGGCTGTGGCTCTCAGAGGGAAATTGATAAAAAAGGATGTCTTTGCACATGGTTATTACTTCCCTAAAACCCTTCCTGAGTGTTGATATTATTTAGTTTATGAAGTAGCAGTTTGTGCAATTTTACGTTGCCTTGAAAGAAACTGTGATTTACACGATTTGAAGCTCCCAAAAGCAGAGAAAGCAAAAGGCATCAATCTGTGCTGTTGGAAATCCTGTAACTGGGTGTGCTGCTATAAGCTGGTGTGCTTTGAGTGTCTGCAAAATGCAGCATCTACTGAACGGCCTGAGTGGTAAAGCATTTTGTAACAGCATAATGCTCTCATTGTAGTCTTTTCAATCTCATTTAGGACTAAGCTTTCCCTTGGGAGATGATACAATAAACTCCCCTGGAAACCACGCTGCAAATACGTTGAAGCCAATCAGGGAATAGAGTGTGATGTCAAAAGTCTTACTGGCTGGCTAAACGTGTATCTTGCACAGTGTTCCTCAGGACAGACAGATGTTAGCTGTGAGGATGGGCTTGTAACAGAGTGCAGGCTTTGTCTAGGTCATAATGTGGCTCAACATAAACAGCTTGGGAGTTATTGTGTGCTCTCAACCAGCCTGGGCACCTCAAAGTTCTCAGCAGACATTTCTAAGCAAGTATACAAACAGAGGAATTATATTTTAGACTGGAAACATTGGGAAGATTCTCAGATACTGATGTAACCCTGCTCAGTTTCTCTGTTCAGAGGATATTTTCAGCTGAAAAGTGGGCAGAGACACGTGGGGCAAGATGACACCTGAGCTTCAGCTGAAGAAGTATTAGACAGGCAGAATACTTGGGTACCTCATTAGAAACTGTATTTCAAAATTTGAAAGCAAAAGGGTTGGGGTTTTTGGTCCTGTTATGTGCCTATTTCTACTTAATGTTCCCATTCCCACATTATTTTATTATTTTATTATTATTTTGTTTTTCAAGTCCCAAATTGTTTTCTCATCAGTACTTTAAAAATGACTCAAGATACATATTTCAAAGGCTCCCCATGTTTTCACCCCTCACCTTTCATTCTAAATGCCAGATTTGGACACTGTCCTGCAGTTTAAAGGTTTCTAGACTGGAATTTGTTTTTCTTCCAAGACCTCCCTAGACCCTACTGTAATGTATATTAGCTCAGACCCAGCCAAACATCCCTCAGATCAGCAACAATGTGTTTCCTACATCAAGCTCAGTAAATAAATAACTGCATAGCTAATCCTCCCATTTTAATGTATGAAAAGTCCCACTCTTGGAATAATGCAATATAAAGACCAGCCACTCAGAAAACAGAGCTTTAGTTGAACAACTCCCCAGGTGGGTTCTGTAAATTATGTAGCAAAATCTGCACAAATTTCCAGTTGCCTTAAGAAAAAGATGCATCTGACTAACTGCTGCTTTAGAGGGAATTGAGTGCTGTGTTCAGTTCACTGATCTGCTGCTCAGGGTGTTTTGTAAGCATATTACCAAAGAGGACCAGATGTCTGTGAGGGAAAGAGTATGAGTTAAAGTTCCTACCAACTGTCATAAATAACTGAATCACAGTTCAATCCTGCAGCATGCAGCAGTGCAAGGACAGCTCTTAACAACATTAAATCCAAGCCCTTCCTTTGCTGTTAATGCAAATTGAAAGACTAGCAGAAGATCCTCTTTCTTTAGTAACCAATTTGAATAAAAACTGCATCTTTAGTGCTGTGGACAGTAATCTTTCTGCAGCTGCCAAGGCAGCTCTAGTTAGCATACACTGCTTGCTCCTGACCAGGCACTAGGAAAGGTTTTCTACAAGCTGTGTTCTGGTATTGATCAGTGTGCTCAAACTTAAGGGATTTTTACTGAAGCTGGTAGAGAGTACCTGGAAAACCACGGGTGCTCAGGAGGGCTTAACATCACAATTCCTTTCACAGGTGTTGACATAATTAAAGGATGCAAGACATGAGCTTGTAGTGGGACAGAAATTCCTTACATGAATGCCATGTTTGCTCTGACATAGTCTCTAAATGGGGTGTCCTCTCAGACAGGAGAAATGTCAGTGTGTGCCACATATTTCTCATCTGAGAGAAGCTGACAAAGGCTGGATCCTGTAAATACCTGAGCTGCTTTGAAAATCTCAGCTTCTCATGTCATTAGAAATTCATAACTCTCAATGAGCAATGCATGGAACAGCTAATTGAGCTCCATAAATTCCTATTTCCACATTTTGGTTGCTATTATTTCTCCCAGAGTTAGAATTGCAAGTGATGTAGCTGCTTAGAGACTACTTTATGGTTATTCTCACAAATAAAAATTTTAATTGTGACAGTGACAGGTGTGTTGCATTGCATGGATACAAATGTATGAAAAAAAATTAATTGATGGTTACCAGCATGCTCACAAACATGCCCAACTGAATTTTTGAACTTCAAGTTAGGCAGATGTTGACTTTGTTGTATTGTGGGTTTTTTTTCTTGTAATAAATTTTGTTTTCTCAAAATTTAGCCAGCTGGGTGTTGGGAAGTTCTCACCAGATACAAATGCATAAAAAAGTGAAATGGGAGATACTCTGTTCAAGTCTACTTGAGATGTGAAAAGTTATTCTTTTTTTTCTAATGTTTGTGAATTAAGCACACTTGTTCTTCAGGTGATCATTCCCTCCTGGAATGAGGGAGTTTACTGATACTTTCAAGTGAGATTGAAGTAGATCAAAATGTTCTTAGCTTTTATGGAAAAGGGGAAAAACACCCTAAAAGAGAATTATTTGTCAGTAGTCCCACAGGTGTGAGCTGACCCCTGTGGCAGGATTTCGTTGCTCTGATCAGCTGAGGCAGCAGGGACATTACCAGATCAAGTTCAGCAACTGGATAAATGTGTCTGCAGCTGAAATAAACCCCACAATAGAGTTCTCCTCGGTGCCTCTGCCAGAGCCCAGCCTTCCTGATGGATGTTAAGAAGCCTTGGTAGTGTTTATAAGAAACATCAGCTTCCCTAATTGTTCATTGATCTGTTGTTCTGGGCAGAATGATGAAGCTTTCGCTGTTATTTTGCTCTGCTTCACTCAGATTCACTTGATTCAAACCAAAGGACAATTTAAGATGGCAGGGCACAATTTTACTCTCATTTACTCCCAGCTGACAGGATAATTCTGGTTTTGCTGTTGGGAGCTTCAAGTGCTTCATCTGTGCTCAGCTAGTATTAGTTGTAATTAAGGGAATGGGCTGTCTAGAGCTCAGTTTTAGTTCATCACCTGAAAAAGAATCTCCAAAAAGAACCCTTTTGCTTTTGGTGTCATTTTGAGTTTCTTCTTCAGCCTCTGCAGGGCTGCCCATCTTGGGGATGATCCCTGGGGAGGGCAGAACCTTCACTAGCTCTGTTCTTATCTCAGGGTACCTATTTTTAGGTTTAAAAACCAAAAAATTGGCTATATTTTATGTAGAGTCTGTTAGGAGACTGGTTTATAGACTGACATGGCTGTTCCTGGGGTGCAGGACACTGCTGGATACAGGGACAGCAAACTGTGGAGTACAGGTGCTCATCTCCTGTTTGAAAATGAAGATAAAGGGCTTTTTTCCTGGTAAATATATCAGAACCCCATGGTTTGGTATGTTTTTTAAGCAGCTCATGAGGCATTAGATATGTGAAGTGTGGGCACCGAGTTTGTGGTGATTGGGAGTGGGGCTGGGCCCAGCCTCATCCCCAGTGGGCACAGCTGTGCAGGACAGGTGAATGCTATTGAAGGGAACGAGCCATGGAGTGCCCAGGGGCACTGAGCAACCACCAAAGGGAACAGAGGGCACACAGGTGCAGGGCATCAACAGGAGGGGATAAAAGGCTGGGCTGAAGAACAAGAAGGGCAGATGCCTGGAGCCTTCTCAAGAGGTGAGGTGTTACTGTGTGTGGGTTGAAGCTTTCTGAAATTGTAGGGTGATACTCGGTGTATTGTGGCCCTTTCAACTGTGATAGTCAAGGATTAATACTTTTTCCTCCCCTGACACTCCTTTTATTTCTGTTGGAAGCTTGTCCTTACCCAGGGGCTGATGCTTGATAGTTTTTGTTTTTCCTGAGGGACAGACTCACAGGAAATGTTTTTTGCAAGTGCCTGCAAGCCCCAGCTGGAGAATCAGACTGGGAGATGGCACTCAGCATTGTGAGCCACTCCACCTTCTTGGGAACACAGATGGAAGCTGGAATGAAGCAGCTGAAACAGAGCATTAGGATAGCTGAGTGCAGGATACCTGCTCAGGAAAGTGTCCAGCCTTGAATTCAAGGGATGAGAGGTTCAAATCATGCCTGACCCTGGCATGAGGTGCAGGGGAGGAGATCTGGCACGAGGACTGGCGAGTCAGAAGCCAACAGGCATCTTTGCAGTGACTCCAGCAGGGCTGGGAGTGAGCTCCAAGTGGGCAGGTGTCCATTTTCAGTCAGAAATTGTGCCTTTCAGTCTATCCGAGTCAGGGTCATGTTAAAACTTGCAGTGCCTGGCCAAATGACAGTGTTGGCCAGAAGTGGCTGAAATGTGAGATGCCTTCTGCCTTGCTAGTACATTTTTTTTTCAAGATGGACCAGTCAGAAAACATCCTACAAACCAGGTTATTGTTCTGCATTTTTCATTCCTGTTTGAATTTAAACCCAAAATGAAACCCTGTCTTAAATGTATCAGACTACTAGATTTGGTTGTCAGGTGGTTGTTTCCTAGGAAATTAAAAACTCTTTTGGATTTATTTTAATAATTCTGTATTGCAAGCATGAACATGGCAATGTCTCCAGCAATTAAGTGTGTTGCAATATGGTGGAAGCCATGGGACTGCAAAGAACCTTCTGGTTTGTCACAATACTTGCCATACTTTGTCATTTCAGCTGGTTAAGACCAAAAAAAGTGCAGGGCTTCTGAGACACTTCACAATTATCAGCAACAGGGCTTTGTTGTTTTCTCTGGTGGGCTGTTGTTTTATTTTGGACTTTTTTTGGCTTTTTTTTCCCCCCCAAGTTTGGAATGAAGATTTTCTGCTCTGTGTGTGTGTGTGGCATTTCAGTCCTGTTCTAAATTGCAGCCCTTTCAGGTGGAATTGCTGTTTGGCAGCAAGACATACCCTAAAAATAGAAAATGTGGTTATAAGTGACAACAATTGGCAGGGAGGACCTGTTCAGATGCAATTTTGGAACTGCTTTTAATTTTTTCCACTCAATTCCAAGTTAAACATCCATTTAAATTAATTAAAGCAATCACAGTGTCCCTAGAATATCAGTGGAGAAACTGAAGCTGTGAGTGTAATTTAAGTATTTCCTGAATTCTGAGGAGATGCTAAAAAAGGCAGCTTAAAGAAATTTTTGCATATGATGAAAAGCAAATTCCTGACCAAACTGGCTAAGCTCAAATGTCTGAAGGCAAAGAGCTATCATGAAAGTGCTGTAAAGCTTCTGATTATAATGGAATCAGTGTCCCAGGGTATAATGCAGCTCTACATTTAATACCTAGCTGCTGAACCCTTCTTCTCAACCTACCTCCACTGGCTGGGTTCTCATCAGAGTCCTGTCAGGACAGTGGGCTTTGTTTAGATGCCAAGCAAGCCTGGAAATGGCTTTTTCAGCAGCTTCAGCTGAGCACAGGTGCTTGACTTCAGAAGGATAGCTAGTGCCTGGATCTTGTGGCCTAGAAATCGTTCCTTATGTACACTGCCACACGTATTAATAACCTTGCAGGCTTTTATAAGCCTAATTAAAAGGCTTGTGCACACTTAAATGTGAAATCACGGCAAAGCGCTGAAGCAGCAAAGCAGGATCCTGTCCTTGGTGCTGCAAATCCATTGCTGCCTTTCTTTATTAATGATACATACAGGACAGGTTGAATTCTCTGCCTGCTGTTGCTTGTCAGGTTGTTTTCGTTGCAGCATCGACTGGAGTCCCCCTCATGTTGGTTGTAGTCTGGGCACGTTACTCTGAGCAGGATTTTTCTTTCAGTGTTTTGTTGAAGGTATCGACTTTGCCAAAGGGAAGGGAGAAGGGAGTGCAGCCACTTAAGCACACAAGTGGTGGTATCAATTCCCATCCATTAAAATATGCACATGCACACAAACACACCACTCTGTGCAGTGGTTGCAGGCACAGGGTGAGGTGAGCTCTGAAAAACAGACTCAAGAGACTCTCTCCAGTATGGAGATTGTGTTTCCAGGGTCTGTCTAGGAGCATCCTTCAGACTGTGCCAAGTGCTGCTGAGGATGGTGGGGTCATTGTGAGTGTTGAAATGACATTTTTCAAAGGTATTTCTAGGCCGTTTATTTCAGTTCCTTAGAATGAACTTTATTTTCTAAGGGAGTATTTTTCTCTGGGTTTGGGTGTTCTGTATTTTTTTTCCTAACAACATCTTAGTTCTGTTAATCTTTTGGACTTTGAGAAAGTTTTTCTAGTTATTGGGTTTTGGGGTTTTTTTTCCTCTTTCCAGCCCAGGCAATCAATTCCCAAATATGAGCAGGAGGGTTATTGAGCAGTTCATGTAGAGCCAGCAAAGATTTCAGCCAACTCAAAGGTGCAGCAATCATTTTGCTAAAGGTTTGGATTGCAGTTTTGATCCAAAACTAGGATATATGGGTGTGGATGGTTCCAGCACTGCCAGATGAAAGTTGGAGATGAATCTTTGCACATGTTCAGTGATCAGTTCCATTTGAAAGTACACAAAATGGGTGTTAGTACAGATGTGTGTTATCTTTGCTTTGTCGTCCAAACTGGCCCCCATGTCTCCCATCTGTTCCTGTTTGATGGTGAGCTCTTCCAGAGGTGTTTTCCATGTTATGTCCCTACTGTCCCACCCTGAAATACACTGTACAACACAGAGTTACTTGCAGACAGACAATCTCATCTGAGCTGTGGCATTGCCCCAGTGGATTCTGTTCATGTACTGCAGAGGCTTTTGACCTGCTCTCTCCTTTGAGTTGTGCAAAGTCATCCTTTTGTGAATCCTTAATGTCCTTAATCAGACATGAAACAACACGAGCACACACACCACTGCTCTCAAGGTGAAAAAAGGGAAGTTTGTTTTCTGATTCCAACACTTACAGATTTCCAAAAGTGACAGTGGATTGGAGGGTGAAAGTGCCACCTCTCCAATGACACTGGACCAACCAACAGTCCATCAAATTTCTCCTCCTCCATAAAAGAATGAAAAACAGTAAGTTATTTACAGAAAGTGTGTGAGAAAGTTCATTACAAGAATGTAAATATCAGAAGGCTTAGAAAATCTTAAAAAATCAGGGGGACACCTTAATACCTTACAGTGAATTTCTGTTCATTCCAATAAACTGATAAAAATGGCTACCTCTTTATTTTCTACCTTTTAAACAACTGCTTCCAGTAAACTCACTAAAATTAAAACAGGAATGTGCTTGAAATCATTAAGTTGAAACAGAATTTGTTTTTCAGATGATTTGGTTTCTTTTGTCTTGTCCTAAAGCATCCCCTGCCTGGGAAATCCAGGACAATTAAAGATGGGCCACGTCTGATGTGCTTGTTTCATTTGTGCCTTTCAGTCTATCCGAGAAGTCACGGGCTATGTGTTGGTGGCTCTGAACCAGTTTGAGTACCTGCCCCTGGAGAACCTGCGCATCGTTCGTGGGACCAAGCTCTACGAGGAGAGATACGCTCTGGCCATATTCCTGAACTACAGGAAGGATGGCAACTTTGGACTCAGGGAACTTGGCTTGAGGAACCTGACAGGTAAGTGAAACTTGGAAGTGTGGTGCATTAGTTGCAAGGAGAAAAAGGAGCTTGTTGAGTATTTGCCCGCTGCCATCAGTCACTTGCGTTCTGCAGGAGACTGAGGTACCACAGGAGCCTGGCAGTTGTGTGTTCAGTCTTTTTTTGGTTCACTAAAGTACTTCTCTCCATAATGATCCATGAGCAAGAGCATATTTGAAACA
The DNA here is from genome assembly GCF_023055355.1 of Agelaius tricolor. NCBI lineage: Eukaryota > Metazoa > Chordata > Aves > Passeriformes > Icteridae > Agelaius > Agelaius tricolor. The sequence continues at coordinate 1,887,850 of NW_027269270.1, forward strand.
AAACCAGTTGTTGAATGATAGTTTGCAGTTCTGTGTGTTGATATCATGAGTATGTTGTGATCCTTGATTATTGCACATGTGTTCCTTCAGGTGCTGACTATTTTCTGCCAGGTTACCTCAGCTTTAGCATCCCCTGTGCCTCTGTATCTTTGGATTATTTAATTGTATAACTCCCTTTTCTAAGCAAAACCAGTGAATTATATATAATGAGAAAAGTACTTTTTTTTTTTTTTTTTTTTTTTTTTTTTTTGAGACAGAAATGTAAGCAAAGTCCACAGCTTCATGTTTACCTGTAAATTCAGGGCTGGATCATGCTGTGGGGTAGATCAGCCATTCATTTCCTCCAGCTGAGGATCCAGAGTCAGTGGTGTGGGAGATTAAAACTTGCTAAATATCAGTGGACTGAAACTTAATAAAGAGCAGGCAGTGGCTCTTCTTAGGGAATTTGCTGGAAGTATTTTATTTATACCTAGTTCCTCATCAACTATGATAATTTCTACCCTAAACTTTGGTAATTTTGATGTGGCCTTGTATCTCTTGGTGGCTGAAAGCTGACTGATAATCACTGACCTGAGCTGGCTGTGGAGGCTGAACCTCAGTATGGAGAGTTGGGAGCCTTCTGAGCTATATTTAGGCACCCTCCTCTCTCTGCTTCTTCTGTCTGTCAGTATTCAGAGTAGCATGAGTGCTTACAGTTCCCTCTTCAGCCTCACCAGGTTGTAGAGCAAGGCTTTTAAAAACAGGAGGGAAAAGAAGGCCTGAAATATTTTATAAAATAAACCAATTTTGGATGACTCTGATTAGGCTCTTTGCTCTGGTCATATTTTTGACAATTTTCTTTACTGAGACCATCATGCCAATATCAGAGTGCTTCCCAAATGTCTCCAAATCCCTGCCATCTACTGCTCTTCGCTCTGTCACTGTCATAATCCAATTTCTTCCTCTTCTGTTCCCATATTTCTCCCCACCTTTCTGATATAGGGAGTTCATTGTGACTGTCTATGCCTTCACATCATACAGAGACACAGCATTGGGTGACAACAGCATTATCTCTCTCTTTGTGTATGTTTTCTGGTATTTGGGTCTCAAAATGCCTTGTAAGGACACTGGGCTGGGTGAAACTAAGAGAGGTGAAGTGAGGTCAAGGCCAGACAATTATGGAAGTCTTTCCTCTTGGGGCTGAGGTGGCTCTGCCAGGTGAGAGTTTCACTCCTAGGGCTCGTTTAGCTATGGCTTCGCTGCTCAGTAGGGTAAAAAACTTATCTTGTAGGTTTCTGCTCCAATTTTGGTCTTGAACCAGCTTTCCTGTGCTATTTGGCAATTCCTCAGACTCCAGAGGTGCCCTCTGGGAGCTGCTGTGACGTGACAGACACGGCACCAAAACTGCCCAGCAAGTGGTTTCCTTGTCTTTTGAGGTGTCTAAGAAAACTGGCCTTAGCTCAGCCTGTGAATCTCTCCCAACATGACATCATCACAGCCACTTCTTCTGATTTAGGTGTTTACCAAGGCCTCTGATGGGATTATTTGACTCGAAATGAATTGTTGTCTTCTGGAAGAAAAGTGCCCTAATAACACCAGCTTGTCTCCATGGAGCACTGAAAATAGCTTCTGGGTGCTGAAAGTGAGCCAATGTGTGCTTGAAAATACTCTTAATGTTTTCTAGCTGCCATGGCAGGGCCTCATGAGTCTCTGCAGCAGCTGTTCTCTGACCAGTTTGTGCACTGGTGAAGATGCACTGGGCTATTTTAACCACAACCCCTCTCTTGTTGTGCATGCTCTTCCCAGAGCATGCTCATCTTTCATTAATTTTCCTGACACATCCTTAGCACTAGGAGCTGCATAAATATAACTGGTGGATGTGGGAGTTGGTGGTGTTGCAAGGCAGTGATGGATCAGCAGTATCTGAAGCTATTCTTTAGTTTTACCCCAGAAACCACAGGTGAGCTGCTAAACTGAAAAGGAAGCAGCCCCCATGGGCTCACATTCTTCAAGTCCACTGCAGATTTGAAGAGACTGGCTTTGAGTCGTGCATCTCTTCCATTTGAGTAAAATATTACATGGCTCTTGTCTTGCATGTGAAGCATTGTCATTCCAGGGCTTATGCCTTGTTCACCAGAGTCTGGGAAATTCTGTTTTTATTCGTGCAGTGCTGGATGATAGGCTCCTGAGGGTATTTCTGCCTAGTGCTGTACAGTGTACAAACACAAGCCCTACTCCCTGTGTTAAATAAATGAGGAAGCTGCTCTCACCTGCAGCTTCTCCTCAGACACAGAGTTTCAGCCTCCTGTGCTGTACCACTGCAGTATTTTCTACGTGTTGTTAACAGCTGTGTTTTTATTGCCAGATATGTCTATCAAGTCTTCATATTTAAATGTAACTTTAAATGCTTGAATTTCCTCCCTTGCACTATAAAAAAAATGACAACTGTGAAGGCAGTTAGTTTTATCTCACACAGAAAACATGATCCAATTCTCACTCATAATGTCTGTCAAACCACAAGGGAGTTTTGTTTGTATAGCTTAGCCCAGGACCATGTCCTAAAATGCGTGTGACACTTGCAAAAAATCTTAGCTATAAAAATGCTGTTCTCACTTTTTAAAAAACTTAGTCAATGGTTCCACAAATGTGTCAAAACTGAACTGACACTGAACTAATGAAGTGGCTGCTGCCATCTCAGCTGGACTCATCTCAGTGTGCAGATTCAGCTGCCAAATAGCCTCACAGTGAAAAGGAGGGTTTGACATCCTGGCTGTGATCTTCAGCCTGAGATGAACAGAGTAGGTGGTGCTGAGGCAGAAGGTGTGCCAGCTTCTTCTAGCCCTTGCCCAGGAGCCACTGCAGGTCACCAGGCACTCAGCCTCAGCTTACCCAGGGAAAGGGCACCATTGGTGCTCGTGTTTGGAGCACTCCAAACAGAGAGGGAACCTGATGGCTGCATCTCATTACTGCCTGAGAGGGGAAAGAGGGATAACTCACAGGTGCCAGAACCATTTAGGAAGTGTCTTGGTTTGAAAAGACAGGTGTCTGCTAAGGAAGGCAGGAGCCTCCCCTGAAATGGAAAATGTAAACCCCCTCCCTCCAAATGACCATAAATTTGAAATTAAGGGGCTCTCAGGCAAAGATATGGGAATAGGAGTAACAGTTCTTTATTAGGGAAGAAAATAAAAATAACATAAACAATGCAGTAATACAAAACACCACTGCCAGAGTCAGAACAGGAGCTGACCCCCTGTGTGTCAGGGTGGTGGCACAGTCCCATCCCATGGTGGCTCAGCCCTCCTGCAGTGCCAGCTGTGGTTCTGCTGGAGCAGGGATCCTGCACAAGGGGGGAGTTTTCCTCTGAAGCTCCAGGGGTGCTGGAGATGGGCCTGGTGTCCCTCTGGGAATGCAGTGGAGAAGAAAGCTGCTCCTCTGGGAGTGCAGTGGAGAAGAAAGCTGCTCCTCTGGGAATGCAGGGGAGAAGAAAGCTGCTCCTCTGGGAATGCAGGGGAGAAGAAAGCTGCTCCTCTGGGAATGCAGGGGAGAAGAAAGCTGCTCCTCTGGGAATGCAGAGGGCAAAGGCTGCTGTGGTGTTCCCAGGGTCAGATTGTATCCAGGTAGGAATGCTTGGCTCCTCCCCTGGGCAGAGCATCTCCCAGTGGGATGATGGAATTTGATCAGCCATGCAGGGACACTCAGTGGCCATGAACAGAAGAGATCTCCTGGAGGGAGGATTGGTCATGGAAGAGATAAAGAAAACTGCCCCATGAACAGAACTGTCCCACCTCTGCCAGATGGGAAATACAATACAAGCCCAAAATCATACCTTACAACCTAAGACCAAAGTATCCCATATTTTCCTCTTTGAAGATGAATAAAAAAGCTCTACTGTAAGTAATGTGTCTTTGAGCAGTGACAACCTCATCTTCCCTATTGGCCTTGGAGACAGAAGGGTCTGTGCATCCCTTGAATTCTTTGGATATATTAGATTGAGGTGGATTTAGCAGTGATAAGTGCAATAACACAAAAAACAAACCCACAGCAAAAGATTTACGGGTTTTCATTGTTTTTCAGGAATGCAGATAAATTAAGTGATAAATTAAGATAACTGAGGTTCACGTGAGAAATAGATATTGCAGGTTAAATGATTTGATCACTGATAGCCAAATAAAGGAAATCTAATTTTATGAGCAGGAGAATCATTAAGAAAGGACAATTTTCACAGGTATAGAAAGTAAATTTTGCAAAACTGCAAATTTCCCCTTCAACAGATGTGTGTAATTGATTTTCTACCTTTTAATTTTGGATTAAATTTGGTTTTTATTTTTCTGCAGAGCAAAATTTTTATGTTTGGTGGTTATAGTATTCCCCCCCACAGGAAACTGAAAATGCTAAATGGTACTTTGGAGTAGCATCACTCCTTGAAAAGGTTGCTTTTCGAGCAGCTTTTTGCCTTTTTTTCTTTTAACAAACTCATTTACTGTAATTATAATGAAGCTCATTCAGGTTGGAGGGAAGGCCATGGGAGGAGTCAAGTTTTGTTCGCTGTGCCTCTTTTGGACCTAAAATTCTTTTGGAAATCTTGCTTAGATGTCTGTGCAGGACCTGAGCGATGGCACATCAGGCAGGGATGGCACATTTTTGTGGCAGGGATGAAGGCCACCCCCCTTTTTCTTGCCTTCATCACAAAACTCTTTTCTCAGAGGACAGGCAGGAGCCAGTCCTGGTGTCCAGGGGTGCCTGTGTGTGACACCCACCGGCTGCTTGTGGCACATTCCCCCACTCCTTAATCGGGATGAGCTGGGAAGAAAGCCATGTGTAACTTGCCTCAGGCTGGCTGTGCAACAGGTGGGGGAGGCATCACATCTGTAACCTCGGAGAGGGGTTGCTAGGATACATGGAGGCGTGAGGAATTGGTTTAAAAATCCCTGCAGTCCCTTTGCGTGCGGGGCTGTGCTGCCGCAGGAGTGCTCTGTAGGAGAAGCTGCAGCGGCTCTGTGCCTGCCCAGGCCTGCTCCTCTCCTGGATCCTGGCAGCTGCCCTGCCCACTTGTGTATCCCAGCACAGCTTTGTGGCTGGCCAGTGGGGAGGAGAAGAGGGAGGAACAAGGGAAGTGTGGCTGTGGAGGATTCTCTGTGTGCTGCTGATGCCCCAGGTTTTAGCTTTTGTATTTTTCAGGTTCTGTAGTGCTTTTAGTGTGTAGTTCTGAGCTCTCTTCACAGAGTAGGGAGACAAAACAGTTCCTTCTCTAGCTGGGGACCAAGGACAAATGATCCAAATCTCAGGCCCAAGAGCATAAACAGTGTGGGCTGAAGAGAGAAAAACAAGAAGGATGGGACTGCATGGGCTAAAGCTGGAATTGGACAATTAACTCCAATATGCAAATGGACCAGAACTTAAAAAAGTGAGAGACCCCGTGTCCAGTCAGGCATTTTGTGACCATTTTGGTTCATCTTGGGTGTAGTCCTGGCTGGGCTCTTGTGCTGCCCAAGGTCTATCTATTGAGGCCTTTTAATAAATCCCTGCTTTATTCTTTAGCTCCATCTAGCCTCTGTTCTGGGTCAGCCACAGACCTGAGGGACATGCAGAGAACCAGCCCTGAGTCTCCCTTGCTCATCCTGTCCCTATGGAGAGAGGGAACAAGGCTTGTGGCTGCCCCTAAGCTCAGAAATGCAAGTGTGCCTGCTAGAGCATGTCTGTCTTTTCTCCCCCTCTTAGACTCTTTCCCAAGGAAAAAAAAACAAACATCCTATTCCAGCTGCTGCTCTCCTCAGCCATCACAGGTGTGATGTGACAGCTGGGAGAGCCCAGGACCCATCCCTGGTGGCAGTGGGAGCACGGGCTCAGGCTGCTCCCTGCCACTTGGCATCAATGCCTGGGAATGCTTCCAGCCTCTCCTCAGCTGCAGATGTGGCCCTGAGGAATCCCAGATAAGGGGCCTGCAAGCTGAGGAGCAACTGCCTCCAGCTGGCAGAAAATTGTTCTCAGGTCTCAGCAAGGCAAAAAACTGTGTTTTATATGGTCAGAAATAAGTAATGATTTTGAGCTTTGTGAGATTTATATTCGTGAGTTTATTTTGCCCAGTAACAAAGGTGGGACATTGGTTTTAAATTTCAGCAAGGCTAGAATTTTGTGCAGTGTCCCTGAAGGGTTTGGATATGCATTTTTCATGCTAAGTAGTATAACTAATGTCTGTAGTTCTTTTCAACTCATTGATCAACAAATTATGCTCAGTTTTTTTTTTTTGTTGTTTTTTTTTTTATTTCAGAGCACTTCACTGTTTTCAAATCTGTTTGTAGTGTTAGAAATGTGCAACCTTGTTTGGAATGACTATGGTGAGGATTTAAGCAAAAAGCTCATCTGAATAATGATATACTGGTAAATGTTTTTAACTGGAAATTCAAAGGATCCCCCATGTGTGCTGGTATTTTCCTTGCCCCCAATGCTTTCACATGAACTAGGGGTCACATCTACTGCAAATGGTCTAAACCAGTTTATTGAAAGTAATGCACAGAATTATTGACATGAGCCAGTGCTGTCATGCAGCAGGATAACTTCATGTCACACAGCCTCTCCTGCAACAAAACAGAGTTTAAAATCAAGGGGAAGTGAAATGAGGCCTAATCCTTATCTGGTGTAAATTGGCTTACTTGCTTTGACTTTGTAATGAACTGAAATTTAAATTGCTGTTTACTTCCTTCAGTGGATAATTTAATTCATACTTTAATTTATAAGTTAACTAGTGCCTAACATCCACTTAAGACCTTTTAAGGATGTTGTGTAGAGGGTGCTCTGCCAGGATTAATACCAGCTAATGACAGCTGACTCAGGGCATGTCTGCCCTGGGAGCTCTGGCTCCTCCTTGAGCCAGCATCCAGCCTTGCTGGCTTTGAGAATGGTGTTGACCACACCACTTGGGCCCTGTGCTTGCTCTGAATAACCCAGCAGATCATTCCTGCTTAACTATGGTCTCTGCAAACAGAAGCACCTTCCCCTGGTTTTTCAGGGTCTTAATTATGTGGCTACTGGCTAAAGAAGGCTCTGCAGGTAAAGACTTGGGTCTAGGGTAGATGGAAGAAATCTTTCCTAGCCCTGCAGTAATCTCCACATCCGCTGCTTTATTTGGTGAATCATACCACTTCTACAACAGAGCAAATAATGCTTGCCTGCTTTAATTAGACCAATTTTGAGGGTGTCATTGAAAATTCTATTCAGAGAGGATTTGGATTCATGTGGGATTCAACTTTAACACTGTCAAATGTTAGTTTAAATGCCATTTAAAAAATGCATCCAGGTATGTTGCTGTTGTTACCTGATAATGCCATGTAAAATAATAACACCACTCATTCTATTTTTTTGTGGCAATTTCGCTCTTTCACCTCTCTGCAGTAGTTCTATCTGTGCATTTTTCAATTATGAAGCAAGAAATTCTCCCAGTTCTGGAGGTGTGAAACACCCTTTAGCTTTCTGGAAATGTGGGCAATCAAGATAAGTCCAGTAATACTGAAGCCTTGTGGTAATGGAGTAGCTGTGCCTGGCTTCTGTGACTCGAGAGCTTCAGCAGCATAGGGATTTCTCTGTCTGCATGCTTCACAGGGAGTTAAACATCTGAACAGAGTAATCCCTCCATTTCAATCACACGGGTCAGGAATGGGAGACATTTCAAAATATCCAACTTTGGCAGACAGATCTGTGCTGAGCTGCACTATAACTTCAGTAAAGTGCAGTAAGCCGTACAGTCAGGAGGGATCTTACAGTTTATAGAGACAGCACTGCTGAACAAATAGATATCCCAGCCTCCCAGCAGCTTGGGAAAGAGAGGAACAGCTGGGTTGTTCTCCCCAGCTTAGGCTAAGTCTTGACTAGTTGTTCTAGACATTGCTGCTCCAGTAGTATATCTTCTTCAGATGAAAGAAAGAAGCATCACTTTCAGTGTTTCTTGTTTGGTTTGGGGTTTTTTATTTTTTTTATGCTTTCCCCCCTTTCTTTCTACAGTCTTCTGAATTCATTGATTTTCTCATTTCCTTCTGACAGGCTACAGCTGACAAGGAATTTTGTGCTTTTGTAAAGTAATTAAAGTCTTGTGTTACATGGGGAATGTAATCTATCTGCACTCCCTGGCCAAAGGCAAGTTGCAGAGCACGATAGTCCAGTTGTCACCACCCACAGTGGGGACGTGAGCTGTGAGCCACTGCTGGGGCAGAGGGGCCAACCTCCAGGCCTGTGGAGCTGCTGACTTCCAGGGCTGAAAATGGCATGAAACTGTAGGGATCAGGTGTCAATTCAATGCCTTATCCTAAAGCTCAGCAGAAGCATTTCAGTACACAGGTCTGGAAAGCAGCATATGCTCACAGACCTGCATTTTAACCCAAGTCCAAGAATGAGCTCCTTTTTCTAGCTTTTCTTGCCAGCCTATAGGAGTAATAAGAAGTAATACAGAAATTAATATATATAAAATAAGAATTTACTATAGAAGTAATAAGTTTGGGTTTAGGTCACCATTCATTGCAAAAAACCCAAAAAGTCCTGAGTTCAAAGAAGGTTGGATCACACCCCTAGGTTTACATATTGGAACTAGCTGGTGTCCCTAGGATATTTTCATGCCTGTTAATTTTCATGTCATTTGCTGCAGAGAGCAATTCCCTAGAAACCCTATATGGAGAGACTGGAGAGGCAATGAACCAAAAACTTTCCTTTGCTGCATTTAGCTCCCAGAAAGCCCCTGCAGACAGGGGCCACAGGGCAGCCTCCAAACACTCAGCACAGGGGGTGAGTGTCACGGAGGCTGACAAAGGCAAGGCTCCAGCACAGCTTGTTTGTTCCTTGGCTGCACAGAAGCCTGTTTGCTGCAGTGCCACAAAATCTCAGCCTGCCAGCACAGGGATGAGTCTCATTAAAGCCCCCAGGGGGTATTTACAGCTTGGGTTGGTCTGCAGTGGCCTGGGGATGTGCAACAGTGCAGGGCTAGCACTGAGCAGCAGGTCATTAGAGCTCATCTGAAACAGAGTTTGATCACACAAGCTTTGTCAGCTGGGATGTGACAGGGAACCACTGCTGCCTCGAGCATGTGTTGGGTGTTGGTGTGCAAAAGAAGCTGCAACAGACTCAGCCCCTCTGCAGCTCTGCACTGACAAGTCCTGCCTGCAGTGTCCAGGGTGAGGAAAACTCTTGGTAGCATCCGAATTTGCACGCAGGTAACAGCAATCCCTGGTGGGGAGCAAGGGGTTTGCTGCCAGGAGCTTCTTTCTGTGACTGGGGAAAGGGAACTGCAATAACAATTGCAATCAACCCTTCCTGACCTGAATCATGGAACTCCCTGCCCTGGGATGCGTCCAAGGGCAGCAGTTCCAGGCAGCTGGGTGTGAGTGTGCTCTGGAAACAGGGGAAAGACAGGAGGCATCTGCCCTGCACCTCTGCAAAGACACTGGGGCAAGCCAGGCATGGGCAGGAAAAGGTAACCTCGAGGGCAAATAGAAAGAGGAAAACAGAAATGCAGCCCTGCAGAAGGGAAATCAGAGTGAACAGAGGTAGGGGAGCCCAGCAGGTGCCCCAGGGGGAACAGCAGAACAGCAGTGCTCAGCTGGACTGTAGCTGCACAGAGGATGAAGGAGCAGCCAGGCTGTTGGATACAGAGCTGCTGGAGTTCTCTGGGTCAGTCCCACCTGGCTTCAGCCATGGCAAATGAGCTGAGACTGGTGTGAAGTGCCAGCGTGAGGGAGTCAGAGCTGGAGGCAGGTAATGTGTGTGGACAGGGAGCTGTCCGGGGGCTGCAGGAGCCTTTTGTGCATCGCGAGGAAGGCGCCTGCGGGCTGGAGTGGGGGAACAAAGGTATCACATGAGGAGAACACGCTGGAGGCCTTTTTCTTTGATGTTTGGAAATCGCTCAAGGGGCTGTCTTCTCTGAAACCCCTTTGCCTTGCCTTTTTTTCTTCTTTTCTATTTTATTTTTTTTCTCCTTGGTGAAACTTTCATAGATGTACTTTAAGGCTTAGAAGTGAAAGCACATCCATCCATCCAGCCCTTGTACAAATGCTGTGCTCACGTTGGAATTCCTTGGGGATCTGACTTCTGCTTCTGCCTGTCAGAAATAGCAGAGCCACGTGCTTTGGGTTTGAAACTCTTGATTTGGAGGGAAGCTGCACAGGAGGAAGGGCAGCATCAAAGACATCCCTGTCTGCCATGCTGTGGAGAGAGGAGGTTGTGGTGTTGCTTTGGGGCTTTTTTTATTGTTGGTGGTTTTTTTAGCTGGTTAGCTGGACATGCATTCAGATTTATGGTACAGGCTGTGAAAACTTTGGGTGATGGTTCCATCAGAAGGGAGGTAGTCACCTTCCAAAATGACTCTGGGGTATGGGTATCCAAGGGCAGGATTTACATGGGGAGATTCAAGATGTTCTTGCTTAAACTGCTGCTCTTCCCCTCCAGCCTCATGGTGTAGACTTGGGGTGAGTGGAAGATTCTCAGGGAGCTTTTTTAAAATTGAAAAATGACTGACAGGGCAACCTTCTGTGAGAAAGGAACAGTTGGAACAACAAGGGGGAAAGCGCTGAAAGTGCTAGGCACCACCTGTCTTTTAAAAATGAAAAGGTATGGCTTATTTAAGAGCTTTTCATGCTTTCTCCTAACAACTAACTTGCATTTTCAATCAAACAAATTATGTTAATTGAACAATAATAATTGAATCTGGTTTAGACTGAATTTTCTTTTATAAAAGCATGCTGCTTCCTTCTTGTTAAGCCAAAGCAACATCAAATAAGTGCACCTGAACTAGTGGTGAACTTTAGATCATGACTGAGTTCATTCCCTGGCTTGAGGGCCCAGGCCAAATCCTGCTGAAATTACTCTTGACTAGCATTGTACAGGAAGCAGAGAGGATGTGTAGCCCAGGAGATGGCTTTCTCATCTCTGGTGGAATTAACATTAAACAGTCATCTTCCCCTAATATTCTTTACAAACCTCAGCCAGTTAAAGATCCATTATCCTGAGCACAGTGCTACAAACACTAATAAAAAATGTAATGTGGAGGTGAGTCAACCATGAATAATAACAACAAAAAAGTCATAGTGCAGAAAAGGGCAAAGCAAATACAGGGAGGATGAAGGAAAAGCACCCTGTCCCAAACGTGGTCGGTGGGGAAGCTGGGCTGGACACAGCTGAATGTGTCCTAGGCTGTGGAAGGAGCCCACAACGGCTGCTAAAAGATTTTCCTTCATGTTGAATCAGTAAGTACAAGCTGTGGTTTGGGAGAGCTGGACATTGATTGGCATTGGCAGGACATCCAAAGCCTGAAGTATCAATAGTGTGGCTATGTCCTGCCAGTCTCACCATGACCAAGCAGGAATTAATTGTGTTTTGTTCTGAAATGGTGATACCATGCTCCCTAATTTTTGTAATTCCCCCCACCATGGCACTCTTGAGCTGGATGTCAAAGCCCCCATCCCACAGGCTGGCATTTGCTCCCAATAAGGTGCTCTCTGAAGTGCTGATCCAGGTGTGCTCTGCAGGGCTGCTTCAGGTGAAAGTGGCAGTCCTGAAACACTTCAGCAACAGCCAGGCTCAGAGTCTCTCCTGCTTGAGAGAGTGCTGGTCTGTGAGTGAGGTTTGATGTCTTAAAAGCAGGCACAGAGCTGAAGTATGCACAGGGTGAGGTTGCAAGGGCAGCATCCTCCCTCCTCTTTGTGTGTCACAGAAGAGCTGAGAGGGATATTTTAATGGCTTTGAATGCATAACAGCTTAATCCCATGGGCTCTGCAGTTAGCCCTGTGACAGCTCCATAAACCTCCCTGCAGCCCCCATCTCATCCAGGAACAAGACTTGTAGCTGTTCAGAGCTAGTGGTTTTGATTTAATATTCAGAAGCATTCAGCTGCCCAAATAAAGATAATAGTTTTGCTAGTTGAGAGATTTATTAATATGTTAACATGGCCTTAGTTTTAAGCCTTCTATTTCTCCCTTTCTAGAAAAATGCCTTACCACAAACCAGCCTTGAAGTTTGGAAAAGGAATCAAAAGCTCTGCTGAGCAAATTTGATGACAACTGATGGGTTGAATGAGCTATGACCTCTGCTGGCCTCATTCTGCTCCATTTCCCCTTCAGGCTGGTAGCAGTGGCTGGAAGTAAATATTAATCTGCTAATTTACCCTCTGGTATAAATAGAAAAAACTGTTTTGTCAGTGAGCCTATCCAACCTTACTGCTTTGTTTCTGAGGATGAAGTGGCAGTGCTGCCTGTGTGTTTGTCTGCCCAGGGGATTTCTCTCAGAGATACAGGGAAGGGTTGCTTTGCTCTCTGCTTTCTTAGGTAGGTAATTAGAGTGGTAATCTAGGGTTCAAGGATAGCCAACAAAGAAACCTTGCTTGGGTTTAAATAAAATTGCTCTGTAATGTGACTTGTTAAATTGAAACAAACCCCACATGAATGTTCTTTTAAATCCATTTACAAGTGCCTTGTATTGATTTAGCCTACTTCAGTAACTCAGATGAGCTAAATTGATGTCTGTGCACTAAGTTAAGTACATTCTCTTGGGATTTCATACCTGGCAAACTGACTTGACTTCAAAACTGATTGCAGTTAAAGCAGTGCAAGCTGTGTGTGAAGAATAGGCCTTTCTTATTTGTTGCCACTGGTTGGGCCAAGAGCAACGTGACACCTTGGGGAAAAAGGTGTCTTTGCCCTGTTAACTATGATGCTGGGGTGCCCTACTCACTGTGCCCCTAAATTTGACTTTGAGCTGACAGTAGCAGCTTTCCTTCTACAAAGCAGCTGTGTGAAAAAGACTGTTTAATCCTTTTTTTCCCCAAGATACTGTCCCCTGGTGTCTGGAGAAGGAAAGAGAAACAAAAGGCTTGCAGACCTAGTTCTCTACCATCCTGCCTAATGCCCCCCAGCCAAACAACAGTTAGGAGCCCTCAAGCAAAGGTTTCTTTCCATTTTCAGACAGTGCCTCTCAGCTTTGGCTAATCTTGGTGTCTCTCTGTGCCTCATACCAGAGTCCCTTCAACCACTAAGCTGACAGGCTCTTTTTATCTCAGCCACCTAGAGCTAATCTTAAGTGCCCAAGCTGACACTTGTGGCCAAACCTCTGCTTCACTTGACAGTGTGGAGAGGAATTGAAGCCTAACCCACCATCCTGCTGAGCATGGCAGTGAGGACCGTGGTTTCCCTTTATTCCACACAAAGACAGCATGTGGGATATGGTTCAGGTGTGCCAGTTACCACAGATTCTGTGAGTTATTTGTTCATAAATTGCCCCTCAGCCTTTGAGCTGCGATAGTTGGTGCTGTATGAGCTCTTTGCACCCTAATGGATTACAGAAATGTGGTTTGCCTGATTGTTACATAGGATTACTGGACCTATTAGCAAGGTTTAGATGGTGAGACAGTGTTAAACAGCAGCAGCAAAATCTCCTCAATAAACAGTGAGCTTTCTCTTACTTGTTATGAAAAGTGTTTCTGCATTGGCACTTCAAAAGTAGGGGCTGTGTTCCTGTTTCAGGTCATGATTTTGCAAGTAAATCTAAACTTCTGTAAATGGTAATGTATAGACCTGAGCTCCTTCCTGGAACATAAGGGTCAGCAGTTTACAGCAGACTCATCTGTAAGCAGTACTTTCCAGTTGTAGCTGAGAAACTCATAGGAGAAGACTGAAAAAAAATGCCCTTGTGCCAAATAGCTCAATGTGACCAAGACAGGAGGCCAACAGTGGAGCCAGAGAGGTGGGTAAAGCAAGGACAGAGAGAAAGAGCAGCTTCTCATGGAGCATCAGTTCTGCACATCCAGAGCTCCCAAGACAGCCACGTTTCATTTCTGTTTGAAGGGAAAGGGGGTTTGAGGGGAAGGATTTGAAAGGTCAATGCAATAACTTGGTGCATGTCCGCATCTTTGAGCTACAGCATAGAAGAAAGAACAAAAGATGTTTGAAAATGTATCTGGTGTTTGATGAAAGGTGGCATGACGGTCCTATTGAAGGTGGGAGAAGGCATAAATAGTTTATGAGAGAATGATAGGCTCTGGAAGATCCTGAAAGTGAATAAAATTTGCTTTTATTTGATGTGATGAGGAGACAGGAGATGCAGGGAGAAGAAAAAGGATTGTTTTGAGTGGTGAGCTAGGGAAGTTGTCACACAGTGGAATTCAGAAGGAAACAGAGAAGGGTGAAATTTGCTTCTTAAAGGAGAGGTGCTGTCATCAATACATGAGAAGAGCCTGGACAGGAGCTGAGGATTCAGTGATGGAAAAAGAAAGGCTGTGTTAGAACAGAGGTGGCATAAATGTGTCACATAGATTGAGACTCTGAAGAAGAGGTGGGAGGAGAAAGGGCTGCAGGTGGCAGTGGCTGGGGCTGAAGGAAGGGCTGAGTTTGTTCTCTGTGACAAAGTTATCTGCCTGGCACTTAGAAAGGTATTGTCTAGCTCTAATCTGCCACTGCCATCTCCAGGTGTATCTCCAAGTACCTCCTGGGAGATTTTGTCAGGAGTGGTGGATGCTGAGCAGCTGGGGAGGATTGTCCAGCCTCCCCTGCCACCGGAGGCTGTGTTTTCTTGTGTCAACACACTGGCATGCTCGCAGATGTCACCAGGAAACAAATAGTGGCTTTTGTAGCACAGGCCCATTCTGAAGGAGAGACTGGGATCCCAGAAGGGAGGATTTCAATAAATGTACAAGGAAGCTGCAGCGGTTGAAGTTCACATTGTGTTTTTCTTACTGGCACACTTGGTGTATTATCTAAAGGGATCTGTGAGTGAGGTGGTAAAACGGGGCTTTTTTAATTATACATCACCCAGCAATCTGATAAGGCAAACAAAGCAGCCAGCCAAATAGCACAGGCATGAGCCACTTCAAAATAATAATGTAGCAAGAACAATAGGGGAGTAATTCACAGCTCCCTAAGAAATTTTTGCAGTTCAGAGGGGGTGAGATAGCAAGCAGCTATTGACTGTTTTCCTTTCATGTTTTCCACCTGTCTGCCGTGTGATTGGGAAGTATATTACCTGAATCCTTGTGGGAGTTTTCCCAGTATTGTTTTAAAAGCCTTGCTCTGCAAGAAACAATCCTAATGGAAACCAAGACGTGGGTATGAAGTGAATACAGGGAATGGAAGGAGAGTGACAAGTAATTTAAACTGCAGTTTAAGTTCTTTATAACTTTTGTGACATGCAGATGTACTGCAGCAACTCCAGCATTTCCTAGCCCCTCTGGCACAGTGGGGTGAGCTGGCACAGGGGAAAGTGGCAACCTCAGCACATGAAGAAGTCAGTAATTCTGCAGCCTGAGGGTGCAGGGTGGCTGTGAGCTCTGCCTTGTGCACAGAGCCCAGGGATGGAAATCCCAGCTGCCTCCTGGCTCAGCTGCCCTTGGAGGTGGAGTGAGGAACCTGGCATGAGCCACAAAGGCTTCCCCAGGCACTGAGCAAACATTTGGGCTGCAGGCCAGGAACGTTCCCCATGCTACCAAAGTCATGCTGGTCACAGGGTGAGAGCTGAGTGGCCTGAAGCCAGCCCAGAACGTCCACTTGAGACACCATGATTGCAACACAGGAGTAACCTTTAAGGGAAAACAGACATCCTGAAAAACCCTGACCTGATCCAGAGCCTTGCAGCAATGCACATTTGAGCTGCTGTCCAAACCAAGAAGTAGAAAAGAAACCTCTCCTCACAGTGAGTGAAGAACTAAAGGAATCAACCCACAGCTAGATTTCTTCTCCTTCCATTTTAGCATCTTTATTTCTAAAGGAGCATTTACATGCTGGAGAGATTTAGTAGAGATACTCATTGCAAAGGAATAAGATGGGAAAAAGAAAGTTTTCTGCTTTGTTTCTTCTCTGCACGTGTCTGTCTGTCTATCCCTTCAGCTTACCGGTTTTGTTCTTGTGGCAATATTATAAGGGTCACTTTCTATAGCCAAAGATCTAAAATAATAACCCCTGTTTTCAAAAGGTGGTGATGGCCACATATTTAAAAATAGAGAAGCATGGAACTCACATTAGTAGGAGTTAGCCATCTAAGAACTTTTTAAACTGGTATGGACTAGGAACATAAATCCAGTTTGGAAAGGGCAGGCCACAGTCCTGGAGTCTCAGGTTCCTGTGCTATTCTGAAAAAGAGATTGAGCAGCTTAAGTTGCATAGGCAGGTTTGTGAAAGTCAGTTTGAGGATTCTTCTGAAAACCTTAGATGCTCAAATGTTGTGATGGCCTGAGAATTTCAGCTTCCATTTAAAACCAAATAAACCCATTTCCAGACATCACAAAGGCAGAGCAGAAGTGAAAAATATGAATCCTAAATTCTGACAAGATGGACTGCACATACAAAAAATAACATTGATTATTTTTAACATCTCAACATTTTTTAGTCATGATGTCTCGTGGGCTGGCTGAGATTCTGGAATGCTGGGGGCTGGTTTATTCCACTTTTGTAAAAATAGCACATGCAAAAAAGCATGTCTAGCAAATGCAAAAAAGCTGAAGAACTTTCCACACCACCTTTTATTGTGTGCTTGCAGGGTGGAATAGTGTAACATACTTTTGCTTTACTTTTAGAAAGTCCTCATTGGGACTTACTGACAAATGTACAAGTCATTTCTATTTCTGTGAATGCAGTGTAGAAGATGAAACTTTCTGTTGCTGGTCACTTTCCAGGCAGCACTATCTGTTTATTACGGGCCGTGTGTAGGAATGGAGTCATAAACAACCTCTTACCTTGAGAAAACCAGAACACTAATCACTTTTGTATTAGCTCACATAAATCCCAAAAAAGTAAATGCTGTGGATTAGAAAGATAATAATGTGTTAATCCTTTCTGTGGTCACTAACCATTTTAAGCTGTTCCATCTCTCATGCCTGAAGGATAAATCCTCTGGCTCTTGATGAAAGGCTAGATAGTGAAGTATGTCTGCACATCAAACACCGCACTTGTTATCAACAAACACATTTTTCTCACTCCTGCAGATAATTTTTGATCCACTTTTACCTTCAATCAGAGATCTCCCTTTTCCTCTCCCACCCCATACCCTGGTCCCCTGTCACCAGGACTCCTCACTGATGAAGAGGGGGCTTTACAGAAAGACCTTCCTGAGCTCCTGACTGGTGGAGGTTCAGAATGATTTCTGGCAGAAACTCTCCCCTATGGGAACAAATAGGTGACATTTTGTACAGTCAAAGGGACTGATAGACTTGCAGCAGTAACACCCAGCTAGCCCATTTTATAGATTAGGTGAATCAAAAAATTACCAACAGAATTGTTATGGATGTACTCTAACACTAGTTAAAGTCAGGGAAGAGGTTTTGCAGCTTTTAAGGAGCCATTTGGCAATGGAGTTGCCCTGAGCTAGAGCCAGGAGAGGGAGCAAAGGAAGCAGTACAGCTGAAGGCCTGGAGGTGCTGCACACAGTTTTCAAAATTTATTTCTGATTTTAAAGAAGTTTGAAAAAATCACAGCTTGAAAAGCTCCTGACTCTAGGAAATGCAGTAGCTGGTAGCAGCAGTTTCAGTTGCACATGCCAAACTGAGACATGAAGGCAAAAACATCCTTCAGATCAGTTCCTGCTCCTAATCTCCAATAAATATTTTTAGTGGGTATATCAAACAAAGCCACAGCAAGTGCCAGCACAGCCTGTAAGCCAGTTACAGGGTTGTTCACATCATAGAGCCATCAACACACTTCTGATTTTTCATGTTTGGCACTGGAAGTGGTGTTTTTCTGTTGCAAAGTGAATATTGTTCCTTACACAGAAATGCAGGAACCTCATTGTATGCGGAACAAGCAGTTGATTAAAGATTGGAATAGTAATGAATGTATTAAAGTGGAATGTACTTGGGTAATTGATTAATTGGTGCAGTCTAAGCTACTTGCAGAGCATTACATTCACTCTCTGTTAAATCAATTTTTGTTTTTTGTCCAAGCCTTGTGACTGAGAGCTGCAAAGCACGCACAGCTATTGAAATCTTCCAGACTGGTTCTGTGGGAGCTGGGAAGTGCCCAGGATCCCATTTGCAGCCTGTTGCTTGCCTTGGATCTCACTCTTACATTTCATTAGTATCTCAGGACTGCAGGCAGGTGGAAGATGTAATTAGTAATGCTCTTACCTTCCCACAGCCCACTTGTGCATTTCTCCCACCTTGTTGCTGCTTTCTTAAAATGAAAAACCCATGGTCTCATGCAGAAAGAAGTGGCACGGTGACATTTTAATTAATGTGTTCATCCAAGGGAATAGAGGATTGTGGTGAGGAACTTCAGCCTGGGATAGGAACTACACATTCCTTAGCAACACAGGAATACCAGAAAGGACTCCATGATTACATTTAAAAATCACAGAGCACCTGAAAGCCACAGATTGATGACTTGGGGCTAACCCCAGAACAACAAGCTCTGCAAAGCAGGACTGTGTTCAGAACTAGTTATTGAAGACCAGGGAGGAGAACAAGATGGGGTAGGATAGACTTCCAAGAGCCTGCTTTATGAAAAGCTTCAGTCTCCTACTTTTAATAGTTGTTTGGCTATTGGTAAAGAATGATATTGTAGCATACAATTCAGTGAACTGATGGAGCACTTAAAATGTACAGCAGACTTTGTGCCTTTTGTGGGTTTTTTTCTGGGCTTTTCAAGGTCTGTGCTGCCTTCTGCTACTCTGTGGCTGTGACAGCACTTGTGCTGTCATGTAGTGACTGACACAAACAGATCAAGGCTCATTGCAGGCACGGTGTGTGCTCAGAGGATGCTGGGGCAGCCAGCAGCCCCTCAGTGATTCTGTTCTCTCAGATGTTCTGGAGAGCTGGGAAAGCCCCTCTCCCAAGATTTCTCCTCCCTGCTGTGCTTCTGAGCACTGTAAGGAACTGCAGCTCTGTGTGCCATCCTCCTCCCCAGTTACTCTGTCCCAGATGGACATTTCAGGCATCAAATCTGTTCATCCTTCTCACAGTTTGTTGAAAACAATGAGTGAGGCTTTTAAGAACATTTAACAAACGGAAGCTGGAGGAAGGTTAGATTTATTCACAGGGCACAGACCCATCCCCAGAGTAACCAGCTTACCCTTGTTTTGTTATTTGCTTAGGAGTATTTCAACAGGCCTTGAGCCTGGAGTTTAGAAAAATGCTGAAAGTGAAGCACTGATATAAACCAGTAATTAGTAAATTACTGAAATACAGATCTCCCAGTTAGAGAAGCATATGTATAAACATTTGCAGAATTAGGGCCTGGAGTGTTTTGTTTGCTTCTAAACCCTCCAAGTAGGCAGTTGTTTGAATCTTTCATTTTGATGCTTAAATGTGCCCTTTTTAAGAGCCTTCCTTCCAGTTGCTACTTTAAAGAAGGTTTATATGTCTAGCTTTTTATTTCTCATACAACCTAAAGCTCTACCAAAAGCTAGTAACACTAAACATCAGCTATTGTTGGCATCTGAAAATTAGGGCTTAATTCCCCAGCATGAATATTCAGAGTTGGGAGTCCCTAACATTGCAGTATAATAAACACCAAGACTGCAGGCTGCCTCATTCACTTGCATAGGAACTCTTTATTATCAGCAAACACGGTTGTGACAACCACTCTGTGGCAACACAGCTCTCTATCAAATATCAACAGAATTCTCATGAGTTTCCCTGTGAGTTGCTGGAGTGCACCGTGCTGTGTGATGGCCAGGGAATGCAGCAGGGAGGTCTGAGCTTTGCCAGTCACTTGCAATGTAGGATTCAGCTAATGGGAGTTTATTAGCCCTGAGGAACAGCATTTAATGAGCTGCCACCCTCATGCCAGGCCTGCTTTCCAAATGGTGAATGGTGCCTGCCAGCTCATAAGTGATGTCTGAGAGAGAAGGAGGACACAACAAGAGGTTTCTGGTATTCTTTAAGCAAACCCACAGAAATCCCAAATGGAAAAGTGGGTGAGCCCTTGATAATCTCTTAGGAATGGAAATAAAAGGTGTGTTCCTCTGCCTGGCTCTCAGTGAGTTACACTCACAACAGTCTTAACCAAAATGTATGGGAAGGAGATGTAAACATCTGTGGTTTTATACTCCTGTTTTCTTCACCAGCCTTTAAAAACTTTATGAACATGCTGTTCATTAATAAATAGGTGTTTATAACACCATTAAAAATAGGTGTTTCCATGGGCGGATACTCTGCTTCATAGTGGGGTAATTGTAAATTAAGATAGCAAATATTCATGTTATTTTGAATGTAATTGGAAAAGAAAAGTCCTTGATGGTGTGCTCTTCCTCATCATTTTGATGTAAATATGCTTAATAGCATCACTGTAAAACATGATTCTCAACAGTACTTGGTGTAACATTGAGTGTAAACTGTTCCTTAATTAGTGCTGCTGCTACTTTGATTTATCCCTATAGGATGGCTGCTAGTCTTGACAGCATACCTGCTTCTCCACTCTCTTAATTGATCATTGTGTTGGTTTATTATTTTAATCAGAACTCTGACCTGCACTGAAAAATGAAAAGAAGCCCATTTTGCAGAGACAGACAGCCAAATCTCTTATCTCTGCTTTCTTTAGGTGACTCTCTGTAAGAGTCTCTCTGATACTGCAACACTGATTGGCGAGAACAATTTACCACTAAGGCATAATAAGGAAAAATGTAATAAAATGTCACCAGACACTGCTCATTTACAGTTGTTTGGCTAAAAAATAGGTTTCATAAAGCTTAAGTGAACTTGGAAATCACCTGAGCACATGGCTTCCTGGATTTATGGCTCAATAAGCCTCGATATATGCTCATAGCCACTTCAGAGTGCTGTGCCTATTCGTCTCATCTGCAGTCAAAAATTGTGCAGAGGGATGTACAGATCAGATGTGGCAGGGAGCATCTTCCAGGTGGCAGACACTGGCTTGAGGCCCAGGAAATGTGGCTGCAGGTACAGGCACCCCATTCCTGAATGACCTTTGGCAAGTTGCCCCTCTTTATTGTGTCTCCACCCTTTTTTGGCCAGTGGAATAAATTTAGTCACTAAACGTGAGTTTCCTGGGAGGTACCTAAGACAAAGAGGTTACCAGTCTCTTGTGGGCCCTGCCCACCCTCCTGCAGGGCAAGTATTTAATGACAGGGGTATGTTTCCCTTATGGCACTCCTGAACTCATACTGCCATGCCTATTCCTGCAAGCATGTTAATTAATCAATTACCAAAACAGCATGAGAAGAATAAATATTGCACTCTCAAAGGGATTACAAATTCACAAATGGACCCAAACTAGTTCAGTCCAGTGCTGCCCTGTGGCCCTGCCTAATGTATTTTGATGCTGGTATCTCAGAGTATGGACTTATCTTCAAAAGAGGGACAAAAGTGGCATCCCTGCTCAAACAGGGATTGCTCAGATTACTGCCATGGAGTCATTTCCTGCATGTCACCACCACCCAGCAGTTCACTCTGTCCCAGAATAGCACTGAAACTGCTCAGAAGAAATTTAAGTCTCTTGCTTGTGTTGCAGCTCCAGACACCTGTAGCTGTGTGCCTACCATTTCCCTTTCCTCTTCTCTGGAAGAGCAGCTCCTCATTCCTCATCTCCTGGAGTGGAATGTTGTCCTGGCTGTGGGAGGAGGAAGGCAGTGGCAGTCCCTGACAGTATTTCTAGCATGAGGAATTGAGTCCCAGCCCAGTATTTCATTATCATTACTGATTACAGAACTCATGTTCAAGAAGAGCTTGCTTTTCAACTTTCACTTGGTATAAAGCAGACTGCTTGCACACTTTCAGCCTGGCATCGTGTGGATATTAAGAGGGAAGGGGGTGTTCTGGGGTCAGAGATGTGATTTTCTTCTGATACTAAAGACAGGCTGTTTCTATGTTCAGGGTAGTAAATCTGTATCTGGTTGCCCACAGCACTTCTGTGTTCAAAGGACTTCCTTGCTTTCAAGATTCTTTGCACCTATTGCTTTAAACTTCCCCCTGCTTTTATAGGGTTCTTTATGTTCCTACAGTCTTTGGGACTCTGTCCTGACTTACATATGAGCTCCTTACCTTACAGGTTGCTGTGCTTACATTGCTTTCCTTTGGAGAAACCAGCTTGAGCTGTGTCAGGTTTTGAGTCAGGAACCTGCTCCCTTGCCAGCAGGAATTGCCTGAATCCAGTTGGCAATTCCTTCCATGAGACCTGGGCTGGGCTTGTTGCCCCAGTGCTGCCCTGCCCTCTGGTCCTTTGTTTGTGGCAAGGCAGTTTGTCCTGAATCAGAATCATGTTTGAGGTAAAGCCAAAATAAAATTATTGGCTTTTTACACTTGTTGGCTTTTTACACTGGTTTTGGATGAGACCTTCTGTCATTAGTCTGTGATATATTTTAATTTTTAAATTGTTTTACATTTCCCATGACAAAAGAATGATTTAAAGTGAAGATGAGAGATTTCCTTATGCAATATCACATCCTTCAGTGCTTGGCTCCAAGAAAATTGCACATTATTACAACATGAATCAGGTTAGATGAGCATTTGCCCAAAGGAAAGGTTTGTGTCTCTGTACCTGCACACACAACCTAAAGGCACAGGGTTTGCTTTAAAACTCTTTTCCTTACTGATCATACTTGAATTTAAAAAAGCATATATATCTTAAAAGTATATGAATGCTTTGTATGTAGTACATCCCCTGGAATTTTACTGAAAGCCACAGGTATATTGCATCCAAGATAAAGACCTGCTCAGAAAGGCTGTCTACCTGAATTTTCCAAGGCTGAAGTGCCCCACAGCTAGCTGGTGTCCTCACCACTTTTTTTCTTGCTGCTATATTTCTCATCAAATCTCCCACGAGGAAGCTGCTTCTCCTGGTTTTCCAGGTGCTGTGCAGGGCTGGGGTGGGAGCTGCAGGGATGTGGGTGGGATGTACCTGGGAATGCATGTGGCTCTACACATGCCATGAAGCCATGCCTCCCCTGGTGTTAGGCAGGACTAAGTTTGTAAACCCCACAGTTCAAAAAGGCCTTTGTAAAATGTGATCATAGGAAGGGAAGCATTTCTTTGAGACTATTCCTGGAAAGGTATTTTAAATAGTCCCTAAGCATACAGTTCCATTTAATCTGGAGAGTTTCCATATTTAATATGAAGAGGCAGAGAGGATGGAGTGTTGTAGTCACAGGCTAGGTTTGCTCTCACTACAGGCTGAAGGGAGTTGGGTTTAGCTGCTTGGCACCATGTGAGTGACAGGAATTCTGAGGGCGTGAGGCTGGGAGATGCTTCCTTTTGGTTCCTACCTTGGGAGGATGCACTTGTGTGTGTAACTGTACACACAGAGCAGCTCGGCTGGAAAAGTGATCCCAGCGCTTGACACTGAGCTCGGAAGTGAAATTTCTCACAACAGCAGCCAGCATGACTTGGATAAACTTTTAAATCATTGAAGATAGATTTGTGTAAGGCTAGTGCCAGCATTTAAATTTCAGCAGGAGAGCTTCTTTAACAGATGAAAACTTTCCCTGATTTCTCAAGCATGCAGTGAGAGGCACTGCATCCATACCTGTGTAAGAACATCCCCAGAGATGCTGATGTGGTCTGACTGCACCACCTTAAACCCACACCTCAGTGGTGCTATCACAACGTGTGTGTGTACAAGCCCTTGGTCGGGGTGCTGCCCTTGCTGAATTTGCTGTAGTGCAGCTCCACTGGGCGTTAGTTTTTAAAGCAGGTAACACCTTCTGCTTGTAAACAGGGATTACAAACAAATGCCTGGTGTTAGAGCCACAGCTTAAACGAGCTGCAAAGTTCAATACAGGGTAAATGGGAATCCCTGTAGGCTTCAAACACAAGGACATTTTTCTGCTGCTCTCACAGGTTCATAAGTGAGTGGGGCTCCACTGCAGTCAGTGTTGTTACAGCACTGTAATAAATTAAATTGGGGATTTGATTCCAGGACTCCAATGCTGGAATAGTTACTTGGGTGCAGACTCAGGGCTGGGTGGGGGTCACACTTCTGAAGCCATGCCATGTGAAGATATTCCTGATCCTTTAATTCTTTTTTAGGATTTGCTAAATAATTGCCTTTTTTGATCTAGGAATAGCAGTTACAGTTAGCTGCTGGTCAGGGAACAGTTAAGCCTTACTCCAAGGCTATTTTTAAATGTGGCAACAACTGTCTTCAGTGTTTGTAATCTGTCCAGAAATAGACACCACTTAACAGGAACTCGAAGCAAAGAGAAGAGCCTTTTTCAGGAATTCCCACTCTTCACAGCCTTTTGTTTGGAGATCACTTTGAGCCCAAGGACACTTGTGGCTGCCTCAGCTCAGTGATCTCGGGGCAGGTGAGAGCAGCACCTTCTGGAGCACAGGCAGCTCCACCACAGTGGTCCAGGAGGGGACAGCACAAACCCACACTCACAAAACCCAAGGTCTGTGCAGGCCAGGACAGGGAGCTCCCCCAAGGCCAGCTGGAGTCAATCCAGCATGGTCCTGCTGTGTGGGCATCCCTGCCACCATGGAGTGTGCGTCCTGCTCGTAGTTTGTGTCCCCATCTTATCAGTCATGCTGAGCCTAATCACTTATCAGGCAATTCTAGTGTGAACAGCAGTTGTGTACTTCAGTGGCAGATCCTGTTAAGTTCAAACCAGCCAGGGCACACTCATTATGTTGGGGAGAAGGGGAAAAAAATCTCCACAATTCTAAGTTCATTCTTTGGGGGGTGGGTGGCATTTGCAGACAATGCATCCGCCTTCCCTGCTCCTCATCACATGGGTTATTCTTTGTATTTCGTGTTGAGTGCTGCTGCATTACGTGCAAGAATCAAAAACAGCCTCTGGAAAATGTGTAAGTCAGCAAAGGCCTGATTCCCTTGGTCAGTGCCTGTGGTGAGCAGTGCATCTGCACACTGTCTGCCATAGCTGCCTGCCATGGAGGGAAGAGCCACACTGTTGTCTTCTGTATCCCTGTGTCTGTGTTGCACTATGCCCACAAAGCTCTGCTCTGGACCTGTAATTTTGGGCAACCCAGAGGGATTTTTATGCCTGCAAGGCTGGATTAGGTTTGGGGTTGAGTCTGAAAGTGGAATCAGCTGTCTTGGTAAAACCATGTAAGTATGGGAAGGTGCTCGAGTGTAACTGGAACACTGTTACTGGAACTGAAGGGTGTGCTTGTAGAGCATTCAGGGAGCCTGGCAGGTCCTCAGGCTTCAGACTACAAACAACCTGAGGTACCCATCCACAGTTACATCCCCAGGCAGAATATAAACCTGAATATTACAGGTGCGTTCTTGACTTGCTGAATCCAATGTACATTCTGCCTTGCTGGAGCGGGATAGAGCCCTTTAAGGTGTTATTTTCTCACTGGAGACTGGAAAATTATTATTTTAAAATAGAATAGAAAGCAGCTCAGTGTAGGCAAGCTACTGTCATTTGCCAGAGACATTTCTGGTATAAGAGCAAGAAGTAGTACTTTAAGCAGGAATTGAAAATGTGGTTTTCTGTGCCAGGGGTTGAAGATTATAGCTGCCTGTGATTTCTGTGTCTGATAGTTCAGAGCTGTGAAGGGAACATTTCATTCTCAGCCAGCTCTGATACCTGAGATCTGTTCTAGAATATCCCTGAAAGTTAACACCACGGTGGCAGCAGCTTGTGAGCAGTTCAGGAGGTACAGCCAGACCTGAATTGCACACCTCATGGGACACACCAGGTTTACTGTTCTTAGAAGGAAGGCAAAGAAGTCACTTTGCAAAGTGGTGACTTGCTTTTGATTAAGCAGACTAGTATATAATAGTAATTTAATGATGAGTTTGTGACAGTGTGTTTTGTCCCTTATGTTGCCTGTCAGAATTCACCCCAGTGGGGTTTTTATTTTTTTAAAAATCACTAGGTACAAGTGAAAAGACTGACCTTCAAAGGAACCGAACTTCAAAATAAGGTTATGGGAAGTGCCAGTGACTGATAAGACATCTATGAGTGTAATGCACCTCTGCATTGAGGCTCTGTGTAGGAAAAACAAAATAGACAACCCTGAAAGGGTTCTCTTGAGGGCAGGAATTTAAACCACAGGTGTGTAATGAAGATGATAGTGGATGGCTGCAAGTTGAAAAAGTGCAAGAAAAGAAAAATGGAGAGAAAGTACTTAAAAATTCTAATTGTAGCAATAGAGATGTATACATTATGTAACAATTTACTTTTCTCATGATAGATAGATAGAGCCTAAAGGGATTTTTAGCCAAGTATGTAGATTGAGATGAAAAACTAGCACCCCAAAGGCTGTTAAAGGGAGGTCAGTTCAGCTGTTTGCTGGCTCCAGCCAAAGGACTAAACAAGGACAGAAGTAAGCTGAGATGAAAACATTACTTTTGTTAGGTCAATATGCTACACTATCTGTTTTTAATTAGGCCATGACAGTGAATCTCTGCCTCTCTTGCACTGCTCCTATATTCAAAGTTCATCCAGAATATGCTAATGTAAGGCTTTTAGTATCCTTTTAGGGATACATTTAGCATATTAAAAGCATACTCTGAGCATTAGCAAGATGTACTGAACTGGTGGTTCACAGTCAGCCAGACCTGGAGTTTACTGAGGCCACAGGGTGTTCTGTGTCCTGTAAATTATTACTGTGTACACTTTTTAAATTGAAAAAAGGTCACTGTTTTCCTTACTAATTAAGGCTGGAAGCTTATTCCACTGTGCCCATCTGCTTTAATGTGCTGCTCTACAAAATCTCTTTTCTTAACTGATTTATTCAAAACATGTAAATATTTCTTAGATTCTTCTCCATCAGGAGAATCATGACCAAGTATCCCTAAATGGTGAGCTCATAATTTAGCCACTGTTAGTCAGAATTTGGACTTCAGAGAAATTCAGGCCAGAGGGAATTGCTATGTCCACTGGACTCTGGCTATGAGATGTGGAGTTATCAAGACCTATCATTCAGAATTGCAGCAGACTGGGGGATCCTCATTCATTCTTCCTCCTTCCCTGAAAGCAGTCCAGCATTTTTCCTCCTCTCTGAATGAGTGCCACTCCCTCAGGACTTCCATGGCTTCCCTGTGCTGCAGCAAGGACTCTTAGCCTCCTTCCATCCTGCTTCACTGCTCCCCAAGAACAGGCCACCTTTGGATGAACCATGGCTAGCACCAAACCTGTCTAAAAGCAGGAGGAACCCTTGACAGGATGTCCAGGAATGGGAACTGTGATATGTAAGCAGGAAATACCCCATATCAGAAATGCCAACAGGTTTTGTGCAGGTAGATCCCTTGCATTGCTTTAACCAGTTTCCTACACACCTCCTCCTGGGGTACCTGCTGTGGAGTTGGCCATGAAACCTGGTTTGAGGAAAGTAGAGGAGCAACTCTTGTTATTCACTGACTTCCAGTCCAAATTAGGAAGTGGTGAATTTGATTCTCCAGAGGAGCCAGGAAATTAATGGAAGGAGGTGCAGAAAAATTGTAGGGTGGTGGTCATGTGAGGACAGCAGTCACTGAGCCCCATGTGCTTCTGTCCTCTTCATTCCTCAAGTACATCTGGGCCCTAATGAGGAGATACTGCCTCCTGTCCTCTGGAAAGGCTTTGGGCTTCTTTGAAGGTGTGTGCTTCCTTCCCTTGTGCTTCTGTGAAAAATAGTTGTTCCACCTTTGCTTGTTCACACCTCCGAGGGATTGTTTCAAGAGCCAGCTCGGAACAGGACACTAAAAACTGCAGGCATTTTATATAGAATTAAGTAATTTCAAAATTACCATAGTAATTTGCATAAATTTCTGTGTAATCACTTTAATACATTTTCAGGCTCCCCAAGGCAATGTTTTAAGCCATGTTACATAGCAAAAGTGGGATGAAACAAATGAATGCTCATGCATGTAGGGCAGGATTTTCCGAGGCAGTCGCTGGTGGTGGTGTTCCGGCAGGATTTTGCGTCACTGAAGTCCTTGATGAGAAATCTCCCCAGATCCCTGCTGAAAGCCCTGCCCACACAGAGTGGGGCTGCAGAGGTGCTGACCCCAGAGCCCTGCAGGGTATGAGCACAGTCTAGTCAAGACTTTCCTCTAGAAGCTGTCCGTAGACTTCAATGTTACTATTTGCATATTTTAGTTTCAAATGCTCAGGCTCTTAGAGGGCTGAGCCTCATGTGACGCCACAGTTTCCAAAGATGATCTCACTGTGAAACCTGGGAAGGGTGTGATTTGTGCAGTTACATATCCTACATGAAACAGCCTCAAAAAATGGCCATTGATTCATGCAATGCCTCTCTGGTTTTTGAAGGAAGGCTTCCACAAAGGAGCTTTTCCTCAGCCCTGGCCATTTGCTGGGCTGGCTGGTACCCTTTCCCATTCAGAGTACATGGAGTATTCTTGCCTGAATTCCTGTTGTGTTACTGCTCATGTCCAGCATATTTTTCTACTAAAATGATGAGCCTTTTCCTACCCAGAGTCTCTTCCCTGCCATGGTATGGGTGGATTGTGATCAAGCCAGGACGTAGCTCTATTTCAGAAAAGAGAGTGGATGGAGATTCAGAAGCCTTTCACAATAAATCATGATTTCCAGTCATTATGGCTCATTTCTGAACCTCATTCAGTTCATTTTATTCAGATTTTGTCAGTAAAACCAGACACAACATTCCAGGGTGCTGCATTGGGTAGCCATGCTGAGTGCCCCATTTGCACAGAGCCTGGCTTCTTGGCACTTGGACAGCCCTGGCGCTTCTGAAACTGTTTCCTGAACCATTTTATTGATTGTGTTGGCTCTTCAGGTGGGGTTCAGCACTTGGCAGCTCCATAATTTGCATTTTCTTTTGGTTATTCCCAAGTTTAGTGTTGCTTTGGCAGGAGGGCAGAGGGCTCCATGCAGGTGTCTGTACACTTGGTCAGTGCCTCAAGAAATTGCTGTGACTCAAGAAATGCATCATGAGCACTGTAAAGAAGCTCCTCTATGCAAATCTGCTCTGGAACTGATTTTGCTGTGCATCACAAGAGTTACTGAAGATGATCAAAGTCACACTAAGCGTTAGAGCAGACTGCAACAATTATTTCTTTATTTGATGTGTCAGTCTCTTATTGTTCCTTGTTCTAGGCTGTCTTATTTTAAATCTGTACATTTTCAAAATGGTTTCACTGTTCTGTCACTAAAGATTCAGCTTTCTTAGTGAACCCTCAAAGAATCAGCTCTTGACTGACTTTCTGTCTTGGCAGGCAAAGTGTTTACCTTTCAGCTTCTTCTCTGTATAAGAAATCTACTTCATTTTCCCTTTGTTAGGATTAAAAAGAGTACAGTTTGGTACAGCCTACTGCGCAGTAAATTAATTTCAAGTCTGAAACCGATAACTCTTTCAACAGGAAAGAAATTTTAAGAGATACACATCTGTGTATGCACCTATTTTTTTTTTTTTTGAGAATTAAGGCAGGCATGAATTTGCCTCAGCATTACATGCTTATTTCTGTTGTAGTTTCAATAGGAATTTATGTAAAATAAACTTAGTATATACACCAAGAAATGCATACACAGAGCATGTAATTTTATGGATACTCACAAGAAGTCCTATTTAGGTTTAAAAGTGTCCAGTGTAAAAGCCAGAAATGCATTTCTTCAGTGATGGGTAGATCTCATTTGAAATGTGATTTGCTCTTTTCTTATTTGGGTTAGTTTAATTCTCATGTGCTGGGTATTGAAAAAAATTATATTTTAGCTTCAGAGGAAGTTTATTCAACTAATTGAATAATCTCATCTTTTTGTTTATCCATGGAAGAGTTACCACTTTGTGTAGCATTGAATTTAAGGTGAGGTTTGCATATCAGCGAGGTGATTCCACCATAGTGATCTGTGCTGGAGAAGTTTTGCTCAAATCCTCCCAGCAACCCTCCATTAACACCCACAGGGACTTTCATTTTTCTTCCAAACAAAACAGAGGAAGTGTGTGTGGGAAATTGGAGAAGTAATTAAGATGCCAAGACATAGGAAGCAATAGGCCTCAGCATCATCAAAGCTTTACTTGATAGAATTCTCCAATTTAAAGCCGGCGCTTGCAAAGGTATAACACCAAGGTAATTAAACTTGTTTTGTAGTTTGGCCACTTTGCCTGTTATCCTGCTTATTTGGGTGGTATTTTATTAATGATCTCTCAAGGGAAAACTACTGTAGCTGGCAAATTAATGAAATATTGATAACAACCCAAGTGACGTGTGTGTGACTGCACTCTGGAGAAGCCTGACCTGAATGTGCTCTGCAGGAAAGTCAGCACAGAGCCTGCTGTGAGCCCAGTGTCTCCAGGGGCACTCCTGGGGGAGCAGGTGGGCATCCACAGTAAATCAGAGTCAGGGGTGGGCACTGCAGCAACAGCCACAAACCTGCTGAGCTGAAAAGGCTAAAAATGAGCTCAAAGAGCACGCCCGAAAAGGTTGGGCCTAAGTGAACAAAATCTCCCTGGAGGTCTGGAGGCAAAGAAACAGGACACAGCTGGAAACATGATTCCAAGAGAATCTGGCAGAGAAGAGGAAGTGACAGAGAAGCCCCTCTTGGTCCTGGGACAACAAAAGCATCCCAGTGCAGCAGATACCCCTGCAAGCACCTCCCTGATTTTTTAAAAATCCATCCCCCGTTGCTGTATGGGAATAAATCACACAAGACTCCATTTTCTTCATGGTGGCAAAAGCCCATTCTTTATTCACATAACTCCTTTTTATACAGTTTCACAGACCTCATGTGTGACTCCAGTTGGTAAGTAGCTTTCTTGCCAATTACTTTATTGGTTAGTAACAAGTTGTTACCCTGTATTTGTTGTGTGTACATGCAGGAAAAGTTGTTTGTGAGAGATAGTTTTCATTTTTCTATCTAACAGTGTAAAACCAATTTATACAGGTGCTAATTATTTTTTCACCCAGGAATAGATTGTTATGTTAATGAACTGCTCACACTAGAATTGCTTTCTCATGGAAACTTGCAAAGGGCTAGTGACAAGGCCAGTCACTGATTTTGGGAGAGTAGGCTTGACTTTAGGAGGCCTTTCTTTAAATTTTTTCTACTTTACTGCATGTTCTGCAGTAGATGCCAAATGCCCTTTCCCTGGTGTATTTATCACAGGACATCTTTGACTTTGGCCTCTTCTGGTAAGTTGAGATGAAAGCTGTGTCTTGGAGTTCTTTTCCATTGGCAACCTTAGTTTGTTTGCCCTGGTCATGAGAAACACATGTAAAGAAACTGCAGCCTTCCTGGAGCAGGCTTGAGGCACAGGTGTAATACAGTAACAGTTAAAATAGCTCAAACAGGGTTTGTGAAACTTGCTAGTTAAAATTTTTGCAAGGCCTCTGGTAAAACAAGAGCTTTTTGGAGTCATTCAACCTTATTAGCTCTGCAACTGTTTATGTACCTCCATGTACTTAAAACACAAACTGTTTAAAAATAACAGCATTGGGAGGATGGCCCAGTTTGCTGAAGAATAACAAGTCATTTCCAATTCCTCTGAACCCTTCTCCTCTTTCCCTGAGTGTGCAGCATTTCCTTAGTTTAGAAGCTTTTTGATCATTTCAGAAATTAACATTGCAGCGGGTTCTGAAGGGATGTGCTCATCAAGGAAACCAATTCAGATAACAAAAAGGCACAATTGTTCGTTGTCTCTCTCTTGTTATGGGGGAAAAAAAAGACCCTGCAGGCTGATCAGAGTCCTCCATAGCTGCTTGGCTCTCAGATACTGCCTTCAGTCCCCTTCCCTGATGGAAAAACTTCACTTCCAGCTGGCCAGATTACCTGTAGGTGACAGTCTGAGGAAGGGGGGTCAGAGAGGGAATGAATGTGCATGTTCTGGAGGGTTCTTCCCTCCTATATGGTTAGATAAATAAGGAAGTGTGAAAGGAGACATGCAGCCTAATAGCTTGGGAGATCTTGGGCTTGGCATGGGTGAGTTACCTCTACTGCTCTTACCTTGTTTCTCCATCTGTAAAGCAGACCAGCAATAATCCTTTGAGGATTTCCCTTTTCTTTTTCAGTAGTGGTACTCCACTTTGGATTTCCCTTTTCTTGTCCCCGTGCTGATCAGAGTCCTCCATAGCTGCTTGGCTCTCAGATACTGCCTTCAGTCCCCTTCCCTGATGGACAAACTTCACTTCCAGCTGGCCAGATTACCTGTAGGTGACAGTCTGAGGAAGGGGGGTCAGAGAGGGAATGAATGTGCATGTTCTGGAGGGTTCTTCCCTGCTAGATGGTTAGATAAGTGAAAGGAGTCATGTAGCCAAATAGGTTGGGAGATCTTGGGCTTGGCATGGGTGAGTTACCTCTACTGCTCTTACCTTGTTTCTCCATCTGTAAAGCAGACCAGCAGTAATCCTTTGAGGATTTCCCTTTTCTTTTTCAGTGATGGTACTCCACTTTGGATTTCCCTTTTCTTGTCCTCGTGCCCACACAAGTTTGGGATCAAAGGCTGTCCCTCCCTTTAGGGTTCCTGAAGCCTTAGGTTGCCCTGTAACCAGAAAGATCCTCAAGCTTGAGTGGTTGGGTTTTTCCCAGGTCTGAAAATGAAGCCACAGGACAAAAGGCATTTTAGCAAGGGATATATTGGGCAGGTACTTATGCACACAGCCCAGTGGTACAGGGAGTGGAGCTGCTGAAAAAAGAAGCTGTTGCCAGTACGGCCTCTTCACTTGTCTTACACCCAAGTGCACACAGCAGCCTTAGTGACTGCTGATGTGGAAATGTTCTTTCAAACCAGGCATTCATAATTAAACTGAGATCAAATACTCAGCCTTCACTCTGGTGCTAATGATGTGCAATATCTTCCTTTTCTTGTATTATTTTTTCATGTTTGTCTGTGTGCGTGCGTGTGTGTATTTTTGCAGCAAGTTGGAAATTATATTTTTAGTCAAGAGGACTAATTAATAATTCATTCATGTATAATGATGAAAGTAGCTGATTAAAATGTATGTATAGCTTCAAAAGGAATAATCTTCAGAAGTTATAAGTGTTTATAAAGTCCATCTCACCCCCAATCTTCTCTTCCCAGCCTCTGTGCAACAGCTGTTGCTATTCCCATTCACAGGTATCAGGTAGTAATTATATTGGGAAATGTGATTCAGAGTAATAAAGTTGCAGTTGCAAGATGTGGAATATGAGAGAAATCAGCTGCAAACCTTCCTTTAGCCATGTGTCTTCTGGTGCAGGGGCACAATATTGGATGGTGATGGTGTTCTACCTACTAGTTCTCAGTGTCTGTATTTCTGTCCTTTACTCTTTCCTTGGAAGGCAAAGAAAAAACCATGAAAATATAACACAAGGAGAAAAACTAAAAAGAGAAGAGAGATCAAAGTCTTTAATGAACGTAGTGTGTGTAAAACCACCTGCAGGGGCAGATTTGTCATGGTACATTTTTGCAAAAATCATTAACTTGTCATGGCAAAATGGAAAAACTAATAAAACAGCAGTAAAAACAAGTTAAATTCTGAGCCTGGAGAATCAGCTTGTCTAAAAAAAATTACACTTTTTTTAGGGGGTCAGCTCTTACTTTCTCCAATCCTGTGTGACCATGGCCCTTTCTCTTTTAACCTAGCCCTTTTCCAGACCTCAACATTTCTGTAGTGTTTTGTATTTGACATGTTGAAGAACACTCATTATTACCCTTTCCCCTCTAGATGATCCATTTTTTTTCCTCCATCCTGGTGGTTGTACATAAAATTATAGGTTATTCCACTGTCTTAGTCCTTTTAGCTACTCTCAGTTTATATTCTCAGCTCAAAAGTACTTGAAAAAGTTCCAACAAGTTTTTAGGCAGAAGAGCACTTACTGAGGCCTCTTCTGCTGTATCATGTCTCTGTGAGCTGTGAGTCCTTATTTTTTGTTAGTGTGGATAAGATTGTTACTCCTTGTGAAACAAAGTCACATTACATGCACAGCTGGCAATGTTCAACTCCTAGTAACTCATCTGTGTTTGCATTCTGAACTAAATGACCTGAAAAATTGTGGGTTAAAATGGAAAGGAGAAGGAGGAGAGGGTAGGCAGATTAGAAAGAAGAGAGGTTCAGGAAGGCATTCAAAACTGAGAAATCTTAATTTTCCAGACCATCTAAAATGGGAAAGCCATTGAAATGGTAGGACTAGATGTTCATCTGGTGTCAATAGACATGGTTCACTGGTTATAAGGGAGCTATGTAAATATCTATCTCCTAAGGATGCAGGCCACGGATTTTTTTTTCAAGGCATTTAGAAACCAAAGGAAATGTAAGAGAGCTGTTTATTTCTAGAAGCTGTGCCAGGTTCACCCCAGAAGAGCAGGAGCAGGATGTCTGTGCTGGTGCCCCACACCTTTACTGTCCCTGAAGTACTGTGAAGGTTGACCTAGAACAGAGGCTGGGCAGAGTTAAAGAATAAAGTAGGGATTTATTAAAAGGCCTCAATGGATCCACCTTGGGCAGCACAAGAGCCCAGCCAGGGCTGCACCCAAGATGAGCCAAAATGGTCACAAAATGGACACCCGGTCATGAGGTCACTCACTTGTATAAGTTCTGGTCCATTTGCATATTGGAGTTAGTTGTCCAATTCCAGCTTTAGGTTATGAAGTCCCATCCTCTTTGTTTTTCTCTCTTCATTCTGCCATTGTTCATGCTCTTGGGCCTGAGATTTGGATCATTTGTCCTTGGTCCCCAGCTAGAGAAGGAATTGTTTTGTCTCCCTACTCTGTGAAGAGAGCTTACCATTTCTTAATATGAAGCTCAGACTCACACCCTAAAGCAGCACAGAATCTGAAAAATGTAAAAGCTGAAACCTGAGGCATCACCCCATTCAGCCAAACCTCTCCATTAGGATTTGCTGCTGCAGGAAGGTCCCTGCTGGCATCACGAGTGCTCAGGCTGCTGCCACAAACAACACCTTTTGTGGCTTGGACAAATCACTGTGGAGGCAGCAGTGACAATTTCTGCTCCTCAGCTTGGACTGTCTCACACATTCCATCCTGCCTGGGACTCATTTCTTCCTGGAGCTCATTAAAAAACATGTGGGAAAAGTGGCAGTGAGTAGCACTACAGGCATTTAGCTGGAGTAGTGAAGCATTACAAGTTAGAGTTGCTCTTGTTTATTAATTGGCTTTTTTTTTCCTTTCTGAAATATAAAAATTTCTATTGGTGAGAGAGCAGCAAGCAGGTAGTGTGATATAATGACAGGGCTGGTAACAAGCTCAGGAGCCCACAGACATTAACACACACAAAATCACAAAATCTCTTGGCCCTCTTCAGAAACAAAGTGTTCTTTGGGTTTGGGTTTTTTTTTTGCACTAATTTGTCCCCCAGGGGTGAAGCTCCCAAATGTACTCTTGCAAGTGTTAGTTCCACGTCCGTTGAAATTCCATTGCAGAACTTCCCTTTGCTGCTGAAGGATGAAATGTTACCTCTGCATTTCTGGTTTTAGCCCCTCTGGTGCCATGACATCTATCCTGCACATTGCACTCCGTTGTGATGTGACAGGGAGAATATCTTTTGAAAATATATTGTGGTTTTCATCTAGCAGAGCCCTGAAGTGCATTAAAAAAGCTTTTTGAAGAGTTCAAGAGTAAAAGAATTTTGTTTATTTTCTTAGGGGTTTTGTCAGTCCATGTAAAGCAGTTTTCTTTGAACAAGTGACCTTTCTCTTGGTGGTGCCACTGTGCCATGCTGGCTGTCCTGCTAACACTGAGACAGAGTGGTCTCTTCTTTAGGATGAGGAGTCTTGCAGAGAGACCTGAGCTACCAGGGACCAAAAAGCTGCTTTAGGACACGGATGGTGATACTCACATTCATGCATAGATATAGATTTTGAAATGCTAAGGTGATGTTACTGTGGAAGATGCCCTTTAGCACTGTGGGTGGGCATGAATTTGGCTATTTTGATTCTGCACCCCAAAATTCCAAAGCAGACTGTTACCCGATGAGAGTAGCACTTGACTGAAAGCAGTGGACTAATGTTTGACACCCATGGTAGCCACTATTTTTCTATTGCTGCCTTGATCATTTTTTATTTTCTTCCTTGATTATCAGGCCTGGCTTTGATCCTCAGGAGCCTCCTGCCCATCTCCTACTCCTCAAACTAGCTATTCTTATCCTCTGCCAGTTTGTCAGTAAAGATAGTGCTGCTTCAGTTTCCAGCTCCGCTCTCTTTTGGCTTTAGCACCTCCTGCCCTTTAGGCACATTTATTTTCATCTCTTCTTGATCTCTCTGATGGAACAGTCCTTGTTGTTGCAATAGTCCAGAGGTCAGAGGTGGTTTTCATCTGTCAGTCCAATATCTTTCTTAGTTAAAATCATAACCTGCAATATATTGCAGTTACTCTTTCTGTGAGAAATAAAGTATTTGGGGGTGTACCAAAAGAAGGCCTGCCCTTATGGTTCAGAGTGTTTAAAGCAAGCCTGAAGCATTCTTTGTATCAAATCAGTTCTTGTAGCTCTCCTTCAATCACACTGCCAGATTTTTCTTTTATTACTTTGAAGCAATTTTTTCTCCCTTCTTAACTGCTCCACCTTTTTTATTTTCAAAGCTTTGCTTATGTGCAAGCTTCTGCTCAAACCTCCTTCTAATTGGTGGTGATCCATAGGTGGTCATAATCTGGAAAATGCTCTTATTGCTTTGCATTCTTTTAATTATTAATATTTCAGTTGCTAATATTTAATAGCATCTCATTATGCAAAGCCTGAAGAGCCACAGCTTTAGCAGGGTCCAAAGCACCAGAGTTTTCTTTTGAGGAGATAAAAATTTGTGGTATTTACTGTCAATAAACTTGTATCAGCAAGGGGGCAGAAAAGCAGAAAATTGCAGATATGTGAAGAGCTTACAGAATAAAGAATTACTTAATTATTTTTCTAAGATGGGTAGGACAGTGTAAAATCCACAGTTAACAGTAATCGGGGTGGCTCATTCCACATTTGCTTTCTTAACACTTAAAAAGAATAATATTTTTTCAAATTGAAAGCAGGATGCACTGATTCTATTGGTTTCATGTAGAAGAGAGAAAACAAAAAGTGATGAGCTCAGCTGTTTTCTCCTGCTTAATTCCTGCCCTCAAGATTTAATGGACGTGATAGAAGAAGTTCTGCACAGAGAGGCTGATGGGGCATTAGAACCGGCTGCCAGGGAGGTGGGGCAGTCACTGTCCCTGGAGGTGTTTGAGGACAGCCTGGACATGGCACTCAGGGCCATGGTTGACAAGTTGGTGTTGGGGCATAGGTAGGACTCGATGACCTCAAAGGTCTTTTCCAACCCAGCTGATTGTTTGATTCTGTGATTCAGGCCTCACTGGGGCTCTCTGAATCACAACATTGCCTGGTCACTCTAAAGCAAGCAGCACCCAGCCCAGGAGGTAATTTGGGTAGAGAGGAGAAAGGCATGATACTCATCAAGTGACAAAGATGCTGAGGAAAGAAAGTCACCATGCTTTTGTCCACAGCAATAAATCCCCCAGCTCTGGATCCTTATTATCTGCAAAGGCTGCTGGTGACAGGGTTGTGATGCCCAGCTCCAGTTGGCCTGGGGCTCCACATTAGCTGCAACAGGGATCCTAATTGTTTTTTGACAAATCCTTAGGAAGGCTGCCAGAAGTCTTCTGGCAAGCACTAACAACTGGTTTATGGTTCTGCACAAATGTCCAAACTCCTGATAGAGGTTAAATGTACTGCATTAGCAATTGTATTCTATTTGATTATGTCATAGGAAGAGAGATGTGATGATTTAGCGATTCGCTCGGGAGCAGTTTGAAAATATTGCAAACTTGACAGATGGCAAAAAGATAGCTTAGCAATGTTGCATTATTCCTGTAGTGTTTTAGTTGCTAACACCTGTGCTTGTTCCATGTTAAAACAAAAGCACTAGACCAGCACTTGGCATGGCTCTTTGTTGCAGATTGTCAAAGACATGGTTTCTCACCTGGGAAGGCCTTACCTTCATTTCCATACTAGAAATCACAACGTTGTCTTTCCGTAACAAACCGGTAGTGCAAGCAGGACATTCAGCTCCACTGAGTTCAAAGTGCCAGAGGAATCCAAGTGCTCCTCGCTTTCTTTGTACTCCACACAGGAGCTGAAATGAAAATGTGGGCAGTGGCACACAAAGCCAGTTTGTCTCACAGCCCCTGCTCAGAACAAGCCTTCCTGCACCTTTTGATGTGCAAGGCTTTGAAGATGTGCTAGGGGAACAGGTAGTCACAAAGCCACGTGCTTTCATGCAGGAACCCCCCACACAAGAGCACTAAATATGCAAGTCTCATTACAAACAGCCTTAAGGTAAAGAAATAAGGAATTGTGAGAGCCCAAACTGGCCCCAGTACAACCAGGACAGAAGAGAGGCTGGGGCACTGCTCTCAGCAGGCTGGCTGGTGGTCCTGCTCCAAGGAAGAGATATTTCAGGGCAACACAGTCCTTTGGTTGAGAGTCAGCTGCCATAGGCTCACTTTTGGTCTCTTCTGCCCATGTGGCTCAGCCTGGTGCCCAAAGCAAGGAGGGGAGGAGGCAGGGTTAAAACTATCCCCACACTTTTATTCAAGGATTTCTCTCTTTCTGG
Source organism: Agelaius tricolor (assembly GCF_023055355.1). Taxonomy (NCBI): domain Eukaryota; kingdom Metazoa; phylum Chordata; class Aves; order Passeriformes; family Icteridae; genus Agelaius; species Agelaius tricolor. The sequence continues at coordinate 1,926,196 of NW_027269270.1, forward strand.
GACCCCTTACCTCCCTGCCCAGTGCAGTTGTGAACACCACAGGCAGAACAGGGGCCTGACAGAGCATGGTCCAGCCCCCACAACCACCTGTGAGCCTTCAAACTCTTCATTCTTGTGTGCAGAACTGGACAAAACTCTTAGGAGATTCCCATTTCTAAAGCTACCAATGTCCATAACCTGTGTCACTACACCTGCTATGTGACATTGTGAGATGTGTCATTCATCTTTTTCTTGGTATTTGCACTTAGTCTTGGACTTTGCCAAAAGAAACATTTTCTTTTCTCCAACCTGCAGAGTTTTTTGTAGTCTTTGCCTCCTTTTTAAAATTCTTTCCTCTTTCCATCATATGAGGCAATCTTTGTAGTCTTTTCATTCTAAAAAATAAGTCCAAAAATGAAAAAAAAAAAAACCCCAAAAACATGGTTTGGGAAAATTTGTGTTATTCATCAGGCCAATCATATTTTATCCATTAAGGAAGAGAAGAACTTTCACATGGAGACTTGCAAGCTTCTGTGGCATGATGGAACAAGCAGTTTCAGATATGGTAAAATCGTCATGTGGAAAACCAAACTGTTAAACATTCCAGACAAGATAGCTTTTCAAACCCTGGCACAGGGATCAGTAAATATCCAGTAATTCTGTGACCACCAGTTGTTTGACTGCAGGCAAAGATAGTCAACTTGTTGCCTTAAAAGGCCATTGTGTCACACAGGTTCTGATGAAGATATTCTCTATTATTTGAACTGCAGCTGCTTACCAAGGGACTGAAATAAAATCAGCACTGGTAGGAATTTCTGAACCTGCTGAGCTGATATCTTGGAATCACAGAGGAGCTGAAGCGTGGTCGGGGCACACAGGGAGCTGTGCCAGGCACTGCAGGGTGCTGGGTGAGGGTCCCCCACAGCTCCAGCAGCAAGATAGGACAGCCTCTGTTCTATCTTCATCCTGGCTGCCCAAGGAAAGCTCCCAAGGAAAGGTGGCTCAGCCAAATCTTGTGGGAAGTGGTGGAGAGAAAGGGTTTGTGGTGGCTATACCCATTGTCCTTTCAAGTGCTTGTTGGGGAGGAAGATTCAGGGGAGGGAAAGGTGATGTGAATTCAGTGTTGTGTTGACAGTCAGACAACCCCTGTGAGCTGTGGTGGGAAGATGGAAGGGGTCTGCTCTAGGGTGTGTTTGATGGGCTCTGGGGAAAATGGAGCTTTCCTGCTTTTTTGGTTTTGTGCATATGCCTTATTTTCTGAAAGGCTGTGGTGACAGGAAGTGGGAGGTGATAACTCAGAAGGTGTTTTGAGTAATGATGGGGTGTTACATGGTTTTCAGAGGAGAATGGCTCAGGCTCATTTTCTGCCTGGTGTTTCAGTGAAGGAGTGCTGGAGGATTAATCAGACGTGACTCCTCTGGAGGAGATGTGCTTACACTGCTAACTGCAGTGTGGCTGGAGTTGTGTCTGCAGCCTTTGGCAGGTCTGTGTGAGTTTGCTCTGCTCGTGCCCACAGCTGAGGCTGAGCTGTCTCTGCTCAGTAACACCCTGTGTCAGAATGCATTAGCCCTGGTCTAGCACTCACTGAAGCACATACAGAGCTCTTGGGGGACTTGCATAAAGCTTGCTCATCTGTATGAGAGCAGTATCTGTTTAGAAAGGTACTTAACTAGCTCCAAGTGAGTCAGCTCAGCCACCAAGCACAGTGAATTGCCCCACTTGCAATGCCTGTGTGTGTGTGACAGCTTGCCAACCCACAGCATCCACGAGCTGGTCCCTTCTCTTTTGACCACCAGCCCTCAGGAGGAGGGGGGATTGCCGTGCTTGGGGACCAAGGAATCTTTTCTGATGTTGTCTGACAGAGCAAAAGCTTTGGTCTCCACATCACTGCTCTCTGCAGGTGCCTGAGATGGGCATTTGGGGGAGGGGGTTCAGTGTTCTGTGTTTTGCTGGGTGTGTTTGAGAGGCTCCCTGGTCACGGGTTAAGGCCTCGCATTGTGCATTCCAAGGCTGTGGCTCTGCAGGTGTCCCCACAGCCACTCTGTCCCACTCCCCTTTGTGTCTCCATGCCTTCCTTTCACCTGCCTTGTCCATCTTCTGGACCACCTGCCCAGGGCAGAGGCAATCATGCATACTCTGTGTGTGGGAATTCTTTATGGAATGCAGAGGAGGCGATTTTATGCTATCATTGATAATAAGCAACATCACAAGATAGCAACAAATTGATTTTTTTAATCATTTCATCTTCTTCCCCTACTATTACAAGGGATTATTCTGTCTGTTAACCTTTCAAGCTATGGTGCTAATTTGCTTTATTGCTTAAAACCCAATGTGAATTCCCCTCAGGCTGTTCCAGAAATTGCTTGCTTTGTTATCAAAGGATCAACAATTCACTGAAAACATCTGCTTTTTTTTTCCCCTCAAGCCGTTTTAAGAAGTATATAGACATGTCTACAAGGAAGAACAATTGAAATAGTTTAGAAAGTACTGCCCCTCCTGTAACAAGCTGTTCATGGTGCTGTGCAACAGTTGTACCATCCCAAAATGCTCACTCATCCCCGGAATGGTGTGTTGTCCCAGGCACCCAATACAAATCTTGGCACAGACACTTAAGATTTGTATTTTTCTCCCTTTTGCACTACAAACTGAGCAGACCCAAGGAAAAGGTGAAAGGGTGCTGAGGGAGATTTCCAGTGAGTACTGGGTTGGTTGGTGGATTTAGTGATGGCATATGTGAGCAGACAGACTAATCCTCACTGTAGCTCCTCTCCTCATGGCTTTCATCACACAGATGAGAAGGTCTAACAGCACAGGCATGAAACAAGGACTAATAAATACATTTGCAGACTGCTGGCTGGTCTGTGGAAGTGCCTTCTGCAGTCAGGGGCGCAGCAGGCACCAGTAATGTTGGTGCTTTCACCTCCACAGTGCTCTTCCAAGTATGAATCTGCTGCAACTCCCCACTGGCAGCAATGCATTTCCTTTAAAATCAGGCACTCCTTTCCAGCATTGTGTAACAACAGAACAGGGAAGGACATAGGAGGAAACCTAGTCTGAGCTGTGTTGACTGTTTCTGTGCTCCTTTACTGCTCATCCTTTGTGACTTAAGCTTTTGCATTTGCTTGAGTTTAAGCTCAGAGAGTGCCCCTTTGACTGAAGCTGGGGTTTGGGTACAAGCTATTCTTCCTGTCTTTAGATTTCTGTTAGACATAGAGTTTTTCTATGAAATCCTAGTCAGGGTTCACTGAAGACATGTTGTAATTAGTTCATTTGTTTGACATGAGAGCCTTTGAAACGACCTTCTATGAGAGCAGCAGTGTGCAATTGTCACCTGCTCAGGTCTGCTTTGGTTGTGTGGCTCTTCTCTTTGTTCTCACTCGTCATTATGATTTAATTGGAATTCAGCAACGCCCCTGACGGAAATGGAAAGAAGGAGTCAGGCAGGAGAAAGCAGGGAATGTGAAAATGAAGCATAGTATAAAGGAAGCTTTTGTAAATTGGATGCCACAGAAGGTGAAATCTAAGCAAGTTGTGTTTCCTAGGAGCATCTGATTTCATTCTTCATCTGCTTACTGAACTTAACGAGTACAACTGTTATTAAAACCAAGGCTATTTTCCATGACCCATATTGTCTGTCTAAAACCTCTGAGTCCTGTAAACATCTCTGCCAGGGAAATGAGGCTGTTGGAGACCAGCTTCTGAGGGCATGGAAGAATCACTTTTCCCACCTGGACTTTATGGCCAAAACAACTAATCTGACTTTACTGCTACTCTCCTGCTTCTCATTCAGTGACTTTGGCTGGCAGGGAATTAAGCTAACCCTTATCTCCCTGAAAAATTTAATAAAGCTTTGAAATCCCTTGTGCTATACAAGTGATCCACCAACCTAATTGAAAAGCCCTAATGAGATCTTCATGTTTCTGACAGACTACTTTACATATGGTTTTCCAAAGTCTATAACCTTCTTCAGTTAAATTCATGAGATATTTTACTTTTTTAATTTAAAAAAAATCACTATTTTTGCAAGGGAATTTTTAGCAGTAAGAAGTATTTTCCTGTGTCTATAAACTAGGAATAGCCCTTTCCATTTGTGACAGTAATAACCTAGCAGCTGAAAAAGCTAAAATTTTCATCATGGGCATGGAATTCAGGCTCTGAGCTATTGGTTTTAGCTATATGGAACCAGTTTATCAAAGAACGCTTTCTATCTTTAGCAGATTTTTATATATGTTCTGTTTTACACTTATAAACACGCAGGAATAAATATATATATTTTTTTAATACAAATTTTTCTGGCATTTTGCTTGCACTGCCGCTGATCACCAATACATCTGTGTTGGAAAGCAAACATTCTCCATCTTTTCTATGTATGGTTTCAGCTATGAAATCAGAAAAGTGGTTTTAATATGCTCATTGTAGAGGTATTTCCTTGGAAACCTAAGTTCTCCTTCTGATTCAGGGTCTTTGCAAACAAAATGAAAAGAAAAACAGAAGAGAATTACACAACAGCAGTAGTTTCTTTAACATGAAGCAATGTACCAATTATTCCATCTGGCTACGTTGACACCTTTTTATGGTTTATTGCTCATTTGGAAATGATAGTCACAATTCCCTTGTGCAGAATGCTCTCATTCTTCTCATCAGAAGAGCTGACAAGAAAGCCCAGATCTCACAGGGCTTCAGGGCAGCTCTGGGCTGGGCCGGCTTCTCTGCAGCCAGGAGAGAAATGTGTCTGAAAACAGGGTGCCCCTGTGGCCCCTGCACCCCCAAAAAATTGTCAGTGCCATCAAATCAAAATTTCATGTAGATTCAGGCTGACGTTGATGGATTTCTTTCATTTAATTGAGGGAATTGAATCACTGACAAAAAATATTCTAAATTAAGGAAATAAACATCACCCAAAATTTCCTTTATTTTCAAATAAGTTCTTCAAGTAGATGGAATGGAAATGCCAGTACTCTCAATTCAAGTTAACAAAACACTTGGTATCATTATCTCAAAAAGATTTCTTTTAAAATTAATCTTCCAGTTGGCTTTAACTCCATTAATATGTATTTTTGGGAAAACTCTAAAATCTTCAGAAATCTCTCTTCCAGTATTCCCAGCTAGTGGTGTGTTGCAGTAAACAGGTCAGAAGAGAAATGCAGTTGTCTCAGCTGGAAGAGGGTGCATCAGAGGGCCTCTGAGGAGTCAAAAATCTGACTCTGTAGGTGTTGAAGACCCTTGAAGGACACCAAGAGCCTTTAAGGATGCTGATGCCCTGTGCCTGTAAACTGGAGAGGGGAGCACTGCTGGAATGGAAGCAGCTTGGTGCTCAGACACAGCTGCTTCACACAGATCCCACTCCCTTCCACACTGCCAAGCTCTGGTATTCCAGGCACTGGATTGTGACAGCTGTCAGTCCAACAGCTGAGTGTCAGCTGGCAAAATGCACTGTGCACTGCTGCCTGTAGCAGTACACAATTGTGCCCAATTTTCATTAAAAGACAGCAGAATTGAAGCATCTCACAGAAAAGAAGAAATGATGAGGATGATGCCTTGTGAAAGCTGACCTAGAACAGAGGCTGGACAGAGTTAAAGAATAAAGGAGGGATTTATTGAAAGGCCTCAATGGATCCACCTTGGGCAGCGCAAGAGCCCAGCCAGGGCTGCACCCAAGATGAACCAAAATGGTCACAAAATGGACAACTGGTCATGGGGTCTCTCACTTTTATAAGTTCTGGTCCATTTGCAAATTGGAGTTAATTGTCCAATTCCAGCTTTAGGTTATGAAGTCCCATTCTCCTTGTTTTTCTCTCTTCATTCTGCCATTGTTCATGCTCTTGGGCCTGAGATTTGGATCATTTGTCCTTGGTTCCCAGCTAGAGAAGGAATTGTTTTGTCTCCCTACTCTGTGAAGAGAGCTCACCATCCCTTAATACGAAGGTCAGACTAAAGCAGTACAGAATCTGAAACTATAAAACTAACACCTGAGGCATCAGGGAGGGCAGTGTATGGAGCTATGAAGGCTTGGTTAGTTATTGCCTCTGGACCATGGAGCAACCCAAATGATCATGGAATTCTTCATGCATTTGCAGGGGGAATCCCACTCGTGCTCTGCTAGGTGCTGTCCAAGCCAGTCTGAAAACAGGAGGAGGTGGGGGAGCAAAGGGGGTGTGTTACTGCCCCTTACCCCCCCAGAAAAGATGCATTTTCTCAAGAAGTTCTGGTTTAAACTAGCTGGCATTCCCCCAAGAAACATCCATTGGGTGTGAAAATTTCCAGAGAGCTATGGTGCAAAACAAGATGATTAAATTTCAGAACTCCTTCAACACTGCAAGATGGCGGGGGGAAAGCTCACAGAGAGGTGCAGGCAGACACATGGATTTGCTTTGGAAATGGAATTCAAGAAGGAACTTACTTGACAACTACTTATTAAAGCCATAACTGTGGAATCTTCAATTCTGAAATTAGCCTCCCTGCTCCAGTATAAATGTCTTTGCTCCCTGTCTTATTTGTCCTTCCTTATGTCTCCACAGGAGTGGCCTTGTGCAGGAATTTCTAACTAGCTATCTCCCACCATGTTTTGTGTATGTTTTGGGCAAACAGGACTTTAGCCTAGGGATCAGATGATTTACAGAGTGGAAAAATACTGCTTTATAATAAAAGGAGGATATTGAATAAACCCCAGATTTAATACCCGACCTAACAGAACACCCTGATGAATGTAATTGCATTTTAAGCATTCTGATTGAATTTTTGATCCATATTGCATTTGTTTTGCTTGTGAATCTTTTTTGGGGGGGAAAAAGTGTCTGGAGATTAAAGGATTACTGAGTTCTTAAGAAGCCAAGGCAGCTGCTAAAGCATCTGAATATTCTTGCTGAAATTTGGTGGGAAACCTGTATTAATACTTTCTATTCTAGCAAGCCCAAAAAGCCCAGGGGAAAGGGGACGAGGGAGAAGGGCTGTAAGGGCCAATTGCTTCTACAGGTGAACAAACTGCAGGGTATTAGCAAAAGCTGGAACAAAACAGTGCTGTAATTGAAATAAGAACTCATCTGAAATGATTATGGGGGAGGATGAGGCTTTTTTTCTCTCTAATTTTCTGATGAGGTGGAAAGAGTGAGCAGTACACTCAGTTTATAAGAGTTACTCATTTCTGTTCTCTCTTAGTGGCAGGGAGTGTGGGCAAAGTGCTGCAGCCTTTAACCCCTGGAAGTAAGGCTCCTCCTGCAGGACACAGGGAGGCAACAAATGTGTTTAAAAAAGTGGTTTTAGCAGGAGAGAAGGCTCCAGCAGGCACCTTCAGCACAGAGTGTAAGTGATAGGTTTACCCAGAGGACATCATTAAAGTCTTTTAGGGTCAGGGTGTGTCTTCAGGCAGGCAGAGGGCAAAGTGGCTTTGCTTTATATATACACACAGAGCTATGGGGAGCTGTGAAACTCTGGCTGTGCAAAACACCCCCAATTATCAGGGCCAAATGGCCACTGCATGTGCATGTAAAATAAAGCAAATATGCTACATTGATTTGGCTGCACACAGGAGCAAAGTCATCATCTCCCAAGGACAGATAAAACCCTAGCAAGCACTGTGAGATCCAGGGAGGCCTTCCAGGCTTTACTGGGCTCTCCCAAATCTACAGTGTGTTTTAGCAAATGCTGGCTGCCTCTTGAAAGCTGCTTCTGGCTGAACAAAAACTCAAAGCAAATCTTAAGAACCTGATCAGGGCACTCAATAAGCAAAAGGCAAACTCAGCAGTGCTGATGGGGAATGACTTTTGGCTGGTGGTTTTTGATCTGTAAGAGCAAGAGATCACCATGTCTATTGCAGCTGAATTTGTTAACAAAGTAAAGTGTCATAGTTTTGTTGCTCTGAAATGATACAAGCAGTATTATTTTTAGTGTTCCAAAACTGTAGGTTTCATATTTTATTGGTAGCACCACTTTAAAATATGCTTAGCATAATTTCTGTGCCAGTCAAAGCTCCACAAAACATTGAAAGTGAGGACGGAACTAAGGAGCTGAACAACAAAAGGAGCATTGGAAAAAAATGCCTAGGGAAAGAATATTTTAATTTCTTCTTCTATTTTAATTTCTTCTGTCTTTGCTTTTGATTATACACACAGTGTGGGGCTGAGGGCAGGCTTTTTTCTCCAAGTCTGGAGTAGGTGGATGAGGTTTGCAGATATTTCTAAATGCCAGACTTTCCAAATCAATTGGAGGTGGGTAAATCCCCTGAGAACACTGTGAAGTCCCAAGTGGTTTTGTTCAGGAAAAGAAACCCCTTAGGCATGAGGACAGGGGTAAAAATCTTCATTAGACCTAGAGAACAGTGAAACATTTCAAGAGGAAAACTGATGCCTTGGTGAACCTCTGGCTTGGTTTAAAACCAGCCAGAAGTAAAGCATTTTGAGTCTTCTGCACAGTTCACATTGGGCTAAAACCTGTGGCCAGAGTTGCAGCTTCATGTCTGTTCCACCTTTTTTTTCCCTTAAAAATCCTGTGAGGTGTTTAGGGTTGAAGTTTGGGCAAATACACTTTCCATATACACTTGCCTTTGGGCAAATTTTATATTCCCAGGCACATTATTTAGGATTGTTTGTCATTTTCTGGCAGCAGAAAGACATGCCCTGAGAAAAGGAACAGCCTGCTTTGGTTGTAACTGGAATCTGAAATTCTCAAATCATGTGGCGTTCTTGGTTTTGGTTTACTGTCCAAGCCAAGTGCAGGAATTTAAAAAGTCTTTCTGTGTGTGCTGGGAATGTGTTTCAGGTGTGGTTATGCCTACCCAGATCACTTTGGTTTGATAAAGTGCACTGGCACTTGGATTTTGTTCTTTTATCTCTGTACAGCTGAGAGGGCTGGGTGCCTTTAAAACTCCTCAGAGCAAGCCCTGCACCAAATGGCAGGAGTAAAAGGCCTGGCTCTTGTGCCAGTCTCACCCACAGCTGTCATGGCCTAAGAGCTGCCACCTTCTAATCCCATTTCTGCCATCTCAGCCCTCTTGGTTCCCACTGGATGTGCAGGAGGATCCAGTTCCAGCAGCACTCTGGGTGCATTTATGGTCTTCTTTTTTTGAGGTTGTTGGTGGATGGAAGCAATCAGCTCTGAAAACTTTGGCTGTCACATGTAAAGGACAACAACTGAGTGGGAAAAATGCTATGCCACCCATTCCAGGGCCAGTGGGAACACCTGGATAAACCCTTCTAGCCTCCTGCACGAGTCTTTCTTATAGCCAAATGGGGCAAAGATTTTAAAAGAAGGAAAAAAAAATAGAAAAAAATTGGTAGTTTCTTTCATTGTTTTTTTCCCTCCCCATTTTACATCCTTCCAGCAGAGGGGTGAAGCTGTCTTGTTTTTACTGACCAGTCTGCAAAGATAAGGCAGTGTGAAGTCAAATCTCTACAAGTCATTGGGAATGCAATTGAGAATAGCCACAATCCTCTGCTGGCTCTAATAATTCCTAGTTGGATTTGCTTGTGTCTGTCATTGCTTTGCTTATGATTATAATGCTTATGGAAATGGAGCTTAGCATCTTTTTATTTTTTTTTGTTGGAAGAAAAAGACCCTTAAGCCCCATGTATTGAAATGAACTCATGTAATTCATAGGAGCTAAAGGATAAAATAATACAGGATCATAGTTATTTTTGCCCAGAAAAAAAAAATTACATTAATCCTGCCATCCCTTCACTGCTAGCAGGAGTCACAAAAGGAAATCTCCTGGGTCCTCTGGCAGTAATTCTGTAGTGACCTTTTTGTGCTTCCCTGACCTCTGCTCTGCTGTGATGGGAAGGGAAGGGCAGCAATGGGAGATGACTGAGGGTGTTGCCCCACACTGGGCAGTCAGAATGAGGGAACCAAGCTCAGAGCAAAGCCAGCTGAGAGATTCCCCTCCTAAGGGCTGGAGCTGCTTCTTGACTTCACTCTGCAGCAACGAGCTCATGGCCTAATTCTGATGGGTCAGACATAGTTGCTTTTGAAATGACCAATTTCTCCATCAGTCTGCTGGTCATAAGCAATTTACAACATCTCCTGATCAAACTAACTGTTTTGCCATTCAAAATAATGTGCTGATCCTACTGTAGATATCAGTGCTGCGTGAAATAATCATTATTAGTTTCAGAATGCACAGTGGGCACTGTGGCATCTTATTAAAAGCCAAGATTTGCCCAGGCTAATGTTCTAATGTTAAACTTTTTCTAAATGTAATTAGATGTTTGTGTTAAACCAAGAAGCAAACCTGATGTATAATTTGGGGTCACAGACCATTGAAGTCAGTGAATGCACTTTATGAATTTCATATGGAAACTTAGAGGTCAGGAGAACAGCATGGGAAGGGTGGCCAAATAATGCAGTTTAAAAAAAACTGTGATATACATTCAAGTCCAAGTTTGCTGTAAGAGAACTGTGGAGTGGGGTCTCAAAATGCTTGTGAAAAGTCTCCCCCTTCCTTGTTGCCTGGACCCTGTGATTTTACATAAGTATAAAATGGGGGCTGGTCAGTGAAGCCCAGGCAGCAGTTTTGGAGCTCAAGTGATGATGCTCAGCTTTGGATTAAAAGAAAGAGAAGGCTTTTTGGTACAGAAGGAACAGAACAGTATATATCTCAAAGGCTCAAAAACCAGGCAAGAAACAGAACCTATCTTCAATGAAAAGACAAAAAAGAACAAAGCCAAACCCTTCAAATTTTTGAACCACTCATGGGAGTTTGGGGCCCTCTTACACCGAAGAGTTAAGCTTGGCCTTGCTAACCCTGTTAACGGATGTTGGTGCTCCCTGGGCTTATCTTGTTCAGCAGGAAGGGAGGAAGTGAAGCAGGCCAGAGGAGCAGCTCTGTAGGAAAAGGGACAGAAGCCACAGCCTCTCTAGGAAGGGAGGAGGTAGCAGTGCCTATCAGTTCTCTGCAGATTTGATGCCTACCCTCAAATGTAGTCTGAATTTCTCAAAATGTCAGCCTTTAAAACAACTTTCCTACTCCTCAGCTGTGGCAGGCAGTGCAGCATTTGTCCTTTTTATGTCTTTTTGTGTCACAAGTTATAATACAGTTAGGGTGAAAAGAATGAAAAGCATTTAATTACTGGGAAATAATGAATGTCCAGGAATCACAATATTTGGAGTCCCAGTCACTGTTTACAGGAAAATGGTTCTCTTTTATAGCTTGTGATGGTTCACATAGATACCATTAATCAGACATGTTATGTTCAGGCTCCTTTTGCCTTAATGCAGAATGGGATTGTAAGAGCTCCACAAGTAGTGTATTTTAGTCCTAAATGTAATTCAGTTTGCAGGAAAGATAAAACCCTGCTACAGAGAGAGGAGTTCTTAGAGCTGCGCCCACGTTTTTTGAGGATATAGCCTTGATCCCCTAAAAGGGTTCATTGCAAACTATTGAAAAGCAAATAATTGTGGGTAAAAAATTCTGTATGATTTGATTTAATTACTCTCCCTCAGTCTTATTGTGATATTGTTTGATACTGTTGGCTGTGGCCCCACTTATCCTGAGGTTGCTTGTTTAAAGGCATGATTGCCAAAGTGTGATTTTCAAATTGTTAGACCTGGAATGCCACCTGTTCATCATTCAGGATAGCAGGTTGTAGGATATTTCCTGTCTTGTTTAAGCTTATAAATAACAGTTATTCTCCCCAGAAATGTGCAGCAAACCTCTGCTGTCACAAAACAGAAAATGTGTCTTTTCAAATAGCTTAACACAATGACCTACTTTGGGCTTCTGTTTTCATAAGGTACTTTAATTTTTAGAGGTCAGAGTTGACATTCCTCAAAGTAGTTTGGGTTTTGAAGAGCAGTGGCTATTTTCCCCACTAGAAATAAGACCCTCTTCTCAGTATTGCAACCTACCCCCTTCTGGTACTATTTATTGCTCATGAAAAATCTTGGCCCAATAACATAAAAAAGAATTCTTTTGAAACCTTGGCTCTAATACAGGTTCCCTTCCTCCTCCTGCTGCAGCTCCATGTCTGTTCAGCATGATCAGGGAAGGAGATCATTCCCTCTCTCTATGCACAAATGACTTTTATCACCTTCCTCCTCCATCCTCTTCTCCTTAGACCAAGCAACTCTATTTCTACCTGCCCTTATTTTTTACCTCATTTTTTTTTTTCTCTTTGGGTTTTGTCTCTGGGTTCCCCTTGTTTTGAAGTGCAGTGCTGAAACTCAGCTGGTGACTTGCAATGGCTGAACAGTGTGAAAGGATTATCTCAGCCACTGCAGCCTCTCTGCACACTGCAGAGGGGTGTTCACCTATTCTTGTGACAAGGTGTCACAGCTCGTGATCATATCTTAAGGCTGAGGATCAAAATGCTTTCCTGAAGAACTCTCTCTTTCTCCTCTTTCTCATTCAGTATTTGTACAGTGGATTATTTCTGTTTAAGGACAGACCTTGACACTTGTCCCTGTGAATTTTTTTCTTTTTAGACTATTTTTTGGATATGTCAGGGCCATTGGAATTCTAATTTTATTCCACTCTATATTTGAGGTATTTTTACACCTTCCCATTGTCTGAAACGTATGAGCATATGTTATTGTCTGTCCCTCAGGCAGTGGTTGTAGAGAATCAGAGTAAGGATCCTTGTAGGATCCTTACTCTGATTTTGACCTCAAGACATCAGAAGCTGTTTCCTGCACACAGCTACTCAAACAGCTGCCACCCATCCCCAAAGTTTTCCCAAGACTGTCTTTCCATAGTTTGCTTGTAAGAGTATTAGGCAGGGCAACCTGACATTCCATCTTGAGTAGAAGAATGTATATTTGCTAGAAAGATGCTATGGTTTTTTTGAAGTGTTGGCCTTGTGCAGTGAGCCAGGGGCTCCTGATGTGAGTACCTCTGTGATGTTCCACGCTCTCCTGCTGGGCTGGCTAGTGGGAGGCAGCATCCAGTCCCAGCAGCTCTTCCTACAGGCACCTGCAGAGAATAGAAATGCTTTAATCTGGGCTGGAGAAGGCAGTGTGTCATGGATTCCCGACTGGTGCTTCTGATCTCCCACAGAGCAGCCATTCCAATTGAGGTGGCAAGTGGCGTTGGACAGAGCTGCTGCTCCTCAAAAGGAGCTCATGTTTGGGTCTGTGTGAAAAGCAGAGCTGCAGGTGTGGGGAGGGACACATAGGGCTGGACACCAGGCTTCTCCAAAGGGATTGTGCTGAGAGCCTTGAGCACCTCTGCAAGCACAGATCCAGGCTGCAGCACTCAGGGCAGCATAAATCCACCTCATGTTTTTTTCACATGGTGGCTTCTTCTCCATAGTAAATATTTGTGTCATACAGAATGTTAAGGAACACAAAATGAAAGACTGGCCAACCTCACAAGGCTGTAGTGTCTATCAGAAAATCAAGATGCTGGCTCTGTGTTCAAGTGGCACTTCAGGCTGTGTGAGCACAGGGAAGCATCAGGCTGCTACTGCACTTATTCCTAGTAGGAAAAATGGGTCGTTTTGGTATGGATGTTTGTCTTGGTTTGAAAAGCCAGGTCTCTGCTGAGGAAGGCAGGAGTCTCTCTTGAAATGGAAAATGTAAACCCCCTCCCTCAGAATTGTTATAAATTTGAAATTAAGGGGCTCTCAGGCAAAGATATGGGAATAGGAATAGCAGTTGTTTACTAGGAAAATCAAGATAACCATGCAGTAATACAAAACACCACTGCCAGAGTCAGAACAGGAGCTGACCCCCTGTGTGTCAGGGTGGTGGCACAGTCCCATCCCATGGTGGCTCAGCCCTCCTGCAGTGCCAGCTGTGGTTCTGCTGGAGCAGGGATCCTGCACAAGGGGGGAGTTTTCCTCTGAAGGTCCAGGGTGCTGGAGATGGGCCTGGTCTCCCTCTGGGAATGCAGTGGAGAAGAAAGCTGCTCCTCTGGGAATGCAGTGGAGAAGAAAGCTGCTCCTCTGGGAATGCAGGGGAGAAGAAAGCTGCTCCTCTGGGAATGCAGGGGAGAAGAAAGCTGCTCCTCTGGGAATGCAGGGGAGAAGAAAGCTGCTCCCCTGGGAATGCAGTGGGCAAAGGCTGCTGTGGTGTTCCCAGGGTCAGATTGTATCCAGGTAGGAATGCTTGGCTCCTCCCCTGGGCAGAGCATCTCCCAATGGGATGATGGAATTTGATCAGCCATGCAGGGACACTCATTGGCCATGAACAGAAGAGATCTCCTGGAGGGAGGATTGGTCATGGAAGAGATAAAGAAAACTGCCCCACTTGGTTTTAACAGCTGGCCCATGAACAGAAGATACCCCCAGAGTTTTAAAGGGATGAGTTATGGAAAAGATAAAGAACACTGCACCAGCTGGTAATAGAATCCATACTTTTGGTTTCATCTTGCACTGCACCTAAGACAATGGTGCAATGCTAATTCCGCCATCTGGGTGTAACTATTAGAAGAAAATAGTTGCAGCTGAAAATATTGGATCTGTGAAATTCCTGCTTTTGCAAACTGTTTGCTTACTTTGGTGGGGAAGTTATCAGTGCTGCATTTCTTTAGAGGAACAAAGTATGGTATTTCCCCATGAGGCTCTAGCCCTGCTGAGATATATGAAGCAGGCCTCTAAATTTGCACTGTCCTTTTCCAGTACATCCCAACTGGCACACCTTTGCAAAGAATGGTGTGGGAATTGTGGCTCCCACAGGTCTGGCTGCTGTGTCCCTTTGCCTTGCTGACAGTGAACTGTCAACTCCTAAAGTCTTGTCCTTTGGTCACCTTCTGTGATAGATCCTCTGCTGAGGGGTTTTCTACAGACACTGTAGGTCTCTGTATTGCTGCTGGACAGAGTCTGTGCTCCTGAGAGTCTCTGACTCCCCAAGTTCAGTTGCACGGCCCAAAATATTTGGCTTGGAGCAGAACCCACCCCAGCATGGGCAGAGGTTAAACACAGAGTGTTGTGCTGAGCAGGTGGGAAGGAGAGGTGGGCAGTTTTTATTTGGAAGGGTCAGAATAGTTTGAGTAAAAATCAGCCCATTCCAAGAGCAGTGGATTTTTCTCAATGTTTAATCTTGTGTATGAAAATGTTATTTGTCAACACCAAGTTAAAGGAAATCATGTACTCAGGGAGCTGCTGAGCAAGGAAACTGGGAAGTAGTGATGGAGATCAGCCAGTAGTTAGAGTTTGCTGCCTCAAGTGTTTCTACATGCTGCAGCTGCATTCTGAAATGGTTTATTTGTCTAGAACACAATTACTCCTTTTTTATTATTATTAATTTTTTCATCCTTGGACCAGTAATTTCAATGTCTGTGGCATCACATCCCTGATTTGGGAGGTAGAGTGACCATTGCTTCCAGGCAGGTGCTGGTGTAGCTTTTTTCACTGGCAGTGTGGATCTGTGCTGGGTGGGATGGTGCAGGAGAGCCATTCTGAAGAGCTGCCTCTCATGGATCAAGGAATTGTTCTGGAGCCTCCAGCATGGTGCTGCCTTGTCTTCCCTGGCCTGATGTTGAAATATGATGGCCAGCCTTCACTGGAGAGGTTTTTCCCTTTCAAGGGGAAAAATCCACCCTTCCCCCTTTTCCAAGTTTGTATAGCTTTTCTTTCCTCTAGTTTTGAGGAGCTTTTTAGATTTTCTGTTTGTGTTTATTCTTGGTTTACTGAAAAAGCAGCAGAGGATTTTGTGTATACAGCAGCAGAATTAAAACAATCAAAACAATAGGATTTAATTACAGGTTGGCAAGTCAATAATGTTATTTATAACACAGGTGTTGTATGAGCAATTTCTATTTGTTAGTCTAATGCTCTTTTCCTACTTGTCTGAAAGTCATTCCTGTATTTCCAAATTCTGGTTTAGCTCACTCATAGTAAGTTCAGCAGTTTTTATTTGAAGGTTAGCAATATAGGACTTGTTTCTTTCTTCTTTTACAGGCATGAAAATAATACTAATAAAAACATTTTAGATTTACACTGTTAAGGGTGTTGGTTCATTTCTTCTGTGAGAACTGGAGAAAAATAGACTAAAGCATCAATATCAAAATCTAGCCCCTAGGATAGCTACAGAATATTGTCTTCAATTTAAGAAGAAAAATTTTTGAAATTCCCAAGGGAAGTTTCTGTATTTTTTCGACTGAATCATTGAAGTGGGAATATCAGAGTCATCATTCTCTTTTTTTATTTTAAATAAAAGAGCTCAAAAGCTTCAAGGAAAAAAACCTGCTCAATGTAGAAGACGGTAGGGAATGCTATAAACATAGCAGCTCTAATTTAAACCCATCTTTATACACAGAATATTTTCTTGTGTATTTTTATTCCATTACCTCTTGCTCCTGTAAATACTCCCGCATTTCTCCACATCTTGTACAAAAATCTTCATAAACCAAATGTTTATGCATATAGTGGATTGCAGCCTGCTTTGAGGTGTAAATCAGCTTTTGAGAAAGCCTGTGCAACAGTGAATGTCTGTTTGGTGGGGGAAGCTAAAAGAGACATTGCTTGTTAACTGGAAGTGCAAGAAGTGCATTATTTCTCATTTTTGGTATTGGGAAAGAGCTGTGTCTGCTACTTTGTGGAAACGTTTTTTCTCTCTTTTTTTTTTAAGGATGGTGACTGCTTTTTCTCCTTTAATTTTTAAGATTTGATAAAGTCTTTACCAAGAGGAAATAGATATTTATTTTTGAAAATATCTTGCTGTTAACTCTCTTCATAGGCTGTGCACACAGATGAGTAATCAACATATTAAAAAAAACCAAAACAAAACCTCAGTGATTTTCCCATAACGGTAGCTAGCTTTAATCAAAACTTCAAAACATTAATGTTATATTGAAAGCAATCACATTTGCCTTCCACAGGACAATGTGGGTATGAATAAACCAATTTCTTAGGGAGCTGAAGACAGCAAGATCCCTCCTGGGGCGAGGAGCCAAGGTGCATATTAGCTGTTTAGCCAATGAGCAAACTTGCAAGTTAATAAAAGCACTTAATAATTCTGTTTTGGAGGCGAAGCTGTGCTGCAGTGGTGGGAGGCCCAAGGCCTCTCGGTGCTGGAGCCCCGTCCCTCGGCAGAGCAGGCAGCAGCAAGATGAAAGATCCTCCCCAGAGCCGCCGTGACGTGCGCCTCCAGAATGGGGACAAGAGCTAATTCCTGTTCTGCACACATCTCCCCGTGCTTCTCAGAGAACAGGAGGTGCTTTTTGTTCACTGCTGCAGTCCAGACAGATGGCAGATTGCTGCAACCTTCCTGAAGTGTCCCCACGAGGAGAGAGCTCCACCAAGCCCACAGCAAATACCCTGGGCCTCGGCTGTCAGGGCTCTGGGAGATTCAGTGTTGTAAACTCCTCTCAAGAAGTTGAAAAGTGGTGCAAGTTCATTATTGGTGATTCCTAAAATTGGCCTGATCCAAAAGCCGCTGTTAATCTTGTAAATCATTGCATTGGTTCCGAGTTGTATTCTCTGCGGCCTAATTGTTTGCTCTGTGATTCTCCATCCTAAGTATTTCCACAGTGAGACTTCTTGAACTTTTGATGTAGAGACTTCCAGTCCAGCATTTTGAACTTGCATTTCTTTGTGTGCTGGCACTGCAAAAATGGCACCCAGCAAATACCACACTCACAGGCAGCAGCTGGTGATCTCAGATGGAGGAGGCAGGAAGGGTCTTTGTGTAGGTTTCCTGTGGTAGTTTATTTCTGGTGATCTAAGATGGTGAAGGCAGGAAGGGTCTTTGTGCAGGGTTCCTGTGGTAGTTTATTTTACCTACAGACTAAAAGAATCCAGGAACAAAGACTGGGAGAGGTAGAGGGTCCAGGATTATATACTGGTACAACGGGTGGACCCAACAGCAGCAACCAATCACCTGAAGGTGTGGGTGGGAAAAAGATTACAGTGACCAACAGGGAAACACAAGGGTAAACAGACAGGGGTACAGCCCAACAAGGGTACAAAGAACAAAGAAACTTCTAGAACCTTGAAAATATATGGTTATAGGCGGTTGAATGGCCAATGGGCCAACAGGGGGAGTGGCACTGAGGTTGATTGACAGCATGTCACAGGAGTCCATGGGAGAAGTTAAAGTTTTGGGGACATTCTCCCAGGGCATAGCCCCAGGAAGTCCCCTAGCACCCCACAGGCCTCCACAGTTCCCCTCCCACCACTGCATGCAGGGTGAAGTGGTTTTCTTCTTCCAGCTCCACAGTAGCTTGCAGAGCAGGCCTTCCCCAGCCACAATGTACAGGAGCACCTTATGGTTTGAGGTTAAGATAATGTTCTTTGTTCTGCTGGCCCCAGGGAGCCTTTGACAAAGCATTTCAAATGGAAGCCTTCAAGACTTCCCCTGCTTGCCTTGCAGAACTGTTCTTTTTCTGTCTGCTGGTTTTGGCTGGCAGAGGATCTCACGTTGTCAGTGTCTGTAGCTGTGCAGCACCCTCAGGAGTCAGAGACTTGGTGTTGTGTCTGTAGTGCCAGGATAGGGATAACCTGCCCAAGGGAGCAGAAAATTTTGGGCATAGCAAGAAAATTACACCTGGGTCTTCTGGATCCCAGATCTTGCTGCAGCCACCAACAAATTCTGCTCTCAGAATTACAGCTCTCCCCTCCTGTTTAGCCTGGTGTCCAGAGTTACTGTATTACAGGTATATGGTAAAGCAAATTTTAAAAAAACCAAAAGAGGCCTTTACCTTGCTTTGGCAGAAGTATTGCAGTTGCCCAGGCAGGGAGCAGGAGGTGCCACCAAGTGTATCAGGTGACTCAGCTGTTTCAGGTGGCTCCAGATGTTGTTTTTTGACTGAAATGGAGGTGAATTTAGTGACAGTGAGAACAAATTACTCTCTAAGTTATTAGAGGTAATAGTTAGTTATGGTGGTCAATAAACCACAGGGCTTCTGGAAAAACTGGAGTTTTGACTTGGGAAATGGGGTTCTCTTTATCAGGTAAAGATCAGAGATGGTTTGGCTTCAGCAGATGAAGACCAGGAATGCAGGAAACATGTTACTTATTTTCCTTTGAGAGATGTTCCATGATACACTTTGTGCAGTACTTTTTCAGAGGCAAGTTAATTCAACTGGACCATTTAGAGCTATAATTAAGAACACCAACCTGTGCTACTGGTCTTACATCCAAAGAAGGCTGTTGTAAAATTACAGCAGGTACTGAGAAAGGCAAATGATCTAGGTGCATGGATCTGCTGCTTTATAAGGACTGTCTGAAAAGTCTGAGACTTCACTTTGGACATTTGAAGGCTGTGTGATTATCATGTGAAAAACCAGGAAGGCAATGAATGAGTTGAATTTAGAATTACTGATCACTAAATGCTGCGATGCTAGAGCAAGGGGCACTAAGTGAAATAAGTGCAAGGTTGATTTCTAGGAGATAAAACAAAGGATTTCTTTGCACAGGGGGTGCTGAACACCTGGTGGTGAACAGTCACTGCCTTGTAAATCTGGAAAGACAGGTACTGCCAGCAGGCTCAAAAGGGTTTGGCCAAGCTCAGTGAGGACAGGTTCATAAATGGCTGGAAAGGGACTGGACATCCCCAGAGCAATATCTGTGGATAGAGGGGGTGTTGAAGGAGAAGCCAGGCCACCTCCTCTCCCTGAGGACCATCCCTTTTGCCATATGGCCTGGACTGCCAGGCCACTGGCATGTCCCAGCCAGACATTTGTGGTACTTAATAGACACACTGGACACCTTCCACAAGTGCCCAATCCCCATTCAGTTAGTGCTGCAAATATATACACCTCTGCTCTTAGCATTTTCTTTGTGAGGCATTTGTTTTACACTGGGGAGGAGACAACCTGCTGAGAATCCTGAAAGTATTCTGCTTTTCTGAGTAAATGCTTATCCATTCCACAAAGCCTGCTGCCCATTAATTACCCTGCTTTTGCAGTGCCCAGGCAGGGAGCAGGAGGTACCACCAAGTGTCTCAGGTGGCTCCAGATGTTGTTCTTGTAGTAAAAATGGAGGTGAATTCAGTGACAGTGAGAACAAATTACTCTCTAAGTTATTAGGGCCAAAAAGGCATCATCACATTAGGAACTTTTCTTAGCTGCCCTGACAGCTGTTTTGTCTTGTCTCCTTAAAAACTTGAAAGCTTGCTGTGTAAAATTGTTGTGTATTATCTTTAACAAGTGGCTTGGAATTCACTCAGGGTGAGCATGCCAAGCTTCCTAAAGATTTGAAAGTTTCAGGAAAATATCATGAAAATAAGTATTCATCGCACAGTGCTGTCATCCCTTGTCTTAAAGACATCAGGAAGCCCTTTCATGACCTTTCTTGTGAAAAGGTAATGAGGAAAACATTTCTTGGCTTTTTATGCATTTCTAATCAAAATGATAATGAGAAGAAGCAGTTCACTCTCTCATGGTATGTTTTATTTCAGTCCTCTCTGCTAGTTTTGTGCAACTGCTAATATCTTGTTATCATCATATTCTCCTGTCAAAATTTCAAGGCACAGGGAGCTTTCTGACAGGACAACCTTACTATTGCCTGGGGAACCATATTTTTAGTTTCCCAAGATAATGCACACTTTCTTTTTAGATTCTGCACATTTTGAGAAAAGATCTTAATTAGAGTTAGTTGTGAACATGATGAAAATGTAAAACCTGTTTGTTTCAGTTTTCATGCACTCCGCTTTTTGCAAGACATTTTGAGTGCTGTAAACTAGCAAGAAAGAGCAGAAAATACCCTTCTTATTAAGTAATATACTAAATATTCCCTTTGCAGTAATGCTCCTGTTTTAGCAGTTATCCCTTTTTCTCACTCCCAGCTGGGAACATGCTCTTCTGTTCTTCATTATGCCCTAGAGAGTGTTTTGAGCCTAATTGGTGGAAGGACAGATCATTTCAGGGCTTGTCCTCTGGGCTTTTTTTGGGCCATGAGACCCTGGCAAAGCTGCAAGTGAATCATGTTCAGTGGCAATATGTGCTTCTCTCAGAACTGGATTGATTTTGTAGGGGAGGCTGTTTCAGCAGAAGTTACTTTGGGGATTTCCTAACTCTCCCAGGACAGTTCTGCTGATGCACTATCTCAGCTTTTTCTTTAAAAAATACTTTTTGCTTTGAATATTTTCCTTTGTAATATATATTAAATTTTTCTCAGGGCAAATCAAAGGGAAATATTTACATTTGCTGAAATGAAATGTTTCAAGTGATCTGAAAAAGGAATCTTTTTTTGCTAGGGGAATTTAAATTTTTGACTTTCAGCTTGAAAGACAATGAAGTCAGACTTCAGAATTTCCAATCTCCTGAAACCAGGACTTGCAGGCTTCACCTAACATGGTTATGAAACTATTTCCCATGTTTTCTCTCTGTAGCAGCTCTACAGCTGGATTATTTTCTCATCTACAACAACATGTCTTCACTTACTGGTTCAGGAAACTAGGCCAGATAATACCAATGATTTAATCCCAAATCAAAATATCACTTACAAATTTATCTCTCTCCTGCAGCAATTCAGTCCTGGGTGGTGGAGATATTTCATTGGCCAAAGCAGTCAGTGCAGAAAACAGTGTTGGGCCAGCAGAACTAGCACAGCTATTTTGGCACTCTCTGGATGCAGCAGGATTTGCCAGGAGAGCCTGTAAATACATAATAATGATAAAATCTCCCCCTCCTTTGAGGCTGTGGTCCTCATACTGCACCACTGAAGTTTGTTGGGGCTTTAGCCAAAAAAACAATGTCTCCTACTGTTTTTAAATAGGGTGAGCCCTGGCTAGTTACACTGCAGTAGTGATAGTAAAACTAACAAATCCTTGTTTTTCTTGCTGCTGTGGCCAGCCTGGGAGTCCCTGGAAATTCTCTCTTATCTGCCTTCATTTTTTGGCTTAGGAGAGATATTCTCTTCTAAAAGAGTTTGAAGTTCCCTACATCACTTTTTTTTCCTCTTCCCAGTGTTATAATTGATTTCAGGAATTAGTCATCTCAAGGTGGCTTGTCATTGGAGTGATTTATTAGATCTGAGCTTTCTGTGATGTCACATTGGAAATTTTAATGAGGAATGTGCTTCTTCTGCTGTGAGAAGTGAGAACATGAACTGCTCAGTGATGGTAAAACCTCCCCTTCCTTGGGGGTCTGCAGCACATGGTGCAGCACTGGGACAGACCATCAGGTCCAAGCCTGCACCTCCCAATGCTTTAGCAAGATTCTCCTAAATTCCACAGGAACTCAAGAAAAGCATTTCCTTAATGCCAGGCCCTTGACTTTTACCACAACCTCCCCAACCCACTTTCCCAGAAGAAGATGCAGCTGGGCACAAGGCATGGCATTCTCAAGGGATGCTCATCAGGTTTTTTGACTCTCAAGAGGCCAAAACTTTGGCACACCCCTTCTACCAGCTGTTACAATCCAAATTAATACAGAAGACCAAAGGAAACTAAGCCCCTGTGAATCAAGTGGATTGAACCCAGAAAGGTTTGAAATACACCCAAAGACGTGATGAAAACTAAATGAGAGTAGATGTTGGTGCCAAAAAACTTGATATATTTTATTTAGCAGTAAAAGAGGTGAGAAAGAAAGAAGGGGAGAGAGAAAGGAAAGGAAAGGAAAGGAAAGGAAAGGAAAGGAAAGGAAAGGAAAGGAAAGGAAAGGAAAGGAAAGGAAAGGAAAGGAAAGGAAAGGAAAGGAAAGGAAAGGAAAGGAAAGGAAAGGAAAGGAAAGGAAAGGAAAGGAAAGGAAAGGAAAGGAAAGGAAAGGAAGAAGGAAAGGGGTTGGAGGGGGTGGCAGGGGGAGTGTGACATGGGTTAAATATCAACATGCAGTCCAGGACCCCATTCAGGATTTTGGTGGTTTTCTTGCAGCTTTAATACAGTTTTGCTATAACAGGCAAAAATCCTTCATGAAGATATTTAAGCTATAAATTATAATATTTCAGTCTCCAACACCAGCAGCCTCAGTTCACCTCAGATTTCACCTTGTTCTTCCTGAACTTGGCAGGGATGGGTACAGCTTTCCCTCTGCTTGGTCCTTGTTAGAGCTGAAACATCCTGCAGCACTAAAATTGGGTGTTTGTGATTACTTGACAGGAGCAATCTCTCTGCTGGTTTATTTCTGACACCATGTCATCAAAGCTCTCCTGAAACAATGTGCATTCACATGGGAACAGAAGCATGTTCCCAGTACATGGGCACACTTCTATTCCTGACATGCTGTGAGGTTTTTCTGCCTTGTTATAAAGAACTACAAAGCAAGCAACCTGCCATTACAGAAATGGGGTTGCAGCAGGGAATATTAGTAACTGCTTCCTCTTGGTAGGATTTTTCCAAGTAAGAAAGAATGCAAATTTGGAAGGTCTTCAATTTTGCATGAAATACTGTGGAGCAGGGCTGGGAATGCTGCAGCAACAAAAGCCTGACTTCTTTATTTTCTTTAATTCGGAAAGATAAAGCCCAGAGATGGGGAATGAGCTGTTACTAGAAGTAACAGAATAAACTGGGCACAGAAAAATTTTGATAGGAACATTTTTCCAATGGTAATGTTGCGGACTTCAGAAGTGTCAAAAATTCTTTGTCCTGATTTACTTGAATTTGCCCAGAGAAAGCAGTTGGGGAAGGGGCTGTTCAGATTTTTTTGCAGGTGTCAGTGTTATGCCAGCTCCATCTTCTAGATGGCCTTTCTGTGCAAACTTGCATACACAGCCTGTTCCAGAGCAGAAAATTTCATGTTCAGTTATGCTGAACAGTTAATGTTTGTTCTCCAGGAAAGCGCTTTCATGAACCATTAAGTTGACATTTCCTTTATGTAGCCCATTTGATTAAAAAAAAAAAAAAAACAAAAAAACAACAAACCTCCGAAGACCCAGAAATCAAAAGCTCTGTACTGAAAATAGACCATGTGTTCACACTGCCTATGTGTCCAGGTGTGGCATCAGGTAGTCCTGCAGCAGAGCCCACTTCCAGAAGGAACCCAGGGACCATCCAGCACAAAAGCAGCTTTGCTGCAGGTATCCCTCAAGGGCAGTTGGCATTTGTCCTGATGGACCCTCCTTCTCCTGAGTGCTGACTTGTGACCTCTCACAGAGAGGGTGAGTACAGGGGAAGGCAGAAAGAACATGTCTGAAGGGCAGAGCTGCAGATATAGGGCAGGATTTGAAAATACTGTAAATAAGCACAGCTCCTCAGGATGCCTTGTGAAGGCTGACCTAGAACAGAGGCCAGAGTTAAAGAATAAAGCAGGGATTTATTAAAAGGATTTCCTCAAAGGATCCACCTTGGGCAGCACAAGAGCCCAGCCAGGCCTACACCCAAGATGAACCAAAATGGTCACAAAATGCATGACCGGTCATGAGATCTCACACTTTTTTAAGTTTTGGTCCATTTGCATATTGGAGTTAATTGTCCAATTCCAGCTCCAGCCCATGAAGTCCCATCCTTCTTGTTTTTTCTCTTCAGCCCACATTGTTTATGCTCTTGGGCCTGAGATTTGGATTGGTTGTCCTTGGTTCCCAGTTAGAGAAGGAATTGTTTTGTCTCCCTGCTCTGTGAAGAGAGCTCAGCATCCCCTAACATGAAGCTCAAACCCACACACTAAAGCAGCACAGAGTCTGAAAAATATAAAAGCTAAATCTGAGGCATCACTCGGGCTGGAGTGCCATGCTAAGGCCTCAGCACTGATAAAATAAGGGCATTTAGATGCTTCTGGTTTCAAAGATGCTCTGATTTAAGCTGCTGTCCTCCAGTGGGCCAGGTGTAGCCAAACCCTAGTGAGCCACCAACCCTGTTACTTTGTGATCACCCTTGAATTTGGAAGCTCATGGAAAGGTAAATCACAAACACAGAATCACCGGGTTGGAAGAGACCTCCAAGATCATCCAGTCCAACCTAGCCCCAACACCTCAACCAAACCCTGGCACCCAGTGCCACATCCAGACTTTGTTAAACACACCCAGGGATGGTGACTCCACCATCTCCCTGGGCAGCCATTCCAGAACTTTATCACCCTTTCTGTAAAAAACCTTTTCCTAATGTCCAACTTGTATTTCCCTTGGCACAGCTTGAGACTGTTACTTCTGGTTCTGTCAGTGCTGCCTGGAGGAAGAGCCCAACCCCACCTGAGCACAGCCACCTTTCAGGGAGCTGTAGAGAGTGATGAGGTCACCCCTGAGTCTCTTTTTCTCCAAGCTAAAAAACCCCATCTCCCTCAGAGGTTCCTCACAGGGTTTGTGTTCCCAGCCCCTCTCCAGCCTTGTTGCCTCCTCTGGATGTGCTCAAACATCTCCAAGTCCTTCCCAAACTGAGAAGGGTAGGGCTGCCCTGGGAATGTTGCACCACCTGAGAAATCCCTGTGAAACAGGCATCTGGTGTGAGATAATAACCTCCATGGGACAGCCCTGGCAGGCACAAGTGTTCAAGGGTGCCCTAGACACAGAGCAGAAGGTCTTAAAATAACTCCCTGGGCTTTGCAAGCCAAAGTTCATTGCTCCCCAACCTCATGGTGTCAGGACCACAAAGTGTCACCTGTAACTGAAGTGCAAAGGAGGAGAGGTTTGAAGCAGAACTCAGTCTGTTACTGATACCTAATTATCCCTTTCCAATGCTTGGGGCACATGGGAAATGAATAAGGGACAGAGCCTTTATTCTGTTTTATTTAGACTTCCTTTCACATTGAAAAGTGTCACTTTTGAATCCGGGTGTAATTTCTGGGAGAAACTTAAAAACCCTATGACCCTCAGAGGAAAAGAAACCTCAATTACAATCAGCAATATCAACAGAGGAAATTGAGAATGCAGTATCACATCTTCCAAGTGCCAAAGCATTGAGACCAGATGGCTTCAACTCAGCTTTGCAAGTATTCACAAGAACATCTGGTTCCTTGAATGCATCAGCTGTTTTACCTCCTTCTGAGCTGCAGTAAGTTACTCATTTCTCATGTTGCCACCCCTTAGACAGAGTCCTCAAGAAAGGCTAAAATCAGTGTGCAATCCGTGACTACTTACCCCTGTGATTTGTCAAGAAACTGAATCTTACAAGTAACAATCAGCTTTATTTCCTTCAGTCAGTGATAACATCAGGAAAGTACTGTACCTCAGCTGTTGGGAAAACTTCCCAAGAGCCTTGCTGTGATGAGATGAGTTCCTGGCTATAGACCCCCACCCCATATTCATGGCACTGCTGATATTTCAGAAGGCTTTTTTAATTTTTTAATTCCTTTTTTTTAAATTTTAAAATTCAATCTGAATTTTAAGAGAGAGAAGGAAAATCCTGTGTGGAAGCTACTTTTTGTAGATTTTGAGTGTTTTCTCATGATCTCTGCCTTCTTTCATTGTTCATCATTGTGTGCTATGCAATGAAGAGAAGAAGAGAATGCTGAGAGAGCTGGTGATACTAGGAATTGCCTTGGATTGGTTCTTATGACCAAATGCCTTTTCTTTGTGTGGCCTTTGCACCAGAAATACCATGGCAGATTACTGCCAGTTTTGTTTTCTGGCCTAGAAACCTCATGGGTGTGCCAAAACCAGTATTAAGCAAAAAGCCTTGAAGTGTCTTATACTATATAGTTGTAGCTTTCTGTTTTAAATGTGCTGTCTTGGGTGGTAATGGGATGGATTGCAGATTGCCCTAGGCTGAAGCAAGAACACACTCATTTTGCAAAATGAGTGTATATACAAGGGAGAAGGAAAAAATGGGATGTTTTATGGGGTTTTTATTACTTAAGAACCTCCAGTCATAAATAATGGGTATGGTATTTGATCCAGCCGTGTGTAGGAAGTAGGAATCAATGTGAACTTCATTCTGGAACTGCAGCCTGTGGGTTTTCCCTCTCTGTGCCATATAAATACAGAGTATTTCAGAACTCTGAGTTCCCTGCTCAACTGCCCTTTTCTCTTTCTCTTTTTCTTACGGTAGATGTGAGTTGCTCTTTCTGCTTGATGATATAAAATAAACCAAAGAAAATGGTAACACTTGATTTCAAAGGCTTATAGGGTGTCATATTTGATAGAAGGCATGGGCTTGCATCCTTTGGACAATATACTTTTAGCAGAGCTTATGGTGTTTTTGGTTGTGGAGGTTTTTTGAGCAGTGGTATTTACTCTTGGAATAAAGCAGAGCACAAAATTTTTCATACAGGCAGGAATTTATGAAGGTAGCAACACCATGTAAGTGCATTTCATCCAGTCCTTTTGTTACAGCAACAGTGACATCTTAAACTGGAGAGGTTTTGGCAGAGGCTCCCCAGCACTGGGTGTTTCTTTATTTTGTTGTTATTTCTCCATTTGTTTTTAATGACAACCCCTGGCACTCTGACAGATGCCTTCTGTTTGGTACTCCAGAGTGCAGGCATGGCCCCTTGAGAGCTTGGCAAGACAAGAAAGGGGGTATGTGACAAGTGCTGGAGCAAAGGACATCATATCTGTACTGAGATTATCTCCACAATATGAATCCCCTAGAGAAGCAAAGCTTTGGAAGAGACCGCTTTCCTGCCTTAACCAAAAATGGGCATTTAAGGCCATGCCAGAGGCTGTTGTCCTAAATAAACTATTGCTTGTGTCTTCTCATGTCATTTTCCATTCCCAACAACTTTTAAATTAGGTCCAATCTATTTATCCTTTTTTTTTTCTTTTCCCTTGCTTAGACTTTTTAGAGGAATAATTTTTCATTCTTCTCAGACAGCTGAGTTGGAAATGGACTTTTGCAGGATGATGGTCCTGTCAGTGATGGAGAAATATGGAGTGTCAGGGTATGATGAAATATCTTCCAGTTACCCTGGCTTTCTCTGTGGGAAGCTGGCTAAAGGCCAATTGCAGTAAGCCCTGGAATATTCTGTAATTAATGAGTGAAAGCTCCCACCCCTGAGAAGAGGCACCAGGGTTGCACATCAGTAAGTGTGGCTTAAAATCTGTCAGAAATGAAAATACTGCATGCTTCCATAGGATTGAGGGTGTGCAGAAAAGAGGGGTCAGAAAAGAGAACTTGAACTCACTGAGAAGAGGGGACACTTTCCAGGGACCTCATTTTGACTCCAAAACCCAGCAGCGCATTCTGGATCTGCCCCAGATCTGAGTGGTTCTGAAATTCTGGTTTGCCAGAAAATAATGATTCTGATAAAATTCCAAATAGTCAGCATTGGCTATTAGGGAGAGGCAGCTGAAATTTCCTCTAAGTTCTGCGTCACATAAACTTGCAAAAATCTCTGGGATTGATCATCTGGCATTTTAACTTCTGTGTGTATAAAGAGATGAAATCCCTATAAAAGGAGGCTTGTTTAGTAAACTGAGGCAAACTGAAATCCAAAGAAACCAAATCTTTTGGGGTATAATGTTGGAATCCTAGATACTGAGAATTTTAAATTTCCTGTGTTAGAGGGCACAGACCCACAAGAAAGTACTATATTTAACCTTCCAAAATTTATTAGTTACACTAAGATGACAAATATGTAGTTTAATTAAAAGTGTGTAATATCTCTAGGTAAAAAACTTAAGTTTTAGAATATAACAATATATATAGAGCAAAAGAAAAGTTTTAGAACAGTAACTAATTATTCTTCTTCACCTTCTTCTTCATGTGTTTAAGTAGTATCTTGTAATTAGACAGAAAAATCAACATTACAGACTTTGATTAGTTATTGAGTGAAAATTAAAAATAATTTGTGTAATTTCTTAACTCACAACTTGAAATAGAAATAAAAATAATAAGCATCTAAACCTAAACACTAAATACTCTTTCTCTCCCTCTCTCTCTCTCTTTATATATATATATCTACAGTACAATATCTAGTGTATAGTGTTGTGTATATATATTTATATATATACACATATATGTATTGTATAACATTCACCAAGACCCTTTCTAAGTTTTTCTCATTGATTATAAGTGTTATCTGCTTCATTCATTTAAATACTGTTATTGTATCAGTCAAATATTTTTCCAGTTCCTAATTACCAGGCTGGGAGCTGATAACTGATTTATCTTGACCAAGAAACAGCTCAGGAATGCCAGTTATTTGGGTATTAATTAATTTTCCTAAAGGCCTTGATTAATTTAAAATCCACATGAGTCTCTTGTATTTTTATTTGCCTTTTTGAGTATTAGATTTGCCTTAAAATGGGTCACTCCTTTTTGTACTAGTAATATATTAATAATATACATGAGCACTGGTTTTCTGCAAATATAAGGTTCAGTAGTGATAGAAATATTTCAGGTTACCCAAGATGATTTTATATTTGTTCCAAATGAAAATATTTCAAAGAGCAATTCAGTCAAATTAACACAATAGGTATTTCTGCAGAAGGTGCTGATAAAAGCATTGCAGTGGAGTTAAATCTAGTTGTTATTTGAAGGGCTGCTTGTGCTGCTCATGGCTTTAATTTCTGCTCCTTGGTAGAAACTCTCATCAGCCATGGGAGGCAGTGAAAGACATTTCAGGTCATCCAGGTGGATTTTTCTGGTTTTAAGTGATACACAAGGAATTCACATGTGCAAACACATGAACACATTTGAGAGCAACAGCAAAACATGTTTGTAGTCTTTGAGAAATCTCACTTGCATGGAGAGTGAAGAAACTCAAAGCCTAGAGTTAATTTTTCATTACAAGTTTCACCCCTTACATATTATAACTGTTTGGCACCACTGGGAGCCACACTCAGGCCAAAATATTGTCTGTAATAATTTGTATAATTAGGCTTTGGTTGTTAGAGCTGTTAGTACAGTAGCATGTAAGAAGACTGGATGTGTTTTATTTAGAAGGATGCTGACACATACACAGGGTTTTCTAGAAATTCATCAGTCACAAGGTTAATTACACAACATATCAACAGACAAACAAACTTCTCAAGTCAGTACATCCTTCTGCAAACCCAGAGCCAAGTTAAAAGTTCAAGACTCTTCTTTCTTTAATATGTATTTTTTCAAGCAGTGAGAGAGAAGCACAGAAGAAATTCATGCTACCATCCCATCCAGTTTCTGCTGTGCCTCCTGTCTGACCCAACACACTTCACAAAATCCAGGCAATCCATTCACCCTGAGTAAAGTCCAGCATAACCTTCAGCCAGGGGAAGCACCTGAAAGCTCTCAGGGCACATCTGCTTTTTAGTTCAGTGTCTTGCTTGCTTAGGCAAAGAGTATTGGTTATTTAATGAACAGTTCAAAATCATTGGGAAAAATTTCTGAGGAAAAGAACAGCATGGTTTTGGTATCCCTTATTTATAGAGCCCTGTCTGCTTTCCAGCTTCTCTGCATCCAGGATACTTGCATTGGATTAATTTCTGAACTCGGCATTACTGGAGGACTAATAATACTAATACTACTAATAATAAAGCATAGTATACCTCAGAGGGAAAAAAAATCACCTTGCAGCTGCCAGTATGGAACACAGTTCTGTATTTTGTGGGCTAGTGGCACATGCTGCTGATAATCAAAACTTCCCTCCATCAGTGGGATGTGGGTTTATAATTTTCTGATAGGCACAGTTGGTTGTGTTTGTGTGTTCATGGCTGATTGATAGCCCACTTTAACAGCTGTATCAAGGGAAATGCTTTTGCCTATGGTGGCTTCTTCTTTATTGGATTTTTAAGATACAAATTTAATAAATCTCAGTTTTAATTAACAAAGTAAATATAAAACTGAGTTATAGGTTTAAAGGGAAAATGTACAGGAACCCCATGACTGCACAGATCTGATTTTTTTTTTTTTCAGCCTTGAGACATATTTAGTCTTCTGTTTATTCTTGTTTGGCAGAAATGTTTCATATGCTAGGAAAGGTTAATTATTTCTGAAAAGAAATCAAAATCACTGAAGAAAAAAAATCCTTAATTTTTAATTATAGGTAGTTGTTTATCAGCTTAAGGTTGTTCTCCTGTGTATTTGATATGTGGCCATATTATTCTTCTTCTGTCTTATTTTAAGAGAGTGCGGTGAGTCTCTTTATAGGGCTTTTTTCTAAACAGAAATTTCTTTAGATCCCTCTGAGTCCTTACTATGCATCTGGCAGGTTTAATTTTAATTTACAGTGAGGGTGCTACCTGTGGCCTGCTGGGGAGAAGCAGCTGGTGCCTGGTGCTTGCATTCCTCTGCTTGACCAGCCATCATCTCTGTGCCAGAGTTGAGCAACTGAACTCCAGGTTCAAGCTTGCTTGGACTTAAAGCACCTCTTCCATAATTCAGGAGCAGGTGCAGAAGAGCAATTGCAAGAGAGGTGTCAGACTGAGGTGACTGATCCAAGTGTGACTGCAGAGATCTCAGAGTGGCTGCTGGAGCCCTGGGCACTTGGTCCCTCTTGTGCCAAGTGCCGGCATGCAGTCAGGGACATTTCTCCTTTGTTCACCTTAGGCAAAGGGGCAGGAGCTGGCTCAGGGTGAAAGCATCATTGGGTTTGATGTGGGGAGGAGTAACTAGAGCGTTGGCTGGTGTAAAGTTTTCTGGGTCTCCTAGGAGGTTGGGGGAGAATAGGGCCAGAGGGACGAGTAGGGAAAGTGTTAGTGCAAATCCTAGAATATCTTTTATAGTATAGCATAAAAGATATTTTATGGAAGGGCTTGGCAGGGGGAGGAGCCTGGGCTGGGCTTGTTTGTTGCAATAGGGCACAAAATGAACGACACGCACACGCCGAAACATCCAAGGCAAAAAAGTGTGGTTTATTTCTGGCTCCAGTATTTATAGACTTTCAAAAGTGACCGTGGATTGGAGGATGAAACTGCCACCTCTCCAGCCACACTGGACAAACCAACAGTCCATCAAATGTCTCCTCCTCCAGAAAGGAATGCAAAACAATAATTAATTACATAAAAGCACATGAGAAACCCCATTACAAAAATGTAAACATCAGAAGGCTTAGAAGAACTTAGAAGAACAGGGTGACTCTTGTTTATCCAAATTCTTGCTGTTACCCAGTTCTTCTTCCCAGGTGAACCAGCCTCTCCTTTCCCAGACAGTTTCACACCTGGCAAATTCACAGGAGAGATGGATTCAGAGGGAGATGGTGCCCTCAGCTGGGGCCCTGAGCACTGAGTCCCATCCCTAAGTGCTGCTTCTCCAACCTTGGGAAAGGCACAGGAGGAACATTGTAAAAATTCCTCAGCAATCCTGAGCTCCCCTGGGAAGTACCTGGCAGCTTTTGGGTGAAAAATAACCAAACTTCTGACAACTGCAGACAGGAGTTGGCAACACATGTGCACCCAGTGCAGTGGCCCAGTGGGAGTTTTGTTGAACTGTTGGGGGGTATTAAACTAGAAGGGTTAGAAGGGTTAGCTTTGCTTTCCAAAAAAAAAGTGTCTTGCAAACACCCAAACCTGTAATTAAGTCCATAATTACTAGGATGGTTTGTAAGTGGATGTTGGTCCAATTCATGTGAGAGTATGAGCTCTTCCCAAAATGCACATGTAGCAGCACTGTCATTTCCTGAGATCACTCAGACAAAATGAGGAGACAGCCTCTAAGAAGGTGTGGGGAGGGTGGTTTGGGAGCCTTTTTATTTTCCTCTCCTGTCACTGTGTTCATGGAATTGGTTATTTTCTCTGAGCACCCACCCAGGTGCTCAGCGTGTGTGGGACTGTGTCTGGGAGACTGGCTGGTAAATTTGACAGGCTTTTTATTATCTTTATTTTCATTTAAACATTGACATCACATCTCATTGCCTTCTCTTGGCTGTAATTAAAGATCCTGTGGAATTAAGAAGCATTAAATTCCTTGAGATTTCAGCCTTGGGAATTTGCCCAGAGGCACACAGCTTACAGGCCTTCACTAGGCTTCACTTTCCTGGAGTCACCTCCCCCTCCCCTGATTCATCCAAGCCTTTGTACAAAGGAACCATCTTTTCAATTTTGCTAATTAATTGCTCTTGCCAGCCAGCAGATGTTTTGTAGCCTTTGAAGACCAGGCATAGCAAGGTTTGTAACTTCTGCAGCCTTACACTGCCTATGCAATTTGAACAAGGACACCTGAAGCTCAAGAGAAAGGCAGGTTATTGAAGACAAATAAAGGGTTACAATAATTCCAGGAACACCCTCCCTCCCTATACTGGATTGGATGAATATTCCCATCCCTTTACCAATATTTTTTAAGTTCTGGGCATGGTGCTCTGTGAACTGAGAATGAAATTATCATTCAAGAGATCTTGCAGAATTATTTGTTTATAATTTGTGATCTTAAAGGCTGTGGTAAGAGAAGCCACAAAGATAACCTTGGGCAGTGCAGGGGAAGAGATTCAGGCTTGAATCTGACTTAGCTGAGCCCTGAGGCTGGGAGAGGAGTTGCTTTGGTTCCCCCTCAGCAGCTCTGCTCACACCCCATGGGCTGTTCAACTGCTCCTCCTCTCTTGTGTAGGGTTATTTGGGAAGGCCTTTGGCAAAAGTATTACCAAGATTTGTTCTTATTGCTCAGGATAGCAGTTAGTACAGCAGAATTGGTGGGTCAGGGCACTTGATCTTCCCTCCTGTTGTCTACATTATTAAAAATGATCTCACTGAAACAAACACCATCAATCAGTGCCAGCTGCAGTTTAGCAGGAGTATAGACAAGGACAAACCACACATTTGCTGCCTGCAAAGAGAGACTGTTTGGGCTGGTTTAACTGCAGTAAAACACTGGAAGCAAACTGATTCTTTTGCCAGGAAGAAAATATATTCTGCTATCAAATGTGACCAGGAAGGTAACCCACACTCCTGGATACAGAACAGGAATGGGTCAGAAAATGCCACTACTGAGAGCTGAGTATGTCCTATTAGTGGAGACATAGATCTCACTGCAGTTTTACTTCTGTGTCACAACAGGCCACAGCATCTCTCCTGATCTACTGCAGCATCACTGAGAGCACTTTGGGTTCACTGCAGTTCCTCTGCTGGGGGGGAGAAAGGGGTGTCTTGGGTAAATGTTTGTAACCATCAAAATAATGATGGAAGGAAAGAAAGAAAGAACAGGGGTGGTGTAGGCACAGAGTTTGTGGTGGTGGGGAGTGGGGCTGGGCCCAGCCTCATCCCCAGTGGGCACAGCTGTGCAGGGACAGGTGAATGCTATTGAAGGGAACGAGCCATGGAGTGCCCAGGGGCACTGAGCAACCACCAAAGGGAACAGAGGGCACACAGGTGCAGTGCATCAACAGGAGGGGATAAAAGGCTGGGCTGAAGAACAAGAAGGGCAGATGCTTGAAGTCTTCTGGAGAGGTGAGGTGTTACTGTGCATGGGCAAATGCTTAAAGCCTTCTGGAATTGTGTGGTGATGCTCTGTGCATTGTGGCTGTCACAACTGTGACATTTGCTGTGACAGGTTTTCATTGTTGCTCTTAAAAAGACAGAATGGAGGGCAAAATGTTGTTAAAATTAGGATTGGTGGAGGATGAGAAGGGCTCCTATTTAAGAGCAGCTGGTAGAACTAGGGGACACTTGAGGAGAGTGATGGTGGTCTTAAAACAGGGAATGCACTCACCCTGAACTATCTCTTGTACTTAGTACTTTGTCACCCACTGCTTTAGCTCTCTGTATCCAAAGTGGTTATTCTGGCATGAATTCATATGTGCTTATTTTCTTCACTTGAGTATCTGGTTCAAGGTTAATAGTTTGTCATGGTTTGACACTGGCCAAACACCAGGCACTCGTGAAAGTCACTCACCCACCCTCCCCTGCCACAGCTGGGCAGAGGAGACAAAAAAAATGAAGAAAAGGTTCATGAGTTTAGATAAGGACTGGGAAAAAGCACTGCAAGGGAAAAATAGGCTCAATTTACAAGGTACAAAGTGAATTTATTACTAAGAGAGTCAGGGGAGGATAATGAGAAGTAAAATAAGCCCTTAAAACACCTTAATAAGGTCAAAAAGGTGTGGTTGAATGTGACCATCACAGAAAGCATGTGAGTTTTGGGGATGGAGAACTGTTAGCAGGAGCATTTTATCTGTGTTAGCACAGGCTCTGTGGCTCAGCCACATAGACAGGCTCTCTGACACCCCAGCAGATCTGAAACCTGATTGAAATGTCCCTTCAGAAGCAACAAGCAGGACTGACAGAGACCTCTTAGTAATTATTACAGTTGAAGGGGAAAAAGTAGAAGTTGGAATAGTGGAGGCTCAGACCTCAAACCCATGAACTTGCAAAGAAGGCCTTACTGATTTCTGTGATTAACATGCATGTTCCTCACTTTACAGTCCTTCTTTTGGTTATCTGGCTGTCCCCAGCCACAGCACTGGGAGGGCTAGTGCAATCCAAGGTGTTACAGACTGTAGGAGCCAGGAGTCCCTCCACAGCCCTCTGTGCAGGAGGAGGATGTTCATGTCGTTCACCCAGTTTCAGCACAGGAGAGCCAGGGAAAGGCAGAGGCGCCTCCTACCTCAGACAAATTTCAATTAAAATTCCTCTTTGAAGAGTCAGCACTGTATCTCAGGAGAGGTTAACAGCGTGGCATAGAAATGTGAGAGCATACTTGAACAGATCCCATCCAGAAATTTTAAGCTCAGCAGACACAGACTCCTCTTTGGAGCCCAGAGAAAAGATTAGTTGGGTTATGCAATTGCTGGAGCTGGCATAAAACCAGCTGCATGCCAATTACTAGCCTGTATGCAAATACTTGTACTGAAATTCAGGATGCAGCTGGACGTGGCTCTGGGCACCCTTCCAGGATTATTCCCAGCCACATTATGACAGTTTTGAAAGAGAAGGGCTCTATGGAGCCAGTAATTTTTTACAGCCTTTCAGAAAAATGGAGGAAAGTACCACTACATCCAGATCTTGACAATTTTTTTTCAAAGAGAGAAGGAATTTCTGCCTGTTGATGCCAATCAGGATGTACTTGAGGCACTTGCACTCCAAGACAGAAGGCCATCAGTCTGTTTGCCAAGTTGAAGGCCTGAGTGCCAGATGTGCTTGGGATAGAAAGCAGCCTGCTTGGTTTGTCAGAAAAGAGGTGGAGAATACACCACCAGATAATGGCAGAGCTGAAACTCCTGGGGGTGCTGCAGGGAAGCCCTGCTGCCTTCAGATACCCCTGGCCCTGCCCAGGTTTCTGTCCCTACTGCTGCTTGACTTCCATGTGGAAAGCTGGCCTGGATGCAGCAGCAGTGCCAGACAAACTGCCATGCAGCATTTACTCTCACAGACAGAGCTGATGGCAGGAGAAAAGTGACATAGCAGTCTCACATATCTCAGCTGATGGAAAGGACAGACTGAGAGCTGCCACCAGCATACATGAAACACAATGTGATCATTTGATCAAGATATTATATACAAATGTCCTGGCAAGGAGAGGCTTTTAAATGCTTGGGTCTGTCTTGGCAATACAAAAGTGATTCAGTCAAAGAATGCAGCCTCATCCTGGCTGAAGAAATGAGATCATGATCCTCTACTGAGGGAATTTTGTGAAAACTTCAGGGGAAAAAATAAAACTAAGTTCTCTCAGTGCTATTTCTCAATTTTGGCCCACAAAGATGATGTGACATGTAAGATAGTTTTCAGTGGAGAGGTGGTTTCTTTATGGGTTCTTTTTGGCTCAATGGACCTCATATCTATCACGTGAACCCAAGCAACAGTTTCCTCTTTTTCTGTCCTGGAGCAGGACTCTCTCCACTGCTTTCCCATATTTCTTCAGACTCTTTTCAATGTTGTCTGCCTGCCCTTTACATCAGGGAAAGAAGGAAGTGGAAGAGTCCCTTTTGAGGTTTAGGTTCCTGTGTCTTACACCTGCACTCTGAGCAGTTAGAGGTGAAGGAGGGTGGTTGAAGAATCCACCTGTAGTCTTACCCCCTGGCCACCTGGACTGGTGGCTCACTGGAGAGTTTGTGGAGGAATCTGCAGCTGGTGGAAGTGCCCTGGAGGCACTAGGAAGCTCTGCTGGCAGCAACTCACCTTGTTGTAGGGCCACTCACCCGGAGAAACATTCCAATCACAGCAAAAGCTCTGGAGAAATGATGAGGAAAAATGAATGGGAAACGACGGTGGTGAGTCAGGAGAGATGGTTTGGTTGTGTGTCAGCTGATCAGTGTGATGCTGTAGGGCATTTCAAGAGGGCACACAAAGTGACACTGAGATCTGTTCAGCCTTCACTGAACAAATTTGGAGGGTGCTTGATGCAGAAAACAAGGGTTGTGTTGTGAAAGGCACAGGCAAGGCAAGCGCTGATACAGCTGCTTTGGGTCATTACACCAGAGTACGTCCTGTAGGATGCTCACTGTTAAAGATAACCTGACAGCAGAAATAAATTCCACTACTGGGGTATCTGTCAGAGCCTCCAGGCTTTCTGGAGCCTGCTGGGATACCAAGCAGACTTTGCCCTGTTGGTGCACCCAGTGTAGAACACATCATCACCTCTTCTGCTCCTTTTGTGAGCACGCACAGGAAAGATGATCTGGTTTGGATTCACAAGGTTTTAATGATGTTTGAATACTCAGGTGTCCTGGCTGAAATCTACACTCAGAGGTGTGTTTTTTGGAGCAGCTGGAAGGAAAGCACTGCCCAGGAGTGGTGTGTTATCAGAAGAGGCACACAGCAGTACCCTGCAGAGCCAGCTCACCTCTTCATGAGTGTGCTCCTGTAACTGGGACTCGGGTATCCCCATCAGGGAGGGCTGGGATACCTGAGGATGAAGTCATGGCTGCTGGGAATGAGATGAGTGCTCATTCCTGGCTGTTGGAATATTGCTGCTCTCACTGAGCACCCAGAGTGTCTTCTGGGCTGAGCCAGCCATGTGCCACTCTCTCCCTAGACAGTAATTTGAAACTCATCACTGATTCTCTCCAGTGACTTAAATAAATGCAATTTTCTTTTTGCTAACCAAAAATCAGAAGATTGAAGGGCAGCAGTTCTGTCATTGATCTCAGTCCACATGTCCCCTTTGCAAGCAATGGGGGACAGTGACACAGGCTCTGTATTTCAAATACTGGAGCATTTCTTTATACATGCACATGATGTGCTTTTAAATATATGTCAACTTCCAGGTGGGTGTTTTGTATCACCTAATGCTCACCAGTAGGTTAAATTTTAAAATGAAGTATGCTTTCATAAAAATTGAGAGAATAGATTGCTAATGGAGTGTTGTGAGTACTGTGGTAGCAGATGATTAATAACTGTAAAAGGACAAAATAACTTGTGTTGGAAGTACTACCTGGAGGTCATCTGGTCCAATCTTCTGCTAAGAGCAAGATAACTTCAGACAAGAATCAGGTTGTTCATTGTTTATTAGAATCTCTAGAGATGGAGATAGCACCAATTCTCTGATCAGTCTGCTCTTAACCACACTCCAGCTGGGAACAATATTTTCTCAGTTCCAATCAGTGTTTCCTCTGTTGCAGCTGGTGCCTGTTGCCTCTTGTCCTTGGGCATCTCTGAGAAGAGTCTGTGTTCCCCTCTAGTCTTCCTGCAGGCTGCAATTAGAGGTCCCCCCTTCCCAGTCATCACTTCTTCAGGCTTGTTCTGCCTCTTTCCCTGACTTGGAGGGACCCACAGGAAGTCCCTTGGATTGTTCCAGTTGTAAGGTTGAGATCTGTTAATCTACCTGTCAAGCCCATGAATTATATTGAGTAAACAGCAACTCAAGGCACTTGGCTTCTAACACCAGGTTCAGAATTTGACTGGACAAAGTGAGGCAATTAGCATCTCATCCTGAAAATTAATATCCCTGTAACAGAGCCAATATATTACAGGAAAGCTCCTCCTGCAAAGTCAACAGGGTCAAACAGCTTTTGAAAAGCTCATGATAGGAAAAGAATGAGGCGGGTAAAGCTGTAAACAGGTAGTGCTGCTCCTGCAGTTCCCATCTGCAAAGGGAAGGGCAGAGTTGGAGCTGGTCAGAGTGTCTGACTGGTTATTTAACATCAGGGACATGTAATGCTGATGGCAGGGGTGTGGCTAACAAAGGTAACATTGATTTGAAGCTCCATCCTCAAAGCTGAGTAATTACTGCAGAGCAGAGACCCTCCTCCAGAGTGGAGGGGAAGGGAATGATTTAGTTGTGAACCTGGGCTGGGTGCTTCAGGGAATCAAGATCAAGTAGGCAGAAGCTGCTGTGGTCATTGGAAGTAAAGGGAGAAAGCACTAAGATCAGTTTTGTAACAATTTTAGAAACAGATTCTACAGCTAAATAGACATTTACAATCCCTACTGCATAGAATCTAGCAGGACTGGGGACACATACCATTCATTTCCTTTAGCACAAGCCAAGTATACTGAGTGAAAAAAATTACACTTCACAACAGGCCTGTTTCTGATGAGCAGAAGCACATCTTAAACTGAGTTCACACCCAAGTGTTTTCTTCCCTTTTGGTTGGGTGTAGGGCTTTTGTGTTACTTGTTGGATTCAGCTGTTGCTACTCTCTTCTGCAGTATTTGGGATCACTTTGTCCATGCACAGGACCCTTTAGGGCCATGTGTCTGACACATCTTGTGCCCAGTGGCCATAGGGTGAAACAGTGTCCATGCCTGACACAGCCCTGCACACACATACAGGCACTTCCCAAAGAAAAATGTGATCATGGAACATCTGGGGTGTTCATCCCAAAGGGCTGGATATTTTGCAGTGTTTTTTCTTTCTACAGAGTTAACCAGACAAAACCTGGCAAAACCAGGACAGCAGGTAAATGATTTGGTGTCTTGTTTTAAAAAGGCTGTGAGAAAGCAGAATTCAAGCATGCACAGACAGAGGAATAATGCAAGTACAAATGTCTTCTCTGGCTGAACCTGTTCATGAAATAGATATTCCCTTAGGGGAGATGGCTACAAAAGAGTGGCCCAGAGCCTGCTGTCCTCTAATGACGTAGCTAAATGGTTGCAAGAGCCCTGTGAGCCTGTCTTCACACACCTCAGGTGAGGAGGGTACCCCATCCAGCTCAGTGGAAGGTAATCAAATGATCAATTTTTATTTAAGCAGCAAAA
The DNA here is from genome assembly GCF_023055355.1 of Agelaius tricolor. Classification (NCBI taxonomy): domain Eukaryota; kingdom Metazoa; phylum Chordata; class Aves; order Passeriformes; family Icteridae; genus Agelaius; species Agelaius tricolor. The sequence goes on from NW_027269270.1 coordinate 1,965,840, forward strand.
CAGGGAGCTAGGATTAGAAGATTTATGCTCAGGTTGTACAATAAGTAGAAATAAATATTATGCTCAGGTTCTACAACCCAGTGTTCTTAGTTATTGAGCAGTTGGAAGTACAAACCCACAGGCTGCACATAACACTGATTGCTTTTGATAGAAATAAAGAATATCTTGCTGTTTCCATCAAGCCTTGAAACTGACTTCCAGCTAATGACCCAAATAAACTGTACTTGAAATTGTATAATTGAGATCGAAGGCTGTCTGGGGTTTCTGCTTGGGATATAGATTCCACATCCATGAGCTTTTGAGTATGGTCATTGAGCTGAAATGGAGAAGGTTAAAACTCTCATTTTCATTACCAAACACCCCCATCTCCCAATACAAATGTGACATTTCAATTTTGCACAGTCCAACTCTTCTTAAATCATCTGTATAAAAACTTCAGATCTTGATTGATGATGGATGAGCTATTGTCTCCTGAAGCACCCAGTTCTCATTACCCTTTAAGACAGAGCTTATTAATGATGGACCTGAAGTGCTTTCCCAGTGGGTCATCAGCAATGAACTGTGCTGTGAGGGCTCAAAAGACTTGGTTTGGCATGAAATTTCCAGGCCTAAGCTGTTTTCAGATGATGCATTCAGCATCCTGGGTTAAACAGGAGAAGAGATCCCCATCACTGGGGTGTTTGTGGTAAAAATGCAGCACTATCACCCTGCGAAGGTGCTTCAGCTCCCATGAGACTGACCTTGGGAATTCAGTGTCATCAGCATGTGTTATATAATACATACATGCAGGATATTCCTGTATATGGTGGGGTGTAAAAGACAGCTGCTGCCTTCATAGCCAGCTTGAAAGGTGTAAGCTGTATTCTGGTTTGCTTTTGAAGTGGTTAGAGTGGACCTACACAGTTTGTCCTAATTAACTCCCTCCCCTTTTCCTGCCCACTTCAGAGCTAGCTCTTTTCCCTCTCACCATGCCATCTTCCAGTTCCTAGTGCCAGCTGATTTTGTGACACCAGAGAAGAGCTTTTAATTTGCAACCTGGAATAGCAATAGCCATTTTATAACCATTTTTGTAACAATTTTAGAAACAGATTCTACAGCTACATAGATGTTTACAACTCCCACTGTATATAAACGTACAAGAGTAACTTTCACTCCAGGATGCATTAGAGAATGAAAATGTGTTTTGCCAATTTAACCCATGTTAGAAATTGCATAGCAGACCATGAGGGATTACACTGTATATCAAAAAAAAAGCCAGCTCAATAAGATGCCCTTTTAACAGATGGAAGAAGAAAAGTGGTTTTCCTCTCTGGTCTAAGCAGACACCACCCTTGCAGAGCCAGTGTCTGTTTGCAGTGATTGTGTGCTTCTGGTGGCTGATAATGTGCTTTTAGTGACTTCAGCCAAGCTCTGAGCCCCTTTTTGAGCTTGCCACACTAAGAATGAGCTGTGTGTGGTGTACCTGTGTGTGTTCCTGGCACTTCAGTGTGAGGTGCTTGTGTTTCTTGGTTGCCAGAGACCTGTACCTCTCCATCTCTCCTGTTAGCATTGTATGGTAGGTTACCAAAGTCTGTGGGAATGTTTTACTAGGCTAATGAAAGCAGGAAAACAGCAGCTATAGCAGCAGATAATACATTTCTGCTGTATCTTCCTGAGTAAATAACCATTTAAGAGAATTTTAATAATATGCAGATCAAAGTTCCCCACAATCATTTGAGAGTAATAAGCAAAATAATGACAGAATTCAGTGGCAAGGACACATGCTGATTTATTTTTGTGTAACTTTGGCTGCAGAATTATACTGCTTTTAAGCCAGTGGAGTAGTTCTAATAAGGAAGATAAGATTTGTCCTTCACTTCAGAATCAAGTGGCAAAAGCCCTTGGTGCTACTCCTTTGCTCAGGGCACGGGGCTGCAGCGCTGGTGCCAGCCTAGGAGATCATGGTACTCTGAAGAGTTGCACCTTCCAGAAAGATGTCCAAAGTTGTCAGGCACTTCTAGGAACTCTTCCCAGTGAAAGCTAGTGGGTCTTGTGCTTAGAAATCCCCTTTTGTACCTGGATGTCCCTGAGCAGGGTGGAAGCCCAAGGGTAGCACTTGCTGCTAGCAGGGTCATACTTGCACTAACAGCTTTCCAGTGTCACAAAAAATTGGTTTAGAAGACAAAAATACTACCCCCAGATGGTATTTAAAATGTTTCACTCTGAGCAGTCTGGTTTGGGGCTTCTCTGGCAGGAACTGGCTTCTTTGTTCACAAAATTCACTCAGGGACTTGGCATTTTCTCTTCTGTTCCAGCCTTGGAAAGAGCTGAGCACAGAGACACCTCAGGTGTTGCACACAGGAGAAGAATCCTCTTTTTGTCTGGCTTCCATTGCTGCCTGCACAGGCAGAGATCCTGCCTTTCTCCTCCTGTTCATTGTTTAACTTTATCTCCCACTTTCAGGGCTGTAAATTAAAATGAGATGATGACTTTATGATGATGAGTTCATTATACAGCAGCTCTATTGTATATTGATTACAGTTGTGCTTCATTTGCTTAACATGTAACAGAGTTTATTAGCTCTTCCCAGGCATTGTTCTTGCTAAGAGAGGGCAAAGAAGTGCAAAATGCATTTTGAGTTGAAGTCAGTGAAGCCAATGCATCTGTGCTGATTTACACACACCGAGGACTTGGTGTAAAGAAAAGGAGGATAGGTTGGATTGGGAAGGTGGAGTGGAAATGAATCTGGGGCCCAGAGAGCAGGAAGAGTCAAAGACAAGTGCTCTAAAGCTTGTACTAAACTTTGAACTCAGTGTCACTTCATATCCACAAGAACACACTTTTGATATTAGTCAGGTGTGTTTGCACCTCAGCACCTCAATAACCTGGAAACTTTAATTCTGTTACTGGTGAAAAATGGTGCAGTGCAGGGAAATTGGAGGGACTGTATCCCATTTTTGGGAAGAAGCAGCAGAAACAGCACCTGCTATTCAGTGATGAGGCAAGTCAGAGCATTTTTGTGCTTACTTTTAGTAAATCACAGTGGAAGCTGTTGGCTTCCCTGAAATACAGCATATGATACACTTCCTGCTTACCTTCATGCTGAAAAAAAGATCTTTCTCCACAAATTAAAACTATTAGAATTACTTTTAGATTGAGATCCTGCTATACAAGAATGTATCAAAGTTCCTAGCAGGAAAGAAATTTGGATAGGCATTGTCATGAGGGGATGCTCTGAAACCCAGAAATTGTGCCAGCTGACAGAGGAACTGTGTAGAATTGTGTGTGGGAAATGGGCTTGAAGAGATTTTTCAAAGCTTATAATGTATTGTAATTAGAAAATAGTTGGCTTCTGAATGTAATAGCATGAATTATAATATCTGTATTATGTCACCCTTCACATGAGAGTGAAAATAGAATAAAAGTTTTTAAAACACAGTTACCCCATCTCTAAGTAAAAAAAAAAAGCTTAATCCAACAAGTGTGTGTGTTCAAGAAGCAATAAATGCAGATTTTTCACTGTTTTAATGTTATTTTTAATCAAAATCTGGGCCATAATGGATTAGGTAATCCAGTATAGCTGAGACAACACAGAGAAATCATCACTGATCATGATTTCAGGTGTTCTTCTAAGACCCCCTTTATCCCCAGAGCAAAATTGTTAACAGATGCTGTATGTTTTTTTCCTGTGATCATAAGAATATTATACAGACAGATCATTGCTATATCTCTAATCTGGACTGTTTTTCTGGAGCAGATTATTATCATTGTTCTCATTTATAAGCCCCTTTTCAATGAAAAGCCAAGCTTTTAAACCAGAGGTTTCTAAGAAATAGTAATACTGATTAATATGGTGGGAAGATGTATTTACAGATGATCCTTAATTTAATACATTCCTTGATTGGGGGCTGCTTCATTTACATGCTGTGACCTGGAAACTCTGAAATTTAAAAAAGAAATAGAACACAGTGATGTGTGTAAAGGTTTTGCATTCCCACTCCCGCTTTTAAAACGTTTTCCTGGCAGATGAGGATTCTCAGACTACCTTAATTGCTACTACCAAAGTCAGGAATTATTCTTAATGTCTGTGTGTGGCACTCCTGGCTCTGCAGCACCACTTCATGTCATTCCAAGGTGTCATTAGTAACTAACCTTCAGCATTTCTCTGCTGAGGCTGGAAGCTCTGACACTGACTCACATTTCCTGTTAACTTTCATCAAAGTCACAGGCATTGTCTGCTGCTTTGGAAATAAAAGAGACAGGTTAAGTAGAGGAATTGTGAATTTGAACAAGGGTTTAGGGGATAAGAAGAAAAAAGTTTTTGATCCAAAGGAAAGCCTGGTGCTATAGCCAACAACTGTTAGATCATTTTCATGTTGAGATTTGATGAATCAAGTCTTCAGAGACAGGGCAGCAGAGCAGGTTTCTAAACAAACTGCTATCCATGTGAAAATAAAAAGAAAATCCAAAAACCCCAACAAAACACACGAAAGCCCCACAACCTAAGAAGAAACCACAAACTTTTACCTGTTTAAAAACCATCTGTAGCACAAAGCTTCCAGCAAGGCATGGCCATAAGAGGTTTGGATCATAGTGTATGAGATTTGGACAGTTGCTTGGAGTATTGGGGTGTTTTGGATGATGGTATTACAGCAGCCCAGGCTCTTACATAACATTTTCTCCAGACCTCATCCTGCCTGGCCCTTCTCATGTCCTGTGGGCTCATCACAGCATAGTTCTTTATTTTAAGTTTTAAGCCTTTCTGCAAATTAATGAAATGCAGTATAGTGTGATTGATTGCTTGTGTTTTTCAAGTCATTTAAGTGCTGAAGGTTATTTTACCTACAAAATACAAAACTGTTCCATACATGATCACACTGGAACAAAAAGTAAACAACTGTGTGTCAGTCTTCATCAGGTTTCCTCTGTATGTGAATAAAGGATTCCTGTTTACAAATACTGTGAGCTGCTTATCCTCCAGTTTTCAGATTATTTAATAAGATTACAGTCAGAATTTTCTTTTGCATTTAAATTTCGTGCCCTCTCTCCAACACACATTTAGCAGTAGATTGAATCAGCTGTCTGAAGCTTTACAAGTATGTTGTTCTCTTGTTCTTGTGCACAGAGATACTGAATGGAGGGGTGTATGTTGGCCAGAACAAATTCCTCTGCTTTGCAGACACCATTCATTGGCAAGACATCGTGCGGAACCCCTGGGCCTCCAACTTCACTCTGGTTCCAACCAATGGCAGCTCAGGATGTAAGTACTGCTTTTATTCTCTGCCTTGTCATCCCCTCAGCATGAAACTGGATAAATGTGGCCACAAGTTTTCCCTGATCCTCTGTTACGGAGAGTTATGATGGTAAATTTTCCTAAGTTTGTTTACTTCTTGGAGGACCACTTAGTCTGTTCTCAAAAACAGTGTCCGTAGAGGGTATTTGTGAACATCATAGTTTTTCTGAATTTTCTCTCATCTGTTTTCTTTCTTCTGTGTTTTCTTTTTCTTCTTTGTTGCTAAAGCCACTGTGGTGCTGTGGAAGCACAGACATTCTTGTTTGCTTTGCATTTGTTCCTGCTGCTCAGGCTGGTCCTTGAGCCACAATGGTCTCTCTGTAGCATCATAATTAGCTGCTGGAGTAATTATGGTAAAAGCTCATGGATATTCTGACTTTAGATGAGAAGTGAACCTCAAAGAAATAGTTATCCTGTTTTCTTGTGTGTATATTGCTGAAGAGAGAGAATTTGCAGAGGATGGGGTGTTCTTCACAATATAATAAATCATTCTCTGCTTTTTACTACATTTCCTTTGTTTTAATGCTTTCCATTCCAAACTTGAAATATCTGTGTGCTTAGAGTTTTTCTATTTCCCTTCCCAAGAATTATTTGCCTTGAGTGAATCATTCTTATGATTCTTGCAGCAATAATGGATTGTAGTGAATGGTGGTGACAGGGATACAGAGTGTTTAAGCAAAATATTCCATAATGGAGTAAAGTGCATTCAGAATGAATGCTGTGCTGTTAAACAGTACCCTCAGGATGTACCAACACTGACATTCAGAGTCAGGCTGGGAAAAAGTTTATATCACATGTCAAAGGTGGCACCACAGTAGACATATTGTTCTGAGCATTCCAGATTTGGGGACATTTTGGATTGCTTTCAATATCTGAAGGTGTCCCTTGAGGATGTATAAATGGCACATTGCCTCTCTAAATTTCACTACAGCCAAGAAACATTTCATTTCTTCTGTTGTATGGTGGCAACTCAGAAAAAAAATAAAATATTGAGACTCTGGATAGGGACCATTTGATGAGTCCCCATAATTTCTAAGCAGCAACTTGTTTTTAACCAGGTGCTTTGTGGTGCAATAGATTTTATAGAAGGCTGCCTTGCTTTTGTATATCTCATCTGCTCCCCTTAATACCAGAGCACAGGTACTTGTGATAAAGCTTCCTTCAGGAGCCTGCCAAGCTGCACTGCTCCTCCACATCCCAGCTCCAGAGCTGAGCCTCATCCCTTCTGCCTTCTGGCTGGAAACCTGACATAGTTGTAATGCAGCCAGCTCTCTTTATTTGCATCTTAAAAACCCTCATCACTGCTGATGATCAGTTCTAGGCAGAGCTGATGAAACCTTTGAAGGTGAGGGAATGCCTGTACCCTTTTATGAATCATTGCTTCAAGAAAAAGACTTGGTTCTTACTCTGTTTTGTTCTCTTATTGGGTTTTCTTTTAACCTTTCCCAGTTCTTCAAGACAAATGCTTTTGCTCTTTTAAAAAAGCAACCAAGATCAATACTATCTTTTTGAGGTAACAGAAGTTCTACAGGTGACTCCAGAAGAACTGGAACAAGATCCATTCTGAGTACTTGTAGAAAGCACTCTGAAAGCAAAGGAGGCAGATGTTAGTGCCCACACACAGCTAGATGAAAGGGTGTGTGTAGCAAAGTCCAGTTTTCTTCAAACTTTTTTTTATTCCTTTTGAGTTGCTTTGAAATATAGGGAAGGAACAATTTGTGCTTTGCCATTTGTATTTGATAAATAAGATAAACAGCCTTTTTTCAATGATGATGGAGAGCTATGTACCAAGTCAGCTTCATTAAGATAGCCACACAAATTTTACTTTGTTTTTCCTTACTTGGGATGAAGCAGTGCACAACTAGACTGTATTTAACTTAATAAACATAAGAATCTTCTGAGAAACTGGATCCCATCTCAATAAAATTCACGAGTCCCGTGAAATTTGATTAAATTAGCTAATCCAAACCATTTGTCTTCACAGCTTGCAGAGGTGAAAATATAAACCCCATTATACAAAAAGACAGCAAATGCTTAAAAAGGTCCTAAGGCTTTGGGTAGCAAAGAGCTCAGGTACAGAAATCACCATTTAAAATAGTCTGTAATTAAATACCTGTCTATGTGTGGGTGCATGCATGTACTGTGCACACACATTGGACTTGGAGAAATGAACCTTGAATTTTAACCCTGGAAATTGGTATAGAATCTCATTAAATAAGGTATATGCTTCTCAATTTTGGTTCACTTGTCACTTTTCACTACCTGCTAAAGGAATGTGAGTGCTTGCTGTGCCCAGTCTTGCTTTTCTCCACTGCTGCAGATGATGCTCAGTGCATTACAAAGTTCTTTTCTGCACAGACTGTGACTCAGGCTTTTCTGGATCCAGCATGTGTATGTATTTACTGTTTAAGTCTTGGGTGTCTCCTAATTTCCAACAGAAATCTTGGCTAAATCCACTGGAATACAGAAGTACGTGTTGCTTGGCATTATTCAGCATATCCCAATGTCAAAATATTTTGGAAAGAACTACTGGATTTTACTGTTTATCTACAAACCTTTGTAGGAGGGAATGTGAACCAACCAAACCTGCTGTGTGAAGCTCAGCAAAGTCCATCCTAGCAGTAATTTAGGGAAATCTGTGACATCCTTTAAGACCTGGCTAGCAGCATCATGTATCACATTTAGCCATGACTGGCAGGACTGGAGGGCACCTTTTACTCCAGGAATTGTGAGGGCAGTGGTCCCTCACTGTCATAGTTGAGACAGAGACAATACAAAGCAACACACTCCATTTTCAGAAGGTTTCAAACCTAGTTTTATTATAGCATGCATGCTTTTTATACATTCTTACAAAACCCATAAGTTTATGCTTTACTCATTAGTCACCAGAGACAAAGTGTTCATTGGAATAGGCAGTTGCAGGTTTCTCTTATTTATCCTTCTTTCACTCTTGGTTTCTATGTCAACAACCTTGTAGAAAATTATTTTAGGGGTAAACATGGATCCTCTTATCAGACTTCTCTCTGGCTCACAGAAGTTGCTGTAAAACCTCTCCCACAGCTGGCACAGAATACATGCAGGGACAGAGGCTGTGACCTGCCATGGGTGTCAGAATTTGTTACCTCATCCAAACACAGTTTGACACTCTGGCATCACTGGTGTTGTTTCCAAAAAAAACAAACCTGCCCAGAGGTGCCTACATGCCCAAAAGAGGAGTGCCCAGCCCAGAGAAGACCCCCATGCTTGCTGGGCTTTGCCATGGCCAGAGTGCCTGCAGCAGGCTGATGTGAATGCAGTGTCACACCAGGCACCAGCGTGTGTGGGAGCTCAGGCACAGCCCTGCAGGGAGCTGCCACTGCAGGTGCCCATGCTGTTCCCTTCCCCAGCCAGCTGGGAAAGCTGATAATGGTCTGATTTCAGGGATAATTTCACTTGAACCCTCTCTTGCTGCTCCACTGCAATCAGCAGAGGAAGGCAAAAGGGTGGAGTGAAAGGAAGAGGCTCTGAAGTAAAATCAGTCCCCTGCCTCTGTGGCTATTTCATACCTTGGGTCTGCCAATTCTGGTGGGAGAAATAGCTACTCACTTTTCATAGTTTAGGAAGGTTTATTAAACCTTATCAAAAATACAACAGAAGACTGGATAAAGAAAAAAGGTTATGGTGCTGGGAGCAAAAGATTTTCCCCACCATGTGCTCAGCCCCCTCACAATGGAGGTTTTACCCTTTTTAACCCTTTAACCCCTCTCAAAGTTCCGTCCATCAACCCCTTCTTTGCTGTCCAGTGGTGATCTCTTCCTCAAATCCTGATTGGAGATCAGATGTCACCTTAGTGGCAGGCCAGCCCTCCCAGATGTCCCAGCTCCAGCTGTCCCTTGATAACCATGGGAGGGGGTACAACATAACTATAAATCTATAAAACTTTTCTTAACCTATATACATGATATTTGTCCATTAATTCTGAGAGTCAATCACAGCATTACTCATCTATCACACTGGCAATCTCCTTCATTCACATCAGTGCCAAACAGAAGGGAATATGGCCAGTGAACTCTGTGGCTAAAGCTCCTCTGATTCCCTTCTTCATTGTCACATCAGTGCTGAGGAGCCTGTTGAAAAGGCCATGGTGTCTTAAACACTGACAGAAATCCTGCAGACATGTGAATCCTGAGTTCTGCTTCTCCTTTTTTCTTGGAGTTCTGATCAAATGCATGCAGGAGAGCTCATGTTGGAGGCCTCTGAGTGACACAGTGTCACCGTTCAGTGGCTGCTGACTCAGTGCTCAGATAAACAAACCCTGCACCAGGGACCACACGTGCTTCAGCTCGCCCTGGACACAGCCTCTGTGCCTGGCATTTTGACTCACACACACACACACACTGAAATATTTACACCTCCCAGTAATAGTAGCCTCCTCGAGCCAGGTCTCATAAGCTCTTGGGGGTCTATTACTCACCCAAGATAGCTCAGCTACCTTTGGAGGCTTAAAATCAGCAGGATGGCTTGTGTTGCAGTGTTGGGAACAAAAAGGTTTAATAAAAGGCAAAATAACAAACAGAGAAAAACCGAGCCAGGTTCAAGAGGTTCTTGCTCCTGGTAAAACCCCTCACAAAAGCCATTGGTTTCTTTGTTCTCTTCTTTTTCTAGTAAATTGCCCAGGTGGGACTTTTTGGCTCCTGTCCAATTGGCCATCCTTAAGTTTGAGGTGAAGTCCCCCAGGCCTATGAGATGCCTTTTTCACCTAATTGAGGAGAGAAACTTCTGGGCTTCTTTCCTTTTTGAGGGGACAAAGGATAGTTTTGTTACTCTGTCAACAGGGGGCACATTCCTATCCCTTCCCATTCTGCCATCTCGTAGCTGAAGCTTTTGGAATTAGTGCTAACTTGAAAGCAGCCTTCTCTTGTGTTTACCTGAATTCTGTGCTGCCAGCCTGGGGTTTTAGGCTGAGCACATCGCAATGGGTATCTCCAAAGCACTTAGCTCTCCAAGGAACCACATTTTCCCTTTAGGTTTGCTTTATTGAAATTGTTTCTGCAACAACACTGAAAATCTATTTTCTCTCCTTCCACAAATCAGCCATGAATTCAAGCATTGACCAAACATGCTGAAGCTTTGCTTTTCAAGACACTATTCCCCTGTCAGACATCCACTTTTTGGATTCAATCCCTGAACTGAAGAGCTGCAGCTCTGCTCTTCAGAGGTAGAAACCGAGGGTGCAGCTCCTAGCAGGCAAAATAAATAAAGCAGGGAAAAAGAATTAGGCTTCTTGCTGAAAATGCCTCCAGATTAGTAGAGATCTCTGAGCAGCATTTGGGAGAGTGTCCAGGGAAAATCTGGCTGCTTTCATCTGTGTCTTCAGTGTTCTCCTCAGTTTTGTTGTTAGCAGGAGCTGGACAAGCCTCACATTTTGTCAGGTGCCATTTGACAAAGACCATAGTATTAAATGAGAATTTTCAGAGGAACTTTACTTGGAGCTTTTGTTTCACAGAAAAGCTTGTAGAGTTTGAATTGTTGCATTGAGGTCACTTCCATAGCCAATAGCATGTTCAAATCAATCAATAATGCTCTTAAAAATACTGAAACTGTAGATACTGTTCATGATAGAGTTGGTGACTGTTTGGGTAATATGGATGCAAAAATCACTTTAAAATTTTCAAGTTTAAAAAAAATTAAGTTGCTTTTCAAGGAGTTATTTTAAAAAATGCTGGACTGTTCTTGAAATTTGATTCAAGTATTTTCTTGAAACCAAGTTTTGCTCACACTGAAGTGTAGTGAGATCTCTGGAAAAAATTCCCTTTGTCGATCTGGTTTTTCAACTGAGTGCCTGTCAGCTGTGAATAAAGCCGGAATTTTTGGCAAGGTACTTTTTCAAACAGAACAACTTCAGTTCCTTCTCTTCACAGCGTGGTACTCCTCTGTCATTTCTTTGTGTCTAATTGTAGCCTGTGGAGTGAGAACAGCCCAGTTCTGAGCTGTGAGAAAGGAGAAAAGACTTGGTCTTCAGGGGTGTGCCTCAATAAATCCCTTGGTGTATTCCAGGGAAAAACTGCTTGAAAACTCCTCTCTTCCAAAACTTGGCTCTTCTTTGCCTATTGATTCATAGATTTTTCAAGAGCAAAAGGAGCCTTGAAACATTTTTAGCTCTATCTCCTGTATGCAGAGGCCTGGAGTATCAGCAGCTTGCCCGGTGTGGAGCTCAGTGACTTCTCTGAGCACAGCTCATCTTCCAGCCTGGCTTTGAGGTCCCAGTGGCCATGGCCTCTGGTGCTCTGTGCACTCTCCTGGCACTGCCCTGGAGCTTTGCAGAAGTGCAGCCATCCCTCCAGAAATTGGTTACTTGCCAGTATTAAAAGGAATAATAGCAGCTGCCTTTATCTCTAACCTGAGCACAATTTTTATGTTGCATCTTGCACTTTCTGTGGCTGGCTCAAAGAGCTCTCCTAGCCAGCTTTTTCTCTCTGTGTACTGTGTCATCAGCTCACCTCCTGATATTCTTCCAGAAGCTGGACAGATGAGGCTCTCCCATCTCCCACAAGGAGGAATTTCTTTCCAGCCCCAGAGGAATTTTTATTGCTCATCAATGTAAACTGTGTATTTTTCAGTTTGCTTTTAGAAGGCTGAAGCCAAAGCATGTGTGGCATTTTATTCCTCTTATAACCAATAGAAGTAAAAATTAAACCCTTTGTGTTTCAGCTTCATGTGAAGAATTTGGTGTTCAGGCAGTTCTGCTATCTGTGTGCTTTAGAGACTCCTTTTTTTTCCCCAGCAAATACAGCCTGTGTGTTCTGTTCTGAAATATGCAATCCTATGTTTTGCTCTATAAAAGTCATTTGGTGTGAGTGAGTCCAGCTTAGCTGCCAGCCTGGCTCACTCTCTGATACTGACTGCTCCTCACTGTAATTTGCTGGGATTTCACTCTTCTTGTCATCTGTACACTTTATTGCCTGGCATATTTTAATAATTTCCAAACCTTTGTCTGGAATATTAAGAAGTGTCAGTCCTGGGGATCCCTTGGGAGCAACACCCCAATTGTATTATAATTGCTCATTTACAGCTACTTTTGGAGAGTCCCCATTTAACTGGGTCTTAATGCATTTTTCATGTGTTTTATTAATATTGAAACATAGAGACAAATCTAATGAAATGTTTACCATTTAGCCAGTGCCTTGCATTTTAATTAAAGGAACAAAAAATGGACTTCCCAGCTGCATAGCTGCTTATGAAGTCAGCCTTCAGTGCTCCTGGCAATCCAAGCTGTCAGTGACCTTACCTGGGAGCAGGTGTCTTCGGAAGCATTACAGCTCAGTTTGACATCCTTATCCCTCTGTTTGGTTGATGGGAAACAGTGCTGGCTCTGTAATTTTTTTTTTCTTTTTTTTTTTTTTCTCCTTTCTTAGTTTCTTCTGTCACACTGTGAGTTGCTTTTTCAGGTTAACTTGCCCCCCAGCCCTGATAACTGAGCTTTTGTTGGGATGTGTTCTGCTGCCAGTTTACCACATGCTAGCAAAAGGAGTAATAGATTTCTAAAATGCACTTCTTTCAAATATTACAGAAATTGGAACAATCTGGTAGAAGCTGAGTTTAACAGATATGTCTTTATGTCAAACTAATTTAAGGCCAGAAGCCCCTTACAGTTTTTAAATTATTATAGGAGAAAATCGGCCATGTGGATATGTGTACAATCTTTTCAACATATGTACTATATTCTTGTACTGTGTTTCACAAGGAGCATGAGTTGATATTTGCATGGAATTTTGTACAAGTGATAAGCTTTATATTCTCCCCTGGGTATTAAGAGTCTCTGTTTGGAGTTGCCAGCAAGAGATGTGGGTGAATTTGTGTGCAGGTGTTTATTGCAGCTACAGAATGAGGCCTGACAGGTGGGCAGCCCCTTGATTTAATGTTCAGTGGTGACCTTGTAATTCTTCACAGAGCACACTAACTCAGCTTTTGTACCAGTAGCTGGGATATTACAAAAGAATCATTTTTACACTCATCTGGAAATTTATACTCAGGTCAGACCATTGGGTGTTTAACTCTGAAGTAATGATGTGATAGCTATGAAGAACAGGGGTTTGTCAGATCATTGCCATCTCTCCCAAAGGTCCTGACCTTGCACCAGTTCTCAGGTGTGCTGTGCCTAAACTGGATAAAAATGCTGTTCATGTCCACACCAGTGTTTTCAACTGGGCCACCCAAAACAGCTTTCTGCACAGGACCAGTCCTGCTGCCCTTGGGAAGCCACAGCCACAGTGGTGAAATATGGAATCTTGGATCAGAGCAGGAAAAGGATGGAGTCCTTTCCCTCAGGTGTAAAAAAGCCATTGGTCAGTAAGGATTGAGGAGAGGTGAATGCAGCAAAAATAAAAGTACAAGGAAAGCTTTCCTTCAGACCAGTTGCTTCTGTAACAGGAGACAGTTACATGTAAATCCTGAGTATTTGTAAACCAACCCCCCAGCCCTCAGTACCAGGACACAGATGAGATAACCACATTTTGCCCAGTTATCCCTGCGAGGTATTCTGTGTTTTTTCCAAGCACAAGGATTTTGCTCTGCAGAAGGCCAGAGTAACAGCAATTTATTTATGTATGCTGGTGAAAAGAAAAGAGGGAAGTGACTAATTCATGCTTAAAGCCACCTTTCAGAATAGCTAGTGTATCATTTTTGGTGTACATCTAAATTGGAAACTACCTACGGAGAAAATGGCATTGCAGAAAGTACACCCTGAAGACATTTGTTATTGCAGAGTTTGTTAAATTATAGCCTTTCATTGAGGTTATTACTTGGAGTTCAATTAACATTTTAAATGTATGTTTGGAGACCAGCAAACAGGGCCTCAGCAGACAGGTGGTCTGGGTACAGAACACGTTCCCTGCCACCAGCATCACCATGGCAAAGCAAAGCCAGGAGGAGAAGCTGTTCTTTTCCATAAAAAGCCACAAACATTTTGTGAAAGCTCCTTCCATGTGGCTTCACAGGCTTAAAGCACCACACTTCAGCAGCAGTTATGGTTTCATGGACATCTCAGCTGGAAAGAAAATTTGTATCAGATAGACAGAAAAGTCCCACATCTGCCTTTTGTTCAGGCTACATGGAAGCTGCTTTTCCTTCTATTAAGGAATCTCTAGTGCAGACATAATTTATTTCTTTACCTGGAACTGAAAGGCAAATACAGTAACAGAAAAAATTGATTTTAAAGAATAGTTTTTGCCAAGCAGATGTACCTGAAGATGGAGGAATACATGAAATCTAGTGGTACAATGAACTTGATTTGCATTAGAGTGGCAAGCTGAACTGCTTGAAGTTGCCTGTAATTTTTTTTCCTCAGCCCAGAACAGTGTGTTTTAAATAAAGGGAATCAGTTTAGCTTTCTAGTAAATACCTTCAGCCAGCATTTTCAGAAGGGATTTGTCAGTTGGTGACTGCCCTTGAAAGAGATTTGAAAGGCAAGCAGACGTGGCATCTAATGGAAATACAACGCCTCTCACAGCTGAGTTACTGAATAAAAAGGAAGTAATGAACACAAATAAGAAAAAATAATGCTGTGAGGGACAGAACTCCTTATGCTGCCAGACCCCAGCAAAGTAACTGCTACAGACATGGGGATTTCCAGAAGTCATGGGCACAGAGAAAACCAGCATTAACAGGTTCTGAAGAATCTCAGGCGTGGGCATCCCCTGGCACTGAGAAACATATTTTGCAAAAATGTAAACAAAGAATACTCAGCTGCAGAACCAGCCCCATCCCTGCCAAAGTGCTGAGCAGGTTCACTGAGTATCCTCCTTCCCTCTTTTAGCAGTTGCAGGGTGAGAGTCAGTCACCCCATGGCAGAGGTCACCATGCTGATATATAAAATATTGCAGTGGTTCTGTAGGTACAGAATTGAAGTAGGGCTCCA
The DNA here is from genome assembly GCF_023055355.1 of Agelaius tricolor. Taxonomy (NCBI): domain Eukaryota; kingdom Metazoa; phylum Chordata; class Aves; order Passeriformes; family Icteridae; genus Agelaius; species Agelaius tricolor. Next base: position 1,981,007 of record NW_027269270.1, read on the forward strand.
CGTGGTGGTGTGTAGCAACTCCTGGCAAATGCTTATCTGTTAATGGCAACCTGTGTGTGCATAATGTATTACTGCACAGCACCTGTTTATGAGCAGATTGGTGTTCAAGCAGGGTATTGCACAAGGGAGAGACTTTCAGGCTGAATGAAAGCATTCCTCTCCATTACAGGCAGCTTGTTTATCACAAGCACTGGTGTTTCTTGAAAGTGGGAAACAACCCCCAAATACTCAGAATATTTAAAATAGCCTAATTGCATGGTGATTGCCAGATTTGTAGCAAGTGGGTGGCTGGGATTGGTCTCTCACAGCAAGCTTCAGCTGCCTCTCACAACCTGCCTTCAAAGAGCTGCTTAGGGAAAGGGGAAGGAAAGAAAGAGTATAAAATCAGCTGCTGAATAGTGTCTGCAGGATCTGGAAGCTGCTGTCTGCCTCCCACCCTGCATGTCCTCAGATGGGCTTGGTGGGCGCAGTGTTGGCACCACCCAGGTGGCTTCTCCCAACACCCTGCTGCTTTCATCAAGCTCAAAACCACCCCAAGTCTTTGTTGCTATCACATCTGTGATTTTTAAGGATTTTGTTTGTTCTGTCTGTTCTGGCAGAAACTCTCAGAACTGTCCTGTGGACAGCCTGGCTAAAGGGCTCAGTCCACAGGTCTGCTCAAACCCAGGACAGCTTCAGAGTCTTCCTTCTGTGACAGTCCCATCATGCCCAAAGCATCACCTCCTAGCAGATCTCTGATAACTGAAAATTGTCCAGGAAATTGTTTGAAATTTGTATGATCATTTTCATTAAATTTTTGTGAATAGCAAACATTAAATCTAAATATCGGAATATATGTCCAGCCATCGTTTTCCAACAGAGAAGGGGCTTCTGTGATCCAAGTATTGCTTTGAAATAATCAGTTTTGTTTCAAATAGCCAGAAATATATTTTTGATAAGCACATTAAGAGGCTTATCCAAACTTGAAAAACTGCCCTAAAACTGGACTCCAGATTTCATGGGAGTGGGGAATTCAATATAATTGACTCAGAAGTTGATTAATACATTAGCAGTTCTAAATACACCCTGCCAGACTCTAGGAATACTACACGGGATCTAGAAAGAATAAAATTATTTTTGAAAGCCAATTCAATTTCAAGTTTTGATTTCCTTTCTTTGAGGTTATTACTTTCTTTAAAAAATGAAAACTTTATGTCCCTCTGTTGGAAGTTTTTTACTACTTTGGCTGCATTACAGGAACATTATAACAGGACAGTATTTTGACTGATGTGGCATTGACTGACTTGACCTGTTTGAGGAGCTGCTATTAAACCCACACAAAAACACCCTGAGCTGTGTTTGAGTTTGTTGAGAGCCTCCTCTGAAAAATCTCACCTAATGGCGCAGGAAGTTTTCTCACAGTGCTGCACATCCTCTCCCTCCAAAAAAGCAACTTATATCTGCATCCTTGCATTCTCAGCTGAGCTGTGCATCAAGGAATAAGTGCTGCAGCTCCTATGGACAGAGACCTGGCTCCAGATTTATTCCAGACATGCTACAGGTGCCCATGTGCCCCCCTGCTGTTGGCTTGTTTGTGGGCCTGGATTTCCTGTGCTGTCACACCAGCAAAGTGCCAGGCCTGAGAGGCAGTGAGCTCAGGTAGGGAAGGATGCAGGTGTTGCAGGTGTCAGTGCTGGGCATCACAGTCACTGCTGCTAAGACAGGAGATGTAGGCACTTCCAGACAGCCCCATGCAGGGGGAAATGCTGAGCTGAATATAAAGGCATAGAAGATGTTGGCTTTCTGTGATCTCTGTCTGCTGGAATCTGCAGTGCCTTCCTCTCACAGACCTGTCTTCTGCTCACACTCAAATTTCCTCCTTAAGACAGGCTTTTCTCCCCTTTTTTCTCTTTCTTTCATTATCAGCTCAGGGGTTCTTCAGGGTGTGGGGGAACAGGGCTCAGTTTCCTCCCTGAAAATCTGTATGTCCTGGCTCTCATCTCCCAATGGAAACTGCCCCAGGCTGGTCTTAGTTTGCATCTTGTCTACTTTATCTGTTGAAATTCTGAGTATTAAGTAATCATTAATTTAAATACAGGAATAATCCTAGGGCTGCTCTGATCCATGGCTCCCCAGTGAGCACAGCCACCGAGCTGCAGCACGAGCCCAGGGATGGTTGTGTGCTGTGCCCAGCTCTGTCCCTTTGGGCTGGAGAGCTGTCCTGGAGAGGGATGGCTGCCAGCTCTGTGCTCTCCCCTTCCAGAGGGCAGCCCTAGAGTGTTTCTTGGCTTGCTCACCCGAGAGGGGAGAGCCTTCATCACAGGAAGCAAAGGAGAAAAAGATTGAGAGGCGTAACTCAGCACCCTGGGTGAGAGCTCACATGCAGGTGGTGGAGTAGCACCCTCTCCTTCCCCACAGGGGAAATAAGAGCTACTCCAGGATTTTGAAGGGGCCTGGGGTTGTGATCTGTGTGCTTTAGGGATGGTCCACTGGAGGGAATGTGCTTCACTCTGTCCCCAGGGTGCAGGGACCAGGCTGCTCTTCTGCTCCTGCCGTGCTGAGGGAGGAGGGGCAGTTACCTGTGGCTGATTTTTTAAACAATAATGATTACAACGGAAGGATTCCTGAGGCTTTGTTGTTTTTGATGAGCCTGCCAACAGCAGGTATGACTTGACCTATCCTTTTAGCCTTCTGGCTGTGTCTCCCCATTTGCTCAGCATCCCTGTGTGCATGTTCAGGAAGGCATTTGATGCTGATTGGAACTAATTCACCATCACAGTGGGGGGAATTCACTTACATTGCTCTGTGCTAACAGCTATAAGCAGTGATAATTAATAGCTCCTAATTGCTTAATCAGTGTAAAGTTTTAGACTATGTCATATGTGAAGGTTTTTATTTTGTGTGGATGACTAAACCCCCAATTAATGCATCGAGTCACACAGCCTTACCAGCGCTGTCTGCTCCAGACAGAGAAAAATAACCAGTGTCTTCATTACCCCCCTCAGGTCCCTTTCTGTAGTCATTACTGTGGCCTGAAGACATTTTTCTGTAGCAGCTGCAGTAACGTTACAGTGAGCTCCCTATCAGCTCAGAGCTGTCAGCAGCAGATATGAATCCAGCAGCCTGAGCCCATTCGGTGCTGCTGACATGCTCTTCTTGACTTTCCATTTATTCCTTTACCCCTGGTGGCCAATCTCCCTTAAAATCAAAACTGTCTGCCACCAGTGGATCTGGCAATACTCTGTGATTTTGCAGTTCTCAACACACACTCGCTCCCTGTGCACACACAAGGCTCGTCTCCATCCCACATTACTCAAGGTAATGCATCCCTCTTTGGTATTCAGTTTTTGTTTTCTTTAGTGCTGGCTAAATTTTATCTCTGCTCCCTCTCCCTGCTCCCCCTCACGCTGTCCCTGTATCTCTTTCTGTGCCTGTCTTTCAGGGCCTATCTCTTGGATTGTTTTCATTTCCCAGACCTGTTTCCCAGGCCAGTTTCTTTTCAGCTGCTTGTCCCTGAGTCCCTCTCCATTTGTGTTTGTCTCTTTTCTTATCTGCTGAGGAAGATGAGGGGGAGATAGAGGTGTTGACTGGCAGAACTGGAACTCCCTGTTGGAAGTGATCGTGAGCAGGAGTTTGCTTCCACCCATACAGAGCTCCTGGCTGGATGCATCCTCCTGCCAGGTGGGGTTGTGTCAGATTAGGCCATCCTTTAAAACTTATTTCTCATTCTGTTTCTCTCTCAACAATATATGAATTATTCTATAACATTTCTAAGTCAGCATTTCTTATCTCAAGGTTTACAAACAGATACATACCACCTAAGTCCTCTGTCAAACTTTGAGAATTCTCTACAAATTCATTTCTCACAGGGTTGGGCTCTAAGGGAGGGATGGATGGATGGATGGATGGATGGATGGATGGATGGATGGATGGATGGATGGATGGATCCACAACAGGTGCTGTGCTTTTCCATAGTGTAGGTGCTTGTTTATTGAACCCTACATGAGTTTTCTCTGTAAAGGGATCCCATTCATATTTGTGCAGGGCATGGAGACTTCAGGGGAGAAGCAAAAATACAAAGAGGAGACAGCAAAGTCAGTTTCTTACAATAAAAGCAACAATACCAATGCAGGTACAGCTTGTTAAAGAAATGCCTCAATTTTATGGGACTAATCCTTCTTTGGAAAACTGTTTGGTGATAGATCCTTAGGTGAATTCATCTGACATGAGTGAAAGCATATAGTTCGTTAACAGTGGAAGAATTGTCCCTTAGATTTCTGCATCCCATAATGCTTCTACAGAGGAAGAGAAAATGAGCCCTAGATATTTGTATAACACATTTTCTTCTTTTACAGAAAGTTTTACTTTTTCTTGCAACATGTGTCTCTCCTGCCATTAGGGAAGGAAATCCTGGGAAATGTGAGACTCTCTTAGGTAATTAACTTTCAAATCAATAGCAGAGATCTGAAGGCTAGCACAGGGCGGGTAGGAAATGCAAAATGATTTTTACCTAACAAAGAAGTGTGAATGAATGAATGAACATGTGACAATAGGAATAGTCAGACAAGGACAGGGAAAGCATTATGGCCTGATAAAGGCAGAACAATCCATCACAACAATAGTATCTTTAATTCTCCTTAATGCTGTGTTGCAGTGTTTGAATTACAGTTGGATTTTGTTATCTATGCATACACAGAACTAAGGAGTTTAGCTGCCTAGAAAAACAACACACAGGCCTACAAAACCTTGTGACTCACCTAAGCCATGCAAAGAACAGCCTGGGACTCTTACCACAGAGTACCTGGAATTTCTTGGACTTTGGGGCTGGTTATATCTAGAAACATCTCTCTGGCATCTCTAGCCTTTTTGCAGGAGTGAATTTTTTAGGCAAAAAGAGGCTGCCTAAAACTATGGCTTGTAACCACCTAAGCCATTTTATTTTGTCTGTGTTTTCTGCACTTCAGTATCAGTGTGTTGCAGGTATCCTAACACTGAATGCTGATTTACAACCAGATAGAAACCATCTGTAAATGTAAGCTTTGTGCAAAGTGAGACATTTCTTCTCTTAGTTCTGCTTTCCTTCTCCTACTGAGAGGGGTCTGCTCGAGGCAGCTGGCAGAGCTGATGGGGAAGAAGCAGGGTTTCTTCTCTGTCTGACACTGAGCTTAGAGCTGAGAGGAGCACTTCATTTTTCTTGTCTCTTCAGTAGCTAAATCCTTTGTGGTTTTACTGTTTCTGAAATAATAAAGTCAGTCTGGAGTCAAAGGGAAGCCCTTCTCAATTCTCAGGAAAATACAAGGATGAAGTAACCTTGGTCTTTCCCAAGCTAGTGAGCAAACATTTTCTGCTGGTGACTTTCCCTGGCTGGGAAAGCAGAAGCATTTCCCACAAATAAAACTCTATCCTGCAAATGACAAGGAAGGTGCTCTGCCCAGAGTCCATAATTCAGATCTGGGAACATCTTAGCCAAGGGCCAAGATAATTAGCTAAGGGAAGACAGCCCAGGAGACAAAACATTGGTTTTCTCTGTGCAATTTGCCAAAGCTAAATTAATTCTCATGTTCCAGTGGGAATCTGCCTTTTCTTAACCTAGATTTCATTACAAAACCTGTGAAAATTATGGAAGCCTCCAAACTGGCACTGTGTATACAAAACAATACTACTGTTCAGGAGCAGAAATGTACTCCAGTGTCCCAGTTGTAATGGGGAGGTAGGTTTATTTTTGTAGGTTCTTTCCTTCCTTATCTTGCTTGGAAAAGGAAAATGTGCCTTCACTAATGTGGAGAATCAAGTAAATGGGCCAAGGCTGTGCCCTGCAGAGAGGTTTTTGTTTTTTTGGTTTTTTTTGCCAAATTCTTTTAGCCCTTTCTGCTGTGTGTTTAGAATATTTTAGACACAAGGAATAACAGGAATGATTTATGCCACAAATTGTTTCATAGTTTTTTTTCTTTTCAAATCTGTTGCCTCACAGTCTAAAAATCTTAAGAAATATATACAGGAAGATCTGTGAGTAGTGGTATAATTCCTCCAAGGGCCTTGTCAACCTTAGGGCCAATACATTTATTATCATTTAAGCCTGACATACTGATCTCATTGTGAGACCTGCTCCTCACATGAGTGGTTGTAATGCTCCTGAGTGTGTATGTTGACTTCCACAGGACTATTTCTGTCTTAATTTTGCAGAGCTGGTCTTAAATGTGTTTCAATCTGTCCTTATTACAGGACAGATTTTCCCTTAGTGGGGAAAACCTGGTGAAATACAGAAGGATGTGAGGGCAGAATCTGGATCAGTTCATACTGAGAGCAAAGAAAGTTATTTTTTCTCTTTAAAACAACCAAGCCAATATAGATACACTATTTGGAGGGAGTTTGGTTTTTAATTCTCAGTATATTTGACCTTCAAAAGGACACAAAACAATGCAATTCAGAGGTGTGCTGCCTACAAGCTCAGCTCCTGGTAGTGTCTGTACAGCTGAGAAAAGTGAAAACAATGAAACAGACACTTTTTAGTTCCCAGTGAGAAAAAAGGAAACTGGCAGCCTTTTCTTGCTTTATTGTTAAATATCTCTATTTAAATGCAAATCATCATCTGACACTGCCAAACAAAGTCATGTAACAGCAGCAGGCATGCAAGTTAAAAAAAATTTTAAAATGATGTTTTGAAGATGCTGAATTGCTTTTATTTCCAGGAGGAATAGAGGTGGCTGAATAAATTTTTGGCTGCATAGCGAGGCGAGGCTCAGCACATAGGTGCTTCAGATACAAGGATTTGTATTTTAAGTACAACTTTTACAGAGGTGTGGGCAGGCTCTCTAGTTAGGGATCACTTGGAGGGATGCTGAAGTTTCTTCTATGTCATCCCACAGCAGTATTACAGTGGAAAGCCAAGTGTTTACAGAATGTTTTGGGACAAAAAGGGGCAGGAGCAGCCAAATTGCTGCCTTATTGTGCCTCAGGAATGTGTATTTACAAGTGACCTGTGCTTTATGGTGCTGTGTGCAGGGTCTCCAGCTTCCTCCCTGAGCACCACACCTCTGAGCCCAGAGAGGGATGAGACTGGACCTCAAGGAAGGACTGGGATAGAGGAGAGTCTTGCCTGAGGAGCCCACGTTGTGAGTGGGTTGTGGCTCCTGAGCTGCCCCAGCAGGGATGGGAGGGTTCCCTGAGTGTGCATCCATCCTGCTCCTCCTGCTGATCAGGAGTAGCTAGTTAATAAAACCCACCTCCAGGGGAACATTTCTATTCAGTCCAGCAAGTCCCAAAATCAGCTGACAACCTGTATCTTATCAAGGCTCATCTGTTAAAATTCTTCCTTTAATTTGCTGTTTACCTCACCATTCTGAGCTTTCATTCTTATAAATCAGTGTGGATATATTTGCTTTCTGTGCAGGGTTCCAGTAGTCTCTTAATAATCATAATAATCGTTATTACTGATTAAAGTTGCATTATTCATGCCAGATGGAGTGCCCTCCCTGTCAGCCAGAATGAGTTTGCATTTATGTAGTTATAGTACATTTGTGATCTAAATAAACAGATGGTAGAAGGTGACAGAGAATTATGTGCTGGTGATATCAGCAACAATGTTTCCCAAGTATAATTGCTTTAAATGAACATGAATGCAACAAGGAGCTGGTAGCTTTAACAAGGTAGTTGGCATTCAGTGTGGTAATTACCAGGCAGCATCATCAATAGCACCAGGAATGCCAGGGGAGGAATGCTGGCTTTGAAAAATTAGTGACAGAGAGTCTGACTTCACATGACCATCAGGGTGGGTTTGCTCAGCTCTGTAGCATCTCACAGATGTGGGCACGCTGCTGTAAGAAGAGCAGTGTTTATCTTTAGGGTGATCCAGCCTCAGCTGAGAGACATTTTGCATTTTCTCCAGCGCCAACTCCCATCAGGGCACATGGCAAGTATTTGATTTAGTGTAATGGAGCAGTGTTAGCAGCAGCAGCTGTTAATACACGATTGAAAGGATTGAACCTGGATCAGGTTCAAAGGGGAAATTCACTTAACAGAATCTCAGCAGTACTCAGTGATGTATAAAAGTTTAATCAAACACAAGGTTGGCTTCCTGCGATCAAAAGCGCAGCGATAAGGACTGTGCAGAGTCTTCCACGAGATTTACGTTGGGTGTCTCACTCACCCCATCAGCTCTGGCTTTGTGAAGGGCAGGCCTGCCTGCCCCTCAGGCACTGCCACACCTGGGAGTGTGCCTGGACCTTGGCCATGTCCAGATGGCAGCCATGGAATGGGGTCTCCCTTCCCTCTCAGCCCAGACGGGTGTGGGACTGTCCGAGCGCTCTCTCCTGTGGTGCTGAAGTGCAGCCAGAGGAGAACATTCCAGCTCTTCTCCTTGCTTGCCAGTCCCTCTCACATGGGTCAGCATTTTGCCATGACATGGACACATGAACTGAACTCCCACCTCAGTCCAAGTGGATTTCATTCACTAATTACTAGGTAGTTCATAAAAAGCTTCTGTTGCTAATGCTTCTTCTTACAGCTGCGTTTTACAGTGAAAGCACCTACAGTTCTTTTTCTTCAGGGACTAAACCTGTCAGTGTAGGCACAGAGTTTGTGGTGATTTGGAGTGGGGCTGGGCCCAGCCTCATCGCCAGTGGGCACAGCTGTGCAGGACAGGTGAATGCTATTGAAGGGAACGAGCCATGGAGTGCCCAGGGGCACTGAGCAACCACCAAAGGGAACAGAGGGCACACAGGTGCAGGGCATCAACAGGAGGGGATAAAAGGCTGGGCTGAAGAACAACAAGGGCAGGTGCTTGCAGCCTGCTGAGGTGCCCTGGTGTTACTGTGTGTGGGCAGGTGCCTGAAGCCTTCTGAAGAGGTGAGGTGTTCCTGTGTATGGGTTGGAGCTTTCTAAAATTGTGTGGTGATGCTCTGTGTATTGTGGTTGTCTCAATTGCACCATACCAGCATGAGGAAAGATGATGGAGAATACCATGTCCAAAGTCTGAAGGAACATAAGGTTCTTTCTGAAGCACAACCAAAGGCAACTAAAGAACCAGCAGCCAGAAAAAAAACTCCTGTGAGCTTTGCTGTCACTGGGGTTCAGGTGGTTGCACAGGGCACATTTCCCTGACCATAATGTTGGACATGCAGACCATGCAAGTTTGTGGGGAAGAGGGGGTGGCTTTGAACCAAAGACATTGAGTGGGATGTCCCATTGTTTGTAGGCACCAAGTTTATGGTGATTGGGAGTGGGGCTGGGCCCAGCCTCATCCTTAATGGGCTGCAGCTGTGCAGGACAGGTGAATGCTATTGAAGGGAAGGAGCCATGGAGTGCCCAGGGGCACTGAGCAACCACCAAAGGGAACAGAGGGCACACAGGTGCAGGGCATCAACAGGAGGGGATAAAAGGCTGGGCTGAAGAACAAGAAGGGCAGATGCTTGCAGCCTGCTGAGTGCCCTGGTTTTACTGTGTGTGGGCAGGTGCCTGAAGCCTTCTGAAGAGGTGAGGTGTTCCTGTGTATGGGTTGGAGCTTTCTAAAATTGTGTGGTGATGCTCTGGGCATTGTGGTTGTCTCAACTGCACCATACCAGCATGAGGAAAGATGATGCAGAGCATCATATCCAAGGTCTGAAGGAACATGAGGTTCCTTCTGAAGCACAACCAAAGGCAACTAAAGAACCAGCAGCCAGAAAACAGAAGCTCCTGTGAGCTTTGCTGTCACTGGGGTTCAAGGGGTTGCACAGGGCACATTTCCCTGACCATAATGTTGGACCTGCAGACCATGCAAGTTTGTGGGGAAGAGGGGGTGGCTTTGAACCAAAGACATTGAGTGGGATGTCCCATTGTTTGTAGGCACCCAGTTTGTGGGGAGTGGGGCTGGGCCCAGCCTCATCCTTAATGGGCTGCAGCTGTGCAGGGCAGGTGAATGCTATTGAAGGGAACGAGCCATGGAGTGCCCAGGGGCGCTGACCAACCAGCAAAGGGAACAGAGGGCACACAGGTGCAGGGCATCAACAGGAGGGGATAAAAGGCTGGGCTGAAGAACAAGAAGGGGAGATGCTTGCAGCCTGCTGAAGAGGTGAGGTGTTCCTGTGCATGGGCAAATGCTCAAAGCCTTCTGGAATTGTGTGGTGATGCTCTGTGCATTGTAGCTGTCTCAACTGTGACAGTTGTTCAGATGAAATTGGACAGGAGGTAAGTACCTGTATAGCTTTTCCTGCATAGCCATCTCCTCTCCTGTGAAGGAATCAGCAGCTTTTACATAGGCTGTGGAAAGCAATAGTGATGGCACTGAGTGATGACATTGTTCCTCAGCCCTCCAGACTTGCTCATACTTCTTTTTGGTTTAAAATGTCTGTGTCATTATGCATAGCAAAAATGTATTTAGAGTATAAAGCATTTAGATAAGTACCTGTATTTCATAAAAGTTTGACACCAGGTCTGGTGTTGGGCATTTTTTATAGGCACTGTTTCAACTTTGCTGAAGTATAAAACCCTCTCAAAGACAAGGTGGACTCTCATCTTTTCATTTGCTGGATGTTGAAGGAATGAAAGGAAGGCACATTTCCAATCTCTCTCTTTCTGTCTGTCCTGCAGGTGGTCGTTGCCACAAGTCCTGCACAGGACGGTGCTGGGGACCCACAGAGAATCACTGCCAGACCTGTAAGTGTGTAAGAGTGAGGAACAAAGGGCTGGAAAACAATGTAGCAGAGATCCTACTTGTTTTTTCTTTCAGTTGTGAAGGGATACTATAAATTCTGGGTTCAGTATAACTCTAAAATGTACCAGGGTTTTTTTCCCCCCCATATATTTTTATCAATAGATTATTTGCCTTTTTTTCCCTACCCATGTGAATATGTTTCTTTCCTCCCTTGGGATTTCTAAAACTCCTTATGCTAACTTGAATTTTCTTTTCACTACTGGGTGGCAACATGGAGCATGGCTCTTGAGAATATTGATGGCAGATTTGGAGCTCTTTAATGACCACCTGACATGGCAATGTTCCTGATGCCAAAATACTCTGTTAATTTCAATGGTAGCCTGGGAATATTAGTTATCTTGCAGAACTGTTTTCTTTACAATAACTTCAGAATATATTTGAATTGTACTGGAAGAGAGAATAATAGCTTTTTTGTGAAGGAAGTAGTAAGTGAAGGGTCACTTGTGCTGTGTTTCTGTCCTTGTGAATTTAGAGAGCATGAAAATGAATTCCTTCTTCCTTCCTGAAGGAGCTTTAAGTTCCTTCACATAGGCACAAAAGAGCCAGAAGTACAGTCACAACATTAGCAGATAATAATAAAAGAGGAGAAAATTGAGGGCTGTTTTTTCTACAAGTTTTTTTCTTTTTCCTGCTTACAGGAGGGTGAAAACCAGTTGCCTTTACTGGAATCACTCTCCCTGGGAAATGAAGTGTTTGCTGGGAGCTCCCCCACAGAACACTTTCCCAGCTTATTTCCTTGGCTGAGCTGTAAATGGGAGGAAGGACTGTGACAAATGAGCCACTCCCAGGGGAGCACCCCAAGTAAGCTCTGAGCTAAGGAGAGTCAGCCCAGAGTCATCTGCCTCTTTCCTGGGACTGGGTAGGAACAGTGCAGAGATGCTGCTTTTGGGGGTGTTTTGGGGGGTTTTTTGGTTGGTTTTTAGTGTCTTAGAGTAAGAGAGAGAATGGAGTTAGAACTGTCAGACAGCTTGAGGTGAAGGTCGGATGAGTCTGAGCAGGAAATCCAAGCTGCCCTGCTGCCCCAGTACCTGCAGAGACCCTGCCAGGAGCTGCTTTCCCTTTAGGAGCATCAGCTGATTCTGCTGGAGAAGTTGCTCACAGTTCCAGCTGTGTTCTTGTATCACTGCTTCATATTTATCTGCAGGCATGGTTAAAACCCCCTCAGGACATACTCTAGGACTAAGGGACAGTGATGCAGAGCAGATTCTTCTTAGTCTGAATTGAGCTGGTACATCTCCTTCCTCTGCTCACAGTCTTTATGAAGGCACTGAGGAAGTCAGTGCTCCTTAACCCGGAAAAGAAGTAGATTCTGGGTTGTGTGCTTAAGTAGATAATGGAAAGGGACTAAACCCTGCCCGACCAAATTGTTTTATATCATGATTAGAATTAATTCATGCTGGTTTTTTTTTCCCTCTGGCCTGATGAGAAGCTTGTTTTTCTGTTAAAACTAGTAACTTTGTAAGAAGCTGCATAACCCATCCAAATGGGTAGATTTATTCAGGCCTTCTGTGGTTATCGTATCCAAGAATAGTTTAAAATAATTCTTTGCAGTTATGTTCTGTAAGGAGCCCATGATGCTGGTTCAGGCTGTGTCTCCAGCCTCATGGCAAGTCCAGCTGTGTTCCTGCAGAGGTCCATGTGGCAGGATCAGCTCCCATGGTCTCGGCCTGCTCTCAGATAAGGGAGCTGATTGGTGGATTAAAGTGGAATTAACAGGGAGGGAAGAGTTTATCTGCAGGGCTGGGAAGGCAGGAGCTCAGCAGGGCTGCACACAAGGCTGGCTCCAGGAGTGACAGCTCTCAGTGGCTACCCTTGCAAATCCAAACAGTGGGGACAGGCTAAGGCACAACCATGGGGTTAAAATATTAAATTAAGAAAAGCCATAATCCATCCAAGTGTCAGGGAGATATACAGATCACACTCTTCTTCTTGAGTAGCTACTCCACAACCTTCAAGCCCACTCTGATGGTCAAGGACAGGAATTAGTTTTACATCACAGACTTCTTCTCTGCCTCCATGGCCTCGCTGCACCTTGGACAAGCAGCAGGATTGAAGGAAGAGGCTGGCAAAGGGTATTTCTTCATTGGGTTTTTGCACAATGTGTTTCCTTCAAAATGAGTGAAGCAAAGAGGGAGAATTTGAGTAGGGGCTCAAAACATAAAAATGCAAGTGGGATTATGCTTTTGCTGCCTTAATGTATGATTTTAAAAGACATACCTGGCTTTTGGGCTCACAAATGTTGTTAGATACAAGCTGTGTTGTGCACACTGTGTCTACCTTAACCCTGTCACCTTGGATGCACTTCTGTCCAACACATGTGGGAAAATGCCCCAGCAGTGCTACATCCAGTGCCAAACCATTTTGATCCTAGAAACAACTCAGAGCTTCATTTTGATAATTTCTTTTTTTTTTTTTATTGAGGATTGAAGCAAAAAAATTTAATGAGCCCCCCTCCCAAGATAAGATTTAAATTATTTTCCTAGGAAAGGATAAAAAATGAAAGATCTTAATCCGTGTCTTTCATTTCAAATTACATATGGAAAAAAAAACCAAATCCCTTTGTTTTTTTCATGAATATCATCTACCTAGCTGCTTATGTTGCCTTCCAGCAATGTCTTTGTTGCTAAGTCTGTCTGAAACATCACCTGCATCTAACTCTGTTCTAATGTCTCTCTAAATGTGACAAGAAAATTCATGTATTTAAGAAGACAATTAATAGGAAATTTAAGCCAAGCTGTTCTGTTAGGAGATAGAGAAGATAAAATTCAGGATGCTGTTATACACAGTTAGCAATCCTTTTTACTTTTATAATTAAAATATTAGTAGATGCTAATAGGAAGGATTTGAAATTGAGATGATATAACTTGTTTCAGTGTCAGGAAAATCTAATATGAAAATACTTTAAAAAAGACTCTGTTTTTCAAATTGTTTTGGGCACACACTGAATAGAATGCAAACCACTTTAAAAAATAATAACAAATGCCTTTGGAAGTTACTAATTAAATTTGAAAATCTATGGTTAGGTTGTTAAAATTTTTGCTATTCATGTCTGTTAAGAGTTTGATGCAGAAATTATAAGTTTTACAATTCAATATATTTTTAAAGTGACAGATTATGCACTTTTTCCCGGAGGATTGTAACTGAAAACACAACAATCTGAATTAGAATATAGACCCAACTAAGGGAATGCAAAAAAACAAATATAACCTATAAATCAAACCTGAAACACAAAACATGTAGCAAGTGTCAAGTGCACCTTGACTCTGTGTAGGCACAGGAGTGTGGTCAGGGCACAGCTGTATTTATACTGTCCTTGTGCAGCTGGTGTTGCTGAGAAGGTGCCAAATTAGAGCAGCCAAAGGCAAGCAGGATCCTGGTGGGGCACACAGAAAGAGCTGAACCAGCAGCTGGGATCAATCAGGGAAACCCACACTTCTGCTTGGAGCCAGCATCTTTAATTAAAACCCTTGTACTGCTTTAGTAACTTTGCGTGTTGGGAACACTTTCATTGATTTCAGTTACTTCCCATTTTTGCCCTCATGGATTGGTATTGTCCTGACACAATTAAAGATGAGGGGAAAATATAAAGGAGACTGATCATTTGCACATGTACATGAAGTGGTCATTTCATCACAGTTTATTGCAATGAAATGTTGGTAGAAGTTGACAGTCTCACCCAGGAATCCATCTCAATGCACAGCAAATTTTTCAGGACTTTGGTGTTTATCCTTTGGTCCTGGCCCTGACTGTGACAGTTCTGTGCAGTTGAACCCTCCAAATTCTTGGGATCACGCACAGGATCTGTAGGAATCCAGGCAGGTAGTTGTGCTGACCCTCAAAAAGTCTAATTTGAAGCTTGGGGTCTCAGCTGGGATTAGTGAAGCTCTCCTCACTATTGTGTTGGGTGAAGATATGAGTGCCAGGCACCTGAAATGCCAAATAGTTTGACATTTTGGGCAACATTTATAATTCAGATAGGTCTTGAGTTACAACTATGAAATCAATTTATTGTATTGGCGGGGGGAGAGCTTGTTCTCTTTTAAACCAGTGCAGCTAGGGGTTACCCCTTGAGAATGATTGCAGGAAGCTGAAGTGGTGAGTGGTGTTTATTGGCATCTGATCAATCAGATTGTTTCAGGCCTTCAGAAAATAGAACTGCCTTGTGTTTGTTTTGGCTTGGGGAAAGACCTTAAGTCCTCAAGATCCAGAGCCTGCCAAGCTCATTAATGTCTTGGGGTGTGTGGTGCCACTGAAGACACCTGACAGGTTCTCCACAGACCTGGGCTTTCAGTAGCAGCTATAATGCAAATATGGCACACAGTGAAGCAGGTGATAGATAGGATATCTTCTGGCCTTTTCCTAGAACAACACACTGGCATTTCTGTGGGCATTGTTTGTTTTCCCTGAAAAACAAACTAGGGAAGAACAGTGACAAACCTTTGCTTTAATTAATTTTGCTTCAGGAAAACCCACAGTGTTCCCTATCCTGAAAAGCATGGTAGAGGCCCTCTTTGAGCTGGTGTCTAACCAGAAGCAAAATATGCTTTTTGAAGGCATCCAGTTCAAATATTGTGCTGAAGAGAGGAAAGAGAGTGCTGTGTTCCCCCAGATCAGCCCTGGTGTGAATGGCCCATCCCAAGATCAACCCCAAAACCTTGATGTTATCAGCACATGTGGTCCAGCCAACTGAGCTGTTCCTCCAGGAGGAACCAGTGGCTCCATGGACAGGGTGGATATTGTGGCCCACACCCAACAGCAGCTGGTTCTGGGTAGATAAATCAGAGATTGATTTGGTGGCTCAGGATTACCCACACAGAGGGGCTTTACACCAAAACTTCCTGGGGTTTAAGTAGAATGTCCAAAAGCTGTGGGGCACAGCAAGGAATGCATTTAGCAGTGGGCTCCATGCATGGCCTTGAGGCACAGCCACGAGGTAAAATGTGGCTGTGGCCATGTCAAAACACAAGTGCCATGGTGAAGGGGTGGCAGAGCCTTTGGGTGCTGGCCCTTGGCTCCAGGAGCAGCTGCTTCCTGGGCAATGGCACAGGTGACCACAGAGGGTTTGGGGTTTGTTTTTTTTTTCTTTTTCACAGAACTGGATGGCCTCTGTGCCCTCCACTGGGAATTTGGGCCCTCCTTCAGGTCAGGGTAAGGCTGGGCTTTGCCTCTCTGTGAGGCACACAGTGCCCAGTCCAGGGCAAATCCTGAGCTGGTGGAAAACAAGACACACACTCACAGACTAGGGAAGGAATTTGTTCATTTTCATGAGCCAAGACTGTCACACAGTGTGCTGGTGGCACACAGCCACAGGTGCCATTGTTTCACATCTGTCTTAATGTTTATCAATACTGTCACTTAAATAAACAAATCTTTTTAATGTGCTTCTCTGGCAGTGTTGACAGTAAGTGCCTTCACAGAATTTCCCAAATTCCTCAAATTAGATTGCAAAACCACAAAAGCCTTTTCTTTCTCTCTGGGGGTTTTCCTCTGGTATCAGCAAGATGAAAATGCTCTAAAAGTGCATTGTTTTATTCTGTAGATCACAAACAATCCCTTCTCTTTAGTTATTTACATTTTTATGTCCTAAATAAATATGTAGCAAGAACTTTCAGCATTACCTTAAGTATTTCTGGCAAGTAGTGAAGGGATTTTGGATCAGAATGTACTTATAAAGATGATACTTAGACGTTAAAATAGTAGAATCGAGCAGAAAGTTGGATGGAATTTTGTTTTTTCTTACTTCCTGAAAAGTGTTTTTCATCGAGAAGTAATTAAATGCTTTTAAAAAAATAGGTGTTGAAGGTTAATTGCAGAAGTGTATCATCCCAGCTTTCATCAAAAGACAGCTGACAGCACGGTAGGCAGTGGTGGCTGGTTTAGTTTGGATAATATTAATTTCTTTTTCCATAAAATAAAGATTTCAGCTGAGTGAGGGAGGGGAGGTGGATGGGCCACTGGGTGACCATTCTTTGCACAAGGTTAAGCCCTCAGTGGTGTGGAACAATCCAGCTGGTAGATGTCCTTGCTCCATTCTGTGAATGAAGGCAGGATTGTGTTAGTTAGAAATAGCAAGCGGTGTTTCCAAATGTGCTCCAAGGTTGCAGTTTGTTCTGCTCCCATTTGCCAAAGGATTGCCACCAAGGGCAGCCTTTAGCTCTGACACTGGTGGTCTCACTCTGAATTTCATTCATTTATTCTGTGTTGCTGTTCTTGGTGGGGAAAACTCTCATGCAACTGGTGGGCTCTTCTGTTATTTCTGGGGGCAGGGGAGACAATGGCAAAACCTGTTTTAAAAAACTAATGATTTAAGAGTAACATTCCTTAGGAATTTCCAAGGCTAAGAGGGCACACTAAAAATTCCTTTTCCACAGTCCTTGAGCAATATGTGTGCCGCTAAAGAGGGGATCATGCAGGCATTTTGGATACAGATACTGTGCAGATACTCTGGATACAGGTGTCCTGAAGATGTTCTGGATACTGGTCTCCTGCAGGCATTCTGGATACAGATGTGCAGATGTTCTGGAATACAAGTGTTCTGCAGACATCCTGCATCAAGTGAAATATAGGTTGGATATTAGGAAGAGGTTTTTCACTGAAAGAGTGATGAAGTTCTGGAATGATTTGCCTGGGGAGGTGATGGAGTCAGCATTCCTGGATGCGTTTAAGAAAAGCCTGGATGTGGCACTGGGTGCCAGGGTTTAGTTGAGGTGTTGGGGCATGGGTTGGACTTGATGATCTTGAAGGTCACTTCCAACCTGGTGCTTCTGTGAACTCTGGAATACAAATGTCCTGTAGGCATCCTGGATGCAGGTGTTCTGGGTCCAGGTGTCCTGCAAACGTTGTGGATGCAGGTGTTCTGGGTCCAAGTGTCCTGCAGGTGTCCTGCAGATGTTCTGGGTCCAAGTGTCCTGCAGGTGTCCTGCAGATGTTCTGGGTCCAAGTGTCCTGCAGGTGTCCTGCAGATGTTCTGGGTCCAAGTGTCCTGCAGGTGTCCTGCAGACGTTCTGGGTCCGGGTGTCCTGCAGGTGTCCTGCAGACGTTCTGGGTCCGAGTGTCCTGCAGACGTTCTGGGTCCGGGTGTCCTGCAGACGTTCTGGGTCCGGGTGTCCTGCAGACGTTCTGGGTCCGGGTGTCCTGCAGACGTTCTGGGTCCGGGTGTCCTGCAGACGTTCTGGGTCCAAGTGTCCTGCAGACGTTCTGGGTCCGGGTGTCCTGCAGACGTTCTGGGTCCGGGTGTCCTGCAGACGTTCTGGGTCCGGGTGTCCTGCAGACGTTCTGGGTCCGGGTGTCCTGCAGGTGTCCTGCAGACGTTCTGGGTCCGAGTGTCCTGCAGACGTTCTGGGTCCGGGTGTCCTGCAGACGTTCTGGGTCCGGGTGTCCTGCAGACGTTCTGGGTCCGGGTGTCCTGCAGACGTTCTGGGTCCGGGTGTCCTGCAGACGTTCTGGGTCCGGGTGTCCTGCAGACGTTCTGGGTCCGGGTGTCCTGCAGACGTTCTGGGTCCGGGTGTCCTGCAGACGTTCTGGGTCCGGGTGTCCTGCAGACGTTCTGGGTCCGGGTGTCCTGCAGGTGTCCTGCAGACGTTCTGGGTCCGAGTGTCCTGCAGACGTTCTGGGTCCGGGTGTCCTGCAGACGTTCTGGGTCCGGGTGTCCTGCAGACGTTCTGGGTCCGGGTGTCCTGCAGACGTTCTGGGCCCGGGTGTCCTGCAGACGTTCTGGATCTGAGCACCAGCACCACTGAGGCATTTCCCTCCCTCCCTGGTGGTTTTCCCAGCGCGCTGTGGGTGTTTTGCTCGGGGAGCAGTCGCAGAGCTCTGTGCCTGGCCCCGTGTGTGACGCTGTCCCTTTCTGTGCCCTGCAGTGACCAAGACCGTGTGTGCAGAGCAGTGTGACGGGCGCTGCTACGGGCCCTACGTCAGCGACTGCTGCCACCGCGAGTGCGCCGGCGGCTGCTACGGACCCAAGGACACCGACTGCTTTGTACGTGCCGTCTGCCTTGTTCTTATTCCTCTTTCTTCTTCTTCCTGCCAATCACTCTGCAGAGTCTTAATGCTTTAATCCATGAAATTCACAGTTTCACCCTTCTAATGTACTGCATGCACACTCACAGATTCAGGATGCAAATTTTAGCTTTTAGGATTTTTTATATTCTATTAACATCATTTATCTACTTAATATTACTCATTAACAGATCTATGAGATTTGTAAATACAGATTGGGAACTGTTAATATGCTTATCTCTGATTTTTATCTTTTTCTTTTCCAAAATTAGCTGTTAGAGGTGACAGCAGATTTTTAAAAGTATTTGTCATTATATTTGAACATGGTTTTTATTAATGCTCTGTGTGCTTTTCATATCAAAGGCAAGAGTACTATTTAGATTCTCTGCGCAAGGTGTTCCCTATTTCTGCCAGACTTAATTTAAATTCAGATTTTTTACCAGGCATGCTTCTTTGTGGAGATGGAAGGAAAGTGGTTCCCAAAATGCTCTCCCTCAAATGCATATTACTACATGTGTGCTTCAGATGGAAAGAAGAAATGGCTTTTTCTTTAAAGAAATACAATCTAAATATCCAGGCCTTTATAAAATCTGTCTTGTTTCTAATCCATTATTTCTAAGAGTTTTAGCAGCCTTAGAACCCAAAACTGATCTCAAAAAAATGTGTAGCTCATCACACTGGGTCGATGAGACAAGTTTTACTAATGGTTTCAGGGAAAGCAAACCTAGGTCTAAAGTAGAGTCAGAACCTGCACAGAGAGGTGAATTTTCCAAGATACCCATGTGCTCAAAGAGACAAATACCTGTGAAGTTGACTGCCAGGTGAGTTGGGAGGAAGGTATGGAAAATTGCATATATTTTGAAACTGTGGGCAAGTGACTTATAATTAACTGGCAAAAATGCATCTTTCCCTGGCTGGCTCTAACTGCTTGATAGTGATAGGTTTTGTGCTTCAAAACCACACTCTAAATGCTGTTCTTTGGCTGTTGATGAAATGTAGTGGTGGCCTGACAGCCACCAAGAGGTTTTGCTAGAGCTGTTCTCTGTGGCCTTTCACAAGTAGATGCTCAGCACATATGGGGTGGGTGATCCAACAGTGTCTGGAAGTTCTCTGTTGGCTTTGAACTAAAGAGACAGGAAAATACCAGTCTTTCTTGTGTCATGGACAATATAAATAGGTAAAGGGAAGAGGAAAAATGTGGTCATTGGGTCCAAATGAGCATTGAGGAACATCCTCAGAGCTGATGTGTTGATGCTTTCAAAAGTTAAGGACTGTTACCAGTAAGTAAAACTTTACAAAAGGAAAGCCTTGTAAAATAATGGCTCAGGCCTGCTACTTTTGCTGAGTAGAAAAGGACTGTGGGAGAGACACTCAGCTGAATTGGGGTGGAAAAACAATTTATATAACCATCATGTGTTCTTATAATGGTGTGTGGTGTTGGCTGGATTATGTTTGTTATGATTTGAAGCTATGTAACTGATAAGGGCCTAACTGCTTAAAAAGGCCTGGTTTTTGCAATAAGTAACTCTCCTTTGCACCTGCCTGGGGACTCTGCATCACTCTGGACCCTCACCCACAAAGTTCAAGTTATTGGCAGCATAAGTTGGGTACTGCTGCAGCCTGAAAGTTAGACTGTCTGAGTTGTGGCAGCTGTGGATATACACATGCTAAAAATCAACTGGTATGTTTTTTCTGGTACAGCACAGAGGCATCCAGGGTTTATTCTCATTCCCTTCTGGCCCCAGAGCAATGTAAAAGAAATTCAGCGGGGGTCTGGCAGTTTTCAGGCCTAGTCATTACTTGCTTAGACACAGTGGGTGAAGAGTGTAACCCTTTAGGCTATAAACAACTGTGCTTAGCTTTCAGCTGAGACACATAACTTTGTTTTTCCCTGTGTATTTCCTGTGCTTTTATTCACAAATTAGCAGCATTTAGCACAAAGTGCTAGAAATTTGCATATATTATCGAAGCAATTACAAATGTATATAAAACATTTCAGTCATAAATTATAAGTTTTCAGATCTTCTAGATGAATTTTTCCTGAAAATTGCTATGTCTCCAAGGAGTATTGGTGTGCTTTATGCATTTGCTAAACTGTTATCAGAGAATTGTCATGTACATGATGGAGTACCTTTGAAGTCAACATGTAAGAAATGGGTTGAGGAAACAAACTAAATTAGTATTTATTAATAAGCAAAAGTACAGCTTATGAAGCATTACAAATCCTTTAGAGCATTATGGCATCTTGCAGCAGCATCCTGTTCTAAATACGGTTTTAATATCTGTAGATAAAATTCATCCATCCTCCTCCATCTGCTGCCATGCACTCATTTGCATATTCAGTTCTAAAAGCAAGACAGTAATCATCATCTGACATAAATGCAAGCAAACATGCTAAGGCAAAGTTTTACTGATGTTTTTATCTCAGATTCAAACTGGGTCTAGAACTTAAAATGCATAGGAGGGCCTGGCTGACTGCCTAGAGAGCCAGAAAAGTCACACAACCCTATTTCTTGGCTGGACTTGCCATCCAGTCCTGAGTAAAGTGTTTATCTTGGTAAGGGTTAAAAAAATCTGTTTCTATGACAAAAACTGGCAGGTTTTATATTAGGCATTGTAAAGGACCAGGCAAGGCAGGATCAGCAGTTTTGCTTAGCACATGCTCCATGCAGGACAGTGCTTTAATCACAGGTCTCCCTGCTCATTCCTTTCAGCAGCAGATTTTGTCCTTGGATACATGATTAGCCCCTCCTTTCTGAAATCTTCTGGCATGGCAGGTCCCAGGGTCCTGCTGGTCCTGATCCAAATGGAGATAAGGACTGCTAGTAAAATCAGCAGAAGGGAGGAATCTTTTTCTCTTTTCTCTCAGTCCCAGCCCAGGAGGCAAGGGACAGGACGTGAATATTATTGTCATACTTGTTCACTCTTTAAAGATGTAGAGCCATCTTTTCTTTTAACAAAGTAAAATGGAAAAAGACCAGAAAGATTCACTCCTAGACTAACACTTCTAAAGCAGCCTGGATTACAGGTTAGTGAGGAGGCAATACCCAGTAACAGTGGCTGCTTAAACTGCTAGAGGGATCCAAGTCAGGCTACAGCTTTCATATTAATACAAATTTTTCATTCAGGGTACGCTCTGTGAAAATTACTCCAACAGTTTTCTTATAATCTGCAGTTAAATCTGTAGACATGATGTGTGCTGATAAGGAATGTCAGAATCGGTGGGGCTTTCTACTCCTAATTACCAACCTTGCATGGTCAATTGTTTCCCCTGCATCCCATTACTTTTGTTATCCACACACTCTCCTCTTCATTTGTCAGGGCCCTGTCCTCTGTCAGCTGTGTGTGGCAGAGCCTGAATGCTAAGTGGGACAAAGTCCTATTTTCCTCTCTCAGCATGTGAAGCAACTGACCTTGTTAAACTTGCCACTTAGGGAAATGGCCCCCTCCTGTGCTTGCTTAAAAGAAGTTCTTATCCCTCTTGCCTCCTAATTGGGAATTACAGTTTTCAGCTGGATGATGTATTCACACTGTAAGAAATATAAAGGGTTGGACCTCTGAAAAAGTCATTAGCATTTGCTTAGAGGATGATAAATAGCTGCTCACTCTTGGCAATTTTAGAATGTCCTATCAAGTTGAGAATTAGTTGATTGTGAGATGTTATGAAACAAATTACAGCATTGTTTTGGTTTTGTAGGAAGTGTTGTAACAGGCAACTGTCACTAATTAAAGGGGCTCACCAAACTCCCTAATTAAAAAAGTCACATATTTGCCAAGATCCTAGCAAAAATCCAAGTAGCCACAATGAATGTTAGAGAGCTCTGTATCACGTTCCTCACTGTCACAGCAAGTCTGAACAATCAAAGCCATCTTTTACACCAAAAACCCACCAAAACTCTAAAGCAGCTATCTGATTTAATTCCTTTTTTTTCCCTCCCTTGTTTTGCAGGCCTGTATGAATTTCAATGACAGTGGTGCTTGTGTCACACAGTGCCCCCAGACCTTTGTGTACAACCCCACCACCTTCCAGCTGGAGCACAATCACAACGCCAAGTACACCTACGGGGCTTTCTGTGTCAAGAAGTGCCCACGTGAGTGCTCTCTCACCTGCCCTGCTCTCTGCCTTCTCTCAGGGGGAGCTGCACTTGCATTTCAGGAGCCTTAAAAACAGAGAGAGAATGAGAGCTGAGTGCAGAGCACCACCTCTCCAATCACTCCACGTGTGCTTGCAGCCTGTAATAACTCAGGTGATAGCTAAAGATATCGCCTTTAGCTGTGATGCTAACAGTTCCCAAGGATCCTGGAGTGATTTTCCTAAAGAAAGGTGGTTTCTGTTTTCCTGGTCAACTGCTTGTTACATTCATGCTTTACATCAGTATTTGTAAATTCCAAAATAGTGGAAATAGGTAGTTAAAATAGCGGGGTTGTAAAACGGTATGAATTTTTGTTTCAGAAAAATAACAGTCCACCACCAGCACCTGGTACCAAATGCTTCCATGATATTGATGCCCCTAGCTTGGAGTAATGATGATTTGACAGAAAGTTACCCTGAGCAGTTCTGTCCCAATGAGGAATAAACTTGTAATACTGACAGGAATGCAGTCTTAAAACTGCAGAGTAAAATTAGAGGGGAAGAGGGAGTTAAAAAAAGAAGAATCCCATGCATGTAAAACCCACATGCTTCTGAGATACCAGCCAGATGATGACAAGTAACAGAAAAAATTGTAGGGTCATCACTTACACAGTCTTTGGATCTGCTGGTTTAATTGGAAAGAATAATAAAGGAGATAGTGTTCTCGCTCTCCCTTTCATTCCATAAAGGTTTACAGTTGTGCATTAATTATTTTGTCCATAAATTATGTGCAAGAAGGATGGGTGATCTGTATTAAATGGAGCCATAATTCAACCCAGCCCAAATTCCAAATTTTGAATCTCTGTGGAGGAGTGACAGCAGGCAGGGGCTGTGACCACCAGGGCTTAGTTCTGCCTCTAATAGTGGTGGGTTTGCTGAAGCAAGATTGGTTTGTTAAGAGCCTGATATCATGCACTATAAGGGTTATAATTCTTTGCCCAAATACTTCATTGAACATTTTTTTTATTTTTCCTTTCTTATCAGCATTAATCATTTAGCAAAGTAGGATCAGTCTATATTCCCTTTGGCTTTTGTTTTACAGGGAAAACATTGAAACACTTGTCATTGTCCTGTGCACTGTTTTATCCCAGATGTCTATTGTGTGCATTAAAAACACAGGACAGACAATCTTGCTTTATTTCTCTCCAATTACTGTAATTTTTGTTTTCCTACAAATAATAATAAAGCTAAATAGGGGGAGAAAGAGGGATCAGGCCTGACAAAAATGGATTTTTATAAGTCTCTGATAACGTGCCTATTTTGCCTATACACTTCTGAAAACACAGAACTTTGAATGTTCATGTCACTGGGAAAGTGCTAAGGTAGCAATAATTCCAAAACACACCCAGGTTTTATTCACTTCTGCCAACATCTCCTTTTTCTTTTCAGACAACTTTGTGGTAGATTCCAGCTCCTGTGTCCGGGCATGTCCAAGCTCCAAGATGGAGGTTGAAGAAAATGGCATTAAGATGTGCAAGCCCTGCACTGACATTTGTCCTAAAGGTAGGCAGGGGTTCAGTATAAATTTACTTGAAAGTAGTCTACACAGGGTGTTATTTTGGCATGAATTGCCCTTCTTGAGTGTGTTGTAGAATATGAATAGCCTTTGAATACCCACAAAAGTTTGAGCTATGTAGGTTGTGTGTCAAGCACATAAAATAGAGTGAAAATTTATTAAATTGAAATGGCAATATAACCAAACCAATTGCTTTTTATTAGATACAAATGAAGGGGATTTCTCTGTTGGTTTTAGAGAAATCTGCAAGAATTCTTCCTTGTGTTATTTTAATGACAAGTATTTTCTGGAGGTGTTTTAGCATTGTCCTTTTGTCATTCCAAAGGGGGCCATACGAAACACCCTGACTTCAATGTCTGGGATGTCTCAATTTGTCAATACAACATTAGGTTTCCATTTCCTTGCTCTGTCTCTGCTTTCCCAGAATCTTCTACCCCCTTTCTCAATGTCTCAAACACAGAGCAGTGATTGTTCTGTTGAAATCTGTAGGTTACTTTGCTGTTCTAGAGTCCAGACTTTCTGCTCCCTGCTTGAAGCTCTGTGCAGCAAAGCATCATAGGTTTTCCTACATGGCCCTATGCCACTTTTCAGTCCTAATGGAAGCCAAATCTGCCTTAATTGTGGTAAATAATTTGTGTTGTTGTTGAATAGAGAGTTTTATATGTGAAAACCCAGGTATGGAGTTCCTTAATTTCTCAGGAAGAAAGCTATCACATGTTTGTGAAAGCTTCTGCTGGTAGTAGCCATTAGAGGATCCCAGTCAGGAAGAGAGATTACATGATTATGTGGTTGAAGTCATGAGGAATTTGTTCCTGGATGCATCCTGTGTCCCAGAAATGCAGTAAATTACATAGACAGGCTACACAGAGAAGTTTCCTCGCTGGTTGCCCATTTTTCCAGGTACCACTAATTTGCTGATTGAGCTGATAAATAACAAGTTATTTATACAACATTTAAAGGGCCTTGTGGCATGGATGGTTAAGTCCACAAATCCACCAGAGAAGGGGACCTCTGTGATGCCTTGTGAAGGCTGACCTAGAGCAGAGGCCAGACAGAGTTAAAGAATAAAATAGGGATTCATTAAAAGGCCTCAATGGATGCACCTTGGGCAGCACAAGAGCCCAGCCAGGGCTACACCCAAGATGGACCAAAATGGTCACAAAATGGACAACTGGTCACAAGGTCTCTCACTTTTATAAGTTCTGGTCCATTTGCATATTGGAGTTAATTATCCAATTACAGCTTTAGCTTATGAAATCCCATCCTGCTTGTTTTTCTCTCTTCAGCCCATGTTGTTTATTCTCTTGGGCCTGAGATTTGGATCATTTGTCCTTGGTCCCCAGCTAGAGAAGGAATTGTTTTGTCTCCCTACTCTGTGAAGAGAGCTTACCAACCCCTAAAGTGTCAGAACTACACATTAAAGCAGCACAGAATCTGAAAAATATAAAAGCTAAAATCTGAGGCAGCATTTCCCCCAGCAATGTTATGCCCCTCAGTTTCTGCAGTGCCTGGTGCACCAAGAATTGGCAAGGCTGGGCTGAGTGGGATTTTTGTGTGCTGTGATTTGTGTGGCTGATACTCACCTTTAGATCCCATGTGAAATACCTTAACCTGTGTGCCAGGGTGCTGTTTGGTTTTAAATTGGGATGTGCTTCTTTGGGAATATGTGTCAAGGATGCTGTTTGAGCCCCTCTCTGCTGAATGAGATGAAGACTGGTGTCTGTAAGTCCAAGGTGTTCTGATTCAGTAATTGTTCTCCCCAGTTCTTTACACAAGCTCCTTGTTTTGGCAGCATGTGATGGCATTGGGACAGGGAGTTTGGTGTCAGCTCAGACAGTGGATTCCAGCAACATTGACAAGTTTGTAAACTGTACCAAGATCAATGGCAACCTTATCTTCCTTGTCACTGGGATTCATGGGTAAGTGACAAAATGTTAAGATGTTAGGTCATGGTGCCAGCTGAAACCAATTGCATCCACCTCTTAATGATGGCTGCAGGCTTCTTTTATGCAATAGCAGATCCAGGATCAATTCATTTTCTGCCTTCCACTGTGAAAAAAAGCATTGCCTTGATTCTTAAGATTCAACCTCTAGGAAAAGAAAGGATGGATTAATTGTTTGCTCTAAAAAGAGAAAAGACAGCTATGATTCTCTGGTTACTTTATGAGGTCCTCAATACTGGCTTACAATAAAGGCTGATCAGAGAACAGAAGGGAGAAAAGTCACCTTCCCTGAGTTTGTTTAAATTCTGTATGGCAATAATATGCAGAATATGCAGAGAGGCAGTCTCTCTTAGCATAGCTTGTCATAATCAGTACACACACATGCACAAAAGCTGCCCTCTTGTCAATGAGTTTTGAAGAATCTATTCAAGTTTCAGAATTCACTGGTGTAGAAATCCAGTATTTTGGTTTCAATTTTGCTCATTGTAATAGAACCAGAAACTCCTCCAAGTGTCACATGGCTCTGCTCTGGCCAAATGACCCACTGAGAGGCTGGATGGGAACCTGTTAAATCTCACAGGACAGGGAAAAAATCAAGTAAATCAAGTAAATACACAACAAGCAGCTAGAGCCCATGAGCAATTTTGTGTGGATTAATCCAGCGCATTACATGAAATTTAATTTAGAGTATAAGGCCTGGTTTTGCAGGAAAAATTATATTAGCTAATTTAAAATTCGAAGTTAAAAGAACCAAACCCAGCCTTGAATAAAATTGTACTAGTCTGAAAAAAAATCTAAATTTGGACTATAAGCAGAAAGTTAGCATGTTCTATTCTGTTTTACAGAAGAGTAGGACATGTAATGTTGAAAGTATGTAGCACTTTGTGTCTCATTCTTGATGAAAAAAACTCACTTCAGCAAGCCTAAAGTATGAGGGCAGAGTTCTGCAACCCTAAATTTTTCTACAGCATGGATTACATTAGTAGAGGTTAAAAGAAGAGAAGATTTGAGAATGAATGAAAAAATCTAGAATTCTGGAACAGCTTTTTTATTTAAAGTTTCAATGGCATTTTGCAAACCAGCAAAATGAAAGGGAGATTTAAAAAATGACACTGACTACACAAGTAGTTTGTTATATAAATGGGCAGTATAGAGAAACAACAATTTTACTTATTTCCTCTTCAACTTTTGTCACAAATTCATTTGTTCACAGTGAACTGCAAATTTTAGAGTATGAATTTTTATTGGTTTAGATTGTAGGGACGTAAAATCTGGTTCTCTGGGGAATTGGAAGACTTTTGGTGTGGCAGAGATTAATTTCAATGAAAAATGCAGAAAATATTTTTTTTTGTTGTTTCCATTGGAAATTGTGCTGTTGCAGTTGATCCTGTCCTATATTTTGATCCTGTGGTTCTGTAGCCTAGTTCTTTCCTGAGCACGTGAACTTCAATTCTTTGTGAATTTGTTTTAATTTATGTAAATATATATAGATGTAATTATGAATATTTTCTACACATCTATTTAAAGTCATTAAGATATACACTATTCTACAGTTTTATATGTTGATAAAACAGCAGACATTTGGCTGTTTAAGGGGTTTAATTGTATATCTGCATCTCTAAAGCTATTTTATCTTCAGAATTTAGAGGTGAAATTCAGCTGCCTCATGTTTATTGCAGGCAAGGGTTTTTCCTTTTTTGATGGTAATGCAATTTGAAAGCCAAGTGCTGTGTTTCTGTTAGGTAGTCAAAACTTGTTATTTAGTTTTGTGAGAGCCCCACATTGTTAAAATGTGTTTGATGCCTCTGTGGCCCACTGGGCTTTTTTGTTAACACTCTAGAAATCCTTTTGTTGCTGCTCAGGGTGGTTAGAGGTGACCCCACCAGTGTGTCACCTCACAGATTTGTGACTCCTGTCCCCAAAGACAGCCAGGTGGATCCACCTGCACATTTCAGTTCCAAGAATCACATGTCCTGGAAAGCAGAAGGAGGAGAGGAGGAAATGTGTGCTCCATATTTATTGGGGATGTTTCCTGCTCTCAGAAAACACACTAAAATACCATAACATGCTATTCCAGAGTAATTTTGGTTTGGTTTAATCTCCTAGTTAACTTTTAAATAGGAGAGGAAAGTAACATATTTACTAAATGATGGCACTCTTAAAATGGAGGTCATCTTCATCTTTTTACACTATGACATATTCTAAGTTTAAAAGTTTTAATTTTTGGAGGTTATTTCATTTCTCAATGACAAACTTGCTTGACAAGGATCCATAGTTTTAGAGATTCCTTGTTCAACACCTTCTAAAAAGTGTGCCCTTTAAATGCCATGTGTCAGGAACTGCTGGCATGCTTTTAGATTAATTTTGCTCATAGCTTGTCACTTCTTTCAGAAGCAGCTTTGTTAGTCCTGGTATACATTCCTGGAAAAAACACTGAAAATTCATCTTTCCTTTAGGAAGGTCACTCATGGTTGTTTAGAATTCCTTTATTTTCCATAGCATAAATATTTGCTAAAACATGAATAGGCTTTATGTTCCTTCAAGATGATGTGGGAGAAGTTAGACACATCTGCAGGAACAAAAGGCTGAAGAAGCTTGGTGCATATCCTCATAAAAGCAAGGTGTTGAGCACCTTAATGCTGTTTCCTGCATGGTGTGGCTGTGAGAACCTGATCTTTTCTTATTTAGAGTGTCACATTGTGTGATTTTAATCTTTCAGAGACCCCTATCACACGATCGCTGCCATCAATCCAGAGAAATTAAATATCTTCCAAACAGTGAGGGAGATAACAGGTAACACACTTCTGATCTCCTATAATCTGCATTAATTAATGAACTCATTCTCACTTTGCACTTATAGTTGTCATGTGTTGGGTTTTCTGAAGAACACAAGGTACTTGTTTTCATTAAGCTGACCATGCTGTCATTTTAATGAAAATTTAATACAGAAAACTGCACTATCAGTTGATTTTCACAAGTGTGCTGTCCTTTGAATACAGGATGCCCATTATGGCAGATGCTCAGTAGACAAAGGCCCTTGGTCCCATGTTAGCAAAGTAGGGCTAGTCTTGCAAGGGAGGGAAATGGGAGAGTAATGTGAGGACAATGGTGCTGAAATGTGGGAAACCATTTTCTTCACCTGAAAGCATTTGGAAGTTCTAGTCTGCTTTTACAGCTCCTTCCCTTGGTCTAACAGAGGATGCTGCTGCAAGTTAGATTTTGTAATTTAAAGACAGATATGTAATGGGGTTGTGAGTGGTGTTGGTGTGTCCTGTTTTTTTGTGACTTTTCAATGGGGTCATAGAACTGGGTACTCAGTACTTTGTGTTCTTGTTTCACCATGAGGGGGACACAGAGGGAGATAATACAGCTCTGAGTTCTCATTTGGTGTCTGATTATATAGAGGGAGGGAAATGCCAAGAAAACCTGTTCTATTTCATGCACAAAAAACCCACCAAAATAACTTTGGGCAGCACAGCTTGATGCATGGAGCTCAGCGTGCTTCACCTCTCAAAAGCTGTGAATTTCAGCAAACCACTGGGATTAAAAATGAAAGTAAACTCTTAATCTCTTCCTAATTAATATCAAGGATAATCTGGCATCCGGGCGAATATTATTTGCCATTCCTAAACACAATAATGGACAGTCTCAGCCATGCTGCTAAAGAGGAATTACCCCTGTAATTACTTAACTCTATGTACTGCATTTCAGCCCAGTGCTGAGGCAAGGGCATGGGGAGCTGTCCTCTCTGGAGGTCTGTGCAGCACAACACATCCTGAGGACTTTCCAAGTCCTCACCTTGGCAATTAGGACAATTTTCCTTCTTTTTTTTTGAAGGATATGGTGGTGAGCAGCCTGAGAGACTGCAGCTTTCCTTATTTATTTCTTTTCCTCAAGCTGGCACTGTCCTTCCTTTCTAGGCTAAGCCTGTCCTAAGCCACGCGTGGCTGAAATAATTTGTGTTCACATGTTTGCTTTTTCCTCCTTCAGGGTATTTGAACATACAGTCTTGGCCTGAGAATATGACAGACTTCAGGGTGTTTTCTAACTTGGTTACCATTGGTGGGAGAGCTCTCTATAGGTAAGGTACTTCTCTGTTGGTGGAATAATTTTTTTATTAGCTTTCTGTGATTCTTTGTTCAGTAGCAGAGAATGCAACATCCCTTGGGAAGGACATTTTAAATTGATACATTTTTTTCCTCTGTTACCAAGGTGTTCATTATCAGTATCTTTGCTAATCAGTTGTTTATAATGAGCAATACCTTCTCAACATAATTATTTGAAAAAAACAGTCTTGGTTTCATGGCTGTAGCTATTATCACACTGACTGGAACTACATTTATTGTTTAAAATACCTTGTGAAGAACCATAGTTTAAAAGGAATGAATAATAGAACTTAGCCTCATTATTAGGAGTTTATATGGTTGTGATTAGGCGTGCAGGCTTATATGCCCAAACAACAAAGTGGTTTTAAGAAGAGGTAAAAGGTGGAAGAACTCTGAAATCACTGAGGCACCTTGCAGGTGAGGAGTTCATGAGCTCTGTAGTGCCATTTTTACCAGAGATGTTTCATGTTTCTGTGTGGAAACTCGGATGGAGAAATTGGTTTGAACAGAAGAAATGCTGGGGGAAGCCCAAGGAGGTACCTGAGTAATTTATACAGCAACCTCTGGATCCCCACTTTGGAGAGGGAGTAAATCAGACATGGGATTCTGCTGGCATCTTAAACAACCTGAGCAGAATATGAACAGCAGTGAAACCTTGAGGTTGAATTACAGCCCTGCATTCTGTTCCAAGGCAGCAATTTTTATTTGGAACAGCTGGAAAACAATTATCATCATTAAAATACAATAACTTAAAGGATGCCCAGAAACTGGATATTGTCTTCACTAATCTTCAGTCATAAAATATGTGCAGTCATTTTCATGTTGTGCAGACAATCATTTACTGTTCCTTTGATGAAGAAAGGCGATAACCACATCTTACAACCAAAGAAAAATGAAATGTAGAGAGTGAGCTGAAAAAAAAAAAATCCATGAAAATAACAATTTCTTCCTGTATTACTTGAAATGGCATTAATTTGATGCCTGACAGAAGATGTTTTAATATATTTTCCTTAGCATATAAACTATCATAGGGTGGTTTAGTAGTAATGTGGTGTATTAATAGTATTAATGCTGTTCAAACTATTAATGCCATTGAAAGAACAACCTGAATTATATTCAGATTTCCTATCACCACATTATCGCAAAAAAATCTGTTAATGGATGAAATGAAACTGGTTGAGGACTTCTGCTGTCTTACTTGGCCTAGTGCTATGAGCATCAGAGTTTGTAGTATCTCACTCCTGGCAGGACTCATCATTTCCTAGCCAATGGAACTGGATGTTGACTCATAAAACATTTGTGTTACCACAAAGTAAAAGTTTTCTGAACAATTCTCAGTTTTTGCAGGAAGATCATCTCGACACTTGGAACTAATTCCAGTTGGCAATTCCCTATCACATATAGCAAACTGTGCCTTCTGAAGTTAATTCCTATTTTCTCTCACTTTTGTTCTCATCCCAGTGGCCTTTCCTTGCTCATCCTAAAGCAACAAGGCATCACTTCCCTGCAGTTCCAGTCCTTGAAGCAAATCAGTGCTGGCAACATCTACATCACAGACAACAGCAATTTGTGCTACTACCACACTGTCAACTGGACCAGCCTGTTCAGCACTCCCAGCCAAAAGACAGTGATCCACAGGAACAAAAAGGCAGAGAACTGCAGTAAGTACCTGCTGCTCACTGCCACCAGCTCACCTGCAGGCTTCTGCAGCTCCTTGGGCATCAGGGGAGCTTTCCTCACTTGCAGCATCCAGGTATTTGGCCCAGTCTGAGCAGGAAAATGATTTTTTTTTAAGGTGTAGACAAAGGAAAGGGAGCAGAGAGAATTCACTGCTTCCTTAACATGATGTGAATGTTCCAGTTTCACAAATATGAATTCCAAAGGCTGTCACTGGAATGTTCATGACTTTACAGCCCTTTCCTTATGGAGTGGTGTGGTGGTGTTTGCAAGGGTCTCAGGACGAGGTGAGAGATGAGAATCTTGACTCCATGTTTCAGAAGGCTGATTTATTATTTTATTATAGATATTATATTAAAAGAAAATGATATATTAAAACTATACTAAAAGAATAGAAGAAAGGATTTTATCAGAAAGGTAGCAAGGAAAGAAAAGGAATGATAATAAAATCTTGTGACTGTTCACAGCCTTGACACAGGTGGCTGTTGTTGGTCATCAAGTAAAACCAATTTCACATGCTGGGTAAACAATTCTCCAAATCACATTCCAAAGCAGCAAAACATGGAGAAGCTGAAACTTCCCAGCTTCTCTGGAGAAAAGGATTTTTATCCTTTTCTCCTGAAAAGCTGGGAGATTAGGATTTCCTAATGAAAGGACTGTCCATAAAATATGTCTGTGACAGAGTTGGGATTAGCATCTTCTGCTTCCCCCACCCTAAGTGGCCCTATCTTAATCCAGAATGGTGATTTTGGGACTGGTTTAGGTCACCAAGTTCTTCTTTTTCATATTTGACTTATCTGATAAAAAATACTGCTTCAGGAAAGCTTACATGCCAGTACCTAGGCTGAGATCATAGCACTGAAAAGCCAAAGAAAGCTCTGTAGCAGATAAAATAACTTGTTTATATAGAAATCAGGCAGCAAATTGCATCAATACAGACATATTGTAGCAGCAAAGGAGTTCATTTGAAGCATCTGTTAGACTGCTTGCAGGAGAAGAGATTCATTAAATTGCTTTATGTTTAAGTGATATTGCTGGTTTTTGTGCTCTGACCTGCCAAAAATGTTTGCTTTGGGTTTTCTCAAGCTGTGGTTGTATTTTTGACTTGCACTTAAGTTCTTTCTTTCTGCTGGTTTGAGGGTGGTTTTATTTGTTATTTTTTGAGGGATTTAATTTCTTTTTTTCCTCTCCCCTCCCTTTGAAGTGCTGTTCTGCTCTGTTTTGAGAGAGTGAATGGCTGTGCTCATCACAATAGTGTAAATGTACCCTCAGTGTTAGGTGAAATTCAGCTGGAGCTTTGTCTTTGCTGCTCAGGTCCTTTTCTAATCTCTCCTACCATGGGAGAGCCACAGGAAGTACAAAGTCTTGTTTGGTTGATCTCCACATGGTTTTGGTTGTGTGGCATTTGAATTATTATTTTATTAGGCTATTTCTTTACATACAAGTTGGAAAACTGAAATTCAAGAAAATGCTGCTTGCTGTCCCTGCAGACAGTTCTTTCTGTGGCTGTGCCTGAGAGTGTAGGGTTTTTTTCTGCCCCTACATAGAAAGCCAGCTATAAATAGAGTGTTTATTGGAAAATAGAGGTGCTGCCAAGAAGGATGGCACATCTGCCCAGGACTGTGGCACTGCTTTTTGCTTTCCCCTGCAGTGTAACAGCATCATGTGGTGAGGAACCACATAGTTCTGCACTTGTGCTCTCTAACAACTGTGTTTTGTATGGCATAAAGAAAGAATTAGCTCTTCTGAGATCTCCCATATGCAATTTTTGGGCTGACAGAACAGAAAAAGGAAGAAGCTCAAGGCTTTTTTGACTGTGAAAGAGTCACTAAGGTTACATTCCCAGATCTGACTAGGTCCCACCTTGCCAGGAGATACATGAACTTGTGAACCTCCTGGAGAGCACAGGTTTCCTCTCCACCAGATGAAAAACTGCTTACTATGGGAGAAAAATTATGGTCTTGGTGCTCTGATGTTTTCTTACATCAGATTGGCTCCAGCTGTCTGATTTTCATGCAGCATTTAATGAAAGAACAATCAACTTTCCTTCATTCCCAGACATTTAATATAAAAAGAAACTAAGCAGTAATGAGGTGGACCACAGGCCTCATGTCTCATACAGGAATGATTCCTCTTTGCTTCAGGTTTCTGTAACCCCCACATGTCATGAGACAATGGGAAATCACTCAGGTGAATTTTGTAAGGTGCTTTTTGCCCTTCATGGAGCAGTGTCCCAGTTGTTTCACTTTTTTTGAGAGCTTTGGGACACAACAACTGAACACAGCAGTTTGGAACATAATCTTGCATTAGTTGTCAGGGCTTCTTTGTCAAAAACCTCTTTGCCCTTTCCTGGGATCACTCAGTTTGAGTCCCTTTGAAGCTGCCACAGCTACTGAAAGATGGGCTTCCAGAGCAAATGGAAACTGGGATGTGCTGTCACATCTTCCTCTCACATGCAATATCTTGTCACTACATTTGCACACAAAGAGAAAATGCAAACTTCATTTCCCCTCTAGCTTGGTGAGGATTTTATATAATAGACACTTACCATTTTCCAGGAAGAAAAACAATCCTAAAGACATTTTAAGAGATTTAACACTGTGGAAATCTTCATGAGGAAAGCATATCTCATTTGTTTCCTTTTTAAACAGTCACAAAGCAAGCTCCAGTTTCAAGGGGCTGGTTTTATAAATGGACTCTGACCTGTGTTCATTAAATGGACAATGAACACAGGCCAGGGGTCAAGTGGCTCCATCTGGGAGGCAGTGCAGTCCTAACAGGAACAGTGGCTTTTTTTCTCCAAGTGGAGGGCAATGCAATCCCAACAGGAACAGTGGTTTCCTCTCTTTGCACATCTGTGTGAGGGAATATCAGCATCCAAGCTCATGTGCACAGGGAATGGAGCAAACCACCAAGAAAAGGGTAGGGAGATTTTACCTTTGCTCCATGCTGAAGTGAAAAGTCTGAAAGTCTACTTTTTTTTCCAGCATGTTTCTGGGTTTTTTTGGGTTTGTTTTTTGTTTTTTTTTTTCTGGAACAGTCAGAGGTGAGTCATGTGAAATATGAGTGCACACAAAATAAATGCAGGGAAAAAAAATGTTCTTTTATCCAAAGTTACTTGAGCAATTCTCTCAGCTTTAGTGACACCTGCAGTGTAAGGTGAAACCCTTCTAGGCAAAGGTTGTTAGAGATGTGATTATTATGAATTATATCAATCTAGCCAGCAATTAACAACTTGAATAAATGATTACATTCATTATCAGGCATGATGTAAAGCTAATTGAAGTCTGCAGGAGTTTTCCTATTCAGTTTATGGAGCTTTGGATCAGGCCCAGAAGCATATAGCCAAATAAAAATCATTTTTCTTTTTTTAGTAGCTAATTTTCTTGTGTTCTATTTAGGTTGGGGAAAAACATTCGAACTCTCTGTTTCTAACCTGTGTGGCCCCATTAATAAGGAATGAGTCCTTCTTCTAAAACTCCTGACAAAATTCAGTTTCTGTCAAGAACATTATTGTTATTTCTTTACACGTAAGGCCATGTGATGTGCTGGAGCTGCAGAACATGCTCAGCCCATGGAATTGCCAAATAATGTGTCAGAAATTGAAATGTTTCTTTAGCCATCCCCACAATTAAAGAAGAGAAAGGCGAGAGAAATGAGTTTTTATAAGTTGTCAAAACAACCACTCCCTCCTTGCCAAGATTCTTTTATGAAAACATTTCAGGAGGAAATCATAATCTTTTTGTTTCTGTTGCTTTTTTCATAAGACTACAGGCACTGTGTTGGCTACTTTTCAATGGGATAATCATGATTTTCTTTATTGAAAAACTCTCTTTTTATTTGTGTACAGTTACTCACTGTATTTTTGGAGCTATCTTGTAATAATATCCCTTGTTATTTAGGCAGATATTTTTTTTAGTGAAATATTCTGTCTGTGCAAATAAATTCTCAGATCCCAGAGTAGTTTGAAGGGGGACAAGAATGAAAAGAAAGGAAATCACTAGTAGTAAATCACGATTTCAAGTCACAAAGAAGGTGAGAAAGCAAACAGGGAACTGCCTTTCTGTGATGAGTGTGGAAAAACAAAATCAGAAGAGAAAATATTCTTAAAATTAAAAATGAGAAATGAAGGGCTCTCCAAACCAGGTTAAGTTTTTCTTTGTTGCATGACAAAGATTTAAAATGACTGATTGATTAGAAAACAAAAACCATATCAAACTATATTAAAAAGTTTGTTTAATTGTAACTAGAAGAATTTCTGGCTTCGTGGTTTTTCTTTTTGTTTTTATCTGCAGGTTCAGGCAGTGGCAGCATAGTGGAACTACTGACATCTGATAGTTATTATAAAAAGGTTAATATGCTTAAAAGGAAGTCAGGTGAGGACAGTAAAGAGAAGCTGAATTTTGTGTCTCTGCTCCTCCTGGCTGTGCTGCTCTGGCTCCTTTGGCTGCAGCAGCAGAGCTCAGGGAAGGAGGACAAAGCATCTCTCTGAAATGGCCCCCTGAGTCCCTCTTCCTGTGCTGGAATCTGTGATAATTAATACACTTTAAAGCATACTGAGCACCTGCAATGACTCCTAAATGAAATAACTTTGTTACCTGTTCCTGATTTGAGCTTTGAGGCAAAAGAAAATCCAAAAAGATACTTCTGAGTACCTTTTGGATGTCAGCATTAAAAATTATATGTGATATAGAAAGAAAAAAACGAAATCCCAGCCTTTCTAAAACATGTTCAGACTTCTCATGCTTGAGGTGATTTGTGGTGTATTGAGTAAGGAAGTATTGGAGAGGGTGGTAGAACTCAAGCAGTGCACCTCCTTTTCATTTATTATTCCTCTTAAGCTGTTTCCAATGGTTTGAAGAGCAAACAAGTGTCTGTATTGTTGCCATCTCTGATAGTTCAGGTCCTTGCTGGGTTTAATTTACACAGTCCAGAGTGTAATCCATCTGTGTAAAACATTGCATTGTGCGAAAATAAATTCAAATAATTTCTGTCCTTTCACGTGCCAGGGTTAGGTTGAAAGTGCACCCAGACTTCCTTCAGATGCTGGAGAGATAATATGTTCCTTTTGCTCTTTGCTCATTTTCTCCATCTGTCTCATCATCTAGATATTTACACAGGGAATGATTTATATGAAATAAAAATACAGACTTACACTGTTTGAAACAAACTTTCCCTCTAACCCTTAGTTTATTGTGTATTTTCATGTGGGCTTGAGGGTTTTAATATAAAGGCTCTTTGGCTCTTCAGGTACTTTTGCTGTAAACAATTTTAAAATCACAATTAATGGTGTCTTTCCTTCAGTTATTTCCCCACTGTCCATAGGTTTTATTTCAGGGAGTCCTCAATTCATAGGTAGCATTTGATATTTTAGTTTAATAGAAGTTTAGTGGATTCAGACAGTTGATTTTTTGAATCCTTTAAATTTTTGCCATTTATCATGTCATGTGTCAGGGAATTTTACAGGTTGATCTTTACTTTTTATGAAGAAAAATCTCAGATTTTAACCCTATTGGATTCCTGTCTCTTTGAATGCCCACGAGGGACTGGGAAGCAGCAGTGAACAATTCTTTCACGCTTACTCACCTCCTCCTTGCCATTCAAGATTTTAGCAGCTTTAATCATCTACCTCTCTGTTTACTCCTGGTTTAGAAGCTCTTCTCTGGTTTTGATCATCCTTGGAGCACTGTCTTGAATCTTTTTCCTGCTCAGTTTTTTCTGAAAGGAGCGCAGAGCAGGAGTCTGTACAATATTCCAGCTGAGTGCTCTGTGTATTTGTGTTGTGGCACAATGGTGATTTGGTTTTTTTCTGTCCTATGATTTGTGGAAAAAACTATATAAAAAACTTGTACACGTTGTGAAGTAGGTGTGTATTTTTATTTAGTGCTGGGTGCATGCAGGGATAGTTCTTTAAAGAACAAGTGCACTCTCTGGGAGTCTAGTTTCTTTTTTGTCTCTTAATTTGTTGTCTATGTGTTAAGTTTCACAATAGGTTTATATTTATTTATATTATATAATTTCTATTTAATTTTTATTATTTTACATAAAATATAATGGATAGTATAACATTCTATATATAAATATAAAATAAATTATAGATATGTCATTAGATATACATGCATTATTATGAATTAATCTATTATGTAAATATTTATATAATAAATATATAAATGTACTCTATATTTATATATTTGTATTGAAATACCATATAAATTTATATTTCATTTATATTATTTTATATATATTTACTAATTTCACGTTACAATTTGTTCCTATCAGTTCTTGTACAGAGCGACCTCTTTGATTGTTTCTTGTTGTTTCAGTTTTGGTTTGTTTCTTGTTATGTAGTTTCAGTTTTGGTTTGTTTCTTGTTATGTAGTTTCAGTTTTGGTTTGTTTCTTGTTACGTAGCTTCAGTTTTGGTTTGCTTCTTGTAATGTAGCTTCAGTTTTGGTTTGCTTCTTGTAATGTAGTTTCAGTTTTGGTTTGTTTCTTGTAATGTGGTTTCAGTTTTGGTTTGTTTCTTGTAATGTGGTTTCAGTTTTGGTTTGCTTCTTGTAATGTGGTTTCAGTTTTGGTTTGTTTCTTGTAATGTGGTTTCAGTTTTGGTTTGCTTCTTGTAATGTAGTTTCAGTTTTGGTTTGTTTCTTGTAATGTAGTTTCAGTTTTGGTTTGCTTCTTGTAATGTGGTTTCAGTTTTGGTTTGCTTCTTGTAGTTTCAGTTTTGGTTTGTTTCTTCTTTCAAGGTCTCTGTGTCTCTTCTTATCTTCCTCTAGTTTGGAAGTTTGCATTCTTTTTATTTTGTTTGAGGTAGTTTTGTAAGTTACAGGTTTTTTTACGAGTATAGTAAATTAATTAGGTTTTTAGTAAATTAATACAGGTGTTTTACAAGTACAGTAAAATAATTAAACAAATTAAACAACTGCAAACAGCACACTTCACCTAACTCTGCAGTGGATTTGTGACCAAAGTGAATTTTGTGTCTCACCTGCTCCTGGGCAGTGGGGATGCCCCGGTGATGTTTCGGAGCGCGTGGGATGCCCCGGGGTGTTTTGCCCTGGGTTTGGGGGGGCTGTGTGCATTCCTGACAGCACCCCTGTCTCTGCAGCTGCTGATGGCATGGTGTGCAACGAGCTGTGCTCCAGTGATGGCTGCTGGGGGCCAGGGCCAGACCAGTGCCTGTCCTGCAAGCGCTTCATCCGGGGCAGGACCTGCATCGACTCCTGCAACCTCTACGACGGGTAAGACACTGCCCTTGGGTTCTCCCCAAAGCTGCTAGTTAGCATTGCTGAGGATTTCAATGAGCAAGCCATTTGGGGTTTGCATTAATCAGCTTCTGGCTCCACTGCCAGTATTACTGGTTTGGGGTGAAACATGTCATGGGGTAAGATTTAAGGATTTCTAAATCTGAGCTTATGTGGAATGCTTTCCCTGGTATTCCACTGACAAAAGTTGTCATGCAGCATCATCACCTTGCACCTTTTGTATTGCTGGTAACATGAGCAGTTTGATTTAGGTGAAAAATTTCCAAAAACCCCTCATTTTTCCCTACTTGATACTCTTTTTCAGAACCATACAATTATATTCTTTCAGATGAGTTGGATTCAGGCATCTGATTATGAAATTCTCTGAATAAGGACCCCAAAGTAGAAAAACTCACTCTCTTTTTCATAATGCACTGTGTAATTGTACACACAAATATAAATTTAAAAACCAGTAGGAGTTCTTGCCCCTTTTTCTATTGCTGCTTATACTGGGGGAATACCTCCACAGCACAAGGTGGTTGAATCTGCCTTATGACAGAAAAATAAAGCTGACCTGAGCAAATGAACTCCCACAAATGCATGAAAATATTCTCAACTCTTCCACCTGGAGAAGGCTTGCAAAAAATTCTTTGTCAGAGCACAGTTTTATGTACTTAAAAGCTTCTCTCCTCCCCCTTCACCCCCCAATAAGGAGAGTTGCAGACCCCAGTTGTGTTGTCAGTGTACTGGAATAAGTTGGTCCCTCCTTGGTGTCTTTTGCTGCCATGGAGCCTGTCACAGTGAGAGCATGATGAGACTCAATCAGTATGTTCTGTTCTCTGTCCATCAGTGAATGGCACTGACACTTTCCACAGGCCCAGTTCTGTCCTAAATATGTGAAAATATTTATAACCTGGGCTGGGGGAGAACTTTTTGTTTGTGGGAGAGCTCTGCATGTTGATGCTGTAGGGCAGCAACAGTTCTTCAGGGTGGGCTCAAGCTGTATTGGACATCTCTTTTAGTCCTCAGCAGAAGAAATCCACTCCCAGAGCCAGGGAAGGGTGAGCTCAAGTGAGGTTTTCCCCAGCTCCATCCTGATGTCCTCAGCAGATCCTAATGGCTGTAGAGGAATGAAATGAGCAGTGATCACCTGAGCTCAGAACCTTCACCTGGATGCTTCTGGAGCCCCCTGAAATGAGTGTGCAGCACATGTGTAACTGGTTAATGCAAATATTGTAATTGGTTAATGCAGCAAGATGGGATCCCCCTGCAAAGCTTGGCCTGGTCCACTCTGAGCCCACTACAAAGATTGAGTCGGTCTTTAGTGGGGGAGAAAGAACTTGCTCAGATGTGAATTCATCTTGGCCTAGAACAATGTGGGATGTATTGTGTTGGGAGAGTGCTGCAGGTTTGTGGTGATCGGAAACTGGCAGCTGAAATATTTCAAGGAAGAAATTCAACCTACCTTCCCCCCCCCCCCCCTAAAAGTGGTTAATAAAAAGTGGTAGTTTTTTGTGGATACATGAAATAAATGAGTAAAAGGATGTGTTTTGACAGTTTATAGGTTGAGAGTTCAGTCTAGAATTATTGCTGAAAACATTGAGCCTTTTGGAGAACGGGCTTTAAAACATGTGTTCATAGAGACCTACCTGCAAAAAGGGCAGCTCTGCCATCAGTCCTCACATGTGGCAAGTGGCTTCCTGAATCTGAGCCACAGTCCTGTAGGTGAAAATCAAGAAACCAGCAGTTTTGTCCTGTTAATGAAGTCTGTATTTCTGAATGAGAGGAAGGCCCTCAATATAGTTTTGTATTGCCAGCCAAGGGCTCTGTACAAATCACCAACAGGATGGGACTGCTAGGAATGTGTCTTGAGCTGTTTTATTTTCCAGCATCTGTCTCACTACATGGTTATGACAATGGGAGCATGCCAGCAGCTCTGATTTTATAAATTCCCACATTTTATGTTGGTGAAGGTGTCTCTGCTTCAGGTGCCTGTGGATGAGGTGGTGGCCATGACAGGCTGCTGGCCTCAGTGCTCCTGAGATCAATTCCATCAGGTGAAGACCCAGCCAGGTGAGCTCAGTTTTGCCTTGGAGTCAGATTTCTCCTAACCTGCCCGCAAAATATTTCCTCAGGGAATTCCGAGAGTTTGCAAACGGCTCTGTGTGCGTGGAGTGTGATCCCCAGTGTGAGAAGATGGAGGAAAATATGATCACCTGCTACGGGCCGGTAAGGACACAGCCTGTCATGTTTGTGGGGTTTGGTTTGCTTGGTTTGTTGTGGTTTAGGGTAAAAATGTGCTGAAGGAAAAAAAAATCAGTGAAACAAAAGCAGAAGACTCAAATATTCTGCTTGTAGGGAAGGAATTCTGCTCGTGCTAAATTGGTGCTGGGGTCTGCCTTGGATCTGCCTCCTTAAGAAAGTGATTCTGAAGGTTTTCCTTTTATTTCTTAAGTTGTCTTAATGCTTTAGTGGTTCAGGTGCATGCAATTTTTACAGACTGACAGCATGCAGTTGGGATTTAAGTGCCCTCTTTTATCCCTATTTTCATTCTTTATACACCACCCCCCTTGCCAAAAAAAAAAGTGCTGGAATTTGTCTCAGTCCCTCAGTTTGAACAATATGCTGTACTTTTTGTACTTAGATAGCCTTTAAGTTCTTTTGATAGATAGCATTTTTCATGCATCCTAAATGATGGTTAACTCTTTCTCACCTTTATAATGGCCAGTAACTTTTCTTTCAAAGATTACTGCTCATTTGGGAGATAGAAATTGTCTCTTTCCTCTAGTTTGCTGTGTATTACCAAGATTAAAAGTCACAAGTATACTGGAAATGAGGAGTTGTATTTTAGGCTCTTCATAATTGAGAAAATATAGCCTGTGATTTATTTCCT
Organism: Agelaius tricolor; assembly: GCF_023055355.1. Taxonomy (NCBI): domain Eukaryota; kingdom Metazoa; phylum Chordata; class Aves; order Passeriformes; family Icteridae; genus Agelaius; species Agelaius tricolor. Next base: position 2,023,184 of record NW_027269270.1, read on the forward strand.
TATTTCTGTGACTTACTGAATGGAAAAAAGGAAGGCATCATAATTTTTCTTACAATACTATGGTTTTCTGCCATACAGCCATAAGGCAAGTAGCAAATGTTACAAGTGTTCAGCCCATCAGGGAAATCTGGATTTGTAGCAGGGTATATTGACATAAAATCCTAGGCCAATGCTCAACCTGATTTAGTTATAAACTGGCTTATCATCACAGCTTTAGAATTTTACTTATACATTGCCCAGGAGTCTTGGTTTGTTGGTCTTAACAATTTGGTCTTCATGTGTATTAAGGAGACCTTGTAGTCATTTATCTTGAGGAATGAAGGACCTTGTGTTCTTTCATTCTTGCTGTGACCAGATGCCATTGTGCAGCATGCTTGTGGAAAATAGTTTTGGGGTGCAGAGGCAGGACATCCCACTGAAGGCTTTGCAAAGCTGCTTCAGTACTGAATAGTGTAGCAGAAAGTTTCTCAGCATTCAAGTGGGCACCCACTTCACTGTCTTAAGCCCACCAATAATATTAAGAAGCCCATCTAGAAGCTGGTATTTAGTCTGGCACTCTACAGAAGTGGCCAGATGGCCAAAAGCAGCAGGATTTATGTGTCTGCTGCTCCCTAACAGAGGCTGGAGCCATGCAGGTAATTCCCAGTTCCTTGGGAAGAGAAGCTGCTGCAGGTGTTGCTGAGTGTGTGCCAATGGCAACCCTAGTGCAGCAGGAAAGGACAGAGTAACTTGAATGCTCTACATTTCTTTCTTCCATGCTCTCCAGGGACCTGACCACTGCACAAAGTGTTTCCATTTTAAGGATGGTCCAAATTGTGTGGAAAAATGCCCTGATGGCTTGCAGGGGGCCAACAGCTTCATTTTCAAGTACGCCGATGAGGATCGGGAATGCCATCCGTGTCATCCCAACTGCACCCAGGGGTGAGTGCCAGCTCTGGAGGGAGCCCTCTAATCCATGCACTGCTCCTAGCACAGGGTGCTTTAGAGCTAGTTTGGTTTAGTAAAGCATTTGTCCCACTCCTGAAAAGACAGTGTGCAGTAGGAATTTAACCTTTGATTTTCAGTCTCTCAGGTTTTAGTCATGAACGCCCAGCAGTTTATCCCAGAAAAACCCTTTTGAAGAGCACAGAGAAGAACTTTCCACAGCAATGCTCTTAGCTTTCCTTCTACACTGGTTTGTAGCAAATGCTGCCCTTTCACTTAGTTTTAGGCCTGTAAAATGACTGGTTTTAGTACTTGCTCCTTGACAGAATCTCTACTACTTGGTATTGGTGAACTAAGCCTGCAGTACTACTGTGAGACCAAAGTGTTACTGCTCTCCTTTCCCTACAGAGACTGATGCACAGGGTTTGAAACCAGACTTTGCTCAGTCTCAGGCTCCTGTACATCAATTTCTGAAGTCCTGTTAAAGTGCACAGAATTATTTGTTACACTTGGAATTTGTTACACTTGGAATAATACAGCACATGGATCTGAGCCAAAATGAAGAACCTGCACAACAAAACAATGGTCACATGCACACCTGTAGTTTTGCACAGGCTATGTAAGTTACAACTGCCTTTTCCATGGGGCAATTCAGTGTCCAGCATACAAGGAAAGGAAGAGGCAGCAATGGGAAAAAGAGAAAACATCAGCCAGTGAAATAATCTTCAACAAGAGGCTCTTATTGTTTATCAGCTAAAATTAAACCAGTAAATTATTCAATGTAATCTTGATGTCAACAGCTGTTGCCATTCAAAATGAGACCTTTTGCTGGTTTTGCAAATCTAATTACAATAGAACCATTAGGGAAATGAGAGGGAGATCACAGAGACACAGCCAGGATCTGTTACAGATTTGTCTCCCCCCCAGACCCTTTAAATCAGTTATGCAATAAGAAAAAATGCTGCTGCTGTGGAAGAAGAGGGTAAGAAGACATAATATTAAAAGACCAGCTGACTCCAGGAGCTCTGGTCCTGGCTTCCATAGATGGAGAAGGTGCCAATGCTGATCTAATCTGACAAAACCATGGATGTGTGATGGATGTACTGTGCCTTGCAGCTCTCCTGGCCTCCAGGGAGCAACACTCCTTCCTATTCCCTCCTCTTTCCTGAGGAGTTCTCACTGACCCAGCTATTTCTAGTTGTGGCCCAGCTGTGTTTCTCCTAGACCAGGAAGGGAGCAGAAGGTTTTCCATGCCTTTCCACTTCTTCATAGGCATTCATATTTTGCAAGTGGCTGTTTATTTTTATCTGCCTGGATTGAGAAGGGAGGTTTTTATGTCTTGTGCTGAAAATGTGACATTCTAGTTCATGCACAAATATGAAGGGCATTAGGCAGTTCTAGCAGACCTTGGCAGCCCTCATTGGCAACTGTTGCTGACACTGGGTTCCCTTATGCCAAGTTATGTTGTCCTTTTAATCCTTGGATTTCTGGTTTTCCCTCCTTTTTATTTTCTCCTTCTGATTAGGTGAAAGAATGTCCCACAGTGTACCCATCCCCAGAGAAAGGACAAGTAAAAGGGCTAAAGGTCTCTCTCCCAGTTGTGTACACAAAGCCCATGATATTCCCATCTCCCAGATGAGGAACTATTCCTTTTCCATTACACTAATTTCCCTGTGGAAGTCTTTGTCCTCTTATTAAAAAGTTGATGTGTCGATTCTTAGGTATTTTTTTATCCCTTAGAAAAACAATGTTCTCTTCTCCCCAAGTCTGGGTAAGTGTGGCTTATTATTCCTTTTAGTGTTCCTAGAGACTTAGTGGCACATAATTCTGTTAATGAAGCTATTAATGACTGTCCAAGATGTTTGGGGTTTGCAGGTTTTCTATCTTCTTGCCAACATTGTCAGGGCCTGAACATGCCCATAGAGAAAAGGGAAAACAGTTCCTCTCTCCTTTCCTCCTTCAAGGCTGAATTCTCTGGTTTCATACCCTTCCTTTAGAAAGTAGTGTCTAAATTCCTCTTGGTCATGATTCTTCACTGAAATAGGTTGTGGAGAGAACACAGCTTGTTATTTGGCTCATGGCTGAAAGGTAGTGAGAACTTAATTCTGCTTCATTCCCCACATCTGTTCTCCTGGCTGTCAGATCAAGTGCTGGAATTACAGCAGTGCCCTCTCAGTACAGCTGGGACACCCATCCAGAAGGGCTGAGCTGCTGCAGAGCAATGCTTCCCAGGATGGTATTATCTCATTCCTGCAGTGCTGCTTGATAAAATAGGTTCTTAGTTCTCATGTGATGTGTTTCCAGTCATCCCCACCAGTTGTCACCAAGAAAGGATCTGTCCCACCTCTGTTTCCTGTGTTTTGCCACAGGTTCCATCTTGGCATTTGCAGAGGACTGCTTTGGTGAGGTTTGCTAGCACCATTCTCCTCCCTTATTCAAGCATAATGACTGTTTCTCTTAATAGGCATGTAATTATCCAGCCCTGTTAATGATCTCACTTTCACCAGAAGAAGTGTCAGACAGTGACTTCCTTGGGTGCAACCACTGTGCTCCTGCCCTTGTATGCCTGTGATAAGTATCAGCTGCTTGCAGCCAGTTTGGAGCAGATCTGAGGCACGTGGGACAGCCATCCCACTCAATTCAAGAGAGTTGGAAAGCATTTGGTGCCTCTTCTTGCAGAGCCAGCCAAAACTGAACACTTGCACAGGAACAAAATACTAATTACACAACAGCAAGTGACAGCCTGCTTCCTTGCTGGGCAGGACACAAATGGGAGAGCTCACTGGACACCTCCCCTTGTCACACAAAGGTGTTTTGTCACACAGCTTTTTGAAGGGAGGGCATTACTCCTCACCAAAATGCTCTTTTCCTTCTAAGCTATGACCAGAGAAGTCAGGGGAGCTCCAGCAACAGTGTGTGGCCCTGAAAGGATTGGAGGGCAGAAGCACCGTGTTGTCTCTAAAGCTTTGATGTATTTTTAGGAAGGAAGTTTTAATTCCAGATGGACTGGAATTCAGTCTGGATACTGAAAAACACACTCTGGATAAGAAAAACTGTTTCTCTTTTGTATTGCAAGGTTTCCTCCCAGCCCCTGCTCCAGTTCAGCTTTGTTCCTCTCACCTGTTACCTCAGTAGCCCTTGGGTAGAGCTGCCTGATTTTATCCTTAACAATAATTGTGTGACCATCAAAAAAAGCTTTTCTCCTGCCCAGAGATAATCCACTTACACCATTGTAAAATCAGTTCTGTTTGTTTCCAGTGACCAAGATTTTTTAGACTTCATCTGGTGTGGAATGGCTTTGTCACCCCGTATCTGTGAAGTTAAAACCCCACCTTTCAATCTTAAAGAAGGTTGATAAATGACAACATTTCTGGCTTGTTCCTGGAAAAAAATAGTTGTTACTGCAATTTTCAAAACCCCAAATTTCCTTTCAGAGGATTATTATCTATTAAGCTAGGATGAGCTCCAAGTGTAATTTTCTGGATAAGCTGTATTGAACTTTTGTAAGGTACTGAATATATCATTAATGAATTGGCATGTCTCAATTAACCAGTTCATTTTACAGAGCCAACTTGGAAAAGAAAATATCATCCAGACTCCAAGCAGAAGGAACACTGGGTGTGAACAGCATGTATGATTGTGTCAGGCTTATATGGGTCAAAAAGCCTGGAATGAAGGGAGTTCCCTCCTGGGGAAAAATACCTGATGGTGCTTTTTTGGTGGTACATAATACCCTGTGAATAAATACTGCCATGACTCACACAGTGTTGTACTTCCCTGAATGAAATGAGGACAGCCACTCAGGAGGAACCTGGGAACTGCCTCACTAGGAGTAATGGAATTGCACCTGGACAGAGTGCTCTCTTTGGGGAAGCCAAGCCCACTGAAGAAGATTACAATTTGAAATAGAAATCAATGACACTTCAACTTGCACTGGGTGAGGTCCAGCAGTACAGTTTGGATTCAATCCTGTTCTCCAAATGAACATGTGAAGTGACTCCAAGACTACAAGCTCTTGATGTCAGTCTGCCAGTTCTCTAAACCAGTAGCAGGCTCTTAGACCTCTAGTTTGAAGATGTTCTTCTTTTTATTTACAGCAAGAGTCTGAGCTCAGCTTTTTTTAGCATGGTAGGAAATGGACAATCTGAGCAATTCTTCAGCCTCCTTCATTGCTGAGCTTGTTTTTTCCAAATTGCTGAGAATGCCATGAAAGGAAGAATCATTGGATGTGTTTGAGATGAGTTACAATTCAGACAGTCCTGAATTCTGAAGTGCTGATGCCCAGGACAGCTGAAATTCCAAGAGTTCTCTCTGTTAAGTTTTTGAACTGTGTTTAAATCAACCCTTAAATTTATGCATTATCTGGATTTTTAACACATCTTTTTTATGTCTGCATATATGCTGGAGGGAGCAGTCATTGAGGAAATCCTTCCGGTTTGTGTTTGCATGTCAGAGTAAATGTCTTATGTAAAAAGAAGAATTCAAGTTAACAAACACAGGGTAAGGTGTGCTTGGTCTGTTCTCCCTGATGAGCAGGTACAGGGAAATTGAATTCATTTTCTAATGGCAGAGTGATTCCAATTTAAATGCAGCAAAAGCTGAGGAGTGGCAAGTGATGGTGAAGCAGAAAGAAGATGTCGTGGGAGCTTATTTCAACTCTCAGGTTTTTTGACATGCATATCCTTCCATCAAAGCCAACCTGAAAAAAAAGCAAACTTTAAAAGAGTTGGGGAACGCACCTTAAATTTAAAATGCCTCAACAGAAGTAAGTTGCAGTCTAGTGATGTGTCAGATCACCTCTGCTGCCTGTAGCAGATGTACAGCCAAAGGGCCTGTTAATAAATGGCTCTGAGATCTTGTTAAAGAGTGGAAATAAATGGTTTGGTTTCCTTAAATGCCAAGGGCCAGATACTCCCCATGGCTAGAATGCCTAGCTGGGCATGCAGCACTGAAGGGGATCAGGTGGTTTTTACCCAAAGAGCTCAACTTTAGTCTCTGAGAATCCTGACTGCTGTGTAAATGTATATTTGACTTGCTGTTTGAATGCAGGGGACCAGGAAACCAGTCCTGCTCTTCATGGGGGCAAGGGACATCCACACTTGCCACACACGTGTTCTGCAAACTCTTTTCCATGGCTGTGTTTTAGTGGTGCTGGATTCTTTGCATTTCCAGTGCCTTTGGTGAGCACCTGCTGATTGTGCAGGTGGAGAACTCTTGGCAGCATGTAAGGAAAGCAGAATAAAAGGTCTGAATCAGCAGACACCATTTTGCTGGTTTTTGTTGCTTTTGTTGGAAGTTGATCCTTGAGTTTCCCTGTTAAAAAAGGATTTCTTCAGTTACCCTGGCGGGGAGCTTAGAACAAAAGGAACAATTGCATCAATTACAGAAAGAAAAGCAAGTTTTGGATTGTGCTCCTGGAAATCTCGACTTGTAAATTAACAGCTTTTGTGCGGTAATCACTGGTTTGATGACTCATAAAAAAACACAGATAAAGCAGCCCTGTTGTCAGGACTCCCACTTACACAGGTGAAAGTGTTGTTTGAGCCAAGATGTGGCCTGCCTTGGAATGCTGTTTCTATTATTGTTCTTCTTGTCTCAAGCTATAATTTTTTTGGTGACACAGGTCTCTCTTAGTGAGAGAAGAGCTAGAATTAAGAACGCAAAGGGGATTCCTGCTCGTTGGGTGTGTAAATAACAGCTGTCTCTCTTTCTCTCCCTGTTCCCACTTTGGATTTGCTGCAGGTGCATAGGGCCACACCTGGAGGACTGCATTGGGCTGATGGATAGGTACTGGCTGGCTGCTGGCTGCCTGTGTGTCTCCATCCTGCACGTGTGGACAAGGGCGCATGCGTGTGCATGTCCTGGGGCGTGGCAATGACGTGGTTTGTTCTGTAATTGCCTGCAGGTGTAGAGGCCCAGCTAGTCATGACTGCATTTTCTATCCATGGACACGGCAGTCCACTCTGCCCCAGCACGCTAGGTAACATCCCCACCCCATCCTTCACACCTGCCATGTCATAGCAGCCAGTTTGAACACACACACACCTTGTATGCTGGGAGATCTGCCTCCCTGCATCCAAATTTGCTTTCTGTTTGAAAGCAAATTAGGCATTCTGCTCTTTGAAGCTGATTTTTAAAAGTGTTTTTATTTTGAGCTTAAATCAATAAGGATTAAATTCTGAAATTTCCTGTTGGTATTCATTTTACAGATTGAATTTCCAAATTAAATTTTATTAGATGGTAAAAATTCTGGTGAAATTGGAATGCACATGTTTTCTCTTTATTGGGGTTTTTTTGGTGTTGTTTTTTGCTTAAGACAAAATTAAAAAGCAAAAGAGCCTCTTTCTTTCCATATGCCTTCCCTTGAAAATGTAAATGTTATAGCAAAACAAAATTTCTTTCTTACTTCACATGAAACTGTTATTTGATGGTTTTTTTCATTTTCCGTTTAAAAGAAAAATTGTAACCTTGCAGCAATTTTATTTTCAATAATGACAATTGAAACAAATTAATGTAGGCTTTATTCTGCAATCTTTTTTCATGAAAGCCCTACATTGCTATTGAGTTTGTTCATTCTTAAATTCAAACTGGTTAATATGACTTCTAGGCTTTGGGATTACTCTCCTGAGCTAAGATTAGATGAAAAATGCATAAATTCAATCAAACCCACCTCATTAAGATTTTAAATCTGAGTTTTTTTCTTGTCTTTTTCAAAAGGTTTTAAGGTTGCCTTTCCTTCCTAATTGTGTACATAATGTGAATAGACCTATTTCTAGCTTATGAGGGAGAACATATTTGGACTTGAAAAACAGTGCACTATAAATGCTATCAGATGGTACACTTGTTTATTAAATCAGTATCAGTTCTGACTTAATTCATTAACCAATGAATAAGCAGCAGAAGATGAATTTTTCAATATTTTAATGTTTTGTTTTAATCTTTCTGATTTGGGATATCCACTTTGAGATACTTTTGTGGGGCCTCATTTTCAGATGGACTCGTCCAAAGAGAGCTGCCCCAGTTTTAAAGGCCCCAATTTCATCATCTTTACTATTATTTCTGTAAATGTGCTTTAAGCAATAATAATAATTAATAATAATAATAATAGTTATTGTTATTTATTTATTTAAGTTGAAGGGCCTTATTAAACTACAGAAATGAGAGGAATTGTTTTACTCTGTTCAGTGGTTTTACTCCTGCTCCATTCAGTCTCAAATGTTTCCTGTTTCCTTTGGATCTGATGGATATTTTTTTGTTTGTTTCAGCCTTGCTGAATTTATTCTAGGAAAACTACTGCACTGTGTTTAAATGTCAGTATGTATTCTTTCAAGGCAAAGAAGGAAACTTCATACCTCTATAATAGACTTGTGAAATTGTGCCTTTTTTTTTTTTTGTTGTTGTGAAAATGGTTCATTCTATTTGGTCTAAAAATGGGCAAAACTGCACTGGCAAAGTGACACTTTTTTTTACAGTAGGGCTGTACATCCAAAATGGATGTGTTTAACTTCAGATAGAACCTTCTTCATGTCTCTTTAACAGCTGTGCGCCCACCTGAGACTTATAAATCTTAAATTAATTAATAATCAGTCTGACCCTTACCTATTGGCTTGAGTTTTGTCCATTGATGTGAATTATCAGTGAGTAGAAGGGGACAGATTTTTCTGCTAAAAGTGAGAGCAGGGCTTTAACCCAGACAAGAAATTCCTCATCTTCTCCTATTTCCATTTTCATAGCAGTGTTGCTTTCCTTTCCTTTGCAAATTGTTTATGCCATGATTCATTGACTTGAAGGCTTTTGTAAGAGTCTGGTAGAATAGCAAAGAATTCTTTCTGTCATGTTTAATCAAGATGAATCAGATGTGCATTACATGGCTTGTTTTCCAAATGGCTGGTGAAACTTCAGTTTTTCTGCTTATCTTTAGTCCCTTCAAGTTTGTGGGAAAACAACCTTACTTTTGGCAATGCATTTCTTTCTGCATGGTTTGGTTTTGGGGTTTTTTTAACCTTTAGGTTCAATGGAGTTCTGTCCAAAAGAACAGCTTGTCATGCAGCTTCCTGTATGGATTATTTCTGTAGGGCTTTAGTTTTGGTTCCACCTTCCGTACCAGACTTTCCTAGAAATTATCAAACCAATGATGGAAAGCAGAAGAAGGCTGGAATTTGCCAGGATGCCCAAAGGAGTTATCCATCCTCCTTTCCTGGCTCTTATTACAATGCCATTCCTCCTTTTGCTACCTTCTGGCAGTTACATTCAGTGTTTTTTGTGGTTGGAATAGCACACAATAGAACATTCCGGCATATTCTGGAACAATCAGCAAAAAAGATGAGTATGTCTGCTCCCTAGATTGGCATAACTGTTGTCTAAAAGGATGATTCAAAAACTATAAAAATAATGCTCTGTTGTTTATTAAGAAAAGACTCTGGAAGTCAGGAAAGGCTGGTTCTTTTCAGGTTCACCAGAAAAATTTGGCTAAGTGCAGTGATTTCAGTGAGACTGTGGACAAAGCTTTTACCCAAAGTAGGAATTTTAATTGGTTTGTCCTTGCTAGGCTTCATTCACCTTAATACTAGGAGAGAATAGATCATCAAAGGAGGAGTGAGATTTCTGTTTTCTGGAGCATGTGAGATTGTACATCTAGAAATGTGATAGGAAAGAACCAGCAGCAGCACTGATGTTCCTGGTCTGAGTAAGCTGATGTCTCTGTTTACGCCCCGAGAAAATTTCATTTACATTTCCCTTTTAACTAACAGAAACTAATTAGCCAGGCCCAGTATTGTCAAGTGCTTCAATAGAATGTTGTGTAGATGTTAACTCTAATTACAATGCTGTTGCTAGTTTTGTATCCAAAAAGGATGTCCTCTCAACAAATCATCACTTCCTCAACAACAACAACAACAAAAAAAGCTGGTTTTTATCTACTGCTTATGTGTACAAGAGCTAATTAACAGTAAACCCTGTGTAATGCAGGCAAATCCTTTCATAGCTGTTTTGTACCCTGTCACAGTATGACTTCAACAGAATTTCACAGCAGCTCTCAGTAGTTGGTGGGGAAGGGAAACCACCTCTAATAAAATGCTTATGTTCATGGTTTTCACAGTGCTCAGCTCCATTGCTTGGAGGAAAGCACTCCATATGCTCTCTGCTTTTATAGAATAATTATATTATTCTGGAGGAGCAGAGGATCTCTGTATAAATAAGAGGCAAAATAAGATCTGTGAGTACCAGTTAAGCTATGTTACTTTGTTGGTAAAAGATGCTGCTCTCAAGAGACTCCTAATATGGAGCTTTCTGAAGCTGTATCAGAACAGAGCAGTTGAAGAAACAGGTTTATATTTTAAAAATCCAGACTAGAAAAAACAGTTTCAAATACTTCCTCTGTGGGTTGTATACATCTTACATGTCATCAAACAGGCCAAATTCACAGAGTCACAGAATGAGCTAGGCTGGAAAAGACCTTTGAGATTATCAAGTCCAACCTATGACCTAACACCACCTTATCAACTAAACCATGGCACTGAGTGCCATGTCCAGTCTGATTTTAAACACCTCTGGGGACAGTGACTCCAGTGACTCCCTGGGCAACCCAATCAATCTTTCTGTGAAGAACTTCCAATGCCCAACATAAACCTCCCCTGGGTCCTCCTGTCCCATTGCCTGGGAGAAGAGACCAACCCCCACCTGGCCACAACCTCCTTTGAGGTTCATGAAAGAGATTAATAGAGAAATCCCAGTTCTGTGGGTGACCTTGCCTCTTCTGAGCTGGTTCTGAAGCCAGACCTTTGCTGAGGGTACTTTAATTCTTGCCATGGCATTTCCCTGCCTGGAGCTTTAGTAGTACCTTTGGAGTACCCCTGGGACATGAATGAAAGTCACTGTGGTCAGTGATCTTGTGACTTCTTCCAGTTTTTTACCACTTCCACATTTTGAGAATGGCCTTCTTGTGAAAGGGTGTAGGTGGGTATTCCTTCTTTCCTGTTGTACAGACAGAATCCTAGAATGGTTTGGGCTGGAAAGGACCTTGAAGCTCATCCAGTTCCAGCTCTCCCTGCCATGGGAAGGGACACCTTCCACAATCTGAGCCTCCAGGCCCCATCCAACCTGGCCTTGAACTCTTCCAGGGATGGGGCAGCCACAGCTTCTCTGGGCAGCCTGTGCCAGGGCCTCCCCACCTTCACAGGGAAGAATTTCTTCCTCATATCTGACCTAAATTTCCCCTCTTTCAATTTGAGGTCTGACCACAGATCAGAAAGATTTGTCTGTGATCAGTGAGGGTTTGTGCTTCGTCTGCTTTACTCAGCAGGGTTGGCTGGCATGGACTCATGGTATGGAAGGGCTTAGTAGGGTATGCTGCTGTAGAGAGAAGTGAACTGCTAAGGTTGGGAGAGTAAAAGAACTGAAGCAATTCTCACACAATGCTGCTTAAAATCTCTTCTGTGGCTCCAGTGGTTTGAGGATTCTGTTGAGAGAGCGTAGGATAGAGTAAGGTCAGAAATCTGATGTTCCTAGAAGTTTGTCATACAAGGAGTAGAAGGTGGACAATAAACTCCTGCAGGATCTTGGTACTGTTGATACTCATTGACCAAGTTTCCCAGCAGCTGTGCTCATTTTTGATAAGAAAATTTTTTGTTTAGAAAATTGACTAAATGGTCTTTACTGAAACTATGAGCAGAAAAAATGATGAGTGATGAAGGCCAAATGTGATAGGTCACTGCTGGAAAAAAGGGAGCAATAGGAAGTGCAAATTAATAAATGGTTTGTTAGAATGGAAAACACACAGTGCCATTGCTGAGGTGATTGCTTTGGTTTCTCATCATCCTTATGTTGTGGGTCTGTATTGATTTGGCTACACAAATAATACACAATGCAGAAATAAAATTGTGCCATGGAGAAGTGACCTTATTATAAAGCAACAGTATATATCTCACCACTCACCAATGGGTTTCTCTCATGGCTGGAAATAAGGATTTAATTTAGATTTAATGTTGTTATAAATTAATTATCCATTATTAAATATACATTTGTAGAGCTTTAGAAATATGGAGGATGTAGGGTTGTTTAAACCTCAGTGAATGGTTCCTTAATAATTCATTAATATTTAATACATAATAAATCAGAACTAAATCTTGTGGTCTTATTTCCAATCTACCTGTGCAATGTAGGATTGGTTACTCTTAGAAAAATTAACATGACAAATGTATTAGAGTTGAGAGCCCAGCCCAGACTTAATTCCCTGCAATTTGGCTTACTCCTTGTGGCTCTACTCAGGTGTGAAGGAGTTGCAATTCCTGCATGCAGCAGCAAGCTCTTGGCTGGGGTTCTTTGGAACATTTTGCTTTTCATTGCCTGTTTAGCATCAGTTTTCTGGAATGATGGAGCATAGAACATGTAATGCAGATGAAAATTTGCACATTAACATTACCTTTTTTGTTTGTTTTACACACTAAAATATATGTTTATTTCTCAGTTAAATTGCAACGGTTTTCCCAGCATTGGATCAAAACTAGCAGATAACTTTTTAATGGTGATAGTATAGTTGTCTGTCAGTCCTTTTCCAGGAATGGAAATACCATTTTCAAGTCCTTTGCAGGAATGGAAATACCAGTGTTGAATTTGATACTTTACTAGTGTGTAGCAAACAGTACATGAGTTAAAGTAATTAAACAAGCTGTAGGTTTCAAGGGATTAACAAAGTCCTGACTTTGGTGCTGTGTGTGGGAAGTTGTACCTCAGCATTTACCAAAGGTGGAAGCATCACCACAAATACCAGCAATCATTCAGGAAGAAGAGAGCATTAGGAAATCAAGCCATCAGACAAAATTACTTATTCTTACTATATTTTTTTCCATGCTGTAAAGTAAAGTAAAAGGCTGGGAAAATGTCATGTAAATTATCTGTACCTTTGGGTAGTAGTTTCAAAAAACTAAATTCAATTTCTAATGGGAAATGTGAGCTAATACTAAACTCATTCCCTATGCCTGCCCTCTCTTTGTTAGTTCAGCTTCCTTTGCATCTCCTATCTGTAAAGTAGAGGTATTTTGCCTCTTTTCTCCCTGGTTTCAGTGGTAGTGGAGAGAGTTGAACAAGAATGTAGACCCTGTATCTTCAAAAAAACTGTTTTCCCAGGAATGTGTGTTGGAGAGGCTTTAGAGAGGAGCCATTGGAAATAGTTCCTTGTGTCTTGGAATGAAGTTTAGGAGCTCAAACAGCTAAAGGTTTTTTTGGCTGAAAGTGAAGGTAGATTCTCCTCTAGAAGTACTCAGGTAAGAAGACAAAGTTTTGTTGAGGATGGCACTAAGTCTAGCAGATGGAAAAGGAGAGTTGGGTGTCTGTCCGATATAAGATGGGTGAAATTTGAGAGACATTCAGAGCAGCAAAATGCCGGTGCATTTCTAATGAAGCTTATTAATCCCTGGAATGCTTTTCTGTGGTAATGTTTTCTTCTCCAGCACTAGACTTGTGAAATCAAGACTGGGAATTTTTCCCTGCTAGCAAGATGAGTTTGTGCTGAGTTGTTGGGGGCAGAGAGTGGTGTGGCTCCTCCTACCGTGGGACAGGACACTTCAATGTCTGTGATAATAATTTCCAGCTGTGATCAGCTCATGATCTAAGCTACAAAGTCCTTTAAATTTTGACTCCGAGTACTGAGTGGGACAGAGACAAGCAAATCCAGCTGCTGAATCCTGAGCTTTGGCTCCTGACAGCTGTGGGTGAGGCACAGAGTTCCACATGACTTTACACAAGATTTCTGTTCTGTTCACACATGCTTGCTCATTAGCAGTTAGGTCAGGTAAAATTCTCAGTTTTCAGACTGTCCTTTTCTAGGAGAGATGAGAAACTCATTCAGATCTTATCTGTACTTTTGTCCAAAAGCTTCATGCTTTTTTTTTTTTCCAATCTGATGTAAATTTTTAATGACACCATTTTCACTTGCTGGTGAACAAGATCTTTTGCAGACATATTGGCTGTTTCATCAATAGAAGATAATGTTGAAAATCATTTCTGTGGTTATCTGAGATTGAACAAATGATAAAACAGGCAAGGAAAGATTATGGGATAATGTGAAGAGCAGGTGCTGGCTAGTTCTGATTGAGCTTTTCTTTGGCAGAGGGTTGTGAGGAGGTGGCTCTGTATTTGCCTGTTGTGTACATTTCTCAGCAGAGCTGGTAGTTTCTCATACTAGAGAGTTGTGGCATTTATGAAGAAATCTGAGAACAAATACAACCTCATCCTCAGGACAAAGGCCAAGCTTTGGTTAAACATGGTCCAGTCATGACGTAATCCCTGATTTGTTAATGATACAAAGTTTTTCTAGTAATGCCTAAAGGAAAATTCTCTGACATGCAATCAAGCTTTTTAATGAAAAGTGTGAACTTTTTCCTCATACAATTTGTCTTGAACTCCCAGTGCTCTGCCTGTGACATAGCATGTCCTTTGGAAACACAGGATATCAAAGCAATACACCACTGTTGGGCACCTCTTAAAATGCTCACCTGGATTTTTATGACATGTTCTTACTGTGTTCACTGTTCCACTTTAACTCAGAGTTCTCTACTTGTAAATCAAATTATGTTTAGATGTGTCACTGAGATTAGGTAGTACAGATATGTCTTAGAAGGCACAGAAGCTGTAAATGACCATAACATGGGTGAAAAGAAGTGGTGATAGCAGAAAGTAGAAGGAAGCAAAAGTATGGAAGATGTAGTTTTATTAGCTGCCATTTCTTTTGCTCAAGTTAATACTGCAAGGTTAGAATCTGTAGGCCTAATGTCAGTGTAGGTCAGTTGAAGAGGAGGCAAGACACTGCAATCCCTGCTTTTGGTAATAATGTTCATCTGCAAATTGGTCAGAAAATGATGCTGGGAACACAGGCCAGGGTATGCAGATCCTGTAGGCTGGTTGGTCAGAAGCAAAGAAACTGCAATGATGTGGTAGACTGGAGGGAAGATGTGTAATTCCAGAATTACACATGTAATTCTGCAGCATGTCAGTGGCTACACCCATCTCCTTCAAGTTCCCAGCAGGCTGGAATCAGCCATGGGGATGTTTTCAGTTCATGCCAGTGGTGTCTGTATCCATGGACATTGCTCTGCTTGAGTGAATAGCCTTCCTTAAAAAATATGTGCAAATTTGAGAAGTAAATCACATCTTTCCCTGCCTCTAATGGACTGATGAAGGGAAAAAAATGAAGAGGTAAAAAGTATTCCTGCATTAAAATGGACCACTAGTTGTTAATATGCATAGTCTCAATCACAGCAGGGATAATAGGCAAAGAACAGATTGAGGAGATGATATCCTTGCTTTAAAAGTGTCCCATCTCCCATAGATGTGCTTTTCCCTCCCTCGTGGCAGGGATGTCCTCTGCATGTGAATAACTTGGTGAAGTTCAGTGCTGTCTCACTTCAGCTCTGGCTGAATTCTTTCTGCTTCCAGTTCCTGGATCAACCAGTGGATCAGGGCTGCATATTCTGAACTTGGGGGTGTTTGGGTCAACTCTTAATTAATGGATTTTTAAAATAGGGGAGCAGTTTCTAGGAAACTTCTAATGAGAAGAAGGGTATCACTAAGAAAGCAAGCCAAAACCTACAGCTGTATCAATATGGTTGGATATATTCTCTCAAGCTTTTATCAGCCTTGTTGTGTTGCTAATTACTTAAATACTTCAAATACATATATTTTTGAAGTGGAATGAGAAGCAATCCCTCTCTCCCTCATGACACAGGCAGGGGGAAAAAAGGTATTGAGCCTTCTCTCTCCTTGTTTTGTTGTATTTTATTTTATTTTAGTGACCTCTAATGAGCTTCAGATTCTGTGAGATCTAAAAGGCACAAAAACTCACCAGGATCCACTACCTGCCAGAGTACTGGTACTTAGGTTGGGGGATTTGGTGGAATGGGGAAAGGAAGGGGGTTGTGACTGGAAGAGGAAAAAGAGATTTTTAAGCTGGATCACCATTTCCCCAGATGCTTGGCCTGTTCTATTCTGGAATTTTAGCAGCTGTCAGAAGATGAGTTTATTTAACATTTAAAAGCTTCACAGATAAAGCAGTAAGTTCTGGAATGTTCTATCATACAGAAATTTGGGGGAAGGAAGAGCTATTTTACTAAATTCTTATTTATCTCAATGTGGGCTGTACTTTACTGCAAAACAATCCTAATAGAAGAGCAGTTGGAGAGTCGGGGTTGCTCTTAGCATGACCCTCACCATGAGCTGCTTTCCTAACTCAGTTCTGTCTGTCACTGTGGAGGTGGTGGGAGGCTGCTGTGTGCACAACCACAACCCCGTGCTCAGCAGAGCTGAGATGATGCTCACAAAGGGGCCAAGGTTTCCCCTGGCTCCTTTACAGCCCCTGGAGAGGATGGGATTCCTTTGGCTGGCTGTGGATATGGAGGAGAGCAGTGACAGTGGGTGAGTTTGGAGCTTCTGTGCTCAACTTTTCTTCCTAGAATGACCTTTGGGGAAATGCTGGCTCTAGAATTAAGAGGAGTTGCAAAATACTCCAGAGTTTCTCTCTGCTTCATTTGGTAATATAAGAATGACTGATAAGTTATTAACATAGAAGAACTTTTTGGTTTCTCTATTAACATAGAGAAATCTTTTTGGGCATAGTATCATATAGGAGGTGATCCTGTATAAACCTATGTCAGGAACAGGATATCAGTTTCATATGAGCTTTTTCCCCAGTAAGCAAATGGGGTTTTCTAATGATTGATGTAATTTGTGTAGGATGTTTAGACAGTATGGTATTCCTGTAAAATAATAGTGATAAATCCAAAAGCAGCATCAGGCATACTCAAGGAAATTCCTTATACTCTGCTCTTTATCTGCCTTCAATTTTCCTCCATATTTATGAGCATTGGCTGCATTTCTTCCCTGCTATGCTCCACAAAGATAAATTCTGCATATTTAGAACCCAAGTGATGAGTAGCTAAAATCTGTGTTGAAGCTAACAGCATCAAGGCCATTGCTAGTGTTCTAATAAATGCCTCAAATACTCTATTTATATAAACATGCCAGTGCAGAGTGAAGTGTGACTGTTTTGATTTAGGCTTTGAAGGAAAGATTTTTATCTGTGGGTGTGCATGAATGTACATAATACATGAAAGATATGGATGCATATTTCCAAACACATCCTGCTACAAATCCTCCATGCACTCTCATCTCAAACATAGGTCCAAAAGATGCTTCAAAGTCACCACTGGTTAAAAAAACCTCTGCTGAAACCCTCATAAGCTCTTCTTACAGAACAAATTATTGGATATGACAAGAAACTTGAAGATGGGAACACAGTGTGATAGTTCTGTTCTCATCTGTTTGTCATGTCCCATTTTGTTATCATAGAATCAGAGAATGGTTTGGGTTGGAAGGGACCTGAAAGACGACCTTGTTCCACCCCTGCCATGGGCAGGGACACCTTCCACTGTCCCAGGTTGCTCCAGGCCTCATTCAACCTGGCCTTGAACACTTCAGGGATGGGACAGCCACAACTTCACTGGGCAACCTGTGTCTCAGCACACTCGCAGGGAAAAATCTCTTCCATATATATGATCTAAATTTCCCCTCTTTTAGTTTTGATGAACCCTTCTGGTTTTTTTTCTTCTGCCAGTGTCCGGTGCTGAATGTTAGTCTGTTCCCTTCTGTGCAGGGGCTTGTTCCCCTTGGAGGGGTGCTTGGGCAGAGGTTGGAGCTCTGTTCAATGTACAGATTTTTTTTTTTTTTTTCATAAGAGAAAAATAAAGTCATAAAGAATTCAGAGAAAGGAATCTGGTTCAGAATGTCAGACTTGGTCCCCAAGTACAGTCTTTGGAGGCTCTCTACTGTGACATACTCCTGGAGCTTGAGAAAGCAAATGCTTGCTGTCCCAAATACCCAAAGCTGGAACAGGAAGCAGTCCAGTCTTCTCAACCACTTAAACAAAATATCTGCTCTGTGCTCCTTAAATCTTCTGAATGAGTACTTCCAGGAAAGACTGGCATTCCAAAAATCAGGCACATATAAAAACAGAGATAAATGCATTTTCTGAAGAAAGAAGTTGATTTGGAAAATAAAGTAAAACTGAAGGACATGAGGTAGAGAAACCTTCTTGCAGCTCCTTAGAGGTAGACAGTCCACGTGTGCAGTCTACAGGCACAGGCAGGTGTGGGTTTGGATATTTCTTCTGTTGAATAGCTCAATTTCAGCAAACACTTAACTGAACTTAAGTGAATTACAAGCACTTTCCACTAGTGGAATTAAAAAAGTGTTTAAAAAAATAACAAAAGGAAGAGCACAATATTCAAACAGTTTTTCTCCTGATAGTTATTTAAAATACTCCTAAATGTTCCTTCATGATCTCTATTCGTTGTATTTATAAAAACCTATTGCAGAGCAGAATGTTCCAGTTTTGAGCCTAGTGTCTGCTAAGGAAGGCAGGAGCCTCTCTTGAAATAGAGAATGTAAACCCCTTCCCTCTGAATTATTGTAATTTTGAAAGGGGCTCTCAGGCAAAGATATGGGAGTAGGAGTAACCGTTCTTTATTAGGAAAACTAAAAATAAAAATGCAGTAACACAAAACAACAGTAACAGAGTCAGACTAGGAGCTGACCCCCTGTGTGTCAGGGTGGTGGCACAGTCCCATTCCATGGTGGCTCAGCCCTCCTGCAGTGCCAGCTGTGGTTCTGCTGGAGCAGGGATCCTGCACAGGGGGGGAGTTTTCCTCTGAAGCCCCACGGTGGTAGAGATGGGCCTGGTGTCCCTCTGGGAATGCAGGGGAGCAGAAAGCTGCTCCTCTGGGAATGCAGTGGGCAAAGGCTGCTGTGGTGTTCCCAGGGTCAGATTGTATCCAGGTAGGAATGCTTGGCTCCTCCCCTGGGTGGAGCATCCTCCAGTGGGATGATGGAATTTGATCAGCCATGCAGGGACACTCAGTGTCCATGAACAGAAGAGATCTCCTGGAGGGAGGATTGGTTGTGGAAGGGATAAAGAAAACCGCCCAATGAACAGAAGAGAACAGCCCCACCTCTGACAGATGGGGATGGAAGCAGCCCCAGGCACATCTTCCAGCCTAAGACAGAGCTATGGTGTGTATTGTCCATGTGACCCAGCTCCCACTGGCTGTTTTGGTACAGATTTGATGTGGGTTCAGATTTCCTGTGTTCCTCCAGGAATTTAACAGGCCCTGCCATGGGTTGTGTTGCTCCCTGGTGCCTCTGGATGTGACAGTGAATGAACAGCAAACAGTGCCACAAAGCAGGCCATGTTTCTGTTGGAGAAAAGTGTGTTTTCTGGATGAATAATTTCATGTGCACAGGCCTGATGAGCCCCTGACTGCCACTGGTTGCAGAGCAGCAGGCTGAGTTGATTGCTTCTAACAGGAATTCTTTATGCAGGGAGAAACTCCTGCAGCTAATGCTGATAGTTTTGATTTCAGAGCAGTCCATCAGCATCCATGGTCATTACAGCTCTAGTTTCCTTTATTTAATGCAAAATATTATTGTTTGCAAAGAAAATGGGAAATATGACAACTTTATAAAGCAGATTGCTCTTTTACTTGCTGAACTGGCTTCACCTGTGAGTTCAGTCTAGTGGATTTAACTGGCTTTGTGTCACAGATAAATCAATCTACATTATGTGGGGCCTGACTTGGCATAATTTAATAAGAATGCTAATCTGTTTATTTAAAGCACAAGCCTCAAAACAGAGTCACTGTGCAAGCTTTTAACAATAACATTTTTTTAAAGTTCAGGCAGTAAAGAAAAATCTCAGCCTAAAAATGGCAAAGGTGCAAGAGATTGTATTGGGACTTTTCAGTTTTAGAGGAGGAGAAGCCCATAAAAAGCCTTGATATTGATGCTGTAATCCCAGAGATTTCAGTAGTTATTCCTAGTCAGATGTATTAAAAGGGAGTTAATATTGAGAGCTCTTAGTAATTTAGAGTGAAAATGTAACAGAGTGGTAGTTCTAAATTATGCCATTCAGATTTAAAACCATTTTTTAAGACATCAATTGTGCACTGTGTGTGGTAATAAAAATGTCACAGATTTTGAATCAATACATACTAATGTGCAGAATGTTAGGCTGTAATAATTTTCAAAGCTCTACTTAATATTTCTTTCTTTATCCTCATTTACTTTGCTGAGTGAAATGGGGACTCCTACATTGTTAAAAAAGAGGTATGAGTAGAACATACCTTTACAGGCATTGATACAAGAACCAGTGTGGGTAAGAAAAAAGCAGTTTTGTCAACAGGTACATGTTTGTCCACATGAGCCTTGGCCAAAGTGAAAGCTGTGTCTCCTCTTTAGTGATATTTAACTGCTAAGTGCACCCAGACACAGACTGCAACCCTCAGGTGATTTTCCACATTGAAAAGTTGTGGCTAGTTGACAGTTTGCCCATCTTTGGATTAAATGTGGAATTGGTAGTAATTGTGTAACTGTGAGATCAGCTGTGAGTTAAAATTTGTGTTTACTCCTGATAAAAACTCCCAATCTGCACATAAATAGGGCCATTTATCAGTATTCAAACACCCTCCGATTTGGAGGGGAGAGGGGGGAGGATGCCTTGTTCTAGAAAAAGAGTATAAAGCAAAGCAGTCCTGGTGAGAATAACATCAGATGAATCCTTACCACCCCTGGGTGAACACCAGGCACTCTGGACCTTGTGGCTGTGGAACTTAGCACAGCAGAGAGAGCCTGGTGAAACATCCACAAATTTGCTTCCCAGCCCAGTTGTTTATCTTGTGTATTTTAAATACTAAGATTATCACTACAGGATTAGTAGAATCCATCAGATCTCTGAAAGGGCAGCTTCAAAGTTGGCTGAACCCCCCGTGATGGAAGTGGTGAGGAATGCAGAGTGTGGGAACCATCCATCAGGAGAAAATAATGCCTTGATAAAACAAGGATTTGTGAGAAGGAACTGCTTAGCAAACACTCAAGGTTGTAATGACTCCTGTTTGGATATACAGATAAAAACTC
Source organism: Agelaius tricolor (assembly GCF_023055355.1). NCBI lineage: Eukaryota > Metazoa > Chordata > Aves > Passeriformes > Icteridae > Agelaius > Agelaius tricolor. The sequence goes on from NW_027269270.1 coordinate 2,044,064, forward strand.
CAAGCAGGAGGAAGCTGATACAGGAACTTGGAGCCTTCTAAGAGCTTGGCTTCAAAGCTCAGTTTCTTTACATCTCAGACCAGATGGGTCAGTGCCAAGGATGGAGAAGCAGGTGGTGTTTGTCAGCTTTACTCCATGGACCACAGCTCCATTTCCTCTCTCCTTTCTGCTGCACTCTGCAGTCAAGAGTGTGAGACAAACCCTGTACTCATCTAAATCAGTAATTAGGCTTTAATATCTGATCTCAGGGCACTGTGGGAATTGCAGGTGTCCTGATCTTGTGGAGTGGATGGAATGGTGTGAGCCCTGCTGCGGAGCATCCCTGTCCATCTTGGAATGCTAACTTTGAACTCAGTGCCAGCTTTGGTGTGTGGAAGTGGGTGTTAGGTGTTTCTAAATGTGAAAACACAGTACCCTTTAGAAAAGAAATACATATATATTATTCATTTCTCCTAAGGGAATACTGGAATCTTTCTTTCAACTTTCAGCTACAGATACACAGTTTCTAGTTTAAGAGGCAGGATTTTCATGTTATGGGGTTTTTTTTCCTCCCACAGCCTCCCCAGCTGATGCCTTTTCCACTTATTAATTGGTATTCTGTCCTCAGTTGAGGGAGGGATGTGGGATAGCAAATTAATTATATGGGTTTGAACTATGATTCAGGGCCATGTTTCTTGGACTGCTAAGCCTGTTTTGATGAGCATGAAAATCCAGAAACACCTAGCAGAGATTGTTTCCATCCTCTGGAGTAGATTTCCAGTGTGTAAAGGAAAGCAGTGGCTGTATCAGGAATTTCCTGTTGGTGGGTTAGTGGTGGAGCTCTAAGAAATGTGAGCCAGGATTGACTTTTGGCTGTCCATTAATTATGCTGGGCAGGCAGGACTGACATGGAACTTCAGCTTTTCTGAGCCTTTTCAGCCCTCCATGCTTTTTAAAATTACTTTAACATGATGGGGGCTTTTGATAGTGCATTTTTTGTCTTTTCATCAGCATTGCTCATGGCATTAGTTTTAAGTGGGCAGCAGTCTGAGGAGGGCAAATGTCAGGAATTGCAGTCATGGAGGTGGCTGTGGGACAGTCATGTAACAAAAGTAACTGGATTAAGCCCTTAATGCCACTAGAGAAAAGGAGATTTGTGTGCCCAGCTGCCTGTGAAGCCAAACAGTTTGTTAGGTGCATATGCAAAATAGGATTGGATTAAAAAAAAACCAAAATGGGAGAAGGTTTTGTGACTTGAGCAGCAGTTCTGATCAGTGCCACCTTGCAGGGATCTGTGTTGAACAACCCCAGCAGTGGCCCAGCAGAAGGGTAAACAGCTTAATGGAATCCATCAGGGTATTATAGGTAAGGCTCTGCAAGCATGAAAATAAGCAGAGAACTGAGGCAGGAGAACTGATATTAGCAGAATGATATTAGCAGAACAGAGAGAAAAAGCAAAGTCAACTCAACAAACACGTGAAAAGAACCCCAGTGAGGGGGTGGCACCCTGAAAACTGGGCTTAGGAAATAATCCAGGTGTGGTTGAAAGCAGTGTGAAGTGATAACAGGGAGCTGTGGCTGCAGAGACTTGGCATCTGGTCCTGGAGCAAATAAACCTGAGTTGTTGACTTTGGGGCTTAGCTCAGTAGCAGAGAGGAGAAGCTGCTGGGTATGTGACCACATCCAAGGCTGGGGTGTTTGTGACTTACAGGATTTAATGCAAGGGTAGTGGATTTGGGAGTCAAGGCAATTGATTACTATTTGAGTGGAAAATACTTTTTTTTAATGTATTCCACTAATTTGTTTAGCATTTAAATACATTAGTGTATTGCACATTGTACTATCCCTTTCACGCTTCTTTTTTAAGCTTGCTTGATAATATGTTTAGGTGGTACCTCCTAAAAATTCAGGTATAATATAGCATATTTCACATTAGCAACTAAAATGCTTGTTTGGTAAAGTCATTGAAAATTATTTCCTTTTTTTCAGTTACCTACTAAAATTGAGGACATTGTTTCAAAGTCAGTGAGAGTTCACATGAGGAATCATAAAGATCCATTTTGAACCCCCCTTGTACTCTATAACAATAGAAGAGCTACAAACTTTATTTTATTTTCTTCATTACTTATTATGTCCCCTTTAGAACCATTTCTTTATTATAGTTCTACCATGTAAATATTATTTGGACTACTTTTAGAGTACACAGTACTATAAAACTCCAATTACTTACTTTGACAACTGTTATGTTAGTTATTAATATGCACTTTAAAGCTGAGAGTTCTCCTGCCTGTTTAGTCACTCTGTGGTTTGGTGGTGTTTGTTAAAAATTATATGACTGCTCATACAGCATAAAAATGAATTAAAAAAATTCCTCTGCTCAAGAGCATTAGGCAGTACAAGCTCCCTAGGAGGCTTTTGGTGGCCAGTGTTTTTCATAATTGCCTGTTAAAGAGTATCTTGCAATGTAGCAAGACATGTTAACAAAGAGGGGCATTGTTTGGGGTGGATATTCCAGATTCTTTAGCTCTGCACTCAAAATCACAGAGTAACCACTGGGGTTAGAAAGGACAATGTATGTTAAGGAGGAGGAGGTGGTACTGGACTCATGTTCCCCAAACACCATAACCCATTTCCTAGCCTGACAACATTCCCTTTCCTTTATTTGCAAGCTTAGAGTTTCCATCATGCAGTCTGTGAAATGCAATAGGCCTTTGTGGTAATGTGTTTACCCTGGGAAAAAGTGGATATAAATAACTAAATTTAAATACTGGATGTGGGAGTGTGAGGCTTTCTCAGTGGTAATGTAGACACGCCTTCATGCACCATACCAGGTGAGATGGCACTGCTTCAGGAAAGGTTGTAAAAAGAAGAATAAAGAAAGGGTTATATAAAACAATTTAGTATTTCTGAGGGAGACTCTAAAATTTTCTGTCGCTGTGTGGTACATTTTTATTAATAGGCTGTAATGTACCTTTCATCATCATTCAGATGTAACTGAGGGAGGCTTTTAGAGCACAGCAGTGACATTTCCACAGTCTTGACAATAGTTAATCTATGTCCTGCACTTACCAGGCAATGGTTTCAGCACCATTGTACTCTGCAGTTGCATGCTGGGGTTTTACCCATCTTTTCAGCAACTCTGCAGCCACTGTTGGAGGGATGTTAAATGCTCTGAGTGTGTTCATTGTTGGCAAGTTGTTGGTATGCTGTGAAAATGCTCAATTGAAGGTACTGCTATGAGTTTTTCTCTGGAGGGAGCCTTATTTCTCCACTGCCTGTGTAGGTGATCTCCACATCTTGCCTCTGAAGTTCCCTCTCACTTCCTCCATGCTCAGGAAGGCACATTGTGTTCCTATTCTGGGGATTTTTCATGGGCTTGTTTTTCCCTGAATGCAAGAGCCCATGAGTTGATGGGGGTGGAGCCAAAGTCAGCACAGGCAGATCTCTCACAGGAACCTGCAGATACCTATGTCCTCATTTTGCCATTGCAGATTTGCATTTGCCATCAAAGTGCATGTTGTGTTTCCTTGTCCACACGACTCCTCACATGTGCATGGGGGTTTGTAAAGAAAAATGGAATTGGCATAATGATGAAAAACAAGCAAATTCCTACCATGTGTCAATGTGTTTGCCCTGACTTTCCATCTGGGCTGGAATTCATAAGGCAATTAATGAACTTTCCACATGATTGTGTTTTATGTACCCAAGCACTCTTTGGTCTCTTACCCCTAGCTGTGGAAGTAAAGTCTCTGATTCTGATTGCCAGAACCCCCCTGATTGCTGCTGGAGTCATTGGTGGCCTCTTCATCATCGTCATCATGGGCCTGACGTTCGCCGTGTACGTACGGCGCAAAAGCATCAAGAAGAAGAGAGCGCTGAGAAGGTTCCTGGAGACTGAGGTGAGCCTGGGCTGCTCCTCACAGGCTGTCTGGGGAGGTATTCAGGGCTGCTCTGCTTTTATATTAGACATGTTCAGGTCTTCCCTTACCTGTAGAAATCCTTCTGCTTACCTGTGCAGACTAAGCTGGTTCAAGATGCTGCTTTTCTGCACAAGTACTGATTCGTAGCTTCTGAAGACCAGGAAAAGTTTCCTACTTGATTTCTCAACTCCCATCCTGCTCTCCACTGAACTTCTATCCCAGTTCATCAGTACATTTAGCAGCTCTCATGCTTAACTATTACAGGGTTTCATTCTGGCCATCTTTAGATTGACTTTTAAGGCTAAAGTAAGTTCCTTCAGCAAGCTCTGGCACAAACTTCATGCTTAAAGGCAGATGTTGTGACTTGCTGTTGTTCCAAGTGCCTACAATACCTTTGTAATCCAGATTTTGACGAAATTTTGTAGTTTCAAATTTTGTAGTGCAGATTTTGTCAAAGCCTTGTAATAATGATCAGTAATAATAATGTATTTTATTAAGCCAAGATACTCCACAGAGCTTAACCAACTGAAATCCACAGTTCTACTGGCAAAAGCATGTAGCAGAGCTATAGCAGAGTGCTGTGATGGCTCCATCCTGCTCTTTGAAGTGTCACCAGTGAAGGGGGCAATCTAGGAAGTATATTTAAATATAACATTAAATGTATGTCTATCAGCTACTGCAGTGGTGATTACTGCAATCTCCTCAGTGCAATATTTGAGACACTTTGCAAATGATGGTATTTTTAAATTAGGGTGCCCCTTTGTGAGATAATAAAGCTTGGAGATGCTGTTAGCTAGTGACTCTTTGATAAGGCATTATTAACAGTGCTGTTTTCTCTTCTGTTCCAAGGGTCTGCTCCCACTCAACTCCACTGTAGAGCCTGGAAGTAAATGATTTATGCATCCCCAGTCTGTTTGCACAAGTATCTCCATGTTTGGCTAGAATTTGTGTTGCTTATTAAACACTGTTCAGCTGTATAGAAAGCTTAACAATACTCAGTGCCTTTAAATGAATAAATCTTGCCACTGTATCAGCCCATACTTAAGCATAAATTATTTTAAGCAGGTGGTTCTCCTTGCTTTGATGTCCAGATTTCATTTTTCATTTGGTCAGATAAAAGCTGTGGCTGGCAATAGTCCTGAGGGACCAGGGCCTCCTACTGAACATGTGGGGAAGCTGCTGTTTTGGCTGAGAAACTGAAGATTAAATCAGGAGCATCCTGAAATAAACACACAAGCAATTAGCTTTAGTTGAAGTCTCTCTTTCTAATTGAAGGCTGTAACCGGACTTACTCTTCCCGTAGATCATTCTCCATCAAACCCTACAAGCCTGGTTTTAGATCCCCACAACACATTCCCACCTCTCCCTGCCATTCCTGTGCTGGTGGACTGTGGCACAGAACCTCTCTTCATCCTTCACAAACTGAAAATACAAAAGTGTGCTGCCAGTATGCCTAATTTTCTTTTAAAGCAAACCTTTCTTTCATGGTATAAATACTGAACATCTAAAGTGGGAAGGAGGAAAGAGAAATCACTCAACTTGTTGCTGTTTGGTTTTGTTATCTTTCCTTACCCGTTAATTGCCAGGTACTGGTAGTTTTACCTGAACAAAACTAATTAGTTTGGTCAACTAATTAAGTAGTTCATGGTGCCCAAAGAGCTGTAGAAGTAGTTCTCAAACTGCAGAGCATGGTGCATTTAGCCTTGTAAATAGGTAGCTTTGAAGTGGTGCATTGTTTTCAAACCAATTTGAGTAGGAGAAGCTCTGAATTATTTTCCTCATCCTGTGAAGGAACAAAGTGTTTTTCATGTGTTGTATTGAGTATTGTGCTCTACGTGTATTTTTAATTTAGTTTTAAAGAAACGTTTTTCTGGCAGAGATGGTATGAGATCTAAGAGTATTTTTAACTGAATGTGCCATTGTGGCTCATTTACAAAGTTTCTTGGGACATCTTGAGGAAATTGTTTAATTGCAGTAAATTAGTGGTTGTTATAAATTAGTTGTCTGCTCTAAGGTGTTTTCTCCCTAAAGCTGTCTTCCTGTGTGGTAAAACAGAAGTTCAGAAAAACCATCCCTTCCTCAAGACAGAATAAGAATGTGATGAGCCGTTTAGTCCAGGCCATTAAAAAGAAATATGGCCAACTTAAAAGACACTAAAATGGGCAAAAATAGGATGTGGTACACTGATAATAAATGCTATATTTCTGTCATGTAGAAAATATTTATACTGCCTCCATTATCAAAAGTCCTTGGATGTGTTACTCTGACACCAATTCAATTTGCAGTTCATAATTCCATCATGCAGTTTCTGGTGGAAATTACTGCTTTTGAGTGAGGACTTGCTTTATCAGGTCTTGTTGTATTGCACTACCACACACGGTTCTTACAAGGTCTCTTGGTTTCGTGGCATTGCTCGTTGGGTTTTGAAGATGAAAAATCCCTCCAGGAGTTGGCAGGGCAGGGGTCAATAGATCTCCTCCACTGTCTTATCCCAGAATTTCTGTGGGTTGGTTATGGCTCTCACTATAAACTTGTGATGGGTCTCTATGATGAACAGTGTTTGGGAGTGTTGGTTTTCCTTGCAGCTGGTGGAACCCTTGACCCCGAGCGGCACGGCGCCCAACCAAGCCCAGCTCCGCATCCTGAAGGAGACAGAGCTGAAGAGAGTAAAAGTCCTGGGCTCTGGAGCCTTTGGAACAGTGTACAAGGTGAGAGCCTTCCCCACACAGCCCTGAGTGCCCTCTTTTACCTCTGGAGCAAGCAACTTCTGCATTGCAGCAGAGCAGCCTGTCCCAGGGGTGGTTCCTGAGCCCTGCAGAGCAAGGACACTGGAATTGTGTGCAAGGAACTCATCTATTGTATTAGCAGGGAAATGTCCCAACAAAGGAATGATGCATCTGACTCCATGTTCTCAGAAGGCTCCTTTATTACTTTATCATACTATATTATATTAAAGAATACTATACTATACTAAAGAATACAGCAAGGATACTTACTGAATGCTAAAAAGATAATAATGAAAACTCCTGACTCTTTCCAGAGTCCTGACACAGCTTGGCCCTGATTGGCCAAAGAGTCAAAACAATTGACAGCAGAATCCAATGGAACAATCACCTGTGGGTGAACAATCTCCAAACACATTCCACATGAGCACAACACAGGAGAAGCAAATGAGAGAAGAATTGTTTTCCTTTTCTCTGAGGCTTCTCAGCTTCCCAGGAGAAAAATCCTGGGTGAAAGAATTTTTTCAGAGAATGTGAATGCCACACTCATCCTCAGCATCAAATGGTAACATGCAAATATTATTTCTTGGTGAGCAAAGACATGTCAGCCCCAGTCATTTTTATGTGCCAGAGGGCTACCCAGGCTGGACTGTCCTGCTGGCAAAGTGCAGCTCCAAGGTTTGCCCTTCTGTTCTTACCTTAGAACATCTTTTATCATATTCCAGCTTTTGGAAAGATGGATAACTGGTGTTTTTCATTTCACAAGTGTCACCTGGCTCTTGCAACAGCAATAATACCTAGTAAAAACAATGCCATTACCTAAACTTCTTGTTTCTTCCATTTAAACAGAAAAGATGAGTTACTTCAGGGCACCCTTTAACAACTGGGATGTGAGAGTGGAACCCACAATGGAGAAAGTATTTCAGTTAAAGAAGTATTTATTTTTTATAATCTGTTGGTCATGTCCAGATCTCAGAGGGATGAACTAGGGCTTAGGGGTCAAAGCAATTCCCCAACCCTTTGGGAGCAGCCCAAAGCTGCTAAATCAAGGTGGTAGGTCAGAGCACCTGCATGTGTCCTCAAACAGGGGAGGAAAGGAAGGAAGCACAGAGCAGGTCACTATAGCTACAAGGTGTTGGAATAGATTTATGAATAATGGGATTGAATATACTTAGGTGATAATAAAGTGATAGAGATGGATGCCATGAGGTTGACAAGAAAACAGCAATAGACAAGAATGATGGAAAAGTAGCCCAGGACGGTTTGTGAATTTTAAATTTAAATTTCCTTTTTAGCCGCCTAAGTTTTTCATCCTCAAGTATTTGGTAATTAGACAAACAGCCCATAATTTTTTCACTCTAAATATATTATTCTCAGGATGTTCTGTTACTTCATGATGTAATGATCTGCTGATAATCAGTTTTGAGAGTTTACTAATAGCTTCAAATTTGAGCATCAGAATCCAGGCAGAAAATACACATTTTTGTTTAATTATATCCAAACCAGTATGAGAATTTTATTTCAGTCACTAGAAAATGTGCATCATGCCATGCTGCCATTGCTCTTTACAAACCCTGTTGTGGACAAGAAATTCAAATGTTTCATTTTATATCAGAGTTTAGTTTTGATGTAAGAAGTGGTTCATGGATTTTTTTTGTACTTTTGTGTATTCTCCATTCTGTGATCTGCATAATATGACAGAATGTGTCAAAAAGAACTGTAACTCTGAATCAAGTTTTTCTGATTGTTGTCTTATTAGTCTTCATTTTTTTTCTTTTTCTAGGGGATCTGGGTCCCTGAGGGAGAAACAGTAAAGATTCCTGTGGCCATTAAGATCCTTAATGAGACCACTGGTCCAAAAGCCAACGTGGAATTTATGGATGTAAGTAAGACACAAGCAGTATTTTTGAGTTTTGACAGGGGTGGTGTCTTTCTGTAGTCCACAGAGGTTTTAAAGACAAATTCCTGTCAGTTTTATTTCTTTATATTTAATTGTACACAGTGCCTGGCAGGGCTGGGTTTTCTACTGCACGTCCCCCAAGATACTTGGAGTTTTCCAATAATTTGTTTTTCTGACAGTATCAGACTAAAACTCCTCTGTCTCATGGGCCAGATATTGTATTTTTCTGTGGCAGAAAAGACATGGAAGAGAGAGGAGGAGTTGCAGGGGAGGATCTTACCATGCATGCAGGTCTGTATTGGTGTAGAATTCAGAGGAACAGAAATTCAGCTCAGTTTTCCCCCATTTTGGTGTTCCAAGACTCTGGGAGCTGGCAGCAGCAGCAAAGCATAACAGGGAGAAGGGGAAAATTAAAATATGCTGGATTTAGAAGTCCTTTTGCTTTACTAACCTGAAATACCATGGATAAGAGGTCAAGATGGTAATTTCCATGAATGTTCTATGATCACAGAGGCTTTGCACTCAGTTTTCAGCTCTGTGTCAAGATCAAGGCTTAGTGACACCATGAATCTTTATGTCTTATTCAGTGACAATTTTTTGACAAGTCATAGAAATTTGCACTCTTTTTGTAGGTCCCTCTTGTGAACTTAAAAATTGCATGTGACTTTTAAGTCTTGCTGGTCTGTTCAGTGTGTAGGCCTAATTTGTTAGCATTAATGAGACTGTAAGCCACAAGGAGAAGGCACTCCCATTATTGTATAGTCTATTCTTCCACCTAGAAGTGAACAGAAATGTGCAGTTATGGATTTATGTGTTCCAGACAGCTGGTTCATGTCTGAGTTCTTAGGCAGTTGAAGGAAGGCTGTGGAGAGGAAGGAATTTCCTGTGTTTTTTGCAGAGCGCTGCACATTTATGTTGGTTAGATCATTTCCAACCTCGATGATTCTATCATTCTGTGGTTCTGTTGCATTCAGTAATCACTTTGCACAAATAATAAATTTTAAAAGGCAGTTTTGGCACTGCTTAAAAGGAACTAATTGCACTAAAGGGATAACAAGTATGAGATACTTTTGCTTAATAGACAAAGAGTCTTGCTAATAATAGAGCTGCTCAAAGAGAAGAGGTGAACTGGATGTCAGTGGTCAGTCACTGATACAGATTCCAGCCTAAAGGTATTGTTATCACTGTGTGGAACTGAGCAATTTGTACCAGATCAGGATCTGACCCCTGATCTGATAGAGAAATAGCAGTAATAGCTCCTCCTCTGATACTGATTAACCTTGAAGCAAAGAAAACATAAGGTCCTTGGTAGAAGGCAGAGTTGCTTGTCTGAGGTTTCACAGCTCAGCTTAGGTCAGTTTAGTTCACTGGACCATACTTCTCCCCACTGTTTGCATCAGAACATCTGATAAATGGCTCAGAAATGAAGAGACTTTGGGGAACTCTGGAGATTTTTGGCTTTACAGTTACAGTAGGAAAGCTTTCTCTTTAAATTAATATTTTCTCCCAAGTCTCTGACCCAGTGGCTGCAAGATGAGAGAAAAGTTAAAGTTGTTTTGAGTTCTTGAGGTTAAAAATAACCCTTAGGTTGTTTTTAATCATAATAAAAAAGAATTAGACTTCATCATTAGTTGATACAAATGGTAATAAGGAGAAATAATATGTTTTCTATCAGTGCTGCTTTTGATATACATGCAGTGATTTGTAATCCTTTTCTGTAGTGCATTGATGAAGATGATTAAATTTCATTCTTGTGAAATAATTGCTCATCCAATTATACAGAGGTTCTTGCCATCCTTACCTCCTAAACCAGTTGTTTAGTTTCTGAAATAATACATTTTTAAAGAGAATGACCTAAGCATTATTTATTGTTTTAATGCAACTACTCCTCCCTGTCCCAAAAAAGACATAGTTTAAAACATTTAAAAATTTAAGCTAAAATTTAAATTATGAGGACATAAACTAAATATCTTTCACTGAAATGTGAGTTAGAGTGAAAAAATGTGTTTTACTCAGTGTCACTTCAAGACTTTAGTCAGTATAAAACTGGATACTGTTTTCTCATTTTATAAGGAAATATTCAGATGTACATCTGAAAGCAGAATGCATCAGTTGTACTTCAGTAAAAAGAGTGTTCTGAATAATGATTGTTGGTTAAAAGCACTTGTGTCATATTTTGAAAGGTATATAGGTGGCTAAATGCCACTGTGAGCAAGGTGGGGTTAATTCTTTCTTAAAAAGGGTCTGCCAGTGTTGGCAGTGAATGGGAAGAGGAGGTTGGTGGGAAGGTGTCATTACATGAGTCACACCCTTGGCTTTGTAGGTGTGCTTTTGTCACCAGTTCTTCCTGGGTTGGGAAAGTCCTTGTACCTGTAAATAAAAGTTAGCATTCCTCTTTAAAAGGCTCTGGAAAATGGAAAGCCTTTGGTAAGCAGCAGTTTGGGTGCAGAGGGAGTATTTGGGACACTTCGGTGGATGTGGATGTTAGTGGCATTGCCCATAGACCTGCTGAAAACTTCTGATGCTGGAAGAATGTGAGTCTACAAGGGCTCTGTGAGCTCCTGAAATTCTGCTAAACATTATGCTGAAGGAGTAAAGAAAGCAGTTTGGCTCCTGGGCTGTCCCTTCAGCAGCCTGCAGCCCTGCTAATGGAGCAGTAATGACTGCAATGATATAATGCCTGATGGCAGCTCTGCTGCTCTGGCCAAGCACCTCCCATCAGGAGATGATGGATTGGCCATCATCCAAAAGCACAGCCCTTATTTGGGATTTTTCTTTTGAGGGAGCCACACCAGAGTTAATTTTCCAGGCTTTCTCCACCCATTCCCAGCTAGCCCTTTCCCTTTGCTCCCTGTGTTTGTCCCTGGATTTATCACTGCAGTAGGTCTGTGTCTGCTACAGCAGTACAAGCTGCAATCTGCTGAGTAGCCTGGACCAGGGCAGAACCAGACTGCACAGGAGGCCTTCTCTGGATTTATTCTCACCACACACAAGTTGCTGTTACTGTTTTGTCAAATGTAGGTTTACCCCATTTCCCCACATCCTTCTGAGTGTGTATTGTGTCTGGGATAATGGCTAAAGGATTTTTCCCTCAGCATGGTTATGTGCTTAAGTTGCAGGGCAGAGTTTCTGCTCTGGCAGGTCCCCAAAAGGGGCTGGAGTTTGAACTCAGAGTGCAAGTGCTCTGCCTGCAGATGTGTCTGGCAGGGAGTCACCAGCAAGAGCCAGGGGCATCAGGAGGAAGCTCAGTCCTGCTCCTCACCCTAAGGCTGGGAACAGAATTTATCATGGTCCTGAGTTTTATGGAGGGAAGAGAATCTTGCAGTGAGGAAAACAGGCAAATGTGCAGCTGAGAGGCTGCTTGATAGCAGAACAGGGACTTACAATTTCACTTGGGAAAACAATTTCACCTTCTCAGCCTCAATTTGTTTGACTGTTATGATTGTCTGCTATGTCAAGTAGCCATTGGCCTGGTCAGATGGTTTAACATCAGCCCAGATACTCAACTGACAATTTAATAAATTCTAGAGACATGCTGCAGTTGGAAAGCATAGCAAACAGCCTTTGAGGCTGAAAACAGGTCCTTAAAAAACTTGTCATGGGGAAACAGCCAGCTGGTGAGGGCCTTTCCTCTAAGCTTGATGTTTCCAGGATGTAATCCTATGAGCTGTGGCTGTGTCCAGGATTTTGATCCACTTACAAGTTTAATCTATCCTCCTTGAGTTTAAATGCTCCATTATCTGTTAGAATATAATTAGAGGCTGCAAGCACAAGTCAGCATCCACAGAGTTCCTTGGGAGTCCCTGAGCTCATTGAGATGAAGACAGTTTGACTGATGGTGGTCAGCTGATATTGGGCCAGAAGCTAATAATAGAAGGCAGTGCTGCTTAGCTAGGTGAGAAAGTTAACTTGGGAAAAATTAAACTGAAGGCTTTGGGATTTATGGTTGGAAATAAATTTCCCATTCTCATTTGTTTCCTAGTAAGAGAGCTTCAGAGGCAGTTGGTTTCTTTTATGGTTTTATAATTAAGATCTAGAGGCTTCCTGGCTTGGTCCTGTGCTCACTGCAGTTGCTGCTGTCTGCAGTGGCAGCACTTGGAGTGTGGGAGGACATTTGTCACACCAAGTGCAGAGGTGGTAAGTGACAGTGACCTCCACCAGACATGGAGCAAGCAAATTAAAGCTGCATGTAGGGGACTGACACCCACATATTTTATTTATGTCTGGCCTAATGAACTAAATGAATAAATCACTCAGATGTGCTGCAGAAAAAGCTTTTTCTAAATTGTATGCCTGTCTTACAGTATAGACAAGCCCTCAGCTTGAGGATATCAATATCAAACTTATCTTCAGTTCAGAGGATTGAAGACCAAAAGAATCATGTAGCTGACTAGAGACTTCTTTCTCCTGTTCAGCTGAAACCCCACAGAGATATGGATAAGCCTAGATGCTTGCTTTGTTTCCTCAAGTATGTCTAGATATTTGAGGAAGTTCAGGTGAAGAAGGTGAGAGAAGACTTCACTTTTCTTGGTGTCCACTGTTGGCTTCAGACATAGGAAGGTTCTAGGCTGAAGCTTTTTGGTTCTTTGCTTGGCCCATGGTGGCATTCACAGATCCCTTGAGGCTACAGACACTCTGTGATACACAATTCCTCAGCTGACACAGCTGCATTTGTCCTCAGCCTCTTTGTAAGATCCTGCCTTATGTGACTATGAGGGTGACTGGTTAAAAATTTTTTAGTATTTCAAAAATTAAACATAGCTACATATCTTTTAGTATTACTATATAAGTATATAGTAATTTAAGTTAAATTTTTTTTAGTATTCTGTGTACACATCATGCTCCTGCCCAGACCAGTGTTTGATCCAGGTCTTCAACAGACCATGCAGATGCTCCTGAAAGTCTGAAAAGACATTGCTACCAACAGTAGTTGGATCCAGACATTCCACTGCCTGCCTGGCTGCTTGGGAAATACACCAGAGTTAATCCTGAATCTCAGTTGAAAGGGCAGGTTTAGGATCAAAGGAAATCCTTTATGGCAGCAGTGAGACATTTTTCCTTATCCTCTTTTGCTGTCATTTCTGTGCACATCCTCCTTTCCAGCTGTCTGTGAGCACTGCCTGGCTCTGTGCTCCACTGCAGCTAAAACAGGTTTTCACTCCATCATGTCAAGCTGCAGGAGGTGGGGGGCAAGGGGTGACATTAACCCCTGTGATTGTAGGGGTTATGTACATAACCCCTGTGATTTTAGGAGTTATGGACAAAACTCCTGTGATTTTAGGAGTTATGTACATAACCCCTGTGATTTTAGGAGTTATGTACATAACCCCTGTGATTTTAGGAGTTATGGACAAAACCCCTATGATTTTAGACCTCCTTTTGTGCACCTGCCCCTCCTCGCCACTGGTGCACAGTTTGAGTGTGAGCAGAGACACTTCAAGGGGAGCTCTCCCTATCAGTCCCAGGCACAGGAGCTCACTGGGATGGCAATTACAATTTCCAGCTTGTCCAGAGATGCCAGAAATCCAGCTGTCCTTGAGAATGCTGCATACCATGCATAGGCCCCCAGAGTGCTCAGCCTCTGCAGAAGCTGGAAATCTGAGCTCTGATGAAGGTTAGCTGCTTTTAGTCATCTGAAGATTAACTGTTTCAAGGCTACATTTCTGTTATTTCCATCTCAAGCAATATTTTTTCTTTAAAATTGGCTTCAGTAATTTTCCCCTTCATAGTGTTTGAGAATAAGGTGTGTGTGTAGGGGGGGTTAATTTTCCATATGTAGGAGCCATGTGGCTGTGTGGTGAAAGTACATACACAGAAAAGATAGTTTACAAGCACAGACAGACAAGCCAGACTGCCTGGAAACAATTCTGCTGGCATAACACCCTAACTGGAAAATGCAGTGAGGGAAAGTGAGTTTGCCTGCTGCTGGTGGTGGGAGAAATCTGAGCCCTGCTGAAATCCATGGGAGCTGGGAACTGGCCAGTGAATTCAGCAGGGCCAGGACCTCAACTCAGAGTAATCCTTCCAAGAAGTCTGCCACAGGTTTAAGGAAGAATCCCATGCTTTAGTGAGGGACTGACATTAGGAGCTATTCCTAAATGAGTCAGGAAGTGCATTCAGATGCTCTTTGTTGTGGCAATTGCAGAACTCCTTATTTCAGCTTTGCAATGCTCTGTGATGTGGAAACCCTGCATAAGGTTGGGTAAATCTGTACATGGGAAGAAGATGAGGTGGGAGTGTTCATTTATTCACAAGGAAATATAGCTGTGGATTAACTGAAGGTATTAAAGGGTCTAATCAAATTAAAATATTGAATTTGCAATATCAAATGCAAATATTTTAGCTGTAAAGTGTGTATGTGTAAAGGAAACATTTTGAACTGAGATGTTGTGTTACACTCTGTATTTCAATGTATAAGGCACCCCAATAACAGGATTGATACTTGTCTCCTTGGCAGGTACTTTTGGGCTTGGTTACTGGAACATGAAGTGAGTTATTTGCTTGGCTGTTTATGTAATTGTTCTGAAGGTCAGGATCAGAGTTGCCAGTGTTTTATCAGGACATAGGAGGAGAGAGGTCTTTGAAAAAGTGTTAGAAATTGAACAGGCAAAGGATGGGAATATTAAAAAAAATAAGTGCAGAGGTGGTGCAGTGAGTATCATAAATGGTACACAATAGTTTAATTAGGGGACTTAATCAGGAGCTTATGGGATTTGTATTTCCACTATGAGTTTTCTGTTGGTCTCAGTACCATGTGTTTTGTTGTTTTTTTTTTTTTTCTTGGCACTATGCTGTACATTCCCACCCTTTACCCTGGGTTAGATCTGGGCCTGGGTCAGAATGCTCTCCTCCAGCTTCTTATCTTCCTGGACTTACATGCTTGTTATCTGGATGGGGCTTTTAGGAGAGTAATCTTCCAGGCTTCAGTAAAAATTTCTGTTGGATGCTGTAAAGCCATGAATTCTGGGGACTCATCCCAAGAGGATATAATGCCTGCAGGTGTGGGGCTTTTCATCTGCACAGCCAGTGGCTGGTGGTATTTAAGGCAGAGGGGAAATGTTCCTCTGCAGGCACAGATCCTGCTGGAGTGGAGGGCTGTAGCTCACAGGCTTGTAATTATAAACAGGAGAAACAGATTTCCTTAAACAGCAGCAAAGTGTCTGGAGATACTGGGATTCTTCTCACAGTCTTGCTGAGATCCAGATGCAAAGTGCAGAAATAAAAGTGACAAAACATGGTAAAATTATTAAATTGAGGAAAATAAGGTCTTTTAATAATGCTTGATATGTTATGAGAAGAAGCTGACACAGATATCCAGTTTTAAAGCAGATTTTGTCTCTGAAAACAGGGTGACAAGTGTTGCCTTATCACTAAAATGGAAAACCTGTAGTTAAGAAATAGCTTTACATTCTTTCTCTGTGCCTCCAGCTCCTATTAGCAATATAAAACAGGCACATGTTAATGTTTAAGTTCCTAAAGGGCACTGTCTATGCCAGAATGTTGCCAAACTGCTAAAAAATGCAGGGTTTTATGGGACCCCTGTTAATAAAAGAGAGGTACTGTTTCCACAAGCTTAACTGTAATGCATCCCAAACAAGCCATCACTGGTTTGAGGTTAATGGCAGATCTAATGAGCTGCCAAGTCAACTTAAAGGTAAGGGAGAACAAGGCTTTTTATGTTGTAAGGAGAAAAAAAAAATAATCCATATATATACACACAAATGATCATGCTGTGACCATTTTTAATAGGAATGTAAGGGTACAGAAGCACAGGCTTATAGGAGCTGAATTTCAAGTATCACTGTCAAAATACATTTTCCCTTCAAATACTGTAGTTTGCAGTGCTTCTCCCTCAGTGCTTTGTTGCAAATAACCCCTCAAAAGTTGTTTTCTGTGCCTCAGCACTGATCCAGACACCTCTGATGCATCAGCAACTGTCATAGATTTATAAAAATAATTAGCATCTGCTTGCATTAATATTGTACCTATTGTTTACAAGAGCCAATCAGATATTCCTACTTCTGCTTGTGATGGAAGAAATAAGAAAAAGGTGGTTCCTGACTTGCTGATAATATTCTGCCAAGACTTTTGAGATATCAGTGTAATAATTGGGATAAACAGATCCATTTGAGGTCACACTGGGGCTGGTAGTCCACAGAGCAGCAGATGCTGGTTGGAAATGCCTGGTCCTTCTCTGCTGAAGCTGTAGCTCCAAAAATAAGGAGATTTTGCAGAGCAACATTTTCCATACTAACTATGATAGCGTTGCTTCTTGTTGTGCTAATGCAGCATCTGTTGGACCTGATGGAAGTGTGGTGAGATTGTCCCTGCCCTGGAAGATATTCAGTCAAGACAGACACAACAGATGAAGGAGAGAGGAGTAATTATTACTATAGCAGTTTAAAGATGGAACTCTGAATTGCAACACAGATCCCATAACCTCTGAGAAAATTACTTAATTTTTAAAATTGATTTTTAATTATCTTCAGGTTTTAAATTACCTTAGGATGTTTATGTAGACAAGCAAATACTATGTGAGGGTTTTTTTTTTTCAGACAAAGCTGTTTTATCAGTTAAGAATGTGTCTGAAATGATGTTTTCATTAGCTTTTTCCTAGATCAGGTGTTTCAAAGATGCTGAATGGCACTTGATACATAAAGCAAATTGTCTATTAGCAACAGGAGAGGGAGAATAGGTATTTTTCCCTCTTAGTTACTTGCAAGGTGAATACAAGTGTATCCTGAAGGTTTCTGCTTCATCTAGAATACCAGGCTTTTAATTACAGAGGTGAATAAGCATGGTTCAAACTAGAATTGCATAGATTTCTCATAGGCCAGGGCCTGTTTTTATCTTCATGTTTTACATGACAAAAGACACAGAAATGTTTCAGGAAGTATGGTTATGTGGATTTTTGAGCTGTGCTGACAAATTGCAGCTTGGAAGGCTCTCCTTGGTGAGCTTGCTCAGGTAAATTCTGAGACGTGGAGCAAAGGTAGGAAACAGCTGAGGTACAAAGAACAATTTATCTGATTATCTGAGTTATATTATCTGATTATCTGAGAGATAATCTGAGTTTATCTGATAGAAATGTGAGATCTCAATGAGATAGGGGAATGTGGGGCAGGGCCTGGCTACAGGCAGTTCCCAGGGCTGTGGTTGACTGAGCCATGTCAGTGGAGAGGCAGCCCCTGGGCTGAATCCATTTGGAAACATTCTCCAGTGTCAAGGATGCTTTTCCTGGCTGGGCAGTGCCCTTTGAAAGAGTTCAGGGGGGTTTTTAGTATGCACAGAAGCAGAATTTAGCTTCTTGTTTTCTGAAGCTGTGCAAATTGTTTTGGTTTTTTACGATGAAGTCTTGTTGGTTTAGATAAATAGCTAGAGTCACCAGCTAAAAACACAAGTCCCTCTGAAAAGCTATTTTAATAACCAAAGCATTTGGAAAAAAATGGTATTTGGACTGAGGAGAGAAAATTAATTTCCTTGTTGGGATTGTTTACTTGGCAAAATATTGAACAAATATTTCTTGGTAAAAAATTTATTAACTTGCTGAAACTTAAAGAAGAGTTTCTGCTGAAGCTTTTCAATGGGAGATATATTCCAGTGAATTCCTCAGCCAGAAGATGTGTTTTGAAATGTGATAGTGATTGAAGACCTGGTTTTATCACTTTCTGAATGAACTCTGGTGAATTCCTTCTTTGAAGTCATTCCTTGTTTCAAAATTCAGACTATGTTCATTAGGGAAGCATGTTGTCAAATCCAAATTGGAATGTTAAACATTTTATGCCTGTGGTTAAGTTGTGGACAGCAGGAAACCATTTTCCAGAGCTAGGCCATCTCTGAGGATCTGAATGCTGTGTCCTGCCTTGTTTTCAGCAAGGATGGGAGATGTGTCTGTTTGTTGTGTGATAAATCTCTTCATCAGCTGCGGGGCACAGATGGGAGCAAAACTCCAGCCCAAAAAGAAAGTTATTGATGCCAGTGTTAATGGCAGGCTCTCAAAGTGTTCTGGAGCTCCAGAAAACCCCTTAAACCACACTGTGTCACCTTCTAAATGTTGGTAGCTCCACTCAAACTTGCAGATTAGCCCTCTGCAAAAACATGGGTGGTATTTCTCTCAGTGATGTGCTGCAGCTTTCTGGGGCTTTGGCATTTCACTGGCACAGAATTCCACTAAAAGTGACCAAGGAACTGACAAGTGATGGTGTTTTGAGCTGCCCCTCAGAGGTGCAGCATCATCTTTGATCCCAGTAAAGTGATCACACCATGGTGGTGTTAGGTCTTTTCAAGAAACAAAAATGTGAAGGCATGGAACAGGGAATAGCTGGATTAATGATATGTAACCATATTTCTGCTTTATAAATCATGTCAAATAGTAATTGTGTTGGTTAGGAAGGCTGATGATGGAACAGCTATGGATACTTCTTCCTGCTCTTGATTAAATGTCAGCCTCTTGACTGCTGATCTTGGCAGTAAGATGCAAAATAGGTGCTGGCAGACAAAATCTCCACAGTGTGGGTGGGATTAGGGCTTTGTAATCAGGCTGCAAATGGACCCTCCCTCAGAGCTGAAAGTCAGCTTGGCATGGCACATGCACACAGCTGCTCTGGATATGTCCAGCACTAACTTTGACACAGTGGTAGTGTCTTGAGCTTCCAGGTTTCCTTATAGTTCACAGGCTGGAAAAGACCTTTGAGATCATCAACCTATGACCTAACAGCACCTTATCAACTAAACCATGGCACTGAGTTCCATGTCCAGTCTTTATTTAAACACCTTCAGGGACAGTGACTCCACCACCTCCCTGGGCAGCCCATTCCAATGCCCAATCACTTTTTCAGTGATTTTTTTTTCCTGATGTCCAGCCTGAACTTCCCTGGCACAGCTTAAGGCCATGTCCCCTCAATTCTGTCAGTTGTTGCCTGGAGAAAGAGCCCAACCCCACCTGAGCACAGGCACCTTTCAGGGAGCTGTAGAGAGTGATAAGGTCACTCCTGAGTCTCCTTTTCTCCAGGCTGGGCACCCCCAGCTCCTCAGTTGTTCCTCACAGGGATTGTGTTCCCAGCCCCTCTCCAGCCTTGTTGCCCCCTCTGAGTGCCCTCAAGTGTCCCAGGGTCCTTTCCAACCTGAGAGGCCAGAACTGGACACTCAAGGTGTGCCCTCACCAGTGCCAGGTACAGGAGCAAAATGCCCTCCCTGCTCCTGCTGGTCACAGCATTCCTGATCCAGGCCAGGAGCCATTGGCCTTCTTGGCCACCAGGGCACTCTGCTGGCTCATGGTCAGTGGCTGTCACAGTACCCCCAGGTCTCTTTGTGCCTGGGCACTGTCCAGACACTCTGACCCCAGCCTAGAGCATTGCAGGGGGTTATTGTGGCCAAAAGGCAGGACTTGGCCCTTGGACTTATTAAATGTCATCCTACTGGGCTCTGCCCATCCATCCAACTGTTCCAGGTCTCTCTGCAGAGCCCTTCTACCATCCAACAGATCGACACACACTCTCAGCTTGGTGTCATCTGCAAATTCACTGATGGAGGACTCAATCCCCTCATCCAGATATCAGTGAAGATATTAAACAGAACTGATCCCTGGGGGACACCACTGGTTCTTCCTGTGCCTGGAGTTTCCCTGGCAGTATCACTTAAAAAGGGCCTTTTTCACTTTTTTTCCCAGACAGCTGCAAGGCTGTTGAAAAGCACTTTCACCCCAGTTGGCCTTGTCAAAGTTTGCTGTAGGAAATGCTAGGAAAAAAATGTTTGGGTTTTGATTTGTAGAGTCCTATTAGCTGGATAGTTCCTTTGGAAATGCAGGATCTGTGATACTAGGCTGTCTTATGAGCATAATTAATGATCTTGAGATTGCGGTAATTCACAAAAGAGAATAAAAACATGACATAAATTATTATTTCATCCTCTTTGGAGCATTTCAAATTAGATCACTTATAAAATAGGCGCTCCCTCCTGCAGTACTGTAAGTTTGAATGGTGTTTGTCTACAACTTTCTGCTTGGGTTCTGTAAATTCAGGGAGATTTTTCTTTTTTGAGAGCATCCACACAGGCAGAAATAAAAACTATTAAATACAGTTGTATTTATGGATTTGACTGAGGTGTTTGTATTGGTAGCAGGCAGCCACTCATTGAAACATGTTTGGTTTGGGAGTTCTGTGGCTTGCCCTGACGGATGCCAGGACTGAGCATGGCCATACATAAAATGTCTGATGTTGTAGTTGCTCTGGGGGTTATTGCAGATGCCAACATTTTATCAACATGAAAAAAAGAGTCATTATGAATATAATGTTACATATGTATTACCCTGATGGCAGGGTGCCCAAATCTTGTGGAAATCAAGGGGGGAATTTAGCTGAATTTACTGCCAAGGAACATAAATACTTCAGAGTTAACCAGGTATCAGCATTGCCACCCACACCTGCATGAGGTGTGGGTAGCCCCAGCCCCTCCCCTGCCATCCCCACCCTGCCCTTTGAGGGCCATGGGTTCTTTAAAAAATCTTTTTAAGGATGTTTTAATCTTGTCTTCAGGAGAGGAGTAGGTCAGCAGGAGGTAAAAGAAGGTAGGGAAGAAAAGGTGGGAGGCAGAGCTGTAGAAACTTAGGAGGAAATCACAGGCAGAGCAATGTGGATGTAACACAGGGAGCAAGAGGCAACTTTTGAGGACTTCTGATGGAGTCAGGAGAATAAAAATCTGCCAGTGAACCAAACAGTCCAGTGAAACTTCCCATGTTCAAATACCATCCCTGTGCAGTACCCAGGTCCTGAGTGTGGAGTTCTTGTGCAGCTGAATACAGATGAGGGAAAGATAGAGATGAGTCTGATTTGAATTCTCTGTTGTGAGAAATTAAATACCAGGCAAAAAGTAGCTTTGATTAAAACAATTCTTAGTGTTGATTATACACTTGATGAAATTAGGCTTTAATCTGATGCTTTATCCCTTTAAATTGATCCTGAAGAAGGAATGTGTGATTATAAAGTCAAACTTTTCAGTGATACCAGAAAATATCAAAGCAGTGCCTGAAGACTGTTCAGAAAAAAGTGAGAACTTGATGATTTTTTTTTTCATTCTAGAGACCTTGCCATCACTCATCCTAAATCAAAAATCAAAGCAATAACTCCCTCCTTTGGAAAGGTATGTGCAGCCAAGGCTGACAATACCTTTAAGCTGCTCAGTGGTAATGTCTGTTTAGCCTCCTCTTTAAAATTATGGCTTTGTTAGACTGCACGGTTACAACTCCAAATATTTTTGCTAGTTGCATCAAAATAGTAAGAAACAAATCACTTTGGACAGACTGCTCTGAAATAATGATGTGTGTCACAGGCTGTAAGTAAAGCATTTGTCACAATGACATGATATTTTTGCTGTTAAATCACCTACTTCTGATCTCCAAGGTGGGAATCCCCAGAATGAAACCCACTGTTACTTGTCCTGACAACTTTCAATGGGAACAATTCTGGTTGCTGAGGTCTTTGGCTATTATGCATAAAAGTGAATTGAAAATGGGCTAGATTTTGCTTTTCTCATCACCATGATAATTTTTTCAGGTCAAGATTCACAGAAATGCTGGCAGGAGCTGTCTCTGATCAGATGTTTGATGGCAAATCTACACTTGGTTTGTTGTGCAATAGGGGCCTGTTGTTTTAGAGCTGATGTTCCTCCTCTGCTAACTCAGGCTCTGATGAATTGGGAGACTTAACTGGCACAAAGCAGGGAGAAGGAACAAGCATGTGCTGTGGGGGTTCTACAAAATTTATCCCCTACACTTCCAGCATTTGAGCATTAATTCTCAGCACCTGAGCCCTGTTGGATCAGCACAGTGGTCCATGCCCTCAGTGTTCGCAGGATAGGGATCACAGTGCTGCTTTCTTTTCCTAATTTATTTTATGTTGCTCCAAAATACAAAGTGAGCCAGCATTGCTTCTTTAAGTGCATGAAGGTGTTTATTCCTGCATGAATAGGACTTAATGCTTCTCTGATGTGGGCAGGAAGGTTTCACCCAGCAGTCTGCAAGTATGACCTTCAAGAGGGAGAGCTTTCACATCCCTGATTTGTGCTAGTTTTGGGTGTTTGAAGGAAAGTGGGGCATCTCTCTAATGCATTTGAGTCACATGGGGCAATGGCTGGCTTTTGAATTCAGTGTCAACAAGGCAGGCAGTGCCTGTGAGCAGTCAGTCAGACTGGTGCCCTGGGTGCTGTGCAAGTGCTGTGACAGGCAGGGCAGTCTCAGAGGGTTTGCCTGTACATTTAAAGACACATCACAGCTGCAGAAAAGGCTCTCAGCAGTGAGAGAGCAGCCAGAGGGCAGCTCTGATGGTGGGCAGGGGAGAGCACAGTGCTCCAGTGTTGTGCCATGCCTGGCTCCTCACCATGCTGCAGGACACTGGCCTGGGGCCAGCTTCTCCTGACGGCACTGGCTTGATAGGAGTCAAGTGAGTGGCACTTGTCTGGGGCTGTTCCCATCACATTTGTGCATGAACAGGCTGCAGGGTGTGGGCCCTGAAGTGGAATTTTTATTTTTTATTCTCAGTTTTAATCCTAGAGTAGTGGCTCACCCGACAGATGAGTTTCCAGAACTTTCTGAACTAAGTTAGTCTCACCATTTAAGGGTGCAGCACAGCTGTACTCCAGTATAAGTATGCTGTGACTCCACTGACTACCCTGTGAAGCTCTGCCTAAGGTCCTCATTGAAAACTCAACCAAGAAAAGCCCAAATCTCTCACATCCAAAAAATATGAAGTCCAAAATCACCCCTTCAAAACCTGCAGCCTCCTTAATCCTGAGAGTTTGTCCTGGCCCTGAGGAAATACACGCAAGCAAGGCTCGTAGTGTGACCTTCTCTATTTGGTTACACAGAGAAGTTCTTTAACAAGGCTTCCTAAATGTAAAAAATGCCAAAATTTTAAAAGTTTAATAGTAATAAAATGGTTATAAAAATAGTAATATAATTAGACTAATAGAAATTTGAACAATTGAGATTAGGACAATACGAGACAATAGAAACAAAGAGTTACAGACAGACCAAGTACCTTTTTCTGGGCAAAATAAGCCTAAAAAAGGACCCACGTTAACAGAGGATTAACCCTTAAAAACAATAACCTGTTGCATATTCATACAGCTCATGCATGATGCATAAATTCCATTCAAACACAGGTTTCTGTCTGGGCAGTGTCAGCTTCTTCCTCTTAATCCTAATGGTATCTTCAGGGCTGAGTGAGGCAGAGAGAAGTTCATTTCTTCTGATAATGGAGCAATAAATTCTCCTTCTCTGAAAGATTTAGGTGTCCTGTGGCTGCTATCTCAGTGCGAGTCCTTTCTTTAAAGAAAAGTATCCTACATAGCATAGTTTCTATTTTAACATTATAACCTAAAACTATATTTAACACAATACTTAAGAAAATTTATACAGCATAACTTTCTAACATAGCACATATAATATTCACTTTAATATTTGTGAAAAGCCAATCATAAAATACGCATTTTTCACACTAAAGCAAAACAGGCATGGAGGGAGTTGCAAGGAGATGGTGTTAGTGCAAAACTCTGGCTAACAGCTCATTAAACCCCCTCAATGACAGGGCTTTTGGACCTCTAGTTATTTCCTGCTGTGCCAGCCAAATTCAGCATTTCCCTGTAGGAAAAGCAGTTGGCCAGGTGAGTGTGAATTCAGCATCTGGATGTGCACTGCTGCACTTCATGCAACAACCTCTGATGAACCTGTACTTCTGTAAGCATTCACCTTACCCTATGCTTGGAGCATGGAGGTGCATGTACAGAAAAATTATTAATTTATTTTCATAAATTTTAATTCCTGAGTCCTGCTTCTCCGGAGAGAAGTTGAGAGAATGTTGTGCACAACCTGGGGGTCAGAGAAACCTGTTTCCTCAGGAATATTGGCCCAAGCCAGACTTGGGTGTATAAATCACAAGAATTAAGCTTAAAGGAGCAGTAGCACACCCCCATTGAGAAGGGGAAGAGGAGAGGAATGATCCATGTGACGTGATTTCTTTATACAGAAGAGCATGTCTGAGAAGGGTAGGACTGAGCTGAGCATGGAAGGTTCAACTGAAGTCACCTGTGGTGAGCCTGGAGCACACACCCATGGTCCTGCCAAGCTGCCTGCAGGTTTAGCTGCCTTCTGAAAAACTGCTTGAAGCACAGCAGTGCTGGAAAACCATGAAAGCAGCATCCTGCATGGGCAGTACAGAGGAAATGCAGCAATGGGTGTCACGGTCATAGCACCAGTGTGGGCATGCGTGTTGTTAAATGAATTTTTGTTCTGTCTCCTAGCCATAGACTACACAGGCTGAGTCAGCTACCACCTAAACAATTGGTAAGACCTAGCAAACAAACAAAAGGCTTTGAAATATAGTAAATTCTGGGCTGTGATTGGATCTGCCCTGCAGCAGGTCAAAGGTGCATTCCAGAGAGATGTTTGCCCCAGCCACTGGAGGAATTGTAAAATTAATGTAAAAAAGCAGTGTATTCAGTGTAGTATCTCTTCTGTTAGCTCAGCTGTGCTTTCAGAAAAATGCACAGTGCACTATGAAGTCAGCTTTTAAATACATTTATTACTCAACAATTACTAGGAAAAACAGGCATGGAGTTTTTCTTTCATCTTTTGTTTTGCTTTGTTTGAGGGTGTTTTATGGCAGGAACATTTAGAAGCAGAAGGTCAGGAAAAGAGATTTTTCAGACTTTGTGCTTACTTAACTCTTTATCAGGTAAATATCTTCATTTGGCTTAAGAGGAGCAGTAACATTTACTCTAGGCTTGCCAAAGTGGGGAAGCAGGTCTGTGATGCTCCCCTTGAACAAGGGGATGTGGTCTACTAATGAACAAGGGCATGAGCTGAAGAGAGTTGTGCCCTGGGCCGCTCTGGGTGGAAATAAATATTCACCATGGCATTGCCTCACTGCTGCTGGCACATGCACCTTGCTGAGCCCCCTGGTTTGCAAACTGCATGATCAGAGAAACAAAACCAGTTCCAAAGGCTGTTCTTCAGCAACCACCATGCTGGCTAATGTTTATGTTCTGTTTTCAGCTGTAATTGTTGGCAATACCATGTCAAAGTAGGAAAGGGGGAAGTTAAATACCATCTTATAAGATATGCTGTAGGTGTACTCAGAGCACTTTTTCTTCTCACAGTCTTCAGAACTGGGGCTTTTTTCCCCATCCTGGTAGGTCAAAATGAAAATTGTGCTTTAGTTGGAGTTACTTTCCAGAAGCAGCAGCCAAATTAAAGGTATTTATGACTGCAGAGTATGGATAGATCAGGAAACAGTTTTAAGTGAGATTTCCAAATTACAATTCACCACCCCAGACCCCTTTTGACATAGCTGTGCTGACAGAAGCCAGTTATAGGTCTGGTGATTGCTCATTGCACACTCAACCTTCTTTGGGCTGCTCTCTTGTTTCTTAGTGCACACAGCAGGCAGATAAGTGTGAACCATTAAAGTAACATTTATGTGATTGTTTAATGTTACTGTTTAATACAGGCTTATGTGTATAAATCACAGGAGTTGAGCTTAATGGAGTAATAATGTAATAATCACATTGAGAAGGGATGAAGAGAGGAATGATGGTTGTGAGTTTTTTCAGGAGAGAAAGGTAAAGTGATCTGGGGCACTGTTTTCACTTGTGCTCCAGCCTTCCCATGTGACTTTAAATAGAGGGTTTTTGCTACCTCAGTTTCTTCTCCATTAAATTAGAATTCCAAACTCATGCCTATAATTGTGCCAGTTGAGTGTAGAGAGAAGAGCTGCAGACCCACAGCTACAAAAAGGCCCAGAATATTGCAGAGGCTGGTTTTGAGAGATGCCAGTGCACCACCAGCCAAGTTTGAGTGTAGGTGCCTCACCTGCTTAAAATGTTTTAGACAGTTACATTAGGAACCAGGCTGCTGAGTGTCCAAGTGCCACAGAGATTACAGTTCTAGGGTCTTGCATGTCCAAACAGGTTTGAAAATGGAGACTTGTATTCCTTATTTGCTGAACAGATTCTTAAAATGCTCCTAAGTCATAATGTTTCTGTTGTTGCTTGTTTTGTCTAATTAGGCTCTAGCAGAATCTCTTTTACTTTGTGTTTTGCTGTGCTGGATACACATAGCCCTGATTTTAGTTCTTCTGTAGATGGAAGTTCAATAAAAATAACAATAGCTTTACGAATGAGGATAACTATGTGAAGCCAGGATTCATGCTAAATTAGTATCTGTTAGTGGCTTAGATCTATAATGAAGATTTCCTTGCCCTCTGTGTGTGTCTTAATTCATTACAGAGAAGTCCATTATACTTTATAAAAGACATTTTGACTTTTTTTCCTGAAACTGTTGCCCAAAACTATTGGAAAAGCAGGTGCTTTCCTGTAACATCAGAATGAGACAAATGGCACTGCTTGCTTTTATTGTTGTATAGAAGTGGTTTTCCTTTGGACACAGATGGACTTGGCAATGGAAAGTAGCTGGAGACTAATGGACACAAGCTTCAAAGCTTTCTGTGTGGGCCCTTGGAAGACAAAAAAAAAGAATCTCATTTTTGTTCTAATCAGTCTGGGTTAGAAAGAAAAGTACTCCAGCTCCAGGCTCATGGGGAACCTCTTACCTTTACTCAGAGGCAGAGTGGGCAGCAGGTGCTGTCACTGTATGCATCTGCAGGAGAAAAATGAATGGGGTAAAAAGGAAAAAAAAAAGAGGCAGAGGAATTTTGTGCCCTGGAGACTGGGTAATTCACCTGTCTACAGGTATTTATTCTTTAGGAACACTTTCAAGTCACAGCAGAAGAAATGCTAAAATTGTTTCCAGGAGTCCCCATACTTAAGAGTTAAGTGAGTGGGAACTGTATTCATTTGAATGTGAGTAAAACCAGTTAAATTCAGATCCCTTTTCTAATTTGTTGCATCAGAATCTTTCTCAGATCTGCTCCTCCATTATCCCATCAAATAGTCTCTATTTATTCATTTATTTCTTTCTTCACATACATTGAAGAAGAAAAGGGAAGGAGTCACTCCCCCCAGTGAGGACCATCTGCTCTTTTCTTATTGGGAGGGAAAAAACCCTACAATTAGTGCCTTGTTCATCTTTTTGTTTTACTAAAAAAAAAAAAGAGGGGGAAAGAAAGTAAAAGAACTATTATGCAAATATCTGCAATTTGGTTTCAAATATTCTTTGTACTATGATGAGCAATTTCCTTTAATACAAACTCAACCTACTTGCCAGAACCATTTTTTATTTTTTTTAAATTTTGCATTAATATAAGGAAGGGAAAAAACCCCCAACTTTTATGTTCTTCTGGTGGCAAATTTGTCTCATCCTTTTTTTTTTCTTTCTTTCTTTCCTTGGCACTATTACAGCTGTTATTCTGTAAGCTGTCAGATGTCATATTGGGTTTTTTTGAGAAAAAAAAAGAAGACAGCCAAAATAGCCTTACAGAGCCACAATTCCGTCTCACTTTTCATTGTTCCATTGCCATGATGAAATGGTCTTGAAATGGAGGACTCAGTGAATGAGAGAGAAGAGCTTTCTCCTTGCTATATTTGAATAGTTGCTTGTGATGGCTGCATTACCTCTAAGAACAGTTATTTAGGGTTTTTATAAGGAGTTCCTGTGCTACTGGTCAGGGGTGTGAACTCTAGGGTCAAATAGCATAGCCAAGATTAAACCTTCTGGTCCTTGGTCCTGGACCAGCTTGGTAGCTGAAACCTAGCATGGTAGCTGAAAACTTCTCATGGTCTGGAAAAGGGAAATAAAGTCTTTTCTGTGTGGAAAGCAAAAGCGTGGAAAAAAAAAAATGAACTCATCCAAGACCTGATGGGAGAGGTGATGGAAGAATCAGATGCTGAGCTAAGAGGCTCAGATTTAGAAAGCAAGCGTGGTGTAAATTACTTCATTACCTGTGGCTGTAACTGGAAGATTAACTCCCAATATGCAAATGGACCACACTTATAAAAGTGTCCAGTTTTTGGGTGTAGCCCCTGGGTGTGCTAAATGTACCTGAAGGCCCTTCAATAAATGTAGCTGCTTTTTATGCCCTTAAGTTTGGCTGGCCTCTGTTTGTTGGTAGTCCCAAAAAGGCATTAAAGCAAGACCAAAGAGACTTTAAGTGAAGTGTGTCACACCTGCATCTTTTCTGTGGCTGCAATGGGACAGGGAATGTGGGGCAGTGCAGAGTTTTAGATTTGTGCAGACTCTTGTTTTTGGGACTCAGAACATCAACTTGGCATTACATCAGCCTGGAGATTCCCTAGGAATGCCTACCACTGGACAGACAGGAATTCATGGTGTTCAGGGGACGCTGATCCCCTTTAGCCACCTGAGTATTGGAATAAATTGCATGGGACTCTATTTTCTTCATGGTGGAAAAAGCCCATTCTTTAGTCACATAACTCCTTTTTATACAGTTTTATAGACTTTGTGGGTGACTTTAATTGGTTAGTAGCTTTCTTGCTAATTATTTTATTGGTTAGTAACGAGTTGTTACCCTGTATTAATTGGTCACTTAAATTCTCAATGTCTATGTGCAGGAAAAGTTGTGAGAGATAGAAAAATGAAAACTATCTAATGGTGTAAAAACAGTTTATACAGGTGCTGGTTGTTTCTCACCCAGTAATAGATTGTTATGTTAATGAACTGCTCACACCAGGATTGCTTTCACATGGGAACTTGCAAAGGGCTAGCCTGACAAGGAGAGCAGGTTTGATTTTATGATGCCTTTCTTTATGGTTTTCCTACCTTACCACAACAACTCGAGTGCATTGAGTCTTTGAGCACCCTGGGGTAACCTTTGGATCCTCTTATTGTTGCAGGAAGCTCTCATCATGGCCAGCATGGACCACCCACACCTGGTGAGACTCCTGGGTGTCTGCCTGAGCCCCACCATCCAGCTGGTCACTCAGCTGATGCCTCATGGCTGCCTCCTGGATTATGTCCATGAACATAAGGATAACATTGGCTCCCAGCTCCTGCTGAACTGGTGTGTTCAAATAGCTAAGGTATGCAGTTCATGTTGGAGTTTTTGAATAATTTCTTATTGCTTTCATAATTAACTTTAAAACATGACTTTTTGTTTGCATTGGGTTTTTTTCAGGCCTGGTTTTGTTTCTGAGAAGGTTGGGTAGTTCTTGAAATACACACTGTTTTGGCTGCTTTACAGTATTATAGATGACTTGTCAATATGTGAACCAAAGTGTTTTTCTTGCCTGTTGTCTTGGTTTGAAAAGACAGGTGTCTGCTAAGGAGGGCAGGAGCCTCCCTTGAAATGGAAAATGTAAAACCCTTCCCTACGAATTATTATAATTTTGAAATTAAGGGGCTCTTAGGCAAAGATATGGGAATAGGAATAACAGTTCTTTACCAGGAAAATTAAAAATAAAAATGCAATAGTAGAAAGAAACAAACAAAAACCACCCAAAAACAACCACAAAAAACACCACTGCCAGAGTCAGAACATGCCCTGACCCCCTGTGTGTCAGGGTGGTGGCACAGTCCCATTCCCTGATGGCTCAGCCCTCCTGCAGTGCCAGCTGTGGTTCTGCTGGAGCAGGGATCCTGCACAAGGGGGGAGTTTTCCTCTGAAGCTCCAGGGTGCTGGAGATGGGCCTGGTGTCCCTCTGGGAATGCAGGGGAGAAGAAATCTGCTCCTCTGGGAATGCAGGGGAGCAGAAAGCTGCTCCTCTGGGAATGCAGGGGAGCAGAAAGCTGCTCCTCTGGGAATGCAGGGGAGAAGAAAGTTGCTCCTCTGGGAATGCAGGGGAGCAGAAAGCTGCTCCTCTGGGAATGCAGTGGAGAAGAAAGCTGCTCCTCTGGGAATGCAGGGGAGAAGAAAGCTGCTCCTCTGGGAATGCAGGGGAGCAGAAAGCTGCTCCTCTGGGAATGCAGTGGGCAAAGGCTGCTGTGGTGTTCCAAATGTCAGATTGTATCCAGGTAGGAATGCTTGGCTCCTCCCCTGGGCAGAGCATCTCCCAGTGGGATGATGGAATTTGATCAGCCATGGACACTCAGTGGCCATGAACAGAAGAGATCTCCTGGAGGGAGGATGGGTTGTGGAAGGGATAAAGAAAACTGCCCAATGAACAGAAGAGAACTGCCCCACCTCTGACAGATTGTGGTAGAATACCCCCAAACCACATCTTACAACCCAGGACAACTGTCTTTCAAACTTAATGAGGGGTTGTTTCTCGAGGTGAGGGTGAGTGAGGAAAGAAGCCCCTTTGTGAAATCTGGGGCTGGACACAAGGTGATTTTTCAGCCTCCTCTGTTGCTCACTGTTAATACATATACTGGTTTTCAGCTCTTCTGGGTCTGCATTGCCAGATCTGTCATCAGTTGTCTGCCAGGAAGATAAACATGTCCTTCATGTCACTCCTCACATGGTGATCCTGCTATGTTTGGGTCACAAACTATCCTTGGCACAATGTTTTACAGCTGGTTTTAGGCATGTTTAGGTATTCATTGTTGTACTAAGAACAAGTACTCAGCACTAACAAAATTATTTGCAAAGAATAACAAGATCTTTCAGTGTAGAAGACCATAACTTATCCATTTTAAAGGTGCTTTTGAACAACTAGGGTTGTTTACTTCTAGTGACAATTTGGAGCCTGCCTTTTGCATTGAGTTATTTGTAAGTTGTTTAAAGTTTTAGATTATTTTAGAGAAAATGCTTGTTATAGACACGTGCCCACAGACTGCTATCTTACATTAAATCTGCAGCCTTAAATGAATTTCCTACAACATCTATTACAAAATCTTAATTCAAGTTGTAATGTTAATCTTTTGTAATCAAGTTGTAATGTTAATCTTTTAGCACTGGAAGAGAAACCTGGAGATTCAGCAATTGTTTTTGCTGGACTCAATGTTAAGTAAACATTTGCCTCTTTTAACAACTTAAATACAAAAATATGTTCTTATAAAAGTAAGAAAATGTAGAAATCCAGCTAGCCCTTTTTTGTTCTTCAGGAGGAGCAGAATTTTGGGGAGCATCATGAATAGGGCCTGTTTTCTTTCCAAATCAGATCTGTTTTAAACCTTGCTGAAGAAGAAAGTAGATAAAGTGGCTGTAGGGCTGGGGAGAGGTGGGGAGAACCCAAATCTGACATTCCAGCATTTTGTAGATGTGTCAATGTCCTGTGCTGTGGTGGTAAAGCAACCAGAGTTACTGGGGAGTACAGGAGCACACCAATGGGAATTGCCTGTGTGGAAACGTGAAAAGGTTTATTTAGGGCTGATACCAGACCTGGGAAGGTGGGAGACAAAATCCATGTTCCTGTTTGACTCTTTCTCTCAACACAGCCTCCTGCCCATCTGTTCTCCACTATTTGATTGATGGTGGCTGTGATTATTTAATGCAAAACATTTACACAGTGCCATCCCTGCAGAGGTAATCCTCCATGATTTTCACTTTGTGTGTGCCTATGGCCCTTGACTCCTTGGGCCAGGGCTGTGCTGGCTTTGCTGTGAGCCTTGTAGTGGGGCAGACAGCCTGATCCACAGCTTACAGAGCTGGCAGATCTCTGGGAGGGCCTGTGGAAGGCAGGTCCTGGCTTTCCCATGGGGATTCTTAGCAAAGTGTGTGTTGGTGGCTTTTCACACACAAAATGGGACTGCTGGGGTTCATTCCTTGAGCTTCTATTGCAGTAGCAGCCTCATTACATGGCTGAGACAATTGAGAGTTGGCAAAGCTCATGTACAGCCAGCAGCAGCCAAAGATTTCTTTGTTACAGAGCATTTTAAAAACTTCCCAGCCAACAGCACATTGCTAAAGCTCACAGACAGTTGTTCTAGCCAATCACTAAAAGTACACCTGCTTCACACAATCCTTACTTGTATTCTTTTTATTAATAATACACAATACTTCATTATTAAGCTTAAAACCTTCTACTATCTTGCTAAGCATATTTTTCTGCAGTCTTAAAGTTGATTTTAGCCAAGCCAAAAACTCAAGCTATAGTTTGATACCCTTGCTTTCTATACTACTGTACTTTTTCTACTTTCAAACTTTACAGCTGCAGCTAGCTCTAAGTTTTCTATTCTTTCTGTTTCTAAGGCCTACTTTTACAGCTTTCTAGAAATCTTTTTAACTTTACTACTTCCCACATTGTGAAGCAGCTTCTAAACTTATTGCCACTGTACATGGCTTCAGCCTAATGTGGGGTTTGGATTTAAGGACATTCCCTGGGAAATTGTTGCTGCTGCTTTTCTTGGTCACCCCTGTGATGGGGGAGGAGAAAATGAGGTGTCACAGACATGTGAGAGATCTGGGGTGGTAACCAAACAGTGCAAAGAAGTGAGATCAGAAATGTAATATCAACTGATGCAGTGTCAGGAAGAGAAAGGGAGTTCCTTTATGATAAAAGGTGGCCTGTTACTGATATGAGTTTAGTGAAGTTTATTTATGCTAGTTTATTGAAACTAATTAAATTTATGTTCTTCCACATCACAATAGTCATGTCAAGTGTGGTTAGAGGGTGTGCACAAAAAATTGTTCCAGCTATGGTAAGAGGAAAAATCTTTGAGATCACCAGACAAGGAGTTTCCAAAAAGTAGAATGAAAATAATACGAATTTTACATTAATCTGTCACATTTACCAGTGACTAGGAAACAGGAAAGGTACCATTTGCCTTGAAATAAACTGATCCCCAGAGGAATGAGTGCAGAAGGCAGCAAGAGGCACAAATTCCTATTCACTGCAGGAAGGTGCACGTGTGTGTCCCACATTGCTGTCCCCACTGTGCCCATGTTTCAGGTGCTGTCGTACAGCTTGGGAGTGTTTCTGCACGTGTTGCTTTCCTAGGCTGTGAGGAATGATTGGTTGTGTCTTTCTGCAAGGTACCAAAAGCATGATTAGCAGAGTAGTAAGAGGCAAAAATCATCAGTAAGAGGCAAAAATCATCAATCTCTGCTTCCTGAAGCAGCTCCTGGTATCTTTTGCTAGATGCATTGTTCTACCTTCGCCTTCCCTATTTTGTGGAGAGGATTTTCCTTAGCAAGAAGAGGACTGAAACCACTGGAAACGCCTCAGGTCTGAAGTTCAGGCTGCTTTTTAGGAATTGTTTAAAATCAAGTTGCTGTTGTTACACAGTCCCTCCCTAACAGTGCTTTTTTCCATCTGCCAGTGTGCAGGCATTTATTTATGGAAGTCATTGCTTCAGAGCTCACTTGTTCTGCCAGGCTGTTCATTTCCATATGTCTCTACTTCTGTACAACTAGATGCAAAGCTAGTTAGCCACAATGCCTGCTTGCCAACCCACATATGGCTCTGGAGATAGCTTCTGAAGGTTGATGACAGGGCAGTTATAAAGCATTATCTACTGCCAATTGGAAAAGGCTTGGGTGCTTTTTCTCTTTGCTTATACAGATTGTGTTGAATTTATTCTGATGTTACATCATTGTAGGGTAATTGTGTTCTCCTTCCAGAAGCTTTAGCTTCTTATTTTATGGATGAGAGCTATAAAAATAGAGTAGCCCCCAAGCATTCTGCATAAAACATGGTTGTTAGACAGCAGCTGTGTCTAAGGGGGCTCTTTCCTTCTGCTCTGCAGATTCACAAGGCTTCTCCTGGTGTCTCACTTCCATGGGGACTGTCTTACTTGGAAATGAATGTTTAACCTTTTAGCTCTGAGGTCAGCACAGCAGTTTTATGTAGAGTTTGCTGTCCAGTAAAGCAGTGAAGTGTGCTCATGTATCAAGGTATTTTGTAGTGGGAGCAAGAGTGTCCACCTTGGTGACTTCAGGAAGGAGGGAATAATAGTCCATGAACACCTTTAGTGTTGGCTTCTTGAGAAGTGGGTTGAAACTCCAATTCTCTATGGATGGCACAAGCCTGGAAGTGAATTCCCAGCAGGTGAATCCTTCTCAGCCAGGGTGTGACAGGTCCGGAAGATTCCACAAAACAAACAAACAAAAAAGTGCTGTGTGCATTGATATTTCAATGTGTTGGATGCAGTTTCTCTCAGAGCTGCCCCAACATCCACACCCACAAAACTTGGAGATGTGAGGGTGAGCATATTCTCATGGAAATGCCTTCAAGAAGGGAAAACACATCTGGAGGGTTTTAGTCAGGAAAGGTTGGTTTCCCTCTGCCACTGGGCGAGGTTATCTAAGGGACCTGTATTTGAGGCTGTATTCTCTCTCTCTTGCTCTAGTGGAAAATAAGCTGGAGTTCTGTTGGAATTATGGTAGTGGGCTTTTGTGCTGTGCTAAACTCTCTGTCTCTCTCAGGGGCTTAAAGAAATGCAGTTCTGCTTCTGTAACGTTGCATACAGCACATAGACCTGGGCAGTCCCATCTCCTCTTTTACTGTTTGGTTGTTTTTTTTTTTTCCCTGTTACAAATATGGTTTCTTTCTGCTGCTGTTGATTTGCATTGCATCTGCACTCATTTTGCTGAGCACTGTTCAAGGGCAGAGGAACTTTTCCTGTCCCAAAGTCAAGGCAGAGGAAGAGTCAGGAAGGAAACTCCCTAACAGGAGGCAGCTTGCCTGTGATCACCTAGGCTGTGGAGGAGAGCTCAGCTCTCCTGGGTCTCAGCCCCATCCTGTTCTGCCCTGTATCCCCCAGGGGCTTCCAGATTGTTTTTGTGTTCTGAACTATAATAATTCTTTTAAAACCCCTCAGAATATTAACGAGGTAAAGCACAAGTAGGTGGTTACAATGGAATGCTGTGGAAGGAAAATCAAGTACTTCAGGGGATTACTTTTTATATCTTTTCAATATAAAAGAATTCTCAAATTACCTTTACTAAAGCCCTGCAGAGCATCAGTTATCCAGGTATGCAGGAAAACAATGTTTGAAAACATTCTAGGAATGAAAAAAGAGAGAGGAACTTGGGGATCAAATTTTAATGAAGCAGAAGCACATCTTCAACTCTGCTGAGTGCTACTGCAGCCACATGGAGTCATTGCTGTGTCTAAGGATTCCCTTCCAGAGGCACAGAGCTGCAGATGGAAGCCTCCAGGAGTCACTGTGAAAAATGCCAATCACTTGTATTTAAAAATTTAAAAGTTTAATAGTAATACAATTAGAGTAATAATAATTTGGACAATTTGAATTAGGACAGTACGAGACAATAGAAACAAGGAGTTACGGATGTCCAGGTACTTTTTTCTGGACAGCATAAGCCCAAAAAAGGACCCATGTTAACAGAGGATTAACCCTTAAAAGCAATAACCTGTTGCATATTCATACACCTTGTACATGGTGCATAAATTCCATTCAAACACAGGATTCTGTCTGGGCAGTGTCATCTTCTTCCTCTTAATCCTAATGGTGTCTTCGAGGCGGGAAGAAGTTCATTTCTTCTGATAATGGGGCAATAAATTATTTTTCTCTGAAAGATTTGGGTGTCCTGTGGCTGCTATCTAGCTGCAAGTCCTTTCTTTAAAGAAAAGTATCTTACGTAGCATAGTTTCTATTTTAACATGTTGTTATAACCTAAAACTATATTTAACACAATACTTAAGAGAATTAATACAGCATCACTTTCTAACACAACACATATAATATTCACTTTAATATTTGTGAAAAGCCAATCATAAAATACATGCATTTTTCACAGCCACCAAGACAAAGGCTCTTGCAAAGCCTCCTTGGTGCTTCTTTCTGTCCTGTTTAGCTGCTGTGGGTGCCAGGGCTCTGTGCCATCCTGCAGCTCTCTTGGCCAAGGAGGGCTTGTCCTGAAGGGGCCTCTCTCCATGCCAGACTTTTTGGGAAGGGGTTTTTATCACTGGCCTTCTCAGCTGGGTGTGAGCTCACAGGCTGTATGAAGTTCAAAGGATCTATGTTGATTTTTGACAAGCTGATCCAGAAGCATCCTCAGTGCAGTGGGTTTGGGCCTGCACTCCAAGTGTCTGGAGAGAGGGAGGGCCTGTGGGGTTGCACTGTGAATTGAGGACTCTTTCTTCTCCAGCAAGATTTGATGGATTAGGACCACTGTTAAGAGACAGCTTTTGTTACTCTGCCACAGATGGGGTGAGAGAAGCTGTGAGAAACAAGAGGAGTCAGGGGTAACTGGACGGGCTGGGAGGAGGTGGAGGGCAGTTCAAAGTCTTTCCCTTTCATTAAAGAATCCTACTCCACAGCTCAGTGGCTATCCCATCCTGGAGTGAGCAGAGGAGTTTAATGACAGTCATCTGTCAGCTGTCCACATTTTAAGCTTCAAGATGTGTCTGTTCCCAGAGCTGTTGGCCTGACAAGGCTAATTGTACAGTGATAATGGCCTTCAGCCCCTCTTGACACTGTGCTGCCACTGGCCAGCAGCAGGGCCAAGGCCTGGCATAATTATGACTCCAAGCAGCCCCATTAGCATAGATGGAGTTTGCTAATGCAGTGCTCCATGAGGAAGTGCAGTGTACAGAAGAGAGGGATCTAAACCAAGGGCTATGAAATTAAAGCATATTGAAACAAGGCTTTAATTTTGTAGAGGAGCAAAATCGAAGTACATGGGGGAAAGTGTCATTTTCCTCTCTTGAATCCCTCTACAATTTCCTTTTTCTCTTCCTATTTGTCATGACTATTTTTCTCACTCAGCTGGAAAGTTTGGATATTCACAGATGGAAGGGAAGGATCCTTTTCTGGTGTTGTTGGAGAGTTCTCACTCTCAGAAAACATGATGCCATTGATTCTCAGAGAGGCATTACCCAACCTTGCCCATACCAAGGGACTTTTTGGTACCCTGCTGGGTGGCTCCCAAAGCTCCTACAAACATGAGAAGCCCTTGCAGCAAACTTCAAGTGCATCTTGCCAAGTTCTTCATCCCAGCTTTTAATTTCCAAGTGGTGGAAGGGTTCAGATTTCTTTCTTGCTCTGATGAACTGGGCTGTCTTGGGCTTATGAGAGATGATGAGCAACTTTCTCTTGATCCTCTCAGATATTTTTTTCCCATGCAGGGCATGTTTCTCTGCATAACTATGAACCTATTTATAGAGAATTCTGTGCAGTTTTCTTCCCCTTTGCTCACCAGTCATTTCTTCTGGAGTATTGAGCTGGTTTAGTAGCTTTTCTGCCAAACCCAGTAGCCCACAGAGGTTTCCTATGGAAAGGATTAAAATGAAGGCAAGCTGAGAAAATTCATCAGCTTAACTGCTGGCCAAGTTCTTCTTGTTTCCCCTTCTTTCATCTCAGACAAACTGTCCACTCACTATATTCCCAGTCTTTCTTTTACTGTAATTTTCTTTTATTTTCTTTACTTCTATCTTTCCCCTGCTTTAACAGGGCTTTGTGTCAGCACCTGTTTCTTGTTTTTTTTCTCCAGTGTCACCATTTCTCTTTCTCTCTCAGTCCCTGGCTGCTTGGCTCCCTTCAGGAGCATCATGTCTGCCACCCATCAGAGCTCTTATGCTGTCCTGTCTCACTCCTGGGTTTGGAAAGGACTCAGTTCCTTCATTTCTCTCATAATCATAAATAATAAAGGTTTTGAAGAGGTTTTATAGTGGGGGAAGGGATGGGTTTATAGTAGGTTATAATCCTAATTTCTCTAGTCTTAATCTGACTCATGGATTATCTAAGTTTGCTCTTCCCTTCTCTCTAAAAATCCAGTGTTCCCAGAAGCGTGGTTCATGATTGTGAGGGGAAAAATAAAAAACCCAAAGCAGAATTTCCAGTCATTTACAAATCACATCAGGCCTTGTGGAGGCACAGCAATGACCGATTTATTGCACAGAGACAGACAATTTATTGTTTTGTTAAATGAAAGGTGCACTTAGCCCTGACATTTATGGGGTTTCTGATATTAGAGACCTGACAGCCCCAGGCTACAGAAGCTCTGCAGGCTTTCCTTGGTGCCCCAGCGTTCTCATCAAGTACACTGAGCTGCATCTGGGGACATGGGACACTCTCAACATCACATTTTCCCTGGCAGTCCCCAGCAGACTGGCTTGGGAAAGCATTATTGCAAACCACTCTTAAATCAAATTCAAGATATTACAGGAGCCCCTATGAGGGTCTGTCAGGATTTCCATTATAAGCACATATTTTTCAGGTTTATAACTCAGCCATAAAATTCTGCAGGACTGTGACGTGGCATATAATGCCTCAGCCCAAAGCTTTTATTATTATTCCAGAAATATATGTATTTGGCTATTTTTTAAGTTGCAGAACTTCAGAAACAAAAGCTGGATTATTCTCTCTATATAGCCATAAATTAAAATGCAGTTTTCCCTAGTGAGTACCTTTCTCTCAACATTGTATTTTATAACAAAACTTATGCTGCTTGGATAAGTACAAAAAAACAAGGGCCAAGGAAAACACACACAGAGAAATATATATTTAAAATATACATATTGTGTGTATTATTATTATTATTAGGATATAAAATTCTTGGATAGAGAGTTATTATATATTTTATGTGTTATTATATACAAGAGGAATTATTGTAGAATATGTATTATTATATTATAATATTATTATAATATTATTATAATATTAAAATATTATTTATTTATTTATTTATTTAGTCAATGAGCCAGAATAAAATCCTTGCTGCTTCTGTTTTTATTCACTGTCTGTGTTAGCAGAGGGGATCATATTCCACACTCCTGCAGCACATTAGTATCTCCTGATTAGAGGGGAAATAAAACTGGGTTATGTGTCCCATGGAAAATACCAAGCATTAAAAGAATGCATTAACCTGAACTGAAACAGTTCTGAGCAGTTCTGAGTTTCCCAAATGAGGATTTTTTTTCCGAGACCTTTGAAAAGTCTTTGGATTTGTATGACTTTTTTTAAAAAATTAATGTTTAAAATTGTTCAGAAAGAGAAAAATGCAGCTGTCTTTCAGAAAAAATTTTGAGCTGTTTTTTTCCAAAATGGTATTTTTGTCAGGTTGTTTCATATGAATAAACCAGATCAGTATTAGAAAAATAGGGCTTATTTATTTTGGAAAATAAGGTTGCCTTTATTTTCCTCAGCTTAGGGTTAATTTCCTATCCATTGAACAACTTTTTCTTTCCACAAGTCATAAATATTATTTATACATACAAGACAAAGAGAATTTGGTGTTTCTGAACTGGAGGGTGACTCTTTCTGCAATGACTTCATTTTGGTTTTTTGGTTGGGGCTTTTTTTTCTCCATCTTTTTGGACTTAAATACAAACCTTTTGGTCTCACATAGAGGTAACTATAAGTCTAAAATACACCAGACAGGAGTGTTGTCATCACTGTATAAAACTCTGACTTTATGTCCTCTAGATAACAGGGAAAAGCATCCACTTATACCCAAAAAAAGGAAGTCAGCTTGTAAAAGGCGCAGTGGTTTGGGGTATGTGAGGTCACCACAAAAGAGTTTCAATGTTTGGGTGTATTTAGTTGAGCTAAATGCAGTTTTGCATGCTGAGTGTTAGCCATAAATTTAGCATGGTTAAATACCCAAGAGGAGAACAAGTGTGTAAGGTAAAAAACAGCAGTGGCATGAGAATGAATGAGCCTTGACTGGCTATGAATAAATTTAGGGTGGAGATTAGAAGAAGGTTATTAGCCACTGTAAGTGGTAAGGTGCTCAAACCCAGTAAAAATAATGCAAGGTAATCAATGAATTTTAAAGTGGTAAGTTTATGAGGCAAGTGTGGGCTGGATGGCACAGTTGCTTTCAAGGGGCACAATTTGATGGTACAGTTGCTTTTATTTCCCTTTTTTAAAGCTGAATAGTGACAGGACAAGAATAAACAATGAAAGAATGTGTACCCACACTCTGCTCAGAGACAGCTCAGCTCTGGAATTTGGAGCTTCGGGAGACAGAGATCAAGCTGTGGTTTGCACTTTGGATTGTTTCTTGTTTTTCTGTTTCTTACTTTCTCACCTTACTCCTTCTTAATTCAAATTAAATCAGATTCTCGTTCTGTTAGCTGAACTGAATAATGCATCACTCAGTTTTTATTGAAATCAACCAGGGTATTCATGCAATGATGATGCTCTTCTTGTCAGTAAACACATCAGAATCAATCTTGTGTGTTCAGCAGGCTTCACCCTAAGAAAGAAAATGAAGCTTTCACTTCATCTCTGTTTTCCCCTTGCCTTTGCCTAGGGCTTGCTATCAGTAATTCATAACTGTATATACAGTAGGTGGAAAAAACACATGATGGAATTATTTAATGAAGACTTTATTGCATTTAAACATAAGGGTTCTAGTTTGTCTTGGAGATTAATGACTCAAAACACTGCAAAACTGGCAGCTCAGAGAAAAGATAAAATAACAGTGTCTCCAATTTTGGCTGCATTTAAAAGCACTTCATTATGGTTCAGAGCTCACCCACCTGGACAATATTTTAGTGAAGAAGGAATTTATTCTATGTTTTCCCAATCTTTCCCTATCTATCTTGCCTTCCAACTCTCACTGCTTCTGGTGAGATATTCAGACCTACACATCTTTTTGGATTACCAGTAGTCACAGGATAATGTCTCATTTTGTCTGTCACCATTGTTGCATCCCTCCCATTAGTTATAAATTCTTTTCTACTCTGCTTGGTACAAGTACAGCTTGTTACCTCCTTCTCTGTAATCTTTCCAATTTTGCTCTTACTTGACTTTCTTTCCCATACACTGTTCTGTCTTTCTGAGACAAAAATCTTAATAATGGTGTTATGCTCTATACAGATCTGTGTATCTTGAAATATAAGACTAAGACTAATAATAAACCTTTTTACATCTCATTTTAAAACCATGAATGTCAGAAAGAAAGGAAGTTTAATCATAGAAATTATAGGAGAACTTTGTTTTGACAGCTCTATATTGGGACTGTGTTGTGGGCTTTTTTTTTTTTTTTTTTTGCTTTGCCTCCCAACTGGGATAAGCATAGATTTAATTTGTAGCATTTTATTTTGGACATAGAAAACTGCAAATTGGTTTAGAACTGTGCTTCCTCAAGGACTATGGCAGAGCTAAGTGGTGGTCAGGCAGGAATTGCACGAAACACACTTGTTTTAGGGTTAATTTGCAGAAAATTATAATAAATGAATGATCTGTAAAGTGAGCAGGCTTTTGGCCCTTTCTCTGTGCAGTCTAACATGATGCACATTTCCTGTGCTCTCTGTCTCCTCCACACAAGTTAGGAAAGCTTCCTCTACAGGGCAGAATCATGTCCAAGATTTTGGGTGTTTATATGAAAATTGTGGTTTAGTTCAGTTTTCCTGGTGATTTGTGCTTTTGTAAAAACCTCAAGGGTTATTTGCATATTGTTTGTCTTCCTTGGAGCAGGTTTCAGCTTCACTGCCAGCCTTTGCTTTGGCCATTGCATGAATGGGATTAAAAATAACTGATGTAAAACATATGAGGAGGCTCCTTTTGCCTGACAGAGCTGGCCACTGATCAGAACTTTAACATTTGAATAGAGAGCAAGATTATACTTTCCAAACAAAGCTGCAAAAATGCACTTGGCAGATTTCATCTAGAAGTAAACTCAAGAAAGTTAGTTTTAAATACATCCATAATTTCATAATTTTTACTTTATTTCCTGGAAGGTGCACTATGGAATGTCAGGTGGATCATATGATAACATATCTGTTTCTGACAGAATATATAGAAAAATAAAATTTAAAAGCTTTTGAAGATACTCCTTCTTAGGGCCTGTTTTGTTGCAAGAGAAACAGAGATGCTTCCAAAGAAATAAGATGTGTCCATTTTCTTTAAGTAGTAGATGCTCTTAATGCTTGTTAATATTGTAAAATTTTACACAAAAGAAACTGATACTACCACTATGTATTTTGTTATGATATGATGTCACATTATGATTACAGGATGTCACATGTCATAACAATTTAAAATAATGTACAGTTCCTTGAGGAAAGGGAGAGAAATTTTAAGAGAAAAGTTAAAAGCCCTTTTTTTAGTGCATGCACATGCTTGGATTTGTATTGGCAGCAAAGTATCAGGGCTCTTGGTGTTTTGCCCAGCAAACAAAAGACAGAAACTATACATGGCATTCTTGAATTAATTTCCTTGGTAAGGTTCAGTGTTGTGTTGCCTCTTGTGATGAATTTATCCAAAGTGGAAATCCACAAAATGAGAATTAGAAAGCAGAAGCATTGCAGGGAATATTGCAGCAGTGCCCAGGGCCTGTCTCCTGCCCATGCAGTGCAGGAATTGTGCTGCAGCAGGTGCCTGGGGGCTTCTAGCTAAAGAGTGGAGCTTGTGAAGTCACCTGGCACTTGCACTGGAGGCACCTGGGAGGGTTTTTCATTTCACACTCAGTTTGTGTGCAAGACCTGTCAGGAGCTGCCTT
Source organism: Agelaius tricolor (assembly GCF_023055355.1). Taxonomy (NCBI): domain Eukaryota; kingdom Metazoa; phylum Chordata; class Aves; order Passeriformes; family Icteridae; genus Agelaius; species Agelaius tricolor. Next base: position 2,086,788 of record NW_027269270.1, read on the forward strand.
CTGCTTCCACGTGGTGGCCATGAATGGATGGCCTTGCTCTCCATCTGGGCTGCACACAGGGAAAACAGACACAGTTTTTAATCTTGAGGTTTTGCCCCAGAACAAATTAAGGTGAAGAAAAGGTCACTTATATTTTAAAGCAGCAGACAGCAAAATGCACTGATTCCTGAGCTCAAACCTCCCTTAGCCTAACATGGCTTTTCAGTGGCACCTGCACTCAGTGTCATTCAGAAGGCAATGATTCAAATGGGACTCTGTCTTTATGGTAAAAGACAAGATACAAGGCTAGAAAGGTCTGGATTTTATTCCTGGACGTTTCATAGAATTTATTTCCTTTTTTTTCCTTTCTTTAATGAGGTTAAGACACATGAATTGAACTCTTTTCAGCAAATGGACTTGCACCCTCAATGAAATAAAGCATTTGGAGGATCTAGTGCAAGGCACTACACACATACCAAGTGTTACTGCTCAGCTGCTTCTAATTGAATTTCATAAGATCATGTATTCCAGACCTGCCAGTTTGTTTATTTACACCAGCCTGAAGTGCAGGAGTCAGATTCCAATTTCCAGACCCAGCATTCACCTTGGTTCCCTGAGAGTGTGCAAATTGATAAATGCAGCTATATGTTACAGCTTTTTTGGCCTGTACCAACAGGGTGCTTGTGTGAGCTCCCTTTCAGGGAAACTTTTTAGATGGAGGTGGTTTATGTTAACCAGTTCTGCTGGGCACTCACAGGGGTTTTATCAAATCAGAGCTGGCAGGTGGCAGGGCTGAGATGTGGCAATGCCTGTCTCAATACATGTGGAATATGCATAAAAGCCAGGATGAAATCGTTGTGTTGAATATACCTCATAGCTGGTTTTCTCAAGTTACATGGGCATACTTTTATTTCCACCTCAACCATTTAAAAAAAAGTCATTATCTCTCTATTCATACCAGGAGGAACATAACTTGGCTGAGTCAAAAGTGTTTGAGCCAGTTAAAATAGTCACAAATACCATGAGTAAGAATGATTAGGAACACAGATATGTGTCTGTGGACCTGGACTGTGTAATTTAAATCTTTGCTTTTCCAGATGCAGTTGACACGAGACACCACATCATTTATAGCCCATGGTTGGTTTATAAGTTGATATGAGACATCACTTCATTTATAGCCCATAGTTGGTTTATTTATTCATTTCTGGTAAGTTTTTACCAAAACTTACCAGAAATGAAAAGCAGAGACTTACAAGTAGTCCTCTTTTTATAATTGATAACATGAGCTTTCACTGCCCTAAAGAGAGCCAGCTGATGGTATTTTGAGCCCAGCAGCAATTGGAGATGGTTAAAAACAGCAGGTATTTCAACCTCAGCAGATTTGTAACACATGACTTTTTCTAATGTTCCTAATAGTCAGTACAGGTTCAATAACAGAAAAAACAACTCTGTAGTTGTTTTCTTTACAGTTTCTGAAACACAATCCCTGGCTTATTGCCAGGTACTTCCTGTAATTCTTTAGGAAGAAAGAAAAAAAAAAGCCAAACAAACAAGTGAGAACCCAAAGGAAAGCCAGCCCTTTGTGTGGAACATCAGCAATCTCCAGAAGAGTCTAACACAAATAATGAGTCAGGTAATTCTGCCTCAAGGGTGCCAATGTACTTGGGTGCCATATGGAGCTGGATGGTTCTTCTCTTCATGCTAATTAGCAGCCAGAGGAAAACTATGTTTACCTTCCCAAAGCTTTTCCCATTCCAGCAAACAGATTTTCCTGGCCAGCCACAATCTTTTGAAAGTGTCTGGGCTTAAGCATGGTGATCTAATAGAAGGACTGGAACATAAGAGCCCAGGAAAATGTTATGTAATTGAATCTGTCTCTACATTCTGATGGCTGCCTGCAGAGTACATTCCTTTTTTCATCCATCACCTTGTTGATGCTCATTTACCTTGGCATTTGGAAAGGCTTCTTCTCAGATAACATCACAATTAAAGAAAGAGTTCTGAAATTGAGCTAGCCTTAGTGGAAACTGGTAAAAGGCATGTAAAACCATTTCATTTATTAGGACAGCATGCCATTTACAAAGAGAACTATAGATGGCTTTCCAAAGCTGCCATGTCTCATTAGGTTCAGCACGGTTCAGACTGCAGTCTCTTGGCTTGTATTGTCATAGAAGCTTGGGCTGACATTACAGCCCATAATACTAGTCCCCACAGGGATTAATTTATGTTTCCTGCAGAAACAAGCTGTATTAATATTGCCCACATGTGTCATTATTGGCCATTGGTGTGTGTAGGTGATGCTGGTGTGTGACACTTCTGTAACATAGTTGTTGGAATATCAACAAAGTTTCAGTGCCTAAATAGTTGAGACTTCTGTGAAAACCTCAGCCTGGAGTAAGAGAAAATGTGGTGTTCTCAAATGCTGCTCTATTGTCTTGGTGCAGCCAAGTGCTCGGTTTTATTTCAAGCAGATTTGGGTAGGAAAACCATGACTGCAAGTGGGGGTGATATTTTTTCATAGTTTGAGCTCAGTGTAACTTGAGTTACAACTGGTCACCTCACAGATCCAGTCAAAGGCCTTCTTAAAGCTGGAGAGAGATGTGTGATGGTTTCATTCATAGATCTTTACTCATTGCCCGTGAAAAAATGAATCATTTAGAAAACATGTTTGCCAGTTGCTGGTTTGTTTTAAAAACACACTAAATATTTTAATAGTAGACTCAGCACTGGTAGTAATCTTGCTTTGAGAAAGGGGTTGAAGTAGTGACCTTGAGAGGTCCTTCTGACATTTCTGTGTCTGTTCACAGCCTTTCCCAGAGAACATGTGGGCTGGTATAAGTTTCCCTGTCATCTAACTTCTGTATTCCAAGGCCAGCTAATGTCCAGTAACAACCAAAGTAACATTCTCTACAGGGCTTTTCTAAGTGTTGGATCTTGGTTGATTGTGACTTGCAACAGGCATTACCCTCTACTTCTATTATAAAATATTATAAATACAGTTATTTGAGATGAACTAAAGAAAGGTAAGAAAATAGAGTTCCAGGCTGAGTAATTCTGACTGTTTAGTAAAGGGCAAGCAAATACTTCTGTCAGTAGCACCATTAGAAATAAAAATTAGAAATTTCCAATTCATGGAAATGGTGAGGCACATTATCAGAACTACAAAATAAAGTCTGAAAAGTACTTTTATTTATAATTGATATTTTGTACTTTCCTGCCTTATGCTGGCCCTGCATACTGAGCTGTGAGCATTGCTTTACCTTTGTCTGACAGCAGCCATGTGCAGAGCACAAATCTCCAAGTGAAAACTTGGAAAGGAGCAAGTGTGAGGTGAGGAACGCTGAAAATGTTTAAAGAGCTGAATATACAGAGTTTCAAAGGAAATGTGATTTGCTTGGTAGCAGTTTGAATTCCAAGGAGCAGCTCATAACAGCTCTGCTCATACATGTGCATTGTGTCCTGACCTGGCTGTTAGTGGTTTTGCCCCAATGGCAAACAGGGGTGCAATTTCCAGAATTCTTTAGCAATTTTGCCATTGTTTAGCTTCTGCAGAAACAGTGCCAGCTCCCAAGCAAGATGCCCTCCAGTTTCTTCTCCTGCCTCCTCCATTCACTGTCCAACCTCTCAGGCAGAGACAGAACACAGGGAAGGCAACCTCCCCCATCTGTACCTGTGGGACTGTGGTTGCAGATCCCTCCTACACTGTGTACAAAGGCAGAGTGGCATTGGGAAGGGTGGATAAAGAGTCCTTGAGCCATGCAAAGAGCCACTGAAGTACAGGTCATAAGCCATTCCACATGTACTTGAACAGATAATGGCCATAAGCAGATTTTTCTGATAATAACCAGTGGGATCTGTGAGACAGGAAAGCCAGTCCATTGCAGTGGAGCATCAGTAAATTCTCTGTTGTCTCAATTGTCTTCTGCCCATACTTCATAAAAACCACATGTGCACATTAATTTCAGCTTTAAAAAGAAAAATGCACAATTCCTTTTTTCCATGCATTTGCCTACCTTCTCCCAGGGTTATTTCAAGAGCACAAGCCACAAGTGCTTGGGGAGTCAGAGGAGCATTTGTGAGCTCCCAGAGGTTCATGTGCTGCTGGCCAGCAACCCCAGCTGGAAGGTGGCACTTTGGGATGAACTAAAGCAGTGGGATTGTGGGAAAGCTGCAAAAGGCAGGCCTCAGAGACAGCAGAACTGTGATTAGAGCTAAGCAGTAGCCATGAGATAGGTCAGCAGAAAAATGATGTAAAATGTAGAAAAGCAAGGACAAACAGAACAATGGTGTGTGTATTAATGCTTGTCTAGAATAACTGCCTAAGCTGCAGAAAAGTGAGATATTAGGAAATTCTAAGTTTAACAATGGAGCTCTGTGCATTGTGTTTTAAGGCTTACAAGCAGGTATTGTATTCAAAATAAGCAAGCATTGTTTTAACCCAAGGTACGTGTGGGGAGATAGAATGTGAGAAAATAAAGATAGTGCAGAAGGTAATCTCACCCCTGAGGAGTTGCAGCTGTACTAATCACCAGAGATTAGGAACAGGCCTGCCCTTAACTGGGCACAGCTGTGTCCAATGAGGGTGAGTGCCATAAAAGAGGGGGTTAGGATTAGGAACAGGCCTGCCCTTAACTGGGCACAGCTGTGTCCAATGAGGGTGAGTGCCATAAAAGAGGGGGTTAGGATTAGGAACAGGCCTGCCCTTAACAGGGCACAGCTGTATCCAATGAGGGTGAGTGCCATAAAAGAGTGGGTAAGGATTAGGAACAGGCCTGCCCTTAACTGGGCACAGCTGTGTCCAATGAGGGTGAGTGCCATAAAAGAGCAGGTTGGCTGGGTAAGAGGACAGTTGGAGTTTGTTGGCTGTGCTGTGAGGAAGAAGGAGTCAGTGCTGTGAGGAGATGCCCATGAGCAATCACCAAGAAGGTATGGAACTTTTGCAATAAGATGACAGCAGGTACATGTGCTTACAGTGGTTGGATAGAACTATTGTCAATGTGCTTTTGCTTTGTGTGAGTGGTCAAAAAACTTATAAAAGTGAGTTGTAGCATTAAGTTCTTTGTCTGCTGCCTGGGATGTGAGCTGCTGGCACCTTCCCATTGTCATAAGCATATAATGAGAGTGATGCTGGAAAATAAACCAGCTCAAGGCACATTCCCAGCAGTCCTGTCCCATTTGTGATTTGTACACAGCCCCCAGCCGGTGATAGGGGATGTTTGGACACTGAGAGGAGTTTGAATTGTAGCCAAGATTGGGAGCCTTCTGGGGACAACTGAGCAAAGAATTCAATGTATAACCTATTAGATTAATTAGGAGATTTCCCCCCCAGCTTTGTGAATTAAGAAAAATAAGCAAATTCTGTGCAGCTGTTGTGTTTTCATCGCTGTGATGCTGCATCTCCGAGGTGCAGAGAAAGCCTGGAGCTCCTCTTTGCTGCAGGCAACTCTCTTGGGCTCAGAGGTTTGCAATGAATGTTCCTGGGGCTCTCCTGTGGGAGGGGCTTGGCTGCTGGAAAATTTGTTGGAATATTCATCTCGTGCTAGGCAGTGCAGAAATATCAGTTGGTTTTTCACCCCATGGTACTGAAGGCTATTACACTGCTAATATTTCCAAAGTGGTGGTTGATTTTGGTATTTCTTGACTCTTTAGGCAGTGAGGGGTCTCTGTAAGGTAGCAAACCTTAAATCATCCTCTTCCATCTGCTTTTTCAGACAGTTCAGTAATGGCTGCTGCAGACAAGTCCACAAAATAGCTATTTCCCATTAAATTGTATTCACCCCATCCTTGTAAACATATCTGAACAGAGGGAAGAATCTGTCCTGTCATTTGCATTTATTTTGTGAGTTTTAATTTACTTTCTGCTGGCATTCAGGTCACCAAAACAGTGTTATGTTTCTTGTTCTGTTTTTCATCATATAAAAATAAATGTCAGGATAATCATTTGAATAATCTCTCTTTTTTTTTTTTATCCTGAAAGGCTAGGTACTTTCCTTTCTCTAGTCTCCTGTGTGTCTTCTTTCTGTTTAATGTAACCTTTCATAGATTAAAAAGGCAATGATGTTAATAGAATTGCATAATTGTCAGGAGATAATGTTCTCACAGTGAAATATTGCTATTGAGGCTTAGCTAAGGCATTTAGAGCAAACAAGCATGCAGAAACAAAACAAAGATGTTTATTTTCAAAGTGACAGATTTTCGCCATCACTGGTGTCTAAATCCTCAGATTTCTCATTCAGCCTGTGTGGGACTGGGACTCCAACATTCCCAGAGCAGCACTTCCTACTGGGAGGTCTAAAGGCTCACATCCTTAGTCATGACCAGAGAGGAGCAGAAATTTCAGAATTCCAACCCAGATCCAGCCTTCCCAAAGATCTAGGCATGTTTGGGGGCTTGGTTATAGTGGCCACCTTGTATTTTAATCCCATATCAGTTCAACCCATACCAATGCAATTACACAGGGAGGAAAAAAAGGGTAAAATATGAGCAAGTGGACTTACACCTCATCACTACAAAAAACCTCCTTCCTACAAGGTTAGATTTCAAAGGTGTTTGGGCAGAGACCAGTCACTGCCAACCTAATTTCTGAAGGTCAAGTGCAGAGTTAGTGGAGGATGGAAGTGAATGGTACAGTATTTATGAAAATATTTTGCTAATAGATGTTGGTAGCAACAGAGGAAAGGTCAGTTTGGAGCTGAGCTGATGGCATGGAGCAGAAGAAGCTAAAGGCTGTACATTTGTGCAAAGCCAAGGCCCAGCATGTTCTTTTCAGCAATAAGAAAATGAAGCCAAGTATTGTCTCTGAAATGCTTTTGAAAGCACTTCTAGATTTCTCCTTTCTGGATCAAAGTATGCTGAGTATGTAGCTAAGAAAAAATTCAAGTTATGTAACTATCTAAGCAACAATTTAACATACAAAAGTTTATGTTTTATAAAAAGATATCTTTAATATTGCAGAAATATTAATCTCAGCATCTGCAGAAGTCTGAGAAAAACTGCTTCAGTTTCCTGTTGGCAGTTTCATGAGTGAAACCATGAAATGAACCTTGAAGTGGTTAATGGGCATCTTTTATTGTACCTTCTGTGGTTGTGTTTGAGACACTGTGCCCAAATGACATGAAGAAATTGGAGCTGGAAATCCATCTGAAATGCAAGTTTCCAGGTGGATATGTGTGTGTATAATAGAACAGATGATGCCAAGTGCAAGGGTTGTCCCTCCACCTTCTATTTAGGGGGATTTTGAATTTCAGACAAAGCCAAACAATAATAATAGAAGGTTGCATGAAGGTTAATGTTGTTTAGGCAGATGGTGAATTGCAGATTCAACCTGTTGTCACAATAATGAATGTGTTTGAAAAGATGTTCATGTGGCAAATGGGAGAAAAATGAAACAGAATATGCACATGCTTGCACACGCAGACCTAGCATACCCAAACCTGCCCATATATGTGCTTCTTTGGAGATTCTGTATTGACCCTCTGCCACAAATCAATATGAAAAGTAGGGCTACAGATTCAAAAGCATGCACTGTTAATACTGATGCCATAATTTTGCCTGGCAGCAATGACAGAAGCATTTGATCTGAGTCAGGTGAAATTTTATATCCCTATTAAATGTAATTTCCCCCCCTTCTCCAACATGTCCATTTTTTACCCTTCTCTTTTTTCCCATTTTACAGCTTCACAGCAAAGTAGCCCACAAAAAGAAATGTTTTACAGGGGCCTGGAGTGCTCAGCCAAGTGTTTCTCCAGTGCTTTGAAACTCTGTGGTTCTTTGTCCTCAGGAGAGCCCTGTTAGAATATGGAGTGGCTTTTTTGATGAAGCCGTATCTCCCCATTCAGTCAGGTATTTAGCTAAAATAGTATAGACCCAAAGCTTCATGTTTTACTCTAAATCCCTTTGAAAATAGGTGAGCAAATCCCCTCTAGTTGCAAAAAAATCCATTGGAGTCAAAGCATCTGTGGGGATTTGTTCAAGCTAAATAAAAATAATATGGGAGGTCAGCTGTAGCAGTAGTGATAAATCATTTTATGAGGGACACAGCTTTCAGAAAGGATTCCTGGCCTGCCATACTTGCTAAGTAGTCACCCAAATTACCTGAGCTTGTTGCCAGCACCTGATTCAGGACCCTTGTACACAAGATTAATATAAATGGGCAGGAAGGGGCACAGCCCACTGCTTCAGAATTGATTCTGTACCTGGAATCCAAAGGAGATTTAGGATGCTTGCAGCTTTTGCAGGCTGGCTCAGTTGCACATGTCCTGTTAATACTTCTGTTTTTCTGTAACTTTTACTCAGAATGAAAGATTTGGGGACATCATTACTGAAAGTTTAGGACACATGTAGAAAATTCCCTTTGTATTTGTACAAACCCACCAACCCCTAGCTGAAGAAAATGCATCTGCTATAGAAAGAGGCAAAGAAGAGATACAGAGGAAGCCAAAACTCTTAATATAGCCTTTGCAAGGATAGCAACTTTATCAGGCTAGGTTATGTGTCTGCTGCAGAGGTAATTCTCCATTTGGACTTTTAACAGACTTTAATCTTTTTTTAGTATTTTTGCAATGATTCAGTGTAAAAATTAAAAATACTTTGCCCTTCCTCCAAAAGCCATTAAAAAAACCCTTACTTTTTCCACCCTTCTTTCTGCCCATGAGGAGTTGTCATTTTCCATCCATTCCATTTTCTCCAAACTGTGTATTCAGCTCTTTTTAAATATTCATTTTCCCATTATATTTATAACCTCACTGTGATCATCTTTTGCCTAATTACTTACCTGATTGGTTTCAGCTATATCCTGAGGGGGAATGCCAGACTAAAACCAGCAGTGTCACTAGATAATGTCTGGAAAGTGGAAGTTAGACATAGTTAACAGGGACCCATCAGGCTGCCTTGGAGAATGACAGTCACCAGAACCAGTGGAGGCTGGAAAATGAGGATGATGATGTTAATAATAAAAATACCCATCATACTTATATATTTTATAGAATATATATTACATTATATAACATATATGTTAAATATATTATTAATGTTATTATTATTGTTGCTAAATTGTTTTTATTATTATTATGTTTGCATGATAATTTATCTATTCATCATGTTTATACATTTTTAATATATAATATATAACATTTATTATTATTATTACCACCTCATGTATTACTTTTCCATGGCATCAACATTCTGTAGGGAATCCTACTTGCAGAAAAAATTTCTCAGAATCTCAGGACACATGAATGTGTCCTGTGTTTGTGCCAAAACCTGATACTGGCCAGGTGTTGTGCTGGCAGCTGCAAACCCTCAGTAGGGAACCTGGGCCTTTAGCACTGTATAACCCAAAAAACACCTTTTAGATGAAAGTTTCTTGTCTTATCCCTTCCATTGTAGCAGAAAGAATCGGCTGGAATAAATAGAAATAGTAGTTATGTTTAAACTCTTGACTGTCTACCCTCCAGCTGCAAATATTTGCCTCCAGTACAATCCAAGTGTTCAGTGAATTGGAGAATCAAAGGTGTGTTAGCTGTGTAGACACAACTGCTTAATTTCAGAGAGCAGAGTAAACAACCTGGAATGAAATTTTGGGGAAGGAAGAAAGTATTTGAATTGATCAGCCTCATTAGCAGACTGCTGCAATCACCCTTTTTGCTGTGAAATCTTTGCAGTGTAATTACTCACACCTTGTGAGAGGGGATTGCTGGTATTTATACAGGTACAGCTGTGACAGGCAAGATAGGGTTTGGCTCTCATGCATTCCCAGTGGTAGATATCAAGGAGGCAGGGACAGAAAGAATGGCAGAGATGTTTGCAAGGACTCCTGGCATTGCTCTCTGGTGATGTATACTCTTTGCTCCCCAGCAGTGTGGAATTCTCTGAAAAACCTTTAGTGTCTGTCTGTCTGTTGGAAAACTGCAGGTCACAGCCACTGAGATCAGTTTGAGATCCATGTTTACAGGCAGAACATCAATTAATAGGGGCAGAGTTTTGGCTGATGGATAAATAATGAGTATTTCTCATAGGAAAAATGACCATTTCAAAGGTCACTCAGTGAAGGATGACAGCAGCCTGGCCCAGTGCTGGAAGATCAACCCTGTCTAGTTTGCCTTGGCCTGGGGGTGTTGGCCTTTCTCCCAGGTGACACAGCTGCACACCTCTGCAGGAATGCTGCTCTTCAGCAGCAATCCTACCTGAACTTCCCTGGCTGTAATGCTGCCTCTCACCAAATCATTGGATGTGTGATGGATCCAGAATTCCTTGCTCTTTGTGCAAGCTTTTACAGGAAGTTTGAGTTGATATGAGTTTATAAGATTTTACTTGCCTTGTGCTTGGCTTCCAAATACTCTTTATTGCAGGGATGCCCAGTGCAGATGTGTCTTCCCCAATAATAGATATTTTGGGAGGGGCTGCACTCAATTCTAAATGCAGCTTTGTCTCAGCTCAGCCAGCACAGCTTTGTTTGGGTTGGTGTGTGACAAAGGGAAGAACAAAAGCCTGGCGTTGTAACTCATTTTAGTCCCCACCAAAACAAAGAGGAGAGAGAGAGAGAGAACAAGGCTGTTATGGAGATTATCATCATTCTTTTGAGACACAGTGGTATTTTCCCAAGGAGGCAATGACATTTCTTAATTACTCTCTTCATGGGTAGCCATGTGTAGAGATTACTGGGGGCTCAGCAGGGCATTGTTCAGCAGAGCCTCAGAGGAGGATATTGCTGACAGAACAGCCCTGCACCATGCACTGCTCCTCTCCTTCCCTCACTCTTCATTACACCAGCTAATTACTGCAGCTCCTGCTGCCTGAGCAGCAGGGCTTAGCCCCTCTCCCCCAGCAGCCCTTGGCTGGCAGGGTAATTTGCAGGAGCAGGGCTGCTCCAGAGCTGCTGTCATCCTCCTGTCAGGCTTGGCTGCCAGACCAACAGCCTTGGAGTGGGAGGCAAGCTGTGCTCTGAGCCTGGGGAAGGACATGAGCATCAAATAGTGCTGGGGACTCCTTGCAGCTGCCATGTCCCAAAGGCACATCTTCAAAGAATTTGCCTTAAAATGCACATAACATGTTTGGGTTCATTTCTGCTCTCAGGTGTTCTTCTCCATGGCCAGAGTAGAACAAGAACAGGCAATTTTTTTCAACTTACTGCCTCAGTTTCATTTCCAAGGAGAAAAGATTGAACATGCTTGTGGGAAATGGAAAGATAGAAACTTCCACGGATACAGGAGGGTTTGATCTGCAGCCTTGGAAGGAGCTTGGGTTGATGTAAAAGTAAAGTACACAGACATTAAGCAGAAAAATCATAAACTTATGTTTTTATAGTTGTAAGGAAGAATATACCTTAAGCAAGAAACTGTATTGATAAAATAGTGAAGGGTTTATAATGTAGGGGTGTGGTTGTATAGAGTAGCCAGTGCAAGTGTTACAGGTAGCTTTTTATTCAGTTATGTGTATCTTTATCTCTAAAACATTGAAGTACATAGCTATATTTTCACCTTATATAATTATATATTGTCTAATCAGCAAGAAATTCATCTTTGTACCTTGGAAAAACCTCACTTCCCCCCCTCCCTCCCTGTCTCCCAGATAGATATTTCTGTGGCTGTGTGTGGTTAGAGAGCATGAAAATAAATCCTGCTCCTCTCTAGCAGTGAATCCACATTTTGATTCCACTGACAGCACACTGTGATGCTATCGTGTGATATTAAACTTCCAGTTGATAAAGAAGTCTGAACACTCGTATCAGCTCTGTGTGAAATATGGTTGATTCTGGGTGTACACCAGAAAAACTGAAAATAGACTTGCTTTGAGGCACAGCCTTTAACAGCTTGGTAGTTGCAGACACAAAACCAGAGTGTTAAGAACTTGGCAGCTGTGACATCCACCATCACAGTCCATCAGATGTTATATTAATAGAAAAAACAATTTTGAATTTATGTAAAAAAGGCAAGTCAGTCTTCTTGCTTTAAATAAATAAAGTTGGGGTGGTTTTGTAACAGATTTGTAAACAAAATATCCATAGGTTATAAGAACTCAAATATTTACATAACTGGGTGTAATTATAAATATATATATACACACTTACAAACTGAACATAAAATGAGCAAAATGGTTTATTGAATGTATTCCCTGCTTAGAGCCATGTTTAAGTAGCCTGTGATCCTTTGTAAATCTGGGGTGCAAAATTTGCTTTACAATTAAGTGATCAGTCTCTGTCCTGCCATTCTTGAAGAAGAGAATGGTGTCCCAGCTGTCCCCTTTGGAGTCCAGGACATGTCCCCCTTTCCTCATGTATTGAGGTGTTGCATTCACAGGTCTATGAGATCTGTTAAACATAGGTGATGTGTGATTTTGTTGAGTTAGGTCTTATGAAGTGTCTTTTTACCTAATTAAAACAAGAAACTTCTAAGCTTTTTTTTTTCCTTTTTGAAGAAACAAAAAATAGTTTTGTCACTCCTTCAACAAAGAACACATTCCTATGCACAGGCAGATGACATTTGATGTATTCAGTGGATCCTAGGTACAGTTTTGCAGGCCTGCCAGGCTTTTTGTTAGTGAGTGTAATTGAAGATTGTCCTGGTTTTTAGCTGTTCTAGGAGACAGTCTTCCCAGAACCTGTGTGTTTACTGTCCACATTTATTGATGAATGATCTGTCAGAGATTTTAAGGCATTTTTGTGAAAGCTTTGTTCTGGAAGGGATGGCATATCTAACAGAAGAAAGAGCTGGGAATAAGTAATTTCTGGGCCTGGAAGCTGTGGTGTGAGAGAGTTAACTGCCCTTACACTTGCCTGAGGCTCTAATCAGCAGACTTGGTGGTAATGAGTGATTTCATGGGGCCTATTGCTTAATTCCAAAACATGGAGCTATTTAAACAGCTCTGCAGTTCATTACAAAGTCAAATGTGTTTTGCCATTTAAATGGACAGAGGTGACTGTGAAATAGAAGTGTTTCTATTTATTTCAACTAAATATGCTGTATGTAGCAAGATGAAGGAACATTGAATAATTGGGGCTCAGGATTCATCTTGGTCAGTGTTTATTTGGTGCCTGGGCTTTTTTTAGCTCACAGTTTTGTTCTGTTTGGTTTGGTTTTAATCTGATGCCATGAGGAGAGCAGTAGTCAGGCAAGAAGAGTATAATGTAAAAATTTGGGGCAGTACCTCTATTTTGAAGAGGAGCTTGAATAGTAAAGTGTTAGAGGAACTAAAAAATAAAGAGACAAATAAGTTTACAGTTTACTTCATAATTGAAATCCCCTGACAATAGTGTATAAGCCTATTAAATACTGTTGGGTCAGTGAACATGCTGTGAAAGCATACAAAAAAGTTACTAAAAAGTGAAGTTGCAAAGAGTTACTAATGTTACTAAAAAGGAAACTACAGTGTAAATCAAAACCAAGGACACATAATTTGTTTTTTACTTGCTGTAGTGGCCTTTTTGCAGCATGAACAGTCAGTCTCAGAGGGGCTTTCATAAAGCTGCTCTGTTTATCAGCCAGAAGTGCAGGAAGGAAGCCCTAGGACTGCTTGGATGTGTCTGTGTGTGTGTGCATGCCAGAGTATGGGCCAGTGGAGTCTGCAGAGCTGCACCCAAGTGTTCAAAGCTCTGCAGGCTCCCAAAGGTTCCAGGAGGTGTCAGGAAAGGGAACTCAAGCTGGGGCCTGGATCTCTCTTTCTCCTGTTTATCATCTCAACAGAGATGATAATTCCAGAGGGGCAGGAAGAGAACAGAGAGCTCAGAGCAATGCCTGTCCCTTCTGGCTTTGAGGAGAGCAAAGAGGCAGAAATCACTGGAAGATATTGTCAGTGAGTGGCCTGCTAAGCCAAGAGAATGCAGAGAACCACGTGGTGCTGAGGAATCAGCCATGATCTCCCCAGGCTGGGAATGGCACTGAAAATGGCCCAAACACTCCTGTGTGCAGGAGGTGATGTGGTTGGATGCCATGGATGTGAGGACAAGCATTTTACAGCTTGTGTGATCTGTCTGGGGCATGCTGAGGGTGGGTGTCAGGGGATGCTGACTGCATGGAAGTGGTGTTTTTGTCCAAACATCATCACCACTGGCAGCCTTTCCCATGCAGAGCATTCCAGGGGACATCTGTCCTGTAGGAGTGGCCTCTTGAACCAAGGTCTGGTGGCCAGACTGGTTCTGGACAGGGAAAGTTAAATTGGCATGCATACTGATGTTTAAAAGGGGTATTTCATCTTTCCAGTGCAGTTTTTGGGTTGCATTTTGATTGCTTTGTTTTGCTGTAGTTCATGAATTAATGAATTATATCCAGGGAAAGGAAACAGCACTGTGGTAGAGCTATGCAGAAAGAGAGAATATGGTACATTAGCAAAAATGAGCAGAGCCAGAATGGACATGAGAATGGAAACTGAGGGGTTTATTTTCATGGTGTGCACTAAAAAGCATGGACTAGGTCACCTAACTTAGTTAAGTCTTTCAGGCTGAGAACAGGGTAAAATTTCCTGTTTCCTCCCCTATTTCAAGTCATTTTGCAATGCTGCTAATGGAAGTAAAAGGATCTCATTCAGCACTTCAAAAAGTGGAGCTCTGCATCCTTTCCTTTTCTCAAGCATTTTCTAGCCTAAACTCTTGATGACTCTTCATCCTGCTGCCTGTAAAGGGTTTGGATAGAGGAGCTTCAGAAGGTGCCAGGGCTTAGGAGCCCATGTCAGCAGGGCCAATGTGAGTGTCCTGCAGCACAACCTGGGGACTTTGAGGAGAAGCAGAGGCCACAATCTTCCTTTCTCTTCTAGTACACTGTCTTTCCCCAAATTACAGCATGAAATACCCATTAATTTTGTCACAATTATCATAATCCTCATACACATCCTATTCACCACAAGCATGAGGCTATAAAATCATTCTTTGGTTTTCTGCTGGTGTTTCTCTTTTTCTAAATTGTTGCACAGTGACTGATTTTAATTGAGGCACACTGGACACAAAGGAATGCCTTTGAGATACTTGCCTTTTAAAAATCTGCATGCCAGCAGTATCTCCACTCGATGCTGACTGGCACAACTGCCTTTCCTAAGGATTTCATGTGCCTTCAAGTGGTGTTTTTGTATCATTACTTTGCAATGCCATGGGAGAGATCATGTGTCAGAACAGTTAAAACCCCAAATCACATCTGTGAATATTATGCAAAGAATAAACTGTGTGTTCCTTCTCTGTGGTGGTGTTTGCAGGGGTGCCAGGACAAGGGAAGAGATGAGAATCTTGACTCCATGTTTCAGAAGGCTGATTTATTATTTTATGGTGTATATTATGTTAAAAGAAAATTATATATTAAAACTATACTAAAAGAATAGAAGAAAAGGTTTCATCAGAAGGCTAGCAAAGAAAGGAATGGAATGATAATAAAATCTTATGACTGCTCACAGCCTTGACACAGGTGGCTGTTGTTGGTCATCAAGTAAAACCAATTTCACATGCTGGGTAAACAATTCTCCAAATCACATTCAAAGCAGCAAAACATGGAGAAGCTGAAGCTTCTCAGAATACAAGATCCTAACAAAAGGATTTTTCACAAAATTTGTCTGACACTTCTCTTTCTCTCTCTCATGTCAATGCTCTCCAGGTCTATGCAGATGTTTGTGTTTTAATATACAGCTCTGTGTTTATTATTGCCTATATTATGGGCATTATAATATAGGTGATATAATGCCTATAATAAACCTATGTGGAGGTGGTACAACCATCCTGCACAACACCCTCTACCCTCTGCACTGCTGCCAGAAAGGAGAGGGAAGATTCCAGGGGCATGCAATCCTTGAAGGGACAACAGTGGCTCATCTGGTCCCACTTCCTGCTCCAGCAGGGGCATCCCAGAGCACAGGGCACAGGATTGTGTCCAGTGAGGAAGCACCACACCCTCTCTGGTCTCTGTTTCAGAGCTCAGTCACTGAACAGGAAAAGTTCTTCCCCTCCTGTCCAGGTGGAACTTCCAGAGCATCAGTCCCTGCCCATTCCTGGTGTGCTATTGCTGATCCCACAGGGCAGAGCCTGGGCCCTGCTCTGAGCCCTCCCTGCACCCAGGGACACCCAGGGCTGAGGGTCCTCTCAGCTGGGGCTCCTCTCCAGGCTGAGCAGCCCCAGCTCCCTCAGCTGGGGGATTCTCCAGTCCAAGTTGCCACCACAGCCTCATTTTCTGGCTTGCCTCACCTGCTGGGAAGTCATGAAAAGTCTCTGTCTTCCTTCAGAGCCTTTTTGGGATGGCATTGGCAGGAGCAAAATTAGGGATTGATTGTGTTTGCTGTGTTAAGTGTCTGTGTTTGGTGCAGTTCCACAAGGAATGCAAGAGGTCTGTTACATGGGTACCAATTAATGCAGAATTAGACAAACCCATTGGAGTATTACAACAGCTATTTTTATTCCGTTTTTTCCTTTTTCTTTATTTTTTTTAATTTAATGAGGCCTAATATTCTCAGCTAGCCTGGTGCATAAGACCTTCAGCTAAAACTGTCAGCTAATGAGGATTTTCCAGTGTGTTTAACCTGAGGCATAAAAGAGGAGCACAGATATGTCAGTATTCCCTTGATTTAGCTGTCTCTTCTCTGGATTTTTGAGTAAGACACTTTGAGTGCAGGTTGGGGTTTTTTTAATAATATAATTGAATAATATAATATATGGCTAATATCATATATTGACTATATATTGACTATGTTATAATAATATAATATATAACAATGATATAATGTATTATATGGATATAATATTTTAATCATATAATTGAATATCTCCTATTTTATTAGTGCAATTGAATGCCTTTCTGTGGTGCATTTCTGGCAAGCAGAGCCCAGAGGTTCTGGTTCCCTGCTCCCCCAGCACAGTGAGGCTGTGTGTGTGCCAGGGCTCAGCAGCAGCCGGGCTGTGCCTCCCCTGCAGCCAGGGAGGGATTTTGCCTCCAGCTCTGCTCTCTCTCTCTCATTATATGCAGGATCAGGTCTGTGCTGTTCCAGACTCCTGCACAGCCCCTCTGGAGAGCTGTCAGCTTTCTCCTCTGCCAGGCTGGTTGACAATGCAGCACATGAAGTTGTGGAGCACAGAGCTCTGCCACCTTTAAGGGTTGTGGGTTTTTCCTCTTTCCCCCTCTGGCTGGATTTTTTCTCTATTTTTTGCCAAGAGAATTGTTTTCTAGAGGAGAACAGCCTGTTTCTTATTCAGCTGCAGGTTGTAAATTACCTAAGGCTTACAAATCAAATTGGTTTTAGTAATAAATCCCCTGGTGCATTATCTGTTGTTTGCAATATTTCATGTATGCAAGCTATTCAGCTGATTCTTTTTTATAAATCTCATTTTTAATCAGTCAGTCACTAGCATTGACCTTCCTAGTCAATTGGTGTATAATGATAATTCTTACAGGATACTTTTTTTTTATCCATGAGTATCACAGATACCCCTTCTGTCCAACAAATAACCATAAAAGCAGACATCCTTCTGCTCCTTCACACCAAGGAAGTGCTAGTGCTGGCAGCCAGACACCTCAAGTTGTTGTTATTATTATTATTGTTATTTGGGGAGTACTTTCTGCTTTTCATTCATACAAAATGCCTACCAACACAATACTTCTTATTGTCAAAATAACCTTATTATTTGAACATCTTCTCATACCATGGCAGGAATCCCACTCACAACAGGGTGTTCTCTGATCCTGTTGTCATCTTTTTTGTCTATTCTCACAGGCAAACGTTTGATCTCTACTTCTAAAGCTGAATGCTTTTCAGCAATACTGCAGGGTTGTTTTCTGTCACTCCTGGTTTTTACTTCTGAGTTTTGTCCTCTGGGACAAAACAAGTGTGTGCTGTGGATATTGGTTGTTTGCTGCACATTTCCTATGTGCAGCTAACTAGAATTAATAGCCCTTTGTCTCTCTTTGGGAAGTCTTGTCTGCTATGCATCACCTGGGTTGCTAACAGACAACTTTTTAAACTACAACATTAAATTACAACAATATCTGTAGCTTAAGCAAACTTTTTACTAGGCAAGTTATTCTGTGGGTGTTTGCAAAAGTTCAGGTGCATGGGACCAGAGTGCAAGAATTAAGAAGAGAAGGGAAGGCAAAAATGTAGAAATGTAGATGCTGTCTACATTGTAGAACTAATTTATACTTTGCAGAACTAATTACTTAAATTACTCACATTTCCAGAAGCAAAACTCAGAAACTGTTTAAGATTAGTCAGCTGTTCAGAGAGCCAACTTATTCCTAGAAAAAGGACAGACTATTATAATATTTATAATGCTATACTACATTTTTACTGGAAGTTTATATAGGGGATATGAGCTAAAAAAGCACTCTTCTCCCCCTAAGTGTGAGTGTGATTAGGACCTGAAGAAGTCAGCCTCTCCATTTCCTGATTCTGCAAAATGAGGGCTTTTCATCAATTATTTTTCATGTAGAAAGAGAAAAATTGCTGAGAAAGAGAAGGTGAAACCAAGCCCTTGTCACATGTGTGTCACTGACAAGGAGGTGATGGCTCCCACCCAGCCATGGCAGGGGCAGGCAGAGCTGGCAGCACCACAGTCACTGCTCTCTGCCTCAGCATCCTGAGCCCCAGCTGGGATGAGCTCCTGAAACCAGGGAGCTGCAGGCACAGCATTTCCCTCCCCAGACTCTGGGTGGGTTTGTTCAGAGCTGCATTACAGCTGCACACAAAGTGCAGCACATAAAACCACTCAGGTGTCATTGCAGACAGATATTTTCTCTTTCAGCTCAAATATTTTATCTCCTTAGCTCTTCTCAGTGCAGGGAGGCACCTTTTTTACCTCTCACAGGAGGGCTGCTGACCCTCAGCTCCTGCTAAGTGGAGGACATTGTGTTAAACAACAATGCTGACTCACAAAGGGAAAACAGTTCTTTTAAAGGTTTTATAAAATCTTTCCCAAGGGCTGCTAAGCCTGCCTTGCTTTAATGCTGTGTTGGTCTTTTTTTTTTGTTCATGAGAAGATTGGAAGTAACCCACACACACTTCCACAATTTCTCATCCTCTTGTACATGACTTTCAGTCTTCAGACAAATGTCATGAAAAGCACTTTTGCACAGGTCAGTGCTTCTGTGGGGCAGGGTTCCCAGGAAAATGGGATCATCCTTTACTGTCTGAAGCTGGATTTGTAAACAGTCAAGTCTGAAATTGTCATGACAGGACCTTCATTTGATGTTGCTTTTTGGAGATCCCCATTGCTCTTTAGAATATTCACATATCAAAGAAATCTTCTTCCTCAGAGGCAGAAAACTGAAGTGCACTGCAGAGTTCGCATTTTCTTAGAACAGGCCATCATCTGACCACTCCAGTAACTCTTTAACAGGTCCAGCTTTCTAACAGATTCTCTCTGAAGTACTTCATTACTGTTCACTGATTTAAATGTAATCTTTGTGTTCATTTTCAGTAGTAGCATGTGACTTAAAAGGGGGAAGTGGGTGCTTTGTTGATAATAAGAACAATAAGCTGATGCTCGTAGAGGTTCCTGTTGACTGTCACTGCCTTGTGTCAGAAGCCATCATTTATCTGCAGTTTCCTCACATGCAATGACTTGGGCATTGCAGTATTTCTCTTTTTGTAATTCAAGTGATACCAAAGTCTATAGTTGAAACAGGCAATCCCCTAGTCAGGGAATCATGTGCTCTGACTCCATGATTCAGAAGGCTGAACAATTGCTTTATTAAGCTATATTATGTTACACTAATACTATACTAAATTCCACACTAAAGAATACTATACTAAGAAGATACTCAAGAAAAACCCATGACTGTCTGCAGACAGCCAGGACACAGCTTTGACCCAACTGGCCAAGGAATCAAAACAACTTTCACCAGTATCCAATTAACAATCTCCCTAACACATTCCACATGTGCCAAACAGGAGCAGTGAATAGAGATAAGAATTGTTTTCTCTCCTTCTCTGAAATCCTCACTGCCTTCCCCAGGAAAAATTCTGGGAGAGAGAATTATGTCTCTCTTTGTTCAGAGAATGTGAGTACCACAAAAGCCAGCCTCTTGTTTCAGCCCCAGGATGATGTTCTATTCTAATGGCAGCTGGTGAGTAAACACAGAATACTGGGGTGGGTTTAACTACAAAGAAGCCTGCATGATCCCTTGTCCATGACAGCTCTCAGCCTCCATGTTTGACAGCCAGAACAGCCAGGGATGCTTCAGAGAAAGTGCCCATGTTGGCTTGAATTGCAAACAGAAAGGTTTGGGGAGGCATAGGAATACCTATTTCTTCTAAATCACCTGAAAAACTTGTTAAAAACAGGTAGCCCTGCAGGTAGAAGAATCCCTCTCAGGGCTCTGCTGCCAGCTGGCAGCACTGTGCCATACCATGCACTGGCTCTGGGGGACAAATATGCCCAGCCTGGCCCACAAATGAAGAACAGGTTCTTTCCTTGCTCCATCTGAGGGCCATGCTCTGGATGTTTGTCTGGTTTTTTTCCTCCTCATTTTGTGATGGACCTTCTGTTGATAAGAAAATGGCATTGCCTGGATTAAACATTTCAGCCCCCTCATCTCACCACTAAAGCCATGTGTAAGGGGAAGGTGGCACAGGATTGCAAACAGGGTGCCTCCTTCTGCACAGTGGCACTTCCCAGTCTCTCCACTTGCACAGAGCTCTCTTGGCTCTGTAAGCTCCCTGTTGGCAGTGCAAATGTGCAGTTAGATTCCCACATTGACTATCTCCTCTCCAGGGTGGACAAACCCCATTTCCTCACCCTTCCCTTGTATTTTGTCTGGTTCTTTGCCCTCCCTAATCATCTTATGTGTCCTCTGCTGGGCTCTCTTTGGTCTGCTGACATCTCTTTTTTACTGCATATGCAATTTCAAATAAACAGAGGGGAATAATCTCCTCTGACCAGCTGCTGGTTATTTCTTGCTGTACAGCTCAGTATGGGACCAGTCTTCAGGACAGCAAGAGTGCCCTGCTGGCTGCTGTTCAACATTGTCCTGAAATGGACACTACACATTCCTATCACCTGAACTGAGCATTTTTCCAAAACCCAACTGTTTTCCAGCTTGGCATTTCTTTGCAGTGGGAATTTTCCCTCAGGTGAGAATGTAGGAAGGACTGTGATTTCATGACTGGAGGCTGTATCTGCTCTCCTTTCATCTGGAGCAGAGAACATCAACGAAGATGGAGCATAAATAATGTTGGGACACAGCTCTGACAGTGAAACTGTACTGGCAGCACGTTCCTTTTCTGCATTCCTGTCTCCATCTGATGCTTAGCTAAGGAGCACAAAAGGGAAAAGTGAGATTAACTGTGCTTTGGCACATATTCCTATGACAAAGGGAGTGAGAATCCAGAGAGATTGGGATTGCCATGGAGCTTGAATATTCATTCTAATGGCATTCCTCTGTCTAGTGGTGCAGGAGTGCCTGTGATTCTGGCTGGTGATCCCTTCCTGTCTGTCCTTCCAGTCAGCACAGATCTCACAGAGGAATGCAGTGTAGAACAACAAGGAAATCTCCAGCTCTGTGGGAAACACTGTACAGAGCTTATTATTTCTGAAGAACTGCATCATGGAAAAACATGCAAACATCACTCCCATCATAAAAATTTACCATGGGTACTAAATGGAGTATGTGGCAGGGGTCACAGGTTATTCATTTCCATGCTAAACTCTGACAACATGCCAAATGCCACAGAACCAGCTGTGGCTAAAACATCTTGTAAACCTGAAAAATCCATGTCCTGGCTTTTTTCTTTGTTAGCCTTGATCTCTCCATCTCCTGAAACAATGGGGTAGATTTGCCATCTTTTGAGTGGGCCTGCAGCTGCATTTGAGTGCCTGTTGTGCTGATTGTTGAAGAGAGGGACTGAACTCCCAGTCCCTTGGGAGACCAGCATCCCTGCTGTTGATTTGATGTTGTTAAAATCACTCTGTATCAAGAGCAGGGAAGTGTGGGATGGCTTCAGATAATAACAGCACAAGATTGAGGGTAATGTTTGTGATAAACCACATTTGTGGGACTTGCTGTCCCACCTTTTGCAGGCCTCCTACTTCTGCTGCATTTCATACTCCTGCTGTGCAGTGCCAGTGGAAGTCCTAATCTAATTGGTATGTAAGCATAATGAAAGTGATGAATTTACTGGGTTTTTTCATATTCTCTGAGTTCATTTGTGGAAGACAATCTAGGAATAGACTGTTGCTGCCAGGATGAATTATCATTTCATATCTTTCATTCAGATTGCCCCACACTGTTGAATTAGTGCCCAGGTCAGACTTGAATGTGCATTTCTGTCCCCTTCTGTCACTTTCTGCTGATCCACTTGGTGTTTGATAGAGGCTTTAAAGAGTAGGAAAAGCAGGTTCCAGTCCCAGTGCTGCACAAAGGCAGGAATTTGGAGTGTGTTGGGAGGGTTCACATTGCTGCTGCTGGGGGGCACAGTGCTATAATTATCTTAGTGGTGCAGGTGGTCTGGGGGTGAGTGCCTGCTAGCAGTGTGATGTTTTAAAATCCATACCTTCCTCCTATTATTTTTGGTCAAAAATGAGAACTAGAAATAGGGAGCAATTTTTCCTTTCAAGCTTACCACTGTCAGTTGGGTTTGTGTTGATTCAAGTGCTCTTCCTCAGTGACCTTCATCTCCCCATGCCTGTGAGATGTGAAAGATGCTGTTGACACAAGCAAAGGCTCAAGCTCCCTCAGCTCATATCCCAGACAGCACTTTAACATGGCATGTTTGATGCTGCATATTTCTGTCTTGCTGACAAAGTGGCAGTGAAAGTTATTGCATTCATCTGGGAAAGGGAATGGAGCAGAATGAAAGCCACAGCAAACAGTGCTGCCTTTCCTTTCTTCCCTGTCCTTGGCCACTGAAACCTCTGAAGGTAGGAGGCAAAACAGAGGGGGCTGGGCACTTAAGGTTTAGAAATGCACCCCACAAAAAATTAGGGCCTAAAATTAAATTATCAGGTGCATAACAGGAAAACAAACCCAGGAGTTTATTTGCAGGAGCAATGACTTCTGCATTTGCACTAAGAAATCAGCTTATGCACACTAAAATGTGATTGCAGGGAGTACTATAGGTAGTACTAACCCTCCCCACCCATATTTGTCCCACTGTACTTTTCTCAAGTGCTTTACACTGCCAGAGAAATCTGGAGGAAGAAGAATCCAGCCTGTTTTGCTTCATCCACATCAGGGCCACTGCAAATCTCTGCAACACATTTGTTGCCAAATCGGCACTACCTGAAGCAATGAGGTTTGAAAAGGCAGTAATAGGAAAAGTACACAATAAAGAGTTTTTGGGTTTTTTTAAATTGCAGATTTGGGTATTTTTATTCTTTGGTTAAAACTAGGTCTGCCTCCCAAAGTGGCCACTGCTAGCCATGACATGGTGGTTTGGACATAGCCAACAGAAACTGCTGTGCAGCAGCACTTTGTGATTCCTGTGTCATTGCAAGTGAGAGCACATCCTCAGATCTTCTGCAGCCTTTTCCTCCATCCCTTTCTGTTTCTGAGGACCTTGGTGCTGGGGCACACAGTCCCCTTTGGCTGTCTTGTGCTCTTTGAAGAGCTCCCTGCCTGTGGGACTGTCACTGCTCCTTGTGCTGGTTTTGGGCTGAGTGAGCCAAGGCAGTTGGAACAGTTTAGGAAGGTGCTGGTTACTGTTCCTGGGACCTGAGAGAAATCTGGGGGCATTTTTGTGAGTTATACAGGTGAAACAGGTCAAGGCAGGCTGGAGACACAGTTGGCAGCTGGAAAGGCAGAGAGAGTTGGGACTTTTCAGACAGGACAGAGAGGAGGTCTAGGTTAGACATTAGGGATAAAATTCTTCCCTGTGAGTGTGGTGAGGCCCTTTCACAGGTTGCCCAGAGAAGCTGTGGCTGCCCCATCCCTGGAAGTGTCCAAGGACAGGCTGGATGGGGCTTGGAGCAACCTGGGACAGTGGAAGATGTCCCTGCCCATGGCAGGGGGTTGTAGATAGATGATCTTCAAGGTCTCTTCCAACCCAAACCATTCTGTGAGGAGACACAGAGCTGGCACAGAGGGAAACATGCCCTGTTCCCCGCTGTCCACGAGTAATGGGACATCTCTGTGCCAGAGTGGGAGAATAATAGAGACAGCAGATGCTGTGCTCTCAGTTTTCAAAGCCAAGAATGGTTGCTTGGAGCTCATTCTGATGCCTCAGGTTTTAGCTTTTCTATTTTTCAGATTCTGTGCTGCTTTAGTAGTTCTGAGCTTCATATTCGGGGATGGTGAGCTCTCTTCTCAGAGTAAGGAGACAAAACAATTCCTTCTCTAGCTGGGGACCAGGGACAAATGATCCCAATCTCGGGTCCAAGAGCATCAACAATGTCGACTGAAGAGAGAAAAACAAGTAGGGTGGGACTTGATGGGCTGGAGCTGTAATTGGACAATTAACTCCAATATGAAAATGGACCAGAACTTATAAAAGTGAGAGACCCTGTGACCAGTTGTCCATTTTGTGACCATTTTGGTCCATCTTGGGTGCAGCCCTGGCTGGGCTCTTGTGCTGCCCAAGGTGCATCCATTGAGGCCTTTTACTAAGTCCTTACTTTATTTTTTTATTCTTTGGTCTCTGCTCTAGGTCAGCCTTCCCAAGGCATCAGGGTGTAGGGAAAGACTTTTGGAAGGAAACCGAGGTTCTTACAATCAGGGATAGGACAGGGAAGGAGGAAACGTCCCCACTGTGGGTAATGAGTGGAAATGCAGTAAGACCACAGAAGCTGGGAGCCTCTGGAGCAGCTTGGCCAGCTGGGAAGTTTCAGAGTTTTGGGTGCTGCCATCTACTGTGGAAAGCTGTCCCAGCTGGAGCTGCAGCATTGCTGCCCTCCCAGCCCGGGGGCTGCAATCCAAACATGCATTTGTGTCTGTGTGCTCTGAAGAACGGCCCTGCCCAGTGAAGTACTGCAATCATTTCCCAGGCCAGCTGGTAGGAAATCATGGCTATAAGTCTATCAGGGAATTACAGTTTAATCACACCCTGTAGCACAAAGACTGCACTGGAGTTGGGTATTTTACATGAAAGGCTGCTATTGAAAAAATGTTACCCTGCACTTCAATAGATCCTCGCTGCCAACTGTGAGCTGCTTCAGCTCTGTTCAGCTGGCAGAGTTCACTGATGACAGGCTAAGAACTGGCATTAAAATGTGTGCCA
The DNA here is from genome assembly GCF_023055355.1 of Agelaius tricolor. Taxonomy (NCBI): domain Eukaryota; kingdom Metazoa; phylum Chordata; class Aves; order Passeriformes; family Icteridae; genus Agelaius; species Agelaius tricolor. The sequence goes on from NW_027269270.1 coordinate 2,111,877, forward strand.
GTGCAGAAAGGAAACACGCCACAGGGGGTTTTTAAAACAGTCCAAGAGAAGAATATTGCATCAAGATGACCCCCATGGCAGGCAGAAATGATGAGGAGGACTCCATCTTCTCAGAAGGCTAATTAATTACTTTATTATACTATATTATTTTATATTATATTACACTCTGTTACATTACATCTAAACTGAATCTATCAAGCACTCCACTGCACAGCATCTCGTGATTGTCAGCAGCCACTTTTGACACACACACACACACTTGGATTTAATTGGTTACTGTATGAAAACATTCTCACTAGAATTTAATTACTAATTTTCTTCAGGTAAACGCTCTTCTACAATGCATTCTACTTGTGAACAAACACAGGCACAGCAAATGAGATAAGAATTGTTTTTTGTTTCTCTGAGGTTCAGAGAATGTGAAACCCAGAAATATTCTTGGGAAGTTGTGCCTTGCTTTTCTCTGTGAAGAGAAATGTGGTGACAGAGGCAGACAGAGGGGTGGGAGAGAAGTGAGCAGGCAGGAGAGTTGGAACCTGTTCAGAGCCTGGGCTGGCAGGGGAGACCTGAAGGAGCCATGCTTTTTCACCTTTGGAAAAATGCTTTATAGGCAGTGAGCAAACATTGATGGAATTCTTCTGCCAGCCAGTCAGCAAATAGCTTAAGCAAAGGAAGGGGACAGAGCAGCTCATGTGGGGCTTGGAAGCCCTGTGAGAACTGGTGGCTGGTTTTGTTTGCCTAAGAGCTCAAGTGATTACTTCTGCCAGTCACCATGAGAAACTTCCCAGGGCTCCTAAGGGCCCCTTCCCACTAAATAATGACAATTACCATGGTCCTGATCAGAAGAGGGGCAAGGACAGAAGGGGAAGCTGTTTGAGAGGAATAAGTAATTCCTGGTACATTAGCTTTGCTTGGCCTTTAAATTCTTGGTATCCATGTTTATTGGCAGCTCAAAATCAGGAAAACATTAAAAAGTAAAGGAAAGGAGAAAGGGAAAAGGAGAGGGCAAGGGAAGGCCCAAGTAGTATTCTTTGGGTTGCTGAAAATTGGTCATGGGCCCTGAGATGTTAAATACAAAATGAGAAAGAAAAACCTACTTTAGAGGAGAAAGGTGAAAAGCAAGTCTACATTTTTCCTGACATGTTGTACTTTAGTAAATACAGCATAAATAAAGTCATGGCAGGCTCTTCTGCTAATTTTCTCTGTGGCTGAAAAACTGGGGGCTTTTTGTAAGTATGTCTCTGAAATAAGTCCTTTCCTTTTGATGCCTCAGGCTTCAGGGTTTCTGAAGTAGCCTCTTTTAAGTTTTGTTCCCTTCTGGCTTTCCCAGTTGCTGCTTATTTGTGAGCAGCCTTACTGGATTTTGTGAACCAGGGTGCCCATGGAAAGAGGTGAGCAGCTGCTCGAAATCCAGGAGAGCAGGCACACAGCTCAGGGCCAGAACAAGGTTATTTCTTTAAAGGAATTATTTCTCTCCTGGTGAGGTGGCCTCATTGTACAAACTCCTGCTCTTCATGGAGTAAATCTCTATATTAACTCTATCATCCATCTTCCATGAAAAGTGATCTGTCTGGGCTGCAGAATTGTGCTTTCTGTCCAGTAGGGGATGAGTTTTGTTCCATGATTTCAGTTGGCATTAGATGTTTCAATAGGTGTTCCATGGTAGGAGATGGGTTTTGTTCCATGATTTCAGTTGGCATTAGATGTTTCAATAGGTGCTCCATGCTAGGAGATGGGTTTTGTTCCATGACTTCAGTTGGTGTTAGATATTTCAATAGGTGTTCCATGGTAGGAGATGGGTTTTGTTCCATGATTTCAGTTGGCATTAGATGTTTCAATAGGTGCTCCATGGAGGGGATGGGTTTGTTCCATGATTTCAGTTGGCGTTAGATGTTTCAATAGGTGTTCCATGGTAGGAGATGGGTTTGTTCCATGATTTCAGTTGGTGTTAGATGTTTCAATAGATGTTCCATGGTAGGAGATGGGTTTTGTTCCATGATTTCAGTTGGTGTTAGATATTTCAATAGGTGTTCCATGGTAGGAGATGGGTTTTGTTCCATGATTTCAGTTGGTGTTAGATGTTTCAATAGGTGTTCCATGGTAGGAGATGGGTTTGTTCCATGACTTCAGTTGGCATTAGATGTTTCAATAGGTGCTCCATGCTAGGGGATGGGTTTTGTCCCATGATTTCAGTTGGCGTTAGATGTTTCAATAGGTGTTCCATGGTAGGAGATGGGTTTTGTTCCATGATTTCAGTTGGCGTTAGATGTTTCAATAGGTGTTCCATGGTAGGAGATGGGTTTTGTTCCATGATTTCAGTTGGTGTTAGATGTTTCAATAGGTGTTCCATGCTAGGGGATGGGTTTGTTCCATGATTTCAGTTGGTGTTAGATGTTTCAATAGGTGTTCCATGGTAGGAGATGGGTTTGTTCTATGATTTCAGTTGGTGTTAGATGTTTCAATAGCTGCTCCATGGAGGGGGATGGGTTTTGTTCCATGATTTCAGTTGGTGTTAGATGTTTCAATAGGTGCTCCATGCTAGGAGATGGGTTTGTTCCATGATTTCAGTTGGTGTTAGAGGTTTCAATAGGTGCTCCATGTTTCAATCCATGCTAGAAATGCAGTTGCATGTCTTCTCTTGGAGTCTCAGGAGTTGGGTCTGATCAGCCTCTTGGTCACAGCATTGGGATGAGGATGAGGATGGAGGGTAAAGCTGAACCTGATAATCATGCAGTATTTGAAGGTAGGCAGGATGTGAAGGTACATTTTGCTTCCTCTCAGCAGCTCTCTGTGTTTCTCACTTTACTCACTTTAATCCAAAGGCCATAGAAGTTGAAATGCGTCATTGCTGACAGGTGAGGTTCTCAAGAAATTTTCTGTATCAGAGTACAGAGTAACCATTTCATATTTGTTGGTTTTTTTGTGTATGAAAATAATTATTCATTGAGTTGTTTGGGTTGGCCACTGTTGCTCCAGTTGTCACTGTTAGAATCTGTTAATCAGCAAAGATAGATGCAAGAAGCTTTTCCCTTTCTGTGCTCTGTACAAGATTGTATTACTTCTTATAATATACCTGCTAGATCTTTCAGGAGTTGAACTGAATGCAATGTAACCAGGATGTGAACAAATAAAAAGTCCTGGTGCAAGTAGCCATTAGTTGTAAAAATGAATAATAGAAGAAAAAATGTATTTCTTTTAGTAGAATTTATTTCTCTGGTTCTGGATTTGCTTTAACTTGTGTATTGATTTTGCTTGAATGCCAGGTGTTCTTGTTGTCCTCTTTGCTTCTGTTAATACTCTTTTAAAATAGCCCTGAGTAAGCAGGAAACTTTGACCATTAACAAGATCCCTAGAGTATCTTATCTATTTGTCTAATCCCATTTATCCCAGTATTGGAAGACTTAGTGCTTGGAAGCAAATGAATTTGAGTCAGGCACAGCTCTCAAACAGAAAGTTTTGGGGCTGGATTAGGAATTGACACAAAAATCCTCTCAGTTTTCATCTCTTGGACTTGGGTGCTGGCTGTGGTCATTTATGTTCCCTCAGAAATGCAACCAAAATTTATTTATTTATCAAAAATATTTATCAAAATCTCAGCCTGGAGGAATCTTTAGATTTCATGGTAAGGTTGGGGTTTACATTTAGATTTTTTTCCCTCACTTTATCTCCTTTTGGCTAATTCTCACCAGTTTGAAATGTGAACTATCACAGTTTATATCACTGATTATTAAAATTAAAACTAAAACAAAAAATGCCGTTCAGTCATATAGATATATATGGAGTGCATTCATCCACATCACCTTGAGCTTCCTAAATTTCCTAATTTACATGCAAACTTGTTATCTCTGAGGTACCACATATGCACAGGCTGGACTCCAAATATTCCATTTTGGGAACATGGACATGCAATTTCTGTGTTGTATCACTTGTCTCATGCTTCAGTTTGAGATCCAAAAGCCATGGGGTCGAAATGTTCTTAATTAAGGCTGTTCATGCCTTTGGCAATCCCATCCATCATAGATCTGTATTCCTATAGATGAGCTCTGGGTTTATTGATTCAGCTTCTGTTGTGAAAGTAGCTGAAGAAACCAGCCCAAACTAGAAATGAGACCAAGTTTGCATCTTCATCAAAACTTTCCCCACCTTGAAGAGCTGTTTGGGATTGGAATCCCAGTTCATGCTCATTATAGAAAGAGTTCTTTTCTAGATACTCAGAGCTGACATTTCCCTGAACTTTTTCAAATTAGGATGTGGGATGTGGTTTGAACTCATTGTTAGGACAGCTCTAAGGGCTTCGTTCTTATGCAGACAGATGTGATCCAGTGAATTTCAGGGGGTTTAGAGCAGCATAAGACCAGCTTGACAGAGGGAAAAATTAATTTCCTACCAAATCTGATCTTTACCAGAACCTGCCTTGAGCAGCTGACTTGTCTGGTTTGTAACTTGTAGCTTTGTGTTAAGGTTTGTATTTACAGTGTCATTAGACACAAATTCTTCCAGAGAGAATGTTGGTTTGTTTTTTTTTTTTCTTTCTCATAATTAAAACAGTGAGAATTAATGATGGACTGGGGAGGCTTGCTGTTTCTGCAGTAATGAAGTGGACTGCATTCTGTGGCTAAGAAAAAAAAGTTAATACAGTGATTATTTTGGTCAGAGCTAAGTCCTGTTGTAAAATATAGAAGTATTAAAATTGTATTAGGCATGTAAAAAATCACGACCCAGAACAGTAAACACACTGCAACTAAGTAGAATAGCTTTGATTTTAATGCTCAGCTAATTACATGAGAAAATATGACAATTTCTTTCAAAATTCATCTTTCCCTGATTTTATTCCTTCTTTTTTACTTTACCTAGGAATATTTAAACAAGTTAGTCACTTGTGCTGGCTTTGCTGAACCACATCCCTCTGGCCAGCAGTGATGGCAGAGCCAGGGCTAGGAGAGGAGAGAAGCTGGGCCAAGGGGCAGGGATTGCAGCTCCCTCAGAGTCTGGGTTCATGCTTGAAAAATCCCATAAATGTTGGCAGCTCGAGCTGTTTGTATTTAATGTTTTGTCCCTTTTGTTTCTGAAAATCTCTGTGCCTCACTCTCCCTGGAGCAAGGTCTCTTATTGTGTCACATTGCCTTGGCAGCACAGGGACATGGAAAGGTGGGAAGTCAGTAACTTCTGACTGACCTGATCAGCCAAAAATTGACATCTCTTGTGCTGTTTTAACGAGCCTAGCAGGTGGATAATGTGTTACAAATTTTTCCTTAATGATTTGTAGTTAATTTAAGAATAGATGGCCAAGTCCTTCTTTTTTGGAGACAGATCCTGACCTGCCTCTGCCTTGGATTCAGTGCAGCAGCCATCATTCTCAGCTTTTCCTACAAGTCATGCTCAAAGTCCTGGTCTACCTTTGTCCTTCCTGCATGTCATTGTCTCATTTGGACATCCAGCTGGCTTTATGTCCTCCCCTTTTCCATGGCTGTGTTTTGAGCCCACAGGAGACATTTCCTGGAGAAATCCCCCCCTTCCTCAGCCACCTAATCCAGTCAGCAGACTGAATGTCTTCTCACTCTCCTGCTGAGTGAAAGCTGCTTTTCACTCCCATCTGGTCCCTTGTTGTTTCACACAGCTTCTGGAATAATACTCTTCATTCTCCTTTGCTGCTGTTAATTCTTTCATAAGAAATATGCAACCCAAATTCCTACTTAAAATATGTGCACTGGGATGTTTCCAAAACATTTGGTGCTTGCTGGGCCAGCTGCTTCTTGTGATGTACCTGTTTGTTCAACACATACCAAGACTCTGCTGTTTGGGTGTTGGAAATATAAACATAACCATTAATATTGGTCTGGGATTGTGTTTTCCTCGGCACATGAAGGCACTGTGGGGCCATGAGACATGAATTATCCATTGACACTGTGAATACTGCAGCAGATATTAGAATAGAGTGGAAAGATGAACTAAACTTTTAGCTCTTTCAGGAGCAAGTTTGAGAGTCAGATATTAGAATAGATTTTAAAGACATTAGAATTTATTTTAAAGATATTAGAATAGATTTTAAAGATGAACTACACTTTTAGATCTTTCAGGAGTATTGTAAATGCAGGGTCACTGACAAGGGGAGAGAATGAGGCATCTGACTCCATGTTCTCAGAAGGCTCATTTATTACTTTATTATGCTATATTGTATTAAAGAATGCTATATTATACTAAAGAATACAGAAAGGATACTTACTGAGTGCTAAAAAATAATAATGAAAACTCCTGACTCTTTCCAGAGTCCAATACAGCTTGGCCCCGATTGGCCAATGAACCAAAACAATTGACAGCAGAATCCAATGAAACAATCACCTGTGGGTAAACAATCTCCAAACACATTCCACATGAGCACAACACAGGAGAAGCAAATGAGAGAAGAATTGTTTCCCTTTTCTCTGAGGCTTCTCAGCTTCCCAGGAGAAAAATCCTGGGGAAAGGATTTTTTCAGAGAATGTGAATGCAACACAAGAGCAAGTTTGAGAGTCAGATATTTGGGGAATATCTTTCCCTAAGTCTCCTTGCACCTCCGTCCTGTTGCCCATGGTTGTGTTGCAAACCCCATTCCTCAGGATATTATGAGGTGTCCAGCTCCATGAGCTCTTCTGATTTTATTGAAAGCAAAATCAAAGAATGGTGAGCATGCACACAGAGTTAGACACCTGATGTCTGGAAGTCCAAAAGGCAAATAAGAACAGAACACAGTAAGTATTTATAACTTTTTCTATTTTTTTTTTTTAAGAAATGGACTTTGGCCTTGATTGTTTCAGTGGTTGACATTGGCAGTATTGTAATCCCAGTTCATACCAAGGCATGAAATGGAGCTGTGTGTGTAAAGGTGAACCTTCTGGAGTACTGAGGGACTGACTTCTGTGGCAGTCTGCAGTTACAGTACTGCTGCTCTTCCAGAAAATACTAGAAAGATTTGCCAGGCTTGCTGTCCTGGATGTGCAGAGTGGTCCAGTTTGTGGCATGAAGGTGCTCCAGCATAGTGTTTCTCCTGAGAGCAGCTCACACCTCAGCAGAAGCAAGTGGCAGCTGTCAGAGCTATGTCAGCTTTGCAATCCATAAAATAAGGCCCAAAGTGTATTTATGTAGTGTGCAGGGTTTTTCCCCCTCAGGACAGGGCTGGATATTTACTTAAATCTCCTTTAAAAAATGGAAAGGAAGCTATTTCCTGTAAAAGAAAGATATGTGTAAGGGCTTGAGTTTTCTTAGAACTTTTTGGACTTAGGCTGGTTTTCTATGGAAATTACCCTCATTGCAATCTCTGTGTCTCTCTTCAGTTTCCCTTGCAATAGCTTTTCAAGATGTTGGTTGAATTTATTCAGATTGGACAGGGGAGAAAAGGTCTCAAAGATATTATCTTTGTATGAGTTTCATAAAAATAGGCATCTAGATAGATGAGGCTGTGATTAGTGCTCCCACTAAAGGCAGAAAAGGCACTGTAGGCTCAAGACGTTATTAAACAGCTGAGAGTCCAAGAGGGAGCCTGCCAGGGGAAACCTGCCTTTGGGCTGTCTCAGGGAGTCTGGCTGCTCCTGTTTGCATTCCCTTTGCCACACAGATTGCCCAGCCCTGAGAGCAGCAAAATGAAAAGAGCCTTTTGTCCCGGATGTGTCTGCAGCAGGGTTTAGAGCAGGGTATCAGTGCACCTGCAGCATCAGCATGGCACAGCAGGACCTCCAGAGAGTGCTGGAAAAGGATCTAAATTCCTCAAATCCAGCTGTTCCCCAGCCCTCCACCCTTGACAGGGGACTTTTGATTGGTCGAGATCCTCACAGAGGACTAAGTTGGTCTCTGGTAAGCTTTTCTTGTGGTTGGGGATATCATCCTTGCTGCAAGGTGAGTTCTGCAGGTCAGTGCCCATTGCAGGTGGAAGGGGACACTGGGATGGATGTCCATGGAGCCTGTGACCTCCCTGTGGGACCCTGCAGTGCCCCAAACAGCACTCAGAGCTGCACATCCAGGCTCCTGCCTCGCTGCTGTGGTGGCTACACAGGAGCCTGGCACATCTGTGCTGCACCCACCTTTGTAGTCAGCTTAGGTGTTCCTAAGTGCATGACCCACCCTGTACTTCCACCCTCAGAAGAGGGAAAGCTTCTTTGGGTTTGCTTCCAATGAAATCAGAAGAGCTCATGGAGCTGGAGACTTCAGAATTCCCTGAGGAATGGGGTTTACAACACAACCATGGGCAACACGATGGAGGTGAAGACTTAGGGAAAGACATTCCCTAAACCTCTGACTCTCAAACTTGCTCCTGAAAGATCTGAAAGTTTAGTTCATCTTTTAAATCTATTATATTTTAAATCTGTTCTAATATCTGACTCTCAAACTTGCTTCTAGAAGATCTCAAAGTTTAGTTCATCTTTTAAATGTTCTAATATCTGACTCTCAAACTTGCTCCTGAAAGAGCTAAAAGATTAGTTCATCTTTTCAATCTATTATATTTTAAATCTATTCTAATATCTGACTCTCAAACTTGCTTCTAGAAGATCTAAAAGTTTAGTTCATCTTTTGAATCTATTCTAATATCTGCTAGAGTATTCACAGTGTCAATGGATAATTTATATCTCATGGCCCCACAGTGCCAGGCTGCCTTCACCTGCCAAGGAAAACACGATCCCAGACCAATATTAATGTTTGTGTTTGCATTTGCAACACCCAAACAGCAGAGTCTTGGTATGTGTTGAACAAACAGGTACATCACAAGAAGCAAGCACCAAATGTTCCCATTCCTGAGCTGCTCCTGTCCCTAGGGGACCGTGGGTACCACAAGTTTGAGGCCAGGACATTTTCAGCCTGTCTGAAGCAATGTCACAGGAATTTCCACAGGATTTCCCACTCTCAGTAGTTTTCCTGAGGGCAGGGTCTCTCTGACCCCTTTAGCAGCACCACAGCAGCTGCCATTCAGCAGTTCAAGCAAAGAGGATCCATCATCTCATGGGCAGTGGTGCAGCTCCCCAGGGTAAGTGCAGGAAGCCCTAATTTTTGTTCAGGATAAGTGGATGTAAATAGGGCTGCATTCTTCCTTCCAGCAGAACTTCATGCATTTGTGATCAACAAGGCCCCCTGGAGCTCTTTGGAAAAGCAGTTCTGTGAGCAGTAGAGCTGCTGAGAGCTGGTTGCCTGTGATTTATATCTCATGATTAGGTTATCTGGAATTTAATATGTTCCTAGTGCTAGTTAAAGTATCCTCAATAATGTCTTTCCTTACATGGAGTCTCTTGTGCCCAAGAAAGACTGTGATCACAATAGCAGGAAAATAATGGAGCCTTGCTCCTCTCCTTGCTACCTGCTTTCAGGAAACTTATAGGAACACAAAGCTTCCAAATCATGTTGAAAACACTCATAAACTCTCAGAGACAGCCAGAAAAATAAATATGCATGTCACAGTGCATCAGCCTGATTTCTTAGGGAGCCAAGCATGGCAATGGAGCAGCAAGAGAAAATAAATGTCAATTCCAGTGAAAACAGTAATGGTCATGTGTGAGCAGAGGAGGTGCAGCTTCTGAGAAGCTCTCACTGCCATTCATTCTCCCTGTGCTTGGCTAGGAATTTATCTATGAATATTTCTGGAATCTGGGGTTGGAAGTTCAGTGTGTCCTTATGTGCCAGAAGTATTTTTATTACAGTGAGATTTGGAGAGGTTGTGCAAATTTAGTGGAGAGGCAGAGCCAGAATTACACATGGGTGTGTTATAATCCAGTCATAACAAGCTCACAGGAGCTCATGTGAGAGCCCAGGCATTCTCACCCACCTCAGTGCCCCTAAAAAAGCTCTTTCCATCACAGTCCATAACACCTGGGGACTGCTGGGAAGCTTTTATTGACCTGATTGTTTTATCCTGTCCTCAGAGACAGCTTGATTCTCCCTAAAGAACCCTTACTGTAAATATCTCCTTAAAGGTATTGCTGTTGGGGGGTCACATTGTGCCTCTGCCTGTGTTGTAATCAGTGTGGTTCAGTCAAGGTAGAGAAATATTTAGAAGCTGGTGCATGTTAGTTTTAATTGGAGAGGAGAAAAAGTGCAGCATGATTGGGTCCTTGGGGAAATGGTGAATTTCTACAGCTGATCCTTTGAAAGATCTCAGCAGTTTTAAAGAAAGAGGGAAGAGCTGTGAATGAAGCAGCCAAGAGATGGGGGAACAGCTGAAAAAATGCCAGCCAAGAGAGTGTGGGAACTGTGCTCAGGGATTTGGATCTGATCCAAATGAACCAAAACCAGTGTGAGACTTTTCTCCTCACTGCAATGATTTTGCTATTTGTGGACCCTTTTAGGAATCCTCTCATTTCAATGGTTCCTGTGTCTGTGTGGCAATTTGGCAGTGCTGGAGCAATAACCTGACTCATGGAAATGCTGCTGCAGAATCACAGGAGGAACAAGGACACCTTCTTAGCCAGGTCCCCAGAAGGTCTAGGTTAGAGGAAGAGGCTGAATCCTCTTAAAAGCCCTTTGGCTACTCCAAGCCAGGTCCTGTGTGAATTCCATAGCCAGGGCTAGCACTTTGACCTTGTAAATCATAGAAAAAATCGTGGCTATAGATCAGAGTGAGAGGCAAAAGGTGGTGGGGTCATAGCTGGGGAGAAAGCTCAAGTATGAGAAGACTTGGGATTTTAGAGAAGCCCAGGGCTGCTGGGTTTCCTCTGCTTCCCCAGTGAAAAATCCATTTCAATTTGATTTGTATGTTCCATCTGGGTGCTGTGCAGTGGTAGCAGCACTGACCCAAGGCTTGAACCTGTCTCAGTTGTAATTAATGGAAAAACTCCCTTTAAATTCAGAAAATCAGGAATGGAGTGTTAAGACACTTAAAATGTTACTATCAGTGGAACTACACCTGCCCTGATTGCTCTGTGCACCACTCAGGTCACATGTTTCAGCTCAGCAGCTCTCAAAATTTCCAATGTATTCACCACCCACATGCTCAGATCTCGAGGTGTCAAAGTCATGAGTCCTTTTCTTTTCTTTCCAAATAAGTCATGGCATCCCTGGCTCTGGAGACAACCTAACAAAAAAAAGGAGCTGTAGCTAAAGTATTTGCTGTAGCTGGGAACTGTACAGAGATCAATTAAAACAGTTCATGCTCACTGAGAGGTTTTTCAGGTTTGGGAACTAAGACCTCCAATGCTGGGATTCACCTCAAAATAAATGGATTTCAAAAGCTTGAGCCAAACCTCTGATATTTCTGGGATCTAGGGAAAAAAATGGTTTAGAGGCCACGATGAAAGTTTTATTTTGATATTTACTACTTTAGAAGTAGTTTCTCCCCTGTGTAGGACTGTGGTCCCTTGGCAGATCTGCAGAACCCCTTTACAGGATGGTGAACCAATATATGGCACAAAGTATCCCTGCAGTCAGTGCTCCAGACCTCAAAGGGTGGAATTCTACTTTATTTTCTGTGAGAATCCTGTAAGAAAGCAGTGTTTAAATTGCTTTGGGTGTGTTGCCCCCATATCTCCATGGGGTCAGTGTCTGGGTAGGGCTGAGCTGAGGGACAGGGGAGCAGGGGGGGACACACCCTGCACCCCAGTGCTCTGCTGTCCTTTGCCTTGCTCTGGCTGTGCTTTGCATTCCCAGCACCCTGAGGTGGCCAGGGAAAGGTGGCAGGTGCTGAAACCCCAGGGAAAGGTGTTTGATGACCCCCCCACAGGCATGGAAGGGGGTTCAGGCATGGCAGGGAGCTCATGGGGCATGGTGGCAGCTTGACTTACACTCTGTGGGCTCTCACTGTCAGCACAGCAATGCTCTGAGCCATTGATAATAATGGGATGGTTGAGCTGGGGGGAAATAGGTGCCTCTTGAAAGCACATTCCTGCCTTCTACATACCCCATTCCAGCACTCATCTGTGTTTATTGAATAAGGTAATGGATTATTTAGCAGGTTTCTCCAGCCATTATCAGAGAGCACACTCTGTTTATGTGCTGGCCTCTCCTGTTCTGTCACTGTCATAAGTTAGTCAATTAGAAAAAGGAAAAAAAAAATGTATGTAATAGGTAACTATGGTTACTTGTGATGTGGGTTTTTAAGAAGTGCTCAGAAACCTCGTGGCAACAGAGTTTGGGAGTTCAAAGCTGTAATTTATTCAAGAACTCTCTTGAATCAGAGTATCAGAAGCATTTAGAATAGATTCAGAACATTTTCTTTTGTGGAGCAGTGTTGCAGTCCCATGTACAGACTGACTGCTTGCTCTGCTCACGTGAGAAGAAAATAGGAGAGGGACAGGGTAAATGTGCCCTTGTTCCACTTTTCTCCTGCAGAGCCTGCTGGCCCTGGCACTGGAATAGCTTGTGAAAGTGGTGGTTTCTGAAAGACTGCTTCCATTGTCCTGTTGTTTCCCTATTTACCCTGAAATGGTGATTTTAAAAGTGGTGAAAATACAGAGCCCCAAAGCTGCGGGAGCATCTTTCAAATAAAGGTGCCTGCCTCAGAAACTCAGCCCCAATCATGTTGTTTGCTCAAAAAGAAAATAAAATCCTCCATGCTTAATTTAATGAGGGCACAGGATAGTCCTAACAGCTTTTAGTTGGACTGAGAGTGCCCTGTGAAACACGTCTTGAGGTAAAAAATTTCACCTCTCAAGTGTTTCAGTGGAATTCTGTAGCTATTTGCCTTTGGCAAAGCAGGGAGCTGTTGTGGGCTCTTCCTGGGGGATTTTTGTCTGAACACACAAGATAGTGCCACCAGTGTTCCCTGTCTGCTCCCTGGGCCCTGCCCAAGAGAAGGGCACTGTAACTTCACCTGTCCAAAACCACTGTCTCAGCCAAACCAGCCAAGTGCACAGGCTGCAGCAAAGACCTGTTTTGTCACATATTTTATTATCATAGCATGCAACTGCAACAGATGAATATTGGAAAACCTTGCATCCAGTGCAGGACATGCCAGTTTATCAGCACACTTCCCGTGGAAAATTATCTGCTACAGGGTCAGGAGTCATTTCCCAAGGAAGCTGTCTAAAAAAAAGTTTGTAATTAAGAGAAGACACTGGACTGGACCCTCTGTTAGATGTTTGCTGGATCCCACCTTCACACAGGTGGTTTTGCTTTGGCCCAAGCTTCATTTCTCTGAAATTCTGAATGCTTCCCAAAATTCCTCCTGTTTAGCCCACTGGAAACACACAGCATGTAATAATGAGTGAAGGGTGCATAAAGCTGGGGATATTGCAGTTCAGCCAGGTGCAGGGCATGGCCATGAAAGGTCAGGGTAGGGTTTGGTTGGAGCGCTGCAGAGTTTCCAGTGTTTGCACTGGGGCGGTGCTTGTCCTGAACCTGAGGGAAGGCTGGGCTTGTATCTGTTAATCTGGAGGTTCTTTATTAATAGGCTGCACACTTCATTGATTTTTAATTAATTTCTGAAGAGACACAGAGGATAAGTGCTGCAGCCCACAGACATCTCTGTACTTATTGCAGTCCACATCTCTATTGATTGCCTGCCTAAGGAGCAGAAGTAATCCATTTTAAATACACTTTCTTGGAGAGGCTGAATGCACTGCACAATGCTCTCTCCTGACTGTAATTGCATTGGCAAGAGGTCAGGGGCTGGCTGGGGGAGCAGCAGCCCATTGTTCAAGTCTGCTGCTGTGGGCTTCCTTCCAGGAGAGCCAAGTGATCTCCCTGCTGGGCAGTTTGGAGCTGCAGGATCAGGAAAGTGCTCACAGCTCCCCCATTCCAGCTGCACTAGGAACTCTTTTATGAGCTGCTTTTGGGAGGAGCTGGAGCTGGTCTGACTGAAGCAATTAATGGGAGGGAGAAGAATGGCATTCAAAAAGCCTGTTCAAATGGATAGCTCTCTTTGGTTGCCACTTGGGAAAGCATCAAACACTTTCCAGGAGTGTGTGATCAACTGGGGGCTGAAACCTGAAGTCTCTGAGCACTTCCCAAATCAGAGGACAGGTGAGAAATAGATAAATTTCTGCAGGACTTGGATGTCAGGTATTCCTGAAAACCTTTATTTCACTGCTTCCCAACCCTGATTCAATCCACTTAAACACAGCTGTATTTCAGATGCTCAGTGAAACTGTCCATGTAATGCATATAGTTTACAAATAATCTGCAGGAAAAGCTAGATAGATTTGAAGATCTTTTTCTGTAAATGGCATTCAAATTATTTGTACAAACACACAGATGGGATTTCTGCTGTCTTCTTCAGGCCACTTCCTCCAGAGACCTCTCCATTAAATCTCTATGGTTCTACTACAGAGATTCCTTCTGCTGGCATGAGCAGCACAGCCATGATTTGCTTTTGAAAGAGCAATTTGAAACAGCCTTTGTCATCAGGGCTGTGATCCTGCCAGTCTCTAAACTGCAGTTGCTTTGCAGTAAATGTTATTGCCCAGCAAGGAGAGTTTTGCAGTGGTAAGTTTGTCATTCAGGCAGTTAGTTCTTGTTTAAAGGCCTCTTTCACAGAAAAAAGGTGGTGTTGGTGCAGTTGCAGCCAGAACTGCACTGCTCTACGCTTATTGTGAACCAGCTGCAATTTCTCTCTCCTCCTTGGGCTGCAGCCCCCTGAGCTGTGGTTTTCTTCAGAGCTGATGGGAGAGCATCCTTGTCCTTTTCAGCTCCTTGGGAATAAGGGGGAGTAACCTAGGCTGGGCCACCTGGGCTGGCAGAAGGGCTAGCACAGCCAGCATTTGCCCCCAGAATGGAGAATGGAGCTGGCACAGGAGAGCACCTTGCACCCAGCTGTCTGAAGAAAGCACCTGAGATCATTGCAAAGTGGAGATCAGACCCAGCTCCACAGCTCCCTCCCTCAGGAATCCCACACTTGGCTATGAGCTTTGCAGCAGCTGCACAGATGTGCCTGTTGATGGGACCAGAACTCAGAGCCATGTCCAGTATGAACAGCATTGAAATAAAAACCTGGCCTGCATCTCATTGCTTATGCTACTTAATAGATTTATGTAACATCTTCCATTAGGAGAAGGTGAAGTGCTTCACAGACTCTTCATATTCAGCACCACCTAATCCAGAAAGCTGCATCATTTCAGGGAGCCTGGGAGATAACTCATCTTTCCTCAGGAGTTCAAAGGACATGTTTGATGCTGCAGTGGAACAAACTCCCCTCCTGGTGTTGCCTGAGGAGCTCCAGCACCTTCTCAGCACTGAGAACTTGATTTCAAGGGCCCCACAAGCTCAGAATTGAGAACCAGTCAATTTAGCAGTGACCCACTTATCTGTGCTGTGAGGGGGTGAGATGACATTCCTGAGATGTTAATTTAGGATTGGAGTGGGCCTGGGCCCATCAAGATGTCTGCTCAGTCCAGTCAATTAAGCATTGAAATGTCATGAGCTTATGAAATTGCTTCTCCTCTCAATTCTCTCCACTCTTTCTCCCTTTGTGAATCACCTGTCATTTTGGAATAGACTGCATTTTTCCTGTAATTCTCATCTAATCAGCCTCATAGCCTCTTTCCCTTCACTTGGCTTCTTGAGTTTGTTTCAACCTATTGTGCTTTAGCAACATCTTTATTTTGTGTCCTGGATGGAGTTTAGTATTGGAGTAAATCAGGCTTTTGCACTCCTATTTCTGGAACAGCTAAACTAGCATGGTGCAAAGCAAATATCTAGTGCTGAGTTCTTTTTATCCAGACTTGTTCTTTTGATGTGTAACTGGCACTTTTATGTTGCCACAGGTGTAGTGTGTGTTCTCCTGTGGTTGGTATGGAGCCAACTCATCCCAGTTTTGTGCTTCAGCTGAGCCAGCCCATGTGTGAGCAGAGAGAGTTTGTATTTCTGGGTGAGCCACATGGAGAGATGTAAGACTGACCTGGGTTCCAAACATCACTGCTATTTTCCTAGCTCAAGGTACTCGTGCAGGAGTTGGGTTTTCTCTGGTTGCCTTTCCATAGGGACAATCATCCAGCTGCACTGGGAACCCATCTCTTGAGCTAAGTATAGATAATCTTCTGTGTACTCTGAACTCTTTAGTCTGAAAAGATTTAGCCAAGTCACAGCAGGACTGTGAGGAAAATGCTCATGTCACAACTGCTCAGATGGCATACCTGGCAGAGTTTCTGTCCTCTTGTCCTGCTCAGGTGGACAGGACCAAAGCAACTGTAGGCAAATCCAGATAGTTGTATCAGCTTTGTGCATCTGAAGATGGCCAGCTTGAGATAAAAGCACTTTTACCCTGAGATACAGCTTGCTACACATTAATAGCACATTGCTTCAAACTCAGACTGAAGAGAAATTAAACCTTGAGAGCTTTTCAAGTGAGCAGGAGATGAGAAGGAATACATGACTATCACATCAGCTTTCTTTGTCTGCCCTTTACCAAAGAGAGAGAGAATAACTCACCCTCTATAACTGAATTAAACTCCTGAATATTTGGGCTTTCAGGACTGGTTCTCCCTTGCCAGCTCCACCAGGGCTGGCAGAGCTGCAGATCTTTTCAGGAGCCCTTGGCAGGTGAGCTGCTGGAGATGTGCTTAGCACGAGGGGTGAATGAGTGCCCAGCTCAGACTGGTATCATTCCCCCTTCCCTCCCCTTGGCTGTGATGTGACCTCCAGTTCCAGCTCCCAGCCCACCCAGGACAGCAGAGAAACTTAGAATCAGCTGCAGCTGCAAAGTCTGAATGTAGAAACGTTAAAATAGTACAGGAAACAATAGTTTGAGTTTTAGGCTTGGCTAAGATAGACCTTAAGACTGCAGGAAAATATGCTTAGTGAGATAGTAGAAGGTTATAAGCTTAATAATGAAGTATTGTGTATTGTTAATAGAGAGCAGCCAAGCAAGTATTGTGTGTGCTTTTAGTAATTAATTAAAACAACTGTCTGTGAGATTTAGCAAGGTGCTGTTGGCTGGGAAGTTTTTTAAATGCTCTGTAACAAAGAAATCTCTGACTGCTGCTGGCAGGATTTGAGCTTTGCCATCTTCCAACTGTCTCAGCCATGTAATGAGGCTGAGGCTGCCATAAAAGCTCAGGGAATGAACCCCAGCAGTCCTGTCCTGTGAAAGGGGAAAAAACCCCACAAGCCAACACAAATGGTGCCCCAAATGGGCGAGGATTCATTTAGAATGTGTGCTTAGTGCAAGGTGTGAGTGAGTCCCCAGCTCAGGCAGGGAGGAAGGATGCATCTGACTCCATGTTCTCAGAAGGCTCATCTATTACTTTATTATGCTATATTATATTAAAGAATACTGTACTATACTAAAGAATACAGCAAGGATACTTACTGAATGCTAAGAAGATAATAATGAAAACTCCTGACTCTTTCCAGAGTCCTGACACAGCTTGGCACCAATTGGCCATTGAGTGAAAACAACTGACAGCAGAATCCAATGGAACAGTCACCTGTGGGTAAACAACCCTTAAACACATTCCACATGAGCACAACACAGGAGAAGCAAATGAGAGAAGAATTGTTTTCCTTTTCTCTGAGGCTCCTCAGCTTCCCAGGAGAACAATCCTGGGCAAAGGGATGTTTTCAGAGAATGTGAATGCCACACCTTCCAGTGCCAGCTCTCAGGCCAGCCCAGGGCATCCCAGCTCTGCAGCTGAGCAGTGTCAGTGTTTCTGAGCAGTGTCAGTGTTTCTGTCCCACAGCTCTCCCTGGAGGAGCAGCTGCCTGCCTCAGTGTGCTTGCTCCTGCCAACCAAGGGCACAGTGTTTACCTTGAAAGTGTATTTTTAGCCCAAAGCAAAATGACACCTTTTCCATGGGGTGGGCAGGGGAAAAGATGATCATTTGAGGCTTTCTGCAGTGACTCAGATTGTTAAGCAAGCCTTGAGGTATTAGGATGGTAAGAGAGCAGTCTCCAAGGCTGCAGATTAATGTCCATGAGAATTGAGCTGGGCTTGAAATTTTCTTCCTTCATGTAGCTGAAGAATGAATTTGATGAGTCTGCCATGTGTGCTGGCTTTGGTGGGTGGAAGTTATTATTAAAAAAAACAGGCTGCTCTTAATTCCTGGGTGAGATAAGATCAACATGCTCTCAATTTAGGGAAGCAATTATATTTAGTGTAGAAAACAAATGAAGAAAAAGTATTAATATGGGGTTTGCTGTGGGCTGGTATTGCTGAAGATCTTGGGGCAGGTGAAGGTATTTATACTTTTTAAATTTGATTTGTTCTTGCAAAGTGATGTGTCGTGCAAGACAGAAGACATATGTTAAACTTCAGGTAGTGATTCAACACACTTGAGTTCATCTCTAGCAATTATCCCAAAAGGATTTTGATTTAATGACTTACATACCTGTGTGAATTCTGTCCTGAGTAATGAATGTATTTTTTTCCTGGAGATGAAATCCAGGCACTTGAGGGAAAGAACTTTCAGGCAGGACTTGCAGGTCAGAGTTGGGCATTCCCTGCACAGTAGCTGCTGCCACTTTTGAAACAAATCTAGAAGCATCCTCAGCAGGGAGGTGGGACTCCAAAAAGTCCAGGAAAGGGAAGGAAGTTAAGTTACAGCATCTGGAATAGTCTGTGCTCACACCTCTCACGCTCTGAGCTGTACAGATGGAGGCTCTGCTCAAGAGCCTCCCCCAGAAACTGGGAGGCAAATTACAGCAGTAGCAGGAGGTAACACTGGTTATAATAAAGTAAGGGAACAGCAAATCCAAGGCAGATCTCAAAGCTGTGATTTGCCAGAAAAACTTCATTTCCTTTTTTAAAAAATCCTTTTATTCTCCTATTTCCTCCACCAGCCCAGCTTTGGTGATACTTGCACAGCACTGGGAGTCCTAATACTTTATGAACTTAATTTGATGTTTTCTCCACCGTTCAGCACTTGGGATGATCAGGAAGCTGTCCCAGATCATTGTCTTCTCTTGTGCCATGGGATTTTTGACACAAAGTCTCCTTTCCACTGTCCCACTTGTATTTATTGCCAGAACATTTTCTCATTTTCAGGTCTGATACTTTTCTTGTAAAAAGCCCAAACCTGACTGTACCTGAAGTGACCGTTCCAAAACTGTCACAGTGCCAGAAAATTTATAAACACCCCTTAATAAAATTGCAGAAGATGTTTTTTCATGGCTTCTAACAAATAACTTTTATTCTGTTCAACTCATAAAATGTCCTCCTGGTATTCTCTAATGGGTTTTTGGGTGGGGATGCCACCAACTATGTATTTTTTTATCATACCTCTGTATCATATTGATAGATTAAAGATTCATATAGAGCTTTTTTTCCCTGCCAGGTTCAAAAATATCTTCAGATAGTGCTTCTCTGCACAATATATGTTTAGACAGTGTTGCTGCAGTGAATACTGTAGGATTCCCCTTTTTTAGATCCTTTTCCCTCATTTGGATAGTCTCATTTACTGGAAATACATATATATATATATATATATATATGTGTATATATATATATATAATATTATTTTATATATAATCTAATTTATATATTTTTGTATTTATATATAATATTTATATTTTATTTTTATATAAGTTATATATATATATAATTTATTTTAATATATTTTTATACATATAGATATTCTTTTATACTTCTGCCACCCACATTTAAAGCTTGTTGATAGGGTATCAGGAAAATCAAACGTGTTTCCACTGGGTATTCCCAAGAGGATTTACATTTTTGCAGACCATGGGCCCTGCTGAGGATTTTGTAGCTGCCAACCAATCCAACAGGGGCTGGTTTTGGCTTTTAGGTAACACAGGTGGGAGGCAGCCCCAAGAAGGTTATTCCTGCAATGATCCACAGGCAGTTATTTCTGCCCTCTTTCTGGGCAGAAAAGAGAAGAAAACCAGCTGTGGTTTTTCACTGAGCAGCAGTGAAAGTGTTGGAGGTTACACATTTTTCTAGTTCTTGAAAGAGTGTGAGGTTAGGATGAATAAAATAGAATCTTGCTAAAATGATACTAAATAATAGTACAGAATTGGAATAAATTGAAATGAATGAATAGAATAAACAGTGAAACATCCTAAAGCTTTGGCTTATAGGTTTGAAAAAATGCTTGAAATTAGAGAGAGTGAAATAAGACCAAAGAGGCATGGTTAGGAATTTGGTTGTGTAACTCTTCCAATGAAGGATGGTTCTGCACACCTCACCATCCATCCCTGCCATCATTAACTAGAAACAGGAGGCTGAAGCCTTGGTACTGCTCACCTGTTTTGATTTTAACAAGACAAATCCTGTATTTTCATTTTGGCCAAAAGCAATCTGCAGCATTTTCATATTGTTTCAATGCTGATAGGTACAAGTTAAGCTATTAAAGAGTATCATTTTATTTGGGCCTGATATATTCTGATGCCAGCAGAATTCCCTCATCAGCTGGTATGAGGGTGTGATTCTTGTGTGACTCACAATTATTTAGCCCATGAGATTTGTCTTTTAACCTGATGTCAAAAACCATTAATTTTTTAAAGACTTACAATTCTGATGGTCAAAAGCCAAAAATATTGATTTACTCTTGGCAGGAGAGTGTGTTTGCTGTAAGTAGCAGTGCTTCTAAAGAATAACTTCAGTTGCTTTATGCCAAAGAGCCCCTGTGTCCTCTTTAACAGCCCTTCACGTTGACTGCATGAAATACTGTTTATGCCAAACATGCTCCCACTTATTTTCAAAGCTTTTACTGGTATTTGCATTGAAATCTTTCACCTAAAACCAGTTTAGGGTTCTATTTGATGCTTTTTTGCAGATACATGCACTTTGATAGAATCCTAGAGGTGGAATGGACGTTAGGGCCCATCCAGTGCCATCCCCTTCCATGGGCAGGGACACCTTCCCCTATCCCAGGCTGCTCCAAACATGTTTTGGTGTTTTCTACTCCAAGCCCTGTCCAGCCTGGCCTTGGGCACTTCCAGGGATGGGGCAGCCACAGCTTCCCTGGGCACCCTGTGCCAGGGCTGGCTCCACAGACCATGAGAGGGAACAGGTACCTGTGATCTCCTCAGGCTGTGGAGGGATAATCAAATCTGGCCCATGGCACTGAGTAATCTGGTTATTTTAATCACTGCATGTGACTCTCTGAATTATCATCTGTATTATGGGATAATATGATCTCTTTGGAATTCAGCAATGACTTTTTAAAAATTATCATATATATTATACAGAGCTAATATATTAAGAGATACCTTAAAGGCAATTGTCAAGTGTGTGATTTCATCTCTAAGTTCTAATAATGGTGGTTAATGTCATAAATGCCTTTTAATGAAATTATAGGCTTGTAACCCTGCCCAACTGTCCTTTGTGTGTTATATAATTAATCAGACCAAGCTTTGGTGTTGATCTCAGTGTCACAAAGCATGGTGCAAATTTCCATATGCTGGTGGATGGTTAGTCTCCCATCAGAATAAGAATAAGGTTAAGGCCAGGCAGTTTGAGTATATGTTACCTTATCTTTAAAGGCAGCTGGATGGGCTTGTTAACAGAATATACTTCTAACAGAATATATATGCTCATAAAAAAGGGCCATTGATCTAATGCCTTATTAGAATACTACAGGCAATATTTTAAGGGAGTGAAAAGGTGAGGGAGTTGCAGCACTTGGAATAAAGAATTGTTTTCCTTCTAATCCACTGAGGGTAGGGAAAATTTGTGACCAACTGAAAAACCATTTGAAGATGGACAAGAATCTTTGTCTTGAATTAAAGACACTTGTCTGGAATGTGACAGAGCTGGGATTGTTTCCCAGTGTGATCTGATTTCTGGGGAGCTTTGGCTAAATTGATTCTTTTTTATGGTCATCACATTTCCTGTCTGAAGAACAAGGACCATAATATTTCTTTTCTTTCTCACATTTCCAGATTTTAAGCTTGCTGAAGCAAAAGAGCTATCTATATATTATTTTATTGGGTTTTTTCTCTTTGGTAATTGAATCTTACAGAATCATTCATACTGGACTAACTCAAGGTCATCTAATCCTGCCTCTGTTCTGAGCAAGAAAAATGCTGAACTTCTCCCCTCTAGGCCATTTTCTCATTGTAAATACTCATAATTGAACCAGCCATTTTGCATGTCACCAGTGAAAGTTAGCTCTCCAAAATCATGTAAGGCTAATTAGCATTATTGTACTATTCTTCTTCCTTCAGGGAATGATGTACCTGGAAGAGAGGAGACTTGTCCACAGGGACCTGGCAGCCAGGAATGTCCTGGTGAAATCACCAAACCACGTGAAAATCACTGACTTTGGCCTGGCCAGGCTCCTGGAAGGGGATGAAAAGGAGTACAATGCTGATGGGGGCAAGGTGAGCACTGAACATGTCTGCAGGTAAATCTGCCATGCTGTGACAAAGCTCCTGCAGGTCCTCCTGAGGTTGATGTGCCCCTGTGGGACTGTTGTCTGTGTGAGAGAGTCTGTCAGTGACTGAGCAAAGCCCTGCCTTGCAGAAGGACTCTCTGGTGAAAGCACACATAAAAGCTGCTCGTTTTTTTGCACAGTGAGCTTTTCCAGGCACTGAATTATAATATCAAAAGCAGTTTTCACACTCAGAATTAAGGGTTTTTTTCACATGTTCCAGGTGTGTCTTGTTTTGAATACTTTGGTTCAATGACTGGTGGATGTTCTGGGGCATTCCTGCCCAGCCTGTTTCTCTGGCCAGTCAATAACATGCAGTCCCATTTTCCCAGACAAGTAATTTTTGTGAAAACAAAAGGGAAAGCCACAGAACATGAGAATTTAGCTCTTCTATCACATTGGAAGAGCCTGTGTAGTTATGTCTTGTGTCCACCTCTCCAATACCATGCTGAATGCCAGGCCACTAAAAGCCAGCCTGAGGATAATTTTCAAACCAGATCTTTTCCCCTATTACTTTCCAGCAAACCACACCATGGCCATGTAGTGCCTTACCTCATTTCTACCAATTTCAGATTAATGCATGATAAAATTCAGGAGGCAGTAACTACATGGTGCTTCTGGCTGCTCCCTAAACATCTTGAAATTCCCCATTTCAATCTGTCAGAGAATCCCAAAGGATTTGCTTCACCTGTCATTCCTTTTCCTGGATGTTCAGTTTGCTTTCTGTGGTTTTTTGTGCTCACTCATGCCCTTGTCTGGGACAAACAGCTGTTCCAGTGTGAGCTGTTCTCTGGGATGAGCTGCTGCCTTGTTTGTGTGCCTGCTGTCCTTGGATCACCTGGCCAGGGCAGTCAGGGAGGTGAAGAGCTTGAGAGGAGCCACCAGTGCTTTCCCATTTCCTCATGGGAAGATACTTCCTGGCAGGGAAGGTGGGATTTTGGCAGCTTCCCCTGGTTTCCTTCATTTCTGTAGTCCTCTTCTTGGTAACCCTCCATCTGACAGTGAATGACAGTAAAAGAGTTCCCTGGCAAACCAGCTGTTCCCTGGCAGCTGTGTCTTGGACTTGTTAGCCTGCTGAGAGCTCTGGAGCAGGAATTAGGGCAGATGTATCAGTTCCCAGGTCCAGAAAAGCATCCTGTGAAATCAGTATTGAGAGCATGCTAAGGGAGGTTCAGACTGGACAGTCAAGTAGTTGCCAACAGAGGTGGTGCAGTTTCCATCCTGGAAGGTTTTCAAGTCCAGACTGGACAAATCTCTGAGTAACTTGGCCTGAACCTGCTGAGAACCTGAGGTGGGACTAGAGGCCTCCTGAATCACTTCCAACCTGAGTTATCCCACCATGAACAAGGCAGCTTTGCTCCTTCAGCACCTGTTCACACCTGGGATACAGTGGGAATGAAAGCAGTGCACTTCTGCAGAGTTCAGTGGGGTAGGATGAACTGTCTTTGCAAGAGTTAAGGCAGCCTTTATTACAAGGTGCTATTTTTGCCTTAACTCTATAGGTTATGTTCATTAGTGAACTTCATGGAAGGTAGTTTCATAAGGTTTGAATGAAGACACATCCTCTGCTTTTACACCCACCATCTGTTCAGATTTTGCCTGCAGTTACTCATCCCTTTGGTTTATTCCAGTACCTCTTCCATAATTCCAAATTGGAGGCAACCTATAGGAGTCCCTGCCAGGTAAAAATCTCCTTAATGTTCATCCTTCAGAAATCCATGGACTGCAGGGCTGTGAGGCCTTGTAAAAACTGACCTAGAGCAGAGACTAGATAGAGTTAAAGAATAAAGCAGGGATTTATTAAAAGGCCTCAATGGATCCACCTTGGGCAGCACAAGAGCCCAGCCAGGGCTGCACCCAAGATGGACCAAAATGGTCACAAAATGGGCAACTGGTCACAGGGTCTCTCACTTTTATAAGTTCTGCTCCATTTGCATATTGGAGTTAATTGTCCAGTTACAGCTTTAGGTTGTGAAGTCCCATCCTGCTTGTTTTTCTCTCTTCAGTCCATGTTGTTTGTGCTCTTGGGCCTGAGATTTGGGTCATGTGTCCTTGGTCCCCAGCTAGAGAAGGAATTGTTTTGTCTCCCTGCTCTGTGCAGAGAGCTCACCATCCCCTAATATGGAGCTCAGAACTACAACATTGAAGCAGCACAGAGCCTGAAAAATATAGAAGCTAAAACCTGAGGCATCAGCTATGCCTGCTGGGCCAGCTCAGGAATGGGAATCACCATGAATCCCATTTTAACAGGAACTCAAGAAGATGGGCTGGAATGCAGGAACAAGGTTTGGTTTGCCTGCACACCCTTCTCTGTC
Source organism: Agelaius tricolor (assembly GCF_023055355.1). Lineage (NCBI taxonomy): Eukaryota > Metazoa > Chordata > Aves > Passeriformes > Icteridae > Agelaius > Agelaius tricolor. Next base: position 2,136,412 of record NW_027269270.1, read on the forward strand.
AGAAGAGATGATTCACTGACACAGCAATGAATGTGGGACTGCTGATTTAGTTTGGGGAGCAACTTTTCCCACTGCTGTGCTCATACAGAGAGCTGGGATGGTTCCTGGGATGGTTTCTAACAAATATTAGAAGTTAACAATAAAGCACTGCAAATTCTCTTCATTGCCTGCTTACCATCACGATGATGATGGGGATGGTGAAGTGTTTTGGTCCCTGCATTGTAACCTGGCCTCATCAGAGAGCAGTTGAGAGAGCAGTGCTGCTATCTCAGATTGCAGAGATTGCAAACTGTAAAGGAATAAAAGGTTCTGCATTCCACCTTCTCTGCTGCACTTCAGATTTAGGGGAATTACATGCAATTTCTGCACTGGTTCCTCTTTACAAAGGTTTGATGAAAACACAGGTTGTTCCATTACTTCTGAATCAGTAAATATCACAAGTTCTGCAGGTAACTGGTTCATCTTTTCTACCTCCACATTTTATGAGGCACAGCCAAATTTTAGAGGTCAGGAACAGCCATTTCCTCTGGTTTTTTTCAATCTCACATTGAAGGAGGCAAGGAGAAAAAGTTGTTGTATTCATACAGGATCTGTTTGTATTGTTTTAATAATGTATTTCTAAGGTTGCATTTCTCTTGTCCTTCCCTAGATGCCAATTAAGTGGATGGCTCTGGAGTGCATACACTACAGGAAATTTACCCATCAGAGTGATGTGTGGAGCTATGGTAAATCTGCACGTGATTAGTTTCAAAAGTTGTGTCTTTTAAAGCATTAAACCCAGCTGTGTTAGTATGTTAAAGATATCTTTTTTCTTAAAGGAGTTAATTCCAGAGGCATTTGCTCTTCAGGTTTTGGTTTGGTTTTTTTTCCTTTAAATGTGTAACTCTAAGCAGCAATTGTTACTGTCTCCTGTGTTACTGCCCTGCTCACTGAAATATATTATCATGATGTTCCCCACTGGGGTGAGTACCTCCAGGTCTGGTCTGGTAGCAGTTTGGCTGATTACTATGACAGAAGAAGACTTCTTTCAGCTTAGCCATGGATTCATAAAAATACAGCTGCAGGTCACAATTTTCAGCAGTCTTTGAAAAGCTCAACTCTAAAAGCCAAGAATGTCAAAAAACATTTCCAGGCTTATGGGACTTTCTCTACCTAGAGTCAGATAAAAGGGAATTTGTCATAATACAGAGCAAATATGGCAAGAGAAAGAAAAGGAAGAGACAAGCTCTCCAAACTAACTAGAACAAGCATCTATTTAATTTCACAGATAACTTGGGAATTGGTGAGCTACACACACAGAGAAAGTCATATTTGAGAAATGAGGTGTTCCTTCAGTGTTGCTAATGGTGATTCAGATGAGCTGTTTGCCACATCTGCTGAGGTCTCTGCCTGTTTATCTGGTACAGCTATTACCAATAAAATCATGTATATCTCTGTAAATGGAAATTTGCAGCAGTATCTGGGGCTATGGAGTCCTATTTGCATGTCCTGTTGCCATATTATTCTGAGCCAAAAGGGTGTGCAGCTCTATTCATTACTCACTTTTACCTGTGGGTAGCAGCAAAAGACACTGTTTGCTGTGGCTGGGTAGCTGCCCTCTTCTAGTCAGCTGAAAAGAGCCCGGGAGAGTTCAACTGATCTTGTGAAGCTGCTCTTTCTCTTCAAATTCTGCATACCCTGGATCACTCAGGAGAAAATATGCCTTCATTTATGGAATTCATTTTAAATGCAGGAAGCCCAGAACATCTGTAATCAGAAAGGAAAAGACCATAAACAATTGACAGTAGTTAACAATATTAACAATAGTTATTTAATATCAGCAAGGAGAAGAATGAAGGTGAAATAAATGTGGTTTACTCATGTGGTAATTTTGCCCATCACTTTTCACATTAGCATGACAGTTGTCAAAATATGGTACTGATCTGAGGCGTGCCTAAAATGACCTTTGCAATTCAAATACAAGTTAAACAAAACAGTGTGAGAGCAGCATTTTCAATATTTAAGATTCTGTTCAGGCACAAATTCTTTTACTTATGCTATATGATCTTTATTTCCAGCTCTGAAGCCAAAACAAATCCTATGGCTTCTCAAAAAGAGAATCTTGGGTTTGCAGTGCAGCACTATCATAAACTCAGCCCCATGAGGTGATTTAAGGGAAGACATGGTAGCAGTGGCTGTGAATGGCTTGCAAGGCAAAGCCAATGACCTCATGTTACTCAGTGCTGTACCTTCGTGGGAAGTTGATGCTCTAATTTAGGGAACATCTGTGCATTTTCCCCTTAAAATAATAGAGTACATCAGGCACTCATTTCCCTTTCTGATAAAAGAGTGTGATGCATTCTATTGTTATTGCACCCATTTACTTTACCACCCTTCATTTGCCTCAGACCTTTCTCATGTGCCTCAGGTCTACCATGCCATTTCTTACACCAATAAAAATGAGGGAAGTTGCTCTTGAAGACTACCACAAGGTGCTGTTTCACCCTTTTCCAGAGTTAAGTGGCAGACTGTCATGGTTTAAGGCCAGATGGCAGCTGAGCACTGTGTAGCCACTTGTTTAACTCCTCCTGTCCCCCCTGTCCAAACTTCAGTGTTTTTCCAGGCCTGGTGAGGAAGAAGAGCTTGTAGTCCAGAACTGGGCCAGGATACTCTGCTGGCCCATGTGAGGGAATCTAAGCACTGTGACCCCAAACACTGACACTCTCTCTTCTGCCTAGGAGTGACCATCTGGGAGCTGATGACCTTTGGTGGGAAGCCATACGATGGAATCCCAACTCGAGAGATCCCCGACCTGCTGGAGAAGGGAGAGCGCCTGCCCCAGCCCCCAATCTGCACTATTGATGTTTATATGGTGATGGTGAAGTGTAAGGAATTGTCACTTCTGATACCCCTGTATTTTTGTAGTTTTTAGTATAGTTGAGTTGAGGATGTTATATGGTGTTGGTGAAGTGCAAGGAATTGCCATTTTTGATCCCCCTGTGCTGGCTGCAAGAGCGACCCTGATTTAGAACATTTGCATAGGTAGAGCTGGGAAACAGGGCAAGCTGCTGCCACACAAAAGCTTCCCAAGATGCTGTAAATTCCATTTCAACAGTGTCTGCACATCTTTTGCAGTTTTGCAATTGTTAGCTATGAAAGGCCCAGCTAGCTCAGCCTCTTATTGTCACCGTCATATTTCCTGAAAAATCTTTTTGCCCAGGATTTTCTCCTGGGAAGCTGAGAAACCTTAGAGAAAAATGAAAACAGCAAGTATCTGATTTGTTTCTTCTGTGTTTGCTGTTTTAGAATGCTTTTGGGCATTGTTTACTAACAGGTGGTTGTTTCATTGGTTTCATGTGTGTTGTTTTTACTCAATGACCAATCACGGCCAAGCTGTGTCGAGACTCTGAAAGGAGTCACGAGTTTTCATTATTATCTTCTAGCTTTCTGTCTAAAACCTTTTTGTATTTTTTAGTATAGTTTAGTTTGGCATGTTTATATGGTGAAGTGTAAGGAATTGTCACTTTTGATACCTCTGTGCTGGTTGCAGGGGGGACCCTGGTTTAGAACATTTCCATAGGTAGTCTCTGGCAGAGCTGGGAAACAGGGCAAGCTGCTGCTGCAGCCAAACAAAAGCTTCCCAAGATACTGTAAATTCCATTTTAACACTGTCTGCACATCTTCTGCAGTTTTGCAATTGTTAGCTATGAAGGGCCCAGTTAGCTCAGCCTCTTATTACTGTCAGATGTTATCTCATATTCTTGCTGTGAAGTCAAAATTGTCTGATTGTTATTGTAAACCCTTGTCATTTCCATGACAATTGATTCTGATGTAAAAAAGATAGGATTAAAAATAATTATGGCACATGGATACCCAGCCAGAGAAGGCTGTGAGGAGAAACCCCATTTCCAAATATTGAGGAAAGAAATCACGAAGGTTTTATTGTTAGTAGAAAGAATGATGATTGAAATAGTAATAATAAAAAGTAAAATTAATAGAAGAAATGCTACAGAGAGGATTATTTTTTTTGTCATTCTTAGTCCAGTATAAAAATTTATGAATATTTTTACTCTAGTAAAAAAGGAAAAAAAGTCTGTACATGGTTTCTTCCAAGTTTTTTTATCTCCAAGATACCCCCTCTAATGACAGTATCCTCCAAGGTTATGCTTCTAATTTAAAAAGAATTAGAAATATCTCTCTGATATTTCTGGCTTAATTTAAGTGAGATTAACATACAGACATCTCATCCATCATATATACTCCTTTCCCTTTTGCTTTGTACACAAAAGCCCTGCAAAAAAAACAAAAAAAGGAAAGGACAACTAGAAGTAAATTAAGTATCTTCTGAAAACAGTTGTACTGTGCATGGAAGTGTGGAAATTAAATTGTGCAAGGGCTTTGTTGAGTGCAAAAAATGTCCCATGTGGTGAGACACATCCTTAATAAAGGTCAGTCAGGGCTGATATCCAAGTGTGCAAGGTGGAGAAAATTGCAAGGTGGTGTTGCTGGCTGTGGGACAGAGAGGAACCCAGCAAATTAAGGAGAATTCCATGTAGTAAGGAACAATCTAGCCTGGCCAAAACCAGGTGTTTCCCCTTTTATGAATCATAGAATTCTAACTTTCCATTCTTCTGGGTTCTTTATTGCAACTTTTCTTTGGGCCAGAGCTATCAAGCACTTCAAACTTGTGCATTTGAAAAAAACAGAATTATTTCCATCCTTGACATTTAACTGTTTTCTTTCTCATCTTTCATCCAGGCTGGATGATTGATGCTGACAGTCGGCCAAAATTCAAGGAGCTGGCTGCTGAATTCTCCAGAATGGCTCGAGACCCTCAGAGATACCTGGTGATTCAGGTGAGCAACCCTGCAGCATCACAGGGGTGGAAAAACAATTCTTTCTATAGCACCCAAGTCTTAGGGGTGTTGGCTTGGAATGTTTTGAAGTGTTATTCCCCACCCCTCCTATCTGAGCCTAAATAGCTGAGATATTTGACAAAATATGTCAGAACTTGGGTCAGAAACTGATCTTGTATGGGAAAAAGAGAGAAGAAAGAATAAAAGCTCAATCACAAGAATGCCAAAAACATGGTTTTGCTTGATTCATGCAGCTACTCCCTTCTTGTCATCATATTCCCAGTAAGAAAAAAAAAAACAAAAACAACAAACAACAAAACAAACCCACAAATTATGTGGATACAGAGCTTTTGAACAAACAAAGCAGCATGTGTGGTCCCTGCAGCCTGGCTGCCAGGGCATTAGGAAGGCTGAAATTCTCTCATTGGGAAGTTAATCCATCTTTTGATGTTTTTCCTCTCTCAATACAATCTGTTCAGGGAGATGATCGTATGAAGCTCCCAAGCCCAAATGACAGCAAGTTCTTCCAAAATCTTCTTGATGAGGAAGACCTGGAAGATATGATGGATGCTGAAGAGTATCTTGTTCCTCAAGCCTTCAACATTCCTCCTCCCATCTACACCTCCAGGACAAGAATTGATTCCAACAGGGTAAGAGCAAGCTCTGACAGAAAATATTGGTTATTATAAAAGCACAGGTGGAGATTTAAGTACACCAATCAAACAGAGGCCAGCTCTGCCTTGGGAATTACAAGCTCCCTTTGTAAGGAGAGTGGCTATAAAAATGTTGTCACTGGGCTCCCTGTTCATTGTGCCTCAGTGAATTCTAAATTAATAGCCCAGCCTTGAGTGAACAAAGGCTCAGCTTGAGCTGCCTGTCCTGAAAGCACAGCTGAGGCTGCTGAAGTCAAGCAGGGCTGCATCTGCACTGTGATGTGGCCAGGAAGTGCACAGCCCTGGTGCTGCCATCCTGTTCACTTGGCAGGGCTGGCACTGAACGAACTGAGGGCAGCTGGAATATGCAGATAATGGAGCTTTTGTGAATGGAGGCAGATTTCCAAGCCAGCCCCTTTTCCTGTTTGCATGTGATGCTTTCATAGCCCCCCTTCCCAAATGTGTGTTTGTGCTGGGCACATGGCAGATGCTGGCAGGCTGAGCTGGGCACCCTCCCTGTCAGGGGAGGAAATGCTCTTCCCTGCTCATGGGGACTTGAGAGAGTGTTCAGGGGAATTCAGCTCACAGAACTCCAGCCATCTGAGGGGTAGGGATACAATCTGAGCTCTTCCCCCAGACTTCATTCCGTGGTACTGGACGTTGCTGCCTCTCTGGGGCATTTCCAGTGGGATAAGTTCCTTTCTGGAGGTGTCTTTCTCTACTCCCTAACTCCTGACAGCTGCAGAGCAGTGTCAGTCCTGCTGTGGGGGAGCTCTGGGGTGTTGAATCCTGTCCTACATGTCTGTGCCCTGCTGCAGGTGAGCAGCTAAGTCAGATGTCTGGAATCTGTTTTCCCTCCTCTGCCTGTTCCTGTGCTTGGCTCCAGCCTTTCAACATCTCACTTGCCACCCTTCTCACATAACTGAGAGCTGGTGAAATGCATTCATCATGTGAGGGCATTCACACAGGCATCAGCTGTGTTTTAACCAGGCACTTGTTTTCTCTCCAGCCTCCTTTTGGTCCAGAGTCACAGTTTAAATACTAAGTATAGTCCCTTTGAAATGCTGCTGTTTATTCCTCATGGTTTAGACACCTTTTGGACATTTATCCTTGGCTGAGGTAGTCCCAAATTCACACCCAGGTGTGAACTGAATACAGCATGTGAGACAGGGAAGAGGTGAGTGAGAGCCAAGTGTATAACCTGAGCCAGTGTCCATGCTCTGGCCATACCTGCAGGAAGCTCCTTACCCTCTCCTGAGGAAATCAGGCCTTTCTGGGAATAAGGAAGACAAAATCTGGGCTTAACAGCCAGTTTGAAAGGAAATTGCTGCTGTTTTAAAGGCAAGGAAACTGGAGATGTCTGGATTCATGTAGCATTTCTCCTGTATCACTGAATGACAGTGAAGTAGGGATGAAGCACAATTTAGCACTAAGTGAGAAACTTTCTTTTTGTGACTACAAGAGTTAATTGATGGTAATCTGAAATACATCAGGTTTACTACGAGCTGTCTCTGGAGAGGTTGTTTCCTTTCCTGCCAGCTTCTGAGCAAAGAAGGGAAGGGCAGCAGTTACCTCTGGAAGGCACTCCCTGTCACAGGGATGTGAATCACTGGAGCTTGGTTTGCCCCAGTGAAGTTCTGCCTCTTACACCAGCACAGGGCTGAGAGGGCAGGGTCTGACACAGTGCCTTTGTTATATTCATCCCTCTCCCATGTTTGCTGGAAACACTGGGACACATTTAAAGGAGAAAGGCTTAGTAAAAAAATGTACTTGCTTTTACAACAGCTCCCTTTGCCCTCTGTTTTGGTACCAGCCCAATTGAGGAGCCCACTAGAGCTGAGGGGATTCCAGTGAAAATCCTAGATTTAATATTCTGAAAGATTTATTTACAGCATGTTATTTGGGCAGCCAGCATGGTCACTGGGATATTCATGGAATGAAAACACAGGCATTTATTTCTAATATTATCATTAGTGGTGGTGGTGTTGTTATTACATGAAAATTTAAGTAACTTTCACAATGCCTTTTACCAACTTCAAAGCACACCATTTCAGCTGCTTGCACACATGTGATCTTGAACTCAGCAGAGCTGCAGAAAGAGACCCCAGGCCTCATTTTTGCCATACAGAGAGACTCTATCACATTCTTGACGTGACATCTCCTTTCCTCAGCTCACAATTTCCCATCTTGGTTTGAAACTGTGATCTTGTACCACTGAAGACAGTGGGAGCTTTGCTTTGCAATTCAATTTAATGACAGTAACAAGACTGTATCCTCTTTTCAGTAACTTGCTGACAGTTTTTCTCTGGCATTGTACAACAATCTAACATTTAAACAAAGCTGGAATTACCTTTTGCCAAAAGTCTGCAGTTTGTGAGCCAGGCTGTCTGACCCAGATCAGACAGAGAGGTCCAAGAGGGCTGAGCTGGAAGCCCTGCACTCCTGGTTTCCTCTGCAGAGGTGTTTTCTGGAGGTAATACATGTGTGCAGAAAGCCACATACATTTCTGTTGCCTTTGTGAAGCAGTCAGTTTCTCAGTACATTGACTATTCTTTTAGTGAAGATTGATTTAAAGAAAACACAATCACCCCTTTAAGGTAATAGTGCATCTGCTGTGCATAGCTCAGTACAGATGGATGTCAGCTACAGGAGTCACATGGAATTGAAATGCTGTCAGAGCTCTCTGTCTGCACTTGTCTGATTCTGTCTGGGTGTTTCCTTTGGTTAGTCTCTGATTTATGCTTGTGCATATTGATATTGCACAAACTCATTAGGGTGCTGCTGCAGCCATGGACACCAAATGAAAGGATACAGCTCAGGTAGTTTGTGTTCACTATTTCTGGCAAATTGCATTTATGGGGAGATAGTGAGGCAGCTTGGTGAAGTTAAACACACAGACAAGAGCTGCATTTTCAGGGAATAAGAAGTATGGAAAATACTGTATTTCCCACCTTAGCTGCACCAGTGCAGGTTTAGTGGCCAAGGAGTCCATCAGGGCACCGTGCTCTTTCTCTGTGCTGGCAGTGGTGGTTCAATGTTCCAGCAGCACAGCTCCTTGGGGACAGAGGTGGGCAGGAGGAAAGCAAGGAGATCATAAACCTTCTCACACATAAGCTTTGAAGTCAAGGAATATCATTGTTGCTGCTAGTAATAAAGGGATGGGACTATTTTCAGGCTAAGAACCATTTATTGCTCAGATAAACATCAGTCTCAGAGGCTGTGAGATTTTAAGGGAGCAAGAAGTCAGCCATAGCTCAAAGTAGTCACAAGTTCTTTGTTACAAGACAATATAGAACTTTCTACTCTAATGAACAGTTGCCACAAGGTGTATTTTGCTTTTGTAACCTATCACCTTTACTTATTCCTACTGCACTGTGGGTACTTTTGTCTAATAGGCCTTTGTCACACTTACACACATATGCTTCAATTATAACTTCTAAACTCTGAGAAGTTAGAACTTTCTTGTACTTGTAGTACTCTCTAAGAACTCTAAGTACAAGAAAATTCTAACAGAGTTCTCAGAACTCTCTTGTACTCTGTACAATCACACCTCTACATGATAAACCTTTCACTATCTTATCAGTACAGTTTCTTACTTAAGGTATATTCTTACTTACAACTATAGCAACATAAGTTTCTGATTCTTCTACTTAATGTCTGTGTACTTTATTTTTAAATCAATCCAAGCCCCTTCCAAGGCTGCAGATTAAACTCTTCAGTATTTGTAGAAGTTTCTGTTTTTCTGACTCCCACAGAGGAAGAAAGGAAGAACAGGAGCATTTACTTTCTCAGGAAAGCCCTGAAGTTTCCCTGTGGTGATCTGAGATCTAAATCCTTGCAGTTTTTGGTGGGAGAGGCACACTCCCACCCATGGGAAGAACAGAGCTATTTGGATGTGCATTAGCACTGCAGTGCTGCAGCCCCTGGACAGAAGACTGGAGAGAGGGAAGGCTTCTGGGAAGTTGCCAGCTCCCCAGGAAGTCTCACATCCTTCCTCCTCCAGGGGTTACACAGATCTATGAAGCTGCAAGGCTCAGACACAGCTCCAGCATTTCCATGACATCCATGCTGGCTCCCTGCTGGCATGTCCTTGGGACCTACCTGTGCTGCTGGGAGCGGAGCCCTGCACAGGCTCTGACCCTGGCCTCTCTTGTGAAGTCCAGCTTTTAAATAAAAATTAGCATCCTAAGCTAAATTGAATTCTTTCATTGGATCTGAAACTCTTCAGCTGCAATTTTGTCTCTGGCTTTTTCCAATTTTTATTTTCCACTGTCCAGAGATACTCCAGAAAAATAGAGTTTCAGAAGCTCTGTGCTTCTGAGAGATAAGCTGAATCCTCAGCAGTGTTTCCATGAGCACAGGACCCCAGCTAGTGCTCAAGTGTCCTGAATTCCCATCCATTAGATGATTCATTCAGGTATTTGTAACGAGTGCTGTCCTGTGTGTGCAGAGATAATGCTAATACAGCAAGCACTCTGTGTGCCCCACAATGCTTTTTGCTCTAAGTCCTTGGCTAATTCCTGATGAAAACTGTCTATACTGTTTATTGATGCTGTCCCTGTAATTTCATTCCACGCACTGTACATCATGGAAGCACCAATTGCCAACCCTGCAATTAAATATCAAGCAATTTTTTTTTTTTTTTCAGAGATGTCTAATCCATATGTCCATGGAGATTGTCCTGCTTGGCTGAAGCAGCCTGTGGGACACTGGGAGCAAGTGTTCAGCTCTCTGAGCAGGACCTGGTGTGGCCTTAGGTCTGGTAGTGCAGCATTCTTGCCCCTTGGCAAAGCCAGGAGGGAGCTGTGGTTTGACCATGGTTCCTCCTGTGTCCAGGGTTTAGCAGCACCTGCTCCCCATTGCTTTTCCTGTAAGAGAAGGGAATTAGGTGTTCCTGCCCAAGTCATTCCTCCAGGTGTGTCCTGGCCACATGGGACTGATGGCAGTAAAACTGCTTCAGCTTGAAGTTAATCCAAAATGTATGTGAATAGACCTCCAGGCTGTGTGGGAATGTCACTGTCATATTTTCTGGAAAAATCCCTTCACCAGGAATTCTTCTCCTGGGAAGCTGAGAAGCCTCAGAGAAAAATGAAAACAATAATTATCTGATTTGCTTCTCCTGTGTTTTGCTGCTTTGAATGTGGTTGGAGATTGTTTATCCAACATGTGAATTGTTTCTATTTAATGACCAATTACAGTCCAGCTGTGTCAGGACTCTGGAAGAGGTCACAAGTTTTTCATTAGTATCTTGTCAAGCCTTCTGTCTGTATCCTTTCTCTATTCTTTAGTATAGTTTTAGTATAGCATTTTATAATATAAGTACATAAAATAATAAATTAGCCTACTAAGAACATTCAGGCAGATTCTCAATTCCTCCTTCATCCTGGGGACCTAGCAAATACCACATGGGGCCAGCATCTTGTCCAGCCTTCTGGCATGGCATAGACAAGAGTCTCTTGTCTCTTAATTTCTGCATCAGGTGCAGAAATTCTATTTGAGGTGGAGTTTGTCTTTTAGAAAGATTGTCTTGATTGTATCAAGTGGGGTGGAAAATGCATCACAGTTTCACTGGGCAATTAATGCTGACTCCTTAGCAGGGTTTGGATTCTGTTCCTGCCTTCCCTGCACACTTTTTTGTACTAGATCTAAGGAGCTGCCAGCTATCAGAAATCTCTGGTTTCCATGGTGTGATTCTTGGGGTGTCCTGTGCAGGGCCAGGAGCTGCACTCAATGATCCCTGGGGATCCCTTCCAATTCAGGATATTCTGTGATTCTCTGATTCTTCTGCTTAAAAGGCTAAACAGGATGTTAGCATTTGTATATGTTTGCTGCTCAATGATGACAACACAGATGTCCTTTTCTTGGTTTGTTTGTGGTGTTTGCCACCTTTCTGCTTCTGCAGGATTGTCCCAAAAATAATATGACCACGTCTTCCCCTAAATTTGATATCTCTTATGGCAGTCTGTCAGGTTGTGGTCTTCTTTATTTATTTCTATCCCTTTCCTTTAATTGCTGCTCCTTAAAAGGTGATCAAACACTTTCTGAAAATCTTAGTAGTCATTTATTTTGCCTCTGTCACTTCCTTATGCAAGTGTGGGAATAAAATCTCCAATGCCAGAACAGATGGTCTTGTAAATGAACTAGACATTGATTCAAAGCATTTCACAGTGTTTCAGATGATTACACTGAGTAACTCTAGATCAGCTCTCTTGCTTCTTTAGAACTGCATGATTACTTGGAGAAGTTTGTATGAAGCCCTTCTGCATGTCTTTTGCTAAACACTCCATTTTGTGTATTTCCCTAGGAGAGTCTAAGCAATTTACTGCCTTCAGACCTTTAGGGTAATTCTGCAAGTCCAACAAACCCCTTTTCAAGAGCTCCAATTCCCATTTTCTGCTTTCCTAAGTTTTATTCTGGTGATAGGAGGCTCCTGTCCGTTCTGCTCTGTCTTTTGCATTAAGCACTTCCCCAGAGCTGTTGGTGTTTAGTTGGTGTCTGGCACACCACCACAAGTATTTTTCCTTTTTTCTTCTGGAAAATTCTTCTGGAAAATTCTTCTGGGTCTGTTTCCAGTCTTTGTTGAAAGTGTGGATAGCAGCAGGCCAACCTTGTCCATGAAAAGCAGGAGATGAACCCAGACTAATAGTAATTTCATTGCTCAGGGTGAAGAGGTACTGAGAATAAGCATGCAAAAATACACTCTAAAATATATTACATGAAAAATTATTTTGGTCTTAATATTTTACATAAAAAAGGAAAGCTTCTTACAAAATATGTGTATCTAGAACAGGTATTTAAATACCTTTTATTTAAATATGTGCTTTTTAAAATGTGCTAGTCTTGCTAGAGGAGAAAGGCAGAAAATTCCTATGGAGGACTCAAATGGAATAGATAATTCCTGGGTCTTCAGAGAGAATTCTCTGAAAGTGCTTTATTGCAATTAGTTTCTTGCTTTGCAGCCAGGCTGGCTGAAATCAGTGACGGCTCTCAAGGAGTAAACCCTTCTCAGCCTGAACTGATTATCAGGACCAACTGGTCAAATTAACTCATGATTTTGCAGGGAACTGCCTTAAAACTGGAATTTTTTAATGCATTAGCTGTTTTCTGTCACAGTCAGGCTTCTTTATTCAGGCATCTAGCTTTAGAGTCAGAGAAGAGGATAAAGAGTTAAAAAGGATAAAGAGTTAGAGACTTTGCTAAAGAATTGGATGGTATTTTGGCTTCTACAAATGGTAAGATGGATTAAAAACAAAACCACCAGTCACAGTACCTTCTGTAAGCTCAGTGGATCTGGTGGGAGAGGCTGGAGCTGTACATTCTTCCATCTTTCATGTGTGACATGTAAATTCATTGAGCTTTAATGTAAACTGGTTTAAAATCAGGCAGCATCTGCTTAATCCATGAATAGCTGCTGGCTGTGTTAACAGTAAAGAGAGCTCACAGCTGATCCATTTTCTTCTCTATCCTGAAAAGAAAAAGCCAATAGATACAAAAAGAGTAAGTAATAAATATTTTTACACTGCACTGATGAGGCATTCTTAGAAAACAGCAAGCTAAACAACTCTACATAATTCAGTAGATGGAAAAGTGGACTGAGAGTCAGGAAATAATTATGAGAGCCGGGAGAAAATTTTTTCTTTTGTGACAAAATGTGAAGCAGAAATTGTTAATGGAAAATATCCATTTGTGAGGAACACTATTTGTGGTTTTCTTAAAATAGTAAAAGCACCTGAAAAATACCAGGGGGCATGATTTGCAAGTGCACCAAGCAGAGCTGCAGCTTGACAACTTAAACAGCAGTCTGGTCCCCAAGGTGGAGAGGGCTCAGTGTCCCAGGGCAGTGGGACTCCTGGGATAATGCTTTGGGAGGACTCCCAGGTGGCAGGAGGACTGGAGAGCATCCTGTAAAATAAATACTAAATACTGTACTTTCTAAACATAGATGCAATGGAGCTAAATGCCAGCACAGCCTAAAAAGCCCCCTTTGTTAGCCAGAGTAAAGAGTCTGCCTTTCTTGTTGAATGCTGCGGGAGGGGAGGGAAAAATAATTTTCAAAGCTATAAAAAGACTCTCCAAAAGATGCAGTTGGGAGAAGTGGGAGGAGGCACAGATGAAGTGTAGATTTAGAATGTTGAGAAATGATTATTTTATCCAAATCAGCTGGATGGTTAGTTCTTTTAGACTATTATTGCCACCAGAACCTCAGCCCTGCTCTAAATCAACTCAGCATTTCATCAAGAAGCCTATTCTTTGCTTTAAGAGACCAAGAGTGCACAATTATGGGTTTCTTTTCCCCTTTGCATAATAAAATTGGGAGATTATCATCAAGTTTCTATTCAGATTTTAGGAAGGCTTTTTTATTTTATTTTTAAAACTCATCTTTGTCTGTAAAAGCTCCCTGTTCAGGCCAGCATGTGGCAATGATTACTGCTGTAAAGGCTTCGATGGAGATGTGCTCTATTTCATTCTCAATGAGGGTTGATGGCATTTTGAGAGGCTCAGAATATCCTTTGATTACTGTATAAAAAAGGCTGGGCAAGATGGCAGTGCAGCATGCACTAGGAGGGGGCTGCTGCTGCTCCCAGCATCGCTCATCAACTTTCTTTTGTGCCTTTCTCTTTTTTTTTTTTAATATTTTTTTTATTTTTTGTCTTCCATGTCACAATCAAAAAATCACGGGTGTGTTGTGGTTTTGGTCTTATTCTCCATCCTTCCCCTGTTTTGGGATTTGAAGCTTGAGGTTTGTACAGAAAAGAAGATGCTGCTGGTCCTGTGCTTTGGACAGAGCAAGAGCAGTGCTGACCCCTCTGTCCCACAGGGAATTGTTGGAACAGGTGGGAAATGGCACCTCATCCCTCTCAAATCGTGGAGAATTGGCTCACTGCTAAAAGGTGCCATTACTGTAAAGTGTCTTGGAGAGTGTATTAAAGAAGAGAGTGACAGAAAGCTACTCATGGGTGACAGGAAGGATGGGGGAGTCAAGGAGATTGGAAGGAAGAGATAGGCAATGCCAGCTGTCTCTGTTCCTGCTCTGCTCTCTGTTTGACACTCAGACGCATTAACACAGACTGAAAGGCAAAGGGAAACCTTGCATCTCCATTCCTGTGTCATGCTTAGATCAAAGTGTAAATTGTGCCAGCTGAAATCCATTTGCCAGCCCCTCTGAAGGTAGGGTGGAGGATGGATGCAGGTTTCTGAGCTCCAGAGAACAGCTGGGTTTCCAAGCCTTTGGTGCCATGCAGCTTTTATTTCCAGTCTGGGTATCAGGCACAAAGAGAGGAGGCTACAGAAAAGCATTTCCCCTACCTTCTCCTGTCAGTGTAGCTGGATACTGAGTTTTGTGCCCAAATTTGGCATCTCTTAAGAGATTATTTTAATTGGTGGGCTTGTCATCTTTGATTTCTCTACTTGGTGAAGTGTTAGACTGAAAATATATGGTTTATATCTGGGATTTTCCAGCAACAGCACAGGAAACACTCTGTGCTGTGTACAGGTATGTTGTTTCCCATGCCAAGATTTTGTTTGTGATGTATGCCATTTACTGTTCACAATCCAGACTAAATTAATCCTAGAAGGCAGTTTGGGTGTCCCAATCCATATGGACTGCTCTAAAAGAGTTAACAAGTATGAAAACAGACAGTTATGAGAGAAAATGATGCAAGAGAAGGTGGTGATGATTTATCTTTAGCTGAGAAGTTGGTCAGTACTGAGCTGAACCCAGGGGTCAGTGAAACACCCAAACTGACTTTGGACAGATTCAGGGATGTCTTAAACCCCCCATTCTGCCAGGACATGGGCTGGCATACCTCAGCCTATGGGAGCTGAGTTACAGCCCAGGATGCCTGCAAATCCTATCTGTCCTCTAGCTCACAGCAACCAGGAAAAAGTCAGATGTAGAAAAAGACTTCATCTTTGCTTCTTCTATTTATTTTTCCTTCTCTGATCTAAGCTGGATGTTTTGTGTCTCAATGGTGAAAGCAGCAGTTGTTGGAGACTGGAGCAAACTGATGCTTACACTGTTTCTATACTTGTGATCAACATTTAAGTTAAACATGTGAGATATTCTGAGAAAAGGTACTGCTGGAAAAGGGGCTGGGATGTCATAATTTCCCATAAAGATTCCCCAGTCCCCAACTTTATGGCCAGGAAATGCCAGACTTGTATCAGGTGCTGTGAGCTGTAGGGATGGATATGCTTGAACCTTAACAGACCAGTGTCAAATCCTTTCTATTTATATTTCTATTTCTATGTGGCCTTTCTCTGAGCAGGGGCTGGGACCAGAAACCCCCAGGGGTCTGCAAAGCCTTCCAGCAATTACTGTACAAACAGCATTCCATTTCTATTGAACATTGCACAGTGATCTCATGGTGTGTGCTTTTCCCTTTGGTTTTCATCTCAGAAATATTTGCTGTCTGGAGCAGGGCAGAGAAATCTGCAAATTCTATGGAAGCAGGACTGCAGCCAAGCAGAGGTGGCTGTTTTCTTGGAATGGTCTTTCCTATTTGAATTTCAGTTTGGATCTGTTGTAAAATACCAGGCTGCTCCCTTGGAATTTGCTTGGGGGCTGGGGGGGACACTCTGCATTGTGTGCTCTGCCTGCAGCCCCACCAGACCATCCCAAATATTATTCAGATCCCCTCCCACAAATCAGCTGTCCTTCCTGGAGAACTGCTGAGATTTTGGTGCTTGCAGCAAGGTCTCTTACCTTAGGATGCCTTGCTTTGGTGACTGGAGCCTGGATACTCCCTTAGTTTGAAATTAGGGCAGGAGTTTCTAGGGGAAGGAGGAGAGTGAGTTGTTTCTGGGGGCACGCAGCCCAGGACTGATGAGTGGTACAAAGTGTTGCCAGTTTTTGCTCAAAGCAGGTAATTATTGAGTTGCCTGAGGCCTGGAGCACAGGATACCCCTGAACAGCATCCCAGTGGCAAGGCTGGAGTGTTTTACTCCTGCTTTGGTGCTTTTTTGTGAAGGAGAGGAGGAGGCAGCTGGGTTTATGCACTCTGAGCAGGATCAGAGTGGGCTCAAACATGTGTGTACATTCATGCTGGCAAAGCCTTGCTGAAGCAGAGAGAAATCTTTGTCCTGTGAGTTCAGCAGGCTGCTTAAGAGCAAGGAACAGCAGTGATTGTGCAACCTTGTCAACATTTCTGTGGCTGCCCAGGAAAACCAGCTTGCAGCAGCAAGGGGGCTGGACCCAACAAGGCTTTGATTTCATTGCAGTTTAAGAGGCAGCCAGAAAATATTATGTCCCTGCTATAAAGGAGGAGATATTTACCTTCAGGAGATTTTAGAAGCAAGGAATTGGAAAATGAAATTAATGAATAGAAAGCAATAACACAAGCCAATATTCACAGAAATGTTATTTACCTCTCTTGGATCAGGGCTCATTTTACACAAATATTGGCTGTTATAACAGCTGATGTGTCATTGGTATTTTGTACCAGAGGGCCTTGGAAAAAGGCTTTAGGAGACATTTTCTTGGATTTCATTCTTTCTCCACCTTGTCATATTTTTGCCTAAAATTCAATCATGTGGTGTACAGAATGAAATCTTGGGCATTTCTGGGGAGGGCTGCCCATGGAGTGTGATGTAAAGGAGTGAGGCTCCTTCTGGAGTGTGATGAGTTCCCCTGTCAGTGGATGTGTGCACTTCCCAGCTAATGGGGATAGCTCACATTACAGCATCAAAAGGGAGCTGGGATTGATTTTATTTTTTGTATACAAGCTGAGACTTCTTAAGTAGGCTTATGTAGTGAGGTCCTCAAGCAACCAGCCACTAATGTCTATCTCAAAAAGGCAGAGATGATAATTCCAGTGAGACTTTTAGAATCAGAAATCCAAAATTCTAGAGCTTTTCAGTAAAGCAACACATGCTGATTTTTTCAAGATAGTATTTAAAATGCAAAACCAACACCACACCACACCACCCCCCTCTACCAAAAATTCAACAAAGTAAATTGCATTTCACATAGAAAACAAAATGTTTTACCTGGTAAAATTCAAACATATTTTCTTCTCACAGTATGATTCATGTCCTGACCAATAAGAGTTGTTTGAGGGTAATCTTGGAAGCCTACAAAATTATGACCTCACATTGCAATTACCAGTCAATTTAAGCACACTTAAACATTTATATTAAATTTTAAATATTAAATTTTCAAACCAACTTAATGGCACCACAGTTGTTTTCTTTGCCTCCTGTTCTAATGGAGCAGTGGCCATAGGGTATCAGCTCATGGGGAAAAACAGTAAAGAAGTAAAAAAAAGTGCAGACAGCAGTGGTGGAGAGCCATGTGTAAGGTTCTATGGTAAGGGGTGTTGCAAGACAAATATGTTTAGTACAGCACTATAGGGGAGGCATTAAAAAAACACAATTATAGTGATTTTAGTTGGCAGGCCACTGACTGGAAAGGCTCTTGTCAGCAAAAATAGCAATAAACACATTAATGGCAGTTCATTGTCTGCTGCCATCTTGGGACAGGGCTGTGCTAAGAGGGCCTGTTACTGTGGTGTTATAGTTGCAGAGGATGTATTTAAATATTAGAGTCACAGCCAAGAAGAGCTAAAGATAGGACAGTGGCTTTAGCCTTTTGTGCTGAGGGTGGAGCAGAGCTCACAGACATACAATGCCATCCTGGAACAGTATTTTTTTAAGCTGCTAATCTTCTAAACTTTTACTGGCAGAGGGGTACAGCCCTGTGTACAGAAGTCAAGCCTATTGGCAAAAGACTTGCTTTTCTAAGACACACAGCTTGTTGTTGGGGGTGAGGCATTTGCCCTGACTGAATCTGAATTTTGGGTCCAGTTAGGAAGCCTGACTGATGTGCATGTTTCTCCAAATTAGCTCATACAGCTCATGTGACTTGTTTCATTCCTGTGGCCTCTGGTTATGTATCCATCATCCATTTTTCTTTCCTATTAGAGTGAAATTGGACACAGCCCTCCTCCTGCCTACACCCCTATGTCAGGAGTAAGTATTTCACATTCAGCCTTTATTCTTCAGGCTTTCCTTCTTTCTTCACTATTTTTTCCTTTTCTTTTTCAAACTCCTTTTTCCTGCATAAATGACTCAAAACCAGGTAATGAAGCATTGATATAAGGAATCAAATAGTTAAGATCTGTGGATTCATGTGCAGACTCTAGGGAGCCACATCCATAACTCTGACAAACTTTTCTGAAACAGCATTTAGGTGAAAGGCTTGGATGGATGTGTACATCTTTCCTTCCTGTCTGTAGGTCATGATGTTGAAAGTTTCTTGCATGTCTGTACTGACAAGCAAAATGGTAGGTTGAGTTAAACCATTGAGCTGAGGTGCCAATACAAACACAGTCCACCAGCCTGAAATGCACTCCCTGATGGAATTACACATGGTGTGGGTGACCCCATGATTCCCACCACAGGACACACTCAAAGTATCACCCCAGGATAAACAGAGAGTGGTTTCCTCCAAGTCAGGAGGAGATTTCCCAAACATGAGGTTTAAAGGGCTCTGATCAGAAATCATGGGAGGCTGCCAGAGTAGGAGAAGAGGAAACACCACCTTCACCTCCTGCAGCTGTGTGTGTCCAGCCTCCACGTGCCTGGTAGAAGATAAGTTTTCCTGCCCCATTTCTATCTCTTGAGCACTGCTGGGCAGATGGATGCTTTGTGGAAGCCTGGAAGCTCAGGATGGGCAGGGCAGGCACAGAAGGCTCAGCCATGACTTGCTGTTGAAGCTTCTCCCCTTGGGATCCTCGTTTCCCATGCTGTGTGTCCTTTGTTCCAACAGAACCAGTTTGTGTACCGGGATGGTGGCTACACTGCCGAGGTGCCGATGCCATACAGGGCTCCAGGCTGCATCATTCCTGAAGCCCCAGCTGCCCAAGGGGCCACAGCAGAGATCTTTGAAGACTCTTGCTGCAATGGCACGATGCAGAAACAGGTGGCAACCCTGGCAAAGGAGGACAGCAGCACCCAGAGGTACAGCGCTGACCCCACCGTCTTCATTCCCGAGCGCGTCGTGCGGGGAGAGCTGGATGAGGATGGGTACATGACACCGATGAGAGACAAACCTAAAACAGGTAAAGTGCTGCCTTTCCAGAGAGGCTCCTGGTCTAGCCTGGCTGCATTTCTTCTCTTTTTACATCACAGCTTTTCATCAAAAATGGCTTTATTTAGTTACCTGTCAGGTTGAACCATTCTGACTAGGATAATATTCCTTTACATGGGGATTTGGTTTTCTCTCCTTAATTTTCTACTTTGAAATACTCAAATGTGCCAGTATGTCAAAGCTGGTAAGTCCCTCTTTCACTTTTTATTTTTTAAGAAATAACAAGAGGAATGAAAAAAAAGCCAAGCCCCCTTCTTAGCCAAACACAAATCTTCAGTTATTTCCAAGGAAATATCTTCAGCCAGCCACAGTCCCAACTTTGCTTTGTTTATTGATCTTCTTATTCTTGGCATTGTGCTTGGTAAATGTCATGTTGAACCTATCACAGAACTGATACACACAGCTGGCATTTTATACCCAAGAGAAGTCTAGGATTGAAAGAACAAGATGTGCTTTAAAGAGAGCATCACTGCAAGGGGAAGATTGCCTAAATCTGTGCCTGCTCAGTGTGCTGCACTTCCCAGTTTGCCCTCATTCATTTCTTCCTCTCTAAATAATGATAACAGTCATTTAGATGTAAGGGGATGTGTCATTATTAATTTGCTTCCAAAGCTTTGCATTAGCTTTAAAGAAATTAATAAATGCAAATGTAAATTATGTCACAACTGTGTTTGCTAAGAATTTGGACGCCATTTGTCCTTTGTGTTCCGTGATGGAGGAATGGAGGAGCCCTGGGGCTTGACCCATGGCAGTAGCAGTTGTGGGAGTCTCTCTTGCAGTGATTTACTTTCAGAGTGAGCCCACTTTTATGTACCCATACAGTGCACCCTGGGGATCCTCCTGCAGAGTTCTGCAGGAGCCACCTGAGCCCTCAGGGATGTGGGAGCAGCAGCTCCTTCCTGACCCCCTGGGCACAGACACAGGGTTGTCGTGGGTGGCCACACACTGTGTGTTCCATGCCAGCTGCAGGGTTCAAACCAAAGCACTGCTTGGCTCTCATCACTAAAAAAAATACATGTCCCGACTATTCAGCTCATATTCAGTGACAGCTGTGGGCTCAAAACTATTCACTGGGTCTTGAAGTTTTGCCTTTATTAGTTTTGGCCCCATTCTAGATGAATCCAGGTGACCCCTTGCACCAGGACTCTCTGTGGAGGTGTGTGCAGAGCCCTTGAGCAGCACCATGCTGCTGGAATTGGGGTGTTAATCCACAGCAAGTGATTTGAGGCAACTGTAGCCTGCTCCAAGTCCCATTTTGCAGCTGATCTAAGGCTCTCTTGTTCCCTTTCCAGGGCTCATTTGTACAACCTCTTTTTCATAATGCTTCAAGGCCCTTTGTCCTTCAGGGATGGAAGGTTTTTAATCAGGCAAATTGTTCTGTTAGAAATGAAGCTGTCTTAAAAGTTAGCCCTTGGGGATAGGCTTTGTGCAGAGAGCCTAACTAAGATTCCTATAGAGTTTTCTGGATGGAAGGACTGCAGAGCAGAGGGTTTGCTAATAGGTCCAAGGTTGCAGAGGCTGATGTTGCTCAGTGTGTTTGGGTCTGTAGATCATACACTGAGAGGAAGTCCAAGGGAGCACATGGGCTGTGGCTCAGCAAGAGCTGTAGCTTAGTTGGCCAGTGTATTTGATAAAAATATCACAATATTGAAATAAGTTTTGATATTTCTAAGTGAAAGGATGTCTTGGAGTTGGTTGCAGATTGGGTTGGGAGCCAGGAAGGAAGGAAGGAAAGAGACTGAAAGAAGGAGTGTACAACCTGGCCTTTCCCGCTTTTGGCAGACGTGGGGTTTGGATGCCCAGAGAAGCCAGGTGGTACCAGCAAAGGCCAGTGGCAGAGCTGCTGTCAGTCTTCCAAGGTGTCTGTTTTAACCCACATTGTGTGGAAAACTTCATTTTTCACAAGTGTGTGTTCAATGTAGTTGGCTCCTGATCCCATCTGGAGTTCTTGGAATGGCTGAGGTGGAGGAGGGTGCTCTAGTCCAAGTGCTGGTACACGGATGGATTACTGTTGGAATGTTGGGGGACACAAGACAGACTTTGGACCTGGTTAACATAAGAGATTTGATAACAAGATGCCTTAGCAAAAGCAAACAGAACTTTGAAAATTAGACCTAGATTGCAAGAAATCAAACAGGTTTACCAGAAAAAGAGAACCCCATTA
This sequence comes from Agelaius tricolor, assembly GCF_023055355.1. Taxonomy (NCBI): domain Eukaryota; kingdom Metazoa; phylum Chordata; class Aves; order Passeriformes; family Icteridae; genus Agelaius; species Agelaius tricolor. The sequence goes on from NW_027269270.1 coordinate 2,158,153, forward strand.
AACTCTGCAAGCAAGAGATGTTGTTATATGCGTAAGTTTATGTATGTGATTTTTAACCTAATCATTGTAGTACACATTACTAGTCTCCCTAAAATAGCATTTAAGTGCTCGTATCCCACAATAAAGTCGGATCCTGATCACCGAGTCAGTCTCCCCGTCTCTCTCCATCGCTGACAGATTACTACCACTCTAGGCTGACTTATTTTTAATCTTTCCTCAGATTACCTGAACCCAGTGGAAGAGAACCCATTTGTTTCCCGCCGGAAGAACGGAGATCTCCAAGCTGTGGACAACCCGGAGTACCACAGTGCTCCCAACGGGCAGCCCAAAGCAGAGGACGAGTACGTGAACGAGCCCTTGTACCTCAACACCTTCGCCAACACCTTGGAAAACGCCGAGTACCTGAAGAACAATTTGCCAGAGAAAGCCAAGAAGGCCTTTGACAACCCAGACTACTGGAACCACAGCCTGCCCCCACGGAGCACCCTCCAGCACCCGGACTACCTGCAAGAGTACAGCACAAAATACTTTTACAAACAGAACGGACGGATCCGGCCCATAGTGGCAGAGAATCCTGAATACCTCTCTGAGTTCTCCCTGAAGCCTGGCACTGTGCTGCCCCCGCCACCCTACAGACACCGGAACACCGTGGTGTAGTGGCTGTGCTCTCACTCAAGTGGAAAGGCAACCCCTTCTAGCTGCCTCACTCTCACTCCCCCTTTCTCCCTGCCCCTGCCCCTCCTCCCTCCCTCCCTGCCTCCCTCTCTTTCTCCCATGAGCTTCCTCTTCTTGCCAGTTCACTCATTTTTGATATTTCTAAGTGAAAGGATGTCTTGGAGTTGGTTGCAGATTGGGTTGGGAGCCTGGAAGGAAGGAAGGAAAGTGACTGAAAGAAGGAGTGTACAACCTGGCCTTTCCCACTTTCGGCGGATGCAGGGGTTGGATGCCCAGAGAAGCCAGGTGGTACCAGCAAAGGCCAGTGGCAGTGCTGCTGTCGAGCTTGTTCTCAGTGATTCAACTGTAGGGAAAGCCACAGAAAGGCTGATTCTTTCAGCAGGAACTGATGAGAGTCTGTACAGCATTCCTGGAAATCTCCATGCAATTTCCATCAGGGTGAAAAATGGACAATTTTTATATCCTGTGTGATAGTGTAGTAATTGAGATTGAGAATCCAATTTCTTTCTCTAACACTTTCTATCCCAGCAACTGAAAATGGCTAACATAGCTTTTCAAAAACATTCAGATCTTCATTGTGGCTTTCCAAGAAATGATGATGTGACTCCCACATACAGCTAAGCCCCTCTTCTGAGCCACACCGTGATTTTGTGCCAATTCCCAGCCACAGAGACTCCTGCTCAGAACTGGTCCCTGACATGACCATTTTTGTATGTGTGCCAACACAACAATCACTCTAAACACAAAATACCTTTCAGAAGAGAGTAACAAAACCACACCTCCAATATGTTCATTTGAAGCTAAAAACCAGGCCAAGAAATGAAGATTTGTATGCCAAAAGTTTTGCTTTCCTGTTTTATACCTGCTGACTATAAACACTTCAAAAGATTGTCACTAATTCTTCCCTCTTTTTCTTCTTCATGGTCATGAAGGGAGCTGGGGATGCTGTCAGGCAACACTGAGGACAAGACAGAGAACTGAAGAGTTTGATTTTCTGTGGGGTGGGGTGGGAAGGGTCCTTTAAACTGGAAGACAGACACTGGACTGGAGAAAACGCACATAGCGGTTCACTGGAAAGTTAGTTTGCACTTAACCTCTGATTTTATTTGAACTGTTTTCTGGATTTTGAATGAAGCAATATGGAAGTGACCAGCAAAATACAAAATAATAATTTTAAATTAAAAAAGAAATATAAATTATTTGTAAAGGATGACTGTGGAAATGCCAAAATGAAGCAAATCAAGTCTTTGGAACAATGTCTGCCATTCCTGAGAGGCCGATGCAGTGACTGCTTCAGAGAATACAGTGAGAGAGCAGCCAGCTCTTGCTGCTGCTCTATGAAGGACAGCAGAGCAAGCCCTGGGAAGGATCAGGGGAGGCAAATGTCCTGCTCTGCCTTGCAGCACAGTACAGAATACCATTTTTCTAAAAGGAGGATTACTCTGGCACAGAAGACAGTGCATATGAGGTTTGAGAAGTCGTAATGTGCATGATTTGCAGAGCTTTCTGTCAAAAATGTAAATAAGTATGAGTCAGTCTCCTTGCGCTTAGTTCTGCTTTTATCAACCTCAGTTTTTAGGTAGACACCCCCTGACCTGCTCCTCTTTGGAAATGTCTTTCAAACCAGAGTTCTGGACGTTTTTAGTGATCTGGGGCAGATGGAACTGGGAAAGGAGACACCAAGGCTTGCTCCTGGCACACCAACACTATGTGTGTGAGAGCATTTGTGAGCCTAATTCCCACCAAACATCTTAAGGAAGCTTTGGAGATCTGCCTGTCTCTATCCATCAAGGCTTTTAAAGGGAAGAAACAATACCTGGTGGATGGAAATCTTGGGTGATGCAACAATATTTCAGTTTATGCACTTCATCTCTGTTAGGGCTGAGATCTTTAGGGTGACCTGACCTGGCAACAAAACCAGCAAGAACCAGGGGTCTGGAAATGGCATCACCCTCCTCTAAATTCCTGCCATTTCAACACCTTGCCACCTTTAATCTTAGGGAAGCAGAGGAAGGGAGTAAGAACCAAGCAATAGCTACCTGAAGCTTAGTGGGTCAGCTTGACAAAGGTGTGAAGAGATGTTAAACCTGGCTTGGTTGTTTCCCTTGTAGATGGTAAACAAACTGTGATCACAAGGCTGGTTCAGCTGTTGGTGCACCAGGTGTGCCCAGGTGTGCATCAAGTACAAAGCTGAAGGTTCTGAAAGCAGCAACAACAGGTACAGATCTTTGAGCTGGTAAAGGAGATCTTGGGTCAAGTGGTAACAAGGTGGTTTGGGGTGATATGACCACTGCCATGGCATAGATGGACACAATCTGCACTGAGGGACCTCTTCTGGTGCCTCTGGTAGCTCCTCACCACCTTAGGGGACAAGGGCACACACTGGGCAGGGGCTGGGGCACAGGGGGTGGCACAAGGCCCTGGGTGGCTGCTCCAGGGAAGGTTTGCCCACAGCAGTGCTCACAGGGTGTCTCTGCCAGGCTGGGACAATGCTGCCAAGCTGCCTGGGACAGAGAGCAGCACAGCAAGGTGGGTGTCCTGTTTCAGCAGGACCATAGGTAGGTGGAGAAAGGTTGATTTGTCCCGGAACAGGTCTTGTAACAGAGTAACTCCTGATGGAGAAAAAAATATAAAAAGCTGGCTCAGCTCACATGTTTGAATTGAGAGCTGAACTCAGAGGCTGCTGGGGCAGAGGCAGGCACACCTCCAGAGCCAGGCACAGGGATGGAGCTGCTCACACAAGGTGAGGCCTGTTTGTTCCTCTGGTAATGAAGTAGTGCTCATGTTAGAAACAAGCCCATGGAGTAATCCAAATGTAAATACTGGTGGGGTTTAACAATTTAACGTTTTATTTCTTAGAAGGCTTGAATTATTTATTAATTTTATTTGTTGACTGTGGGTGTGCTATAATATATTAAGTAGCATGGAAATGCAGAGGTTCCTGCAGGTGGGGCAGCAGGAAAGCTGGAAGAGGAGCTTGGGCTCTGCCTGGCAGCCAGGATGAGCCATGCAGTGCCATGCTAGTGGGGTCTGGGATGGCAGAGGCTTAAATGAACACAGTGATTCAGGTGGAGGGGAGAGCTCCACACACTGCAGCTTCTCAATTATTTTTTAAAATTATTTTCTGAGCTTCTGGTTTGAGTTGCAGTGGCCAAAACTGGCCCTTGACTTCCATGCTGTGCCAGTCACCCTTTGCCCAACAGATGGGCCTGTATGGTGCTGAGGCTGCTGGTGAACCAACCCTATGTCCTTAGAGAGCAGCAGATATCTGAACCCTGCCCCTTTCCTCTGCAAGAGAAGTTCTGAGCTTAGCTGGCAGGTTTGCAACAGATGGTTTAATGATGGCTAAAGAAAAAAAGAAAGGGAAACTGAGAGCAGAACTTTTTGGCTGCTTTGATTCCAGCAGACACTCCTGGCTGCCCCTAACTCACATCTTTGCCTTACTGGGTATTGCTGCTGGCTTGGGGAAAGAACTTGGGCAAGTGCACATGGCAAAACCATGGCAAGCATTCAGCTGGGATTCATAGGGGATGAAAGATGAGGGCCATGGTCTTTAATGCACAATGACAGGTTTGGGGGAAAAGCACATAAATCCACACACAAACTGTGTTTTGTCAGCACAAAGCAGCAGGTGAGGATGTCAACAGAAGTACTTGGGCTGTGATTCACTCTCTAGTGCTACAGAAGTACCTGGTTATGTTTTGTGGGTTTTAGAATGCAGTCTCCTGTTTAAAATGTTCTGGTTCCTCCTGTCATGGCCTGTGTCACAGGAGAGCAGTGAGCAACTTTTCAAGGGCACGTTTTTACCTGAGTGTGGATCAGCCATTATCCAAGGCACAAAGCAACCTGCTAAAGGAAAGAGAACAACATTTATTATTTTCTCCTGATCTCTTTCAGTGTAACTTGTCCTAGCTGTTATTACCTACCTGAGGGTTATTGCGAGCAGATGCTGGGGCCAATTGACTCACTGTAACATAATTGGCTGAAACCAACTCCTTTTACATTTACTTCTTCAGATTTTTTCAGATTTTTCTTTTTCTGCAAAACAACCAGGAGGGATTTTTTTACATGGCCATTGGCTCAGATGTAGCAGAGTATTTACAACTATATTTCAAACAGGTTGTCTTTCTCAGGTAGCAAGAGATGGAAATAAATCTGCAGTAGGAGCCACCATGTAGGTCTGTTTGAGGTACCCTGAAATCCTTTTCTGTGTACAAAGAAATGCTCTATTACCCCTGGATGTACCACTTACTTGGTAGGAAATGTGCTTCTTGACTGCAAGGCTCATCTGCAATGATCTGCCACCTGTTCCCACTAAAGATCTCACCCTCAGCCACCACCAATGTCAGCCCAGAAGGAAGGAAAGTGGCAGCTCTGGAAGAACAGCTCGCCCTGACCCTGTGGATCCACTCTTTCTAAAATGTCCAAAAATCATGTTTCCATGTTAGTTCTAATATTATTTTAGCATAATTTTGTGTGGAATAGTGGTTTGTTCCAATGGCAGGCTCCTTGCTCTTGAGGAAATCACAGGCAGGTGAAGTTGAGGTTGGTGGTGGTGCTGCAGTGATGGCTGGGATCTGCCTGTAGTTTTGGACAATGCAGAGCACTTTTTAGGGAACTTTGTGGTTGTTCAGGTCTGACTGTTGGTGGTGGGACTCGGTGGGCTTGAGCTGTAGCCAGTCTCATCTCCTAACCAGAGCCAGAGGGACACCTTCTGCCCAGGGTGTCCTCCAGCTGGGGACTGTGGCAGCAATACAGGAAAAGGTGTGAGGGGGATCATCCCAATAGGGAACTAGAGGAGTCAAAGCTGGGTAGTTTTTCCCCCCTTTTTTAAATTTCATTTGAGAAGTGAGCTTTGTGGACCTTGGCAGAGAGGGGTTTCAAGGGGAGTTTTGTAAGGTGTTAGGCAGTGTGAGTAGTTCTGTCCCAGTTCTTCTCCCCTCACCAATAAAAAAGCCATGAAATCACCCTCCAGCAGTGTTGTGGATGAGCCCTTCACCTGCTGTGGAGGTGCATCTTGGCCAGCACCCTCAGGCTGCTGGCTCAGGTGTGACCAGGGCCACAGGTACAGGACCCATGGGCTGTCACCGAGTGCCATTTGCCAGCACTTTGGTCCCCAGCCCAACCTTTGAGCTCTCCTAGGGGGGAAACACTGCATTGTCCATAGCAGTCTGAAGACTAAACCCTTTTGGGATAACCACAGTAGGGAACTGTGACTGGTATTTTCTAAGTGTAGATATGTAAGCTGTTCTTTCGAGGTAAGGTACTCTGACATATGTAGCATAAACTGGTCCTGCTGTTAAATGGGTCGATTATTAACTGAGCAGCTGTGTAGGGGGTAGCTAACTTTGAATGCATGAAATCACTGTTCCTCTGGATTTGGGATGGGAGGTAGGTACTGGCTGCTTGTGGGGGTACTTATGGTGGGGTAATGCAAGAGGGAAATGCAGGTGAAGGAGAAAACTGGGAATTTTTTAAAGGATTTTAAAGATGGAAATCGGTACCCATTTGATACATTATTCACAATGGTTTTAATCCCTTCTTTTGCTCAGTTTTTGCTACTTCCCCAATATTGTAAGCTGGAATTGCTAAATAGGTATCAGGGAAGGGAAACTGAGGGGAAAAGAAGTCTCTTTCTAAGAACAGAGATAGCCAAATTTCATTTCCTGACCCGGTGGTCTTGAACCACTGACTTTTCAGATGAAGCTCCAATTCAGGCCCGGGGTATGACATTAGTGTCCCCTTGGAATCAAAGGCTCCCACCTGGCAGGGGACACTGGGGTAGCACTGGGCTCCTGGTGCCAGCATGGCCCAGCCCAGAGGAACCAGCAGCACACACAGGTGGGGTGGTCTGGGTTCCTGTCAGTCCTCCACGTTCTGAAAGAGCCACAACATCAAACAACAATACTTCTGCCTTATGAAGTACCTTCAGAAGGAGAGAAGTGTCAGCAAGTTGGGGAAGACACTCATTTCTTGCAAAGTGATGCATTCAGAGTTAGCTGCCTTTCTGAAACAAAAATAAAAAGAAATTCAATACCTACTGTATGTTACTTTGAAAATGTGAATAGTATTTTTATAGCTTGTTAAAGACACAGCTAGTTGCATTTGTAAATAAGGATAATGTTGCTTTTATTTTCCTTGTGGACACCATTGTTTGGAACATAATTGTCCTTAGGGTTGATTTGTATATAGGTAATTTGCTTGTGATTTAAGCCGCTCCTCCCCTTTCCTTTCTTTCCCTCCCCACCCTCTGGTTTTGGTTAGAGGTACCATTTTCAGCATTCTGTGTGATTCTGTGTTTTAGCACTGTTGTGGTGTGTTCAGACTTTCTGCACTTGCTTACACAGTAGGGTATGCCAATCGTGTGTGGCGTAATGTTCCTTTAACCTTTCCTTTCTCATATTTTAGCTGTTGGGAATTATACACTGTTAAAATACTTACTGACCTGGGTTAATATTAGGTACATATTTTAGCATAATTTCCCTTCTTTTCATGGTTTCTCGGGTTTTTTCTTTTTTTTTTTTTTTTTTTTTCCTTTCCCTTCCCTTTTGTCTTGTTTGGAAGCTGGGAAGAAACCTGTGGATCTTCTCTTTGTGTGGTTCTATTCCCCACTCCCGTGTGCAGCCCAGAGTTTCTCCTCATGGTCCTTGGGGTAGAGCTTTATCTGTTTGTTAAGGCAAATGTAGACTGCGACCCACCTTGCATCAACCCACGCTCATCCCAGCTGAACAATTTGAAAACTGTTCTGCCTTTTTGTTACATGAATCTGTCAGAAATATATTTTTAATTTAATATAAATGAAATTCAATAAAATATGAAACAAAGTCTCTGTGCACCAGTGAAATCTCTCAGAGGGTGGCTTGTGTGCTGCCAGTGCCACAGAATCTCTATGTCCATGGAAAGCCCTGGCATGGCCCTGACCTGGGGCAGCCACACACCCTACCCCAGCAATCCCAGGGTTGTGCAGTTCTGAGCTTTTCATTCCTTTTAAAACAAACCACAGCCCATGAATGTGTTGGTGCCTGTGTCCTCTGCCCCAACTCACTCACTGATTCATCTGCCCATCTTCTTTGCTGGAGGGAGTAGAGGGTGGTGTGGGGAATTATGCCTGTGTGTATTTAGACACAGAATTCAGTGCATACATAAAATGTAACCCCAAGCACCCCATACCCGTTATCCCAACAGGCACCCTCTGGGTGTGCACCCCACACCTACATGCCTTCATCTCACACTCAGCACCACAGCTTGGCCAGGGCAAGCTGCACCTTTAAATCGAGTTGGAAAACACCTTGGAGATGCTTGCCATGCTCTGAGAGTGAATTAAAAGATTCCCTCCCCAGGAGCTGCCATGCCCACTCTGTGGCTCATTTCAAACCCACAATTCACACACAGACCTCTGAGATTGAACTGAGGCCAGTGATTCAACTGAATCCCTGCCAGTGCCACAGGTTAATTCCCATGGGGTCTGGCACACAGCTGCTCCCAGTGCCCCCAGTGTGCCTTGCTGGCTGCTGAGCATTGCCCCCATTGCCAGGCCTCTGGAAAGCATTTTAAATTTACCTAGAAACCCATGAAGGTCATGTGGCTCTTTGAGGCACATTTTAAAACACTCCAGTCTCCCTGGATTGCCACTCTTTGTTTCACAAATGGCCTCAACATTTTCTCCCCAGCAGCCTGGAAAGGTCATTGCAGACACACACACAATTTTCAGGGCTGAAATCCTGGAGCATTCCCTACACAATTCTCAGGGCTGGAATCCTGGAGCATTCCCCACACAATTCTCAGGGCTGGAATCCTGGAGCATTCCTCACACAATTCTCAGAGCTGGAATCCTGGAGCATTCCCTGCTGCCTCCAGGGAGCAGGAGCACAAGCTGTAACACCACCACTCACTCAGAACTGGTTAGGGTGATGGAATTAAGCATTCCCACTTCAGAGCTGTCAGGAATATAAAGTCTGTTTGCCATAGGAGGGGAAGGGGAAGTGAAAGAGCCCTACTGCAAGTCCATGTCCAGCCACACACCACAAGGCTGGAGCACACCCAGGGACACACACACACACACACACACTGGTGGAGCCCCACATGCTGGAAAATGCCTGGTGCAAATATTTGGCATCACTGAGATCTTCACAATAAAATAGGGCATGACAGAACTCCAGAAATGCTTCAGAAATGAGAAATACAAGTTTTAACACACACCCCCTTTTCCCCAAGTGGGTTTTACTTAACTGGCCATAATATGAAGGAAAGAGTAAATCAATCACCTATTTTGTAGTGAAATACATTAATTTAAAGCCCTCTGCTACTCAGTCAGAGTAGCTTGGCAAAGGCCATGGGGTTCAGGTGTTTAAAGTGGCATGGAAAGCACAGTCCAGCTTTTGCAAGCAGTTTCATGCTGTGTTAGTAGAGATGAAGTTGTTTTCTTGAACCTTGATACATCAGTTTGGCCCATGGCTGCTCAGTGTTCAGCTTACTGAGGTTTGCAGAGGCAATACTGGCCAGCTGGCACATTTTGTCCACAGCAACAAGCCTGTGCCCTGAGCACTGGAGAAATTGGTTTTGCTCCCTCCAAATGCAAAACAAGCAGCCATTGGTAGCACTGTAACACCTCTGTTAAAGCCTGGGACCTTCCCAGCAGGAGAGGCTGCTTAAGCAATTTCAGTAACAGCCCAAGATTTCAGACAAATCTCTTTAAAGCTTGCACTCAGTTTGCAAACCACACAAGGACTGTAAAGCTGCTGAAGAGGCCAAATGAGCCTCTCATTTCAAAGAAGCTCTCCAAGGCACTGACGTGAAGTAAAACAGGAAAGGAAAAAACCATCAGCAGGTAAAAATCAGCTCAGCTGCACTGATGAGGCTGAGGCTATTGCAAGGTTCAGGAGCCTTTCCTACAGCAACTCTCAACAACTGAGCCAGCAAACAATTTGGAAGCTGCTGACAGAAGCCAGGAAAAGTCAGGAGGGAGAAAACCAAGCTGCCCTTTGGCTCCTTTAAGCTGCCTATAACACACTGCTCAGCCTAATTTCTGTGCCAGGCTGGCAGGGAGCCCATGCTGGTGGTGGGACAGGCTGTACCAGGCATTGCCCATGGCTGGGCAGGAACACAGGGCTCTGAGAGACAGCCAAGAGCAGTGCTGCAAGGGCAGTGAGTGGGGAGCTTACCTGAAATGCTGGATTTCTTCCCTGATCCCTTTGTTTTGGCAAATCCTCTCCTGGCTGAGCCTGAAATGGGTCCTCCTGAGGCATTTCAAGACCACATCACTGAATGTCTGCCAGCTGAACAACTGGGAGAATTTTGGTTCCAGTCAACCGAAACATTTGCTTGGTCCTTTTGAAAATTTGATGGAGGGTGGTGTAAGGGCAGTGGTGCTTTTTGGGGGAGCTTTCATTTGGGTTTTTTCTTTAGCTTTGTACACAGATTCCTCCCAAGAAGGTTCCTAGAGGTGCTTTGGAGTTTTGGTACAGCACCAGCGCATTCCTTGCTCCCTCCAGCCTGTCCCAAATAGCTAAACTGCTCTTCTGCAGTCAAAGCTTGTTCCTTCCTGGGGCAAAAATTATTTTAAAAGTTGGCCAGAAAGTAGGCAAAACCATCAAAACCAGCTCAGACCTTTGCTCCTCACTCACCTGGGGTTTTGCTGTTTGAGTCCAAGACCTCCCCAGCCTCCAGAGCAGCTACCAAGGAGATGTCCCAGTCTGTGGCCACCACATAGCACCCAGACTGTCTCAGCAGCCACAGAGAAAACCGACATGGGAGATGGTGGTTATGACACATAAAGGCAAATTGTCTGGGCACTCATGGATACCTGTGACAATAATTTGCCCTTGAGACCACAGGGAGCCTTCACATCCTCCAAGAGATGATACTGCTGGGAACAGGTGGGTGAATCCTCAGCATGGCCACAGCCACTCTCAGGGAGCTGCCATGAGTCTCTACAGGTGACTATTTAGAAAAAAAAAATGAATTATTCTACATAGAAAACTCTTTCCATGCTGTCTGCAGCTGTCCATTCCAGCCCATCTTCCCCACCAGAACAAGGCATTGCTGGGTTTTTAACCCTGACCACTCAAGTCTATCCAAAGCCTTTGCTCAAGGGCACAGCCAGCAATTCCAAAGGGGCAACCACTCCATACTCCAACCTGTCATGCCTGCTCACTGCTCCAGAAGGAACAGCTGACAAACAGCCAGCACAACTGCAAAATTATTCTTTTCCTTATGCTAAATCCTCCCCACTACTCTCTGCTTTTTTCCACACCAAGAAAAGCCTTTCCTGTCATGCAAAGAAGATCTGTATAAGCTGCTTCATGCAACACACTGGCAAGTCAACAAGATTGTGGCAACAAGGGAAGAAGTCATCTTTTCCTTTCAGCCATGAGCACAGAAACCTGCTTTGTCCCTGTCACACAGGGCACTGCTTGCTGTGCCCCCTGCAAGGGCCTTGCACAAAGGAGGAACAAGAAAGGAAATATTTTGTTCCCACAGAACAGAAATCACCATGATTTTTCAGAGCTCTTTACCAGCATGTGTTCCTGGCAAAGCAAGGACCAAATGAGGGAGGGGATGGGCCCAGGGGAGGGGAGGAGGGAAGCATCTGAACTTTTTCATGTCCTGCTGCTTTGGCACCTGTGTCTCCCTCTGTGTCTCTGCCTCTGAGCCTGCTGGCCCAGCTGGGCACTGCAGGACTGCCCCTGCCTGCTCAGCAGCTGAACCATCACACACTGCAGCCTGGCACAGGGAAGGCAGCCTGGAAAGCCACAGGACACAGCTCCAGTGACATCCAGCTAGGATCCAGCTACTCAAAGCCAGGTCAGTCAGCAGTGAGTGCTCCTGCACCCCATTGCCTCTGAGGGACACACGGCAGCACCTGGGCATGGAAACACCTGCCCTTGGCTCCTCCTTTGCCAGGGAGGGTAGTAGTTTTCCACTGAGGAGTTGTTTCCTTATTCTGTTACCTTCTAACATGGCAAATGGCACATTTGGGTTCTCCAGTTGTGCTGAGTGCCACATCATTGCTTTCTGATTCAAAGGAGCTGTGGCACCCCTGAATCCTGCCAAAGCAAGGGAAACAAACCTGAGTTAGGGGTACACAGCCAATATGACTGAACACTGAAGCCACCCTGCCTGCACTGCTGTCTGTAAGAAGTGATTTACACATGAGGAGAAACCCAGCAGGAGCCTGTCCCTGTCAGGGCTGCCTTTGTGAATGAGGCATTTCTGGAGGCCCTGACTAAAGTGACAAAAAACCAGAGGCAGGGGCACCAGCCCATGAACAAAGCCATTTACCCCAGCACTGCCATGCTGTGACCTGAACAGAGAGCAGGGAAGCAGGAAAGAAATTGTTTGAGAAATATTTTGTTGAATGAATTTGCTGCTTTCCTAAAACCAGTGTTTGGTGGGCCTGTGGTGGATTCCAACCAGGAGCCAGGAGTTGTGGAAGGAAGTGGGGACCACAAAGCCTCTGAGGACCCCAGCACATATAATATCAGCCAGAGTTAAACAGAAATAGTTTTTTGTATCTGGGGCAGACAGATTGCATGTCATGCCATTAGATGTATTGTCTTGGTCAGAAGAGAGAAATGAGGCAAGAACTTTCTTTCTCTGCTGCTTTATCTGCTCTATGCAGAATTGTCAGCTTATGCAGAAATACCAAGCATCAGACAGTGAAATGTTTGTACTGCATTTGCATTGTTTCCAGAGCACAGTAAAACATTCTCATTTTGATTGAAGGTATCTCTTAGCCTCAAGGGAGAAAATGATTGTGCATGGAAGGCAGGACTGATGACTGAGTAGGTTTCCAGTGCTGGTCCAGAGCACAGTTACCATGTTACCATGGCCTGAGCTGTCTCCCAAGTCCCAAGGGCAGCAGAACCACGAGCTGACCCTGCCAGGCCCTGGCTTGTCAGCACCCACACCCCCCATGTGCTCACTGGCCCCAGGGGATGGGCACAGACCAGGCAGACACATGGATAAGGCACAGCAAACAGGCTGTGGGAGTGCTCATGGAGGCACAGAGCACAGCTGTGCACACCAGTGAGGCTGGAGAGATGCAGCATCTGTCCCAGAGACCTCAGGTGTGCTGCCACTCCCCTCCCCACAGTGCTGTGCTCTCCAGTTGGCTTTAACCCTTTAACCAATGCCAGTGACCACTTCAGCACAAAGGGAGCATGGAAAAATAACTCAGTGTCAGGGGTTTTACTAATCCTGCTGGCTTTTTGTTCTTTGAGCTGTGGCAACCAAATCTGTGACCAAGGAGCTTCTGATGGGTCTGATGTCACACAAATTTACAAAGAAGTCTGCAGGTGGATCAAAGCCAGGCATTTGTAATGTAAGTGATTAAGAGCACCTATTGTGTCCCAGCACAGAGGCTGAAACACCTGAGGCTGTAAACCCCAGTGCTGCAGGGGTCTGCCTCCATCCCCTGCATCCAACCACCAAATGTGGGAGAGATCATGGAAACATTAATCTCATTAATGATTCAGCTGATTTAATTGTGTATTTCTTTGGAATCCACATACTGTTCTGAGTCTCTCTAGGTAAGTGGGGCAAAACCTCATTGAGCTCTAATGGCATGGAAGAACTTTACCAGGTGGCTCTCTGAAACTGCAATAGTTAAAATAAGTTAGGCTCCAAAATTATCAGAGCTCAGAATAGTGAATTATTCCGTGGGTACCTTTGTGCAGGGAAGCTGCTTCACTTCAGTCAAACAGAATGGAGAAACAATGGAGCATGTTTCCTGTCACATTAGAAATATTCTTTAGCTTTTAATAAAGACAAAAAGAGGAGGAGTAGGTGGATATTTTAGAAGCTATTATTCAATAGTTTCTAATGGTATCTACAGTAATTTGGGAATAATCTTGAGGAGTGACATCCATAACACAAAAGATGGGCTATGTCTCTGGCTGCTCCTTGCAACACAAGGAAAATTAGGAAACCTTGGACAGCATCATGGGCTCAGCCATCCCAGGCTTCAGTGCCTTTCTGAATAACAGATTTAAAAGGCTTTTGAACTGAACAGAAGAATGAAGACTTTGGATTAAAGCCACAAGGCAGGAAAGGATAGCAGGAGATGCTTTTCCTAAGCGATAGAGCCAACAAACAAACCCTGACCTCCTAATTCCCAGGCCAGGGACCTACTGAGCAGGTGACCCCATTGTGTTGCAGCCCAGCATGGGCACATGGAGCTGCTCAGGAAGGGGACACAGTTAGGACAGCTGACCCCAACCAACCCAACAGATATCCCAGCCCATGTCACCAGATCATATTCAGTATATAAAGCAGGGGGAGTGGAAGGAGGAACATTCAGAGTGTTTTGTGTTCCCAAGTTACTGCTACACATGAAGGGACCCTGCTCTCCTAGAGATGGCTGAACACCTGCTTGCCCATGGGAAGGAGAGAATTAATTCCTTGGTTTGTTTTGCCTGTTTGTGGCAGCTTTTGCTTTACCTGTTAAACTGTCTTTGTCTCAACTCACAATTTTCCTCCCTATTACTTTTCTGATTCTCTGTCCTGCCCATCGTGTGCAGCTGAGTTTGGGTTAAATTGTGACACACTCTGCCATGCTCACACTCCCTGCTGTCAGATCTGACAGCTGGCTGAGAAGGTATGTGGGTCTGCCCTGAATTACATTAGTTTTTAACTCACTGAAGAGGTAATTCTTTTGGGTTTTCATACCATCCTTTCAAAATCCACCTGCTGTGCTTGGCAAGCTGGCAGTGAGAAGGTGGAAGAGTGCATTGGGATGGCAGACAGCAAACCCAGACATCAACATGCCACAGACCCTGTTAAGAGAGAGTTTAGACCTTAACCCCAGCCTGGTTTTGTTGTGTGCTGGGTTTGGAGAGAGCAGGGAGGTTCTAATGCAGCCCTGCCACATCAGATGTGAAAACAGGAGGTGCTCACAGCCACAGCTGCCTTGCAAGTCCAGCTGGAGAGCACAGCATTGCTCTCTTGAGGAAAAGGAAATATTTGTTCTTCACATGTACCACTAATGACAACAGACACTTTAGCTTTACCATACCTTCCTTTGGGTGGGGACAGCCTCTGACACCACCAGAGCAGACAGCTCTCCTTGTGGCTGTGACCCTTCTTGTGGCTCTTCTTGTGGCACCAGAGCAGACAGCTCTTCTTGTGGCTGTGACTGGCACCAGTTTCACCACATCTGCAAAACACATCATTGTAAACTCATTTCCTGCCCTGCCCCATTTGTGACAGGAGGCTGAGACTGCTGTGAAGAACTAACACAGGGGCCTCTGAGATTGCAGCACAACCAGAGGTTTTCCTTCAAATACCAAGAAAAACACTTTTCAAGAGCATCAGTGCATGGGACATTACCCCAAATGAGAATTTCTGCAAGGTGCAGTGCCTTGTGTACTGGAGGAACTCCAGGCTGAGCTGGAATGAAATTTCTCCCCAGTGCTTGGATTCATGCAGTAGGGGTGGAAGATCCATGCAGTCTGCACTATGTCTGCCTGTCCCACACCAGGCTGTCATCCCCAGAAGTCACTGCAGGGTATCACAGGGACTGTACAGGGCTGTTGCACAAACAGGGCATCTCCTGACACTCTGCTGCCTTTTCATTAACACCTGGACTTGGTACAAGTAATTGTAACATTCTCACTTCCTTCTGGAGCTTGACCTGAAGGAAATAGACACATTTAGGATGCCTGACATAACACTAGAAACTCTCTGGTCAGAGGAGGGCACTGACAGCTCAGTCAGAAGGGGACACAAGAGAGAAAATGTCCTTGTTCAGAAAGACTTTGTGCCCTCTTGCTATGCTTATGTGGTCCCACTGTGCTCACATGGATCCCTTGATCAACAGCTACTTTTCCTTTAGAGTAAGTCCAGAATCAGCCTGTCAGGACACTTCTCCACCATGAGGTTCATGAAGAGTCCACCAGATGGGCAAAACAGGGGAAGTCTCGGTCTTAAAGTCCATCACTTAAATATCTCTTCACTGGAAAGCACTGATTGTTGAACAGGAAAAAATATTGAGTCTACTGGGAAGTAAAGTGCCATCTATTACATCAGTTATTCCTCCCCATGATCATTAACCAGGACACCAGAAGCAAAAGCTAGTGACATTTATATCAGGAAAAAAAGCCTTTTCCTTTTCTCTTTTCCTGTGCCCCACAGAACCAAACCTGAAAAAGAGAGAAGGATGATGACTTTTCAACTTGATTAATAATGCAAAACCTGAGGAAGGGGTGAGCTGGGCAGAATCCTGAAGAGAGATTGCAAAGAGATGGATTTGCTGATAGCACACTTCTGGCTCCTGCTATTCCTCTCTTGACACAGCCTCTGCTGCCTACCAGAGCAATCATATCCAAGTGTAATTGTCTAACAATTTTTCCACACTGAGGAAATAGTTCTGATTACAGACATTAACAAGTTTAGGCATTAAGCTTCCTCACTGTAATTACCCTTGAGCTTAGTCTCACAAATGAATTAATGTGCTGATCGCTTGGACTAATAGAACAAGCAAAAGGGTGATGAATTGCTTCCAAATCAGTTAAAATCAAGCGTGACATCATTTAATTAATTTCAGAGCTCGAGGGGAGGAGAAAGGGGGTCAGCACAATGCTGAAAAGAAAGGTCTCTCTCCCTTAGTGATTTCTTTGGAGACAGAAATATGCAAACAGGGGAGGATGGGGCTGGGGAAAGGGAAAAGGTGCACCAGGTGAGAAGGAGGATGCTGAAGATGGAACTGTGCAATTTCTGTGTTTGAGCAGGCAGGCCCAGGTGGCTGCCTGACCATTTCAGAACTGCTGACAAAGGTGCAATGCATGGACTTCTCCTGGCTGTGAACAGATGCACTGGTCACCTCACTCTGAATTTTAATCATTCCTTGTGGTGGTGTTCACAGGGGTCCCAGGATGAGGGAAGAGATGAGAATCTTGACTACCCCTTTCAGAAGGCTGATTTATTATTTTATTATATATATTATATGAAAAGAAAATTATATATTAAAACTATACTAAAGAAAGAGAAAGGATTTCATTAGAAGGCTAGCAAGTAAAAGAAAGGAATGATAAAATCTTGTGACTGACCAGAGTCCTGTTGGTCATGAAGTAGAAACAACTCACATGGACCAATTAAAGATGCACCTGTTGCAGTCCACAGCAGCAGATAATTATTGTTCACATTTCCTTTCTGAGGCCTCTCAGCTTCTCAGGAGAAAAATCCTGGCAAAAGGATCTTTCATAAAATATGTCTGTGACAATTCCTGAATTCATACACAAGTCCTGCTTCTCCCCCAAGCAGAGGGCCCACTCCTGGCATTCCCAAGGGTCCCAGTTCCCCCATGGTTGCTGAGTCTGACAACAGCACTGCCAAAACCCCTCACCTTGGTCATGGATCCTGGCAGGGGATCATTTGCCAGGCTGTCAGCACAAGGCTTGGCTGGCCACAGCTACCAAGAACAGACAGACATTTACCCTCCTTGACTTCTCCTCCTGGTCAGGTGTTTTTAGAAGGGAACAAAAGGAGTCAATGGAAAAAAAGGAGTCATTTTGGCCCAGTAAAAATGAAACCAAACACTGCAACCAAGTGGTGGCAGAGGTTCAAATACTTGCACTGATGGCTTTTGGAAATCTGGCCATGCATTGCTGGAGACCCAGTGCTGCGCTTGGTGTGCAAGCCACCTTTAGGGCTCTAGAGAACTGGAAGGGAAACCAGAAAAAAGTGGTCTGGTTAAAAACTGATTTTTAAGGATAACTAAACTTCCAGCACAAGCCTCCTGTCAGTCATTTCCTGAAAGTCTGGTGGGATGAACTTATAACTCAGAGGGAATTATTCACCCAAGCACCATAGGGGAGCTGGGCCTTTTTTGTACTTCTGTTCTCCAGGTGCAAAGAGGTAGGAATAAAAAATACCCACTCATCTCTGAGGGATGAAAGGTTTACAAAATGCTCACAAACTGTGCTACAGAGGAAGTTCTCTCCTAAGCATCTTGCAGGGCTTCTTGGCAGCATGACAATGCCATTCTAATGGCAAGAGAGGGAATTGCTTTTACAACATGACATTTGCCACACAATTAAGGTGAAGAGCTGTGTGCTATAATAATTTTTAGTATTAAACACACACAGTAAAAATAAATGTTTAAAGGCACTTTTTTTTTAATATAGGACACGATGCTTTGCACATTATTGAAAGAATCCTTACTGGTACACTGAGCTTCAGTTCAAACTGTGTAATTATTACAAGGAACTTTTTTTCTCCCTTTATATATTAACTGCACCTAAGAGATCCAGAAATGAAAGAATCTGAGCTTTCCTAACTTAATGGTTGGAGAATTTGCTCTGTGTGTTCCTTCTTCTGTCATAGCCAATGATGGTCTGAGAGATTAATAAAAACAAATACCTGAAATAATAAATATCTGAAAGAGATAAATACCAAAAATCTAAAACAGAAGAGAAACATCTGGAAGAAGAGACAGAAGAGAAATATCTGAAACAGATAAATAAAAATGTTTTATGCACTTATTGTCCAGTGTCATAGAAAACTGCATTACACTCACAAACTGCAGGGAGAGACAGGAAATCATATAATGATTCACAAGTCTTTTTCAATTTCCACAGCACTCCTTTCATCACTTCCCAGACTGGATGTAAGGCTTTGGAATTGCCATCCTGCAGCCCACAAACATCAATTAGGAGCCATCCAGGAAGATGCAGCAAAACCAGACACAGAGGCTCTCCCTTTCTATATTCAGAAGGTGTTCTTGTATTCATGGTAATTTTTTTATATCACCCCAATGCCAACAAGATTGCAGACAGGATGCTTCCTGTATTTCTTTTTTTCAAGAATATTCTTGTTGCCCTGGTCCTGACCCCAAATCAAAACCTCATCTTGTCTCCTATAAAAACTAGCTTCCCAAGACAAGGCCTACTGGGAACACAGGCTTTGGCACTACCACCAAAACTGTGGGGGATGAGATGCTGGACCACCATGCAAGAATTATGTGACTTTGACCTGGTCTTTGGCTCAGATCATATGGGAGGCTGATAACCTGGATTTCTAGTTAATCTGGAGCTGGAGTCATGTCCTAATGTGCAAACCCTGCCTTAGGAGGTTTAGAAGGAAATGCCCCCAAGGAGGAGAAATCCCTCAGGGCTGATGTCACATGGAATGCAGGGTCCTATCCCAGCAGCCATCCCCACAGTGTTTGCATTTCTAATTTAATATTCATGGATATGCAGGCAAATGTCCTCTAACTGCAACTTCAGCCCAGCCAAGGTGACTGACCTTCTACATTAAGTGCTTCCAAATTTCCAATCTAGCCAGGATGTGAAAGATCTGGGCTAATTATTGGTTTGTTGGGAGGTCAGAAGTACAGAGGGAAGATAAGGGGGTTTCTGATGGTTATTTAAAGGCACAGCATCAACTTCAAGGGCTTTGGGCTTACAGTGATGCACTGTGCTGGTCCCTGTTATTCAGGTTGGGTTATCCAAAAGTTGAGCCAAAAAATCTGGGAGGGCTTCAGATAATGGGAACTGCCACTGATCCAGATGATGGTGAAGCTCAATAGTTTCAGGAGACACCCCCTCTGTGCCTCCCCCTGATTTTTGTCCCACTCCATTCTAAATTCTGAACATCTGGGACCCACATGGACACCATAATACCATCCCAAACTGTGTGTGCACAGCACTTACAAACAGTGCTTAAAGCATAATGGCTTGTTAATATAACATATGTCACCACAGAAGTGATACAAGCCCTTTCCCTTTTATATCCCTTTCAGTAAAGCACATTTTGAAACTCACTGACCTTTATTCTTTCCTTCTTTATTTTAAGTTCCCTGGCATTATGCAGGAAAGAACCATCAGTGTGAAGAGGAATATAATGCAGCTTATTACCACTAACAAGGGAATGGCCCATAATTCTAAAGGGACAGAGCCTCAAGTGAGCTATGAAGGTCATCTTGTTGCATCCAGAAGGAAAATGCAATACTGACTGGGCCATGCTTCCCATTTCAGATCCACTGCAGTCTGCTTTCAGTTTTGTTGCAATAAATAGTAAAAATGAAAGGTTTTTCTTTCAGATAAAATTTTGCACAGTAGGTCCTCCCCACTCTGGGGGGATTGAAGGTAAATATCTGTCTGGATTTTCCAGCACTACTTCTATTCCTCTGGATTTGCTGGTTAGTTTGTTCATGAATCTTTAGTACCTGACTTCCCATCCAGCCACTGCTTCTCCCTGCTGAAAACACTCAAACCTCTCAGTGGGTAAAGGCACAAACAGCAAACTTACAGGCTTGACCAGGGTTACCTCCAGAGCTCCCCAATAATATATTGTTTAGTTCTTGGAAATCAGCCTCTGCTGGGATCCCCCAGTGCTGCTTCCTGCAGCCAGGAGCTCAGAGCACTGTTCAAAGATGCCAGAGCTGTGCTAGAGCCAGTGGGGCACCAACAGCTCACTGGAGGCACCAAGCTGTAGATTATGTGCTGGACAAGTACTCAAGGCTGAGGAACTCATTTTAAGCCTCAGGCCATGAATGAAGATAAACAGCAGTTCACCCTCCCAGCCCTTCCTGCATCAGGGATGTGCCAGAGCCCTGCTGCAGGTGAGCACTGGGGAAAAGCATTGCTGCCCTCTGAGAATGGAGGTTTGCTTTTTGTCCTTAGCACAAACACATCAGTGCAGTGCTGCACTCACTGGTAACTGGGGTGTAATTGGGATAAGATACATTTTTCCATATCCCCCTTCCTTGGTCCATCTTTCTACAGCCCTCAGAGAGCCTGGGGGAGGGAAGCTGAGTTGGACCTTCCTCTGCCTCAGTGCTGAGAATCTGATATTTTGGCCTTGCTAAATGGCTCAGGATTTGTGCTCCACAGCTGTAGCAGTATTTTCTTTGAGTTGGTTTCAAAAGGAATATCTTCTTTGGGTGGGATGATGTAGAAAAGTAAAAGCTAGTATTATCCCTCCCATCACTATCCTCCTTCCCAGTTACAAATGGTGCTGTGTAAAAAGGTGTCAGGAAGAGCTGTGGTGCTACCAAAACTTAGTTTTCAAAATGATGACAAGGAAACATTGATTAAGACGATCCTGATCCCACTATTTCATTCAGTAAGAGAAGGGCCACATGCAAATCCATGGTCATGTTCAGGCTTGAAAGAGAAAAGAACACAGCAAAAAATACTGGGCCATGCTGGGCCACATACTTGAACATCAGCTCCTTATCACTAACTAGTTCTTCACTGATTGATGAACAGTTGTTTTTTGGTTTTTTTAGCAGCTCTGCCAAACATCTGACCCTTCAAGTAGGAAAGACAAATTGCAATGCTGCATAAGTAACAAAACCCAGGGAGCATCTTCATGGCTGATTTAATGATGCAGAAAGCCAAAGAAGCCAGAAGAGAAACTGTGGTGGAGCAGCATTTCTGTCCATTCCCAGAAGACCTGATCCAAGAACTGAGCTAATTCTTCTTGTGAGAGGACTGGCAAGTGGCAAAACACAGCTCCAGCCTCTGAACAACAATCCTGCATATCCCAGCCTGCCAGCCTAGAGCCACAAAACTGCTTTTGGCTGAGCAGGCTAATGCTGCCAGTGGTGCTAATTATACAGCAGCTTGGGCAAAAGCCAGTCCTGCTGAAGGCAAGGGGCTCTACTCAAGAAAGGTGAGCAGCAGAAAGCTCTGCCAAATCCAAAACTTTGGCTGTTCTTCCTATTTGGCCACATCCCTCACTCACACCATGCTTAGCCCAGTCTGGACTGAAGAGTGACAGAAGGAGAAACTGCTTCAATTTTTTTAAATAACAAGCAACACTGTAAATTAGTTAAAAAATGTAATTGTGTTTCTGGTGTATGTAGATACCCTCTCCTTTAAAAAACCACTGTGTGCTCTTAGGTACTCTCCAGGTGTCAGTGTTCTGTGTCAGTCTCAGCAGGGATGAAGTCTTGCAACAATATAATAGAGAAAAAATGCCTTTTAGTCCCTTTTAAATGGATGGATCAATTAAATCTGTTAAAATGGGTTCTAATCTGCCACCACTCTGAGACAGACACAGGACATGCTTCCAGTACAAGCTAACAGCACCAGCACTAACTCTATTCTTGTTAAAGGTGTATATTTCATATGCTTAGCTTCATATGCTGTAGATGTACTAATTTTTTATACTTATTCTATACTCACATCTCTATCTGCCTGAAGTATTGAACCATTACAGAAAATCTGTGCTTTTGCTCTCAGTTTTAGTCAGGAACTGAACTGATCAACTCTGGGGGATCAGAGGGGCATTTAAACTACAAATCTGAAGGGAAAAGACAACAGTTCCTATCCCTTCTTCACATACAGCTAGCCCTACAAATGCTCCCATACCAACTGCTGCTGCTTTTCATTTTAATTCTTTTCAATTACAGCTTAGCAACCATGCAAATTTTTCAATGCCAAGTTCCTCCCTTTCCTCCTAGAGAAGCCAGCACAATTTTCACTGGTGAGCTCTCAAAGGAAAGCAGAAATGGGCTATCACACTAAGCACTGAGAGCTCCCTGGCTTGACAGGCCACATTCCCTCTGAGCAAAAGAAACAGCCAAAAAAATCCAGAGAGCATCTGTATTTGGATTTCTGCACACCTCAACTGTTTGCAGAGGAAAGAGCAGTTCAGCCTCCTCATCACCCTTTTAGACTTGTCTCTTCTGCACAAATGTGAGCTGCTCCTCCTGGAGCTGTGTGGAAGCCACCTCCTTTTGCTGGCTCTGCAGTGGCCCACTGCAGTCTGAGCAGGGGCTCTTGGCCTTCAGTGATGCTGCACTTCCCTGGAGACTTTATCTAAGACATACCCAGATGTCTAATATTCATTTTATGCACAATTGTAATTTTTTAATTGAATCTTTTTGGAACTTTTGCAGCCATGTAGGATTCTGCACCCAAATACAGACTTTGTTCTGTTATCTGTGGAAATGTCCCATATCCAACCAGCAGAAGAGACCAGTGAGTAACTTAAATGCCTCTGTGAGATGCAAAGCAGCTTTTATTTAAATATGTAACAGCACCCCATTTTTGTGTTAGAGGGCTGAGAATGGGGCCCAGATGCTATAAATCCAGCTTTATTTGCTTACACATGGCATTTCCCTGACCACTACCATTCTGAACCAGCCAAATCTGTCAATCTAATGGAGATATATGGGCACTAAAAACATGCACTGGAAAACTACTGGCACGTTGTACAAAATGATCAGATTTAATCAGCTGATAAATTATTCACTTCAATGGAGAGTCAAACCTATGACTTGAATCTATTTATGGATGTCTGATTAGTGCAAGTAATTTTCCATTGCTTTATTATGTTTGCTAATACATTATGAAAACCATGTTGTGATAATACTCTTGCTTAAGTCATTTTGCTGTAGGAGCACACAGCAGAAAGCTCATTCCAGCCAAGGCCAGGGACATGTTCCAGTGGGCACCACTTAGTTACACTCCACTCTGCTATTTCCAGGGGCTTCTGCAGAGCCAAGTTGCCAAGAGAGTGGGAATTTCATTTAAGGGAAGCTGTTCCACTGCCAGGCTCTCTAAGTGGCACTGCTCTCTTTTCAGCCCCAGCTGCCACTGTGACAAAGTGCAGGACGAGAGCTGTCCTGGCTGCCCCCCAGCCCATGATGGATGTCTCTGGTGCCTGGAGGGGGAACACAGCAGTAAATTGCATCACACCATGGAGTATTTGTGTAGGAGCACAAGGACATAGGAAGCAGCAGCACTGATGCAACAGAGCTTGGCAAATCAAGTCCTTGAGGCTGCAGGCAGACCTGGGAGCCAAAGGAGTCTTGGGAGTGTCACATCTAACTCCCCTATGAGACAGGCCTGAGAATTTCATCCCATGAGCCTGTACTGAGGGTAATGTACTGAGGGTACTGTGCTTTGTACCCTTACAGAGCTGCTTGCAGGTACACAACAGGAACAGGCACAAGGCAGCATGATGGAGAAAAGCCTTGACTCCATCACTTCTCTACTGCTCCAGACTCACCACATGTCCAGAAACAAGGTTTGCACCCCAGAAGGCCTCCAATAATTTTTCCTGGCTTTGGGGAGGACTGAAAGGACTGCAGTGGCACATGTCACACCTGCAGAGCCCCAGGTGCTTTGCCCTGGGCAGTGATGCACTTTTGAAAAAGACCAAGAAGGAAAGAAGCCAGAACTGAAGAAAGAGCTGGACAGCACCAAGCCCATCCTGGGGCATGATTTTGGAGAATGTTCATCTCAACAACCCCTGTGAAAAGGCCATGGCACCGGGGCACCCTGCCACCAGCCTGACTCTTCCCTGCCCTTATGTCCCCTTCCCCATGGCACAGAGCTCCCAGCTCCAGTCCCCTCATGCCACTGTATTTTTATTTTACACAAGGTGTTGGTCTCCCTTTCCTGCAGCCCATGGAAAGCATTACTTGCTGAAACTGCAAGAATTGTGCTTAAAAGAAGCAGGTAATTGTTATAAATGAGAGCAGCAGGAGCAAGCAGAACAGGAGGAGCCCACGTTGAGCAGCCTCCTGGGTCAGTCCTATGGCAATTCCTTCTCTGCCATAGGGAAAATTTCCTGAAGAGGCAATGGAGAGTTTACCTATTTTTCACCTCTCTTCTATGAAAGCCAAGCAGGTCAAACCATCCCAGGCTTAACCTTGCAGCGACACCACAGCACTGAGAAGACACTTCAGCAGGAAAAGGCCATGAGGTTCACATCCCATGGCAGGGACCTGAGCATTCTCAAATTCCTCAGCTGTTTTTGGCACTGTTTAATTTCTGGCAGTTTTTCCCTATTATCTGTACTTTTTACTTTTGCCAATGTGCTGAAGCAGAGGGATCCAGCTGTGCCAGGACCAGGATGGGGTTGTACAGCTGTCCTGTCATCCACAGGGCAGTTATGGCTGGCACTACCTCAGGTAGGCACTGCTCCCCTTTTCCAGCCACATCACTGCTACAGGGCTGTGTTTAGTGACCTGGCTTAGGTTTAACAACTGAAAGGTGCCAGACTGACACTCACCCTTTGCAGACAAAGGGAACTGATCCCTGACCCCACACGCTCCATCCACCAAAGGTGTGAGGTAGTTCAGCTCCCAGGTGAGAAATGAGGCAAAAGCATAGCACAGTCTATAGCTAATGGAGGTTAACTCCACACTCAACGAGCACATTGCTTCCAGCAACAGCTTCCAGCTGCAAAAAGCCGAGGATCTCTGGAAATGTGGTCTCCCAACTGCCACACTGCCCTCTGGGGCACAGGTCCCTCTCTTAACACCATGCAAATGACATTAGAGGGAGGCAGTTGGGAGTGAGGAGGCAGGAGAGAACCTTTTGTTGAGACTGCGGAAATTTTCAGTAAAATGAAAACAAATTGCTCTAAGTAAACCATTTGTCACAGTCTGATTACTCTGCTGCCACCCTGGGAACACCAATTTGTCATGCTAGATCAGGATAACAGCAGGCTGACTGTAGGAGATGGCATCCAGCCGTCTGGCTTTCCTTCCTGCAACACGTGAGAGCAGCAGGGATCTCCTGCTACCTCCTTCCAGTGCCCAGCCCTCCCTATGGACACACTGGGGCCTGTGCAGCCAGACCCACACTGAGGACAGACAGACCCATCCTCTCAGCAGTCTCCTCCAGCTCCTGAGGAGGAGGCTGCTGAAAGGATGGGTCGTACTGCAACCTGACACCTGGCCAGTATTCTGCTTTTATTTAGCCCACTGTGTTTACCTGGATGTCTTAGGTTGGAAATGCAAGATATGGCTGGGGCTGTATGTTCTATCACCCTCTGTCAGAGGTGGGGCAGTTCTCTTCTGTTCATGGGGCAGTTTTCTTTATCCCTTCCACAACCCTTCCTCCCTCCAGGAGATCTCTTCTGTTCATGGCCACTGAGTGTCCCTGCATGGCTGATCAAATTCCATCATCCCACTGGGAGATGCTCCACCCAGGGGAGGAGCCAAGCATTCCTACCTGGATACAATCTGACCCTGAGAACACCACAGCAGCCTTTGCCCAGTGCATTCCCAGAGGAGCAGCTTTCTTCTCCACTGCATTCCCAGAGGGACACCAGGCCCATCTCCAGCAGCCCTGGAGCTTCAGAGGAAAACTCCCCCCTTGTGCAGGATCCCTGCTCCAGCAGAACCACAGCTGGCACTGCAGGAGGGCTGAGCCACCATGGAATGGGACTGTGCCACCACCCTGACACACAGGGGGTCAGCTTCTGTTCTGTTACTGTTGTTTTGTGTT
Organism: Agelaius tricolor; assembly: GCF_023055355.1. Lineage (NCBI taxonomy): Eukaryota > Metazoa > Chordata > Aves > Passeriformes > Icteridae > Agelaius > Agelaius tricolor. Next base: position 2,184,021 of record NW_027269270.1, read on the forward strand.
ACTGCATTTTTATTTTTAGTTTTCCTAATAAAGAACGGTTACTCCTACTCCCATATCTTTGCCTGAGAGCCCCTTAATTTCAAAATTATAATAATTCAGAGGGAGGGGCTTTGCATTTTCCATTTCAAGGGAGGCTCCTGCCTTCCTTAGCAGACACCTGTCTTTTCAAACTGAGACACTGGACTACAGTGCCTCAGTTTGTGGCACTAAGGTGCCCACAGCAGGGATTGTTTCTGGCACCAGTGGTTGGCATAAAATTGTCCTGGACTAAATTTTGGCACTGAAGTGACCTAGCAATACACCTATTGGTCATCATTTCTCTTTTAAAGTCCATGTCACCTGTTAGCTACACCTTCAGGAATGCTGCAGCTGAGCCTGGCCCAGTCCTGATCCACATTTCCCTCTCCCCTTGTGATATCTTAAGAGCTTCAACATTCTGTTGGTGGAACAATTAAAAAAGAACAAATAAACAGAGGGGGAAAAAACCCCAAACTAAAAAAATGCTACCAGACTCACATTTAAAGAGATGCTTAAAGAAAGAAGATTAATGCAAGCAGGCAGCAAGTAAGGATTAGCCAAAATTCATAAAGCATGGTAAAACAGCATAAAAAAATCCCAAGTCCAAGAATTAATTCCCTTAGCATCACTGTCCATAGCTAATAAACACTAATTTGAGTCCCCCCTGTTTGTGTCACCCTGAAATGATGCAGCAGTTTGTAATGCTGAAACAAAACAATTAACTCCAGTCCAAGTAAAAATATCATTCAGCCAATAAAAAGAAAGACAAACCCCTCAAAATGTAATTTTGGATAAATGCTCCATTCATTCCAAAATAAATGCTTCATCTCAGATTATTGACCCTTTTCCTAAATCTCTTCTCCTTTTAAAATGGTAGGTCAATATTTAAATAAAGAAATGCCTTTTTGAGAGAAAAGCTAAACAAGTTTTCTTTGCAAACCTCAGGGTAAACTAGCTAAGAACTTCCTTTTATCTTCTTTTCCATTTAGGGACTATTAGGGTTTACCAGGTCCCCACTGAGCCAGCAAATTCTATCTTTTCTTTCTTCCTTACTGATTTATTCACTATATGTCCTCAGCTTTTCCCACTGCTCCTCTGGCCAGCAGCAGATGGGAATGCCTGGACCTGTGACCCACCACACAGTCCTGGTCCAACTCCTTCTCTGAAAGTCACAAAATCTGGGAGGAAGAGGCAAGGAGAGATCCCAGAATACATCACCCCCACAGAAGAGCAGAAATCAAAGCATTCAGTACTCACTGCAAGAACGATGGGGTATTTTAAGAGCATAGGAATATTCCATGGCAAGGAAAGACAAAATGTTCCTGAATTTTATAAATGCCTCCTTGCTCTCAGTCAGTCACCCAGAGCCCCAGGAATGGCCTCAACCTGTAAGCACAGCAATCTGCTTTGCCACATGGGTCCCCAGAAGCAGAGCTGTCAGCGTGAAGTGAAGCATTAAATGGGAACTTGCTCAACACACACACTGGTGGCACTGGTCACACTGCCACTGCTGGCCATTCTATTTTATTCCATTTGATTTCAGAAACTGTAACATACCTTCAATCATAGCAATTTCTGTTTTAAGTGAAGAGAAGGGCCTTTAAAAATAACATTTAAAAAAAAAAAAGTGTCATAAGCACTGCAGGAACACACAAAGCAAGAGACTCAAAATGGATCCTGCAGCCAGACCCCAGAGCTGCACCCTGACCAGCTCAACTCTGAGCATGTTCCAACCCCAGAGCACTGGAAACATTGTCTTGAGTACCAAGAACAAGGTGGGAACTGTGAGGCTGAGCAGAGATGAGGCACAATTCCCTCAGAGCCCTGGTGATGTTCTGGGGCTTTCATGTCGAGTGCTTTTTGACTTGGGCATGCAGATATTTATTTATACACAGAGATTCAGAGCTAATTAGACATGCAACAGGTCTCTGCTGGAGCTGATAGTGTTGAACAGGCTGTGATTGCTGCCAGAACATTTTGGATTCAAGGCAGGCAGTGTGGACACAGTACATTTATCTAAGGGCTTCCAGGGGTTGTAAGCATCAGCATTATCTTTAGTGAGGATGGCAGGAAGATGCAAATTCTTACCTTGTCCAAGAAAAAAACTGACAGCAGCTCTTACAATGTAAGGTGTTCTCTCCAGCAAGTGAAAGGTGTGTGAGGAGGGCAAGAGGAAGAGTTCAGGCCATTTTGCTGCTTCAGAAGGAGCCTGAGGCACAATTCAGTATTCATACATCTGCCTTCCCCATGTTTAAAAGTATGGTTGAGTCTGCTGAGGTAAACATTACATCCTAAAGAGCAGAGCAAGAAAATATCAGCTACTGAGGAAAGTTAGACAGAGTAGTAACTGTGCTTTTGTCTTGCTGCTCTCTAAGTGGTTTGATTTAATAACAAAGAAAAATTTTGATGCAGCAGCTAATATAGACTGGGACTTGCATATCTGAGAGACATTTAACAGAAATGGACAGATCTGTATGTGTGAGTTTCAGCTAAATGCTGTATAGCAGGCATGATAATAAAGTACTGGGCCTTTATTATGGCAATTATATAAAATGTATTCCCATGCATGGGCAAACAACCTCTGGGATCACTCCTAAGGACACCAAGTGGAGGAATTCTAAAGATACTTCTAACAGACCAGAAGTAAGGAAGGAAAGAAAAGGCATACAGTCAACATTCCTGCCATTTCCAAATGGGTCCACATTTCATATTAGATCAAATGTTCAGGGCTCAACAAAAAATAAACCCCTACTGATTTAAGGATTGATATTACTACCTGGAAGGTAATGATAGCTACAAGGAGATGATAATTCCTTAACTGTTAATATTTGTCCTAATCTACTTTTATAGAGCTTCAAGCAGCTGCTTCCCAGGGATGGACATGAGTGGTTGCTGCAGCTGAGAGAAAAAGCAGGGGAGGAAGCTACCAATAGTATTTTATGTCCTAATACAACAAGAGTTGGTCTTATCATCCCATCTTTGCATCAGTTCCAGACGACCCCACATGCAAACCCAACACAAGTGAAATGGGAGACCAAGGTACAAATGGGATTTCTTTTCCTCTGCAAACCAACACAAGTGAAATGGGAGACCAAGGTGCAAAGGGGATTCCTTTTCCCCGCAGAGACCATTTAGCTCTGCCCTGTGACTCAGCAGCATGAAGTCCCCAATTCCCTTCAAGAGATTGGTCACAAGCACCCGTGAATGGTGAGCACGCCAGGGTAAGGCAGTGAAAAGTGCTGGGAATTCAAAAGGCACGTTCAGTTGTGCTTCTCTAGTTAAAGGAGCACAGAGACTTTCCTTTTTACTGTGGCCCTGCAAATTCCAATTGATCTGAAACCAACTTGCATTTTCTAAGCGCTGCTGCTGACTCTGAACTTCGGAGAGAAATCCAGTTGCTAGAAATTAAAGTTGCCAATTAAAAATCAGTCCATTTATGTGGCTTAGGGGAGCTGAGAAGGAGAAAAGGAGAGAAAGGAAAAGCCAAATAACTCATTAAGTGATCTATATTGTGCCAGTACAGTTGGCAATTATAATTATCCTAATAAGACTTTCCCACTTATATAAGTCCTTCCATTCAGGGATCTCAAAACACTTTGCAACCACTAATGATGTTGGATTCATAACATTCCTGACCTCATTTACAGGAGAGGGAATTGAGGAAAAGAGAATAAACACCATTTTCTGTAACAGAGAGCTTTCACTTTTTAACTGCCTGTATAAAGTTTACATTTGAAACTAAATCACTCTTAAAATCAGGGTCTGTTCTGAGCTCTTGAGAGGCAGAAGTCCTAGACTCACAATGTGAGTGCAAAAAAACCTCCCAGAAGAATAATGAGAATTATGTGAACTGGGACAGGCTGTCTGCAAACCGTCTGCAAAGAGCCTTTGGTCACCAACATTTATCACCCTGGACTAATGCAGAGAACTTCTTCTGCCTCTGCTCCACACACAAAAGCATCTCTGCCCTACCTGAAAGAGCAGTCACATGTGGGATGGGTGGTAGCAGTGTCCATGTGTGCACACCCTTGGGTTTGGCTCCTCTGGAAGGAAAAACGAGAAAGAAGCAAAATGAAATCCTGGGAAAAGCAAAAAACTAAGTGGAACAATGTCTTGGTTTGAAAGACAGGTGTCTGCCAAGGAAGGCTGGAACCTCCCTTGGAATGGAAATATGACCCCCTTCCCTTCAAATTATTATAACTGAAATTAAAGGGTCTTTCAGACAAAGATATGGGAAAAGGAATAACACTTCTTTACTAATATATATATGTATAACAAGGTAACCAAACAACACCAAACAGAGCATAAACCCAGTCCCAGCCCTCTCTCATCTGTCAGGAACTGGTGAGGCACAACATTCAGGCTCTGCATTTCCAAAAAATCAGAAGCCATGTCCTTAGATTAGAGCCCTGAACAGAATCAGAGAGCCAGAAAAAAAATTTAAAAAAACCAACCAACCAAACAAACAAACAAAAAAAAAAAAAAACTGTGGAAAACACTGAAAGAATTTGAATAACCTGAAAGAAGAAAACTGACACAGGAAAGAATGGCATCCTTCAGCTATGGCAAAAATTCTGGTTTCTGCTTCTGTGCTAGCCAGGATAAGACCTGTCAGAGGAGGGCTCAGGAGCAGAGGAGAGGCTCTAGCCCTGCACTAACACAGTAACTATTATCCCAACAATTCACTCCCCTGGGAAAGAGCCTCTTTCTGTGGACCATACAGCACTCTCCCAGTGAGATCAGCCTCTTAAAAATAAAGTTGGCCCCTAGAAATAACTCACCTGTAAATAATAATTCACCTGTAAATAATAATTCACCTGTAAACATGTTTGTGCTTGCTGCAGGCTTTGTGTCAGAGGAAAAAGGTTTCTGCTGTAGTTTAGGACCAGAAAAAGCTCAAAATTAAAGGAGAATTGCAGAATTGCAGCTTCCATTTGGGGGTTGCAAACTGCTTCCATCACCATTCACCCCAGGGCTTTGAGAGCCTACAAAACATGCTTACACTGGCAGCCCACATTTTAGAGTTTACAGAATAAGCACGTTAGTTTTAAGGCAGGGAGGAGCTTGTAAAACTATTTTCTGCAAAAATAAAAGAATTTTACTCATTTCAGACCGCTCATGAACCTGCTAGAGAGGAGTCATCTTATAAATTCTCCTTTGTGTGGCTCTTCTCCACCCAGTAATCTTCATCTAAAAATGAAATTAACTTTCTTTCTCTCATCATTGAAATTCCCTGTCCAAACAGATAGCCAAATAATGTTAATACTGATTTTAATTCTGAAAAGTACACAAAAAAGGGAAATTTTCTGATTATTAATGGAAGAAAAGCCCTATTTAGCATATCTAAATGTAAAGTGTAAGATTGATAACCCATACAATAGCAATCATGGAAAAGTTACAAGATGGAATTATTCTCTCAGGGCTTTTATCAAGGTACTTACCATAAGTTAAATGTGAAATTCACACAGAAATCATTCAGAGAATTCGGCATTCACATTCTTCTCTACTCTAAATAATTCCCCATGCAACAGTAAAATTCTCTCTTTATGACTGCATAATTCTGGTTGTGTCAGCAATTAGCACGGGAAGTTTTAGGGGTGTGCTGCATTTTTTTAAGACTGAGAGGGAAGTGTGCATTGCAGGAAGCCAGGATGCTCTGGATATGCTGGATTTGCTGCCTCCTAGACACAGAGAAAGGGGATGTGGGCCATCACATCCACCCAAATCCCATCCTTTCCTACAAGAGAGTCCCAGCTGAAGCTGCTTCCCACACTGAAAACACTGCTGGAGAATTGAACCCTGCAGGAGATCTGAAATGAAGATTAAACTCTGTCCCAGAGGAACACCTTTGTGTTGGGAGGATGAGAAGCATCATGCCCTTCATTCTATGTGGAAACCCAGGGCACCAGGAATGTTTCTCTGTCTGCTCTGGGGTGCCCTGACCCCTAGGGGAGCACTGACTTTGACCCTCAGTCATGGAGAAAGTTTCCTGGACTTCAAGGAACCCACAAAAGTGTGGAATAGATTATAGAGAGTAGTGTAGGTGTATCACTTGGTGAGAAATTTAGGGTTTGGGATTTTTAGTATGATGTGGATGGAAGCAAGATGGAGGGCACAGGGTGTCGTCCTGGGTTTCTTCTTTATGCTTCTTCTTCCTTCTTCATCATGGGTTTGGGTGGCATTTTGTAATTGAGCAGAAAAATCCCCATTATGGGCTCAGTGGGATCAGTTATTGGGTTAAAAGGGAAAATAATCCAGGTGTCAGTTCTTAATTGGAGAGTTTAGTCTTAAAAGACCTTGTACCAAGAGATTGTGAGCCATTTTGTGCCTTCTAATGAAAAGCTGCCAAACTCACAGTAGTGAGACTGTTTTACTCATCAAAAATAATAAACACTTGAGTCTGAACATGAACTACTGTCTCAAGTGCCTTCAATCCAGACCCAGAGTCACCAACAACTGGTACCACCACAATTGGTGACACCGTGTGAGGATCACAACCTTCAGATTATGAGACTGACTGGTACCCCCACAATTCTCTCTGTTCCAAAAGCACTCCTAATTAGGTATTACCAGGTATTAATACTATTAGGCATTATTATTAGGTATTAATCCATGTTTTTCATTGAGGAGAAGCTTTAGTTACTCCTGACAGTCACTGGAGGGAATTCCTGCTGTGCAGAGAGCAGAGCAGCATTCTCCTGCCTCACCCATGACAGGAAAAATGCAGTGTGCCATACAGCTCAAAGAACATTGTGCTATTTATCATTGCTGGTCTTCAGCAAGTTAAAGAAGGCCCTTGTAAGGTCCTCCAGGGAGGAAAATAACCCCCTTTGTCCTTTTAGCTCTTGATAAGTATTTTTAGGAGGCAACATGCAGAGAAAAAAAAAAGGGACAGAAGCAAAGCTTCATTTGTTTTCCTTCCTCTCTCTGCCTCTTATTCAATTTTGTTGCATACCTGGACTCTGGATCTGGGCAGGGAATGTGCTGGGGAATGAGGTGAGCAATTGTATGTGATTTCAAATTTCTCTGACCCCTCCACATCCAGCACTAAGCTCTATTTCCTAAGAGGTGAATTTTGAAGGCCATATATTTCTGTGTGCCCAAATTCTAATCTATCTGGCCATTTTAAAATCACAGAAGTGGAGGGAGGAAAAAAAGTGCTTTTAAAATGCCATGCTGGAAACCATATGAAAAAAAAGCCTCCACAAACAGGAGCTCAAGCCTTACCTCAATAGAGCCAGAGGAAAAAACCAGGATTTAAGAATATCTGAACAGGAATAGACTTGATTAACTCCAAAGGTGGTACCACAGACAGGAACCATCCTTCAAATTCTGTGTTTTGCATTAGCAGATGTGAGGGCATTGGGATGCTCCAATACCCCTAGCCAGATTTGTGGGGTGCTGGCAATGCCAAACACCTCCAATATTCAGCTTTGCCCTATGGGACAGACAAAAGCTGTTCCAATCCTTTAATTACATAAATTTACCAAAGAAGCCAGAAGAGTGGAAAAAGGAAGAGTTTGTAAATGCAAAACTATCACTTTTTTAGAAAAAGTTTCCAAGCCTGGCACCAGAAGTCCCCAATAAATACATTTGTTTCTTTCCATATTCATTAACATAATTTGCTATTTTCATCACACTAATGATATGAATTCATTACTACTGCACAGTGTCTGTACATCTTGTGAACTCATTTTAGGCATTGTGTCAAGGTTTCTTTGCATAGGCTGATGGGGGTTTTTTTGTTGGTTTTTTTTTCATTTTCCTTAGCCTTTGTGGTTCAAAATTTTTGCTAGTTTTCTTTCTATTTTAATTGTTTCTGGGAAGGTTAGTTGGAGCCATTTGGAGCAAGACACTTTAAAGAAATCTCTCTAAGGGAATGAAAAAGGTTCTTTCTTTCTTCTTACATTTCTAAGCCATACTTCAAAAGAGGAACACGGGGCACTCATGGTGCTGGTTTGGAGTCAGAAGAATTAAAACCCTCTGCATGTAAGCAAAACACTGAATATTTGAGTCACCTGTGACAATGTGTCCACAGGGTTGTGACAGCTGTAGGGAAAGCTGTTCTGGACACAAATGAGGACCTTATAGTGGCCCTTTAGAAGATAAAATTTATCCCCATTTTTGTAGTGTGCTCCAGCAGTCACAGTAAAAAAAAAAAATCCCATTTGGATTCAGAGAGTAAAATTAAATTTACTGCAGAGATAGCCCCCTTAGGCTGCTTCTATATTATTTTTGATGGGGGATTTTTTATTTTATTTCATTTTAAGCTGGATGAATGGGCCAAGAGCAACAGATATTCAACAAGGCCAAGTGGCAAGTCCTGGACTGGGGTCACAACAACCCTGGGCAGGCTGGGGAAGGAGCAGCTGCCCAGGGAAAGGCACTGAGGGTGCAGGTTAAGGCAGCTGAACATGAGGCTTGGGTTTAGGTCACCTTCATAAAAGCATCAAAAGACTGCATTTGAAAATGTTTTGGTGTCACTGTGGCAAGCTGAATGTGGTCACTGGTGTGCAGTGAGCACTCCTTTCAGCTCTCTGCTAACCCCACACTGTTCCAAATTACAAGTGGCATGAAAGATTTTCATAATTGTCTAAATACATCTAACCCACAGGTTGTTAATTGCAACATGTCAAGTCTCAACTCAGCACCAGAATAAATTTCCCCCCTCAAAGAGGAATAACAGAACAAATACTAAAACTTAGCAAAATGAAATTAAAATAAAATAAAATAAAATAAAATAAAATAAAATAAAATAAAATAAAGAAAAAGTTCGGAAAATGAAATGAGAATATCCTTTCCCATAACTTCCTTACAGCTGAGCATTGAAGTCCAGGGAGTGAGGAATTGGAAATTTTTTGGCTCTTTGTGAGCTTTAAACTGGACACAAATTTGAGATTATGCAGACAAAATAAATAAATATGTATACTAAATATAAAATACATAAAGGCAGATGTGTAGATTTCTCCCTGTATTATGAATTAACAATTATTCAGATTAATAACACTGTGTTGCTTTCTTCACTTCAGCCATCTGCCTGCACCTACCCTGTTTTTACACATCAACATCCAGCTTGTGTAGGCAAAACCAAGCTTCCAGCCTCTCCCAAGCTTCCTGGCAGCATCCTTTCCAGCCCAAACTGTGGTATTTTCTGAGACCCCTGTCAAAGGAAGGAAATTATGAATCTGACTCCATGTTCTTAGAAGGCTAATTTATTATTTTATGATGTATATTATATTAAAGAATACTATACTAAACTATACTAAAGAATACAGAAAGGATACAGACAGAAGGCTAAAATATACTACCAAGAAACTCGTGACTCTCTCCTCAGAGTCTGACACAACTTGGCCATAATTGGCCAATAAGTAAAAACAATTCACATGTTGGATAAACAATCTCCAACCACATTCCAAAGCAGCAAAACACAGGAGAAGCAAACGAGATCATATTGTTTTCCTTTTTCTCTGAGGCTTCTCAGCTTCCCAGGAGAGAAATCCTGGGCAAGGGGATTTTTCAGAAAATATGATGGTGACACCCAACCACAACAGCCCAAGGAATAACCCCAAACCAGCAGCCTCCAGCTGCAAGCTGCCAGGTTGCCAAGGGGTTGGAGGGGGTGCCATGTGTGGAATGTCCCTGATCTCTCACTTTGGATCAGGCACTGGCAGTTCAGCACATCATGACTTCAGCCTGCAAAGGACCTGCCTAAGAAAGTTGTTCTTCAACTCCTTCCTTCTCAAGATAGTTGCTAAAATACTGTCTGGAACTCCTTGTGGAAGAGCACAGCTGAGTGGACTGGGCACCAAATGCATTTCACTATGGTGTATTTGTTACTGTGCCTTGACATGTGGATGGACATCAGGGGAAGATCAGATGTATTTGTGTCCATGTGGATGATGATTTCCACCCTAAATTAACTAACTTTCAATCAATGAATCAATATTTCTCTCACAAAGAAGAAAAGAGAGCTAAAATGTATACTGTGCCGAAAAATACAGTACAAATTTATTGAATAGCTCAAAGATAATATGTCCAGAGACTTCAGTCATTTAAAAGCCCTCAAATGTAATTTTGAAAATTGCTTTACCAAGCTAATAAAAAGGGAACCAATGTAAAACCCCAGAAAGATACATATTTATTAAGGGTTATTTCTCCATTTTTCACAATTACTGAAGGTTAGAATTATTTCTTATTTGCCAATAAAAGATTTTCTAGGACTCTTCAGGTACACATTACAGAGCAGTTACCCAAATGATCATAGCCAAATGAGACTACTTGGAAATAAACTGGCTGCATGTGTAACTAATAAATTTAGCATTATGTGTGAGTTTCCAAGTTTTCAAAAAACAGCTAAAAGAGTTTTCCATCCAGACATAAAAAATATTTCCCCCTCCAAAAAGACTGGCTGAGACCATATATGCTGATAGATGTGGAGTCTTGACATACCAGAGCCTCACCTGTGTTTGTCCTGGAGAAGGCACAGAGCAAAACAACTCAGGACAAAGTGTCTCCAGGTACTCCACACTGGGGACCATGGAGGGCTTTGCTGTGGGAAGTTCTCCTTGGAGCCACCAACTGATGGATTGGGCAGCTGAGTCCTTGTCCTTCAGACTTGTCTTTGGCCTTAAAAAGCCACTTTTAAGGGCTTTGTACCCAGAAAAACCACAAGGTGATTTCCAGCTCTGTGGAGAAAAGTACAAGCATGAATATCTTTTCTTTTCTTGTTGCTCTATAGCCTCAGAGGAGGGACTTCATTTCACACAAGTGTGATTTTACAAAATCCTGGCAGTCTCAAAAGCAAAAGAACACAAATAATATTATCCAATATAACATCCAACTTCTATAGCAAACCAACTGCAGCAGCTACACAAAATCACAAGCATGTTTAGATGCCTTGCTCATGTGTTGTTGGAACAGCCTTTGCAAATTGCCATTAAAATACATAAAATCACAAGAAAGGAACAGCATTTATTAAGATTGCATATGCATTCAGCACTTTTGTAACCCTTAAATGAGCTACACTGGAGGGCTAACAGGATTTTCCAGGTGTGTGGTGGTATTCACAGGGGTCTCAGGATGAGGGAAGAGATGAGAATGTTGACTCCATGTTTCAGAAGGCTGATTTATTATTTTATGATATATATTATATTAAAACTATACTAAAAGAATAGAAGAAAGGATTTCATCAGAGGGCTTGAAAGGAATAGAAAAAGAATGGAATGATAACAAAAGCTTGTGACTCTCAGAGAGTCCGAGACAACTGGACTGTGATTGGGCATTAATTACAAACAACCAACATGAACCAATCAAAGATGCATCTGTTGCATTCCACAGCAGCAGATAATTATTGTTTTTCTCTTCCTCTGAGGCTTCTAAGCTTCTCAGGAGAAAAAATCCTAATGAAAGGATTTTTCATAAAATATCATGGCTACAGATGTAATAAGAAAGGAGGGAACACTGCAGGGATGAGAAGCTCACCTCAGGACAGGCTTTGTTTCCCTCTGACAGTGAGGCACAGCCCCAGAAAGAGCACATCACCTTCCACGGATCCTAGGAAGTCTCATGCAGCAGGAAGCAGAAATGCAGGTCCTGTGGCATGAGATTTTTCCCTGGGGGGGATCAAAAGCCTTCAGGGCACCCACACCATGGGAGCAGAGAGCCCTGAGGCAGGCAGATCCCAGCCCCAGGTTTGGGCAGCAGGGTCCTGCCCCCAGGGCTCTTTCAGACACAGACTCTAGGGGACATATTTTGCCTCTCAGCTCCTCACTCAGATTTCTCCCCTTGGAGGTATCTTGCAGTGCTCTTTGACCCTTGCCAGCCAGTGTAATGAAGTGTTTTTGACAGGCTCTAGTGCACTGCCTACCTCCATCCATCCTCAGGAATTTCTCTGACTCCAAGGGCCATGCTGAGAGCTCTGGACTCAGCTTGTACATTTCTGGGTGCCACATGCACTGCATAGGGCTGCCAGTCTTCCTGCACTTTTCCTTCTCTGGGGGATTTATTCCTCCCCTTCACTGGCACAGCAGCCCTGCTGAATGGGTCTGGATATGCTTTAATTTCTGCAAAACTCAATCATCAACTTGTCTCTAGGAAGTATTTTCCAAAGGGGAAAGGATTGTCATTTTCTTCAGAAACAGGGTATAACATTAGTTATCCAAGTTTTCTTGGAAAAGACAAGCTGTGATGCTACCAGGCTCCAGCAGTCCTATTTCAAATGACTCCCAGGTGTGAGAGGTCCAGAGACCCCAGGCTCTGTCCCCAGTTCACCCTGTCCATCTTCTCTGGAGTTCCTGCAACTCCCCAGCTTGACACATCTGCTGCTGCTCAGTTACTGCTATTTTTTAATGATCTCATTTCCCTCCAGCACATATTGATGCTACTGTGCTGTAATCACAGGAAACTCAGAGTAAACTCAGGGGAGGGGGTTTGGGATTTGTTTATTGATGTCTTTTTTGTAATCTACTGCCAGTGTAGAAGTGTTACTAGCTCTAAGCTTTGTAATGGCAGCACAACTCTCTCACAGAGACCCTGCTAGCTACCCTGGGGCACTGAGCCACACTGCCCATGTCAATGATCCAGGAGTCAATTGACAATCTGGAGTCCTAATAACAAACAGCTCCCGTTTCCAGCCAAGCCATGCCACTAAATGTTTGCATCTCTTCTTCTCTGGCACAAGCCAGAGCATCTTTGCAGTGGCTCCTTCTCCACCCACACATTTTTTGGGTGCTGTGTGCCCCTTCTTATTTTCATCACAGTGCCAAGGCTGACAGTGGTGCCTTGTATAGGCTGAACTAGAACAGAGGCAAGATGGAGTTAAAGAATAAAGCAGGGATTTATTAAAAGGCCTCAATGGATCCACCTTGGGCAGCACAAGGACCCAGCCAGGGCTGCACCCAAGATGAACCAAAATGGTCACAAAATGGACAACTGGTCATGGGGTCTCTCCCTTTTATAAGTTCTGGTCCATTTGCAAATTGGAGTTAATTGTCCAATTACAGGTTCAGATTATGAAGTTCCATCCTTCTGGTTTGCTCTCTTCAGTCTCCATTGTTTATGCTCTTGGGCCTGAAATTTGGGTGCTTGTCCTTGGCCCCCAGCTAGAAAAGGAAACAGCCAGAAACCCTCCCAGGAAGGCACCTGGGAAATCTTAGACACTCCAGTCTTATCAGAGGTTTCCTGTTAAAGCAGCTCTTCCTTTGATTTCCATACTGCGAGTGAGATTAAGAAAAATTAGTTTCCTGCATGAGTTCCAAGGCCTTTGTGAATATAAACGCAGGTGAATTCCTGTTGCATGTAAGTAATTGATGGGATTCAAACATCCTGACAACCTCAAAAATGGAATTAATTATTTGAAATAATCAAGATTTTTTTATTTGCTTGGGGTTTCTTTCCTTTTCTCTGAAGAGGAGTGAAACACTCTGAGAGATCACATTCTTTGTTCTCTTCCTCCAAATTAATTAGAATAAAATAGAAAAAAAAAACCTCAGAAAAACTAAACCCATAATTCTTCACTTTTTTCCAGGACTACAATCTGGTTGCAATCACTCTTTCATGCTTTGTGAATCAGGGGTCAAGTGTGTGTTTGAACTGGTGTGAGTATGTAAGTTAATTTTCAGAGGTAATAGGGTTGTATCCCACCACAGCAAATCCAGTTTGCTAGTCCCAGGTAAGAGAAAATCTTATACTAAAAGCCTAAAATACCATGGCTCCGTGTTTTTTGATTAGATTTTTGAAACCTAAGAAGAAAAATGCTCTCTCCTGAGGTTTTCTTCTGGTTCCCAACTTCTGGATGGCTATGAGGAAGAGTCCACTGCAACCTCTTCATTTGTAGTGGGCAAAGAGTTTTACACTCTTCCTACTTTATCCAGCTGTTTGTATTGATTATGTTCATGGAAATACTGTATTTTGAGACTTCTGATCTCTTGTGAAAGGTTAGAATAAACAACTTCAAAGTTACTGTGGAAAGAATGACAGACTATTCCCTCCAGAGACAAATTTTATATCTGAAGCCAGGCTAAAAGAGCAGGAAGAGATTTGGTGTGGATTCACATAAAACATGAAAGCAGAGTTAAGGAATCTGACTTCAAGACCCTCCCTGAATCCTTACAGAATCTGGATCCAGCAGTTCAAAGTTGGGCCCCATCTGAACACAGAAAGCCCCAAACCATCGATCATACCACTCCAATTTTCACTTTTTTCACATTTCTGTTTAGGAATTTTCTCTTTTGTGTGCTGCTTCACTGGAGCTTGATGAAAATCAGACACAAAACAGTCACACTTAACTAAAGACTAAGCAAAAAAAGGCAACAGAATGTACTGACTTTACAGTCAATTAATATATGAATATTAAATGTGTTTCCCCTCTTCAACCCTCTTGTTTTCTCAGGAGTTCTGCCAAGGGGCATTGTGCTTTGGATATTCAGATACTTCTCAATTCTGTAATGGTTTTCTAGTTGAAGTCATGCATAAAGGGATGGAAAACATAGCCTGCTTTACTGAAATCAGACCCTGTGAGCACTGATGAGCTATTTTTAATATTCCTAACACATGAAGCCTCTGCTCCATGGCATTTATGTAACTTTTCTTTGTTTAGTTCCACCTCCATCATAACATAAGTATTTGCAGATCACTCAAAGCAGATCTCTTGAAAAGCATAAGCTACTTGAACACATTAAATCTGTAAAAACCTATCAGGTTTATAAAGAAATAATTGAGTGATAGGGCCTTGCTTGAAACAAATGGGAAAACTACCTCAATATAAATTATTTTCCATTATCAGAATTTAACTTCTTCAGTTCCTCCTCAATAAATTCCTTGGCTTTTATTACAGCTGCCTGTGCTGAAATGTTGCTATCTGAGACAGGCAGACCTTGTTAGACACCCAGAATAGCTATTTTAAATTTTTTCTTATATTAGCAAGTAGGTAGAAATCTTTCTTTTAACTTACTCAATGCAACAAGGCGAGTACCAGGGAGGGACTTTTGTCAGAGTGTCATCTCAAAAGGCTTCATCTGGGACAGGGAACCTGCTTATTTGGTCCTGATCTTGGGGCCACAAGTGTGGGTGAACTCATGGTTTGTTGAGTTTCCAGGGAGCCTAAAGCCAGCCTGTGATGGGCTGTGCAAAACTCTGTGGCAGAAATCACATTAATACTCACACCCTATCTCAATTTGATAAATTGAACATTTGACATGTAAAGTCAGGATGCAATCTGGTGGCCTTCCAGTGCCCATCACCCTCCACACCTGGCAAGGGCTGGAGTGGCCACATATTCTTCTTTAGAAATTCTCCTTGTCAGGCAATGACAGATAAAGCCTGCCCTGGCTGATGGGCTGTAGATCAGATTACCACAGAGGGAATTTCACAATCACACTAGATTCCAATATTTTTTTCTCTCTTTATTCTGGCTAAGAATTCAATTTTCTTTTATATGAAAAAATATGGCCAGCATATTTTTCTCATCTAAGCTGAAGGTAACTTCACTTAGAATAGCTTTGCTAGAAGCCCTTCTCCTAAATGTAGTGCAATGAACTTTGCAGCTTCTTTCCAAGTTGCAGAATGCTCTCCATTTTCACTGGCTTGTCCTGATTAGACCTTTATACTTCTGACTGATTTCCTCTGTGGTTCATGTCCATGCCAGGCAATAAGGTGGAAATTTTAATAACACAGTTTTGGGTGCAATGTTATTCACAGGTCTGCATCAATTCTATGACTACACTCCTGAAATTACCCTCTTCAGTTATCTCTATTAATTTCCCATGAAGTTTAAGAGTTCTCCATATGTTATGCCCCTAACCTGGAGCCACATCACATTGGTTTTTTAAGCAGCTTCTACTTCATTTCATCTCAAAATTCAAACAAAGTATTTCTTATAATGTATTTTACTTTTCAGGTTTTTCTTGCTGGTATCATGGCCAGGCAGCAGTTTAATTTTTTTTTTGAGTGTTCTCTTGCAAGTAGAGTCAGACTCACTTATGAGATTCAAGCAGTACAAGGAACTCTTTTTATGAGCCTGATCTGAATTTTGATTCTCTAATAAAAGTTGGAACAGGAGACAAAATTGGTGTGATTTAATTTATAATCTCTGAACCATGCCATAAATGTAGCCCTCCTTCTCTGCTTTCAAACCAGTTCCAATTTATTCCTGTGTATTATTTACACAGATCCATTTACTGAATAGTTTATTAAGAGATTTTCAGGTTGGTCTTGCTGCTTGGAGTTATTTTACATAAATTGAGGTACAGCTACTGGTTTGTTACCCTGTTTAGCTTACATGCAGCAAAGAGGAAGATCACCTAAAACACACAGTATTGTTTCTGCTCCATCAGGGCCTCACAGAAGACACTTGTCCTGTCTGAAGAAAAATGTATAGCAAGAAATGAAATCCCAGAGAATAATCAAGGAGTCATAGCTGAGTTTGTGAAGCTTGTCTCAGCTGCCCGTGCTCAGCAAATTTCATATTGTGAGCTAGGAAAGTGGGCTGAAATCAAAATCAAGAATGAGGGCATTAGGCACTGGGGAGGAGCAGTCTGCTCACCTGCTCAGCACTTCAGTTGGCAAAATGCTGGGCATGAACATGCAGGCATGTGGGAAAACCTGCTTTCTGAAACCTGGAGAGGCCAAGCCCCTCTCAGCACCACAGTCCTGGTGACTTGGCAGTAATGATGCCTTAAGTTTTAGCTTTTATATGTTTCAGATTCTGTGCTGCTTCAGTGTGTATTTCTGAGTTTCATATTAGGGGATGGTGAGCTCTCTTCACAGAGTAGGGAGACAAAACAATTCCTTCTCTAGCTGGGGACCAAGGACAAATGATCCAAATCTCAGGCCCAAGAGCATAAACAATGTGGAATGAAGAGAGAAAAACAAGGATGGGCCTTCATGAGCTGGAGCTGTAATTGGACAATTAACTCCAATACGCAAATGGACCAGAACTTATAAAAGGGTGAGACCTCGTGACCAGGTGTCCATTTTGTGACCATTTTGGGTCCATCTTGGGTGTAGCCCTGGCTGGGCTCTTGTGCTGCCCAAGGTGGATCCATTGAGGCCTTTTAATAAATCCCTACTTTATTCTTTAACTCTGTCCAGCCTCTGTTCTACATCAGCCTATACAAGGCATCAGTAAAGCACTGCTAAATTCCAGAATGTACCAGCCACTCCCAGGATCAAGAGTGGGCAGAGGTCTCTTCACAGAACACTTCCAACTCCAAGACAGGCCATGGAGAGCTGCAGAAAGGAAAAGCACAACCCTTCTGAGAGCTGTTAACCTCAGGACACTATTTTAATTACTCAAATTGCAATAAATACTGCAGGTAAAATACAGCAGAGATGACTCAAAAATATCCACTTATGATTCTGGGATATGCAGTAGGAACATTACCATAATAAGCTCTGAGGAAATACAATGAAAACTATTACAGCTCCAGGAAAGACACATAAAATGAATATAACAATATCTGACAGAGAAAAAGGAAGAAAGGTACATAATTTAGAGTACTGCTGTTACTGCCTTTAAGACAGATATAAAATGAGGAGTATTGCAGTTACCTAATTCTGGCAGACACACAGTGAAAATCATTAGTTATCTAGCTCTAAGGAGGATGTGTAATATGGACTATTATTGTTACCTGTCCCTAAAAGACAGCAAGAAAGAGGGGGAGAGAGTGGTGATGGAAACCTGGACTGTTACCTGGCTCTGGAAGGCAGAAATTATGGGAAGATTTGCTGCTGCTCATAGCTGTGCTTTACAGCTACTAATTCATGGAAGGAGAGCTGGGGAAAATGGAATGGTCTGAGTTATACCATGGCTGGCTGGTACAAGGCCAGACTTCCAGCTGGGTGCAGCTGATAAAACCCAGTCACTTTACTGTGCAGACTTTGGTTCTGTGGAGAATGAGAGGATGGGGAGGCAGGAGCACCAGAGCCCTCCTGGAGCCAGGACAGACTGTGCCAGTGATGCCTTGGACTGGCTACCTAGAACAGAGGCTGGGCAGAGTTACAAATAAAGTGAGGATTTATTAAAGGCCTTTAACAGGTACACCTTGGGCAGTGCAGGAGCCTGGCTGAGGCTACACCCAAGATGGACCATGGACACGAGTTTTTATACAGATATAAGTTTGGTCTCTTTGCATATCAGGGGTTAATTGTCCAATTGCAGCTTCAGGTAATGAAGTCACATTCCCCCAGTTTGCTCTCCCCTTTGTTTATACTTTTTGGGCCTGAGGCTGTGATGATGGCCTTGGTTCTCAGGTCTGACCATACTGTGATGAGAGCTTACTAACACTCTATACAGGGTTCAGAGTTATAAACTAATCCAGTACAGGATCTGAAAAATATAAAAGCTAAAACTTAAAGGATCACCAGATATCCTGGGGGACTGGCCTTGCCCTGGATCCCCACCTAGATCCTCAGCTGCAGCAGCCTCAAAGGAGGCACCATTTCTCCATGTACTCCCAGGAGCAGAAAGCTGTGGGTGAGAGCAACGATCCAGAGAAAGGGATGGCAGAAATGCAGTTTTTGAGAGCTCTGTGACACAGGATGTAAAGGCACAATAAATTTACATTTCTGCAGAGGAAAAAAAAAAGTGCTTGAAGCTTTCTGTAGCCTTCAGGGTCTATTCCTTCCCTGAATGAATGATGCCTACTTGCCTACCTTCAGAGCAAAGGAGCAACAAGTTTGTTGTTTTGTTTTTCATGCCTTTATCACAAGATACAGTCATCACTCAGATGGCACAAATGCTAAATGGAATACCTCTCCAGTTCCTACCACACTCCTCTGTATTTTCCTCATACTCAGGCTCTGAATTTCTTTTCCAAGGGTGTAATACTGACAACACTTAAGGTCCAGTGAAGTGCTTCATTTTAGCTCACTCAGTTTTAAGGGTCAGATCCCTTATTAAATTCCAGCCTAAGGAACACAAAAGAAACTCCACTGCTGCTCAGATTAATCCTTTTTTTCCTGTTTTGACCACTATTTGCTGTCCATCAGATGGAAAGATGTGAAGTTCAGCTGAAACAAGTGCATCTTGTGATTAATTTGTAGTATGAAGAAGAAAGGCAGTCCAGAGAGCAAGGAAGGGAGCACTGAGTGGGCACAGAACACTCGCTTTGCACCCACAATAATTCCATCACCTCCTCTGACAACATGTCATTGGATCTCATCTCCTCCCAGGCAGTAAAACAGACCACACACCACCCTGAGATTTTCAGGCAGAAGCTGTGAGCCTGCAAACACCATCCAGAAATGCCTCTTCCCAGCATTAAGTAATGGTGCTATTATCACCAGGGTGCACTGCTCATTGGCACATCAAAGATCACGGCCTGAAACTGCCTCCCACTGGATGCCCAGCCTCTTCCAAGCTGGAAAAGGCACCTGAGTGCTTCCCCCAAGGGGAAAAATAGGCAGAAATCAGCACAAAGTTTTGCTCCTGTACCTGCCACACGGACGCATTCCACTGAGCGGGGGAAAGCTCCTTGTGGCAGAGCCATTCATTTGTCTTTAATGAGGACAACTGGATACAAAAAGTCAAGTTAATTTGTAAATTACTTCAATTTTTGCTCCAAATTCTGAAACTAAAAAAAACAGCAGTTATTTTTACTTTAATTTGATTGTTCTGTGAGTCCTTATATTGACCTGAACTTGAAAGGATGACCTGCTGACAGGGCTCTTCAGACACTGCTCCATGAGAACATCTTCTCTTGGGGACACGTTGAGACCTTGAGCCATGCAGACCCCAAACTCCTGGACACTGAATTCCTGTCCTTAATACTGTTTTACACTCTTTGTCAGGCAATAGACTCTTGGTCTTAAACCATGTCTAAAGCTGTTAATCCTCAGCCGTGTTTTTTGGGTCCCAAATTATTATTACCAAAAAATTGGTGGTGTTAAAAGTGGACCCAAGTTATGCAAAGTTATGCAAAGCTTTGCTCTCCTGGGTTGACCTTAGAGTCAGCAAGAAGCCACTTCAGAATGCTGTTCACTTGGTGAGAGGAGAGTGGCATGACGCAGACATCACTAATTAATAAAAAATTAATAGGAATTTTAAATACCTAGTTTGATGATTATATGAAAAGATACAATAACCAGAACTGAACAACTTCTGATTCCTGGGATCAGTTTTTTTTTTTTTCTGATTCCAGTTATCTAATAACAGGGACATGGTATTCTGGGAATAACATGCTGTTCTTTCATTGACTTGCCTAAGTCTGAAAATAATTATTTTTAAAAATCCTGTCACCTCTTTCTTGTCTTTCCCCAGACTTTGTTTTTTTCTCAATCTCTCTTGCTTTCTAATTTTTCTCTTTTGCTGTCATTTTTAATGAGTACACTTGGCTAGATGACAAGATTTCTGCAGAAATATGTCAACATTTGTCTTCTTTCCAATACACACTGGCAAAATACATTCAAAGACTTTGAGTTTCAGAGTACCATGTTTCTCTCTAACTTTCATATTGATATGTGCATTCCACAAAACATACGTGACCATTACTGGCATATTTCAGTGGAAAAAGAATTATAAACTATATAAATAATTTTTAAAAAAGAAATTGGGCAGCTACTATTAAATATTTCAATTATCACTAAATTTCAATTCTCTGAGGAGAGCTGGGTATAAAAATATATCAATTCTATTACATTATGACACAAAATAATTTAAACTATCTAAGAAACATGCAAGAAATAAATTCAAGAAAATTCTCAAGCCCAGCCCTTATATTAACATTGACTGCCAATCTCTGGGCATGGGTCCTGCAGGAATATGAGAAATCACTGACACTTCATAGGGAAATGGGTTTGTGAGCATTTAAACTCTGAAACTTTTTAGCTCCATAGCTTGAGAGACTGCTAATGGTTTTGTGGTTTCCCCTAACCAGTTCTCCACTTCTTTGGCACCAAAAAGTTATAAAAAGTTGTTGGTCCAATGGAAAATACTTGATTGCAGGGAAGAAAAATCACACCATTTTCTCCCCAGCTCACTCCAGCAAGAATTACACTCCCCTGTACTGATCAAGCAGTTATCTCTTCACTCATACATAGAGAAAAGGGGAAAAAAAAGGGGGAGCTGAATGACCATGTAGAAGAAAGGAAAACAAAGAAATTCAGGTCATTTTTGCAGATTTGAAAAATAAGAACAACCTTAGCTCTGAAAGCAATTGAATTAATTCATACCTAAATGTTCCTTTTGCATCTTTATTTTCATTTATTTCCTGCTTGGTACCAGCAACAGCAACACTGAAAGGTGGTGCATGACAACACAACCAGATGAGATATTTGTTGCAATGGCTAATTTGTACTCAGTAAATCACCCTTACAAATGCTGTGAACTCTCCTTCCTGCTTTCCTGATGCTTTTTATTCCTTTGAGAGCACAGTGAGTCCTACAGCCAAAGTAAATTCCCAGGATGCTGGAGGAGGATTTTGGCTCTATGACTCCCAAATATAGAAGGTGATAAACTTGTTTTCAGGCTGCTTTGACAGATACATGACCAGAAAGTGTTATATTCACATACTTGGCCTTTGCCCAGGCACAAATAGGGAGATAATGAGACAGGTTTGTGCCACAGGGGATGCCCTGGTGTGCAGCAGGTTTTGGGGCAGAGGACCTGAACTCAGGAAGGCTGGGCAAGGAACTCCAGGTGAAACAAATCCCACATGACTGCTCTGATTTGGAGTTTAACTCGGGAACAGCACGAATCTTCCCTTTGAAAAGTCTTTGAAATCACTTGAAAGAAGGCAACAAAAGGCATACTCCTAAAAAATTAATCTATGTGATTTTCTGCACCCCACAGTTCCTTCTGTCTGGGTTTAACTATCAGTTTAATTACTTCTGATTCCATTTTTTTTCCCATTTTTATATTGGTTGCACTGGAAATTCCTGCAGATTCTGAATGCTTCCCTCAGTGAGCTACCTGAATAAAGCTTCAAGTTATAATACCTCAAACCTGTGAAGATGCCACTGCTAACCTCAGCACAAAGCACAGGCTGCACTCCAACAACTTAGATTGCTATTGACTCAAACCCAGAATCCTTTGGCTTTCAGCTGTACTTTTGTCAAAGAAATTCAGAGAGAAAAAGCAGAATAAAGTCAAAGAGTAAGTTCAGGAATGACCCCTTTACAGTGACAAGGGTTAATGAAGATCTAATTAAAACTGACTGAGCCCCCACTCTTGCCCAGAGGAGTGGGGGTGACTCCTGACAGCCCAGTACATGCAGGGGGAGGATGCACAGCCCAAGGCTTTGCCCACCCACCTACAGTCATTCCAAGCAGAGCCATGAAGGGAATTCTTTGGAATGCTCTAGGGAATGCAAAGAAATTCTTGTTCCCTTGCACTTCATATCTTACTTACCCCTACCCTTTGGATGAAAATGTAGAAGAAAACTTATTTGACTGACTCAGTTGTAACACTAACAGATTTCTGGGTGGGTAAAGAGACTATTCTGCATTATAGCAATTATTTCAAACAAAAAGTCTGTACTCAGTCTAATCACTGTTAGAGATTAAGACAAAGTTCTAGGGGAGCAGGTGATATATTTTGCCTTGTATCCTTAAATTTACCTCTCCCTGCAGCTGTCCCTGGGGTGGTATGACAGCAAAGAGCTCAGCCCAGCTGGGTCCATGCAAAAGGAGCACCCTTGTATGGACAGGGAGAGCACCTGGAGGTGTTCCTCTGAAAACACTGACCATTACTGGCATCTTTCAGTGGAAAAAAATTACACACCATATAAACAATCTTTAAAAAAGAAATTGGGCAGCTACTATTAAATATTTCAATTATCACTAAATTTCAGTTCTCTGAGGAGAGCTGGATATAAAAAGACCTCAATTCTGACATTATGACATAAAATAATGTAAACTATCTAAGAGACATGCAAGAAATAAATTCAAGAAAATTCTCAAGCCCAGCCCTCAGACTGACATTCACTGCCAATCTCTAGGCATGGGTCCCGCAG
The DNA here is from genome assembly GCF_023055355.1 of Agelaius tricolor. Lineage (NCBI taxonomy): Eukaryota > Metazoa > Chordata > Aves > Passeriformes > Icteridae > Agelaius > Agelaius tricolor. The sequence continues at coordinate 2,206,988 of NW_027269270.1, forward strand.
GAATATGAGGAATCACTGACACTTTGTAGGGAAGTGGGTTTGTGAGCTTAAACTGACAGCTGGGGGGTGCCCCTGGGAATCCAGGAGATGTGCAGGGAGAGGTTTTCTTCATGGATAAGCAGTCATCATTGAGTAGGAGGAGAGGGTAGGAAGGGGCCAGAGATAAGGGACCAGCAGGCTGGAAGATGCCAGGTCTAGGAGTGACTGGGAATTCTTATCCCTGAACCACACCGTGCTGTCAGATGGGCAGAAAAAAGTTTTGGAGGATATTTTGCCCCTTTCTATGCAAATGTCCACCCTAACTAAAACTACAGAGAAGCTGTCACTCAGTATTTTGTTGTTAGTCACAAGTGAGCTCTAAGAAAGGCAAACACTTTAAACCAACCTGCTCTTTGCTGCCAACAGAAGCAGAGAGCTCCCAGAGGCACAGGACCAAGGCAGGGTGTTCCTGGTTCCACCAGGATCCAGAATTCATGGCTTATTACCCACTTGTTCCTCCTTGTGGAGAACTCTGGGTTCTGACTCTTCCTTGGTGTCTCATTCCAACATCCACAGTTTTTGCTCTCCAATTTCCATTTCAAGGGCATCACTGCTTCTCATCAGGTTTTTGCCTATGGATATTCCAAAGGTGTGAAGTGACTTGTAGTTAAAAGCACAGCAAAAACACCATAATCCATCAACACAAGGTAGAAATGCAGCATGCATCACCAATAAAAAAAATTAGTTTGATTTGCTAGCCTCTTTTAGCCCTTTAAAATACACCATAGCGCACAGGATTATTTCATGCATTGCACACATCTGCTGTGCACAATGAAACAAGAACTGAAGGCCCCTTTTCCTGGAAGATGAACTGGGAGGCACTTTGCTGAAGACATGTATTCCTTGAACTACCCTGTTCTCCAACCAGAGTCATCTGCAGTGGGAAAACCAAGAAAGCTTTAGGGACTATAATATAATAAGAATTTTTGTAGTCTGCACATCTTTAAGTCCCAAAGAAATGTCCTGGAGTACGTGGATAGCAACTGCAGCACAGCTGCACAATGCTCAGGCAGCACCACAATAAATGGTTTTGGATGTAGTAATACATGTTAAATAGATACTTTAATAAATGTTTAATCCATATTTTAGACCAGAAGATTGCTTAAACCCCTTTCATTCTCAGATCTGCTGATTAGAGGGTAAGAAAGAACAGTGCATTAGAAATACAGGTTTTCAGTGACAAATTTCAGAATGCCAAATCCAGCACAGTCAGTGTCTCCCCACCCCATTTTTGCTGTCTTTGGAAGCTCAAAGGAACACTGAAGTCCTGATCCACTTTCTGCATGCTGGTCCTCGTGGTCCTGAGGGTGTCATCCTTGTTTTGTATATCAAGTGGAGAGCATTAGTTTTGGTCCTATTTATGGTATTATTTCACTTTGGCTAAATAGTTCCTTCTCAACTCTGTGGCCAGTTTTATCCATCAATCCCCATAAGAGGTTTACAGGACAAACACTACCACAGAAAACAAATTTATTCCCTCCCTGATATGTGGCTTTTTTTTTTACCCTGTTCACACTGAAGTTTATCAGGAACTGAAGTTTCCTGATAAAGACACGGGTATCTTCAGGCCATGCAAACTCAAACCTGAGGCAGAAAAGACAATGTCATTGGCTGTGTCATTTTCCATGGGATATATGGGAAATTCCAGGCTGACCGGCAGGAAATGCAGCAATGAATCCACCCACAATTCAGTGAGGCAAGCACAGAACAGCAGAAAATTGCAAAAAAAGGATTTGTACTGAGTATACAGCATGGGATGTATATATTTGAACATCTCATAAATCCCTTTCACATGTTAAAATCACAGGTCAACACTGCATCTTCCATCTCAGCATTTTTGTAACTTTTCACATCTTAACTTTTTTGCTTCATACACCTGCCACTCTTGTACAGGGTTATAGTAGAGGAAATGTATTGTACTTGAATATCTGTACACAGGCGTTGCCCCAGGAGGTCCTGGTTGTCCTTAATTGGGCTGCAGCTGTGACTAATGAAGATAACTGGGATAAAAGGGGGAGGGTTAGCCAGTCAGGGAGAGCCTTGAAGGAGCCCTGAACTGACAGAGAGCAAAATGCAGGAGTCTGTGCTGGGAAGCTCTGCAGCCATAGGAACACACCAAGCAGGTATGGGCCCTTAGAACTCTGATAACAACAGTATGGGACTCCAGAAATATAACAACAACGATTGGTGACCCCGATGTGATAGTTGGTAGAAGATAAGACAGCCAAGAGCTGTGAAAGAACATGGCCTTTGGGTCAAGGAGCTGTGAAAGAGTATGGCCTTTGAGTCATGGGGGGCATAGGTGTGTTGTACATGGCCTTTGAGTGATGGAGAAATATGTGTGTTGTACTTGAGGTATTGTATGTAAAACCTGGTTCTGTAAGTAAAAGAAAAGGGGGAAATATAGTAGAGGTGGCCTTTGAGTCCTAGCAAAATAGAAGTATTGTACTTGAATATCTGTATATAGGCTTTGCCCCGGGAGATCCCAGTTGTCCTTGATGGGCTGCAGCTGTGACTAATGAAGATGACTGGGATAAAAGGGGGCAGGTTAGCCAGTCAGGGAGAGCCTTAAAGGAGCCCTGAACTGAGAAAGAACAACATGCAGAAGAAGGAGTCTGTGCTGTGAAGATCTGCAGCCATAAGAATACACCAAGGAGGTATGGGCCTTTAGAAATCTGATAACAACAGTATGGGACTCTAGAAATAGAACAACAACACAGGGTATTCCTCCTGTCCAGCCTGCTGATGTGGTAGGAATGCCTTCAGGAGGAAGCTGTGCCAGCAGAGGTTCAGCAAATGCCAATTCACTTCATGAGAGAGCTCAGTATAACCACCCTCTTGTGCTTTCAAATTTAATTCTAGTTTGCAACAAATGATCATCCTTTGTGCTGGAGCTTCCCTTTTCCTGATCCCTGCTAATGCACTTAATCCCTTTCTTGTTGCTGGTATCTGGAGGTCTTAATGTCTTTAATACATTTATTTTTTAAGCACCTCACCGAGGTGGGAGTTACATAATGCCCAGATCACTGCTGCCTGCATATCTCTGACTGTCTGGGTCCACATGGTGTGCCCCAGGTCAAAGAGGAGGTTTGTGCTTGTGGGAAGAATATTATCTGCTCACTCAAGTCAGGCTGTAATACCCAAATCACTAATGGCCTGCTATCTTCTTAGCCCAGGCTTTCTAGTCTTAGTCTTTGAACTCCTTGTGGCAGAGATTTCTCTTACACCAGGAAAACATTTCAGCTTCTCCCACAACAAACCCTGGGTTTGTAAAACAACTGTACTGATAGAGCACAGAGAATCAGACAGAGAAGTTCTGCAGAAGGCTGGGTTTGGCAAAGAACAAAGGCCTGAAGGGGAAAAGGAAAAAAGTGAAAAATATGAAGGACATGAAAACTTTTGGAGAAAATTGCCCTAGTTGCTGGGAAATTACCCATTATTTGGGTATTTAGAAATAAAGGAGCTTGTAAGCACATGTTACATGAGTCAAATAATATTAGTTCAAAAGTAATATTTTTATTTTTCCTGCCAGTGGGTGCAACATATTTTATTAGTAGGACTTCTCAGTTTTCAGCACAGAAATTCAAAGTGTCCAGCAGGGATCTCTCTCCCACTCTGCCAGTTCCTATTTAAATGACCAGAACGTGGCCATCTGAGCTTGCCTTTGAGGCAGCACTTTCCAGTGTCCCAGAAAGATGATTTCTCAGTCCTAAAGCAATGGAGAGTTTCTGCAGCAGCTCTGTTCACAGGCCTAAGTGGCAACACCTGCTCAGCAGAGGAAGAACAACTCTGGTAGGAGGTGAGACAAGAGGGGACACTGGTGCTCCTCTGGGAGCACTGCCCACACCCCAGCTCCCCAGTGAGGACATTTGCAGGAGCTCATGAAGGAGCTGGATAAGGTTTTGTCACAGCTTGGCCAGGAGTGTGGGCTCAACTGCTAAATTGTGTGGGCTAAGGACAAAGAGAGCCAAAGGGCTTTCCTCAAATGCCTTCTCTAATGAAGAGGCTTGCTTTGAGAATTGAAATAGTTTCACCATCATGGAATAGGTAAACAAAAAAACCCAAAAAGACAGAGACATTATTCAAAAGGATATTATATATAGAAACTAAATTCAGATATTAAATTTAAATAAACAAAAGGTTATATAAATCCTGCTAATTGTCATGGGAACTTCCAGCATTTCACCAGACACCTTTAGCCAGCAGAACATCTTTAATGTGCATTCACACAGGGAATAAAAGTATCTTTCCCTTGACTGTCTGCCATTTGCAGTCTGTCAGTAGCTCCAGCTGGACCAGCACCTGTGTCAGAATATTTTTATTCCAGCATCAAAACATTTTGACTGAAGTTCCCCATCAAACCAAGCTGCAATGTAGGGGCAACCTACATTACCCTATGCAGAACAAGAATGCCAGAGGTGTTTTGATTCAGTGTCTCCTGACTTTAGCCCCAGGATTTTTGGCAGGCAGCCTGAGCCTGCCCATCACACTGTGGGGGCCAACCAAAAAGGCATTTTGTGCCAACAGCTCTTGCTGATGTAAAGAAGAGAACAAGAACATTGGTCTGATTGGACCCTCTACCTGGAACAAGAGGACAATGACAATCCTAAACCAAGCATGTTTATATTATTAGAAGCACATTTATATTGCTATATTGTTTATATCTGCCCATGGGGTTTTTTTATTACAAACATTTGGCTGAGCACTTTGCACCCATAGAGAGGCCTGTAAGCTAAAGCAATGTTCTTCCTAAAACCTCTGGTGAGAACTCTACCTTCATTGAGGCTGAGTTCAACATTTTTTTTAAATCCTGAAAAAGGATTTGAACACATAAATTTGTGGGAACTATAAGAACCAGCAGGGAATTGAATGAGATTGATTTGGGGCAGCCTGTACACTCGTCTTGAGCGCTGCCCGTAGTGTTTAAGTCCAAGTTGCAGTTAACCTTGCTGTGTTGGAGCTGTTTCAATTGATAATTTAATAATTGATCATTTAATTTTTTAATTGATAATTTTATAGAGTTGACCAACATGGCTGCAGCTCTCTGCCATGCAAATTGCAGCAGGCACAATTTTCCCAAAGATTCTTCCTGGAGAAGGCAGTGAGAACTTCAGAGAAGGAGAGAAAACAATTTTTATCTCTATTTACTGCTCTTGTTGTTTGGCACATGTGGAATGTGTTATGGAGATTGTTTACCCAAAGTGATTTGGTTAATTGGATACCAGTGAAGGTTGTTTTGATTCCTTGGCCAGTTGGGTCAAAGCTGTGTCCTGGCTGTCTGCAGACAGTCATGGGTTTTTCTTTAGTATCCTTTTAGTATAGTATCTCTTTAGTATGTAATATAGCATAGTATTAGTGTAATATAATACAGCTTAATAAAGCAATTGTTCAGCCTTCTGAATCATGGAGTCAGAGCACATTATTCCCTGGCTGGGGGATCACCTGTTTCTACTATAACCAACTCTATAAAATATGGCATTTCAAGGGAGCATATGGTGTAAGTTAAACACATTGTAAGTAGTTTGTAGTCCCAAGCCTGCAGCTCCTTGTTTTCAGTTGAGGAAGGGTATTCATATATAGTAACAGTGAAAGTGATGGTTTTCAACTTCCAGGGAGTTACACCAGAGGTAGGAATAAGTTATTTCTGAGGATACCATACACTGCCTCTGCCCCACCTGCCAGCTCCTGGCAGAGCCCACCCTCTGTTCAGTCTGTGTCCAGACCTGCAATTCCCATCAGGAACAGAATCAGTCCTGTACAGCCCAACCCCTGTGCCTAGGAGGAATGCCAAGTGAGGCATTAAGCATCATCACTTGTCCAGGGTAGTTTTCTGAAAAAGAAAGGGCCAGGACTGTTTAATTGTGACCTGGATCCGCACACATGTGTTTAGGCTCCTCCAGAGTGTTTTGCATGCAGGTCTTAGCATGTGATCTGCCCAATTCAGCAATGACCTGTGTCCACAGAGCTGTACAATTGCAGGGAAGAATGGAGGGGGATTTTATTTACAGGGGAAAAACATAGAGAAGGCAGAGTTATCTCCAGAAAGCTGGCACAGACCTGTGAGTGGCGGGCTAATTGATAAGAAAAATCTCACTGCACACCAGAAGCTGCAGAGCTTATTGCTTCTGCCACATCAAGCCTGTGCTGTCCTTGATAAGGTTTCCAACACAAAATCCTTGCTTCTGACATCTGCTGCTATCACCCAACAGATCAGATGACAGAGGAATGAAGAATACTAACCATCACTAGATAAAGCAATCAAGAAAATCCACATATGTCTGTATATGCAGACAATGGAAGTGCAAACAGGACTGGAAACAGTGTCTCTTACTTCTTGGCAGAGCAGTGCACACCTCAGGCCTGGTACCATAAAGAAAGGCTACCAGACTCTGCAAAGGCCTCTTCCTCAGCTGCCTGCTTTCCATGGACAGTGATTTTTTTTTCCTCCAGACTTCTCAATCTGCTATATTGCAACAGACAGAGCAAATTTGAACTCTGTTTCCTGCAGGTGCAGCTCTCCCTACACAGAGGAGTGCCCAAGGCACCAGGCCATGGCACAGAGCAATGTGTGGTCCTTGAAGATTATTCCTCACCTATTCTTTATTTGCTTAATAACTGAATCTTTTACACTGCTTAAAGACTTCTCTAATTGAATCTTTTCAAAAATGTTGTGCTGAAGCAGTACCATTATGGCTAAATGACATAAGGATTTTTAAAGCAAAAAAAAGGTAAAAGCAGAAGGAGCCTGTGGGCTTTCATGAATGGTACTTAATCTGTTAAACCTTAGCTTAAACACCACCTACATTTTACCTACAATATACTAGATCAAATCAGCATTTTTCTTTTCCTTTTATCACTTAAAAAGAGATGGGAACTTTGCACTTCGCAATGAGTTACAGATTTCCAGCAAAATGGTGTTTAAGAGGTGTATTTATGAATGTTTTATTTGTAACTCAAATATTTATAACTGTCACTATATTTGTTGTTTACCTCTTTAGAGATGCCAGATTTTTAGTAACATGTCTGCATGTATCCTACCCTAGTAAGAGACTTAAAACAGATAACTAGATGGTGGTGACAGCATTTATTGAGTGGAAAGCTGTATTATTTTTCAATCCCCAGAAGAGAGAACTGACATGTGCAGTCCTGAAGTGGTGTTACTCTGCACAACAATCCACAAGAACTACAAACTGCACTCATCAGCAGTAACTGAGTCTGGAGAATCAGAGACAAACCAGAGCACCAGTAACACCACTGACATTTGGGGTTGCTTAAAATGACCAAAACAGAACTGACAATTTGACTACTTTGCTTTTTCAGATGTTCTGAGACCCTCATTTCAGAAGCTTTTAAAATAGTAGAGCCGAAAGGACAGAGGGAAGGGGTTTTTGACAATTTAGGCCCTTGATTACACCACTCAGAAAGTAGGGCACAAACAGAGCTTCTTAGCAAAACCATAGGCCTGAACACCCTAAAATACTCCAAGTTTGCTTTTAGTTCCTGTCTGACTTTATAAGCCAGGCCTTACACCAATTTCAGCCAGTGTCTACGTTATCATTTCTCTCTCTCTTGCAGCTCCTAGGGGATGTAACTGCTAAAACAGGAGAGCCTCCATGAAGGTGTTACATGACTAAATCCATCCACAGCTTCAGCCACATGCAAGGAAAGATTTCTCTGAAGAAAATTCAGCCACACCAGTTCTTGGTTCACCTGGGGATAACTGGGGATAACTTCATCTTTAAAACAAACTACAACCAGAACAGAAAGTGCTCCTGCTGCTCACAGAGACCCCCTCTCACTCAAAGTTTCAAACCAAATTTTCCCAAGAGTCACACCTTGCTCATACAATCAGAAAATCAAATTTAAAAACAGAACGTAAACATCGGCCAGAGAGCATCAATCCTCCTATGCAGCACAGTACAAATGTTTGGAAGCTGTTCAACATTTTGTCTTTCTGCTTGTAGAATTAATTTTTTTCTTCCAAAAAGTCATTTTGACTACAAGAGGATGGTGTAAGTCAGTGAGAGTGGAGAGATGTTGCTGCAGGGCTGGACAGCTCTCTGCAAGGGAAGGGCTGTTTGGGGTCAGAGAACAGAATCCAGGTGCCTCTCACCCTGTGTGTCCACCCCACCATGCTCATGTCCCACCAAACTCTCTCATTCTCAATTACTGACTGTCAGACTTTTCCCCATTTTTACACTTGCCTGTAGCATTCTCTAAAAGACACAATTTTTTTTTTCAAGTAATTACTCACACCCCAGATGGATGAAGCATCACTCAAATCCTGCAGCCTGCAGCACAAAAAATTACTTTGCACTGCAGTCCCACTGATGACTTTCCACAAAGTTTCCTTTCCAGCATTCCCCCAGCTCCAGCCTCAGAGAACTGCAGCCCTGACAGGTACCTTTGCTCTGCCCCAGTCCACTTGACATCCCATTCTCTCAATTTTCCTGCCTGCAATATCTGAGCCAGCAGCTCCTGGAGCTCAGCTTAGCTCCAAGCATTTTAAATCCATGGATTTGAGAGAAAATTATTCAGCTCTTTAATGAGCTCAGCTCAGGGGTAAATCACAAAATATAGCCAAAAGCTTTTGGGCCCAGAGCATAGATGAACCTCAACACCATTTAGGATGTCCATGAGTTGTCACAGAGCCCTCAGGTTTTATGTTTATTCCCAACATTATGGATCCTGCTACTGCAGAAATGCCCAAAAACTCCTACATCACCTAATGAATTTTGAGTTTCCAGTCTATATAAGGAAAAAAAAATCTCATTTCTAATTCCTGACTTTAAAGGTCTGAGAGAATCTGTACATCAATTACAAGGGGCCAGGAGCATTCAGAGTTTTCATTGGCCAAGGCCCTGTATAAAACTAGCTATAAATGCATCCTTGTTGCTGTTGCCCTCTGCCACTTGCTCAGCTAAGTCTCCAAAACAAAATCCTTACCACTCCAAATCAAATTAATACAGCAGGGAGGGAAAGTGCAGAGAGAAAAGTCATTTCCCTTATCAGGTATCCTTACAGGATCAAAACCTGGCCTTCAAACCTTTCTTTTTATCAATATACACTGCTGCTGCCCCAGCCCATGGAAGTGAGCAGGTCTGTGCAGTGCTGGGGGCTGTGACAGCACAGTCCCCCTCCCTTGCAGGAGCTCTGCACATTGGACAGGCAGAGTGTGATAAACTCTACTCTAAAGCTTCCAACAGCTTCTTTTGCCCCTTTCCCACTTCCTTTGACAGCTTTATTTTGCAGGAAGCAAAAGCTTTAAAAAAGGAGGTGAATGGAACTCTTGTTTGATCACATTGAGACAGAATGCCTCAGAGAGAGGTTTCTGAAGAAGAAGAGTGGGATGCTTCAGTTCCTGCCCCATCTGCTATCAGTGACAATAAATAGGATATTGGTTTTATGAACATGATGCAAAACATTGGCTTTTTCCCCACCTCAAACATCAAAGAAAGAACACTTACAGTATTCCAGGATCCTTTCTGGCAAATCTACAAACTCATGTTCAGAGGCATTTACATAATTTTGATTCTGTTTACCAGTGAAGACACATCATTTCTTGTTTCTCTTTTCTATGGTCATTTGAGTTAAAGAAAACCAAATTTTTCTTCTTCCATTAGTTCACACATCTGCCCTAGTAAGAACAAACATTGGGAAACAATGAATTCTCCTTGCTGGCAGATGTCCATTGAAGTTCTCTGTGTGAACACAAGCAAGAAGTAGAAATATATTAATGCCCAATAATATCTGATTTTAATTTTCTTTAACTAGAAAAGGGCAGGAGGAAGGAACCAATGTAAAAGACATAAAATGACAAGATCCTGGAGAACAGCAAAAAGTGGCCCTTGAGTTTTGGCAGCTGCAGCTGCCAGAATAAACCCATTGGCAACATTCATGGTGAGGGGTGAGATCCTTTTTTGGACAGAGCAATGGGTCAATTTTTAAAACTGTGCTTCTTCCTGATGCCATATTTTAGGAGTTTATCTGTAATGTCTACATCCCAAAATGAGTTTACATTACTGTTATCAGTCATTTGTATTGTTGTCACCTATAAGTCATGTCTAGTCCTGACCAGAGGGAGCTAAACAGCTCTGCTGTATGGAAAGTACATGCCCAGGTCTCACTTTGGGATCCAGACTGACTCCAAAATAAAGGTCTGCAAAATAACTTCTCCTCAAGTTCCCACACTGCATGCCATCCTTGCCCTGGGTCACACACTCATGGAATTACTGCATTGTGGGTTATTATATTTGCCATCCTACACTGCCTTGAAGCATCCTCCACAGCTGTTGCAAAAGATGATCCCAGGATGATGCTCACTCTTTCTTCAGCTGTTTTTTCTGCAATTTGATGCTAACACCATGAACACCAATTTAGCTACCCCTTGGACCAGAGACTAACTATGGAGCAGCCAACAGAGGAGAAAAAACACACAAGAGGAGATGGACAAGCAACTAACTTTGAATCCACAACATTATAGGGTCTTGATGGACCCACTTTTGTTATCCCCGAGACACAAAATGTCCCATGTCCCAGGGATGGATTATATTTGCTATTGTCATGCTGTGACTTTAAGTCTTCCTGACAATACCAAGGGTAGGGAAGGGGGTAGGGAGGGAGGGGTAGATAAGGAAGAAGATAAAAATGAACTTTCCCACAAAACTGCAACAAAATTAGAGCAAGTTTGGGTTTTTGGGAAGCAGTGGGAATAGAAGAGAATGTCCTACTCACAAGGGCTACAGGAGAGGGAAGGGGGAGCAGAGGGTGATTCACTGGAGTGGCATTGCAGAGTTCCTCACTGCTGAGGAGGAAGGCAGCAAAGGGGCCTTGAAAAGGACATCTGAGAAGTTCCTTGGTACAAGCAGTGACAGGAAAATCCTTCACAAGTGATTGAAAGAAAAGCCTCAGTTCTGAAGGACACAGAAACAGCTAGAAAAGGATGGCCTTATTAAGAGGTATAAAATATGCATATTCAACAACAACAAAAAAAATCAATACAAAGGTTACTCCATTTACCACAATATCAAGGCTGTAGTTACTTAAGCATACAGAGCTTACAAAGATTATTTCACTGATACAGTACTTGGTCAGTAATTCAATTACTATGCACATGCCTACATCAAACAGCTACACATTTAGAAGATCTCTTTGGCATATTTCCCAAATTGAACCTTCATGCATCTTTCATATGGCCAGTGTAATCAAATTTATGTGTACACCTAGCAGAACAAGCACTTTAAGTAATAGGACATCATCCTTACACCAGTTTTTCTTTAAAAAAAAAATAAGAGACAAAAACACCTCCCTCCATGATAAAAAAAGAAAGCATGGAAGGAGAGAAGAAGATACAGGAGTGAGAATATTCACTGCTCTGATAGTAGTGAGGGCTGGTGCAAAGCCTGCAATGCAGTGTGGATATCCTTACACTGATCTGGGATAAGTTTTTCTAGCCCACCAAGAAGACTGTGAGGACCAAACATCCTCTGTCCCCCTGTGACAGTCCCAGGTCCTGGCAGATCTGTAAAACAGCTTTGCCCTGCAGCCTGGCTCAGTGTAGCCTCACCCTCCCCTGCTTCCAGGCATGTTCCAGCCATGCAGATGCTTTGGACATGACTCCTCAGGACAGCAGCCAAATAATTGAAAAGGATCACAGAGGTGTAAATTCAAGGTTCCAGTTACCAATTCCATCCTCAAAATGTCAGTGCAACAAATTTCAACAGCACTATATCTCCCATTCTTAACTGAGTTAAATTCTGCTAAGAAAACCATTTGATGTCCCATCTAGCTGTAGTGAATGGTGATTTATTTCATACATATTTTATTTTAGCAATGCTGCATTTAGGCAGTTAAAATTTAATGGGAATATCCACCTTCAAATTCTTCCCATCTGGATTATATAATCTTTACTACCAAGCTTTAGTCTGCCAATCTGTGGACCTGAGAGTGATTTCACTACTTTCATCCAATGAACTAAATCTTCTCTTTCCTTTTTATTTAATGTTCATTTCCTATCTTTTCCCCCCGCATAAGACAAAGGGTGAGCAGAGAGTTAACAATAATGAAAATCTGCATTTAATACTAATAACAACCCTTGATTTTAAAGGCCACACTGGATAAAATTTATAAGGGCTAAAGTGCTCATAAATTTTACAGCCTACTACACACTCACAGATTTATGCACATAGAAAGGAGCCAGTCATCCACAGAGCTGTAGCAGTTTCAGATGTACAGTCCCTGTTAAGCAGATGACTTGTTCAACACTGCCTGTTGCTGCAGTAAGGTAGAAAAATTATAAAGAAAGGCCTTATAAAATCAGGCCTGCTCTGTTAAAATCAATGGCTGGCCTTGTCAGGCTAGCCCTTTGCAAGTTCCCATGTAAAAGCAATCCTGGTGTGAGCAGTTCATTAACATAACTATCTATTCCTAAAACAACTAACACCTGTATAAACTGTTTTTGCACCTTTGGATGGAAAAATGAAACTATCTCTCACAAACAACCTTTCCTGCATGTACACACTAGGGGTTTGAGTGACCAATCAATACAGGGGAACAACTTGTTTCCAATAAAGTAATTGGTAAGATAACTCTAATCCTCTAACCAATTGCAGTCACACACTGTAAAACTGTATAAAAAGGAGTTCTGTGAATAAATAGGGGACCTTTTCCACTATGAAGAAAATGGAGTCTGTGTGATTTATTCCAATAGCCTGTGACTATGGGAGATGTCTGTAATCATATTTGTTTCCAGGTAATTACATGTGCTAGGACAGTCATGGACCTGAAGCACTAAGAGCCCCTTTTTCCTCTGTCCTGCTTGCAGGAGTTTGTTCATTAAAGACAGTGAAGGAAAAAGGACTGGGCTGTGAGTAAGGATTGTGGTGATACTCCATGCTGAGAGGCAACAGCTCCTTTCCTGGGATGCCATGGCTGCCCTTGTCTGAATACAGCTGTCTGAAGGGAATAATCAACAGCTACACTGGGACTTTTAAACTACCCATCTAGCTCCAGCATCCTGGTTGTCCAAACCAGCTGCTAGTCAAGTACTCTGCATTTTTCTGGGACAGACTAGATGCACTACTTTTGCTGGTTTTATGTTGCAGAAGTCTTTGACAATATTAAATTTGGGGGTCACATTTCAGTGTATGCCATAGACTGGTCTCCTCCAGGCAAGTCTCTGCTGGGCTGAAAGGACAACCACACAAGGCTTCGACAGGGAGCACAACTGAGACTTCAAACAAAAGCTTATGGGGCAAGTACACACCAGCTTCTCCAGAGCACAGCAAAAGTAGTGCTGCAGAGAAAGATTCTTCAAGGAAGTTTTCTTCCTTACTAAAGAACTCTTTTCTTTTGCCAAATTGTTCTGTTGCCTAAACTATGAATGCTGTCCCTCTAATATCTCCCTAGGTCCTCCCATTTTCTCTACTAAGCATTTTCTTACTCATACAAAAAATTTTTAAAAGCTGGTTATTCTTCCTATCTTGCTATGCACTTGGTAGCCAAGATATCTGATGGCCCTGAGTTCTGCCAGGAAACACTGAGATGGCATATAATATTTACAAATAAAAAATAAATTGCAGAAGAATTGCTGCAAAATTTATATTCCACCACCCCTGTTAAAACCCTTGTTTAAGGGGATTTTGCTTCCTGAGAAGAAAGTGACTTCAGGGAGCACAAATCACCTGGAAGTGGCAAATCAGACATTTGAGCCCATCTCTCCACAGGCATGGAGGAATGACATCACAGGCTGACATCACTGATTGTAAGAGCATAAGAAGATCCAGTACAAACTCAGACCAAAGATTTCCTCCCAGGCCCCTTTCTTCAGCAGAGGCCACAGAATCTCAAGCAGAGAAAAAATAAATAACCCTGTCACAGCACTTTCCATCCTCCATCAAATATTTTCTTCAGGCGATAGCTCCACCTTCTTGGATGGTGCTGAGCATGAGGGCTGCAGGAGCTTGTGCTCTCCATCATCACCTCTAGCATGTCATGCAGCAAGACTGCCCCAAAGTGCTCATAAAAAAGCAGGGAAGAAATATCCCTCCACAAGGAAACAAAGAGCCATGGAAAAGTAGGGTGTGTTATTTGCATTTTGCTGCAGCCTTTGTGCTTTTTCACCCCAGCTTGGTCTGCAGCGTGGTGTCACACAAGCTTGTGACAGCAAACCTGAGCTTTCTGTGGCAAAGGTGATAGACAGAGACAGAGAATTCCAGCAGGAATTCTCCAGGTTAATATGATCCCTGTACATTCTGAATTATGCAATCAAGTCCTCTTTCTTTTTCAGCAAATAAAATCAGTGACATGGTAGGAGGAGCCTGAAAACAGCGGGATAAATGAGAGGACACACAGTCTATGGCAGTGATAACTACACCTGCCAAATTCACACCACAACAAAATATTGCCTCTGCTTCTGAGAGCTGCTGGAAACACAAATGGTATCATCTGATAAGAAATCCCAGATATGGGAGCTGATAGCTCACCTCCTGCCAATGTTACCTTCTGTCCCTCAGAAAGGCAGCACACCTTTCAAGGAAATCAACCCAACTATTGTAAAAAGAAAGGAAATCTCTCCTGGTGTATTTTAAAGGGTTTACTGCAATGTGACTCAGATTTAATCCAAAATGTCTAGCTGATACTTAATTTCAGGCTTCCTCTGTGAGCTCCTCACCTCTCTCACTGTGGCAGCTGCTGCATGTGGATTTGCAGCACAATGTTAAGCTTTTCCTTGCACTCCAGCTTACACTTGCACAGGAAAGGTTCCATGGCATGAAAACTTTGCTCAGCAGGTCCCCACTGCAGGACATGCTCCCAAGATGACAGCACCAAGCCTCCTCACATGAATGGGGCATTGCTGATCCTTTTACATCTCCCAGACCAGAATCTAAGGAAGTGCCACTTCTGCACAAATAACAAATAACCCCTCAGTTTCTCCCTGTTAACAAGGAAAAACCAAAACCCCACAAAACGAAAGTTTCCTTCTCCTGCCAGGCTCTGTATCTCTGCATCCTGTATCACACTGGGACTCAGGACCTCTCCTATACCCTGGGGGAAAAAAAAAAAAAAGGAAAAGTGGAGGAATCACTGGAGGAGATGTGCTGGAATCATCCTTTGAGAAAAGGCTGCAGAGAGACAGCCATGGCAGACACAGGACAGCCACCCAGCTGCAGTGCTGGCTGACCTTTCCAGGTAAACCAGGCACTGCAATTTGCACAAGTGGCTGTGCAGCTTTCAGCACACACTTCCCCCGTGACACTGAGCCCCACTGTGCTCTATAATCACTCCATTTTCAGGAGGGCAAACCCCAGCTAGCTATCAGTTTGCACATTATGCTCAGAGTTGGTGCTGTGACAGCACCTGTCTCTAGGACTGTTAAGTGAGTGGCCAGATTCCCAGTGAGGAGAATATGCTCCTGCAAAGCCTTACAACAAGAAGAGGCTGTTCCATAGGATGCTCAGCAAAGTATGCTGCCTTTTATTAACATCCTTCCTCAGTTACCACCCCCTTTAGCTGTTTTTCCTTTGCTGAAGGAGCAGAAGGAGTGAGTCACCTTATTTCCTCAAGGCACATGTGGGTGTGAGGCTGCTCAGCACCACAGCCACACCTGGAGGACAAGCATGGGGCCAGCAGCTTCATGAACTCAATTTTTTGCTGAGCAGAAAATGCTTCTACAAAAAGCAAGGAGCAGGTAAGATGGGGGAACAATGCAGAGAGAGTGCCATGAGCCAGGCTGGCAGGCAGCATGATCACACTGGTGTTGTGGGTACCACCAGAGGCAATTTCTTTTTATTCAGGAATAAATACTGAAGATTAATTTAGGGGTGAGCAGGAATTTAAATAGTTGTTTTTCTTGGGATTGGGTTTAATACCACATTGTTTTTTGCAGGTATCTAAACTAATGATGCTTGAAAAACCCACTTCCTGGGGCATCCCACTGCAATGCAGAGCAGTGCCTGGGAAGGCACCCTGCCCACCACAGCTCTGCCTCCCTGAGCCCACCACTAAATTAGCAGTCCTGTGAGCACCCAGATTTGCATAAAAGAAGCAGTTATCAGCAATTAGTCTTGCCAAGGCAAAAATTCTTCGAGGCCACTTCACAACTAGTGACAGATGCAGTATTCCTAAGTTTAAGCTATAATTTAGTCTTAGACTGGACAGGAATATATGGAAAACAGGTTGTGCATTTTGCAAAGCCTCTCATTTAGGCATCTGAAAAATAATAGAAAAAAGGGAAGGAGGGAAGATGAATAGTGACTGAAAGATAGAATAAACTGCAGGCACAGGGCCAGAATTTATTGCTCAACAATAGTAAGAAATATCCAGACTATTTTGCTGCTGAATAAATCCATTTACCTGTTCTTCACATCAGAAAATTTCATATTTCCCAGCTGTCCTGCTCCTTCAGGGTTTAATCACAGGTTTCAACAACAGTGTGCAGGCTTTGGCCCAGCTGAATTACAAATATCAGACCTGAGAGGAGCAGGAAGAAAGGATTGTACTGAAGAGCAAACCCACTCCCACCTAGGACATTAGCAGTGGAGTCTTCCCATGGTTCCCCAAAATTTGCACTAGAAGGAAGCCCAGGCTGAAGAATGACCACAGTTTGCAGGAAATTCCAGTGGCTCTGGGTGCCAGGACATCCAGGACCTGGTGAAAGTCCCTTATGCCTTGCCTGAAATTCCAGCTGTCCTCAGTACGATTCCATCTCTGTATGCAAAACCCGTGGCAGAAAAGGTGAGTGAACTGTGCCAGGAATTTCTGAAGCAGCTGGTGCATGTAGTAATCATGGGATAATTAATTCTGGAAGGGACCTGAGGAGGTCTTGAGTGCAAGTACTGCACAAGCAGGTCAGCAACAACTTATGATGAGCTTGCTCAGCTCAGTTCAGCTCATCCATGCTGCATGCTTTCCAGGAACTAATTAACTCTCTTTCCTCACAAGATGAAACAAAGCTGGGATGAGTTTTTTCTCATCATCTCTCGAGAAATGGGGAGCCTTGGTGGCTCCCATCTAGCCACAATGTGGAATGAAAAATTCTCCTGGTCTACAGAGCCGGGGGAAAGCAAAGAGTAAATCCTAAATCTTGGTGTCAAAGAAAGGAGAGGAGCTATGAGAGGGGTAAGTACCTCTCCTCACAGGGCAGCAGGCAGTGATCCTCCTCCTCTCTCCACAGCAACTTCTCAACATATGCCCTGGATTATGATTTGCATATTCCTGCTTTAAGGAGGGTTTCCAGATTCAGAAATGGTGAGGCCACTCCTCAATTCAACCAGCTGATGTGGAACAACCAGACATCAGCTGGGTGCATGCAGCAGGGAGTGCCAAACTCATCCCAGTGCAGGCATGTGGCACTTGGGACATAGCACAGGGGTGACAGAAAGGTCAGCCAGTGTTAACAAGCAAATAAATAACAAATGGAAGCAAGAAGACAGAGAATCTGTCCACCTTTCTGAACTCTTTAAAAGCAAGCAATATGTGTTCAGGACCTTTTCTGGGGACTCAGAAGCCATTCTGATCTGATGGTACACACAAGTAACAGAGATGGATTCATTCATTTCTGCAGGATTTAGACATCTGTAATTCAAAATAAACTACATATTTCAAATTTTTTTCTTCCTGATACAAAGGAATCCTTCTACAAGTGAAAGGTTTTGCTGAAGCAGTGGTAGACAGTCCTTTTTCTATCACCAGTTGCTTTAAAAAGGAACCTCAGCACCATTGATGAAGTTCTCAATCCAGCATAACTCTGTGCACAAGCTCTAAATCTTGATAAATGTCATTATTGGTACTATAACATCATATTCACAGAGCACCAGCAGTACACCTTCATTTTTATGGCCCTCCCATCCAGTCTGCATTTGAACAGGACAGGCCCCAGCCAGCCCTGTGCAAACAGGAGGATGCACAAATAAATGCAAACTCACACGGTGTAAAAGTGTGAGCAGAAAGCTGCAGCCATCTCAGACTTGCACCCATCAGTCACTGCTAGAGGATGGCACATGCTTCAAGACTTTCAACTTACTGGAAGTTTTTCCACCATAAACCAACAGTTCATCATGTATTAACCTTTTTCCTCAAACACCTCATCAGTATTAGTCTAACTTGACAGAGCAGAAATCCACATGTTGAATGCAACAGCCACTACTGCTCAAACACTTGAGGAAAAGTTTTTCAGAGTTTTTAGTACCTACAGATCAAAGCAGCATTCTCCATTCCTTGTTTTCAAAACCAGGTGAACAGGCTTGGCTAAAATAGTAGCAATTTTACAATGTCAGCCTTACAGCTGTGTTTGTACAGAAGATGAACCCAAGCAATTAAAGACTGAAAAAATTATCAGCAATTAAATACAGCCTCGCAATTTCCAGGAAACTGAGGTAAAAAAACCACTATCTGACACATCTATTGTAATCCACACAGCTGTTCACAGTGTTCTTCATATCCTGGATAAATACCAAAGCTATTTTTGCTCACAGGTTTTGTTACCTAGCTGTGGCTGTCTCATTTTGCAATGAAAACAAGAAAACAGCTCCCTTACACATCAGATCTCCCGGAGCTTAATTGCGTAGCTTGTAAATGCAATTTTTCCTGACACAAGGACAGTTGTTTGGCTTTACCATGGGAAAAAGTAGTCCTTAAATCTTGGTGTCAAAGAAAGGAGAAGAGCTATGAAAGGGGCAGTACCTCTCTGTACAGGGCAGCAGGTAGTGATCCTCCTCCTTGCTCCATCGCTACTTCCCAACATATTCCCTGGCACCTACCGCTTTCCAGGCTCCACTGCTGCCTAAGCAACAGCCTAATCTTTCCTCTCCCTCATTGCAAGGCTTTTTCTTACTGCCTTTATCTGTACCCTTCAGAAAAAGCACGAGCAAGTCCCTAATGAGTTTACAGCAGCCCTGATCCTCTCTTGCAGTGTCAAGCCCTGCCCAGGATCAAAGCTGTTTAACTTGTCTCTGCAAGCGGAAGGCAGGAGCCTTGGGAATCAGCTGTGGGACTAAGAGGTCACTTCATGTGGGGAGATTTTCTCCAGGGGGATGGCTCTGCACCCTCCTCTCAGGGTGCAATCTGATCTCATTTCAGAAAATAAAGAAATTAAATTTTCTTTTTCCCTGATCTCTGTTTTTCTCCTCATATTTCCAGCTGATGTGCTGATAATGCACATGTGTGACTGAAACCAGCACATCTAACAAGGCCTTCAGAGCCACCTCTCCTCCTCTTGTACTTCTACCATTTGCACTTTTCCCACTAAGCTTGTCTGTTCAAATTTCACCTCCCTTTCCATCTGGCCTTATTGGGGCTCATTTATGCTAACACAGTAAATATATCATTATATAGAGGCATAGCTGCTTAATAGGAAGGAAATCGTGGTTCAAAAATATTTTGTTACTTACATAATTAAATGCACTCATGGTTTTGTACACCCAACACATGAATTGTGTGTAGATGGTAGATTCATGGCTTGCCACAAGGTGAAAGCACTGAGAGCTCTCATAAGCAATGAGAGGGAAGGACTTCCCTTAAGTCCTGCTTACAGGAGTATGACCCATGCAGGCCATGGAACATGAAACATTTCTCTGCCTGTAAGACCCACAAAGATATGTGTGGCTTTGCTTTCCAGCTTCATACAATCTCAAAAAGTATTTCAGAGTATTTCCTTCAGAGAGGATCATCAAGGGACTATGAATTATAATGGCAAACTCCAAACAAAAGAAGCAGCAAAGGATGATGTGCTTTGATGTGGGAATTTAGAGAGAGGAATAATGGCTGAGACACAACAACCATGGTCCAGCAGAGGATGATCCAGTAAAACCAGGGAAACAGGGAGGTACACAGTCACTGAGGCTAAGGCAAGCCATTCAGAAGAGATGTGCTTTTAGTATCCATTTGCAACCATCCCTATCCTGATGTTCTTGTTTTGCACGTGATGAGTGACACATTGCAGTATCATCTTCTGATAATTACATTCACTGGACCAGTAAGGAGGAGGCAGCTGACTTCAAACCTACCACAAGACCAGGAAAAATTGGATCACCATTTCAGTTAGAAAACTGGTCAAACGAATGATTTGGGAGGATATTTTAGGGAAACAGCTAATCCCTCCTCCTGCAGTGATCAGGTAATTTATTTGGGACACTGAAATGAGATTTCATTCCCAAAACACTAATTACTCATCTCTGAAACTCCTAAGCAGTATTCTTTTTTCTCTGAATCCTTGAAGACTTCAGCCCACACTCAACCTGTGTAGCTCATTCCTCACTATTCTCTCTGAGTCTATGCCTTGTAAAAGGACAACAGACTGCACTTTAGTGAAGATGATACTGATGTTTCTGACTTCTAAGCTCTTCAACCACACTCACACACAGAAAAAGTCCCATAGTCTCCCATAGTCAAGTATCTGCCAGAATAAGGGTCTCCAGTCAAGAGGGAGGAAGAAGAGCAAGAAGTTTCCATTATCTGTTTAATCCTTCCGACAAAGTTGTTCATCAAAACCTCTGATGCTGCCAACTATGCATCTGTCCCTTAAAAAGGGATGGATTTGTATGGATTTTCAACAAAGTCCCTAAAATAAAGAACTTCTCCCACTTTAGCCAATTCTAATGCTGAAAATTAGACTGGAATTGAGTCAGGGAAAATAGAGGAAAAATATCAGGAAAGCCATTGTGCAACTCACGTCTCCCAGATCTATTGCAGTGCCTCTCAAATGGAGCAGGAAAAGCCCTGCTTTTTGTCTCAAACACTACAGCAAAAAACATTTGTCTGCAATGGCCAGGAACCATGCTGAGATACACCCTCACTGTTTGCCAGTGTCACCAGAACAAAACAGTTTGCTTTTCCTCCACTGTAGATGCCAAATTACATGATCAGGCACAATTAAAATTACTCCTTTCCTGGAAAAAAGTTGTGGATTCACTCTGATTTGGTCTTTTTTAAACTTCTGCCAAGATTCTAGATCTGCTGCCAAGCTTCTGTTCCACTGCTAATACAGACTTTGCTTATTGATCTTGGCACAAGAAGGAATGGTTCTGTAACCCCACACCCCAACCACCAAGCTGCTGGAGTGCTGCACTTTTTAATATGTGGATCTAGTATTAGTCACATGTTCCAAACCACAGTTATCATGAAAAGCTTTTCACCTTCTAACACATGCACATTGTGGTGTTGTGAGGTCCCCAGGATGAGGTGAGAGATGAGAACTTGACTCTGTGTTCTCAGAAGGCTGATTTATTATTTTATATTATATTACATTAAAAGAAATTATATACTAAAACTACATTAAAGAAAAAGGCTAGAAGGCTAGAAAAGAAAGAATAATAAAAACCCGTGACTGACCGGAATAATAAAAACCAGGTACTGACCAGTCCCTGACATAGCTGGACTAGGATTGGTCATTAAATTAAAACAATTCACATGCTGGGTAAACAATTCTCCAAATCACATTCCAAAGCAGCAAAACAGGGAGAAGCTGAAGTTTCCCAAGAGAAGAAATCCTGGTGAAAGGATTTTTCATAAAATGTCACATTGACAACTCATCTACTGATAAAGGTTGCAAGTGTAGGTGAGTGTACTGAGCTGTGTGGTGCTGACAGATTCCCAGCCCCAGATTCATATACAGTTCCTGCATATGAAATGTAGTTGTTGGACATGCCAACAACTGGACTTGCACGTGGCCAAAAGGGTTAATTTACCACACAAAGGTTTTTAGAAGACACCTTGTTCTTTACAATACTCTCTGTAGCTGTTATGTGCTCCCCTGACCAAAAACACTGTTGAGTGATTCCCTACTAAAACTGGGAGAAAGGCTGCATGTGATAAAGGGGAGTGACAAACCATATCTTCAAAGCAAGCTATGAATTTGGAAAGATTTACACAAACCTGTGTTCTTATTTCCTTCAGGAGGCAAACCCTGCCCCAAGTGAGCTCACTGTGAGAATGCATCCCTGACAGTACCAATAGTCTGTGATGTCACACATTAACGTTCCTGTGCAAGTTATGAGGCCATTTCCAAAATTCACACTTAATCCTGGTGTTGAACAATTCAGCCTTCTATCAGTAGCTGTCTGTGCTCAGTCACTGAATGGCTCCTAGCTGGCACAGAAAAGTCATTATTTATAGCCCAGCACGTTTTTGGGACAGCTTCTTCACATTCCTTTTGATAAACAATTGCAAGCAGGCACAGAGAGGTGATCAGAGCCTGAACACACACTCACAGTGTGAATTAGAACCCACATTAGAACCATTTCCAGCAGGGTGGGCCTCTTCAGGGTGCAAGCTGCCCAATAGAATCTTCCAAGCCCTGATTTTGATGGTGCAGGAAAAGGCTGAATGCTTCTCTCCCACCCAAGCATGTGCTCAGCCCAAGATGAGCATATAATCTGGGAAAAAACAATTACTTGGAATGAAGTCCAACAGAGCAGCTTACCTAGGCTGGCATTTTCCCTTACACCTCACCCAACCAAAGTGAGAAGGCTGAGAAGGATCTCTTCTCCTTCTAGCAACTGTGAAGCTGCTGGGATTTCTCAGAAGGTGTCCCCACATATACAACGCACAACAAAATAATCAGTTTTAGATAAAAAGTATGCCAAAGGTGTTCTTTACTTCAGCCTTTTCAGTATTTCAGTAACTGGAGCACAGCAGAGAGTTCAAGGGCAGTAAGGACCTAAATGCATATAAAGAAAGATATAAAACTACAGTTTTTCCTATTTTCAACCAAATAAAGGAGGCCAACAAGCTGCAAAGAGAGGCCTTTTCCTCTGAAATAAGTGGTTTCTGCAACCCAGTTGTGGTGCTACCCCTTTTTATGGTGAGTTCTTCTTTATATTCTCCAAGTTGCAAACTAATGTGACAAAATGCTACTACATAGTGCAGAAGTGGAAAATAATATTGGCAGGTGCAATCCCAAGACTTTTCTTCATTTTAAGGAAAAAGTAACTTTGGTTGCAATCCAAAAGAACAGTAGATATAGGGGAAGCTCCTTGATAGCTTCTAGCCCCATTCAAGCAGGTTCATTCATGATTACCACCCTGCATTTCCTTGCTAGCACATGGAAAAGCAGAGCTGAAAAAACTTCTCTGGCAGGGAAACCAGTGAAGCTCCCCTGGCCAGGAAAGAGGTACTGCCCAGAAGTGACTTCAAGCCTTGCTCCAGGGGGAGGGTGAGGTTATTCCTGTGCCCAGCTGACTGTGAGGACACTTTTGGCAGAGGGAAGGCAAGTGACATCTCCTCTAATAGAACAGGACAGCTGATGGATCACATGGGCTGCTCAGAGAGGCTGTACCAGGGAAAGCACACATCTGAGGGACACTTGGTGTTTAATTGTGCTGCTTGAAGGGGACAGGTCATTAATCCTTAGATTTTCTGTCCCTTGCACAGGTATTTTTGCATGAGGCTTTTCCAGTATTTCAAAGCAAAATGGCTTCAATCAGTGCAAAATCCTGGGATGACCCTAGGGATCTTCACAGGCCAACCCACTTTGCCAGGTTCCCTCTTAGAAAAGGTGGTGATTTCCATTTCTTTAGAAAGTTACAGCCCCCACTGTACCAGCTGGTGGCCACAGCCTTCCAGGTTAAAGCAAATCACATGGAAAGCATGGTTAATGCTGGATTTCCTCAGAGACCAGGAATGTTTTAGAAAGGCCACTGAATCTCATAAGTCACATATACAATGGCAATGCACATCTCAATACAAAAAGCAAGCATTCTTCTTCCAGGTATGAAAAACAACCTCCCAAGCCCAAGTCTCAGTGCATCTATGTGCACTTCAAGTCTCTGGAGCATCCTTCAAGTCTCTAGAATAATCTTAAATTATATGAGTCATGTACAGTCAGTCCTTATGAGTCAACCCTATTATTGGTAAGCATCATTCTTATGCTTTTTCATCTGGCTATAAAAAGAGAAGAAAGATAACAGTGCTGCCTCTCTAGATGACATTATTGACCTTTCTTTTCCTAAAAAAGAAAGGTGGAGTTTGTCTTTGGCCACTATGAGTGAAATCCGTTCCTCAAATGTGTATCCTGAGGTCTCGATCAGGCAAAAAGTGAGCTTGTAAAAGCAATTTTTAAAGATAAGAATTTAATGTGATGTATCTTTGGTACCTCTGTTGCCAGGTCTGTACCTCTGCCTGCTCCTTTCAGAGGCAGGAGCTCGTGGTGGGACTCATGCTGAGTAGACCAGAGAGGGAGTCATCTGCCTGATGGGTGCCATGAATGTTTAATACCAGCCATGGAGCTCCACTCAAGGGGGAGACTAAGGCACAAAGAGACCAGGAGATGACTGAGAGGCAGCAAAAGGAACAAGCACAGCCCAGAATCCTGGATGTGCAGGAGGATGCCAGCATGTTGATGAGGATTTGGCTCTATGGCCATGGGAGAAGGACAACCCATGTTGTCCTAGTCTGTCCCTAAGACTTGGGATTGCCCATCCACAGGACCTCTCAAGCTGGCTGCCCTCCCTCTAGGCTGGAGAGTACCTATAGATCCTATATGTCTGTTCAGTCACCTGCACAGGCTATTAAGAAAACATACCTTTTATTTTCATTTGAATTACAGGAGCCCCACTGCCCTCTGGATGATTTCCTGTATGTGACTAATGAAAAAGCTCCAAACAAGTGCTTCCCTGAGCCATGTCTCTTCCCTCCTTTATATGCTAGCTACCTGTCAGATTACAATGACAGCTCCATTTGTTTGGGATTTTTTGGACGAAAGAGGAACAAATGCCTTGAACAGCAGAAACCTCCAGTGGTCTGCAGGTAGTGAGGGTGATCCTTTATTGCAGTCTACTTCACACAAAGCTGTAAACCACATACATCTTTTGATACAGGTGGAGTAAACTACAGCCACTTATGGGCAAAATATCACAAAGCCTTCCCAAAAACCAATTTTGCAGTTTACAGTAAAAATGATCCCATGTGACCTTTGCAGACCTACCTTACTCAGAATCTCTAGTCATTCATGCACTCAGTTATTAGGGCTTTAAATGAGGATAATTATAATTTACATACTGAGACTGTCTCTAACTTTACCTCAACCTACTAAAATGACACATTTTCCCCTAGGAAGAGGCATGTTATGTTGGCCAAGTCATTTAGGATATGATCGTGCTACAGCCAGCATCAGGAATTACATTAGCAAAGAAAATGCACATAGAAGAGCAGGATTTGGCTTTTCTAATGGCTCAAATTTTGGTTTCATTATAAGATATGACATTTTAAGTTTATTGGCAAGTACTCCCTTCTCTCCTTCTTCCAGCACATAATACAGATCTTTTATTATTTCCAAGTGTCCTGCCTTTGCCTGCATTAAAAACCCACTCTCCTCTCCCCGGCCTTGAATAGTTATTAGGCTGCAAAATCAGTTTTATGAATAGGTGTGACTTTGAATGCCTACACTGCAGATGTGACCTCAGGGTAAAATGGAAATGCAATGTCATCTGCTGGGAACTAGGCAAAGAGGAGAGCTGGTGAGCAGGGAAGAGGTATCTGAAACACAGACGTGACTAAAGCCTTTTCTGCTCAGTTTGTTTTCACCAGGCCGTTTGAAAAATGCAATCTCCTGCCTTTGCATTCAGAGCACACTGGCCAGATTTACAGACACCTCTCACTACAGGTACCAATTCCATCTGACACTCCTGGATTTTGAGAGGTCCCTCAGCACTGACACTGCAGGTCTTTATTGCCTGGACAATTTATGCACACAGCCTCTAGCGAGTGCCTTATGAACCTGTGTTAATACAGCACCTGCAATTTGCAACTTTTTTATTTCCAGGTTGGGATTTCTGCAAGATACTTACATTCACTAATGTGTTACACATTACCATGCAGTTGTAGCCTAATTGTCCCTAGGTTTCTCAGCACAGTCCCTCTGGAACTAAGGGCACAGGGATCCCAGCATTGACAGGACTTGCATCCTGGAGCAGTAACAGATGTCCTGAACACCCCATGGCCTGGGAAGCAGCAACATATGCTGCAGTCATTAGTGACTGTTGAGCAACAAGGGAGTTTGACATGTCAGATTTGCTTTACCTTTGGCAGCAAGAGCAGTCCTGGCTCTTCAAAAGACACCGAGCAACGTGCTCAACCAAAACACTTGGAATAAATGGCATAATTAAAGTGCAAAACCCCACTGTTGCTCCTTCTCAGTCATGCAGACCCACTGTTCAGAGCAGAAAGCAAAAGGCAAGAGCAGCAGGGAAACATCTTGGAGACACTATAAAAGAATGCACAAAATAAAGAGCAATGCACCTGTGACCCCTGCCAGGGTTGGCACATCCTGAGGTGAGGCCAGCTGCAATCTGTGCCCAGTGTCAGCTGGAAGGCCCTGCTATCAGCCAAGCTTCTTTCAGCTCTATGAGGATTTTTGAAGGAATTTTGAATGAGTTAGAGGCAGGACCTCTGAGGTTTTTAGATGGTGTGATTTATTTTTCTTATCTTCTACATAGACAGGAAGGGTGAGTTCAGCTCGCATCTTTACTGCATGGTTCAGAAGGTCACAAGATCCCTAATTATAAGACCTTTTAAGGATTTATTGACCAATAAAACACTGTTAACAAGGATATTTATGTTTTTGACCCAATCCTTAAATATATCATCTTATGGACTCATGCTACAGTGTAAGCTTTCTTAGGTAATCATGTAATGACACACAAACCTACAGTACTGCATTCTAAACTCCTTTTTTACCTTGCAATTACTTTTATTTTTTCCATATCTTTAACTCTAAAACTCTAAGCTTTCCTCAACTCAGTTTAATGTGTCTCTGCTTTAAACTATAAATCCACATTCTCGCTTCTAGCACCTAAGTTTGGGAGCCTTTTCCAAGGTCCCAGATCAAATCCTCTGTTTAATTCTAAGCTTTGGCTCACAGCCCTAGAGTTCTGAGAATTCCCTGCATTTCAGATTCCGACAAGCTCTGCTGCAATGTGTGCTGTGTCTGGCCCGTGTCTCAGGTACAGGGTTGCATTTGCCCAAGGGTCACAGTCTGAAAAAACGTGAAAACAGGAGTCTGCCATTGCACTCCCTGATAAAGGTTCCTTGCAGAAAACAGAAGATTATGCCCCTGTAAATGACAAATAGCTTTAGGAGAAACTGCTTCTGTTCCTTTAACTTCATCTCTCCATACTCAATGTACCTCTCCTTAATTTCAACTCTCTGGCTGTGACACCAACCCTCTGGTTTAGAGACACCACAGCTGAAAATGGGTGGCTTTTCTCTTCTTTTGGTTTGCTGACAATTAGCAAAACTGAAAACCAGGGAACTTTGAGCAGTATAAATGAACTTGGGGATTTGATGGTTGTTTAATGAACACAAGACCACATTAGAGGGCTGAACTTTTGTTTTGCAATGTGACACTATCTTATTTCTTCATAGCTTTATTTCATAGTTCTCCTGCCCCTGATTGACTTTAATGCTCTTAGAAGTGCAAAAGAAGAGAGAGAAAAGGGGAAAAAATATTTTGTGCAACTTTATGACAAATTAAATGAGAATTTTTCTTTTTTCTTCTTCCTTTCCAGATATTTAATGTTAAGCAGAGACTGCTCCAAAAGTGCAATATTTTCAGAATAAAACTCACAGCATTTTTTCTATTATGATTAGACTTGACACCCCTGATTCTCTCTTCTAAACTAAGCCCTTAATACTTACAATCACAGTGTACTTACAAAAATATGGGGGAAAAAAAAGAACATTACAATAGAAAACGAGGCTATCAGTGGGCTTTGGAGGAGTCCAATCATGGTTAAAATCAAGGATTAAGTGAAACATTCATTTTGTACAGGCAGAGAGCTCACGTTGCACTGCTTTAATAAGCATCTATCCAGAAGGAGAGTGGGCTTTACATGGTCAAGAAAACCCAGATGAATTCCTGGTCTGCAAGAGGTGTTTCCCCATTGGGCATGAAACAAATGCATTTGCTTTGTTAAGCCTCAGTTTCCAGCTATCATCACCTGCATCACAGCACATCCTCCCCCTGCTCCTCTTCTGCCATGACTATTTGTGACACAATTCTTA
Source organism: Agelaius tricolor (assembly GCF_023055355.1). Classification (NCBI taxonomy): domain Eukaryota; kingdom Metazoa; phylum Chordata; class Aves; order Passeriformes; family Icteridae; genus Agelaius; species Agelaius tricolor. The sequence continues at coordinate 2,235,023 of NW_027269270.1, forward strand.
GGGCCAGAAAACCCCTGCATCCCACACGTGCTTGTCCTGTACCAATAGAAGTGTGATCAACACTCACAGTGGGAGGGCTTGAATCCCTGCTAGAAACAACACTGACAGCTTTCTTTTTCTTTCACACACAGCCCCCGTGTTTTGCATTTCTACACCAGCTAATTCCTTGTGATGCTCTCAACATGAACATGATATCCCAGCCATGTCTTATCCCAGCTTGGATCAGACACTGTCCCCTGCCAGGCACTTGGACTCTGGCAACAAAGCAAGGTACACAGCTCTGTGTAGTTTTTGCACACACACACACACCCATCCTCTCCTCTATTTTTATCAGTGTTCAACAGAGAATCATTTGGCTTTGCGCTCTTTATGGACAAACAATTAACACCTAAGTTCATTTTGTAGACAAAAAGATTTTGTATTCATTTTGTTGACAAACTGTCTTGAAATCATGGAGGAGACTCTGTTTGACAGTCCTGGCACATACTTGATTCAGTGGAGAAAATGCATTCAGCTAACTGTCCAATCAGTTATGTAGACAAAATGAATTTCATCATAATTCTGTCAACAAAATGCTAACTTGCTTAAATTATTCTCTCAACAAAATAAATTAACTCAAAATCCTTTTGTCCACAAAACAGATTTAAGTGTTTAGTGAGGCCTTGTAAATATAGTCTGTTAGCTTAGCATGTGCAACTCAAACATTTGGCTCAGCAGAGTCACCAGGCCTTGTCTTATCAGGCAGGGCTGGTCTTGACTCTTTCAGCTCCTCCATTCTCTGTGAGGCCAGTCCAATAAGACCACCAATCACCTGGGCCGGAACATGGAGTCAGCCAGAACCCCAGGAGGGACTTTTATCCTTTTTTTTTTTAATTTAATCACTAGCAACTAGCAGGAAAAATTTGCAGTTAAGTATAGCAAGGCTAAACAAATCAGTCTGTTCCTCAAAAGAGAGGCTTCATCCTTAGAGCTGAAGTTGGCGTGGAGTTTCCATGACAAACCTCCTGAGAAAATAGCAACTTAATGAGGGACTGCAGCTGAGATACCTCAGTAGATTTCATATTGTGACCATGAAACTGTAATTACTGTGCTTTAGATATCATGTGTCTAAAGTCTTTTACGCCTACAGAAAATTCCCTTCTGCCTTTTCTGTGGTGCTTCAAATTCAAGTTTAAGTTCACACATTCACATCCTGCTCAGCACCTAACTCAGAGAATGGAAAGCAATCAGAGCACAGACATTGCTGCAGGGGGCCAAGTGCACCAAGTTCTGCCCAAGACAGTGTAAGGGCAAAAGGAACTGCACCAGAACCAAAGGCAACCACCTGCCCTTGAACTCACAGCACCATCAGTAAGGATATTTCTGGTGTGCCTTCATGGCACCAGCCACTGCAGGGGACTCTGTGTTGTCATCTCCCATCTCATGTCCCCCCAGAAAAATACATGTCCCAGCCTGCAAAATGTCAGGGGTGACACCTTGCAGCTCAAGTCAAACATGTCACTGTCATATGGATTTACCTCTGGAGAATGAAACCCCCTAAGATAAGTCTTTTATCTGTTTTTAATAAGTTTCTTCTCTGTCTTTAATGAGTTTTTTCTTTACCAACCACTGCATCCCCTATTTTTCAGCTGCATTTTAACAACAAAGAAACATAGAGAGAATTATGCCTATGTTTTTAGTGATAGTAGTCAAGGAATTTTTCAGGCTGGTGGAAAAATTAAACTCTTCCATATTGCTTCATTGTATAAACAGAGGGTTTTTTTGTCCTTTGTTGGGGGTTGTTTTGGTTACAATGGAATTAAATTCCAGGAGTCTGGAAGGTGTACAGTAACACAAGGAAAATACCATATTAATATAACACTTTATGAGCATGAAAAGAATAAAAAGCATTCAAATGCAAATGCAGCCTGTAAGAATGGACAAAGCTCTATGTTTTTCCATCAACATCTTCATTTTGCTAAAGACCAGCTAAGTCTTGAGCAAGATGAGTGCCTCTGTGTGTTCAGGTCCAGACCCTGAAAAGCCTGCCTGTGGCTGAAGTCTTACTCAGTATTTGAGCCGCTCCTGCATTACCACCTTGGATGAGTTCTCACTGAAGGACAGTGTTTATTAATCCCTTCAGAACCACATGGTGTAGGCCCCAGAGGGATGAAGCCTGCTCCAGTGTCTATCCTGACCTTTGGGAATTTAACAGAGCATCTAAAACTGTGGGATTGTTCCCTACAGCTCTTATGGGCAACTTGTTTTTTTCTGTGACATGATCTGAATATACCAAGCATAGCAAAAAGTCTAGCAGGGGATTTTCAATGAAATGCCTATGTGCTAGACAACCAGGTGATCCTGAATTTCAGTAGATCTGGGTTTCTAGCTGCCACAAAGCTCTTCTGACATTTCCAGCCTGAAAGAATGCATTCTGCCCACTACATTTCAAGAAAAAATAACAGTAAACAACTGGGGAAGCTTGTAAATAAATCCCTGAAAAGAAGCCTAGAAAATAAGCACAAGCCTCAGCCTAGAGGATTCCCTGGCAAGCAGTAGGAGAGCTTTTTTGGGAGCATGTGGCAGGGAAATAAGGTATTCTTTTACTGGTGTCACTTCTGACTGTCATGAAAGTGCTCTTGACCCACCCCATCTGATAGAGCACAGCACTGGCCAAGGCCACACCACTGAATAAAGCTCGAGCACTTTTCAAGTAATTTGAGACCAATTTCTTCCTTTGTAATGGCTGCATCATGTGTGTCACTACCTTGTCTCCCAAATGGGTCCAGAAGGAGCAATGCATTAGAGTGAAAGAAATAACCCTGCAGGCAAAGCCAGGCATCATGACTGCCAAGTTTCTTTTTGCAGACAGAATCAGAGAATATTCTGAGTTGGAAGGGACCCACAAGAATCACCAAACCCAGCTCTTAAGTGAATGGCCCCTTCAACACATGAGAGCAGCATACACAGGAGTTAATTCAATACAAGGAAAACCTAAGAATATGGAGTAGAGAAAGGCTTTAGGACACACAACACTGCTGTCCTGGGGGTCCCCCCTAAGCTGCTCCCACCACAACAACCTGCAGGGAATGGAGCCCTTCTGACTCTGTACTAGTCCTCCTTGAACCATGCACTGTGAGCAAAGGGGTCAAGGACCTTGGCTTACCTTAGCCTGTGCTCAGACTTGGGCAAATCTCCTCATCCAGACTTTCAGTACATTGATATCCAAACCAGAAACACAGCTGCAGGGGAGTCACATGTGGGAAATGGATTTTTAGAGAATTTTTAAAGCTTGATAGAAGGTTTACATGTATTTGTATGTCAATACTTCACTGTACACAGAAAACAACAAACAAGACCATAAAAAAAGTTTTTTCACTCAAGAGAGGAGGAAATGTGGGAAATGGGTTTGTAGAGAGCTCTCAAAGCCTGACAGAAGGCTCACATAGTGTGTGCATCTCTATGCAAACTCTGAGATAAGGAATGCTGACTTAGAAATGCCATGGAACAGGAGAGACATTGTTGAGAGAGAAATGGAACTAGAAACAAGTTTCAAATGATGGCCTTACTAATAAGACTGGATACTTTGGAGAAATAGAACTAAGAAAGATGCATTGTAGTAGGACCCATGAGGGAGAATTTTAGATTATTAGCTTTAAGGCATCTACAGCATGGTGTGGCAAAAGCTGATAGACCAAGAAATGTTTATGAAGAAATAGTTGGCTTCTAATTGTGGTGGCATGAATTATAACAGCTGTATTACCTCACCCTTCACATGAGACTGAAAACAGAACAAAAGTTCTTAAAATGCCTCTCAGTTGCCCCATCTCTGGGTCAGAAAAGGGCCAAATCCAGCAGTCACAGACAGAAATGGCTCTCACAAGGAGACCCAGCATGGGGAAAGCAAGGAAATGTGGGAGTGGAGAGCTGAAAGACACATGGCTCTGTTTGTTTGTTTCTTCTTTAACTCAGGTATCTCAAACTCTCCAACACCTTAACTTGGAATTCCTCTTCGTGAAGGAGAACTTCAGAGGACAGAAATGGAAATTTATATATAAAATATACATGAGGAAGGGAAGGGAGGGGAGGGAAAGGAGTGATTCATTATTATGGCTTACATATCATTACACATTCAAAAATTCCAAGGTAATATATTTTTCTTCATTGCTTGGATAATAAATCATCATTCGATTACAGAAGGGGAGTTCCTGGATGGAACAGCAGCATTTCTGAAAAATACTCCTGGCAGATGAATGACAGGAAAATTTATGGATAATTCAGTTGCCTGACTGTCCTGCCTCCAGGAGAGAAGTTTGTGCCAATATCTAAACCTTTCCTGACAATTCACACAGCAGACACTGCACTTGATAGAGCAGGGTTTTTAGACCTCCCTTGGCTTGATTTTTGTTGTTCCTCCCTTGGCAGCCTGCAGAATCTGTCATGGCAATGCAAAAGGTTTAGGAAAAAGCTATCAAAGATGCTACTGAGCCTGTACTAGCAGGACTGTTTCTAGGACATGTCCATATGAAAAATATACTGCTGTGTTCCCCACTTAGCCAGAGTTGTCCAATCAATCAGAGATCTTTCAAGGGTCACTGGTATTTGTAAGAGTTTTCAAGCACAAAAAATGACCATCCAGTCAACCATCAGCTTGCTGTTTTCTAGTTTATCTTCATTTCATCTCCCAGGTTTTTTTTCAGCCAACTCTTCATATTTTTCCCCTGTATAAGCAAAGTTATTTCATTCTTCAGCTGGGGCCTTTAAGTCATTCTTCATTTTTCTCCCGTTAGACTCATAACTAGGTGTAAGTCTGAAAATCTGGCAAAATGTTGCCGGAGAGGGGTGAGGCAGCTGAAGGAAAAGGTGTGGCAGAAGGCAGCCAGCTGCAGAGGCAATCCTTACTGAAATAAGGGCAGAGAGGCAGGCGTCAAGCCCCATCTTTTCTATTGGTACTCACTTCTGAAAGGAAATTGCTGTTCTCTTTTATGAGCAGCCAAAAGGAACCCACATCTCACCAAGCTAGGGGTCCAGCCTTGGAAAAGTGTAACTCAGCTCTTGTAGAGTCCACTGTTCTGGTGGAAGGGCATCAACAAGCACTTCTTCCAACAGGACCATGCCCTGGAAACACAGAGGTTTTCATCTGGGAATTGCCTGTTTTAAGGTGGAGGACAAATTACATCCCTGCACCAGGCTTTGTGGTTTTGCACTGCTCTGCTGCCAAAAACCACAGAGTTTGGCTCAGAAAAAGTCTTTTTCTTTAGGAGAGCTAACTAAGACAATCAGGGGAAGCAGCTGAACATATGGGCTGGGTTCTCTGTCAGTGAAAATGAGACACCAACTTCTGAAGCAGACATGGAAAGCCTCTCTTTGCAGGTGGCAGAGGGAAGCTGTGCATCCCACCTCCTCCTCGTGCCAGCATGTGAAACAGCTCACATGAATCATGCTCTAGGAATGCCTCTTCCTTAGCAGTGATTATAAGGAGAGCCTGGATGAGTAGCTCATCTGCTGCCATCTGAAGTAGAAGGAAGTGGATTCATTACTTTGAAAGCAGAAATAGAAGGCTTTATTTCCTGCTGGTTTCCTGTTTCTGGTGGCAGTACAGAAAGAACAAAGCCAGTAAAGCCAGCATGGTCTCTAAATTTTTCTCTGGGAGATGTTTTATCTCCTCCACCAGTGCCCAGATTTCAAGGGTTACACAAGACACAATGCTGTGAAAAATCAAACTCAAGCTTCCTTCTCAACTGCATTCCTATTGGGCACTAGTCAGTGCTATACATCCAAAACATTAAAGACCCCCAAAGGCTCTCTGCACAAAGGAATGTGAAGTGTTTTCCAAAGGAATCATCCAAGAATACCAACAGTTGTAAACCAGTTTGTCTTTTTTTAAAAAGTGAAGATGTTTGGGCAATAAATGCAGTAGAGTAACTTCAGCAATGACATGAGCACAACACTCTGATGGGCCACGTTATTCTTTTAAAAAAATCTGTCTTCCAGACATGTTTTCCAGGCCTATTTTCCTCACTAACTCTTGCAGTATCCTCCCTAAAAAAATTTAATAGCCATAATTACACTGGGACATGAAAGGATTTATGCCAGCTTGAACATCTCTTATCAAGCCCCTCACCACTGAGAGGCATTAGGTGTTCTTGAATTCTCTGGACTGTTTTCATCAGTGAGACCAGCAGGGCTGGGAAGAAATCATGATCTTAGCCTTTAACACTCTGTACTGTGTTTGGACGCCAAAATCTACATTCCCTGAGTGCCAAACAGCACATTTACAGCCACTTTGGCCTTATTGCAATTGCTTGTAGCTTAAAAATATACACTTCCCTTATATATGTCCTCATCCCCAGCTGAAATATCTTCTGTGGAATAAACAAGCATTCTACACATCTCTCCATTATGGCGTCCTTTGGCAGGATTAGGATGTGAGGGTGCTGCACACCTGATGCAGAAAAGTAGCTGCTTTGAGTTTTCAGCCAGGCATGATCTGTCAGTGGATAGAAATCTCATCTCTGAAGCCCTGGGGCCTCAGCTTGAGCAAGGTAATGTAACAGATTTTATTAGCAGTTTCAGAAAGGTAATCTAACACTAAATTAGCATTAGATGGCCCAGCAAAGCAGACACATGAAGGCATCTGTAAACATCATCCCATGCCCTTGATTGCAGGAATATCTGTTTTTTAGGCAAAGAGGCAGTATTTTATTTATATATTTTGATTTTTTTAGATGCTTTTATTTAGATGCTTTGAGGGACCGATTTGCTCTGTATACAAACTACTGCGTGCTTAATGTCTTGGTAAGCTCTTTCCCTCATCAAAGCAAAAATGACTTGATATATCATATGACTTGCTAATAGATGACTAGATAAAGCTAAATTGTAAAATGATCACTGCTGTCTCAAAGCTTTCCTAATATGAGAAATGTGATCAGAAAATAATCTGCTACTGAGAAGGCAATCCGAATCCCCTTCGGGGAACAGGCTGCAAGAATACAGCACTGAGGATGATATATTAGCATTTCAATAAGAGCCTGGAATCAGTACAGAGGCTGCCACAGAGGAATTGCTAAAATTTCTTTATCTTTATCTGCTAATATTTCTGGGAAAATTGTAATATTGGAAAATTGCAGAAAAACCAAACACCTTCCTTAAATTGAATTCAACCTGCAACTGTGCATGACCTGTGCAAAACCTACAGAATATGATTTTCCCAAATTAAAAGCAGAAAATTCAGCCCTGGATAGGGTTCCTTTGTCAGTGCTACTTATAAATTTTAGGGTAAAGATTAATACTGAGTCATTATATTCAGAAACAGGCATTATGCCTGAGTGACCCATTAGAGACACCTTAGAGTGGTTTAACTACAAATGGGGCTTCCATCACTTACCCACCATATCTTGGAGAGATTCAATAGCCTCAGAAGCTTTGTCAAAAGATGCCACAAGGTTTTTTGGTTTGGTGTTTCTGTTGTTGTTTTTTTAAATGTGCAATATTTATCCTTCATGTAATATCTCAAAAGTTTCTTCCATGAAAACTGAGCAAGCAATTACAGGGTTGTGCACCTGTTTTTCATAATAATAAGGCATTGTAGGGATTTTATATATAGAATGAAATACTGCATAGTAGAGAATTTTAAGATAGTAAACAAAGGAGCTTAGGCAACTTTCTAACAAGCTTGAATGATTTATAGCTTCTCAGGCTCTAGAGACAATCTTGAAACTCCAATGACTTTCTGCCGTGGGCACAGTTAATAAAGCTTGAATTTCTAATCTTGCATTTTCCCCAAATGAAAGTTTTAGCTAATCAAAACATCCAGCTGATGTACCAAAGCAAGTACCATTGAGTGCTCCAAGTACCCAGGAAATAACAGACAGCTCAGGTTACACAGAGCCTTCTGAAAAACACATCAAAAGCATGTACCAAACTGTTCCCATTTCCCTCCTGAGTTCCAGTCATCTGGCGTATGAGCAAGCCTCTTGGATGTTGTACAATAATGAAAATTATCAAATACACACATAGTGCCTTTTAAAGGGAAACAAGCGTTAAGAAAGAATTATTTTGGGGGGGGAAAATGAAAGCTTGTCAATACTTTTTAAAGGTATTGGCTGTGTTTTCTACCCTGGTGCTGCATTACATCCCTGAACTAAACATTGACTGAGCTTTGGCATTTGCATGTGGTGAGATGTGGTCCCTGGAAAAGGCTCCCAGGTGAAGAGACAAGACAGAGACTGATTTCACGTGGAGTTCCTGGCCCATTCTGGGGCACCACCATGGATTGCATGTTGGTAGAGCCCCAGCCTGGTGCTCCCTACACCCTATGCTTGGCTCTCAGCATCTCCCTGGAGCACACTGCCCATGCTCCCTGGCAAAGCAGCCAGCACAGCACTGCATCCCCTTTAAAGTATTATTGTCCATCTTGCCAAAGCTCTCCTATACAGGATGGCTCAAACCCCTCCCAACATCCTACCTTACTGCTTATGCAGTGGCTCTCCCCCTCTCTCTCAAAGGCACATACCTCTTTGTACAGAAAAAAAAAGATTTATTACTTTAGGAATGGAAAGCTACCATAATAGGCCAATGAAAATAGCTAAAGTTGTAGCCACTTTGCCTAGCAATTACACATGTGACAAATTCATTTATCTGCTAGTCCAACAGCTTAATTTACATCCTCACTTAACTGTTAATTCTGGAAGTGCACGTCACTGCAACAGAAGCAGGGACAGCAAAGACTGGACCCTCTTGAAAGAAAACCCCCTTTAATAAATACCTCTGCAATTAATTATGCAACAAAACCAGCCACCAGCAAGCAACAAGAGGGAAGACATCACAGTATTTACATGTGGGAATAAAACATCAATGTAGTAAGAGGCAGATGATGTAGCAGAGTGAGACAAAAAGCAAGCTAATATTCAAAGGAATTCAGGTGAAGGAAATTTAAAACATCACTTACTAGGAGAAGGCTGATGAAAATTAATTGGAAGAGATGGAAGCACTGTTTCTGCATCAGGAGAGCAGAATTTTTCAATGTCTGTAATAAAATGATGATTTATAACTCTTCAGTGAAGAAAATTTACACACTGACTATGACTCTGGTAAGGTTTAGATCAGGTCAGGGATTTCCTGATCATATTTTGCTTTTGTCAGAAAGTGCTGACTCATCAAAACCACATCTGTTATTTACCACTAAAAGTTTGAGTGGTGTTTATTTTTGTCTGGATTCCTCAGGTCCTGAGTGAAACCTCTGGTCAAAAACAAGAGGGGTGCAGAGTAGAACCAGGAGCTAAAGCACTTGTCTGCTGTGTAAGGGACAAGGATGCTGAGCCCAAGCTGACTCAGGCAAGAAGGAAAGTTGAATTTCAGTGTGTAGCATGCAGACAAAGGACATTTCCACAGTACCACAGTGGCATCTTGCTCAGGATCAGTGAAAAGGCACAGTGTCCCACTTGCTCTCTGCATACAGAATTAGAGGGTTTCCTAAATGCTAGTAAGTCACAAAAATGGAGGACCAGTCCCTTGTGTGATGTTCTTATGCAGAGATGGACCAAAACTCAAAAACAACAGCAGACTTACTTGTCCAGTAATTTTAGCAAGTCAAAGGAGGGGGTCTCCACTTTATTTCTTTCTACATTAAAGCCATGGTTCCCATTTTGGGAGCATTGTTCCCATCCAGCAACAACCACCAGCTTTTCTGCAGTTTGACTGTGTTGTGGCTCATAATTCACTGGGCACAGTGCTCAGATGTCCTTCAAACAAGCCAAGGGCAATAGCCAGCAGATTTTCAGCACAAAGGCAGCATTTTTTTAGCATATGGATGAACCGCCATGAGTTCAAAATAAGCATTTAAAATTATTGCCCTGCATTCTACATGACAATAAATAATGTGGTTTTGCACACATGTAGGTGGCTGTGGCTTCCCTCAATTGAGATATAAATACATGGCATCACATGTTATTGCACAGACATCACATATCATCCCATCAGAGATTGGTGCAGAAGTGATCAGACCTGTTGTTTCTACCAAATTTGAGAAGCCTGGGGAGTGGGCTGAAGGAATCCACACAAAGCTCAACAAGGAAGTAAGAAACTTGCTTAAACTATTGAACGAATATGAAATTTCCTGATGCAATCTAGACAGTTTATCACTTCTGGGGCCAATAACACTTTACCTATTACTGAGAGACAATTGTAAAAAGAGTTACAGTAAAAGGGTCTTAAGAGGTAGCCTGATATGACTAAGCCCAACAGCTGCCTCTGAAAAAGAGAAATATTTGGCCATGATGCTGGGGACAGGACAGTGCAGATACCCCTCTGGAAGTTTTAGCACAAAATCAAAGCCTTCTTGGCAATAGGAACAAGGGGATCACAAAGTTTCTGTATTTCATGATCCAGAACGTGTTGTCTCTCAGCATTGCCCTTGTTATTCTGACTTTGTACTGCCTAAGAATAACTTTTACCAGACAGCATAAATCCTTTCCTGAATGACTCACAATCTCTGAAGGTATAATTACTGTAACTGAAAAAAAAAATATTTAATTTTCAATCTTACAAGAAGAATCTTCAAGCTGAGATAAACATATAGAGAAAAAGTTGAAATCACAAGGCCCAAATCCTCCCATGCAGCCAAGTTTGACAGACATCATGTGAGATAAGATCACTGAAAAGGGAATTATCAGAGGAATTTTGTCAACCAACTGGAAATTAATTCCATCTGAATTCATTCTAATTGGCTGTTTAATGGTAAAGCAATAAATATTTTAGAAGGAATCTGGGTTTAAAACAAAAATGATAATTTATTTAGTCTATATAGATTTGCTCAGCTGTAAATCACTGATGCATCAGATAATACTTTGCATTTTGTCTTGAAAAATCACACCAAGTGGAAAATACAATTTTCCTGTGTTATCAGGAGTGGCAGAGGCAGCTGGCTCTCTCCTTGTAATCCTTACTAACATAACTGCATAATCACCTCACTGAGGACTGAACCTCAGCTCTGAGGGCTCTGTCTTCTAGTTGTTAGTTTCCAAAAGCACAGGGAAGATCCTCCCCAAGTGGAATTTGCATCACTAATTATTATGGAATAATTAGGCAGAACAGATGCTAACTTTTGAACTCACTAAGCCTTGTAAAATTCCCAAGGGTTCAGAGTTTTGGTATCACTGAAATTTTCTTTTCTTTCATGTGGGAACTGGATTGCCGTCACCAAGAGCCATGTGATGGTACCAGGATTACAGTGACCCATCACATAACCAAGTTACACTGACCCATCTAAATACTCAGAACTAATGGATCTCTCCTAGTGGTTTTTTTTTTAGGCAGACTCTACAGCTTAATATTTTAATAGAGAATATCTGTGAGTCAATAATAAGGCTTTCAAAGCATTGTAAATGACAGGGTATTCTTCTAAAATACAGTGCAATTTTTAAGAGATGGATTTTACTTTCTTCCAGTGTAGACAGACACAAATGAAAGATTTTAAAAGAACACAATCCTTTTGTAAGTTAAGACTTGCCTACAGTGAGTTTTGCTGTACTTAGAAATAGTCTATAACATTAAGTATATCTTGCAAGCAGGAAATGCCTTTACAGATGTCAAAAACTGCACTGGAATACTTAATTAAAGAAGCATTTTTAGACTCAGATGAAAAAGCTAATTCAAGTTCCTCTACAAGCCACCTGTCTATGACACCAGCAGAGTTTCATGTTTTCCTCAGACATGGAATTCTAGAATCATGAAATGATTTGGGCTGGAAGGGAGCCTAAAGCCCATCCAGTCTGTGGCTACACAGTCCCACCCCTACCATGGGCAGGGCCACTTTCCATTATCCCAGGTTGCTCCAAGCCCTGTCCAGCCTGGCCTTGGACACTTCCAGGGATCCAGGGGCAGCCACAGCTTCTCTGGGCAACCTGCACCAGGGCCTCACCACCTTCACAAGGGACAATTTGTTCCTCATTTCTAATTCAGACCTACTCTCTTTCATTTTGATGCCATTCCCCTAATTCCCTGTCACTACATGCCCTGGTGAAAAGTTCCTCTCCACCTTTCTTTCTCTCCTTTCAGCTGCTCAGCTTAAGCTGGGAACTATGTTCAATTATTTGCTCAAGTTTTCATTTCCTGAAAAAGAAGAGGGGGAAGTTTTGCTGAACTCACAACCACACACCCAGTGACACTTTCTGGAGGTTTCTGCCAGCTAGCCATTTGTGTTTCATGAACAAAAGAAGGGACTAAACTAAGGATAAATCTCAGTTTCTGCACAGCTTTGGGATCAACACTTACAAGCAGCTCCAGAAAGTCCAAATCAGTGGTTGGGATCAGCAGAGGTCACTGGTACCTATGTGAAGGGAGGGTCAGGACAATTAAAACCTAATTCCCTTTGGGAAAGATGTGAACTTCTCCCTGGCAGCAAAACACTTAACAAAAGTTAAGTGTACCCTGTCCTGACACCCAGTGAGACTGCTCTATTCTTCAGTGGTAAAACTGCTGATGAAAGGGAATGGAAAAGAATTTCAACCAAGAGCAGCAGAAGGTGCTTCTGGGAAGAGCTCTCTTGGCCTGATGATGTTTTCCTTTAGGCCATTTTCACTGCCAGGTGGCAGAAATTAGCTTCTTTCTGAAAATGACTCACAGACCCAAATCCCTTTCTGGAGGATCCTCTCTGGAGAGCTTACACTAACAGTGTGAAGAGAACAGCTTCTAAGCCACTCATGAAGTGGCTGTAAAAGGTGGCAAAACAAATATCTGTGCACTTGTAATGGAGCCACAGATGCTGTGAAATCAATTTGTCATTGATTAATAGAGAACCTGTGCCTCTGGAAACTCTGGATCAGTAAGCCTTGACTCCCACTGCTCCAAGGTTGCTGCAAGGCTGCATCATTTACTTCTTCAGGTTACCAGGATTTTATGAATTAATATTATGTAATAATATTAATGATATTGTAATAATTGCAGAACAATTACAAACTAACAGCAAAATCTATACTAGGCCAATCTTGATCCTGCTTGGCAAGCTAAACCTAGCAGCCCCATCCTAACCTGAGAAACTCCAGACATTTCCAACTCTATCCCTTTTCCAGGACCCCACACTGCTCCCAGCCTTAGTTTTACCCTTACCTGCCTCAACAGCCTCACTCTCTACCTGGCCAGCAGTCCTCTTCTGAGCCTACACAAGCAGATCCCAGATTGGTCTCGGGGCTCCATTTGTTGCAAAAATAGAAATTAAAGAGTTTTTTGCAGAAACGCCTCATTTCAGCACTTACAACTTTTTACAGGGTGGATTAAGCCATGCATGGGATCACAATCAAGGCAGATAATTGAAATTAGTTCCACTCACCAAATTATCAGGACCAAATGTCATAATTGCCATTTAAAAAATACAACTTCTGCCTTGTTTTTATATGCAATAATTCTATGAACAAGTTGCAACTTTCCAAACACTCATATTTCTATCACTCTCTTTAGACATGTGCATACCTCCCAAGTTTCCAGTGCCACCTCTAACTCAGAATTTTGGATTACATGGTTCTAGGTGTATCTGCATTTTCTCTCTGCACAGGGGCTGTGGGAACAATGGGTTTTCTGGTTCAGTCGCTGAAGCACAAAAACACAGAGTGAAAATAAAAATGACAAAGAGTCCTGGATCAAACATTTTTTTTCTCTGCAGAAAAAAATCCCCCCACCAAATCATTTCACTTGACATTCCATTTGCTCTGTAATGAAATGCTTTGTTCCGCATGCCTGTGTGCAAAAGAAAGGAAATACTGACTCTAATAAAGGAGCAGCCCAGGGAAACCTGCCTTTCAGCCAGGAGTGCTGACCTCTGTGTGGGTGACAGCACTCTTTAGGAGGGAGCTGGGGAGGACCTTCAGTACCTACAGCCACCACATTTCTCTGTGCTGTGGGAAGAGTCCAGGAGGGAAGGAGTGAGAAAGACCCTGCACTGCAAACAGGACACTTCTAGGGAAGTGAGTGCCCACTGACCTGGTGGAGAAACAGAGACAGGGGGACAGACTGGGGACACCTCACCTGAAATCAACTTCACAGAATCACAGCCCAAGCTGACATAAAAGGGACCCACAAAGATCACTGAGGCCAACTCCTGGCCCTGAACAGACACCCCAACAATCCCACCCTGTGCCCTGAGAGTGTTGTCCTAATGCTCCTGGAGCTCTGGCAACCTTGGGGTTCCTTGGGGAGCCTGTTCCAATGCCCAAGCACCCTTTGGGGAAGAACTTTTTCCTAATGTCCAACCTAAACGTCCCCTGGCACAGCTTCAGGCCATTCTCTTTGGTCCTCTTGATGCCTTGAGAAGGCTGACCTAGAGCAGAGGCTGGACAGAGTTAAAGAATAAAGCAGGGATTTATTAAAAGGCCTCAATGGAGCCACCTTGGGCAGCACAAGAGCCCAGCCAGGGCTACACCCAAGATGGACCAAAATGGTCACAAAATGGACAACCAGGGTCTCACATTTTTATAAGTTTTGGTCTATTAGCATATTGGAGTTAATTGTTCAATTATAGCTTTAGATGATGAAGTCCCATCCCTCTTGTTTTTCTCTCTTCAGCCCACATTGTTTATGCTCTTGGGCCTGAGATTTGGATCATTTGTCCTTGGTCCCCAGCTGGAGAAGGAATTGTTTTGTCTCCCTACTCTGTGAAGAGAGCTCACCATGCCCTAATATGAAGCTCAGAAGCACACACTAAAGCAGCACACAATCTGAAAAATATAAAAGCTAAAACCTGAGGTATCACTCTGCTAGTGATCACAAACAAAACATTTAAGCCAAGCAAGAAGCCAGCCTGAGACTTGCTAAGCTGAGTCAATACACTTCTAAACCTCACAGCAGGGTATTCACTGTAGGAGTTTGTGTGTCTCTGTCAAAGAAAATCAAACTCAACTTTGGGGTGGCTGAAATTGCACTTAACATTTTCCCAGACCATGGCTGTCAACCTGTTTTATGCAGTCACTTAATCCTGCTGAAAATCCACAGTAAAAAATCCATGTGAGAGGCAATATCTAGGGAATACAGGAAGACAAGCACATGCAGCCACAACCCTGTAAAAGGAAGCGGTGTCAGGAGACTAGAACATTCAGGCAAGCCACTGACAGCTCCCTGGAAAGCTCGTATTTCCCAGGAAATTTTAGTCACAGCTCTGTCACTGCTGACTTCAGTCCTCAGCTGTAGCCACAGCTGGGACAGGATGGTCTTCCTCAGTGGAAGAAAAAAATAATAAAACCCAGCACCTCAAGATTTGCCATTATGGCAAACATCAGTTAATGTGTGGTCTTTCTCCTGGCCTCTTCTACTGCCTTATTGCCAGACAATTTTTTGCTGCCCAAGATTGACATGTTTAAGTGTGTGGACAGATCTAGTTTTTTCAGACAGTACTATGAGATATGTCAGATATTTCAGACTGTGATGCTCCCTTGCAGAGCATGCTGTTTTTTATAGGAGCTGAACACACACACAGTGGTCACAGCTAATAATCAGTGGGCCTGATTGCCACAACTTTAATGACAGCTCTCAAGAAGTTGTGAAACTTCAGCTCATAGACTCACAGCATTAGGAAATGACATTTTCATTAAAAAGGAAAACCTAGAAATGTAATTATCTTTTATCCCAAGAAGTTCACAGAAAGGCAATGAAAGCAGCTTGATCCCACAAATCACCTCACAGTGCTCACAGCAGAGCACATCACCAGCACTCAGAATTTCTCTTGGCAGCCTTGTCTCCTGCTCAAACCTTTCCCACAGGGAAAGTCCTCTGAATTCCCAAAGTGCACACACAAAGCTCAGAAAAATCAGGAACTCCGAATATTTTTTTTTTTTACTTTCTTCTCCTGCACACACACACACATTTCATATCTGCCTGCACCAGCAGCTGAACATAAATTCTGGATAACATAAGTGACTTACACACTAATGTCTCATCTATTTGTCATTATATCTCCTCCCTGTGTGTTCTTCTGTTCACAGCAGTTATTCAGATGACTTTGTCTTGTTTTACCAGCCCTCCCTGTGCATGCAAACAAACAAAAGAAATCAGCAATTCCAAGAGGTGTTCTGAAACTTTTATCTCAGCCTCCCTCCCAGATTTGCCCACTGTTAAGTGTCTTATGGCATTGTGCAGCATGAAGGTGCACAAAAAACTGGGAGCATGGTCTTTATTTTATATTGTTACTGAGCCTTCAGCAGTGAGAAATTAGGGGGCACATCCAGCCAATTCTTGGCATGCTCACAATTGTACAGTTGTTCAGCTGAACCACAAAAGAGCACATTTTGAAGGTGCTTTTATTTTATTAAGATCACTACATAGTATTTTTTCATAATCTGCTCTAAAAAAATACCTTTCCAAGACACTGAGACTTCAGTAGTAATTTTGTGATGCAGTAGTTTTTCAGAAAATAAATTCTTTACAAAAGTTCATTATTTTTTAAAGAAAGGATTTTTAGAAAAACATTTCCTACAATTCCTCTTTACACAAAGCATTTAATTCCTCTCTACACACAGCTTTCAAGTCAACAAGTCAAATTCCTCTGACAACTTGTGAGGCAGTGTTTAAATTCCTATTTAAACACTGCCTTGTAAATGGCACAAGATGAGTAAAAAGTTTTTATTACATATGTACAAACTCAAAATTACATTAATTAATTTAGAGATAACCTATTCTTTAGTGATGTATAAATAACCACTAAACTTTACAAGCAGTGCATATCATAATGAAAACAAAGTAAAACCCATTAAAAAAAACCAAGGGAAAAGCAAAGGAAAAGCAAAGGAAAAGCAAAGGAAAAGCAAAGGAAAAGCAAAGGAAAAGCAAAGGAAAAGCAAAGGAAAAGCAAAGGAAAAGCAAAGGAAAAACAGACAGGAAAAGGAAAAACAGACAGGAAAAGGAAAAACAGACAGGAAAAGGAAAAACAGACAGGAAAAGGAAAAACAGACAGGAAAAGGAAAAACAGACAGGAAAACGAGGAAAAACAGACAGGAAAACGAGGAAAGACAAACAGGAAAAACAAACCGGAAAAACAAACCGGAAAAGGAAAAAAAACAAACAGGAAAACCAAACAGGAAAACCAAACAGGAAAACCAAACAGGAAAACCAAACAGGAAAACCAAACAGGAAAAGGAAAAAACACACAGGAAAAGGAAAAAACACACAGGAAAAGGAAAAACAAACAGGAAAAGGAAAAACAAACAGGAAAAGGAAAAACAAACAGGAAAAGGAAAAAACAAACAGGAAAAGGAAAAAACAAACAGGAAAAGGAAAAAACAAACAGGAAAACTAAAGGAAAACCCATCCCCTTAAATCACTGCAGGTTTCACAGAGCTCTGTTTGCCCCAGAGGATGGGCTCCTCATGAAGAATTTTAAATCAAACAAACCACTGCTACGAAACCTTAAGAGTGAAAGGGGTGCAAATCCCAAACTTCTTTCCCTGCATTAAATTCTGCACATCTTGGTTTATTTCCAAATCCAAACTAAACGGGAACAGCTTTTTTTAGGAGAGCCTTCATGTCATGGTAAGATGGCAGCAGGCTGCGTTCTCAGCTCGCCGCTCCCAGGAGGATTTTGGAGCCCTGGCTCAGCAATGAACTTTAGGGGAATAACAGCTGCACTGAATGGATGCTGGGCTGTGGCTGAGCCTGCAGGGCTGCAGAAAGGAGGCAAACCTGCTGTGACACCATCCCTGCACAAGAGGGAGGTGCATGCTGCTTCCTACAAGGGCAAGCAGCCTGTAATCTCTGCCAATGAATCAGCCAGGCTGAGAGCAAAGCAGCAGGTGAAGAAATGCCTTGTTTGGTTCTCATCCAGCAAAGCTCCAAGGTATTCTTGCAACATCCTTTTGTTTGGGATTGCCAGGTGTGAGAGGAACAAACCTGTCAAATGGAGGGGTCTGAGATCCCCCTCTGCAGCTCTGTTCCCCAGGAGCCTCCTGCCCTGGCATCAGAGGGGGCAAAGGAACACTTTCCCAACCATGTTTTTTCTGGCAACTTTCCTGTTCTCGGGTCAAATTCAGTGCAGAAAACCCATCTCATAAACATCATGGCATAGGATGAACTAATACAAATTACTGTTTATTACATTTTTCTCTCTCCTCCCTTTTTGATAGGTTTGTAAAGCTAATAATCAATATCCTCATTAAATAGCTGTGCATCTGAGCCAAATATAATATCAAGTGAAATATATATGCAATAAAATCTAAATGATCATATAGTTCTGAGAGCTTATGAAGACCTAGGCTGACAAAAGCTTCCACCCCATGCATCTAACAGGACCCTACATATTGATATCCATTAGCCCCCACAAACATTACCAGACAAGAGCAGAGTGAAAAGTTGTACAACAGAAAGCCAGCATATTGCTCAATATTTCCAATTAAAATCACTGTAAAAAAATAAAATATATAACTGTAATGTGAATATACAAACCTGGATATGTTGCTTTATAGAAAATGATAGTTACAGATTAAAAGATAAATATGTCTCCAGATGCAAAACCAGAAAAATTGTTATCATTATTCCCACAAAATCAATACCAATCATGCACTGTAGCCAACCAGGAACAGCTGATAACAATCAGGAAGTGCTTGATTCAATTCTGCTTTAGTGACAGCAGTGGTAAGTCAATAACTTCAAACAGCAGTTTTTAAAAAAAATCTAATATTTAGAGAGGCATATAATAGGAACTCATTTGTAAGTCAAGATTTTAAGCAGATATAAAAACAGAGCATGGCCTTAGTTACCCTTCAAAAGATATTTTTGCTTGGGTTTAGCTCAGCACTGGGAGAGAAAATCTGTGTCTGTGTTACCACCATCAAGCCCTACCTGGTATTTGCCAACATGCTAAAGGTCTCCAAAACTTGGAAAGAATTAAAAAGCAAGTTCTCCATGGCAGGTACATTTCTGCAGATGTGCCATGGACAACTTTAGGGAAACCATGTCCTCAAAGGAGCAGTCAGAGCCCTCTGTGCAGCAGCTTTGATGTACAAGGTGCTGCAGTACCAGACTCCTGAGTACTGAGGGGGTTTGTGTGCCCCAGAAAAAACAGAAAGGACAATGAAGATGCAGTGGAAAGCTGAACATCTTGTGGTTACTGTTCCAACACCAAATTTCTACACATTTCTGTGCCCACACTGAGCATAGATAAGACAAGATCTGGTCCCTGGTCATATACAAATAAAGATGGAATGAGTGAGATTAATGGGGGGAGAGTGGCAAAGATCAAGGCACCAGGACTCTTACACACATATTTGCACATGCTTGGAATGTCTTTCACTCATTACCCTCCCTCTGTATCTCTGGATTTTAATGCTCAGAAATTCTCAAAAATATGACAACAAAAGTATTTGAAGGGTTTTTTTTTTTTTGAGAGGCCAAAGCAACTAAAAAGTATTCCAGTTTTTACCAGAAATTGTGTTGGCAATATTCACTGATCATTAACGTTACTCAAAATTTTCCCTCTCTATGATGATATTCAGGTTTGGTTTTTGCTCTGTCAGACTATCCCTGTTCAGACTGACATCTTCTGTGAGAGCTGTTCTTACACAGCAGCCTTTTTGTCTGGAGGAAGAAAGGGGACTGCAGTTTTAATAGTGTGGTTATTTTCAAAATTAAATGGAGTGGGGGTAGGAGGAAAACTGTTTTAAGGATTAAAAAATAACAGCAATTAGTGAGGAGATGGTTCTCTTCCCTGTAGAAAATTCTGTCATCACCATACCAAAGAATATGGATTCAATATCCTGCAAAACACTGCTATGGCAGGGACATACAGCCTACCTAAATTTGTCAAAAATAGGTGAAGTTTTAGAAATAAAGCACAGTGATTTCGGAGCTATCTAACTTCTAATTCCTGACCAACTCTAATAAAAAAAAAAAAAAACTAAGTAGCTACATACGAGACCCATGTCCAACAGCAATATTTTAAATCATTTTATGCTACTGATACTGTAACATGAATGATGGCTGTGCCTAATTAATCTCATCTCAAACATTTGATGGAGAGCTTAATTTGCTAAAGCCCAAAGACAGGAGCTCAGAGTGTGTGTTTCCTCAACCAGTCCTCACTGAGCTGCAATATGCAGTCACAACCATGTAAAACCTGCCATCAGGAGAATAGCACTCAGACTAAAATATGTTTCTGAATTTACACCTGACTACCTTCTGGACTTTTAACTATTCAGTGGCTGTCAGGCTTTTCTTTGTAGCCCAGAGATTTTGTTTCCTTTTGTTCCCAGCCTGAAGTTTGAATGTTGATCACTTGTCTCTGGGAGCTGGGATGCACAAAAATGTCTCTAACAAGACTTTGCATGTATGAATGTACAAAACCACTCTAAAAATATACTTATGCATAAAGAAAACTATTGAAGCATCAGCTTTCCCATACAGCTGCAGATTAAATGTCTCAACATAAAAGCCAGTTTAGCCAAGTTTTTTGGCAACAGAGACACAACATTTTGGTTTCAAATACTCCAAGAGGTGAGTGCTAACAGATCCCCAGGACATGGTGCATTCCAGTCATCCATTCCACCCTGGCAGCTGGACACAAAATATCTTAGCCCTACCAAGGGTGGCAGAGCCATTATCCTCTGAGAGCCTATCCAGATCTCCTGGTGCACGTGGGATTAGTCACACAGGCAATGATGCAAACCACAATTCCAATGTTTCCATACAGATGAAATATAAGCAGTGAAATCAAGAGATTTAATATGTCTGGGCAGCATTGCTACCCAGTCACTTGGCTGGTAATAGGAGCCATTTCTGAGGCATGAAATACCCAACTGACCTTGAAAGCAAGGAGCTGAGGATTTATGGACAGGAAGCAACCCAGAACACCTCACCATGGCTGAGTTTTATTTTGACTCTTGGAAAATGTGGCAGATCCCTCACATATGATAGCTGCTGCCTCCATTTAATGCTGCAACAGCAAACAAATTATTTGGCCTGCTGTGAAAACCCAGAGAGAACAGCCATAAAAAAATAGATCTCCATTTAATTGTCAGTGATATGCAATATCATCAGGCTCTGAATGAGTCATTTCTCTGTGTTGTAGCTGTATAGGACACAAGATGAAATAAAAATGATCTGGAAGGCCTAAGATAAGAGTCCTAGAGGGACTGGACAAGCAGCCACTGGTGGCTCCAGGCAGTAGGTTCCCAAGGGTTGTGCAGACACCCCAGAAAACAAACACCTCCCATCAGTGCCCCAGCAGGCTGGGGAGCTGTGAGCACATGGCCAGCAGTGCTCCACTTTTGCAGAACAGGGAAGGTACATCCCAAACACCTGGCAAACCCTAAGAAAAAGCCTTGGGAACTGAAGAGTATATGCAAAAATCCCTCCTACTGCAGTGGGAAAGGGGCAACAACAGTGTGAGATGAATCTCTACCACTGTGTCATCGATGCTGCCATTTCCTTACAAGGGGGGCATGTCTGCCCCAAGAGAACACTGAAAACTTGTTCCCTCCCTTTCTCTCCACTAGTGTCTTCCTAGGAAATGGCAATTGTCTCTGCAGCCAATTCAGTAGCTAACTGGCATGGGGAGGTATCAGAGAGAGAAAAAAATGGCTGTACAGTGAAGGTGTTGAAAGCCCTTTGAAGATAAATCTCAAAAAGAACAAATGTCCAGAAAACAAAACCACCTAAGGAGGAGTAAAGGGAAAGGTTCTGAGCAATTTCCATATTATTTTTCATTGTTAACTAAAACCATCTCAGAGCCAGAACTTTTGAACTATTTATTCAGCTGCAAGAAGAGCTGTTCCAGCAGAAGACTGCACGGAGCCCACCACAGGGGCATGCATCGGGCACTCGGGTAAGCCCAGGAAGGCAGTGCCATCTGCAGGGCTCGGAAAGCACTCACGACTCTCGTTTATTTGAAAAGCAGTAAAACAGTTGCTGCCGTGGAGGAGTGGTGAAAGAGCACTCCCCCTATGCACTGCCCAACAAATAAAGCAGGTCACATCTTCTGAAGGAAATTACTACAGCTGATAAAACTCTTTCAGCAGCAAAAGTAAGATAAGAGAGGTGTCACTACACCAAGCAGAAAGAGACCTTTCAAAGCACTGAAGTGAGAGGAAGGAGTTAATTTTGATCTCAGATCATCTGGTAAGTCACATCATTAGGGAAGGCAGGACATGGCACTTGTCAGTTAAAAAGGGGAAAACATCTCTGGGGTTGAAGCAACAAGGATCTGGAATGGCCTCTCAGAGAGGGTCAAATCAGAAACCTCCTGGACGAGGGACTGCAAAACACAGGGCTTGTATTAACAAAAAGCTCTATTTGGTGACCCAAAACATCTTCATGAGCTCTCTATCTGTTTACATGCAATGTTTGCATCATAGAAGAGATTTGGGAGGAGAAGGCATTCCCTGGAAAGGGGAGATGCACTTACTAGGCAGTATTAGCATTGGAAAATAACTGGCTACATGGCTTCCACACCATGAGCACGGACCAGGAGATATTTACTGACGTGCTTTTTTCCTGCACTAACACACAGCTTTAAAATATTTGTCTTCCACCAGGCTTTTGTTCCAACCTAATTACCAAACAGTTTTCCAGCCAGCAGTGTATTTAGAGCCTAACTCCAAAAGAACAGGTCTTCTGTTTCTTTCCTGTCTTAATAGAAAAATACATCTGCTGCCATGTTGTTATCAGGAAAATATATATATATTCATTTTGTATTCTACTGTCCACTGTCCTGTTCAATTTTGCATTTCAGCTTTTCGTTGCTCTTCAGGGAATGCCTGAGATTCAGAGATCTTGGAATAGTGAATCAGGGTAGGGAAACATTTCAGTACACAAATTCACCCAGCTGAAAGCAGTGCTGAGATTACAGATTGAGCCAGAGGGCTGGAACAGTCAGTGTTCTCTAACTGCAAGGGCTTGAAAAAGACCTCTCTATTAATTGCAGATAAGTATATTATGCTTGGGCCCACACTGGGCTGTCCACTAGGCAGGTTACTGAGTAACTGGTAAGATAAATGAACCACAAACCTCTCATCATTCGAAGCTTTGCCCATTCATAAAAGCCAGTCCAACATTTTTTAATATACTTCTGTACAAAAACAATTTACTCTTAACTGAAGAACAGGGGCTTAGCTGAAAATGAAACAGGTCTATTGCTGTGCACCAACATCCCACAGTAACACCAGCTTATTAATTCTAGCCTACCAAGCTCTTTGAATTCGCAGAAAACCATTGCCTGAAAATGCTATTATTTTCCTGAAATCAGCATCTGTTGTTTTCAGTGTGAGCTATTCACTGTCAGAAACAGCATCTGAGCATCCCTGCTCTCTGTTTCCGAGAGAATCACCGCCCCCACCATAACATTTGTTTACTCCCCGTGCCAGAGCAACTGTGGCAGTGAGAGGTCAATACCCTGCCACAACATCTCATCCCATTACCTTCGAATCATGCGAGGAGGGGCAAATTACAGCGGGTCCCTCACAAGTGCTTGACTAAACACAGCCCTCGGAAAGCAAATTTTGGTGGGCTGGGAGCAGCGAGCTCGACACGCCTTGCTGCAATTGCCTCTTGCTTATCTCCACGGGCAATTAACAGCATCTCCCTTGAGTGATGGGTTCTTGATGGGCTGGGAGGATGTGCTCCTGAACACTGCACACTAGCTGAGGTTTAATTACAGGCCAGACTGCTGCTTCCACAGCCCTGGCACTCAGATGGAGGGCTGGGGACAGAGAAGGGGGGTGGCAGGAAGCTGCTTGGGCTCCTGTTGCCTGTTCCCACCATCCCACTGAAACACTCCCTTCCCATCCTGCAGTTCATCTCTCCTGCAAAATGGGAAAGAAACATGGGCTGTTGATGATTTCAGAAAGGCTTTTAAGCCACTAAAGCACCCATGGAAAGCACTGCTGGAAACCTTTACAGTCACAATCTTTGGAAATCAGACCTAGGCAGACACACAATTGTCCCCTGAGGAGCACATGAACCACAAATGGCTCCAGCCTTCTGGTGAGAGACAATCGTCCAGGACATCCACAGGTAAAAGCTGTTCATTACAAATTTCAGTGGTGAATTCCCAAACACTCCCATGACAGAGGTCCAAGAACAGTCAGCAAGCATGACAGACAGAGAGAACAGGACTGGAATTTAATTTTCAGCGGGTGAGTAGAGTGGGCAACATGAAGTTAAAATTTTCTGGAGACTCTTTCTTATAAAATAAAATTTAAAAAGTAAAAGAAAAAAGTAGTAACATGGAATGGGAAAACAAAACAAAAAACCCTGGAAAAAACAAGAGCTCGGTGCTAACTGCAAATATTTACCACTAACAAGACAATTTTCCATGGTGATTACACTAGCAATGACCATCATAATAGCACAGTAAAAGTCAGAATTATTACTTTATTTAATTATGTTACTATTGCAGATATAGAGGGAAAAGTTAATACTCTACTGTGCAAAAATAAGATATAGGTTCTATGACGAGATCACACATTCTGCTGTGTATTGGAAATATCAGAGATTGTAAAAAGAGCTGATGGGAGGGAAGGCAAGGAGGAGGAAGATGGAACTAAATTAGAATGAGGTTAAAATATATTAACTAATGTTGGAAAATAATTTTGGAGCTGTAATACCTCCTCATATTAACAGTTTTCAGGGTAGCTATTTTGCCCAGCCTCAGGCAGCACTGATGAAAGGAAAAGCGGCTATTAAAAGAAAAAAGGCAAAGGAACACCATTTAACACTTGGTCAGAGTGTAGGGAAAATGACAGAAAACATCCTTGGAGTAATGCCCAGCAACAAAGAGCTGAAAGGGAGGCAGGCATGGCCTCACATGAACATCCACCTGCTCAGCTCTGTTCTGTGAACGCTGCTGGGAGTGTTCTCCACAAGCACAGCACCAGTGTGGGCAGGAGCCACTCACCCCCCAGCACCATTTTGAGATGCTCTGCACAGTCAGAACCCTCTGTCCCTGGGGTTGTCAAGAGAGAAAGTAACAACAAAAACCCAAAAACTCCCAGAATTTGTCCCTGAATAGCAATATATTAAAAAATAATCAGATTGTTTTGACAGGTGTCCCATCATCCAGCAATAGATAAAAAGCTTGATTCTGTTTCCAGTTGCACAAAAGTAATGATTTTGGCATTTGTGGAGTAACAAGAGCCTTAAACTCACAGACTCTAACAAAAGATTCAACCGAGTCTTAATTCAACCCTGAGTCTTAAGCTCACAGACTCAAACAAAGGATTCAACCCAGAAGCCATCGTAGTTTTATCGTAGTTCCTTTAAAAAGGAAGAGGAAAGGAGAGGAAAAACCATGACCAAGAAGAAATCGTATTTACACTTTGAAGATGCTATGTGAAAGTGAAAGAAAATTCATGAGGTAAAGACTAACTGTAGACAAGAGGGAGAGAATTGACTGACAATACCCACTGCATAAAAATGTCCCCTCTGCAGCTAAGAGAATAGTGTGCCTGAAATCCTCTTAGTTTACTGTACTAGGAAGAAAATCACCACAGTGCTCAGGGGATGGACCAGGTGCCAGGATCTGAAACATCCCTCTTTTGATCCCTGCACCCTGCTAGAGAGCTGTGTCCTTTCTGGCCCATAAGCAGGTCCCTCCATTCCTCACTGCCTCATTCAGATGGTGGCTGGACTTGAACCTCAACCACTCGGCAAAAAAGACAGGCAAAACCACAGCAAGGTACAAAGTCATGTAAAGAACCCAAATATGGATAAACTCCAAGAAAAACATTTCTAAAAAGTTTTGGTTTTTTTTCCCCTCTTGAATGGAGGACTGGAAATAGCTGTCACAAGCATTCTTGCTGCCCATAACACCCATCTTTACCAGAGAGCCTTGTTGAGTTCATGCCATGTATTCTCACTGCAGAATCCAAGTAAGATCTCAGCTCTTGTCTTCCCCAGAAGCTCAATAATTATCTTAAGTTGTTGGAATTTGAAAAGCAAGGAACTTTCAGAACTTTGCGTCTGTAAGCCAAAGCTTAGAATTATACACAGGATTTGATCTGAGACCTTGGGAAAGGCTTCCAAACTTAGGTGCTAGAAGCAAGAATGTGGATTTACAGGTTAAAGCAGAGACGTGTTACGTGGAAGAAAGTTTAGAGTTTAAGATATAGAAAAAATAAAAGTAGTTACAAAGATAAAGAAGAAGTGTAGAATGCAGTGCTGTAGGTTTGTGTGTCATAACATGATTACCTAAGAAAGCTTACACTGTAGCATGAGTCCATAAGATGAAACATTTAAGGATTGGGTTAAAAACATAAATATCCTTGTTGGCCGTGTTTTATTAGTCAATAACTCCTTAAAAGGTCCTGTAACTAAAGGTCTTGTGACCTTCTGAACCATGCAGTAAAGATGTGAGCCAAACTCACCCTTCCTGCCTATGTAGAAGAAAAAGAAATCACATCACCAAAAACAATTCAGAGGTCCCATCTCAAATTCCTTCCCAAATTCCCCACAAGTGAATTCTCACATTAAGTGATTGATTTTTACATGCACTGAATTCCCTGGAACACAGGGAAAACCTGTGAGCAGCTCAGAGTGGTTTCTCCTGCATGAAGCCACATTAGTATTTCAAGAATGACTGAACCAGTTGGGTCACGTGAAGGGCACAAACTTCTGCTGACTCCTCAGAACAGACCCATGAACCCAACACAAACAGTTGCTTCTTCCTTAAAGCTGAGCTTTGCACCTCCTCTCTCTGTTGCCTAAACACAGTGGACAAGTGACTGCCAAGCTGCCCAACACAGTTTAAGTCAAACCCTTTTCTTCAGAATTTAAGAGGATCTTCACTGATCCTCAGAGCTAAGCTCTGAAGAAGAGCACCAGGGACTGGCCATGAACTGGTGTGACACCATTCCCACCACTCTGGTCCCAGACACCCAGCCTGTTTTTCAAGCAGCAAACAATGCACCCATCAAAGCCAGGAGCAGTCAGTTTCTCCAGGAGAATTCCATGTGACACAGTGTCAAAGGCTTTACTAAAGTCTAGGTAAATAACATCCACAAACTGAGCTGCAGAAGTCAAGCCTCTGCTTTTTTTGGCCAACTCTCCCATTCACAGCTTTGTTTAGATTACAGATTGCACTGTATTTATAGACTAAATCTGTCATTTCTTTGTAAAAATGAATTAAACACCTGTGTTATATCAGGACACGTGTAACTCCCAATAACACAATGACCCAGAAGAACCAGAAGTATCTTAGGCATCAGTTAACTCTGGTTTTGCTGGATTTCAGACTTCAGAATCACCTAAGTCTTCATCATCCAAGGCTTGGTTTTTTTTAAAAATAAATTACATATGTTAAAATGTTTGTCACACCAAACTGAAAAAAGAGAAAAAAAGTACTGACATGAAAAAGCAAAGCAATATGACTCATGACAGACACCAGATGCAGCCTTATCACACTGCTTTAGCACTGGGGTAAACACACTGACAGCTGTAGAGACTCTGATGATCCATATTTATGTCAGCAATATCCAGACAGAAAGGAACATATGCAGTTTGTGAGCTGAAATTTTCAGCCAGCTCCTCCCAGCTGCCTTTAACTGGATTCAGAATTAAGTGTTGTCAGACACAGTGCACAGGAAATTCACTCTTCTGAAGGTGTGCTAACACTAAAGAAAGATTACAAGCTTCTAATTGGCTTAAAGGTGCATTTATGGGCTCTTTCCTATCTATCAAAATACTTGGGAAGGCCTCTCCCCCTGCATGGAGGTTCACACAAACACTACCACACCTAAGCAAATTTACTTTCATCAGTAGCTCTAATAAAGCCAATAGTGCACTCAAATTCCCAGCAGTGCTCTCATTTACAGGATCATAAGCTTCAAGAGCCTTTTAATTTTTTAACAGAGGGGGATGAAAATCAAGAAAAGTTGATTCTCCCTAGAGCTCTTGCCTTAGCCCTGGAATTGAATATGGAAATAGAGAAAAACCAGTGCAAGATCCAGGGTCAAAAGCTGGCCCTCATTGCTTGCTGAAATCACCCAAGCAAACCAAGGTTGACTGTTCATGCTGAGAAACAGCCATGTTTGAGGAGAAGACAACTATCTTTTCCACTTTAGTTCTGAAAGAGGGTCACCAAAGAACAGTAAAACATGCAAACTTTACTCTGCAGAAACCTGTCATTAACTCAGCAGTGCTGAGGGTTAACAGTCTCATCACCAGCATCCAGAGCAGAGAAATGTACACCCAGCATTTACTTTTTTTTACCTCAACATCAGAGTTTGAGGGCTCTGCATGGGACATATGCACATGCTTTTCTTTGCTGTCAGCTTTTCACTGCTGCACCTGGCAGAGGCAGGTAAAAAGGAGCACAGATCCACATCACCACTTCTCCAGCAAGCTCTTGGCATGAGAGCTGCTTGGGCTATTAATCAACTTGCCATCTGGCCAAGCAACAGCTAAGAAACTATGCAGAGATAAAGGGATAGAAAATGTTTTCAAGCTCATGTGCAAATTTTTGAAGTTTGCATGCTCTTGTCTGGATAACCAGCTACTTTTCTCACTTCCTTCACAGCCCTTAGTAAGCTTGGCCCTTGCACTTCAGTAGAATCCCCAAGGACATCCTCATAAATCCTCCAAGGGATGAGCCCAGGGCAGGGCCATCTCCCTACTCAGTGTGGAGCAACTGGAAAATCTCCTTTGGCATGAACATTGTACGAAATCTGGAAATCTGAAAGTTATATATTTAATAAGTATCCAAGGCCCCTACAGATGTTGGAGGTCACCAATCCTGGCCACATAACAGGAACACTCTCCAGCTGTAATGCACTGATCAGGAAACTTAAACGCCACTACTGCCAGTGCTGGACTCTGAGGCAATGGGGACTGACCCAAAAGTCCAGAGGAAACACAAAAAATTATGCACAGCACATAGATCACTTAATCTACTTGAAATGCCAGCTTGTCATCCAGCATCACTCAGCTGCCTTTAAAAGCCATGCTGTGTAGGATCTGAAAGAGTTGTCCTCCCATGCCTGCAGGGGGGTTGTGCACACACAGCACCCTGACACTGTCTGCACACAGAAAATTCAGAGGCTGCTTTCTCACCCTCAGCTGTGCAGGCACACGTGTCCTACTAACAGCTGGCAGACCTGCTTTCTTTCTCTTGCTCTTGGTTTATCTATTTCACCTTCAGAGCCTGCAGCTAATGAGTAGTGCCACTCCATCACAGAGGCACCCTCCTGGGGGGCATTAAATCACCCAGGGGCAGTCTCTCAACAGCTTCCTGCAGGGCCTGAAACTACCACAGATGTCTGAAGACGTGGGACTTGATTCCAGATTCATTCACACTAGATTTATTCTATTTAAATTAAGTTTACTGATGTTGATGAGTGTTGCTCCAGATTCACATGGTGCACAAAACAAAGCTTTTCAGGCAGTGACTCACACTGAGTTAGTCCACTTAGCTATGAAAAAATGTATTTTAAATTACTAATTTCCATGACAAATGAAAAGGTGTTCATCATATTACATCCAGGCTGAAAAATCATCAAGGCATAATAGGAGAAGCCTCTTTTTAAGAACCATGTTCCTTAGACCGGCATGGCAAGAGACTAGAAGACAGCCTCACCTGTGAGAGGCTGCCTCCATTATGAGATGTTTGAAATGAAGGACTTTTCCCTGGAAAGGTTTGAACTCTTTATGACAGACCATAAGCAATATCCTTCATCTTCTGCAGCTGCAGAATGCCCCCTGAGGATTGAGGAGCTGCCAGGGAATTCAGCAAGTTGGACTACTAAGGTCAGATGCTCAGCTGGCATTAATCACAGCTCAGCTAACTTTCATGGAAGTACAGGTGAAGATCTTGTTGGAAGAGATGTCTTTAGCATTGCAAAGAGAGGTGCCCAGGAAGAAGAATGTCAGCTGGCTAAAACCAAATTTCTTCCACTGAAATCTCTGCCATGTGCCCCAGCAGCTGATGGCAAAGCAGGCAGTAACTGGCACAGACCTGCGTGCTCTGCTTTCAGAAAGAAGTTTTGTTTGAGACCACCTCTTGCTGAGTGGCAGTTTGTGATTAACTTCCTCCAGCTTCTGGAAGAACAGCAGCAGAGCAGTAAACAAACACACATGCAAATTTATATGATTCATCTGCTTGAGGAGAGAGCAAGCAGACCTAAATAAGAGGAGCAAAGCTGCCTTTAGCCAAGCTTGTCTCTGATTTCTGCAGAACCCTTCAGGGTCCTTTCCTGTCTCTGTGCTGCCACCAACAGCCACTGCCTTCAGCCCTGTCTCTGGGTCACCCTCCCCTCACTTGCAGCTGGCATCAAGGAGGCAGATCCACAGGACATGGATCCTGTGGATCCATCCTGGATTTGAGCTCCCATATTACTTTTCAGCCTAAAGGTAAATTCAAACCCATGGCACTGTTTCCACAAGACACCACTCTTCCTGATAAAGAATCTTGCTTTAAAATACCACTACAAAGTACTGGTGTTTTACCAGGAATTCTGTGTAGCCAGCTAGAAAATACTGAGATTTTAATAGTGTGTGTCAGGGGACTTTCTGAAAATCAGCCCTTTTGAACATATCAAACTGAGCACCCAGAATTTAAAGCACTCAATATTTATCAGCCACTTTAAAATGCTGGCCCTTGATTATGAAGGAGTACAGCTGTACAAGAAGAGACAGAAGCTCCTCATGGGAATGATTTGATCTTCAGATTTAAAAGGCAAGAGCCCAGCAATATTTACTTATTTGGCTTTTAAACAAAGTCAAGGGTGAAAAAAAAAAGACTGTGGCTAGCAGCAGCAAAGAATAAACTTCTCATTAGTGGGTTGTGCCAGATTCTTCATCTAAAAATAGTCTGTTCAGCAGCTTTTGAAAAAAAACCCACCATCCTGTTTAATTGAGATGCCACACTATATGCAAAAAGAACAATCAGGAATATTATGCCTCTCTTCTGCAATAGCCATGTTTCACATGCTGCTTGCTGAATCTGATCTAGGAGTAAAACTACTTTACAATATTAGAACTAATGGGCTAAATCAAGCACAGAATTAAGGGGTTTCTGCCATCCCCTTCTTTTCTGGGTATGTCTCAATAAAAAGTAGAATTGACACCAGTTAATATTAATTTACACAATTAAAGAAGGAATGAGGTAATAGACATAGAATATGACAAAACAAAAATCTTAAAAGAGCACATGGCAGTGATTAGTAAATCCAGCTTTGTACCTATAAAACCCAAACAAAGAAACCTCCCATTTTCTTTCCTGGAGCTACTCCAGTGGAGAGCAACACAGACCTTCTCCAGCTCTTAGAGGTAAAAATTGCTGCAGGAGCTGGTTGTTTCTGTGTTAAAGTTATTTGTAAATGATGACTTCATTTGTGGAAACAGAGGTTGATGCTGTAAAATAAATAAAAATGCTCTTTAACTGCACTTTTCTGAGGACATCAATAGTTTGCATCACCAATGTCTCATCCATTCAAGAAAAACTGCAGGTCATGTTTCAGCTGAGCTGTCTTTTGCTGACATTTCCCAGCTGAAGGCTCTAATAGACCAAGTGGAGGGAATTTTCATATATTTGTTACCAGAGTGAGCTTTTGTAGAGAGGATTTTGGGATGTCACAAATATTGCAGGTTCTTTTTGATTTGTAGCACAGTAACAATTCATGCAGAGAGCAAAGCAAGTCCCTTTACACCAATAAAGCCTGGCATTGTTTCTTAACTGGATTAAAGTGGAGTCACTCAAAAGAGGAAAAGCTATTTCATTCTTTACTGATAAAAACAGCTTAAAGAAATTATCTGTTTTATCGTGTATCCACACCAGCCTGAATCTCTAACAACTCTGTCAACATGCACTCAGTATCATCCTGCACACCCCAGCTAGTGGTGTGTCTGACAGGGGCACTCTGTGGCTCTTAGGAGAGGCACTGCCTAATGCACCCTCTCAGAATTAGGACACTCTCCATGATCATTTCTGGTACAGTGACCATTTCCCAGCCTTTGTTTTCCCTGTAGTCCTGTGACTTCCTAACTCAGAGTATTCTGTCAGGTTAATGAACAAGGGACATTATTAGTTTGTGGACCAGCAGCTTTCCTAGAGGAACTTCCTGAAAGAATCCTTCTCCTGTGTCCCTTGCCCATGAGGTTTCCTATAGGAAATGGCAACATGGCTCATGAGAAACATATATCAGCCATTTCTCACCTAATCAAATTAATCTCTTAGAGCAACTAAAACAGCTTCACAAGAGTATTTGCATTCTCAGGAAAACCTGAGCAACTTCAGATGTCTGGAGCTTATGTGATTTTATAGGCATTCCTCAGGTGACTTGGATCATCAGGCTTTATCATGAAGAGGAAAAAAAAATCAATTTTCTTTTGTAAATTCTAACAACAAGGGTGGCCTGGGACAAGCAACAGCTGAAAAGAGATGGAGCAAGAGGACATAAGAGAAGACTTGATAAATATCCCAAATACATTTGTGCAAATTCCTGAGCTTCGGGAATGTCTTCTATGTCCTCTGTGCTTTCATAACACTCCCGAGGAAATCAGATTTACCCCTTTGGCAGCAACACACCAGTGCTAAAGCTGTTCTGCTATACACCAAGCCAGGTTAAGCACTAGCCACAGGAGGGAAGAGAGGGATGTACCAAAGGCAAGGGCAGGTAACACCCCACAGCAACAAAGCATTTCATAAACATTTGCAGACGTGCTTTGTCGTGTGGAAAAGAATGACCAGAAAGGGGTTTAAAATGCCAGGCTGATTTCTGGCACTGCCCCAAGCTGGCACCTCTCCCAGTCCTGTTCAATCTGGATGTTTATTAGGCCATAGATGTACTGTAATTAGTGATTATACAAGATACTATCTGCTTAAATCCCCCAGTCCCTGTTTTCTGTGTTTGCCACATTCTTGATGTTTCTTCTGCCCAAATGAGCATCCTTTTTGGTAGCCACCCAAACAGGGTTGACATCTAGCTTGTTTCTTGGTGACCTGGGATCAAGTCTCTGCACCATCCCTGATCTGCCTGTACTCAGGCCTCCTCATTCCACTGCACAAGAGATATTTGCAGCACTGTAACATCTGCCTCAGCTTGGGTGGGGAAGATAAGTTTACCTAAAGCACAGTTAAACATTGAGACTCTTTACCAAATTAGCTGCAAAGGGTTTGAAAAAAGACCCCAAATTTTTTCTTCTTACTTATACAGAGATATGACCACAGAGCAATATTTTACTGTGGAAATACTGATGGAAATTTGAAGACCCCTTGAAACAATTACCACCCATAACTAGGGGTAGTTGGAGGGTAAAATTAATTATTCCCTAAGTGTCACACAATCTTTTGAAAACTGTCCAGGACTGAACATGCTGAAACCAAAATACTTATGAGAACACAGAGCCTTGCATATCAGAGACTGAACCATTCCCCACCACATAATTAACACACACCATCAGAGTCACCAAGCACAGGGAGGCCACCACACCATGTTGCTGACCCTCTCTAACTCCTCTTACCCAAAGCACAGCTATCGGGAGTCCCAGCTACAGACAGGTTCTGCACTGGTTTTCCTTGCAGAGAAGAGATACCAAAACTGTTCTAGCCAGAGCTTGAACATGCATGAAAATAAACTCAGTAAAAAACAAATATTAAAAACCACCAAGAATTCAGCTGCCAAACAAATGTTCACCTTACTGGGGAAGTTGCATAACAAATATATTTAAGGATGCCAGCACAATGTCAGGGTCAAAATTTCAGTACAACGGTAGAGCCACAACCACCACCAAAGAAGACTTCAAGCATCTGCCCTTCTTGTTCTTCAGCCCAGCCTTTTATCCCCTCCTGTTGATGCCCTGCACCTGTGTGCCCTCTGTTCCCTTTGGTGGTTGGTCAGTGCCCCTGGGCACTCCATGGCTCGTTCCCTTCAATAGCATTCACCTGCCCTGCACAGCTGCAGTCCATTAAGGATGAGGCTGGGCCCAGCCCCACTCCCCACAAACTGGGTGCCTACAAACAACGGGACATCCCACTCAATGGCTTTGGTTCAAAGCCACCCCCTCTTCCCCACAAACTTGCATGGTCTGCATGTCCAACATTATGGTCAGGGAAATGTGCCCTCTGCAACCACCTGAACCCCAGTGACAGCAAAGCTCACAGGAGCTTCTGTTTTCTGGCTGCTGGTTCTTTAGTTGCCTTTGGTTGTGCTTCAGAAGGAACCTTATGTTCCTTTAGACCTTGTATATAATGCTCTGAATCATCTTTCCTCATGCTGGTATGGTGCAGTTGAGACAACCACAATACAGAATATCACCACACAATTTCAGAAATCTCCAACCCATACACAGTAACATCTCACCTCTTCAGAAGGCTTCAGACACCTGCCCATGCAGAGCAACATCCTAGCACTTCAGAAGGCTGCAAAATCTGCCCTTCTTGCTCTTCAGCCCAGCCTTTTATCCCCTCCTGTTGATGCCCTGCACCTGTGTGCCCTCTGTTCCCTTTGCTGGTTGGTCAGTGCCCCTGGGCACTCCATGGCTCGTTCCCTTCAATAGCATTCACCTGTCCTGCACAGCTGTGCCCACTGGGGATGAGGCTGGGCCCAGCCCCACTCCCAATCACCACAAACTCTGTGCCTACAACATCAAAGTGTATCTTTTTGCAATTTAGTTGGATATGTTTCAGCAACCATTAAAGCAGAGAGGCAGGCATGCACTTTCCTAAAGTCAAGCACTTTGGAAGACAAGTATTTATTAAAAACACACCCCATTATAAATTCTCCTTGCTACAACTTTCTGTGTGTGCTGGTAAGAGGAAGAATAAGCAATAACAGACGATGGGCAAAGAATTTTGGATAAGTGCCAATCAGAGGCTTTACACCCCTAGTATCTTTTCAGTGTTTTAATACAACTGATGTGTATTGACCTTCAGGGATAGCACTCCAAGAACACGGTCTCATTCCTCTCATATACCACATTTAAATACAAAAATGCCAAAAGAATTATAATTACACCATTGCAGAACAGTGTTCTCAAAAATAACCAGATTTATTATTCCGTTCTGAGGACACGTGTAGAGAAATGAGCTAACTATATACCCACCCATCTGAATGCTGACTGTGGAGTTTATGCATCCTGGCTGCAAAAATCATAAATAGAACAGGAAGGTGAATCAGAGGGTACAGTTTTATGGCTATAATTTTGCTTCCTTCTTCAGATCAGATGGCTGAGCTAGAAGAATTAAGGCCCATCAGACATCATACCATATGTCTGCTCAAAATGTTCATTAGGGATAATACCCAATATATGGTGAACCAAATATTTAAAGGAAGATTTCTTCAGGTTACTCTTTCTTATGCATACAACCATGTTAAGGAGCTGATTCGAAGAACAAATCCAAGTTTAAAGAATTCCTGATTTAAACACTTAATGTTACAGCTTAAAAATTTTATCTTCTTGAGTTGCGTTCAACTGGTTTCACTTAACTTCACAGCTCATGTTAGCTTTCATCTGATTTAAAAAAAAAAAAAGTTATGAGCATAAGAAAGAATCACCAGTTTTTCTCTCTCTGTGATTCACTCGGGAGAAAGCACACAGCAAAATCAGATTCACCAGCAGGCTGAGATTGCCAGTTACTTGACAGGCGGGTTTATTACCAGACATGGCAATTTACAGACACAACCTGACATTTTGAAATGCCTGTTCTCATACTGCTGTAAATTTCTCACTGCAACTTACATTACATTTAGGAAACAATTCAGTTAGGTCTAAAAACCACCTGACTCCAGCTGCTTCAATATCCCTTAAGTCAAGACTATTTCATGTTAAGCAAAGCACCAATGAATCTGAAGAGTTGGTATTTTGAGAAGGAGCAGTTTCTCTCACACCTCATAGAAAGGAGGGAAGGGAAGCAGGTTGCAGACTTTCCTCCCAGCTCTCAGTTCCTTCAGGTCTCTGCACAGAAACCATCTCAGTCACCCTGAAAGCACCAGGGGTGAAATCTCAGCACTAACTGCAGCAGAGCAAAATTCCACACCAAGGAATGTGAGAGAGGAAAGGGGGTGTTTCTTGGTGGAAGAACCTAAGTATGCCATTATTTGGGGGTAAAAAGGGGGCTGGGGATTTATGAATGAGTCTTTACCTTCTATTGTAGGAGTTGTTTATATATGAACTATATTTGCATAATATGCATAGCTTACTGTCATACTAACACCATCCTTCTGCATTCATTTCCAATGTCTGGCAAGTGTCTACAAAATACTACCAGAAATTGGTGCAAGAGGTGGAATACTACCAGGAATTGGTGCAAGCTAAGACTTTAATTTCATAGTTTTGGATCACTGCACATGTTTCCTTGTCCTCTCCTGAGGAAGAAGGTGCTCAGAAAGCATCTTCAGCTGAGGCAGTTGTAAGATTGAGCTTTTCATTTGCACAGCACCCAGTGAAACAAGGCCTTGGTGCTTGGGAGGGTTTATGAGGCACAAAGACCACAATTACCACCCATGTATTTTATTAGGAGCATTTATGAGAGCCAGCATTGCTCACCTCACTTGGCATAAGCAAACACATTATTGAACACACAAGGAGTATCTCCTATACCCATCACCTGCCTTGGCTCACTGCTAGGCACCTCCTGGCTGTCCCTGGGACAGGGGGAGGCAGAGGAGCTCCCCAGGCTTGAGGAGAGGCTGAAGGACTCCTCTGCACCTTGGGCAGTCTTTAACCTGCAGCTCTAATTCTACTACAGGCTCCCATCAAGATCTAGATCAGTTCACATCCCTTTCCCCCCCCATAAACCCACGAGAGCATTTCCCTCCTCCCATGCACTTTCTACCTCACCTACTTTACAAGCCTGATTCCTCAGAAAAAGGGAACCCCTCTATGCGGCAATCCAAGCTGTGACTGGTTACCTAGGTGATTCTTTAAAACAAATACCAATACAAATATTTCCTAACAATTGGCTGAACATCCTTCCCCCCGTCCCCCCCTCCTCCCAGCCAGGTACCAGGAATGTGCTGCAGATATTCCCCAGGGCTCCCTAGACTTCCCCAGCAAGGTCAGAGAAGATGAAATACTCTAAGCAGAAAGCAACAATTTTAATTTCAAGGTAAAAGCCAAGATGACAAAATTTTTCCTTCCTGCCAAATGTAGAAGAGATACATTTGCACGTTGTTTCCTAAAAGAACATACATGAAGATCTGCAGTGTGCAAAGTCCCAAGGACTGCAAATTCTAAGGCATTTTTTTCCTTTTCTTGCTTTCTCTTATCTGAAAAAAAGGACTTTAAGATGAGTTCTTTGCAGCAGAGGTCAGCGTGTAAAACGCTGCTTTCTGCCGCAGACCCAAGAGTCCCCAGCAAGAAAATCCCAGAAATAAATATGCCTGTACAAAACCCTCCAGCTTTGATAAAATAACATTTTGACTGAATAGCTATTTTACCTACAGTGTTCTCTCTAACTTCATTCCAACTACAATTAAGTTAAGAAGTACTGCATCTCCAATCCTTTCTCCTCTTCTGTAACCATCCTAAAGGATTTAAAACAAAAAGACACAGCTTTTTTTTCTTTCATGGAACACTATTAAATCTGCATTCTCACTTTACATACAGTTAGAAGCAATTTTATTAAGCTATTTAGGATTGTGGAGGGCATAATATGAAAATGATCCATGTCTCCTTTCTCTACTGATTCATAATATGAGAACAGGAGTTTGAGCAATGAAATTACCAGCATGCCAGTGTCAATCAAATGAAAGGTGCCACTTCACACAGCACATGGGCATCTTATGGAATTTCCTATTGCAAAAAGCCTAAATGTCAGGCAGGACTGAATAGAAATGCAATTGCACAGCACAGTTATGAATGGTAGGAGTGCTGCCCATGGAGATGCCATTCCTGCACTGAGATACTCCTGTTTTTTCCTGGCTGTAAGGGTAGAAGATGAACCTGCCGTCCCCACCCATTCCTACGGCAGAATGGCCATCATGGCAATCCTTAGAAAACTGTCCAAGCCTAAGGTGACATTGTTTCATGCATGTGCCATTTTCCTTCTCATCATTTCCAAGGTGTAGAATTGGACTTGTGTGGCCTGATTCCAGAGCTCCTCTCTTGGAGTCCTATTTCACTGGATATTACTGATAGCACCAGTGTACAGCAAGCAGCATGCCAGTAGGTAATGAGCAATGAATGTGCAATCAAATCTGGACAAGAGGGAGTTTTGCAAGCCTTTAAACCTCAATATATTTAACAAACATAAGTAAATTTGCAATCAAAAATGCAAGGCATAATCTAAAATCCCTAATTTCACATCATCAAAGTAGATGCTCTTGCTCCCTGGGTCTTCAGACAGGGGAGATGAGGCCAGGCTGGTATGTGAACAACAGAGTTTTGAAGTGATTTCATGTCCACTGTGTTACAGTGCAGGTCACAGGCACAAGCTGGACACACAGCATGGCATATTCAATAGACAACACACCAGACAGCCAGCATGAAATCAGTGCTTCTAACTCTTTTTAAAATTCTTGGAGTACTTTGCTTTCCCTGAAACACAGAAAGGAGAAATGATCTAGTTGATTTCCTCTTGTACATTTGATTACAAAGGATGTAATTTACTTCCTTCAGAAATAGCTTTGAGTGCTAAAGAGCCTTAAAACTTCAGGACAGAAGCCACAGCACCATCTGGGCTGTGAATTTAGGGACAACAGCCCCCCTGGATGGCAGCTGCACTGAAATGAAGACTCATTATGGTTGTTACACAGCTCTGTACAATTTCTTCTCTACTGCTGATTGCTCAGAAACCCACTGAAGACAAGGTGGCTAGCTGAAGTGTTCACCATGACCTCTAAAACAGGGGAGGGACAGGGAGCTTTATGGTCTATGCTGACAAAACTCAGAAGGACAAAAAGATATCAGAAAACAGGTGAATCTCCAAAAGAGGGAATCCCTCCATTTTGCTCCAATTTATTGGTATCTGATAGAAACCAATAAATGCAAAAACAAATGCAACTAGCTCAGGTGAAAACTACTACACAAAGCTTTCTTCATTCCTTTAACAAATAAGATATGTTCAGCTTCCATACCATATCAGGTATTGTAGGAATTTGCACTCTGGAGAAAAAACATAAGGAGTTCCTACAGTATCCAAGCCAATAGGCTCACATTTCACAGGAAAAAAAAATCCCAACACAACAAAACACAACAAATGACAAACCTGATATCACAATGTTCACATGGTGATACTTTAATTTTTATGTTTTTTGCTTTCATTGCCTTTTTTTTTTTTTGTTAACACGTACTTATGCACACTAAAGATTACATGAAAGTCATTTGGCAAAGATAACACACAGTAGGATTTGGGAATGTGAAATCAAATAATCCCATCAGCTTTATATTTAGTACCCAGCTAGAAAAAGGGACAAGATCTACCACATCCTTTCTTGTTTACCTAGTGTAATTGCTTTTGAGCTTTCTTGCAAGTGGATTTGCTGAGCAACATTGTTTTCTCTTCAGTAAGGCTGGCTTTCACCCCAATCCACAAAGTTCTATGATTACAGCCAATAAGAAGGATAGACTAAGATAACCTTAAAGGCCAGTGTCTCTCTTCTACTTCTTTCCCTGTACAAAATAAAAGCCGAGTTTCTGACCATCTTCATAAAACACATGAGCAGCATTTTGATGAATAAATGCAAAACTGTGAGCCTACAGGCTCACAAAGCACTGTGCTGATGTCCTGCAGTTAGGCCTCAGGAGAGCAGGGGGACAGGAGAAGAAAGGAAAAATAAAACAAGGAAGGATTAATATCTCAAGAACCAACCGACAAAGAGAAGCAGAGAAAAAGAAGGTAGAAACAGAGACTGAAGTCAATTCTATGTTGAATCATTCTGTCAAGAGTACCTAGCCTGGCAGCAATTTTGAGGTGATCATGGTCATAGAAACCAGGAGCTTCTGACCATTTCTGCTATGCCTGGCAGAGGGACTGTCCTCCTTTTTTATCTTTGGCAAGATGCAGCTTCTGCCAATGAATTCTACCTGTGCTCAGCAGCACAAGTGATTCCTCTTCCTCCTCCAGCCAGCTGCAAGGATGCCTCCACAGATTGCATCCCACCCCTACCAGATTCTGAGATTAGCTCAGGCAAAGGTACTCTCTGTGGACACTGTTAAAGCAAGTGAGAAGGTCCCAGACAGCAGCAGTTGAAACATGCTAAGTGCATTTCAGGGCTCCTCTATCTGGAAAACAGCCAACTGAAAACAAACCGCATGGGTATTTTATAATAAAGCCACATCAGAAAGCTACATAAAAGCTATATCTGGCTATATTTTCCCAGACAAGTAAACTGCATTTGTTCCTCAGGCTATTGCCCCTCAGGATTTTTTCCAAGGTTTTCAAATTACTCGAGTAAGTACATTCTTTTAAATCTTTGCATCCTCTTCCTGAATAAAACAGCTCTCAGAATTATTAAAGCAGATATATTAGTGTACTGGGCCAGCTACCTTTCATTCCTAACAGTTCTCTACATACACAGAGAGAAAGAGGAAAATAAAAAAACAAAAAAACTCAAACTTTAAAAAGACAGAGAGATAGGCTCCATCCTTTATATCAAATCAAATCTCCTTTAGCAGGTCTTTTCTGAGCTCCCTCATCCTTATTGGCCATCACACTATTATACAAAGCTGTCACTGCATGTGAGATACTTTGCTTCAGGGAGGAAATTATCAAGATGAAAGAATTACTTACTCCACTTCCACCAACCTTGTGAATCATTCATGTTCCTTACCTGAATCACAGCCAGCTGCAGCATCTGTCACAGCCTGGACCTAAGCCACGTACAATGTAACATTTACCAGTGATCGTTCAAAATATTTTAATAAACCTCTTTTAAATACACACATTTTGTGTTGGCACACACCACAGGAAAAACAGTTTATTGTACTGTTCAGTATCTTGCTAAAGCACTATGATTTTAGCTGAAAGCTAAACAGCTTTAAAAGGCAAGGAGGCACTTTATTTATTATTTTTCAAAAGCTCCATCTAAGACTAAGGCACATTTTCCCCTGGGCTTTAGTAACAGCAGGTTTTAGATTCTCAAATGAAAACTGAAGGAGGTGAAATCCCACAGTAAGGAAGCCTGTACCTATGATCAGGCTAGGTTTTACCAAGGATGCCTCTGTACAAACAAGCACTTGTCACCTGTGCAAAATCTCATCTAAAGCTCCCAAATATTGCTGGGAATGCTCCAATTTCACCTTGCAGACTATTTTAACTCAGTTTTCAGCAGAATCTGGATGAAACCTTATGTTGTGTAACAGGAAAATCAGTATTGTAGTATGCCATGCACACCTCAGTGTCTCCCTTTAAAAACCAGGTATCTATCCTCAGACCCATAATATTCTGTCTACAAACAGACACTCCTTTGGGGCTAATTAAGATGCTTCATTGCTGCAGTAGACCTCTTGTTAGGGGCAGAAATGAGCCAAGACACAGACTCTCATTAACAACCTGAAAAGGGTCCCAGTTAACTTTCCTTTACAGCTTAGCCATCCTGACTCTGACAACAGCAAACTCCTGCTGCTGGCTTCTCTGACAGACCCTGACTGCTGGCTATTCCTGCTGGAACATGACTGCAAGTATTTCCCTGCTGCCTCTGACCACAGGCTTTTACCTGGCTCAGCTGTGACTGCAGGCTCCAACAGCAGCTCTAACTTCATCAGACCCAGGCTGACCTCACAGCTGATCTTCTACAGCAGCAACTCTCTCCCTTGATTTGCTCTTCTTTGTGTCTCTCTGGATCATTCCTTCTTCCTCAAGGTCTTCTTCCCAAGGTCCTCTTTGTCAAGGCTCTCCCTGGCCTGCCAACCCACCCCATTTATCAGACTTTATTAGTCACAGCTGCAACCCATTGAGGGCTGCTCTTCTTTGGTAATCAGTACAGCTGTGACTTATCGGGGTGAGGTCACTTTTAATCCCTTCTTCTTCACCTACATTTTATAACCAAGTTGCTGTCACATTTACATGCCCTAGCAGGTCAATTCTGCCCTGAAGCTTTTGTGTTGCTCGTGGTAGCCCAGGTCTCACCAAGGCAGAGCAAAGGCAGCACATATTGAGCTACCCAAACGTCTCCTGCAGTAATGGGATTACAGTGAGGATTGCTTTAAAGCCTTCATTTAAAGCCATTAAAAATAGTCACTTTGCTGTCAGATTATTAATCGCCTGTCATAATATTCTTAGAGGTGATTATAAAAAGTATATTTCTGTGTAGTCAGAACGCCCTCCTGTCAGACAGAGCAGGGAATGAAGAGGCAGCAGCAGCAAGAGTGCTGTGGCACAGGAACACTGCCACCTCCTGATCTCCTGCCAGGCACACACTCAGCTGTGTGGAACCAGATTGTCAGAGAGGTCTTTTGACCTGCCTTGGACTCACCTTTGGGCACAGGCACACGCTGTTCAGCTAACACAGGATAATTCATTAAGCTGCACTAACCCACCTTTGAGCCTGAGCTCTGTCAAGCCACATCTCCTTTCTCTCAGCACACCATTTGAGTGTTTCATTGCTGTAGCACCAGACACATCAGCAGCTGCTCCTGCCACCAACCATAAAAACAAAGCACATCTAGTTCAGGGAGACCACAGAGAGATGCAGTGTGACATGTTCCAGAGCCTAACATGCTTCATGCAGAACTTGTTGCTAAATTTCACACAAAAACACAGGGCAAAGCAGCACATCCTGAGACAGTTCTGGGGGCAAAAACTGCTGAGGACCAAGCCACCAAGCCCAGCCCTGCCTGTCAAAAAGCTTTCACAGGCAGGTACAAGTTGGGCAGCTGCAACCATGGTGATTGTGGAGAGCATAAGAAAGTTTTGTTGTGAAAACTCAAGCATCTCACTCACTGCAAATGAGTAATTTCGTTCATAGTCTTTGTGACTCAGTAAATAGCTTCTTTTCCTTCTGGTTAATACCAATATGATCATGGTAAGGGCAAGAGTACATTTTATGCTTGGGCTGGTTAATTTTCATGATTATTTTGCAAGGCATCAGGGTCTCCTACTGAGGCATCTATGTATTCATTACACTTCAGCAGCACAGAATGAAATTGTAAATGCATACTGCAAATTTGGGCATTCTGGTTCAGTGGGAATAAGAAATTGTGTCAATGGAACAAGTGATCTGTTCCAAATTTCTGGTTGTGATATATGGGAGAAAATGTTAACTAAAGTAAGGAGTATTACAGACAACAGCTATCTTAAAATAATATGTCCTTGAAATAGAGAATAAAACAAAAAAATCCTCTCACTTTAGGTTAGATTTCCACTCTATCAAATAAAGACTATGTTAAACTTCCAAAAGTAGATTTAAATCCAGAAGCTGAACACCATAGGTTCAGCTTCTGGAAGTCCATGTATTT
Source organism: Agelaius tricolor (assembly GCF_023055355.1). Classification (NCBI taxonomy): domain Eukaryota; kingdom Metazoa; phylum Chordata; class Aves; order Passeriformes; family Icteridae; genus Agelaius; species Agelaius tricolor. Next base: position 2,278,301 of record NW_027269270.1, read on the forward strand.
TTGATGTGCCTTGTCATATCCCATTTGCAATGAAGCTGCTCTTAAATTGCCCCTAACACCTCATTATGGGATGTAAATTTACCAAGAGTCTGATTCCCAAATATTCCTAAACATGCAGATCTGGCTCTTAGGAAAAATGGCTGGGTTAAAATGTTTTTTCTGGGGGAGGACACTTCCCCTCCTCTTGCAAGCAGACTAATTCAAACATAGCTTGGAAGAAAAATGAAGTTTGCTGATAGCAAAGCATCCAACATCCACTTTGCTGCTTCAGGTAGGAAACCACTCAAAGGTGAGAGATTTTACCTCCTCCAATGGACACATCCTGGCTGGGAAAGAGCTGCTGGAAGGGCTGAGGGCTGTGCAGGAGGGGAGCACACCTGAGACCAGCTGGGCAAAACAGCCAATGGCAAAGACTGCACCTGCAGCTCCTCACACCCCTGCACATGCACCCAGAAATCCAAGAAAAAGCCATCCCCAAGGTACATAACTAGGGAACATCAGTGACCCCTGTGTGCCATGGGATACCTCTGCCAAGGATGGAATCACTCCCCAGCTGCCTGTCACCTAAAGGAGCCCTGGCTGTTCCCTAAAGGAGCCCACTCCATGTTTCTGGAGCAGTTGGTGAGCATGGCTGGCAAAGCAGCTCCCTCACTCAAACAGAGGAAACATGAGAGCTTGAATTATGTGCATTTATTATGCTTGTCTCTGGTGTTTCTCTGCAGTCACATTTTACTTCAGGAAGCACACTATTTTTTGTTACCCTAGACTACAATTAGCTACAAAAAAAATGACATTTTTTAATCTCATCTTTTCTGTCATGTCTTAACCTCCTTAATACGCATGTAATAATTTTTATCTCCCTCCTGCACTTTGATTAACTTGTCTGGCACTGCAGCAGCCACAGAGAATCCCCAGCCTTTTCCCTGTCCTGCAAGCAGCATCTGGAGCTCTGACACTGGGGCTGCTCTGTGAGCCCAGCAAGCCCACCCTGAGATGGGGGCCCTCCACAAAGGGACAGATTTCAGTGCCATCACAAAGTGATGCTGATCCTCTCTACCTCAGAGAAAAGAAAAGCACATGCTGCTACACCAGGTTCTTGTTATTAGTCAATCTAGCAATCAAAAAGCTCATGGAGCTCTGCTTGCCCTCAGCCTGAACAAACCAGAGTTCCAGTTCTGTGATTTGAGGGATCATATCATGATCTTACAGGTTGAAGCTGATTGGAGGTCAAACCATTGCTTTCACAGAAAAATAATGTTAAGATCTGTAACCTTAGAGGGCTTGGGTTCTTAAAAAAAACTTTGGGATGGCGGGATGTGGCATAATGACTTCCAGTGATGCTGGTCTTGAAATCAAATTCAATTTAAAAATCATTTGCATGTCTGGTATTCTTTTTTCTAATACCAATGTAGTCAACAATGAGAGAAATTATCCAGGCAAGCAATAGGTTAATTTGAGACAAAAAGAAGCATTTTTATGGATTTCTGTAGGTGAGGCTCCACACAGGAAGAAATTCAGTAACTTCAGCTGCAAAGGGAGACAGTAAATGGTGTTTATTGCTGGCTGCAGGAGCCATGACCTCATATCACAGAAACCCTAAAATGTTTGGGTTGGAGGGAACCATTAAAGGTCATCTAGTCCAACCCCCCTGCCATGGGCAGGGACAAATGCACATGTACCCAAAACCACTTTCAGAGTGGAAATTAATTAGAACTGGGTGAATTAGTCTCTGTGAATAATTTAGCAGCTACATCTTACATTAATTGTTGAATAATTTATTCACAAATACATTTTCTCAATTATATGACCTCTGCTGCAAAGTAATGAATGTTATTTGGCAAATAATTTACTGTAGAATATTTAGATGGACACATTAATTCTGAATAAATTTCACTATTACCTCATTACTTCCAAATTCACTGAGTGATCTCAGCATAGACAGCAGCCATCTTTTGTAAGTAACTTCTCTTGCCTGGTCTGGTTCATCCTCATTTGAAGGTCTCAGCACATATTCCAAAATATTTCAGCTTTTTCTGGACACGTTCTTTCTGGATAAAGCCTGGAGAGCTCCTAGAATAAATACAATGGTGTGCAGGCAGGTGCAGATACAGGTAGACAGACCAGGGGGGAGCAGCAAACCTGGGAATTATTCAGACAGAGGTTTTGGGGGGGTTTTGAAATGTATCTGCAAGTATTCAGTATCACTGAGATTTGAAAGGACTAAACATGTAATTCCAAGGCTCTTAAGAAAACCACAGCCTTTGCTGAAACACGTTTTCTCTCCAGAGTACAATGATTTAAACTACTAAGCACCAGGGCAGCAGACTGGGCACAGCCGGAGTCACAGTCCAAAAAATGGAAAATGCCCAGGCTGCTTTACAGACATCATGCACCTTGGGCCTTCAGATGGGGAACTGGCCTGAAATATATGTAATCAACACAGCCTCAGGAACCCTTCTGAAAACAATGTTTGCTCTCTCTCCCTGGACACGAGCAACATCCCAACACACTGCCAAAGGGCTGTGCTGGATTTAACCCTGCCTTCAGGCCAGGCACAGCAATAGAGAAGCTGCAAGGTACTGCTCTGCACCTGCAAATGCAATGGAGGAGCATCAAAACACCTGGACAGTACTTGAAAGGATGTATGGCACTGATTTATGGCAAACATATAAAACTTTATTTCTTCTAACCATGCTGTCATGGCTTTCAGTCCAGTATTCTCCTAGCCAAGCGCTCCAGAAGAACATAGACACACACAGGCACTCTGGCTGGAGGGCTCCAAAAGAGTTTTTTGCTTCAATTTGCATAAAAAAAGCAATGCAGCAGCTAAGCCAGGGACAAGTTCTGCAGGATTTCATCACCCTTTACTTGCCATTTTTAATGAAAAGCTGACATCTTAGAAAAAAATTACTGCTGAATTTGCTTAACCAAATTGACAGTTAAAAGCAAGAGTCTCCTGCTATTTTCAATCACACTGACAGCTGATTTTTTTTCTAGAAGGGGATAGCATATCTGACATAAATATTTAACAAAAAAAAAAATCCCTATAAACATGAAGACTGGTAATTTTGAGCTTCTTCTATTTTTAACCAAACAAACTACTTGTTGGGCTGTCACTGGGGGGACTTGTGATTTCCCATGTTCATAAATCAATTTGTCCCATCTGGGACAAAGAATATAAGCAAAGGGATTCACTGTCTTCTGAGTCCCTTTTCAGCAGCATTAGGTGTGGATATTATGGAGCTCATGTGTGTTTGAAACAACCTACTTGATGGCCTGCTGTTCTCTGCTGTTCAAGGAAACACAGGGAAATGCTGTGCCTGGATTCTCTGCTGGAGAAGGAAACACAGGGAAATCCTGTACCACCACTGCAGCTTGGAACACCTCAGATTGCACCTCAGGTAATGAGGATAAAGAAGAGAAACGGCACTGTGTACATTTGGGATGATTTCATCTCCTTCATCCAGAGAATAAATGTTGACCAAGACAAGACCTTTATCCTGCAGGGATCATATGTATTCTCTGCCTTTCCTGTAGGTTTTGCATGCTGTGTCCTGAACAGAGAAAACCAATCTTTTCTTCCCTGGATTTTGAACTTCTCTTGCCTTGAGTTTGAATAGAAAAAACAGCCAAGACTGCTCAGGAACTGAAGAGCTTCTCTTGCCTTATTTCAATTTATTCTTTTGTTTGTTTGTTTTCCAAATGTAACTGCTTAAAATTATTTTTCACTTTCCTGTGGCAACCTTTTGATTAATCTGGAGAAGGTTTGCTCACATACGGTCTAGAGCCACAGAAGAGAAAGTGACCCATAAAAGCTGAGGACTCTCCCTGCAGTTCAGGCTAAATGATTTCTCTTTTCTGCAAACCCCCCCTATTCTAATAATAGTTCATACAATTTATTCAAATACATATGGAAAAGAAAAGATTATCTGTCCCACATACACTCACAGATGCTCTTGGCTGCAAGAGATGATTACCAGCTCTGAACACAGACACTAGGCTGAAAACTTGGGGAGTCACCTCCAGTACCATCCCTTCTCCACAGCACAGGAGAGTGTAATTAGATGACAGATCTTGATCTTCACACAACAGGAGTCAGGTGTATTTTTGATTCATTTTCTGTCCCATGCATTGTGTTTCTAGTATTTGTTACTTTGTTTTAATGCCTCACGTCTGTAATTCCCTTCTAAACAATTTATCCTGTAACTGATCTGCAGCTGGAGGAAACTGAGGAGAGACTGGGAGTTTTGCCACTTTCATTTTACACCTGCTTGGTTACACCTACAGGATGCTCCTTTTTCATGCTCATTTTCTTCATGTCTCTTTCAATTATAGGCAATCTTCTTCAAAATATCATCTCTAAGTAGCTTCCCAAGGAGAGACTAGCTTCCTTTTCTTCCTTCCATTCACATCTCCAAAAGTTAGCATTAATAGTGTCCCTTGGGATACTTTAGGATTACCTTACCCCACTATTTTCATCTATTTTCTCTAACTCTTACTCCCTGTATTTGGCTTCTGAGCCACTCCCCAGAAAACTTTTTTTTTTTTCTGAATTAAAATAAAGCTGGCTCTGTTAGAAAATTTGCACCAGTGCAAAGACCACAAAAGAAGTTGTACTTTAATATACATAGATCTTGAGACACTCCACTAAAAGGGGACACAATTCACTGACAATTCATTTCTTACAGTTGTTTAGTTCCATTTGCTCCCAGTCATGGCTACAAATGATGGTGATCTCAGTTCTGGATCATTTAAAAGAACTAATCATCTTTCCCATAGTGGAACATGACATCTGCTTTTTCACCAAATTCTGGGCTAGGAGCATCATTTAGTATACAGTCAGAATAACTCAGCCCTTATTTTTACTGTCTAGCTCTTTTTCAGCTTTGGTTTCTGAAGACCCTGAGGACAAATCTCTTGAGCAGCTTCCTGAGAAGGTCAGGATGCCCTTGGTCCCAGCTGGATTGATGCAGGAGGCTTCAAAGCACTCAGCACCTACTTTTCCTTCCCATATTTGTCTACATCCTTCCTTGTTCTCCTATAATTCTATCACCTGAGATGGTTTTGACATGCTCAATCTGATTTAGTTTCCTTGTATTTCCCCAGGGACTTGAATTGTTCTTCACAGCCCATTTAGTTTTCCTTTAGAGAGAACACCATTTGGTGTAAATGTATTGTCCCCAGCCTCAGGAACAGGAAGAGGAGTATGGAGCAATTCCAAGGCTGCTTGACTACTTTGGCCCTTACTCTGCTCCCTTCCATCCATGCAGGATCCCCCACTAGACCAAGAGAGTTTTGATGGAGCAGCTGTTTGATTTCTCTCATTTCATCCATTCTTTTCATTGTCTGCTTGAAAACATGGCCCAGACACAGCTTTTGCCCCTCATGCTCAGCAGTGAGATGTCAGGCATTCTTAACCACACAATCTCACACTGCAAAAAGAAAAAGGAAAAAAAATTTTAAAAAAATGGAAAAAAGTCTTCAGGCAAGTAAAGAGTATAGAGTCCTTAAAAAACACAGGCTCTGTTTCTTAATCACCACCTGCTGCCTGCAAGAGCAGTATTTCCTTTTCCACTTTTAAGAATTACTTGTTTTGTTTCCCTTTTTTTCCAGCTCAGCTGACAGGATAGCAGTGTTTCCTCATTACCTTCAGGGAGACAGGCAGGCATCACTCAAAGCAGTGAGAGCAAATCCTCTGCCCTTGTCCAAAAGCACTGAGACAAGCGATGCAGGCCCTCAAATTCCCTCTGGATTTTCAGATACAGCAGCTCACCTTGCTCTGTGGTGTGGCCTTTTCCTCTCCACTCTGCCTGATCTGCTGTACATTTGCTGTGATGATATAACAAACACCTGGAGCCCCACATGATATGTGGCATTAAAATGCTCACACTTTTCTAGATGAAATTTCCTGATCCAAGATGGAAAACAGGGTGAAGCATTATCATAAATATCAAACCAGTAACTCTGGAGTGTTCCCAGTCCCTCACTGCTCTTCTGGGCTACTTAGCCAACACCATAAACTGCCAGGGTGAAGGAGTTGGATGGGAGCATCTTGAAGAAGTACATATTTGTCTGCCAGGCAGGCTTTAGAAATGTAAACCCATGTAGGAGGATCTATGCTTCAGGCTGGCTTCTCTAAAGTGAACAACTTCTAATTAATTTTTTTTAAATACTGCTACAGGCATTATTTAAATTAAGGCAAAGTGTCTTCTACTTTCCTTTACAGAAAGGCATTGTAAATTATATTTAATCTGATTAGGTAGGGAAAAATAAACCAGCTGTACTTCTAGAAGCTTTAAATATGTCCTTTTAAGCAGCATTTGAAAGAACACTCTTTATATCAACTGACTTTAATATGAGGTAAAGCACATTTAAACAGTCAGTTTAAAATACCACACAATTATAATATTATTGCAGACCCGTTGTTAGGAGGACACCTTACAGAGGGAAAAATATTTGAGCAAAAACTGCTGTCACCAAATTGTAATCTACTGACTCTGAAAGTGTTAAAACGTTAGACCAATATAAATTTAAGATTATCCACCAAGGAAATGAGCTTTGAAATCTGCACCACAATGTATTTAGTTACAATTTCATTTCTGAGAGAAATTATATTTAAAAAAAAAAACAAACACATAAATAGTTTCAAATAAGGAGAGATATACTGGGCAATCAGGAAGGGATTACATCTCCTGGCCATTTCCTCCATCCAGAGGACTTTATTTTTCAAAGCAGATGAATCACCTTCCCACATGAGCAATGAAAAGTCTATTTATCATTTTAAATCAATGGTCCCAGCTGACTCAGCTGAGCCTTAGAAAAGGCCCCTGATGCTGGATGTGAAGGCTGCCCAGGACACAGAGTTTGAGCAGAGCAAGGACCAGAACCTCAGCCTGACTCTTTCTCCATTTTATTGTATCACACCTTTGTTTACTAATAGAAGAAGGTATGAACATGAAGACTGGTATTTATGAAAGAGGTGAAATTGTAACCCAGCCTTGCAGTTTGTTCCATGAACACAAAACCAAACCCAACATTACCTTGGACTGGTATGATCTCCTCAAAGAGGTCAGGACCAGAAGCTGAAGGAGATGTTAAAAAGAAGGTTCAAACTGACAAACAGCTACAAGTAAACACCAGTGTTTAGCAGAACCCCACTCTGTGACCAAGGTGTGTGTGTGTCACAGCAGGGCTGAAACCAAAAAATTAGAGATTGTCATTTGTGCTTAAGTTAACAATAAAGAGCTGGAACCATTTGTTATAGCATTTACAGAGATCCAAGAGAATATGAAACACTTACAAGTATGCTGTGCTGAGGAGAATTCTTCATTTTTGAAAATGCCTGAACTCCTGAATGCATTCAGGAGTATTTTGCCAGTTCTTTTATTTTTTTTCTTCCTGGCCTCTTGTCACCTGATATTGAGAAAACCAAGGCAAGGTTATACTTTGTGGCTGTTTTTATGTTGTTCCTTCCTCATTAACTTCTGGGCCTCGAGACCTAAGGCACTTTTTTGGGGTAATGGGTGTCAGCTGGGGAACTCTGAAGAGTTGTTGCTGCTAAATGCAGAAAACCTGGACCCTTTTCTACACTCTCAGTCCCACCCAAGCTCTTAAGAGGGAATTAAGCCCATGGTTCTAAATGGCAGGCACAGTACAGCTGAGAGGTCAGTTCTGTGAAGATCAGATCACCTCAGAAAGGAGTGCCTGTCATTCACAAGAATTCTGTATTACTATATACTTTACCCAGTGCAAAATGACCCATCAAACTTCATCATCTGTAATCCAAAACCAGGTAGGAAATGAAGGTAACAAGCAGCAATAACAGAAGTCTCCCTTCCTGGAAAAGTATGGCACTTCTTTCACTCTAATCAGCATTGGTGCACAGAAATCTACCTGACACTGCTCATTTGGGCAGATCTTCTGATCAGAGACCCACAAACCAACTGCTACCTCTTAGGGAAGGATATTGAGTAACTTGTTACAAAAGTATCCTACCTTCTAAACCCATGGAAATCTAGAACAGTTTAATCTTTCTCACTAATAATTAACAGAGTTTTAATCAGTTCCATTCTGAAATTTAAAATAGGCATAACACTTGGGCACCTGTAATTGTCTTTATGGAAGTGAAGATTTCCATTAGATTAGGGCACTTTACATAGATGAGGCAAAAATTTATAGGATTCAGGGGCTAAAACCTGAAAATGCAAAGGCTCTAATGCAAAACAGGATTCACATTTGTGGTTATGAAGACAATTAACCACAGGAAGGTGATAGATTCACCTCCTCTGGATGACTTTCCCAATGGTTTACTGTATCTCACACATAAGACAGTAGAAAAGCAGTAGTTATTAAATGACATTTTCCACTTTGTGTTTTACATGATGTCGAAACAATGGCAATGATTCCTCCTGCCTTTACTGTTAACAAAATTTGCAGTTGTTACCTGTCCACATTTGGATACTTTATCATAAAATAAACTTTTAAAAAGGAAATGATATTGTTAAACCCTGGAGCTCAGCTGAAATCACTAGTACACGACATGCAGCTAGAATTAAAATTAAGCAGTAAAATTGGTATGTAAATATCGTACTATCTATCATTCATGATTCAAAAACCAGCCAGGAGAACAGGAACCAAAATAACAAAAGGTAGGAGCTGTAATTGTATCACTAGGCATCCTTTATGCCTCTAATAAAGTACTGGAGCTTAGCTGCTGCTGAGAGGAGGAAAAGCTGATAGTACCCTGGTTGATGTTGCAGTACAAAGGAAGCAGAGAATCCTCATCTGCAGATAAAAGAGACATAAGCACTAATGAAGACATGCTTTAAAAAAAAGAACTCCCTCCCAGTCTAGTAGCCTGAAGGCATCTTAAGTGAAACTGTCTGAGAATGAAAACCAATCTGTTTAATTAATGCTGAACACTAATCGTTAACACCAATTACATAACAAAAACTATCTCAAGACAGGGATTCATCTACTAGGAAACTAGATACAGTAGACAAAACAATAATTAAAGAGCTGAACATACTTGGTTCTCTAACAAGTTCTAGTACATTTACAGGTGTGTAATACAGGATTGTATCCCTCAGCTGTGACATGGATGAGCCATTGGGGCTGGTGAGCTCTGTGATGTGGGACTTCATTCCAGCCTGACCTGTGATGTTCACTGCCATGGTTTACTTCTACTCCCCTGGTGAAGCTAGAGGCTGCTGTTTCCCAAGCTTTTCTCATAACTGGTTTGGTTTAACTGGTCCCTGAGTCAGCATTTTGTGAGTAGGATGAGCCAGAGCATAAACAGCAGCTGTTCACAGCCTCTTCTCAAGCAGCAGTGAGGTGGCATCAAATGAAGACAGGAAGTGACAAGCTCAGAATACATGAAGGAAGTTACCTGCTTCAAATACTGCAAAAAGTTGCAAATGCTACAGAATACAGTGATTCCAAAAGTGAAGACATACCATCATCATGGGTGCAAAAGGAAATAAAACTCTACTGAGTTGGAAATTGGAACTGCAAATGTCAGAACACAGCATAAAATCTAAGGAAATAGGGAATGATTTTCTTGTTCATCCAGTCTTTCCCATTCCTGTTGCCTGAGGCTGGCTGTGGCTGCACATGAGACAGTCCTTTCAAGGCTCTTCTTTTAATTGGAGATTCTGAGATTGCACCTGTCTTTTTTTCTTTTTCCTCTCTCAGGAAAACCTACAGTGACCTCTACAGTCAGTGCTAAGAGGGCTTGCTACAGGGTTTTCAAATGGAGTAGAAGGATTACTTGGTGGACACATATAACTGCATGTCAAATGGCAAAACCAAGACTGGTTGCCTTGTCTGTGGTGTGCTTCCATTTTAATTACACCTTGAGCCCTTTGCCTTCTGCTGCTGCAAAGCTCAAGGTGTAATTATCAAGGTGTAATTATGAGAGATCCTCATAAGATGGAAAAGGCAACCCCTGCCTCGACAGCTGCAGCCAGCTCTGCTCTCCTCACAGGGCTGGAGCTGCTGCCTGCCCACAGGTAAAATAAGCACAGCTCATCTCTCCACCAGACAGGTTATGCAATTCTGATTGCTGAGTCCTGCCAGCTGCACTTCCTGAGGTGCTCTCAGAGGAGCATATCTGTCTCTGGTACAGCAATCTTCACTTCCAAATACCTGCAGGGATCCCTTGCTGTGCCCTTTGCTCCCAGCACCCTCATTCCCAGGTGCTATTCTTCTTCCTTTATATCTAACTGAAAAGGCTGAGATGCCCAAAAGTAAACAACCCAAATGGATCATTTTCTTGTCTGAATCAGATCTTTGCACTGTGCAAAGCTCACACCTCCTGCTGACTGGTGGACCCCAGGCATAAAACCTCAGCAGTATCTCCAAGAGATATAATGGTTGGTGTTATCAAGAAACTGCTGAGCTGCTGTGTCTGATGCACTGCCTGTAAAGCAGTCACTTCCACCCAGCCTAACACACTACCCTGGATCAGCTGCTTACTCCCTTTGCAGCTCTGAAAGATGCTCACTCACTTTAGGTCATTTGGCCAGAATTGGCTGTCTCAAGGCACTGTGCAAAGCTGAAGCCCTTTCTCACCCTCCCTCTCTGGTTCATTTCCTCTACCTTCCCCCCAAAAGCATCAAAGCAGAATTTTGCTCAGTCTGTCCACTCCCTTCTCTTCCTGCTCCCCGTTAGCAGCAAAAAAGCTTTTCTTTGTCAGATTTGTTGGTCTGTGACTGACAAGCAATTACAATAAGTAATTTCATTTCAGTGGAAGATAATAAAATGTGATACCATAACTACCCACAGAGCCCCCAAAGTATTCATGTTCACTTTAATAACCTGGTGAGATGCTGTTAATCTTGACAGAGGCTGCCCAGCAGGTGCTGGGGAGCTGAATCTTCATATTCTTTCCCTGTTTGATGATCCTTCTACAGGGAAAGCTTCAAGCTGTTAAAATGCAATGGCCCTGCTCTATTTTTTAATTACATTTAGTTTATTAGAGATACAAAATCAGATGCATAACAAATCCTGGAGCTTGCCCTACCTTATTGAGAAGGAAAGGGACATCTGACTCATTTAGGCTCTCGCAATCTCAGATGCATGGAGCTGTTTCCCTCTGGGAGACAGAGGCATTGAAAGGAAATACACAGCAGAGGGGGAATTCTGTTGTTTTCAAAAGCACATGGTTTTTACTGATATTCCCTGCCATGCACAGGGACCTCTTTGACAAAAGTTGCCTTTTTTATCAGATGTTCCTCCTAAAGCCAAGTTGTGCCAAGGAAATCTGGGTGCCTGTTTGCCATTTAAAATTCAGTCTGCCTGTTTCCTCTGGACCAGAGAGTAAGTGAGCTGTGTAAGGGTGAGGGGATAGATGCACCTGGTGCCAAAAAATATAGGCCTCCTCCCTTTAGAAAAACTGCCTTTACCAGCACTGCAGAAACATTAGCTTCTCTTGAAACATCACTCCTGGGTGCACAAGAGGAGGAGTAGGGAGAAAGCAGAATCAAAATCCACAAGCTGCTCTTCCATAGCATCTTGTTCATGTTAAATCCACTACTGTGAATAAATTGTTTTCTAAGTTCTTGAGAAGTAACTGAAATGCTTATAAATAATCCAAGGAAAATACAACAATAATTGATATGGCTGTCTCCCTCTTGCAAAGGTAATACACAGATTTCCATCAGGTTTCCCAGCAGGTGGCTTCCTGATATGACCTCTTCAGGAAGGAGGGTCTACATGGCTCAGATCTCACTCTGTTGCAAACTGAGAGATGGGAAAGTGTCATGGTTTGACACTGGCCAAACACCAGGTACCCACAAAAGTCATTCACCCTCCCTGCCACAGCTGGGCAGAGGAGAGGAAAAAAATTAATGAAGGATTTGTGAGTTGAAATAAGGAGTAGGAGAAAACACTCCAAGGGCAACAGGCTCAACTCAAAGGTAAAAAGTATTACTAACAAAATCAGAGGAAGATAATGAGGAGTAAATAAGCCCTTAGAAACACCTTTTCTTCCCCCAGCCCCTGCTTCCTTCCAACTGACAGCTCAGGGGGACAGGGCAGGGGTGATTTGGTCAGTTCATCACTGAGGTTTTCTTCTGCTGCTCTGGCAGAGGAGTCCTTCCCCTGTGAGACCATGGGGGCCCTGCCATGGGAGACAGTTCTCCATGGACTTCTGCAGCCTGGATCCACTCTGATGAGCTGCAGTCCTGCCCAAACTGCTGCAGTGTGAGTCCCTCCCACGGCACACACTCCTCCCCACACTGCTGTGCTGTGGGTCACTGCCACGGGGTGCAGTGCTCCAAGGACAGGCTGCTCCAGCCTGGGAGCAGGGCCCCCTCTCCACTGGGGCTGCCACTGGAGCACAGCCTCCTCCAGGCATCCCCTGCTCCACATGGGCACCTCCCCAGGGCTGGGGCTGGATCTCTGCATCCCCCTGGATCCCCAGGGGCTGGATCTCTGCATCCCCCCTGCATCCCCAGGGGCTGGATCTCTGCATCCCCCTGGATCCCCAGGGACTGGATCTCTGCATCCCCCTGGATCCCCAGGGGCTGGATCTCTGCATCCCCCTGCATCCCCAGGGGCTGGATCTCTGCATCCCCCTGGATCCCCAGGGGCTGGATCTCTGCATCCCCCTGGATCCTCAGGGGATGGATCTCTGCATCCCCCTGGATCCCCAGGGGCTGGATCTCTGCATCCCCCTGGATCCCCAGGGGCTGGATCTCTGCATCCCCCCTGCATCCCCAGGGGCTGGATCTCTGCATCCCCCTGGATCCCCAGGGGCTGGATCTCTGCATCCCCCTGGATCCCCAGGGGCTGGATCTCTGCATCCCCCCTGCATCCCCAGGGGCTGGATCTCTGCATCCCCCCTGCATCCCCAGGGGCTGGATCTCTGCATCCCCCTGGATCAAGAGGGACTGGATCTCTGCATCCCCAGGGGCTGGATCTCTGCATCCCCCTGGATCCCCAGGGGCTGGATCTCTGCATCCCCCCTGCATCCCCAGGGGCTGGATCTCTGCATCCCCCTGGATCAAGAGGGACTGGATCTCTGCATCCCCAGGGGCTGGATCTCTGCATCCCCCTGGATCCCCAGGGGCTGGATCTCTGCATCCCCCCTGCATCCCCAGGGGCTGGATCTCTGCATCCCCCTGGATCAACAGGGACTGGATCTCTGCATCCCCCTGGATCCCCAGGGGCTGGATCTCTGCATCCCCCTGGATCCCCAGGGGCTGGATCTCTGCATCCCCCTGCATCCCCAGGGACTGGATCTCTGCATCCCCCCTGGATCCCCAGGGGCTGCAGGGGCACAGCTGCTTCACCCTGGGCTCACCACAGCCTGCAGAGGAATCTCAGCTCTGCCCCTCCTTCTCCACTTCCCTTGGTGTCTCCAGGTTGTTTCTCTCCCATGTTCTCACTTCCTCCTCTTCTCTGACTAGAAGAAAAAGTGTGCCCCACTTTGTTTTGATTTTCTTTTTAGATATGTTTTCACAAAGGTGTTACCAGCCTCTCTAATTGGCCCAGTTTTGGCCAGCAGCAGGTCCATCTTTGATTGGCTCTGTCAGACATGGTGGAAGCTTCCAGCAGCTTCTCACAGAAACCACCTCTGTGCCCCCTCCACTACCAAAAACCAGGCTGTGCAAAACCAGCACAGAAAGGCATGAGCATCATTTCAGTCTTCTATTCTTCGACCAATATATGTACAAATCCTCTGGAATTTTAAGAGAAGTCATTATTTGTGGTGAACACTGCTCTGAAACACACTGCATACTTGTCTCAGAGAGTTCATTCCCCTGCACTTCTGTCATTTTTTTACAGAAAATGAAGCTTTAGAAGAGCAGAGTAATAGATCTGTTCAAGATAGCTGAGCTGTGTTTTTCTCCAAACATTTCTCAAAGCAAAACTACAAAATGTTCCTGGTATTGTCTAGAAATCTACTTATGTTACATCACTAAATATACTTCCCCTTATTCCAGAGGGTCTTCTTAAGTTTGCATAGTGAAAATGGAAAAAATTAACTTCTGTATTTCCTTCATATTGAAAACCTGGGAAATAAATAACCTTGGGCTTTCTGTCTTCCAAGAAGAGGGGTGATGCAAGAACAAGCTAAGTGCAGCTGAGTTACTTCAGTCCAAACCAAAGAGAGAGCCTCTTGCATAAAATAAAAAGGTCAAGAGTATAAAGATGTGATCTCGATGGGGAAGGGAGCCAAGAAAACAGTTCAGTATTTAAATAGCTGATTAAATAAAATATAATTAGAGCTAAGTTGGCCCCTTTCCCAGAGTTCATAAAGGCACACAAGGAATCTCCTCTGGGGGCATGCAGCCTGACACGTGCCTTGGTTAAATCAGGCCATTTAAACAGCTGACCTTTTTTAGTGTCAGCTTCTGTTTGTTCACCTCCCTCAGCCCTCTCTGGAGCTACCCTTTCATACTGCTTGCCTCATGTCTCCCTCACCTTTAGATGTGTCAGGAGACAAATTAAATAAACCAGAACTACAACAGAATGAGAAGTTCCAGAAAGTCTTTGTTGTAATTTATTTCCCAGGTTTGTGGAGCAGCAGCCTGACTCACATGGCCTCAGAGGGTTTGGTGAGCCCAGCTCCCTAGAGTTTGGAAATCCCAAACTGTAGAAGACAAAGCTGTTTTGAGGGAAGCATTGCACAGAGCTAACCCAGGCAGGTATTTGACCTGTTCTCATCAAGCTCCCAGGGACACCAAAGCCTCATTTTGCATAACTCCAGTTGGCTGATGTGCTCTCTGCTTGACTGGCACCAGTACCCCAGTGCTCTGCTAAGCCTGAGGAACAGATTTTTAGCAGCAAATTAAATCACTTGAGCACAGCCCACCCCAACCTGTTTCACAACTTCTAGACAGGTGGGGTTTATTACATTAGTCCATTCCTCAGGCAGAGAGTTGGCTTCCTGTGTTGACACTGACCATATGGACATATGGTCCATATGGTATGGAGCACAGGGAATCCCACATTTAGAAAGAAAAATTCACACCAGTAAAGAACCTGCAGATGCCTAGAGAAAAAACAGGTGAAGATTGGGATGGAGAGGTTGTAACTGCATTTCTCTCTGCCTAAAAAGAATAAAGTCTGATTGAAAAAAAAAAAAAACAACTTGAAGTCAATGAGAATCTTTGCAGTGCCTAGAGGAAACTTTGAATCCAAATTTGATTTGGGAAGAAGGGGGAGATTTGCACCTATCAAGACTTTTTTCTCTGAAGTGAAACAATGACTCGGGCTCTAGAGCTAGAGATAATGAAAGGACAAATTATGCTGCACTGCTCAAGGAGATACACACATTTACCCTGCACAATGTGTTGTGCAGGAGGCACCTCCCTTCCAGGTTGTTTGGATATTTTTGATTAACTCTGATTCCTGTCAAAGTTCATTTGAAAGAGAATAATATAAATTCAGGACATCTACATACGTGGAAAATGTGTCCAACCAGTAAGTCCAAATTCCAGTCAAACATCACCTCCCAATTATTTACAATGCTACAAATATTGATTAAATATATACATTCATACTGATTTTAGTCTTAATTGATGCTCCACATAATTTGCACACGTTTTCACACTCATCAGAGGAATACAATCTCAAACACTTTGAGAAGAACACGGAATGAGCAGAGTCCTAAACAAACAGACAAATTCTAACAGTGTTGAATGAGGGTAATGGAGAGGATTTTGTATGTTTTGTATCAGAGATCCTGAGAAATGTCTCAGGAGTCTTTATTATCCCCATTACAGCAGCAAAGATGAATCTGTGAGATGGAAGGCCATGAACAAAATGAACATAAATATTGTGGAGCTACCTAAGGTCAGAGAATAACTCACAGGACCCTTCCCAGACTTGCTGGGTTCACCATGTGTTTCTCCATCCATCCTATATAACATTCCTTTAAATTGTATCTCCTGAATGTCAGCACCAGGCTGCCCACATGAAAACTGACCCTCCTGGCTGGTAGTTTTGCACCTACTTCATCTTCCTTTCAGACCATTATGGCCCCAAGCTGGAAAGATCAGAAGCAACTGCTTGGAGATTTCATCCCATTATTTTAAAGGTAAGGAGTAAGATGAATGGAAACTCCCTTTCAGTGGCTAACTGGGGGTGCCTCAGGACCTGTGAGCAGGCAGTGTCATTTGCCAGAATTATTTACAACCCTGTCCTTCTGCAATAAAGAGATGGAGTTCATCCTTCAACGCCGAGAGCACGGAGAATAGCAGGACTGCCTCTCAGCTGTTAGCTTTCAGCTGCCTGCTGTGACTCTCACCTCCCAAAGCTCTCTCCTACTGCCTGCCCTGAACACAGTCCTGGGGATGGTCTCCTCACAAGTCTCATGAAGACTTTGTGATTCAGAAGGAAACTCAGAAAAAAGTCCTGGTGTCAGAGCAGCTCAACACACCATGCCATGATATAAATCCTCTCACTCACCACCACCCCAGATCAGAGACTCTAGACATAGCAACCTGGCAGAAAGGGAATTAAGTAGTGCATAAAAGCTAATTGATCAACTATTTAGACAGCCTAAACTCTTTTAAAGGATGAAAATGTACCTACTTTCACTGACATCAAGGTGCTGATACTGTATCATGTCTGCAGCACTCCAAGTCTGCAAGGCCCCAGATAATGTTTTTGCTGTCTCAATGACTGGCACAATCACCGGGTTCGGCAAAATCATGCTCAAGTCTCTGATTTTTTCCATCATGCTGAGTTAGAGAACTTATGGGTTAAGAGGAAATCCTCCAGTTGTCTAAGTACACAAAAGGCCCAGACCACAGCAGTGTGAAAGAAGAAGACACAACCACCCACCTTACTCCAAGCTTTAGCCACCAGTCAGCCTGTTGGCCAATGTATGAAGAGATTCTTTTGAATGTCCAGCTGTGCCAGACATGAAAAAATTACCACATGGATAATTTTGTGCTAATTCCCTTACTCATTTAGATTCTTTCTCCTTACCCTTCCTTCCACTTGGTTATTCTGATATGTTTTACAAATGTGTCACAATTAGCAGCATTTTCCCTGTGACTGACCTCTCCTATGCTCCCACCAAGTTGGGGTTTTTTTCCTATCTTCTTTGCCTTGTTATGCTTTGTGAGGGAAGGGTTTCTCTAGAACTGTTGTCCAGATCTAATAAACTAGAGACTCAAAAGTTCTTATGAACACTTACCTCCTCCAGGGCTGCAGGAGATTCTGATTTCACAGGGGGAGAGGGGCTATCCTGAACATGAACAGCCCCAAATAGTTCACTCACAAAAATCCCAATTATCCTCAGTTTCCATGGTTCCCTACTCCAGAATATTTCATTTGTCCTGGTACCCTGTGGCACTGTAAGGAGGGAAGCTGGTATCAGAAGCATGAAAGATGAGGTGGGTATTCTCCATCTCCAGTACAAGCCACAGCTTTGCTACTTGCCCCTTTCTAAGAGGAGGGCAGGTTATAAACCCACTCAAAACACCTGACAGCAGCCTGACCCAGTTTTCAGTGTCTGACAAGGAAAGAAATGAAGACACACTGCTTTCACCTTCCCTCCTTGTGATGGAGGTAACACTGTCTCTGTCTCTCTCCCCACCAAGAAAACACCACATTTCCAAACCCAGGCAATGACAGACTGCAAAATGTAGATTCAGCACATTTTCAAATATATCTTGACTTACACATCAGCATAATGGTACTCCTCCTCTCAGGAAAAGATTCTGATTGCCCAGATCAATCTATTCACAAAGGTGAAGAGAACTTCCTTTTAGCCCTTTAACAAAATTATCTCGGTCATCACAAGATCAGCAGCAGGCATCGGTTCATTCCTTGCAAATTTGCAGAGTTTGCTCTTTTTTTTTTTTTTTTTTTTTTTTTTTTTGGATGTGTGGTTTGCTTTAAACCTTACTTATATAAGGCTTATTTATCACAGCCACACGGTCTAATTCATGTATATGTATTTAGTATAAAAGCATTTGAATTAATGTTCCCAGCTTGTTTACTTTGAAGGACTGAATGCCCCCTCAGGAAGACATATTGATCTTAAAGGAGGCCATTCTCTGATGAACACTGGTTCCTGCAATATTTATGGCATCTGAAGCCTTTTCTCTCCTCTTGATCTTTTGAAAAGAGATCCCAAAGGAGAGCGACAAAGCTTGGAGAGTGGAGGAGGGAGAAGAAGTACAAGAGGGGTCCCTTTGCTCTGAGTACAACATCAAAATGTAAACAGGAAGGTGATCAAGGACTGTGGTCGTTTCTAAATTAAGCATTTAAAATGTATATTAATAAATATGAGAGGAAAAAACCCATTGAGCCAACTTTGTAGAGAATGTTAAAACAGAGGAAAAAATAAAGATCTGCAGCTTTGCTCAGTTTTGAAGCTCAGTTCTGCTAATTTAGGGCATATCAGCTGTGGTTTTGAGGCCAGCCAGAAGAACAGATGTCAATGGAAACAGCAGAAAGCAACTCCTGTACAGTCTAGCACTTGCCATCTTTTTAATTGCTCCACATGGCCATATTTCTTGTTAAAAATAAAATATTAAATACTTTTCTGGCTTCTTCAGAACTGAGTTTGTGCTCCATATGAGCTGAGAGATAGAGGAATGTCCCCTTGATATCCATGTGATCCATCTCCCTCCTCCTATATCCTGAAGGAGAATCACAGTTCCTGGTTTGGTTTCTGTTTTCATGGCACAGTAAGGAACAGAAAAGGCAAAACACAAGTTGAAAGATCTGTGGAGGATCCAGCACTCTAACAGCTGAGTCAAAATACGTCACTGAGCCACTGCTTTGTCCATACTCATTTACTGTCTCAAGCATTCTGCTTCCTCACCATAAACAGAGGGAATGTCTTCTCCTTTTTATCCCAAAGTTATAATTCACCAGGAGCAGGTGTCTCCACGTGGACAAAGAGCAAAGACTAAGGCAGAGAGCAAGCAGGTTTGCTGCTGGGGTGGCCCCACTGCCTGAGGGAGCTGCCTCCACACTTAACTGGTTTTATTGTGTGCTGGATGCAGCCCTAGATCTGAGCTACCTTGTCCATACCTGTTATCTAAGGACACAGAGTGTACATGCAGAGGGCAGGCTCTGCTGCTCCATCACCAGCCTTGCCTGTCCCATTCCCACAGGGGATGTGGGAGTGCAGGTAATGAGTAGGAAAACATCAGTTTCTCCCATTTTGGGAGGAAGTACTGTGATATTCCACAAAGCAGGTAACAAGCAGATTCATTTGTGCAGCTCTGTTGAATGGATGAGGTATGGGAAGCTTCCAGATCTGAGCTGAGCCTGCCCCCTACCCTTCCCTTAACTGAGAATTTATTTTCCACCAAAGTCCATGCAAACATCAGAAACCAAGGCTGACTCATGGATGGGAAAAGATGAGGCCAGGAGCCTTGCTGTAAAATGTGCCATTTTCAATCAGAGGGGTGTGCTGCACCTGGCTAAAGAGGAATTTGATGGGAGATTTGACTAAACCAAATTATTTGTTGGTGTAACATGATGGAAAAGGCAAATATTCAGGGGGAAAAAAGGGATTAAAAGTATTAGTTTTGAAACAGGTCTGGGAACGTTGACTTTTCAAAGTGACCTGCATCTGATTCCTCCTTGTAGGAACAGGGGATGCAGATGGGATATATGAAGGGGACAATAAGCAGATAACAAGATTTTGAAGATCCAGTGTAGAATAAAGAAGTTGATGATGGCACATAGGCTCTTCTTTGCCCCTTTTCCAACCAATACCCAGGAGATGCACCTGCCTGCTCCAAAGATTCTCCCAATGGATTTACCCAGTGGAATGGATTGCCCCAAGATCGTTTGGAGGCCAATGGCAGAAACTTTTTAGGAAGATGTGACAAAACCTATTGACACTTCTGTGGGTGATTGCAGCCTGTGTGCACTCACAGCAACATATAACTTCAGCTACAAACCCTGAGGTGAGTCTTACTAAAGAAATCCCTCTAATTAGGCACCCAGAGGTGTCATTTGTCACATGTCCTGTGCTGACCTGCAGCACTGCACTTCCAGGGCTGCACCCACCAGCCCCCACAGAGGGGGCTGTAAAATGTGTGCCCAAGTCCTCTCTACATGAAAGCTTCTTCTCAGCTGGGCAAAACAGCACAAATCTCTGTGGCTGAAGATCAAGGGGGAATGGCAGAAAACAGAAGCTGCAGGAGCAAAGACTGATGCTGTCAAAGTCAGCACAGACACTCTCCCTGATTTTGGCAGAGCTGGGATTTCTGCATTCATTTTGTTTCAATGTCAACATGAGGGGAAGTGTAGAAATGTGTTGTCAAGAGTTTTACTGGAGGAATTAAAATAGCCAATTTCAGGTTAGCTTTTTGTTTAGTAACTTGTGTCATCCTGTCACCAAAGAGCCTCTCTTGGCTGTATAAAGCACTTCCTTGGCTTAGTCACGTGGAACATAGATGTGGCAGCACTTCTCTCCTGAAAATGTTTGTTTAAGGGGAGACTAGAAAACTGAACCATGGCAGAGGCTCAAGAGGAGAGATGGGAAAAGGAGTGTTTACCAAATAGTTCAGCACTGGAGAGATAAACGGACATTTGAGCTCATTTCACTACATAATGTTATTAGTTATATGAAATTAGACTGTCAAATACAGCTCTATAAAATGCACAGGGAAAGCAAGAGGGCAAAAAGGAGAATGAACACACAGGGGACAAATCACTGTCACTCACAAAGGAGTGCCTGGCAGACTAAGAATTAAGTTCACTCCTCAGGGCAAGCCATCCCCAGCTGTTATATAAATACATTTTAATGCCCCTGTCAAGACTACACCAAGAAAAAGGCAGCGTTCCTCAACACAGTGTGTCAGGTGTTCTCTGTCACTCACAGAGCTTCAAAGAGGCACATTTATATTGCAGTTTTGTCACTTCTCCCTGTAGCAGTGCTCAGGCAGCTTCTCTGGGCTGGATGGAGCAGGCAGTGGCTGTGCAGAGCAGCCAGGCACAGGGCAGCAGCAGGAGCTGCTCAGTGGGGTTGGTGCCACGCTCCCCTTGCATTGCTGATGCCAACGGGGAATCTCTTGGACTCCCTCAAGCCCCTCTGGGCTGTGTTGCAAAACCGGCATTTGCCAGGCTGCTTGGCTATTCTGCACGGGACTGAAGGGGCAGCAGGGGGCAGGGGAGAGCTGGCAGCCAGCCTGCAGCAGAGCTCGCTCAGCCTCCACCCGGAGCTCTTGTTTCCCAGCAGAGCCATTCCCAAGGGGAGAGGTGAAGTTCAACCTCATGTCCCGAGCAGATAGAAACGATGGTCCCAATCCCCAGAGTATGCAGTTTCCTCCTCTTCCCATTAGTCCAGGTCCTACTGCCTTCTCTAAGCTGCAGCTTGGTTACAAACAGTTTTGGGGTGACTGTGAGCTAGACTAGAGCCAATCTCCGCTCAAGCTACGACTTTATTTTTCATTTTGAAGAGCCCTGCAGCACTTTCTTCAGAAATAAATGCCAGGAGGAACTTTTCCCCTTGCCATCACACAGCTGACAGTGCTACAGCTGTCAGTCCTAAACACCTTCTCCAGTAAAATCAGAATCATTAGTCCAAAATTGGCTCTATTTGAGATAAGCAGCTCTCAGACACAGTTCCATCAGCTCAAGAGGAGCGCAATCACATCCCACCTTGTAAATGCACTTTTGGGTTTCTGCTGCCTTTCCCTCTGAAATATGAATTTGGCCCCAGCTAGTCTGTGACTCTGAGCAGGTGGGCAACACATGGTGTTTAGCACACAAGAGACCAAGAAGAAGGATATAATATGCTACAGCCATGAATAAGCAACTCAAATGGGAGACTATAAAGGAGGAGCTTATTTCATATGCAAGCATTTTCATGTGGGCTAATGCAAGGCAACCTACAGCCACTGCACACTGCAATCCAAGGACCCAGGTTTACAGGGAGAGACAGATTTTGCCCTTACCCTTTGGGCACAAATCAATAATTTGTTCTCTTCTTGGCATCAGGCCACTGGAGGACATGACACACCCATCCCTGTACCCCCAAGCTGTACCAGTACAAAAGTTTGCAAAGCTTTGCTTTAGCCAGAACACTGAAACAAAACAAAATGGTTGTACTTGATGGCCTTAGCGGTTTTTTGTAACCTAAATTATTCTATGTTTCTATGACAGTAAAATCCCACAAAATGTGTTTAAAAAAAGACTGGATGTGGCACTCAGTGCCATGGTTTAGTTGAGGTGTTGGGGCATGGGTTAGGCTGATGATCTTGAAGGTCTCTTCCAACCCAGTCATTCTGTGAATTCTGTGAAAATCAGAAAAACCACCAAGCCTGTGAAAGTGCAACCCTTCTCATGGCACTGACTGGAAAGTGTAGCCCCAACAATTACTCAGGTAACAACAAGCAGGAGGCAGCAAGCATCACTTTTACTGCCAGAGCAAGCCAGCATCAGCATGAAGCACAGACTCAGAGCCACAGCCCATTCCTTGGCAGGCAGGTGTTGAAGATGATAATAGTGTGTCTGCTGCTCTTGCATTGTGACTTCTGTTGTGTGCTGATGTGAATATCTGACCTGGTACAAACTGGCATCACCTGCTGCAAAGAGGGACAACAATACCAGCTACTGACCCAACCCACAGCATTGCCAGGGCTGAGGGACAGAGGCACCGTTTTGAATCAGAAAGGGTTTTTCTTCTATGATTTGTTTCATTCTCATTTTGTTTCTAAATGGCTCCTGGTTTCCTGCAATCGCTCCAGCAATAGCTCACGTACAGTTACATGCCAAGCTCCCACAAAACACGTTGGGAAGAGCTATTTCCCTGGGCTCAGCAGCCCCGAAGGGAAGCAGCTGCTGCTGGGTGCTGTGCTCATCCCCCAGTGATGCATGGGCCTGTCTGGGCACGGGCTGCGCTTCAGCGCGCAGCCCCTGCGAGGGGCACCTTCCATCAGTGTCCCTGGAGCAGCAGCTCTGTAAAAGACGCCGTGGGATCTCATATTTCTGCAAGCACATGCATGCGATTTACAGCCTTCTAGCCAGCAGCACCACAGCACAGATTACTGCATCCATCATTCCCAGGAGGGGAAGGAGGTTGCTAAGGCAGAGGGAGGTTTCAGTTGGGTGAGACTTGGTCGTAAGTCTGCCTCAGGCAACACACAAAGCTTTGGCCAGAAGCAAAATTGCATCCCCCAAAGCTGAGGCCTCATCCTGGCCTTTCCTTACCTATCCATAGCTAAAGGCTTCCATCAGAAATACCACACCAGTGATTCCTCTTCCAAATGCACACAACACACAGAGCTAGCCAGTGAGTTGGCCTTACCTTCCTGAACTTAGAGACCAAAGCCCACGTTACAAAAGAGAAGATTTCCTCAACCATGTGCCATTTTACTGTCATAGAAACATAGAACCATTTAGGCTGCAAAAAACCTCTAAGGCCATCAAGTCCAACAGTTCTCCCAGCATTGCCAAGTCCACCACTGAACCATTTCCCACATGTGCCACAGGAAAACAGCTTTTAAACCCCTCCAGAGGTGGTTACACCAACACTGTGTCAGGGCTTGATAATCCTTTCAGTGAAGAAATTTTTCCTAATATCCAGTCTAAAATAGCCACCACTGATGATGGCATAACAGCCTAAATGATTTCAAATTGCACCTCCATTTGCTATGAATATTAACAAGCAGGACAATGAGAGGAAGAAAAGTGTTTTCTAGAGATATATTTTTACTTGAGAGACCTGGCCACAAGACTGTTGAAATATAGGATGGAGGGAAGAAAGGGAGAGAGATCATGATTAGCCTGACTCTGTCCATATCTTTAAGCATATCACCAAAGAGCTTAATGGAATCATAATGAACATGTTCCTGGGTACATGTGCTTTTCCAGCAGCTCTTGTATAAGACAGACAGCTCCCTCTCCTGGGATACAGCTCAGTCCCTGGAACATTTACAGAGACCTTGAAAGGGCTCATCTTTTTATTCTATTTTTTCTACTTTCCCCTGTGAAAGTATTTGGTGATTGTGTGGGCGTAGAGGGGAGGAGAACATATTTTACATTTTAGATGGCAGCCTTTTGGAAATGTCTGACACAACAGTGCCAACAACCAGCTTGCAGACTTGGGCTTTAGAAAGACCATAATTCATTGGTTCATTCCAGTGGGCTCTAATTTTTGTCCCTGCATTTCCCACTCTTGAGGGCACTGTTAGGCAGCCAAAATCACTATCCTTTCCCTGAAAGAAGTCAGCACTATGCTGAGCTGGTACTTCTGCTCCCAGGGAAGTCCCATTTTGGTCTCTGCTCAGACTGGGGGCTCCTGGTGGGGTTTCTCATAGAAAATCAGAAAAAAAAAGAGGGTGGATGCCAAACTGGAAGCTTCTGGAACTTTATCACTTATGCTGCAACACTCCAAGTCACTTGGCTCCTGAATCTGGGAATTGACACAAGGCTCACAATAAAAACACAGGGTTTGGTTAAGAATTGTTGGCTGAAATCACAATATCAATACAAATACATAGGTCATATAAATGTGAAATTCAAAATAATTTAAGAAAATACAAGAGTTAAAAGCAAAAATTTATAACAAACTATGGGAATGGTCTAAAAATACTTGCTGCAAGTACTTGTAATGAAATAATGACAAGATGGAACTGCAGCTCTTTTTATTAGACAATATTATTGAGTCCTTATGAGGACAGTGCCTAGCAGCTTTAGTTAGGGCAGAACTCAGTCCAGGAGATGCACACTACACAGGGTACATAAATTCCCACTCCAGGCTGTATCTTTGGAGGTATGGCCTGAAGGGCTTTGCTAAGGACCTGCTGAACAAGCTGTGCACACTGTGGTGAGACAGTTCAGCCCAGAGCCTGAGCCTCTCCAGCCACTCACAGGAAAGGAGCTGCCTTTTGGTGTTAAGAGGGCTGCAGTATGTCAGCCCATGCTGGAGCTAATGGATGAGCAAAGGCACAATGCTGGAGGACATTAAAAGGCAAATCATAAAAAAAAAAATAGAATCACTCCAGAGCTTTACAATAAAAATGGGCATATAAAGGAGGCTCAGAAGAGATTGCTACTTTGTTCTAAACCAAGTCTGAAATTAGGTAGAATTTATCAGGCAGCTTTTGGGCCAGAGATACAATAAATGCTGATGTCTTTCTTATATCAGGTCTCTCATCTATTGTTCAGAATAGAAAACATAAGCTTATCTACACTGTATCTTTCCTCTTGTTTTTTTGTTTCCATGCTTTTCTCTTTGCTTTGAACAATTAAATGATGCTACAGATAATGTCCTCTTTATACAGGTACCCCACAAGTGCAGTGGTGATGCTCTGAAGTTGGCAAAAATCAGCCATTGCATTATATGCTGCAGAGGGCTTATCAGGGCATGCCAGCAAAGGGCAGTGACATGCCTGGGTGACAGAAATTGCCCTTAAACAGTCTTTACTGTCTGGGGAAGGAGAGCAGAAGGTAGGAGGAAAGTGTGCCAATGTGCAAGAAAACAAATTTATTGCTTTCTGCAGGAAGCAACTTACCATATCTCTAACAGCTAATGAACAGCTTACTGTTTGCTTCCACTGGAGTTATACCTTTGGTGGGATAAGAATTGATGTCTACCCACTTATTAAGCAATATTTTAAAATGGGAACTCCTCTTTCTCATTTCAGAACAATGAGGGTAGAATACAGAAGCTCCAGAGTGAGGTTTTTCAAAAGTTCTCACCACTGTCACCTCTCTGGTCTAGGTAGCAAAGTCACAGCTGATCCCTGATCTGTGCATGGCTGCTTCTGGAACATGTCAGGGCCTATTATATGTCTGTGCAGGATGAGGAAAGGAAGGAGCAGATCCAACCACACAACAAGGGTCAAGTGCTATCTGGGAGCAACATTAATTTGGCCAAGACCCTTCCAGCTAATGTGGATTCCCTCATGACTCCTAATGTTCACACAGGAAAACCAACCCTTTAATTTCAAGGGCCTGTTCAAGATGATTCTTGGCAGTTAAGCATATGGAACTCACTCCAGGTAGAAGCATCCCCTTGCCAGGGTCACCAAAACTACAAAAAAAAAAAAAAAAAAAACACCCACAAAACCCTCCAACAACATTTTTTGTGTTAGAGAATCAAGGCATTATTTATTCTGCTCAGGATGCTGCTCTGGCCAGGATGTGCAACAGAAATAATTTCATTCATACATAGCCCAAGTGTGCACAGAAAATCATTCCACGACACATGGATTTTACTAGGTGTTTCAGATATTTACCCAGTCAAACCCCACAGAAATTATTTGGTTCAGTGTTCATCAGTCCCAAGTTACACAGTTCTTAGTATTTGGTTTTTTTATTGGATTTGGATTTCTTCACCTCTGATGCTAATTAGGTGCTAATTAGGTCCTCATTCTTAACTCTTTTCCCAGACCAGGTGTCTCCCACCATGCCAGAGGTGATGTTTGGAGTTGATGGTCTTTATGTTTTGTGTATCTTCTGAGCTACTCCCAGTCTGCTGAGACCACAAGCTCATCAGGCTTCATCTGGTGGAACAATACCCTGGAAAGAAATTTCAGATCCTTTCCCCCTATGCAAAGGCAAACATAGATTCATGGTCTCAAAGGTCTTACCAACCTAGCTCATTCTGTGATTATGTGAAAACTGATTAAAGTTACATAAAAATTTTTTAAACTGCATATCATCTTGAACACCAGAACTCAGACTGAGATTTCAGGAAACACAGAAGTCTGGCTCATGGGGACAGGGCAGGGGTGTGTCTTGGTCCCTGACAGCCCTTGTCTTTCTCACAAGGGGCACTGCTCCAGAGCAAGGTGACACTATCCTCACACTGGCCCTTGGTACCTGTGCACCACAATGGCCAGGGAGAGTGGAGGCAGGGAGAGAACAAAACCATCCAGAGTCTGCCAACAATCACCTCATATCCTCAAATGTGAGGTTTAATAACCTGTGTCATAAGTGTCTTGCTTCAAAAATAGTTGTTCTGGGTTTGGTTTTTTCAGTGAATTTTTCTCCCATTTGCTACCGGGAAGGACAATACGGGGGTGGGATAGCATTGCCTGAGAGACAAATGGGACAATGGGGAAACAGAAGATGTAGCTGGGTGCTACAACCTTCCATTGAAATTCCCCCTGGCTGGGGGCATGAAAAAGATGAGGGGGCTCCCCTGGAGGCTTGGCTGGGTTTTGCTCAGTCCCATTTCTGGGATCAGGGGACAGAGGAGCTGTTTACCTGCTTCCCTGTCGCTCGGAGCTCAGGACACCTGTGAGGTGCTGAAACGCTGGGATGGGCTCTGCTGGGCCCTCTGCCCGTGAGGCGCTGAAACGCCGGGATGGGCTCTGCCAGGCCCTGTGTCTGTGAGGCACCGAAACGCTGGGATCGGCCCTGCCAGGCCCTGTGTCTGTGAGGCACCGAAACGCTGGGATCGGCTCTGCCGGGCCCTGTGTCCGTGAGGTGCCCGGATTGGCTCTGCCAGGCCCTGTGCCCGTGAGGCACCGAAACACTGGGATAGGCTCTGCCAGACCCTGTGTCTGTGAGGCACCGAAACGCTGGGATAGGCTCTGCCAGACCCTGTGTCTGTGAGGCACCGGGATCGGCTCTGCCGGGCCCTCTGCCCATGAGGCGCCAGGATCGGCTCTGCCAGGCCCTCTGCCCGTGAGGCGCTGGGATCGGCTCTGCCGGGCCCTCTGTCCGTGAGGTGCCGGTGCAGCCCCTGCAAAGATCCCGCTCTGCTGTGCTTTCCCTGCACTGCAACTCTGCTGGTTCTTTTTTTGTTTCCTGGCCATTTGGGGAGCTCAGAGCTGATGTGTGGAGTGTCCCCGTAGTAGCCACCTCAGCAGGAGCCCGGCCATTGCCAGCAGCTGCCGCCCGGGCGCCCCTCAGCCTGGCCGCCTCAGGGCCCGCCGCACAGCGCCCCCTGCTGGGCGGAAATCACCGCACCGCCCTGCCCGGCTGGCAGCCAGCAGCGCCCCTGGTGGCCGTGACAGGAACTGCACCTGAAGGGCACAAGGAGCCGCTTTGGGGTTTGTGCTCCTGCTCGTTGCTGCTTTTTTTGTTTCTCTTGTAATACAAATGCTTGCTAGTAATGATCTGTTATTCCCTTCCCCACATCTTTGCATGAAAGCCCCATAATTTCAAAGTGATTATAATTTGAAGGGAAGGGGGTCATGCTTTCCATTCCTTCCTTGGCAGACACCTGTCTTTCAAACCAAGACAGTAGTGTTTAACAAACAACATGAAAAAAATTATACAAGGTCAGTATCTCCAGGCTAGAAGGAAAAGGAAGAGGCTAATTGGCTAGAAATTAATAAACAAAACAAAAACCAAACAACAACACAACCATGACCTAGAAGTGGGTAAAGCTAAGTGCAGTCCTGAGTTGGAAAATGTGGATTTAGAGCGAACATTTAAACTAATGTGTTTAAATTAATATGCATGAAACAAGTATTTAAATGAATAGTGAAATTCTTTTACCCCGTTCTTAAATAACTTGCAAGGCTTTTTCAAAACAAGGAGATGTGAATATTGGTAATATAGACAAACATGTCTCTAACAAGAAACCCCTGAGGGTGTAGTCATCCTGGGCAGTCTGTTATGTGGTAGCCTTAAATATGAACAGAGCAGCTCCTTTACTCTCTTGACTTGCACAATCCATCAGTGTCTGCGCAACCCTGCCTCCCTGTGGGCTTCTACCACAGCTCATTTCCCATGGCACCAGTTATTGCTTCAAACACACCACCAGGAATGAAAAATTGATAAAGAAATTGGATTTGCCAGTGCTTCTTATGCCAGGCAAAAGAATAGGAAAGAGGAAGGGAAGGGAAGGGAAGACCTTCCTCCATTGTCAGGGTGTTTGCTGGAGGAGAGAGGAGCCAATATGTCTCTTTTTATTTCACTGGGAAGGAGGGAGTTAAGGAGGAGAGCTGGTGCTGGTGCCAAGACACTGCGTGGAAGGTGATCCCTGCTGACGTCAGGTTGGAATTACTGCTGCACTGCCTTGCCAATGCCCCCAACATTTCCTGCCTGCAGAGACAGAACCAAACTACATGAGATGAAGTCTAATTAAATTACTGTGTGGTCTCTGAAATACCAGTGCATCTTAAGACTTTAGCAGCATATCTTGATGTCTCGGTCATAGAATCAGAGATTGGTTTGGGCTGGAAGGGAAAATAAAGCTCATCTTGTCCCAACCCCCACCATGGGCAGGGATACCTTCCACTGACCAAGTTGGTCAGAGCCTCATTCAGCCTGGCCTTAAACACTTCCAGGAATGAGGCATCCATGGCTCCTCCAGGATGGTGCCTCACCAGCCTCATAGGGAAGCATTTTTTCCTCATATCTAATCTAAGTTTGACTCCATTCCCACTTGTGCTGTGGCTACACGCTCCTGTAAATAGGCCCTCTCCAACTTTCTTGTAGTTCCACCATGTACTGGAGGGCCACAGTTGGGACATCCCAGAGCCTTCTCTTTCTCAGGCTGAACAATCCCAATTCTCTCAGCTTTACTTCCTTGTGGGAGCAAAGACTGCTTGCAATCACAACAAAAATCACCAGCACAATTTGTGACAGAAAATAATGAAAATTGGATCTTGATCAACCAGAAGACTACCTAAAGGTAGAGTTAATTTGGAAAAGAGCCCCCATCAAACACATCTCAGCTGATTGACTAATGGAAGGTGTTGGCATAGATGAACTCCCTTCCAATCCAAACTATTCTATCACTTATGCCACAGCCTCTAATGTGTCTTTGCTCCGAGCCACAAGCAAAAAGACCAGGAAAAATACTTGACCAGTATATAAGAGCAAAAAAGCCATCTGGAACATCAAGTCTGTCTCACCTTGTTCCAGGGAACTCCAGACATGATATGGGGCTATCTTAGAGGACTAGGCCAGCTCACCACACCCATGGGTCATACCTAGAAAAGACTCCATCCCTCCCCAGCTCAGCCTTTCTAATAGGAGTTGGAAATCTTTTCCCCATGCACTGTTCTTCAGTCCCTGTACATGACTCAGTACAGTGAAGACAGACATCACTTCTCCAAAACCTGCAGTCCTAAAGATGTACCAAAGAGCAGCTAACACCTTAAAACCACAACTGAGTTCTGAAAGCACTGGCTACTATTTTTGGAAGGCAATTCTTTGCTTTGAAGTACCTTGTTTAAAAAAATACCAGTTTTTCCTCCTTTCTGCTGATACTTGTGACAGTAGGATCTCAAGGTCTCAATTACTCTGCTGTGCTGAACCCCGTGGAGATACTGTGTTGTAGCCACCCTGAAATGAGGCACTTAATGAGATGACTGAAAGGAGTAATCAGGCACTAGGTGAAACACAAATCTCCAGCCATTTGGGATTACTGACTCTAAACAATGAGCTGAATTATATTTCTGTTGCATTTATTCACAAATCCATACAGGGCTTTTATCCTTACTTCAAAAATACATAAGCAGTGTGATTTGGAGAATGACATTCCCTGTCACAGCTGAGACCACAGGTGACTGTGGCTGAAGCTGGAGATATCAACACCCCAAGAGTGGAGTCAATGGACATGGACAACTTACTTAGCAGGTCTTGCTAAAGGAACCATTTCTTCCTTGAATTCCTCCTTTCCAAGTCAGTTCAATGGTGGTGGTATGTTCACAGACACTACTGAGTAACAGCAATATCCCTGTATTTTCTGTGCTGGTGTTTTCCACACTGATATTTTCCCTGCATTTGCAGCTACAAGGAAACTGCCAGTTTCTCCACAATCCCAAAGTGCCCTGTGTTCACAGAGGCAGAGAGCATTTAGTGCCCATCAATAGAAAAGCTCTTTACACTCGTGGAAGCAGATGAGAACAAACCTAACAAGAGGGCAACAGGGCCTGCAAGACAAGGACTCTCACCCAGAAGCTTTCACAACCAGCCAGTAAAAAAGAAAGGGGAAATCTAATGGAAAACCTCAAACTTACCTGCATGGTGGAAGAGGTTTCTCCTATCTCTTTAGCATCAAAAATATGGCCATAAAGGAGTTCAAGGAAGAAACTACATGGTCTCTAGAAGTCTTGACAAGAACAGCAAGAAGAGGAGTCTCCATCTTGGGCTGAGGGGAAGGGAAGAGTGAGAGGTAAAGATCTGTCTTTGATCTATCTTTCCTGTTCACAGGTAGGATGTGTATCCCAGCTCCTGCACATGATGGGCCTGCTCCCTCCAGAGTTTTCCTTTTACAGAAACAAGAACCACCACCAGGCAGATAAGCACTCCATTGTAGTACATAAATAAGAGCCAAAAGCAACCAGACCAGTTTTCCCATTAAATGTATATTGTCCCCATGAGCCTGAAATGAAGGCCTGGGTCTGAATGTATTGTTGACGGGAATCCATTTGCAGAGGCATCAATTATTATGACTGCAATAAATCATTTACAAAGCGCTGTAAATTCCAAACAGAGTTGAACAAACACAAGGCTTCATCATTACCCATTTCTCTTACAGCCAGAGCTGGGCTCAGAAGAGGTGCCTATCTTAAACAGGATTGATTGGAGGTATTGTACTCAGGGACCTGTACTCTGAAAAAGGGCTAAACTTTGTAAAATAAAGGGTAAATCAAGGTTAAACCTCATTCAGGCAGTTACAGGGCTGCAGTGTTAACCTGCAGCAATGCCTGAATTTGGAACTTAGAGCTGGCTTGAGAATGCCTGAAGGGGAGGTGCAGACACACCTCCTTTGCCATGGGGATATGTGTGTACAGAAGAGGCTCTCTCACCTCTGGAGATGATCAGAAAACACTCCATGGCATCTTCTGTCTGACTCCAGAGTGTCACTGTGCTAACCAATGCCTCTGTTCAAATCACCTGTATAGGGATAGATCTGGCCAGTGGGAGTTTCTCCAGCAATATTAGGACTCAGAATTTCTCACTGCATCTTTTTAGAACCAAAACTAGGGACAGATTCTGTGAGAGACGCTGTGTGAAGGTTTCACAAGCACTCATGCAGCAACCAGCATTAAGGAGTGAGAGTCTGCCCTGCATCCCTGAGCCACATGTGACACTCTGCAGGCAGCCAACACGAGGGCAGATCCTGCTCCAGTGCTCCTCTGTCTCATCCAGCTGCTGGGACCCATTGCTGTGAGCAGGTTTTGGGAGTTTCTACAGCTCAGCCATTATTTTGCAAATCCCTTCCTTACAAATAAAAAAATAAAGCAATAGGTAGATGGCACCAACACGAGAGAGCAGCAAAATCAGCTCACCTGCTTAAGCCAGTTGTTCTTTGGGTTATATTTTCTCTGCCAGACTCTTATTTTGAATCCTAGAGTTCACTTTCCCTTTCTCTTCTGGGCCAAAAAGCTGCTACTGATTTCTCTGAGTCTGAGTACTGCTGACTCCTTTGTCTGAGCCAGCCACATTTGGAGCTAATTTCTGCCAGTTTTATCCACTGCAAGACCCACAGAGGCATTTAAAAATTTGCAGCCAGCCACAAAGGCCTTGTTGATCATTCAGGCAAACCCAGGGCTCTCTGGCCCTTACCCACATCAGACCAGAGTGACTCCAGCAAGATGAAAGGTGATGTGACTCTGAGGTGGATCCAGCCTCCTGTCAGTGAGATTGCAGCCTGACCTGCAGGTTTGAGAGGCCATCTGGCCCAAGTATGAGCTCTGGACTCGATTTCTCTTCACAGGGGCATCACTGGCACTATAACAGAGCAGAATCAGGCCTTTTGGAAGCAATGAAAGCTGAGATCCAAAGTCACAGGACTTGGCATTGCTGCTTAATCACTGAGCCAGCAGTGATTTTCTCATCCAGACATACCTTGAAATCATCCCCAGTATGCTGGCAGGGATCTGGAAAGACATGGTGATATATTCTGCAGTATGCTGTATATCATATTTCTGTGCAATTTCAAGAATTGCTATATCAGCCAAATCTTCACAGAATATTAAAAATAGAAAAGAATTTATAAATATTTTACATTCAAATTCTCTGCTAACAATTTGCAAACGTCCTGATGTAGCATAATGCAGTTGATGAGTGAATAATTTTCCTCAGTTTTGGGGTACATTTATCAAGTTGTGTCATTGCCCAAGTGCTGTGGACAGTAATGGTTTTCTTTGGGGTCCATGTAGGGCATGTAGCCCAACAGATTCCTGGCCCACAACCCACCCCTGATGCTTAGGCCTTGGGCTTATTGCAGATAATGGATGCTGGGAAAAAAACATGAGAAAGAGCAATGCAAGGGTGGGCTTTCATGATGAACAGAGGCACTGGAGACATCAAGAACTGATTCCCTTTCTCCTTTCATTGCCTCAGGGAAACCTCTGCCATGAATTACTTCCAGTCCATGCTGCACACAGGGTCCCTGGCTAAACTGTGAGCCTTGGGCCATGCATCCAGTCTGAGCCAAGGAGCTCCACCTTGCCACTGTGCTTCCAAACAAAATGAGCAAACTGCTCTCCTAGCATGGACAACGAGGGGGGCTGCAAAGGGGATGGAGTTTCCCAATAAAGGACAACAAATGATGCTGGCTTTACCAGAAAAGACACATGGAAAAGTAATTTTCTGTCTGTCTGATTCACATGAAGGTGTGTGAAAGATGTTTTGTTTCCACTTTTTCTTTCTGTTCTGCTGAATCTGAAAGCATGTCTTTGCATTTCACCAGCTGGTTTCCTTTCTGGGGTGTGCTTAAGTTATTTGTGAAGGAAAAAAAAATGCACAATTTGCCTTGCTTCCCTGACCCAAAATAAATTCCAGGCACATCAGACCTATTCCTCACTGGCCTCACCTGGCACAAGATGAGACAGTGGAGAGAGTTGATACTGGCCTCCTGGCTTGGAGCTACACAGCTCATTTGGCATCTGTGGTCTTGTAACTCTTTCCCTGAGATCTCCACATGTCACAGAGCTCAGGGAAGCCTGAAGGAAAGCAGTAACAAGAACATTCTTGCCCCTTTCCCTGCCAGGCTCAGCTTAAAAGGTCAGGCAAACACAGCCGACCAAATTACTCACACAAAGAGCTCGAGAAAGAGGAAGCCTTTGCTCAGCACATGTTAGCTTTGGGATCAATACCTGCAGAAGGCAACTGCCAGCTGCACCATGTTCAGCACCCCTCCTCACTCCAGCTGCACTGGGTTCAGAGCTAGGTTTTGGGAACACAGCACTTCCAAATACCATCTAATTTAGCAGGATTTTGGCAATTCTTACAATGCAAGCTGCTGCTATGTTTGCCTACACAATTGGCTGCCGCCTGCCAGCTGGTGGCAAAGCTCTTGGCTGCACCTTGTGAGAACCTCTCACTTGTCCTCCAGCACTCCCCTGCCCTGGATCCCCAGGCTGCCTGAACTTGGAGCAGCTTAAATGGACCCCAATCATCTTACAAGAGAAGAGTGCACACCTATGGCAAGAGGGGGCCCATGGAATTACTTGCAGACAACACTCCATCAGACAAGAGCTGAGGTATATTTCCTGTTTGCAATCCTACCCAAACACAAACCTTCTCATTTTCCACAAGCCTTTTGAAAGTGTGTCCCTTCAAAAACCTCAAGCTTCAAAAGCCCTGTGAAAAAGCCTCAAAGTACAGAAAACTTCTATCCAACTCAATCAGCGGGAACCTCTACAACAGAAAGAAGTAAACCAAAGCTCTTGCCCACAGGTTGGGAATTTTCCAATTCAGGCTTTTGTGACTCCCACCCATCTGCACTAATACAATAGCAGGGCCACGCTTGGCTCTGTGGCCAACTCAAATGCAGTTGGCAGAAACGGGGAAAGAGATATGATTGTGTTTCTCCAGAGAAAGTTGGTCATTAGGAGGGTATTATCCAGATAGTGGTTATATAAACTGTGCCTGAATGGGCTTTATTTACAATAAGAAAAATTGCCAGAAAGTGATCAGAACATATGCGGTCTGATGAAAAGGCTGCACTTGAGCAACATGAAAAGCCAATAAT
The DNA here is from genome assembly GCF_023055355.1 of Agelaius tricolor. NCBI lineage: Eukaryota > Metazoa > Chordata > Aves > Passeriformes > Icteridae > Agelaius > Agelaius tricolor. The sequence goes on from NW_027269270.1 coordinate 2,313,129, forward strand.
CTGTGAGGAAGTGGCTGTTTGATAGCTAGGAATTTTAAGCAGGGATAGTGCTGGGGGGAGGGGTATTTCAAATCTAACCAAAACATCAGTTTTTACATTTCTAAGCAGTCCCAAACCCAGTGTGAAATTAGGAGTACAAACAGGGAGAAGGCTGCTGCAGCCCAGGGCCAGGTTCAGACCTGATTTAGACTTTCTGCAAACTCACAGTGTTTACAGCAGTGCATCCCCTGCCCTTTGGCATTCGACCATTTCATTTCTCACTGGCAAATCTTATCCTCACACATTTGCTACCAAGCCGGTCATACACACCTGAAGTGATGCATCTGCATTTATAATGCAGTGAATTTCTTTTTCATGAGCATGTTCCAAGTCTCCTTGAGTATGTATAATCTCGTGATAACCATCTGATGCCCATTCCTTCTCTCTTTCCCCACACAAGTTTTTAAACTCCACCACAGAGAATCAGAGCTTTCTAGCTTATTCAGTCTATGAAAACTAACTCTTGATAAGCCTTGTGTCCTTTTCCTATCTCCTACATGCTTTATCTGATGTAGAGATGAGAACTGCCTAGAGGCTTCACTGTGTGGGCCATCCATGGATTTGTACACCTTTACTGAGAGATGACCCCTACTGCTTTCCCAATCCTGCCAGGATTTTGGGGTTTTTGCTAAGCATTGGCCCATATTTTCATGACACTTTTCCACTGCAGCCCTCATCTCTCCATTGGTAATGGAGAGGTCAAAGCCCACTGTTTCCAACAAGATCTTAGGTTTCTTTTTTTCTTAAAGGCATATGTTACACTGTGTTGTACCTCACACTTCACTACCCAGTCACTGCCTCTCCTGAAGATGTTCACAGGCTTCATCCCCTATCCTGAAGAACTCTGTACCACCAGAACAGAGACAGGCTCCTCCAAAGGGACACTGGTATCTTCCCAAGACACACATTTCAGATAAGCAAGCTGTGAAAGTTTCTTTTTCTCCACAAGATGTGTGACTTCTAGACAGCAAAAATTAAGCAGGATGAATGCTCAAATCCCTGAGTTCACAAAGCTCTAAGGCATAAGAAAGCTTCTGTGATGTCAAGCCCCTCTATACATCCAGTTAGAAAAGTGGGTCTGCAATTAATGGCAGAGCAGAGTTAGCTTTAGAATTATATTGGAGAAGAATTTTAAATGCACAAGTTTCAGTCCTTTGTCTCCCCAAAGGGGAGACTTTCCCTTCTCCCTCATTGTTAAAATTGCAAACACCCACAAGAGGCAGTACAGCATCTTCTGCAAACACAGCTATTTACTGACACCAGCTCAGTGACTGTGGAGCTCCCACTTCTGCTTGCAGGATAGCTATACACCTTCTGGGGTTTATCTTCAATCTTTTCCTGCTCCTAAACTCAAGCCTCAAATTCTGGGAAGATTCTTCCTTGTAGATCACAGGCCCTTCCCACATCATAATGGTCACCTGCAGTGCTACACAGAGCATATGGAGGGAGATGGTTGTGTTTGTTCAAGCCTTGTTCCTGCAGCATGATTACTCCTCCATCTTCCAGTGCAGGTGCTGTCACATATGGCCACTATATTCATCATGTTCTTCAAACACACAATACCAACTTGCTCCTAACTTTCAGCTTTAAAGTACTCACAGATTGACACAACTGATGCTAGTTTCCCTGATAATTTTTCTTCTCTGTTCAGATGGACAAATGAACATTGGACTCCCTGAAAAAAGAAGCACATGGATTGTTCATTAGGAATTGAGTGCTTTATTTTATGCATTGTTCTATTAAAAAAAAAAATCTTCCAGCTGCCCCACAATTACATAAGGTTGTAGTTGCTCAATATTTAGATAGGTGATATTTAAGGAAAAGATAGGCTTTGAATAAAGTGTCTCCTTTCCTTTCAGGGTTAATGGTGAGCAACATCCAGTTCTGCAGTTGGCTAGAGATTGGTTTTGGAAAGGTGACAGTGACATGGTCCAGCTCTTCTGCCTATTGGTATTGTTTGACAATCTGATGCCAAAGCACTGAGCACAAAGGAAATTATCTTTATAAAGCTGTTTAAAATTGTCTTTAATTTACCAGCTTTAAAAATGGTCTTTTTTTTAACAAACACTCTCACAGCACTCAGAGATTTGAGGGCTTTTCTGCTGTATTTGAAAAAACAAAACCATTTTGAAGAACCTTCTTGAAGTTAAACGAGATCAGCAGTTTCTTTTCAAAATAGAAGAATAGTCATGTGCAATTTCTAAGATGTTGCCAGAACTACATCAAAAAAACCCCAATCTCAGAACACATCTATCCAGCCATGTGGATGCTGAAGCATTCTGCTAAAAATCTGCTTAGCATAATTATACTCTGTACAAAGTTCCCCACCACCTGAACCTCAAGAAATGGGGTGCTGTTTGTCCTGTATTAGCAAGGAGATGTCTGGTGGTATGGCCACGTCTTTAACTGGATGCCTGCTTCACCAGTGCTACTTGGTTCTTAGCAAAACACACAGAGCACCTACTGTGCCATTCATGAATGCATCACATTCCCATGACAGCTGGCAGCCATTGCTTGCTTCCTAAAATATTAGGATAAATGTGTTCTTGTTTCTTTTCCCAGATGCAAACAGTGAAAAGGGAATCAGTCCGTGGAGAGATGAGGATAAGCTACAAATCTCTTTGATCCTTTAATATCTGGGGAAATAATCCTCTGGGATCTTCAAAACCCCAAAGAAATTAATGGAAGGTCTCCCAAGAGGATTGAGCTTCAAGTCAGAAACTCCATCCCCATCACAGATATTCACAGGTGTATTTTTACAGTACTCTAACAGAGCAGGGCATATCTCCTTTGTTTCAGGGAGGAACTCAGATAACAGGCAAGGTTTGAATTTGATCAAGACCTGGAATAACCACTGGTACAAAGTATGACTCACAAAAACACACAGCCATGAAACTCTGCCAGACCTGCAACTTTATGCATTTCATTTCCTAAAAAATCTGACCCTAGGTGACTGCTGCTCTGACTGCTACCTGCTTTCCACAGCTCCTTTTCCTGTTTAGGTGACAGGACCAGCAGATCACCATAGCTGAGGCACCAGGGTCACACAGATGCCCCAGGGCACACCAGCTGCCCCCAGCAGACTCACAGTTGCCACCAAGGCTGGGGCTTTCCTCCACAGCAATTATTATTGGAGATTAGGCATAAAAAGTAAAGAAACCAGCAGGACCTTGGCAACCCAGGGTAGATTTGCAGGACTGCCAGCAGAAGAGGAGGGCAGAAGTGAAGCACAGTGAAAAAATAGACAGTGAAACCTTTCTTCTTGCAAGCAGAGCACGTTTTTGGCTGTGTGACTGAACAGCAATAAACAGAGAGCCAGAGACAATAACCACAAGGACATTTTCACAGAGCCTCTTCTCAGGTTAAACTCAATTTCCCACTAGCTTGTCATTACTGTGATTATGGGACTGTTACTGTTGGTGCATCACAGCCTGAGGTGTAATGCTGCCAACACACAAGTGCATCACAGCCCTGGCCAGGCAGCATTCCTGGGAATGCACTGCTCCTACTGGAAGGAAGCATGCTAGAAAACAGCTCCAGCCTGGAAGAGGCCACTTTGGGAGCAGGAAATTGCATCATAACTGCACACAAAGAACACCATGATGGAGCTCAGTGGTGGTAGAATGGGACTCAAATCCCCAGGATTAAGTCTTGACTTTGCAAAGGGCTCGTTCTGTGAGATGGGCTGGGGAGGCTGCCCAGGCCTTTTTGTTCATTCTCTGTGCCCACCCCAGACACCAAGGGGAACAAGGGGCAGAAGACAGGGATGCCATCAGCTTGCTGGTCTGTTTTCACACCTCAGGGGCCTGGGATGTTCCAAGGAAACATCCACAAATCACACTATCTATCTACTTTGAACAAGCCACGAGGGACTTGGCCAGGCCAGCACTGTAACCATCCAAAGTAACCTGCTGCCAAGCCAGCTTCTCACTGTCTGGCTATAAATCTGGGTCTGACATATGCATATGCCATGTTTTCCAGCTTTCTGGCTTTCTGTCCTTTATTTTTTAATTCCAGAATGATTACAGTTAAGGAATACTATCTCATCAAAATGCCTATCAGCACACTAGCTTGTAAACACTCATAATAAGAATGGCTAATAAAATACAGTTTATTAGCCAACCTTGTACAGTATTTTTACAGCCTTTTCCACTCATCACCGAGGAAAAATAAATCCTTTGCAGCTGTTCTGAAACTGGCATTGCCACCAACCTCCCTTGGTCTCACTTGTAACAAGCTGAGTAATTAAAGTCCTTATAGGAACACCAGGGTTTTTTATTGCCCACCACAATCCAGTCCTCTGCTCTCTGACTCAGAGAGGAACTGCCACAAATATTGTTTCCTAAACAGATCAGCAACAAAACTTGCTTCTGTTGTGTTAAATGATGGAAAAATTCAGCAGCTCAGCAGCTTGAGAGTCCTTGTTTCCTGTGCCAGAATGCCAAGGAAAAATCCAGTGACCCCTCAGAAGTCTGGCAGATCAAAATCCCTGCTCAGATTGTGGAAGAGCTGCCCATGAATCACTGGGGTCAAAATGGTAACAAGCAAATATCTGCAAGTGTGTAGGGCAGGGAGAAGCCTTCACTACAGGAAGTTCTTAGGAATCAGTCTGGAGTGATGGTGGATAAGTGATTATTTGTTTAGGGTTTAAGCAAGCTATAAATATTTTGCTTATATTTATGCCATGATCTTGCTTGTTCTCAGCCACCAACTGAGCAAATGAACCACTACATATAAACATTGTAAAAAGCTTAAACCACTGATTCAAAAGGGAGTGATTTCCTTAGTGGAAAACCATGCACAGGCTTCTCTAAAACAAGATGCTTTTTTGTAGCAAAGTCTGTTTTTTCAAAGGTACTTGGTGAAGTCAATTATTATGATATATGGAGTTACTTCCCATGAGGTAAACATAAAACCAAATGCTTGGCCATAAACATAAACCTCCTAAGTTTTCCTCCCCCTTCTGTCCTTTTATCTCTTTTTATTGCTACATTCAGAAGGATAAATTGGTAATTTATTGAAAAATGAATGGTAACATTTACCAAAGTGGCACTATTCACTACTCATTTTACTGTGAAGAGTCTGGTTTTAGGAGCTTTTCCTTTATGTTTTTTAACACAAGCATAAACAAAAATGGTCCTGAAAAGATGACCAAAGTTATTTTCTCTCTTAACTTGCTTCATTTAAAAAAAGAAGCACTTAAATAAAGAAAGGAAGGAGGTTTCTTTGTGGAAATACTTTTCCTTATCAAGTTCTCAGTGAGGCAATCCAGTACTGCAGCCTGGAGGAGGTAGTAAAGAGATGGGCCCAGGGCACCTGGGAACCAGCCAGCAACAATTCTCAGCAGCTTCAGTCTGGGATCCTTATCTAGAGTAACAAAAATCCCTTTGACTGCAGGTACTAATTTAGACCATTGACCTCACTAAGGCAGCCAGATCATCAAAGAGATAAGCCCTCGTTAGCACCCAAGCCTAGGGTACACTTACTGCAGTAAATGTACGATTACAGCAAATCCTTCAGACACTGTCACAGCACATGCCACAGCTGAGATGGCCACAATACACAGAGTAAAAAAAATTACACCCTGTTCTTCACTTGATAAGTTATTTTCCATTATTCCATTATGTCCCCAGCAGCTCACCTGTACCCCAGGTGTCAAAATCAGTCTGGTCCAGACCAGGCACTGTCTCCTTGCTGCTCTCAATGCTACGCTGGGCTCCATCTCTGGCTATACCTCACCCCCAAATCATGTCAGGGTCACCATACAGTATTTGTCACAGCTGAGACAGCCACAATACACAGAGTGGCACCACACACTATCAGCAGGCTGCAAGCATCTGCCCTTCTTGTTCTTCAGCCCAGCCTTTTATCCCCTCCTGTTGATGCCCTGCACCTGTGTGCCCTCTGTTCCCTTTGGTGGTTGCTCAGTGGCCCTGGGCACTCCATGGCTCGTTCCCTTCAATAGCATTCACCTGTCCTGCACAGCTGTGCCCACTGGGGATGAGGCTGGGCCCAGCCCCACTCCCAATCACCACAAACTCTGTGCCTACAAGACACTGCCAGCAGCCCTTAGCCCAGGGCAGGGTTTGCAGGGAAGGTGAATCACTACTAGTGGCACAATTTACATCCCTGACAAAAAGAAATAATCCTCCAGCCCAGATCACAGTGATGCGTGGTGCTGCTTACCACAGAATGCTCTAACTATGGATTCTAACACAGTGAAGCTTTCAAGGTTCACCACAGAGCAAAACTTTGGTCTTGACAAGGTTCTTCCTTCCCCAAGCACCTATTATAGAGTGAACTGAGCAACTGAGGGCATTTCTTGTGCTATTAGCACATTTTAATGAAACCCATTATATTAATATAGTAATTCAGCTGGACTGGAAACTGTCCACGTAAGTCACCTGTGACTACACTCCTTATATTCTAATTCTTCCATTTCTACAGGGCAAATTACTCCTACCTTCTGCTATGCCCTGGAACTGAATAGACAGTGATAACTTTCTGTGGGACAGATAATTCAATTAAATCCATTCAGTTCCAGAAGTTATCAGAATTCAGAAGGAGGAAGTCTTTGTCAGCTGAACTTCCACAGGGCCTAATACTCTATATAATTTATATAATGACAAGTGTACAAAAATTGTATAGGATTTTTCCTCTAAGAGCAGCATCCTGCATTGAGAGACAACATCTCATTATAAATACATCCTCTGAAGCACTCTAACAATCTAAAAATACAGCCTAAGAGTGAAGTCACACTGTATTTGGTACCATAGTTTTCTATTTTATACAGTACTTATGCAACCCCATTCAGCAGATGCTTTAGGCAGTGCCCTTGAAGGACTCAGGCATCCTCTAAGTCATCCTCTCACCAGTGGACAGCCACACATGAGTGGAAATGCAGGATTTGGATTAGGTTCTCTGCATAAGTGGATTTTATGCTGCTGCCCATTGCTCTGGGTAAATTCAGAGATGAAAAACCAAACAGTGTGCATGGCATGGAAAGGCTGCAGGATTTGTTTCAGAGAATGACCCACAAAAAACCATGAGGCAATGAGCTTTACTCTTCAGCTGAGCCCCAGGGGCAGTGCTGCTGAGCACAGCTCTGCAGGTCCTGGAAGCTTCAGAAAGGCCCTTGGAGAAAACATTTGTTTAAGGGAGTTATGATACTGCAAGTCTAGAGGTCAGGAGCTTTGCCTGGGGAGATGCCACTGGCAAGGGATGGCTGCAGACAGAGAATGAGGGGTGGCTGGTCTCCAGGAAGGTGTACTTTGGCTTTTTAATTCTGTAGGAATTCCAAGCATCAACCCAATGCTTCCAAATCAAGCCTAATATGAGTCACAGCTAAAATGACTGGATAGTCAAACTCAAGCCAGGCAAATGGGTGAGAAAAGGGTCTTCAACCAGCATAACAGCAGCTAAAGACAACTACCATTATTGACTGGGGAAATCTGTAATATCTCCTCCCCTCTACACAGGATGAGTTCTCAGATTGGCACCAGAAAACCATTTTAAAAAATTATATACAGTACTGCCCATTATTACATGGGTTTGAAAATCTAACCAGTGTGGAAGTGGCTTTCTCTAGCCTCACATTTCTGTTTCAACACTGGGAGAAGCCCTTCTTTTGAGTTAATCCTGATCTGCTGAAGATGATACATTAAATCAACACCTGTGAGTTTTCAGTAATTTCTCAAAGGGAACAGCCTTTGTGATGGATTTTCTCTGGTGAGGAATGTAACAGAAAGGAATTGTGGTAAACGAAGGAATTCTGCTGAAAAGCCACTCCCAATTTAAAGTAGATAATGAGCACCAGAGCTATTGTGAAAGCAATTAATTCTAATCACTTACCAGACAATAAAATTTAATTATGGGTTCTTTGAAAACTAAAAACCCAACAATTATTCTTAATAGGCTTTTCTTGATGGCAGATAGGGAGCAGAATTTGTTGAGGCTGGTTTTCCTGCAGTTAATTTTTTTAAAAAAACAGCTTTCAGTTATCAATGTATGCCTAGGCTTACATTAATATATAAACCAGACCTATTGTGCTAAGTTGAGATCCCACAAGACAGAAAAACAATCTTCAAGGAACTCCTCAATGTGCTTTTATATAATTGGCATTCTCCTCTCTGCTGAGGTCTCAGATCTTTATTATCTGTTCAGGGTTTCTTTCAGCTCAGAACAGCTGGATATCTCCAGCTTCAATTCAGGCACATTCTTGGTAGTAAGAATGGAAGTTACAAGTGTTTGTTTTGCCATGCAAACATTCAGGTGCTGTTTAGGTGAGGAGTACCAGGTGTGGCCCAGACCACAGCCAAACAGGTGACTCCTGCTCTGTGTCAATGTAGCTGTGGCCCACATCCACTTTCTTCCTACACCAGGTGCTGCTTCAATTTCAAACAGAAAAATATCTACTCTCCTTCAGTCTAGCAGCCTGTCTCAGCCAGCCTGAGCTACATGAGGACAGCATGAGGCTGGAGAAGGACCATCCCTGGTATTTCTCATTTTGATGTCCTGCTCATCTGTTTCTCTCCCAACTAGCTACAGAGCACAACTGCTCTTGCACCTGAAGTAGCTTCCAACCCCCTCAAAATCTAACAGGATGTGGGGCAATCCTCTCTACAAGGAGTTACTGAAAAGCCTTTACTGGAAACACAAGCTAAAAAATTTAGAATTTCCCTAATGAGTTTAATGTCAATCCATCTTCCCCTGTAGACTCTGTGCCCTTTGGGGCTCGTGCCCAAGTATCCTTAGGGTCTGCTTTTTCTGTATCAGATGGTGAATGGCATTACTATCCTGTGTGTCACTGGTGTCTAGGATAACACAGGCCTACAGCTCCTCCCCAGCACCATGGCAGCACCTCTTTGCTTACCCTGCTAAGCTCACAGCCATGTTTTATTTTCTATATGATAACTGCACAGGGACACTCCTCACTGCTCCTGAGGCACCAGGTGCTTCGGGATCCAAATGAGCAAAGCTGCAAACCAGATAAATTCTGGCATCTTTATCGCTCTAGGAAAAGCACTAAAAAAAAACCTCAGTGCCTGTTTCAGGATATACTAGGAAATCAGCCCTGCTGGCAGTAAGAACACACTATTTATGTCCTTTCAGCTGGCTACATCAATGAATTCCAAATTTAACCATAGGCTCAGGTTTGACCCTCAGCAAAGGTCACATTTTGACCACTTCACCTCCACCATTTTGCCTCCCATGAATCTTGACAGGCAGCAAACACTTCAGGCCATGCCCCGCGATGCTTAGTCAGAACATAACCCACTTTTCTAAGAGTTGTTCCCAATGCTTCTGTCAGAAGGGGATGGATTGTAATGCCTCTCAAAGACAGTGAATAGCAGAGGGACACTTTAAGCTAGAATGAGGTCTCATTAGTAGAAGAGATCTTGAAGGAGAAGAGCTTGGCAGCATTTAGTAATGCTCAGGAAGTCAGAAAAAAGAACAAGAGTATCTAGAGCTGGAAGAGGAAATATTTTTCCTGAAAAGGCACCTGATTCTCCACATGAATATCTTGGGTGATCATTCACCCCAGAGGCTAAAAGTAGTGTAAAATCAGCACAGCAACATTATGCTGGCTTTGCACTAGTGCAAGCAACTCCATAGAGACTACCAAAATCCCATACCCATAGGAAACTTCACAGTATATTGTGGCATTCACATTCTCTGAAAAAATTCCTTCACCCAGGATTTTTCTCCTGGGAAGCTGAGAGACCTCAGAGAAAAAGAAAACAATTTTAATCTCATTTGCTTCTCCTGTGTTGTGCTTGTCTGGAATGTGTTTGGAGATTTTTTACCCACAGGTGATTGTTTCATTGGATTGTGCTGTGAGTGGTTTTGACTCTTTGGCCAATCAGGACCAAGCTGTGTCGGGACTCTGGAAAGAGTCAGGAGTTTTCATTATAATCTATTTAGCATTCAGTAAGTATTTTTTCTGTATTTTTAAATATAGTATAGTACAGTATTCTTAAATATAATATAGTATAATGAAGTAATAAATGAGCCTTCTGAGAACATGGAGTCAGATGCATCATTCCTGCCTTCGTCAGGGCATCCCCTGCTAATACAATAGTATATGAGTAAAAAACCTGGCTTTTAATAACAGGAAACATTCCCTGGAAGGATGAATTCTGACAGAACTGCAAACCCTTGGCACTTCTTGCAGCTCCTTGCAAATCAGCTGCACTTGCCACCCTTGGATATTGTTTCAGACAATCCAGAGCATTCATCCAAGATTACGGTAATCCCAAAGCACTCGCATTACTCCCTAGCAATTATTCATTGTTTCCCAAAAGTTCATTATCATAAAGCTTGAACATGATTTGCAACAAATGCTTTTGTCTTTCAGTTTCATCGTTACAAACTTCCCTAAATTAAAAGGGTTTATCTCAAGTGGTACTATCAGCCTGCAGAATTCAATATATTTTAATTATGAGGATGAGTGAGAGTTGAGCCTTCCTAGATAATGACAAAATGTTCTCCATTTAATTAGGCCACATCAAAAGGTTCATATTTAAATTCTCTTAATGTAAAGGTGAAATAAATGTTATAGCATAACTAGATTATTGAAATCTAGTTATGCTATATGAAATCCCTGATGAGGGGGAGAGAATGATGCATCTGACTCCATCTTATCAGAAGGCGAATTAATTACTTTATTATACTATATTATTCTATACTATGTTACACTATATTACATTACATCTAAACTGAATCTGCCAAGCACTCAACTCTGCACACACTGCACAGAATCTTGTGACTGCCTGCTGACAGTCCCAACACACACTTGGTCCTGACAGGCCAAGGAAACAAAACACCATCACTTTGGGTAAACAATCTCCATATTGCATTCTACTTTGGCACAAACACAGGCACAGCAAATAAGAATTGTTTTTCCTTTCTCTGAGGTTCAGAGAATGTGAAACCCAGAAATATTCTTGGGAAGAATTGTGCCTTGCTTTTCTCAGTGAAGAGAAATGTGGCGACGCTAGATTATTCCTTATAAAATACATGATGCAGTGGTAGACATTGGGATGCAGAAGGAAGAAAAACAGAGGGTTTGGGAGCTGTTTGGCAGCTGACTGGTGCAGCAGAGCAGATTTCCATGTCCTGCAGATGGCTAATGCAGTAGTGTTCATATGCTTTACATGGCATGGCAGCACCATGGGATGGAAGCTTCCCAAGGTCCAGGCTGCTCTGACTATGGCTTGGAATTAGAAACACTGTGAACAGCAGGAGCCAGAGATCCTCTCTCATTGACCCCCTCATGTGGGCTGTGGCATGAGCCCACCCTCCTGCCAGTGTCTGCTGGCATCAGACTGGCACACAGGCTGCAGGTGTGCATCGAGACTCAGCACAGCCCATGCTGCAGTTGTGGGACTTGGTACTGTGATAACTTCCAATCCTTCCCTACCTTTATAGAGCCCTTTATTACAAAGATACAGAGATGTTGAGCCCCAAGACAGACTCCTAGATGTCTCTGATGCAAGCACAAATAGACTTTTAAACCTTGGGAGTGCAAAATATACGTGGTGTGTGGGGGAAGGAGAAGAAGATGCTTTCAAGGCTGGTGGCAACATCCAGTCCAGGAAATCCAGCAACCTGAAAGTCAAGCAAGACTCATTTCTCTGCTCACTGCCCAGAGCTCTTTCAGACCATGGAGTCATTTCTACTTGGTTGTTTCCTAGGACTGTCACAAACCTGACTTTGACTGTTTTAAATGGCCTCAGAGCAAAGAGCCTTCCTAAAGTTTTTCAGAAGGATTTTTCTTTTATTTATATAAAGAATACACCTTCATCTTGCTGTGTTTTAAGAGCTCTACAGAAAAGCAGAAAGAGGTAGTGCTGAATTGTCCAATCTCTTACATTCTTTTCTTTTTGCTTTCACCAAGCTGAACTATCCCAGCCTTGCTACTAACCTGTGCATGGGCTGCCTGAGCAATTCCCAAGTGATTTAAAGGGTGCTAACTTCAGAAGAGTAAAGTCAGGAAGGTGATCAACTGGAGAAAGAGCCTGACTTCAATATTCAACAGTGTCTCCTGGGAAATCAAGCCTCCAGAGCTTCCTATCATTCAGCACTCTTGGAGAGCTATTCCTCCAAAGTGTGCTCAGCAGACTGACTACTGAGAAAAAAAACCACACTGTTCCTAAAAATTAGTTCCCTTTATATTTCATCAGGGCTCTTGTCACCATTTCTTGTGCTTATCTCAAAAGTTGTGCTTTGTACTGTCTCTTATACCTTCATGAATCTCTTTTATCAGCTCTCTTTTAAGACAGTAAAAAAGAGTAAAATTATTTGAGTGCTCGTGGATTAGGATATTTCTTAACTCTGAACAGCCTCCTCTTTTATCTGTCATTGTCAACCTCCCCAAGAATAATAAGAAAAAGACATTTGTAAGAGAGGATCTGTTGAGAGCAGAGATGAGCTTGGTACAAAGGATACTAATTGTAACTTTTTTTTAGCTCTGCATTGATCCCAACAGCTGTAGATACTTAAAAATCTTTTCCTATAGTGTCCGCACAAAAAAAGAAAGGCACATCAAGAAAAAAGTTCAGCCAAGCATCACTGTCGGCCTGAAGTAAGCTGGAGGATGATTTCTTGACTCCTTCTGACCATGACAGAAGTTGGAGTTTCATTCTGCATCAGTCAGAGCAACGGGGAGGGAGGGGAGGAGACACCAAAAAGAAATGGAGCAAAGGCAGCAAAGGGGTTGGTGTGGATAGAGGGAGGGAAAGGGCTCAGAGTTTAGCACCAGCAGCAAAACATTAACATTACTGCCTAATTACACAGTACTCAGAGTGTATTCAGCCCTGGTGTGTTTTTCAGGATTCCACTCCAATTGTATGGACACCAAAGGAGCTGTGGATGAAGTACCTGCAGCTGCTGCAGCAACAGGAATGTGTGTACAAGTACACATGGATACAGACACACTGTCAGCTAACTGGCACAGCAACACTGCTTCACAAAGTTGAATTAACAGCAAAGTTTCCCTATTTTTCCAGAACTGGCAGCCCCTTTATAAAAGTTCCCATCTCTCCAGTATTTGTTAGCCCACTGCTCTATCCTGTGCCTCCTCACTTGTATTTCACAGGTCTGTCTCAGGGGATCACAGTTTCTCCCTTCTCTGGAACACACACAGCTGGAGTCCTTGTCCTCCTGCTCTTTTCCCAGCACCTCTTCACCTCTGAGGCATTTCAGAAGCTCTGCACTAAATGATGTGGTCACTGTCACACATAAGAATGATGGTTTCCTAACACACCAGTGCTCAGCAATGCTTTAAAAAGAAGACTCAAAAAAAAGGGCAGAATCCTGGCCATGCAGAATTTAAGAATGAGTAGCTGTCACAATCCAGGCATTTATTTCATTTTCAACTCATAAGGTGAGTGACAAAACAAAAGCAGAAGAACAAGAGAATACAGATGTTTTAAGATATTGCTTTTTTCTCTACTAGAGGTGAAAGCAGGGTGGGTGGATGTGAGATGACACCAGCTGTTAATGGGATTTTTGCCACTGAAAAAACATGCACAGGTTGCCTTTGGAGGGCTGCTTCATTAACCACCATTAGTCACCAATTTCACAACTGAATGGGTGAACAATTGATGCCTTTGGGCTCTTCTGGAGTTTTGGTTGGTTTGAGGGTTTATGTTGTTGTGTTTTTCTAATAACATCTCTTCTCAAAAGTGCAAAGCTCTCCCTGTGCACAGCAGGCAGGGTTGTGTTCATCACAAAATACAGTACTGAAGAAATATCATGAAAAGAGCACTTGGGATGGCAACTACAAATAAAGTCTGGCTCAAAATTTGGTCCTGGCAGTTGACACCTAGTGTTCAGAGAGTCCCTTGGTAACTAAAGGCAATCACAGACTCTGCTCATATCAGGAACAGCTCTCATCAGATTTTGTATCCTTCCTGATGGTTTCAGCATTAATTAAAAAAAAAAACCCAAACAAACAAACAGAAAATCTCTTCACCTTGATTCTCCTCCACACTCAAAGCTTCTTGGGACTGAAGGGAACTTGGGAGCACACACAAGACGCAGCCCAGTTTTGCTCATCTCACCCACACCACCCTCAATGCACTATCTGCAGCTTCAAAAAGCCCTGCTAGGTGGTAGCCAGCTCCACCACCAGATACCCAGCACCAGAGGCAGCAGCATTTCTTGGCAGGGCCTGCAGGCATCGAGGGATGTGTATAAGAGGTAGGTACCTAATGCCAGCAGTGCCTTGGATTTGGAATCCCAGGCAGGCAGAGCGTGGCTGGAAGAAAGCATTCCACTTCAGCTTACTCTAGCAAGTGTCAGAGCAATTGTCCAGCTTTGAATGCTCCCAGCTCCTGGGTGTGCTGTGTGCACCCTGCAGGCCTAGAATGGCAGGCACATGTTCCTGGCTGCTCCAGGTTTAGAGAAGGCCCTCCTGCATGTGCTGCTGGCCACAGAGCTGCTGATCTTCTGCCCTGCAGACAGCCAAGGATAACACACCCCACATGCTACAGCAGGGATCTGCTCTGAAGGTCTGAAGGTCTGAAGGTGCTGCCAGAGCTGAAAAAGCAGCAGAGAAGGTAGAATGGAAATGAAAGGGTCATTGAACTGGGAGGGGGTAAAGCACTGCAACACTTTCACTTCATTTTCAAAAGATTTGATTTTAATGCCCACAATCATGGCACAAAGTGTTGGACAGCAACATGTGGGAAGTCTTTGGGGAGTTCTCCCCTTTTGAAGGCAGAAACAAGGCTGAGAAAGAGTCTTTATGATACAGGGAGAGCCACCTGAATTCACAATATTGAATGAGAATGTGAAAAATAGTAATGATAATAGCCTGAAGGACTGAGCAGAACTTGGGAGCAATTCTAGGACACACACATGCAGCCTTTTTCTCCCATAAAATGTGCAGGCTGAAAAAGACCAAACAAAAGCAAGATACATGGAAAGATGGTTAGGGGCATGATCTGAAATCCACTCTCTTTTGAGGCACCAGAAGCAGTAAGATTGCAGGCTGGAGAGAGTTCTATGCAGTGTTCCCATTGTCAGTCTGTCTGTAGTGGAAGAGACTCCTGGAGTCCAATTTTCCAGAGTATTTGAGAGCTTCAGCAAAAAGCTTTGTCACCTGTCAATACAAAGCAGAGGAGGACTGAGCATTGCAAAGGCTGCATGACAGAGCAGGCTCCACACTTCTGCTCTGCCACCCTGAAACTTCCTGCTGCAGGTCCAGTCCTTGAGTTCATCCAAATCAATACCAATTTCAAGGTGGCTGGGCACAGGAGCTGACTGCAGCCCTCTGGAGCCTGTGTGTCCAGCTGCAGAGATGCAGATATGCCCAGGCTTCCTTTGCAAGACAGCTCTGTCCCATGAGAGCTGTTGTTTACAGCTCAAATGTAAAGAGAACCAGGCTTGTTTTCCTCTCTCAAACTCAGAGTTTAAAACTCTACAATCCAAACAGTTCAGCGAAAGGCATCAAGCAGGTGTGGTAATAAATTTGGGCTGGGGACCCTTGTTGTGGCTGTCAGAAGGCGTTTTGCTAGTAGGCAAAGGATGCATCTCCAATTCCCCATTCCTGCTAACCATGCCTGGCCATCATCCTGTGAACCTTCAGCTTGTTATTCTCCCTGCCTCCATTCAACTCCAACCACAGCAGAAGCTTTTGAACAGCTGGCCACCAGTTCAAGGCACTGGGCTCCATGTCAGTGCCCACCAAAATCAGAGGGAGTTTGGCTGCTGTGCTTAATGAGAGCCAGATGAGGCTCTTCTGTGACAGTCAAAGCCCCTTGCAAAGGAAGGCAAGGTACTGCTGGCAGCAGGAGTCCCACCTTGCATTACCTAATATTTATTCCCCATCAGTGTGTGAAAGGCTTTGTCAGGAGCTACATAAAACCCACAGTGACTGGAACTGGGACTGCAACAGGACAGGCAGCAATTCCACCTGGATGGCACTTCTGAACTGGACTGCCCCAAGGATCACTCAAGAAAGCACAGCTACATCCTGCTGTAAGGTTTAAGGAGCATACCAGGATAATATTCCACTAAAAAGCACTTCCCATGCTTAATTTAAAGATGTTACACACAACCCTGTGTGAGATATTTGCTTTGAAGTGAAAATGATGCAGCAACAATTTCAGCTGCACAGTGCAGGACTCAGGACTTCAGAATTTATATTTTTTTGTTTGGTTTGATTTGGTTGGGTTGTCCTTGGTGTCATTTTATATGGTAGCAAGAAGAAGATATATTTAAACCACTGTGCTGTCATGATTTTCAGATACATTATTTGTCAGAGGCAATGAGGGTCCAAACAGACTGGTCACAAGGGCTTGGAAGCTCTGAAGGATCTTATGTCTAAGAGGAGAAAGAACAATATGGGAAGTACCTTGAAGTTGGTGAGCAGAGCAGTCCCAGTGTCAATAGCCATCCTCCTGATCACATAATTATCATGGACAAACCTGGTGCTGCTGTTGGGCAGGTTAATCACCAGATCTACTTTCCCATCCCTCAGCAGCCTGAAGAGGCAAGGCACAAGACAGTGTGACAATGTGTCCTTCCTAATAAAAACCTCAAATTAATTGCACAGGCAAGCAGCTGAACAAGCCTGAAAAATGTCCTTTGAGCTTAGTCTTTGCTCAAGAAATGAGGGTGGAGGGGTTAAGGCACTAAGCTTTATTTAGGATTTTGGATTTATTTCAGTTCTAGTCAGCAATGCAAAGCAGTATTCAGCCTTGATACAGCTCAGCACAACTGGGATGTTTAGGCATGACCTCAGTTAAAGGCATGACTGACTGTCATTAAAAGGCTAAATATTCAGATTTCATGTATCCCTGTATGAAAATATAACATGGAGCAATACATGTAAGCCATACTAAACAGGACTGTGCAATGAGATGCTCATTAAGCTGAAACCTCCCTGCTGTGGCAACTCCAGACAGAATCAGATAAACCAAAACTTTTGGATTGAATTCAAAGCCCCATTAAATCCCTACTATTGATCTCAAGAGGACCATCAAGTTGCCCCTTGCATTTGCTGTCCTGGATTGTGAACACACATTGGACAAGGTGGGTTGGTCTCTTACCTCCTGACTGAAGGGAGGCTGGGATTCTGGCTCTCCTGTGATGGCCATGCCACAGGATTTGCTGGGATGCCATTAGCATTGAGCCAGGCTGAGGTTGCTTCTGTGGCATAAAGCTGTCCCAGGGAAAAAAGAAATATTTACTATGTACTTCAAATACCAAAACTCTTCACTGAACTCATGTGGGCCTGACCCAACACACAGCCTTGTTGTCAGAGCTGATTTTGTAGGGCATTTTTCATAAAAAGGTGTCTCTCCATATAGAGAGACACACAGGGAACAGAACAACCTTCCCAGCTTTCTGTTATCTGTGATTTCTTGATGGATGATAGTCAGTGAATGCTAGTAGCACTTCCAGAAGCAGTGAAGCGGCTTAGGAAAACCTAAATCCCTGTGACTTTCAATAGGGCTTAAGTTCAATCACTTGTAATTTTTTTTTTTTTGCCATGTTTATTTTCTTTTTAATGCCTAGTGCTAAGTTTTGAAAAGCAGAAGTCTCACCAGTCTTCTGTGGCTGTGCTGCTTTTCCATAGATATATGGGTGCAAAATAATACAGAGGAGTTACAAGAGGGATGTAAACACCACAAAGTTCATGTATCTGCAACCTGAGTGTCACTGAAAATGCAGCACTGTACAGATATATTCCAGACAAAAGGTTTTCCTTCCTTGTCTCCTGCCATACATGGCATCCCATTGGCATTTTTATTTCCTGGAGAAGCTGGGGGAGTGTATAATGTCATTTTGGCTGCAGAGCCAAGGTCTTTCCTTCCCTCACAACAATATTATCAATTAAACGAACACGAAAACTTCTAATGGGTGGTACCTGCTGACTTTATGGATCACTCAGCTAAAAATCCCTGTTGTACATTGAAAACACCCTTTTTTCCTCTATCTCCAAGGAACTCCAACGTTCCTGTAGCAGGCTGGGGACATGTGAGATTTTGAAAGCTCTCCAGCTTTAACTAAGTGAAACCACCTACCTTGAAGCCTTGCTCATGCAGCAGTTCTGCTACACTGAGGAACCTGGGGCGGAAGGACTCCTGAAAAAGGACATTTTTTAGGTATAGCATCAAAAGTAGGATTTGGAACAGTACATTTTTGGGCAACATGAAGCTCATCCACACCGTGCTAAGAGACAAATTCACCTTTCTGTGCTGAGTGTGTGCATGGACAGAAATGTCTGCATGTGCATGTACAGCACCATTCCCAAGAAAACTGTCTGGATCCTGAAGCCCAAGTGACTGTGAACTGAGACATATTGTGTTACACCAGAGTAAGTGTTCCCATACTAAGTCAGACTGCAACCACTAAAGATTTGCTACTTTATATTAAATCTGGGCAATTTCCTTCTCAAATACACCAACTAGAGTCTCCTCAGTTCTTAATTAAATATATCTTCAATCATTGCTCAAACATTTGCTTTCACTTCTGGCAGATAAGATATATGGATGGTTTTGGGCTGCCTTTGAGTGCTCTGCTTGCACATTCACACAAATAAGAGCTTGTACATGTGTGAGTGCATTTCTAAGTCCTATGGGAATATGGAAATGGAGTCAGGAGGCTGGGATGCCACATTCCCAGGAGGACCTGAATGCCTGACTTACACCATCTCTGAAAGATTGTCTTATAATGCATTTCCAGCCTCAACATCATTTAGAAAGGTGCAACCACCTCCTGCAGACATCTCCACTTGAACAAGCTGTTTAAAGAGTAACAGGTGAGAGACAGTATCAGCCTAAGTATTTCTGGGGTGTTGAAGGTACAGCAATGCAAATATCACATGCAACACATGCCCTCCTCACTCCCAAGGCAAGCCAAACCTTGCTTCTAACTTTAGCCTGCTCTGGTCTTACACACATTTGCAAGTAAGATTATTACAAGCTCCCTTGTTCCTGCTGGAGCTACTGATGGCTTAACCTTTATGGATGAGAGAGCAATATCCTGAAGGGTCAACAATTTCCTAAGAAGAAAAGGACTAAACAGGGTTGTTTTTGGGTTTTTTTTGTTTTTTTTTTTTTTTTTTCTGAGCACTCATTCTGAAAGCCATCTCATTCTGTACATTAGCTGGAAAATATAAATATACAGTGTGACAGGGTTGGCAGCTTCCCAGTCAGAGAGAGTGGTTCTGCCTTCTGGTCAGGGGTGTTGCTTTTCACAACAGTATTATAAACTTCTATCAAACAAGTACTGAACACTTGTGACACATAAAACAGCCTCTCTATGAAAAGAAATTACAGCTGTCAGCTTGCATTGGAGCAGCCTCAGATTTACAAGCTGGCTGAAATAACCTGTGTAAGAAAGCATTAGTTACTAAAGGTGAAAAGTACAAGCAGATTTACTTAGTGGAAGGTATTTATTGTAGGAGAATTGCATTTTTTTTTCCTTTATCTGAAAAGTTCCATTTCTTATAACCCCTGATGTTTTCCAGCAAGCCTTGCTGTTTGTAAAGGACCACATCCTTAGCTCATTCAATACAGTTACATCAGTTCTCACTGAGATCCAGCTCAAAATGAAGCCAACCTATCTCCTGTGAGAAGCTGGGATCTGTATCCAAACCACAGTGGAGGATGCAAAAATTCTGGTATGTAAGAAACCAAGCCAGAAGGTTACCTTGAGACAACAGACTTGAAGTGCCAGGATTTAAAAATAAAATACTCTATTAATGCTTTCTGCATCTTGTGTGTAAGACAGATGCACTCTATCCCAGAGATATCATTGAATAGCCCAATCAGGAAAGAAAAAAACTAGCTTTTCAACTTTTTTTTGCATAAAATATAAATTATTTAATGGCTGAGTCAGGGTTTCAGCATCACAGATTTCTCCAGACTGTGGGAAGAGGTAGGTTAACAGCTGACATAAGCTGGCAGAGTTTCATTGGTCTACCATGGAAGTCATACTCCATCTCCCCTGGGAGAGCACCACACCTCTCAGATCCTGGGGACCCCTGCCCTGGGCAGTGTCACTGAGTGCTCTCAGCTAAAGGACATCCCAGCAGGCTCAGTCCCCAGCAGCTGCCCAACCTGCCTTGTGCTGTGCCCTGCATGCCAAGGAGCTCTCCCTGCCTGAGCTTGGGTGGTAACTGGGCTATCCCCAGCTCAGCATGGCACAGGAGGTGACCTCTGGAACTGCACACCAGCCTGGCAGCCCCCAGCAAGGAGGGTTCCTTGCCTGGGCACACTGGGCTCAGTTGGGACTGCAGATCACAGCAGCACCATTTGATCTTGATTTGCAAAACACCCCAGAAACATTTGCAAGGAAACCAAGATCTCCCTCTCTCCTCCTGTTAACTATATCCATTTGACTTTTACCTTCAAGAAGCAGTGTCCTCTAACCTCAACATGATTAATAGCAAAGGTATAAATGTGCAGCATACCAAATCACTGAAATATGAGCCTAGCTGCTTTGGAGAGAAGCAGAATTCAAGACCACTTTGCTTTTTATTTCTCTCTCTGCAATAGATAAAAATTCATTCTAAAAATCAGAGTAAGGTGCTAATCGTGAAGCAATGAAGCCTTCAAAATTGGGGTGTGCTTGGAGCTCACCATTTACTGCAGGTGAATCACAGCACCTTCCTCAGAGACAACCAGGGGAGCCTGTGTGTGTGCTCTGTGCACCAGAACAGTTTGCAGAAACCATCCTGGCATTTGAAAACACTCAGTGGTGGTTGAGAGAGGCTATGTGCTATCTGTCCTTCTGAAGCTGTGTTTCCCTGTGATGATACCCCAATAATTTTGCCTGTATGAGGCAGGTGGGTTCACGTTTGTGAATGAAACAAGAAGAGTGCTGGTGTTCACAGCCTGCCTGATGCCTCATTCCTTATGCCTCTTATTTCTGCAGTGAGGGGCTCTCCTTTTCTCCAGCCAAATACTCAAAGATCATTTACAGCCTACATGTCAGGTGAAGGTCAACATTTCAACCTTCCCTTCCCACAGGGCTTTATTGCCCCTCTGTTTCAAAAAGTACATAGGTGACAATCTCCAGACTGGGGAGGGGGCAATGCCTGGTTCTCAGAATCAAATTTATACCTCTTGATTTGGAGTTTAATTATAGAATAAATATGCTGAGATGCAGAGAGATCTTGAAGCGATTGATCTGTTGTTTTTAAGTTTCTTTTGCAAGAAAATAAACTGTAAACCACTCATTAAAAAGACAGAATCTTATTATTTTTAAAAGGTTTGTGGAGTTGAGGTTTGGGCTTTGTTTTATCTTTTCTTTTTCCCTTCTTTTTTTTCTTCTTAAAACCTTTGTACAAAGAACATTTGGCTCAGTTTAACAGCTACTGACACAGAACTTACATAAATGCTTTCTATAGCTAAAATGACTTCTTTTTCTGCCCATTCCCCTTTAGCTGCTATCTGGAAAACACACTTAAATTTTAAACAGTGCTCTCTCTCCTTTTTGCTCCTCCTGTCTTTGCTTTTCTCCTTTCATAAATGCTGTTTAAAATATGCAGTATATACAGCAGACCTACAGTACCAACTGCCCAGAGTTTCATACTGAACTTTTAAACTTTACCTAGGTAGCAAGCAATTTTTCTGCTAATTAGAGATAACTTAAAGCAACTGTTTCCATCCCCAGATGTGTGTATATATGTTGACATTTAAGGACTCAGCAGTAATCCTTGTTAGCAGAAGTCATGTTCCTTTCTGGCCACTTTTCACACACTTCCCTCACATCCTCTGCTGGCACAAGCAGCCAAAGACATTTTTCACACCCCAGTTGTCTGACAGGAAAATTCATCTCTTCTTTGGTTTTTGTTTTATCAGCTTTATGCAATCAGGTAGAGCATCAGCTTATTGCAAGCACAATGTGAAAATGGCAGGAAGCAATCAGATGGTTTTCTGGGGCCCAAGAATGTTCTAGATGCATTGGAAGTGCATGAATTTTTGAGGAACATCCTAAAGATTACAAGTGTCTCTGATTTCAGCGCCTTATGCAGTCAGTAACTATTCCTTGATAAAGAACCAAGACCTTTTTTCCTTTTCTGTGTGTTTTCATCCTGAAACACACACCCTCCTTGCTGATCCAAGCCTGTGAAAAGGGCAGGGCTGTTCCTAAGGAAAACTCATCAGGAATTTCCTCATGTAAAGGCTCTTTGCAGAACCCATTGCACTGGAGAGCATTCCCATCACAACATCATTTGAACTTTCTGTCACACTGAGCAACTTTCAGTGATGACAGCAAGAGATGAAACCCAAAAATCCAAGCTCAAGTCTAGGATGGAGTCAGGGTCTGCATCGAAGAGGCAATCCCTTTGAGAAGGTAGTTCTGACAAAGTGTGGAAACCAGAAACATTACTACTAAAATTTGGCATTGGGTCTTCTTTTCTGGCTCACAAACTTCTGGTTTTTCTACCTCCTCAAAGGGATTGCCTCTTGGATGCAGACTCTGCAGATGCCCTGACTCCATGCTACACTAGAGCTTGGATTTTAGGGTTTCATCTCTTGCTGTCATCACTGAAAGTTGCTCTGTGTGACAGAAAAAACTTCTGTGGTTGCCAGGAGACCCTGATAGTTATAGATAGAGGGAAACCCCACCAGACCAGCCTTGCTGAATCCAGTAAAGATCTCCCCATGGTGTTTGCTCCTCACTGTCCCACTGCACTTCAGGATGAAATGCAGAGAAACACATTTAAGCCATAAAGCCACATGAATGAAAGCAAGGCAAAAGCTACTGAGTTCCTCTGTGTTGGCCCTTTCTAAGCTTTGATTTTTAGGACTCACCTGGATTCCAAGCAAAATTCCTTTCTTAGGAAATGTAAATCCTGTGGCAAGCAGAGCCTTCTGGAAGGCAGAGTACACATCCTCCCCAAAGCATGCAACCTGCAGAAAGGCACAAAGAATGCATGAGGAGAAAACCAAAACCAACCCAAAACCAGTGCTTTAAAAAGAAACAGGAATGACATTTTCAAACAGGATCTTTTGCTTCTGTGTGAAGAAGACAGACTGCTCTGCATGGAGACTGCAGGCATGGGGAACAGAATAAATCAGAAAATCATTGCAGACAAAGCTCATCATTTGACTGAAGCAATAATGGAGGAATAAGCAATGCTTTAGTTTCAAACAGCACACTGGGGAGTAACAATTGATTCTGCTAAGTTATTGGGATGCTGTACACAGCCTCTGCTCCAGTGTTTGGGATTGCACTGCAAATTATTTAACATTAGAGAAGGCTTAGATACCAGTGAGAGCTGTGCACACAGGCATGTTCCTCTGTGCGCCTGCAAAGCAGGGTAAGGCAGGGTTTGTGCTCCCATGTACTCCTAGCATTGCTTGTGAAGGAAAACCACAGGATATAAAGATGCTTTTCCACTAAAAGTCCACAGATTAACAAAATTCAAGTAAATTTTAGTATTTACTTAAGAAAAAAGCAACCAGGCCAATTAATAATAATTTATTTGAGATAAATTATAATTTTAAAGAAAAAGAAACCAGTAAAAATAATTTAGCAGCTCTCCAGCACTCAGAACTAGATGTGGAGCTGAGTTGCTGACAGACTGTTGCATGATAACAATCTTCTGAAAGAGATCAACAGCATTCCTAACCAAAATTTGGAATTCTGGTGACAAAAAGAGGAATGAGCGAGCTTTTGTGAAAGTTGAAAAAGATAAAAACCAACCAACCAACCTACACTTTTTCTGGTCAGCTCCACACTTGTTGAAAAACAATCAGAAGCGGAAACTGTCACTGATTTTTCTGTGAAATAACAAATCTACCAACATATACAGATGGGATTAAAGAGCTGATTGAGAATTGCTCTCCCATTTTTCACTTATGGTCCTTCCCATCTCAGAGTGAGCCCTCACATTCCTGGTCTCACCATGGTGAGCAGAAAACAGTACTTCATTAAAAATAAATTATGATTTGCCAGATCTACTGAAGTAAAAAAAAAAAGAACAACCAAACAAACAAAAATCCCACAAGGGAAGGGATAAAAAAAGTCATGACAACATGATATAATCTATGTTTTCTATATGTTTCTATGTGTTCTATATTCCTGGACTTTTCAGGGTGACAGACAGACCCTCCCTTGTAGGCTGCCAGCCTGTCAGGAGAGGTTTATCATTATGGCATGGTCCACAGCCACAATACTCAAAGGGACCCCAGCACTGTCTTCTCCTATTGTGGGAACCATGGCTTCCAGCAAAATAAATCTCTGCCAGACAGATGTGACAAATTCAAGCCCAGATCAAGCCATGTGTGTGAAAAATGTCTGTGAGGAATAACTGAGCTTTTTACCCAAAGCAAGTTATTATCCTTACTTCACTATAAGGAAGACTTTCATAACTGTCACACTTTATGGCATTTGTGAATATGGATCTTTCCAACTCATAAAAGTTAATAATGCCTCCTTTATGACCATGATAATCTCTAACTCTGTATAAAGCCCAGAAAAATAATTCTTGTCCCTAGTTACATTTTTATGCTTTTTTTTGGTGAGGAGGTTGTCTCTATATCCTATTTTGTTCTGAAAATCAGGAAGTCACAGAAGTCACTTGATTTTTTTCTGCCCATTAACTATACAGAAAGGAAATCTTCTGCAATACTGATTTCCAGCACATTATGAAGAGTAAAATAAAGTCATTCTGGAGAGGTGTAGGAGACCTGAGGCTATTCTTACTTTGTATCTGGGTACTTTTCCATACTAAAATGGTAAATGTTTCCTTTGGACATAGCCAAGCTCACATCCAAGAGAGCAGCCCAGGATCTGCCACCTGCCCAGGGATGGTGCAGCAGACTTAAGCCTGATCAAATTGTCTGAGTGTTTAATCATTTTCCAAGAGGGTTTTCTGGCCCAGAATAAGTTTTTGCTATTGCAACTCATTCTAGAAGTAACAGAACACATGGAATTTAAAGACCACTTGGGTGTATCTATAGACACCCTTGACAGCTCAACAATAATTCATGAAGAAACCTTTTGTTCTATGTGAGGCAGGTGATATGGATGGAAACCTGTGCCTGTGAGGGTGAGGATGCTGAGCCTGGCCCAGCCCTGTGCTCTCACAGCATGCCATAACCACACCAGGAGATATTCCAGCAGCACCTCACAGCCTGGCTGTGCAGAGAGTGAGTGGGCAAAGCCGCCCAGGCTCATCCTGCCCACAGCCCCTGCAGCCACCACGTTTTATTGTCTCTTTCTTTCACTTTTTTATCAGGCAACAAGAAAACACCACACATTTTTGTTGCCTTTAAGCAACTGACACATCCCAAGATCAGCCACTCATGCCCAGGGGTCTCCATGTTGGTGCTGCAGCAAGTGTCCATGGGACTTGGGAGCTGTCACCACTTGTTTTTCAGAAGCTCATGAGTCATAAAACAACCACCCAGAACCCAACAACTCTCAGATAAACTCATTTCAGGCTATCACACCAACCAGGTCCTACTCAGGGAGCTGACATGCAGGTAAACAGGGACATCCAGTGGCTGAAAAAACTGGTTTTTCCAGGTCATTGTGGGTTTTGCAGCTAAGAAAGATGTTTTCAATTTTCTGAAGAAGCAACAGATGCCATCATGATTCAGGCAGTAATAAGATCACTTTCAAAGATTCATGATGTTTAAAGTCAACTTGGTTTAAAAAAAAAAAAAAGTAAATCTAAAAGATACCTCCCCAGTAGAGGCCATTTCACACCGGAGAACAGGGTCGGCATCTCTCAGCCTGGACCAGGAAAACATTGGGGCCTGGTGAAAGAAAGAGGCAGGTGGGAGAAAGAATAAAAATTGGATCATTAAAAAAATATAAAAATTCCAGCTACACTTAGGAGGGACAGAAAGAGACACGAATTTATCCAAAAAAAGCAGTGGTGGAGGCTCATAAGCAAAGAACTATTTGGTAAAATAATTCCCTCAGCATCTTGATGGTGGAGTGGAAAAAAATGCCCATCTATTCCACCAATAAATCAATCATCCAACTCTGGCATCCTGCTCACATTCCAGTGGTAGATTTTCAATCAGTGGTAGCCCACTATCAGTATGGTTTTAAGGACACATTTTTAAACAGAAAGGCTGTGAAGCACTTAATTCATGGAACAAGGAGAGACACTATCTGAATCCACTTGGTTTTCCAGAGAATGCTGTTCTCCATTAAATGTTTCATTTGCAGAAATAAAACTATTCCATAAGAATGCCCTTTTTTTGGTGCAAACAAGATGAAACTTTGCAAATTATTTTTGTATTTTCCCCCTCCCCCATCCAGAAATATCCATTTGTAATTTTTTTCTCTTTATATGCTAATATTAAGCCCCCTGATCACTGTTATTATTATCATCATCATCTGAGGACTTAGATCACAGCACTGAGTTCTCTTGTCTCATTTAATCTTAAAATAAGAAACATGGAGGGGAGAGAGGAAAAGAAATTCTCTGTTAAAGGAACAATGACCACATGTAACAAACATTGAATAAATTTCTTACTACCAAGTAATTTTCTGGAGAGCTTCTCCACATCTTAAACTACTAATGGCATTTGCATAAAGGCAGCAAGATTTCTGCTAAGAAACAAATCTATTTTAAAATTTGAAGCCATAATTCTGTCCCTGGAGGTCCCCAAGGGTAACACTGAAGATAATACAGCTGCTGCTTCATGACTCCTAACAGTGACCAGTTAAAATGAGACAGGAGAAATTCAAAAGGCTTCTCAAAAAACGTTGTGTGTCTTTGAGACTTTTAGATCAGTTTTGTTTCCACTTTAAGTAAAGAGAAAACGTTTACAGTGGCCAACTCAAGCAGAGATATGGCAGTCAAAATGGATTGTTTTAATAAATTTAATACATGGATTAATATAGTACATTGTCTTGCAAGCTAACAAGCAGCAAAGCCTTCCACCACCTCCCTAATTTTTATCTGCCATGAACATGAAAATGCATCCTCAGGAGCAGACTCTGGTACTGCAACTAAACCCTATTTGAAAATTAGTCATTTTCTACCCAGGATTTAATCTTGGTCAGGCCCTGATACTTGCACCAGTCTGGGAGCAAACATGGCAAGACAGTATTTCAGTCACTAAAGCCTAAACAGTGGTACTCAGATCCACAAAGGAGCAGCTATGTTGACAATGAAGAAAAGAGTTTTGTATTTTCTCTTAAGAACTGCTAAGGAAAAAAGATCCTGTGTCCATGCAAACACTACTAGCAATAAATTGTAAGAGGATAGGAAATATGATGCATGAATAACAACAAAGAGGCTAAACTGGGATGTTTTTCAAAGTTTAGCATTTCCAAAGGTGTTAGCAGGTTTTTATATTTGACAAATCCACTCAGGATGCAAGCAGTATAAAAAGCTTTGTAGGGAAGTTTCCAAGAATAAAGCTGGGTTCTCTGCTCTGTAGCCAGCATTCCCAGGAGAGACAAAACTCTTGGCAGTTCAGATAACAACAGTGCAGAAGCCCCAGGTCTAAATAGTAGGAATGTACAAAAATAAATTAGGCTCACAAAAAAAAAAAAAGTCTCAATTTTGAATTTTGGATAATGCCTATCTGTGGCATCAAAATGAAATGTAAAGATATATCTATACTGGCTAGCTTGGGACATAAATTTGACTTGCATTTTAATAGTTCTGAACATTTTATTAGTAGAAAGATGTTAGGTGTTTTCTGCTTCCTCAGTTTTCACTTTATATGGAAACTATTTGAGCTTGAAAGTTTCTGTACAAACAATTCTCATTATCCTTTGGATTTTCTGCACCACTGCTTTAGATTTTTTTATGACTACATTATTTTTTTCTTCCATTAAGCATTCAAAAATATCTACCATCCATTTTATTCTGTTGGGTCCTATACAAGCTTAGCAATTATGGAAAGTAAAACCTTGGCCTTACAGAAGTCAAAGGATGCAAGGCTACCACCCCTATTTTAACCAGTGGTGTACATAAAGGGGATGATGTGGATTTCACAGCCCATGTCCCAGGTCCTGCAGATAAAATGTGGGGGCACCCACAACACAAAATTGTGCATGTCCACATGTTTATTATATAGTATTATGAAGTAGCCTGCACTTCAACTCTGAAAGTGTAAATTTATTATGCAGTTCATAAACAGGATTCAGAGTAGGTTAGATGCTAAAAATAAATGAAGACTTGGTTTCATTGGATAATTTTCCTCTGATTTTTCTCTAAAGTTTCCAAACAGATTATCTTGACAAAAATTACAAAAGGTCAATTTGACCTTTGGCCAATGAGTAAATTGTTCTCTCTGGGCATTAAAGTACTAATTGTAAATTAATGTGTTGTGTGCTGGCTCAGTGGTGGGACTCCTGTGGTTCTTTTGGAAACCATACCTTAATCCCAACATATCTGGATGGGAAAATGGGATGTTCCATTGTGGGGAGGGATGACTCATTAACCTGTTTCCCAATCATCACTTTAGTGGCCACATCAATGAAGTCCACCCCCAGAGTCTTGGATACAAAGGGGAAGGAGCGTGAGGCCCTCAGGTTGCACTCTATCACCTGGTGGGATCAAAAAAAGAGAAACAGCAGGGTCAGGCACTGTGCAGGGAAAAAATACATTGATTCACATTTTTTGAAAGCAGCCCTGAGTCCTCTTGGCAGATATATTCTTCAGACTGTCAAATAGGAAACATAGAAATTGGGATCATTATTAAAAGAGGGAAGAGGGGTGGGGAATGGCCACCCTGAGATACAAGCAGCTGAGATCCATCTCTACTGTCTGAATATCAGAGTGAGGGGAGCCAGACCTCACTCAGAAAATGTGCTTTACTATATCCTAAGTTAATGTACAAGAGGAACACATGCACAGGCATTAGGAACAACCTCCAGAGGTCCAGCCTGTTCTTTTCCCATGGTGATGGCACTTCCTGAATGCCAGGACTGTCCTTGCTGACCTCTCCCACCCACATGTGGCAGGCATTCAGCCAGGCAGGGAAGTACCACAGAAGTTCTGCAGAACTTCTGCAGAAGTTCTTCTCTTGGAGCTCAAGAGCAGAAGAGGAATTGCTGGAAGTGAGAATGAAGTGGAGTGAAAGGGGGTGAGAATAGTGAAGGTACAAGTAAAAGCAGGGGCTGTACAAAGGTACCACTGTGGGAAAGCAAGGAAGGGAAAACTCTGTTCTCTCTCTCTGGGGAGTTTCTGAATGACCATGTGTGAAACAGAGAAAAGGTGAACAGTAAGTACATTTTACTCAACTCATAGCCCAAACAGACACTTTCACCAATATTGCATCTCTTCTGTTTCCTGTCAGATTTTTTTCCTGTCCACTGTATCCTCAGTCATTCTCTGCTCACATTCCTCTGACCTCCTTCCATTAGCAACAGAAAGCCAACTGTTACCCAGAAGGGGTCAGACATTGCTGTACTTCTGCTGCTAATAGCTACTAGGACTATTCAGATAACCTTCCTAATAGCTTAGAGTAAAGGTTTCAACACTTACACTGTCTTGCTTTCTTTTCAATCCCTTTGAAGGCTTAATTCAACATCAAGATGATGTTGAGAGTTAAAGATGAGAGAAGATATTGGAGCTCTAAAAGCCATGCTACCCAGTACATGGGATGAGGTGCAGGTCCCAGTGCTGCCCATCCTATTCCAAACTGGCCATTTTGGGAAGGACAGCAGCCCAGAATGAAACAAAGCTGACAGACAAAGCAAGCAGACTCTCTTCACCCTCAGTGTGAAGGCAGGGGAGGATGCTCTCTGCCACACAGGCAGGGAGAGCTGTGTGACCAAGGGTGGCACCAGCCCACACCCTCTGCCAGGGCAGGTTTGGTGCCACTGCCACCATGTCCCCAGCAGAGGTGCAGGACCCACAGAGCTCAGCACAGGCCCTGCCACACTCACAGCAGCTCTTACCAGCACATTGCTGCCTTGCACCAAGAACTGGATATTGAATGGACCAGAGATGGCAAAAGCCTTTGCAATCTTTTTTGTAGCAGCTTTTACCTATAAAAAACCAAATTTAGAAAGTGTTAATGTGTGTATATAGAATAAATAATTAAGTTCCACAAAATAGAGAGGGTCATGGCAATAAATCACTAGACTGGTAGATTTCTTTAAACATCATCTCTCTCTGCCTTGTTTTTTTCTCTATACCCACATTTTGGCAATAGCACTATTTCAGAAGCAAACATGTTTAATTTCCCTAGTAACTTCGAGCCTGAAGTGTATTTGAGGGCAGAAGTAAAAACCAGGTTTTTGTGTGTGTGAGAAAGCAGAGGGGAGAAGGAGAAAAACAAAGAATCAAAGCCTTGCCCTGTTGTAATTCCTACACTGGAGTCTTTATACCTTTCTTGGTGACATAATGAATAATGGTTTATTATTTGAGAATAACTAATCAGTTTTGGGAGTGTCCTGAAAATCTTTCACCAACATGCCTGTGCCATCACAGATCAGTGGGAGGTGTCTGAGTAGGAACACTCTGGAACAAAGTGGGAGGAAAGCTTTATTTCCCAGGTGTGTCAATACAAGGGTTTGAATAGCTTTGCTCCAGGAGATGGCTATTTTCAGAAACAAGACTTTGGACATTCTTGGAAACAGAGCTGGAGCACAGATTATTGCATTACAGCTTTTGCTGGCTTCCAAGCAAACCCCTAACAGGATGACATAAAGGAGCATGGCACATTTCATTTAAAAAAAATTCATCCTAACAACTAACTCTGTATCACAAGGTTTATTTTTGAAAGGGGAAAAAGTCAAGATTAGGTGAGGTTCATTCATCCTGATATTATTTTTGGAAAAGCAGGCAGCTAGAAAGTCATACATCTGACAAAATCATTTTAAGTATTGTGGGAGAAAAGGAAGTGGAAAGAGAACCATGGCTTATGTATAAATTAGGCAATAATTTACTGCTACAGAAGCTGGTTCTAAACCAAGGAAACAAAAAATCCTATGGGTCTAAAAGTGTGCACTGTTTAAATTATTGGGATACAGTTCAGATAATGAAGCCAATCACAGGAACACTGACATCCTTCACTTGCACATAGTACACTGGCCTTAAAAAATCATTGCTGATTTGATTTCTCCACTGTTGGTGCAGGGAAAGGAAATCCTCATTTCCTTTTCTCTTTTCAGACCTAGAAAAACACACACCTTCTCCAAGGCTTCCTGGCTGATGCTCTGTGTGGGGAACATAAGGGTGGCATCTCCTGAGTGAACCCCTGCATCCTCCACATGCTCTGAAACAGCGTGGGCAATGACCTGCACACAGCAAGGAGAGAGCACTCATTGGTTGTCACATTCACATTCTCTGGAAAAATCCCTTCACCCAGGATTTTTCTCCTGGAAAGCTGAGAAGCCTCAGAGAAAAAAGGAAAACAATTCTTATCTCATTTGCTTCTCCTGTGTTGTGCTCGTGTGGAATGTGTTCTTTGGCCAACCAGGGCCAAGCTGTGTTGGGACTCTGGAAAGAGTCAGGAGTTCTCATTATTATCCTTTTAGCATTCTGTAAGTATGCTTTCTGTATTCTTTAGTATAGTATAGTATTCTTAAATATAATATAGTATCATAAAATAATAAAATAGCCTTCTGAGAATATGGAGTCAGATTCATCATTCCTGCCTTCATCGGAGCACCCTGCAAATACAATAATTGGTCACTTCACCCTCTCAGAAACTGTTCCTTCCTCCCCAGCACAGCCCAGCCTCCTGAGCAGAACTGTAGCTGAAAAAGGATACAGATGGAGGAGGAACAAAAAGTGAACTTCCTAAAATTTTGGGGAGAATATGCCTGAAGTAGACACTGGGCATATGAACGAGGAGACCACATCAGAGTCTTTGCTATCATGGTTAAGCAAATCATGAATATGATAAAACCTACCACAGCCTGGAGATCCTGGGGCTTCCTTCCTCTCTCTAACACATGTGGGCTCAGAAGGTAAAAGCTAAGGAGGCTTTAAACCAGCTTTTTAAAGTTCTGCTTGCCAGAACACAAACAACAAGCATGAAATAACGTCACTGGTATATCATTTTATTCCCCCTCTTTTGTGGTGTTCTAAGCAAACAGAGGAAATCCAGGCCTAAGGATTTAAATTGACTTAACTGCATCAAGGCATAAAACCTCAATACCAAAAAAGTGACTGTGTCTGGTTAAAAATTAAAATTGAAAAAAAAATAATTCTGCTAATTGTGAACTTTGTGGGTTTTTTGCCTTTGCTGAGTAATGAAAGGCAAGACAAAATTGCAAAAAAAAAAAAGAAAAAAATTGAATAACTGTGGTAATTCCATAACCCATGATAAAGTTCTGAAGAAAGTAATTTCTGAAGGTAGTGATTTGCAAATCTGGTAAAAATTATATTCAAAAGGATTCATTTGCATGGATAAGCAATGCTTAAAAAAATAACTGGTTAGATGTATACAATCAGAGAGGTGGAGCTTTTCAAGCACAACACTTTTCAGCCTAAGATGAATTCTTCTTGTTTCTTTACTCTCCTCAGCATGAATCCATGGCTCTGTAGTAAATCATTCAAATTACACATTTCTGCAGATCTCAGATCCTGAAAAAACAAGTTTAATATTAAAGAAAGCAAAGTACTTACTCTTCCTGCCTTGGCTACAGCGTCCATTTCCACCTCACGGGCATCTTCAATAAATTTAGTGAGTACCACAGGGTAATCCTGACATCAAGACAAGAAAAAATTATAAAAGGTTTTGTAAGAGAGTATTTGTAGACCACCTAGGACCCTTTGGAAGCAAAAGACGAGAAGAACAATCTATTAATATCCTCATTTACACAGATAAGTGAACTTTGTAAAGATATAGTGCGGGAAACTTGGCACAATTTCCCCAAAACCACTGATGCAAAAAAGTTTGAGTTCTCCATAACAACACCAGGACAGGGAAATTTGGGGCAAAACCACAGAGATTATGGCACAAAGAAGACAGCAAGAAACTCATGGATGACCTCTAATCCCATCTCCTAAAGACAGCCCTTAACTCCAAGGTTTTCAATTCTTCCTTGCTCTGAGCCTCCCAACCACCTCACTGCACATGGTGCTTCACAGAGTAACTGGTCCTTGCCATTCTCAATGACTTTCTAGAGTGGTTGGTTGCTATTTTTGAGTCATATATTTTATGCAACTGATCCATTCCTCTCTAATTTCTCTGCCTGGTTCCTAAGTCTCCCAGGGAGAGGCTGTCACTAATTATAGCTGGCCAGGATCAACCTGGCCTTGACCCTCACTACCTTCCCTGGTAGTTGTTTTCCTTCCTCTTCTTCCTGCCTGTCTCTGGGATGGCTAGCACACACCTCCACTCTCCTCTAATACTTTCTCCTGCCAGACACTTGCTCCAAAAAAACTCTAATCTACATTCTTCCTGGCCAGCTTTGTGTCTCAACATTTTACCTGTCCCATCCACTATTAACTGCCTATTATTTATTAGAGAATAAAATGAAATAAATGACAGTTTGTGCATGTTTTAAAGGCTCCTCTTGAAAAAATCCAAGCAACTCCAGAAGTTACAAGACACAATTCCTTCCATTTATCAGTGCAAGGGTAAATTCACAAGCAAGGACAATGCTGAAGCCTACACTGTTTCATAAATTTAGTGGCTTGTGTCCTGTTCCTTTCTGTCTTGCCGCAGTTTTTCACCTGAAGATTTTATATGTGCACACAACCTTGTTTACTTCAATCTGTCTGAACCTGCATTAGAAGTTTTGAACATTATTGACAACATAAATGTCAAAATGACACAGCACTGAAACAGCAAAGTCATTAAAACAACAGAACAAGAACTGGTGGAGTTCTGCTGGATGAAGCAGAACTAGGTAAGGCTTTGGAACCAGAAAAACTGAGCCTATGTCCCACAAAGGAGCTCTATTAACACTGGGAGCTTCTGTGGAACCACTCACAGGCCACAAAGCCTTGGCCAGACTGAAAAATCCTCCCTCATGTAGAAGCAAAACACTCTAATTTTGTTCTGGTTTGCTTTTTGCTAGCTTGGCTTCAACTATAACATAGTTTTTGTCAACACACAACACTGGATGAAGGAAGACATTCTTCCCTTGGCAGTCTGACTAAAATCCAGCATGTAAATCTAAAGTCTCTTCAGGATGAGAACCAGAGAACCCAAAACCTCCTGGTGTGCAACTGGTCATTTTTGCAGTCAGCAGCAGTGCCCTGTGTGTGCAGCAGAACTGGATAGCATAAGGATCCCATGGGAACACCCTCTCTTTCCCCTAGGAATGTGTCATGTATTGGCTAGGCTCAACAAATGCAACTCCAGAAATGCCTCCTGCACCAGGGATGAGACATCTCAGAACCAAAGAACAGCACTGCCAAGCTGTGACAAATGAAGCTGACATGGGGTCTTTTGTGGGCTACAGCCTCCTCTAGGGCCACCACAAAGCCACCCAGCACCCAAAAAGTGATGTGGGGCTTAAGGCTGCTGCCTGCTCTGCTTCTATGAGTGTAAACACAAAGCAGAGTGCTTCAGATGAAGTACAAAGGGAGGTTTGGCATTTTGAGAGACCCAAAAATCCCATTTGGGGAGGTTCTCAGCAGGTTCTGCTAAGAACCTGCACATCACCACAGGATGACCCCATAGTCTTCTGAGAATAGTGAAAGAATTCCTTCTGATAGAAGTAACAGCTGCATTACCCCTCTAAAACTTGGTCCAAGATGGTAATAAGTGGTCTCCTTGCCTCCACACCAACCTATCCTTCAGGATATTATTACTGTGAAAGGTATCTCCCTTTCATGCCACCATTCCTTGCTGAAAAGTTAAACTTGCACCATTTGCCTCATACACTTAAAGACCTCATGGTTTAATTCTTGTTCAAGCTTTAACCACCTAAGAATCCTGAGAAAGCAGCAATATGTCTGACTTCCCCAGCCAGTTGTGTTTTCAGAGAGTTCATCTTTGATTCATTTATTTTAACTACTTTTTTTTAGCAGTGTTTATGGTGTCACAGCCCTGCTCTGAACAGTGACCATTAAAAAAAAAAAAAGAAGAAGAAAAAACCTTCAGAAGAAATGCCAAGATGGAGTATTTAGTTGTTCAAAGAAGCCAGGCAAAACAATGGAAAAAGTAAGCAAAAGATGCTGCCATTTCTATGCTGGTTGGCATAACCTGCCAGTGGCAAGCCTGGAAGGGTCCCAGCTCACAGGACTACATCCATTTACTTAATTAACTGGTCAGAAATGTACATGCAGGTAAAACAGCTCTTCCTACTCCATGCAGGCATCCTGGTGGGGTCAGTAAGGATCTTTGATATTATCTGTCAGGGAACAAACTGAGGAGTCCAACTGTCTCCTCCCCAGGCAAGGGAAAGAGTGATAAACACAATAAAGGAAACAAAGAGATAAACCACAGTAGAGATGAAACAAATAAGGGGAACACAAAAGGAACTGGCAGCACAAAGAGGTACCTGGGAGACTCTGGTAGCTTCTGCTAAGAACTTCTTCATTTCGTCTTCAGTGAATACAACATTCATTGCAGACCCACTGTGAGATTAGGAAAGAAGAAGTCACTGTCACATTTTCTGAAAAATCCCTTTGCCAGGATTTCTTCTCCTGGGACTTTGAGAAGTCTCAGAGAAAAATGTAAATAATGATCTGATTGCTGCTCCTGTGTTTGCTGCTTTGGAATGTGGTCTGGACATTGTTTACTAACAGGTGCATGTTTGATTGGTTTCATCTGAATTGTTTTTACTTAATCACCAATCACCATCAGCTGTGTTGGACTCTGAGGAGTCAGTCACAAGTTTTTATTATTCATTCTTGTTAAGCCTTCTGATGTATCCTTTCTCTTTCTTTAGTATAGTTTTAGTATAGCATTCTTCAATATAATATAAGTACATAAAATAATAAATCAGCCTTCTTAGAGCAAGGAATCAGATTCCTCATCTGTCACCTTGTCCTGGGGACCTCACAAACTCAACAGAAGAGAAGCCAGGTCAGCCTCCCTTGTCAATTCTAGGGAGAGATCAGTGTGGGGCACCAGGGCACAGGGCTCACAAGGTTACCAACCACCTCTGCATGGCAGACTGGCCAAGGAAGCTCCTGACTCCAGCCACTTGCCCTGCTCTTGACTCAGAGAGGCAAAGTTGGTACCCAATTACCCTCCTCTATCCTTCCCAGAGGAGACAGGAGATCTCCAGAAGCACAGTGGAGAAATAAAGCAAGAACTGTGTTTTCATAGCCTTAGCACTGCTGCCAAATGCCCTTCCTGAGCCAAGCCCTTGAAGGTGCCCCTAAGCTGGGGAGATGGCTCCTGAGCCACCCAGCCCCAGTAAGGCCCAGACTTTCCCCAGGAGCTCAGGCCAAACACACTTGGCTGATTTCAGCCCAATTGCTCCTCAGGGACACATGAAGTGAAGCTTGCATGGGTCACTGGCAGTGGTTGTGACAGTGTAAATCCAGATCCAAGGCTGTTCCTTGCTGGCCATTTCACTGTGCTCCTCCTCTAATGTCTCATTCTTTAAGGGAGTGAGCACAGTACAGCAGATACCTAAAAGCTGCTTTCATTGTAACTGCCAGAATTATCAGAGAAGGGGATCTAGGAGAACATGGGTCCAGAGTATGATTCAAGTCCTTTTTAAAGACAAGAATCTTATTTAAAAAAAAGTTTTTTCCCATTTCTACCATTGATGCTGAGCCTCCCCTTTGCTTTGTTGGGCAAGTCCACAGAGGCTGTGGGGGAAAAGTGGAAGAAGGATCTATGCCACAAATCAGTCACTTTATCCTAAGATAAATAGACACAGGTACCTAGGTGATTATATTTATCTCTTGGGCTGATGTAAATCAATAGAGTTCAATAAATCCATGAACTTGTGTCAATAGTACCACTGAGGACGTGAGCTGGTGTACACAGTACCTAACTGGTGGGGAAAGGCATTCAGTTTTCCAAGGGAACTGGCCAATATTAAAGGTCATATCTGCTCAGAAAATGAAGAAATCTAGCTGTGGACTGCTGCTGTTCTGCAGACAGAGGCCAGGCTGTGATAGGACTTTTCACACTCTTGTTCCTCAAGTTTTACATCCTCCAGTTTCATCTTTCTCCCTGGAGTCCCCCTACCCTGCACTAACACACATTAGCAAATACTTAACACAGAAGGGGCCTATAATGGCTTTAATACAGATGGAAACAACAGGCTAAAAGAAGTGTTCCTTAATATCTGCAGAATGACATCAGGAGCAGTTGTTACCTTATACTTGACTATACTCAACTTTACTCCTGAACAGGA
Source organism: Agelaius tricolor (assembly GCF_023055355.1). Taxonomy (NCBI): domain Eukaryota; kingdom Metazoa; phylum Chordata; class Aves; order Passeriformes; family Icteridae; genus Agelaius; species Agelaius tricolor. Next base: position 2,350,350 of record NW_027269270.1, read on the forward strand.
GAGCTGTTTTCTAACTCTCTTGAAACCCTACTGCAAGTCTTAGATACCAGATAGAAAAGTCACACTCAGGAGTTGCTTCAAAAGGATATTTCCTTCAGGGCCGAAGAAACCCTTCTCCTTTTCTTCTTTTAAAATAAAAAATGTGCTTGTCCCCCAGCCCAGAAAACTGATATTAAGTGCTTCATTTTGATATGTGTGTCTTTCACATGAAAAGGATCCTGTCTCCAATTTATTTTCACTTGTAAACTGTGCCCAGCAAACTGCTCTCTGTGCTGAGTCACCCAGCTATGGAGAAACTTCTCACAGAGAACAGCAATCATTCAGAACTTGTGAGTTTGCTGTGTGCATGTGCTGGTGTAACCTCCTCAAAAAGTCTGTCTGGCTGCTGGAAATGAGGGACTCTCTACAATGTCTGTTTAATGAGAAGCAGCTGCCACAGTGGAGGGACATAAAACATGCCTGTAAGCAGAGAAGCTTGGCAAATAAGAAGCTGAGCTCAAAAGATGCACTGTCATTTTCTGAAAACAGATGCCCATCTCAATAAACAGCCTCAGCAGGTTCCCTTCTCTTTTTCCTGGTGGCAAACAATCTTCTGACTTAATTGTAAAGGTAACAATCTCAGGACCTGAAAGAATATCCCAGATGGTTTGTGGTTTTGGCCTTGAGATATGCAAAAGGTAATACAGCTGAACAGAGATTTTTATTATTATGTTCTACCTCTGATCTGTGCCTGATGGACTTCAGGGCTCCATTGGCTTTATTAATTGGTTGGAGCAGGTGTCTCATGGGCAACTTGATGCCACTTACACCTAGCACAGAGTTTCCCACACATTCCCTGAAGTTGTTCTGCCTTGCCTCAGAGAGGTTTTTGGAGTTTTTACCCCACATTGCTGAGCTCTGACAGCTGAGCCTTACCTCAGAACATAGGAGGGCCTCAGCAAGCAGGGATAACTCACAGACCTTGCAAATTCAACTGCATCTCTCTAAAGAAAGGGATGAAAAACATGCTGTGAACAAGAAAATATTTTAAAGTCATTCCGAAATTCCAATTCTAACTGCATTTACACTTTACTAGCAAAGTAAAGATGAGGGGAAAGAAGCTGGAGGCTGCAGCCTGTGCTGAATCTAACACACATTACACTGAATGAAACTCCCTGGTTTCAGAGCTGGCACCTTCAGACCTCCCTTGTCCACAGAGCTTCACTGGGCAAAAAGAGCAATGCCAACACATCTCTATTCCTTTGCAATCTCTATCCTGCTCCTCAAGCCCAGCAGGATACCTAGACCAGCCTGTCAGTGGTGCTAACTTCTGCTGGGTATTTACCACAGGTTGTTGAGGTGCTTTAAAGACATTTCCCTTCCAGTTTCCATCCTCTGCCAGTGCTGCTGCAGCATCACTTTCCAGGGATCAAAAAGTTCTTCAACAAGGGCAGTAAAAAACTGTCCAACGCCTTCAAAATCGTGAAATGTATCAAGATGAGCAGATGCACATCCCAACCCCCAGCTGCTTCAGCATTTCCCAGGTGCACATCCCAACTTACTAGTGTGCTGACTGCCTTCCAGGGAGCCTGGGCCACGTGCAGCTCATCCAGGACAGCTGAGAACACGGAACGATCTTCTGCCTGGTCAATCTTTAAAGGATCTGTGCCAAGAATCTTCACTCCACTCTGGTGCAGTGGCACTGCCAGGTTGTTGGGAATCTGCCCACCTACAGAAATAATGCAGCCACTGCATCCCTGTTGGAAGGCAGAAAGGAGCACAGTCATGTGCAAGTTATCTTAATAGGAAGAGCTGCCACAACAAAATTCCAATATTTAGATTATGTCCCCTTGCAGGTTGCTGTGAACAAAGACAGATCATAGGGCCAAAAAGATGATCAGAGAGCTGAAGCACCTCTCCTGTGAAGACAGGCTGAGAGACATGGGGTTGTTCAGGCTGAAGAAGAGAAGCTCCAGGAAGATCTTATTGCAGACCTTATTGCAGGAGAAGAGAAGCTCCAGGAAGACCTTCTAGAACCTAAAGAGAATTTATTAAAAAAGAGGAGAGGAACTTCTTACATGTACAGATAGTGATAGGACAAGGATAAATGGTTCTAAACTGGAGGAGGAGAGATTTAGGTTAGATGTTAGGAAGAAATTCTTTACTCTGAGGGTGGTGATGCCCTGGCACAGGGTGCCCAGAGCAGCTGTGGCTGCCCCATCCCTGGAAGTGCCCAAGGCCAGGCTGGACAGGACTTGGAGCAACCTGGGATAGTGGAAGGTGGCCCTGCCCATGGCAGGGAGGTGGAACAAGATGATCTTTAAGGTCCCTTCCAACTCAAGTCATTCTATGATTTTATTATAATTGTGCTGATCCAGTGGCACCCAGGCTGCAGCAAAGTGTGATTTGCAGTGTGCATCCTCCCTAAACCAGAAATACCCTCCTCAATATCACTCAAAACCCAGCAAAAACTGGAGGTCAAACTCCCTAGAGAACCAGAGAAATTTGCAGCTTTCCCATCAACCCATGATTCCCTAAGTCCTGCTTGAACCACAGGCTGTTACTCTGTCTGCATGTCAGGTTTAGGTGCTTCTGCTTTTCAGTGGGGACAAAGCACTGAGCTGACACACATTGCCTTGCTTTCCAGGGGAAGGGCACTGCACTAGGGACATGCATTGCACACCAACAAACCCCAGCACTCTGCCCTGTGGGGTCAGGATTCCTTCCCATGTAGACATGGAAATTCTCACTACAACTGAGCCTACCCTCCCTGCTTGCTGTGGCCTTTGCACCCAGCAGCACAAACAAACAAGATGCTGAGGTCTCTATTTTTCACTCTAGCTCTTGGAAAAAACAGCCTCTTCCATGCTCATGGTCAGAGATTTCCAGAGGAGCAGACATTCGTGCAAAATCTTTTTTACTCCAGAGATGCAAGGCAGTAACCTCCAGCAGAGAGGCAATGGGAAACAACCGGAATTATTGGATATTTTTCTTGCCAGCACTGCTACTCAATAAGCAAAGCACCTTTGCTAGCCCCAGAAGCCAGTCTTTAAGGAGTGTAACAAAGCTAAGCAGAGCATAAATCAGAGCCCAACTCTTCATACAGTCTGCAAAGCTATGGATACACTTAGCCCTTTGTTCTAATTAAAGTTCCTTATTCCTGACTAGCTTCTCATTTCTGGCAGTGCCCTGGATAGTAGCAAGTATTTCAGCAAACTGTCCTGGGTGTTCATTTCCACACAGGTTATTTGTAAACACTCCAATTCCAGAGGTAGAAGGGGCAGAACAGGTGGCACAGCACCCTCCAGCCACAGTGGAGCATTTCATGTCTGTCACTGGGCAGCTTTGCATTTTAAGTGAGAAAATAATAAACAGTAAATAACAAGAGACAGGTGATCTTGCTTGCTAACACACACCTTTCCACAGGTGCAAATATGGGCTTCTTTTTCTTTTTACATAGAATCCCTAATGCTTTCAAGCAGAATCTAGTCAGCTGTGAAAATTTTCAGTAGAAGAGAAGGCCTTAGAGTACCTACAACAAAGAGCACATTACTTTCAAATTAAAGATGGTGAAACTTTGCCCAAAGGACAATCTGGCCCACAGAACAGCTCCAGTGAAGTACTCTTTTGAACCAAATGTGTTTTACAGTTTTACCCTAACAAAAACTTAGAAGTTTTACCCTTTACTTCTAACAAATGAGAAACATAAAGCAAGTGATCCATGGTTTGGCACTAAAAGATAGAGGAACAGTGTTCTTTTAATTAACAAGTGTGTTTTTCCTGAAGCAGGTCAGCTTCACTGGCCTTCCTGGAAGAGGCATTCCTTCAGGGATTTAAAGGGATTTGGAGTGGCAAAACTGTAAACTGAGAGCAGAATGGACTATAAGTGACTGGGCAAAAATAGATGGTAAATAATAGTACAGTCCCCACTCAGCTTTGATGTGACAATTTCCTACCATAATAAAGATCCAACAGGCTGGCATTTAAGCAGCACTTACTAGCCCAAGGTTATTTGCTCAGCAGGCTAATACACAGCATAAGATGATTATTTTTTTTCTTTTCTTTTTTTTCCCCTTTTCCTATGCAGTCACTGATGGGATGCCATGATGCTGCTGGCCAACAGCAACCACGTGAAAGAGCTTAGGACAGGCAGTGAAAAAGGACAGGGGCTGTTTTGTGCCCAAAAGCAGTTGTCTCATGATATCAGAGCTCACCACCTCCAGCTTGGAAGAGAAATCCATGCCTTAGTGCTTCCAGACCCATCCAAACCAGAGTAACTCCCTCCAGTCCCTGACCCCGTAATCCCACAAGGATAAGAACCAGAGTGTGAATAAGCAAACCCCTCCTTGCAGCTTGGAAGGAGGGTAACAAGTCAAAGTAGCTTTGCTTCCAAGGTCAACCAACAGCTTAATCTATTCTTGACATATGTGAAATGTGAAGTGTCCCAGCTAACAGCTTCTCCTCAGCTGCTGCTCATTTCTGCCTTTAAAACAATTCTAGTTACTGCACATCTAAAATGCAAATACTGCCTACATCAAAGTTGGGATAGAATTAGGGACTTCAGCCCGCAGGAGACACAGGAGATTCCTTTTTCAAGCAGATAGCAAAGAATCATATACTCATTTTTGCTCAAGGAGAACCATAAATTGAATCTAGCTGCTGCTTACTTCTTTACTTTAAAATTCTGCTGCTGTTTCCCAAAGCATGTTCCCACCCAAAGAGCAACCACTGTCCTGACAGGGAACACGACCGCTCCACTGAGAAATGTGGGCAGGCAGAAAGGGACCCCACTGCTTATCACTTTGTCATCAGCCATATTTTAATTATAAAGAAAATTAATAACATCCTTGCCATGAGATATCGTTAAAATACGCGCAATACATAATCTAGTGAGAGAAGCCTAGAGAGAATTATTTTCTCCTTTATAACAAAAATCACTCTTTTTATTACTACCTTGCTGTTATGTCATTAGTAATAGAGCTGGGGTTTCTTTTTCCCTGAGTTTGAAAACAAATTAGACCATTAAAATTGTACCTAGGAGCCTCCTTTACTTTTATGAATTGTTTCAGAATAATCTCCAAAACAGAAAAAAGAATCAGTAGAGGCCCTCAAGCAGATAGATATTAAAATAAAAAGGGAACATCTTCTCTGGAAACAAAAAGCCAATAAATCTGAGGGAAGGAATTTTATTTATTTTTTTAAATTATTGTCCTCACAGACTACCACCTAACTCTGCATACTTGCAGTAAATTAAACTTTCCTCCAATGAACAGCTCTGTTATGCAGAGCTCAGACTGGCGAGTCACTGCAGCTGGAATGTCACTTGGAGGTTAAAGAGGACACAAGGAAGAGAAAGAGGGGGGACAGCTGAGCACATCCCTGGGAGAGGGCTGTGTGGAGCTGTGAGCATTTCTTGGTGGGCAGCTTGCAGCTGTCTCAGTGCTGTTGGTAAACTCTCTCCTTGAAGCAGCCTAATTTATCTGATCAGAAAAGCAGGGACAAATCAGTGCACCTAATCACTTGGGCTTAACAGCTGTACAAGCTCTGCTGCTAATCCTAACAGAATTAGGGAGCTGAAAATCATCTCTACAAAGGGCTCAGGGCTGTGTCCACTGTTTGCTGATGGTTTTAGATGCAGTTTGCCAATGATCCATGACTTTTCAGTCATTTCCAACAGTTCATTGTCCATTGGAACACCAGAGGAGGCAATGACCAGGAGAGGTTAAAAGAACAGTCTGAAATCATGACACTGTTCATACTCTGTATGTGAAGATGGGAGAGATGGCTACCTGCAGGATTGGTGAAGGATCTCAGAATCTGATTCATTTTTAATTTGATCTTTTCCCCAGGGGCTGAATTCCAACTGCATTTGCCTGAGGAAGTATTCTCTTAACAGCACATTAGCATTTGGCTTATTCATTTTTCTAAAGAAATGACATATAACAAATAATGTATCTTAGACTACACTTGCTGGAGGTTTGGGCTCTGTCCCCAGCTCTGCCCAGGTTCTTTTGCATTACTCTGTGCAGGCCTATCTACTCCTCAGTCTCCCTACTTGCAAATTAGGCATAATCATACCATTACCTTATGTTACTGCTGAAGAATAGTGGTTTTACTATTTGTATTTCCTATCCACCTTTGGAATTATTAGACAGAACAACACTGATTTTGGATGTTTAGGCTCAGAGACTGATGGCTTTCACACCTCCAGCACAAACATCAAGTTGGTTGATTTGACACCCACACCAGAGTAGCAAATTCCTCTGCAAACCCTGAGTATGACAGGATGATGCTGCTGTTATTAGACCTGGAGATCTGCATTGCCCCCCATCAAACTGGCCAAGCCTTGCTCTGACAAGCAGGATAATGCAAGTTTCAATATGTATTCAGTATTCTTTGCACATATTTTTCTTACCCAACCTGCTAATTACTAGCACTCCATGTGGAAATGAGCTCCCTCATCACCTATCTCTACCTTCTCTTTGATCCTGAAGTAATTAGATGTTGTATTTCATCAGTGTTATTTGTCTGACAAACTGTCACACCAGTTTCCTCCATGCCCCTGCTCAGAAGTTCAGTTCTGTTAAGTAAACAAGAGTTCAGTGCTTTTAGGGCTGAGCCTCATGGAAAATCCTAAAGCATCCAAAAATCAGCCTTTAAGAGTCCAGAGAGCCACCAGACTCTTTGGCCTCTTGAAAAATCTGTATTTTCCTGTAGCAGTCTCTGTTTTTACAAAAATTTAAAACAACCTGTACAAACAGGAAAGTATGAACATGCAATCTAAAAATGGTCATAGAAAGTATTTTGCAAATGGCTGAAGAACAGAGCCTAGAGATTGGAACTTAATTTCTGCTATTCTTTGGCCTGGTTCCAAACCTGGGAATGATCAAAACATGGCCAGATTGTAAAACCATTTTAGAAATTTGCACCCATTCACAAAGGAGATGAGCTCAGATCCTCATACACCAGGAAAAAGAGTCAAGAAAAATCACAAGTTTAAGATGATCTAGAGAAGATTCCAGACATTTCTGGAAAGTTCTTCAGCAAGTTCTGTAAAGTTGCTTCAGCAAGTTACATGGCCAACTCATGCTGAATTTCAGTGTAGATGAAGTTCCTGAAAGCACCTTTAAAAGCCTCAGCAACAAATCCAAGATGACTATGTTATCTGCTAGAAATCAACATTTTCAATATTGGGGCCAACTGTTTACATTATACACCCCACATCATCAAATATGTCTGGGACTCTCCTCCATTGTGGCATTCACATTCTCTGAAAAAATTCTTTTGCCCAGGATTTTTCTCCTGGGAAGCTGAGAGGCCTCAGAGAAAAGGAAAACAATTCTTATCTCATTTGCTTCTCCTGTGTTGTGCTCATGTGGAATGTGTTTGGAGATTGTTCACCCACAGGTGATTCTTTCATTGCATTCTGGTGTGAGTTGTTTTCACTCATTGGCCAGTCAGTGCCAAGCTGTGTTGGGCCTCTGGAGAGAGTCACAAGTTTTCATTATTATCTTTTTAGCATTGTGTAAGTATCTTTTCTGTATTCTTTAGTATAGTAAAGTATTCTTTAATATAATATAGTATCATAAAGTAATAAATTAGCTTTCTGAGAACATGGAGTCAGATGCATCATTCCTGCCTTCATCAGGGCTTCCCTGCAAATACAATACTCCATCTCTTAGATCAGCATTTCTGGACACTTGAAAATTGCTAAAAGACCAGTGCAAAGTCCAGATCAAGAGCTGGAACATTTTCTGGTTTGATGGCAATTCCAATGCCCCTCCCTGGTCTGCCTGCCTGTATGCTGGACCACATCCACTTGCCACTGCACTGCAAAGCCAAGCCTACAAACTCTTGAGCCCACAATGTTGTGATGCACAGAACTCCCTCAACTGCTCCAGGTGGAGGACTTGTGCTTCAAATCAAGGGTGTGCTTAACTGCTAAGGCCCAGCAGTGCAAGGGCAGAACAGTTTGTGCGATAAATGTCTGTGCAGCAAATTAAGCCTGCTTGTAAATATTGCACAATATGGCATCTTGCAAAATAATTTCATATTTATTTGGCATTCTTTATTGAGCAGCCTGCTAGGAGCATCAGTGATGTGTAAAATGCAACACTGGGATCCAAAGCAAACAGCTTTTGCTCTCTCCCCTCACCCCCAGCTGCTTCGCAAGCTAGTGACAGGAATTTTGAAAAGTTTGGGTTGCTTCATGGCTTTTTATAGTGCTTCTTCTTTTCTTTACCTCATTTTGGTAGATGTCCAGGATCCTTTCCAGTGACAACTCCTCAAAGTACAGTCTGTCACACTCATCAAAATCCGTGCTCACTGTCTCTGGGTTGCAATTCACGACCACGGTCTTGTTGCCAAGCTGACGCAGCGTGCGGATACTGGAGACAGCACACCAATCAAACTCCACACTGCTGCCTGCCAGGAGACAGAAAAGGGGGCAAGGAAAAGAAGGATGCAGAGAAGAAAACATAAATAGATATTCTCAGCACTCCAGCTTAAAGAAGAAAAAAAAAATAAGCCAGCAATGCCTCCTGTCAGCTCAGAGTCAGAAATGTAATTGTCCTCCCGTGGAAATTAATCATCCACAAAACGTGAAGCTCCAAGCACAACAGGTAAGTTGGCTCAGCTGCTCAGGAGTGACAGACCTCTCCAACATGTCTGTCATCCTGTGCTCATAAGCACTTCAGTGTGCTCTTGCTTTCCATCCAATCACTGCTGCTTCCCAACCTACGCACTCCACGACAAAGGGACCAGTGGGATAAACTGAGCTCCTGTTATTATCACACAGAACTGCTTATTCCATGAAACACAAAGCATGTGTGAAGAACAGAGGACTGAGGTGGTTTTTACCCTTCCAGAAGAGCTAAACCAACAAGAAAAGAATTACATCTCAGTGGGTTTGACATTCCTGTACAGTGACTCCAGGTAAGGCAGATGAGAAGAACAACACTTCCACAGCCACTCTGTGATCCCTGGATCTTGCTTTAAAGGCTACAGTGACTGTGGCAACACTGTGGGACAAGCACATCCTACTGTCCCAAACCCCGAGTGACCATCTTGAAAGGAAAAGATGGTCTGTGACCATCCTGCTGTCCCAAACCCTGAGTGGGCACTGTGACCATCTTGAAAGGAAAGAGGCACAGAGGGGGCCTGGGTGAGCACCAGGACTTGGTGCCTGGCCTTGGGCAAGCTGCAGCTCTCAGGACTTGGGCAGTGCTGCAGGCTCCAGGGAACACTTGATTCAAGACTTCTGCAAACAGCTACTACCCCACACATTTCTGTGCTCAAACATCTAAAACAGGTACCACAAATAGAGAATGATGCATAAAGAACATCATTAAATGGTTGTGCTTACAGTCTACAAGAAAACCTTGGCCTCATCATGCTGCATTCATTTATTACATGATTGATAACTACTGATATTACTTTTATATTTAATTGTGTGACAAGATATGTTAGAAATTCAGTCTGTGCTTAATTGCTGCCCCCACCACCTAGTCACAAACTGATGGCTGGCACAGGTCACTCTCTGACAGGCACATGAGTTGTTTCCTCACTTCAGTCAAACAAGAACCTCAAAACATGCCTTCAGTTAAACTCCACAGAAAAAAGAGGAAAATCAAATCTGAACCTGGATGTTTCCAAGACAGGACACCAGATGCTCATTCAGATTTTGTATTCCACTTCCATTACACAGGTATTTTTATAGGTATAAGAAACCTCAGCTGAGGAACACAATGGTCATCTGGAGCCCTCATCTGACTGCTTCAGAGACAACCTGGGAAAAGAGCTGAACAGCTGTTAAGTGTATTCCAGGCACAGCCAGTAATGATCATACCCAAACATTGGAAGAAGGGAGACAGAAAATAAATAGTAATACTAGTAATGACTGCTGTAACATAACCAGACACTGCTCCTCAGGACACAACTGCTACATCAATATCTGCATTCCAAATAATTTAGCCTCTTCTAACCTGGAAGAGAACATTGAGTTGATCCCACTGAATTCTGATTACAATACTGAAAGCATAAAGGTAAAGCACACTGTTTACTTGTCACCATGACATTTTATGAAAAATCCTTTTGCCAGGATTTTTCTCCTGAGAAGCTGAGAAGCCTCAGAGAAAAAGAAAAGCAATGATTATCTGCTGCTGTGGATCTGTGATTGGTCCATGTTGGCTGTTTTTAATTAATGGCCAACCGCAGTCCAGCTGTCTCAGACTCTCTGAGAGTCATAAGCTTTTGTTATTCCATTCCTTTCTATTCCTTTCAAGCCTTCTGATGAAATCCTTTCTTCTACTCTTTTAGTATAGTTTTAATATACCATTTTCTTTTAATGATATAATGTATATCATAAAATAATAAATCAGCCTTCTGAAACATGGAGTCAAGATTCTCATCTCTTCCCTCGTCCTGGGACCCCTGTGAACACTGCCACACTTACTTGCCTTCAAAGGATAAAAAAAGTGAAAAAAATCCAAAAAAGCAACTTGGCTATTGCATCTAGGAAATACTTTACAGCTACAAGTAATGGTTTCCTCTAGCAGTCTTTATTTAGCTACAACTTCTTCCAAAGATGGTCTTGATGGATCTAATCAAAGCTGCAGAGCAGATGAGACCAAGAACAGACCTGCATGTCTATTCTAAGCAATGAGGAGCTTGAGGTGAGCAGTGCAAAATGTATTCACTTACATTCTATTAACTTGTGAAATACCACTGCCATCCTTTTCATTTTTTTTTGTAGCCATGCCACCCAGCCTGCTGAACAGCAGAATCATTCACAAAAAATAAGCCTAATCATGGAGTGTTGCTCCTGATTTCAGTCATCTCAACATTCATGCTGGAAAAGGAGTTCAAAAAGACACGTCCTACAAACAGCAACAGGAGTGCAGCATGTGACCTCTCCAATCCAAGCCAAGCAAATGGATGGAGTTTTCAATTCCAGCTTTCATAACCCATCACCAGTTCTGGGAGATGCAGAGCAGAAATATTTCTGAATAACAAGCAATTTTTTCCTTGTCAACAATTGCAAGCTATTTGGAGAGATCCATGGAAAGAAAAAGTGAAAGTCATCACATAGAGAATTCAGGAGTCTGTCTACCCAATACTCACAGCCACGAGGAAACTGTTACTCTGTATAATGATCTGAGTGGGTTGGAAGAAAAAACAACATACAGAGAATTGCTCACACAAAAGCAGCTGAAGATATCAAAATATTTTCAGAGTCACCTACACTTACAGCCGTAAAATGCATAGTGACAATATCATCATGAGCTGGCAGTAAACATATAAGATAGGTTTGGGAGCAACAAGCTTCTATACAAGGTAGGAGCTTCTCAAGACCTCAACAGGTGAAGAAGTGAGATTTTAAAAATTCTGTAAAATTTTGTGGAAATCACAATTAAGTACCAAGTGAAAAGTAATAAAATTCTCCTGCTTTTTTCAGGGTGTGAAATGAAATCTCCAAGTATAAAATACAAACCTTCTGTTAGGAATTGCTGTCCTGTGCACTGTGCTCTGGAGGTTTTTTTCACCATATGAAAAGAGGAACAAAGGAACCACAAAAATATCTGAAGAAGGCTTGAGGGGACAAGGAGAACAGAGGAGTTGTAAGGAAGATTTACCTATGTGGTATGGTCCACAGCCCAACACCATCACTCCACAGTCATCAAATTTTACATCATGTTCCTGGGGAGGGAGACAAAAGAGTCATTAGGATCTGTACTCCACAGCACCTAACTCTGTGCTTTTCAGAATAAACAGTTTCTGGGGTTCAGCCCAAATCCAGCAATCTGATCCTTCAGGGCTCCAGTCTCATCTTGCTTACTGCAGTGTAAATCAAGTGCATCTCTCCTGGAATTAGTAGTGCTGCACCCAGACCAGAAGACAAACAGCACCTCTAACATGGGTATTGAAGCTGCCTAAGGACCTGAGAAGCTTCATATAAAAATAATGTTAGGATGAGATGAGGGAAATAGGACTTCTGCATTCCCAGCACCTACCTGTGCATGTACAGGTGATAAATAACAGGCTCTTAACAACACAGTGGCATTAACAGTAAATGCACTGGATCAGGATTGGAGCCAGAGAAAGTTCCAGGCCTGCTGGAAGGGGATTTTATGTAAAACCATCCAAAAGAATTGCTATGGAGACCGAGGCATCTGCAAGATTTCCAGAAATAACATGGAATAGGGAAAGAAGATCAGAGCAGACAGCAATGAGGCTGTTGTTTCTGAGGGTGCCTACCTGCCCATTGTAGGTGACATAGAGGTAATTAGTCACTGCTGGGTACTCTGCTGCCAGGGTGTCAATCTGTACAGGAAACAAAGGGGGATTGTGATTTGGCCAGTGCAAGATCTTTCCTAAATGCAGATTTTTGGGTCCTTTTCTTTTGCCTCTTTCCCTTCCTACTGCTGTTTCACTCCTATTATTTTCCCATCATATCTTTCCTCAAAAGGAGTTGACCTGAACTGTCCTGTGCTGTTAACACAGCCTGTGCTCTGCCTTGCCCCAGCCCTACAGTTCACTCAACACAACCTTCTCTTTCTAAGCTGCAGTTTTAGCTCTGCACCTCCTGGTTGAAACACCTACACAGCCCAGGAACTCTCCCCTGCTTGCCAAGGCCCTCATTCTTTAGTTTGTGCAGCAGATTACAAAGATTCCACCAGGTTTTCTGCCCTTTATAACTAGACTGTCTGGAATCTTCAGACTACTCTTGACCCCATCTGACTCCCACACCAAGTACAAACACACACACAATGTCACTTGGAAATCTTGTGGAGCAGCAGCACAATTACTGTGTGTTTATGTTACAATATAACTCATGCTTTGATAATTAAATGGTACACAAAGCAAGAGTGATTTTAAACCACGCTTTATGTGCATATGTATACTTTAAATGTATATGTAGACTAATTAAATGGTACACAAAGCAAGAGTGATTTTAAGCCACCTTTTATATATATTTATCAACAATTTCTTATGTAATTAGTCACAAGAGAACCCAGAAGAATATTTTGCCCATGAGGCAGTTCACAAACTATTTGTGTCAACTACTCATGGCATGTTATACTTGGTACCCAGTCCATCTGGGTCACCAGCAACTGCTGAAGTTTCCTGAATGAACATCTGAAACATTTCTACAGAGAATACTGAACAGGGAAAAATATGAAAGCAGTCTTGACATGAATTTTTATGTGCTATACCATTTAAAAATCTATCCAAACTTCAAGCAGTTCCAGGAATCCCCACTGCCTGTCCAAAGCCTTGTGAATCATGGAGAATGTGACCTTACATCATTAGCACCAGGTGTCTGCTGCTCATTACTGTTGCTAATACTGTGACTTGTACTTCATGGCTCCATATGCTTTGAAGGCACACAGGCAGGCACAAGTAGAATGACCTTATTAAGTGAACCTTGGCACAAAAATCAATCCAGCACTGCAGTGCCATATGCAGCAGAAAGAACACAGTGTAAGACCAGGCAGTTTCTGTGGCCAGGTGAGCCACAGAAGAAAAACAGCAGCTGGAGAACAGAAAAAGACTTGGCACCTCGAACTGGGCCTGAGGATACAAATGAACTCTTTCAGAAACGTTCAGTAGTTTGGGTTTGTTTTTTTTTTTTACCATCTTTAAGGACAGAAAACCAGCTGGTGACAGTTTAATACCAACATACCTTAAATGCAGCAGCCAGCACCTAGTGACACTGCCATGAATACCAGATGAGCTCATTAGGCTCATGCTATCACAATGAATAGCAAATGAACCCATAACAATAGCACACTTCAAATAAAGTATTAGCCTGTAAAAATTTACTACCAAGAGAGAAGAGATATGCTCTCCATGGTCCTGCCATGGTGGGCCAGCATTTTCAGCCTTTTCCTGAAGCCACATGTATTTCCCCCTCAGCCACAAAGAATTTGAACAAGAATATTCTGAGTGCCTCCTTGGGAATGTTCATGGCATTACACTGATGCCTGCAGTGCAGAAGGAGCAGCTACATGGGTGAACTGTGCTCTCCTCACATCAACACCTGAACTCCTGAGGATGTTAACAGAACCAGGGGTTTCTAAAGACAGAGAGGTCTCCTGGCACTCTTGGAAGCCCCAGCAGGGCCAGTGATGTTGCTCACATACCTGTTTCACCCAGGGCACTATATCCTTCCTCAGCCTCAGCTCACGGCACTGGACTTCAGTCAGCCTCAGGCACTTCCCAATCTGCTTGTCAGAGAACCCCATCTGCTTGGCTCTCCTCAGTGTCTCCTCTGGAATTGTTTTGCTGGGATTAAATAAGAAAATGAGGCTTTACAGCAATAACTAGAAGATACATAACAGCTTTTGTCTCTACACTGCATAAAGTTGCCATAGGATCATGCATGTGAAGGCAAGAAAAGTAAGAAGACCCAACATAAAACATCTTTTTTACCCTTGGTGCCCCACACAAACACCTCTGTGGTAAAGTCTGCAGGCAGACTGCAAGCAGTAGGAAGTAAAACATTTACTTTCCCTGCATTTTTGAGACAGGAATCAGTGCCCAAACCTTAACTTAATATCTCCCTCACATCCTCTTAGTCTAAATTTTAAACCTGGGCCTGACCAGACTGGGCTGGACCAATCATTATGTATGTGCTTCCACCTCCTGCCTCTCATTGCAGCTGCCCACTCCACTCAAAGGCATGAAATTCCTGAAGCTCTGGGATGGGATGGAGCCATTCAGAGGCACAACTGTGCCCTGACCCTGTGACCATGGTGCTGAGCTGGGAAACACAATTTATCCCAAATTTTTTTTCTGTTGTTGAAGATGTTGTGCCTACCTTCTGAAATGGCCAAAAAGCATCTCACCTCAGACATGGGCAGCAGAAATACCCTTTGGATGCTCACACACAAGGTAGGTTTTTTTCTTGTAACAGTCTCAATAAACCCTTTTCCATATCTTAGTGTTGCTTCTTGCATTAGGCAAATGGAGAGGGCATTGACCAGGTAAAGCAGGGGTACCTTTTTGATTTCATATTTACAACCAGGGTCTCTCAATACTTCCATACATTTTTGGTTTTTTTGTTCTTTTTGTTCTTCCATACGGTTTTGCTTTTCAGAAGTCCTGGTTTTGCTGTTTATTTGAAACACATTGCTTCCCCCTGCCATTTCTGAAATCAACATTTACCAGTCCATTTTGCTCTTCATTTTTTTCATCTTCTCCATTCCCTCTTCATTTACTCTACTCTTTTCTCTTCTACTCTTCATCCCACTTTGTTTTGACTCCACCCTTATAGTTTCTGCCTCCCTCTCTTTCTAAGCTACCTTTTCTAAGCTTAGCTTTTGCAAAAACATAAAAAACCCTGTATTTTTATCAGTACTACTTCTTTACACCTTCATGACAAGAGCATTCTTGCCTGCCCAATAAATCAATATCTTACAAGCAAGTAAGTTCTGAATAAGGAAAATGGAATGATTAACAAACAAGCAATTTTCCTAAATCAGAGTTTTTGAATGATGTCCTTTGCTCGACAGTATTTTAAAATAAATACCATTATTTTATTTGTGTGGGAGAAGACTGGTAAGACCATTTTATTGGAACATGTCAGGAAGCTGAAGCATGAAAAAAAGTCATTGGACTGGATTTTCCACTCTGGCTTAGGCATGGAGCAGCTCTGCTTCCCTCAGTAAAGTCAGGCTAGTGTGAAACAGAAGAGAGTCACACAAGTGTCAAACCAGCTGTTCTGAGAGCAGCACTGGGAACCAGAAACTCTTGGGTTCAGATCCCTGGATGGATAGGATTTGTCCATTTTCCCAATGCCACCTCTCTCCTTGCCCTGGAGTATGCAAAGAGAGCACTCCACCTTCCTGCAACCAGCACAGGAGAAAGGGAAAGCTGGTGAACATTTGCAGGAAAGAAGCATTTACAGTAATTCCTCTCCTCTACACAGTGCCCAGCTTAGCCCCACAAACAGCTTGCTCTGCCCTCAGGGGACTCCAGGCAAGAGCACCATCTGCACCCTGGATCTCCTCTACAACCTGCACCACATCACTGTTCTTACCCCAGCAAAGCCTCCTCTTCCTTAGGGTCAGAAGGGAAATTGTGGCTGCCCCGCTCCTGGAAGTGTTCAAGAGAAGGATGGATGGGGCTCAGAGCAACCTGGGCAGGTGGGAAGTGTCCCTGCCCATGGCAGAGGGTGGAATGAGATGAGCTTTAAGATCTCTTTCAACCCAAACCATTCTATGATTCAGTGAAAAAGTCCTGCCTAATCCAGCAGGCTGAGCTTCCCAGGTTTGGATTGCCCAAAGTGAAATCCACTTTGTGACACCCCACTGTATTAAAAACAGTTTCCATGCTCCAATACTTCTACCAGAAACTACTCCACTTCTCCTCAGCCCATTCTGCTTGCTGATCTCAGCTCAGAGGCAGAACTTCCTGCACAAATCATGAACACCAGAACTGAGGGCACAGATGTGCCTTTTACAGAAGCAAACACAGCAAACTCCACCAATTCTCTGTCAAAACTGATGCTAGCAGTCACTGGCTATTAAGGACCCAGCCTCCTTAGAATGAGTGAGTAGACCTGATGACCCCAAGAAAATGAGCCTCTTTCTGAGCAGTTTACTCCTTTGCCCTCCCTCCCTTCTGCCTCAGGAACACACATAGCTGGCTGTCATTTGATTACTGTCAGAGACAGCAAATTGCCTTCATTTGCAGCTTGTTTTCATTCCATTTCTTGTATCTCATTATAAGAATATCATTCACTGTCACCCTCCCTCCCAGCTGGGAGGGTAGAACAAAAGCAGTGATTATTTTGCACCGTGATTCATTTGCCTTGGGCTAGCAGCTTAAATTAGGTTAGGCCACTCACTAATCCATGCAGAAAGGTAACTAGTTTTTTACAGGAAAACTAGCATGCAAAAGAGAAAAGACAAGTTCCTAGAGGGGAAATGGAACCATGCATTTTTTTCCATGTGCTTTTTCTTCTGCTGCTCCTAAAGCATGATAGAAGAAACCAGCAGAATTGGTCAATCATGTTTAATGGGAACTGAATCAGAGAATTGCAAATCCTCAGCACTGCTATGGAAATCAGGCTGCCTCTCTACAAATGTGCTGGACACACATTTTCATAACTGAATAACTTCCATTTACTAATCATGGTAATTTTTAGCATTTCTGTCTCAACTTTCATGGAAATAATATAAAGAAACATGCAAACACTATGGTAGGGTGATGCTTATCTTGCAGATAGCAAAACAGACATGCAGAGGTTAAGGGGTGACAATTTTTAAGGAGCAATTCCCCCTTTGCTCAGAGACAGCCCTTTAGACAAGGCAGAGACACTAAAGCCAGCAAGAGCAGAATCAGGCTGATCTCTTTGAATACTGGACAGCAAATAACCCTTCAAGCTCACCAGAAATCCAGCACTAAAAGACAAGACAAAAATTCTCAGTCCTGGATACACCAAATCACATGACCCAGTCTTACATCACTACCTCCCACTTTGCCCTGGAGCATCACTCCCTTTTCCTACACAGAGCAAAAAGTCTTCCAAAGATTAAACCCCCTCACAGGCTTAGAATCAATTCTGAAATGAGGGAAGACGAAGTGACCGTGATTTCAGACTTCTATAATGCTCCTCTTCCTAACATTTGCCTTTACAAAATAACAGACAGGAGTTTTAGAGCTTCAAATCCAGACAATTAGACTTTTGTGCATTGCCATGATTATTAAATGGTTGTTCACCTCCTCAGAAAGCTGTAGGCCTCTGCTCATTTTACAGTTTATAAACAAAATAAGCTTTTCCCCAATCTTGCTTGTGACTGTTTCAGCCTCCAGTGTTGATTTGTAGTTGATTTTAATTGAAAATTCCACCCTGTCATCTTTGGAATTCCATCCACTCACTTCTTTGACAACAAACAATAAGAGAAAATGGAATAAATTCTGCTTAATGAGGAAATTTTCACCTGGCACAGAGAACCTGGAGAAATCTATTAACTGACTGGAGGAACAATGACAGCACTGAAATTGTCAGGAGACCCTGCTCACTTCAGCAGAGCCCTCTCTTCCACTTGACCAGCTTTCACCTGACCCACTAATAAAGATGCCAGCAGAAGAAACACTCTTTTTGTCTCCCAAATCAGCCTCTAAGTCTTTTCAGGTATATTGTCAAGTTTATGCCCATCCACACGTTATTTAGGCCCATGTAAATGGGTATGGATCAAAAGGATAAGGAATATTTTGTGAGCTGAGAGCCACAGCCTGAGCTGGGAGCATTTGGGGTATGACTTCTGTGAGCTGTGTCCCAGTTAACCATGAGCCCTGTAAGCTCACAGGCTCCTCCCTGCCTCATCTCAGGAGCTACAAATGTGGCTTGGATATGCACAGAGGAGCTGCAAAGGTGAGCAGCTCAGCCCACAGGTCTTGCACTCAGCTCCTCCCAAATTTGAAGTGATTTAAGCCCAGACTACACTTTAAGCCCAATTTTGCCATAGCAAGCAGAGCAGACCAAAGTGCATCATACCCAGTCCTGAGAGAGCTCTTCCTTTCTCAGTAGTCATAGGCCTGAAGGTTTCAAAAACCTGCTGAATTTCAGGCTGAGTTATGTACAAAAGCATATTCTTTCTCATTTCCTCACTGTCCTGCTCTGCTTCAAGGATCCTAGTGGTTTCCTTGATTACTTCTCATGTTTTACAAGATTTTGAACATGTTACAATTAAAATAATGAGATCACAATATAAATTCTCTCCCTGCTTCTCTTCTTAAGGAGACAGATTGTTACCAGTTTTCCCCTCCTACAAAACTCATGAGATGGCTTACAAAAAGATGTCAAAGGAGTGTTTAAGGAAGCAGGAGCTGCAAACCAACAAATCTCACTCACAGAGCAATTGTCACTCCAGCTCTCTGCACCTTTAACATCCTGGTCCCTGAGCTAATAAATCTCATTGTGGACATCTTGATTTAAGTAACATGAGCCTCACACTGTGCCCTAAGACCTGAATGACTCACTCACAAGATTAAGTGAGCTAAAGCAGCAGCTTGCACCAAAACACAGCCAAGAAATGGGTTGTAGATGTTTCCTGAAAGCCTATTTTCCATCCCTGGTAAAAGGGAGCTTTGAGGTCTTTGCTGGGATGCCACAGTACAGACTGCCCTGCTCCTAGCATTGCACATACTGGTTACAGAGGCTCCCCAATGGCTTTTTAAGGCAATGCCTGGATATCCCCTGCATCAAGGAATACATACATATTGCATTTTCACAAGTGTTCAGATGTTTTGGAAGAAAATACAGCTGTGAAGTTATTACCAGTGGCTCTACGAGACAAATAGAAAGTATCTTATGTTAGATCCACACAAAGCACAAACAGCAGTGCTGAATAGCTGCTTGTATTTTATTATCCTCATGTACTGCATTCTGAACTTGTTCCCAAGTCCTTCCTGCCCTAGAGTTGACAAAGAAGACAAAAGTAATCGTTCCAGTTAGCTAGAGAGGAGCACTACAAACATGTCAGTGGCAACTCCTCAAACTGCATAAACCAGCACTGCCTCATTTCCAATCACTGCACCTGCTCTGCTTGATGCCCACACAAGTCCTGTGTGCCACACTGACCTGTCCCCAAAGCACATGGGTCAGCAGAAACTGCTGCTGAGAAAAGTGGGGATGCAGAAGACCCTGTTGAAGAGCCCAGGTTACTGATGGCCTGAGTTTCCCTCCCTGCAGTGCTTCCCAGCTCACCTGCAGGTGCAGGGTGCTCATTCCAGCACCTGTAATTTCTGTGCCTACTCCACCACAGTCATGCTTCCAACAAATAGCTTTCAAAGCACACCTTGCAGGTACCCCATCAGGGACATGGGCTCCTAAAAGGCCTTTGCAATAAACAATTCTCCCATGGGTAACTGAGCAGAGCACCCAGCTACAAATGCTGAGCTAAAGTGGGTCTGCACCCTCCCACTTCTGTCTTTCCCCTTTATTAACTCAAGTCTTTTTGGGTTAGCGATAGTCAGGACTCCATCTACTCCTTTCAAGCACACAACAGGCCAGGAGGTGTTTTCTCACAACACCCACAGAGCAAGGACATATCTTCCTCCAAAGCAAAGCTCCAAAGCATAAAATTATCAAAATATGATTAGTGCCATAATTTCCCCCTGTTAGCAGGTTGGCTAGTTCAGTATCTGCCAAAAAGGTGATTTGCTGTTTCCATTAAGGTTAATTTGAAGAGTTGAGATTTTAGGTGACAGAGTTCAAGTCACTGCACAGCCAGACTGTCTTTGAGACTTTGGGCAAGCTCACCATCTCTGTGCTTTGCTCTTCACAATGGTGGTTTACAATGCTCCTCTTTCCTCAGTTGAATTCTACTTTACAGCCTTTAATCAATATTGAAATGTTCCTCTTTAGGCAATATTCTCACACTTCTGTCTGCTGCAAGATGGCTTTCCTGGGTTTTACTTGGATGTTCTCCAGCAGTGAATGTGACTCCACTACCTCTACTTTTCCCCCATCTCTAGGAGCTCTGAAGTGATGGCAAATACAATTAATTGCAGGTTCCATTGCTACAGAGATACCTAAATGACTTAGGAGTACAAGTCCTATTGATTTTCAACAAGGCTTTTGTCCCCATGTCACTTGGGCCTAAGTGATGATTTCACCATGGCTGCCTACCTCTTTACCTCTATTTAATCATGTTGTTTGCACATTCTCCTTGCACACAGCCACTGTTTTCAAGGATCCCAAAGTGAGGAACAAATAAAAATAATCATGGCTTCATGCAAACAAATCTTCACTACAAACAGTCAAAGAATAGACGTAGATTCCAAAAGAGGGTTTTCTTTGCCTAGTCCAGTATGCCTTAGATGTTATTTCTAAGCCTGGGTTTCAGCTGTCCTCCTGGGGATGCTTGGTATCACTGGACCCTCCTTCAAATCTGACTTGCTCAGGACTGGGTCCATAACCATGGCCTAAAAGTGACATCTCACTCCTTGCTGCCTCAGACAGCTGAGCATGGTCTGTCCAAACTCCCACCTCCTTCATGAGCTCTCAGTGTGATGAAAAGCCAGTGGGGTCTCTCCAGGCCCTTTTTGCCATTTTCATTCACAGGACTGGCAAGGCCAAATCTAGGGAAATACTTCCCAGATAATAGCAGATCCTACTGCACTGCCACTGCTTCATACAGCATCACCTGTAATGCACTGACAGCATGGCATGGTGCTTGCTCCTTCCATGTGAGTGTGCACAAGTGGGTTTATTTGTTTATGCGCATGGTGGGGAAGGCTGAAGTTAAAACAACAACAATAACCCCCTCAAATGTAAGATTCCAAAATAAAAAATATGTAAGGTCACAGGAAACCAGCAGAGGCACATGTTTGACACGTCTGTGATATTACTTGTTATTCTCACAAGTACACTCAAAATGGCTTTCTTTTCCCAGTTCAACTCAGGCCATTTGCTTTCCTGCAGCCACATCACATATCTGAAACAACTCTTTCTCCATCCTAGAGGGCCCAGAGGCAGAAATGGAACCACTGCTGCAGCATGACAGAGCTATACAGTCCCACCCAGCACCAGGCCCAATCTTCTTTAGAAAAAAGTTCAATGGGACAAAAGTAAATGGGGCAGAGGGTGCCTGTCCCAGTCCCTACTGTGCCTGTAAATGGCTGTCCTTGCCTCTAGACCACAGAGACAATTTATTTGCCCCAATTTATGTTTACAAACATTTACAGGGCAGAAGTTTTTCCCTCAGCACTGCATTATCCCACAGAGCCTCTCACAGGTGGTAAGCAGATCCATTGCATGGATCAGTGAGGCTTTCTGCTCACCTCTGAATCCCTGCATATGGCAAGGATGCAAGGCAGCATGTGGTGTGTGAGAGCTGCTTCCTGAACTGCTCTCAAAGGCCTCCCCCTGCCTCTGATCCCCCTTCCCCATCTGTGTGTCTCACCCCCACTTGTCCTAGCTCTTAATTTCCTCTTGGCAGAGACCAGCTCCTTGTTACCAGTCTCTTCAACAGCTCTGCAGGGACCAAATCAAGACTTTTGTTACTCCAACTGCATCCAAAACCTCTCTGCAAAGAGTGCCCAAGCCAACACAGAGACAGGAAGGGGTGGATCCATCCAAACAGCCTGTAACCAGCAGCAACGCCCAGGAACAGGGCATTCTGCTTCTGGGAACTGTACCCTAACAGAAAGATTTAAAGCACTGATGGCATCACCCCTCATTCTTTTCTGTTGGAAATTATTCTGTAGCACAGGTAGAACTCATGCCAGGCATGCTGGGGACTGGAAACAGCTGGCTGCAGGAAGAGCACATGTGTGCCAAGTCTCATCTGCATCACTCAATTAGCTTTCCCCTGGCTATGGCAGAGATCTGTTCCTGATGTGCCTCACTGGACTGGCCTCTTAGTTCAAGTCCCAAGTGTTCTTCCCTGGCTCTTTGCCTTTGTGCCTTCAATGTAATGCAGCTGGACAGCCCATCCCCTCCCTCCTGTGCTGGCTGGGAGGAAAGACAGGTTTCCTGCAAAAGTGTGAGCAATTCTTGAGCAGTGAAAATCTGCACTGATAGTGGAGTGAAAATCTGCACTGGTAAGTGAATGAGGGTAAGATAATTTATATGTTGAGCCTGGAAGAAAGAAGGATTCAGGGTGACCTAACTGCAGCCTTCCAACACCTGAAGGGAGCCAACAAGAAAGATAGAGACTATTTTAAAGAGCATGGAATGACAGTAATGCCAAATTGATTTTTGCCTTTTTTTCTTTTATATATTATCTATATTCTTCATATATTTATTTGTAGCTCTGTAGCCTATCATAGTATTTGTAGCTAGTGTTTTACCTACTCTATTAGACAGTAAGACAAAATAAATTCCCCAGCAGCTCCAAGCTGTGTGGCCAAGGTTAGATTCTCTGCAAAGCCACAGTTGAAACTATTGCTGAGACATTTTCATCAACAAAGTTTAGTTCCTATCTAAAAGAGGGAGAATTCAAAGAGAATTGAACCAGGGGGAATAACCTTACCACTTATGTCTCTAATTGGGGATTCTTGTCAGATATGCTAATTTGCAAAACCTATAAAAATTGTATATACGTTATGCTACATGTGCATCTTTGGTGTTTTCCACCTGGGAAATTGTGCACCTAAGGATCCTTATAAAGATAACCCCTTTTATCACCCTAACTATGTCTGGCTCGTGGTTTTAGGGCAAAAAAGGCATCAACAGGATGAGGGGGAACAGGTTCACACTGCCAGAGAGAAGATTTAGATTAGCTATTACAAAAAAAATTCTTCCCTGTGAGGGTGGGGAGGCCCTGGCATTGTTGCCCAGAGAAGCTGTGGCTGCCCCTGGATCCCTGGAAGTGTCCAAGGCCAGGCTGCACATGGCTTGGAGCAACCTGCTGTAGTGGAAGGTGTTAGAACTAGATGATCTTTAAGGACCCTTCCAACCCAAACCATTCTGTGACTCCATGATACCACCCACAATCTGATTTGAATTGCAAGAATCCACTTCCAAGGGACACAACATTGCTCGTGTCTGATAAAAATGCAAGGCTGGATACTGTCCAAGGGCTCTCTGTAGAAGGCTGCCTGTGCTGCCTGGGCACCACAAGGATGAAAAAAGGGTAGGGTGGTAGCACCTACTGCTCACTGGTCATGCAATCACCTGCCACCCATGGCAGAGAAAGGGAAAGCAAGCTCAGGGATATAGGAGGGTTCAGGAAGATTAGCCTCTGTGGAGGATTTATATACATACATACATACATATATATATATTATTTATCTATATCTATAAATATATATATATAAAAATATATATAAATGAGGATTTATAGCAGCTGAGGATGCAGCCAACCTCTGGGGCTTCATTCCAGAGCTTGCCACTCCAACGGTGACAAACTGATTGTGGATATGTTGGTTTTTTCCCCTCAGGAGCTGCACACATGTTTAAAAGGCCAGATAGAAATGCCATGTGACATAGATGTTAGAGGACAAAAACTCCTGCAGCCGAACAACAGATTCCTGCAAATAATCACGTTATTCCTCTTCTTCCACCTCTCTCTCCACATTTATTTTTGTTTGGCTCCAGATGCCGCTTGCTCCGGGTGCAAGGGAAGGCAAGAGCTGCTCAATTAAAAGCAGAGATGTCGCAGGTGAAGCGAGGAGCGGCTCAGAGCTCGCTGCCTCCGCTGCGCTCCCAGTGCCATCGTGTGGTGACACCAGTGAGCACAACGGGTACCCGAGGCACAAAAGCCAACAACACTCGGCCAATAACTCAGCAAGGAGGCTCTCCCAGCCTCGTAAAACATGAAGGGAAAGCTCAAGTCAGCAAGAGTCTGATCTGAAATATAGCCCACTTCTTCAATTTACTGCTATCTTTCCTGTTGGATTTTATATGGTCATTTTTCTTGAAGGAAGAAGATTTATATTTAAATAGGTCTGGAACCATAAGTGTTTGAAAGAGTGGTACAAAAGCAATACTCACACATGCTGCATGATCACAGCAAAGCAGAAAAGCTTAAAAATCAATAGTCCAGGCTGGAAATAAAATGCAGTGTATGTGACCCTCAGGTGCAGTAAGTCAGACAAGTTCAGTGTTGAGTTTGAAAGGTAACTCTGTCCTAGGTACATGAGTTACTCATCACAGACCATCCACATTCCCAGTCTTAGCCTCAGAGATACTGAGGATTTTCCATAATAAACCAAAACTTCCATAATCCAAGGAGCTATTTTACCAAAAAGAGTGTGCTCCAAAATTTCTGCTGACCGAGACAGTGAACTGAGTTTTAAGACACCATCATTTATTCCAAGCACTTGAATAAACTTCTCAGCATAGACTGCATCTGTGCTTACCATAGGTTTCTGAGCAGGATTCCCAGGAGAATTGTTGTGTCCTAGTACAAGGCTTTTTTACCTGTTCTCTTCCTTGAGGATCTTCTCCATGTTGGCAATGCTGCGCATCTTGTACAGGAACCACTTGTCAATGGCTGTGAGCTGGTGAATGACATCCACAGGGACTTCATCCTCCAAGGCCTGCCAAAAACAGGACAGCACCAAACAGCTCCTTTAACACACTGCACAATACACATCTAGTCTGAAAACAGCTAGCAGAAAGAAGTTATTAGATCAAGCTGTACAAATGAAATGTTCATCTACCTCCTGTCTCCTGCAGCAACGGAAACTGTGCCCCATGAGGAGGGCAGGAAGACTCCAGCCACTTCTCCCTGTGCTCTGGTTCCAAAAGCTGGCCTTTGTTTCAGTGAGAGAGGCAATTTGCTTTTCACAGAGCCAGCAGCCAGACAAGCTGATGGCACCTAGGCTGGGTGGCCACTGAGAACATGCTCAGCTAACTACAGGGAGCCACATTCAGGCTGCAGTGACCAATCCTCCGTCTGCACCTCTTACCTCTCAGGTTGCCTAAATCTCAAACCCACTGCCAACATCCTAACTGCAAATGTAAAACAAGAAGCTCTGGATTCTCAGATGTGAGGGAACATTTTGCTTTGGAGCATAGATTTTGATATAGCCTTGAAATACAGGGCTGAATCAAAGTGTGTGGCCTTGCATTACCTCTGAAGCAAGGCAAAGTCAGGTTCTGGGTGATGCTTGCAGCTACAGCACAGCTCTAGCTTCTCTCACTCTGCCTCAAGATATTCAAATTTCCAAGACCAAGACCATTCAAATCTCCCTTCTTTCTTGCTGGGGTTATTGATGGGCTTTTTAAAAATCAATTATTTACAGCTATGAGGTAAAAAAAACCCCCACAGAGATATTACTCACATAAGACAATGGGTTACAAAACATTGTAATATTAAAAAACCCAGCACCTCAGAGAGCCCTCAATATGATGTATTTTCTATCAATGCAATTTCTTGGGTCTCACCAGTAGTGTACAGTTACAACTCTCCTGACAAAGCAACTATAATCAACCATAATGATAATGCCAGCACGGTATCTTTGCTGAGCTAAAGTAATCAGGTTCATTAATTTCTTACCATGTTTAATTGTTTTCTTGTAAGGCAGCATCCCTGGAACAAAGCCAGAGCAATGCCATTGAAAAAAATTCCAGAATTAATCCAGGAAAAAGCTTGGTCCACTGCACCCCAGCATTATTCCTCCAAGTTACAAAACTTGGGCACAACATTGGCACCATCACCACGGGCTTCAGCAATGGGGAGACCTTTTGCCAGCTCAGAGAAATGGGTCACTTCAGGGAGTGAAGTGGACAAGGGATGGGTGGCATCTCTCTGCAAAATACTGACACCACCTTCTGCATTTCCTAAAGAACTCCAGCCAGCTCTTGCAATTATCTTCTTGTTCTGAGAGGTAACAACTGCTCACTGGGATTTCCTTTCTGCTCCCAAGCAGTGGGGAAAGCCTCTAAACACATGCTTTGCTCCTTTAGAGTACCCAGGCACATACCAAGTCTTCAGTACACTATTGGTATGAGGCAAGTGGTAAGGAGTCCTTCCCATCCTGATTCTTTAGTGCTTGAGGTCACATTGCCACATTAGTGGTATCTGAGCAGATCTTTTTCCCTTTTAGGTCCATCTATTTTTACAAAACACACGCAGACTTGCACATCTTCAGGATCTCCAATTCTCAGTCAATGGTCCCTGAGTCACACATACACACACAGGTAGCATGACCATATATCCTTAAGCTGGTTAGGACTTTATTAAAAAAGTCCCAGGGATCTTCAAAGGAAATTGAAAAATAATGTATCCCTTCCACTCATTTGTCAGAGGAGGGGCAGAGAAAATTAATCATCTTCATCCCTGATGCATAAATCTGGGAGACAAGAGTGGAGACTGGGAGAGAAGAGTGAGTTTGCAGACATTTCTTGCTCCCTATCGCCACACTCCAAGGGCAAATCAGGTTTCCAGGCAACTGTGTAGAATTTGCTCAGGGAGGCCCTGAACTCCAATGGCTTTCCTCTCTTCAAACCAACATGAAGGAGTACAGCCAAAACACCATGGAAGCAGGAGGGGAGAAACCCAGCAGGACAGTGGGACTTTGGAGCCCTGCTCAACATCCAGAGCATCCCATCCAGCAGGGACTGAGGTTTACAGGACTGCCTTCCCACCAGGAGCCATGGAGCAAGCCTGGCCTCCAGGCCAAGCAATGAAGGGCAGCTCAGCTGCCTATGCTTTCTCTAGGGTCAGCACCTTTGTTGCTTCAGTTCCACCCTGGCTTCTCACCAAAGGAATATTTAGCTGCCTGTGGACAGCAACACAAGTGCAAACTGTACATCTGTAGTGTGGACAGTTTGGAGACCAGGGCCCTGGTGTGAAACAGAGCGTGCACCAACTCCACAGCCTAAGCCTTCTGAGGCCACTTGTACATAAAGTTAAGAGCAGCAGAAAACACCTGACACAACCTGAGCATCCCTGCTCATCAGGCTGTTCCATCCTTGCAGCGCTCCCACTCTAGCCAAGGAACAAGTCTCATCTATGTCAGCCTCTCTCCTGTGCCTTCTTTTACATGACAACAGGGAGCCCCATTACAGCAGCAATAGCTCTGAATGGCAGCTGAACTCCCTCTTCTTGCACCTGAACACTTGCTGTTGTCATCATCCAACAGGCAAAGGAGAGAGAAAAAGTAAAAAAAGCAAAAAGCCTTGGAGGGCTGACTAGTGGGGAGGAGAGGAGAAAACATGTAAAATATAACAAAGGTCCATCCTGTTTCAAATGGAGCTGATGGCTAATGGGGACTTACTGTTGGTTTTTAAAGGTCAATGAGCTGGGAAGGGATTTCCATGCAGACAGCCCCAGGTGCCAGAAGCACCTCTTACTTGTACTGCTTGCCTCAGTTATTAATGGGGATGAATTTGTGTTGGGCAGAGGCAACTCTTTATAAAGGCAGGACTAAAGAGTTTTTCTTGCTTTTTCCAACAGATCCCAGTGAAAATACCAGCAGCTGGGAACACCCAGTGTTCAGTGGGACCCAAGCTCACCTTCATCTCCCCAGATGCCCTGGGTTAACAGGAGTCTAATTTTAATCTTTCATAAAATCTCTCTGAACCACTCAGAGACTCAAGAAGTAAGATTTTTCTCTCAGTCACAAGAAAAAGGCTGTAATAAAGACCAAACACAGCTGCTGAAGGATGAAGACATGCACTTCCCAGCTTGAAAAACAAGAGGGAACAGCTGGACAAGCCACACATTTATAAAACACTTTCTGATTTTTCTTCAGGCCATTTATAAGAGGAACAGCTAGTGAAAACCTTTTAACTAACATAGCACAGGCTCAGCTCCTCACTCATGTGGAGGTGTAACGAGATGTACTCACACATGAGCACAAAGGTCTTAAAGACTCCACTACACAAAGTTGGGGCATAAAAAAGCAATTGGGCATTCCCTGCCAGGAAGGTTTGCAATCTTCAAAAAAAAAAAAAAAAAATCAAGCTATCCAGGCAAGCAGGAGCTGTAAAACACAGCTGTGCCCTTCTCTTCATAGAGGATATAGACAGATGGACATGTGACCTGCAGCAAAACCAAAGTGTTAAATTGCACCTACCTTCTAAAGTAACTAACCCCACATTTACCACATGATATACACAGGCAAACACTGAGAAGATGAAAGTAGAAATAAACTTGTACCCAAGTCCCCTTATAATAACACTCCCTGTTACACAGGCACGTTCAAGGCTGAAGTGATTTGACCAGTGTGACAGGAGAGGGCTCAAAAGAATGCTACAGGAAGCTAAGCTGGTTTAGAAGAACAGGGGATTTCTTGTCTGTGAAATTTAACATACAGTTATGTAATTCTTTTCATTTCAAGCCCATACCAATGCAACCATTGCAAGTAGACAAGACTTGTAATGAGACTGCTCTCACACACTGCAGTTTGCCATTCTTTATCATCCTTGGTTTCAGTTCTCAAAAGGATCTTCATTTATTCCTTTCTAATCTGATAAACTGACCTATTTTGGCACTTACACTGATATAAATCAGGGCTGAACGCTAGCCAATGTTTAGCAGACAAATTCAATCTCATAGAAGAGGAAAGTGATCCAGGTGCCCACCAGCACCCAGATATGAACTAAAGTAACAGGACACCAGAATGCCCCTGATACTGAATGCAGTGAGCACAGGCTCAAATTGTACCACCAAAAGGCAAACACATTGCCTGACCATGGAAGATGCAGAAAGCAAAAGCAAGAATCCTACTCAAAGTGGTCCCAGTGAGCTTGACAGAGGGAAGCAAGGGAATGAAGAATACTCAGCCTCTGTCACCTCAGGAGACCCAATCTTGTAGCTCAAATTCAAGGGATATAGGTATCTTAGGCTGAAAGATGTTAGTGGGAGTGTGTATTCTATTTGCCATCTGTCAGAGGTGGGGCAGGTCTCTTCTGTTCATGGGGCAGTTTTCTTTATCTCTTCCACCACCCATCCTCCCTCCAGGAGATCTCTTCTGTTCATGGCCACTGAGTGTCCCTGCATGGCTGATCAAATTCCATCATCCCATGGGAGATGCTCCGCCCAGGGGAGGAGCCAAGCATTCCTACCTGGATACAATCTGACCCTGGGAACACCACAGCAGCCTTTGCCCACTGCATTCCCAGAGGAGCAGCTTTCTTCTCCCCTGCATTCCCAGAGGGACACCAGGCCCATCTCCAGCACCCCCGGACCTTCAGAGGAAAACTCCCCCTCGTGCAGGATCCCTGCTCCAGCAGAACCACAGCTGGCACTGCAGGAGGGCTGAGGCACCATGGGATGGCACTGTGCCACCACCCTGACACACAGGGGGTCAGGGCATGTTCTGACTCTGTCAATGGTTTGTTTTCTTTTTTGTACTATTGCATTTGTATTTTTATTTTCCTAATAAAAACTGTTATTCCTATTCCCATATCTTTGCCTGAGAGCCCCTTAAGTTCAAAATCATAACAATTCAGAGGGAGGAGGTTTACATTTTCCATTTCAAGGGAAGCTCCTCCCTTTCTTAGCAGACACCTGTCTTTTCAAACCAAGACAGTAGGTCAAGGTCTTTCTATCTTTTGTTACCTTGGCTATTGCATATATCCGAGTGCTGGATGGCTCAGAGAGCTCCTTCTGGAGATCCACAGTGGCTGGCCAGGCTTTATTCATAGGCAGCTGTGAAACAAAGCCATCCACTGAGGGGTGGCACATCCTCAGGGCCTTTTGGAAGCTCTCCTCGAACGTGCGGCCGATAGCCATGACCTGAAAGGGAGAGCACATCCACATGAGCCACACTGAGCCAAGCCTCGCTGTGCCCTGAGCAACAGGGTGGGGAGAATTCCAGCCACAACCACAAGCACACACAGGCATGGCAGCCTTGGGACTCCTCCCTAGGATAGTCCTGCTGTCTGAGCCTTGGTAACCCCACTTCTAGATCTGACTCTGCTCATGGTATCAATGGGGAGTTCCAGACAAGTGACTGGTTGGTTTTTTGGTTTTGGTGGACTGCAGTTTTGGTTTCCATTTCCCTGTCCGTAACACACAGGAGAATCTGCTCTCCTCTGTAAACTGCTTTAAGGGAAGCACTCTGGTAGAGGGAAACATTATGCAGCAGCATGGGTATAGTAATATAAAAGAATATTTCTGTTTAACAGCCTGTTAGAGATAGAAATTCACAGTGTGAATTTTTAAGTTCAGGAGAAACCTTCTCCTGCTTCCTTTAAATTACATTTAACAGTAACTCTCCCCTGTGAGGGTTCTCTTAAATGATTACTCCTCCTTGGCATAGCAGCACTGAAGGGGTTTCCCTCCTTCAGTCTTGACAACATATCTAATAAGAAAACAAGCTTTTCTGTCTAGAAATCTGCGAGGTAACAGAGTTCTTTCTCAAACTTTTACATTTTTATTTCCCAGTGCAGTGACACCTTAGCAGCATAAAAGTCTTCTCAAACACAATACTGAAAAATGTCAAAAGAAAAAATAACATCGCTTTCTCTTTTCTCACAGATCCAGGCCCACTGCCCAGCACAACAGAGCTCAGAAAAAGCCAGGCCAGACTGTTCAATTAATAAAAATGCAGTAGGTGCTGCAATCTGGCTTCAAGTTCAGGCCTGGGGAGATGACTGCTCCATACTAATAAAGACACAGGGGCAAGAAACTCTGTGCTTCAAAGACTCCATCTCCTACCCACAGGTCCTGCAGATTAACATTCTTGCTCAGTTCCTCCACCAGCTGCAAACTGCATCCCTTGGGCTTCTCCATCCCTGCTTCAGCTCACCTGCCCTGTTAGAGCACTGACTCTCCCTGTATTTCTGTCCTGCCTGGAAAAGGACACAAATTCAGGCCCTCCTGTGACAAATGAACACTGGAAAGACTCAACATCTCCTTCTGCAAATGTGTATGGCCAGGAAGTTCCACAGCTGATGGTGCAACTGTATTTAGGAACTCCAGTTCTACAGAACAGCCCCAAAACCCCTAAGCAGAGAGGGTTAATATCATCTCACTGAAAACAAAAAACCCACCTCATTACCATTAAAAGCCAAACCTGCCAATGGAAGATCAAATTAATTTTTCCAGTTCTGATGAAGGCTTCTTGTTCAATGACAACAATGATATTAAAAACATCTTGCATGTCAAAATAATTTAATAAAACAACTATTTGAAAAGACAACTGAAAAAATACAAAATTATTTTTCTTTGGTAGCTGATATTTAATTAACTTAAGTGGGTAATTTAAATGATTTTGTCTTGTTCCCCCTTCTTAAAACATGGTCTGAAAATAGTGCTACTGTCCAGACATCTTAAAATCTGATGTAAGAGACTTCATCTCTAAAAGAAGGCAAAACTTGAGAGTAAGATGACAATTTGTGTTTGGATTTCAAGGCTGAGATCTAGCACACGGTTTTAACATATAGAACAAATAATTCAGGAAGAACTGAAAGCTGTGGCTCATGGGCACCAATGAAAATCTTAACATACTACTACTCCTGAAATTGTTCTGTAATTAACCACCACTACAGAACCTCAAACTAAAAAAAATAACTCTCAGAGCCCTGGACTGAGTGTTAGGAATGAAGTCAACCCCAGGTGATCCATAGTGATCTCTTCCTTTAGGAGTCAAACCATACCGTGATATCCAACATCACACAGTCCTAACTAATTTCCATTAATTATAGTACTGGGTAAAAATAATTTGAGCTTAATATATATCCTCCAATTCATTAGGTCTTTGAAGATAAACACTCTGAGGGTTTCCAAGTAAGAGAAATGGCTTTCCCAAGTGGTGGAATGGAAGGGGAGAGCGTGGCACTTGCCTCTCCCACACTCTTCATGGAGCTCCCGATGCGGTTGGAAGTGTGCTGGAAACGGTCCAGGTCCCAGCGGGGTATCTTGGTCACAACGTAATCCAGGCTGGGCTCAAAGCAAGCAGAGGTTTTTCCTGTCACCACATTCTTGATTTCTGG
Organism: Agelaius tricolor; assembly: GCF_023055355.1. Lineage (NCBI taxonomy): Eukaryota > Metazoa > Chordata > Aves > Passeriformes > Icteridae > Agelaius > Agelaius tricolor. The sequence goes on from NW_027269270.1 coordinate 2,382,679, forward strand.
CAAGGGAATGCCCAAGGCAATTTTGGCAGCAATGAATGCTAATGGATACCTGTCAGAGAGGAGAAGCAGAGAACAGTAGAGTGGAAAGAACTTTGTGTTTGCAAATCCCAGGAGTGGATCCAGTTAAACAGACGTGAGGTGACCATCCCTCCTCAACACAAGGGAAGGCTCCCGTGCTCAAGCACAGCAGGACCCACCCAGCCTCCTACCTCAACACATTGCAGAGCTACCTCCCTAGATCTGGGACTTGCTTTTTTTATCCACTATGCCACCCCTTTCAGTAGCTGTCACATCCACTGTGAGCCCACTCTAACAGATGTTTAGCTGCAAGTCTGTCATCGAGAAAGAAAACAATCAAACGCCCACTGTCCAACAACATGGCTTATCTCCAGCCTGCTATGGGTCTTAAATAACCATAAGAGTTGTTGAGAACTGCAAATTAGAGATTAATTTGTGCCTCTCAACAGCATCTGCAAAGTGCAATTAAGAAGCCAATTTTTAAACAGCCTGCTTTGACCATCCTTATCTTGATTAGTTTATGATTAGCCAACAAAACAAAGGCAGCTAGCAATGCCATTTGCATCAATCTGACAGACAGCTCATTAATAACTCTGCCCTCTGGGTCACAGAGATGATTTGCAGCCAACATATGGATGCAGTGGATGTGCTTTGCAAGGATTAGGCTCCCACACACATGCCTCCTGGGAGCTTCCCCATTTGTAGTAACAGCATCAGCAGGCTGGAATGACCTGGAGGGCTCACTAACCCCACCCTCCATCTCCCAGCAGGACCAGTTCTCCAAGGGTCAAACATAATAGATGCTGACAAGAGCTGTTCTTAGAAGCTTCCCATGCTGAAATCTGCACCTTACTGACCTGACTGCTCCAGAGTTCTCTCTAACAGCCAACTTCAGTCTTCCTTGATGAAAACGTGGCTACAACTCCATGTTTTAACTACATGGAAGGCAGATGCTGCAGCTATTTTTCCTGGTAGCTGTCACCTACTTATTTAAATAATATATTGATCCAAATCCCTTCTTCTCTCTTTCTGTTCTGCTCCCCTCAGTTTTTCTGTTTATTTATTTGTTTGTTCTGGAACATTTTGGTTTTTTTTTAAATAATCTTACCCTGTTGCCTTGGAGGCCAAAGCTGAACTTCTGGAGAGTCTGGCATTAACTTCAATGATGTAGTACTCCAGGGAAGTTGGATGCAGAGCAAACTGGATGTTACATTCTCCCACAATGCCCAAATGTCGGACAACTTTGATGGCACGATCCCTCAGCATCTGAAACTCCTCATTATTGAGTGTCTGGCTTGGAGCCACCACAACAGAATCTCCTGTTTGTCACAAGGTAGCAGAGAAGGAAAATGAGAAGAAATTGTGGCCACACAAGTCACTGTCTCTGCTAACCCACTACCAGTAATGACATTACCAGAGATTATCACTTGTGCATGCACAGCTGATGAAAAGCACAGCTAGTCAGAAGCCCAGAGCTGGAGACAGGCTAGGGAATCTTATGCAAAACACAATCACAGGTGTAGGTTTAATCTGTTTCAAATCCTATCTGTCCGTTTTCAGGACCTGAGCAGTATTTTTCTAGCCCACTTGATCAATCCCAAAGCTCTGTCAATAACACCAGGCAGAACAACACTGCATATAAAAAGTCACTGAGCCAACCCTTGCCCAAGCCTACCTGTGTGGACTCCCATAGCATCAATGTTTTCCATGTTGCAGACAGCAATACAGTTATCAGCAGCATCTCTCACAACTTCATACTCTATCTCCTTCCAGCCAACAACTGACTTTTCCACCAGAATTTGGTTAGTCATTGCAAATGCCTGGGAATAGGTTAGGGAAAATAAACACCAAAAAAACCACACAACTACCCCAAAAGCCTGCACCAAACCCCTTATTAGACTATACTGCACATTTAAGACTACTCTCCAGACATCCCAGACCAAATGAAAGATGAAAATAAGTTCATAATATTGAGAACAAGCACTTTCTATTTCTCTCTTTCTTAAAAATTGCTTTACTGTTATTTGAAAGGCACATTTGAAAATATGTATGTGATACAATGGGGAAAAAAGGGCTGGGCGTGTGTGCCTGCAACAGTATATAAATAACAAATAGGAATATAAGAATATTTAAGGCTTCAATCATGCAACAGACACACTTTTATGTGGGCAGCCCCAAGGACTTCAATAGGAGAGCAGTGCAAAAAGCAAAATGACTGAGTGATGGGAGTGTAGGTGCCAGCAAACAGTATGTAATTAATAGCATTAATAATGCTGCTTGTCATTGGCATACTAACCAGAGGCAAGGGTCATGATTTATTCTTGAACTAATCTTGAAAGTATTCCTCAAGCACATGAGGCAAAAATGAAAAATACAGTTTGTTGGTAAATGAGCATAATCTAGTGAATACATGGCTTTAATATTAGCAGATAGAAAACATTAATCAATACTTGCTTAAAACCCTAGAAAGTGATGGGCACATTATCAATCCATCCTTTAGCAAAGCTTCTTGTTATAATGCTGCCCATGAATTGGCTCTTCAGCCTGCTCCCATCTGTCCTTAACTCAAGCTGTTACTTAAACCCTGCCCTTAGCTCAGTTGCCAAATTCACACATAAAAAAAGAAAAAAGGTTATTGGAATGGCACTTCACACTGGCTTAACCAGACACTGACCTGATGGGGATGTAGCAGGAACACCCAACCATTCCTGCAAACCAGCCCTGGATGCTCCTGAATCCTTCTCCCACTCAATGAGCAGACTCAGGAGACACAACCTCAAGGCCCAGGTTAGCTGAACTAGCTGTGCTATCAAACACCCAGTGCTCAGTTATCTGAGTTATAAACAGTTCATTCCAGTGCCTGAAAGTCCAGTTCACTGAATTACTACAAATCATAACTGCTAGGCTGGAAATGAGCATCCAAATTCGAGTTAATTCAACAAGACCCAAATTGCTTTTCACTGTAAATTTTGAAATATCAATACTGAACTGGGAGGTGGTGTAAACTCTGAGGGACAGGAGGCCTTGCAGAGAGATCCAGATCAATTTTAGCATTAAGCCATGATTAATGGGATGACATTTAACAAGTAGAAATGCCAGACTTCAAACTTAGAATGAAGCACCACCTGGCAGAAGTAGTAACTGGGAACAGCCCTGCAGGCAGGAACCCGAGGGTGCTGGTAGGCAGCAGGCTTACTTTAAAAAAAATAAAATAAACAACCACAATGTGGTGATCAAAATCAGGTTTTCCTGCTGAAAAAGGTTTTGATATAAATCTGTCAGACAGCTGCACTCCCAGTGTTTATGGGTGAATTTCTGCTTCCTCTAAACACAGCCCATGAGTGAGCCTGAGCAAGTGACATGTTTCCAGCCTCACCATGGATCTGTTAGGTGGAATTCCTGCCCCTCCTACCTCCCCCACAAGTGCCAGTCCTGCCCCCTGAGCCCCCCAGAGCTGACCCTACCCAAGCAGTGTTTGTTCAGCACTGAGCACACCAGACCCAGGATCTGTTTGCATGACAGCAGAGGTGGGGAACACAAAGAAGTCATTTGCACGTACAGCTCTTAGTGACACCTGCAGTATTTCTTTCTAGAGATCAGTGAAAGATTAAGAGGCTCAGCAAACCAGGGAAAGACAAACCCAAGAATTCTGGAGACCCTTAGAGATAGTTTTAATTCGTGAAATTCTGCATTTTTGACAAGGAAAAAAAGCTTTTGATTTGTTTTCCCCAATTATCTGTTAACTTTTCACAGCAATGTTTAAACAATCCCGGATTGTCTAGAGAAAAAGACCTGTCTTCCTAGCCAGAGACAGCTGGTAGTTGTCAAATTATGAAGTGTCATCCTGCTAAATGAGCTTTTGACCTAGGAGAATTACCATCTTTTGACAAAAACACAGAAGAAGCCCAAGCCTTCCAGCCTTCTGTCCCTAAGACCACATTATCACTCAGCATTTCAAATGTTTCCACTTCCTTGACACAGTTCATAATAATTTACTCTTGGAAGTAGGTGAATATAGACCAAGGTATTTCCTTTAAGACCAAAACTGCTGAAAAACTTGCTCAAATTATGTCTTGTCTTGAATTTAAAAGATCTGTCATTGAGCTATTTTCATTACCTGTCAGCAGGAATGATGAAAAGAGGGCAGTTCCTACAGGGCAACATTTTACCGATAAGATGAAATGTAAGGTATGTACGATCCCAGTGTCTATGACATTAGAATAATATTTAAGAAAATCAGATCTTCAGATATTCCCCAAATTTGCAGTTCCAGACATACCTTTGTACCAAGGTCCAGCAAACTTTCCTTATCAGGACAAATTCCAGACCCCAGCCCACCAAGGGCATAGGCAGAACGTATCATGACAGGGTAGCAAATCTTTTCAGCTGCCTTCAGAGCATCTTCAACCTTACAGGAGAGGGGAATGCATTTCAGAAAGAGATAGCAATTCAGATAAATAAAGCCTTCATCTCTGGTTACAAGGTTAACTGGAAATCCCATCAGTAAGACACTAAACTGTCTGAAGATAAAATTAAAATAATAGAAGTTCACTTTATAATATTCCCTTTTTCTGCCAAATAGCAGAAAACTGGAACATGCACTCAAGGAGGTGATTTCTGCCCTTAGCTGTATGTGGACTTCCTTGCTGACCTGCATGGACAATGTCCTTACATGATCTGTCTACAGAGACTCCAGCATGAAATAACCTCTCCTAAAGACATCCCAGTTTAAAACCTGTTTGGTTTCCTCCAAACTTGAACAGACCTTTCCACCAAACTGAATTTTATGTTTTCATACTCCCATCCTCAAGAAAGATTTCAATCATGCTGATTTTGAGGATGTCCAATCCTAATTCTAAATGTCTTGTATATGATTTAAGAAAAGTACCCCTGACATGCCACATACTTTTGTGCTGCAGCACAGGAGTCACCCCAATATAATTTACTTTTCTTGCCAATTGGTAAATTAGGTTAGGTTTTTGCAGTGCTTAACTGCATTTTCACTCATTTTAAATCATGGTGACCCAGCATTAATCACTAAGGAGTGCTGTACACACTCCAGCATCCACAGTTGCATTCAGCTTTCACTCTACAAAACAATAAATATTTTTACTAAGTCAAATGGGCAGCAATAATAGTAATCACATCTTCAAATTTATCTGATTTACCGATTCCACTGCAAGGCTGGGAGCAATCTTTTCATTTAGCTCAGTTAGTTTGTCAGAAAAAAGCTTTCTATCCTCTGTAGCCATGATGGATTCTACTGAGGTACCAAGGACCTTCACACCATACTGCTGCAGTACCCCTTGCTTGAAGAGTTCCACTCCTGCAGAGGAAACCAAGACACAGCTCTGAGGACTGAGAGTAAAGGAAGAATCATAGAATTAAAGGAGGACAGAATGGTTTGGGTTGGAAGGAACCATAAAGTTCATCTCATTCCACCCCCTGCCATGGGCAGGGACAGCTTCCACTACTACCCCAGGTTGCTCCAGGCCCCATCCAGCCTGGCTTTGGACACTTCCTGGGATCCAAGGGCAGCCACAGCTTCCATGGGCACCCTGTGCCAGGGCCTCACCACCCTCACTGAGAAGAATTTAGAAAATTTAGAACAAAGATAGTATTCAAAAGATATCTGATTAGCTGACAGCTTGTCTGGCCTCATCCACAAGTAATTTTATTATTTTTGTCAGAACTCATAACCATAACAATAAATTTTCCATCCTCAAATCCATGAAACCTGGGATAATACTACAGTTACCAGTTAGCCACCACCTGCAACACAGAGCAAAGCAGCACAGATGAATATTGGAGCAAGAAGTTATATGAAGGTAACATTTCCTTTTGATCTCTGCCTCAAGGTGGTCAAAACATCCCAAATCCAACTATGATTACTAAGATTCAGGATGAAAAGCAGGACATATGAATGACTTTCAAGTACCAAACCCAGCAATTAAACGTTAAGTTCACAGCTTAGGAATGACTGACACCCCCATGGTTGGAATCTCTGCCTCTGTGCCTCAGTAGCCTGGCCAATGTGTGAGGTTTGGATGCCTGCAGAAATAAAACCTGCAGAACATGTGGTAGAGTCATAGAATCATCCAGGTTGGAAAAGACCTCTAAGATCAACAAGTCCAATGTTAACCTATCAGCACTATGTACACCATTAAATCATGTCCCCAAGTGCCACAACCATACATCTTTTGAGCACTTCCAGACTGATTCAATGCCTGACCATCCTTTCAGTGAAGAAATTTCTCCATATATCCAAACTAAACCTCCCCTGGTGCAACTGGAGGTCATTTCCTCTGGTCCTGTCCCTTATTACTGTACTTGTTATGTGGTAAAAACCATGATTTAGCCTTCATGGAGTGCCAAGGCACCTGTACCACACTCACCACAGTTGAGAGCAGTCTGGCCACCCATGCCCAGGATTAATCCATCAGGATGCTCTGCCTTGATGACCTCAATGACAAACTGAGGAGTGATGGGGAGGAAGTAGACAGCATCAGCCTGCTTTAAGCCAGTCTCATTGGTCTGCACTGAAGCAATATTGGGATTCATGAGGACAATTTTCACATTTTCTTCCTGAAAAATTAAAATCTGTGTTAAAAATAAGCACATGTGGGGAAAAAAGTTAACAGCAGCAGCAGCACCAGCAAGAAGAGATGGGATTCATCAACAAGCAGTTTACCAACAGCAGAATTTTAAAAATTATGTATTGTCCTATAAGAGACTTCTGGTCTGAAGGCTGAGCCAATGCCAATTCTTTACTTTAGTGCCTGTGAATCTTGAGGGAATGGAGATTCCCACGACTCAGAAATTTGATTGAAACTGTTTAACACATTTAGGAGTTAATAGGAGAGACAGGTACAAACTGCAGCATACTCACTCATGTCTGTCTGCCTTTGGAAGTCAGATTAAAGGTGACAAAGCAAAAAATTTAATCAAAAGCTAATATTTTCTTGCCAAGCAGTAGGTCTTTGAAGTTCTCAGATTTTTGTACCAACTAGTAATAGTAACAAAACCACATTTTTTTTGACTTTCCATAGAAATACCTTATTGTCCTGGTATTATCAGTTTAAAAATCTCATCCCACAGCTTTTTGTATTTGATACTGTACATATCAAAAGACAAACTCTGCCTTTCTATGCAAGATGAAGGTTAGCCAAAATTTTACACTGCTCTCTGTCACAGATGAGAAACTGAGACAGAGTAATAATAGATAATGAAGTTTATCTGTTTCCTGCTCTAACAGTCTTGCTACTCTTTAGCTACAGACAGAAATGCACTAAGTTTGCTCATTAATAGAAAATTCTGAGTCAGAGCTGGGCAGATCAATCCCCCTCATTCTTGAAATATCAGCACCTAATGAGGAAACCAAGTTTTGCTAAAGATGAGTGTGGCCAAGCTTAAAAAACCCCACATCAACCACATGCAGTAGACCTGCAGATAGAGAAAATTGTTCTATTGCTTTGGTGCAAAAATAGACTGTAAAGTGCAAAGGGTGTGGCCTCATTTTTACAGGAGCTCATTCTAATCTCCATCAACTTCATGTAAGGCTGAAAAACTACAAACAAACAATTTTCAAAAAATGCTAGTTATAGATGCAAATTACAAATCAAAATGTAATTTTGAATATATGTATGGAAGTTGTTAAAAGGTTAAAAAACTGCAATTCCCATTGAAAAGAGGAAGAGTAACAATATTTTAAAAATATTATAAAGACACAAACTGGAAAAAATGCTATGGAAGTGTTGCTAGGATCAGTAGACAAAGTGCTATTTTCCCTCAGCTCACAATAGGCATGAAAATGCCACAGGATTTTTCTGTGTTTGTTTAAAATTTGTGATTGTTTGTCTCACTGCTTTGGGGGAACAAAAATATAACTCACCTGGAGCAGCAGGATTCTCACTCAGAGCTCTCAGGGTTCGGGTGTTGGATAACATTTCCTCTCCTTTCTTTGATAACTTAAAATACTGCCTTAAAGACTGGCTGTAAATTTCTGCTGGCTTTTTTTCCCTGTCACAAGTTGGATTTTTTTTTCACTGAAGCACACTTTCCTTGGAAATGTGTGGAACAGGGGAGGGAAAGAACATATAAAATCTGTATGGAAAATATTTTGGATTTAGACAAATGATCCTTAACTGTGTAGTTTTCATGGTGATGGTGAGGGAAAAGATCAAAATATTCTTCTCTAATAAATGTATTCAGAAATTCATGGCTACAGTTCTGTTGAAACAAATGGGAAAAGTTTATCACTTTTCAACAAGCTGGACTATCTGCACATCCCTTATCTGGGACAAGGTATCTTAAAGATCAACTAGCAGTGATGATGAGAAGAATTAATGAGAGAATTAATGTCCCTCCCTGTGCTGAGAGACAAATTTCATTGATAGCACATCATTCTGGCCCAATTGCTTGGGATGTTGGATTTTAATCCACATGCTGTTTCCTCTTGCAACCCTTTCCTTCAACTTCTGCCTTTTTTAGTTTTTTATAAACATACAGAACTCTGTGTCACGGCCACCCACCCTGATGGAGACATTTGTTACAACTCAATTAAAAGCAATGGATTATTGATACTCCAGGAGGGCTCCATTTCTCTTTTTGTGTAATATCCACCTGTATTCAGCTGAGTTGGGATAATCCCCACAGAAAGTTTTCCAGAAGATTTTCCAGGTGACCACAAGCCAGTCTGTTGTCCACAGATCCTTCCAGGCCTTGCTCTTCAGGGGAAGTTCTTGCCTTTGATGAACATTTTTTCAGATACACATTTACTGACTGTGGAAGTCCGATCTCCTCAAGACTTTTTAGTCTTTAAAAGAAGCACCCATTTAACTGTCCAGGACTGAATATCAGTATCAGCACCTTCTTATAATGAATGAGCATCCAAGAGCCAAGCCAGAGCAGCAGCACACAGCAGAATGAATCAGAACATCAGCACTGAGAATCAGTGCTGATTCATAACAAAAAAAAATCAAACAAAATGAAGTCTAAGGGAAAAAAAAATTTCATCCTGTTAATTGGATGTTCTCTCCTAGCCATGTTCTGCAGCTTTCCCTGGCAGGACTAACCAGCCACTCCTCTCTCCCATGCAGCCCTGAATGCCTCTGCCAGAGGCAAGGTCAGGAAGGGTGAGCTCTGCCTCTGGATCAGCCCACAGATCACAGCAGCTCTTGGGTGGCCATGTGAAGGGAAAGTCAAGCTGGGGACGTTTATCACTAAAAAATCTACTTTCCTCCACAACCCCAACTGAGTTGAAAGGCCAAAGAGGGGAAAAAAAAAACCCAAACAAAAAAACTCACCAAAAATAAATTAAAAAAAAAAAAACACCAAAAAAAAACCAAAAAACAAACCAAACATTAAAATAAAGGAGATATCTCTTTTCCAAATGGGTCATATTGACACTCCCCAACTCTGGGATCCTCCACTCCTGGCCTGTAATTGTCTCTTGACGATGTGGTCAGTTTGAACCAGTAGCCAGCAATAGCAATACAGTACACAAACAACACACATGCAATACAAGAGGTGTTGCAACATGGGGATAAACCAGGGCAGCCCAGATTATATTTAACATTCCTAAAACTGATTTTTTTGTTCCTTCACTCCAGGGCCAGCACAGGAATAGAATGTTTGTGGCATCAGGACAGCCTCAGAACTGCTCACAACCATCACATCTCCTCTGAAGGCAGCTGCTACTTCTGCTGTGACTCAGTCAGGGCTCCCTCTTCCCTCTTCACATGAGGTTAGACATGATCTTGGGACCCAGGTAACTCTTACATTACCAGTAATAACCCCATCACAGGACATTCTACCCTTCTACACCTTCTCCTAGCATGAGCTTTTGCCCCAGTAACCTTTCTAGGACCTGTTCTGGAAGCAAAACTTTGCATAAATGACCTTTAAAAAATTCATCCCATTTAAAAGAAATACTGTTTAGAAAACCTGCTTTGATGAGGGGTTCTTTTGTATGGCAGCAGCCAACTGTTCAGCTGTTGTTGGTTGTGTGCCCTGCAGTGTGTTGACAGACCCCAAAAGTTCCAGGTTTTCAGCTCAGGTACATCTGCCCATATTCCTCCTCCTCCATTTCCATTCAGTTTGACAAGCCTGGAGCAACCAGGCACACATCACAAATAACAAACTGCTTGAAGACTGTGATGGAAACCCCAAGAGCATCTCTTTTTGGAAGATAATTCTGAGTGGTTAACTCACATCACTCACCAGCAAGTTCACCAACAAAAATTGCTTATTTTTCCTATAGCCATTTATCCTCACTAGCTTCAGATCCACAGTTGGAGGAATTAGCTTGGCTGTGAGAAGGGAAAGATGAGGTTATAAACATATAGAACTCTGTATTTTCACAGTATCTCCTCACCTTCAAGGCTTTCACAGCCTGTGATCCAGAGTAATCAAATTCCCCTGCCTGGCCAATTGACAGACCCCCGGATCCTAGAATGAGAACTTTGGAGACCTGCAAGTGGCAAATGGCATGAAAACAATCAGTCCCAGTGTGGTGGATGTTGACATGAACAGACACTGTGCAGCACTGAACAGTCTTAAATTACAGAACATAGATTTTCAAAAGAAAAGAAGTTGCTTTCAAAATCACCCCAGTTTTACTTTTTGGAGTATTTCTACTGGAATTCTCCCATAAATCTCTATTTGGAGAAACATGTGATTCATGGATAGAGCATACAATAAACATTTTACTTGTATCATGTGCTTATAGACAACAATGCCTCACTTTGGCTACCCACAAAATCCTGCTGCCTCTAAGACAGCAAAAACTGTATGAAATTCAGCTCACGTTAGGAATTTCAGACTTATTTGCTAAGCAACCAAGCACCAACATTATACTGCTGGCATGAAATCTCATGGCCAGATTATCCCAGGGCACCTCATTATACTGCTATGAGAGCACCTCTCTCAGAAGAACTGCAAAGAAAATACATGAAACATCAGAACTTAAAACTCTTTCAAAGAAAAGAGAGTTAATAACACAAGAGAGGCCAGATGACTGTGAGATAAGCAGCTGTCAGGACTTTTATAAGAGAAGCCTCCTTTGACTTCCATGTGCAATTTCATTCAGTTCAGTAGGAATTAACTTGCTCCCAGGCTCACTGACAGGCATGAAAATATCTGTACACTGACCTCCACTCTAGAAGCTGTCACTCCAGCCTTGGGGAGGACCGAGGGAATGGTGGTGCCTTTCCCTCTCTTAACCAGGGAAATAAATGAATCAAATAGGAACTAGGAAAAACAAACACATGTATTTACTGTCAAAGCTGAACTCAACATATACCAAGCAAAGAAGGAAAAAAACCAGGCCATTTGTGAATTCATGCAATCAGCTCTGCTCTGCTGCCTTCAGCAGGCAGATTTACACCATCTCAGAGAGGAAATCATTATTTGAAATTTATATAACAACTTTGACATATCTGACAAAGCTGCATTCAAGAAAGTGAGGTCATAATCAGGAAGAAAACACACATCAATCATGTCTGTGTGCTCTGCTTCTCTGTGGCTGCCAGTGCAAGGAGTGAACGTGCACCAAAAGCTAAAACACAGAGGAGCACACACTGAACTAGCTCAGGGAACCATCTGGAAGGGTGCCTACCACAGAGCAGAGATAGCTAAACATCAGTAGTGCAAAATCAGTGTTGTCCTTGCAGAGGAGGTGCCAGAAAAGGGCTCTCCAAGCAGGCAGGGCAGGCAGCAGGGCTCTCAGTGGGATCAGCCACTTACAGCAGTGGGACTGGCTTCCCACTCACCCCACACCTGCCAGCTTTCTGCCACACAGCCCTGAGGCTGCCTGACTGCTGGGAATTACCTGTGGAAGGAGTATGGATGGGTCCTGCAAGCCTGTCAGGACAGGCTCTATCTCATCAAACCATCCCAGCAGTGGGAGAGCACAGACTTGGAGAAGACACACAGCTGAGTTTTGGAGTTCTCTGATATACACTAGTCAATCAGATTGCTATAAAAGTTCCTGATATCAAGAGATTTACTTGCAGATTTAATCAACATCATCAAATTAAGATTAACATAAGCATTTCTAGGTATTCTTCCATCTTTGTCTCTCAGGAAATGCTAAATAGTTTATTTATGTTCAGACATGCTTCCTCTGCCTTCCACATCCCCTGATGCTGCTTAGTCATATTCTGTGACTATGCAACCAGTTGTTACAAAATTTGTGTGAAGTCACAGATGGGGGATTAAAATTTCATTTCACTTAGGAGAACCAGAGTGAGGAAGTATGAATCCATTTACATAACTCTACAGTAATTATAAAATTTGAAAGTGGAACTAAAGTATATTAGAAAGTTAATGATTTTATTACAAAGCATCTGGCTAGTATTTTTTTACATTTAAGATAAAATCCTATTCCTTTTGCAGTCTCTTTTGCAAGAGATTTTAGCCTGATCCTGCAAAGGCTTAAACACTTTAGTAACTCCCAACACAGATAATCCCAGCAGGACTCAATACATACACATGATATGAATGGAATCACTGATCCAAAGCACTAAGAAGTCAATAGAGCTCTTGCTGCTGATTGTAATTAGCTCCAGATCAAGCTAAGCAGACACAAGCCCATGCATGACTGGGATGCTGACACTTCCAGACCCAAGATTTAGGGCCACCACCAACTGGTACAGCAGCTGATAAACATCTGCACTCACAAGGCCATCAGAAAGCAAGCCCAGATCATCCCCATACATTACCTCTGTGTCCCTGGGCCCAGGATTTGCATCTGGATAGAACTGCACTGTGAAAATCGATCTGCTCTCATGCATAATTCCCTGCAGGAATAAAAGGGACTCTCTTAGACACCTCCTGACAAGCAAGTGAACAGAAAGCCACACCTTATCTCTGCAAGCACTGAAGGCCAAAGGACTGATGTGTTTCTAGGGGCTGTCAAATTGACACCCATTTCATTCCCAGCCTCCTGCTCTGCTGTTAACCCTGCAGGGCCTGTGCAAGGCTCAGCTGTCCATGGACTGGGGGGCACAGTGGAGATGGAGCTTTCACTGCAACACCAAACACTGATAGGCTGTAAGCATCTGACAGAGCAGCTACACAAGGCTCCCTGCACACACAGGGCAGAGAAGAAAAACATACCTGGCAAGAAAAGATCACCTGGGACAATGAATGGTTTAACCATGCCAAGCTGATTGGTTCTGTCATTGAAAAAATTTTGGTCACACTCCTGATTTCCATAATTAATTTTAAATGCTGACACGGGGTTGGGCAGAGTGATGAAGAGGACCACTGTTGTGGACAAACAACAGCTATGAAGGACCTAAACTGAGTTTAGAGACTGTGTTTGTAGTTTTAGCTGGAGCCAGGAAAAAGATTTCTCATTTGAGTGGCCTGATAGCACCAAGAAGCAAGATCCACTGGGAGAGCATCCCATAGGTGTCACTGCTCATGACCCCCAATTCCAGATAGGGGTAGAGAAGTTCCTCATGAGGAAATTCAGGGAAAAGCAGCCCTGATCCAACTTGCTTCCCTTAGAAATGGACAAAGGAGCCCAAACAGTCTCACATAGAGTCACAGTGCCATCCAGAGCTTCAGGCTGGGATGCCAGGATAGGACAGGGATGAGAGCTGAGCTACTGACCACAACATTATGCCATGAGTTTCTGCTCTCAGAGTAAAGAATTCCATCAGTCTGTCACATTTTCCCTAAATGCTCATGTTCCTTGTATTTACATATAAATGTATGAAAAAACTTTTTTTTAAATGTAAAAATGTAAAAAATATATTTAAAAACTTTTAAAAGTCTTCACTCCATGCCTTGTCAGTATTTGGAAACTTGTGCTGGCCCTGTCCAGCTGTGATAGGTCAGGTCAGACCCAAAAAATGCTTTTTTTTCCAAGCTGAGGAATGCAACAGACTCCACATGACAGAGTACCCCAGCCCTGACCTTGTTTTTGCATGCTAAACCAACACAGTCCTTGTCCCTCCCCATCTATAAAGGTTTAGGAGACTGTTGCTGCTTTGGGGCTCACAGAAATGGTTTTTTAGCTCACATGAAAGAACATCATTCTACTAGATCCATAAGATTCCTGTCCAACCCTATCACCTTTGTCTCCAAATTCCAGCTAAGGCAAACATGAAAGGCCTGGGAAGGAATGGGTTTAGTTTGTCAAGACAGTGAAAATAAACTCATTTCAAAAATTGAGTTGAACTGCTGTAAATTTTTTGCATCAATGTTTTGTTTGGTAAAATTTGTCTATGTTTAGATACCTTTCTGTGTTTAGATATCCTTCTGTAAGGATAAAGAAAACACCAAATGACAAACCAAACCTATTCTAAAATCATCAGATGGGTAGCTCAGTACAGCACTGTTCAATCTGCCAGACTTGATAGTGAGCATTCAACTCTCAAAACAAGAGAGAGAGCAGTTTCCCTCATGGAAATATGCCTTTTGAAAACACCTTCTTCTCATTGATTTCCTGATAACTAACAAGAAGTTACAAACTTGCACAACACTGGGCATCACGGAAAAGATTTGATGTGGGCAATGAGAAACCTGAGATCTCAAACATGGATGTTACTTGACATTGCACTTTTATCTCAGATCATGTAAGCTATTCTCTAGGGGCAGCCCCTCTTCCTCATGACTTCAGTAACTGGAATTATATTTACAATAACAGACCAAATCAGATAACAATGATATCCCTTTTCTGTGCTGGGCAGCACAGAAACAACACAACAAACTGGTGACAGGGGCTTGCACATCTGTGGCACAAACCCTAAGAGAATGGTTGTCAACTGTCATATTTTCTGGAAAAATCCCTTCACCAGGATTTCTTCTCCTGGGAAACTGAGAAGCCTCAGAGAAAAAGGACAACACTATTATCTCATTTGCTTCTCCTGTGTTTTACTGCTTTGGAATGTGGTTGGAGATTGTTTATCCAACATGTGAATTGTTCTTACTTTATGACCAATCACAGTCAGACTGTGTCAGGACTCTGGAGAGAGTCACAGGTTTTTCATTAGTTTCTAGTTAAGCCTTCTGTCTGTATTCTTTCTCTATTTTTAGTATAGTTTTAATATAGTATAGTTTTAGTATATTACATATATTTTTAATATAATATCATAAAATAATAAATTACCCTTCTAAGAACATGGAGTCAGATTCATCTTTCCTCACCACAACAGGGGACCCCAAAAATACCACAAATGGTAGCTAAGTGAGCACCACCAGCAGTGGGGAAATCATGGAAATGAATAAGGCTTCTCTTCAGGGAAATTCTAAAGTCAGTGCAGTGGGGCTGGTACAGTGGGGTACCCATCTTACCCTGGCTGTAAAGCAGGGCTCCAAATAAAGCAGATGATCAAATCAACAAATTTAGCCTTGATATTGTGAGAGCAGGCTCACAGGAGGTGAAATAAAGCTTCTCTGTGCAGAGCTCACCTCATTGGTGTGGTCATTGGCATTCACAAAGAGAGGCTTCCAGCCAGGAGGGAGGGACGAGCCATCGATGGCATAGCTGTGGTTCTGAGCAGTGATCACAGCCTGGCCACTCACTGCATTCAGGACAGGCTGGTTCTGGCCTCTGCAAGAAAAAGGGATCAGAGGACACAAGTGCCAAATGTGTTCAAGTGCCACAATTAGGAGGAGCTGGTAACTGTGGGACTATACATAACAGTTCAATAGTAGCAGTAAAATATTGGCAGCCAATCTCAAAATTATAAATCCTAGGAGAAACTGTGATATTCTTCCACTTGATAGGGATAGATTACAGCAAATACTTTCAAAAACACTCAAAAAAGCAAAGCATCACATGGCAGTTGTCCTGGATTGAAAGACAATGTGTGTAATCTATTTGCCATCTGTCAGAGGTGGGGCAGTTCTCTTCTGTTCATGGGGCAGTTTTCTTTATCCCTTCCACAACCCATCTTTCCTCCAGGAGATCTCTTCTGTTCATGGCCACTGAGTGTCCCTGCATGGCTGATCAAATTCCATCATCCCACTGGGAGATGCTCTGCCCAGGGGGGGAGCCAAGCATTCCTACCTGGATACAATCTGACATTTGGAACACCACAGCAGCCTTTGCCCACTGCATTCCCAGAGGAGCAGCTTTCTTCTCCCCTGCATTCCCAGAGGAGCAGCTTTCTTCTCCCCTGCATTCCCAGAGGAGCAGCTTTCTTCTCCCCTGCATTCCCAGAGGAGCAGCTTTCTTCTCCCCTGCATTCCCAGAGGAGCAGCTTTCTTCTCCCCTGCATTCCCAGAGGGACACCAGGCCCATCTACACCACCCTGGAGCTTCAGAGGAAAACTCCCCCCTTGTCCAGGATCCCTGCTCCAGCAGAACCACAGCTGGCACTGCAGGAGGGCTGAGCCACCATGGAATGGGACTGTGCCACCACCCTGACACACAGGGGGTCAGCTCCTGTTCTGACTCTGGCAGTGTTGTTTTGTATTATTGCATTTGAATTTTTATTTTTCCTAGTAAAGAGCCGTTATTCCTATTCCCATATCTTTGCCTGAGAACCTCTTAATTTCAAAAATCATAATAATTCAGAGGGAGGGGGTTTACATTTTTCATTTCAGGGGAGGTTCCTGCCTTCCTTAGCAGACACCTGGCTTTTCAAACCAAGACAGCAGTTTAAATGAAAGGCAAGGAGAATGGCTGGGAGGAAGGAGCAATGTTACTGAGATGCCAGCTGCTCCTAAGGCAGCTCAGCAGCAGAGCACTGCTGTTCCATAGCCCTTTCCAGTGCTGAGCTGCTCTGTCTGGCAAGAAGAGCTGCCTCACCTGTTGGCCATCTGCATCTTGTAGGAGGAAGCTCCAGCTGCTATTCCAGTGATTAAATGCCCCATACTAATTCCAAACAGGGGCTCTGGGCGATTGCTCTCCAGGACCTAAAATGAAAAGGTTTTCAACGGATATTGGAGTGTCTCTGTCCAGCAATTCCAGCATAAACCATGCCAGTTCCCTCACAGACTTGGGAAAAAGCTCAATGCCAGAGTGGCAGCAGCCTATGAAGGAAAGTTTCCTCCTTTCCTCTGGTTCAGAGAGAAGCCTCAGAGCACAGCTTGGTGTCAGACTACGCACAGAGAATAAGCAATGACACTGCATTACAGACATTTAGTGACATTATTCCAAGTGGGAGCTCTGAAATCAGTGCTGTTCTTTCCTAAGGTCACAGAGGACCTGAAAGAGCCCAGGGTACTTCAAGGCACTGGTATGGTAATTGTGGTCACCATGTTTGCCATGTATTGTTCACCAAGGTCTATAAAGCCTTGTAGTAACTATTGGGCTGGAGACAAATCCCACCAGACCAAGACGAGGAATATTCCAGGCAGCTGAAATGGCTGAGCAACATTTGGCCCCGTAACAGGTTAATACAACCAACTTCTATTTCAAGCACTTGAAAAAAAACGCAAATTAAAAAGTATAATCTGCCTATAGGCATTGCACTGTACCTTTCTGACATTCTGAATCACTTCCTGGGCCTTCATAGGATCCCCTGGACCTCCAGAAATTATGAGTCCATCATAATCCATGCCAGTGAAATCATGGTCCCATGGAACCAAATGCACTTCTGCACCTCGCTAAAAAACACCAAACAAAAAACAAGTAAGGGAGTCAGAAATTAAGGGAAGAGAGAAACAAATTTTTGTAAGGAGGTTCTTCCTATGCTCTCATGTCCCAGAGCCTGAGCTTGTATTTCAGTCATCTCCTTTTCCCATTATCAGCTTCTCTCCACTATCTGACCATACTACCTTCACAAAACTGACAGACTTGGCCCCTTGGAGCCACCTCAGTGTTTGTCAAGTGACTCCAAAATTCACTGATGAGATCAAAATTTACTGATGGAAAGCAAAAGTGTGTATGTAAACATGTAACATATGTTCACTTTTACACAGTGCATTCATCCTAATGCTAAATTAGGACTTCACATCCTTGCTCTATGGCATGCCAGAAGCAGTCCTACACATCAAAACTGAGACAAACATCCACACTAATTAAAAAAATGAATCAGGGAAATCCTGTGCATCTAGAGAATATGAGGACATTGCCTTCTGTCCTCCTGTGTGGCTAAAGAAGCAAGAACTGCTACATCACTGTGCTAAAAACAGGAGAAGATTTTCACAGAATTCTAGAATCAAAGAACAACTTGGGATTCATGAGCCTCATGAGGCCATTAGGTCCAATCCCTGACCAAAGCAGGGGTAATTTCCACTTTAAGGCAGGCTGCTGAGAACCTGGGGAAGCTGTGTTTTTAATATCTTCAATTAGGAATATTCCACAGGTACTTGGGGCCTGTTTCCGCCATTCACCACCATCATTGCATTTTTCCCCCTCATTTATTTATTTTTAACAATGTTGGGTTGACCTTCCTCCATTGTTCTTTACAGAAGTTTTGCCTCATTTTTTGAAAACTCATCTTTTGGGGTTCTTCCCATGGCTGAGAGGTTGCTGTACAGGTCCTCTTCCTTACCCCCTCAATATACTATACCAAGTGCAGAAAACACCTCCCAGTGCATAAAAATCACCCTAAAAATTGTGCCTCACTTCAGGAGGGCAACTAACATTAAAATGCATGAGTGTCCAGGTGGAAGGAAGGCTTGTGAGCACAGGTAAGGCTCTTGCCAAAGCCAAACAAGTGACAAGGAACATCAAGCACTGACCCACCTTTACCAGCAGACGGATAATGTTGTGCTTCAACCCACAGTCAACAGCTACAACTTTAATTGGATTCCCTCTGCCATAAATCTTGACTTCCTATAAAAAGACAAACCATGTTGTAAATGACAGATGTCCCCAAAACACAGAGAAGATGGGCAGAATAACTTTTCACCAATGTGCAGCAACTGGTACTTAATTTATGTGGAAATCTCCAGGAGTACTGCAGACATTATTGCTTCCTTTATCTTTCTGTGAAAGTAAAAGTTAGAATGCTGCTTTATATACTGTTGATTGCAGTGATACCTTTTTTAAGTTTTTTTTTGTTGTTTTGGTGCACACTTTTAGCTTTATATTAAGTGTTACTAGGATCTTTCCACAGGGTGGTGAAGACAAAACAATCCTATTCTAGCTCTTCAAACTTCAGGTCCTAAGGATAAAAAAGGTGAAAAGAGGAGGGCGAGCAAGCAAGCAAGAAGGATGAAACTTCATCATTTGAAGCTATTAATTGGAAAGTTAACTCCTGTATGCAAATTGACTAAAACTCATAAAAATGTGAGATCTCATGACCAAGCCCTCTTTTGCTTCCATCTTTGAGCCAACTGGGCAGTGTGCCAGGGTGTGGCCTTTGAAGGCACTTCAATAAATGTCCACTTTATTCCTCTTAACTCTGTCTAGCCTCTGTTCCAGCTCATTAAGGCATCAACAGCAGTAATGCAATTCCTAAGCAATCACTTGTTTCCACAGCTCATGACAAGCTTTTTTCCTGTGTGTCACCTCATTAGCAGTGCAGCAAAAAGCCAATTCTCACAGATTATTGCAACCCAAGAGAAACAGGCCAGACACCCAGTGAGAGATTTGCAGCTGAAGTGCAGTCATCCTGCTGATGCCAGGGAAGCAAAGCCACAGCTCCATCACATGAAACACCACACCAGCCCTCCAGTCAGAGCAAAGCAAAGCACAGCTGGGGACAGCTGGGAGTGACCTTCTGTGCACAATAGCACCTATGTTCATATGGACCTGGCAGTTTTATCTCACACCTTCTCTTCCAGCTGCTGTTCCTTAACCCATTCCACAAAATAAATTGTCAGCAGTTCCAAATCTGGACCATCATGCTTTGTACACCCAGTTATCCACAGGTCACAGCCAGAATGGAAAAAAGTGAAGTCAAACCAATCTATGTTATATGGCCTTGGTACTGTGCCATTGTCAGACAGCTCTAGCACTAATGTAAAGTTATTTATGGACAGCTTCTTTCTGAAGCTTGCTGAATTATTTTACTTGCTACATGACTAGAGGCAGCAGTTATTGATGTTATTCATCAATAAGCACATAAGGTTGCCTTCTCCTCCTAAAAACAAACTCTGTGCTTACCTTCAGTAACACTCAGCTTCTGAAAGCTGATATTGACAAATGTATTTTGCCAAAGTGGCTTTTCTCTTGGGCATCATGGAAAAAAACAATTTTTTTTCCTCTTTTACACCAAGTACTTCCCTTTTAATCAGCTTCCCTGGCATCTGTATCTCACATCTGGACCTCCTTATGAAAAGATACTAAAATCCATGTCCAATATGGCTGGTGCAGGGTGACAAACTGAATTTTTTAAAAGGAGAAATATGGTTAGCCAGAAGGAAAGACATCCTCTCAGCAGATAATTCAAGATGAAGTTTGTTAACAGAATATTGCAACTCCTCCCCATGTGTTACACTAACTCAGTTCTTGTTTGAACTTTTATCTTTGCAGAGATTGAAATGCAGAGGTTTCTAGTGATGCCTTAGGATTCAGCTTTTATATTTTTCAGATCCTGTACTGCTTTAGTGTTTAACTCTAAAACTCCATAGCCTGTCAGCTACTGTTCTCCTGTTTTATTCAGACAAAACAATTCCTCTCTAGGCCTGTAACTCAAGGACACCTTACTGCCTCACACCCTGAAAAGTATAAATAAAAGTGAGTTGCACATAATCAGACTCAGGTTCCAACAGTCCACAGTGGAACTGTATTACTCCACAGGGATTTTAAGGGTCCTCTACATGCTGTCCTTCAAGCTTCTGAGTGGTGGGTTTCAAAAATCCCAAGAATATTAAGGTGTTCAGTTCTCACAGAAACGAGTTTAGTGTCCTGTATCAGAGACCCCTAAGAAAAAGTCACTGTCCTTTTCAAAAGGGGCTCTTGAAGATCCCTCAATTTCTCACAAAATCCATACTTAAAAAAAAAACCAAACAACAAAATATTATGAAGCAAAGATCTCTTTCAAAGGTTCTCCTCAGTTGTTCTCATGACCAGAGAGAGTTGTGGGGCAACACTACTTCAAGTACTTTAATTACCCTTACTATCAAAACTCTTCCTCCTTAAATTAATTAGCTATGATTTGTTACAACACTTCCTTCAGCAGCAAGACTGATTTTAGAAATTGCTGTCTCCACAACCCATTTGTCACACTCTGTCCTGCAGAGACCTGACCTGTCCCCTGCATCTGGCCAAGAAACTAGACTGGGAGCTGGATCAGAGAACTGTTAAAATCCATTCCTTCTAAAGCCAGAGGATTTCCCACATCTGTTGGCAGCACAGCCCATAAAAAACTGTCCCAGTCTGAAAGGATTATGTGAGAGGGATGCAAACCAGTGGTTGGGGAGAAAACAAGCTCCTGCTGGTACTAGTGTTGAGAACAAAAGCAGTACATGGACCTGCATGTGTGGAGAGATGTGACCTCTTAGCTTGGACTGGTTACCTATGTCTCATCTGCTCTGCAACCGTGATGATCACATGCACCAAAAAAAAAAATATCCAACAAGAGTGCTTGCAGAACACTGGCAGTTTTCTACATTCCTTGCCCTGGGTAGACAATGTTAGCAAGCACAGTCTGTATCACTAGCATTTAATCAAGGTGGCAGGGGGTGGGTGGGATATAATAAGAAAATCAATCACTCCTAGTGTACAATAGATAAGCAGAGTCCAGATCATACTGTATGCTGATTTACATGAAAATCACCATTTGGCAACAGATGGATTATCATGTCCAGTAATTACCAACATTAAACAGCTTACCTCATTTACAGCTTTGTATGTGATGCTGTTTTTTAAGCCTATAAAATGAAGTTATAAACATAACAAGACTGCCAAAGTGCTGTTAATCTTATTCTATCTCCCTTTAAGAAGCTATTTTCAGCATCTTTACAGTAATTCTGTCACAGTAATTGCAGAGTTTAGCATCAGCAATCTTACCTGTTTCTGAGATTTACTGACACAAAATGGCTCCCCCTGTACCTTGCAATCCTGGATCACAACCTCAGTAAGCAATTCCCATCCTTCTGTGTAGCACCAAGGCCATGACTCAAAACACAGTGGAAGTGCTGGCATGAGCTGGGGAGATCCCCCAGGGTGAAATTTGCAGGGCAGCCTTTGTATTGCAGTGGCATCCCAGTATGCCAGTTACTACTGTAAATCCAAGATTTGGAGATGGAGAGTGCTTCAAGCTCCCCCTTGCTTGCTGACCATTCAGCTCAGGGCTGCTTTTCACCCACACCATGAATGCACTGGCTTGTGTACAGAACAGTACACAAGCAGCTATTTGCAGAGCTCTTCCAGAGCCTCACTGATCTTGAGGGAAGTGCAAACACCATAACAAGCATGGAACTAGCAAAAGGGACTCGTATACTCAGTTCTCACTTCTTAATGGAATTAAGCATCCAGGGCACTCCTTATCCCCCAGTTAAACCCCCAAAGGGGCCACAGTTTAAGACATTGGGAGTTGCATTGGTACAAGAATAGTTACTATTTTTAGTATGAGCCTGGTTTCCCTACATCCATGTCACAGTTGAGGCAGCCACCATACACAGAGCATCACCACACAATTTCAAAAAGTTCCAACCCACACACAGTAACACCTCACCTCTTCAGCAGGTTGCAAGCATCTGCCCTTCTTGTTCTTCAGCCCAGCCTTTTATCCCCTCCTGTTGATGCCCTGCACCTGTGTGCCCTCTGTTCCCTTTGGTGGTTGCTCAGTGCCCCTGGGCACTCCATGGCTCATTGCTGTCAGTGCTGCTCACCTGCTTTTCATAGCTGTGCCCATTGGGGATGAGGCTCAGCCACAGCCCCACTCCCAATCACCACAAACTCTGTGCCTGCACATCCCCATGATTTCTAACATTCTTCTCAGCTTGTAGTTGAACACTGTTTGCATGCCAGCTACCAAAGTAAAAACTTCACCTGCAGTCTGTTCAGATCTATGGACACAGCAGCTAATTCCAGAAACATTAGATATAGAGGATTCCTAATGTGGTCTGGTTTTGACATCTAGAAATCTCTTCTGGAATCACCCCAACAAAATTACACCCCATCACAGATTATCAAATGGTATTGTGAGTTTGTTTCCTAAATTTTTTTTAAGGAAAGCAACCATTCTTTTTATAAATTCTTTTTATGTTTGAAAACATCCACCACATACCAGGTCTAACTGTATCCCCAATATTTCTCTGTCTTTGTAACACACAGTCCTCTGATCAGAGTGTGGTTCAGACCACATTCAGCTCAACACAAACCATTTTTTATCTCCAACACTGCACCTAAGGAGCCACAGGGATATTGAGAAAACAGTCCATCAAATGTCTAGAAAGGTGCATGGTTTAAAAAACATCTCCAAATTGTTTGTCAGAAAAACTGGTTGATCCCCAGAGCAAATGAGGAACAGTTACTACCTGGTGTGTACTATAGAAGTTGTTCTCACCTTTGTTGAAACTTCTGCAATTAAGTTTTGCTTATTTGGGTCTACAAACTCCACGGGTTGACCTTCAAACTCAATCTTCCCAAGTACTGTGCCCTGTGGAAATACACCATAAAGTACAAAGCATGAGCAAAGGAGAAGCTGTGAACACTGGGATGAGGTGTTGACAGGCCCAGCAACCAGAACAGCTGTTTAAATATGGGGTTTTGGCAGTTTATAACCATTTTTAGCATTTTCAGAAGTTTATGAGCCTTCCTCGGTATAAAAAAATCTGTTTAAACCCCTTCCTTCAGGGGAGAGACATTATCAGCAGTAATATTTGTTAATAGGCAGTCTGGCAAGCTGTGTTGTGACATGAAATTGAGTTGTCTTCCAAGAAGATCAGAATTCAGATCCCCACATAACTGTCACATAGATCTGGGAGTAACCCACAAAGCAGTTTGAAGATTTTTTGGTTTTGGAAACCCACTGTGAGGTTTTCAGCTGCCTCCTGTGCACAGCTACAAGGCAGAAGAACTGGTGTAAGGCAAAGCTATGTAGGAGGCAGGTCAGCCCAGCTGTTTTCTGAATAAACTGTTAAAAATAAAAATCACCTCTAGCAAGCCCTGCTCTGTGTTGCTGTTACCACCTGGCAGAAGCCAGGACACTCTTGTTCTTCTCATTGGAAAAAGAATCCCTGCTTTGGCTTTGCCCCACTCCTGAAGTTAATGGGATTAATCTAGGGTTATGCTCTTCTCAGCATGGGAACAAAGTGTGCACTACAGAACTTTTCAAGGATGGAAAGGGGAAGTAAAACAGAGAAGGTCAAT
This sequence comes from Agelaius tricolor, assembly GCF_023055355.1. Classification (NCBI taxonomy): domain Eukaryota; kingdom Metazoa; phylum Chordata; class Aves; order Passeriformes; family Icteridae; genus Agelaius; species Agelaius tricolor. Next base: position 2,406,868 of record NW_027269270.1, read on the forward strand.
GCTTTGTGGTAAATTTATCACATCCCACTTTCATGATCAAACATGTTAAACTCAGCTTGCTCTGGCTATGACACCAGTATTCACACTGGGATTGCTCCTTGGATTCAGTGATTCTCCTTTGAGATACTGCCCTGGCTTGCCATACCTGAAGTATCCTTGCCATTTCTCTAGGGCAAGCAACAGCCAATATCTTGCACTGCCATGCACACTAATAAGGGCAAGTTTTGAGGACAGTTTTGCCCCTAACAGTGGCTGACATCCTATGTCTTCTTTCTTACACCAAAAGCTGCTCCAAGCTGCTTTACATGAAAAAAAAAAATCATCATCTTCAGCAAGTCCTGTTCTTGGAAATGAGGCCCCTGAGGGGTACTTGAGAGCCATGGTTCTGAGTGCCACCATGCAGTGAGTTCCATAAATGCTGATGACCAAGCTCCTTGTTCTCAGCCAAATGGTGCCCTGCATTTACTTTCAGTCCAGTTTAACAAGTCATTGCTTATTTCTGCATGTACCATAAGGAGGCCCTGTTCTCACCCCCAGTTTTTATAGAGAAAGGGAGTGAAATACTAAGTAGGTTTTTTTCAGCCTGAGAGAACTGGGTGAAGAGGTGACATTATGCACTTTAAGAGCCATACACCAATACCATTCAAAGTCATGGTATAATGGGACTCACTGCTAAATTACAGGACAAACACTGAAAGTATTAACTTTGGATAAAAGGAATGGTGATCTATTATGTCTTAAGAAAGCAGAAAATATATTGCCATTTTCTATTGTATTAAATTGTACTTGTATGCTATCTGTAAGAGCAGGACAATGCCACATCTTCCTAATAGAATTCATTTCTACAAATATTCCTTTATTCAAGATGGCCCATTCCTGTTTTGTGCTGTGGAATGAAAGGGGGCATAGGGTTGGGCTGCAGACTGAAAATTGATCATCTAAAGAAAAGAGCAGCTGCAAATAATCCATTAGGAAAGAAAGCCCTCCAAGGCAAATTTACATTCAGACTGGCTTTGATCACCATTTCAGCCAGTGTGAAGTGTACCTTCACATTAACCTTCACTCCATAACATAATCCTACCCATGACCTTCAATTGTCAGCTCTTGGAAAACAGAGAAAAGTAATAACTATTGAAAATAATAGCAGGCTTCAGCCAAAAGAAACCAGGTTAGGAATACATCTTGGATGACTGTAGGCATTCCTCTGTCTCAGAGGGGCAGGACAATTTCCACTGACCAAAGGTGCCACTGTCTGTGAACGAATATCCACAATATCTCACAGACTTGTTGCTCTCTCTGACTGTTTCTGAGTTAAGATGTGTTTGATACCTGTTGTGTCTGACACTACCTGAGGCCTTTCATTTACATCACCTTGTGCTGGCTCACTTGTGCAGGACAGGAAACCCAGAGCAGAGCCAGGGAGAGGGGGCTCCTTGGGATCAGAGCATTGCCCAGCAGCACAGAAGCCTTTGGAAGAGCACATGGATCTGATCTGAAGTCAAGGCAGCCCAGCAGTACCATTGCTACTCCAGGTTTGGAAAGGGCCCAGCAAGGTTAATGCAACTGGATCAAGGGAAGCAGATCATACCTTGTCACGAATTAATTTGGACAACATCCTGGTATCAATCCCATACAGTGCAGGCACCTGAAGAAAACCCAAGGACAAGTTAGAGAACAAGCAGCTAAAAAAATGGAAAGAAGACAGCACCCAGATCACCTTTATGAAAACAAGTCACAGAATCATAGAACAGTTTGGTTTGGCAGATTTTAAAGCTCATCTCATTCCAACCCCCTGCCATGGACAGGGACACCTTCCACTAGAGCAGGCTGCTCACAGCCCCATCCAGCCTGGCCCTGTGTTAGGAGCTCAGGCTCTCAGCAGCAGTCTTACCAAGGCTGCCTCACTCCAGCTCTTTCACTTCTCCTCCCTGTTCCCACTCATAATTAGCTAAGATGCTCAAATCTAGTTTCTGCTCCAAAAAGCACAGTGGGACAGCTGGGATCCTCTGGATACACAGATCTTGATCTCTGTGATCAGGAGGTGCAGCTACAGGGTTCCTCTCAATGGACAGCAATCCCTGGACTGGTAGGGAATCTGCCACCTTTCTGTTCTGCAACAATAAAGAGCTCATCTTTCCATCCAGGTCAGTTCTCATTGTGCTGTTACATCTAGTACTGCTCACCTGTTCTTCATACAGCCACTCTCCCAGGCTCCTAGTAGCCTGCCAGTGGCTGTACTCATTGCTGTAATCCTGCACCAGTAAACCTGAAACCTGTAGAGAGAAGAAATATCATTTTGCACTGGAGGATCACCTTTCTATTTATCCTGTACCTCCAACTTGCACTATTCATTCACCATAAACCATATCATGGGCAGACTTCAGGCTAGCTCATGGCTGTACCTGGGCATTTGTACCAGGAAATCCACAGAAGAATGCGCCTTGGTAACCAAAGCTGAAAATTGCACTGAGCTGACAAAACACTTCTTGTCAAAAGAAAGAAAATGGAAATTTAGGACAAGAAAAAATGTTTTATTTTGATTTTTTTTTTGTAAGAAAACTTATCACTTTTAAGTAACCTTTCATTTCAAAAGTCAGCTCCATTTTTCAATGGAGTTTGTGTGTAAAATAGTTATTTCACCTCAGAACAGGTACTTCCAGAAGGCACATGGCTTAGTACAGAAAGCAAGATGGAGTATTTTTTGCTACCATTCCTTCATAGGAAAATACCAGAAGAAGAAAAAGAAAGGTTGAGTATCACTGATTTCTTCTGTGAAGGAGCCAGTAAACTCTTACTCAGGCTACTGGGCACAACCCTTTGATCAGCACTGCTTCTCCCACCATTACCTTGATCCCATCAGACTCCAGAAATCTCCTGAGGCCTATTTCATCCAAAGCAGCCGTGTCAGGCACTCCACCATTCCCAACTATGGGGTTAGCCAGGGTAAGAATCTGCCCTTTGTAGCTGGGATCTGTCAAGGCTTCAGTGTATCTAGGTGAAGAAACAGTAGAAGGAAAGTACATAAGTCTGGAGTCAAAAGGAACACAACAGAACCAGTGAAAACAAGACAGGTCTGAATTCCCAAAAAGACAGAAATGGTGTTCATGTGAAGATATTCTCAGAATAAAAGCAAACACCTCTGTGAATATACCCTGACTTTGCCATTTGTGGTTAAACATTTGACATGAAGAACAAGGAAATGCTTTGGCTTCTCATGCTTCGTTTAAGGAAAGCACATCAACAAACTCAGAGTCCTTTGATTTAACATGAGAATCAAGTACAGGGAGGGCAGGGAGATCTCAGCCCTGCACAGAGTATCACTGCTAACAGCTTGGCCTGGCCTCTCCCTGGGCACACCCCTGGGCAGTGCTTTGACCTCCATGTGCTGTAGGAGCTCTCCCCTCTCAGCAGCAGCAGAAAGCTCCAACTGAAAAACCATCAGACAACAGAGCTGGTTTTGCCCAGGTTTTGTCCCTTCCACACTCTGGAGCTTGTCTTGGGGTGCTCAGGGCTGTACTTGCTCTTTTTGTGGGAGAGGACAGACAAGTCTTTGGGTTTCCTCCTCACTGCTCTGGGTCCTTCTCTGCCACCAACCCTGCCATGGTCCCACTTCTGAAGTTTCTCCCTGGCATTCTCCATGTTCCCAGCCACAGAGCACCATCTATTTCACCTGACCAGACTCCTAAGTGCTTGGAAGCTGGTTTGTGTATCCCTGCAGAAGGCAAGTTGAAGACAAAGCTTTGGGATTCAGCATTGCACCCCTGGTCACACAGCCCCAAAACATGTCCTGTCATAGCCCCAAAGCAGAAGCCTGGCAGTTTGTGAAGCACCTGAATGCCCTTCTCAGCAAGGACAAAGCTAAAAGCACACTGGAACATTCTTCTGCAGCAGAGGAGCAAAACTAGGACTCCACAAAGTATCATCCCTGCAACTAGTAGGTCCAGTCCCACTTTCAACCATATATAGGGGGACAGGGTAAATGTGGTCTATATGCTCCTGTTCCTCAGCTCCAAATTAACAAACAGCCCCTCACTTTTTCCCTTAGTCTATAGTATACTCTTGCAAATCTCCCTTAAACAATTATTGTCTTTCAACCCAAAAGCAGCTGCAATTTAGCAACAGATGAAGTTATCCCCACAAATATTGAGCCAAACACATAAAAAGACTTTGGGATGAATCTGCCCTGTACAAAATATAATAAATTATTGTCATTATTGTTTAAACAGTACCTAATTGGCAACTCCAGTCATCTACCAGATATCAGCAAGTCACAAGAGACATTTTTATGGAACACCAGACTTACTGCCAGAAGATTAATTGTCAAATATTGGGAAAATCTTCACAAAAGCAGGACTGGCTGCTGGCAGATATAAACACAGCACACCAGCCAGCACTGAGAAATGACAGGTTGAATAAACACTGGCCAGGAAATATTTTCAGGTAAGCCTCTCCTGGTATTCAAATCTGTATTTGCAGCTGCAGGTAAGCAACCACACAAAGTGCAGTGGGATCCCAAAACTGCAGCAGGTACCAGGCACATGGCATGGGCATGCTGGGCACTGTTCTCTCCTTCTGAGCTTATTGGTTATGCCTCCAAAAAACTACTTGTTACTGACAAAGCTAATGTCATTGACCTTTGATGTCATTTGTGACCAGCAAACAAGGACAGAGAGCCATGGCTCTGGGTGGGGTGTGCAGGCAGAGCTCAGACAATGCCCTTTAAGCAGGAACAATGCTGTGTGGAGCACAGAGGAGCAGATGGAAACACCAGCTCCAAACATGCTGCAAGGTCTAACCCTTGCTGTGCCTGCCCAGAGGTCTGCCTGATTTCAGTAAATTCCTGTCAACCCATTCTCTCACTAAAATATCATGGGAAACACACATTTATTAGAGATAAACACCTTTATGGGGCCATTTCAAACATGGGACATTTCATGGGTTGTAACTCTTCTTTCTTAATGAGAAACCACCTCTTTTTGTTTCTATGCCAAACATACAGCTGCAACAGTAGGCTTATTTTTTTTTCAGCAAATGCTTCTGAAAAGTTCATCCTCTTGCTTTTCTATCAAAAATTCAACATTTCATCCCTAAAAGAGTGCTCTTGGCCTTCTAGTCCAGAGCAACATGTCAACATTTCAGCGAGCTTCAGCTACTTCAGGCCCGAGAGCTGTATGCAAATAAAGTGCTTTGCCTCCCATTTCTATACCATGAATCAGAACATGGGGGTCCAGATGAGGAGACACAGTGCAGAGCAGCCTAATAATCACCCATGCTGACCCCACTCAGCACCCAGAAACACCCACTTCACAAAAAGCAGGTCTGAGGCTTATCAGCACCCCTGCACTCACCTCTCACTCCCTATCATGACAAACTGCTCTGTGCCCCAGCAGCCTGGCACCTCCCTCACCCTGGCACAGCCTCTTCCTGTGTCAGGGAGAAGGGACAGCTGGGTTCCTCTGGATACCCAGATCTTGATCCCTGGGATCAGGAGCAGGAGGTACAGCTACAGGGTTCCTTTCAATGGACAGCAATCCTTGGACTGGTAGGGGAATCTGCCACCTTTATGTTCTGCAACAATGCTGCAAACTCTTGTTTTCCATTTCTCTGAATCAATCAAGGTCATGTTCTGTACAGGGGGCTCTGAAGATACTTCCTTACATTTTTAGTGTTTTCTCCATGCCCATATGCTGCCCAGCACAGAAGAGATCTCTGTCACAGCATCCTCTCCAAATGATTAGACAATGAGCAAACACAACTTCTACTGCCACAGTAACATGTGGAGAGGAAATTAATCCTTCAGGTCCTACTTGACTTTTGTCATGTGCCAAGATTTATGGCCCATAATCTATCAATGAGAAGAGAACTCTGGTGCCCTCCATCATTCTGATCTATATTAAACAGTGGCTTGTTGGCAGGTATATTAACACAGCCAGTAATTAGTGCTGTCAAAATGCTTAAATAATTGTCTCCTAACGCAAAACTCTGCAAACTGATTCCCCTCTGCAGCAATTTAACATTCTCACCAAAGGTATCATTTTAAAACTCAACCTGTGAGTACTGAGATCTCCAAAGGACAGCATAATGTGGGGAGCACAAAGCAGATGAGCAAAGACAGCTATGAATGACTGCAGAAGCAGCTCAAGCATTAACAACTTCATAGATGTCTTAAATCCCCAAGGACATTTCCCTGTCCTTACCAAAAACCCCATTCCTCTGCTCAAGCAGTCCAACAAAAGCACTGGCAGCATTTGGCTGCCAACCTAAGTCAGCCATAGGTTTCTACCACTTGAGAAGACAGAAAATCATGCTAGGTTAGGCATCAATCTGATCCTGCCCTTTAGCTGCAAAGGCACAGAATGCAAAAACATCCTTACCTGTGGTGTGAGCCAACAAATTACATAAGAGATGGGTCATAAAGGTGACCAACCTGGGGTTTAAAAATTTTGCACTCAGAAGCCAACTTGCATTACCAAGAAGGCTGCAGATGCTTCAAACTTCTATAGCTGATCTGGGCTCTAGAGGGACAACAGACAGCTTCTCTGCTCTGACTCAGCAATTCAGTAGGAAGTGATCAGAACCCTATGTATCTCATTATCATCATTAGGTCAGTCTTTAAGGTGCTTATCACCACAAATGCTTTGGCACAAGGGGTCTGCCTGAAACATCTTCATTAATTCTATCTCTCTCTGTACCTCTGGACTACAATGTAGTAGATATTGAATATATAGAAAAATAAATATAATAATATAATATAATAATATAATAAATATAGAAAACCACCTCTTGGATCAGAACCCTACAAGCTTGGAAAAAGCAGCTTTCACACTTCAACAAGCTTCCAGAGAAGTCCTGATGCCCGGATGCCATTTGCTGTTGCCTTACCCAGAGAGCCCCGTGTTGAACACCACTTCCCCTGCTGTGGAGGATGGATAGCCAAAAGAATAGCCCTTCATCTTCATCCCATCTTCCAGCACCAAGTTTGCTGTCTGCACCTAGAGAAAGGCACATGAAGAGACTCAAACACAGGAGGAAAGGCTTGATGTTTATTCAGGCAGCACCTAGGATATCTGCCTTTCATGCCTAGCACTGTAGGTACTCCTGCCCTTCTCCCACTCCCAGTTGCCAAGACATTACCTCTTTTACCAGCCTGATGCTTTTTTTCTTTCTGACTCTTAGGAAACATTGTTATCCTAATGAGCTGGCAAACCTCCCTGCAAGCAGAGCATGTGCTGCTTTTACTGTGGGATCACCCTTTCCCATGCCTTAGCTCATTTTTCCTACATACGACATCTTGCAATTTACCAACATCATAACCCTGCAGGGAAAGGATCACTTCCCCCCTCAATGTTTGCTCAAGGCCTGCTGCTGACTCTGCTGGCTCTCATCCAGCTCTGACCTTTGATAGGTGCTTAACTTCTGGTGCAACCATACAGCAACGCCACTAAAATAGGTGTGTGTGCTTAGTGAACTGGTGTCAGACAGCAAAATTCAAAATAGCAGTGTATTCTGCAGTAGGACACTGGACCAGAGGAACTCATGGATCAGATGGATGCTCATGGTCTCAGTTACCTCAGGGACAGGCATAAATTGTGCCAGAAGAAGCAGCTATGAAACAAGCAGCCTAGAGGAAACCATACCTCTTATAGAGAGGGTTCAGCAGAACTGAGTCCCATACTAACTGAGGGATCCCTTACAGGCTTCATCACTATTTTACAGCCAGGCAAGTGGGACAGAGTGAGTTTTACAGAAGTCCTTAAGAGATTCATTGTCACAACTGGGTCTTTGCACATATCAGACTAAGTGTACCACCCTCTTTGGTCCCACTTGGAAACTAAACCTTTCTTACTCTGTCCAGGCACTGGATGGGAAACCACCAGAGAACTCCAACTTCTGACAAATAAATAATGACTACATGCACAGCAGAAATGACAGAATGAGTTGGGAGTTCCCTCAGCAGGATCACTGGTGACATGCAGAGGAGGAGAAAGAGTAAGCAAAGCTGTTAATAAATTTGCCAATGAATTCCTGGCTTAAAAGAACTTGGACTATGAACTTCCAGGACCCTGATAAACCTCCACCTCTGGAAGGCAAGCACAGCTGTCTCCTAGGCACAGGCAGAGTGACCACCAGTGCAAAAATCCCAGTGGTTTATGCCACAGGAAATGTGCCAAGCAAGTCCACAGGAAGCAGCTCTTACCATGATTTAGCTTCATATTGGTTTCTTTTACAGAACTATTCCTCTTACTGGGATTTTTAAAAGAAAAATCAAGATCAATTTGCTGCAGAAAGGAGCTGGAGAGCTACTTCCCATTAGCTGTAAATCAGATGAACAATCACAGCAAGGAGAAATTTCATTCTCAGTATTGAACCTTTTGTAACCATCATGCCAAACATTCATTTACAGCCCCTCTGCAGTTACAAATACCACACAGATCAATTACTAATGTACTGCAAAATACACTAAAAATCAAACTGAGATGCCAAGTAATTGAATTCTGTGCATCTGGGATGCTTTTAGCCTTGCCATTTTTTCCTCATTAATGTCAAACACCCAGTCATTCTCCAAAGATTTAGCCATAACTTTTGGAACCATCCCACACCACTGGACAGTTTAGTCAGCAACACCAAAATCTCCTCCCTCCCCAGTTATAAACACAATTTTTGTGGCTAAATCCCCTAGGTTTAGACCAAATTAAAATGAGGTTGTGGGCTTCCCACCACTGGGCACACCTTGGGGCAGTTGCCTCAATTGTGGTCCTAACTGCCACCAAGCCTGGCAGAATCCTTCTGGAAACAAATTCCACAATGGTGGAATGACCAGAAAATTTAAGATTCATCCAAGTGCTGAAGGCCAAACCCCAGAGCAATCACTGTGAGCTTCAGAGCCTCACCCTCACTAAAGTTCTGCATGGCCTTCCTCCCACCACTGCCCACCTCCCTTCTAAACCAGACAGCACAGAAATCATTTCTGTTGAACAGAAGCCCTTATTATACTAGTAGAGCCCCTACACAGTGTTCAGGTAATGGGGAAAAATGTCCCTGAGCAACCATAACCTGCCTGCAAGTTCAGCTATAGCAGGGAATAGATGTTCAAGTGTTTCCCTCCCTTCCTTGATTTATTATTCTTAATTAAGTGGTTGGTTCATTGAGCATTCTCAAAGCAATTATTCTTGCTTACATTTCCAGTGGAGGTGTTACCTTATCCCTAAGCTGCCAGCCTACCTTGTTTTCTCAGTTTTGTTTTTAAGGTGAAATGTGATTTACAGGCTACAGAGAAAGCCTCTTGGCTCAATCAGGGATCAGTTGGGAGAAATACTTCCTTTCAAAAAAAGAACAAGCAAGAAATAAACAACCCCCCAGAGCTTCCATCAAGTCCTTTTGTCTTCACCCTTCTCAAAAGCATCCCCACATAGCCTCAGATAAATCTCTGTTGTAATTTCAACTAAATTGTTTCTACCACACCCACCCAATATAAGATATGCCACTTGCAATCTGATTTCCTCTTCCTACACATCAGTAGCTTCACCTTTAGCAAAAGGCCCTGTGCTCTAGAGAGGCTGCAGAACTCTTCAAGAGCTTTGAGGATGAAGATGGCTAATAGGAAGGGTCATGTTGATGTCACATTGACAGATTTTGTGTATTTTGTCAAAGCAGCTTGAAGAATCAACTCATTCAGGTCCCACTTCATACATCAAATAAAGAAAGCACTTAAGAAGTTAAAATAAAAACAAACCTAAACCCAGTAAGAAAGTAAGAAAGCAGATGAAATTAGTTCCCTGCTGGAGCAGCCCTTCCTATCTAAAAAGTGGATGATAAAGATCTGCAAAATCTCAAAAAATCTTCAGTACAATTCCACACAGCCCAGCTTCTTTGCCACATTTCTTGGCCCACACCTGGCTGGCTACAGAACAGCTGGCATATCAGAATCAGAGAAGAATCCAAGATCTCCAAGATTCCTTCTACAATAAAAAGCTGGTGCCAGGACTGAGCTACATTTCACTCTCCCAAGACCAATAGCCAGCAAAAAAGGAGTAATTTTCTCTTTGATAGAAAAATCAAACTGATTCTCACTCTTCTTGTGAGTACTGTGCCATCACAGGCTGGAAATCTATCTGGGCATGGCTAACAGTCAAGACTTTCTTTGCCAACCCTGTGTATAACTATCTGTATCTATCTGATTTTGCTCTGGCACATTTGTTCCTGGCTAAAATTGAGACAAGAAGACAGGGAAAGAAAAAGGAATGAATCAAGGTGAGGGTTTTGGGATACACCAAAGAAACTTCACACTTAAAATATTTTTTGGGGAGAAGCACTGGATTAATTCCTTTATAATCCAAGACAAAGCCACAGTTTCTACAACTTGAACCGTCCTCAAGGCTGTTCATAGCAATGCCACAAATATTTGTCCATCACAAAACTCAAAGGAGAAGAGTGAACCAAGCCAGATGAGGTACCTAGCACAAGTTGCTGAGGACCCTTTTCTCCCCCACAGTAACAATTCACAAAGTTCCCCCATCTAGATGGGAATGGGCCCCATTTTACATCCCCTTCATCTCCAAAACAAGGAGAGGAGTACCTTGTGACTCATCTTTGGCTTCCTCACCCACCTCTCTACTCTCCTTGCAGTCACTGCCCCATTTCTTTCCACCTGCCTCAAATGCATTTGCAGAGTCCTTTTGCAGTAATGTGAAATAGTTTCTAAAGCCAGCACTCCACAAAATTTTCCTCATTTCTGACTACATTTTAGCTCATTCCTGGTGGTTTTTATAGCTCTCCCAAACCTCTCCTTACTGAGCCAGCTGTACTGTTACAAGCCACCTATTTATTGCTCACACTACCTTTACATGCCCATTTAACTACATTGGCCTCAGAAGAGCATTAAACAATAAGAACTTCAGCCAACAGACTCTCTGCCTCTCCTGAATTTTAAACAAGCTTGATTAACCTGAAACCAGTGATGTTAAGCATCCCTACTGAGAGCCCTGAGGGGTCTCTGCTCTGCTCCCTGCTCCTCTTTCACTCATGGATGCCCATCTCTTCTTTAGAATGGAAGGATGGGATGTAATAGAGAAATATGGACCTGTGAGTCCCCACATCTAACACTACTCACCTACAATGGTGTTTTCCCACACAGGGTGAGTTTAAACTGGACAGAATACAAACTTGGGAGAAGCATTTCTCTAAAACTACCACCTCTCCCTCATGCTGTCTAATACTTAACTTATATACAGGTTAGATGTTTTCATTGTATTTTGTTATGTTTCCTAAAATAGCCCAGCAAGAAAAAGCAATTAAAGGCAACTAAATGCTCATTTAAGCCTGCAATAATGGAAGAATGAGACCATTACCTAATACTGCCATTAGTCCATACACAGCACCATGGATCATAGAATGTCCTGAGTTGGAAAGGATCCACAAGGCTCATCAAGTTCATCTAACTCCTGTCCCTGCACAGGACAATCCCAAGAATCCCATCATGTGCCTGAGAGTGTTATCCAAATGTTTCTTTAACTCTAGCATGCTTACATTGCATTTCACTCTTTCCTCAAACTCCTCAAAAATACCCATTATCTCTAGGGCTGCTTGGAACACCAAACCCAGCCACAGGTCACTGCTTGCTCACTTTGCTCACAACTAGACTTAACTTCCACACTCTGATGCAAAGAAACTGGGAACTCACATGCTGAAGGAAGGTGTATTAGCAGGAACACTTCTTGCCTTACCCTGAATTCCCTGAAGAGGAATTTTTGTTTTAAAAGTATCATAGACTAGTTTGGGTTGGAAGGGACCTTAAAGATCACTGTGTTCCAATCCCTTGCCATGAGCAGAGCCACCTTCCACTGGATTCTCTGTGCAGCCTGTTTCCAGTGCCTCACCACCTTTGCAATAAAGAATTTATTGCTAATATCTAATCTAAACATTCTCTGTCAGTTTGAATCCATTCCCCCTTTGTCCTGTCAAATAACTGGTCTGTTGCAAGGAGGTCAGAGGAGTCCTGATTAATGAGTGGCTGTGGGGCAGGTAAGAGAAACCCCAGTACACAGAAGTGATACTGATCAGCCCCCTAGACCACCCTGCCAGGTAAGGCAGCACCTGCAGTCCAAGTCTCTCTGTGCTCTTCCCTACCACTCTGAAACACCACTCCTCCAGGTGCTAATTCTATTGCACTGTTCATTCAACACAACACCTCTGCAAAAGTGCCTCTTCCATGCAAAGTGCATGCTGAGAGAACTCACCCAGCACTTCAGTGCTACAGAACTGCCACACAAAGTCCCACTTCACCCATTTATTCCAGCTCCTGTAGCAAAAAGCACTAGAAAGCTGGGGGAATCAACTGAGTGGTCCAGCCCCAGTAAATCCAGAGTTGATACACTGATGCCTTCACAAGAGTTGTCTACCTCTCCAATTGACCTCAGAGCCACTGTAGTTTCTAATACATTGAAAATGGATTCTGTATGGATTCAATAGAATTTTATGCCTCAAGTGATGCGCAATTTTGAATATTCAGCCAGTTCATTCTCATATGGACTGAAACATCTGTTGTTAGCTATCAGTCCTGTAGAAGGGTGAGGTGTTTCTAAAGAAAACACCATATAATAATTAACTGAAACCTTGAACTTACACCTTTTGGTGTAATTTGCCCCATAACTTCCATTCCAGACTAGACAAAAAGTGTGTTTGCTTAGCTAATAAGACCATTTAGCCAAGCAACCCCCTTGCTTCGGGTTCAGACAAATTTCCTCTGGTTCATGTCTCTAGGTAAGCCCTGTTATCTGCAGCAAGTTATCTCTGCATGCCAAACACATCTATTAAACAACAGAAGTTCACTGTTACCTTGATGCTCAACAGTCTGGTACCTGTCCTTGAGAAACTCCAGTGATCAGCAGACACATTGCAAAACTTCAATCTGCCTTTCAAAGTCTTCACCACTTTGCAAGCTGTCAAAATTCTTGTCATCTTGAAAGCTGCTGATGGGTAACTAAAGTTTAAAGCACAGAAGAGAAAACAAAAATCTGCTTGTATGGATTTCTTCAAGAATTGGTGCTGACAATATACTCCTGTAGATCACAGGGGAAGAGCACAGAGGCACAGCAGGAGCACTGAAGTGACTGTACAGCACTGCCCTCCACCTCCCATTTATTCTGCCATTAAAAGTCCCAGGTGCAGCCCCACCTCCTCCCAGCCCTCCTCAGAGGGGTGCTTGCTGCTTAGGCACCCTTGCAACACTTCTCCTCCTCAGGCTGCTCTCTGAGCACTGTCACAGGGGCTTTAACTCCACCTGGAAGATAGCAAAGCCTGAAAGAGAAATCACCTCAAGAATACAAGAGCATGAAGTGGCAGGACAAGGGGGAGTGGGTTCAAACAGAGAGAGCAGGTTTGGATTAAATATTAGGAAGGAATTTTTCCCTTTGTGGGTGGGGAGGCCCTGGCACAGCTTGCCCAGAGAAGCTGTGGCTGCCCCATCCCTGGAAATGTCCAAGGCCACATTGGACAGGGCTTGGAACAACCTGGGATAGTGAAAGGTGTCCTTGTCCATGGCAGGGGGTGGCACTGGATGATCTTCAACATCCCCTTCCAACTCAAAGCATTCTATGATTCTGAACAGCACAGGCTGTGCACAGTGTGGTTTTGAGAGCTCTCAATGTGGGGTCTGCACACTGGCTGTGGGACAGCCTGTGGCTGCCACAAAGATGTGAAGCAGGAAGACCAAATCCCACGGAAAGATGAAATCTTTATGCTGCGTTTGTTCCAGGTTCCAAAGTGCTGTCTGTCCTCAAATAAATAAAAAATTTTTCACAACAAAAAAAATAAATGGTTGCAAAAGAAGAACAACTTTTGGTAACATTTCAATGGGTCAACACATGAAAAAAGGTGAAATTTTCCACATGTTATTCCCCAACTATAGATCTTTGTGACTATAATATTTTGCCTATAACACTTCACTCTTCATAAAGAATAATACTCCTCATTAGCCAGAGATGAAAATGCCTCATTAAGACAAAAGCTGGGAGAGAAGTATGCCCATTTATTATTCTTCAGGAACTAAAAAGAAGAGGCATCTTTTGAAGCCCAGGTGATCAAAGTCTTAATTGGCTCAAAGCAATATACACCCAGATTTCTTTGTGCAGCTGGACACATTCTGCTGTAAAGGATTCTGCAAAGGATTTAGGTGACTTAGTCAGTGGCATTAATAGTCATGACTTCTTTTTATGCAGTGGTTTGAGATTAGTCTAAATTGACACCAGTACCACACAAAAATATTTCCTGTGCAGCTCATTATATATTCACCAGGCTGAACAGTCATGAACAGCATAAAAGATAGAAGAGAGGGGAAAGGGTTTGGGTACCCTGCATCACATGAAAAGCTTTTTGGATATTTGAAAGAGAAACACATAGAAAAGGCCCAAATCCAGATGATTGGAAAAGATAGACAGAAATAGGGCAGAAAACAGACTGGGTGTAGAGAAGCTCACTGCTTCAACATTTTGCAGGTGTGCAGAGCTAGGAGAACCAAGCCAACAGTAATTCCTGATAACTGTGGTTTAGGACCTAATTTTTTCTATAAGAAGATATCTGGCAATCATTCTGATTTGTTGAAGCAGCTTGAAAGGCACAGATTTTGCTTTTTGCAAACAAAAACAAATAAATACAGGGGACTGGAAAATGTATTTGTTAGCTCTTCCTCCACTTGCTTGGCTCTAGTCTGTAGTGATCCAGAAGCCAAAGCCACGCCTATAAGTGACTGGACTCCAAAAAACCTCTACTTTGAACAAGAAAGGTCATCTTAATATCCAAACTCATGTGAGCTCACACATGCAGTTCAGCTTTCTTCCAAAGTCACATTATGCTAGCTTTAAACTGCCAGGAGTACAATACACAGCACTTGGAAGGTTTTTTGTTATGGCTGTGCTGAACAGGAAATTCCACACTCCATTTTACTCTCTGCCAACATCAGGGAGTGACTTTGGACCCTGGGATACATGTTTGAACCAGAACCAAACCATGCTGACAGTTTCAGCACCCTAACTGCTAATTCCTAACTTCCCTCTCCCACCATGGGTGCTGCAGTGAGGCTGCACCGTGAAGCTGCTGGATCCACATAAAAACTCACCCCTTCCTTCCACCATGAGGCCATGGATGAGCACAGGGCATCAGGAATGAGAGAAAATGGACCATGCCTTTTGGCAGAGTGGCACTGTGCAGCTGCAAACAGCTGCATAACCCCATGCACCCTGTATTCAGTGTGCCAGGGATCTGCTGGACACATACACACCTCATGTGGCAGCTGTATGATAAGGATTAAATGTTATATGGGTGAACCACAGGGGAAAAAAAGAGTTTCCTTTATCACCTACAGAGCAAGGATATTCCACTGATTACTGCTCTATATTTGACCCTGCTGTCTTCCCTATTTTATTATCAAAATTGATTAAATCCACCTCAGACCTTCTGAGTTGAACAAGGTTATAACTCCAGTAGAAGATTTTTAAAGCCTCCTCCGTGATAAAGGAATTCCCCTCTGCCAAAACCAAAAGAAAACATCCAAGCTATTTGTCTCTCTGCCAACATGCTAAAAAAAGGTCACAAACTATTGACACCTTAAGGCCAGAAAATTTATATACATTCCCTAAAGAAGCCTCAGCTCTGGAAAACCTGTTAACACATAAACAAACCTCCTGTGATATGGATTTTAAAGTATGCACTTTTAAAGACCAGAAAAGGCAGAATCACTAAGAGATGGAATCAATAGGGGAAAAAAACAAAAATAAAAAACAACTAAGGAATAGTGGAAAAAGAGCAGAGACCCATGGTTTTATGAAAATGCAATCACACTGCCTAAGCTTAGAACTTGCCAGCCAGGACATGACTTCCAATTGTAGCACCCCTACAGAAAGTTTCTGGAAGAAGGATGTCAATCAGAGAAATCAGGAATGGCAGAAGAGTCACTCAGACAAGAACAGTTCAGGTACTGGGGGAGAAAGGTGGGAAATTGCAATTCTGGCTCACAGAAAGGCAGAGTGCCTTTTGCTTCATATTCAGTTACACTATTGTACAGAGAGAGAGACTGGGGGAAGGAGAGCAAAAAGCTCAGTAAAATAAGGAACTTTTTGTTATTATTTACAAGTGGAAAACCCCAGAAACAAAATTCATCACACAGCCCCACTGGACCATTAAAAATGAAACAAAATCAGTGGTCTGTGGCTTTGCAAATCCCCAGGGACAACAGATTCAAAGAATGGCAAGTGCCTACATTTTGAGAGGTTTAAAACAAAGTGCTTGATCTTGAGAAGTGCTCAGAGGAGATGGGGCCCTGCTTAGATGCCCCAGAAGAGGTGCCCCAAAATGAGAGCACCTAAAGCCCTTTGTCACAGCTGGGAAGCTCTACTTTAAGCAACCAAGCTAAGCAAGGTTTTTCATTTTCAAGTTTTCTGTAAAAAGCACAAGATAGTTCCAGTCTTGCTTGAGAGACAAGAGATCAGGGCAAATCTGTGAGCATGTTGGGCCAGATTCACATCAGTGCAAGTCCCAAGTAATTGCCTTCAGCTCAGTGGAGCTTCAAGTGGCATAAGTCTCCCCTGAATTGGGACAAATGTAACAAGCAGCCCACATAAATTGATTGGACTCTTATTTCTTATGGGTGAAACCAGAGAAAAGCTTTTTCCCTCCATATGTCCTTCAGATACTTTTGGAAATCTCTCCTGCCATATTTCAGATTATGTCTAATACCTGACCACCCTGTCTTGTCTCCACTAAATTACATTTGAAAAATATTGACTGCAAAAGCAGAATAGTTGAAAGTTCCAGCAAAATTGCAATTCTCTGCCACCACTGGGAAGAAAACAAATATTCTCCTCTACCTCTACAGCTCACACAAAACCTGTTAAAGTGATTTTGAAACTCTCTCTTCCATTTCAAGGCAAGCTACACTTGCTTCCCAAGGAACTTATAATGAAGAGTTTTGAAAACACCTGAAAATATTGAGATTTCCCATCTATTTCCTAATCAGGTGTTAGTTTATCAAGAGAGATCACTGCAGACCTAGGTAGCAATTTTTGATCAAACCCCATGACCTCAGAGACAATAACTAACTTTTTCTGCAGCATATACTGGGGGAATAAACAAAGTTCTCTTGTTCACATGCAAATGAAGTAACAGCATCCAGACATCCCCCATCTCCCAGTCCTCCTGGATTGCTGCAGGAGAGAAAGCTGCTTTGATCTAGTCTCAGAACAAATGAAGCATTTCAAGAAAACCCTACAATGTATGGAAAATGGCAAAACAACACAAGGTGAGAATTTCAAAACTAAGGCTGATCCTCACCTGTGTATACAGATAGAAACCAAAAGGAATAAGAACCAGGTACAAGTCTTATCCCTCAGCTCTCCTGAATTCTGTAGTTTAAAGCCACAGCCAGAACGGGGGATTTTTTCCATGGAGTTTACTCTATTTCAGAGTGATGCCTCAGGTTTTAGCTTTTATAGTTTTCACATTCTGTGCTGCTTTAGTGTGTGCTTCTGAGCTTCATATTAGGGGATGGTGAGCTCTCTGCACAGAGCAGGGAGACAAAACAATTCCTTCTCTAGCTGGGGACCAAGGACAAATGATCCAAATCTCAGGCCCAAGAGCATAAACAATGGGGACTGAAGAGAGAAAAACAAGAAGGATGGGACTTGGTAACCTAAAGCTATAATTGGACTATTCACTCCAATATGCAGATGGACCAGAACTTATAAAAGTGAGAGACCCTGTGACCAGGTGTTCATTTTGGGTCCATCTTGGGTGCAGCCCTGGCTGGGCTCTTGTGCTGCCCAAGGTGCATCCATTGAGGCCTTTTAATAAATCCCTGCTTTATTCTTTAACTCTCTCTAGCCTCTGCTCTAGATCAGCTTTCACAAGGCATCAAGAGGAGGTCTGGAGAAAAAAGTATTTTAAATTTTAACAGGAGAGGTTCTTAGCAGATCTTCAGATTCAGGTGCTGCTTTTTGATTCAGTCTTACTAACTCACATGATTGTGCCAGGAATAATTCAATATAAACTCAGATGATTTTTTTTTTTTTCAGATGGAAACAATTCCAAGTGACAAGGCAAGAATAGTAACTAAAAAGGGACTACTCCTAGCTGACCACTGTACTCATGCTTGCAGCTTGTTAGCTTGTTTTCCATCCAACTCAGTGCCTCCCTGAGATACAAAGTGCTCAGTTCTCTTCAGTCCAAAGTCCTTTCTACCCCTGGCTTTTGGCTCTTTGCTTCCTTCCATAGTTTCTCTGCATGAGTAACAGTCTCCCAGCTCTTTGGTGTGACTCTCTAGCACACCCCACTCCATGGGTCCTGAGAGCTGCTGTCCCTTGAGCACACTTCACAGGACAGAAGCCAAGAAATAGCAAGAATCCTACAAAACCTTAACTATTTCCTGCAGAAGGCAATAATCCATTTGAAAATCAGTATGAAATCTGTTTTAACAGCACAATTTAAACCTTACTCCTAAGTCCCAACCTTGCAGCCCTCATTTGTAGAAAACAGGTGTTTCTGGGTAAAGGAGAACACACAAAGCTAAGCCCTGAGCCAATGTAAATTTATCAAAAACACAAGGTGCTTTGAAGAGGACATACAAACTTCATGTTGGTGAGGGCCTAAGAAAATAATTCCAAAATTTAGGCTGTCCTCCTCGTGATCTTTGGCTGACAGAGGCCCAGTCTGAAGAAAACGTAGATTTATTCGTAGTTAGGGATGGAAAACACAGTACCTATAACTCAAAATATCTTCCTAACTCTGATTAAATGGCACTCTTTGTTTGGGAGTCCAAACAAACAAAGAAGTATAAAGAAATGTTTTAAATTGAGTTGCTCAAAATCCGATTTTATTAAGTACTGAAAGTAGTTATTTTCACTACTACAGAAGACTTTTTTTTAGAGAGATACTATTATTACTCTTTTAAATTAAAAAAATTCCTTCTCTTTGGTTTTTTTTTTAACAAACTTTCCAAAACAAACCTAAAAGCAAATTTCAGTTAGCACAATAAGTGAAGTTTCATTTTGATATATTAATTGAAATGTCAAAAAGCATCAGAATCAAACTGAGATGCCGTGTCATTTTCCTTCAAAAACATTAGTTCAGTTTGGCTGACAGCTAAGAGCAATTCAGTTCTGTGAGGTAAATAGTTTGCTCTGGAAACAGACCCTCATGCCCTATTCACAGTTTCATAAAATGAAAGAAACATGCCTCAAAACAACCAAAGTATCCAGGGGTGGCAGCAAATCCCACAGGAATTCAGGATAAAAAAGTGTTCACAGTCAACAGGCCCTGTGACAGTTTCAATTAACATCCTATATGATAGTTTTAAAAGCTAAAAAAGATTTTTCATTTTGTAAGGAAAAATAATGCAACAACATCATTGAAAATCTCAAATCAATACCATGTGAAAGAGCTTTCTAAAAAAAAAAATAGCAAATTTCTTGCTAATTCTGAATTGCCTAACTTAGCACCCTTCTCTTCCAAATTTTGTCTTTAAGCAAAAAACCAAGACAGCATTTTGATTAGTAAAGTAAGTTTATAAAATGGTTGACAATAACTATTCCCACATTAGAGAAAAATTTCTTTTCAAGGAGATTACACTTTCTATTAAGGCTTGAAGAGCCATGGGTACACTCCTCTGTCTGGGATACAGAGCCCATGCTTCACCCAAACTTGACAAAGATAAGGCTCTTATCTTCAGCAAGAGAAAAAGAATCAACATCTTGAAAACGGGTCAAATTTCATAGCTGCTGAGATTAGCAGCTCCTCTAAGATCAGCTGACTTGGAAGAAACAGAGAAAACCCTTGCAGTGTCTGGAAATGACTGACATTACTCCAACAGGTCGATTTCACAAAGTCCTTAGCCAGCAAAAGCCCAGAGCTGGCAGGAGAGCACTGCTGGAGGGTGATAAGGAAAACACAAAGTGCAGTTTGCTCCCAGAGCCACGAGGAGCACCATGCCTTGGACACAGCTCCTATTTCCATGGTGATGCCACCAAGGGAGGCTGGTGCCAGGAATCTCAGAGATACCCAGAAGGTGTCTGCAGTGTTTGACTGCAGGCTGGAGCTGAATTCCATTTACTGGAAGATGTAAGGAGAAATAATTCTCATTCCCTGACATTTTCTAAATAGACATTTTCCAAACAGGGGCCAGGATTGGCAGTCATCCTTTCTCCCCTGTGATTATAGAGGCTCAGACATTACACTGGCTTGTTACTGTGGATCATTAAAAAGGCCAAACTGGCTTTAGGAAAAGCTTACACAAATCCAGTCTCCCCCATGCTAAACATTCTTTACAGAGCCTAAAAATAACATGATCTTACAATGCAAGATTAGCTACATTTGCTCAAGACTCCTGTTACACTTGCTTCCTTCTGCAGCAGCCCTGTCATGGGTGAATATGTGATAGGTAATCATACCCCAGTGTGTTTGGTGTATCAAAGAAAAACAAAATTGACTTGCTGTTGATTATATTCTAAATAGATATGCTTTTATCTAGGATGAAGGCTATAATATACACTGTCCCCAAGCTGCTAATTTATGCACATAACTGTTTATGTGCATTTGCACAGGCACACACAGTGTTCATTGGGCAGTTTTGTCTTTTTTCTTTGACTTGATCATCATCCTTTCCCCAAATAAAATAAAAAAACTCTATGACTGAACCATTTTCATGGGTATTTTGACCTGGAACAGAACACTTGGTCCAGCCTTCTTGGTGGGCATGTACAGAGAATTGTGGCCAGCCCCATCACACATAACCCTGTGATCTTGGGTCTAGGACCAGGGCAACCCAGAAGAGAAATAAGGAAATGAGTAAAGAGAGAGAAAGCATCCATCAGAAGATATAAGCACCACAACAGAAATGTGTGTTATAGACATTTATATTTCTTAGAACAAGAGGTATTGACAGCATTCTGAAGTGGGATTCATTGGAACTGCCACTGGTAGGACAGCTGTTGCTTGGACTACAACAAAACCCAGATAAAAAAGGCTTCTTCTTCCCAGCACATTACTGGGTCAGGCCTAAAGCTGCCCTCAATTTAAGGAAAAAAAGCAAAGCAGCTCCACTCAAATGGTGTAACACATGATCAGCCTCAATGATTAATTTATGGGCTTGTACCTCAAGTGTCTGGGTGAAGTGTCCTCTCCCAGCCTTATCTGAGCAAGAAATACTCTCTTAATAACATGTCCTAACATCTTTTACCACAACAGATGTCATACCCAGTGACAGGAGAGGCTCACAGCTGCCTCTGGGGAGATTCAGCAAGGACATTAAGCAAGCCTTTCTTTACTGAGAGGGTGGTCAAACACTGGAACAGGCTTCCTAGAGGTGGCTGATGCCCCAAGCCTGTCAGTGTTTAAAAGGCACTTGGACAAGGTCCTTACAACACTATAACTTCTGGCCAGCCCTGTAGTGGTCAGGCAGTTGGACTGGACAATCCTTGTAGGTCCCTTCCAACTGAAATATGCCATATAAGAGGAAACAAAGTTTTCTACAGAAAGCTTCTTCCCTAATTTCCTGAGAATCAAAAGTGAATTAATCATCCCTCCAGTATAAAAATATTTACCCTTTAGAAAGAATATACACAACATCTCTCTCCAGTCCAGTTTCTTATCCTTTAGCACCTATGCAGTACTAGCTGTACTAGTTCTGGGAGAGAGAGTTAACCTTTCATAGGAGTTACTTCATGTGGCCTTGGCCTCTCACCTTATATACAGCATCTGTGATTAATCAGCATTTTCCTTGTTGCTTCATGCCTAGTGCTCCAGGTTGGAAGGATTTGCAAAATTTGTTTGTCTCAATCTTTTCCTCACTCCTACTTTTTTTTCTTCCTGTGGATACCCTGGGGAGAAAAGATAAAAAGCTTTGACTGTTCCACACAGGGCTATGCACTGAAGCATTTTCTTTAACTTACACATAGATACAGGCATTAGGCAGATACACACCTGAGGATACAGATCTCTCTTCAAACAGCACAGCAAAGTCTTGCTATATGGATCTGTAATGTCATTTGAGAAGGGATATGATTTTAGCTGATTAAAAACATTTTTAGGGCTGGAGAGCAATGAGGTTTGAAGAAGTAATTGATGCTGTCAGGTAAGTGTTCAGGATTTCAACCTCAGAACTCCAGCATGGTCTGTCCAGATAGCATTGCTGTAATAGCAAGGCAGCTTTAGGAGCTAGTCAGCCATAAGACTGTATCATGCTCCATGGGGATGGCAGACATTAGATAAAGTTTTGTACCCAGCAAGACACAGAATCCCAGGATGGTCAGGCTGGAAGGGACCACAGTGGCTCATCTGGTCCCACTTGCCTGCTCAGGCAGGGTCAACCAGAGCACAGGATTGAGTCCAGATGGGTCTGGAATATGCCTGGTGAGGGAGACTCCACACATCTCTGGTCTCTGAAAAGTTCTTCCCCCTCCTCTCCAGGTAGAGCTTCCCAGGCATCAGTCCCTGCCCATTCCTTGTGTGCCATTGCTGGGCTCCACAGAGCAGAGCCTGGGCCCTGCTCTGAGCCCTCCCTGCACACAGGGATGAAGGCCCCTCTTGAGGTTGAACATCCCCAGTTCCCTCAGCCTTGCCTTGTCCAGGAGATGCTCCAGGCCCTCCCCTTCATCTCTGCAGCCTCCACCGGATCCACTCCAGGAGTTACCTGTCCCCTCTTGTACCAAGAAGCTGAGAACTGGATACTCCACATGTACCTCACCAGAGCTGAGTAGAAGGGCAGGATCATCTCTCTCAACCTGCTGGCAATGCTCTTCCCAATGCATCCCAGGATTCCTGAGGCCTTCTTAGCCACAGGGGCACACTGCTGTCTCATGGACAGCTTGATGTTCACCAGGATACTCAGGTCCTTCTCCACAGAGCTGATTTCTAGCCTGTAAATGTCACAGCACGTACAGCAGTTGAGACAGCCACCATACACAGAGAATCACCACACAATTTCAGAAAGCTTCAACCCACACAGAGTAACACCTCACCTCTTCAGCAGGCTGCAAGCATCTGCCCTTCTTGCTCTTCAGCCCAACCTTTTATCCCCTCCTGTTGATGCCCTGCACCTGTGTGCCCTCTGTTCCCTTTGGTGGTTGCTCAGTGCCCCTGGGCACTCCATGGCTCGTTCCCTTCAATAGCATTCACCTGTCCTGCACAGCTGTGCCCACTGGGGATGAGGCTGGGCCCAGCCCCACTCCCAATCACCACAAACTCTGTGCCTACATGTAGAGGTGCATGGGGTTAATAAATACTGCTGTTCTTTCACAAACACAGCATCTTCCTTAGCAAAATCCCTAGGAACAATCTCCTCCCCGCAATAACCAGCTGGCTCAAAGAGAATCTGTGCTTTTGAGCGAGGGCTCTCATTGCACATCTTACAAGAGGGCACAAAGCACTGGCTGACATGTGAGTAGGAGCAGTGCTGAGGTTTTAGATGCAGTCAGGCTGTCCTTTCCCTGAAGATATTCTGCACTGTATTGTCCCTGTCACCCATTTCACTCTGACACCTAAAAATGTTCAGCAAGATTTAAATCAACCAACCCACGGCATCACTCTACATCCCAATGCAGCAGGTCCTAATTCTTCATTCATTTGAAGAAGACAGGATCTCAAATACTGAACAGTTTTGTCTCTTTCAGCTTCAGCAAAGACAAAGCAGGTGATCACTGAGGAAAACTAGGGAGCTGTAGTTCACACTGAAAAGGCCAAGGGATGCTTTTCCTTTCTCCTCTAAGCATGCAGACCTCCACCTCAAGGAGCACAGGAACTGAGCACAGAAAGGCCTCTCTGGGTTATGCTCTGACAACTGCCCTCTGAACTTCCTGGATCAAGGTCCTTGCACTGCCAGAGTCAGGAGTGTCAACGTGGTACAGGAGTATCAGAAAAAAACCCCAAACGTGCACATCTGTGGATTTGACTCAGCCCCACAACAGTCAGAACTGGGACCTGAATATATCAAATATATGTGGGGGGTTTTGAGCCAACTTTGACTAAGAGCCATAAACACAGGGTTTAGTTTTCAGATAGTTTCAGATAGTTTACTCCATGAACAGATGTGGTTGGAATTATACCAGATCTTAGTAAAATGAGAAATCATATTGTAAAGCAGAGTGTTCCAAAGGTAGCTTGTTCACTTTCCTATACTGAATAAAGTAATTTAAATACTCACTTTTCCATCTTTATCCACTGACATAAATAAACAAAAATAAATTAATTTATTTCTTCTTCCTATGGATTCCATCACACTACAATCCATTGTAACCAAAGCAACCATAAACTACCACAACCCTAATTTATATAGGCCATAAATGGTCAAGAAGAGCTTCAGTTTGTCCTTTCTGTCCTGAGGGAGGAAATATGGCTTGAAAAACACAGACTACTGGTATAGTGGAGAGCAAATATTGGCTGGTAAAATGGGTGAGTAGAAATGTTACAGGGACACAGACCCCAAGAATGCTTTACCCAAGCATTATGTCTTTCCTCTTCCAGCCAGAGAGTCAGCCAGTCATACACTCCTGCAATCACATTTAACATTAAGATTTCCAGAGAGCTGAATTCTCCCTCTCCTTCCCCTCTGCCCCTTAACAATCCCCTGCAGCTGTGGCACACTCAGGAGTGTGCTTTGAAGAGTTTAGATGCTCATTTTGGGCAGCTTGGGTCTGATTTCCAGCATCAACAGCAGAAGAAATTGGTCTCGAGCCATGACTTTGGAAAAGGCTTTGAAAAAGATTCAAACTTTTTATTCTGTTGATTCCTGTGAAGCTTAAAGCCTTTATCCATACAAATTTCTGGCTTTGCCCTAGCCCTTCTCCTCTCCTGACCATTACCACATCACTTTACCCAGTCCAATGCAGTTTTTTTCATCAGACTCTGACACTAATACAGTTACCTGTGCAATCCAGCAGGTAGAACAGCAGTGTTGACACATTGTGAATGCTTCCAGTTTTCTGTTTACCACCATCCTCTCATTATCAGCTTCCTGCAACAGATGGACTGTAATTTTACAGGTACAAGAAGAGTCAGGAACTGGGTGGGAGAGGCAGAAAAGGCTGCTGAGAACCCAGAGGGGAAAATAAAGGCAGAATGTTGTGGAAGAAATATGGAGACCTATGTTTAAGCATTAGGCCAGTTCTGCCTTTTTTCCAGGGAAATGGGTTCCAAGAGATGCAACTAAAGATATAAATAAATCTGTTTCAAGCTATGATGTCCCTTTTGATGGGACAGGACCCACTTTGATAGCATCAGCCACAGGTCTCTCTAATAAAGGTCCCTAACAACATTTCTATCCATACTGCCAGTCAGCTACCATATAATCTTTCCAAATCTGCAAAGGATCATGTGGGGAACTGAGATTGAATTTCATATTTTCATTGCCTGCATCCCCCAGGAAAAGTCACAATGAACCCCTTTTAGATTTCTCCAAAGGGCAAATAAGCAATAACTAAAAATCATCCAAGCAAAATAAGGAATGATAAACTCTATATGTTTTGACAGTTGCCAGCTTTCAAGCTCACCACACTGGAAATGCTATTGTGCTCTGCATTCCCTTATCCCCCCCTCCATGTACCTATAATTGTGCATAGGGAAGGTAGGAAACCATGAGGCTGAGAATGTAGTGAAGAAACTGCCCCTTTGCTTTGAGCAACATTATGAGCTGGAAAAATATTTTCAATCCCTAATGGCTAGGCTTTAAAAAGCCCTTCTGAAATCAAAACCAGGGCAAAATAGCTCAGATGTAAGAAGAGCAGGAAGCTCCCTGACACACAGCAAGCTCTGTTCCTGTGTTCCAGGCAGTGACCCATCAAGAGATGTCACTTCTCAGAGAAGAAAGAGTGGTGCTGTGTCCTGGCAGGGCCAGCATGGCTTGTGGCTGAGTGACAGGCAGCTGTGCTGGCCCTGTGCCAGGTGGGATGAGCCCTCTTTTCAAAAGCCTCTGCACAGCAGCTGGCTTTTTAAAGAGAAAAATTAATCCTGTGGGGTCAGGGGCACATCTGATGTATGAAATAATATTCTCAGGTGCATATCCAAGCCTGCTTTTCTGCAGTGTTTTAGTCAGGGGCAGTTCTCTTGACAGGGTCAGTGAAGTCTGGTCTCAGCAGAGCTCTCTGAGGGTCACCTGGGAAAAGCCCTGCTGATCCATTTTCTTTTTGTGCTGTGCCTAAAGAGCACACAGCAGCACCAAACCCAGCACCACAGCTGAAGAAAAGGACCTTCACCACAGCTGCCTGTTGAGATACCCACAAAGGTTCTTTACCACCACTTCAGCTTTCTTATGTTAATAACTCTTAACTCTCCAGTCCCTGCTCAGTCAGAAAACTGCCAACACAATTAAAGCTCTTTCAGAAAGGACAGTCTGATCCATCCTCTGCTTTCAAGGTAACTCCAAACCCATCTTAACTCCAAGAAGCAACAACTGCCTCTGGGGCATTGCAGACACCCCAAGTCTTTGCAAAGAGCTGTTCTGAACATCTGAACCATGAGAGGGTTCAGCATAAGTTTACAGCCTCTATTCCACAAGAGACAGGAGTCTATAAGAAATTGGAGTGATTACATGGCATCACACATTTATGGGGACAGGATTTAAAGTCTTTTATTTAGGTGTCACAGGGCATCTGAGCACTGACACTGTTAATTACAGCTATTAGCAGCACAGGGGCTGTGCTAGATGATGCTAATGAATGTATACCTGTGCCTTGTAGGTGTGTGACTCACTGACTACCTGCAGGAGGGGAGAGTGGTTGGAAGGGGAACTGTAAGCTACAGGAAGACTTCTAGGACACCAGTTGCAAGAAAACATTTTGGGCTGAAATTGAGCCACAGATTTTATCATAGCCAATCTCTGAGAAGCTGGAGACTGTGGATTCCCTGCTGTGACTGGCTTTGCATCAGAATGAGAGTCTCTGTTTCCTCACCAGCTGCCTTCCCCTTGGGACCTAAAGGCTGAAAATTCTGGGTAGGGCACCAAGCCTGACAGAGCCAAAGAAGTGTCTGGACAATACCCTTGGGCAGATGGTGTGGCTCTCAAGGAGTGGAACTTGATGATCATGGTGGGTCTCTTCCAATTCAGCTTATTCTGTGATTCTGTGATGTCCCTGAAGGAGATGAGAAGCTCTGAATAAGTTCCTCCTCAGAGCCATCAATCAATTGCCTCTCCAGTGATGGGAAGGGTCACAGAAACAAAACAGTCAGACAAAGCCTAGCAGGAGCAAGGGACAGGAACCAAGGTGAGCAAACTCAATGGAAAATCCAGGAGGAGTGGTCTTCTGAGAATTGCCTTACAGGATCTCTGAGAAATAGCAGATACCTTAAACCTACCAGGATGGCAAACCCAGGACCTAAAGGCACATATTTACTGACCAAGACAAACCTAGACAAAACTATTATTATAAAGGTGGATGTGGATAATAAATATCAAGATACTGGCACAGGTGCCAAATCATTGCTGGATCAGATCAGACTTTGCAATGCTGCCTGGGTGTCCCACTGTTGATAGTATAGACACTTGGGATTGAAGGTCCTTTAAAAACATGACACTCAATAGTTTTCCACAAAAAAGAATTGTACACTCTGAGCAACAGCAGGTTCCACTCTAAAGAAGGGGTAAAAGGTACCAAATGAAAAATAAGGTCCTCTCAGTGCCCCTCAGAGTCCTTAGAGCACCTGTAGAGCCTAACTGCATTGCTCAGTGTCACAGAGACTCTGGTCACTGCCACCCCAAACTGTTCACACAGCTAAGCAAACAAGTCTGCAGTCATATTCACCACAGC
Source organism: Agelaius tricolor (assembly GCF_023055355.1). NCBI lineage: Eukaryota > Metazoa > Chordata > Aves > Passeriformes > Icteridae > Agelaius > Agelaius tricolor. The sequence continues at coordinate 2,434,647 of NW_027269270.1, forward strand.
TCATCCTGTACATATGCAAAGGTGAATGGAGGTTCAGACAGATGGCAAGCACAGAGTCAGGGTGAGCAATCAGTTGTATCCACCCACTGGCAATCACATCCAACCCTCTCACTGAACTTTACAGAGAGGTTTCAGAATCAAAGTGCCCTACACAGAACTGCTTTAGTCATTATAGCAAAGCAAAAGAAATCTGACTTGATGTCAGTCCTATCCAGGGACCAAATTCTATCAAAGTCTCAACAATCCCTACTGTCTTCCAAATTATCTCATCACCAAAACGAAGTTCTTTGCTCAGTTTTCAGCAGTTTCCTGAGTGGTGACCATATGTAGCCCTTACTGATTACCTCTTCTCAGTCAAGTCTGCTCTCCAACTTCTCTCTTTCATTTGCTAAAATAGAATGGATTCCCACTGCTTTGGGGGATATCGATATCTTATGGTCCACAAGGAGGAGAAAATGCTAAAATGTCACAGAGGATTGCTACGTGCAGAACCACTGGTCTCTACACAGCCAGTAACCCCTCCCGTCCCACCCTGAGCAGGGCATGGATGCGTTCCCGATGTGCCAGCGGAGGGCACAGGCACAGCCGGCTCCTCTGGCTCCTTCCTTGTGGGACAGAGGCACCTAGTGGCTGAGCGCTGAAAGCTCGGCACACTCCGATCAAGGATGTGTTTGTAGCTGCAGTGGGATGCTGCCGCTGGTGCCGACACGCAGACAGGTTGCTACAAAGCTGTTCGGCTGCTAGCTGCTCTGCCCAGGTTCGCATGCCATAAAGCAAAATATAAACACATGGCACCTGGCCCAGTATTGCAGAGCAAGCCCTCCCAGAGGCCAGGCTGTGCTGGATGCCCGGGCAGTGTGCTAGGGAACACACACACCCAGCTGCCAAACTCTCCAGGAGTGGGAGTGAGGCTCGGCCCCTCCCTGTGCCTTTGTGCGTGACAGCCTCCAACAGCGCAGCTCCATGGATAACCTTCACCTCTGAGAGCTGCTGCAGCTGATGTCTGCTAGCTTTGAGAGCCTGTGGGTCACTGAACCCTGCTCATACTCATGGCACTGTTCCAGGCTTTACAGACACCCACTACAGCCCTTTCCAGGTACCTCTTTTCCAGCCTGAATAGTCCTGGCCTAGCTACTCAGTCCTTGCACCCAAGTCATTGCACACAGGCGATGATCTCTCTTTTGGCCTTGTTAGTCCTATGACTTGTACCTCCTCCTTCTAGTTTTCTGTCTTGTTTGAGGTGAGATCAGGACATAACACAGTATGTGAGATGCAGGTGAGCCACAGACACATCTAACAGCATTCCTAGTTTTGTGCTCTTTTCCCTTCCCCTCCCTTCCCACTTTTAATTTTTTTTCTTTTGCCTTGTGAGCAGTGTTTTCACAGAAATACCTACACAGCTCTGAGTGGGAACCACTAGCTCAAAGCTCCCCACTGTGTCTGTGCATGGAGTCAGAATTCTCTGTACTGAATGCTTGGCTTAATAACCTGGCCACAATAAGTGCAGGCAGGATACAGGTAAGCTCTGCTCCCCAGAAATACTATCAATAGAATCAACTAGAACAGGTCAAATTCTGTGACCAACACTTAGCCTTTGAGCTCTTCACACAAGCTGCTAAAAGAAAAACTACCAATGCCATCTGTAAAGAGGAAAAAATACAGTAAAATAAAACGCTTTTCCCTTCTCCTGGATATCCCTCTGAAAGGAAAAAAAATCCACTCATAATGCTAAGATATAACACTTGCCTCACCTTCCAAATCCAAGCTACTTAGGTTCAGAATGGCATTAAGAGCTTCAATTTCTTAATGTAAGTTTGCATTTTTACTGAGATTGAATATGAGGAGCTGTGGCTCTAATATTAAAGAATGGCAAAGTTTCCAGAGTTATCTCTAGTTTACACAGAGCACCATGGCAGAAAAAACATCTGATATTCAAAACTGTTATTTAAAATGAAGAAAAGGGCATCTTTGATTTTGATCTTTTGTATGTCCTAGGACACTTTGGACATCAATCTTAGGTATACAGTATCTTCAGCCATGCTGCTGCTGCTGAATAAATAATGTGTAAGAGAGGCTAATGAATACAGCTGGGAAGCTTCTCACTTTTACTCTGTGCTGTCTGAAAGAGAAACACAAAGAAGCCAACACCAAAAAGAAACAAACCAAAGCAGAGATGGGGAGATAAATGCCACAACTTGGATTGCATCTCTTAAATGTCCACAAAAATCTTGTCTTGCAGTAGTTCTGTGAGGTAGTATTCTGCTGAGACATCCCTTGGGCAATTTTTCAGCAGATGAAACCCCTCTCACCGCCCAAGTACTTTGCCAGTACATTTTCCCAGGACATTCTCACACTCCTTGAGGATAGCCATGCTTTGTGGAGCACTTCCACACAGCCTCTCAAATTCCTTTTTCTAGCTGACAAGGCTACAAAGGACACTGTACCCTTGCTGACTGCCCTCCCTGACATACAGCATGCAACTGCAAAGGAGAACAAGCAACCCTCACGTTTGCTATTGTGGGGTTTCCATGCCAAGCCCATCTGGCTCACAGCATGGAGCCTGCTGCGTGAGGCTGCTCTGACCCTGAGAGGAGGCTGTGGAGGCAGGGCAGATGGCAAAGCACCATTTTGGAAAGGCCACTTGTAAGTCTGCATCCACTCTGCCCACACTGGGCACCTGCTGCATGGAGATTCGCTGCAGGTGAGATTACAGAACTGATGGATGCCTAGAGGCAGTGAAGGACAGTCTCCAGCAGGAGACAGCTCCTCTCAGGAAGGAGATGTTTCTGTATGCCCTCAGGCAGGATGCCATGTAGTATGCAAGCAGCTGTAACATCTGTCAGAGATTTTGGTTTCATATCCTTGCTGGAATGAGGAGGGAGCAGACACCCAGGCACGCTGAGGTTTTCTTCAATGAGGACTGTGAAACATCCATTTCATTCACATAATCCACAGATATGCTACAGTTGGGACCACCAACAGCCAGGATTCTTATGTTGCTAAAAGTTAGTAAGGATTTGTCTTTTAGACAATGTTGTGGAGCAGAAAGTATTATATCCTTTAGTTTTGTCACAGGTAGAAAGATGTGGGGACATCCATTCAACCACTGATTGCAAGTCACTTCAGAGACAGATTTTGTGGGGCTAACTGTAATGGGACTGCCAGGAAGGCTACTAGAGATTTTTTTCTCACCATTTTCCCTGTGCTCTCACAGCTGCATCCACACACAATTCCTCTCTAGATGTGTTCTGAACAGGTCTGCAGTAACAGCTTTTAATTTTTTGGTTTTTTCAGAGAATGCAGCGTGACCCTTTCCAGACAAAGCAAACAACCAGGCCCACCAAACAGCCCAAAGGGACTGGGATTACAAGAACACAGGAGCAGCTTTCCTCTCAAGATCACTCCTTTCTTTCATTCCCCATTCTGCATGGCAGGTTACTAAGGATGAATCATGAGTCTCTTCCTTGGGCTCTGAGTGACAGCTGCAGCCTGGATTTCTGAGTTCATCCTGGGCAGCATCAAAGCCAAAGTGACCATGACCAATTAGAAAATAATATACTGAAACATAACTCCCTGGCAGGATAATTTTGGGAGAATCATCTTTGTCTTTAAGTGATCAGGAAAAAAAAATAATGTGAGGAATCAAAGAAAGATTCAGAAGCTGAAATGCTGTGCTTTATGCTGGAAGTTAATACTGAACTGTGCCTGAGGGAGGGAGGGCAATGAATACTGCTTTGACCTGCAGTTGGAAGACCATAATATAGGGCTGTGGATTTGGCCTTAAGCAGAAGACTCCACATTATTTTTTGCTGATGCTAGAGCCACCTCCCTGAATACTAAACAGCAGTCCATCTCCCTGCCTTGAATGCAAGGCAATGTTTACGTGATTGAAATTCACTAAACAAGCAACAGCTGAGTGAAAAACGAACTGAAAGCAAACATAATTGCAATTCCCTCTTTTATGCTTGTTTCTTGCCATATCGTGAAAAATTTACTTTTTTTCTTTAAGGTCTAATTTTATTGATTGTAATAAAGAATGGACATATGGAGAGAAAACTAGAATCCTTACATAATACAACTGTCACAGACATGAATGCAGCAGCCTAATAGATTCTCAGGATGTTTGCAGTCACCAGTGTGTAAACTCTTAGAGCAACAGTTTCCCCTAAACCCACCCAGATGGATTCAGCTCCTACAAGGGGCAGTGTCAACTGCACTTAGACCTTGACAAGCCTCTAAAAGCTTAAAGCTCAGCCACATCCCTTTGTGCTTCCCTAACAGAGACACACATGCAAGCCTGCAGTGCTACAAGTGCTGGGGAGCCCCAAAGCTGCACCTGTCACACACTTCAGCAAACCACACCTCAAGCAGGGACATCACAACTCATCCCAGGTCCACGGGGTCAGAAGAAAGGGAGCTGGGCACAGTGTTACACCAAGCAGCAAGGCCTGGATTGAGGAACACAGCACACAAGGACATGTGAGCCCAATGAATGCTACCTGGCAGCACAAAGGACATTGTTCATGGGTGGCTGCACAGGGCACACTGCCCCATGACAACACCAAGGAGACCCCCAGCAGCATGGCAGCACAGTTATGCTGCACTTGGGAGGAAAAGCACTCCTCAGGTCTAAGGAGTGCTAAGGACTCATGGGGACCTAACCTCTTCATGAGGAAGATGTAGCTCAGCCAGCATAGGTGAGATGCAGCAGCTCAGCAAGGTACAGCAAAGAAGAGCCCCTGTGCCCCATCCAGGCTGGGTCCCACCCCAAGTGAGGAAATCCTGCTCAGCTCATTTTCCTTGGGCTGACCCTCTGTCAGCACCAGCTTATCCCCAAACCCATGGGGTGCCCATGCACTCCAGGCTGGTGTGAGGGGCCCCTCATCCCACAGGGCCTCCAAGCTCCACACAGCCAACTGAACCAAACCCCACAGGGACCCCTGAATGGGACTACACACCACAGGGCCACCTGTAAGGGGCCCAAAATCTCACAGGGCTCCCAAAGCCAGACAGTGACAAATACCCTCAGCCCTACAATGTCCCAAGCCCCACAAGACCAGCTGCGAGAGACCTTACATTCCGAAGGGCTGCCTAAAGCACAGAGACCCAGCAGCAGAGGGACTCTAACCCCACAGGGCCAGCTGCACCCGGCCCCTCGATGATCAGCTGCATGAAACCCTGCATGATCAGCTGCAAGGGACCTCAGCTCCACAGGGCTCTCTAAAGCAGACACAACCTGAAGCAACAAGCTACGACCCCATAGCATCGGCCGGACTGCACCCCCGGCCCCCTCAGCGCCGGCGGCAGCAGCCGCGGGCCCCGAGCCCGCCCCTGGCGCGGGAAGGAGCGAGCGGCGGCAGCGGCGCCTTCCGGGGCGGAGCCGGGGCGGGCCTGGCCGAGCCGAGCCGAGCCGAGCCGAGCCGAGCCGAGCGGGACGATGATGGCGCAGCGGGCACTGCCGAACCCCTACGCGGACTATGACAAGTCCTTGGCCACCGGCTACTTCGACGCGGCCGGGCGGGTGAGCGGGGCTGGGGTGAGGAGGCTCTGCCGCGGGGATCTGCCCCCAGGCCGTGTAGAGCTGACACCTGTCTGGTTCCAAACGCGGTTCCCCGCGGCTGCCCGGTGTACCGATGCCCACCCGCGTTGCCTTCATGTTTGGTGGGTTTTGTCTCCACAGCTGACCCCCGAATTCACGCAGCGGCTGAATAACAAAATCAGGGAGCTGCTGCAGCAGATGGAGAAGGGCCTCAAGTCCGCCGACCCGCATGACTGCACCGCGTACACTGGCTGGACAGGTAGGGTCGGACCCATGGAGCAGGAGCTGCCTGGAGCTCACCTCTAGATCAGGTCCTGGCAGACCCTGGCGTTTGGCCATTGGAATGGTCACGGTAGATCCACGTCAAGAATGGCTCTTGTTCTGCATGTTTTAGTCCATTAGAACAAGGGGATGTCTTTCTCTGGACTCCCCATTTTTGAGGCAGGTTTCGTGCTGCAGAGGGAAGATCACAGTGTCACAGGGCAGGACTGGGTCTAGTCTCAGTTAATAGCACTGGACTTACACCACGGAGAAAGCCAGCAGCACTTGTTTGAGAGTAGGCATGGGAGCCTTCAAAGGGACATGCTCCAAATCTAGCCATGGTGGCGATGATCACAACAGAACCAGTGCTTCATCCACTGCTCCATGAAGTAGGCAGGTGTACACGCTAAGTCATTTACCTGCAAGGAGCCCTTGCATCTGGCAGCAGTGAGCTTAATGGCCTGAGATAATGTCTGTCTTTTCTGTTTGGGCTGTAATTTATCTGATGACCTTGTCTGATTGGAAGATTGCTCCATTCCTATTCCCCAGGTAGTGCCACTCCACTTAGTGAGCGCTAGCTTTGCTCCAGTTCCTGCCAGAAGGAGCAGAAATACTAATGTGAGTATAACAAGGTGTGGAAGCCTTCCTTATACTAACTTGTTTGCAAAGCTTCCAAGAGCTTGTCTTTCTCCTATTCTGCATTTTCAACCTGGTTTTCTTCCTTGGAAGTGTGCCCTGCCTTTGCCTCCCTGTTTCTGCCCACTGGTGCCAGGAAGGACACACCTTTCTGTGTGCCCCAACTTCAGCTGCTGCTGTGTGCTTTCACATCTTTCCTGCCTTCTGTGCTGTGCCACACCCTATTCAGAGACCCTTGGGTAGTTGAAATCAATCTCAGGCTTGCTGCAAGATTTTTTTGGTGCTGCTGCTTTTCTCTTTGCAGTATACTGCAATCATAAATGGCAACTTTCTACAGTACAATCTGGGTGTGGCTGGCTTGTGTGTGGGTGCTGTGGAACTTAATGCCAACAGTTTGCTTATGAGAGTGGTGTTCAGTGTGTTGGTGCTAAACTAACGTTGCAGCTTGATGACAGCAGTGCTAGAAATGCCTGTTTCAAAATTTTAGTAAGGCAGACAGGCACTGAGAGCACTGAAGAGCAGTTCATAAGAAATGCTAGGATGCCAGTATTAAATTCCAGCGTGGGAGAACATTGATTTCATCAGCTGCTGTCTTGGCAGCACTCTGCTGCTGCTGCCAGTGAATTTATACATTTCTGCTGAGTGCTGGCTGATTTCACCTTGGCAGACATGTTCAGTTTTCCAGTTTGTGTGACCCTGCGCTGGGGTCCCCTCTGATGAGAAGAACTGCTATGGTAAGAGTGGTCTTCAGTGATGATTGCAGAGTCTGCCTCTGGCCAGAAAATTCAGGAGACAAAGCAGGAGGATAGTTGATGTTAGGAGTACTCATGTTAGGATTGCTCTTGGGGAGAAGGAAAACACTTTTCCCCAGAGGCCGTGTTCCTTTTCTGAAGGTGGTCCTAAGGTACTTTGTGTTGGAAAGAGACTGCAGTTATGAAACAGTAGCTGAGAGCTCTGGTTCAGGATTTCAGCTTGCTTTCACTTGGAAGGGAGTTTCTCAAGAGGGATTCTTCTTTTTTCTTCCCAGAGATCATTCCTCAATGGGCATACAGCCTTCTTGCCTTGGCTAATAGAAAAAAATCCATGGGCAGATTTCCTGGAAGTCACAGCCAGCATGGTGAAGTTTACAGATGTTACACTATAACTTTGTCACCCTACCTTCTTTTCCAATTCTAGCTATATTAATTTATTCAGAGGTGGTTTCCAGAGACAAAATTAATTGGGCCAAGACAGCAGCTTTTTCCTGTAATTGCTTGTGTAGGAAAGGCTTGTTGAGTATCTCCTCATGTGAATCATTGCCCAGCAGTCTGAAATCAACCCTCACTCTCGTGGCCGCTAATAAGGGAGATTTGAAATATGGCTCTCTTGGCACAAACTCTGTGAAATGTAACGTGCTTGAGTGTACTACACTGCACTCAGTAATACACAGCATATGCTGGCATTTTACTTTGGGGCTCTTTTCTTTCCCACCACACTTGACAGAGCCCTGTTCCCCCAGTGTGCACGCGTGCCAGGGAAGCCACGGCTTCTTGGCACGTGAAGTTGGAGCTGAGGGAAGGAAGGACTCAGGTTTTCAGCTCAGAGGCACTGAAAACACACTTTGGATCAAGATTATCCAGTGTATGGCTGAATGCCCTCAAAACATATTTGAATCAGCTTGTTACATTCTCATTCAGTTCCCCATGGAGATCAGGGCCCCATAGGCAGCCCCTGGTGCATGCCTAGGTACAGACCAGCCTCAGCTGTTGTGTTCTGCTTTGGCTTTTCATCAGCTTAGGGGAAAAGGTTTTTCCCTAATCTGTTTCACTGGTATCATGGTGTTGATTGAGAGAAGCTGAACTGCTCTAAGCTAATTCTGAATCAGAAATATTTCAAATCCTGGTAGAAGCACAGCAGCCTCATCCATTTCCAGACAGATTAGCCTGAGGACACTGAGGGATACCTGGATGCCTTTTGGTGTTTGTGATAATGCAAAAGGCCTTGCTCTTGCTCCAAAGACTGTCTTGACTGGGAGCATAACTGATGGAAAGGGAGTGGAAGGAGTTCACTCCTGTCACCATGTGACTGCAGAAGCCAGGATGCTCCTGAGTCCAGTGCTTACTGGACTGTTGCATCCTTCCAGGGTGATGAGGTATATAAGGGAGAGATTCACCTTCCTCCACACTGTGGTAGTTCATTTGGAATTTGTTTCCCATGCAAGCATCCCCTTCTCTGGCAATGTCTTATTCACAGACTGCCTCTGAAGCTTCCCAGTGAGTTCAGCTGGCCTGCCCCATCCACAGTTCTTGGCTGGCCCACTGGCAAGTAGGGACAAGGAGCAGGGCTCAGTTGTCTTTTGAAAGGAAAGCCATGTAAGAATGAAATTACAGCTGAACCAGTTCAGAAAAACTTCTGGAAAAACACTTTTCATTCACTTTAGTGCAATATGTTCATTTTAACCCAGAACCCAGAGAACTTACGTCCCTTTTAGTCATGTTCAGAATAATGGAAATCCTCAGATAATCCCTACAGAACAAGAGAAAGTGAGGCTGCATTTGCTGAGAGATAATAGAGTGCCTTGGGTCACTCACATAAACCACATTCCTGCCAAATGCTTGGCAGGTAGTTTTTGTGAATTTTCTGTTCTTGGAGATAGTCAGTGTTTGGACAAGGCCCAGAGCAATAGCATGCAAATTTGAGGTTGACCTTCCTTTCAGAGGGTTGGAGCACATCACCACTGATCCCTGCTAACCTAACCTGTTGTAGGATTTTGTGATGGGGTAAAAAGTTTACCAGAAGAAGCTCTGTTACCCAGGTTTTAAGGCAGGATAAATGCTTAGGTATCCTGGACAATCAATCATGCAGTCAGAAGAGAAGCTGCAAACTGACTCCCCAGCCAGTTCTGAACATGGACTTCTAGAGATGTCTCACTGTTGCTTGCAGTGTGGCTTTGGCATGCATTTAGAAGTGCAAGGTAGCATCCCATGTGTCTGCACCAGGAGAAATGCTAATTATCCTTTGAGCTGGGCAGTAAAGCTGGGCAATCCCTGCTCTTTTGCCCCATGCCTGACTTAATAAAATTACATCAGCTGTCTCACTGGAAACCATCAGGCTTCATCACTGTGCAGAGAAAGGACTCTGCTTCTTCCTCTGTGTTTGACATCCTGTTTTGAGGCTGCTGGCTGATTTACTGCCCTGGGTCAATGCAAGATCTCTGAGATCTTTAAAACTCAAGTTGGTGGGTTTGGAACAAAATATCCTCTTGTGGCAACCTCCTTTCCTTGGTAGAAGAAGCTCAGCTCAGCTCCTGCTGGGTAAGGAGGCATGTTCAGAACTGTCTAAGGGCATAACTTGCTTGCAAAGCAAACTGCTTGCAGGCCAACAAAAGAGCAAGTCTAAACTTGCAGAGAAGTTGAGGCACAGCTTCTCTTTGATCAACAGAATGATCATATGGATGAGATTCTCTTTCTGCCTACTGCAGAGCTTCAGCTCACATTTCTGCCTACTGCAGAGCTTCAGCTCACAAGCAAGACCTTACCTGGTATTTCCAGCAGTGCCTGCTCTGTTGAAAGCAATGGTTGCTGAAGTCAGGGCATCAGCACAAGCTGGCTGTAACTGGCACAATAGTCTGTAACTCCACTGCCTCACTCTAAAGAAATCTCTAATGCAAAACTCTGTACCTACCCTGCAGGAGGGTGAGAGGAGAGAGGTGCTGTTTACTGTCCTTCTGAAGGTGTTGACTAAGCAGGCTTTGTGAGGCACACAGGATTGACTTTGGCCTTCTGATTCCCTGCAGTGAGCAAGCATTGACACTCAGCTCCTGTGTATACTGGCTTTCTGCATGCTGGAGTGGCTGTTTCAGTAAGCAGAGCCCTGTTGGTCCTTCAGCAGCACGTGTTCAGTGCAGCCCTGTGCCATCAAGGACTCCCTGATGCATTCCCCATCTTGTTCAGCTCTGCAGCAGGGGCTAGAAGCAAAAGAAAATTGGACATCTGAGAAACTACAGAGAAAAAGGTCCAGTAGTAAAAAATCAACAGAACAAAGCCCAGACCTCTTTGGCAGTAGCAGGCCACAGGCAGCCACTGTATGGCATTCTGCTTGGAAAAGAGTCAGAGGTCACAAAATTAGATCACATTTCCAAGTGGAACACTGAACACCAGACCTCCAAGGCGCACAGAAACGGAGCAGATCCACAACCTACCTAGCTCCATGTGTCTGGTGATGTTGTGTTTGTATACCACTTCAAGCATGCCAAACAAACACCCAGTCAGTCACAAACCTACCCAGTCAGTTGGGGTGAGGAGGGCATTGGAGAGGGAGTGGGGCAGAGCTGTGGAAGAGCTTCTGCAGAGCAACACTGCCTTAACTGAACCAAGTTCACTGCCTGGATAGTCTTGTCTCTGACCTGCATTGCCTCTGAAATGCTCTGCCTGCACCTTGGCACACAGGTTAATACCAGATATCCCCACCCTGGTGACTTTGTTTTGTATCCCTCTACACACGCCTGTCAACATTGCCTCTTCATGCTTGTGCTTGCCCTCCTCTGCTGCCTTGTCCCCTCTGGGGCTCACAGGTGGCAACAGAGTGTCCAGAAAGCTGAAGGCAGCAGTGCTTGCACCCTTCTGATCAGTTTGGGAGGAAGGAGTTCCTTGAGGAATTGTGTTGATTTGGCACAGCCTGATTTTTGGTAGCAGGGGAGGGCCACAGGGGTACCTTCTGTGAGAAGCTGCTGGAAGCTTCTACCATGTTCTGCAGAGCCAATCTCTGATGGCTCTGAAGATGGACATGCTGCTGGCCCAATGAGAGAGGGTGGTAACACCTCTGTGATGACATAGTTAAGAGGAAGATGAAAAGAGAGCAGTTTGTTCCCCAGGGGTGGGGAGGCCCCGTGGCTGCCACCATGCTGGCACAGCCTGTGGCAATACACTGTGGCTGAAAGGGTAGGGCTGGGCTGGCAGCTTCTCCTTCCCTGCACCCCACATGTACAGAGACATGAGCCAGAGAGACTGCAGATCACACCTTATGCACCTGTGGGACCTGCACACCTTGAGTTTATTTTTAACACCTCTCCACATGAGGAGAGGTGTTAAACAGCACCAGCGGCTGCCACTGCCCACACGATGGTGTCAGGACTGCCTGGCCAGCACAGAAACAGGATGGGCGATTCCCTGGCATGGAACCTAGATGAGATCTACTTCTCAGTGCTACAGGATCCTGCAGGAGTCTTTGAATTGGTGGGAGTTGTTGACAGTGGTACTACAAGTAGCAGTTTGTCTTCTAGTCAGAAAGGAGGAGGAAGTGAGGACATGTGGGCGAAAACATGGCAGCACCAAGGGCAGTGGAAACAAAGAGGGAGAGAAGGTGCTCCAAGCACCAGAGCTAAGATTCCTCTGCAGGCTGTGGTGTGGACCATGGGGAAGCTGCTGTGCCCCTGTAATGCATGAAGTCCACAGGGGATGCATAGATCCACTCACAGCCCGTGAGAGAAGCGCTCATGCTGGAGAGGGTGGATACCAGAGCAAGCTGTGATCCAGTGGGAGACCCAAATAGAGCAAGAGGGCTCCTGCTTCCAGAGATAGAGAGACAGCCCTTGCTTCCAGACTAAAGCAGCCTGTCCTTAAAAGACTATACCCTGTGGACAAGTGACCCCTGCCACAACAGTTTTGGAGTGACTTTGCCCATTGGAGAGACCCCATGGCAGAGGAAAGACTCCTTTCCCTGAGCAAACAGAAGATCTTGAGTGATGAACTGACCAAAACCCTCATACCCTGTCTCCCTCTGCTGTCAGTGGGAAGGAGGGAGGGCCTGGGGGAGGAAAAAGTATTTTAAAGGCTTATTTTACTTCTCATTATCCTCCTCTAACTCTGTTAATAATAAATTTACTTTATACCTTTAAATTTGAACCTGTTTTTCCCTTAGAGTGTTTTTTTCTCCCAATCCTTATGTCATCCCGTGAGCCCTTTGTTAATTTTTTTCTCCTCTTCTCTGCCCAACTGTAACAGAGCAGGGTGAGCAAACAGCTTTCATGGGTACCTGGAGTATTGCCAGTATCAAATGACAGCAGGAATAAATTGAGAAAACTAGCTTTAGATGCAGTTTATAAGACCTTTCAGTTTTAAATAAAAAGGAAAAGTGAATGTTTTGGGAAAGCAGCTTCATCCTTAGTACAGGTCATTGGTTTTTTGGAGTCTTTCCAAAGATGCTTGGGCCTGAGAGGATAAGGGCTGAGAAATGTTATAAAAGAGGAGAGGCAAAGAAATCAGAGGAAAACAATGCTGAGATTTACTTTCTAAGAATTCAATCCTTGCAGTGGTCTTGGCAGGATACTTATGTGCATAATTAGGGTGGTATAATGGCAGTGGGAATAGAAACTACTTACAAAGCTAAAAGTTCTATATTAAAGCAGATAAGTTAAGAGTGCAAGTTGTGCTCAGACAGCTATCAGGCTAATAAGAGTCTAGAAGATGTGCTGGGTACTAAATAAATCAAGGAGAGTCACTTGACATTTTGTAGCTGGAAAAGAAGGGTTTCCCTTTAAAGAAGGGCTTCATACCCACATCCTTACAGACTTGAGTGATGCCACTGTACAGCTGAGCTCTCTCTAGAATTGCTGGCACTGAATTGCTTAGAGAGAGAACAAGGTTATTAGCTTCAGCAGGAAATGGAAATTTTATACATAATGTACATGTGGAATTGAATTGTCTGTAACATGAAGCTTTGGAGAGTACCCATGCAAAATGAGAAAATTATCCAAGTTTGAAATTGTCCTCAGTACCTTGGACTGTAATTCTGCAGCACGCTTGCCCCCTTGACCTTAACACATCAAAATCTGCAGAGATTGGCTCTATTAATTTAGGCTTAATGCAAGACCTGAGTCTTCTTAGAAATGGTTATTGTTAAGGGGAGAAATAAGCTCTTCTCAAAGTGATGTAGGCCAGTAGCTTTTTTAAGTGCAGGTTTGAGGATGGCTCCCAGATCAGAAGTAGGGTTCAAGTGTGACAGACCTGTCAGGCACAGACTTACTGAGAGCTCCTCATTCACCACATGAAAGCTTCAAGAGCTGGCTGAAGACAAGGCACACAGAGGCAAAGGGCAGCAATTGATGACACTGCTCAGTAGCAGAACCATTTCTGTAGCTGGCCAGTCCATTAGAAACCTCTAGTGAGGACCATGCAGCCTTTTCCAGTATTCCAGGCAGCTGTTTGTGTTTCAGACAAGGGCTGATCTCATGAGTGATTGCTGCAGAGGAGAATTGGGCAGTCCCTTTTTTCTAGGATGCACCAGTCCTTGCTTTAGGGCTTGGGACGTGCTCAACAGAAGATGATGTCCAGGGAACTGCATCAGCCTTGCTGGTGCTTCCCAGTGGAAAGGAATTTAAAAAGAATAATAGAAGGAAATTTTAAAAAAGAGTCAAGTAGATGTCTGGATGTCCTAAGGATGCTGTTTCTCAGTGCTGATGGTGTGTCACTTTTTTAAAATCCAGTCCAAGCTAAGTGACCCAACCCTTTCCCCCCTAAGCATGGGGAAGAGATGGAGAGGTGACAACTCAGTTCTGCTCTCTCACAACTACTATCTTCCCAAAGATGATTTTTTTTTCCCCTTTCACTGTTGAGCAAAAGTCACAGGTACAGTGTATGGATTTAGGTGGGTTTGTCTAAGTCTCATCTTTTGCTCCTTGCTGTGAAAATTCTATGTAGTTGGATATAAAAGAATTGTATATGAAATTGTAGGTATATTGTATATGAAAATATACAATATTACATATATATGTAATTGTATATGAAAATTGTATGTAATTGTATATAAAATTTTATGCAATTCTGTTCTCCAGGCCTTCCTGGGTCAGACCCTGCTGTTGTCTTGACCTGCCATCCACTCACAAGCAGCAGCAAGTTACAAGGAAAGGAAGCTGAGTCCCTGAGAAGCCTGTCTGTCAGGCTTATACCCTAGATGAGGGCCAGGCCAGACTTTTAGCTTCACTGAAGTAACAGAACAAACATTTCTAGTGGATGCAACCTTTCTGTTCCTTCTGCAGGCATTGCTTTGCTGTATTTGCACCTGTTTGATGTGTATGGAGACCCAGCCTACCTTCAGGTGGCCCATGAGTACGTGAAGAAGAGCCTGAGGTGCCTGACCAGGAGATCCATCACATTCCTGTGTGGTGATGCTGGGCCCCTGGCAGTGGCTGCTGTTGTGTACCACAAGCTGCAGAACCAGAAGCAGGCAGAAGACTGCATCATCCGGTAAAAGCCTTGCTTATGTCTCTGTCCTGACCTTCCTCTTGCTCACAGAGCTGCACTGGGCTTGGATGAGGCACTCTCTGACAAATGTGATGACATTTTGTTGCAGTCTTGTGTGAGAAATAGTCCAGTAACTTAGCAAGACAGCACAAACTTTTCCTGCCCTGGTGAAAGAGGTGGTTTAAGGACAAAGATGTTTGCATGGCAGCCTGCAAGCCTCTATTGTTCAGCTGCTACTGCCATCTTAAAAATAATTCTGATAAACACAGGAAGAAAAAAGTGCCAAAATTAAAAACAAAAAAAAACCCAGAAGGTGGGGTTTGGTGGTTTTTGAGAACATTTTAATTTAGCTTTGCAGTCATTTTGATGAAAAGGAAAAATGTGGTAAGATTATTAGATTTAATTTTGGTACTTGCTTCCACTTGCTGTTTATTAGTTGTCTTTGACTTAAACCTAAGATTGACAGCATCCCTTTCAACTGCAGAATGCAGCTGGTTATGATTCATTTATTTCTATTTCCTGCCTTTCCTCGACTGTTTTCAGATGCATTTTTGTTGGGTACTTAAGACAAGAAAAGGACAAACAAGCTGTCATAGATCAGCATGTGGCAGAGGAAGGAAAATAGTTAAGGAGATGTATTTGCAAGCATTTCTCAGTTAAGGGAGATGGGGTTTAAGAAGGTGAG
The DNA here is from genome assembly GCF_023055355.1 of Agelaius tricolor. Taxonomy (NCBI): domain Eukaryota; kingdom Metazoa; phylum Chordata; class Aves; order Passeriformes; family Icteridae; genus Agelaius; species Agelaius tricolor. The sequence continues at coordinate 2,449,987 of NW_027269270.1, forward strand.
AAACAGCCCTGTAGAGAGTTTCCACTTCTACCTGATCAGCACAAAGAAAGACAAAACCCCTGATGCTTCAGAGCACTGACTGCCCTTAAACAGCCATGAGAAAGTGATGCATAATAGCAATTAAAAAAAGCCACAGGTGGGAATCAGAGGTGTCTGTATGGTTTGGACACCAAGTTCCACTCCCTTAACTAAGAATAGCTTCTGGTTTATGCAGATACAATCACATATGTAGATGCAATGTCCTCTGTCTGAGGCCAGAACTCTTTCTTTGTTCTGGTAATAATCTGTGGGTTAGATTTTACTTTGACAGAGTGGTAAGTCTCACTGAGATGAACATATTTGTTAACAAAAAGGGAATTAATCTATCAAACAGTACTGGTCAGTTGTGGTCAGTGCATAAGTCCCAGGTTGTAAAAACAGTCCCTAATTCATGTTTTCTTGCTGAGGTCTCCCCTCCCCATATCCCTCTTGTTCTGCCTGTGGTTTGGTGGCAGAATGGAACCTCATGATTGATTTTGCACTGCCATCTAATGGTATAATAAAGTCAGAACACTGGAAATTGGTTTCTTCATACACCTGCAAGAGGAAAACAGAAAACTATGGCTTTCTCAAATGTACAGTTCTACTGTCCTTACTCTGCCACCAATTCCCAGAGCAGTTAGCCTGACCATGCTCCTTTAAAATAGAGTATTTCTTTGAGAAGTAGCTCCCTAAATCAAAACTCTTAAATGGTTTTTGAGTATGCTGTTTAGTTACAGAGCAATTGCTAAGCTGTGCAGTGCAAGTGCACAGAAAGAGCACTTTCATCAGAGCTCTTGGAGAAGAAGAGCCTCTCTGCATTTTGTCCTCTATCTTTTAAAGCACCTCATCTTTACAGAGCCAGTTGAGAGATTCCATCAGCCAGGTTTTATCTACAGTGGAACAGAGAGAAGCTTGCTTTTTCCTAAATGAGTTCATGACCAAAAAATATGCTTTTATGCTCTAGAGACACTAATGTTTCAGGGCAGCCTATTTTCTTTTCCAAGAGCCTGTGAAAATCTGAGCCATGTTCTAGGAGCCCTCTTTTTCCTTGCACTTCCCACCAATTCAGAAGGTCAAAGCTTTGCTTTCATAACCAATGGTGTACAAAAATCCCATTTTGCTCTACAGCTGCCTTGATTTCCCTCTGTGCAGAAACTGCTGATTGTTGACAGTTGAGGTGATAGGCTGATGAGGTGAATAGGAGTGGCTCTTTCTTTCAGAGACCACAACTTACCCCACACACCTGAGAAATGCATTCTGCATGCAATCAGTCCAGCAGCATCCCAGGCATCTCTTTCTGAATGCATGACCATGTTTCAAAAACAGCAGAAACTCCTGGCAGGCTTCCTCTCCTGATGATCCTGCTGGAAAAGCAGTTAGAGGTAAAGCAGTAATGCACAAAGGACAAGTGGTCCAGTTGCTCAAGATTTCCCCATAAAAAGAAGATATCACATTCAGAACTGAGAAAATCCCTAACATTGGTATTAAAATTACACATCCATCCATTCCTTCTTTGTCACCTGACATTTCCTGACATCTCAGAGCTGAACATCATCACCAGCCAGCTTCTCTTCTGGCCAGCCTGCTGCTAGGCAGAGTCTATTTGTCCAGATAGCTCCTTGGAAACCCTCTTCATCTGCCTTGCTTAGACTCTGCAACAGGTGCCACAAGGCCTTTCCTTTCAGCTCCTGCAGTTGAGAGAAGAACCCATGCCTTGAGTGTAAAGTCTGTCTCTTGGGTTTAAAGAAACTTCCTCCATGGAGCAGTCCACATGTCAAGTGGTACAAGAGCCCATCCACCTTGAGACACTGCTCCCTCCTTTCTCCTTCAAAATCCCTGCTCACTTTGAGTCCAGTGCCAAGGAGATAAAAGTCTCCTGCCATGAGGAGTAACAGCCCAGCATCCTCTCTACTTGAGGCATTTGGTTCCTTCTTTGCAACTCAGTGTTGCAAAGTCCCTGGAGCCCAGGGAGCCAAGGCTGTCAAGGCACTTCTTCTGTTCTTCACACTGCTGTGGCAGGGAACATCAGCACACACAAAGCTTTTCCTGGCTGGTTTCACAGCTGGAAACAGTCAGGGAATAGCCTTAAAGCCACTTACGCTGATATTTTAAAAGTGATGGCACTTTTCAGATTGCTGCCTTACAGGTGAACAGAAAGATAAAGCCAAATCCAAACACACTGCTGCCTGCTGCCCTGACAGGAAAGGACATCCAGTCTTTCTGGAAGTGTGATGAGAGGCAAAACAAAGGAAAAATTGCATCAAGGGTGAATTGGGCTACAAAGCACCAGTGTGAAGTGCTGTCAATCTCTGTTAGCACCACAGGAATATCACCAGCTTTGCAATATCATAATACAAAAGTGGCAAAGAAAATAGTTGACTGCAGCAGACCTCACTCTGCACTTGTGGGCTGAAGCCTGGTGCCAGGCAAGCTGTCCTCAGCCAGCCTCAGCACTCCCACTTTGCTAAGCTGTCCTCACTGCTGCTCAGTTCTCCCTAGAGGATATTTCTTCCATGTGCCACAGCAGCTTGATGTTAAACAACATGTGTAGCTCCACCTCTTAAATTTTTAGCTCATGGAGACACCTCTTTCTCACCTGACAGCATAGCCCAGGCTATTTGTAGCATGGAGAGGAAGGGGCTTCTCTATCAGGACTTGAGAGCATTAGGGGTGAGATTTTTCCACATACCATTAGCACTAGTTTGACTTTCAAATATTCCTTAGGCAGCCAAATTAAAATGATAGCCCTATAATTTGAAAGTGGTGATTTTTGGCAGAATGTCCCCCTTGCCAATAACATCACAAGGAGATAATGGTGGGCAGTCTTTCCTGAGCACTCAGCAGCTTTATGCTGACCATTTCTTTCAGCCCAGGTTTCCCCCTCCTGTAGCTTTCCAAGCTGGTGCTCTAAAACCCAAGCACATAATATGAGTGCATTGTGAAGAGCAGAGCAGACTGAAGCAATCAGCCAAACAAAAGGCAGAAGGGGAGACGTGATTCCACACCTCGTGCAGTGGATGGCTGAGAGCCAGAGCCTGGCCTGACAGCTCCTAGGGCACAGCAGTGTGGGATTCACATTCTCTGAAGCTGAGAGAAGCAGAGAAAAGAATGATCAAAACAATTCTTATCTCATTTGCAGTGCCTGTGTTGTGCCAAAGCAGAATGCAATATGGAGATTGTTTACCCAGAGTGATGGTGATTTGTTTCCTTGGCCTGTCAGGGACAAGTGTGTGTCCAGACTGTCAGTCCGCAGGCAGTCATAAGATTCTGGGCAGTTGAGTTGAGTTGGGTGCTTGTGCAGATTCAGTTTAGATGTAATGTAATAGAGTGTAACATAGTGCAGAATAAGATAGTATAATAAAGTAATTAATTAGCCTTCTGACAAGATGGAGTCCTCCTTGTCTTTCTCCCTGCCACGAGGGTCACTTTGATTTCCAATACAGCAGAATGAAGGAACAAACCATGGGTTTGAGTTTTGAGCTCCAGCCTTAGTGCTTATCTATGGCTTTGAGTGTAATGTTTGAGTGCATTTCCCTCTCATCTCCCCCATGGGGATGTTCCATTGCAGTTTGCTGCACCTGCACAAGGCTGACCCCCGAGTGCCAGATGAGCTCCTCTACGGGCGCATGGGCTATCTCTCTGCACTGATATTTGTCAACAAGCACTTCGGAGAGGAAAAGATCCCTCAGAGTCACATTCAGCAGGTACTGTGCCTTTTGCTGATTTCTTGTCTGTCTCTTCCCATGCAGCTCATCTTGGGGCAGGTAAAAATCAATGCTAGATGTAAAGAACTCTGGCAGTAAGGGAGAAACCACATCATGGTATACCTGCTTTTCTTTCAAAGGGACAAAGCAGTGCTGTCCATGTAAATCCATAGGCAGTACAGGACTGGCATACATTTCATTCCACCCTCTGCTTGGGCAGAAAAACAAATCTTGTTCTGTGTCAGAATACTCTCTGTGCTGTGTCCAGGGCAGCAACATTTCCCTCACCCACATTTGTTCTCATCCCTTCACAGGTTTGTGAAGCAGTTGTAGCCTCAGGAGAGAACTTAGCCAAAAAGAGGAACTTCACAGCAAAGAGCCCACTGATGTTTGAGTGGTACCAGGAGTACTATGTAGGAGCAGCCCATGGTTTGGCTGGGATCTACTACTATCTCATGCAGGTAAGAAACATGAGGGGATGGGCCCTTAGCACTGTTTCACATTTCTTTGAACAAGGACCAGCATTTGAATTGTCTCTTGATAATGTCAAACTGGGAAAGATACCTTGTCTGATGGACCTAGCCATGTGATTATCATGCTAGGTTCCAATTGTAAAGGTTTTCTTCAAATCTAAGATTGAATCTCTGACCTTGGAGATCTGTGGAGAAACATGACCTGCATTAACCAGCAGTGTCACATAATGGAGGCCTGTAGCTCAGCTGGGTCTGAGTTTCTCCCTTATGTTAATGTAAATTGCTTCTAAATTATTCACATTTGTTGGTATCTCTTGGCTCCCTGCATTTTCTGAGGTGGTTACTTGGAGCAGTGTCAGATCGTTAGAGTGAGAATCTCTGAGAGTAAAGCATGGTGAAAAAAATTATGCTCATAGTAGGAATGTGGGAAATGCCTTTGTACCCAAAGCAGAACCTGCTTCTAAGTTTGAAAGAGGTGGGGCTTTGATAAAGAAACTGAGTTCTGCAGTGCCTGAAGCAGGCAGAGTAAGATAAGTAGCTGGGAGATGCAGTACCCCTTTGCTTTGATGCTTTCTCACTATTTTGCACAACTCACTGAGCTCTGTCAATATTCCCTGTACTGGCTCTGAAAAAAATGAGGGTGATAATTCCCCTATGTGGGTCCCTTTGTGCATATATTTATAGTGCTCAAGCACTCAGAAAAATAACAGCAAAAAATAACATTGAATCTTAAAGCATTAAGAGCACCCATGAGCAACACAAATTATTTTGGTGTAGAAATAGTCTGTAATATTTTATTAGACATAACTCTGAGAGCAGGTGGAAAAGGAAGCCACCAGCTTTCAAGGATTTGAGCTTTCCTTCAGTCAAAGTTAAAGTCCATATACAGGATCAGTAGAAGTCCTGTGAATATAACTTTTCTGTTGCTCAGAGAGGAAGAGGTGGTTGGTGGTTTTTAAGAAGATTAGATTTAGAAGATTTGGCAGGAGGGGGATGCAAGGTGGTTATTGCCCAGAAGCACAGAATAGCAAGCTAAGAGCAGGGGAGACAGCAATGTGCTGTGAGCCTAAATTTGTACCAAGTCCCTGAGCTTGTTCCCAAGTGGCTGTTTAAATTTTAGTCTCCCAAAAAATACTGCATGGGCTTTATGCTTCTCTGCTATATGAAGTAAAAGGAGCCTGGATCAGCCAAGCATGATGCACAAAAAGCCTTGGAAGAAGCAAGAATGTGAAATATGGAAAGGAAAACATCTTTTATCTCTAATGGTTTTACAGCACAAGTATTGATTTTTCATTTTCCAGTTCCCAGCCTGAGAACAGTGTGATCCTTAGATGAGAGTGTTCATTGCAGTCTGCCATGGGAAATTAGAGCTGCACAGATTTCATGTGGGGCAGTGTCTTTGGGACACTGAAGCCACTCCCTTGCATTCATCTGAGGTCAGCAGTGAAGTCAGCCTCTTGAAATCACCCAGCAGCATCTGTGAAGATTCAGAATTGCAGCCTGCCAGCTGGGCTGGCCCAGCAGCTAAGGGCTGAGATGCTCTAGGTGCAAGGAGTCATCCTTAATACTGATTTTAGACTGTTATTGCTTTACTTTAGCTCTGGGTACCTGAAGCTATTTCTGCTCATCTTTAGGAAAAGCAGCAGCAAGCTCTCTTGCTTAGAGGACCAGGTGACATGCTAGGAACAGTCTTTGTTTCTGGGATGCAAGGGTAGGACTGGAAATAAGTTCTTGCCAAAAGGCAGAACAACCAGTGACTGAGTAGGTAATTGTGAAGTATGAAAGGCCAAACCAAAGAAATTACTTAATTTACAAGGAGCAAGAGGGAATGTAGCCATAGTTGACTTTGTTTCCACCTTTTGGGCAGACCTTGGGTCTCTTAGGGACAGACAGAATGGTAATTCTCCCTGATTTAAATGTTTTCTGTCTCTTAGCCTGGCTTTGGAGTGAGCCAAGTAAAGCTGCACAACACAGTGAAGCCCAGTGTGGACTATGTCTGCCAGCTCAAGTTCCCATCTGGCAATTACCCTCCCTGCATCGGTGACACCAGAGACCTCCTCGTGCACTGGTGCCATGGAGCACCAGGTGTAATCTACATGCTTCTCCAGGCATACAAGGTACCAGACACCTTGCAAAGACCCTTCAGAGACCCCTACATGTGAAACTTCCTCTGCAGCAGATGCTGGGACACCCCCTTTGCTTGGAAGTAGGATGGCTTGTTACAGTGAAATCACCCCACACTAACCTCTGATATAGAAATTAATCTTTTAAGAAAACATTTCTGAAAATACCCATCAGTTGTGTGGGCTGCCCTGTTGCAGGTGATGGATGGTCACAACTAGTTGTATGTGAAGTAATGGTCTTACATCCCCACTCATGATATCAAAAATACCCTCCTTAAAAAGTAAACAGCAGAGTCACTTCAGCAGGACACCCAAGCCTCTGCATCCCACAGGGATGCTCTTTGTTTGGAGGACATTGCCTCAGCAAGCACAACAGTTTCTTGTCTCCACAGGTCTTTGGGGAGCAGCAGTACCTGAATGATGCCCTGCAGTGTGCAGAAGTGATCTGGCAGTATGGGTTACTGAAAAAAGGCTATGGGCTGTGCCATGGCACAGCTGGCAATGCTTATGCCTTCCTGGCACTGTACAACCTCACTCAGAACATGAAATACCTCTACAGGGCCTGCAAGGTAAGAGTGTGTGTGCCTTCTACATCACTGCCTTTGCAACCCAATTTCTAGTGGGGCAGACATGCAGCTAGATCTGACCAGCTGCACCAGAGTAATCCTTCACCAGTGCAGTCACTGTCTTACAGCCTGTACAGAAGGGATTTCCCTCAGAAGCCTTGCTCTGCAAGGGGTAGTGTGGGGACAAGGGATAGAATTTTCTTCTCAAGACTTGCCTTTAATGAAATTTGGACGCTTTTTGTACCTCTCTTCTCAGTTTGCAGAGTGGTGTTTAAGCTATGGGCAGCATGGGTGCCGGACTCCAGACACACCATTCTCTCTCTTTGAAGGTAATCTCAGTCTATATCCTTGTGTTTTGCTCCTGGATCTAAGCTGTTCTAGCACCAAGGAAAACAGAATACAAGCTCCACTGGAGTCTTTGCAAAACTCAGTGTAGAGGATGGAAAGAAAATTGTGCCCACTGGGTTTTTCTACCCTTGCCCAGAAGCAGTCTCCCTGTAGCACAGGATAATGTCTTGGGTGGAGCATCTTGTCTGTCCTCTCAGGCCTCCCACACAGATTTACACACAGATCTCAAAGAGAGTTCTTTCATGGCTCCTTTTGGGTATTTGTAGCCTGGCTTCTCTCTTTTCTGTACATTTTTAATGATTGAAATCCTTCATGAGTCTGATTCTAAAGGTGAGGAACAAATGGAGCTGCTGTTATGGGCCTTGGTGGCTCCTATGGCACTTTGTGCCTCCTGCTAACAGCTCCCCCCAAATGTGCCATCAGCAGGTATTTGCTGAAGGAGACAGCCCCCCAGCTCGCCCTGATCTCCCCAGGCTGCTGCAGGCCAAGGGACAGGAAAAGTTCCATCAGTCAGGACCTTGGGCAGCAGTGTCTCAAGGACTTTGTCAAGAGTTTGACAAAGCTGCCCAGTGTTGAGCTTGTGGATGGGTAAAGCAGAAGGGAGGGAGCTGGAGTGGAGAAAAGACCCATAGCATTTTGCCAGGTGTTTTTCAACATTTGATTAACTTCAAAATGCTTTTCCACACTGAGGTACCAAAGTTGCTTGGGAAACCTGGGCTCAGACCTTGAAAAGTATTTAGGACCTTTTCTCCTGTCTTCATAACTCATTCCCTCCCTGGATAACTGAGAAAAACGGTGCCTAAAGGGAATTTCTCTGAAGCACAGTGTGTTTTTTTTCATCCTCAGGAATGGCTGGAACAATTTACTTTCTTGCTGACCTGCTGGTGCCTACCAAGGCCAAGTTCCCTGCATTTGAACTCTGAATCTGAATCCTGCTTGGCAGTTTGCTGCCCTTTGTCCTTCTGCACTTGGAAATGCAGTTCAAGGCTGCTTTTTCCTTTTTCCAGACTCACTGTTGTTCGCCTAACTGAACGTAAATCCATCCTCCTGGGGGCATGCTGAGTTCTCTGACATTTCTAGTTATCTCATTACATTGTTTAGTTTAAAAGACAGAATGCAGATTTTGCTGGTGTCCCTTAAAAACTCAGGGCTGCAGGTGGGAGCAGGGAGAACTGTAGAGTATTTTGTTGGCTACAGAGTTTTGCTATTTCCTGTATCCCATTTCCTGGGAAGAAGTTTTCTATTGAATGTAACCTGGGCTATTTATCTTCTTTTTGTGCTAACAAATAGTTGCAGGAATTTAGCTGCCTTTGGAGAACAACAGATGGAAAACTGAGACTATTGCCCTGGAAGTTGTTTTCAAGTGTTTTCTTTCTGAGCACCCAGAGAGCAGATGGTTCAGTGTCTGGGCTGTGCCACGTGAAGTGAATGTGATGGACTGTGGAGTCTTAGGTATATTTTTAATATCATATTGCAACTGGCAGAGCTGGGACTGACATGCCAAAGGCTTGTCCTGAGTTTGCACCTATCTGCTCTAAAGGCAAAGGCTGTGTATAGCTCTTCTGTGCATTTGTTCCAGTGACAGACAAGTAATCCACTGCCATTTTACATTAAACCTTGCTATTCCATTGGTCATCCAATGGCAAACTCCAGTCCAAAAGTGAGCTAAGCATGCTTGCTTTTGTGGTCTCTTCTTGTTAGCTTTGAGTGTTTATTTTGCAGTCTTTATTTAAATGTGTGTATTAGGTGGTGCCAGGAGCCCACCAGCAGGAACAAGGGAAAAGAAATGTAAGCCACTGAGATCTGACAGTGTTTAAGCTATTGGCTGTATGGATGTTATTTACATGTTTTCTTTTATAAGCTTTCCCAAACCTGGATAATTTGAGTCACTTGTTTGCCTTGCTACTGCTTGTTGTAGTTTGATTTGCAACCACTCATCTACCCAGCTGGAAAATCTGCACTAGCTTAACTGGCTTTGATGTGTCAGGCAGATCAGGTACTTGCAGGGAGTGGATGTGCTTTTCCATCCTTAGCTGATGCTGCACCAGTTCACAGAAATTTGGGGCCTGGCTCTGTAAACCACTTTCTTAGCACTGAGCATGAGCTAAACACTGAGCTCAGGGAAGTTTACAGATGCAGCCACACAGCTTTGTGCTCTTTGAGAGCAGCTCCTCAGCCTGCCCAATGTGGCTGTGGGTCTTCATCTTTCAAGGGCTGAGCTGCTGAGGGCCTCAAGTCCCAGAAGGGTAGGGGAGAAATAGCAGGGCAGCACAGCCACTCTCCTGGGCCAGCAGTGGCAAATCAGGGCCACCAAAGCTGGCAGGGTTACACTCACACGTGCCTGAATGCAGGGCAGCTTAGCCCCAGTGGCACAGGGAGCTCCACGAGAACCTCCTGGGTAGGCAAGGAGCAGAAACCAGCCCTGGAATGTTGATTTGTTTCCTCAAAGCCCACACTCCTGCTGCCCTCATAGGTTTCTGAAAGTCCATCAGAAGACAGCCTGAACTGCAGAAAAGCTCATCTCCTTGAGCGTGGGCATCCCTGTCAGAAGGCTCAGGCTCATGTGGACACAGCAGCAAGCATCCCCTGTCTTTCACAGGACCTGAGCAGCACAGGGAGCTGACTGGGAAGCAGAGAGGAGTTGCCTAATCAAACAGCACTTGAAGTTACCTCCCAGCTTGGCTGGTGTGCTGGCAGTACAGGGACACTGCTCTGAGCCTGGGTTTCTCCTGGGCACCACTTCTGTAAAAGGAGATGGTTTGTGCAGCCTGGGTCATAGTGGCATGAGAGCATAATGTCCCAAGGTTTGTGCACTGATCAGGGGAGCATCAGGGCCATGTGTACAATTGTTGAGTGGAGCACTTGTCTAATAAAAATGCTGAAACAACCAAGCTTTGGGTTATTTCTACCCCCTGCTTTGTGACCAGGATTCATGTCTGAAGGGATCCACATATCCCACAACAGCTGTGCTCTGCTGGGAGCTCCTGGAGGCTCAGTGGCCTTCCACCCACCTTGATTGTTAAGTATATTTCACATTTTTCCCTCATCTCCAGTCCATTGAGGCCAGTCCTGGGCTTTCCCTTGCACACTGTGCTTTCCTCCCAGGGCATCCTTTTGCACTGGTGTCTCCATCCAAGGCTGTACCCTGCCTCTGTGGCTTTCATTGGAGACCAGAGTCCTGCAGGTTACTGTTGGTTGCACCAAAATACACCTGTTTGCAGTGCTGGCCACCAAAAGGAAGGGGTGGATCCTCCTAAAAAAGCACCTCCTGCTCAGTGAAAGGAGGAACAGGGCACCTCAGGGAGGCTGTGACTGTCTAGCAGCAGAGGCTAATTTAAGACCAAGCTGTCAGGAGTGGGATGGATAGAGGTGATCCTGCCCTCCAGCACAAGCATATATTAAGTTGCTTGAGATCCTACACAACCTGGTTTTCTGTAGTTTCTATTAAGGTTTGTGGTAAAGGTCTTGAGAAAGGGAGTCAAGCAGTGAGGATGAGAAAACAGCATAGTGCAGTTTCTCTGGTTACCCTTTCTCATACAGGGGTTTGGTATGGTGCTGCCCATTTCCACTCACCTTTGTGCCAAGGGGAGGGAGCAGGACCAAGTTTGAAAACTCAACTGGTCCTGTTTCAACAAGCCACCTGAGAGGGACTTTATCAGAAGTGTAGAGATATTTGACACTTGTTGCTGGTTGTGTTTGTCCATGGTGGTGGTCTGTTTAAAAAATCAAAACTAAAAAACATAAAATAACCTATACTCCCAAGAAACAAGTAAAAACATATTTTGAATGCTTTATCATCTATTTGTGTTCACCTCCTGTGTATGCAAGTGTGATCAGCAAGATGAAAAACATCCCCAAGACTGTTAACCAAATGCCATGTGTATGTGTGCATGTCCCATGAGAGCCCAGCGTGGTTTCAGCTCTCAGGAGCTGACAGCAGCCTCAGCTATCAAAGATGTGACAGAGAGGCAGTGCAAGAGAGCAACAGATAGTGCTGTGTCTGCCTGAATTACTTCATTTCTCATTCCTACATATTAACTTTTTAAATGCCCACTAACAGCTATCAGCACGGACACTAAATCAGTGACTAACATTATTTAAAGATTTTGCCAAAAAATCCTGCCATGAGCTGTCCTCAGCCCCTGTGGCCTTAGCAGTCAGACACACTGAGCTGATAAATCCATTTATGAACTCCCACTGCAGGGATTTGATGCACCCTTTGAAACCACTTTGGAGCAGGCTGCTGGCTTGTCTTGGCAGATGCTCTCCTAGAGTTAATAGGGGAAAAGCACAGCAGAAGAGATCTCAGCCTCCACAAACTCCAGCTCATTGACCTGCCCCAGAACTGACTGCTTCTACCTGACAGGCTTGGAGCTGAGCCAGGTGGAGAGTAAGGGTGGCACATCCCACATCCAGTACACAAAAGCAGCTCTGGGAGAAGCAGCCAGTGGGCCCCAAAGCTGCTGGCTTACCTGAGTTATCCAGCCAGACCTCCCTGCACCACTATCTAATCTTTCTTAATTCCCCTTTTTTTTTTTTTTTTTTTTGTCCCTGTTTTTGCACCTCAGTGTAATAGCTTGGCCAAATCTGAGTGGGATTCTTTAATGGCAACACCCAAGGGAACATGTCTGGATCCCAACAAGTCCAGAAGTCCTGCTCCAGGCCAGTTCCCAGCACATACAGATAACTTGTAGCAAGAGTTTTGGGGCTTTTTTAAAATACATATTACTTTTTTCACATTGAGAAGAACAACACAGGTTCCTCACCTGTTCCTGCCCAGAAGGTCCAAATCCTTTGGCAAAAGTGTCCCCTGCATTCCTTTGGCTGCACCTGTGAAAGAAACCTGAACCCCCAAGTTACAACTTGCTCGTTATTCGTGCCTGAAGACAAACTCCAGCAAACCAAGAGGCAGCAGATCAGCTCAAAATAAGCACCTGAGGAAAAAGGCTGGAGCCCAGCCAGACCCACCCCTGTAGGGTGCTAGCCTGTGGACTATCAATGCAGGCCAACCCCAGTGTAGGGAATAATGTGCTCCATGATTCAGAAAGGCTGAATAAATGGTTTATTAAGCTATATTATATTACACTAATGCTATACTAAATTCCATACTAAAAATATACTAAAGAAAAATCCGTGACTGTCTCCAGACAGTCAGACACAGCTTTGCACATTCTACATGTGCAAAACAACAAGAGTAGTGAATAGAGATAAGAATTGTTTTCCCTTATCTCTGAGGTTCTCACTACCTTCCCCAAGAAAAATCTTAGGAGAGAGAATTATGTCTCTGTTCAGAGGGTGTGAATGCCCCAGGGGACCCCTCGCAGAAGGGCGTTGGTGTCCCCAGCAGGTGGCAATGCAGCCTGACAGCAGCGGCCACCCTGTCACTTGTAGCACACACCGCACTCCTCAGCTGCTCGCTCCTACCTCGGGAGAGCTCGGGTTCGGCTCCTGGGAAAGGCACTCACAAAAAAGCCCACACGAGAGAGGCTGTATCTGTGTACTGTATTTGTGCACTGTGTGGGATGAGACGTGTGAGAATCAGGAAAGCCCTTCTGAAATGCACGGTCTCTGAGTCATATACACCCCTGGGAAAAAGAAAAAAACAATTAGGAAATCTTTCCCAGTCCTGCCTGAAGCCACACAAGCTTCCCATAGGGGAGGACAGCTCATGCTCAGGTTATCAAGGAAACCTGCACATACTGAGTGACAATACTTTATCTCCCCACATCAGCTTTACAGACATTACACAAGCCCTGCCACCAACTCCCAGCCTGCAGGGAATAGAGAGCCAAATAGTCCCTTTTCCACAGGTTGTCCTTCACTCTGAAGTCTGCTGCACCAAACATACTTCCCCTTAGAATGCCAGAGGGACTGGGACATCCCAGAAGGGCAAGAGCATCAAGAAAATCCAACTGGATATATGTGTAAGGCTACCAAGGCTCACCACTGGGGTATTTGTCAAGGGAAGAACCCAGCTAAGGTAGAGCTGAAACTCCTGTAAATGGGCTTGCAGTGCTATCTCTCTGCCCAACAGGCCAGAATTTTGGTACAGAGTTTGGCACAGTGGTGCCAAACAGCTTCCTCACTGGGGACAGGCAAAGCAGCCCTTCATTGCAGGGGTTTCCCCTATTCCCAGAAGAGATTTGGAACAGTTTTCTCTGTAAATGAGATGTTCCACCTCTATGTGACACTCCCAGTAGTGGACAGCAAGGGATTGATCAGAGCAACCTTGGTCCCCCTTCAGCTGCTGCTTGCCTTGGAATTCCCAGGCAATCCCCCTGCTTTGGTGGTTCATGAGGACAGAGAAGCACAAAGCAAGGGAACTGGGACTTAAGGAGTGTGGGAGAGTCTCAGGCATGCTTTGTTTCAGGTTTTCAGGGGGATCTCTCTGTACAGCTGGGGTGAAATAGGAAATAGAGAGCCAAATAGTCCCTTTTCCACAGGTTGCCCTTCACTCTGAAGTCTGCTGCACCAAACATACCTCCCCTTAGAATGCCAGAGGGACTGGGACATCCCAGAAGGGCAAGAGCATCAAGAAAATCCAACTGGATATATGTGTAAGGCTACCAAGGCTCACCACTGGGGTATTTGTCAAGGGGAAAACCCAGCTAAGGTAGAGCTGAAACTCCTGTAAATGGGCTTCCAGTGCTATCTCTCTGCCCAACAGGCTGGAATTTTGGTACAGAGTTTGGCACAGTGGTGCCAAAGAGCTTCCTCACAGGGGACAGGCAAAGCAGCCCTTAATTGCAGGGGTTTCCCCTATTCCCAGAAGAGATTTGGAACAGTTTTCTCTGTAAATGAGGTGTGCCACCTCTATGTGACACTCCCAGTAGTGGATAGCAAGGGATTGATCAGAGCAACCTTGGTCCCCCTTCAGCTGCTGCTTGCCTTGGCAAAAGGTATTTTTTACCTTTATGTGGGCCAGTTCTGGAGCTGCAACTGATTGAGGGCAGTTTAGGATCCAGCCCCTCTGCAACAGCTGAACACAGGAGTCAGGGGAATTATTTAACTTCAAACAGTTGGTCAAATTTCAGATATAGCTAATAAACTTCTTTGTGCCTGACCTTAAAACCAAGTCTTGGTTGGATCCCAGCAATATCTGACAGGTAGATTTTTGTTGCTTCTTTTTTTTTATTATTTGTTTGGGTTGGGGGTGGGGAGAGGGTTTGGTTGTGGGTTTTTAAAAGAACAAGCAAACTCTTCCAAGAGTGAGAATGCCACTGATCAAACATCCCCTTACCATGAACTGGAAACATACATCAGCACTCTCCCTTTAGGACAAATGTACATTCCTTCTACACTCCCTGTCTTTGCCAAAGATTACAATATATCACAACATACCAGCTGGGCTTCAGAGAGCTCCTTCCCAGCTCTGGAGGAAGGATCAGGGATTTTGCTTGGCTTGGGGAATGCTCTGCAAGCCCATAAAGGCTGCTGGCACTACTGCAAACATGGCATCTGGAGTCTGGGGATGAGCATTGCCCTTCACCCTCATGCCACCCCACTGGCACAATTAACCTTTCAAACAGGGGATGAGCACAAAGATCTCTGTCTCCTGGGTAGGTACAATGCATGGTAGCTCTGAGATCCAGAGAGAACTGGTGTATCTTTGAATCCTGCAGGATTTTTCCTGGGTCAGTATCAAACCCACTCCCTCAAAAGCAGAACAAAACAAAAATTCTCAATAGAGCTGCTGATTCAAGACAGTCTGCTATTGCCTCACCCACAAAGCTTTGTATTCCCAAGTGTTCCCCAAGCCAGCTGTCACCCTTAGCATGGTGGTCCCTGCCACTCCCTTCTGCTGCTGACACTTCTGCTTTACCTCTCTCCCTACCTCAGTCACCCACTTGTTTCTGTCTCCATGCTGCCACTTTTGGGGAGCAAGGGTGGTAGCTTTTACTTTGGATCATTTCACAAATCCAGTGTACAGCAGCACAGCAAGGGGAAGGCAAAACGCAGTGTGAGAGGGAAGGCAAAACCAAGGAAACACAAGGAAACTGAACCCTTCCTTCCTTAATCAAGGAAACCTGAACCCTCCTTCAGCTTACAGGAAGGAAGTCAGGACCTCCCAAGAACAACCCCATTCCCAGTATTTGGACCTTCTGGATGCTAAGAGTACCAGCAGCAAGGAAAGGAGACAATAAAGTTCTTTTTCATGTATCCCTCAACTTCAGAGTCACAAAAGCCATTTGGTTTTGCCACCCTCTTTTCTGGACAGGACAACTTGCAGCCACCCTTCACCCTCAGATGCCCTGCAATGCCTTCATTTTCCCAGAGGGTGAAAGATGATAAATTTGGCCAAAAAAGTACAATAGACCCTCTAATGACTGGCCATGGGTATGACAGTACACTGCTCTGCTTGCTCTGTGTCAAGGAAGACAGACAGAAATGGAGAAGGCACACAGGCAGCACTAAAACCAACTCGTAAGCCTTAAGAAGGGAAAAAAGAGCAGGACTGTGAGGAGCCATTTAACTCCATCTCCTCATGGCTGGGGAATTTCTTGCTAGCAGGACACGTGTCAGGCAGCCCTTGTGGAAAGCTCATTTTGCAGCAGTTGCAATTTGCTGCAGCATTTGCAGTGTTGGCAGGCTGTAATCGAATCCACTGGGAGGATTTTGCTTTCCATAAATCCCATTGGAGCCAGGCCCATAAATAGTTGCACTGTAGTGTAGAGCTGCATACAAGGCAAGAGCAAATGTTCCACATAATGACTGCTGGCCTTAATCACACTGAGGAGTGGATCATATTTCCACCATTTTGTCAAGTTTTATTATAGATCCTCCTCTTGAAGGATACCCCTAAGTGGTGAGGGGGAGACCACAGTGGTGCCAAACAGCTTCCTCACAGCAGACAGGCAAAGCAGCCCTTAATTTCAGGGGTTTCCCCTATTCCCAGAAGAGATTTGGAACAGTTTTCTTTGTAAATGAGGTGTTCTGCCTCCAACCTGACACTCCCAGTAGTGGACAGTAACAGATTGATCAGATTTTTATGAGTGTCTGAAAAAATAAAGAGAGACACACACCTCCAGAGACAAACTTTAAGACACTCCAAGAAAATCACCATAAAATACAAACTTTGAATAGAATTATATCCTACATCCAGGGATACCTTTGTTGGGAATTCAAAGCTCATTTATCACCGTGGGAAAGAGGACAAACCCCACCTGGGTGACAGCCACATCCAAAACCAGCACAGCAGTTCCCAGAATTGGGCTCACCACCCCATTAGACTGCAGTGTTAATACCTGCAAGCCTGACAAATTCATCTGCAAGAAGCTGGGCTCCAGACTGGAAGGGGGAAGTTGCCAGTGGAAGCTTTTGGGAAGCTCTGGTGGTTCATCATCACAGGGGATAAACTCCAAGGTGTTTATACCCCCCAAAGGCTGAGAAATACCCTGTTTCAGCAGGGCTGACCCCAGGCTTTACAAGCCTATGGAGAAGACATTTTAATGTAGGGATCCCAAATGAGTACACATGAATCTGGGGTTTGGGAGCACACTTTTTAAAACAGAACATCATTCATCATCCTCTTTTATTATATTCACAACACCAGTTCCCTGGTTTTCAGCAGCAGTAATCTCATTGACTCATTCCAATAATCACTTAGCCTTCCACTGAACAGTCTGTGCATTCAAGTGTGGAATTACTGCTACCTTGGAAACCCCAGGAGAATGATATTAGCACTTACTCCCTATACCCCAGATTTGGGACAGGCGGTGTCAGCAAGGGGGAAATAGACTTTCTCTGTAATAACAGAAATATGGTCTGACATGCTTTTAGTGGTTTAAATATTATAGCTATTTTACTGCAAGAGGGCCTGATATGGGACTCTTCCCAGCTGCAATTGTCAGAAAACCTATAAGGAAGACAATCAACTTCCTACAAATTTCCCTCCTTTCTATTTTTTGCTGGACCTAGAGAAAAAAAAAAGCAAGCAAAAAAAAAAAGACCAAACCAAACCAAACCAAAAAAAAAAAGGTAGTAAAACATATCACTGAGAGAATACAGAAATATGGACAAGACTCACCTTCTTAGGAAACCAGGCCAAGAAGAGTGAATCACATTACTCTGACTATGGAGGTTGCAATCAAAGTATTCAGTTAGAAAATAGATTAGATATACCAGAACAAAACTCTTTAACAATTCACAAGCTGCTTGGATCTTCCTTAGATAGGTGATGGACAAATTCCCCAATGAATTGCACCATTTGGAAAAAAGAAATCTGTCCTACATTACTACCCTCAACACATTTTCAACTGTAAATGGCTCATGCTGTGCCCATGCAGAGCTGAGTCCTTTAATGATTTCAGCTGATGGAAGTTTCACATGCCATCCTGCCACCACTTCTGGTCTGAGAGGAAGGTCACAGAATGCCAGCATGCTTTGGGTTGGAAGGGACCTTAAAGCTCATCTTGTTCCACCCCCTTCCATGGGCAGGGACACCTTCCACTGGACCAAGTTGATCAAAATCCCCATGCAGACACATCATTTCCAGATGGGATCCTACTGTCTCCTCTGTCCAGTCAGCTTAAGACAGTGCCCCTACAGCACTTTTGAAGGCAGCTTTGAGAACTCCACTAGGAACTAGGAGAAAGCCTCCATCCACTTAGGGCTGAGGGAGGTCTAACCCACTGAAGGTTAGACTGAAGCTTATAACATCTCTACATAACACTCTGACAATTCCCTAAACATTGACATTTCATCAAAAGGAAAGAAACTTAGAGAAGTTCTTAGACTTAGACTTAGTTCTTAGACTTAGTTCTTAGACTTAGAGGTCTGGAGGTGGTTTGAAAGGTGCCCAGATGAGGCAGCCTTGCCTTGGACTCAGCAGACAAGTCTCCTTCCTCTGCCTGCAAATGAGCAGAAGAGCCAAGCTGGGGCTCTTCCAATGAGTCATTTGGCTGCTCTCTGTTCTGGTTTTCTCTCATTTCTTTTGCTCATTTTCCAGCATCTCTGATGCAGAGTTTCTCATTATTTCTGGATGTGGCACATCACAGAGAGATACCAAATAGAGCTTGAAATCTGAAGATGCTTCTTTTGCATTTGTCACACTGCAAAGAGTAACATTTTCACTACACTTAAAAAATGCTTAAAAGCTGCTGAGGAAGAAATCAGTACCTAAAACCCCAAATACAGAAATATAGAACAAAGCAATGCAAAATTAATGGTATGATTCCAATATTATGCCTTTCTGAGTCATGTGAAAGAGAGTCTGGGAAACTAAAAGTCTTCACAGAAGTGCTTCATTTCCCAAATGAAGAAATGTGTGAATAATTTCTCATCTGATTAACCCATTATCATCATGCTCTACCATTGATTATTCCCTGTAATAAAGTCAGGAAAGTACTACCATGGCAAGAAGATGAGCTCTGGCTGGATTCACAGGGCTCAGGAAGAAGGTAGAATCCCACATCTCTGGGGGAACCCCATAAGCTGGGGTTGTTTAGCCTGAAGAAAAGGAGACTCAGGGGTGACCTCATCACTCTCTACAGCTCCCTGAAAGGTGGTTGCAGTCAGGTGGGGTTGGTCTCTTCCTCCAGGCAGCACTGACAGAACCAGAGGACACAAGCTGTGCCAAGAGAAATATAGGTTGGATATCAGAAAAAAGTTTTTTACAGAAAGGGTGGTAAAGTTCTGGAATGGCTGCCCAGGGACGTGGTGGAATCACCATCCCTGGATGTGTTTAACAAAGCCTGGATGTGGCACTGGGTGCCAGGGTTTAGTTGAGGTGTTGGAGCTGGGTTGGACTCAGTGATCCTGGAGGTCTCTTCCAACCCAGTCATTCTGTGAATTCTGTGAATCTCAAACAGCTGCCAGCCCTTTAGCTGGCCAGCCTTTAGAACTTCAGCCAGCCCTTTAGAACCCTTCTCTCCTTGCCTCTGGCCAGGCCTGCCAGTGCAGCTAGAGGGGGAAGGCTGGGTAGAAAACCTCAGGGCTCCCAAGCAGCAATGCCCAGCCCTGGAAGCTTGCAGGAGATTGGGGTTGGGGATTCAGGCCCCATGATCTGGCCACTGTGCAGACTTGAATTTCCCCCAAAACTCAGAACAGAATAAGTTGTGCCAGACCCTTGTTTAACTGTTCCCATCAATTCAGCACCCAGTATTTGCAAATGACACAATTTCAAGGTACTGGATACCAAAAGTCTGTGTTTACAAATCTCCCTTGAGCCCACTTACCAGACTGCCTGCCTGTATTTGTGTCTGCTTGTAACCTCCTCTTAGCACTGTTTCCCATTAGGATCCTTTCCTCCTTAGTTTAAATCCTAATCATGCAACACACAATGTACAGCATAATTCATGTTCTTGGGGCTTCAGACATGTTATTAGAAACAGACTTAGCCATCACTTGCTCTTTAGAAATCCATCTGTAGTAACTGATTTTCAAAAAGCATGAGTTGAGACATTTTGATTTGGAGGATGCTCACCTTAAAAATCCATGAAAGAAGGCCACAGAGTGGTTTGGTTTGTTTTTAAGAGGAAAGTGTGCATCACTTTTTGAAAACCCAAGACAAAGTCTCTCAAAATCACTTGTGACTGCTGAAATCCTTGTCCAATAAATAACAATTACCATCCTCATTACTGAGCAAAGGCTGTCGGGGAAAGAAGCTCTGCATCAGAGGGAAAACAGACCTTCAGTGGCTGAAGCTGCCAACAACACATTCCTCCTGGCAGATATCTTCTCCCAGGAGCTGCCCCTGCCACTTTCTGCTGGGCTGTTTTCTTCAGCTGTTTAATCCCTCTGCAGCAAACACATTGCTCCTCCCCTCCCAGCAGCAGACAGAGCACAAGGGTTCACAACTGTGATGTGTCTTCAGGTTTCTCCTTCCTTTTGAAAGGACAGGACTGTGGGGTGAGAAAGACTTGTCAAGTTAATTAGGGACTGAGGAATGTTAGTTTTGAATTTTGCTGTGAAGCAAGCAGATCTGCTAAATTTCATGCACTGGGAGTGGGGGCAAAGTGCTTTTCAGCATTCACCACCCTCAGACAGAGAAGCAAACACTCTAGCCAGGATTACCAGCATACTTGTATTAAGTCTAAAACCCACAGCAGACAGAGTTGATTATGGTTCTAGAATTACTGCTAAAATTATAAAAACACTAGAAAAAAGTCTTTGTAAAAAATGCAAATATCCTTTCAAAGGGATAAATAAAAAATCTGCCTCCATAATGGCAACAAAAGGGAACTACAACTGCAAGAAGGTTAAAAAGCAGAAAATAAGAGGAAAAGGTGATGCAAAGAGAAAATGGAAGAGACTACAGTGATGCTCTGAAGAAACATAAGGTCCATCTAATTTTACAAGAGACTGAGAGTCTCAATTCTTTTCAGATCATAAAAGCCACAACTGGAAGACAGATATCCCCAACAACAGCAGGCACAAATGTGATATTCCAGCCTCACACCTCTCAGGCTGGTTATTATGCCATTATTAAATGTAGAACAGCTCCCACTTCAAGGTACCTTATAAAGGCTGAACTAAACTGACACTCAACCCAGGAAGAGGAAGAAGAGAGGCACTGGCAGGAGGCTGCTAACATTGCAATACTTCCCATCATTTGGAAGACACATCCAACAAGGGAAAGGTTAGATAGCCACAGCCACATTCCCAGATTGATTCTCACATCCCCCAATTATCTCAATATGAATTTACTGTAATAAGAAACCTGCACACTCATTGCAAGGAACAGCATTGAAACTAGAAGATGGTATCTTTTTAAAACTCCTGTACAAATACTAAGTCCCCAAAAGCTTGCAATTTAAATCCAACCAATCACGTTTGTCCCTGCCAACTCACTTAAACACAATAAAAATTAATAAAAGAACTTAATCATTAGTTGTATGTTACATTCACAAGGACAAATCAAAAATGAACACACATGAAAAATTTTCACAAATTATTCTGAAGGAGGTGCACTGGCTTGCATTCACTGCAGCACAACTAATTTAAAGAAGCCATGACATTGTGTTTTGTGCTAGACAACTCTTGCATGGCAGCATAACCTTTCAGGACCCAATCTCCCACCTATTCTACAGCCTCTAAAACTACAGAAGTGAAGCTGCCTTCCACTGTACTTACCACTGGGACTTAAACTGTCTTTGCTATAAACAATCACCCAAATCAGCTTTGGCACTTAGTGTTCAGCTGCACTTACTGTTCCCACTTCTAGGATCTATATTTCTCAAGCAGAAAGGTAGAGGCAACCTCCTAAACAAAGTGTTGAAAACCTGCACATACACACAGAGCAACCCACAGCCAACTGCTGCAGTTCTATCAGCTTAATGGAGTTGCTTGGGATGATGAGTTTGGGGAAAAGTATTCAATAACAATACCAGGCATTTTTGAGCTACTTTTGGGAGTAACAGTCTTCTAAAATATGTCATCAGCCTCGTGGTGGCAGCTCTGAAGCATCTCATATTGCAAATATCTGACTCTGACAGAAGTTTAACAAGCAGGAGAAAAGCTCTCAGGGCTAGCTATTCAAACAGAAGTGGCTGATATATAAGCCTGATTTATATTGCACGCTAGGAGACCACCAAACACCTGATTACATGTGTCTTATATGAAATTACAACTTTAGAGGTAATAACTGCAAGGGCTGCAGGCAGAGGCATAGGCAGCCTGCACTGGCTGCCAAACTCCAGGCAGCACAAAGTTTTTGTAGGGTTTTCAAGGTGCTGTCACTCCCTACAGCCAGAAACCCTCCCAGGGGATCCTTTATCCCTTATGTTCTGACATCTTGCCCAGTCCCACAGGATTTCCAGCTCCTGTATCCAGCAGCACTTTCAGCAAGAGTCACTGTGTATCTCCTAAAAACCTCTGATCTCATAGGTCACACAAGAAGCAAAGTGACATTCTTGAGCTTTACCATGTCACTTGCCTGCCTCCAGCTAAATTAGGAGTGCAGTGGCAGCAGTCTATTTAGAGCCAGCACAGCTTCTTCTCAGACCCTGAAGGAGAGACATTTCTTACATCTACATCACTGCTCCCTGAAAAGCAGGCTTACACTGAGGAGCAGCTTCATTGGGAAGATTTTGCAGTGCTTCACCAAGTTTGTTTTCACGCACAGAGTGAACACACAAACATTGAGAGCACAGCACAAGTGGCCAAGCTCCATCACAGCTGGTTTTAAACAGCTTGGCCAGGTTCATCCATTGTATGGCTGGCTGCAGTGAGACCTTCCTGTGTGCTCTCTCACCCTGGACTGCAGCATGACTGGTTTCTGAGTCTCCCCTCTCCCACTAAAAGCACTAAGGGACCCACATTGTCATCTTGTCACATTTTTGAGAGGAGGCTCTTTGCTTCTGACTGGTTGGAGAAGTGCAAGAAAAGCCTGCCAGGCCCTGCCTGCAGCCTCCTTTGCCTGCTGGGTGGAAGACATCTCTCCAGCCATGGGCTCAGCACTGGGAATGAATCCTGCTGGGACAAGAGGGTACAGTGCCACCAGAAAGAACCTGTTATGGTACAGAACAATGTCAGTTCAGAGCATTGAGTTGGGATGGCTGGGAGGCTGGACCAAAGGAACAGCATCAATTATAGAGGGATGCCACGGCTGGGAGTGCCACAGGGAACGCTGCCACCAGACACAATAACCTCAAACTCCCAAATCTCCAGCCCAAACTGTCAGCTCCATCTTTCCATGTCCATTCTCTAAATACAGACACTTTTTACACAGGATGCTTAGCAACACTATCATAGTGATTCGTGAGAAAAGGGGAGCTCATCAAATGCTTTATGTTCATTTGTGTCTTCTCAGACAACTGTGGTACAGATACATTCTAGATATTTGTGGGGACCTCTATCAGGTCTTCATAAGCCTTGACAGTGCTACTTATATTCTTAAAACAGTTTTCTGAGATATGTATAATGTGAATGATTATATGATAATGTAGTTATGGCCACCTCTCCCCAAAGACAATCATCTTCATGGGTATGATTCAAAATGCCAGATATTATCTGAAACCTACACAGGTTTCATAAATAAAAAGTACTTACTGCTAAACATGGAAATAGCTGAAAAAAATTGGTTCCTACAGCTTTGTTCTTGCTGGGCCATCTCAAAGTTTGTATAAGACTGAGCTATATACCACTTAAATTCTAACACAACAGCAAGAATCATGAAGGTAATTAGAAAACAGGTTGTTCCAGTGTACTAAACACATTTTAAAGTGTCTGGGCTTTTAGCAGTATTTAAGCAAATGCAGGCTGCGTGCTTGGCAAAGACAGGATTCCAGTGAGAAGGACAGAGAACATATGAACTCAGAGAATGATGCTCATATCTCCAAGCTCCTTGTTTTGAAAGCTATCCATACCTCATTGAGACTGAAGTGAAAATGAGGTCTAGATTGTGAAAGCACCAGATTTCCTAAAAACAGATATGACCTTTGAGTTTTGTTAGATTTCAAGCTCAGTTGATCCCTAATAGAAATCAGCAAAACTTAAACCACATCACATTAAGCCAGTCAGTCCTTTAGTTCCTGGTCTGACTCAAGACCTGGAGCACTTCATGTCAAAAGCAAGGGAGAAGAAAAAAAGTGAAAGAAAAGAGGCTGATGCCCCATAAGTCACAATGAAACCTTCCAGGCAGTGCAGGTATGTGGGTAGCCTGGCCCAGACACTGAGCTATCTTTGCAAGACTAAAGTCACTCCATCTCCTAGTAGAGTAATATGGGATCCAAGAAAGACAGATCATTCTAAATGGCAGTAATTTAAATCCTCTACTGCATGCTCCAGGGAAAAGAGGGGAGGGAAAAGGCAAGGGAATCTCTGCAGCTCACATGTAGGCTGTGGAGCTCTGGAGACACAGGAATCCCAGTTGCCCAAAGCAGCACCAAGGGAATTTTATCCTGTGCAGTGTGAGATAGCATGCAGAATTTAACATCTTATCCAGTGCCTGATGGTTTTGTTTCAGAGTACACAGCACCCCCCAGGCCTGCCAGCTAGTGCTCTCCTTGGTGGAGAGTCCTGCCTGGTGGGATTGGATGCTCACATTCTGCCTCCATGCACACTGTTGTTACATTTAGCCAGGCACTGGCATTTCAGAGCCTGGTTGCTCAGTGATCCATAAGCTGGTGCTCATGCCGAGGAACCCGAGGTGCCAAGAAAATGTCTGGAAGCTTTACAGGACAGTGGAAAGCAAAGAGCACTCGGGTGACACTTTCTTCCACAGGGAACGATGGCATGAAGAAGGTGAGCTGCCCACAGGTGAGGCTGAAGGGAGCTCCCAAGTCACCTGGGCAAGGCTGAGAAGCAGCCACACCTCCAGGACGCTGCTCCCTCCCCCTGCAGGCACCGTCCCGGGGCAGGGTGGGAGCGACAGCCACTCCCCAGCTCTCCAGGGAACGCCTTGTATGTGCTGCTGCCAGTTGCTGGGGGACGCTGACATCGTCTGGGACAGAATTAGAAAACCTTGAGCAGAAGGACACGAGTGCTAAGTCAGCCATGTGCTATATGTGGCGCACCAGTTGGTGCCTTCTTTCCCCTTGTTTAGGTGCTCATTCCTCTGCCTGCTCCTTCAGCAAGGTTTGACTTCAGCCTGCACTGCCCTGTGACTGCTACGTGCCCCTGGCTGCATTCAGGCTAGCAACACCTTACGTAGCACCCAAAGGAGCCAAGAGACAAACCTTCCCTGGAGCCAACAGAGCCCTTCCTTTGTCCATCCAATCCAATCTTTGTGCCATTCTATAAAGCTGTGTGCAGCGTTTACCCATCACTGCCCTGTTTCCCACCACCTGCAAATCCCATGGGGCTGCTCCTGGCTGTCTGCTGGGCACAACCCTGCAGTCAGCTCAAGATCTCCTCCCATGCTGCTCCCAGCTCACCTTCCTGACAGGCTCCTGTGACCAGGATCTGTAAAACATGCTGACCAGGCAATTTTCCAGGCTTGACTCTCTTCTACATAAGTTTCTACATCTTATTAGGATGTTCTGCAGCTCTGAGCATCCTGGATAGCAAAAGGCTTTGCTATTTTATTGAAAGTGGTTTCCATGCTGTGAGCACTGGAAAGCCAAATCATTAGATTAATTAGGCACACAGCCAGCATTACAGCTAAAGCTGAGACCTTAAAATTTGCTGGAAGTGGATCCCTGGCTTAATACTTAAAGCCAGTGATGAAACATGCAAGAATGAAACCAGACAAGCAGTCCCTCTCTCTCATGGCAAAAATCACACATTGAAGAGAGCACAAAGAACTCTGCAGCATCTTGGTGTGGAAAAATGCACCCAGTCTCTATCAGGTCAAGAACTGCTCAAGCACAGTAAAATGGATTATATATTCTTTCCAAATCTTTTGTGAATTATGGTAAGTCATACATTCCTGATAACTGCCTAAATACCCAGTTCCTTCCTGGATTTTATTAGGTTCTTGGCTTCAAACAGTCTTCCAAGGTGTACAATTAAATTGGTGTTGGAAAAAAATACCATTTGCATGTATTAATGTTAAATTTCACTGAACCTCCCTTGTTTGTGTTCAGTAGGCTCTTCCATGAATATCTTTCTATTTACATTGGAAAATGAGAGCACTTCTCACTTATGGGCTGAATCAAATATGTGTTTGTGCCATGGGACAGCTCCAGACCGCTGCAATCTTTCTGAATTGCTGCCTGCCAAATGGTTCATGTACACTTGTAATTTTTCCTGCTGACATTGCAGGCACCCAGCCTTCAGAAGAGGAACACAGCAAATATTTAACAGCAACAGGTGTCAGATAGGAGCTGATCACAGGGAAGAGAAAACACATTAGCTGAAATTATAGCCAGTAAGTGTGCATGGGACAGGAGAAAGTCTCCAGGAAAAGAGTGGAATATGCTGACTGCACTTAGGTGTTTGTAAATAGTCTGTATTATCACATCTTGTCTGAAAGCAAACTCCCATCAGAGCAACCAACACTTCCTGTGGTGCTTAATCTGGTATACTGCCATGAACTCACTAATAATTCCACTAAACAAATAGAAGTTAATTGCATTTTCAGGTATTTTAGACAGCAAAAGGCAAAAGTCTCAATGGGAGTTCATTATGAAGCAGAGCAGAAGCAACAGCACTCACCTTTTCTTCCAACAGCTCCAGGGTTTGCACAGTCCCCTGAAATACAGAACATCTTTTCTTCTACTTCACAGTATGCATTTAAGCCATCAGCTCCCTCCTCCTGAAGAGGGGTCTGACTCCCTGGGCTACAGGAAGCCCAAAACAGAGCTCTCCTTTTAAAACTGGACCAGAAAGACAGAGATCTCAGAGCAAAAACACAGGGAGTGCAGCCCAGGTATTCCCATTTCCATTCTGGTGCTGCAATTGATACCACCTCTCTGTGACTTTAGCCTGACAAAAGGAACACATTCCACTTGAGAAGTGTCAGAATGAATCACTTCAATGATCTGGATGTAAAACATACTTCCCTTATGTTAGTTCAACTAAATCCAGCCCAAATGCATACAAGTTTTGCATTGGCCAGAACTGCATCCTCATCAATTAAGCCAACAAAAACCAGTTAAGCCCCAAGCAAGCCCCCTGTGTCAGTGAGTGGCAGGGCTAACAGGACATGGCTTCCACCCAACACCTTTCTCACTACTGAATTTTGGGAAAGCTGAAGCTTCATCACTGTTCATTCCCCTCAACATGAGCTCCTCTGTGGGAGAGCAGCATGCCTGCACTGCCCAGGAGCTGGGCACCCAAGAAGGCAGATGCCCATGAATTCTCATTCCCAGCTGCTGCTGCTTTCCCTGGGACATGGATCTTGGCAAGTCCTAGCAAGCACAAGGGAGACCCTGGATTTTGCTCTGGCAATCCTGCTTGCAAAAAGTGCCTGCTAAAAGTGAAAAAGGAGCCTTCCTGCTGCAGCCCCTGGAACCCACAGCCTAGGGTGAGATGGCACAGCACTGCCAGAGAACTGCAAACCTCAGCTCCCATGGCAGATCACAGACTCACAGAATATCCTGAGTTGGAAGGGATGCACAAAGATCACTGAGTCCAACTCCTGGCCCTGCACAGAATCACACCCTGTGCCCAAGAGCGTTGGCCAAACATTTCTTGAGCTCTGTCAGGCTTGGTGCTGTGACCCCTACCCTGGGGAGCCTGTGCCAGTGCTTGACCACCCCCTGAATGAAAATCCTTTTCCTAACACCCAACCTAATCCTCTCCTGACACAGCTGCATGCCACAGGAACACATCTCTGCATCATCTGGAATGACTGCTCCCTAGGGAGATACCTGATGTGTTCCCAGAAATGTCTTGGGACGCATCCAAGTGTGCCAAGCAGATAAACCTGTGGTGTCCTGTCCCAACACACAGAACTGACTGGATCCAAATCCTTAACCCAGCAATTGAAATAAGGACTTGCTATCCTCCTCCTCCCCCATACCTGTCTTATCTTCTCATCCAATCAATATACAATTACTTTGGGTCAGAACATCACAAAATCACCTTTACTGGCAGAATGAAGCATATCCAGACACATCTGCATTATACACAGGCCACAATTTTGCAAAAAACCCACTAAGCCACTAAGCCACTGTTCTTTATTCCTGAAATCCTTTCTTCCTTTAAAAAATATATTTGGTGGTGGCTTTGGGGCTTATTTTATTGCAAATCACAGGTGATCATAGAAATTATTAGATCATCACCAATTCTTTCTTGCAATGAAAGTTCTCACAGGTGCAGTGATGCATAAAACTTGCTTTAGACTATTTCCATCCAAGTTACACCTCTGGGATTCATTGTACTGATGGATTCACTGAAGTTTGGTTTGTGCAATGTAAAACATCAGAATCACTAGAGATGCCCACAGGCTCCTGCTTGTCAGCAGCAGTGCAGAGTCCATGCTAACACTTTCCCAAACAGTTTAGCAGGGTAGGAATCCCTCCATAAAGCATCTTGGAGGCAGCCAGCAGAGCTTATACATTACAGGCTTAAAGGCAGAGAAATGGAAAATAAAGCCCTTCCTAAATCTGTGCTCCCTAAAGCAGAGACTAAGCCAAGACTTCAAATTATATCCATCAGTACAGGACTACTGATTCAAAAGGGATGACTGAACTTCCAACAAGTCCCTTGCTCAAGGTCATGGGCTTGAAGAAGAGATCTGAGCATGATCCTTCATGAGAGTACACCTTTAGCCACTCTCCATCCCTCCTCTTGGTATGCATATTTTTGGTAAGTTTACCTAGGAAGGTAAACTTATAAAAAACCACATTAATTGAAAAGGAAAGTGCTTGGATATCCTGCCAGATTTTGGATGTCCAGGCCTTCAAGCTTTTAACTTCTAAGTACAAAGTACTCTACCTATAGTTCATGAGACAGAAACATGGGCCCCATCAAAAGCCTTGCACTTATTAGCACAAAACTTCAGGAGTCTGTGGAGTAAATAGGAGAGGGATTGCTAGATAAGGGAGGAACAATCAGTGCTCCAGGATTTTTCTGTGGAAAATCCCAATCATATGGACTCAGGAAAATCATCAAGTTTAAAGAGTTAGAAGCTGTTTTGCTGTCATGGAAAAAGTCTATTGAAAACATAAAAGCCACCTTCTCCTGAAAGCTGTGTCTCTCGGAGAGCATGGAGAGCAGGGACATCCAGGAGGGGTAGAAAGATAAACAAGGGACTGAGAATAGCAGGTGAAACAGGTGAAAACAGAATTGCCTCCATTGCCTGATGGCTAGTTTACAATAATAAATACATCACAAAGGGAAACCTTTCAGTGTGGGAAGATAACATCCAGCTGATCTCTGTTCCATTAGGGCACAGCTTAACCCTAGGAGAGGAAAAAGAAGATCAAAGAAAAAGATTAAAGGAAGCAGTTTTCAGTTTTAAACACAGTCTTAATGTGATGGAAAGGAAAAGTAAGAACAGCTGAAAGACACCCAGGGTCAGGTCAGGGAGAGATGCCTTGGCTGAAGGTACTGCAGTGTTTTCTGTACTTGTCTGCTTTATTTTTAAACACCCAGAGCCTTTGCTTGAGCAACACTTCCTTGAACAAAAAGGAAGCAGAGGAGGAGAGAAGGGCTGTAAAGAGAGAAGCTAATAGGGTTGGAAAAATATGATCTCCCCAGCCATGAAAGTCAAAATTACTGTTTGAAACTGAATCCTCCTGGAGTACTACACAGGCATGGGGGAAAAGGGGAAGGGAGGGAAGGAAAGAAAGATTTATTACTTAAGCAGAACTAAAATTCTGATGAGAAAAAGGACCGTTCAATCCATATCCAAATTTCAGATCAACAGCAGATCTGAAACCGAGCTTGTTATATTTCCCTCTCCTTTGCACGCATAGAAAAGACAGGGAGGTGGACTGTGTTTTAAAGGGGAAAAAAGTCCCTTGATCTCATGAAGCCCTGAACTCTTATATTCCATTTATAGCTCTAGCTAGAATGACATCCCCCTTGATTATCGGGCTGTCCAATCCAGCTGCATGTGTCAGGACTGTATGAGGCACTAAGTGAAATATATATATGCCCTTACAGGGTTTAGCACATCGGGTCCACCTCCAGGGTACAGGCTGTAGCTCATTCTGACCACTGCTCCTCTCCCAGGAATCACTTCTTAAGTGGTTTTTGTTTGGTTTTTTTTTTAACTTTTTTTTTTTTAGGGCACTTTTACTTTCCAATTTAAGCAACACAAAATGGCACCAAAGAAGGACGTAAAGAAACCGGCGGCGGCCGCGGCACCGGCGCCTGCGCCAGCACCAGCACCGGCAGCACCAGCCAAGCCCAAAGAACCTGCCATCGACCTCAAGAGCATCAAGGTAAAGGGGGGAGCATGGCCTGAGGGGGCCCAGGGGACAGGGAGCACAGTCCTGGCTGAGAGCTGCTCTGAAGCCTGGCCTGGGCTTGGTTCCGGTTTGGGGACTGCAGGGAAATGAATGAGTAACCTCAGCCCGTGGATTTGCTGAGCTGCCCGAGCTTTTGAGTGTGTCAGTAGCTGTAGGGTGTAAGGCATGGTGCATGATTTAACAAAGGAGTGAAGCTGGGGATGACAAGTATGTTGGAGTGTGGACCTCAGAACTTTTTGCCCAACTGGTACCAGTCTCACCTGTTTGGTAAAGATAAATTTAAAATAAACACACAACAAAAAAAAAAAACAAAAAAACCCCAAATATCCTAAAGTAGGTACATGAGGACAGGAATGGGGTTATTGAAACATGAAATACAATGTTTTCCCATAGCACTGTACAAAACCCCATCTTTTATAGTTTAAAATTCTTTTCCAAATTTTTGAACCACCTGATGACCCTTTGATGATGTGCTTTGAGATCAATATGAACTTATCTTTAAAAGAAACAAAACAAAATAGTTTTTAAAAGAGAGATTTGGCAGTTTTGCCTATTTTCTTTTCATTTGCACTGCACAACAAACATTGGTGAGACCATGAGCAAGAAAGCCATGAATGGAAGTACTTCAAGTGTTTTCCTCTCATCCTTATATGTTTGCTGAGAATTTATAATTTGCTGCAAATT
Source organism: Agelaius tricolor (assembly GCF_023055355.1). NCBI lineage: Eukaryota > Metazoa > Chordata > Aves > Passeriformes > Icteridae > Agelaius > Agelaius tricolor. The sequence goes on from NW_027269270.1 coordinate 2,480,651, forward strand.
GAAAGCAACAAAGAGAAGGAGTCTTTTGGAGGTTTCCTTCTGACTACACTGTCATTTGTTCTCATAATATCTTTAGATTTTGCATGCCAACAAACATCACTAACTGTTGCCCTGACCCTTTGAAGAAAACTCCTCCATTTTGGGAGATTCTTTACTTAGGAAAGAGGAGAGGGAGGCTAAGCAGTTAAGAGATGAAGAGACTGACTAGTTTCTCTGAGTAGGACTATAAATAGTTATTCTGTACCTACATGGCAAGCTGATTGGTCCCAGGACCAATTTGCTAAATTCTACATAAAGAATCTTGCCTATTATGGGTAAAAGAAGGACAAAGACTACTAATAAGACCTATACATGATGAATTGTATTTCAGATACCTTAATACAAATAGTCCTGAGATTTTGAGCCATTTAGTGAAACTTCTCAAAGTTTACTTTAATTTTCCCAATCTATTGTCAGTATTTTTCTAAATATGTATCTTCTCATAAGGTTGAAGCTGAAGCCATTGACAAGAGAAAAAAAAAAGATATTTTGAAATACTTAGAATTTTGAAGAATGGATGAAAAACCCGCAAGTTTTGAGCATACTGTCTGACAATAAATTAGGCCTCACATTGCACTAGATGATGGGGAAACAAGCTAGATTTCATGCTAAATAACTTAATATGATTTGATAGCTTTCTATGTCCAGTTAATCAGGAGAAAATAGAATTTTGAACTCCATTGAACCTAGCTAATCTATCTTTGTATAAACAATAATATATTATCAGCTAAAAAATGTCAAATTGTACTCTGAAGCATCTTTGCAGTTCACTCCTTTACCCAAAGGAAATAGCAGCAAGAAATACACACTAGTAGAACAGAGAGAACTCTCCAGGTTTTGCCATATTCAGACTGATTAAAAAAAAAAAAAAAAAAAAAAAAAAAAAAAAAAAAAGATAGAATTTAGGGAGACTTTCTTTTGAAGGATACCAGACAAAATATTTTCTTCCAGGGTCCCAACCAACTACCATGGGTTGTTACCCTTTTTCCTACTTTGAGAGTTCAGGTAGTGAAGGGAAACAATTCCAGGTTGTAAGTAATTTGTCTAGAATATGTGGCAGAGTCAGGAATCAGTTTTCTGAGTCTTAGCCCAGTCCCTCAATTATTTCTCAGTCCTTCCATTCAATCACCAAAGTCTCAGCATGGTAAAAGTTCCAGCACCATTTCCAGCACAACTTTGGAGGCAGGGAGTACTTAAAACTAAGGTTTTGTCTGGGACTCAGTGAATAATCCTGACCCAGGGCTCTTCACAGTGATTGACCAGACACAGAGACAAAACCCACATCACTTTAAACAAGGGGATCCACTGGGCTGTGCTTCCCTCCTCAGGGAATTAGCAGCCATGCCAGAGTTTGCTGCTTGAGAGAGGTGACTGGGAATGTCAGGCTACACTGCCATGATGATTTGGGGAGCCACACAGCAGGAAAAGACACAGAAAGGCTTTGTTAGCTTTTATAAAGACACATCCAAGCCCCTTGTTACAGCTAGAGTGGGTAAGGGGAGAGTTGCCCAACCAGCAGCCAAATAAGCCACATTTGGCTGTGCACTTCATTCTTAGTTGGCATTACAAGTCATAATAGCCTCCAAAACAAAGATGGTGGTTTACAAACATGAGTAGTGATTCTCTTGGTGGTACCTCCCCACCCAGATGCCCTTCTTGGCCCATCTTCAGGGAATCTGGTTTTCTGGATTTTTTGGAGTACACATTTTGCAACTTTGGCGCTTTTTTCTCCCCTTCCTTAAGAGAACTCAAGCTGGGTTTGTTTATCACCATCAGAAGCTGTGATAAAGTTGTGACAGGCCATTGACTCTTCTCTGTTCTTCATTGATCTCTTGAAATTAACCAAATTAGAACAAATATTTGGTGATTTGCTAATGCCAACAGCAGCTAATATGTTCTATTTTTCAGCAACATCTAATGACTATAAAACTGAGTAACAGGAATACTGGTAAACTCAAATCTCTAAGCCCTTTTACAGCTCACCTTGGGCTACAGTGTAACAACCATAGGAAGAGAGTAAAGGCAGGGATGAAGAACTTGCCTTTAACTGGAAGTGTGAAGACCTATTTCCCTCTACTCAGAAAACAGCTTAAAAACCTCAATCTTTGCACAAGCCTTTCCAGACCAAATGTATATTTCCAATTTTCCTTATTACTAATATGTCTTGGATTTGTATAGGCACAAAAGTTAAATAGAGAAGATAATTGGGCAGTGGAAGCAGCTGAGAGCCATCACTAGAAACCCACCATGATTAAAATCAAAATGACCATATAGATAATTTTTCTTAAGAGACCCCCAAGAATTCTGCAATTAAAACTGTGGCCTAGGACACTCCTAAAAACACAGCTTATGTGTTTTATCAACCTTCTTCTCCCACATAAGACTGAGTGAGAAGAAATGTTTAGCTCATAAAAAGCACTACTGTGGGTCTATTTCTGCAACAACTGGGATGAAACATGAATGATGCAGATGTCTCATGCTTGGTTTTGCAACTAAGGCAGTGGGAAATTGATGGATTTCCTATTGCACAAATCTGTATAACTTAGTTCCTATTACCAACGTGAAAAGTATGTTGGTTTTCTGGTGGAAATCTAAGGGTCCTTCTCAGCACATGTAACCAGCCTTTGGACAGAGCCCAGGTTCACAAAATCAACTAGGGTGTTTTGGGATGCAAATGCTGAAGATGCTGAGGGCAGTGCTTCACAGGCTGCCACTCTGCAGATGGTGATCTGGATGTCTAGTGCCTTGACCTGGTCACACTAGGTCCTTTACTTCAAGGATACTGCTGAGTATCTTCTCCTGAGTACAGACAGAGGTTGGGCAAGTGTCCACACTGGAAGTGAGGTTAGGGGTACACAAGGCTTCCTATGCCTGCATTTTCAAGACTGAAATCCCAGGACATCAATTATGCCATACCCAACAGCCACCCAAATGTTTAGGAAAAAAAAAAAATTAAAAGCTACCAACTAGTAAAGACTTGCTAAAATCTTGTGTAAGTGTGTGATGCATGATGAAGATGCCTGTTGCATGGATTGTTTTTAACTGCAGAGCTCTTAAGGCAGTAAAAAGTGTTTCTCCAAGCATCCTTATTTCTTGTTACATTCACCACTTGAGTAGGTCATCTCTGAAGAGATATTGCTTTGGATATACCCAGAGAGAGAGAAAACTCACTAAAATGCACTGACAGAAAGCTCCTGAGCTAGAGGGCAAGCAGCACTGCAAATGTCAGCTGAAGCACTTGGAGAGCTGTTGTGCTGCAGACAAACTCCACATGAAGCTGTGAGAGCAGGAATGTCAACAGTGGCTTTGCTCAAAAGTGCTAAGGGTTTTTTTATGAGACAGCAGGTTTTTACTAGAAACTTTTGGCTCAGGTCTTCAAATTATGCCTGATCTATCTCCAGCTATGACTCCAGAAGGATTCCTTAGGATGGGTGACCTGTTGGACAAGGTCACCAGTCCCAAGTGTCCTTACAGGTAGGAAGGGGACAAATGTCAATATGAATTCAGTCTTAAGAGATGTACAGGTGCCTCTCTGATGCCATCCAGACCAGCTTCCTGCTACCACTTGGACTCAGCACCATCCAGGATCCAGCCCAGAACAGCCCCAGCCCCAGCCCTTGGCTCTGTGCACCTCACCACTGACATGTCACAGCCCATGCTGCTGCCACACCCAGGACAGGCAGGGCACAGCATAAAGGTGTCCCAGGAGAGGCACCTTGGACAAGGACTGCTGCACACCAAACATCCCCTGGGCACACTGTTGCAACCAACACACAAAACTCACAGATTAGTTTTGTTTACAAAGCTTTCAGAAGAACTTTGCCTTCCTAAACTGCTGCTAAGCAAGGAGCCCATCAAAAGTAGAGACTACCCACATATATTAGTAGAAACTTTTCCTTAATGTTGCTAACTAGAAAAATTGTTTGAAAAATAATGATTTTTTTATTTAAATAAGATCCATTCTTACTAATTAACAGCTTTAGCAGCATTTAAAAAAGAATACTTGTAGCCTTTGGATGCTCTGGTGAATGGCAGACTTTGGTAGAAACAGTGGAAAGCAAATGACAAAAAATGTAACAGTTTAAGAGCTCACAGGGTAACTCCAAGTGTTAACACAAGTTATATGGCAGAGCCTTAGTCCCATCAAAACAGCCCCAAAATATTTCTAAAATACTGTTTTAAGCCTCTTCAGAACCCAGAGATGTTGTAAAAGATAGTAACAAGATACCTGAGTTAATCTTACATAAGGCAAGAAGAAGGTGACAAATTTAGCCAATGACAAGGAGAAAAAGAAGTTGTCTGTAAGGAGATCTGAAACAAGCAACCTGGAAATTTGCCCTTGTTTCACTAAGACTTTATTACATCTTATACCCGCTGCCAAGAAGCACTTTCAGCTGGCTGGTTTACCACAGAGCACTTAAATGTCAAGTAGCAAGGGTTTAAATTACATTAATACTCTAACAGTGCCACTGGGAGGCATGTTAAAACAAGAAATCCCTCCAAAAGCAGGGCTCCAGAGCCTCACATCTTGTCTATCCCCTTGATTATGCACATTCCAGCACAAAAGCAATTAGAAATGGGACATGTTTACAAATGAGCCCAGCTGAAGGCACTTTCCCCCCTGAAGCTGAAGAAATGTGATCAAGAGTGCAGCAAGAGCACACATCACAGCCAGACATTTCAGAAGGGCACATTAGTTAAACGTCAAGGCTCATCCAAAAGTTTCTGCACAGCTGCAAAGTAACTGTGACGTTTTAAAAAGCTATAAACTGGAAAGTGACACAAAATGCTTAGGAAAAAGGTCAAATGAATCTGCAGTCAAGTCATTTAAACTCAGAGATATTTCTGAAGTATTCTTTCAAACCTCATAGTATCTCACACATGCAACTTTCTCTCTTGTGTTAATGGGGGTTGTTTTTATTCTTTCTTCAATTGTGTTTCTAGGCAGCACTGTTCTCAAAACAGACTTCAGTTTCTCAAGAGCTCTTCTAATGTTTCTCTGCCTCATACAGCAGGAAGCTAAATCCATCAGGCTGTTAATTCTTACTTAATTGAGAAGCAGCCCCTCTAAAACCTGTGGCATTGATTGCACAAGTTATGGAACTGAGGTGAGGGGTGGGAAAAGGACAACCTGCTTTTCAGAGGGGTTTGGAAGCTGTGTAATCCTGCACTCAGTGATGTCTACTAGAAAAGATGTGCAGCTGTATTAATCAAGGAGCAGACCTTAATAGTGAGCAGGTTTATAAACTACTGTAGGCACAATCCTATCTTAACTTCATTAAAAATTTTAAAACCCCTCCAGTCCTGAATAGAAGGCTAAATATACAGTGAGTATCCTAGGAGAATCTCAGATTTTCTCCTCTCTGATTTTCCAAGATATCCAATATGTCTTAGTCTCTTTTAAAGAGACAGAGTTTTCCTTTAAATAGCTGGTAATTCTCTAATAAACTCCTGAGACGATTCACTTCTTGTCATTCATCCAAAAGGTAACAAACAAATGGAGCAGTTTAATGCTTTAACTCCCAGCAGCACCTTTTCCCAGGGCTTTCCATCCTTTCCAGACCTTTCCTGAGTTACAGGGAGCACAAGGCAGGTGCCCCTCAGCACAGCTGTGCTCAGTCCCAGTGCCCACCAGCCTAAAGAGGTGAGCACAGCATCACACTGCAAATCTTGGGGCCCTAAGGCACAGAAACCAATGATTTGTGGGGAATCAGGAACTCTGTTAATAATTAGGAAATTTTTGTGGATTGAGTCTCCATGTAGCTGGTGAAAGAGTTGCATACAACCACATCAGCTCCACCCTTTAACTGGGACCTGGTCAGAATACCTCTGGCAACAGAATTACTAGAAAGTACTCACAGACAATGCAAGGAACAAAACCAATTAAAAAAACCAAACTCAAAACACACTACCTTTTTCTTTGGCACAGATATCCTTCTGGATAACAACTCTGCCCAGAAATAAGGGCTATATGAAGTTAGAGAAATCCAAGTAGTTCTGGTCTTTCCCATGGGTTGCAGTTGCTTCAACCTTTCTTTTTGCTAGGGGTGGAGCATTCAGTTTTTGTTAAACTGAACTCCCTGATATATCAAAATCATCCCTAAAGCCTCAAGACTCAGTATCCTCTGACAATGCAGAGAACACTGCCAGGATCAGAACAAAGACCAGATTGCTGCAAAATACTTCTTTGTCCCTTTTGAATTTTCTGAAAGCTCCTTTTAGAACTGGAAATCTCACATTTGATTTCTTTTAAGGAGTATTTGAAATATTTTTCATCTAGGCCATTTTGTAGCTGCCCTTACTGAAAGCAAGTACATTTTAACCCCCTCAACAGCTCAATTTTCTTAGAGCAGGGTGATTCTTCATTTCAGTGAATGCAACATGCCCATGCTAGAATATTCCTCCCCAGTAAAACTCTGTCTAGTGAGATGTTATTCAAGGATCAGTATTAAAATGAAGGGCTACAGTGCACCAGTTTTTGTTAACCCAAACTCTGAGCCAAACTCCCATATGGTCAAAAGACAATCAGCTTATTTGTAGACCCCTCTCAGCTGATAATATTTAATAGCCCTTTTAAGCCAGATGACTAATCCAGGTATCTGGTTTTTATGTCCAAGACAAGTGCACTGCAATTACTTTCTGCTTGGCATCTTTTGGAATGAGTTTTGTTGTAGCCAAACATAGAACCTACCTGTTCAAGAGAAAGAATCTAAGTTTTCCCTAAAAAAAAAAAAAAAAAAACCAAGCCAAAAACAAAAAAAAACCACCCAAAAAAACCAAACCAAAAACAAATTTAAAAATCAATTCTGTTTACAGGGGAACATTTCCTAGTTGCCAGCACTGGAGAACAAGATGCTGAAGGCAGAAAGAAAATTCCACAAAAAGCAACGTACTCCATTGACCCAGACACCATTTCAGTCTTTCAATAGCTCTTCTATTAATGCATTAGGACTGATGGCCAAGATCTTGAGGAGCTTTCTCACTTGCCTGAATTCCAGCCCCAGCCAGTGTAAATCAGGAACTCTGAACTGTGCTAAACCTATGTCAGCAAACCCAGGGCAAAACCATCAGTCCCTTTTCTATGCAGCCACACCTGATTGTGGCTACACCATCATGAGAACATTCCTGTTCCCACAGGCTAATAGATTACAAATAGCAGAAAAACACCAAAATCCAGCAACAAACCAACCAAAAGCAAAGAATTGTCAGCAGAGCTTTTTTCATACTCAGTATATTTCCAGATATTTCTAAAAAATTGCAAATAATTTGTTCAAACAGGGCGTTTTCCAGCTAAAATGGCAAGCTCAGAAAAATCTTTCCAGTTGCATCTTTCTTTTTTTTTTTTTTTTAATAGGAGGTAGGAGGTTAGTATCTCAAATCCACTTAATTTGATTGCTCAGTTTCAAAACAACAGTAAAATAATCTGATTGAATTGGATTATCTCATTCAGAGTATTCAACATACTGAAAACACACAGTGGTGGAGGTTATGCTTCTCTTCAGGAGAAGAGCAAGCTACAGGAGAAGGTTTTCCCCACTAATCACATTTCATTTTTAGACAACCAGGAGCAGTGACTGCTTAGCAGGGGCAACTAATAGAAATTAAAAGGGGGGATTTGAGTTCAGAACTGGGAGTCTGCTCCCAGTTGTCACACAACTATTCCTACCCTGGCTTCATGACACTCTTGATCTTGTTGAGGCAACAGGGAATGGAAGAAGCTTGGAGCAAAGTTTGCCAATCCTTTTACAAGTCATAACATCCACTGAGGTATTTTACCTGGTCTTGGGGGATGCTGCATGGTGGGCCTTGGTCTTTGCTACTAAAGAAGTGGCAGCCTCTACCTCCTGCTCCCTGTCTGTAGGCCCACCATGACCACCCTGCAACCCAAAAAGCAAGTACCCCATTCCCCACCCTGAACAGTCATCTTTCCAGTTCACAAAGGCTTTTGGGGTGCTTAGCTTCTATCACAGCTTCTCCTTTGCCTCAACCTCACAAACACCTGAGCAGCACCACTTCCATACACACCTGGGAGCTCCAAACTCAGCACCCTGGTGCTCTGCCTAACCCAAGCCCCAGAGGAAAAGTATCCTAGAGATCCCAGGCTCCTATGAATACGGATTACCCACTGCCCTGCCAGGTACATCTACACATCAGCCACTAACTTCATATAATTGGTTCCAAACTGCACAGATAATTTTTCCCTTTAAAATGTTAAAAATTTGGAAAACATGATCAGAGTGTGCAGAGGAAGAGCTTCCCAGAAGGATTGTCAGCTTCTCTGTTGACAGATAACTTTTCTGCTCAGTGTCAACAACTTGAGCAGGCAGGCAGCAGTACTACTCATGTTGGGCACTGGATTATCCATGGAAAGGGTTGAGCAAAGCCCAGCAAAGATATGAGGACCATTCAGCTGCATCTCACACATCCTGCAAGCCACGTGTGGAACCAGCCAGCTCCTCACCCTCACTGCTCCTGACTCTACAGCTTATCAGAGAAATAGAATCCTTCCCTATAAGGAAGTCTTGGTAGGTCTGGACAAGGAATATCTCCTCCTGATGGTATGGACCCAGAAAGTGCTGACATGAATCAAACTTATTGCTTGTCGCTCCCTGCCCCTCTTCAGCCTCCTAAAAATAGCCATCATAAGATGTCTATCAAGACATGGATCCTCCTGTCACTTTGCCCTAAGAAAGCTAAAGAACTCGCCAAGGGGAGGGACCTCTTCCTTCTGACACCTAATCCAGGCAATGCCGTCAGCACTGCCGGATAAATAAGGGGAAGAAAGGCAAGGAAAGCAGGACCACTCTCAAGACCTCCCAGCTAATCCTTCCTGCCTGTCTGCTGCTCTGCATTTCCAACTCAACCATGGTGGGTGCACTGGAATTGTTAGCAGCCAGCCAGTGTAGTTTACAGCAGTAAATAGGGCTTCTTGCCCATGTTAGATCTTGGGGGGTGGGGGAAGGACAGTCCAGGAGACAGTTTAGGTTTGCTTGGTTTTCTTGTTAAAACCTAAAGGTTTTCCAGTTAGCCTCCAGTTTTGAACCAGGCAACAGTAGTGGTGCAGCTCCCACAGCTTCTGACAGAAGGGTTACAATTTCCTAAGCTTTTTTTAATCAAATGCAACCAGCTAAAGTGGCGAGGAAAAATCATATTTTATATAAACAAATATCATATATTAGTACTTTATGAAACAGTGTGCAATCAAAAACTAATTTGAGACATAAACTTTAAGGGAATAATTTAACTTCTGTGTTAATAAAAAAGAGCTGCTTGTTTAGAAATATTACTTCAAATTGTATAACTAAAATGGATCTGTGGTAAAACAGAAAATGGACCTGATGGTAATTAATTAGGACTTTTTTAGTTAAGAGACTTTCTATTTTTGTTGCTTCTTGCCACAGTTCTGTCTTTCCCTAGGATGTAGATTTTAAGGAAGACTTTAAGAATAGATGTGCTGGTGCATTTTTTTGCAGGAAGTTGCTAGATTAGGTTGCTATGGCCTAACTACATTAGGCAAGACAGAAGTGAAAGCCTCAGGTACTTGGTGCTATTTACTTTCTCTCAGTGCATTTTCAGCAGTACTAGTTCTCTTTTTTCTCTCTCTTTTTCTCCCTCACTGCAGTCCTTCTCTGCTGATGAAATCAATGGTAAGTGAAATCAAAGTTAAACTTTACCAGGGGGAAGGAGGGGGAGCAAAATGGCTACCAAATGCTAAATATTCACTAGCCTTAAGAGCTCTTTTGCTATCTGCATTACTTCTGCACATTTGACAGGCCACTTTTTTGCTCTTCTGGAAGATGACTCATGGATTGAGCTGGATGCTTTAGAAAACACACAGGTTCTCCCCCAGCCCCCCTTCCTAAGCTATTTTTTGTGATTGATTTCCTTCCAACAGATCGAGTTCTCCAAGGAGCAACAGGATGGTAAGTTACAAGAGAGCTGATACCTTTTACATGTGTGTGGGTTCAAAAAGAGCTACAGGCTCAGAAATTAACTTTTATAAAACAATGAGCTCAGACTTCATCTGATATAAACCACCACACTCTTGACTTCAGAGCAGTGATGACTTCTGCTGAACAAGAAGGTGGCTGTAGATCTACATGTAATTTATCTGGATGTTTGTTTACATGCTGTCTGAACTGAGAAGTTTATACCATGGTACAAAGAGGAAAAACACTGTCTCTGCTTACTGAACATTCTTCACATGTGCTCCTGTTCTGGCTCTTCACAAGGATGCTGAAAATAAGTCTTGAACTTGACAGTCCCGGGGGAAATAGGCAGAAGGAGGACAACAGAAGGAGGAAGTGGGCTGAAAATTTAACTTAGCTGCAGTGACTTTGCAATCTCGCATGAACAGAAGATGCAAGAGTTCTGTATGTCACTTTTGCCAGGGGGTGTTCTGGAAAGGGAGGAACAAAGGCTGTTTTACTGTAAAATTATTCTTTAAGCATGGAAACAGTCAGCAAATAAGTGAGTTGTGTAAACTGCTGCTTACACAATGGTGTGAATATGCTGCAATTCTTGAGCATCTTGCTGTATTCTTTGATTCACAAGCAACTTGCAGCTTCCAAATCTTTTGTTTCAATCTTCTAGAAAGAGATAAAAGGTCTGACATGAACAATAGTTCTCACTGAAGCTCTGGAAATCTAATTTTAAGTGTTTAAAATAGTCTAAGAGATGCATTTGGGCTTTATTAAGTAATATTTTAAAATGTAAAAAAATCAGTAGCGCATACAGTAGACTGAAGAAAGTGTTTAGAAAGGAAGATACAAGGATTTCCTAGAAATTCAGAGGGAGTGGAATAGCTAGAAAGAGGTCTTGAGAGAGCCCTAAACTTTGTGAAGATGAGCCTGCTCTCGGTAACTCCATCAAAGCAATAAGGAGAGGTACAGTGCAGCAAGTGAGAAAATTCTCTTCTTGCAGTCCAAACTCTCTTGGTCACAAAAGAAGTCATTTGGACTCTTCCTTACTTCTTGATTCTGAATCTTTTACAAAAGGATTGGGTGGGTTTATGGAAAAATGTCCTCAATTAAAAGCTGCTGGCAATACTTTGAAAGCAAAATATTTCTTTCAGCTTCCCTATGTATTTCAGATCATCCAGCTGCTGTAACTTTACAATGGATGAACCAAGCAGCAGAGCAAAGACTTGAGAAAGGGAGAATTTCCCAGGAGCAGATATGCCCACCCTCAGTAACTATTTCTATCTGCACAGGCTGATGCACCAGCAGCTGGGTAGTACCATCCTCAGACAGACTTGGAACATGCTTGCTCCAGCAGAGCTATAAACTAGGACTGGCTCTTAAAAAATAAAAATAAAAAATTCTAAATAAAAACTTCAAAATAAAAACCCACAGCAAAGATATATTGCAGTGAAATGCATGCCTGAGAGACAAAAATCAATCAGTCCTTTTCTCCAAGCTGGGGAGCTGTGTTCAGAACCCAGTGAACATGAAACTTGTTGGGATTTACAAAAGGGAGAAACTCTCCTGATGGCTTTGCTGTTACCACACTGGCATTGCTTTATACCTCACTGCAGCTAAGTGTCATTGATTTAGCAGATGAAAGATCAGATCATATGGTATAAATCACTACAGCTCCACCCATCTCAGCTGCTGGAGCTGATATCAGGAAGCTCTGCACTGGTCCAGAAGGCCATAATTTCACACCCTGCAATAAAAGCTGGAAGGAAAGAGAGGTAGCAGCAAAGGGTTATAGGTGTCTCACATGAGACAGTAAGAGGATTAGTTTCAGATGTATTAGATTACAGCCTAGCAGGCTGACACTGTGTTTCAGCACTTCTACTGGGTGCCAGCAACAACTGCATGGTGGTACAAGGAAGAATAAAGCAAAACCATAAATACCTCTGCATCACATCCCTAGCACAAGATGAATGAAGACATGATCTGAAATGTGGCTTCTTATTCCTAAACCTGCCCCAAAGCAGAATGGATATTACACAGGCTGTGGAACACAGAGCCTGTGTGGCTGCTGGAAGAGAATCATGGCCAAGGAAAAGACATTTTACTCAGTTTACTTGGAGCTAAAGCACAGCATCATCAGACACTGCAGTGCAGAAGACAGCAACAGCACAAACCAAGATGCTTGTGGCAATGGGGTTCAAAGACAGCTTTTAAGCCAGTTGACCTTTGTCCCCTCCTCTTTTTTTAAAGAAACTCTTCTTTATTCAAATTCTCTAAAAAGCCAAAAAATAGAGTAATATGATTGCCATGGAACTTCACAACAGAAGATGAAGGCTGGTGATGCAATGAAGGCAACTATCTGTGCTGATTTTTTGTAGGAAGAATGCCTGTACCCAAAGTTCTTGTCCAACAAGGGGAAATAAATGAACACTGATCACTTGGCAGTATTGAAAGAAGTGAAGTTGCAAAGTGAGCACACTGGAAATGCACAAGAAAAGGCATCACATGAGTACTTCCACTGGAAAAGTGGAATATTCTTGCATCTGTAAGAAGCAGGGAAAAACTACAAAGAATAGAAAAAAAAGAGGGAACAAACATGTTTGGCAATCACATTGTAAGGGAATTTTAAGGGAAAACAACAGTAAAAGCATTTGAAATCCACCTTCAAGTTTCCTTTTAGCACTGTGTAGTTGAGGTGCTGGGATTGCAGGTAGAACCCACTGAAGCAGGCAAAGGTTTTGCACTGCTAGGCTCTTGACAGTCCCAGTTGTCTGGAGAGATAAGGTGGAGTGGATAACAACATTTTTACCATCTGCTGCTACATCACGTGAAGGAACCTGCTCTTGAATGACAGTGTTGGTAGAGAACTTATCTTCCCCTGTCCTTGAAATAACTACAGGGCCAATCAAAAAGCTATTGATGGCTATTACAGCCAGGAAGACATGAAAGGTAGATATAAAAGTTTAAAAATAGTGAAACCAAAATGTCAGAGGGGAGGAGTTTTTCTTGGGACTATGGGCCAAAGATTCCCCTGGCTAACTCCCCTGGAGTCAGTGGAACAGTGCCAGGAGACAGCAGGCTCACATCTTTGTCAGTAGGGAGCTGCCTGGCTCAATGTTGCTCTTCTCTTGCAGACTTCAAGGAGGCCTTCCTCCTCTTTGACAGGACTGGTGATGCCAAGATCACCCTCAGCCAGGTTGGAGATATCATCCGGGCACTGGGGCAGAACCCAACAAATGCAGAGGTCAACAAAATTCTGGGCAACCCCAGCAAAGAGGGTAAGTGCTCTGCAGTCTTTTGAGCTGCTCCTGAGACTGGAAACAGTGATCAGGCAACAACAATAGCCACAGCAAGAGAGAGGGGAGCTTGTGCTCTAATGGGAAGCAGGGGGGGCTATGCAGCAATTCATGGTATTTTCACTCATTCCTTTGGAAGAGAACAATTCTGATAGGGAATAGAGGAAAACTTTCTGCTTAAGACACAGAGAATTCTTTATAAGGACTGGTTTGGTGTGAACTCAGTGCAGGTATAGCACACACTCATTGCTCACAGTCCATTAGTGCCCCAGCCTTTGCCTGGAGAGCTGTGGGTCCATTTCTAACAACTGATACTCAGCTCTTCATGTCCTTCCACTGCAAGGACTTCAGCATAAGCCAAGACATGCCCTGGGACTGGAACCTCACCTGTATATTTCAGCTGACTGGAATGGTCTTCCCAAAGCTCCTGCAAACCTGGGTACACTGAAGCATACACTGGTCATTTATTACTGCAGCCATTTTTTATTTCTTTTTCCTCCCTTTTAGAGATAAAAAGAAAGGATAAATACTATAGTCCATTCATTTTAACAAGAACCTAGAAGCAGGTGATCGCTGATTTCAGTCATGCAGAGCCATATTAAGACAGGCTAAATTATATTCACATCCTCTGACCTGGAAAAGACAACTCTGAGGAACAATTCAGAAAGCTTTGGTACCAGCAAGAAGCATTGAGGACTAACACAGAGGTGAAATCATACCAGGACTTTCAGTGATTCCAGCAATAACTGACAATGACTGCATAGTAAAATAGGTTTTGTAACAACTGTGTAGTGAAAAATACCTGCTCATCTATTTCCATCTATTATATTTTGTGGCTGCCTAGATGAAGGCTGGCAATGGAAAGATCCAGGAGGGAAGAAGAAAGAATAAAAAAAAAGATTATTTTATTTAGCAGCCTTGAACCCCCAAAACAAACCAAAATGAGAAACACTTGGGGAAGTTCTTACTGAGGACTACAAATTTTGGCTCATGAGAGGAAAGGGGTTAGATGGAGTAAGTTCGGGAGGTCTTAAATCTCCATTGTGGACGTGCCCAAATTTACTATTGGCAACCCACAACTATGTACTTTCCTAGTTCCTTAGTTTATTCTTTTGCTAATAGGCTCTGCCACCACATCAAAGAGACCCTGAAGAGGTCAGTAACATATGAGCAACCTCAGCATCTTGTCTAAGTCCCACTCTGGTTACCTTTTCTCCATTGCTGGGGCTCAAGATTTTTGTTTGACCGTATTCTGCAGTTCTCTCACTCCCCAAATCTTTTTAACTCATGTAGCAAATTTCATTTCTGAAAGAAAAATATAGAATGCACACAAGCATACAAAGCTATGTGAGAAGGATCCTGGATGTGAAAAATCAGATGTATGTGAAAACTTATAGGATAAGAGAATCCAGATTCTGGAGAGGAACTGTCAACTTCTGAAGTAAAGACTAGAGTAAAGGCTACAGAGAGCTGTGAAAGGGAGAGCTCTCCCACATTTGAGGGCTAATATGCCTAAGGAATACACCTACAAACACCTAGCATGTAACAACTGGTGTTTTTTCCCCCAGAGATGAATGCCAAGAAGATCACTTTTGAAGAGTTCCTGCCCATGCTGCAAGCAGCTGCCAACAACAAGGAACAGGGCACCTTTGAAGACTTTGTTGAAGGTCTGCGTGTCTTTGACAAGGAAGGCAATGGCACAGTCATGGGCGCTGAGCTCCGCCACGTGCTGGCTACTCTGGGTAAGGGATCATCCTCTCTGCAAGCACTTCCAGAGCTGCTGCTCTTTGGAGGCATAAGAGAGGAAGGAAAGGCAGACCAAACAGTTTGAAGAGGTAGGAGCCTACTATGTCAGACAAGACTTTGGGTTTCCTAACTGGAATCCACAAAGAAAGCAAACAGAGCTTTGGGGTTCCCACTAAAGTCCAAAGGAGAAGGCTAGGCTTATCTAAATCCAGACAAGATATTAAGAGTGACTGTTATTTGATGAATAGAGAGAAAAGTCTGTACATCTCAGTGACATAACACAAATGGACAAAAGTAGAGGATTTGCTGCATGGAAATTTCTTTACTCTGTAGGAATAACTAGAATCACTAGGCATATATGTCTCTGTCTTCTAAAGAAAGTTAAAATTCATTAAGCTCATGTCATATATAGGTGTTTTTTCACCAACTCAGAAAATAAAAAAAGCCTTTGGAAAAGCTGTAGGTTTCAGCCTCAGTTCTGTGTGGAAGAATGAAACAAGTTCTCTCCACTCCCAGGTGAGAAGATGACAGAAGAAGAAGTAGATGAGCTCATGAAAGGCCAGGAGGACTCAAATGGCTGCATCAACTATGAGGGTAAGTGCAAGAGCTCAACATCCATCCTACATTTCTCCTTTCTCTTACAGTTTCATTACAGTGGGCTTTTAGCTTCTCAGGCAGATCAGACAAAGCTCCAGCTGAGTTAGGTCAAAGGCCCTGTGTGTGAGAACAACCATGGCAATGTGCTCATCCTGCAGTCACACCATGCCAAAGCCCCCATTCAGCCACAGCACAGGAAGCTGTTTTGGTCAACACCAAATCTCTAAGCTCTGACTTTCTTAAAAGCAGTTGCAGTGATTGTATCCAATAGCTACTGTCTTATTACACTTAAGCAAGAAGAGAGCTTGATTTGTACAACATTAAACACTTAAAACTTTCTATCACCATATCAGATCAAATCCAACCAGATACAGATTTTTAATGCCATCAACTCATGAACAGCTTTTAATTTTAGGGCTATTTCCCAAAGTAATATTTGCTGCTCTTTCTAACTAGCATATCTGTATTTTTCCACAGCATTTGTAAAGCACATCCTGTCAGTCTAAGAGGAATTCTCCAGGTACCAAATGGTATGTTCTTCTCACTTTGTACATATTTGTACACTAACTTCATCTGCTTGCTATCCATAAAGGCTTCTATAGACCCACAGCCAACAGAGGCTACAAAACCCTGACACCATCATCTCCCCAACAATATGAAAAGAATAAAATGAGAATGTCCAAAAGCAAAGATAGCAGGAGTACAAGTTCCTTGCTCTTGTTCACAGCCCTGTAACTCATTGGTGTTTAGTAGATTTTTCAAACACAATGCAAATTGACAACCTGAGACATTTATCCTACAAGCACAATTGAGATTGTTTTTAAATGGAAATCAAAGCAACACCTTCCAATAATTTGTAGATTTCTGTTAAGACAGAGTGGCCTGAATACTCACGTGAGCTACTGAGAACAAAATAATCTTCAAACAAAATAATCATCTGAAGAATAATATTGTCACAGAAGAATATTGATCAATAGCTAAAAGAGGGCTTCAAAAGTACCCAATTATTTAGCACTTCTCCTACAAGTAGGGGAAAATAAAAACAACAACCCCTCCCTGCCCCATAGCCTTTATATGTTACTATTTTGTCCAGAGGATGGGGAAAAAACCCAAAAAAATCACAAAAAACAAAGAGCAAAACAGCAGCTGTCTTTAAAATGCAAACAAACTTTTGTGGGCTTATGTGAACTGTCAGTTATTCTATCCAAGGAAATGCACATTCCCAACTGTATGAAACAAACACCTCCAAACAGAAATCAAGGGCTCAGTTTGTCATTTTGCAATTGTTTCTTCAGCTAACATTAACTTCAAATACAACTTTCCCATTCCTTCCCAGAACAAGCCAAAATTAGAAAGACCAGATGGCACTCAAGATTTGCCTGAAATTCTTGCTCAGTCTGTCACCATCAACATGGAAACTGCATAGAACTGGATGATATGACTCCAACCCCACCATTTTTTTACCAGCACATCCATGGATATCACCTTTGGTCACTACACTTTCATTGAAAAAACCTGAGCTTTTACCAAAGCAAACTACATGGAATAAACTCTACCATCCAGGGTCCATCCATCCCAACCATCTCTTTCCATGTTATTTGCATTGAAACAATGTAATTTATTGGAAAAATAAAGCATCCATAAATCCTTGTGGTCACTTTGAGGCTATGAAGTCTTTTTTTTTTTTCCCATCTGTTCAAACCCACTCAAAACAGCATTCAGCAGTTAATTCATTTTCCCTGTACATTGCATACCACAAAAATAAAGTTTTATAAAAAGTATAAATATGGACATTTCCAGTATCACTTGACTTGATCTTAATGAAAAATTCTTTGGGGTCTGGGAGGAGGAGTAATTAATTAGGCCACTATCACCAGCATCAGCATTTACAACATTTTTGGGAGAAGACCTGGTATCTGTTGTCAGAACAGCTTCAAAGGTGGTAAGATCCAAAACTAGGCAGGGTGGACCTGCTGCAGGGGACTGTGCAGAGCCTCTTTTCCCAGCCAAATCTCCTCTGCACTGCTGCAAGAGCAGGTAAGCAACACTCTCAGGAAAGAATCCTCCCTGCTGCCTTTATTTACAGCTTTAGGGACAGCTAGAAAGGGCAATCAGAAGTTACAGACACTCTGTAACTGGTAACAGGACCAGCACCAGGCAAGAAGAGGCCAACTGCCCCTGCTGCAGCAACACTGGGAATAGCCATTGCTCAGGGAAGTATTGTTACATCCCTGCCCTTAAATAAAGAGAGCTCCTCTCTCTTCCTTAAGTGTTCATGAAACTTCTTTAATCCCCATCTGGGTATCAGCCTGTTCTATTAAAATCCTACCTTGCCTTATTGAGTTGCTATGCACGAAATGGCCATAATTCAAGTGCCAACAGGTGCAGTGGGGGTGGCTGGCACCAGAATAAACCACAGCCGCTCAAACAACAGCTGCCTCTTCTCTGAGGCTTCCCAAAGAATCTCCCATTTAAACCCTCACCATGCTGGCACACTGGGCCAAATGAACCTGGGAATTGCACCCTGCCCAGACACTTCTGCCAGCAGATCGCTTACAAAGGGTTGAGGTTGCTACACTCAAAATGCAAAAAACCCTGGGTAGAAGAAAGAAAAAAGGAGTTATTAAACTTTATCCTGAAAGGGCAATTTAAAAAAGTGCAGGATACATAAGCAGACTCAAAACACTGCTACACATCCTCAACATCCTGCCTATTCACCTATGCTCCAAGAAACTGAGGACGTTAATGGTTGGGAAAGCAAAAACTGAAAACCAACCAAACCAAAATCTCATATATATATATATATATATATGTATATGTATATATATTTATATGCTGTCGGCCTCTTTTTCACACTGCCTTGTCAATGCTGCACTGACATATGGTCACAGAACCTGCCTAGTCCAAGGCTGGACAAGGCCCTAAAGGAAAGGCTGAATTTTCCATCACAGATTGGGTTTTTTTTGGGAATTGCAAGTTTTACTAACTTCTAAAATATTTGGGACTCAGGCAATGAACCAAGTTGGATGACTTCTCACCACTGTAGAAGCAGACAAATTTTTAAGCTCACTAGCTTTTAAAAACTCACATTCAAATTTTTGCTTAAAACAAAATGCCAGATTATGAGATATAACAAGGCTGACAGTATTTCTCTGGATTCTAATTGCAAGGAATCAAGGTAATACTAATTGCACTCCTCTCACTCCTCAAAAATTAGAGTACAAATAATTGTTGCAGACAAAACCGATGAAAACAAAGAGAATACTCCTTTCCTATTAAACTGAGGTCAAGCCGCAGAGTATTTCATAGAGCTGTACAGGGAGTGGATATTTATGCTATCCAAAGGTTTTAGCAATTTTAAAATATTTCCACCTCAATTTATGCAAATAGCTGGAAAAAATGTTCACATTCTCATAAGATCTCAAATAATTCAGTCATTTATAAAGAAAAGCAAATACTTTAAATACTACTAGCCTCTTTCAGCTAGTGACAGCTTCAACATAAACCTTTTTATTTATCCATTTTAAAAATGAAGAAACAAGATGACTTGGAAACCTAATGACAAGGGATTTGAGGGGCTTTTTTGAGAAACACACAAAACTGTCTTACAATCAGCTTTGATTTCAGCAATAAATCCCACTGAAATCATACCCAGTCTGAAAACACAGTATGGAAATGCATACACAGCTTTGGTGCCTCATCTGTAGGAGAGCAGAGAAATCTCTTACTTTGCCTCAAAACCATTTAAAGGTTGGCCTTTTTTCAACCTCCTGCCTCCATACTAGTAAAACAAGCATCACTCAGAGCTCTGTTCCTGGAGAGTGCTCCTCACAAAAGGCTGCTTGCTCTTATATTTTGTGTTCACCTAAGGAAAGAAATACTCTGCACAACCAACCCCTGCAAGGGTGACTGAAGGCCCCAGCAGCTGAGCAAGGAAAGCCAGCCTGCATCTGTTCAGGCTCTGAACAGAAAAAGCAATTCTCAGTCTCTGTCATCTGATACCTCTTGCCATCACTACATTTGCTTTGTATTTTAAATAGAACATGGTTAATGAACATACTTTCCACTACTCCACCCAAGTGACAGTTTAACTCCTTGGGACCAAGGCTAAATTCCCAGAGGAAGGTCAAGCTGTGAATCACCAGGGCTTGGTATGCAGCACTAGATCCAGCAACTGGCACAGGGAGCAGGGCAGCCTACAAAACTCAGGTGGAAGTGTCAGAAAGTTTGACAAGAGGTGGTTCCAAGGATTGGCTCCAAGGATGTAATTGTGCTCTTGGCAGAGGCTGTGTTCATTGAGTTAGCCACTATCACACATCTCCACAGCAGGTTCTGCCAGGCCAGGGATAGCCAAGAGGCCTCTCAAAGAAAGGGATTCATGTGCACAGAGCAGAATGGAGTTCAGACAGCAGGGAAGTGCAAGAGGAGCAAGGTCCCTCAATCTAGCACTGCTCAAGGGTCCAGGTCCCTGTCTAGGAAAAGGCAGAGGCTGTTTTCTACAACAGGGCTTTTCTTTGGAGGTATCCTAGACCCAAAAGTGTCAACCATGCTATCAACAGAAAGGCCTCTTACATGCAGGAGCTGAGTACCAGAAACACAAATGCTGCTGTTAAAAGGAACAACTGTTTCTGCACTCTATCAACACTCTCCCTAGTCTTGGGCTGTATTTTAATTTATTTTAGAAGAATGGTTTCCAGCCAGTGGGTGATGCAGCTCTGGACAGAAACAGACACCACATGCACAGAAAGGAGCATTTATCCAGACAACAACACACAGCAGGTCAGGGGTGTCAAGAGACAGCCCTGGAGTGTTGAACACAGTGAGCTCCACCCACTGCCCCAAACTCATTTGGGCAAAGATTCTTCACACATGTCTCCTCAAAACCCTTTATGTGTGGCTCTCTGCTCATTTCCAGGAGCTGCTAGGCACTGGTCATTTGTCCCTCCCACCTACAGACCAAGAAACTGAGGAAGCACAACAGGCCATACATCACCTGTGTCCTTCACACAGATCTGCTAGCCATAACCCTCATGGTGTAAGGGCAAACCCAGGAGAAGACAGTTTAGCAAAGACATCTTTCTGGCAGGCAAACTCGGCTGTTCACATCACCAAGACCTTTCAGCCTTCCTATCTGTCTCTTTTACACCAGTACTGAGGTAATTTAAAAAAGCCACAGTACACACAACACTCCTATCTGAACAAAATCCACAAATGCAACCTCCCCAATGAAGTAAACTTGCTTCAACAGCAAAAGATTTTTCATTTTCACATAGCTCCCTTCTTACGGCACTGCATACCATTATTACAAGAACAATTGTTCCACTTCAGCATGTTCTTAACCAAATTTCAGACTTAAAACACAACACATTTAAGCACCCTTCTTCTGAGGTGTTCCAGTTTTGCTTGCAGGTCTCCAGAAGTGGGTGGAGCTTAGAGCCAAGTGTGTGTGACCAGGTTGCTATTCCATACCACTCAAATCAGGGGGAAGAAAAGGTGAACATGTGCCACTTTGTTCTGTTTCTTCCTCAGAGAAATTGCCAATGACCAGCACTCTGGATTCTGCCTCTGTGTTTAAATCACCCTCTATTTTGCATACTTTTGTTATTAATACTATTGCTTGTTAATTTTTCATCCTATTGCTGGTTTTTTTATCTCAATCCATAGTCTCTATCTTTGTCCCTCTCTCACCAGAGGGGCCAGGGGGAGGGGAGCAGCTTATTTGGAATTTAATTCCCAGCTGGTTTTAAAACACAACACAAATATTATCTTATTCTCAACGCAATTCTTCCACAGATTTAAATCTACTCCCTTATGCCAGGAGGCTTTTACAGGGATACAAGGAAGTGCTTAAACATTTAACAGAGAAATGATACTTTAGTAACCTGTTATTTCTCATTTATTTTATAACAAAAAAATGCAATATTTCATTTACCCAGGCACTTACATTTGTTTTAAAATGAAGTACCAAATGTTGCTGAAAATATCAAATTTCACACACATCTACCTTCTAGACTAATTGGCACAGTACCTATCAGACCATGGTTCATTAGAGCACTAAACTGAATTTTCCATTATCAAAATCTATGGTTTGGGAGGATGCTATAGATTAGTTCATAAACTATAATCTCTCCACCAATGTAGCAATAATGGGTAGCAGCACTCCTAAATCAAACTGTTTGTTGTAAAAGAAAGGCTTTTGCCAGCCCTCTGGGAAGGCCTTACACTAAGAAATGAATGAGGCAGATTGATAAAAGCCATAAAAAACATCCAAGTACTTCCTCAGCAGCATGAAAAGTATTTCAAGAGGGATTATTCACATTGCTTAAAAGAAATAGCAACAATAACAGTTATTTGTGATTATACTTTTAAACAGAAAAGTTCACTTTCACCATGTCTCCTTAGTTTACATGCCTCATTTATTTTGTTGGAGAGTACAGTCTCATGTTGGATGAAAGGGATTTAGGTACACAGAGAAATGTCACAGTATTAATTGTGGCCAGTGGCTGCAAGAAATTCAGCTCGTGCTCAACCTCACAAACATCCTTGGGAGCTCACTTGGCCTCCTCGTGGTCTTGTGAGTAAAACTGGTCAATGAGGAGCACATTATGAGAGGGACCAGGACAGGGAGACAGCACAAAGTCTTGAGAAAGCCAATGCTAAAATCAGCACCTCACACTGGCTCAGCAGTTATGTCCTCCATAGCTGGAGAACCTGGAACTTCTTGCTGCACTTTTCCCTGTGCTGTCCTTTTTCCTTCTCACCTCCCTGCTGGCTGCTAGGCAGCAAAAGGACTGACTGTTGTGCATTTAGTGTACATCAGAGCATGTAGATTGGAACAATTTCCAACCTCTTTTGATCTCACCTGGCAGGACAGGACTATGTAGCACATTTTCCCTGAAGGCAGATCCTTAAGAAAACCATAAGTGAGGAGGAGTGCCTAACAAGATTCTACCTCAGCACACTGGAGATTGTTTTTCCATGGCTCTGCTACAAGGACCAAGAAATCACAAGTAAGCCCCATGCACCACATGGAATAAGAAGAGTAAATGTCTCTCTTGTGGTTGCCATGAGATTTGTGAAGCACGCTTGGATGCGAAAATGTGAAGAAACAAAGCACCTATGATTTGTTACAGTTGGGGAAGAAAAAGTCTCATGCACTTAAGCCAATCACATTTTGAGGGTTTTGGTCTTGAAACTTGAGTCACACTTCATGCAGATTTGCAGTTGGCAGCCACAGAATGCTTGCACTGAAGGGAAGGCCTTGCCATACAAGCCATTTAAAATAGAGCTCCTTTTCATGATAAAAGTGTTACTGAATTCAAAGCCCTTCTGAACTGGCAGAGTTTCACAAGGCCCTTTTAAAAAATCTCAAGAGCACGGCCATGCTTAATTTTTTTAGCTGGATATAAAGGAAGAGAAAATAATGAAGAAACCCTGTAGTCAGGTATGCCTGGTAGGAAGGTCAGTACAGCACAGAGTTCACAACATCAAAAAGTTTCACTTTATTGTCACAGCAAACCCCACTGGATGTCTCCTTCAGTCACATCCTCTGCATACAGTGCATGACAGTGATGGTCTCTGCCCACAGCTGTGGTGAGCATGGTGATATTTAATCTCCTATAGCACAACTAATTAGCCAATCATAAGAATATAGCCCTCATCCACCCTGCAGAACATTAACTGTGTCTGGGGGCACCACTTGATATTAAATGCTTGGAGCAGAGACTACAGAGAGCCTGTAAGACAATTTTAAATCTTTACAAGAAATTATGACTGAAGAAAGCCTTAAGATAGCTGCTAAAAAGGAATTGCTATCCACCCTATCATTAACATGTAGAAATCCAGTAAGCAAACAAAGTTTCTAGATTGTTTTCCAGAGTTCCTGGTACTCAGGACTCATTAAGAAGTCTCTCTTCTCTGAAGAGAAGCAGCTCTTTCCAATTGCAATAACTGAACTCTTTTCCAAGGCCCAAGAAAACCCTGGAATTTTTGAATTCCATAACCAGCAAAAATAAGAGAAAGAAACACCTTCTTCCAGGTAAAAGGGATTGATTGCTTCCTATGCTTTTGTAACCCAGTTTAGAATTCTGCATCATTCAAGGAACAACAGGAACATGGTGTATGTTATGACATAAACACCTGAAACCATAGGCGGGGCTTCTTCTTAGGCTATTGCTTTCCTCAGCTTTACCAACTCAGAGACACAAAACCAAAATCAGTTCTCTCTTTTGTATTTCTAGGTATCAGCTCTCCAGACTATTTGCTCAGGAAGGCATTTTCTTTGGCTCATTGTGACAGAAAATCAGACATATTTTTTACTCCATGCTATACTGAACACTACCATTTTTAAAGTTGTTTTCCTTCATGCAAATGACAGTGCTTATTAACTGCTTCATTAGTTTAAAAAGTGGTTTCAATTCAGAGTATCTCACCTGTAACCATCTTGTCTATTTCAAAAGCTAAGTCAGTTTTTAGAAAATAACAAACAAAACACTCCTGCCTTTGCTTAACTGAAAAAGTTTCTTCTGGTCTGTCCCTTAAGTCATCCAGGAATGTACCTGATCTTCAGAGCAAAGGTTGATGCTCTTACTGTACCTCTTGTTCACCTCTGAAAGGATAAAAACCAGCAGTTAATTGAACATGGATATGGTATGAAGGCCACACAGTAAGAACATGTTTTCATAAGAGCAGGACTTGTTTACCTTCTTAGCAAGTCTGCTAAGGCTGTGAAACAAGGCATGCAAGGAAGGCAGGCCAGGCAAGCTGAGTACAACCCCACAATCACAAAGGAGTCTTGCTACTCCCCACGGTAGGAACAGCCACCCCAGCATGCCTCCCTACCTTCTCTGAGCTCAATACCTACCCCTGGGCAAGGGAGGTGCTTGCCTAACTCTTGTTCTTGAAAGCAGCATAGCACCTGTTAAAGAAATCCTTCCTCCCTCAGTGTAGATTAAACCCACTGCATTAATTTACATAGTTCAATGGTAGCTTCCATCATGTTATTCCTGCCAAATTTGGTGCTACTTTCTTAGACACAGACAAATTCTCAACCTCTTGCTAAACAGGGGATAAGAAACCATACTTTTTTATATGCCTGGACTAATAGGGCCAGCCACAGCTGATAAACAGCTATCAGTCTCAGTATCTAACACAATTATGGCAAAACACAGGAATGAGACCGTACCATGAGCTCAAACACACACTTCTCAACCTCCTTTCACACTACTGTCTTGGGGTGATTTCATGATGATACTTGATTCCCTAATCATCTGCTTTATGCCCAGAAATGTTTGTGGTATCTTTTAGATGAGCCAAAGGGTGAGGCTGGAGCCTGGGAACACCAGGCACGGGCTCTGTTCAATCTCTCTCTCTCTCCAGCGTGCTCTGAACAGCATGAACAGGGGATGCTGCATTGCTCCTTTTGTTGGATTGGGTTTTTTTGCTAGCTTGAAGCAAGAAGTTTTTTCCCTTCCTCTAGCCTGGAGGCTCTACTGGAAATCCTCTTGGCAACTTTTGGGTTTTTTTTCCTTGAACAGTTTTCAGCTTGGCTTGTTTTTCTTTTCAGACCATCTGAGGAATCCAGCAGGACCACCCTGAATCTGAGACCTCAGAGGAGCTGAACCAACATGAGAAAGGACATTCAATTCCACCACTCCACTCTGGCTGCTGTGAGGAGGAGACCCATGCCAGAAATCCAACAGGTTTCCCACCTGCTCTGCTCCAGGCTGCTATGTGAACTCCTCTTCCCCTTCCCAGATCAGTCACTATTTTGTTTTCCAGGCCATGCTGTCAGCCTGTGTGTTTTTCTTCCCCGGGTATTTTTTGAGGTTTTTCTTTGTTCTGCTGTGGGTGGGTGTATGGGGGTGTGTTTGTGGGTGTAGGGGAAGTTTCCAGGAGTTCATATCTAGCATTTATTCCAGCCTTTTCTGTGCCTTGCAGAAAGGCTACACACACTTTTTTTCCTTAATAAACAGTTCTCTTTTTTTCACTTATACCCACTGGTATTAATTATCAATTTACCCTCATGGGCATGAGAAAAGGGAGTTATTGAAGTCCTTTTCTCTTTAGAGGAAACATTCATTCCAGGGTGCTTTCTCCTGAAATTTGTCTCCAAAACTAAGACAACCACCAACTCTGAATTGGTGAGAACATTTTTAGCAAAAGGGTGATGTAAACTGGATTGCAGCTGAAGACCTGTGAAGGAAATACTGAGTAACTCATTAGAGCTACTGTATCCAAACACCCAGTGACTGGTACATGAAATGATACATGTGTATTCTGCACATTACAAAAAAAAAAAAAAAAAAAAAAACCAAATCGCAACAACAACAAAACAACAACAACAAAACAAACAAACAAACAAACAAACAAAAAAGTGTTAAAAGAACAGTAAAACTATATAATTTGGGATTAGGAAACCCCAGCTTCATAACTACTTGGCACTTCTGAAGAAAAAGTAGTTCATGAGGGCTGATCTCAGTGTTGTCTTTATCATTTGAGCTCTATTAAATCAGCCAAATGGAGTGGCTTTCTCCTCAATAGCAAACCAATAACAAACATGAAGTCTGAAACTGTAAGCATCAATATTGCTTGAACAGAGATGCTTTAAAATGACTAGAATTATTTAATCCCATCACACAGGATGCCACTCACTTTGATTCTGATACAATAAAAAGTACAGGAGAATAATTTCATCCTAATCCAACTATACTTATTACACTATCAAGGCAGAAGTCTTCTGGGAGATAATGCCTTATTTGTGCAGCCCTGCTTCATGCAATGATTTTAACTTTCAGCAACATCTTAAGTATATTCATGTCTGCTGTGTTCAGCCAATGCCTTTATGTGCCTTTTATAATCACAAATTTTTGTAGCTCAAAAATCAAGTGCATTTTTAATGGTCTGAAGCTGATTTACATAGGACAAAACCCATCAAGAGACAAACTTCACTGAAAATTTGAATTCTTCATAGCCCTCTGTGAGAGCTTTTACCCTGTGCCACATGCTAATGTAAACACAAACTGATAACACCTGAGTGGTTGGAGCTTCCTTCTTTGGTATCAGACTTAACAAATTCTTCCCACAGAGGAAACCAGTGTGTAACTTCCATCTTCACTGGGAGTGCTCCCTGAAACTGCTGCTCTTCTTCAGCTTTTGTAGAAGTGATTTTGAAATAATTTACTGAGCAATTAATACAGTCAAGCTCCAAATTGGCACTGCTGAATGCTGAAAACTGCTGACAGCTACCTAACAGACAAAGATATGCCTGCACAGGCTTCAGGACAGCACTCTAGATTTGCAACCTTTTCAAAACACATTAGTTTGAGGTTTCATGTTGGAAGACCCAGGGACGACAAAATCTGTCCCATGGTGAGATATCACCTGCCAACATCACCTTCAGACCTGCCAAGTGTCATTCTCAGCTCATGAGACTCCCATGTGCCTCTTTCTGCTGATTCCCAGCTAATGCTGGAGCTCACACCCAGGCCTTGCAGGGCTGTGGGATCTCCCCGGTGTGTGGCTCTCCCTCCAGCTGTGTGCCTGGATGCCACATGTGGTCAGAGACTGAGAGCAGCGTGGTGGAGCTCTGCCAGGATGGGGGAACAAGAGCTGGTCACCAGGGGCCCATGGCCACTTGCCTGTCTGTGTCACATCATCTCATGGCCACATGACTGACACGGTGTGACCCCATGAAAGGCACACTAAGGAGAGTCACATATCAAGGCAGAAGTAAGCTGAGAGCTCTGCATCTTATTCCAGCTCTCCCTGCACTATAATGCCAACACAAAAAGGTTGGATGAAGAACATGGAGGTCCCCTGATGGGCACCCATGCTAAATTGGCACTGTATTCTTCTTGAAAAAAGACAGCACATCAGCTTTAAATAACCTACTCAGAAACCAAACCTCTAGGCTATTCATACCATGAATGCTGGACATGAACAGTTGGATTCACTCTTTGCAACACAGACTGAAAGTCTAAAAAGGAAATAAAGTGTTTTGTGAGAGGGGCCAGTGCTGCCCATTGCTGGGGCTCTGCTCAGATCCTGCAGCTTGGCTTTACAGACAGTGTCACCACCACATGTGGCCATGGCTGTTGGAGCAGGAGCTTCCCTTACTCTGATACAAAGACAGAAATCACACCCAGGGCTGGGATATGGTGGCAACAGCTGTCAGGGAGCTGCTCACAATGACTGATCATTCAGGAAGAACATGTCTCTAAGCAGATCTTCCACTTCACATTTCTTCCTTAGATAGCAAACATCATTCAAAGGCAAGCATGTGACAAAACAGCTCTGAGAAAAATTAGGACAGTTGCATCCAAGGGCTGCATTAACTGGTAGTTTTTCATATTAAGTTGTCTGTTATCAAAATGAAATCCAGCATGCCTATCCCTGGAGGAGAGCACCCTTCCACAGCAACAGATGCTGCTGCAGACATAATAGGACTAATGATATCCCAGCTCAGGAATAGACATGGAAACTTCCAGGTGAATTATTTGACAGAAAAAAGCATACAGTGAGACTTGTTTTGCTCAACTCCTTTAAAAGTTCTTTTACTTTGCAGTGGGTATGAAAGACTGCAAAAATTATCTCTTCTTAAAAACAGATATTTCTTTTTATATGGCCATTCTTGCCTGAATATACTTGTATAGTCTTCATGTCTGGAGAATACACGTTTCTCAGATTAACATTAAGTTTGACAAAAACCAACCCAATTTTCATTTCAACCTGTCTTACTCACAGAGCTTGGAACACTTTTTCTCCAGGTAACCTACAATTCCTTTATTTGCTAATTTGGTGGTTAGCAAGGCCATGTGCATTTTTTTTCAGCAAGATAATGCTTTAAATGGTACTCACTGTAGTAAACATGTTAGACATTGTTCACAGCAAAGCAGACATTGAAGATAATCCTTTCCAGCTGTAGCAATGACTTACTAACACTGGAAATAATAAAAAATAACCATAAATGAGGGACTGAAAAGACACTGCTCAACTAAACCAATTCATAGCAAAGCCCAAATGTCACAAAGTCTGCAGGTCAGGGCTGTACACACTGCAGGGCAGCTCTCTGGCTGTTATTCTGACAACAGCTCTAATACCAGAGGAGTGGATATTGTTACTCCTGGGTATGTTTATCTAGTGTTTATCACAGAGTAACAGAGCTCTGGGCAGTTTGGAGTGTCAAAGGAAAGGTCTGCCACTAACCCAGCAGGGGAGAACAATTGACACCAATAACCCAGGGCAAACCCTATCCTCTCCTGAGGCTACACCAGAGTCCAGGAAGGAGGGACAGGCCATGTACTGGAATGGGACATGACCATAACAAAGAGGAAGCATCCCCATGAAGGACAGGAAATAAGAATTAAAGATTTCAGCCTGTTACTATGCCTCCAGGAGGAACAGAGGTGCAGAGACCTCTCTGTAAAGAAAAGCCCAATCCTGAACAGGAAACAGCATCTGTAAGAGCAACAATGCATTTGCATTCTTTGTCCTGTTGCAGTATCTACTTCTACTTTGTTTTCTGCAAGCACATTAAAAAGGAGAAAGGTTGTTCTTAATGTCCTATTTCTTGTAGTCTTCTTCCCCAGAGAATGCCAAATTGTCAATCTGGTTGCCACTGTCTGTTTAAGGTATTCCCTAATCCCAGAAAAGGATCCTTGAAATCTGGAAAGGTTTACTTTTCTGTGGCTTAGGACAAGATTTACAATCTCTCAGCTCTATTACAGTGCACATGTGATGGGATGTGTCCTGCCAGATTTTCTTGCTACAGCAAAGCTACCAAGACTGTAAATTGGCTGAGCTGGCATCCCTGGGAATGCAAATCTCCCTGTCAGCCTCCTGCATGCTAACAGACCTATGACAAAGGTGTTGGGCTTTCCCAGGAGCCCACACCAGCTCAAGGAAGGCACTTTGCAGGAGGCTGTACCTGACAGGAGCTCACAAACATAGCCAAATTTTACCTCTAGGCATCCAAGTCCAGCAATTCCCAACAATCTCCTTTTCACTTTATCCCTCTCAGCGGCTCTGCATGGTTCCCTCCCGCCTACTCTGATACAAATATACGAGATCAGACTCCCAAATGAAAAACCAGGTCAAGTTTCCAGGCTGCAACCGGTTTTGTATCGCAGATGCTTCTGTGTGCAAATACAGACAGCTCTGTGTATTGCCGATGTGGCACACGGAAAACACCGTCCCTGGTCGGAAGGCACTGCTGCTTTCAGACACGCCCATCCATAGGAATAGCTATTCCCCTAGTGCCATCTCCCGGCTTAAGGGGCAGGAACGCTGCAGCTGAAAATATTTTTTTATATCTGTTAAAAAAGTTTACAACAGGTTTAGAGTATGGATCAATATTTAAAAAACACCCAAACCACAAGCATTCTTTTGACAGATTTTGTACAATTCATTCCCAATAAAGTATTCGTTAAAAATGATGAAGTTTTGTAAAATATCTTCTGGTCCAATCTGCTTTGCACTTTGAGCCTTTTCAGCTTTATTTATTTATTTATTTCTCAACAAACATCAAGCTCCAAAACTTCCTTTTTGCTGATTTTTTAGTGTCATCTTATGACTCCAGAGGGTAAATCCTGAAAGTTCCACACCACCACACAGGAAGTGAGGGAATTATTTAAAACCCCAGCTATGAGAACTGCATATCATTTTAACCCCATATTTAATGATGATTGGTAAGACATACTTTCTAGATATCAGATCTAGTTATCAAATCTCTATGCATATCTAGTTATATCTATCAGTTTGTAGGTCAGGGTATTGTAGGCAAGATAACTGATAGGAGCTCCTTTCTTGGAGAAAGATGCCCATTTAAGGCTCAAAACTCTCACAAATTGGCTGACTGGGGAGAGTATCCTCTGCCAGGACTGTGCCCCCTGCAGCAGGGTGACCTCAGGAGCCAAAGGGATAAAGAATGATGAGCAGACTATTAAATCTTTATCCTTCTCCCCACTTCCAGTGGTTTGCTCTTCCCTAAAGAAATGCTTGCTCTGATATGAAGTCCCACCCAAGATGTGAAGAACCGTTTGAGTAAAACTTTGAATTATTTTTTTTGAGTTGTTAATCAGTACAGTTATGAGCATTGCAGTAACTGGAGGAAAGGTAATTCTGGCAGTGAGAGATTGTGACCACTGGCTCATCCACCACCTACTCAAAATAGACTCCAGACTCAAACAGAGGGAAGAACTGCACATGAGGGCTAATTTGCATGAGAAGTGGGAGAAATAACTAGCAAATAGGGGGCTCAGTGCTAATCAGTAAAGAGATTATGTAATAAAATATATGCCTTTGTCTGTTAAAGTCTGTAAGTACTGTAAAGCTTTGATGAATGAGGAGCTAGCTTTTTATGGGTTAACACCTAGCTCCTTACTTTACACAAACTAGAATTAAAAAAAAAAAAATAGAAATACTTTGCTTCAGTGTGTGAACTGGTGCTGTGTGACAGGTAACATTCAGAACAATAAACTTCCATTTTGGGAAAGCCCCTATGTACCATAATGGTAAACCACCTAATTTAGAGAAACCAGCACTCAAAAAAAAAGAAAAAAAACCCAAACACACATACACACAAAAAAGACCAAAACAAAAAACAACAACAACAAAAACCCCCAAACAAACAAACAAAACCCCCTCCACCCCAAAACAAAACAAAACCCCCCACACCAAAACAAACAAACAAACAAAAAACCAAAAAAACCAAACCAACCCCCAAAAAATAAACAAAAAAAAATCAGAAAAAAAACCCCACACCCACAAAAAGGGTGCTAAATTATTTTAGTGGGCAGGTTGTGCCAATCAAAACCTGCTGACAGCAGGAGGACCCGGCCCACGAAGGTGAAATGGCGAAAAGGCCCAGGGAGGGGCAGCCCTCAGGGGCGGGGGCTCAGCTTCCCGCCATGTCCCCTCAGGAAAGGGGGTGACACTCCCTTTCCTGAGGGGAAAGACGAAGAAGATAAAGAAGAAGGAGGAGGATAAGGATGGAGCCGTAGCCCAGCGCCTCGCCCCTCACGCCGGCTGCTATCACACGGGCGGCTTTCAGCGCACAACCCCTTCGTCCGGCTTTGCTGCCGCTCCCCTCCGTGACGTGATTGCAAAGCTACACCAGAGAAACATTATTTATACTGCTGCTTCACGGTGCTCCCGCCTCCATCCCGGAAGGGATTTCCAGCCGTGGGTGGGCGGGCGCAGGGATAACTCACGGGCTGCAGCGGCGGTGCCGCCCTGTCCTGTCCCGCCCTGCCCCGTAAGATGGCGACGCGGCTGCTCCGCCTGCGCGGCCTCCTGAGGGCCGCCGGCTGCCGGCCCTTCTCCGCCCAGGCCAGGTGAGCGGGACCGGCCGTGAGGGTGGCTGAGCTCCCCTGAGCTTGGGTTCCGTAAAGACCGCGGGGTGAATGGCTTTGCCCGGCTGCTGGGGCTGGCTGTATGATCTCGTATTATTATATCCATTCTGTGCGGGTGGGTGTACGCACCTCAGTGTGTGCTCGGAGCGTGTGGGTGCGTTTGTATAGGTGTAACGGGAGTGTTACGGGCACTCTATGTGTGTGGGAGCCCTGGGCGAGCCGCGGCACATCCGTGGCCGTGATGTGCCGACCTTTGCTCCACTTGCCGGGAGCAGCGGTTCCCGTGCTGGCAGCAGGTGACAGTGACAGCGGGCGCGACCTTGCCCGGGCACCGCGTTCCCCCGGGCAGGAGTGGGATCGGACCTTCCCGGACCTTCCACTTGTGTTTCCCAGTGTGAGAAGAAGGGAGCAGCCAGGCCCTTCCCTGTGTGACACAATTAAACAAAAGGTTGGGCTTAAGTAAAACTCATCAGCTTTAAAACTAAGGTGGAGTTTTTGAGAGAGTCATTGTGTGTCTAGCTTTGAGGGTACAAGGTACTCAACAAGCAAGTTGCTGTATCTCGTTTTTTCCAAATATTATTAGATGTAAGTAGAGTCTGTTTCAGGGGGATTATTGCCCTGGTAGAGCCTGAGTAGCTACATGTGGTAGTAAATAAAGACTTCTGTCTCTGGAGCAGAGTAAATAAGCACAGGCTCAGCTGAGTTCTGTAGGAGTACACACAGGTGATGTGCAGAGGAACTGAGAGACTAACAAAATAGTTTGGGAAAGGAAAAGTGAATGCCTTTTCCATGTACTCAGCTCCCAAAGTTTCTGATGTTTTGTGGCAATACAATAAAAGCAAGTCAAAAAATCCAATGCACAAGTATGAGAAGTGAATTTTCATTTCAGCCTTAAAGTAGTATGTCATCCTTGATGATCCAAACCCCTACAAAAGTGTTATAACCCTTCCTTATTTAATAATTATACTTTCCTTGTGTGGATTCTACTACTGACCTTTACCCCTGTATCAGTTTTTATTTTTTTGTTGAAGCATTCTTTGATTTTTGCCTATGTTTTCATTAGGTTAATTTTATTTTTTTATATATGTATTATTGTTTTTAATTTATTTGAAATGTGAACAAACCAGCCTTGCCTTACCTCCATTAATAGCCCAGTGGAGTGCAGTGTATGTTAGTTCTTTGTATTTATCATGGGTATCCTTTGCACCTCATGGTGTGCCAGAGTTGGGATGTGAGCTGTGTTTAGTAACACAGGAGTTTCTAAAAGGCAAATAGGGTGTCTGTGTCCTAACAGATGCATGAATTTGTCTTTTTCCAGTCCCCTGCAGACAGAACAGCATGGCACAAAGCGCCTGGAGCCATCTTCTGCTAAAACTTTGACTGACATAGGAATTCGGAGGATCTTCTCATCAGATCATGATATCTTCAGGGAGAGTGCCAGGAAATTCTTTCAGGAAGAAGTGCTGCCTTTTCATGCAGAGTAAGATAACCTCCTAAACATTTGGATTGCCAAAATTCATTTTTTCCCCAAAATGTATTCTGTGGTGTTACTTCTGATACAGCAGGATATAAAGATTACTGGTTTTCATGTACAAGCTTTCTATTTCAAATTTACCAAGTTAAAACAAACCTGTGAAAGTTATGCATGAAGAAAAATCATACATAATCAAAACTGAATGCATCCTTTGAGTTCCAGTGTAGGCATCCTCAGCTTAGGCCCATGAGCAGGCAAAGGCAGTTTGCAGAGTTGCAGCAAAGTTTCCCTGCCTCTAGGATTAACTGATGTTTTTGGGGTAGAGTTGGGGGGCAGTTCAGTTCCCACACTATTGGGAAATAGTCACTGAAAAAGGCTTTGATCATCTCTTACTATCTTGCAGTAGATTTTGTAGCTACATGCAAGTACTTACATCATGGTGAGGTGAATTATCTATTACCAAGAAACTTGCACAAAACATCTTTGTTTGAATTTCTTAATTTTTTTTTTTATTTCTGTGGAAATATGTGCATTTTCTGTACAGAGTGGAAGTGTTGCAATTCCACTGAACTAGAGCTGAAGGGTGGTTTTAGCCCCTATTTTAGTCATATCCAATCACATTATAGTGCTGAAAAGGAAAGAAATTAACTCAGGGTATGGTTTTGAACCAAAAGTGTCAAGCTGTAGTAGTGTCTTAAGCAATTTTTAGTTTACTTGAAGTGAAAACAGCAAGGGATAGCAAAGGGCTTATTCTGAAATTGCCCTGCTAGATGAGAGGCTCCTGACACAGCTGAAGTGTGCATCCACAAACAGCTGAGGTGCCTCATTGAGTTAATGGAACATCATGGCTCTGGGGCAGGAATGAGCAGCAGGAGGCTTACAGCAAGGTTGGTGACAGTTTGGATTTTTTTAATCCTCAAACTATAACCTTTTAGTAGTATGCTCTTCCACTGTGCAGTCATATTCTGTCCATAAGAGCAGATGTTTTCCCTCATTTTGTGTTGGAAGGACTTCTAGGGCAGGTTTGTGGACATGTATTGACTCTGCTTGAGGTTGCTGAATATCCTGTTTGCCATCTTGCTGACACAACAGTTTCTTAGGGAAACTGTATCAAGTTCAACTTGTATTCTTGCATCACTTCAGTGGCCTCTGAACCCCTCTCTTCTCACACCTTTCAAGGCAGCAAGAAGGCCTCAGGCACAGAACATTACTGGATTATTGGGAGGAGGAGAAGCTTTGGTGCTGGGTGAAGCAGAGACAGCAATGTCCCTGAAAGTGGGGATCAGGGGGAAAGCAAAGATGGTAAAAAGAGATTTAAGATTTCCAGTGTAGGAGCAAAAGCTCTGTGAATCAGCTTAAATACTGGAGCAGCTTGCCCAGAGAAGCTGTGGCTGCCCCATCACTGGGAGTGGTCAAACCCCCCAGGTTGGATGGGGCTTGGAGCAACCTGAGCTAGTGAAAGGTGTCCCTGCCTATGGAGGGGGGTTCAGAGCTGGATGAGCTTTAAGGTCCCTTCCAATCCAAACCATTCTGTGATTCTATGGTTCTGTTTTGTATGTAGGATAAGATACTTGATTAACTGCAGGTAAATAGCTGTGCTATAGCTCTGCTGCACACAGGTGTGTCAGAGCAATGTCTCTGATACATTCTGTTTAAACTGTGGCGTTAGAAAATAAAGGCATTAAAAAAAGAGAAAACCTGGACCATTAATGGCCATCCCTATTGAGTTGGCAAACCCCATAAAGAGGCACTAATTTTCCAAGAATAAGGTGATTCCTGTGGTGGTAAAGTTTGCCAGCTGTCAGCAGATAAGCCTCAGCTATCTATTTACACAAACTTGAAAGGACCTTAAAGCAGTAATTTACAGTAACTTATGAGTCAATAACTTACAGTACTGACTCATAAGAAGTGCACAGGGACAGATTTTTATACAAAACTGACTAATATGATATCATTGGTTCTGATAAAGCATTTTTCATTGGTAGAGTGGAAATCTTTGATGAAATATAATGATGATGATAAATAATATATATATAATATTTTATAATATAATATTACATTATGTATAATATTATATGATGTATAATATAATATAATGATAGTATAATAAATAATATAATGATCCTCATTTTTTATGTGGGTAAATGTGCATTTACAAATGGAATGTTAGGAGGATAAACACCTGCCTGTAATTATCCAGATGGCTGGGGCTAAATTGCCTAAATCCCAGTCTGGTGTAAGAGTCTCATAACAAGTTCTTAATGAAATCTTGTCAGGTTACACATTGGAAGCAGGAGTTCAGACTTGTTTTGCAGCTGGTGTCCCTGCACTGCCAGTGTCATCTGTGCACTTGAAGATTAGAAACTCTGTGGTTAAGCCACTGCTTCTTGGCTGTGACACAGAGCTGTCTGTGTCCCCTCACACTGTCTGCTGGTGTTCCAGTGTGAAGCAGATAAACAGGAGCACGTGGGGGGGTTCAGTGTGTGACCCTGGCTTTGTGTTCATTCCACAGGTGGGAGAAGGATGGCCAAGTGAGCAGGGAGCTCTGGGAAAAGGCTGGACAGCAGGGCTTGCTGGGTGTTGCTATTGCTGAAAAGCATGGAGGCATTGGAGCAGATATTCTCTCTTCAGCCATTGTCTGGGAGGAGCAGTGAGTACTGCATGCTTCAGGAAGAATTTCAATGGTCTTATTGTTTGTGACTGTATTTTTTTTTTTTTTCATAAGTTATCCTAATTGTGGACTACATTTCCTTACAGAAAATGATGTTATCTTTCCTGTGGAAAGGATAGTTTACATATATGTAAATTCCTCCTGTTTAAAGTACTCTGTATCACTGTTTGAGTAACATTGGCTTTGTGACTGGGGGAAGCCTTTTTTGTAGCCTGGTAGGTTATGTACCCATTTGGCTGTAAAATTAAATTCTGTAAATAATGGTAAAAGATCTGAGACTTCTGTGTAGTGGGGTTCTCTTCACTATTGTGTTTGTGTTGTAATGGTGCAAGTTCAGTGCTCAAGTCTTTGTTAGTAGTTTTTTCTGAACTTCCCCCTCCCCTTTTTTTCCAGGATGTATGTTAACTGTACAGGCCCAGGGTTCAGCCTTCACTCAGATATAGTCATGCCCTACATTGCCAACTATGGCTCTGAAGAACAGATTAAACACTTTATCCCCCAGATGGTTGCAGGCAAGTGCATTGGAGCTATTGCCATGACAGAGCCTGGGGCTGGCAGGTAAGCCAAATACTAAAACAATGGTCTCAGCATTATTTGCTGTCTGTTGATCTGTCAGTGAAAAACATTCTGAGCCTCCTGGTTCATTAGTTACTTTACAGACTAGATTATCCCACATTATAGGCAAGACTCAAAAAACCTGTTATAGATTACTTTATTACAGCTTTGGCATTTCAAGATAGTGGCTCAGAATCCATTTCTGTATTGTTCCACTGTGGGCAAATATGCTTTGTATTTGTTTCTGCAGTCTGAGTTTATAGTTATCAACTTGTTTGCATGTGAACATAGGTACAACATGAGAAAAAAAGTGGGAAATTACATACTGTGGTAAAGAAGGCTGGGCTTTACAGTTAGCTTTTTCTGTAGAACAGAGCACCTTGTTTTTCTTTGCTCTGAATCCTTTCAGAGAAATGTCCCTCCTTGCCCAGCACATGTTTGGAGTAGACACTGCTGATCACTTTGCAAAAGAGAGAGGGACATGTGAAATGCAAAACCTGTTGGTGTGAGGTTTCTCCAAATGGCAGGTGTTGCTCATGGCTTTTCACAGAGCCTCCTGATCAGGATTGAGCCTGTGAAGAGGATTGGTTTTATCTGCCATTTGTTGTCTGAGGTGTACTGTATAAGTGGATGCTGACCTGTTGATGTCAGTGCTTGCATTACACCACCTCCCACAAGCAGGGATGGGCAAATGGGACCTCATGTTCCTGTATGGTTGCACAGATTTATCATCCTTTTCCACACCCTGCTTGTGGCTTGTTACACTCACCTATTTCATGGTGTCTCACTATTCTTTCACTGAGCCCATGTCTTCATGGTATAAAATCTATCTTTTGTACTGGATGGAATCCAAGATACAAATTGCAGCCTCTGGAATGGTTTTTTGAAGGACCTTTTGAATTCTGTTTCAGTGACTTGCAGGGAGTACGGACATATGCAAAAAAAGATGGAAGTGACTGGATTCTTAATGGGAGTAAGGTGAGTGCACTGACATGCATTCTGCTCTTGGGCTTTAGGAACTGAACACATGAATGCAGCAGGATGTGCACTGCTCTCAGCATCTCCTCCCAATCCTTTTACTTTTGGTTTGGATTTTTTGTCTGGGTTATGTTGTAGGTGGGTTTTTTTTCCCAGTTACCTTTTTTTTACAGGTCTTGAGACATGTCTGCTGCAGGCAATTTACAAACTGATTTATAGGAGGGCTTGTATAGGTTTTTGTTGTAGCTTTAAAGTAAGCCTATTAAAAGGCTTATTTTCCCTTCAACTGTGAAGGAGAGGGGAAAAAATGTGCTGTGTATATGAGCAGTATGGTTCTCAGTACTGATGTTTAACAATAAAATATATATACTACTGCTCTGAAATCTTCTGTGGCCTGAGTAAAAACTTGTGCTGCCACAATGCAATCTTTTTTCAGGAGCTTGCTGGTCTTGTTAGGAAAAGACCAAAACAGCTGCATCAGATGCTTTCGCTGTGTTGTCAAATTGTGGCAAAGCAGTTTTTTCATTACCATAATGAAAAATAAGAGGACAGAAATAATGTTGAAGTGGGAGTGTGGGTTCAACAGACGATTTTTTTGAAAGCTGTGAAATGTCCTAATCTTATTACTGCTGCTGATAACAGTACTGATAGAGACTTCTGGTCTTAGCAGAATTTCAGTGGTGACAATGTGTGCAAGCAGATAGATATGCATAGGTGCTCAAAAGGTGCCCATGCCACTCATTTGAAGCCAAGCAGGACAGAAAGCTTTCTCTTGCTGGACTTAAGATGGATCCATTTGACAGACTCATGAGTTGTTCTGCAGGGTACTAGTAAGCAGTTGTGACAAGAAGCTGTTGATAGTTTTGAGTGTTATGCCTAAATAATTTAATTTCTACACAAGAGAACCTCTGTGTTTATTTAATATCTACATTTGATGCTGCATTCCTTCTTATTCCTTCTGCACAGACAGAAGAAACAGGACTGTGCATTCTTTAACTTCACACTTCTGTCCCACACAATACTTCTCAAATTAATGTCTGCCTCGTTCCTAAACACTTAATATCTAAAGCTTGAAATTCTTCTGGACACTTGAACCTTGCCTTTCAGTTCACCTCTGAAAGTGTCAATGTAATTCTACTTTCTGCTACTTGGTGATCTCTTCTAACCACTATCCACCTTGCTTTATTCTAAATTCCTTTTGTTTTACAGGTGTTCATCACTAATGGTTGGATGAGCGACGTGGTGATCGTGGTTGCGGTTACAGACAGGGAGGCCCGATCCCCTGCTCATGGCATCAGCCTTTTCCTGGTGGAAAATGGAACAAAAGGTTTCATCAAAGGGCGCAAACTCAACAAAATTGGCTTGAAAGCTCAAGTGAGTTCATACAACCTCTGATGCAATAGATTTGGAGAAAGTCTAAACCCACTTAATGCCTGGCAGCTGCTAAATAAATATAAGATGGAACTATGGTTGTGTTCTAGTTGTTAGACTTTCTAACAACTAGACTTTCAACTAACAACTAGATAAAACTGACTCTTATGGGCTAAAGATGGGCTGCCTCTTTTTTGAATATACTTTTGAAATAATTAGCAAAAAAATCCATTTCTATGTCCTGAGACTTTGTCTAACTCAAATATTTAGTTGTGAAGAGCACCAGAGCTGAAACTTTGTGCTACAGAGCACAAACATGCAATGTAGTGTATCCTGATTTTGCCTGTGAAGGTCTGAAGCATGTGATGTGCAAAGAGAGGCTGAGCTGGATGCATTTACTTGGAAGAAGCCTGAAAGCACAGGAATTTACTGATGTGTTTAGCTATAGAGATGCTGGGGCCTGATCCTTTTTTGAGGAGGAGAGTGGCAAAGGAGACAAGTTATATTAAGGACAATTCTTAGTAGGTATTAGGAAAAAAGGTCCACCAGGAAAGTGGTTGGATACTTGCACAGTGGCTGAGAGAGGCTCTGGAGCCTTCACCTTTTGAGCTTTGGAAAGCTTAACTAGACAAGGCCCTCATCTAATTGTTTTTCTGGAGCTGCTCTGAGTAGAATGTAAGCTAGATGACTTCTGGAGGATCCTTCCAGGCTAAATTTGGGATTTCAAGTTAAAGTGCATAGTAGCAAGAAAACACTAGGGAAAAGTTAGATTAATGGGATGAGAATGTCAGACTCAACTGTTGCCTTTCAAATCCTCTTAGGACACAGCAGAGCTGTTTTTTGAAGATGTGCGGTTGCCAGCCAGTGCCTTGCTTGGAAAAGAGAACAAAGGCTTCTACTATCTGATGGCAGAGCTGCCTCAGGTAAAAGGAATGTGAGTGTTTGATGTCTGCAGGAAGAATACAGATTTTTGTCATTAGTCCTGAAGTTCATGTATTGTGGTGAGCCACCTGGGTTGCTGAAGTGGGATGCCTTTGTCAAACCCCAAAACATTTCTATGGGTTAAGCTCACAGAAGAAATAGCAGCCAGATATTCTCAAGAGGTCAAAATTATACAAGTTTACTGGCAAAATGTAGAAAATTAAGGAATTTTGACTAAGGATGTAGTGCAACACCCAATTAACACAAAACACTTGCCTTAGCATTAATTTAGTCTAACTTAGTAACCTTTAAACTTGTCCAAAATGTTCCATGAAAAGTGAATTAGAAGAAAGGGAGAAAGATAGAAAAAATGCAGAAAAACACACATGTAACTGCCAACTCCTGAGTTCCAGTGATGATGAGGTAGAGACTCCAAGAAGCTGATAGGGTCAAGACAAGGTCCCCTTGTGGTCAGCCTTTTAAACCCCAGAGCCACCCTGGCCCTCCCAGATGGGACCGTGGTCACTCAGGAGCTGACTTTGGCAAGACTGAGGCACTGCCTGCAGTGTGCCACAGCTGACAGACACTGCAGGGCTTGCTGGGCCCTGCTCTGCACACCACAGCCCCCATCCTGCCCCCCTGTCCCCACACATGCATCCCAAAATGTCTCAAGACATCAATTTTTTCCAGTCTCTGACAGTCTTGTGTGCAATGTTTTGTCAGTACTGCTGATTTTTAACTGAAGCACACAGTGCTAGGTGTAGAAGTCTTTGGGCATTGCTAAAAGTGTTGATATCCCACCAGCTCAAAGACAGATCTCTTCATCAGCAACCCAGCTACTGAAAAACCTGAGGGTAGTGTATTAAAAAGAACATTCCACAGATTTCTTGTATACTTCTAGTATGAAAGCACTTTGCTTAGTAAATTAAGTATAGCTTGGTCATCTCTGATTAATTTAGCATTCTCTTTCAAGAAACAAGCACTGCTGTTCTAGCTCTTCTGCAAGTAGAAGCATATTAAAGTTACATGGAATTCTGCTCATACAACAAAGTAAAGAAATTGTTTAGCTGCCAAAATACCTTGCTACTTTACCAGTCAGTTTATGAAGGTTTGTAATTATTTTGTAGGGCAAGGAGGCAATGTTGTTTTCCAAAATGTGTCTGTGCTTTGTCAAAGCTATGACATACTTGCCTCATTTGGTAGGGATCATATTTTTTAATATTGTGAGTAAATACAAAACCTGATCAAAGGAAATATTTTAATGCTTTAAATAGGTGTCCCACAATCCGATTCAATGCAATGCATCAGACTGTTTCCATGTTGCCAGAAAAAAATGTTCTGCGTGTAGTTTTTGTTTTTCACTGCAATGGAGAAGGAAAAACAAGACATTTTTTGTAGGCTTTTTCCCCTCTAGAGTTGTCCTATTGAAATTGTTAAATACAGTTGTTGTTTTAGCTGAGCAGTGGAAGCCAATAATTGAAACAGAATCTGATGTGAACTTTTCAGTCAGTAAGATTCCTGTGGTCAATCTGTAGCTATTTTTTGAGTCATTGTGATGGAGTATTATGCCAGTAAAGCCTTAAAAGTGAGCTTTAGACAGCAAGGCATTTGTCCAACTCATTAATCTCAGTAATGCAGTATGTCTGGTTTGATATTTTATGTGACTTCTGCTCCCACTCCATTAATGAACAGCACTGAACATCTGTGTCCTAATTGTGCATCTGATGTGGAGAAATGTAGGACCAACTCAACTGCATTCTGTAATTTGTGTTTCAAAAGGAAAGGCTGCTAATTGCTGATATGGCTCTTGCTAGCTGTGAATTCATGTTTGAAGAAACAAGGAATTATGTGAGGCAAAGAAAAGCTTTTGGGAAGACAATTGCACATTTGCAGGTAAGTTAGAGCTGAGCTGCTTGTGTACAGATTCTATTGTGTGTTGGCTGTACAGCTGTGCATGTGAAGTAGTGACCAAATGAAAATCACTGGGCTGTTTCAAAAGGGTAATTTTCAAAGCTTTCACTGGGGCTGGTTTTTGCCTCCATGCTTATTTTTCATTTTTGAAATGCAAAAAGAATAATTTTAAAGAAGCAGTAGAAAAGCCTTAATTGTATGTATTTTATGACTTGGGTAGGTAACCTCCCAGCAGTGCTGTTTCTTAGAAGGAAAGAGCAGGAAGTGTCCTGGCTCCTTGCTGCAGCTGGAGAATGATTCCCTTGTTCATCTGAGGCTTGCATTTTACTGCCAGAGGTCCTAATCACAGGGTTCATCACACCTGCCTCTATTTGTCTGTGCCTAAAATCCTTTTAGGGGGCTGCTTGTGCAGGTACTGTGTTCCTCTGCACACAGAGCATGGCAGGAAAATTATTTTGGATGCTCCTGGAGGAGGGGGACTCCCAGCAGTGACCTTGCTGCCCGAGTGCTGTGGAGGTGCTTCATGAATGTTGTAATGAGACTCCTCAGCCAGCAGCAGTCTGGGTGTTTGTGTGGCTGTGTGTAAAAATGTTCTCTGATGCTCTGTGGGCAGAACTCACTCCTGATGGGGGTAGATAATTGAATTTTGAGATGTTTGTGCCTACACTCTTTAGCTGCAGTCATAAAATAGATATTGCTTTCCACAGGATTGCTATAATACAATTTTCCTGACAACAGCATTAACTGTTAGGGCTGAAGGAAGCCAAGCTCCTGCTTTGGTTTATAGGATAAAACTGACTCTTATGGGCTAAAGATGTTGGCTGCCTCTTATTTAAATATACTTTTGAAATAATTAGCAAAAAAATCCATTTCTGTGTCCTGAGACCTAGTCAAACTCAAATCTTTAGTTGTGAAGAGCACCAGAGCTGAAACTTATAGAGGCTGGAATGCAAGATATCCTTCAGGGGATTATGATCTTCATAGTTTTTAATGTTAACCTTCAGGAATCCGTAATTCCAGATGGAATTTTCACTGTGTGACTGAAACACAAAAGAACTATATTTTAACTTGTTTGAATGTAGGTAGGAGATGCTTTCTATTTGTAGTAGCTCACTGTGCAGAGATCTCCAAAATAATCTCCCTTTTTAGGCTAGGCCACCAGCAGGTGGACAATAAATTTCATAAAGTATATTATTTTTGCCAAAATAATGAATTTCTGCATATCTCTTTTTGTTGGTGATGACTTGAGTGTGCATATTATAAATAATCCTTTCCAATTAGAGCTCTGCCTTGGGCTAATTCATTTAGTCATGCCACATTACAGCATTTGAAATGAATTCTTTCCTTGTGGTAGAACATTGGTCCAGTGTATTTCTTGTCAAGGGAAGCAAGATTTTTTTTTTTAATACATATTTCTAGAACTGAAATAAGAAAGAACTTTTATTAGTGGGTGATGTTTTTATCCTCTCCCTGCCAGAATTACAAGAAGATGGTTGAATGCCTGCCTGGTCTGGTTTTACATAACTTTATGATGGATTTTACCTCTTCTATCTAAACCTCTCTTCCAGTGTGACAGAGCTCAGTGCTGAAAAACTTTGATATTCCAAAATTCCTTTTTTTTTGGTTTGTCTCTTTGCATGTAGCTTAAACTGAAGAATACATAGAAAGAGGATTCAAGAGATGGTGAAGTGTTATTAATTGGGAAAGTTCATGGCTCTACAGAGTGAAAGGACATTGCCTCGCCAGAGGGAGCCGAGAGCGACAGAGCGCTCTGGGCCTTCTGCCATGTGCTCTCTAGGAATTTGTTTTCCCTTTCTCTTGTGCTTTTTCTCTTAAATTTGTGTTTTGAGTTGACCTTGAGAAGTAAAGAGCAGTAACTTTGTGTAATAGGACTGGTGAATACATAATTGTCTGCTGTCTTCTGATGTACTGAGCCAAAGTTTGAAATAGTGATTTCTAAAAGCAATCCTTTTGGAAAATATGCTGTATTTTCTACCTAAAATATTAAACTGCACTCTACTTCTTTCCTCTCCCTTCTCTATCTCTTCCAAAACAAGACAGTACAGCACAAGTTGGCTGAAATAAAAACTCAGATTTGTGTGGGCCGAGCTTTTATGGACAACTGTTTGCAGCTGCACGCAGACAAACGCCTGGACTCTGCCACAGCCTCCATGGCCAAGTACTGGTATGTGCTCACAGTCATCTGGGAGTGTCACTGGCATGGTCTGAACTCTGATGGTGTGGGCAGCAAAAATCAGAGTTACATTGAAAACCGGGGTTGCTTAACGAGATCAATTTCAAAATAAAGGCATACTTTTAAAATAGGCTTCCATTAATAACAAAATCATGCCTCTGCTTTAGCTTTAAGTAAAAGCAAGTGCTCCATTGGTATTTAGACAAAAATTTGCATTTTTTTGTTAGCAATTTGTTGTTGGGTGGGTTTTTTTTCATTTTCTTTGTTCTTTTTTTTAGTGGGGTATATGGGTTTTTTTTTAAGCAAAATTTGAATATTTGGAGGTAAATTTAAAGATATTTGAAGCTCTGTGATACTGTTTAGTTAATGTTACTTAAGAATAGCTGTTTAGCCTAGCCAGTTTTCAAAGCTAGCTGGTTTTGGGAAGAAATAGTTGGATACAGCTGTTGCTGTAACTGAGACTGAACAGTGCTTTCCTATATTGTCCAGAACTTCTTCTCCCTCACCCTGTACTTGGTGGTGTCATGTGTTAACTTAGCTTTACCAGAGCAAAACAATATCTAAGAAATATCTAAGGAAATATCTAAGGTAGTGGTACATCAATTTGTATAGTTATAGCTCGTTGCAAAGATGGGAGGAAAAAACCCACGTGAGACACGAGCAAAGAAATTTATGGAATATACGCACACAGTTTTTAGGCTTTTCAAAA
The DNA here is from genome assembly GCF_023055355.1 of Agelaius tricolor. Taxonomy (NCBI): domain Eukaryota; kingdom Metazoa; phylum Chordata; class Aves; order Passeriformes; family Icteridae; genus Agelaius; species Agelaius tricolor. Next base: position 2,525,385 of record NW_027269270.1, read on the forward strand.
TAAGTATAGAGGGAATGAGCAGAAATATTTACAATGGAAGGAAAGGTTTTGAGTGCTATTCCTGGCAGTGATTACCTAGAAGTACCAGGTACAGAAGCAGAGGCATTCCATTTTGAGGAGGAGGAAGCAACTAATGCCAGTTGAGGTATGCAGACTCACTTCCTCAACAAAGTTCCCTAAGCAAGGCTTTTGAAAATCCCTCACTTTCACAGCTGTTTACCAGCATGATTTCTTGTGGGTTTCCTCTTTCCCCAGTGGTGTCCCTGTGACCCTTCCATAAGACTCACTTAAATGGTCTGGAAAATGCTTGAATGTAGAATTGCTTTATTTCCTAATGACTTGGGACATTCTCTCCAGTCTTGAATTTCCCTTCAAACTTTTTGTATAGTTAATGACTTGAGTTAGAGCTTTGAAGGAGTTTAAAACCTGGTTTGTGCATCTCTTTTTTCATATCTGGGAAAGGTCTGTAGGGTTGTTTTGGTTTGCTTTTTCTTGTGGTGACAGGTTGTGGTACATACCTAAAATTTTGAATTTGAGAATATATTTAGGAAAGACAGTGGTAATAACTCACAGCTGCAGAATTACATTTGGTATCATAAACTGTAAGGATTTAAATGAATGAGGGGATGGTTTGGGGAAAAGACCATTATTCCAGGAGAAACAATTAGTTTTTCATTTTCATTTCTTCTGTTGCCACTGAAAGCTGTATGCTAAGAAAGTGGTTTTTTTTCATGTCTTCTAACTACAGCTTGAGCTTCCAGTGCTGGAAATTTTTTTCTTTTTTTTTTTTTTTTTTGCTATTAAATCCATATTTTGTTGTCAACAAATGCAGTTGGGGAATTGCAGTATGTTTAGAATTGAAGGCTATTGCAGAAAAGGCTATTGGGAAAGTTTATTGCAGAAAATAAATTATGCCCAGGTGATGGTTATGCTCAAAGAGTATCCTGGTGTGTTGCTAATGGCAGTGGTGAGGGGAAAGCCTGGTTTATTGTTAATTTCTGACAAAGCTGAGTGATTTGGCAAGAAAAGAGACTGTACCAACTTGCTTCACAAAAGGATTCACTTGGCCTGTGAGAAAGGTAAACAAGTCTGTCTGTTTTGAAACCTTTCCTTCTCCAAAAGCCGTCCCATAAAGGGAACAAACCTTTAATGCATTCAATTGAGCAGTATTTATTTCTTACTAAAAGTATTTTGGTTTTGTCTTGTTAACATATCTTTATCTTCTGTACTGTTTTGCAACATGATGTCCTTCTAACAGCAAATTTCCTTTTGGCCATTTAAGGTGTTCTGATCTCCAAAACAGCATCGCTACCCAGTGTGTACAAATGCACGGAGGATGGGGGTACATGTGGGAGTATCCAATTGCAAAGTAAGTGGAACATTTCAGATTGTGTGATGAAAGATTACCTGCAAAGTCAAATGAAGCACTTCCTTTGCATCTGTGGGTTAGTTGTTTAGTGTTAGTGGTGATTTACTGTTCATTTTCTCATTGTGTTTAATTGAAATTACTGTACAGATGTCTGCAGGAAGGCTTTGTTCTGATTCTCCAAATAACTCAAAATCTGTTCAGCAATTATTGTCTAGGTTTTTTTTCACAAAAGTTTTTTTTTTTTTAGAAGAAATGTTATTGAAAAAACATCAAAACTATAAAAAGTAGAAATGAGGGGAGCTAGTTTTATGTTTTATCTGAAATTAAATGCATATGGGTGAAGAAAACACATTTCTTCTACCACTGAGTATCAAGTAATTAAATCAAGAGCATAACTGGCTACATTCAGCTCTTCTACACCTTTGAAAATTAAGAAGATAAGAGATTTATATGTAGACAAAGAAATTTGTCATTCCCATTTTTTTCTGACTTGGTGAATTTAGAGACATTAATGGAGCTTTTGTATAAATCCTTGTGTGTTATCTGTGAAGTTTGTGTACAGGCCATGTGACACACTAAATAGAGATTTTGTGCTGTTTTTATGAAATATATCAAAGAGGTGGTAATCTGACCGTAGAAATAGCAAACACAGGACTGCTGTGCAATTGTCATAAGCAAGCTAATTTTTTTAACTGAGGAGGTTTATATTTTATTTAAATTTTAAATACATTGCGTATGAAATGTTGCTTTAAAATGACTTGTTCCTCCATATTTTCATGGAGTGTAATTTGTGAGTGATCTGCTTTGTCTTGTTAAAGGAAGGCCAGTTTGGGGTGTCCTTGAACCTCTGCTTGTCTGTGTGTACAGTAGTTCCCCACACAGGGTTTTATTATCTCTGTGGTCCAGTAATAAGTAGATTTCCAGAGAATGCCACATTGCTTCTGTGTGAGGAAGCAGAATGGAGATGGAAAAGCTCTGTCATCATCCTGTGTGCTGTCACCAGGAACAAGAATTGGGAGTGGAGTAGTAGCAGGAGTTTATAGGGCTTTATTTTTTTTGTTTAATTAGAGGCAATAGTGGAGCCTTTACACTATAAACAGACAGGGAAGAGATGCTGACCCAGTTCCTGGTTAGGCACACAGCATCCTGAAAAGTTAATTCTGTAATATTCCAGGTAGTTGAAGCCTCTTAGAAAATAAGAACTACCTTATCAATGGGAGGAGTATACTTTGAAAAGAGGGATCTCTAAAGATAAAATGCTGTTGTTTTTTGGTTTTGTTTTTTTTATTATATGGTCATTCTGAGGCATTGTTTGTAATATTTCCTTGTTTGGTTTTTTTCCTCCCTCAGAGCTTTTGTGGATGCCCGTGTTCAGCCAATCTATGGTGGTACCAATGAAATAATGAAAGAACTTATTGCTAGAGACATTGTCAGTGACAAGTAGGGCAGATGATTACTACTTTGCAGAGTCTTGCAGAGCCTTTTTCTATATTAATATATGGCGTAAAATCAGACATCAGAATGTAAGTAAAATAAATATGCTGTATAATGTTCTTTAAAGGAAATGACACTTAAAGCACATGTTAGTAATAACAATGTGCTCACATTCAGGATATCTAATATTTAATGAACTTAAAATTTATATGTCTTTGTACAACACAGAGTAGTTCTCTGGGTGTCAAGAGTTGCAGTAGTAAAAGGCAATTTTATCTCTGGAACTCTTGGTCTCTCAGACTTGAACCCATTGTGTTGAATCCAAACCTTGCTTTTCAGAAGCAAATCTCGAGAGAAACCATATTCATAACAAATAAAATTAAATATTAATGTAACTTTGAATTTGTATTTCCCCTTGAGAAGCAGAACTTGACACTTGCTGTTGTTGCCATACACCTGCTCGCTGTGCAGCAGCCACCTGCCGTGCAGCTGACCTCTATGTTTACATCTAACCCGGAATGCCTTATTTTAATTACTTTGGTCAAATAAACATAATAAAGCATTTCTATGCAATCTCACGCTTGTCTGCGGTTACTTCAAAGCCCTCGGGGAAACGGGGCATCTCCCTCTGTGCCCGTGTTCACCTCAGGGCGCTGAGGGGGAGTTCGGTGGGAGGCAGTGTGATGCAGGTGAACTTGAGAGCTGTTTATTTGCGATAGTAACTCGGACTTGTGTGTGTTTAGGAGTTTTTTTTAGCTCTTTACCCACGCTGGGCATTAATAGTTGAAGCTGCTCGGAGCGGGGAGCGGCGCTGCCCCCTTCCCTCCCACACGGCCCCGGCGCGCGGGGGGGGTGAGGGGAGGGCGGTGTCCTCGCGTCAGGCGGGGCCCCGCCAATGGCGGGAGGCCACGCCCCCGGCCCGAGCCACGCCCCCCGGCGTCCCGGATTGGCCGCGCTCCTCCCCCTGAGGAGCGGGGGAGGCCCCGCCCCGCCGCGCTGCGCTTTAGCTGGGCGCGGACTCTTCAAGAGCGGCAGTGTGAGCCGTGGCGGGCGCCGTGCTGTGCGGGGTTGAGGCGGCGTCGGCGCCCGTGCCGCTGCGGAGAACCCGCCGGACGCGGAGGCAAGCGCGGGGCGCGGCGCGGCGGGGCGCCGTGAGGCGGCGGGGGCACGGAGGGGCCGGGCGGCGGTTGGTTCCCGCGGCGGGAGTGGCGTGTGCGCATGCGCGGGGTGGGGGCGGGGCGGGGGTAACGGTCCGTGCGCGCGCTGGGGCGGGGCCGGCGGCCGTGAGGCGGGGGCGGAGCCCGTGCAGGGGCGGGGCCGCTCCGTGCCCGCCCCGCGTGTCCCAGCCGGGATTTAAACAGCGGATGGAAACTTCCCGCTGGGAATCTGTGTGTGCCCACCTAGTCCTGTGCCCCGGGGGGACCCCGGACTGGAATATGTGTGTGGACACCTAGTGCTGTGCCCCGGAGGGACCCCGCACTGGAATCTGCGTGTACCCACCTAGTGCTGTGCCTCCCGGGGATCCCCGGGCTGGAATGTGTGTGCCCACCTAGTGCTGTGCCCCAGGGATCCCAGCCTGGAATCTGTGCGTGCCCACCTGGTGCTGTGCCCCGTGGATCCCCGGACTGGAATCTGTCTGTGCCCACCTAGTGCTGTGCCTCACGGGGATCCCAGCCTGGAATCTGTGCGTGCCCACCTAGTGCTGTGCCCCGTGGATCCCCGGACTGGAATCTGTCTGTGCCCACCTAGTGCTGTGCCTCACGGGGATCCCAGACTGGAATCTGTGTGTGCCCACCTAGTGCTGTGCCCCGGGGATCCCAGACTGGAATCTGTGTGTACCTGCCTAGTGCTGTGCCCCGGGGATCCCAGCCTGGAATCTGTGTGTGCCCACCTAGTGCTGTGCCCCGGGGATCCCAGCCTGGAATCTGTGTGTGCCCACCTAGTGCTGTGCCTCACGGGGATCCCAGCCTGGAATCTGTGTGTGCCCACCTAGTGCTGTGCCCCGGGGATCCCAGCCTGGAATCTGTGTGTGCCCACCTAGTGCTGTGCCTCGGGGGGATCCCCGGGCTGGAATCTGTGTGTGTCCACCTAGTGCTGTGCCCCGGGGATCCCAGCCTGGAATCTGTGTGTGCCCACCTAGTGCTGTGCCCCGGGGATCTCAGCCTGGAATCTGTGTATGCCCACCTAGTGCTGTGCCCCGGGGATCCCAGCCTGGAATCTGTGTGTCCCCACCTAGTGCTGTGCCCCGGGGATCCCAGCCTGGAATCTGTGTGTCCCCACCTAGTGCTGTGCCCCGGGGATCCCAGCCTGGAATCTGTGTGTGCCCACCTAGTGCTGTGCCCCGGGGATCCCAGCCTGGCACCTGCTGGAAATCTCCATGTACCCACTTGGTGCTGTGCCTCAGGGGTACCCTGGGCTGGCACCACTTACAGGGCTGCACATTTTGGATGGAGTAGTTAGCAAAGCAACTCAGATCCAGGTCCTGCAGCCTGCTTTGAGAGCTCCTCTGTGCTCCTGAGCTATTCTTTCCATCCACTTTTTGCAAAATGAAGCATCTCCCCCCTACAAAAATGTAGCACTGACTGAGGTATTCTGAACCTACCCTTCTCTAATGGGAATTTTCAATTTCCAATTTGCAATGTGAGCCAATTAAAAAAAATCCAAATTATTAAAGTATGCCTTTTATCAGAAGTTAAATACTCCTTTTTTGTGTTAGTTTAATAAAAAGGAAATAGTAAAAATTACCCAGAAAGCTGTCTGTGTGCCTTAGGACTCTCCTGCTGTATTGGTCCATGGTTTGAAATCCTGGGGAATGTTCTGAGGAGCTTAAATTCCAGTCATCTTAATTAGTGTCTTAAGAGCTGAGTGGGTCTCATTTAAGACCAGGTTTTATAGCCCTCTCTTCAAAGGCTGAAATTCAAAAGTATCACTGAAATGTGGATACGAGATTTACGATGAAAGGTACCAGAAGACATTGCGGATATTTGTTAGAGACATGTGTACAACTTTCTTACAGAGGCACCTGTTGTACTACAAAAAGCATTTAACATATATTAAAAATTACTTCCGGTGTTGCTTTGCAAATATGGTGTTATAGACTGAAGAAGAATTAGTTGATGATGTAGTAGTAAACCTGGAAGTTATATGGATTCTGTTCAGAAGCAGATCTGAACAAGGAGGAAAACAAACCTGTTCACATGTTTTAATGAGCCATGGATTTTACCATAAGTTAGTACTGATGAGTTCCACTTGAAGTGCCTCCTTTTGGATGTTTTTTATGATTGAAACTTTGGGTGGTCTGCCTTAAATGGAGATCTCTTAGTGTTCAAAGAGAGATCCTTTTGGGGGGGGGGGGGGTGTGCTGTATTTTGGTGGGGTTTTTTTGGTTTTTTTTTTTTCCAAGTAGGAGGATTTTGTGCTTATATCTTCTGGGGTGTACAAATCACTAGAGTGTTTTGTCTGGATAGTTGTGCCTGCACAGTGAGCACTGCTGAACGTGGAGACTCCCCACTGATCCTGTTTGGCTTTATGAGTTTTTTCCCAGTCTATTAATAGAACAAAATACTAAAATGCTTAAATACACATCATGAGTGACTGGTCGGCTTTTGAAGAGAAAACAAAAGCTGCCTACTGAAATGATTTTTTTTTTTCACTCTTAAAGGCTGGTCCCAGGTGTGTTATTAAACATGGGCTTCTTTCCTTTTCCTTTCATACTCCTAACCAGGACATGCCCAGTGGGACCAATATCTTTTATAGGGTCGTTGCTGCAGACTATTCCATGAGAAAATGCACACTGTGCTATCGAGCTCTTCTTGCTATTCTTAGAAACCACTACCATCCTGAAGGTTTTCCAAAATCTGGGAGGGGTAGTTAAAGGCTGAGGGATGCCTGGCACCAGGCAAGGCTTGCAGAGGCTGGCCAGGCTCAGGTCCTGTGTGCTGCACTCTGCTGAGGCAGTGCTGCAGCAGTGCCTGCCTGCCAGAGCACTTTATTTTTGGCCAGTGATTATCAGCAAGGCTGCCCAGGAGGAGCTGGCTGGGGATTACAGGACAAACAGCACAAAGCTGTAGGAAACCGGGTTTTGGCAGTTGGGTTGCAATTTGCTTTTGTAGCTGCCCTCTCTTCTGCAGGTTGTCTCTAAGAGGCCTTTAAACAGGTTGAAATACAGTATTTTTGAGCATTCTTGCTGAGATTCATTTTGGGTGTTTCACCAGAGGCTGGCTGCTGTCAGGGACTTTGCTTTGCTTTTGAAATGCCATCTATGCAAGGAATAAACAGTGGAAGTTGGCTTATCTGAAACACTGGTAATCTGTGAGTAAGCTGGAAACAGTCATATTAATTTAAAATGTTGTTTGTAGGCTTCTGAGTTTCACAAGAAAAATAATCGTAAAAAAATCCTTCTGGTCTCAAGGAATCTCATTATTAAGGAGAAAATTTAAGGTGTTTATGATGAGGAAAAATGACTCAATTTACAAGGAGAGAAGGCTGCTACAGAGGAGCTTTAAAAAGCCTCCTGCGAGTGGAGTTTTATTGTCATTGGAAACGAAAAGCTCACAAACAAAAAAAATCCACTAAAAGACCAAGCAATCCTTCCCCCAAGCAAAAATCCCCCAGAACACTGTCTGCAGCGTTGTGTAACCAAAGTGATAGTGTTATGCAAGGGGGAGAAGAGTCAAAAAGTGAAAGGACTGTAAACAAAAGCTGGGAAGGGAGGGAGTGCCACCCTGTGTGCTGAGTTGTGGCTGGGTTTTGTTGTGTTTCTTTTAATAGGGTGCTGCTAATCACAACATGAAGACACTCGTTTCAGGATTTAGGCAAATTCTCTTGAGGTAAGCCTGGTAGGGAAAGGGTATAAGGGAGAAGTGTCAAGGGAGGACAAAGAAATGAGCAGAGGGAGAGGAAGAGGAGCAGGAGCCACTGGGGGTTAGGAACCTGTAGCTGCAGTGGTGGAGGGGAGCAGGGTGCAGGTCCTGCTGTGGTAAACTGCAATTCCCAGCTAGATCCTCCTGGGTAATTAAGGCATTAGGGGAGGATAAGCATAAAGTCACTTAAAACATCAGTTGCTTTACTGTGTTTGTCTGGTACTTGTCTCTTCCCTTCCCCAGTACTTATTTAATGTCAGTTTTTCTTTTTACAATACTCTTTAGTCTTTCAAGTGGAGTGTTTTGGTACATGAAAAGCTGTTTAGCAGAATTTCAGCTCTTATGGTTTTGAAACCTCAAGTAATACACAATGCAAAAAAAAAAAAAATCTGTGAAATGGTTTACTTATGACAGAAAAACTTTTCTCAGAATGAAAATAATTTTCCAGTATTCCACTTTGCAGTACTTGTCTTTCCTCCCTCTTTGCCTTTATTTTTCCCCCCCTCCAAGATAGTAGGTTTTGCTTTGGAAATTCACTTCCAATATGGGTGGAATGAAATAATTTTTGCAGCTTTCTGCCAAAATTAAATAAAACGTGTAAAAATGTAAATTGTATAACTTTTGTCAAGTTAAGTACTTGTACTAAAATTTGTTTATAATTTTTTTGCAGCAGATACTTTGTTTGGCTCCTGTACCTATGACATTTTTTTGTGTTTGTGTGTGTGTGTGAACTTCTTGGAGAAATGCCAAGGGCTGGACACTGTGGCAGTACCAGCCTCTCAAAGTTCTTTTTGATGTCACTGTAGTGAGATGAGCACACCTGAGTGTCCCACACTGTCTTCAGGGCAGAAACATTGTATGAAATTTCCACGTTACTGGGTAAGGGGGTGTTAATTGTGATTTCCCTCTTGAAAAGCATTTTATTTAATTTTTAGCTGCTTTGTAGTTTAAGCATATTTGGTCAGGCACTCCAGATGAGTGATTTGTCAATGCTCTTTAGTTCAGTGTTTGTGTTCCATCTGAGGGTGCTTTGATTCTTCCCCTCTTTCCCCTAGAAGAGTTGAAAAGTCCTCCAGATGAAAACAAAATAAGTGGTAATGATATTCATTGCAATTTTGGACATTTGAAACTGTACCAAAAGGGTATGTGGTGTTTGAGGGAATGTGATGGAGTTAAAACCCAGCACTATAAAGTTTTGTGCTGCCAGTTCTTTGAATAACCTCCATCTTCATACAGGTATGTGATCCACATCTCCAAAGTACTTTTTTGCCTGAACAGCTGCACTTTGTGTGGAAGTTTCCTGGATTTCAGGAATAGCAACCTGTGCCTGCTAAACCAAACCACTCAGACTAAGGGAGGTGGATGGTAAAGTTGGGACAGTAATAAATACATTCCTAGGTGCATGTGGATCCCTGGCTGATGGTGCTCTTCTTGGAGAGCTTCTTGGAATTCTCAGGGACAGTCAAACACAGGGATTCCTGAACTCACATTAACCTCACAGAGGAACTGTTCAGTTCTCTCCCCTTATGTTTTAGCCATGCAGGGTTGCTCTGACTTGCTGTAGTTATTTGCCATTATGTTAGGGCCAGGGAGACATTGGTGTCTGAATTCACACTCCTTTGGATTTTCAGATTTGCAGGCCTGATAGCTTTTACAGGAGGAAAGACACGAGTCAGCCAGGTGCTGAGAGCATTACTGAGTCACCAGAGCTTTAGGATTGGGGCTCCAGCTTTCAGCTGTGCATTTCCCTGTCTGATCCTAGAAAGGGGCTCTTCCTGAACAGCTGTCCACTGGGAGGACTTTGTGCTGAGCTCCTCTTAAGGCTGAAGTTATTGGTTTATTTATAAGGGTTAAAATCCTGGGGATTTTAATGGTATCATTTATGATTAGCAGTAAGACCCCCAAACCTGGTGCCAGTGATGCCAGGAGAGTGATGTGCAGAGATGAAAACCTTGTGGATGAGGTACCCATGGAGCAATGAAAGGTGAATAAAGCATACAGAGAGTGGTAAGGCAGTACTGGAGCATGTGGCTCTCCGTGTTCTGCTTCATGTTTTGAGGGTTAAGGAGCAAGTATCCAAACTGTATTTCTCAGCTCCCTAGGTTTCCACATCTCACTTTAATGTTTGCACCTTCAGTGTAAAAAAAAACTGTAGTTATAAACAAGCTAAGGCTTCAGACAGATCTTTTCTTAAGATCCATATGTGGTAGTCTCAGAATCGTTGACCCCTTATGGGATCTGTGCATTGAAAGTTGCTGAGCTAGGCAGTTGCTGGGGAGATCAAGGAAACTGGAGACATGAAAAGGAGGGCAGTGGGAGTGCTGCTCAACTAGTGCACAGTTCAACAGAATTTACTGTGGCATTGCTGTGCTGGACCCACTTTTGCTACTGCTCTCATATGGTTTCTGGTTTTGTCTCTAGATTCTTAATGAAGAGCTGACAGGAACTTACCTTTCAGGCTTCTGCAGGCCATGTTCAGTTAAATCATTCATTAGGTTTATTTAAGCATCTCCTTAACAAAGTTGTAAGTACTGTGCAAGGGATTCCTGCGTGGAATAGATACAGTATGACTTGGCAGCATAGCTGCTGACAAGAAGGGGTGAAGGTTGACATTGGTCTTTTGATCCCAAAGTCTGGGAGCCCTTTGTTAATTGGCAAGCCACAAGCAAAAGGATTTGTCAAGGAGAACTGTCATTTCTCAATTTGCTATGAAAAATAATCTTTATGTATTACACAGTGCCTGATGAATAGAATGGTATCCAAAGACACAGGAAAGAATTCTTTTTTGGTAGGAAACTTCAGAACATAGAAGTTTCTATTTTGAAAGCATTAGCCTTGTTGATTGGTTTCTAATGTGTATTTATAAGAATGTATACTAGTTCATCAAATGCTTTCTTTATATAGATTTACAGTAAATACATTTCTCACAACAGTGCCAGTCACATTGCTCAAGGTCATGTTTTTCAGTTTGGGCAAGGTTAGATGACAGACCTGAACTTTTTGGGTCTTATTTCTCAGACTGATAGAATCAAAAATGAAATGAGGTATGAACACTTATTCCCCTGAGATGTAAAGTCTTTCATTGCACACAGAACAGACTCTGAATGAAATAAAGAAAAAACAGAAAGGGTGTTCTTGTTTGACTTGGGAGGCAACAGGGTCTGTGTTCTTTAGATAACATCCCCTTTTATGGAATTTTTGAATGACGTTGAGAGAATGAAATGTCTAACAGAGTTGTTGTATTTGTACTGTGTCATGAAAATGAGAAAATTTACATGGCCCATGTTATTTTCAGGTTTGCTGTAAACTACCTACCGTAGCTATAATGACACCAGCTCTCAGAGAGGCAACAACAAAAGGTCATGGTATCCACTTGTCACCTTCTTTGTCCTCTAGAGCTATGGAGTCTGATACAGCTTTGTGCATGGAAAATTCCAGAGCAGTGGAAGAGAAGATAAAAGAGGACTCCATCGCACGGATTACTTGCTCAGTCCTGGGGTTCCCCACTGCTGAGCCCAACCTCAGGAATGACATCTTCAGTGTGCAGCATTTTGGTTCCCCACCATCCTCCAAGTGCTATCAGTCTGTCTTGTTAATGAGTACAAATTCTGCGTTTAACAACAAAACTGGTAAGCAAACGAAAGCAGGAGAGCCTGGCTGCTCCAGGATGAGAAAGTCATTACATAATGGGGCTGACACATCATTTGGTCATATTAGTCACTCAGAGCCTGAGCAACAGGTCAAAGGGGCAGCATTTTCAGAGACCACATCTCCAAACTTGGCAGGAATGCAGAGACTTTCAGGTTCAAGTGTAACTGAATCCAGTAACGCAGAAGAAATGCAACTTTTAAATGGTAAATGGTACAAGAAGAATGGGGTTTTGGGTAGGCCTTTGGAAGTCTGCACTGAAACAATAAAAGGGGATTTATTACACCAAATTCTTCACGGGCCTTCAGAAGGGATTTTGAGCTGCACCCAGGAGGAGGTGTACGCTCGCTTACTCCAGTGTGTCACTAAGCAACAAATGGAAATCAGTCGCGCCAAAAGAACTCAGAAGCGTTTACAAATGCTCCTGGCAAAGCACGTTATCAAACACTGTGATCAGCAGCTGAAGTGCTTTGTGAAACATCAGCTTCAGAGAATGAAGGTTTTCCATGAGCCAGCTAGATTTTTGAGCAATAGCTCCCTCAGATGCACTGAAGGTTGGCCGGAAAACAACACAACTCCTTCGGAGAGTAGTTTGGGTGTGGATGTACAGAACGGAGTTAGCGTCGCACCAGGTGAAATCCGTGGCTTTGCACTTTCTACTGGAGGGCTCCTGTCTCGTGTGGAGAAGGACCTGGACTCTGATGCAACGTGTAGCAGCTCAGATGAAGATGGTGAGGAACAGACTGTGGAAGCGTAAGTGTTAAAATTCCTGCTTAGACTCATGTGCTTCTTACTTGTAAATCAGGATGGAAGGGTCTAGACCTACAGATTCCATCTTGTGTGAGTAACCTCACTCAATAGATAGTCTTACTGAAATCAGCAAGACTGACAGTGTGAGCTGGGTTTGGCAGAAAGTAACAACTTCTAATTAATGCATTTGAGGAGCAGTTGCTTTACTGGATTGCAGAGAACTAGAGTACTGCACTCTCTGTTTGCATTCCATCAATACTGCTAATACTTGAATGATGCTGTAAATCAAATAGTGATTGCTGGAAATACTTGAGGCCAGAATGAAAATAATTTTAATTTTACTCTGGAGTTATTAAGAATTAGTCAGTAGTAGGATCTTGAAATCCACCATGTTGTGATAATGAGTAAAAATTTAAAATTATCATCTGATGCAGATATGAAGCCATCCAGTATTTGGTGATTGGTATATTGAAAAAGTTTGGATCTTTAGCTTGTAATTTTAAAAATACTAATTTACTTCCTGAAGTCACTCTGCAACTATGAATGTAGCTAGCAATGGAGTTTTTATTATTGCTGGTATCTTTTTCAGGATGAACCAGAGGAAAATTCATATCATTAGCTAGTTGTTGGCAGGAATCCTGTCAATACAAATTACAAATCAGTGGTGGGCAAGAGAAGATAGTAAAATTGCTCTCTGATGATGCTATAACCTTTTTTCTTTTTTTTTTAACCTCTACCTTGCTACACTGTTATCACAATCTCTTCAGTCAAGAAATTTTAGAAAGCAGTGAAAAGACAGCTGCTTTCCTCTTCCCAAAGCTGGAGAGATGAGCATGTCTTAGGGTTTGTTGGGATACAATAATCAGGATTGTGATACACAGAAGAGAGCTGCACACAAATGCGGCAGCTTGGTGGGAACTCCATGATACCCACGTTTCTCATGGGCTCTAATAGATAGTCAGGACAGGGTTTGTGTTTATTGGTCTTTCCTTATACCCTCTGCTGTCAGAGAGTGTCTGGAAAAAATACATTTAAAAATACTTTAAAAAACTCACTTCTCATTCTGCTTCCTGGAAAGCATTATGCTCAGAAGAAATCAAGTTAGCTTCTGAAACTGGAAGAGCTTTGCCTGTTACATATTTATGGTTTCAGACCAGCAGGGCTGTATCAAATCTCTGCTGTGTTCTGTTAAGTTCTGTAGGTCTGAAAAACAGAGAAAGTGTTTTCATTTTCTTTTACATGTTGTCAGAATGGTAAATACTGTGCTGAAGTCTAGCCAAAGCATAATGACTTGCCAACTAAGTTAGGAACACCTTTAATATTTGAGTTTGTAAAATAATTATTCTTTTGAAATATTTTAATGAAAAACATCATTTGGGCTCTCCCCAGCATAGGAGAATCCACAGTCTCCTAACTGATATACTTGAACTTCTAAGTAATATCTTTGTTCTAGGATTCTTATCTCGTGATTACATGAACTGAAAAAGAAAACTCTTGAGAAATTCTTGATTCTTCAACAGTAGTGGATAATGTAAAACTTGGACCAAAGTTTTGTGTGATGGTTTTCTTTTTTCTTCTTGCCAGGGACACTTGAGTTTCTACCTCCTCCTGCCAGTCCTTTACCTTTACTCCTTCTTCTGGCTTTTGGCAGTTATCTTTCCACTTAAGCCTTACTCAGTTTACTTTGTAGCACTGATGAAAAAATCCACAGAGGATGATTAAGTGCAAACCCATCACCTTTGGCTCAGGAAATCCCCAAGCTGCTCTTGCTGGGAGCTGAGGGAATGTTCATATTGCTGGAGCAGCACTGCTCCCTCCGTGCCTGCTGTGGTGTAACATTGTTATCTCAGCTATTGCTGGGAGGCAGGAGAACTGGGTAAGATGATCTCTAGTCTGACTCAGTGTGGCCCTTTATTTTGGGTTGTTTATTCTTCTGCCTTTCTTTGTGTTCCTACTGCTGAGCAGTTGTTCAGCACAGCAGCCTCGCTACATTGGCAGGGAAGGAGTCGCTGGTGTTTGGGGTGCGCTGCTGGGCCAGCAAGCTCAGAGTTAAAAGTACTGCCTGATTTCAGCAAAGACTTGTCTGTGTGCCTAGGCTGAGGAAATGCTTGAATTAACATGCAGTCAGGACAGGCTGTCTCTTATTTGAAATTATTATTATCTTCAGCTCACAATATTTTTCTTCTTTTCTCCAACCCTAAGATTTGCCTTTGTGGCTAAAATGCTGCCCTTTTTTTTGGAGGTAACAAAGGTAAATCAGTTATTCACCAGTTCAGCTTGTCAGAGTTGCTGTTTCCTTGCCACTTTAAGGCCTTCTGGATTACCTTTCATCTGGACAAAAGAAACAAAGTTAATACCCATTTTAATTTCTACTGAGCAGATTTATATGCTTTGAATTGCCTTTCTGTCATTGGGAATTGGCTCTAAGTGCTTTCCAAAAGCAATGGGATCGTCTAGGTGAGACAATACTCATTTCCTCACCTGTATGGAAATTTTTATTTTTCATAGTGAGCGCTTTTACTCTGAATTCCTCTGTGATAATCTTCATAACATTTAACTGTAGTTACTATAAGGTTCAAACAATGTAGTGATGAATGGAAAGAATGTTTTGGTTCTGCCCATATCTCAGTGTACTGATTGCATTTAACTTGAGGGTATAATCATGCTGGTGACTGATCACTGTTGTGACTGTGGTGTTTCTCATTCTTTTCGTGGGGGGAGGAGGTCTCAATCCAGTGTGCAAGGCAGGGAGGAACCTGCAGTTACCATGTCCACCTAAGAACAGTCTGTTTCCATCAGGAGGGAGAAGTTGATTCCAGCTCCAATTCCTCATGCTACATAACAAACCTGGAGTTATTTTTAGCCTTTTGAACCTGTTCATTCTCATTATCCTGAAGAGAGTTTTTCCCAATGAGTATTGACATAAGCTCTTCTGAGCTGTATCTCAATGCTTTGTGGCTCAAGTAAGATTGTCTCTATCCATCTATTTCAATACCTTTGTTGTTCAGTTGCAAATAGCTGTTGTAAGATATTTAAACCATTGTTCCTGCATTATACAGATTCTGCCCTCAAGACAAGAGAGATCCTTGGTCTGCTGGCGAAGGCAATTCACAGTACTCAACAAACTTCTCTAGTTCCTAGAGTAATTGGAAAGGCTCACTCATTTCAAGAGTTTAATCAAAACATATTTTATTCTTTTGAGAGTCTACTAAAAAGAAATATGAAAAAACGATTGTCTGTCTTCAGGACCTTTGTCATTTTGCTGCTACTGTCAGCTCATGAATGTCTTTAACCTGTCAGTTTTCATAGCACCACATTTCCAGCAGTAATTTTTGGTGTATTTTAGGACATTCCATCCTTTGGGCATAGGAAATTCTCTCAGGGGATGTGGTAGTCCTTCTCTGTAGTTTCTCAAAGGCAGCTTTTAGGTGCTGCTCTCTGGCTCACTGGTAGGTGTTAGAAACCAGAGCAGAATGCCCAAGGAAGGCAACACAAAGCTGACCATGAGTAATTCCTTTAGGGATTCATAACTAACACTTGATTTGCAGCATAGACAACATTTCACCAGCTGAATTTACTTCAAACTTGTTGATCTTTGCAGTTCGTGAAGATGAAAGATTACACATAGAAATGGTCATAGATTTCAAACAAGGTGAATTGAATGATGATGTGAGCTCAAAAGTTTTACAACAGCACAGCTCTACTCTGGCAGCAGTGTGTATCCTGCTAGGCCTACTCCTCATTCTTATTGATGTATTCTGTGTCTATTCCTGGTGTGGTAGGAAATACAATGTACCACAAAGAACTCTGATGCTCAGGTAGTCATTTGGGAAACTTGTGAAGTTGCAGAGTGCAGAGTTTTTCTTCTATGTACACTACATGTGTGATCTTCCAGAATCAAAGGCTACATCACTGTGGTTCTTTGAAGAAACAGCTGCTCACTCCATCAAAAAATACTACATGCATCTAATCATTTAGACAGAAAACCTGCTTGCAGTAGATTTTTTCTGCAAAATAAGTAGTTCTTTGTACTCATGACAAATCCTGTGCCTTGTTTTCCCTGTTCTCCTTTCCCTATCCAAATACAATCCTTTTGAATCATTTGGTGGGATTTTCCCTCTGAAATGTTTTCATGCCTTTCCCTCTGATTTTGAAAGACATGTTTTACTGATTATCCTCCAGCAACCTCAAGCCTGATGAAGAGGCACTGTTACATTTTTCCATGCCCACAGGATTTGTTGTGCCTGGAAACTTTTATAATGAATGTGAAGAGATAGTAAATCTTTCTCTTTTTTTTTTTTCTCCTTTATTTTTTTCCCCCTTGGATTGCTAGTTGGAAAGAGAAGATGGGAAATCTGCTTTTAGTACAAACATGTGATGGGGAGGGGAGCATTAAGCAGAGAAAATACAGGAAGGAAGAAAACATTATGACTAGTATCTCCAGATCTAATCTGTTTGTTCTAGATCATTTTCCATTTTTCCTAGCATTTTTTTTGTGGCTAACTGAGCAACATCAATGCAGTTCTGCAGGCCTGGCTATACATGGCACTGCTTAAGGGACAGGGTTTATTGCAAGTCTTGGAGCCTCTTTATAAAGGGAGGATGTTTGTTTTTGCAAGGTCAGGTCCTAATTTTCCACACTGAGCTGTAATTTCACTTCATGCCTGATATGAGAACTGAATTATGAGTTTGGGAAGGGAAGGAAGAGAGTCTGCCAGGGCAAAATGCTGCTCTTAGGCACAAACCTCCACTTGTTTCCTG
Organism: Agelaius tricolor; assembly: GCF_023055355.1. Lineage (NCBI taxonomy): Eukaryota > Metazoa > Chordata > Aves > Passeriformes > Icteridae > Agelaius > Agelaius tricolor. Next base: position 2,542,209 of record NW_027269270.1, read on the forward strand.
GTTTTAACACCTTTTTAATTTATAAGTCCAGGAAATGTCTTATTTGCATAGAAGATTAATATGAGGACTTTTGAATAAGTATAAATTCACTGGTGTAAATAATATACTGATTTAAGAATGTTTTATATGTTGCTTTTTCAAGAATTCCATTTTCTCAATTCTTGGCTCCCATCACTAGGATGTGGGAAGAGAATGAAAGAAAAGATAGCTTTACATTACCTTCTGTTTTAACTCTCAGGATACATGTATTATCTCAGAATACATTTAACCTCGCTTGGCTAGGTTTCCATAAGATGAATTAATAACTTCTTCAGGGTCCCACATGCATTTACTATTTTGCCTTAGAGATCTCAGTGCAGCAATAAAAACTTGCTGTTGAGCAGGACTTTGCTCTCACAAAACCAGAGCAATGCTCCTGTGAGTGGGGATCCTGATTTCTAACCTGTAATTACATTAATATTTTTTTGCAGCTGCTGAAGGCAGACTGGAAGGTTTTAGTGAAAGGTAGAAGGTTTGACAGGTTTTAACCTGCAAGGGAAACTTGGAGCTGGGAATCTCAAATATTTTCAGTTAGATGGGTGTTGAATTCATATTAAATAAAAACTTGGCATTACTCTTCTTAATAACTTTTTAATACACAGTCAAGATAGTGTAGTAGAATAGCAAGTCTAATAAGCAGGCACATGTGTGTGCATATATAACCTTGTATGCTTAATTAAATTGGAGACAAGAGGAATTTGGTGCTTGATGTCAAGTGCTGATTAATCAGTGTTTTATGGCTAGCTTTTTTCTTTCACTAAGCTGAGAAATGTGTTTGTTTTAATTAAAATCCTTGCTTATAAACAACAATGAACTGTCTTTATAACTTCTTGTAAAGCAAGGGTAGTGTTATTTTGGTTTATAGCTAACACTGATTTAGTGAGAATCTACTTCAAAGGGATACACCCAGTGCCTTTGAAAATCAGCATACATGGGCCCCTGATACAGGAAATAATTTAAGTGCTTTCCTTTTCACATGAAGTAAAAAGTGTGCATAAAGACTTCCCAAAATAGGAATGCTCTCCTGTAACAGGGTTTCATTCATCCTGCTAAATATGGGTTAGGAATGTGATGTTAGATGTTGGATTTAAATATATTGACCTGTGCTCCTTTTTTACTGAAACAGCTGTAAATTATTTTTTTTGCATCCACACACTTTGCCTAGCTCTTGTGAGTTAAAAGAAGTTTTCTGTTGGGGAATTTAAATAAATTCAGTTTTCAGTTAGCAAACTTTTAGTTGCTGATTCTGCTGTTGGAAAAACAAATAAACCTGAAGGTCTGTGTTTGAATATATGTAATATAAACTCCCTTTCTTCCCAGCCCATGGGGTAGATTGAGCAGCAGAAAAACTCAGTGAAATTCAATCCCAGGCTCCTGCAAAACACCCAAATTGCAAACTGTTCAAACATACATTCACATATATATATACACTGATTTATAGGATGGAATTGGAGCTTAATGAATCCCATACCCATCTTTTCCTTGTAAGAATATACATACAAATTTTGGAGTAAACTTCAGTGGCTGGACAGCATTGATATGCTGTGTATGTGCTGTCATAATGTTCCATTTGCACAGATCTTGAAAGGAGTGTATTTTGTAAGTTCTGCCTTATTTTATGTTCAGCATGGGCTACAGATGTAGCATTACTTGGTTTCTTTTTGAAGGGCAGTTGTGTAATACTTAGAATTTCTAGGCCTGTGTTCCTGGTGTTTTGTTGTTAATCTATTGATGTTGTGCCATTTCAAAAGCAAGAAAAGAAGCTCATTTCAAGGCAGCCGTGCTGTTCTTGAAGTTTCTTTCTCTGCATTTTAGCACTACCTGCTTCTCTGCTTCCTGTTGAACTGTTGGTGTGCTGGAGCAGACAATACAATCTTAAAAATGAATATTACAATATTTTTAACAAAAGCCATTGGCAGATACTCAAATTACAGCATGTTGGGTTTTTTTCTTCTTTTATTAAGAGGAAGTGCTGCTGGTTGTTTACCTTTTGCAGGTTTTTCTTTCTGGGCAGTTAATATTCTGGCTGACTCCACCTTCACTAACCCCCTTGGCCTTTTATAATTAACTCAGCTCTAAAGAATTACGTAAACAGAGCTGGAGGTGAAGAGCACCTACCAGCTTGTGAAGCCAGCCATTGGAAAGATTCAGGACTCTAAGAGATCCTTTAAGAAGCTGAGTTTTTAATCTATTCTGTCCCCAAATTGAGTTAACAGTTCACTGCAAGTATAACAGTTCAGTGTCTAATGTAAAACAGCAGTAGTAGTGTGATCCTTTGCAGGACCCCTGTAGCAGGCAAATACTGTCTGTGGCATCTCATCAATTTGGAAGATGTGATTTCCCTATCACATAGGGAGCATTTATAGTGCACCAGTGAAATTCTTCTGAAATCTCTCCCTTTCTAGGGTATTTAGGCACAGAGACTTTCTCTTTTAATATTTTCAGTTTTCTCCTGCAGCCTTTTGTCTCTGAATATTGATTTTCTTTTTCTCCCCACTGTCCCTTTTCATTTTGTGGAAGATGTAAAAATTCGATTCCATAGCTATTTAATTTCTTGCTACCTAATTTTTTCCCCCATAAATTTTCTCTTCAAGAGAAAAATCACAGCTATAGTTGATAATTTCAGGTGCTACTGCATAAATTCTTCAGGTCTGATGGCATAGCAGAAGTTTTCAGCTGGGTACAGGTTTTTTGTTTGGGAAGATAAGATGTGTGTTATGTGTTGGTATCAACATGCAGTATTGGATGCAATTCTGAAAATACTGAATGGCCTCAGTGTGTCAGAGATGGTGGGACCAGCCATGCTTGCCAGAAATTATAATTTTAATAAGCAGTTGCTGATGTCTGTAGATGATAGGGAGAACTATAAGCCATGTTTTGGGAAGCTATGTGGTGCTTCAGAGGAAAGTGTCGGCCAGGTAAAACTTCCTGTTAAACACCAAAGGAGGTAGCAACCTTGTAGGATCCAGAAGAATGACCTGGCTGCAGATCTTCACAGAGATTGCAAGCTAATTTTGAGCACCAGACAAATTCCCTTGATTGATTTTTTGGAGTAGGAGTGGGCAGCAGGGAGTGCATAGCTTGGTTTGGTGTTGGTTATTCCAGAACAGCAGCACACTGCTCCTGAAAGGTCTGAGCAAAAGCTGGGAGTGAACTGCTGCAGTAAATAGTGGGGTTTTTATGTAATATTGATCAGCCAAAATTGTTACAGTTTGGTTTTAATCTTTTTTGTACTCAGGAATGCATAGAAGAGATTGCATTCACAAAACAGCACACACTGGTTTTTTTAGTTATGTGGTTATTAGGGGTTTAACAGTTAACTGATCCAGGGGAATTAATGCTTAAACAGCAACTGAAGTTAGTTCATTCTGAAAACAAACATTGTGTAGGTGTTCTGGAAGAATTAGTCCTTGAGAAAGCATTTACGGGTCATTTCATAGTTGGACATATTTGTTCAGCTATTACAAGTGTTGGAGGTTTTGCTTGGGAGTGGGCACACACTTATCTCATGACTGAAATCTAGATAAGCTTATCTAAAATACAAGCATATCTGAATTCACCTAATTTGAATGTTTTATATAATCTATCTTTGTAGGTAATCTCTTATTTACTGTCAGTGTCTGCAGAGAGAAGAAAAATGGATGTGTTGAATTTCTCCATTTCACCATGCTGAGTGTGGGCCCAGGTATCAGAAGCCCTGGGCCCACATTAGTGGCTTGCAAGAAAATCCTTGTATTCAGGACAGTTGTTTTTTGGGCTTTACCTTGTGTGGTCAGAGAACTGAGTGTAATGGTGGTGAAAAATCAGAGACAGCTGAGGAAGTTCACAACTTACCAGCTCCAGTCCTGGAGGGACTCCCACCACACTAGTGTGCTGTGGGGCATTTGTGATAGAGTGCTGTGTGGAGAATATTTTGTATTTTTGTATAGCTGGGTGAGATTCCCAAGAGAATTCGGGGATGAGTGATTTTTTTCCCAATGTTTCATGAAGTTTATGGTGAGTCATATGATGTCTGGATGGAACTTAAGGACTGGAGAACCTTCTGATTTCTTCTGGCTTTTCAGTTTCTGAAGATCAGTCCTTCATCAAAACAGTAAACTTCTGCCATTGTTTTCAGTGACTCCCACTAAGGAGGGTGATCAGCTCTTTATCCTGAGGGTAGAATCACTCTGTGATTTATGAGCTGCTTCTTGCTCCCAAGTACTTCACTGCTATGTGATTGGCAATAGGCTTCTGTTAGCCCAGGAGTTCCCAGTGAGAGGAGATGAACCGACAGGGATGGTGGAGATCACTTTAGAGATATCATCTGAAAACTGGGTGCCAGAACAATGTGGTTTAAACCAAAGGGAACATCACCCAGCAGAAAGAGCAAAACACCCCATGTTGAGAGACTGAGCAGAAATGTTATGAGGGGATGTCAGGAACAACTGCCCTTCTTATGTTTAATGAAGAATTTTGGAATTGGAGGGGTTTTTTCCCCACCCACCCTATGTGAGTGCCTTTCTCTCTGGTTGTATGCATTTAAGAGTGTTGCTGAAACTTGAAAATGTTGGTGTTTTTAAAGGCTTTTGAAAGGTGATGGTGTTATGGGTTGTGAAATGGTTTTTTGAGTTTTGATGTGGGTCTGTTGCAAGCACTCTCCTTTCCTGTTCAGCAGGAAGCATCCTGTCATTGTCCCTGCAGACATGTCATGGCAGGGCATGGTACTTCACCTCACTGGGAATTACAAAGGTGGAAGGCTTTAGTTTCCTTTAATTTTCAGCATATGAGATGACTTGTGGAGAATCTGCCATGGTCACAGGGCTGCACACTCTTAAATACTCTTTCCTGTGCCCATCACACCTGCTTGAACCAACCTTCCTGAATACTTACTGTCAATCCCAGGTTCTGTGTGTTTTGTGTTTTTTAAACTCCACTGTGTTTCTCCATCATTTATGAACAGTTTTCAGGCTTATTGTTTTGTTTGCTTATAAAAATAAAATATGCCTCTAAGGTTTAAATTCCACCTCTTCTTGTCTCCTGTAACCAAAAAAACCTCAAACCCACACACAAACCCCAACCAGCAGTGTGTGTAGCACAGCAGTTTTATCTTGGTTAGCTGCTCCCTTTTTTGCTCAGCTACATTGCCTGCATTTATTTCTTGGGGCAAGCTGATCTTAGCTATTGGGAAAACATAAATCTCACCCAAAACACAATGGAGGCACTGGAAATACTTGTGAGAGTCCTGTTGTGTTCTGCAGTGTTGGTTTGGTCATGTAAAACCATGGTTTGTTCTCAGTGCTTATCTTTGAGGGAAGGTGAGAGCGCTAAGGGGTTCATTCATCTGTGCATTCTGTCCTTAGGTCATGGCTGAAACCTCCTTCAGTTCCAGCACCACCACTGACTGCAAGAGCACTGCTTTGTGCTCTTTGCTTGCCTCTTCAGTCTCAGCAGAAGCAAGTAGCATGAAATACTTAGACTGCCTCTGCTGTTGCTGATGATCCCCAGCTGAACTCTTTTCCATGCTTTGGGATGCCCTAGTACAGCCTGAATGTCTGCTGCCAGCTATATTTATGATCATACTTTGTTTGCATTTGGTTTTGTGCTCCTTGTGCCTTGTTTGTTCTGCTGCATTTCTTTTCTTTCCTTCTCTTGTAAATTGTGCAGGATTGACTTGCAGTCCAACCAAAATAGAAATGCAGGCAGGTATTTTGCATGGAAACAAGTTGGCCCTGATGCAATTCCAGCATGTTTTCTTAGGGGCAATTTAAATGAGATGTATTATTGATACAAAATCAGTATTGCTGTGTTCTCTTCCAATTCTAATAGTCCTGGATGAATGTAGGAGGTCATCTGCAGATTTAGAGTCATTGCAGGAGCAGTAAGTTTATATGCAAATTTAATATTCCACTGTACTACAGTACTGAACATGAGAAACTTTTACCAGTGTAACATGGTTTATACTGAGTTGCTAGCAGAAGAAAGATTTTGGAATTCCTGTTGAGGGTGTATGATCTTGGAATCAAAAGCACAGGAACCAAGTAAAGATACTTTGTAAAGGGAGCAAACAGGAAGTGGGACAGACAGAAACATCATTTTTTTTGTCTCATTCCCAACAGAAAACAAGAGCAGGAGCTTCTACTTTAGCACCTGCTTTTGACTTCCTCCTCCAGTGACAGGCCTGGTTATTTTTGTAACTGTGCTTGGTTTTTTGGTGTTGTTTTTTTTTTTTTTTCTCCTTTGGGTTTGCAGAGTTAATGAATTCTCTGAAGCCACCTTGAAACAACTTCCTTTACTGTGTGCATGTTGAGCTTTTCTGTCTAGCAGGAGCAGATTTACCCAGGTTTGGGGTTTGTTTCAGGGTTGGTTTGGATTTTTTTTGGTTGCAGAAATAGGTTATCATTTGTCACTTGAGTGACTGTACTACTTTGTGTGAACACAGAGGAGAGTGAGGATAGCTCATAGTGATTTTATCTTCCTTAGGAGTTACAAGCTTTACTAAAAGATTTGTAGAGAAATAGGCTTGGAGGAAAAGATGGTTAAAAATAATGCAAGATCAAACAGATAGGAGTGCCAGGGATGGGAACAGAGTTCAGCAATGCTTCTGTCTCTCACCCTGTGTGCAACACATCAAAACTGGGGAAGAGATCTAAACTTAAACTTGCTTCAGTCATGCTGCCCCTAAAATTAAAATTAACCAGGAGCAGCTCTCTAATCCATGGCACTGTGTAGCTGCCCATGCCTTTGAGCAGGCACTGGGCATGGGGCAGCCTGGAGAGACAGAGAAGCCAAAATTGCTTCCTTTGGCCTGAGCATAGAATGTTTGTGCTTAGTTTGGTGGAAACCTTTCCTTAGAGTGGGGCCTGAGGACATTGTTACACAGTGTCATTAAATGCTGTTATTTAAATTATCATACAGAATTTAAAGCCTTAGGAAATACTTGCATAGTGTTTTGGAATGAAGCAAAAATGTACTTAATATGTTTACCAGTGAATGCAATTAATTCAAGATTAAATACTATGTCTAAGTGGAAAAAGAAATGCAACCATTTTTGAAAATAACTTGTGATGTAGCTTTGCAGAGGATTCTTGTTTGTGTGTAAGACAGCAATGTACAGAGGTTACAACATTTACCATTCCTTCTGCTGTCAGCTGTGGTTTGATATTGGTTGTGGATTCCCTTGTGCCACATTGATTTCATGCAGTCTAGGTGACATAAGGCCAGTTCTGGCCCTTCCATTCTGCTTCTTGCTCCCCAGCTGTGTACAGAACACCTTAGTTTTCTTCTCACTTCCTGCCCTCTCCTCCTCAGTCTGTTGGAGAGTAGCTCACCTTTCTCCCCAGGCTGTTGGATCTAGTTTGGGAGGTGAATCTGTTGGTGTGATTTATTTCCTTTCACCTCAGCTTTCTTTTTACCATGTCCTGGTTTGTGGGATTTCATTGTTCATTTCCTCAATTGCCTTTTGAGAAAGGAGCAGAAATAAACACCTCAATACTCCGGTTGGGGTTTTCTCCCTTATCCTCTTTATTCCTCTTTAACTTCTTTTGGTTAAAATTATTAACTAAGGGATTATTATAGACTCATTAAGCAGCTCTTTCTTAGGACTAGCTTTTTGCCAGAGCAGGGTCCTGAGACAAGTCTTAACTATTCCAGCCACCATGCTTGTGTGAACACATTTAATTAAAAACTTGGAATTCAGACTGCCTCCCTTTCCCAGCAAAGTGCATTTTATGACTTTCAGGAGCACAAACATGCAAAAGCTGTCAATCCCAAAGAAGTTCTTGTCAGGAATACCTGGTTAAAGCATAACTAATTGGGACTTTTTACTCTTTGTTGGCAATAATGGGAAGATAAAGAAAAATAAAAAGAGGTCAGAAAAATAGATTTTCACAAGATGACTTCATATGCCTTTTTTTTCTAGGAGAAAATTACTAGTAGAATATGTAAAATACAAGTAATTTATTATCATACATATTTACAGAGTTCTTTGAGTTTCTTTTTGATAGTAATCTAGATTTCTTCCTCATAGTTTGTATTTAAATAGGAGGTTTCAGTCACATAATTTCATATGTTCATTTTTTTCTGTGTATGAGAGACTTTAAACTGGTGATAAATTATGTGGGAGGATAATTTTTGTTAAAAAGGGAGAAGATTATGTATTTTAGAGGTAATCTACCAGAGACTGTGTCTATCCTTAGTCTCTATGATAGCTAAAGTAGACTGAAGGTTCTGAAATTTTGAGTTATATTATGTTTTATAACATTAGCCTTGAAAATGTTAGGATTCTCAAATTTGATGGTTCCCTACTCATGCCAGGACATGTCTAGCAACTTGTGCTGTATTATCTTTCTTTGTTGTTGAGATACTTGACACAAAATTCTGCATGAAGCAATTACACCTGTATTATGTTCCTATGCCAGTTCATTTGGCATCTGCTATTCCTTGTCTCTTTTGTGATACTTCAGTGCTCTTCATTGCCTGGGGAACAGGAGCTGATGTATTCTGCATGTGCAAAAGTTGCAGTGTCATCAAGGATCTAGATCCACTCATTATCCCAATAACTTGAGGAAAAACACTTCTTTTCTACAAGTTTGATTTTTGTTTTTACAGTTTTTTAAGTCAGCTGTGGCAAACTACTTGACAGCTTCACTAGGGAAAAAAACACCAGTTGCTTTCTGTGAATAAATGAACTCAGTTAATGGTAGGATAGTAGTGGAAGTTCCATACTAAAATACTGCATTGTTTGTCTGTGTTGCTTAAACTTATTGAATATTAAGATAGTTTGTTGCATGCTATGGTTTCCTCATTCATTTGTTTAATATAGAGATTGAGTAATGTTTGCTGATACCATTGATGAATTTAGCATGATAAAATTAAGGTGTTCACAATGTCAAGTACCAGGAGGCATATTTTTTGTATTTTAAAAAGCATCTATTTTAAACAGTGGTAAGAGTGATCTGACTAAACTAAACTGACACAGATATTTATAAAACAACTTGAATAAAAGAAATTTAAACTACTTAGTTGGGTTTTTTTGGGCAGTGACCTGATATCTAGCTGGTCATTGCTGCATGATGTTTTATTAGATTCCAGTTGTTAGCAAACAATATTTGTGAAAGCTTGTGGGAGGAAGTATGGTGTAAGAGTTTGGATTCTTGCTGGTGGAGTTACTGGAATTCTTTACAGATCTGTAATCAGCCTTAACTGATATAGTTTGGTAGTTTATCCAGCTCTTGAGTTTTATAATCCAGAACAAAAAACTAGCTTAGTGTGGGAATAGCCAGTGAGCATGGACTGTACTGGTTTGGGCAAGTTCTGTTGCTACAGAAATAAGCTGATGTGAAACTGGTTGGGTATAATCAGGTATCTTCTGAAAGCAACTGAGATGCTTGCAACATGAGGCAGAGCAGCTGTCAGAAATGTTCTTGTGCAAATGTGGTTATCTTTATTTTTGGACTAACCAGCATTTTGTCTTCACAGCAGCTATACTTCTGAATGGAAGTGGCTTGCAGACAGAGCTAGAATTGGCAGCCGTTGGACATGGCTTCAAGCCCAGATTTCAGAACTAGAATACAAAATCCAACAACTAACTGACCTTCACAGGCAAATACGTGCCACCAAGGTATTGTCTGTAAGCTCATAAATGGGCTTTTCAAATCATCTTTTGACAGTGTTTCTTGTAATCTTTATGTCTTTGGTTCCTTGTTGCTGTTCTTTTTTCTTTTTGCCTTAGACTTCTTGTGTCTGTGCCGGCTCCCACCTGCAGAGTTTAATGGAAAAGACATCAGGAGCTAAAATATGGCACCAGTATAGGAATGAGATTTGGGAACTCTTCCCTTTGTATCTGTATAGTGATTTTGTTAGTGGCTTTCAGGGGCCAGCACACAGTACTGTATTTGTCACTGGTTTTTCCCTCTGCAGGAGAGGTGAGGTTGCCTTCTCAGGTGGGATGGTCAGTTATTTGTTTTTGTGCTGTGGGCTTTCAGGGTGGGATTTTTGTTACTTGCAGTGCATATTTATTCTGAGGATTAGATGGTTAATGTTTGTACAGCACTTTGAACAGGTCAAAGATTAATAATTACTAAAATTCCAATGTGTGTAATTCATGTACTAGTTTTTGTAAATGGAGCTGCCTAGTCAGTGGGAAAGTGACATTCCTGAACCATTAGTAATCTAGCTATCAATTTAATGGGTTCCTCAGGTCATTCTGACATAAAAGAAGCCAAACCTGTGTGAGGTGGTTTGATAGTGAGGGGTTTTAGAGCAGGGCTCTTTGAATCTCCATCAATTACCCTCATGTAGGTTCTCTGGTGTGTCTTGGGATCAGATAAGCACAATTGAGAGGAGTAAGATGTTTCAGAGTTTATGTGGTGGAACATGAGACTTAGAGGGAGTTTAAAAGGAGAGGAAAATCACCTCAGAGAGCATTTCCCTTTGAACAAATAAAGAAGAATTATTCCAGCTTCTCCTTTTTGCCCTCAGAGCCCTTCCTTTCATATCCAGCTTGTCCCCAGTCAGGTTTTTCTTTACAAAGAAATGAAGAGCCTTTGTTTAAGGGTCTGTGTAAAGAGACTTTATATTTTGGTGAAGGATGAGAATGTCCATGGTTTGGTGTTGCCCTAAATACCAGACACATGCACAATCTTAAACCCAAGAACTGTCAGCCTTTATGATGCCATAGGTCAGATGAGCTTCAGGAGATTGAGAAATAAATATCAGAGAAATAAGAGGAAAAACATGATTTTAGTCACACATTTTCTTTAGGTGGTATGTTAGTTTGGAGCCAAGTCATCTTCCTGGTGGAGATTTTTAGTGACATTCCTTTCTGAAACTCCATGTCCATTTTACCAGCTGTGGTATTTAGTGTTTGGCATTGTGCCCCATAGTGAAGCAAGCACCTATTTTCTTCAGATGGGATTTTTTTGTGTGTACATGTTTATAGTACACTAGTGCAGCAGCTACAGAAGGACATGTGGGCTGATAGAAGAGCTCTTTGTTTTCATTTAGTGGCTGCAAAGGAATTACACAATATCATTAGAATTTGTATGCTGTTTAATGGTTTCAGAGTGTTTTTATGTGCTTTGAGTGGAAAAAAAAAGTGATTCATAGCTAGGGAATAACAATTTCAAGCAAAAGGCCATTCCTTGAGCACCATAATGCAATAGGAAGGGACATGAGTAACTTGTGGGCTGTTTCCTGGCCTACTACAGTGTGTCTTCTCCATCTCTACAGACACAGAAGTAGCACCTCTGGATCTTTGAGAGTCCTTTCATTAAAAAAACCCCTATATCTGCAAAACAAACCAATTCCATTTGGGGAGGAATGCAGTCATTGCCAAAACCTACTGATTGTAACCAATTTCTTGTAATATAGCCTGTATTAGTCTTCTAATTCTTTACTCTTCCTCTTTTCTTCTGTGCCTATTCCATCTCTCCCATTCCATACACTCTGTCAATTTCCCTCTTCCTTTTCTTCTTTCCTCTTTCCATGCTTGGTAAACAAGTTTCTAAAATTTCAAAAAATAAAATTCCATTGGAAGCATGTGTGTGTGTGTACTCTTTTCAACACTTTAAATTTGTGTCTTCCCATTCCTCTGACCTCAGAATTTTGGTTTTAGACCTTTTAGACTCTCTGTGGTCATGACCTACAATACTTCTACTAAAAAGACCTAAAGATTCTAAGTTCTAAAGGAGTTTATAGCTCTTGAGGTAGCTTGTCCTCCTGTTGTGGCACACAAAAATTTTTTCTCTACTTGAATTTCCTTGAATGTACTGCCCATAGCATGCTGCTGGTCTGGATTTGTGTTCATCTGCTGTAAATGGAAAAGTGCAGGTGATGATCTGTGTGGAAAATCCAGCACTGACTTGATGAACATTCAGAATCTTTGTGCCTTTTTTACGCACTAAACCAAATTTCAAACACCTTTGTTTATTTTTAGAGAACATCTTTATTCTCAGCTTTGAATTTATAATTCAAACAATGGAATAAGTTAGGCACAGTGAGAGCAAGACAATTTCACTTTTTCTCCTAGTCTCCTCTTTGAAGTCTCTTTGAGACTTATTTTTATATTTTAAGGCCAGTTGCTGCTGAGGCAGCATTAAAGGTCTTGCTGAAACTACAGGATCCTTGGTTTTCCACAGCCACAACCTGGGTGAAGAAATAGCCATATTGCTATTTCTTTTACCTGTCTTGGTTAAACAAATAGCAATATGGCTTCCTTGTGTTCACATTATAGCATTCCTTCTTGTGCTTTGGTTGAGTGGAATATTCTCATTAGAAGGACAAATTTGAGGCAGAATTATAATGATCCCATTCTTTTAATATCTGCTCGATATTTGAGTTACAGTTGGTACTTTAAAAGCAAATGAGTTCTTTCCCTTTCTCTTTGAAAAAAGCCTGGAGAGGTTTGATAGCTGTTTCTGGTATTAAATTTATTTGCTCAAGATAATGACAAACCAAGGAACTATTTGAGGACTGGGTTTGACTATCACAAGGTTATTTTTGCTTTTATTTTGTTTAACATTTTATCTTTTTAAACCAACTGATACATTACCTAGGATTATACTAGAAACTTCCATTTTTCTAATCTGTCATGTGGAGAACACAATAGGGGTCTTATTTTTGTAGTTACATTTATGAAACTCTGTTATTTCCCTACCATATAAAGTTATATTTATCTTATTAGGTGATGCTTTAGATGGTACACCACATCTGAGATCACATTTGTGGAAGTGGTCTTGAAAAGTAGTGACAGTGCTGAAATATTTAGGATAGTTACTTTTAATTATGAAAAACTAAAAATGCTCACATTAAAAAAATCAGTTATTAAATTTTTAAAAGCTTTTTTTTTTAGAATTGTGTAATTTCTGCTGCATAAAAGTAACAGCCTTGATAGTTTGCATAGAACACGGTTAGCAATAAGAGAAATAGAGCACTTTAAAGTGCCTCCAGCAGAGTTTACTGACTGCAAAGACTAAAACCAAGTTCAAATCAAAGGGTGATAATTTTTTAGAGAAAAACCTCCTCTTAAATCAGCAGGCAAATTATTGTATAATATTCTAGTAAGTATGAATTTCTGATTTGAATTTTGGCACAGATGTTTAAGCAATGGTGTAACACTGGAGTGATTGCTGTTACAAGGAGTAGCATAATTGATGCAGGTTTTTTTTTTAATGCCTATTATTTCCATATTTTAGCTGTGAAGTGTATTTAAAATCTAGCTAAGTGCTCAGAAATCATCAGGAGAGTTTAAGAGGAATGTGCTAGGTTTGACTGCCCCTTAAAAATTATTTAGGAGGCTTAATCTGTTGTCAACCAACCATGTTCAATTGCTGTTGTCTAGGGGATGGTGGTCTTAGAAGAATTCCCATTTCCAAAAGACATTTTGAAGAAGCAGATCCAATTGACAGAGCAAGAAGCTTTATTAAACGCCACAGGGAATTGCCAAGCTGCCATTGAGAGCCAGGATTCTCTGCCAGAGCATGACTTTGAAATGTCACCCAGCAGTCCCACTCTGCTTTTACGAAACATAGAGAAACAGGTAAAGTAAAACAAAACTCAGCTGGCAGTTGAAACCAGGGGTTGGAAATTTAACTGGGAACAGAAAGCGATTTTAGATTTAGCTAGAATCTGCTTGTTTAGTCTTTTCACTTGTGTACTCATAACAAGGTCTACAGAGAGAACAAAAGATGTTCAAGACTGCTTAAAAAAGAGTGCAAAGATCCAAACTACAGAGAGATAAGAAGAGGCCCCACCAACCTTGAGGCTGAAACAAACAAAAAAGCTGAATCTGGGTTGCAAGCACCACATTATAACTACATGACTGAAAAACTACACAGGCTCATCAAATTGATAAGGCAGTTTAATGCATATCCATATGCAACAAGTTAGAGGATAAAGTAACTGGGGAATTTTCAGGGGTGTTCATGTTCTTGGGGAACAGTGCTGAAATAAATCATTCCAACTTTACAACTTGTACAAGTTGTGGAGTTTTTCTTTCCACAAATCATCAGTGAAGCCAAATGATTGACTTCAAAAATAGGGAGGTTCCATGATGATGACTTCCAAAAAGAAAGATATTCTGCAGTCCTGGGATTGGGTGGTGATTCATCGAAGGGTTTAAATAACTACTCTGTACAGCAGGTTTACAAATTAACCTTTTATTTCTGATGTCTCTGTGTTACCTCATTGTTCCCTCCAAGGGACACAGAACAGCCTCTAAGAACCATCCACAAACCTGCTTCTGCTTTATAGTCAGGTCAGTGTAGAGTTTCCACAGATTGTTTCAGGAAAAGCTTTATGTGACATGAAAGAGAACAGCTGACAGCAGAGATATATTGCACTTGAAATTTAAAAAAAAAAAAAGTTCCAGCAGAATACAATTGTTCATCTGCCTTTTCAAACATTGTGGGACTCTGGTTTGGAGCTGAGGAATTCCAGGTGCTTACTGGGTACAGTGGAGACATAGTTGTGAGCAGAGTTTTGCTTTGCAGTGTGCAAAATGGCTGTTTCCATGGTTAATTCCAGGAAATACTATGTAGAATCCAGCAAGGTTTTCTTTTGCTTGAAAGTACATCAAGGATGTGGTAGGATCACATTGCAGAAGGAGACACTGGAAATTTGTTTTAAAGAATGAATTTGTGCAGTTTGTGTAAAACAAAGCCACTGTGGGGCATTAATTGGTTGCTCTGCTGCTCTACATAAACTCCTGGTCATACCCACATTTTTTAAAAGGGGTATAAGTAATAGCATTAAGTACTAGTGCCTGTTCCTGAATCTCTGTGCCAATTTTTCTTATTTGATAGTCATACTTTCCTGTTCTTAAAATGCTTCCCCTGGTTGATAAATCTTATCCACCACAGGCAGGAGTGAGGAAGCAACGAAACAGGAAATTTATATGCTCAGGGTTGGCAATTGCATAAGGTAACCCAAAGAGCATTTTTAGGATGTGATGAATGGCTCATTTAAGTGGTGGCTTGGAGAATTTAACACACTTTTTAGTAAGACTTTTGACAATTCAAGGGAGAGTGATCTTTTCCTGGTCCCCAGGTAGCCACAAACTTGGTCCAAGGGGTGCGAGAACTTTGATGATGTGAAAATTACATGGAAGCAGACTTACATATCTCACACAACACTTTGGATTTCTTTCCTTTTACACCACTAAAAACATTGGGGTTTGATTGCCTTTTTGACTACCAATTCTGTTCTTAACTCTGAAAGTCTGAGTTTCTTATTCAGTTTTAGGAGCAACAATGCTGCAGCCTGAAGAACATCTACAGATATTCCCACAGAATTCCTCAGTCTGGTGTTAAAGTATTCCTTTGTCAAAAATAAGGAATTTTGCTTGTGAATCAAAAGAAAAGTCATGTAGAATAAAAGTGACTAAGGCTGGCAATTTTTATTAATACTGTTTTCAAGTCCTTTTCATAGCTACATGTATGTTTTTCTTTGTGTTTTGAAAGTCTGCCTATTTTTTTTTAATACTCTTATATTCAGTAGAGACTACGCCTTACAGCATGAATTCTGCTGAGATTTTAAAATCAATCTGGTAACTATTTTACTGGCATCTTGTTTGCTTTGCCCAGTTCTTTTACAATAGACTTGCTATTTCTATGCTTTAATATCCATCCTAGAATTTTTTATTCTGATTTTACCTGACTACATTACCTAAATGTTAACAGAAAATGTGTGAGTTGTAATAAAACAAAAAAAAAATTCTTCCTCTTTCCACATAAATGTAAATATAAAATGTGAGGAGAACTTACCAGATAAACTCTAGCAATTCATGTTTTAAACATTCTTAGTTCTGAATGAATATCCAGCAAAGTAATGCAAACGGTTGAGTTTTTTTAAAAAAATAAGTATGCCATTTCAGATACATTTAATTTCTGTTCAGTGTGCAGAACACAGTTTCCTCTAAGCAAACTACATTTATTGTGAGAATAGCCTTTAAGGTCTGACATTTAAAACAAAAAATCATTGTGAAATGTTTTTGGAGTCAGTCCACAATTCATTGCTTTGGAAGGAGTAATTCTTAGTTTTAACAAATTGGCTACATTGGTTTCATTTGTTTTGGAGCAGTTTTGAAAGTCAGGTTTTTTTGCAGGAGAACAGGGTGGCAGGGTGGTTCCCTCTTGTTGCTATTTTTGACGATACCAAAGATCTTCCCCATTCTGTCTGTCATTACAATAATCCTCAAGTAGTTAGTTACACTTCCTTTTATAAAAACACCTTTGTCCAAATGTAATAAGCAAAGAAGAGGATTCTTTTAAGAACAAGAAGAATACTTTGAGTGAACAAAATGTACAGTGAAAAGACAGTTGACCTTTTTTTCCCCCTGTTGAAATGCTTGTCAAATGGCCAGTTAGCAGCTCTGGCTGCAGCTGTTGTAATATCAGCTGTAAAGTGTTCTGGTTTCTTTTTTTCCTTTTGAAGACCTTTGGTTACAATACTGAGGTCACTGATGTATTCAGGGTACTACTTCAAGTGTATAAACAATGCTCACGGTTGTGGTGGTGTTTTGTTGGTGTTTTATTTGGGTTTTGGTAGGGTTGAACATAATAATTTTGAAAGAAAACCATGCCACCGTGGTTATTCACAGGAAGAAACTAAATTATTCCATGATGTACAGGACTGAAATCCTAAATAGGAAAACAAGAGCCCAGTGCCTTTGAACTGTTGAGTCTGGATAAGTCTGACTACCTTTAATTTTAATTTTTTTTCCAGAGTGCACAACTAAGTGAAATCATCAGCAGCCTTATTGCTCCACTCAATCTATCTCCAGCTTCTTCATCACTTTCATCCAAGACCTGTAGACACAGACAGCTGGTCAATGGTATCTCCTTCAGGTGGGTGACAGTATGGTAGTTTGGGGTTTTTTTGAGAATAACTTTTGGTAAAGTTATCCATATGGAACTAATAACCATTACTATGTTAAATAAGAAAAAAAAAGCTGCTTTCTGCAGGCTTCACGCGAAGACAAGTGTTGATTGTAAGGTTGAAAATAGTAGGGTTTTGTGCTGTTCCTCAAGATATCATAAATGCATAGTCACTATAATTAAATACTTGGAAGATGAATCTGTGAAATAGGAACACATATATTGTGATTGTTTGAGACTTAATGCATTCTGTCATAACAAGTGCAGCTTTATTTCTGGAAAACTGACAAACTAGATTAGTAGAATACATAAGCAATGTCATGTGTCTCAGCAGGGGTCAGTGTCAGGGTGGTAACTTCATTAATTTTAAGCAGATCAGTCTTCAATAAAAGGCCAAATTTATCTTTTCCACCCACATTTTCAGGAATTTGGACATACTATTTTCCATCCAAGGTATTTTGTTCTGAATGGACATACTTTTCAGGATGACTATAGGTTGAAATCAGTAATTCAGAAAAATGTTTCTCAGTGCTAGTCCATGCTGCTTAGTAATTCTCTCTTTTATTCAAAGATTTTAAGTACAGTACAAGCTGTAATAAGTATTAGTTTCAAAACAACATTAAGGTAATTGAATACGCTTACAAAAGGTGTTGGATGTTTCTCCTGAGATACTTGTAATGTGATTTTTGAGGATGCTGTTAATGAAGATCAGGTGGATGAAGAAACTGTTTCCAAGTAGATCTGGGGTGTTTATGGCAGAGTGTGCAGCAGAACATAATTCCCTGGCTCCTGACTCCAAGAAGAGCTGGCCACACCGTCTGTTTCAGCTTTGCTGCAGAGGCTGGAGCCTCCCACAAAGAGATTATAGTGAGCAGCTTGGATGGGCAGCTCCTTTAGCTGCCTTCTGTTCCACAGTGATTGTGTGATTCTGCCCTAAATTTAAGAATGAAGGGGTCCTGGCTTGTGACATCCCTGCTTCTGATGTATCACTTGTTTACAGATGATGTAGGAGAAAAACAGAAGGTTACTCTCAGATGAGGACTAAAAATAGCCCTGAAATAGGAGTTGCTAATAGAAATGGATATGTGGAAGAAGAGAGTCATTTAGGCTGCATCTTGAATCTGACTTTTTCATGAGATATATGAGGAAGGATTCCTGCTTTTAAAAATGTTTTTAGGAGTGTAGGAAGTTAACTTCATGATGAGAGACTCTAATGATGTAACTTCAAGCCAATTCTCTTCTTATTTACTAGTCCAAAGTTAGTCTTTCCATTTCATGAGTAATACACTGTGTGCTCATGGACCACTCTCTAAGGTTAGTTGTTTTCTACTCATGACCTAAAAAAATATGAGTGGCAAGATACATTTTCCAAAGAAAAATGTTAGGACTTGGAAGATTTTCTCATTGCTGTAGCTCTAAACTGGAGTTTGGCAAGGTAGATGTTGGAAGGGACTCTGAGTGATTTTTGGGCTTTCTAAATGCTGTCTTAGACATGAGTTAAACAGTTAATTTTAAATTTTTACTGCTTATGAAGTGTTTTGAAATCTGCCAATAAATATTTTTCATTAAAGATGCATGAAAAAGAGTGGTTATCATGAGAATCCTGCAGAGAAATTCCCTGCCTCCTACTTCTGGAGGGTTTTTTGAGTGTGTTTCAGGTTTTTGGTGGTATTTTGTTGTTGTAGTAGCTGTGTGTTCAATTAATTGAATTAACTTATTAGTTAATCATTAACTTGCTGCAATTAACATAATTCTTAGCTGCTTCTCCCCTTGCTTTTTCTAGAGTTCATTCGGACTGTACTCAGTATTTCAGAAAGCAGAAATCAAAGTCAAATAGAAAATAAGGGGATTCTTTTATTTTTGAGAGGGGCAAAGCAGATGATAGCAATTTTCACTTAAGTAAGTTCTTGAAATTAGTTGTAGGCTGTTGATGTGAAAACCACAATTTTCCATTTTAAAGTAGGTTTCAACATGAGATGCTCTGGGGTTGGTAATAGTGGGGTTGCAGTACAGTTGGTTACATGGGCTGTTCACAGAGGAAGTGGAGGTGCTTGAACAGTTCCTGTTTGATTAAATGTAGGTAACCTTGAATTGCCATCTGTCAAGGCCTAATTACATTAGTGCCTTCTTATTTTTTTGTGTTCTTTTCCTTGCTCAGTTGAATCTGGTACCAAGATTAAAAAGCAAATAGAAATTTGCTTTTTAAAGCAAAGCATTGCATGAAGGTAAATGCTCAGAGAAGCAGTTCCCTAAGCTAGTGATACCCACTTTCTTATGAAGGGGGAGGAAGGAAAAATTTAATTCTTCAGGACAAATAGTGCCTGTCTGATGGCTTTCTGTGCAGGTTAGGAACAAGAAAGGCAAACCTATGAGCTTTGAAAGGAGCGGATATTCTAGCAAATTTATGACTTTCACATCTGGCCATGGTTCATCTGTAGAATCACATGTTGAAAAATACTCAGACTAAAATCAGAGCTTCATTGGGAAACCTTTTACCCAAGGGGCAGGAAAACCCCACTGCCATGTACTGGAGCTCCAGGCCATGAAGATGAGATCTCTTCATCTGAAAGTGGAGTGGTGCAATGCTGCAAGGCACACGAGGGTAAACACAACAGATGTCAGAGACTGCAGGGAAATTACCAAGGGCCTTGGCAGACCACCAGAACAAAGGCAGGAATCACAGAAGTTGAAGAGAGCCAGGCTGAGGAGCTTTTTGTACTAATTTATCTGTCTAAGTTGTCTCTCACTTAAGGGAGAGGGATCTGGAAATCCACAAGTTGAGCTTGGGACCATCTGACTTAAAAAATGTTTCTGAGAATTCAGAGAGAGTATTTTAAGAAATCTTTTCCATGAACTGTAAACCTTGTATTTCTTTCTCAAGCCTTAGAAATCCAGTGTTAACATTAAGAATGTCATGCCTCAGTATTTTGGGCTTTTTCTTGGCACTTACTGGTATGTTCCTCTAAATGCTTTGTACAATCCCTCTGTTAATTAGCATGTTGTTTTCATGTGTCTGTGTTGCTTATTGGATTATATTGCTGTGTCAGGAAGACAGCTCAAATTCAAGCCTGTAAAGCCTTGTTGCCACTCCAACACAGCATGGGATGGTGTTTAATCATGCTTCCATTACAAGCCTTTTCATTTAATAAAAATGTACTGGTGAAAGAATACCACCTGTCAAAAAAGATTTATAAGTGGCCTTGTAATAAAGTCATTTTCATGTTCTATTGTGTCACAACTTCACTAATAAAACTGTGACTTGTCATAAGACAGAATAATCATTTGTGCAGAAAGATGACCTGTTATGAACCAAGGCCAAAATACCTTGTGTAGTTGCACTGCTCAGACAGTCCAGAGCTGTGATCAAGGTCTTCAGTATTGTAAAAACAAAACACTGGAGGGCTTTTTGCAGCAAGCCTTCAGCTTTGCAGGCAGATGTTGATATAAATGAAATATTCATAAAATCAGGAATACCTCTAGCAGGGAAGTTCATTTTCCATTGGGTCATTCCCACCCAAATAGGAGAGTGTTTTTAAATTCTTACCTGGTGGTGTTGCCTGTTCTGGTCACCAGCCAGGCTGTAGGTTGGTGAGAATGGTGTGAGGTTGTTCTACACATACATGCAGGGGCTTCTACTGCTTTTTGCCACATCTTTGCACTTGATTTTGACTATCTACACTTGAAATTGTGGAGTTCCTAATTTTGATACAAATGCTTCACAGTGAGTTGCAACCCTGTGCTGAATGATCACTGGTTTGTAAAGCTTTACTTAGGTTTCAGTTTTTGAGCAAAACCAGAAAATCTTGAAAGTATTAGAACAGAACTCTGGGTTCTAAGGCCTAACTCCTTTACGTTAGCATGACTGCTGTCTTGAATGGAACATCAGTATGGAGGGAAATATTAATTGTGACTTGAAATCATACGTGTTAAAAATATTAGAGAGTTCTTGAATTTGTAAAAAACAAAACTCAATATATGCTTGAGGGCTTAACTTCATTTTGACATTTGTTTCTGTGAGCACAAAGGTGAAGAACAATGATAAACTCCCATTCCTGACCTGACATGAAAGTAATTAACTAGCAAACAAAGCACATACACAATTGTCTGAAACAGCATGCTAAAACCTTGTGGTGTTTATAAAATTCTCTTAGAATTACATAGCTAATGCTAATCAGTGTGTGAAATCTTGGCCTGTCCACATGGAGCATATCTGACATTTTGTATTTCCTCTCCTCATTATTCATGAAACTGCAGAGCTTCAGACAATAGAGAGGTGTCCTCTTCAGGCAGCTGGCTGCTTGACCATCAGCACATCAAGAAAAGAAGAAGAGACAGGACCAGGCTCAGGTCTGTCTCTGTGACTAATGTGAGCACATCTGCCCGCACAAGGCCACTGCACAGTTTCCAGAAGAGAAAACTCTACAGAATGCACAGTGCCTGTCACTGGAATCAGCAGGTAGGCCCTTTCCTCTCTGTTTGGGGGAGAAAACCAGAGGGTCCAGCTGCTGGATCAGCATGTGTCTTGTCTGCTGTGCCAGAGGAATGGTGCACGTTGTGCTGCTCATTTGTTGCCTTCAGTGACCATAGAGAATGTGTGGTGGCAGTCCTGGATGTGTCTGCAGCAGCTCAGAGTTAATCAGTTGAACATAAAAATTAAAGATAGCTCAGAGTCCTGCTTATCAAATCAGTGTGTTCTATGATTGTCTTTAAAGCTCTTGTACAATCTAAGAGACAACTTGAGAGTTCTTTTGGAAGCTTGACTGCTCAGGAGACAGGCTACAGTGTAAAGCATCTGCCTACTTGTTTTCAGAATATTTGTTTTAGCTACAGGAGAGCTTACACAGCTGGTGGCACATTATTTTCTAGGAAATTGAATTGCAATATCTTAATCTTGTTTCCATTTTTGCTGTTTCTCATTAGTTATATTGCCTTTTTCATGACACAGAGTGCTTTAAAACTCCTAGAATTTTCTCTGTTACAGAGAAATTAATATTTTAAAATTGAAAAAAACACATTGTCTTGTGCAGGGCAAGGCTATCTGCTCACATCTGATATTAATAGCATATTGCTGGTAAGAATATATAATGAGTTTAGCTGTGGTGCTTAAAGAAACAGTCTAATTTAGGAACAGAGACAGTATGAACTCATTCTTTAGAGCACTGCTAATCCCAAGAGGTTTTAATTTCTTGATTTTACTTTGCCTTTTTAAGTGTAGTATTGAGGGAAATCTCTAACTGTCTAGGATTTACTAAGTGTGCCAGTGGTCTGGAGAGCAATTTCCCATGCAAGGATGTTCTGTGCTGATTCAGCATTCTCTGCAAAATGGCAGAGGTGTCCTAGTTTTAGCAAGATGTTTTATTGAAAAACTGTCCAGTTTCTTATTTGTTTGAGTTCCCAGCTTCCTGGCAGTGGGGCTTAAAGACTTGGCAGCCTGCCTGGAAGGTGTGGGCCAGGGGGATGGTGAGTGAGGCTGGGAGCTCTGCCTTCTCCTAGGTGCTTAGCCTTTTCATCTTCCTTGCATTGACCAAGGAGGCTGCTGTGGACTTGGACTTACTGTTTGCCATGCAATCCTGTCACAGAGGTTGGAGACCTCGTGCTGTGGCTCCAACTGCTTCTTGCAGCTGTGGAGAGAGCTCCTTAGCAAGAGACTCGAGGACTTTCCCTTCCTTTGTTTTAAACATGAGGGGTTTTCACTCCAGATGCAGTTTCTAAATATCAGGGCTTTCTGGAAGCCTCTTGTCCTGCAGGTTCAAGTATTTCATATTTCTACAAGCACTGCCTATGTCTCTCTGTTCTGAGAAGTGGGCATATCAGTAAAGGCTTATGATCAGGAACCCCATGTCTGTAGCCTGACAGCAGGAGTTCAAGGCAGAGTTTACATTTTTACCTTCAACCAGATACAGAGCTTAGCTGCTCTGCATGCTTGATAGTTTACCCTGACTTGTAGGCTGCAAAGAAAGATTTATAATTAACCTTTGGCTGTAGACTGTGAGCAAAAAGTACATTTTTAGGTTACTAGTTAAGTCTTCAGGTACCAGAGCTGGTGCAACTGTGTGTCTGCTCCATACTCTTGACATCTCTGGTGCCTTATATTAACCCAGCTTCAGTGTCACTGTCCCAAAGACAGTGGGGTAAAACATCCATGTAGGGAATGCTAATTCTGCTTACTGCAGCTCTCAGCTCAAACCTCTGTGTTTAGACTCTGCTTTTGAATGTCCTTTCCATGAGAAAGTTAACCAAGAGGCACTGTGGAGAACTACATCATGGGCTACAAACAGATTCTGTAGCTCTTTTTCCTTGAGAAAATAAGAAATTATGGCAGCAATCGAGTTGTCAGCTTCAGTCATCATGCAAGTGCCAAACTCAGTTAAGTTTTAAAAAATAAGGTGAAGCAGGGAACAAAGCCTCTCACACAGGGTTGGTTGAAAACAAAGGATCAGGGATTCTGCTAAGGAAATAAGTGATAAAATTAGACTGGACATTTCCAGCACATTTTGACAATCAAACCTAAATCAGTATCAAGGTTTTAAATTAAGAGTCATCAGCAGTATATCATTCATTCAACAAATCTTTACTAACAGGCCCTGTCACTTTCTTAGTCCTGCACTTGCTACACTTGGTTACCCAGCTGTTGATGAGATTGCTCATCCTGTAATGAAAGAGCACTGGCCATCAGCCCAGGCTGCCTTCTGGATTAGGCAGATGTTTAAGGGTAAGGATGCAAAATGGGGAATGGTTTCTGGGATTGATATCATTGAAAATGCATTTATATTCCCCAGAGTAATCCAGCAAATTTCATGTGATCTTTCACAGAAAAAACTAGTAAACTCTTAGCATATAGGAAATAGTTGGATTTTTAATGTAACATTAGTGTGCCTTCTGTTTAGCAAGTGCCTCTCCCACATTTCCTCAAATTTAACATATTGATATAACCCCTGGTACTACAATCTGTGAGGACCCTCATTTCTTTAAAGTCACTGGCCTGAAAACAAGCTGGGAGTCTTGCAGCAGATGTGGAATTAACAAATTCCAGCTTGCCAAAATCAGAGGAGCAAACTGAATCTCCTGAATGTTGCAGCTCCTGGTGGTGCTGGTTTGAACAGCCAGTGAGCAGTGCCTGGCAGTGCTAAGGGAAGATGTTGTTCTGCAGAGTAATTTGAGCAAGATGGTGACTAAAGATTTATGAGCAGAGAATCCCAGCAAAATGCAGACGTCTATGTGTGGGACATTAAGAATTGCTGGGATAGCTTTGAGGAATTTGCAATTAGGATTTCATTGCAATGACTGGTTGTACCCTTTGTGCATCTGAGTGGCATTCACAGTGTCACCCCTCACATCTCTTCAGATTCATTTGGGAAGCTCATTCTCCCCCCTCACCCCCCTGACATCCATGTTAGGAAAAGTAAAGTATGAAACTGAATTGCTATGCCATCTGTTAGTTCATAAGGTCACTGGGAAGGCAGCCACATTTTTTCTCTTATCTCCTGCCATGCCACATACATTTACAATGAGTGTGTATGACCCAGAAGCCTCCCATTGCCTGTGGAGAGATGCCCTATATTGTCCTCTGCTGTTTCTTTTCTGAAAAGGACTACACCTTCCCCTGCTGTGCTAGTTAAATTATGCTTAGACAGGGTAGTATCTAAAAGAAAATACAGAAGTCTGTGAAACTCTAGAAGACCTTCAAGACTGGCAAGATAGACTGCAGATAAATAAAGCAGGATGCAGGGTGTTTGGTTTATCTGCCACCATCCAGTATCCTCAGGAACTTGAAACAGCCTTTGGGGCCAAATCCATTTGTCCCCTAATTTAGAATGACTAAGTACCACAAGATGATCCCTCTGTCATCATTTGGCCCTGGAATCTGTTTTGTATCTTTCTTCTTTATCTGAACAGCTTTGTGAGAGCTTAGGCCATTTCTTGCTTGTGAGTCATGCATAACAAACCCTGGGATTGCAATCTGTGCTTCAGTCTAGAGGACAGGATTGTAGTGGTGCCTTTCTTCACCATGATGTTTGAACGAATGAATGATAAAACTTGCACGCAGAGCAGCACAAAGGAGAAAGCTGCAGGTGTGTTCTAGTAGGAGGAGACAATGTTTGCAGGTGGGAGTTGGAAGTCTGAGAGTGCTCTGTTCAAAATGTTGGATCTGCCCCTCGTTTGCATTGTTACAGCTGGCAAGTCACAACCTCTGGGTCATTGTCTCCAATAAAATGTGTGTCATGTAGTTTCAATGCTAAGAAAGAAGGCCAAAAGTATCTAAACATTAAAACCCAGAAGGTCTGTAAGTAGCAGGTTGGTGTCAGGACTGTAAAACACAAACACCTATTGAATCATTTCTCAGTGGTTGTTGCATTCATAACTGCCTTCCTCCCTCACCCCACATTCTCCAGTCTAATGCCTTGTGCTTCTGCAAATGCTTTTCCTATCCTGAGGAAAATTGGAGCTCTGATAGCTCTGTTCCCTGCTATTTTTTTTGTCTGCACTTAAAGGAACTAAATTATCTGTGACATAATTAAAGTTTTAAAAGCAGACAAGTGTTGTACTAGTCAGAAACTCTCAGAGAGGTTTGCTTGGCTGACATGCCCTGATGTTCTCTTTTTTGCTATTTTATCTATGTGACTTGCTGCAGGATTTTTTTAATAAGAAGGATTTTGTTTTGCCAGTATATTTTGTTAGTTTCTCATTTAATATCCTAACAAAGGATATTAATTCCATGTTTTTCAAGTCGTGTTTTGCCAAGAGCTGTCATTGATGCTATGTAGAATTTTAATCTATAAAACCTTTATATAGCTCTAAGTAAAGGTAAGAGACAATAGAGCAGTGAGATTGGAGTACTGTCAATTTTGTCCCTGTCTGTTTCTTTACAGAGTTGTAGAGCATTGTGAGGTTTTTTAATCTGAAAATTCTCATTGTAATTGTATTCCACCTGCTGGAGAAAGAGTTGGTTGTGAGGACTGAGGCATGTGGAGAAAACAGAATTCAAATTTACAAAGGTGACAGCACCCTGAAAGTTGGGAATTGAGGTGCAAAAACTTACATTTTGGATACCACAGGCAAACAATTGGTATAATGTTGCCAACTCTTGCAGTTGCATATTGCCACATTTTCTTCTCTGCAGTCTCAACTGGGATTTAAGTAAGAGCAGAATATCTGCTTTCACTTAGTGGTTTGAAAAAAAAAAAGTGAGTGCTTGTCCAGAAGGCTCCAAAGCAGACAGGAGAAAAGTATTTAAATTGTAGGGTATGAGTTTCTTAATTTGGTTTAAATCTCATGCTGGTTCTTTGATTTCTGTGTTCAGGAGCATTCCCAGTCCATGTCTAGTGCCAGTGGTATTTTTTGTTCTTGTCACTTGATAAATACATGTGGGTCTTTCCCCAGCTCTTGTTCATTTTCAGGTTTTTGGAAAGAGTGTGTATATATTTTAATTTATATATAATACACATATATACACATATCATTTGTATTATATCCAGCATGCACAGCCTTTATCTTACTTGCTGAATAGCAATGCTATTTGTTAGGGGTCTGTACCTGGGAGGAAAGAAGTTGCATTGAGTGGAGTCTACTGGTTGTCATCCTCTTCCTTGCTATCCCTAGATACTGGCTCCACCACCTGCTTCAGCACAGTTTCCTGGCATTGCTGACTTCTGAAAAAATGTTGTTTTGCTGCCAAATCTCCTGCAAACTGGTTCAGTGCAAGTGGTGTGGTACCTCTGTGGATATGTCAGTCTTGTGGTCTGGGAAGGAGAATCCCTTGGTTACCAAGTTTGTACATTAAAATAGTAGTTAATTAAATTGTTGCTTTAACCCTGGAAGTTAAAAAAGAAGGCCTTCTGTTAGTTCAAAAGCAATGAAAACTGAGTGGCAAAAAAAGTTTCTCATCCACATTCAGCTATTCTGAAAGTGTGACAAGAATTCTGTCTCTGAGGGAGGCATGAAGGCAGAAAGGAAGGGACAAACACCTCTATCTTTGCAAGTCTGTGATACTGCCAGTAGAACTAGATCATCCTCTGAGGCTTGTGGCAAGCCAGTAAGCCTGTGAATTCTCTTTTTTTTTTTTGTCAGAAAAGCTTTCATGCTTTCCACAGTCTTTCACTTTTGGTGTAGTGACATTTCTGTAATGTTTTACTGATCACATCTACTCTTAATTTCTGCATGGTGTTTTTGAGAAGATAGATATTCCTGTGGATGAACAGATCTTTCTTTCTTTTGGTTTAACTGGTCAAAGATTGAGCACTAACCTTGAATTTTCAATTGATTTTCCAGTTGAACAAAACATCTTAGTTTCAGGTTGTAGAAGACAGCATGCTCTTCTACAGAGCAGGTGAAAGTCCCATTGGCTTATTTCAGGATTAAAGAAACTAAACTCCATGTATGCTTAGGAGAGGTGGGTGATATCTGAGAACAGTAGAAGCTGTCACTCCTTGCAGGTACTGACCAAAAAATCTGAATTTGTGACAAGTTGGATGCTGAGTAAGTTTTCATTTGTGTTTTATGAAACTCTCTTTCTCTTCCTGGAAAAAATTGGTCTCTGCCATAGGATCTGCCAGTTTATCTAAATTGAATTTTATATTCTGGGGCAGCTTGCATCCCTGTACCTGACATGTAAGGGAAAGCACATCCATTTGACTTCTATAAAAGCTTCATGTGGAAGGGAGGGTCTGGCATGTGGCAGGGATGTGTGTGTGTGTGTGTGTGTCAGCACCATCTGTTGTGCACCTTCCCATGTAGAAATGTCTTAGATGCTTTTCCCACCCTCTCTCCCACTACCTGTTAATAAGAAAGAAGCTCTTGGGGGCTTTCAGATGAACCTTTCAGTGTCTGTTGCCCAAAAGCTCTCTGCATTTCAGACCTGCACATTTCCACAGTGAAACACAAGGTTTCCTGGAGCTGTGGGCTCTGCCAGAGGGACACAGCTCTGCTCAGAGCAGGGTGGTGAGTGCAGAACAGGGAGGCCATGGAGGAGTGGCTGTCCTTAAAGCAGATGCAAAGCACTGAGGCAAGCAGGCTGCTCTCTTAGTCTGATCTGTACACAGCACAGGATTAAAAGTTGGTGTGTTTGGTGTTCAAAGGTGAGTTGTCAGCCACTCACACAGAGGTTCTCTTGAGTCCCATAATTAATTCTCTGCAATATGGCTAGCCATTTACTGAAGAACAGTTTTGAATATTGAGGGAGATAGCTCTTCTTTGATATTGCTGAAAACTCCTGAGAGTGTGTTTGCAGAGAGAATAAATGCATTTTTGTCACAGACGTTTTATGAAAAATCCTTTCCTTAGGATTTTTTCTCCTGAGAAGCTGAGAGGCCTCAGGAACAAAATGTAACCAATGGTTATCTGCTGCTGTGGAATGCAACAGGTGCATCTGTGATTGGTCTCATGTAGTTGTTTCTAATTAATGGCCAATCACAGTCCAGCTGTCCGGACTGTCTCAATCACAAGCCTTTGTTATCATTCTTTTTCTATTCTTACCTAACTTTCTGATGAAATCCTTTCTTCTATTCTTTTAGTATAATTTTAGTATAGTTTTAATACAATATGTATAATAAAATAATAAATCAGCCTTCTGAAACATGGAGTCAACATTCTCGTCTCTTCCCTCATCCTGAGACCCCTGCGAACACCACCACACATTTTTCCTTGTCTTTTTGGGCTTAATAAGAGTAATCAGGAGCAGATGTGACAGGTATTCAGCAGAGTGTATTTGAATTAATTTAATTACCTTCCTGGATTCAGACACAGTGGCATAATTGAACTGTGGCTCTCTGTACTGTTACACTTGGGCATGTTTCCAAAACTGGTAGGAGTTTTAGTGATCAGTAGCTGAAACGACAAAATGGAAATTCACTTCACAGTTTTTTTAAATGGGAGCACAAAACGTTTTTCCTTTCAGTTATGTCACACTTCATAGACTCACACTTTTTTCTCTGAAGAAGTTTGGGATGGCCAGTAGAGTTCAGCCTTCTGACCCTTCGAGAACAGAGCCATGAGCCAATTGTACTTTGTCTAATGCATCAGTCTGTCACAAGCAAGCACAAGAATTGTTCTGAATATCAAAATTAATTGCTCTCTATGTTTTCTGTAACCCAATAAAACAGTACTAAGGGGGAAAAATCCAAGTTCAAAATTCATAATACTCTAGAGAAGTAGAGTCTGTTGATTGACACCATTCCATTTCATAAGTTTAAACCAGAAGTGCTATTTTAGTTCAATATTTAAAGCTTGTACACTCCTCACTTCCTCTTAAACACAGTGAGTTCTTCTCTAATACAATGAATTTTATTATCCTTCATATCTGCTTGAGCTCAGGAAGCCTGAGGTTTTGTACCTCAGTAATGAAGAAAAATGTTTCAGGAGATGTACAAGGTGATGCATAGCAAGGGGAAAGGGGAAGATTGATATGAGTTTTGTAACCTTTCTTGCTTTCTGAAGGGTTGGCATCATGGTCAGGTTTGCTGTAGGGGCCTGTCTCCTAAAAGCTGTGTGCCATGGTGTTCCTGTGTCAGTGCCATGGCTGAATGGAAATACATGTGGGCTTCTTTTCAGCTGGGTTTTGGTGGATTTTTTTATTGCTGTGTAAAGTTCCAATAATTGCTGTAAAAGGCAATTGGTTTGTAGATTGTATTCTGTTTAGAATTGGAAGCAGGAAGAGTTCAGTTTTCCAATAAACAATACTTCCATTTTATTTCAATAAAAGTTGAATCACTTTCTTGGAGTAAAATGCTTTAATTCCAGTGCTAAGAGCTTCTGAAATTTTTTCATCAAGAGTTTATTAAGTCAGCATTTCTGAGAAACATCATGATTTCACTAATTCAGCATTTTCCAGTGGAAGACTACTCCATCAGAAATTGAAACCAGATTTGGTAGCTAGGAGCTACAGACTGACAAATTTCTTAGCTTTTTTTCCATAGTAGCTTCACAGGCATTTCAATAAAATTGCTCTTCCTTCTATGAAGTTCATATTTTCTTTGGGTTACAAACTGGCTTAATGAAGATTTCATTAGGTGTTGAGGCCAGAGCATTCAAGGCACAAATTCAGGCATAAGGTTTTGTAATTCCCACCACAGGCAAGTTGAAGAAAAGAATTCTCCATCTACTGATAATGGCACATGGATTTTAATATAGTTTCAAAATGGATTTTGACTGTGAGGTTGTTTGACCTTGTATGCACGTTTTTGAACTGGCTCAGCTTTAATAATCTGGATATGTTTGGGGTAAAGTGAATTAAAGCAAGAAAAAGTGAGTAAGGACTAAAGGTCTGGATATCAGAATGTCTTGGTCTTAACTGTTTACTTTCTAGGTAATTTTACTGATCAGTTTTTGGGAATTTCTTTTTAAACAATGAGTGAGAGATGTATATACTGTAATGTGATTCACTTCTATTAAAAAGAAAGGACAGGCAGAAATGGTGCTTAAAGAGTGCAGCTTAAAGAGTAGAGACTTAGTAAATTACTTCATTTCTAACACCCAAATAACAACAAGAAATATGCTTTTGTGCATTTTTGAAAGGCAGGTCCTTGGTGCATTGAGGTACAACAAGTGCCTAAAAGCTCTTTAAGCTTTAGTGTAATGATCCATATAATGGGAAACATTAAGTTTACTTTAGCATTTATCCCTCTAGTGTTTCCAAACACAGGACCCAGTTCTGCCAACACTTTATGGATGTTTAAAGTTTAACAGATGAAGAGTCCCATATGTCTGTCACAGGAAGATAACTGAACATTGATTTGAAGGAGTCCTGGGCTAGGAAAAAATTCTTTCCAAGTTAAGTTGTAAGCTTGTGCATACACCTGTGTATGGAGATCAAGGTGGATTTAGGACTGTTAATGTTTTCCTGGAGGGGTAAAAAAGTTAAATACAAGAACCTCCCCCCACCATCACTGTGTTCTCTGCTCCAGCATCATAACATCCTCACTTGATTTTAGTAGTTTCTGAGATACAGTACCAGCACAGAGAACTCAGTAACTGAGAAAAAAGGGGAATTTCTTAATGTAATATTTTCTGAGATAATGTGGGTTGTGAATATTGATGCCATGTGGCAGAAGGACTGCTTTGACTAAGTGGAGGGAATTTTATGTGGTAGATATAATCCCTGCATCATTAATTCATGAATGGCAGTGCTAAAGTGCACCCTGGAGTATTTCAGACAGGAGAAAGAGTTTTGTTTGATTCAGAAAGCAGAAGTACAGAAAATGCAAGTAATGTTCTTTGAGTCTCACCTTTGATGCTACATGTTTCCATAAAAAGTCCTAAGAAAATGTCATTCATTCCTACAGTTTCTTACACTGGAACTGTTTCCCATGGGCTGATAAATGTGATGGTTGGTGCAGTGATAGGCTTGAGACCCCCTAGGTACTCCAGTGTCCCTTTATCTCCATTCCCATTTGCAGGATTTGTAGCATTTGGCAAAATACCAGAAACCTATAGAGGCCTCTAAAAATGTCAGGATCTTTGGGGTTACTACCACAAGTACCCAGTAAAAAAGTAGCTTATTCCACATTATTTCCCTGAAGTGCTTTTGTACCACATTCTGAAGCACTGAGCACTATTTGCTGCTGTCTTGTGTCATCACATTTAATTCTTTCCTTCTGTCTTTCAGAGCTCAGTCTGTGGCCTGCACTCTGCTGCTTATTCCTGCCCATTTTCACCCTGCCTTTTGCCTAAGTCCTGCTACTTCCCATCTACCAGTTCTGTGCCATCCATCATTTTACCTTCCATATTTAAACAAGCTTTGCAGCCAAGCAGCTAAATGAATCTTTTATTGCACCTTTCCTCTTTCTAGTCATTCCTGTTACTACCTATTAATCAGTTCTTAAAGCATCCCTCTCTGTATTTATTGCTGTATGTCTTCTTTCTGTTGCTTATCTGATGTTTCAATTATAGCAAGGTGAAGACTTTGCCTTTTTGGTTTGTGTAAGTACACAGTGTGCTCAAAATATTCAATAGAATTTCTTGCATTAAAATGTGTGTGCTCAAGGTGCCTAGAGATACTGATGCTGAGAATCTTACTAAGGGGCAAAATGAATGAGATCCTCTATTTAGTCTGGTGTTAGGTTTGTTTGTGCATTTATATCATGCCTGTTATCCTGGAATCAAATTTTAGGGGGTGTTTGTTTGTCATGGGATAGATAAAAGAATTCTTGGAAACAGTTACATTTTATCTGAAAGCTTTGACAGCTGTTTCCTGGTCCTAATTGAAGGAGCAGTTTGTATTCTTTGTGTTGTGCACTGTTGTCCATAGTAAGTGAAGGTAAGTCATATTTAGACTATCTGGAGATTGTTGGAATATTCTTCCCATTCACATATTAAAGTGTGTCACTCACTGAGTTGTTGGTTTTTTGGGTTTTTTCCCCTCTTCTGGTCTAATTTGAAGGACATGAGTAAAGTTAACCTTTGTTTCTGTGTATTCTTACAGACTTTTCCATCTAGAGATGCCTCTTTTCCATATAAAGCTCAGTTGCCATGTGTGGTGCCAGCCTCCACTTTCAGCAGCAGTGAGTACAGCACAGAATCTAAAATCCTAGATTATGTGCAAGAGCTGGACTCTTCCTTCCATCCAGTCTTATCATTCCCTTCAGGTGAGTAATGCCATGACTTAACAGAGTGCTTGTGCTTCTGACAGCTGTGCAGGTTGTGGAATAACTTGTCTTTTCAATGATTTTTAGGACTTAATTCTCTTATCAGAAAACTTCACACTGTCAAAATACATGAATTTCGACTAAATGAAAGTCTTGCCTTGATCCTGACTTTTCAAAAACACACCTTTTAGGTTTCTCATACCAGCAATGTGCTTACAGCCTGGAAAGACTGGTCATGAAAAAAGGTGTGCTTGGATGTTTCATGGTGTGTCAGTTGAGTCAGGGTCAGTCCTTTAGAGTTGGTCAGTCCTTTTGCCAACACAATACCCTGGTTGTGTTGTTTTTCATAAACAACTTTCTGTTCAGGCCCTTTGGACTAGGTCTAAAAAGCTTTATTTAGGTTTTCTAATTATTTTTGTGATAGTCAGCCTTTTTGATTGTCTTGGAAGTTTTATGGTTTCTTGTTATCTGATCTTTTAGTCTTTTTGGACAGTAATGTAGAGACTGTTGTCTGTGACTGAGCCCTGAAATTAGTGCAGGTGCAACTTGACAGTACTTGGGACTGCAAAATAACAGCCTAAATACAGCAGAAGGGATTGAATTTTTGTGGGATTTTTTTGTTTTATGGAGCACCTATTTCCAGATAGTTACTGACCAGTACAGGAATTATGTTGTTCCTTGGGGGAGGGGCTTCTTTGCCACAAAATAATTCTGGAGAATGAGGCTGGGCCTTCCATGGAACTGTTTGAATCTTTAATCAAACCCACTCAGTCTTCCCAGAATGACAGTGTAGACACTGCAGCCTTGTATTAGGAAGTCAGGAATTAATTAAGACTTGGTTTTGGAGAACTTGTCACTGGTCTGTAGAGAAGACTCAAGTGTGGACATGGAATGCAGAGGAAGCCTCAGCTCTGGCAGTTTGCATCCCATGCAAGGGTTAAAGAGGAGATTATTGTAGGAGCAGATAGAAGAAATGGAACACTCACTCCAAGAGTGCAACACAAACATCCCACTCAGCAGAACTCTGTTGTGGACAGAAAAAACTACCAAAATCTTACTTGTTTTACACACACTGTCAATTCCCCTGTGACTCTGGCAGCACAGCTGGACCCCAGGTGTTTAGACACCTGTTCAAGGAAGGTCTGTGCCCCTTGTGTTCATTCTTACCTCCCTGTTTAGGGAGACTGGGGTGTGCAGCAAGAACATAGAGCTTTTGTTCTCTCAAAAAAAGCTTTGTCATCATAAAAATCCTGAAAAGCTTTTGACTGTGCTGTGGCTACTGTTGGACACTTTGCCAGGATGGAGGAGGAAAAAATATTTTCAGCTTCATTCCAGTATCAAGAACATATTTCTGAAGGAATTTTGTTCTCTTTTCCAGGAGCCTTGCTGATAATAGTTGAGACAGGGAAGAAGTACTAGACCTGCTATCTCCTGTTCAAATGCAATCCTCACATTTGAGGGAGGCTAGATTCATGCTTTACTTTGTGCACTTTGCTGTCTCTAGCTCCTCATGAAGACTAGTCTATTTGACATTTTCTTTCATGTGAAAGAATTATTGTGAATAAATGCATGATAGAAATTTTCCAAGTTGTAGCCTACTTCCAATTCATGTTTTCTTTGCAACTTTCTTGGTTATTCCCTTCCAGAGCAATGATTTCTCTTAAAATACTTCATGTGCTGTGCCCACATCTTTATATATAAAAATTGTCAGCAAAGTAAAAGAAAAGGGTTTTGCATTCATTTCCTCTGTATATTAAAAATACATTGCTTTATTTTGGAACTCTGGGAGTTTGATTTTGTGTGTGTGTGTGTGTGTGCAAGAAGTGATTCAAATTCAAGATTCAACCTTGGTTCTTCATGTGGTTTGCTTTAAAGGTGAACCATAATTTGCAGACAATCTAGTAAATAGTGCAGTGGGACTGGCTAACTAGTGTACTCTCTTTTGGAAGCATAATTGTCCCTATGTCTAAGTTTCTTTCACAGTTTTCAAATTACCAAGGATCTTGACTAAAGATAGGTCAGTGCTTGCAGTATTGCTTTAACATAACAGCACCTCCTTCAACTTGCACCTTGATAACTGGAAAATGGTAGTTTGTATCTAAGAAGTTTGGGTTTCTGGTATTTCTGCACCTGTGGATTGATTGAAACAAGCATTCCTGCCCTTTCAATGAAGATACAGGAAAACATGATAAAAAATCTAGGTCACCCAAGTGGTTTCCCAGGTTAAAAAACAAAAAACACCCAAACCAACCCACCAAAAACAACAACAAAAAGCAAACAAACAAACAAAAACCACTAAAAAACAAAACCAAAAGACCCACAAAATTGGAGAAATGTTTTGGTTCTCTCTTTGCTTAAGTATTGTGACTAATACACCTTTCAGACCTTCTTTGTTTAACTTGGAAGTAGAGTAGGAAACACAGCAAAAATCTTGGCATGTTGAGATAAAGCAATCAAGTTAGATCCATATCAAATTGAAAAGAAAATGGTTCTTTTTATTTAGCAAAATATGTTGCAAGTTTTTGTCCTGGCACATCCTGAAGGCACATGAGGCTAAGACTGTGTATACATATATGTAGTTTAATGCCCACCCTTGGGCCTGCCTACAGTCCTCTTCTCATTCTGAATGTACTGGCTGTCAAGACTACTTTATACACTGACACTTTTTTCAGTTAAATTTCCCTTCATTCTTGTATTTTTTTTTCTAGAAAGGCTTTTCAGAGAGCTAGTTTTTTTTTAAACCTCCCTGCCTTACAGCAGGGGTTAAATTCCTTACACTTGAAATGTTTTGCAGGCTAATTCTGCATCAGAACTCCTATCAGAAAATAAATTACATTGCCCTGCTGTAGACTTTTCCAGGGAGAGGGAATGTACCTTGAGAATACCTATAGGCTCCTAACAGTAATAAATTCCAAAAGCATAAATGACTTGTACCCAAAAGGCTGAACCAAAGCCTCTTCACATTACAGGAGAAAGGCGCTGTGTGCTCTCTGCTCTGCTGGGTTTTGTGCAGGAGCTGGTCAAGAGGGAAGACCCCAGTCTTATTCTCACTCAATACCCTCCAGAGTCTGTTTCAGTCCTTAGCAATATTGCTCACAGATTATGTTGAATGTGATGGGTGAATCAGTGCTCTAATTTTGATGCATAATTCATTGGCTCAGAGGTTGCCATCTTTCTAATACAGACTCTATTCCTTTGGATTTCTGGTTTTTTTATTAGATATTCCTCTTCACATATACTTTGAAACATTATTAAGGAAGGATGACATCAAAGGAGAACCTGCTGATACCTCATCTTTGGGAGGGGAGTTTAAAGTATCTGCTGACAATGGTATGTAAAGCAAAATGTTGTAGCATTTGCAAGGCTGTTTTTCATTCATTTGTCAGTATTTTCTGCCACGAAGAGGTTCAGTTTATAAACTTGTCACAAAGCAAGTTATCAGAGAAGGTACTGAATATGGCTTTAGGTGGAAGAGAAATCTCTTCTCAGAGCACAGTGTCAGGTTCTCCCTAATTGCACTGAGATGATCCCACCAGAGCTGTAGGAGGATACTACAAGTGGGGGGAGGTTGGACCAGATGCCTGACTTCAGTCCTGTTATTATTTTGATTCCTGTGAGAAGTTTGGGACTATTTATAATGTTTATTATAAATAGTTCAGCAGTTGAGATTTCCTGTAAATTGTACTGATGAAAAGTAATTTCTCAACTTGATGCATGCTTTTTCTGTTACAGACTACAATGCACATGTTTCTGTCAAACAGTGGAGCAGTGGCTGTTTGTCTAATTCCAAATCTCATATGGTGTTAGGAACACCTGACCAGCTGTCAGAAGGAAGAAAGAAAAGGCATCTAAGTGAGACAGCAGTAGGTAAGAGAAAAATAGCATTACAAGAGACTACTACATATTTTAAAATATATACTGTATGGATATCACTGGGCTCTGAGAATTTCAAGTTGTCTCCAGAAGGGATACTGTTATGAAACTTATGAAGAAACAGATTTAGAACATCATGAAAATAATTTGCTATTTTAAAGCATAGTAATCATCTTTCTTCTTAAGTGTACATACAGAATGAGACAAGCTGCTGTATTTTATTTTTGGAGTACTCTTAAAGGAAACTGGTCAGCAGTTCAACTATGTTCTTCTAGTACTGGGTGTCATTCTTAGTACAAAAGGGTTTTTTTAATAGTAGTCAATGAAACAAACATTGCAAAGTTATCTGTTACATCATGTGCCCAGTGAAACATTTACTATTCCTGGCATCTTTGTCCACTATATTTCATTTGTTGTGTACTGTCATTTGTGGTTCTGGATCCCTTCCAGACTTTTAAGAGGACTTGTGAATAGCCAGTTCTTACTGTGTTTTTACCCTTGTTACTGTTCTATTTTAGTCCACTGAAACTCTACTTCAGCAGTTGATAAGTTAATAGGAAGTGCCCTAAAAGTTCTGTAGAATAATGTGATACAAAATTTAGCATACCACTGTAAAGATAAATGGCATCTTACCTCTCCAGGCTGTTAGAATGTAAAGCCTAACAGATTCTGTTACAGATTCATTTATGTAACTTTTGGAAAAACTTTGGCAAAATTCTTCACAAGACATTTGAAGAAAGTAAGTCACTGAGCAAGAGCATATTAGTTTAAAATTTCCCTAGGAAAGAATGAAAAGGTATAAATGATCAGTTAACATTGTGGAAAAATTACTGGTGGTGCATATCCAGGCAAAACTGTAATCTCTCACTAGAGGTGGAGATACAGGAATTACTGCAGAGATGAATTAATAAAAAATTATTATCTAGGATTAAAACTAACCCCAAAACCCACAATCCACAACCCCCAAAGCAAGACCATCCAAAACCCACAATCCACAACTCCAAAGCAAGATCACCCAATCAATTAGAAAGTCCTAGGAGAGAATAAATGCTGTGTGGGGACACACTGAAAACTGCTTTGGATTTAGGTGAGGGCTGTCCTTTGCATCCTTCCCCTGGTGCTGTACAGCCTCCTCTTGCCTGTGTCCAAGGGGGTGCTGTGCCCTATCCCCTTTCACCACCAGTGATCTCTTTCCCATGCCACCTGCTCCACTTGCTGGTCCCCAAGAGGTGGATGCTGACACAGGGTTTCTCAGTTTCCCAAAGTGTAGTCATGAACACTGAGATCAACAGCTGGAGTTATTTGGGAGCACTAAAAAGAGAGGAAACATCTTGCTATAAACCTTTTGAAGTTACCATTAGTCTTCTGACAATACTGTTTAGGTTTTTTTATAAATGGAACCAAAAAAGCAATCTTTTATCATGAGGATCATCCCAGTGCCAGAAAACTCTTCTGTGGTGCATTCATGAGTAGGAGCACAAGTTCTAGCTTATTAGTGCTATGGGTGTAGTACCACATATTTATTCCTAATTTGGGCTCTGTCTAGGAGAAATTATCCATGAGGAAGGTCAGCCTAATGAACAAGGCCAAAAATAAAAGCTGTGTGCCAGGGAGTTGCAGAGTTGCCTGGGAAATGGTAGTTCATTACCTTGACCCAGACTGTGCAATACAGTCTTTAGGATCAGTCTTATCTCTTTTTCCATGATGGAATATACTCATTCTTTTTGTTCATTGGTATATTAAGTCTGAGATCTCCTTTCTTATTGGAAATGAGGTAGAAGGAAAGCAGAACAGGTGGTTAAATTGTGAATCCCTCTAAATGCTGCTTGTACTGGGACTGAATGGGAGCAGTAAATCAGAAGAAACCACTATTGGTTTGGAGATCTAAACTGATTTTGTTTGTTACCCTTGCTGCCAGTTTTATCATTTACTAAGGAAGAAACAGCCAGGGAGAACTTGTGAGTTCTGCTGCTGAGGATCAGAGGGAATCTAAGTCAGATTGTATTTACTGTGTGTGTAGTTTATGACAGCTCCTGAAAGAAAGAGTCAGGATTTGCCCATATGAAGCTGTTTCCATGAGAAGAAATCCTTTGTAGAACAAGAGGGATGAGTTTTGCGGAACAACAATGACAGGATGAATAGCAAATGTTTATTTAGATAGCTTTTTTTAGCATACAGTAAATTGTTAGTGGCTCACTGTGGGCTTCTAGAAATGACTTTACTGTTACTGTGTGGAAAAATGTCTGCAGTCTAATAGCCAACAGGCAGTATGTCTTGTTTATTGCTGTTCTTATGACAGGCGAAAGCAGCGCTCGGTTTGAGGCGTTCTCCTTCCAACATGCAGAGCCTGAGTCCCACAGCAGCTTCACTCCCACCAGCAGTGTCAGTGCCATGTCCCGGCCCACTCACAGCACTTCATCACAGGTAAACCAAAAATGTGGCACTGTCTCAACTGAAATATCAACAGAGAGCTGGCTGTGCAAATTAACAGTCCAAAGCCACGTGCCTTTTACATCTGATTTAGTGCCATGTGACAGTGCAGAGCATTTTTACAGTGAATTAAGTGGATTACCTTAACTAATTTATTCCAGAATGAGTATGTGTACTTGTTTAGAAAAGAGTTTTGCAGATCATAGAACTGGAGTGTAAATTTGATTTATTGGCATTGTGCCTTTTTTTCCCCCAAATTTCATTAAATACACTGTGATTTATGTTCCCAGTTTTACACTAGGGCACTTATGACCTTCTTTTCCTGGTGCAGCTATATAAAATGGCCTCATGGTGCAAATAGAGTCCCAAAATTTGTTAACTCTCAGTTTCCCTATTTACAAGCCTTTGTGCAGAAATACAGGCAAAGTCCCTGGTATATAATTTACTGAGGAGCAGCAGAACTCTGGCTCAGTGTACAGAAACACACTATTTTACTGAAACTATTGGAAAATTCACAACAATACTCAGGTTCAGGTCCCATGGTTTTGCTAAGGCTAGTGGTATACTGGTGCTCTGTGAATTGTCATGTTTTAATGCAGTTGAGTTTAAATGTGCATCCCACACAATTTACACAACACACACTCCTTTATTCCCTGGACTCAATCATCAAAGAGCACATGAATGAGCACTTTAGAATAGTCTGTTTCCATTAAAGTTCAGGCTTTCTCCTTGTGAAGTTCTAATGAGTCTCTGCTCAAATGTGTTTCCTATGACTTGACCTGATCCTCTTGTGTTGATTTTATTATTCAGCATAACTCCAGGAGGAGGTTGAGAAGTGAGAGCTCCTATGATATAGACAACATTGTTATTCCCATGTCACTGGTGGCACCCTCAAAGCTGGAGAAACTACAGTACAAAGAAATCCTTACTCCAAGGTTTGTTCACAACCTCTTGAATTGCAAAGACATGAAAATGAACACGAGAACATTAACCAAGAATATAATTTACATGGAGTTGGAAAATGTTATGGTATTAAAGATGATCTTTTCATGCACTTGGGTTTTTATCTGTGCATTTCAGTTCATGTGACCAAAGTTGTGGGAAGACTGGACAGCTGATAGCACAGGAGAAATAGTAAACTATTTTCTGTGAATTAACAGAAATGGATTCAGCTTTTTTTTCTTTTAATTTAGCCATTCTGATAGAGTAGAATAAGCTTATTTCTTTCCATACAGTGTAGGCCTACAATCCATTATTGTAGAGACCTTTTTCTCCTTTGTTTTAGAAAGAGAACATCTTTAGGTTGCAAAACCAGGGTACTTAATCTCTTCAGTGTCTTAGTAGCACATTGCCTGAAGGGCTAAATGTACTTGTTCTGTACTTTAAATCCATAATATGCATTTGCTTTTTTATTGTCTTTGAAGTTGAAAACTAATTTTAAAACTGTATTGGATGTCTTAAAGACTGTGTTAGGAAAAGGAAAGGTTAGATATTTTGTTGGGAAAGGAAAATATAAATTTCAGCACCTTAAACTTAATTTGATTTTCCTTGTCTTATTTCTAGCTGGAGAGTTGTTGAACTTCAACCTTTAGAAAAATCTCAAGCAGATGAAGAAGAGGTAGGCTGTCTTTTAATTAAACCACTAGGTTTATTTAAAGTAGATACAATATATAATTGGGATAATTGGTACATAC
The DNA here is from genome assembly GCF_023055355.1 of Agelaius tricolor. Taxonomy (NCBI): domain Eukaryota; kingdom Metazoa; phylum Chordata; class Aves; order Passeriformes; family Icteridae; genus Agelaius; species Agelaius tricolor. The sequence goes on from NW_027269270.1 coordinate 2,582,679, forward strand.
TTTCTGAAAATACTTGACTTCACACAAATCCCAGTAAGTTTCAAGTTTCAAATATAAAGTATTATCAAATTGTGAAAATGTGTCTTGTCCCTACAGTGGAAGATAGAAATGGAAGTATTCCATTAATATTCCTTGTTCATTGTTTGTCTGGCTCTTCTGCCCCTTGCTGCTGCAGTCAGTGCTCCTGAAGGGTCCCTTGGGTCAGGCTCTGCCCCCCTGCTCCTGAGCACTGTGATGCTGCCTGTCCCAGTGTGAGTGTCTCCTGGGGCCACCAGTGCTGGCCCTGCCTCTCATCCTTTCCTTCCAAGGCCACTTCCCATGGCATTTGCTCTTTGGTAATCAGCAATCTTGCCTGTGGGTCCAGCAAGTTTTCTTTTCAGTATTTGTTTTCCTGCAAGCCTCCTGTTGGGAACAAATTTTTCTGCATTGTCAGGAACAACATAACCTTCAGCATTTCCTGCCTGCCTGTTGAGCTAAGTTTGCACATCATGGGCTGGTTTTTGCTTCCTCCAGACACAAAAATCTACCTATTTCTTCAGGGAATGTCCATGGGCTTTGCAGCTGGGGGTCCCTTTCTCCCCTAATCAGGGGTTTGAGGCATTTCCTAACCTTGGGGTGAATGTGCCAGCAAGTCTGGTCTCTAGGCTGATTTTCTGTCCTTCCAATGTTTTTGTGGCTTCTTTTCCAGAAACCTGTCAGTTTTGCTGTCTTTTGGACATCTTTAATCTCCCACCAATTGTAACTCTAGGACTTGTACTCCTGCCTTGATCCACAATATCTGTTCTTGAGCTGCTATTTGAGAGAATCTCTACAGCAGAGGTTTAGTTGCTATAGCAGTAGAAAAAGATGGCATTTAGGTAGCAGTGCAGAAAGTTACATTAAACTCAGTAAACAAATCATTATATCACTTCCCTGGGGTAGCAAATAGGCTCTCCACAAAGGCACAAACTTCCTCAGAAGTTTATAGTTCTGTAGCTACCTGCTCCATACCTTTAGGAGAACATCATGGTCTCAACTCCTTACCTGGTGTAGTTGCACTTACCTGGCAGCATATTCTTGGATTAGAAGGAAGAGAAAAGCTTACTCTGTTCCTGCCTTTTCCAATGAGCAATTGAGAAATTCCTGTGAAGTCTGTGGTCAAATTGATGTCACTTCCACCCACTGAGTTCTGGGTTAGTACCCTCCCAGCTAGCAGGAAACATGCCTGTCCTTCCTTTGTACCAAGGTGAAATTCCACACACAGGAGAGCTCTCCTGCAAGGATATTTAATTAAACCATTTGGAGAATAACTAATAAAGGCAGCAAGGGCACTCTGTCCCTTGAGCATCCACTGTTCATTGCTGTTTTCAGCTTGGTGTCTGGGGGGAGTGAAGAATTGCACAGTGATTTGCATTCAGGGCTTCAAGGAGCTTGCATGGAATCAGTGGATTTCTTGTTTAGATTTCAGATCCCATAAAGATGATTTGTCTTGTGTTTTTAGTGTATTTTGCTGAAGGGACTTGAAGGTTTCTCTCAGAAGCTCATGGGCTAATGTCTGAATTAGTAGCCCACCCAGTACTTTTATGTTTGGCATGACTCTCAATCCTGTGTGATTCATCCTCTGGCCAGGAAATAACTTGATTTAACAATGCAGCAGCTTTGCCTCCTGCTGTGGCCCACTGCTTCTGTATCATCTGTCAGCCACTGGCTGGAATGAGGGGGAGAGATGTCAGACAGAGAAAAATGCTAATGGTCTTCTTTGTGTAAATCATCTTTTGCCAATTCCCCCCTTTCTTTTGGGATCATGTTAATTATAATTAGTTTGGATGTTTTTCAGAGTACTGAGAAAAGGTGATTGATCATAATTCTTCAACTTCCTCTATTTTTGAGCTGAGTTACATTTGCTACTGAGTAAGCTTGTAAAAAGACATGAGGAAACATTGCACCATTACCTGCACTCATGCTCTGACACTCTTGAAATATTCCTCCATGTGCTAAAGTCAAGGCAAGCTTCAGCATTCAGATAACACAAAGGAAGGCAGAATATGCTTTCTGCTTTCACATAAAATGCTGTTTTTCTCTACTTCACTACCTAGTAGCCTGGGGTGGTGTTGGAAATGATTTAAATTTTAATTTTTTTTGTGGTACTACATAATAGTTTTTGCTTCTCTATCTTCTGCATGGCTGAATTTAAAACTTCAGAGTTGTCCTTGTGTCAAGCAGTAATCAGGGATTTCTGCCCCTAGATAACTTTTTTCTTCTTCATCTTCATTGTCTTTGTTGTCTTATTCTTTGTCTTCTTCATTTATGCAACAACCCATGTCCATGCAATAAACCTGCACCCAGCATTTACTGAGTTACAAATAAATGTGAGGTCCCCAGTTTGTCATGCTCCACGTGAGCCACACTTGCAGGGATGGGAACAGAGCAGCACTTTCTGGGAATCAGGCCTATTCATTGTGCCTTTGAGAACAAAAAGCTTACCTTTTATGGCTGCTTTTTGGTTGCTGGAAATTTTGCCTTATAAGAACAACATTGGCAATGCAAAAGTTAATCTGCTATCTATGTCTGCTCTATTACTTGCTCTAAAAATACTTTCTGGAAATAGAACATTTGAGTTTCCTGGTTTGCATGTATGAATTTGCAGTGTTATTGCTTTAAGGCATGGGAGGGTGTGGCACAGGTTTTCCTGTTTTGTTTTGGTTTTAATTTGTTTTGTCCAGGTCAAAGCTTCTGGAAAGGCTCAGTTGTAACTTTCAACTTTATTTCATAGTTGTTTCAGTAATAAAAAATTGTTTGGAGTAATTCCTTGTGCAATTAGTTTTGCATAAGTGTTTTCATGGCCTATGACTCAGAGCTTCCTGTGGAGCCAAAGAGTGAAACACAGATTTTGTTGTTTTGAGAACCTTTCAGAAATATTCCTGGTGCTATTCAACATGATTGCACAGTGTGTTGCAGTGTCATGGGGGAATCCAAAGCTTAGTTTTCTGTGAGTGAAATCATCAGACATGCCTCACAAACAGGCCTTTTCTCTCAACATCCCTGCCAGATCCATCCACTGAGGAATGACACTTCTTTTGTCCTTTTTCAAACTAACCTTAGTGAGGAAAAACAACCACATCTCTCCTGTTACAGAACTTTAAATTAATCTAAAGTTGTTGGAGGAAATGCTGGGAGTGGCAGAGGCTGTAGTGAACCAAGTAGAGACCTTTTATTCTGATGTCATGACATTTTTATCCATAGAACAGATAATAATTTTTAAATAAGAGAATGTGCTGTTTAAAAGAATAGGGTGGAACTCTTTTTAAACAAACAAGTGGTTAAATATGCTATCACCAGCTCTGGAAAACAAACAAGGCTTATTTCTGTATTTTTCAAAACTCTTCACTTGGAGAGGAACATGGACTTTGATTTTTGAATGGAAACTTGTTAAAAATCAAATCTCTTCCCAGCATGAAAAGTTTTGGCAATTTGCTAAGAAAAGTATTTTCAAATTCCTAAGTTTTTCTTTCTAAATTATCTTTTGTTGCCACTTCAAAGGAAATCTGAGCACAGAAAAACTCTGAATTTCCCCCAAGGGAATAACACTTTTGTAGTTCATAAAATTCTCACTTTCATGCTATACATCATTGACCTTGGAAAGACAGAATGTGAACTGAGATGTAGCCCTGCTTGGATGCTCTCCAAGTGACAGAGCTGGTGAATTTCAGAGAGAGGACGAAGCCCATTAAGTTCACTTTCATGAAAGGAAACCAGCAGCTAACAAAGTGGTTTGTGTTTAACATAAATAAATAAAAGCAATGAAGGAGCCTTCAGCAAGGAGTGATGAGATGAGCAAACTAAGCAGCCTGTTTGCCTGAATCTTCCTGGTGAGTGCTGGGCTGAGGAGGACCTGGGCAGCCACAGTTCTGTGTCTGATTCCAATCAAAATGAAGCCTTTGGGATCACATTGGTTGGTTGTGATTCTTTGCCATTGTACCCCTAATGGCTGTGAACAACCTCAGTGCTGAGAGACTTGATATGGGGATGGCTTCCACAGAAACACAGCAAGTGGAGCCCTGCCAGGGTCTCTATGGCACTACTTGGCACTGCAGGGAGCACAGTGCATTTGCTTCTCTATTTTGTGGGCTCAGTTGAAAGATAAATGGTGTTACTTGTACAACACCACTGAGGTTTTTGCTTTAGAAAAAAAAAAGGCAGTTTATTTTCATGACCCCCCCCAATTATTAGTATAATTCTTGTCTAGGACTGATCTGGCAGTGCAGCTTCACAGCTCCTATGACCAAGAATTGTTCTTTCCAAGAATTTCTCTGCTTTTGAGTTGGGACTAGCTGGCATAAAATCCATGGCTGCAGCACTCAAATGCTGCTGCCAACCTCAGCTTTTTAGGTGAACTTTGAATGTTTTGGAGCACTTTGAAACAACAGTGAGCTGTACTGGAGGGATCCAGCCAAGAACCCCCCCTGCCATCAGGGGAGTGAGGGGGAGGAGCAGCAAAGTGCTCCTCAGCCAGCCCTGGCTAAGGAACATACTTCTGGTGTGCTGCCATCAGAGAGAAACACGGATGGTACTTTCACAGTGAAAGTCAGGGTGCAATCTTTTACCTAAGCCAGGGTGCAATCTTTTACTTTTACCTAGAGCAGGTAAAGTGCATTAGGATTGGTTTAAGCTGCACTTGGGATCATGCAAACCACTGGGTAAGAAATAGGATCTTCAAAGCAGAAGCCATTTTCTGCTTGGTTTCACAGCAGGAATGTGGCACCTCAGGTTCACTGAGTTCCTCTCTGTGCAGTTATCAAAGTCCTTGGTGATCTCAAACTTATTTCTTAGGGCTTAAAGAGCACTGGGCAAATCCTGCTGCCTCCTAGCTTCCTTCTAAAGCAGCCTCTGGAAACTGTTGGAATTTTTACTTGTCTTTATCATGTACTTTTAGCACTGCCTTGATTTGCAAATGAATACTCGTCCTCTAAATTTTCTTCCTCTCACCACAGAGAAAACTGTGTTAGTTGCATGGCAGGGGTATAACTTCTATATCCATTCAGATCAAGCACAGACATGTGAAGAAATAAAGCTGAAATGACAGCACCCCATACACCAGAGCTCTCATAAAGTGAATGTGTGTAAATGTGCCTTTGTAGTGAAAGCACTTGTTTGTTGAATGGACCTTTGCAGAATGATGTATAATACTGCTATGTACAATGCTGGCTGGTGTTGTTTCAGTGATGCTGACACTGACAGCTCTCCTGTGTCTCCCCACAGGTAGAAGACCTGTCAGACAAAGCCTTTGCCCTGCGCCACACCAAGTACGAGGAGCGGGAGCGCGCCAGGTGGTCGCTGTGGGAGCAGAGCCGCTGGCCCAGGAGGAACAGCAGGCAGGTGTATTGGCTTTGATCAGAGCCTTCTATTGAACCTGGTGGGGTTGTGCTACAGCAGTGCCAGAAATGCTGGCACAGGAGTTTGGAAATGAGGGCATTCATTAATTAACTCATCAGGGACAGTAGCAGGTATGTTGAACTTCGTGGGTGGTAGGGAAAGGCAGTGCTGAGGCATGCATACTTAAAAATTGGGCATGTTAGTGACCTGGTATTACCAAACAAATCTCTTCCTCCTTCTCTGAACAGAGAGCTCTGCTAGACTGTGCCACTCCCAGTTACTATGGTTTTAGCCACCCAGTGTGTATCTTCACTCACCTGACTCAGATGAAACTCCAGTGTTCAGAGATGTGTTACTGAAGGGTCCTGGGCTGTGCCAGGGGCCTTACACTTTGAACCATTCACACAATGACTTTCCTTCTCACAGGTTTGCCATCTGGTTCAGAACTCATCAGATTTAAATACAACCACTAAAAGTCTTGCACAGAGTAGTAGTGTATATCAGAGTAAACATTGTAAAGCTGCATCTGCAGTTTGGCCCTGCGAAAATGGTTCCTATAAATCACTTTACACTCTGCCAGGGCAAAAAGCAGCCTATAAATGTTGGAATAACTTTTTCTGGTGTTTATCATATGCTTGTGTCTACTCTTGTCTGAAAGTGAACCATGACACTAGGAATAAATAGTCAAAGATAGCTTTTTTTAATGCAGGATAAAAATAGAGCTAAGCCATATTGAGGAACTGTATTTTAAGCAATTTTGAACATAAAATGTCCCAACATTAGAAAGTATACTGAAAAAATAAGAAGTACTGCATGTACCTTAATTTTGAAACTGAACTCTTTGGTAAAATCTTATTCTGCTTGAATTCAGAAGTAAAGTGCTCACTGACATGAGCAAGGTCAGGATTCCACTTGGCATTTCAGATGCAGGTCACTCTTTTATACCTAGTTTAAATTTCTATTAAAACTGAGGTCAAAATTTTTAATCTTACTACATTTTTGATTGCCTTGCACTTGAGTCCAGAGCAGAAATGGTAAGGGGGAGTCCAAGAATTTGTCTGTTGAGTTGCACTTGGCACAGTGCTGACAGTGCAGCTTGGACCCCATGGTCTCCTGTGGGAGAGTGGAACAGCCTGTGGCTCACTGATTTCTTTAGTCCAAAATCACAGTTCTGGTGAGCATGTGGAGCAAGATACAGTCACTAGCTGTCTGCAGCCATTGTGCCTGTCCCACTCATTTTATCTACTTAGTTCCTCCACATAGTGCTTTGCTTTGGCCCCAGCCAACAAATGTGGCAATATGTCAAGAACCACACCCATTTTCCTCTGCTCTTTTGGTTTAAGCAAGCAGAATGGAGGTACCATGTATAGAGAAACTGAACACTTTGTAAAGAAAATGTGAACTGCTCATGGCAGTGTAAAAGGTCAGGGAGTAGCTCTTAAAACTCATTTCTAATTCTGCACTAGATCTTACAGCAAAAATGCTGATGCTCGACACAGCCAGGACGTGGTGCAGAAAGACCATTGCACTGCTGACCCTGCTCCTGAGCCAGCTTCAGAAACCCACAGCTCTGTGTGTTCAGGGATGGCACCACTCTGCAGGGAGAGCCAGGAAGAGAAGGTGGGTGAGCTTCCAACAGCTTCTAGCTCTGATCAGTTCTGCAGTGATAACAAAGAAACATGAAGATATTCTCCTGTCTCACTGATCAGAATCTCAGGCTGTCAAACTAGTTAATGTGCACTGAACATAGCACTCCTGTTTAGAACTACATTGCTGTGCTTTGTAAATTAACCCCAGATCTGTCAACAAGTTTCATTGCTCAGTACACATGGCACATTTTTTTTGAGGCAAATATAGAAGGACTGGGTTCAGGTTGGGGTTTTTTTCAGGGGTGTTGGCCAAGATTCCAGACAGGCCTGGTCATTAGGGGGTCAGGCATCCTGATGGTCTGAAAAGAGTTTCCTTGCCCTGTTCAAGGGTAGGTCTATTATTACTTCAAACCCTTATGCAGCCTGCTTACATCTTGGTGCCTGGCAGTGTTGTATTCTTCATCTGAAGAGCCCTGCAAACACTGTAAAGAAAGACACTCGTTTGTTACTTGATAGCACATGATTCTGCACACAGTTAATCAGTTCAGACTCAACTGAAATCCCTTTTTATCCTCTATACTCTTTTTTCACCCTCACTCCTACTCTTCTCCTTCCTTTCAGTCTGGGCTGTGGGAACTTCGAGTTTTTCCACTAAATGATGAAGAGGTAGAAGCTTTACTGTGCCAAGATCAAGTAACGAATCAGACTGAAATGTCAAGTGCAACTTTCCCCAGCAACTCTTCCTGCACTCCAGGCACACCCACTGCTGTGCCAGACAATGGCTGTGCACCAAGAAAACAATCTACCCAAGAGTCAGAAGACTGCAAAAGCATTTGCCTGGGAAGCAACAGTACAAGGAAACAAAGGTGACAGGGAATAATGTGGTTCATTAAGAAAGCCAATTAAGGTGGAGAGAAGTGTAAGGTAAAATCTCTCGTTCACACAGCATATGACAGCACAATTCAAAACCTTTATGTTAGCTGCGTATAATATATTTTCTTTCTTGCTTTGTAACAGGCAGGATAAATCCCAAAGACAACACTTTCTTCTTCCTGAACCCCAAGAGAAAGTAATTATTTCAAGCTGGAAGTCTAATATTCCCAATGTCGGGAGTGGGCGCACATAAATTGCTGGCACCATTCACTTTCTGTTGTCATATTGCCACATTTGTCAATAATCATCCTTTTCTGTTTGTTTGTTTTCAAATGCATATCTGGTTCTCGTGGACTCTGGTGCAGCAGGAGATGCTGTTTACCTTATCCAACAACTTCAACTGAACACAGAAAAACTACTTGAAAGTAGTGGGGATAAGCATTAGCTTCAGATTATTCTCCTGTGTGGCATGACCATAGGGCAAAAACCTGTCTCTAACTGCACGTGTGAGGTCAGGGGAGGTGAGAACCAGCACTTCAAACCAGGGCATCTGGAAGCCTTGCATCCAGCTTGTCATGGCTCTCAGTAGTGCCTGGGCATGTCTCATGGTGAAATTCTCAAGCAATAAGGCAGAAGTAGCCACTGCATTGCCACAGTCAGTGTGACTGACACAGGGGAAAGCAGGATCTCTGCTTCGGGCCTGTGGGGAGGGAGAGACAGGAGGAGAGAGGGGTGGAGCCAAATCAGTGACACAGCCCATGGAATGTTGTGGTTTGGATCATCTTATTTCCTTAGTCCTTCAGTAGCTAATGAGGCTCATAATACTTTGCTTTAATATGTTAAAGTCTTGTTCCAATTTCTGTACAGTGCCTTGTAAGAGTCTCGTAAGTATGCCAACATTTGGTGACTAGCTGGAAAGGAAAAGATGATTGATGTCTTCAAGAGCAATAGAAAAAAAGCCCCAAAGCTTTCCATTGTGATTCTGGATAGATTTCTCATTTCCCAATGCATGCACAGTGAGAAAACAAAAGCAAGTTGTTTAAACTTGCATCTGAATAGCATAGCTTGGAATGTATCTGCAATCCCAAGAGGTATTAACAAAGATTAAACATTGAATGTAGGTGTTATCCATCAACAGGCAGTTTTTCTGTGTAGGACAGTTGAAGGCAATTTAATAGGAGTCTCTGTTTTTTGTGCAGTTTTCTTCCATGTGTAATATCTGGAATGGCACTGGACAGACGACCCAGTTTTAGTGTCAATTTTTTTTTTTTGTCAAAATGACAGGAAATACACACTGGGCATATGAAAACAGTTCAGTAAAGTTTCAACACTACATCCTATTGCTACATTGTAGTTTATTGCACATTCTGATTATTTTTTTAAACACTTTTTTAACACTGGTTTGTCTTAAACTTGAATCTTGCCTCAATGTCTGATACAATAATCTTTGATGCAAGGTTGGTTTTTTAATTAAAAGTTATTTCTATATATGTTGTATATAGTCTGAATTTGATGACTTTTTAGAAGTGAAGAAGTAGCAGCAATACTTCCTCTTGGCATAGAGCTCTGCTTGGCCTGCAGACCCACTGCAGCTTTGCTGTGGTACTGATGCTGCACTTTTGCTGTGAGGCCAAGGGCCCTCTCAGTGCCTCAGTACAAGGTGTGTGCTGCCCTCTGTCTTGCCCTGCATGTGCACCTGCTTCCAGGAAGAACTTTCTCAAAGGTCAGTGTCTCAGATGTTTTGCAGGTCTTTTCCACACCCCTGTGTACTCCTTAGGAAGCCTGATCTGACCAGCTGTCACCCAGCTTTGTTGTCAGGTATGGGTTTCCTGTCTTGTCTGATCCCGGGGGCAGAGGGAGGAACTCCTGACTTTAAGAGAGGGGACAGCCCAAGTGACCAGCCAGCCAGGCCAGCTGCCTTCCTTGTCCTGAAAGTGCTGCCAGGAAGTGGAAATACAATCCAGTCTGTTACAGGAGGGTTTTTCTTTACTGGAGGGTGGAAACAGAAGGGTGTTAAAAGGAAGCCAAGGACCCCCCTGTGTCAGAGGAGCTGAGTTATCCCAGTCTGGTTAGCTTGGGGACCTTCAGAGCATCCCTGCACTGCAGTTCAGGCCCCAGCTGCAGTGCCAGACCATTGTGTGGCTGCAGGCTCAGCCTGGGGTGGCCTAAAGCAGCTGCTGGTACCTTGCCCACTGCAGGGGCTGCAGAGGCCACTGCAGAGTGGTCTGAGCAAGGGGAGCCCCATCAGCTGCATCCCTTCTGTGTTCTTGCCAGCCCTTGTGGGAACTTGCTATTGCTTCATGAGACAGCAGTGAAAAGGCCACTTAGACAAAGGCTGAGCAGTCCCAGGACAGAAGCAAAATGTCTCTGTTTGGTCATTACCCCAGTGCACTCACTGCAGAAACCTTTCTCCAGCAGCTGCCTCAGCTGGCCAGGCCTGTGGCAGCACACTGTGGCTGCTGGAGAACAGTGCCTGAGCTGCTCCTCCTCCCACAGTGCCAGCACAGGGCTCTGCCAGCAGCTGAGCAGGATATGTGCATGTGGCAGGAACAGGCTGCATTGGCACATCCCCTGCCCACCTCCAGCTGGCAGGGCCAGGTGGACAGTGCTGGGTGCACATGGCAAGGGAGGTGGTTCTCAAGCAGCTGCAGACCTGGCCCTGCCTTCTCTGTCGCCACTCTGTGTTTTGGCTCCAGACAGACACCTGATTTTTCAGCAGCCCCCTTTCAGTACTGGCACAGGGTTAAAAAACTTGCTGATTCAGCTTGGTTCCAGGTCCTTTCCCTGTCCTTTCTCTTGTCTCTCTACTCCAAGCAGCTGCAATCAGCACTGGTAGGCTGCTGCTCTGCCTGCAGCCCATGGCCTGGCACAGCTGGGCTCCCAGCTCCAGGCAGGTCAGTGCTGCATGAATGCTGGTGTCATGAGGAACCTGTACCTGCTGGAGGAGCAGGCTCAGGGCCAGGCTCATCCTTGAAGCCATAAAATGTGCAGAATCCCCTGCTTGTTTTCATTCCTTTTCCAAGTTTTAAACAGAAAATAAAACCCAGACAAAACCCAACCTCTCTTTGGCTGTTAAGCTGTGAAAACAGCTGTTAGTGCTGCTCCTACTGCTGTGACTTTAAGGTATTACAGAGTGACTGTGAAAAAACAACTTAAAACCTAATGCAGCAAGGCCCCCCCACACACATGCAAGTAGGTGTCTGCAGCTGCACAAAGCCACTTTCCATGTGCTTTATTTACCATGTTCAATTGAGGCATTTTTTTTAACACCACTTATGTTCTGCTTCCTGCTGCTATGAGGGTTTAAAATGTTTCATCTCTGCACCCAGGATCTTAATGGCATGTAAGTACAAATAAGAATTTTTAAACCCTATTAAAACTAAGCTCTGTGTGTGTCTCCTGCAGTGTTTTATCTCCCTCAGGGCTGTGGCTGTACCACCCTGTGCAGCACATGTGAAAGCCCAGCGTGACTTGGCTCTGTCCAAGTTTTCATCCTGTTTTCCAGTGCAGACAGACCTGTACTGTCAGATCACTCTGGACCACTCTAGAGCACATGCCTCAGTACAACAGGCTGTGCTCTCCCTTACTGCTGAAACCTTATCAGAGGATTGCAACATCTCATGGGCCTGGGCTTTGTTCAGCCCTGGGGAGACGCTGCAAGCAGTTCTCTGGGTTTTCATGTCACACTCAGTTCCAGTCCTGGGACTCAAGGCTTGTTACTGAGTACAGGACAGGCCCCAGAGAGATCACTTCAGTAAATGGACACAGGTGAGAAACTGAAACAGTCTTAAGCATTAAAGAACAAGAATAACTCATCACTGTGATTTCTTGGACATGGTCACTAACAGATTTAACCTCAGCTGTTGCAGCAGGAGTCACCTGCATAAACCCACTCGAGTGGGATTCAGGCAGAAGCAATTAAGTAATTTTACTTTGTGAGTGTAGCATCTCTTCCACAGGACTCCTAACCCAAGAGTCAATGCATCCTTACCATCCTTAAAACAATTACAAAATGCCTACAGCCTATGAACAGAGGACATAGCATCAATTAACCAGCACAACTTGGATGTCACCCCCAAATCAATTAGGAACAAAGCAGAAATAGTTTGATTTTCCTTTCAATCCAGCTTACACTCAACTGCAGGAGGTTAGTACACTACAGCTGTTGTCCTACGGCTTTCAACAGCATGAAAAGCCACTCCACATCCTGAACTAGCATTTTCATTTCAGCTGGTGGCTGTCCAGCCTGCATTTAAGCTACCAGAGCCATGACTGTTTGTCCATGCATACACTAAACTCCACACTGGTTCTTTCCAGAAGCATGGGTAAGCTACTCTTAACACAGCCCTTGGGACTACAGCCTTCATGGCCAAGCTTGCTTTTGGCAAACCTCTTCTGAGCTATCTCTCAGTACAGCAGGTCCACACAACTCCATTTTTCTTGTGCTACTCCCCAAATGGGGTTGCAAGTGGAAGCAGGAAGCAACTTTTGCTCACCTAACCCACAATTAACAATGCAGAAAAAACGTGGCAGTTCAGCAATTTGAGATAGTCCTGTAGAGTGTCTGAACTGGCCTGGGCTGCCAGGGGCTGCACCAGCCCTGGCACTGCTGGGTGACACCTGCCCAGTGCTGCTGCAAAGAGAACAGAGCTGACTCTGGCCCTGTGGAAGCTGCTGAGCCTCCTGCCTGGCCCCCAAGGCAGCAGACTGTCTGCAACCCTTCTGTCATTGCAACCCAAAGAGAAAAATGCCACACAGAATACCATGACATATTTAAGAGCCAGCAATGCTAATTAGAGCCATGGGAGACAGGTCTGCCTAAAAATGGCCTGCTCAGTCTTCCTCCAGTGCACTGTAACTCACCTCTCATGTGCCCAACCAGGCCAGGCCTGTGCACACAGCAAACTGAAGGACTGATGACTGTTTGGTTCCACAAACTGTCCTACAGACCCATCTCCAGGCATTTCAATCTGCACATCTCTTCAGCAGCTACCCTTCCTGTATGTTACCATCTTGATCATTTACTCAGACACATGTACCAACCAAGGAGATTGTGCAGCAAGAAAAAGCTTCTGACTTATCTGAAGAGTATTAAAGCAACATTCTCCTGAGGAATTCCATCACTTCCAGGAATTTCAGACACAGCTGTCTTAAATGGCTACTTGAAAGGTAACTGAGGAGACATTCCCCACTTCGTGATCTGGTAAAGATGCTGCACTGACTTACCTGATGCTGGATTGCAATAAGCCAAGTACTTCCAATGCAGTAGAGGCAAAGGACAAGAACACTTCTACCATCACAGATTTTTTTTAGCCCTCTTAAGCTGCCTTTTCCCTAAACTTACTCCTAAACCCACTTATTTATGACAGCCAGCTTCAAGAACTTAACACACCAAGGAAGGGGTGTTTAATGCAGTAGTGGAAAAAGTTTTGTAGGAATGCACAGATCAAATGACAAAATACAGACAGCAGAAGGCAGTTTGATTAAAGAGTCTTCCACAAGAGAGATTCTGGTGGTGATGCTACACTGTTCTAGCAAGCAACAAACTGACTGTAGTTCAGTCCAGCCAGCATTAGAGGTTGTGCCACAAAATTAGCCTCCACAAAATCAAGAGACAGGTTCAAACCATTGCATTTCCAACCCTGAAAGACAGCCAGAACGTTTCCCACTGCTGCTTGCTTCACTGCAGTGAAGGAATGCTTCCTCTGTTCAGCAGCAAGAGGTTTCTGTAGTTGGTGTTCATCCAGCCCCTGCTTATGCACGAGAAAAGGGCTCTCCTGCATGGCCAGAGCTTCTGGAACACGGCTGGGGAGGTCTCATCGGTCCAGACTGCGCTTCTGGGCTGCCTCTGAGCACACGTTCCTGAGCAGGTTGATGACAGACCTGGGGTCTGCACTCTTCATGATAGCACTGCCAGACACAATCATGTTGGCTCCTGCCTGGGGGACAGCAAACACTGCTCAGTCACGTGGAACACAGCCCCTGCCTGCCTGGAGAGCACTGGAGATGGGAATTCTGGGCTGCTGTGCAAACAGGTGGGACACAGCGGACATCCCCCTAACTGCAACCCCAAATCAAGTTCAGAAAACACAGCTGAAATCCCCAAATATATAATTTCTTCATCACAATGCTCCTATTTCCACCAACATAAAAGAAACAAACTTCTTTAGCTTAGGGGAGGCTTCAAGAGCCACTATTTTAAAAAAAGGCACAAAATTAGACCTCAAAACGATTTTGATATTAAATGTGTTCTACAGTTCCCTCTGAAAACTAAATGTTTCTCCTAAGCTTTATTTTCTGGGAGTTGATAAGTCTCTCAGCACAGTGACTGAGAATGCTACAACCTCTTACCTCTGCACATTTATGGATGGTGTCAGGCCCCACTCCTCCATCCACTTCTATATCCAAAGAGGGAAACTGTGTCCTAAGCCATTGAACCTGAGGAAAAGATAAAAGCCCAGAGCACTGAGCTGCCACCCTACAACTTCTCATACATCTAGAAAAGATTTATCAACTTCACCACTCACTACTGTTAATTAGCTTTTAGCTCAATGAATAATGAAAGAGAAACACAGTTTACCTTTGGCATCATGTCTTCCATAAACTTCTGTCCTCCAAACCCAGGTTCTACTGTCATCACCAAAGCCATGTCTATCTGATTGGCCCAAGGTGCCAAGTGCTCAACTGTAGTGCCAGGCTTGATGGCCAAGCCAACCTGCAGGAAGGAAAGCCAAATCCAAGTGCATGTCAGGGCAAGACTGGCCTGAGATCAGTACAGATTCCTAGGAAGTAATTACACAACTGTGTAATGGCAGGAAGAACAGGCTTCTTCATTTAAAAATTCCAGATTTTCTTCACTAAAATTGAAGACACTTCACTCACAGTGTGTATGGGGTGCACATGCCAATCCTAGACCACCTGAAGTGGCAACAATGAGTTTTCCATAAAACCATGGAATCAAAAATATTTTGAGTGGAAGGGCCCTACAAGGCTCATCGAGGCCAGCTCCTGGCCCTGCACAGACACCCCACCAATCTCACTCTGTGACTCAGAGCCTTGTCCAAACACTCCTGGAGCTCTGGCAGCCTTGGGACTGTGACCATTCCCTGGGGAGCCTGTCCAGTGCCCGAGCACCCTCTGGGGTAAGAAGAAGAACCTTTTCCTGCTATCCAGCCCAAACCTCCCCTGATACAGCTGCAGGCTGCCTCAGCTCCTCTCACTGCTCACCGCAGAGAACCTGCCAGCAAGGCAGCTGTTAGTTAAGCAGAGCTAAGTATACAGAGTGTGTATTCACCTCACCTTCATGCCATTCTCCCGAATGTCCTTTATCAGTGCCCCGGGATTGTCCGTCGCTTCTAGATGGAAGGTGTACTGGTTTGCACCAGCCACTGCCATGGGCTTCACCCACTGCTCTGGCGCGGCCACCATCATGTGCATGTCTGGAAGAGGAGAGCGAGCGGGCAGCGGGGCCGGCTCCCGCCGCCGGAGGGGCAGCGCCCCGCAGCCCGCGGCCCTTACCGAAGAAGGGCTCCTGGCCCAGCCGCTTGCGCAGGCTCTCCACGACGGGGTGGCCGAAGGTGATGTTCGGGACGAAGTGTCTTGGGGCCGAAGAGAGAGACGCGCCCGCCCACAGGTTACCCGGTGCTGCCGGGAGGAGCGGGCCGGGCCGTTCGCCCGGCCCCCGCGCCCCCGGCCCGGCCCGGCCGCTCCCGCCCGTCCCCGGCGTTACCCGTCCATTACATCCAGGTGCAGGTAGTCGGCCCCGCAGTCCAGCATGCGGCTGCACTCGGCGCCCAGCGCCGCCAGGTCGCTGTTGAGGATGGAGGGACCGATCCGACACCCCGACGCCATCGCTGCGGCCGCGGCTGCTGCCGGGACGGAGGGCGGGCCGGCCGGCCGGGGGAAGGGCCGGGGCGGTGCCCCCGCCATCTTGGGGCCGTTGCTCCGCCCTCACGGCCGCGCTGACGCGGCACGAGCCGCACCCTCGCCCCCAAAGTGGCGAAATAACAATAACAATAGTAGTAATAACCCTGGTGTAGGTGATTTTAAGTTCCCAACCAGGTGCATTTTGTCCCCCCCAAAGCACAGCTCTAGCCCCGCGCCGGGCCTGGAGCAGATGGGTAAACGTTAACAAGCGCTGTCGGTATCCCGGAAGAAAACCGCGCATGGAAACCCTTCGGAGCGCCAGACACCGACCGTGTTACGCAAGAGGCTCAAACACAGAACTCTGTCCTTTGCCGTCGTTCCTTTGTATTTAATCCTCGGGACAACGTTTGCATAAAATGCTGAGGCAACGGGAGCGACTGACACGTGGACAAGACAGGCAGAGCCGGACATGGCTGAACACGACATGCGCTTAAGGCGGTAGCACTATGTAAAGCAGCATCGTGTGTCTCCACAGCAGAAATAACACCGAGTTTGGTACAGAGAGACTGGAGGACAGCACAAACCAGCTAAAGAACTTGGTATGCCACTCAGCAGGAAGGCATTAAATGCACTGGTACGACAGTAAAACGCATGGGAAGTCAGGCTGGCGGGCTGGCCTGTCTGTGCCATCTCTGAGCAATCATCCCACAAAACCAAAGCCAGCTGCACAGCCACCTGGATAAAATTAAACTGCAGATTACATCATTTAGAAGTTGCATTGATTTCTAGTAGGGTAGACATTAAAAAGAGGCATTTTAGTCCTTGCTATGGCTTACTACTGTGGATTCACCTGTGACAGTGGAAACTTGAAACTTGAACGTTATATACACGGAATTAAATGAAGTAAATCACAGTTATTTTGTCATCTCTAGAGCAGAGTACTGTGGGAAGGCCTCTACTTTTCATTAAGGAGGATGCTTCCTCCTTTTCTGCAGAAAAGGTCACTCTATAAAGTGCACCATGAACTCTGTGTGTTGTGTCCCAGCCATTAACTCAGCTCATGTCTGAAGCTTTCCTCCCCCCGAGACTGCCTGTGACCAAGCCTAGCTGGGGACTTGGAAGCAAAGCTGTGGGTTTTTTTCTCATTTGTGCGTCAGTGTTAATAAAAACACTTAACATCTGGAATTCAGCAATTCTTGGAGTGACCTCTGAGCTGGGAGCTAATCTAAAGCAGCATCCTACAGGTAGCTGGCACAGGCTCCAGTGCACTAAGGAGATAAAAGCAGTACAGCATGTTTTGATCAGCAGAGGAAACAGTTTGTTATCCAGGACATCCCTTGGGACATTGTCAACTCTCTTCCAACACCAAGAACCCTTTGGAGCTGCATTAGAGCACCACCTGTACATTATATAGCCCCATATATGTGGGGGATAGAGGTGGTGCACTATAACAATAGTTGGTTTTTTTCAGCCCTGCTGTTCCCAAGACATGCTGAGATTCTCCTTCTCTCACCAGCAGAGCATGCTCAGCACCTGGGACAAAAATGGCTTTTGCTCTCTTCAGAGGTTTAATGTGAGTGAGTTCCCTGCCCGGAGTGGTGTGCACAGCTCCTGTCACATGTAAGCACTTGGCAAATGCCAGGCAGCACAGCCTGAGGCTCCATGGGCTGCACAGGCTGAAACCTGCTGCCAGCTGTGTGGGTAATGGTGTCAGCCCCAGGAAAAGCTGTGTGCTGCACTACAGCAGCAAGGCAGCTGTCTGTATGGCAGCTACTGCAGAGCCCAGGAGGAAAGCTGAAGTCCTTTCTGTGGAGATGGCTACGAGGATACCATTTCCCTCCTTAGTAAGGCTGGTTTGTCATGTGTGTGTCCAAATTGCAGGCCCTCAGGAGCCAAAGTGGTAATGAGCACGTTTTAGATACTCTCAGGATGATCCAAAACATTTTCCTCTGCACAATAATGACGTGATTATAAACTCCATTTAGTCTAACGTGAGCCAAAAAAGGCAGTGTATGATTCCCAAGGGTCTCTTTGGGCATTGCTGATGATTTCATGGTTTGTTTCACAGCTATTTTGCAGTTTGCCTGTCAGCAGCTAATGGCTAAATTCACATTTCAGTGTAATTCCATGATGCTGCAGAAAAACCCTTTAACTCAGCTGTGACTTCAGCTGATCCCTCCAGGGATCTCCACCTTCTATAAATGTTACACACATTTATCCAATACTTGCAGTCATGAATGTTACATACATAAAATGGAACCTTTTAAAATACAATCTCAGCATGCCAAAAATAGATTCTTTCATCAAGTTTCTGCCCTGCAATATCCATCTTTTGTTTCAATGTACATATATATTTATATATATATATATAGTAACATGAAAATACCAGATATATAAATATTTACTTTAAATCCCTCTACGTACATCCAACAGCATCAGGGGAGCAGTTGCTTGGGGCCAGAAGACCCACACATTCCAGATGCAGTTTCCTGGAGTATTTTTTTTTTTAACTCTGGAGATGAATAGCTCAGTACATTAAAGCAGGACAGTGTGGGTTATTTATGCCACCTGCAGACCACTCAGCCCCTGCCCATCTGTGTCTGTGGACAGCACATGCATTCCTGCTTACACTATATACTCTACTTAGGTTTTACAGAGCAAATATTTTTGTAGCACAAGGGCAATATTTTACAGAGTGGGATGGAACTACCAGACAAAAGTAAACTCAACTACTAAAGTCTGCAGTTCCAACAAAAAAAAAAAAACAAAAACGAATTGCTTGATGGTGCTTATTGTTGCTCTGCATGTTAGAAACAATGGTCCCAGGCTTGAGAAAAATCAAGCATTAGATTGGTACTTTCTGTCACTGTTTTCAAGGTGTAGGAGCCTTGGATTCAGCTGCTGTGTAGCCCTGCTCTCAAAAACACTACAAAAATAAATCTCAGGCACAGTCTCAGAAGAGACTTCTCTGTCTCACACAGTCCAGCAGCCCATTACCCACGAGGCTGCTGATCACAGTACATGGCTGCCAGATCAGGGCTCCATGGACCACGTTTGCCCACACACCCCTATCCTGAGAATTCTCTACTAATTCTTGGTTCCTGTGGTCCTGCCCTGAACTGAAAAGAGATCTCACAAACAGAAATTTGCCAGTCTATAGCAACCACCTGATAGCTATTTCCTGCTCTTGGATAATAAAGTGCTCTTGTTTTAAGTAGTTACTGTTTAGCAGGGAACTCTAAGGAAAGGTAACCACTTCCTTCCTCCTCCCGGTACTGTACTTCCCCAAGAGTTACACATGAGACTCATCTAGATCCACGTCGGTCTCGCCCAGCTCCACATGCGTGAAGCTGAAGTGCGTGGCCAGCAGGGGGTTCTCCATGCCGTTGTCCTCGCTGATGTGCAGGACGGTGTCCCCGTGCTGCAGCAGGCTCGTGGTCTCCAGCCCCGCGTAGTCCTCGGTGTCCGACAGCTGCGGGGGCGGCGTGCTCTGCGCTGTGGCTGGCCGCGATTCCAAGCCCTCCTCTTTCTCCTTCTCCTCCTCAGCACCCAGTGCCTCGCTCTGCAGTTGAGGACAGCTGGTGGTCAGGCTCAGAGAAAGCGGGAGGGAGAGGGGGGACAAAAGGAAAGGAAGGTCTATAAAGCATTTTCTCATTCAGATATACATTTTACCATAAAGAAGCAGGCACTTGTAGATTAAATAATTAGATAATTTTAAATCCTTTAAAATTATACCTAACAATATGTTTTTGATGGTGAATCAAATTTACATCACGAATCAGAAAGGTTATCTGATTTGAGTCATTAACACTTCCTCATTTCATCTTTTTTAGCATATGGCTTAAAACGGAGAGTAGGTTTACATTAGATATTAGGAGAAAATCCTTTATACTGAGGACAGTGAGGCACTGGAAAAGGTTTCCCAGAGAAGCTGTGGCTGCCCCATCCCTGAAGTGTTCAAGGCCAGGCTGGACAGGCTTGGAGCAACCAGGTCTAGTGGAAGGGGGTGGAATGAGTCCAAACCATTCTGTGATTCATTCTGTGATTCTGAAGACAGAGGTCATTCACTTGCACATGGCAAAGGACATAACCTCAAAAGACACTGGATATCTGGGTGTATAAAAGTGATCTCAGTGTCACTGATGTGTTGAAGGGATGACTGGGATTGTCCCTGCACAATGCTCATAGGGGGCCAACACAGAAAAATGTTGGACAAGCAATTTCTTTTGCAATGTGGTGCTTAAACAGTCCTGAGGCTTTGAAGGATTCCCTCCTTAAGGGGGCATCTCTCAGGGAGCAAGCTGTGAAAACCTGTTGAGGACAGCTTGCCTTGGTGACTGGGTCCAGAAGAACACTGTAGGTGATGGGAAGACAGAAAGGGAAGATGCAGAAAATACATTTTCAAATTAAGACTTGTTACACTGACTTGGAAAGGAATGGCTTTACAGAAGCAGAGGCTTGACAGCAAACAGCCTAAAGGAGACTTTGCTGTCTTTACCCTCCTGCCAGCTTTCATCACAGTGCTGTAATACATCTGGCACTTCCCGTGCCTGAGAAGTGGAGGAGGGACACAGGCTGCAGACCCAGCAGTGACATTACCTGGCTGTGAAGGGACACAGGCTGCAGAGCCAGCAGTGACATTACCTGGCTGTGAAGGGACACAGGCTGCAGAGCCAGCAGTGACATTACCTGGCTGTGAAGGGACACAGGCTGCAGAGCCAGCAGTGACATTACCTGGCTGTGAAGGGACACAGGCTGCAGACCCAGCAGTGACATTACCTGGCTGTGAAGGGACACAGGCTGCACACCCAGCAGTGACATTACCTGGCTGTGAAGGGACACAGGGTGCACACCCAGCAGTGACATTACCTGGCTGTGAAGATCAGCCACGACGATGGCAGGCGAGGAAGTCAGCCCGGGTTTGCCGAGCGGCTCCTGCTGGCCGGCGGCCTGGGGGCTGCTGTGGCTGCGGCCCAGCTGCTGCTGCTGCGCCGGCGGCTCCGCGGGGCAGGCGGGAGGTGCCTCAGGCTGGGCTTCGGTGAACGTCACCGAGCGCTTCTGCTCCGCTGGAGGGGGCAAACCCAGGAAACTCGGGGTTAAAATTCGGGAAGAAATACACAAGGAAAGAAGAGAGAGAATCCATGGGGGTTTTACAACTAAGACAGGGATTGTGGTTCCTTCCATCTTTATATAAGCTGTCTAATCTAAAAGTCTTTTACCTTGGGTTTCCACTACTGCCACAGCAAGACTCTGGGATCGCCTGAAGTCTAGCCAGCACACCTATCCCTCTCATGGCTTGGTAAGAAAAATACCACCCATAACATCTTTCCATCCCAGAAAAATACACTGAGATGAATTCCCATGTGGTGGCCTCAAATATAAAAGAAAAACTGGCATGCAAAAAGACAGGAGAATTGCCCAAGGTTTTGCTGAAAATGTAAGGAAAAAAAGTGCAACAGATAACTCCTCATTCCTGCAGACTCAGTCCACTAGCCAGGAATAACAGAAGAGCACTGAGTAAAGACAGCTAGACTAAAAACTTAACAGTAAAACTGATTATTCCCATTCATGCTTTTAATTGTTTTAACCTTTATGTTTCAAACATCTCCAGCAGTGGTGTTGCCCCAGAACACTCCTGCTGAAACACAGCAAGTTCACAAGTGACCTTTGCTATTGGAGATGTTTCCTCCAAAGCTCACTGCTCACTTCAGATAGTACAGAATGCAGCTACCTGCTCAGCTTGGCAGTGCTGACTGCTGGAAACATACAGCAGAGACTGCAACAGTCCTACATTCATTTCCTTGTCCAGTCCTTAGAGCTCTGCACTGCTAAGCTTATGATGGGCCATGTCCTTCTTTCTACTACTCTCGATAGCATCTTCCAAACTTGCACATCTGGAGGTTTTGGATGAGGCATCCTGACTAGAGGACACCCATCCCCTAAATTCTCCATAACTCTTGGAAACAAGATCATTCATTGTCCATGTCCTGTTTGACCTTGAAAACCTCTCGAGAAACCACCAAATTGTTTTGAGGGGGTGGATTTCTGATAGGATATCCATCTACTAGGAAAAAACATAAAGCTGCTGGAACTTCACTTTAATATAAGCTGCTAACAACCTACAATTCCTTTAAGCTCAAACCACATAATTTTCTACTTTCCAGTGTGGAGTGCTGGTTCTGGAAGTGCAGCAGTGCCCTACCACAGGGTTTAGGCTTTGGCTGGATGCTCCGCCTGGTGGTTGAAAGCCGAGCTCCGTGACGGCTCCGAGGCTCCGTTTGTGTCTTCTGACGTGACAGCAGCGGCCGTCGAAGCTGAACATGGGAACACAGAGTTAGCCTAGTGTGTGGGCACGTACTGCACAGCTTCTCCTCTGAGAGGAGAACACTGTCTGTACCTCCAATGTCCCCTCACTCTACTTTTAGAGTGTTCCAAGGTCTCCATGGCTTACACATTTCCTTCATGTGGAAGGAAACCTCTGGGCTTTGTGTGCTGTTTCAGTTTCAACACTGAATGTAATGCAGGGCAGGTTGTGTGATCAGAATTTAATAATAGTCATAAGAAAAAAAGCCTGCAGAGGACAAGACTGAGGAATTGAAAACAAAGGGCACCTCCTCTCTTAGGGATTTGCCTGGCTTTACGCCTACAATTTGTGCTATGGTCCCTGCTGAGTCAAGGGACTGCCCTACTATACCAAAATTAGGTAGAGGTGACACATCCCATGCACACATCATGTCCAAACAGCCCCATACAAGAAAAGCCAAACCAAATCCCAGAGCAGGAGCGGAGGTTTGCTCATTACTGCCCATTTCCTCACCTGCCTCAGGCCTCTCTTCCGCCCCAGGGGCTGCTGCAGGAGGAGGTTCTGCTGTCCTGGCTCGCTCTGCACACTTGCCACCCTGTCAGATGGTGACAGCATTAGGCCAAGCACAGAAGCACGCTGCATAACTAGTAGGTGTCCTGGCAATTGGGACTAAAGTAAATAAATAAACAAGAGATCCACCAACCACTAATGGCACAGTCACTTCAAAGAGCAGCACTATCTTTGAAGGATGGGAGGGGACATGTCTGTTGGGTTGTGGCTTCCAGGGCTTGGGAGAGGGTGGGAGGTGGAGTCATGGTATTCAGGACTTGGCCACACACAGGTAGCATCCAAATAGAAATAACTGCAGGTTTCAGTTTTCAGTCATTGATTGATGCATCCCACTGAGCAGCACTCACTTCTCTGCATCCTTTGCCACATCAGTGAAGGCAGGACCATCAGCTTCCCAGCTCAAAAGCCTTCTTGTTTGCTTTTCCTTTATTCAAGGACAATGTTGTAACAGCTATTTTTTTCCTTCCCAAACAAGACTCCATGGCCTCATCACAATTTTGTCATCTGGTTTTAATTTCAGTTTAAGTCAACAAACAAAAAACAAACGCAAAGTGACAAAGGATCCATTCACATAATGGATGCATGAGTTATGTGAACAAGGCCCCCACACTCAACACTTGCAGCCTCAAGTCTTTTTGTGACTAACAAACAAAAAGAGACAAGTAAACAAAAATTAGATAGATTGATCGACACAGCTTTTTGATCTGAAAACCTGCAGTAGAAGAAACTTTAGCAATAAAACATACTCAGCTATGTACCATCTCATACTGCCATCCAACTGACCATTCAAGCTACTTAATATAAAAATACCAGCCTCCCCTCATTTTTATCAAAGTACTGTATGCTTCCAAACACTGGCATTTAGCAGTCACAAAACACTTTGGCTGAGAGACTTATGACTACATTAGTCACTAAGAATTATGACAGACTTGTTTTAACTCAGGCAGCTGCTTTTTTAAAGCCAGACTGGAATCCACTGAGCAACATGTCCTATCTAAGCAACTTCCAGCTATAGCTGGTATGCACAGTGTTCAAGATTCAGTATTGCAATCCATTTTGTCTTTGGCTTGCCTTAATCTAAAGGAAAACAACATTATTTTCTCTAGATACTTCCCTTGGATCTGCCTGGAGTTTGTGAGTACCACCAAGAGAATGAAGGCTAATCACTGACCACGCAGAGGTGGAGGAAGAAGACAAACCTAGGGGCATGGTCAGACAAGACATGGAGGATGGCTGTGAAGAGGCTTAAAAAGCTTTGTTTTCTGAGCAGCTCATTCTTCACTTTGGCAGAAGTTACCGATTGTCCTTAGAAGGTTTGGCAGAACAGAACATGGAGGGTTTCCTGCTCTGCTTTGGGGCTGTTGGGGTTTAGGATTTTTCCTTTTGTTCCTTTCTCTCATAGAATTTTGTCCCATCTGTCACTAAGAAACCATACCAACCGATACTTAGGAGAGACAAGAGAAGTTTCCATGGGAAGGGAGCAGCTGGCCACTCTCCTAACTGAGGGGTTTCTCTTGGAGGGGCAGCAATGCCACAAGAACTGGACTGGGGGAAAGGGGCTGGCAGCTCCTGGCTCTCTGGGCTTGGGAGGAGGACAGTGGAGCTGCTGCCCGGGGAGGGAATTCACTGCTGCCACCAGGGCCCTGCCCTGTTTTCTCCTACCCTGGCTGTTACTCCTTTTCTTATGTCTTTGCCTGAAAGCCCCTTAATTTCAAAGTTAGAATAATTCAGAGGGAAATGGGTCATATTTTCCATTCCAAGGGAGGTTCCTATCCTCTTTGGCAGACAGTTGTTTCTCAGACCAAGACGGGGCAATGTCTGGCTACCTGATCTGAAAGCTTTATTCCTTCCTCCCTTTCATTTAAACTAAAGCCAGACTTTGCACTGAACCATATCCATGTGTTCATCACTTGTGTTCCACACATCACAAGTGTTCCATCACTTCTCCAGGGGAGACAGTGGGCAATTTTGAGGAGAGACACATCTTGGGACCCTGAAGCAGTTTGTCTTTTGATTGTCAGACTACAGCCTGATAATCCTGGGCATGCCCTCAGCAATCTCACCACAGCTGCACTGCCTTGGAAAAAGAGGAAAAGCTTTAGCAAGCTCAACCCCAAAAATACCCAACACTGAATATATTTGAGTCCTTTTCTTCCTCAGGTCTTCCAAATGAAACCACCAGTCCCTGGAACATATATCCCACTTTTCCATAGCATATTGACATGCTTTACATAGCAAGCATCCTAAACACCACACAAACACTTGCCTAGGGATAAACAGAGCCCTTAGAGTTACCTCCTGTTAGCAGGAATATGTTCTTGACACAGACAGTGACTGCAGCACCTATGACTGCTAAGTCCAAAAGCATCACATCATTCCTTATTAAAGCAAAGAGACTGCACTTAAATTAGTCTTTATATTTGTGATCCAGCCTACTTGAAATTGCTTGGTGAATTTCCTTAATCTTCTGTTTCTAGGTTTACATAAAAACTTATTCTGAATTTCTAGAAGTTTTTTAAAGTTTTTACCACTATGTGAATGAAGTAGGAATTAGCTGGGGAAGTTCTTGGAAAAAAAATCCAAATACTGGACTAGCTTTTGGAATACTGTTACAATTGCTGATGAAGGAACTCTTAGTGCTGTGAGGAAGGAGACATGTCTGTAGCAGAAAGACTGCAACTATATTCAGTACAAAACAGGCTACAGTGCTGAAACAAAGTCACTTCACATGTGATATGAAAACACCTGAAAAAGGCCTTAGCTAACAGGTAAACATGGACTGTGTGAGGGCACAGAGGCTATACACGAGATAAAAACTATTCCCATGCACTGGAGACAAACAACGGGCAAGCAGAAAAAAGCTGGACTTTGTGTCTTCCTGCTGGAGTCTGGGATTTTCAGCCTGGGTTATAACATAAGTGAAATGAGTTAAGTGAGCTGATGGATGTTTACTTCCAGTACTGAATCCTTACACAAATTGGAATAATCTGGGATGCTCTTACGAGCTAAAATTGCAGATCCCTCTCGCAGGGAAATGGTGGACCTGAGAGCAGCTGAGTTTTGCAGAGCTGCCTGTGCACAACACAGTCCTGCTGGGGCTCTCTTTTTACTCTCTATCCCCACATTTCAAAGAAGTAAAGAGAGAGAGAGAGAGAATGATAAAGACCACAAAATTCAGACGAGTGACCGAATTTTCAGCTATAAGCTTTCTCTTCATGAGAGTTTGTGGAGGTTTCATTTCACATCAAAGAACAGAATTACCCATCTTGTTTCTGTGAGGAGGAGCATGGCAGCAGAGGGTTGGCTCTGTGCAGCCTGCCCTCCCTCCTTTTCTGTCTCTCCTTGTTTACCAGACCTGACCAGGAATACACTGTTTTTCTGACAGTCCTTGGGACCCTAAGGAACAAAACTTGAACCAAATCAAGTCCCTTTTCAGCTGACTGTATATTTCTCCCCCACCCATGGCAATGTGATCTATAAAAATAGTTTTTCTAAAGGACATAAGCCAGATTTATTTGGGAATCAGAAACAAGATTTTTTTTCCTGCCCAACACAAAGATGCTCTGTCATTCTCTGAGTGTCTCTGTCAGGGGTTTATTTGCACACTAATGTTACTCCCATTATATAGGCTAGAGGTGAGCCAAAGATCAAACCAACCCAAGTTTATGGATGCATCTTGCCAGCTCTACAAGGAATGACACAGTGGGGGCAAAACAAACTTTGTCAGGTTGGCAAGTAAAAGAAGTGATGCTCAGGAATTACAAGAAAACCTAACCATGAAGGCAAAAAAAACCCCAAAAACAAACAAACAAACAAAAAACCCCAACAAACAAACAACAAAAAACCAAACCAAACCAACAAAACAAAACAAAACCAAACAAAACAAAGGAAGCAGCGAGTTTCAATGTCTATTAAAGAGATGTACATGCTTGCCACACCATCATGGTAGAGCATACAGACTTTGTGTCCCTAGACATAGGAATGAGAGGGTTAGTGGACAAAGGCAGTGGAGAATGGGTTAAATATTTTGTATTTCCAGACACATCCCAGCCCAGTTAGCATTAACTCTGCTGCTGCAATTGCCCTAGCAATGTGGATTCAATCTGATTTTTCCTGTTAGGAGCCATTAAGCTAGGACAGGCACAAACATTAGAGAGAAATGTGTTTGTGCAACAGATTTCCATTGTAGTGGCTTCACCTTCTTCCTTTCTGATTTGGGAAAATATCCTGTCCTCTCAGATTATATCCACAACAGATCAGGATGCTCCTCAGCCCTGTACCCTAAGCTGGCTGAGCACTTCAGTGTTCTCCCCTTCCTGCCCTTCCCTGCTTTTCTCCAAGGCTGTGTCTAATTGCTGTAGAACAACGAGAAACAGACTTTATTATTTTGGTATTTGTCACAATTTGTTTAATTTATTTAAGGCTCCTACCTTCTATAAGGGTCTAGTCCCAAGTAAATATTGTTTATTTCTTTATCTCAGGTATGACTAAACACCAGCTTGTGAATTTAGAAGCTGATTCTAAAAAGTTATCATTGCACGCCAGGCAAAATCAAAGTTACATCAGAAAAACCCAAGCCTGCTTTATTCAGAACTAATGTTCTTGAATGTAAAATCAAATTAACTCTGCCCTATAATCCCCACGGCAGAATAAGCTTATGCAACATCTGCTTTATTACTGCTGTCCTTTAGAGGAGGAATCCAATTTTCACATTTAACAATGCATTTGGAACATCTTTTCCTCCTCCCAGAGATCTAACCTAATCTTTTCAGACATATTTCCAGTGTCTTCATTCCTTCTTAAGGCTTTGCAGCCCTGGTGCCCATCCTTAAGACATTAGTGCTGCTCCTGGAAAAGGATAATAAACCTCAGCAGAACTGACTCCCAAGTGCAGCTGCTCACCCATTTGCTTTACATCTCTGTACCATAGAGCAGGGTGTCCTGGTCCCTACAGAAAATTTTTGGGACAGGAATTAGTAGGAACCCATTGTGCAGCTGATTACATTTCAGGGTTCAGAATAAATTCCTGTGTTTGAATACATTTGTTGATTTAGGTGTCTCATAGTACTCAGCCTCACCACTGTAATTAGGAGTGGCTACCCCCTACTTAACAAGATCAAAACATTTCAAAACCAACACTGATGTAACCAAGTATCAGGTCATTATGGCCTTAGCTCAGGTACAGACCTTCCCCTTCATCCTCTTTGAAAACTGCAGTGAGTTTCTAGTGCTGCTAAAGGGACCACACAGAAGTCCTTTGAATTATTTATCTTCACCTCTTTAGCTCAGATGGCCATGCAGTCCAACTTATTTTGTCAAAAAAGCAGGTAACAGCACTCCTGCCTCTGCCAAGAAGCTGATGTCTTTTCCTAGCCCATCCCAGACCAGTCTGCCAGAGCAGGGCTCACACACACAAAGGACACCATGTTGCATGGAATGAGCTCAGTGACAGCACTGGTGATAAACTCTCCTTTAGTCAGCTCAGGAGAATGAACAAACAAACACAGCAGCCTGTCCCCATCCCAAAAAGCCACTACCAACATGGGAACCCAAGCTAATAGAACAGAAACCATTCACACAAACGCCTCTCAACATATCCACAGCTGCCACTGGTGCAGGAGTGAAATAACTGTTACCCTCCGTGTCGCCAATGAACGGGGCCGTGTTCTCCTGGGAGGAAACAGAGATGCTCTTGGGACTACAACAGCTCTCCAGCCTCAGGAGGATGGGTTGAGAGGCAGGGAGAATGATTAACATGACAGATCTGGGTGTTAAAGGTGCAGCCTTCCCTTCTAAGTTCACTCCTGGCCCATTTGCATTTGCTCCCCTGTCTGTGGGTAATGAGGAACAGCTAGACCTGAACTCCAGCACCAACAGAGCCATTTCAGATATGTATTTATGGTGTCCACCTGCAAGATTTCTAAGGTGTCATTTGAGAATTGAAAATGCTTTGCATAATTAATGAGAATTATTGTAAAGCACTCACAAAACACTACATTACACAGGACTTACCATAATTAGCTTTATCAGTGAATGGTAAAAAACCTCAGATTGATATGAAGTCTTTTGTGGTGACAGCATTGTGAGATGAATGAAAAAACAGATGTCTCCATTTTACATAAGCCTTCAGACTAATGCTTATAACAGGACACAGCTAATGCCTCGTGGATCATCTTTCTCATGCCCTCCAAGCAATTGTTAAACAAGGGGAAAACCCCAAGGCCAGCCTGCTGCTTCATTCACTACAGCTTTTTCTTTCCCCTTCTCCTTAGCCTTCTCAAAGTTATTGGCAATCAAAGCTGAAAACTGAAGGTGGGCTGCTACACCTTTGACTTGCAGGCCTGAATATTGATGAGCCACAAGAGACAGAGATGGAGAGAGTGACAAAAGGTGAGGGGGAAGAGACAGAAGGTTGGGAACAGCTCGTTTCCCAGCACACACACTGACAGACAGGTAGTGTTCACACTGTACCTAGAGAGGCTGCCCTCAGTGGCCAGGCTCGGGGAGTCATCGAGGACATTAGGTTCACTGCAGGAAGGGGCAGGGAGATTAAGAATTTAGGGAAAGAAAATGCAAAAAGCATGCACTTGTCTCTGTTTTCAAGGGAAAAAAAATATCAATGGAATAAAAAAGGTAAAAAGAGGAGGGTAACATTAATTGGTCTCACACGCTCAACGGCACAAATATGACTCAGAGGAGCTGAAAGAACATCTGGTAACAGCAGCAGTCTTTAGAGAGAGTTCACACTGCATGAAGCCTTCCACATCTCTGCTGAGATTTGGGGAGCTGAGAAGTTCAACAGGATGTGTTTCTAAAGGAAATAAGGCAGGGAACTGCTTTCAAAGCTATTTTCCTGCAGCATTTTGCTTTATTTCAGTTCTATTTACTTTCAGCTTCAGAGAAAGCTTTTCTCCCTTCACCCTGAGCCACTTCTTCCTTGAGGGAGGGCTGATCTATCTCCCATGAGCTATAGACCACTCTCCTGTTGGTGCAACTCTAAGGACAAACATCCGGGAAACAAGGTCTTATAGTGCAGTGAAACTGTAAATAAACAGCTGGCAAGGGTCTTGGCAAAGGGACACAATTCCAATGCAGCCATCAGGCAGGAGCAGCCTGCTCAGGCCACAGGAAAAACATGAAAGAAAGAGAAAGAAAGAAGGAAGGAAAGTAGTCTGCTGGGTTAGCAGCAGGAAAGCAGTAATAATATTACTTTGCATTAATTGGCTTACATTTGTGAGGCAGTCTGAAAGCCCAGAGACCATCCATAACTCAAAGGGCAGGATGTTGAGGACTATGGTTATGCTTGCTGAGCTGGTCCTTCCCCTACCCAGATGAAAAGTGATTCTCCTGCTATACCATACACTTAAAAAGTAGAGAGTGAAGCTCTGTGTTAATTAAAGTCTTTTTTTTCTCAGCATCACCATGATTTGGGATAGCACAAAGCTCTCAGTCAGCTGTGACTCTTATGAAGTTTATGCATTGAAGATGGTAGTGAAAGATTGAGGAAAATGCAGTCTAGCATATTAATTTTTCAAGGAACAAAGGGACTGAATCAACTGTGTTCAAGAGTCAAATGAGTTCCTGTAAGTCCTTTTGTGAAAACTCCCAGATTAAACCTGTGTAACTTCTCTCCTGTAAATCACTTCTCCTGTCTCTGCTGGTAGGTATCACAACTGTTAATTTTCCTTCATCTATCAAGGCTATTTTTTTAACTCCAAGCAAGAATGGGGAGGGAACAATGCTGTTTGATTTTCCAGGGGTGGTGAAGACATAATGTAGAATATATTCTTTAAAGGTTCAAAGGAAATAACACAAATTAATACGTCCATTGTCAGATATCCTGGGATAACTATGTCACGGACAAATAAAAAAATAAACATTGCTTATTTAGGAAAAAAAAATCATGTTTAAATGCAAAACCTCTCTCCACATCTTCTAAAGATGAACATTTCCCAATAGGCACTTTCTCACCATTCCATGTCAACCAGAAATAAGGCATTCAAAGTTATTTGTATCAACAAGTATTTCAGGTTTAAAACAGTATTAAATCCCATCTTTGAACATAGCATTTCATTTCTGTGATGAGCTAGTTACTGTTCTAGGAAGGACAAAGAACACATGGAAGAAAACAAATCAAACTGCCTCTGTCCCTCTCTCCCAGCTTCTCAAGATTCCCCCTCCCCACTTCCCTACACAAACTGGGTATGGCCCCCTGGTTCAATGAATACCCCAAAACCACATTTCCTTTTGCTATTCAGAGGCAGCAGAGAAAAATAATAATGTAGAGTGTTTCTGAGACTGTTTAAGAGGAAGGTTGCTGGGGATGACAGCTTGTTCTTATGGACCCTACACAACAGAGATTACCCTGGAAAATCATTATTTCCAACCCTGCACCCTTGGTCCAACACTATTCCAGGATGAATAAATTTAGTATCACTATGCTGGCAGCAATTCCACCATCCCACCTCTCTGATGTACCTGGGCCATTTCTGCTCTTGTTATTAAAATGGGAAAGGGGAAAAGCCCATGTTTTTACCTTTGGCTGGGTAACATGCCCACCTCAGCCTGAGGTGCAGACATGCTGGAGAGATGGCTGGAGAACCGCCTCCTCCCAATGGCACCCATAAGGTATGTTTCTTGTTCACTTACCACACTGGGCATGCTCAAGGAGTCATCTAGAAAGAGAGAAAAAACAGGAAAGGAGAGGAAACAACCACCCAAACCCCACCTGCATCCCAACAGTTGTCAAGAGATAACAGGATGCCAAAGGAGTACCCAGCATTCACTTACCAAGATCTCAAGCCTGTAAATGGGAATATTCTGTTAGATATTACAGCCACTGAGCAGAAAGACACTTATAAACCTCTGCAGGATGAGGAACCTGACAAACAGGGAACAGGGTTTATGTATTCTTTAAATGGCTCTCAGGAAAACACGTTTGCAGAATTCAGCTTCCACAAGGGATTAATTCCTGTGATTAATAAATTGCTTGTTAATATACAGTGTTTCCAGCATAAAGGTTATAACTGGACATTTTCCTGCTGTGAAATAAACTGCTGCTATGATCTAGCAAAGCACTGCGACAAAAAGCCAAAATACCTGACAGCAAAATGCAGAACTGACACTCTTCAACACCCTTCAGGACATGCATTTTAAAATGTAATGAAAATGTGGATAAATTGGCTCAAATACATCATAGTGCAAGAGAACTATGCAGCTGGACTGCAATCAGGACTGCTTAAAACTTTCAGTGCTATTTCAAATTTTATAAGTATCCAGAAAGACATTATTGTGGTTTTTGCCTCAGCAACTTGTTAATAACAAGTAAAGAAAACAAAGGGGTGGGTTTATGTCATTTTCTCTCCTCTTTTTGACCTTTTTTCCAATTCTGATGTGCTGAAATATTTTACAGCAGTATTTATCCAAGGCAGGGCTGAGGGAATAATGCCACAGTTCAGACAGGAAGATGGCACTTACCGTTCCACACGGTGGCTCAGAATTAATCTGAGGCTGAAACCACATTTTGCCACAGTGACAAAATATCTGAACCATGTATAAGCAGTACAGCTCTGGGTGGATTGTACAAAGTTTAGTGGAATAAAGTTGGGCTGAAACCTGCAAAGTTTCAGGCTAACTGCTCTTTCCCAAAAGGCAATTCCACTGTAACTGCATGGACCTTTCTTTTGAGCCCCCCATTCTCACTCCTTCTCTTTGATGCTTTTGGGGATCCTGCAGGAACAGGATCCCAACTACAGAGCCACAATGGCCAGAGAGAGGTCTGGATGCCCAATGCCTTGTCAGCACTGACAATTGCACATCAGGCACTAAAAACCTCCACGTACCCTCCCCTTTGCCCTGCCACAGCTCAGAAGGCAGTGAAGAGGTATTTCCCAGCCCAAACTTCAACACCATGTACCACCTGCTCAACCTCACGCTCCTGTGGGCCTTTAATTCACACTGGGACACGGGGGCAACTGTGCTCCCCTCCCAGATGGCCTCTGGGCATGAAGAAAACATCCTCAGTGCTGGGGGCTTGGTGTGTGGCCACGTACTTTCTTCATCCTCCTCGTCGGTGCGGCTGAGCGTGTCCTGCGAGGCCTGCTGGGAGGGCTCGCTCTCCTGCTCCCACACCGTGCCCGTGCCCGTGTTGGAGCGGGACATGGTGGCCAGGCTCAGGCGGTAGGCAGACGTGGAGGTGCCCACTGTGCTGACAGATGTCTTCCCTTGGTAAGCTGCACAACAGGGGGAAAACCAAACCCAAGTCACTGGTGGCACTGGAGAGCAACAGCAAGCCAAGCGTTCCTGTCATATGGGGAATCTGGCTAATGGGGCAGGGGGACCTTCTCACCCTCTACAAGTTCCTGACAGGAGGGTGGAGCCACAGGACAAGGGGAAATGTTCTGCAGGCTGCACCAGGGGAGGCTCAGGCTGGACAGGAGGAATTTCTTCGTGGAAAGGGTTGCTAAGCATTAGAATGGGCTGCCCAGGGCGGTGGTGGAGTCACCACCCCTGGAGGTGTTCAGGAAATGACTGGACTTGGGACTTGGTGCCATGGTCTAGTTGACAAGGTGGTGATCAGGCAAAGGTTGAGCTTCATGGTCTCAGAGGTCTTTTCCAACCTTGATGATTCTGTGATACTGTGACAGGGGTGCAGAGGTGATAAAACACTAGCAACTGCCTTGCTCACCTCACCTTTCCAAAATCTCTGTTTTACTTATGCAGCCTGATTTTCACAACCCTGTATTTTACAGATCAGCTTCAACATTTAGAAACAAGGCAAATTATTGCCAAGGAAAAAAAGACTGAAGCATTTCTTTTTCAATTTGCTTTCCTAAGAACAAAACACTTAAACCACTTGCCACGTATGAGCAGCAGCTGCCATCTTGTGGCAACAGGGGTGGCTGTCACTGGAGAAAAGTCTCCCCTTGTGCAGGAGAGAATTCTGAAGTGCCCCAACAGCTCAGGGATGC
Organism: Agelaius tricolor; assembly: GCF_023055355.1. NCBI lineage: Eukaryota > Metazoa > Chordata > Aves > Passeriformes > Icteridae > Agelaius > Agelaius tricolor. Next base: position 2,616,203 of record NW_027269270.1, read on the forward strand.
TGATCTGGATGTCACAGTAGAGGAAAATCAAAGAGACCAGGAGGAAGGAGGAGGAAGATCTGCTAGATCTGAACAGCCAGAGCTTTCTGCACAAGCAGCTTTGGCTTTACAGTGGCATGGAGGGACTCACTGCACTGCGGCTGCACAAGCCAGCTGAGACTGGAATGACAACTCAGATTTGGTGCAAAAATAGGTGCATTCCACAACTAACCTGGACTTCTGTTGGCTGTTCAGTGGCAAGGGTGAGCATAAGCTCCAGGGGCAGGCTGGCAGGGTGTGTGTGGATTGCCCCATTCCCGTTTTAGGCAGAGGCCAGGTCTGCCTCACACCTCCCTGCAGGGGCAAGCAGCTGTTCCAGCCCGGGCTGCTGGCCCTGAGCTGTGCCTGCTTTCCTTACCAGACCCGCTGTGCACGGCCTCCTTGAGGATCTTGAGCTCGTTGTTGAACTCGGCGATGAGGGAGCTCTTGCAGAGCGGGCGCGGGATGAAGCGCCGCTCCAGCTGGTCCGAGATGTGCTGCCGGGCACTCAGCTCCTCGTGGTTCTCAGCTGGCTGGGCCAGCAGCTGCAAAAGTGGGATCAGTTAGCACTGCAGGGAGATGCTGCCCAGGGAGTTGGGACTAGTCTCCAGGCTAGCATGAGCCTGCAGCCAGTAGGCTTTGTGGGCAAGAGGTTTTGACTCCATCTGTGAGGTTTCCACCTGTCTTTCAGAGGAAATCTTGTATTTGACTGAACAGAGATCAAAACCTCTGTGGCACAGGGTACATGGAGGGCTCCCTTATGCTAAGCTCTCAATCCTATCATGAAAAACTTTCTTCCTCCACGACAATTTAGTCAGTTCGAGAGACTAGGCTAAATAAAGTAGAGTACCATGTGCTAGTCTACCTGGTAACTGGCAAGGAGCTGTGATTAGCTACAACCCCAGATGCCTTGTCACAGACATGTTTTATGAAAAATCCTTCCCTTAGGATTTTTTCTCCTGAGAAGCTGAGAGGCCTCAGGAACAAAATGTAACCAATGATTATCTGCTGCTGTGGAATGCAGCAGGTGGATCTGTGATTGGTCTCATGTGGTTGTTTCTAATTAATGGCCAATCACAGTCCAGCTGTGTCTCTCTCTGGTCAGACACAGGATTTTGTTACTTCTTCTGCTTTCCTTGCTAGCCTTCTGATGAAATCCTTTCTTCTATTCTTTTAGTATAGTTTTAATGTCATATGTATCATAAAACAATAAATCAAGCCTTCTGAAACATGGACTCAACACTCTCATCTCTTGCCTGGTCCTGGCACCCCTGCGAACATCTCCACAATGCCTTAGCCTAGCAGCTGCCTCTTCACCCACAAAAGTCCTGTCAGAACCTTCATCCAAGAGATGGAAAGGGCAGTGGTCCTTCCTGGCTGTTAGCTGTATTACCCAGCTCTGTGCAGAAGAGAGATTACATGAAGATTTCTGCCAACACCCTCCCAGGCTCAGCACATCCACACTCCTTCCAAGGGCTCTGAATGCCTTCATTGTAGAATTAAGTCCACATGCACTTCCCCCTCCAGAGGAACTAAGACTAGCTGTACTCCATGGATCAGAGTTCCTGGATGACTGGCATACTCTGTAGTTTTGGCTAGGAAAAAGCTCTGTGATTTCATTTCAAAGGGTTCTTAGGCCTACTAACTTCTGAAAGGCCACTCACTCGCTACATGGAGCTCTTCCAGCAGTGCTGTTCCTGTGTTCTCAGCTGGGGAATAAGGGCTAGCTTGCCTTCAGGGAGTGACACACCAGGAGCCAAAGCAACTGTTACCTTGCACTGGATGAAGGGCCGAAGGAGCACAAAGATAGGGATCCGTGTTCGCACGATAAAGTCGAGGAAATCCCACAGGGCCAGCCCTCCCACCTTGCGCAGCGCCATCTCTTTGACTTGCAGGCTCAGCCAGTACCACTGGCTGTCCAGTTGGCGTTCAAAGCAAACAAGGATCACCTTCAGGGCTACAGGGGAACACACACCAGCAAAGGGCAGTCAGAGATGTCACCAGTGGCCCTCACAAGCATTGGGGGCAGGACAGGGGGGCCACAGTGAGCACAAACCCACACGGGCACGCTTTGCCTGGACGTGCATGCCTGCACACCTCAAGAGTCACAAGTGGCTTCTCCATCACTCTCCAAACATGGCAGGGAAGGAGCAAGCAGCCTTCTAGTAGCAAAGGCCTCAGGATCAGGACTGGCAGTCCCATTCAAGAGAAAACTTTCTACTTCATACCTAAATTCCTCTGTATTTCCTTGCTCTGGTGTTCTCTCTCCTTTCCCTGCAAAATTATTTTGTCTTTTCAGAATCAGATATTTCAAAAGCAGCTCAGAGGAGGAAAACAGCCCTGGCTGATCAGACAACCTCAAAAACCTTGACCAAGCATATCCACACAAAGAGTGAGCACAATAATCTGCAGATGATTTATAGGGTGATGACAATAACCTTTCTAGCAGGGCAGCTGCATGAGTCACGGCCACACTGCAATTTAAATACAAATATGGTCCAGTAAGCCAAGGGCAGTACTTCACAAGAGCAAGAGCATGGGATTACAAATGGGGATGAACAGCAATCAAGTTCAAAACAATGCTCTGCAATTAAGTGGGCAGTGACACTTGGCTCACAGGAGAAACAAGGAATCTCCCCTGTTCCATGCTCCCCTGGTCTGGTAAAAACAGCAAGGCCTGGGAATTGTTGGGGGGAAGTTGAGTACTCCATTTTTCTTAATGGGATGACCAAGACTTCTCAGCCATCACACATCTGTATCGTGGTTTGTTTGGGTGGGGGGGCTAAACCAGCGGTGAACTGCCAATTTTTCATCAGATTTACTCCATTCCCCAGATACAGGTTCACAAAGACCCAAGAATAAATCTTCAGGGCATTCAGATAAATGCCCTCACAAAATCAGAAGCAGGGAACTGTTTCTGAAGGGCTGCTTTAGACTAAACTGTCCCTGTCTAGGCCTGACTGGTCTCAGTGATGCTGCATCTCCAATTTAATTATTTTTTCTGTCCTTTCACCTGTGGGTCAGATGTGAGATAACACAGTAGTACCTTGCAGCACCCTACAGCAAGCAGAGGGCACAATAAGGACGGTGTGTGGGGCCAGCAGCCAGACAGGCTCCATCACCACCTCTCACCTGAGATAGCCAAGGGCCAGGGGGGCTGTGATGTTAGGGGCTGATGAGCAGCCTGACCTGCCTTTGTGGCTTCTGCTATGCTCTGGCAGTATGAAAATGAGCCAGTTCTACCTGTGCTGCTCCTCCTCCAGCTGCAGTGGAGCAGCAGATACTGCTCACGTTTCCATGTACTCCAGAGATAATCCCGACTCTAAAGAGGTCACTTACTCCTGCCTGAGATGGTTTTCTTTGGTGCTCTCTACAGCCTCGAGCACTCTGTCCCTTCCCAGCGGTGAGCAGGAGCCCTCACTCACCCAGGTAGGCAGCCTGACTGGTGGATTCTGCCAGCCCCTCCCGGCGCAGGTCCTTCCCCGCGTCCCCCGGCGTGGAGCAGTGGGCGGGGGAGCTCTCCAGCATGAAATTCTTGCTGCGGGAAGTGCTGATGATGCGAGGTGGCAGGAGGATATTGATCACAGTCTGGAGCAGCAGCAGGACCTCAGGCTGCTCCAGCCAGGGGCTGTCTGAGATGCATTGCGAGGGGAAAGAGAGAGAAAGGTCAGGCTACATCCCATCATAGACACTCAAAAGATCCAGACCCTGTTCAGCTCCAAAATGGGGCGCATCTCAAATGTCCCCTAAGCCAAAACTCCGTCCCCCACACCTTGTTATGCTGCTTCTCCTCCTGCAAGCAAAGGCAAAGTTTATTTTAGCACCAACACAAACACACACAAACACAGAGCTACACAGCACAAAGAAATGTCCCGTTCAGTGGTCTCATTTCCTTCTGGCATGCCCCTTTCCCTTTACTCTTTGCTTTCATTTAGGGATTTACCAGTGAAGACCCTCTAGAGGAGAAAGCAAGGAGCAGGACTTGTGCAAGACAAGTGGCATGGATCGGGCAAACTGTGATCCACGGGGGCACACAGTTTCTGTGACCTTTGCTCCCCTCTGGACTTCTGCTAGAACAGATTTGTCTTGCCCTGCAATCCTGTTTCAAAAGCAGAGCACATCTGTGTAAGACCTGACACAAGAACCAAGGCACAGCTGAAATAAAGAGAAGAAATAATAACTAATCCCAATGGGGCTCTTTTCAGTCTCAGACCCAAAGGGCACTTAGCTGACACACTGCCAGTGACAGAAAACCAAATTAAAAAATAAAGATAAAAATAAAATACAGAGAGCAGGGAAAGTGCAAACATCAGTTGTCAGAAAAGGGGGACAAAAATTCTTTTTGTTAAATTAGTCAGACCTTTGCTTCCAGATCCTACTGTGAGCACAAATGGAATCAGTAGGTTTAAAAGCATTCCTTCCCTTCTTTCCTGATTGGTGAATGGGGAGACGACATGGCTTAGGGGAAAATCTTCTTTCAAAGCCTGTGCAGTAATAATAAAAAAGGATTAAACGATTTCATCACCAGATCACACACACAAGTCACTGCAGGGAGTGATGATCCCTGTTCACACAGCACCACACCAGACTGGATAACCTGATTGAATGAGATGCCCTCAGACCACTCAGTCAGGAGTAAAGGGAATTCACATGGTAACACAGGGATCACCTGCTCGTGCCATAGCCAAACATAAGAAGCCCACGCTCCTAACTCCCAGTTCTCATTAACAGAATCAGATGTATCCCACAGGAGTCAGCTGAGTGTCAGTCCTGAGCTCTGCACTGCTGTGAGTGGTACCAGGATCTGACGTGGGGAATAAAAAAGGAACAGAGGAAACTGCACAAATGACATTATCTAAATATTCTCCTGTCCAAACATGGAGGCTATTCCCAAAACATATTTTCATTCTCCTCACTTTGTGCTGCCCTGTCATCCTCCCTAGACAAAGAATGAACTCCTGAAAAATAAACAAAATGCATGTTTACTTCTTGACACACAGTCAAGCTGAAATTGAAAGGTCTTTCACCTTCTTTTAGAGGAGGTAATTCAGATGGCTGTCTCTAAAACCTTTGCTCATTTACAACATCCCAGTTGCTACAGACTTAGCTGTGAAATGCAACTGAACCTTGCAACTCCTCACACTTGCAGACCTAGTCTGAGAAATTCCAGGAGATGTTTTCTGATGGGGTGTGAAGTACTTCTGCTTTGTATTCTGCTGGAATACAGCTGGGAATTATTACTCATGTTTTTCTTGACATGTTCGGTTTTCACTACATTTAAGCCCACAAATGACTGAACAGGGAAAAGAGCATAATAAATGTTCCCCATAATTAAAAAAAGAATATTAATTTGGTATCTATTTTGGTTTTTTTAGTAGCTAATACTTCACAGCAGGTGAAAGTAGCCTTTTGTTTTCATTTGTTTTGATTAAAGAACCATTACCTCAAAGCTGAAAGAAATCTGTTCTCCTTCTGTGTCAAGTTTGTACCAAAAAGTCCTTTTGTACCTCATGCTCTGAAGGGACAGCTTTGTGTGTTGGTCCCTGTAAGCCTTCCTTCCCAAGCCACGCTGCTGCTCAGAAATACCTGCCTAAATATTCAACTGGATGCACCAATGCATATTTTAAAATGCAAGTTGGAGCTAGATAAGGAAATTTGTCACTTCTTTGGTCACCGTTCAGACTAATTTCATGCCAGTGGAGAAGGAAAGGGACACTGAGGCAGAAAGACTCTGTAAAAAGTTATAGTGCTGCTATTAGAAAGGAATAGTGGTGAAATTCTCCAAAAAGCCTGGAACTTTTTTTTTTAATCTGGCAACAAGGATACCATTGCGTCAGCAGCTGAAAAGCCAAGTTGCCCTGCTTTTTGTGCTGGCACACAGTGTGACCAGCTCAGCTAAGAGCAGAAGAGCACAAACTCCACTCTCAGTTACACACATGGTCCCACAGGAAGACAGGAAGGGTTGCATGGATGTGACCCAAGCCAGGGCCCGTCCTCCTGCGGCAGAAGTCTTACTCTAACTCCTTAGATCCTGCAGAGAATCCTGACCTGTTTGTCAGAGCCTTACACAGCATCCATCAGCCAAACTCCCTGGACTTCAACGGCAGCGTTAAGCTGATGGATGCTTGCTGTGGGCTTGGCCCCAACAGATGAGTTCTGAGCTCAGTTCAAGCCTTCAGAAAGAAGGGAGAATTTACATGTCGCTTCTCGTTAATTTTTGATGCGCGTTCCACAGTTTTTGCCCAGCTTTTGCAGAAAGCAAACAGAGCACTGATGAGTTGGCGCCTCAACCAGAAGCTCTAGAGGCCTGGCCGTGGGCCAGGGCAGACACACCTGTATCTGCAATGCTACAAGCCGGACAACAGCTGTGCTGAAGGGCAGAGGTGGCGAGAGATAAGGGCTGAGATGAAGAAGGGGTAATCCGTCAGCCACACTGGAGGGTCCTACCACTCCCATCACCTGCAATACAAACAGAGCACATCACCACAGCTGGCTACTTACAGTTTCATCCATGCCATATCCTCCAACGTCAGTGAAATGGAGGTGCCTTTCATTGAGCACTGAGCTGGGGTGGATCTAGCAGAACCAGCCCCCACAGTGGTCCTTGCAGGAGCTGGGGCCAGTGAGGGGACGGTGTTCTAGCAGGGAAAGGGAGGGGGAAAGAGGGAAACCAGCATGGATGGGAGGAGTGCACAGGGAACCCGGTACATTTGTAAATGTACCCAGTACCAGCCCTGAATGACCAGCACTGGACTGGTGGAACAGCTAGAGTTGGAGGATATGTCATTTGACAACTGTAACAAATAAAAATCTGTCATCAAAGCAAAAAGTCTGCATTGAAAGTGGACATCTTTTCCCTTCCCTTGCTTGAAAAATAATGTCCTAAGTCTGACCCAAGCCAGGTTTTGTACAATGTTCAGATTCCTCTCAAGCACAGCCTGTTTTGGGGAACTCTAAGCATGATTCTCTCAGCTGACTGTCTGAAGCAGAGTCACCTGCATGTGGCCTGGTTGTCTGGAGCTCCTTGAATATTCACCACAGGGAAACAGCACTTTTGGGGGAGAGTTATTTGTACTGCTTGTGATGTGTCCCTCAGGAGCAATTAAATCACAGGCCTGCATATGCCTGTTTCTCACCACGACCAGACACATCTAGATGACAGGAACAGGGAGAAGGTACCTGGCCACACCTAAGCTCATGGGAGATGAAAGCATGCTTCTTTGCCAAATTCAGCCTGGGGAAAAAGGCAGTAACCAGTTTTTTGCCAGAAAACCAAAGGACAATTTAGAAGGGAAAGAGTCAGAACTCCTTCTTTACATGACTATGGATTATCATTGAGATATTTCCCCACCTTCCTGGCTGATTGGTTTTTGGGCTTTGTGGTCTACACATGATACACACCATGCAGTCAGTGCTCCCACAGCTCCCAGTGCAATAAGGTAAAATACTTGTAGCAGTAAGTATGATGTGTTCCTGGTAGCTCTCCCTGGTGTTCCCAGCCAGCAGAACATAAGCACAATGACTGCACTTCAGCACTGCAGAGCTTTCTGCTATTTTTAGAGCACTGGCTAATTCTTATTGTGGGCCCCTTGGAGAGCTTGCTGGGGTGACTCAATCTGCCATGCCTGCTTGACAAACTGCAAGGCCTTTCTAAACTCCTGCTTGAGCTAGCTGTCTAGCAAACTCCCCATGTAACAGCTCTTAAGCAATCTGAGGGCCCAGGTTTGCATTATGGACTCTGACTGGTTGGAGCTTCCCTGCTCTTGCAGCAATGAGTGCTGAATTGACTTGAAGGACAGGCAAAACCTACATTGCATTTTAGCTAGTGATCAGTTTTTAAAGGCCCTCAGAACACTGGTGAATCCTGAAATGTTTTTGGTAAGCTGCGATATAAGTTTATAACATTTGTGCTCTAAGGAGAAAATGTTATAAAACCCAATAACAGTGAAATTCTAGTGCAGCCTTTCCCCCTTAATTAATATTTTTGCACATGGAATGAAAGCCTGCTTGTTTGCCCAAGTGGCTGGAGCTACATGGATATCCAAGTGGGGGCTTGCCCCCAGTGTAAGAGCTGCAGAAACACTGTGGTCTACCACTGAATGACCAGGCAAACTCTGTCCATATCACTTGTCTGTTGCAATACTCTTAGGTGTCACTGTCATATTTTCTCAAAAATCTCTTCACCAGGATTTCTTCTCCTGGGAAGTTGAGAAGCCCCAGAGAAAAATGTAAATAATAACTATCTGATTCACTTCTCCTGTGTTTGGCTGCTTTGGAATGTGGTCTGGACATTGTTTACCAACAGGTGCATGTTTGATTGGTTTCATGTGAATTGTTTTTACTTAATGACCAATCACCATCAGCTGTGTCAGACTCTGAAGAGTCAGTCACAAGTTTTTCATTATCATTCTTGTTATGCCTTCTGTCTGTATCCTTTCTCTTTCTTTAGTATAGTTTTACTATAGTATCGTATCATATCATATCATAATAAATCAGCCTTCTGAGGACATGGACTCAGATTCTCATCTCTCACCTCATCCTGGGGACCTCACAAGCACCACACTTAGGGGCATAAACTTTCCTAAGAGAGGGATCTGAATATTGTACAGTGCAAACCTGTACTAGATCAAGCCAGGGACATTACAAATAGTGGAGTCAATTCACCTTGCAAACCCTTCTGACTACGCAGCACCCGCTGGCCTCTGACAGAGCCACCAGGGCCCTCCCCACTGGGGACGGTAGGTATCCCCAGTGCCCCCCTCTCCCCACTCTACCAGGTGTGTGCAGTCTCCACCACCCCACTCTCCAACTTGCAGCCCTCAGCTCTCAGCTCAGTCTGGCAAAGGTGGATCTTCAAAGTGGTGCGTGGGAAGGGATGGAAAAGAAATCGCTCGACCGCTGCTGTCGGTCACGGTATCTCCCCATGCACCACTTCAAAAATGAACCTTCCTTTCTCTGGTGTCACCTGCAGAGTCCCCTCATGAGGGGTAAAGGGGACAGGCAAAATGACAGGAATGGGAATAAACTGTCATCTTCAGTCCAGAGAAACCAACAGCAGGGGGAAGGAAGGTTTAGCAAAGGTTCATGGGGTTGCCACTCGGCTACTCACCAGATTGACACAGACATTGATCAGAGACCTAAGGTGAGGCAGGAAGGATATGATAGGCTGCCTCTGAAGTGTCAAACAAACCCCTTCAATCAAACTGCTGGCAGGCTCCCACTCAACCTGGCGCCTGCAATACAACAGTAGGTGCCATTAGCCGCGGGCTCCTGCCCCCCACCAGACGCCCAGACACGGCGACCGACACACAGTGACAGACGTGTCACACAGCCACGATGGGTGTCCGGGAGCAGCACGGAGTGCCCGCAGGGAGAGCGCTGGTCCGGGAGGGCACAGAGGCACAGAGCAGAGACGAGAGACGCGGCACAGCGGCCTGGGGCTGCCCACACACATCCCTCCCCTCATGGCGGGAGCTGCTCTCACTCCCTGGTGCTTCCTTGTCACTGAGGAGGGAGGCCACACAGCGGTGTGCCTGTGTGGGGAAAGGCAGAGACGAGAGTCGCTGCACAGCGGGCTGGGGCTGCCCACACGCACCCCTCCCGTCACGGCAGGAGCTGCACTTCACTCCCTGATGCTTCCCTGCCACTGAGGGAGGCCACAGAGCGGCCTCAGGTGTGCCTGTGTGGGGAAAGGCACAGAGCACAGCGCAGAGACGAGAGACTCGGCACAGCGGGCTGGGGCTGCCTTCACTCGGCCCTCCCCTCGCGGCAGGAGCTGCTCTCACTCCCTGGTGCTTTCCTGCCGCTGAAGAGGGAGGGCACACAGTGCTGTGCCTGTGTGGGGAAAGGTCTGCTGTGCCGACACCGTGCACTCCATCTCGTGTGCCTTTGGGTGTTCCCGCTGGCATGAACAAACCCCATCAGCCTGAGTGCCCTCAGTGGGAACCTCTGCAGCTCCTCTGGCTGCTCCTCAGTGTCACTCCCAAACACACTGCCCTAAATGTAAACTGGCCCAGGTGTATAATCTTCATCTCCACCTCCTGAAGCACCCAAGTCCTTCATTCCAGGATCCTTTCTTCCCTGACACTTTGCTTTCTTCACCAAAACAAAATTTAGGGATCACTCCAGATGCTGAAAGGATTTCCCTTCCTAATCACAACCATCAAAGTGGTTCACCCCCTTCATCTCAGGGCCTGACTCTCTGCAGGCATTGTAGTTCACAAGCCAGCAGCTGACTGCATTTACTGGCACACAAAGACAAAAGGCTGGCACAGCTTGCTAGCTCAAGCCTTAAACAGTACCCAAGTTAAGCTCTTCAGGTAACTTCTCAGAGCCACATGGGGAATCAAGTGTTCGCTATGCAAGCTCTTCTCCAGACCAACATAAATCTCACCTTTGGGCATCCACTGTCACTAAATCCCCAGAGCAGAGGTTTGTTCTGGTTCTTACATACCCACTGCTCCAGCAGGCACTGGGTTTGGAGTGGGATGCCCACAGGAGGCAGTGTGTAAGATTCTGATCCCTGAATAGCCCAAGGGATGGCTCCTGGGCTCCTGCACCCAGACCCATCCCAAAGAGACTGCTTGACTCAGTGATGCTCAAATCTAGTTGCTGCATTTGGTCCAGTGGCTTTGCTGTCCTTTTGTGGACAAAAGAGTAATTTAAGCCAAGCATAGATACAGCCATAGAGAGAGAGAATATGAAAGGAATTTTAATTTATGGATGTCCATTCAGCTTACATGAGGAAGAAAGATCTTCAGGAACAGAAAGCCCTATCTGCCTTTGAAGCAGAAGAAAGTATGAGCAGGGAGAGAAGAAATGAATGAGAAACAGGCAAGACATGGCAAAGAATCAAACCAACAGGACAGAGAAACACCAAAATTTCTGCCTCTGAATTCTCTAGAAGGGTGGAGTTTTTTGAAGCAAGTTAGCCAAAGAAAAGGACAGTGATGCCAGAAAGAAGATATCACCTCCCTATTATTGTTCCATGTTTAATTCCTATTGGGACATAATTCTGATGTTCTCTAACATGATTTGGCTTCTCAGCTGAGACTGCCAATGAAGTGCCATTCAAGCAGTTGAGGACATGTGCCCATGAGGGTGACCAAGAGCAATGCCTCTTTTTACTCAGATCACTAGAAAATTCACAATTCTGAGTGATTTTATACCACCCAGACTGGATTTGTACCACTGCCTCCAATCAGGGATGTTCCACAGTCAATATTTCTTGAAGTTTCCAGAGCCTGTACATTCCCTAATGCCACTGTGTGATCTACCAGGCTTCCACTAGGCATGGACCTGAAGCAGCTGATGCAGATCTTTGCCTTTTACTAGGGAGCAATCAGAATCTACTGCATAGCTCCTGACTATTTTTGTCTTTACAGAGGACATAACAGTATTGCCATGCTAGAAATACTCTTACTACTGTCTAACTTTAAAAAACTCACAGCAGAAGTTAATTAAAAGGGCAATGAGATGGAAAAAAATTTGAAGACTTCTTTTTGGGAAATAAAAATGACATTTCTGGAAGTTCTCTCTTTAGCTCTTAATAACCACACTGCTACCAGAAGACACAACAAAAACATCAACATAAACACACTTACAGAGATAAAAACACCTGTAATTTTCTGGTGTGTTGTAAAGACTCACTGCAACACGACAGCAGATGACGTACCCACACTTCAAGGCTTGCAACATCAGAAACGGACCCCAGAGGGTTTCCAGACCACCTGCTCACCTCAGAGTAGGCATCTTGTGAATTTTATTGAACATACGATCCAATCTCTTTAGGATGAGGATCAGGGCAGGTCTCACCGCCTCGGCTGTCCAGTCGGTGATGGGCAGCATCTCCATGATGTAGCGCCGGAGCCCGCGGCTCTCCATGGTCTGCGTGTCGTAAGGAGCCAGCTTCAGCAGGGAGTGGGCGATTTCTGCCAGCCTGAAACCACAGGGGATCGGGAGGAAAGTAAATACAACCTGCATTCCTGTGCCCTCTCTTTGGCTTCTTTTCTGCCAAGGTCAGGATTCAATAGCAAGATGGTATTTCTCGTTGGGACTCAGATGTTTATTAGTTCTTATCTATGTTACAATCTTACAAGCCATGAGTTCTACAGCACTTCTCTCTAAAAAAGGAGCCCCATCTCTTCCTCTACAAGGCCTTTTAAGGATAAACTGTCCAATTAAGAACTGACACCTAAATTATTTTTACTTTTAACCCAATAACCAACCACCCATGCCTGCAATGCTGATTTTTTTTTTATCCAGTTACACAATACTTCCCAAACCCAGAAAGAAGAAGGTGAAGAAGAAAGTGAAGAAGAAGGACCAACCACCCTAAAACCTTCATCTTGCTTTATATATATTACTATATTCTAAAACCTTAAACTCTTGCATTTTCCATCATGTGCTATTACAAACTTCTATTCAAACTCCACACCCACAATCCCAGTTCTATCATTCAATTTTGGAAGCCTTCTCCACAGCCTCAGGTCAAATGCAGTGTTCTTTTCTTTTGGGGGTCAGTGTCTGTAAGCACAGAAAGTGCTGACAAAATTCTCAGCATCCAGGATTCTAACATTTCTACACATGTGCTAATGAACTAGCATATAAATATTCATGATCCTAGTGAAAAGAAAATGGTGCAAAAGTCAAATGTGCTGCTATTTATATTCTTGAATCTGATACCACAGTTCTGGTCTGTTAAGACTGTTTTGCTGGAATCACTGTTTATATTTATGAACATATGAATGGTCTAAATATTACATTAAATGCACCAAGGGAACATCAGGAATCACAGATTTGGGTGGCTAAAACCAGAGTACCTGTGCTGGCAGTAAGACTACAGAATTGAAAATACCTGTGAAATATAGACCTGACACCACCTGTTTGTCAGCTAATGAGTGATTTGGTTTTGTTCTGTGCTTGTTTTCAGCATTACCACTTTAGGAGATATCATTGTGCCATTTTCAGGTGTCAAGTTTTAAAAATAAAGCGTCCACAGGTTTACACAACATGTCCTTTGTAGGATTGCTCCCTGCAGTTTTTATTTGTTTCTCCTAACACCTCTACAGATTGTGTTGCTGTTGCTTTTTCCACTATCCCAGATGGCCTTGCCAATGGCATTTTTTTGTGAAATATCATGGCAGCATTTGACTTACACTTGCAGTTTGACAAAAATCTACTGAAATACTTGGATATTTGTGGTAAGCAAAGACCAAAAATAAACCATGAAACATCAACAGACTTTGTATTGGATGATTACAGTACAATCCTATCCATATTGTGGGGGCTTTTTCTGAAATGCATCCAACTAATGGAACATATTTCTATTCTCTTTATAATCTGCCTAGTAATATCAAGGGCAACAAGTTCCTCAGATTAACCAAAACTGGTAGAAAATTGGTGTTTTATCCAGTATTTCTTTATTATTCCTTTTTTTAAACTGCTTTGTCCTACTATGAAGTAGGTCTGCTTTCTTAAGTGCTGTGAAATTTAAATTATCATATAATTAAGCTTCTTGGCCTCAATACAGTATCAGTTCCATGCAATGATATATATAAAAACTTCCTTATGCATTATAAAATATGAGATCCATTTCATCCAACTTGAAACATCAATCTCAATTAATCTGCTAGCTCCTTCCTAGCAGAAATAAGCAACCTGGGAAATTTTTATCTTCCTGAAATACTGGGATAAACAGTTGGATGCACATCTTCCTTTCCACTGGGTGAAAAAAGATCTTTGTGACTTTTGCACACCAAATATTTGACTTTTAAATGACTAAAATTGGGTAAATTCTGTCTGAAGTGGCTAGCATTATCCTGTTTTCTGAAGCCTCTGAAATGGCACCTGTCAGCCTCCCAAGACCATGAGTGTCCCATCACATCCTGTTCAATCTGCTCTCCATGAAGAACTGTGTTTGTCCTACAGTGGTTAAATCCTGTCAGTCGTGTCACTGATACTTATGAATTTATGTTAGGATTGAAATTTGTTGCTTTGATTTAGAGATAACTGTGATTAAGCATTTTAGGTCACACCCCTGACAAAGCAGCTATTTCCAGCACTTTCCAGGAGACTTAAAGGAATCAGAGCACAACGCATTATCTGCTGTAAATCAATGTCAGCTTTACTGCTGTAACCTCTGACCATGAGAGTCAGAGGTTTTCTCTCTTGAAAAGAGAAAAGTATTTGCCAGCTGCTAGTGTAAATGAAAAACTGACAAAATAATCAGATCTATTCCCTCTTGTCCCAGTTATTGCTTCCCAGTAGCAATTTATGTTATTTTGTGTTTACCATGAACAGCAAACTCAGAGAATCAGGCCCAAAGTGCTAGGAGGCCCTACCCCAACGTCTTCCAGGTCAGCACCACGTGAAACCATCTGCAGTGAGCATCCAACCCCTGAGCTGGACTCAGTGCAGCACTTCAGGAAAAGACTTGTGCATCTGCTGCATCACATGCTGAGGTGCTGGGCCTGTAAATGCCCTCTGTCCCATCCTTCCCTGCATTTCAGGCACTTAGAAAGTGGCTGTTGTGCTTTTCTTGCTTGTGAGCTGCTGGCTGCAATGCACAGTGCCACTGGAGAGGATAAATGTTGTATTCAACCAGGTGGGCAGCTTCCCCAGCCCCTGCCCTGCAGAGACAGACTTATCTTGTCCTGATACATCAGAGGGAGCTGTTTCAGATGAGGGTCAGAATGAGACCAGAGGAAAGCTTAAGAAACCTTCTTTATACACAAGCAGCATCAGTACAATCTGAGGAACATCCAAAACAGCTTCTGCGTTTCAGACAAAAACATGCAACTGCACAACAAAAAAGTGATTCCATCTGTTACTATGAAAAAGCAAGAGTTAAAAGAAGGGAATCCCCCTGAGATGAACAAGTAAAAGCAGAATGCCTGTGGAATACCTCATGTGGGACTTCACATCCAGCAGCTCCAGAGAAGTCACCCGGGGCTCTCCAGCCAGATTCTGCAAAATCTTCAGCCTCGGACCACAGTGCTTGTAGAACTCTGTGCAGATATTCAGCAACGACTCCCGGGGTCTCCTGAACTCCTCCCTGGCAATTCTTTCATCCAGCTCCTCTCGGGGAAGACCCTGGCCCTCCTCCATTAAGTGAAGGTTCTCCCTGGAGGATACAAAGTAAGACACAGTAGAGACTGTTATATGCTGTGGATCATCAGGGATAGATTACAACAACCTCTCCATCTTCTTTTTGTAACAGATGCTTTCCTCTGCAATTGAAAGAAAGGTAGTTGCATCTGCAATTGAGAAACACAAAAAAAAGGGAAGTTATAATCTTCCAAGTCTTGCTAAAAATGTAAATATTTTCTGTATCAACTATCTTTTGATACCTTCCCTGACAAAAGGCTGTCTGTCAGAGCAACCGTGTGTGGGAACATTTCGTCACACATCAGGGGAGACTGGGACAAAATTTTACTGTACCTGATAAAGTGTAGTTTGGCTCCCTGTTCTGGGTACCTGGGAAAACAGAAACAGTGAGGTTGCAAACAGCTACTTAGTAGTGCCTAAATTTGCCTTTCTAGAAGAGAGGGACACTGTTCTAGCCCAGGGGTTTATGCACCATGGTCAGGATGGTATCTTGTGCCACTGGAACAATGCCTATGCATAGTTACTGACCACACTCAATTGCCTTTATCTCCCAACTTTCATCAAAAAAACATATTCCTAGAGTTATTTGCCTTATTCTGAAAGGAAAAATTCAGGTTTAAAAACCATAGCTCTCTTCAAGCGATTTCTCTTACTGATTTTCACCCCAGTGGTCAATCTCTTTCACAAAACCAGAGCTCACCAAATAAAAAGAATACCTCAGAGTGGGTTTTTTTGTTTTATTTATAATTTTCTCTTGTTACTTCTTTTTGAGAAAGCATTAATAGACCCTGCATCACTTGGCTACCATGTCCAAGACTTGAACAGCAATCATTCTAACATTGTGAGACTCCTGTTGTTGCTAGCAGATGTCTGTTGCAATGAAAACACAACAGAAGAAACAAGGAAACCTGGAGCAGTGCAAAAATATTTTGGCTCAGAGGCTGAATGTCTGATAATGAGAAAAATTTGGAAATTTAAGTCAAGATGCCTGAGTCTCACTGCACTGGGAATGTCTACATTGTCTGTCAGCAGATACATATTAACTGCTCTCCAAAATCAGCAGATAGATAGTAAAATACTATTTTCCATTACACCTTATTCTCCTTAGAGTGAGCAATCTTGCAAATTAAGTAAATGGCATATGCCCACTTCAGACTTCAGCATGTCTGGTTTATCTGCTGGTTTGTCATGTCTGGAGTTTATCTGCTTCTCAGATCAGGCACTGAAAGTCAAAGCCATGTTTTAACCATGACTGAATAGATTTTAAAGAATAACAGACTCGTGCCAGGAGTTACCAACCAAGATGTGTACACATTTATAAACTGACATAATAGCCCTTGGATGATCCATGCAGAAATTGATTTCTAAATCTCTTGAATTAAAAAACTAAAAAAAAAAATAAAAAGACAGGTAATTACTTGGAAAACCCCAGAAAACAGCTACCCCAGCTTTTGCTAGTCTACAATTCCCTTCCAGGTCAGCACAAACATTCAGATTTTTAGCAAACTAATCCATAGTCTGGCCAGAAGAAAGCAAGGATGCCGCTGCAAAAAAAAGTCACAATCTCAAATGCTTGTGGGTGGATTAAGCCCTTCCTCTATGACCAAGTAAATTGTCAGTGGCCTTGTTTATTTTGCAGCAGCCTAACTGGAATGGCCACTATGGCCAAGGATCAAAATTACAGTTCACTGGTGCCATGTCCCTCTTTGTTTCCTTCTTCTGTGACAAAGTTCTTTGGTGTTTTGTTTTGTTAGGGTTTTTTAAGAAGGACAGGAATATTTCCAGGCATTCTTTCCACTTCTCTCAAGCTGTCAGTTACCCTTCCTGTGCTATCTGTAACTGCAAAAAAAACCCCAGACCAATGTGGAGGAAAGACATCACAGGGGATGTACAAGAAAATGGGAAAGGGAGCAAAATAAAACTAGAGGAGGTGCCAGTGTCTGAGAGCCTCAGCTGATAGGCAGTTTGAGTTTGTACAGGTGTTCAGCCCCTTAGAACAAGGCCAGAAGGAGCTGACCCTTCTGCTGGCCAAGCATGCTCTGCCCACTGGTCACTTTGACACTGGACTCAGCAGGAAGCAAAGCAGAGAATGAGAGAGCTTCAGCAATATACTTCCAGAGGGCTGAAAGGGGAATGAATCATTTAGGATGTGTGTCCTCCATTTTGATACTCTGGTCTTCTGTGGATTTAAACTAGAAATCCTAGTCTTGGGTATTTTGGTTATCATCAGAAAAGCAGTCCTGGGGAATGTGCTCTTTGGATGTGACTCTTTTCTCCCACAGTACAGTACCCAGAGCACTCCCTCAAGCTGTCTGAGGCCAAGCACTCTGAGCAAACCCAAAGAACAAAACAAACAACTGTTTCAGAAAATGAAAAAAGAAAGAAAAGCCTTACCTGGTGTTCACACCTGCTGACATGGTGTGGTTTGCTGTTGTGGTCCCTTTATGGCCTTGGTCACATCGACTCATCTGTGGGGCTGTCATAGGCCTGGCAGAGAGGAGGTGAACAGCACACTACACATTAAATCTAACAAGCACACAGAAATTCTCCTTTTGCTCTGAGAACTTGCACTACTTTTACCAAGCCTGAAAAACTCAAGCTAAGCTGCGTGTTGTGGCCTCCTGGGCACTCCCTGTCCCTGCACAGACAAGCAAATGCAGGCTCAGCCCCTTGGCCCACGTGTGTTACCTGGTGAGAACTTCTACACTGTACAGGAGGGCCTGCAAAGAGGTGGCAAGGGCACCCATGGAAGCAATCTCCTCACGAGCTGCTGTGCCTGTGTCCACCTGAGACGTCTGGCGCTTCAGCTTCTGCAAGTAACAGGGAACCAGGGCTTCCAGGACCATCAGCATCTGGAGGCTGGGAAAATAAATTCTTGGTCACTTTTATCTTGTCATTCCTGAGCTCACATTAGGTAGAGGCTTAGGTTTCTGTCTGAAGACCCTGGATCTGTAACTAGGCAATGATTTCATTGCTTCTCACTATAAGTCATGAACCAAAGAAACAGTTGGATTAGGAACTTCAGGGGGGAAACTGGATGATGCATGAAATGATAATAACGATAATAACAACAACAACACTACTACTACTACTACTACAACTACTACTACTAATAATAAAACCCCCCTGGACCTGGATACCCCACTGGTATCTTCCAGATGTATCATCCATTTCCTAACAAGCATTTTCCCTTCCAAAGACTCTTTTTCTTCCCCGATTCCCTCTTGCAAACTAACAGATGTACTTTGGAGCTGGTGTTACGCCTAGGAAGGGGTAACAGGCAGAGGCTTGGCCTCAGAGAAGCCCCACACTTTGACTTCTTTATCCTCTGCCTCCATTTGCCAGCCTTGCTTTCACATACCATACGTAGCTTTTACGCCTTTTCTGAGTGTGCACAAATCAAGACAACAGATTTTCACCTTCTGAATGACTCAGGAGCATAAGCCACCACTGTCACACACAGCTTGATGGCTTCACTGATGGAGAAGGTCAGATCTTCATTCCCATAGCAGAAGTCTGAGGGAGTAAAGCAATATGAGAGGACTATCACACAATCACACTAAGTATGAAAGGAGCTAACACATTTCCTTTTCCCTTTCTCCTCTTGCTTGCTCTTCATGTTAACAATGCCAAATAGGCTTTTGGACAGATAAAAATCTGTCTCTGTAAAAGAAAGAAATGCTGCACTCCTACTTGAACCCTACTGCCCAGGAACTCAGGAGGTGAAACAGCTCTGAGCAGGTCACCTGCTGCTGAGCAAAATACCTACAGAGTCCTGTTTCAAACATCACCCCTCAAAAGCTAAGTCTTAAGCTCATATATGGCAAGGACACATGTCAAATTAATGATAATTTTTATGCTCCCTGTGCTTTTTTTCTTAGATGTTCCAACCACACAAAAAGTGATGCTGCTGCACCACTGATGGCAGGAGACAGTTTTATATCTCAAAAATCAAGTCCCTTTTATACTCATAGCCAGATGGGTGCCAGCACAGAAGTGACTCTGTTTTGCTAGTGATTTCAGAAAAAGGTTTCAAAAGCACTTAAGTCATATACTACAAATATCACTTTGGTCATAGTTAGTTCTGGGCATTAAGAAACCAGAAAGGATAATATTTGTACAAGAATAACATTTTTAATAGAACAATAGTCCTGTTTTCAGAAGTGCCTTTGGGCAGGAGCCCAAGTCAAAGTTGAGGTCCTAAAACATGTAAATAATAATTCTGATCTTCATATGGAAGATACCAGACACACAACATATCCATCTAAAGTCTCATCATCAACTCATACTTGAGAATTTTCAGAGATGTTTTTAATTTTTCTCCACAGAAACCTCCAAGATTTTATACAAATGTTTGGTACAATCCACAATGAGGAAGAAATATCTTCTGTTTCTGTATGACTTTATATTAAGCTTTCTATATTTAATATAATCCCACTTTATTACAAAGCTTTAACTCTAAGGCCAGACAGGCTTCACAGTGCATCAAGATAACCAGTATTTAAGAGAAATGCAAATTTGGAAAACAAGTTGAAGATCCTTATAAAAATCACAAAGCATCCAAATTCTTAAATGCAGCATTGCATGGATTACATCAAAAGACAGAATGTCCTGGATACACCCTAGAGCCATATATATATATTCTGCTTTATGATAAATCAACAGCCTCCCCAGGAGCTCAGCACTGCTGGATGTCTGAATGATATCCATCATCATTCACTAGTCACAGTCTACCCATGGGAGAGGATGCTTTTGTTTCCTGTCCATGTGGAGCAGAGCACAGGATGACACTGATCCTGACAGCATAACACAGTTTATCAGGCACCTTCATTCTTCACTCACACATGTTAAAATTCAAAATGCCAGAGCCTAGTCTCAGACTAGAAGGCTTTAAGCAAGAAAAGTAGCTTTGCAATAAAATTAATTAATAATTCTCCTCCTGCAGAAAATACCAAAAGGATGATGGTGATAAAGCCAATCTTAAAAGCCCCATGAGGCACAGGAGACAGATAGGACATTCCTAAAGAGAAGGGCTCTGAAGAAATCATGCTGCATCAAATGTCTGTTGACTCAATAAACAATAAACCAGAATTACCAAATACAGGATGCTTTACTATTACCTAATGACTTGAGAGGCTTTTCTGCTTTCACCAGCTCTAAGATGTCCAAAATGTCTGGAGTCTCTCCCTCCAAAGACTGCAGCAGGTCAAACAGGCACTGAGCTGACACTCCTTTGCTGGTTCCATTGTTTGTAGCATCCTATTCCAACAAGAGACATTCATGTCATCCCAGGAATGTTTATCTGGAGGTGTGGACAACCTTTGTTTTCGACAAAGGGTCTACATGGAATTCAAGAACTCATTGCTTTCAACCAGTGAGCCTTGCCTGACTCAACAGACTGCTGCTACAGTAGGAGCAGGATCTGAAAACTGCACACAGATCTTTACTGCCATGTGAAGGACAAAGATAGGTGTGCTGACTTCAAATTAAGATCCCATTAACATGCCTAAAATGTTAGAACATCATTAATGAATATTTCAAAACATGACTAATCTAGTCTTAGACTTCACATGTACTAAAACTTGGTATTAAGCCTCTAATTCCTATTGCTGGATTCTAAGAACGGATTTGCATTATAGGAGTTATAAGCCATTGTAACTCCTAAAGAGCTATAAGCCATTACAACTCTTTAAATAGCCATGTAAGTCCTTTTATAATACATTTATAGACAGAAATTTAAAGTGAGACCACATTTACTGGCCTGGACACCAGCAGTCTGCCATCTCAGCGCCCTGCTCCATCAAGTGATGCACAGAAGCATTCAGAAATAAATCTGGACCTGGTTCTGTGCAGCACTGAGAGCTCTTTGCCTGTGACCTCTGATGGGGGCTGGCTGCACTCACAGGATGCAGGATGCTTCCCCCCAGACAGGAGGATGGCTCTGACTCACAGGGAACTCCAGGAGAGGGGCCACGCTGGCAAAGAGCTGCAGGATGAAGGGCTTGCGGTGCAGGACGTAGAACTGGCGGCACGCGAACTCGATGGCCTGGCGCAGCTGCGGGTTGCTCTCGTAGTCAGAGTACACCTGGGCACATGGAAAAAGACATGGAGGCTCTGCTCCAACTCTCCACCTCCTGAGCCCAGATTCAATCAATTACAGCACTGGCAGTCCTGATAGGTTTGTCTAACACACTGTTAAGGATGGAGACTGGACCACTCCTCCCTGGCAATGCATTTCACGGTGTCTTGGGTTACAAGATGTGGCTGGGGCTGTGTGTTCCATCCCCATCTGTCAGAGGTGGGGCAGGTCTCTTCTGTTCATGGGGCAGTTTTCTTTATCTCTTCCACAACCCATGCTCCCTCCAGGAGATCTCTTCTGTTCATGGCCACTGAGTGTCCCTGCATGGCTGATCAAATTCCATCCTCCCACTGGGAGATGCTCTGCCCAGGGGAGGAGCCAAGCATTCCTACCTGGATACAATCTGACCCTGGGAACACCACAGCAGCCTTTGCCCACTGCATTCCCAGAGGAGCAGCTTTCTTCTCCACTGCATTCCCAGAGGAGCAGCTTTCTTCTCCACTGCATTCCCAGAGGGACACCAGGCCCATCTCCAGCAGCCCTGGAGCTTCAGAGGAAAACTCCCCCCTTGTGCAGGATCCCTGCTCCAGCAGAACCACAGCTGGCACTGCAGGAGGGCTGAGGCACCATGGGATGGGACTGTGCCACCACCCTGACACACAGGGGGTCTGGTCCTAGTCTGACTCTGGCAGTGGTGTTTTGTATTACTGCATTGTTTATGGGTTTGTTTTTTTTTTTTCCTTCCCTAATAAAGAACTGTTATTCCTACTCCCATATCTTTTTCTGAGAGCCCCTTTTCTTTGGAATTGCTTTTTTACCTCCTAAGAGTTGTATTGTAATAATTCAGTAGTTGACAATAATTGAGGGTGAGGATAGGAAATAATTACAAACTAATTTCTCTCAATATGAAGCAATAATGAAGGGAGAATGCTTTGCAGGACTGGTTACTGTTGAGAACTTCAAATTATGTTTTTTGGCTATTTTATTTCAAAATGTCTTGTTTCTCATTAATAAACTCATGCACTGCTTAATTGGATCCAATTCATACTTACCTAATCATGTAAGGCAGGATATCAGACTTTCCAGCTACTACAGAGCTTGTTTAGATAGCTAAAGTAATCACTGGGTCTAATTAATGTTCTCTGTTAACCATGTGAAAATGAACATGTATAGGGATTCTTCTTTTTCTGTATCTGCATTATAATACTAAATCTCTACTTAGATATGCCTTTGAGCCCTAGAGAAATAATCCTATCTTTAAAAGAACTATTTTTTATATTTTATTTTCAGTTGCTGATTTTTTTTCAAGAATCAACAGAAAAAGAGGCCCACTTGATAATCTCAAATTGAAGAGAAACTCCACCTCTGACACTTCCAATATTTGTCATCACTCACAAGAAAAGACAAAATGCAGTTTTTCATAAATGTTTTGAGTTATTTTCATACTTTAAAAGTTAATGTAATTTAGTTTCAATTAGCAAGTAGTAAATCCAGATATTTCAACTACTTCCCAAACTTCAGCCATCCCAGAAGCAAAAACCATGGAGAGATGCCCAAGGTTCAAAAATTGCCCGAACCTTTCACATTTCTGTGTGGAAGTACAGAGAAAGGAAAACAGACATTTATTTACCTAACACAATGGAGATCAGAAAATTTAGCAATTTACACAAGCAGGAAATAGAAAGCTAATTTGGGCCATCCCACTGTTGCCTTCTTGGGGAATCTAAAAGCTCTCGTGAGGACTCAGCAGATCAAAATTTCCCTGTTGTCAATTCCATCATGGAATCACAGGATGGTTGTAAGGGACTTTAAACCCCATCCAGTTCCACCCTGTGCCATGGGCAGGGACACTTTCCACTATCCCAGGTTGCTCCAAGCCCTGTTCAAGCTGACCTTGAACTTTCACAGGGATGGGGCAGCCACAGCTTCCCTGGGCAACCTTTGCCAGGACCTCAGCAGGCTCGCAGGGAAGAGCTCACAGAAAGTTCTCCCAGGAAGAATTTCCTGCCAAGTTCTGACCTGCAGCTGCTCCCTGTCAGCAGGCAGCATTCCCTGGGACTGCCCATGGGCATGGCTCACCTGCAGCATGCTGGGCAGCACCCACTGGTAGCCACTGAGGGAGAAGAGGTGGTTGAAGTGCACGGCCGTGTTGATGACGGTGGCGGCGTACTGCCTGAGCAGGGCACTGTCCTCGGGGTGCAGGATCAGGGCACCGTTGAACACGTTCAGGAACAGCATGATCTCATCCCCCCACGGGAACTCGCTGGGCATGCCAAGGAACATCTCTTCCAGCAGCTTAATCCACAAGCTTTTCTGAAGGGTGTCTAGACCAAAGAGCTCTTTGCCGGCTGCAGGGGAGAAGAGCAATCAACAGCAGTCAGCTCTGTCCACCACAGCCAGCCTCACCTCACTGCAAAGAGCCATCCCACAACCATCACCACAACCCCATGACCACCCTTCTGCCTATTAAAAATTATTTCATCCATCCTGTGTTTCTTTAAGTGCCCACAGGACTTGAGCAAACCTCAACTGAAAGCATCAATATGAAGACGAAGAATGATAAATATCGCACAGTTCATTAATCTGCTGGTTGGACACTCTTCCCTTAAAAAGTGGAAGATCTGAGCTTGCACGTGCATCATTTGCCCCACAC
Source organism: Agelaius tricolor (assembly GCF_023055355.1). NCBI lineage: Eukaryota > Metazoa > Chordata > Aves > Passeriformes > Icteridae > Agelaius > Agelaius tricolor. The sequence continues at coordinate 2,640,061 of NW_027269270.1, forward strand.
AGAGGCTGTGCAGATTTATGCTCAGGTTTTATGTCCCAGGTGTCCCACACATTTCAGGAAACTGATGCAGGGTTACAATAATGCTTCTGAAATCAAGTGCCTTAAGAGCTGGTACAGAACTTGCCAATGCTTACTACTGTGCAACAATGGCCTATTTAACCTATTTAGCATCAGGGTGGAAAACCTGCTTTACACCCAGAGCTAAGTTTCTGGGTGGACTGTTACTTTATCCCTGCTGCAGAATCTGCCCAGTCTTCCTTGGATGTCGACTGCTTCCTCAAAGCAGATGGCAAAGGACTTTGAGCAATCCTTTTTAGGTAGTCTCACACATAATTTTAATAGTCAATTAAAACTTGTTATCATTTGGGTCCAAAACAAGTAGCCTTGCCTGGAGAATTCCAACAGCCCTTTCTGTTGCTGTGCTTACAAACAACAGCTTGGGTTCTGTCATGGTTTCCCTAGGAAGAGATTCATCAGCTTCCAGAAAAGCTGCAAGCCTGTATGCTTCTAAGGCAAATGAAGTACTCACTGTGAGGCCTTAAGGAGCTGGAAGAGAGGCTAGACAGAGTTGAGAGGAATAAAGAGGACATTTGTTGAAGTGCCTTCAAAGGCCACACCCTGGCAGTACGGGAGCCACAGTTGTGGCTCTGCCTGGATGGCTCCAAGGTGGAAGCAGAAGAGAGCTTGGTCACGAGATCTCACATTTTTCTAAGTTTTGGTCCATTAGCATATTAGAGCTAATTGTCCAATTACAGCTCCAGCCCATGAAGTCCCATCCTTCTTGTTTTTCTCTCTTCAGTCCACCCTTGTTTATGCTCTTGGGCCTGAGATTTGGATCAGTTGTCCTTGAGAAGGAATTGTTTTGTCTCCCTACTCTGTGCAGAGAGCTCACTATCCCCTAACATGAAGCCCAGACCCACACTCTAAAGCAGCACAGAACCTGAAAAATATAAAAGCTAAACCTGAGGGATCAACTGAAACCTTTCTGCCTTGTCCAGCCCTCCAGGAGAGCTGCCAGGGGCTCATACCTCGGGGGTCACTGAAGAGCGAGAACTCGGCGTCGATGGCACTGCGGGGGAAGGAGGGCAGGCGGAGCAGGTCCTCCTGGAGCATGGACACATGGGACTGCTTGTGGGCTGGAGGGATCTTCTGGGTCAGGGAGATCAGGAACAGCACCCGCCCCACCTCCTCCAGCTTGCGGGTGAACACCTGGCAGGGAAACAGAGACAAAGATCTACATTGGCCTAATCCAGAAACTTTGAAAATGCCCATGAGCAGGTTCATTTCTAGGGCTTGCTCTTGACAAGGTTTCTGCTGTTGAGATGACTCCAAGGTGTTAGAAAATCTTTTTTTCCCAGCCTTGAGATTGAAGAAGAAAACAGGATTCTTTGGCTCTCATTCTCAAGGTTGTTTATTTTATTTTTCTATAACATTTTTTCCCAGACCTGCCGAGGTGGCAGGTCGGGTTGAGGCACACTGACCACCCTCAGGTGTGGTTATCTTTTTATACTAAAAACTATGTGTATTTTATTTACAATAATTTTTTAATACTTATTACTTATGTTAGACAGTTTGTCTCTAAATTAATCTAGAAGTGCTACTATCACAGTAGAAGAGGCTAAGAAGAAGTAGGAGGAAGGATAGGACACACCTAAATTCTTCTACTTTGCTTCTTGAATCATCATTCTAAAACTCCAAAATTCCACTTTTCTACTTTGTGATAAATTCACTATCATTTATTCAAACTCTCGTGGTTTGTAACTCTTTGTACAAAGTTGGTAATTGTTTCTATGGGTTAAAATCGAAGGCACAGGTGGTTTTGACTCTGTGCTAAGGTTTTTGAGCTCTCTGTTAAGGTTTCGAGTCCTCCAGGGCAGCTGGAGGAATTTCTTAGGGTCTGACAGCTCTGATGCTGCACTCATGGCTGAGAGGATCACGGTGAAATTCATAGAGCTGGTGCTGTTCCTCTTGCCAGAATTTGTGTGCCACTGTTCTCCAGCCCAGGTCTCAAAGGTGGATTGTGTTTGTAAAAATGGATCTAACAACACGTTCAGTCTTCTGGAGGACCCGAAATGGTTGCGAAACAATTTTCCACTTTGCCATGGGTTTTTCTGTAGATTAATGTAAGCCCCAAGGTGGTCAGAGAAACCAACCCCAAGCTGAAAGCCACATGTTTGTATTTCCTCTCTTCAAGGCCCTAGACTAGAGTCAACAAGAAGCTGGAATTGCTATCTACCTTCTGGGATAAGACATCTGGCCATGGAAAGTATTTGTATAATTGTGAAAGAAAAGTAGCCAATAGAACAAAGCAAGTACTTTTCCAAGTAAAAAAGTACTTTTTTTGCTGCTCAGTGGTGGTTACTACAGTGTTGCTTTCTTTGCTGAAGCTGGATGTTTTCCAGCAACATCTTGCATGACTACAGAGAGGCTAGCAAATGTGTGATACAAGTTTTACCTTAGAAATATTTTGGGCTCTGAGTGCTCTAAATATAAAAATGTGGAAAGCAAAATAATGCCCTGACAAAAATGTGAAGCCCATTTAAGTATTTTTGGATCATGTAGAGTGTATTAAATTCATTTATTTGTGGGACACCTCCTAGAACCAGAGTAATTTCTGTCAGAGACACAACCAAGTTGATCCCAAGTAATTTCAGATTTTTAATGACTCTCTACTGACAGATGCAGCACATTAAATATTGTCCTATTCTGTGCCATACAAATATGAGATGGCATTAACTTTATTTTCCATTATTTTAGCTGCTGGTAGCTCTTAAGCAGCTTTATAGCTGCCTTTTATAAACACTCATGATGGTATTTTCCTACTCTCAGTAAGAACTACAATAGCTGATTTTTGGCTACAAAAACACAACTGTAAATATTAAATGCATAATGCTTAAGCACATTCCTGCACATCCTTTTTTAAATTTTCTGCAAAACGATCCATTATAAGGAAACTGGCTGGACAGAGTTGGGGAGGGGGGAATTCACACCCCACTCTAATCTTCCTGCAATAATGTACAGAATATATGGCCTCAAGGCAGATTTCACCCTGACTGCTACTTCTCCAGCAAAGCTTTTGATCTGCATGCAGCATGAGGAAAAGCCTTTAAAAGGGGGGAAAAAATATTTTCAGGGTTTTTTTTTCTGGTTAGAGGTATGAGATACCTGTTTCTGAATGAGCTCTTGACCCTTTTCTGGATGCATCTGCACCAGGTTGAGCTGGGGAGAAACTGACCTCCGGAAAGGATAAATATCACGGACGTAGGTCTGCCAGGAAAGGGAAAAAAGTGCATTTTAAACAAATGCAATCACTATGGCATCACTCAACAGAATGGAAAAAAGGGCTCTTTAGCCCTTCCTGAAGGGCAGGGGCTTTCAGACAGTGTCAGGCATCATGAAAAAGCACAAACAGAAGAGAAATTTGATCTGTTCCAAGAAAATTAGACATTCTTGTCCTCTGCCTCTCCCTTTTCTCTCAAATTCCAATCTTTCACCACACACAGCTAAAGATGTGATGCCCACAGACAGAACTCTATTTATAGGATGTTTGTTCTTCTTTACATAACCCTGATGTTTAAAAAGAAGCCAGGTGAAAAGTCACACAAACTTGATCTCTGCCTTACCTTGTTGTAATGAATGAGATTCCAACGCTTATCCATTAAAAAATAATGAGAAGACTGAGTTTCAGGTATGTTAAAAAACTCCAAACACTCCTGAAAAGAAAGAAATCAAAATATCCTGTTACTTTTTAGTTGTTTTGTACAAATACCACAACATCCAAAAGAAGAATATCCATCTAATAATTTATAAAGGCACAAGCATGCATGCCCCAATCAGACTGGCACACTGGTGTGGCTTTGATTATTTATTTCTTTTGTTAATCATGAAGTACCTGAGTATGTTTGTGACAATCAAGGCATGCTGACCTCACAATCCTGAAGACTGGTGTTAATCTTGATATCACACATATTTGTCTGACTGTATGAGCCATATGGGCCTGGGTATTTATCAAGATTTAGTGAGAAGTGGTATGCAGAGACACTGAAGTTCTGGCACTTCAAAACACTGAGATGTGATTCCCAGTAAAATTTAACACAATCAGTCAAGATTGTGATTCCCAGTAAAATTTAACACAATCAGTCAAACTGAAGGCTTTTACAAATCTGTTTTCTATGTGGCTCAACTAAAACCACCCAGGAATTTTTTGGCAGAAGGAGAAAGTGACCACATAATAGCTCCTGGATACCAAAATACTGTTGTGGCTACTGAGCCATCATTTTCACTCTGATCTTGATCAGTCTCTCCTCTCTAGTGCTGATAAACCCAAACATTTAAATTATTTGTGTATTTATCAAAAATATACAGCAAATACCCAGCAAGCTGCAGTGTCTCCAAATGTAGTTGCATTTGTGAGGTTTGATTTCAGAGTATTTCTATTATCCTTAAATGTGAGATCCTGTTTATTCCAACCAAGGTCCCCTGATAGGGAGACAGACATCCCTGTGAGCAGAATTTCCCTCCCTGACCCTGGGACAGGATGATCAGGCAGAATGGATAGCTGGCATGCAGGTATGGCTGGTAAATTTAAGTTGGTCCAGCTCAAACACTCATTCCTACCTTCAGCAGAGCCTCAAACTGTGTGTCCTCGTGGACTGGTAACTGTGTGGGGATGTCACACTCATTCTGTCCGTGCACAACAAGGGTTTTTGTGCCTGGAGGAAGAAAAGTTGTTGCATTTTCCCTGGCCTCTTTAATTAACTCAATTTCAAGAGACTGCCCATGGAGGAAAAGTGGTACTTGAAATTCATTTGTGGACAGGCAGACTAAGTGAGTCCTGTCTAGAACCATTAAGCAGTGTTAACATATTCTCACACTTCCACAGTTTAATGAGAAATTGATCTGTTCTTAAAGGATGAGCTGACTTTAGCAGCAGCTGTCAGCTCTGAGGAAGAAACATGCAAAAGGTCAAACCTGTTTATCAGCAAGCTATCTCAAGCCTGAATGATAGAGTTTTACAATGATGCTCCTGCCAGCCTTGCACAGCCCAACTGGCACAAAGCTCTGGGCTGAAATACTGTTCTAATTCACTTTCTGTCTGCTTCTTTTAGAGCTCTTAAAGTGGTTTTCTGAATCTCAAGGAATCAGCAGTAGAATTTACTGACTGAATACTCAGCTGAAGGAAAACTGCCTTAAAATATGCAGCCATTTGTAAGAGGTTTTTTTCTGATCCAGTTCTGATGTATCTTACTTTTGGTAAAGTGGGCCATAAACTTTGAAGTGAAGGAAATTTAAAGACTTATTTCTTATACCTGGCATTGAGGCAGTCACCAGCAGCTTCACTTCACACTGTTCCTTCTTCATGGTCTGTTTGAGATCCTTGAAGAAGAGTCCTTCAACATAACCCACCACTTCCCAAAGGAAGGTGAGAGTAGCAGAAATGGCATCCATGCCCCATTCACACGGAGTCCGTACAAAATACATGATCAATCCTACCTGCAGGTAATGAGAAAGAGGAATACCAGGTTGTACACACTTTTTAAACTGTGCAGAGTGCTGTATAAACACAGAATAACAGTATTGTTCTACCTTTCTTCATTCAGAGGGATAAACTCATTAAACTTTCATCCTGAAATTTTATATGTATTAAAGAACAATCTGCCTGCACTATTCTTCCTTTTTTCTAGAGATGATGAGGACTGAGGACAAAAAGTACTCTTGCCTTAAGCACCACTGCAGATGAGGAGAAGGGAGAATATCTGCAGTTAAAGATTTCATATTTTTTATGCTCTGAAGTGCTGCCATGTGGACAACTCACAAACTATAGAAGGCTCCCTGGAGAAGCATACATCTTGTCTGCTTCACCTCCTAACTACATTTGTCCACAGTCTTGAAAGAAGTTGCTAGATCTGCTCCAAGAGGACTGTCTGTCAGCAAAGCACTTTCTGAACCCAAATTAAGTAAAATAATTAAAGGTTTCTGGTGCTGGGACCCTTCTAATTGTCTTCAGCTCATTGGCCAAGGTTCAGTTCAGAAATCCATGACAGGTTGCTTAGGGGTTTAATGAAAACAGAAAGGTTCCTTTTCCTCTCCCCAGAAGGCCAGAAAGCCTCGTGGAAGCCTGTGTGCACCCACAACCAGGAGCAAGTATGAGCTATATAAGAAAAATTGAGTGCATTTATTGCACACATGAAGGCAGAGCAGAGATTCTGGGCTGCACAGTGAGCCCACAAGCTACTCACCAAGTAGTTAAAGAGGATATGAGATGTCTGGGCAGGAAAGTCTCCAATATTCAACAAAAGCTTCCTTAGCATATACATCAGTTCATCCTGGAAGAAAAGCAAAAGTTTTTTCTTCCCACCAAAAGTGAAGAACAGATTTCTCCCTTTTATCCTTTGTTGCTTTGTTTCCCCCCATTTTTCCACAGTGCCTTTTTCAGCTTTGTCTCTCAGTGCATGAGGTAAAACTATACACCTGTTACTGCTCCCAAAAATTGCAAAATAAGGCCCAGAGCACTGCACCCAGGCCAGTGTCTTTTTCCCATTTTACCTCAGAGAGGCCAGTACCTCCTGTTGCAATTTGTGCTGACTGTAACACTAGTGATTGTGCACTGCTGTCCCTGTGCTTATCCCAGATGATCTGTGAACTCTGGTTCATCCCACCTCATCAGCTGTGGCTGTGGGGTGGGAGGAGTGGGCAGAATCTACCTTCCCTTCTTTTGGAGAGTGCCTGCCTTAAATGTAGGCTAAGATATTCCTCATGGTGTGAAGGGATTATAGAAGGGACAGAATCTCACTGCCAGCTGAAAAGAGACAGATGGTATCACAAATGTCTTCTTTGGCCCTTATCCTCCAACCCCACAGCAGGTTTGAGCCAATGTTGTAGGCATGGATATGCACAGGATAATCCATGCCAGGGATACACCTGTAGGGAAATACACCTGTTCTGTGTTCTGTACTTGTGGTTGTATGAAGAGATGGTGAAACAACAGCTTGCAATGGCTCAGAGGCCTCTGAGGTTGGACAGATGACAGCTTTCTTCTCAAAGGTACTGAACACACAACCTCTCTGACCAGAGATGGTGTGGATGCCCCATCCCTGGAAGTGTTTAAGGGGAGATTCAGAAGGTGTTTGTGGCACCATGATATTTTCTAAAAAATCCTTTCGCTGGGATTTCTTCTCCTGCCAAGATGAAAAGCCTCAGGTTCTCCATGTTTTGCTCCTCTGGAATGTGATTTAGAGAATTGCTTACCCAGCATGTGAATTGTTTTTACTTAATGACCAATCCCAGTCTAGCTGTGTCAGGACTCTGGTCAGTCACAGGTTTTTATTATCAATCTTGTCTAGCCTTCTGATGTATTCCTTTCTGTTTCTTTAGTATAATTTTAGTATATGATTTTCTTTTAATATAATATAATATCATAAAATAATAAATCAGCCTTCTGAGAACTTTGGACTCAATTCATCTCTCACCTTGTCCTGGGGACCCTCAAAACACCCCAACAATTGGTGACCACAGGTTTGAGCAGCCTGGTGCAGTAAAAGGTATCCCTGCCAGTGGTGGGGGGCTGGAAGTAGGTGATATTTAAGGTTGCTTCCAATCCAAAAAGTTCTGTGAAACAGACACAACCTTCTGACCTTAAATGAAAGCTTTGTGGGCAATAGCAGAGAAGTCTCAGGAATAGTAAGTCCACCAACACCTTGGCTTGCTCAAGGAACAAAAGGACAACCTTTCCTGACATTTCTCAGATTTAATATTCATTTTAGAGTCAGTTCTTAGGTAGTGGCTTGAAAGCTGAGGCCAGTAATACTATTGATATCATACACCAAATATGCAGCTGAGAAAGTGATATGGAGAGTCTCCCTGCCTCCTACATGGTCAGAACCAGCATGCTTTTCTTCCATAAATCTTGGATAAGCCACAGAGACACAATGCCACCCCATCTTTCAGAGAACCTGAATAGAGTGGCATGAGTGAAGGCAATACTGCCTATGCCATGTTCACTAAACAACTGCTCAAAGCTTGGCTGGGAGCAAAAGCATTGCTTAGAGCTGATCAATCAGCTGTGTCCTGTTTACATCAGGGGACAAAGACTGAAGCCAAATGATGGCATGCTGCATTATAATAGCAAATGTTCTTTCTCCAGTGGTGTCCCTGGAGTGCCTGTGCTGGCAGCTGTGCTCCCCTGCCCTGAGGAGCTGTGTCCCTGCTGGCAGGGGCAGAGGGTACCTGTCGATTGCTGATGGTGAGCTTCTCCAGGAAGTGCCGCAGAACTGTAGAGGGGTCCTCAATCAAGCAGTTCCACAGGACCTGCTGAGCAACAGCACTGACTGGGAGAGAGAAAGGAAACCAGGTCACAACAGTCTCTTGGAAAAGCCACGAACTGCTATACTTAAAAAAACCTTCATAGTTCTCTTCCTTCCTCAGTTATATTTTATACTGAACACGCAAGACACTTTGATGCACTGGAACTCCTGGTAACCGCTGCAGTGATCCCAGTAATAATAATCACAGGTCTACTATTTCTGAACCTTCCCTAACTACTGGTGATATGACAGGAAGCCCTTCAGGACTGTTAAGGAATGATAAAGAAATAACTGATTGGATTCTTAACTCCAGATGGAAAAAGACCCAGCAACTGAGAGATATAAATTCGTTTAGTTTGTTTTGTTCATGCACATAAGTTCAATTTCATGGTGATTCATAGAATGATTTGATCTGGTGTTGGTGAACAGTATTAGATAGTCAGCAGGGAATTGTGTTGATGATCAACTCCCTGAAGTGCAATTAATTGCAATTCTCTGAAGGTCAACAACAACATAGAATTATTCATTATTTTGTTTTCAGTAGTCATCTCCTGATCACAAAAATCACACATACATTGTTTAGAGGGCTGGCTACATACAGCTAAAACTGAATACAAAATGTAACAGGAAGTTAAATGCACAACTAGCTGACATGACTAGCCAGAGATGAAGGAAGCAGAGCAGCCCACCAAGCCCATCAGGTATTACCACTTTCAATAAAACAAATACAAGGAAATGTACAATTAATTTACAAAGCCATCATAGGCCAATCACCAAAATGTTCAGGCTGTGTGTAGGTGGCTTTCTGCTTGTCATAGGAACACAAAAATATGAGTGGGAATAGATCTCCAGAGGTCTTCAGTCCAAGCTCTGCTTGGAGCAGGCCTGTCACCTACACTGGGTATGGTAACCACAGCTATGACTAGCCAGGGTTTGATAACCCCTGTGCATGGAGAATCTACAGAAATTAAGCTCCTGGTGATTAACTCCCTTCACCATTTCTAAACTGAACTTCCCAGGTTGTAAACTCTAAGTCAGTGTTCTTCTAACTCTCTGTTTCCTTTGAATCACACCAAACAAGCCTAGCTCCTACAAATACTCTTCAAAGAACACTTGTGTTAGGCCTCTTACCATCCTTGTATCCCCCCACTCAATATTTTCACCTTCTCAATATTTGTTTTTAATTAGGGGCTTTTTTAGGGTCCCGAAAGGGCAAAAGCCCCTCAATGCCAAACACAAATTATGTAGAAAATAAAAAAGAAAACCCTACAAAGGTACATTTCTATTACAAATCTGCATTCAAACAGTTTTGAAAGTGGTTCTGCCATCCTTAAGCAACAATCCCATGAAGTTTAATCGAGGTCAATACCAGCTACTCCATCCTCCCGGACTTCTCCATCTTCCATCAGATGGACAATGGGGAGCACTGCTGCACAGATGCAGGCTGGAAACACAGCCTGGGGTGGCTGGGGCACGTGGTGGTTTGGAGTGTGCTCCGTAGTGTGTTCTTCATCTGGAGCAGCGAGAGGAAGAGGAGTTAGGGAATGCACTGTGCTGCTATCCATGCAGGTTAGATAAACATTTATGTTAGTGGCTCTACACACAGAACAAAGATCAGAACACTGTTCACTGTGCAAGCATGACAGGTTTGCTGCTATTTCAAAGTACAAATGGAGCCTCCAGCCGATTTCCTGATCAAGAATTTTCACTGCAAATGTGTAATTTTTCAATTTCCATTTCTTTTCTTGTAGGCAACCAGTTCCTTTTGCTAAAATCTCTTTTTTTTTTTTTTTTAGAGTGCTCCCTGTAGCACTACTCTCCAAGCAGAACACGAGAGGCAAGAGACAACAGGGGTGAATAAAATAATGAAGGGCAGTAACTTATTATAAAGGAGCTCAAGCTTGGGAATATATTTGGCAAAAGGAAACACCAGAGCTTTATGGGTCAATAGGAAAGGCTTCCAGTGAATGAAATCCTAGGAGGGAATGCTGCAAAGTGAGGTCACCCACCTTCTGCACTGACTGCTGAGCGCACTGACCACACAGAGCCACGGCGGAAGGAATAATTCCTGTGGGAGGTGCTGGAGGTGCAGGACGGGCTCACAGACAGGCGGCGGGAGGCCAGGTTGGCAACTTCTTCTACTGACAAAGAGAACAGGAAATGTCAATCCCAATCCAGGCTTCAAGGAAGCTTTTGAAGGACAGCAATTGCAACCCAGTCAGAATGCTGAAGAGTCAAGTCAGGTAATTTTGTCAGGAGAGACAATTTAAAAGCTCTGAAGATCAGTCAGAGAGGTAATTTGCTCCTGCTTTGGGAAACAGCAGAACATTGGTCCATAAGAGTGTTCAGTGCTCTGGTGCATCACATTTTAACAGAGAAAACCCTGAAAATCCCTGGGAAAAGCCCTGAAAAAAACCCTGAAAAAACCCTGGAAAAAATCCATTAAACATAGAAAAAAAGCTCTGGAAAAATCCTGGAAAAGCCTCTGGGAAGAACACAGGAAAAACCCCTGGAAAAACCTCTGGAAAAAAAACAATAAACCCCTGAAAAAAAAAAAAAAACCTCTGGAAAAATCCTGGAAAACCTATGGAAAAATCCTGGAAAAAACTCTAGGAAAAACTCCTGAAAAAACTGCGGGAAAAGGCCTTCAAAAAACCCTAAAAAACCCTAGAAAAAGCCCTGGAAAAACATTGGAAAAACCCCTGGAATAATCGTGGGAAAAATCCTGGAAAAACACTGGGGAAAAACCCTGGGGAAAAAAAAAAACAAAAAAAAAAAAAAAAACAAAAATAAAACAAACAGGAAAACCCCTTGGAAAAATCCTGGGAAAAACTCTGGAAGAACACAGGAAAAAACCCTGGAAAAGCCCCTGAAAAAACCTTTCCATCCACTCCCTGTTAGCCATCATTGTTGCTGGTGCTCAGTTTTTCTTAAGAACTAGGATTTCTGCTCACAGATTTTCCAGTGTAAGATCTCATCTACTCTCTGCTCACCTAATGGCACATACCTTGGAATGCCTTTAATGAAGTCTTTGTGCTCTGTTAGCCTGGGCCAGTAAAACTCCTCACCCACAGACTAAGCTTATTGTGACTCGTGCCATGCAACTTTGGCTGACTCAAAGTTTGGTACTGAGCTTGATCTGGTCACCTGGGCTCCCCCAATATTCACCACAAAGGCAGAAAACCCCAGGGGCAATTCAGTATATCCTAAGTTGTGTTTCTTAAGACAGATACAGCCAAAGAGCAATTCCTCCCACCCTTTAATTATTAAAGAGTTAAAGTTAGGAAAGATGGATTTCATTCCTAGTGTTGCATATTCTCTTGTGTTAAATCCTGCAATAAACTGGGAATTTTGGGATGTTAAATGCTGTCAAGTTCCACTGAAGTTGGGGCAGATGGAGTCAGTGTCTTTATCACCCAGTAAGAACTCAATATATCCAAGGGTTTGTCCCTTTTTTGGTACTAATTTTCAAATACGCTTTTTCTCAATGACTTGGACTCATCAACAACTGGATGTGGTTGAGACCTTCCCAACACTAAAAATCAATTTTCCTGGACATCACTGCCCTAAGCAGTGCTCCATAATTTTCAAACACACTTTTTCTCAATGACTTGGACTCTTCAACAACTGGATGTGGTTGGGACCTTCCCAACACTAAAAATCAATTTTCCTGGACATCACTGCCCTAAGCAGTGCTCCATAATTTTCAAACACACTTATTCTCAATGACTTGGACTCATCAACAACTGGATGTGGTTGAGACCTTCCCAACACTAAAAATCAATTTTCCTGGACATCACTGCCCTAAGCAGTGCTCTCTGTTGTGGGAAATGCTCTCAGGTTGCTGGAATGCAGTTCCTGGTCCCAGAGCACACCTTCTTCTTCCTGCTCAGAGCTTGGTGTACAGGATGGCTCGTAGCAGGCCTCCTGAGTGATGGGGATGGCAGTGATGAGACTGGCTTCCCTGCCCAGGCGCTTCTTCTCTTCCTCCTGCTGCAGGTTCTTCAGGATATGCTCCGCTCGCTGATGGGAACGGGACACAGCTCGGGCAGAAAATGACTTCTGTTGGGAGCAAGAGAGAAGAAACAAAGCCTGAAGCTGTTAGGTAAGGTGCACACAGATTTTCTGACAAAGGCTTCACCTCAGTGATGTTCAGCAGCTCAGTTTCTAAATATAAATCAGACTAGTGCCAGCTGAACAGAGATTCACCAGGAGAATTATTGGAAATAAACCAACAATAAGCTTTGGTGCAAACTCCTCCCAGGAGACACCATAGGAACCAGTGCAGACTAAATTGTCTCTCAGGCAGTTCTAGTGAAAAAAATCTTCTCTTGGAGAGAGAGCAGCTGTGTGCTCCCAAGATCTAAGTCAGTGTCTCTCACAGGGATATGAGGTGCAGTGCAGTACCTCAGTGAACAAACAGAAAAGCTTGATGCCCATGTAGAAAATTCTGTGTCCTCCGTGACTACACTAGATTTTTCCCAGCTGGGAAAGAATCTCAGAGGTTAATCCACATATTTTGGCTTAATTTACCATACATCTCTCCAGAGAGGAAGCAGTGCTTACTCTCAGGATGTCTGCTTACCGACTGATCTTCATTTATAGGATCCTGCACACTCCCACTGCACTGAGGGACCCAGGGAGGGTCAAACATTGGCACAGATGGCATCCCCAGCACAGGAGAAGGCAGAGTGAAGTTTATACTTGGAGGAGGAATCTAAACAAAACCATGAGAGACATTTTGTTACAGCAAACTATTGTCAGTATTGTTAATTAAACATGAACACAAGTACCCAAGGCATAAATTAAGTCTGCCAATTTTTCCCACCTCTGTATCTCACTGGACTGTAGCGATATGTATGACACTCATCTTCTCTCATATTTCCTGACCTGAGTCCCCATTTTATTCTTCCTATTTTTAACAGGACTTCTCCATATCACCTCCCCCACTAGTCAGAGTTATACAAGCTTTTTTTCCCTAAACAGAGTTTCAGGAAATTTCATGGCAGTCTGTATTACACATCTATCCCACAAGGCAAGCTGTAAATATCATCATTAAGCTTCATGTGTCTTATCTACCTTGAAGATCTGCTGTGCTCCCTCTTCCATCCTTGGCCACACTTGATATCTGAACCTCCAGAGTGTGTGAAATTTAAGGATGGCATTCAGTCTTTGCACTGTTTCTGGGTGATGGAATTCGGACATCAGCATATCAGAAACAGCCTCTGGTACTTTCACAGCACACAGCAGGAACATGGCAGCTGCAGGGAGACAATATCTGATCACCTGTGTTTCTCAATAATGTGTTTATTTGGCAAGGAAAAACTGCTGGTGTACAAACCCACACCAAAAGAAACCCCATAAACAGGATCACCAATCTACCAGGCCTAGAAAAAACTGTATTGCTTCATGAAACCAAGCACGTGTGATTCCACCTTTTGGAGCCACGCAGCATTACAGTTGAAGCTTGCAAATTCTTCTGGAAAACCTGCTTTTTGAAATAGAGTACATCTTTGATCTTCTCAACCATGACTTGTTCAAAATAAGAACATCTCTTGAAGTAAAGGGACTAATTGAGTTTGGCTTTCAAAGGCTCCACTTCCAAGTGATTTCTGTGTTGATTAATTAAGGCTGATTTAACAGAAACTCTGCCTTTAGCAGAAGCTCTGGAACAGGAGACAGAGCCCCAGTAGAAGCCACCCAGATATTTTCATGGGAAAAACCAGATTTTATTTCAGTTTGGGCTCCATGCAATGATCCCAGTCTGTCTCCAAGACAAAGGACCATGCAAAACAGCATGATGGTAGCTGAGGCAGGACACTCCCCAATACCACAGAAAAGTTTATCTGGCCTGTCCACCACCTGGTGAACAGCTCTGGACATCCTTCCCCCCCCCCCCCTCCATGAAGAATTGAGGTGACTCAGGCCAGATAAAGGTCAAGCAGAGTCATCCCTGGTACCAGGAGTGCAAATCCAAATAAACAACTGAGCGTAAAACAAGGTGGGAGGAAATAAGCTACAAACTCCTGACTGAGAGACAGCTTTACAATTTATAAAAGCTACACAAATTTCTACAGAGACAGAATTTCCTACACACTCCATGAACCATACAGGGGATCTTCTCCTGCAAGGTCAGATGTGACTCCACAGATACTTTCCCTGGGAATTGAAAGGAGAAATGCCATGCTTACCCCATTACCAGTTAGGTGGTAAGTACATTGGATTTTAAGCTGTACTGTTTCTTTCCTAGCTGTAATATAGGTACCTCTATTGTGCACTGTATGTTCCCTACTAGTAGGTTCTTTTTGCTTTATTCCTGTGTAGCAAATAGTCTGTTTAAAATATTATCTCTCTTTATTTTGTGTCTATTAAATAAATAATTTATTCTATAATGAACCAAATCAGCCATTATTAAAGAACTTCAGAGTGAGAGTGGGTTTTGTTGGCCACCCCTATAAAGCTATTGCCTGCTGCCAGAGGCCTGGGCAAAAGGCAGGGACTTACCTAAGCTCCCATCTCTATTTGTAATAGTTGCTTCAATGGATCATGTTTGAATATAAAGAGACATTAATGAAAGTACACACTGATGGAGGCCAGTGAATGCAGATGGATTCTGAGGGGCACTGCAGGAGGCAGAAGCAGAGGGATTCCTGTTTCTGTGGGAGCTCAGAGGTGTCAGAGAATCCATGGCTTCCTTGACCAGCAGCTCACTGCCGAGCACTGAAGACAATTTCTCTAGATTTGGTGGCTGCTCCTCCACAGTAACAAGAAGACATTTGCCAATGTTTCCTTCAGTGCTTATTCAGCAGGTGCCAGGCCCCAGAGCAGTGTTTGTGGGAGGACAGGACAACAAGGCTACTCTCTGACTGCCTGGGCTCCTGGTGCTGCTCAAACTCTGTGGGGACCTCCAGAGAGTTCCTTCTGCTCTCTGATCTTCTCAAACTATAACAAGTCTTAGTAGGACACATGTAAAAGGGTGAGTTCATTCTGAAGCAACCAAGAACACAAACAGAGCCTTGGGAGAGGTCAGCAGATGGTGCTGTAATACATGAACAAGGCATTCTTTTAACCCATCTTCTTTTTTTATCCAGTTTCTCTATAGCAACACTGGGGTTTTCAGGGTTTGACCTCAATAAATGCAATTTATGCTTGGGCTGTATTGACCTGCTACCAAAAAAAGCTACTACAGACCCTCAAATGGATTTTAATCCTCCCTGCAGGAAAGGGAGAAGAAGGAAGATGTATTTTAGAGGCTGCTTTGGAGCAGCAGCCAGATAGCACTCCTCGTCCCATTCCCTGTAGCCCATGCAAATTTTTTATTAGAATCACAGAATCATTAAGGCTTAAAAGGACCTCTAAGATCATAAAGTTT
This sequence comes from Agelaius tricolor, assembly GCF_023055355.1. NCBI lineage: Eukaryota > Metazoa > Chordata > Aves > Passeriformes > Icteridae > Agelaius > Agelaius tricolor. Next base: position 2,655,736 of record NW_027269270.1, read on the forward strand.
AAAAAGTATCCAAAATTATTCCCTCAGAAAGGGACTTGAAGCAGGGAAAGGAGTACTGCATCAGGCAGATTATTTCTTCATCTGAGTCCATTAAATGAATATCCTATATAACATATAGGCTCTTCATTCTTCCTGTTGTCCTAACAGCATCTGTTACACATAAATATCTCACTTCAGGGACCAAAACTGGGCATTTAAGTGCTGTGTTCCAGGTAATTGTACATCATGCTTTACAGTAGCATTAATACTTTGAATTGCTAAGGAAATACTTCTTCTGACACATCCTGTTTATTTTTTCACAGCTGGTCATTAGGTCAGTCAACTTTTGGCCAAGCAATAAACTCTGAACCTAGATAATTTCCATGGGAGAAGATCCAAGCTCATAGCAGAAACATTCTTATTACTACTTTGCAACAACATATATGATTTTATATTTTATTGTAATAAATTTCATCCCAGGTGCAGAATTTCCAAGTCCTATTTTCACAGGTATATGATGTCCTAATCATCTGTCTTAAAGATACCTCTCAACTATGTGTCATCAGCAATCATCTCTGTACTTTAAAACCAAGTGGAAATGGAAAATTTAGATAATACCATACAATAACAGTACTTAATGAGCAATAACAGTAATTTAATGAGCAATGCTGCTGTCTCCAAGCAACATGGGAATTTTCCTTTCAGCCTGACAGGAGCTATGACTGTCATTCCCTGTGTCAGTTTTGGTATGGGCTCTCAATTAGTACTGATACTTTAGGTTTTAGCTTTTATATTTTTCAGATTCTGTGCTGCTTTACTATGTAGGACTGAGCTTCATATTAGGGGATGGTGAGCTCTCTGCACAGAGCAGGGAGACAAAACAATTCCTTCTCCAGCTGGGGACCAAGGACAAATGATCCAAATCTCAGGCCCAAGAGCATGAATAACGTGGACTGAAGAGCGAAAAACAAGAAGGATGGGACTGCATGGGCTGGAGCTGTAATTGGACAATTAACTCCAATATGCAAATGGACCAGAACTTATAAAAGTGAGAGACCCCCGTGACCAGTTGTCCATTTTGTGACCATTTTGGTTCATCTTGGGTGCAGCCCTGGCTGGGCTCTTGTGCTGCCCAAGGTGCATCCATTGAAGCCTTTTAATAAATCCCTACTTTATTCTTTAACTCCATCTAGTCTCTGCTCCAGGTCAGCCTTCACAAGGCATCAGTACTAACATTTCCATGAGGCAACACACAGAATGCTTCAGTAGACTCTGGACAGACTGAATCACTGTGTTTCATCTGCCTACAAACCCAATTGAATACAGATACTAATTTTAATATTCTCCAAACATGCACCACATGCAGGGCCTCAGAGAGAGTGCCCTCCTGATCCTTCTGACCACCTCTTTTCCACAGAGCACACAAAGGTCTACAAAAACCAAGAAACACCTGGTGCCATTCAAATCCCTCCACTACAAAACTGCCAAGTGCTGTGAGTTGTGCAGCCACAGCAGCCACCCTGAGTGGTGTGGTTGTCTCACCTGCTGCCCCAGCCATGTGCTCATCCACGCTGAGCAGGAGCTCCCAGGCTGCTGGCTGGATGTCCCCGTACATCTCCTCGGTGAGGATGGGAGCTGCCTTGATCAGCAGCGACAGAGGGGCAGGGGACAGGCTCATCACCTGCAACAAACCAAGCCATGCCTTAGGGCTGACCAAATTGTCCACAGGGGAGAACACACTCAGTGATTTTACCCTGGGTTTGGTCTGCAAATTACCCACCAATAACTTCTAGGTTCATCCATTTCAGAAAATGCTCCATAGATGGGACATGGCCTTCAGCCTATACTAAAAGGGCAGTGTTTCCAAGCTAGAGTCTTTTGGTTGTCTCTCACATCACCAAAACACCAAAAAAGAGGACAGAAGGAAAGCCAAACTCTCCCAAAGTGGTGCACAACCAGCAATACAGGTCCATTAAACTCTCACTAAGAACAGGCTGTTGCTTCTTCAGGAACTTTGAACAAGTAAGTAGAAAGAAAACAAACACTGTAAACTGACAGGATGCAGTTAAACATATCTGTGAATTCTTTGTTTTTTTGTATCCTCAGCTCTGGTGCATATGTCACTATGGAAAGCCAGAGATACAGACTGATTTAATGGTAAATATTTAAAGGATTCTTTGACCATGTTTCCCTAAGAGGTTTAAATTTAGTATTACTCAGATTGGGAAAAGATGTAGAGCTGAACTGATTGATATTCAGGAACAGTTCTTCACATGGGCTTGTAGATCCATATATATTTTCCCTCTGGCATTGTAACCTGGCACCTATCTGCCTCCCTAACTAGCATATGGCCTAATCAGTACCTGATTCCTGATGTATTTTAGCATTCCAGAGTCCTTCTTCCCTTCCAAGTTGATATCGATCACTCTCTTTTTAAGAGAAGGAGTTCTCAAGCATGACTTGTCTGAGCACTGGAAGGAAATAAAAACAAAGTGGAGTTCACTTTTATATTTCTCAAAATGTGGAAAAGGTGATTATGTACAAGAGGAATTTCCATATACTAGAAACCATCTGGTACCAGAGCTGTAGCATAGAGCCTTCTTCTTTGCTGGCAACAGGCCTAGGATCAGTGAGACAACACATTTCATCCAATTTTCTTCTATTTTTAACAATGCTTTTCCTAATAAAATCTTAAGGCAGGAGACAGTAAACCAAATGAACAATGTGAATGTTCTCTGTGTAATCTTCACTGGTGGCACACCCATGTATTTAGTTAAGTAGGTTAGAGGCAAAAAGTCTACACCTTCTCTCTAAAAAATTACCAATGGAAGTGTTCAGTGTACAGAATTATTCCTCTCATGCAATCATAGAATCATTGATGTGGGAAAAGACCTCTAAAATCATTGAGTCAAACCAGTAGACTAATGCTGCCAAGTCCACTACTAAATCTTGTCCCCAAGTGCCACATCCTTGCTTTTTTTTAAGTCCTCCAGGGATGGTGACTCCACCGCCTCACTGGGCAGCCTGTGCCAGAGCTGGACAAACCATTCAGAGAAGAAGTTTTTTGTAATATTCAATCTGAACGTCTCCTGGTACAACTGAAATGGCCCTGAGGCCATTTCCTCTCAGTCATGTCCCTTATTTTTTTGGGGCAAAGCTCAACATCCACCTGGCTGCACCCTCCTGTCAGAGAGTTGTGGAGACTGAGGAAGTCCCCTTGAGCCTCCTTTTCTCCAGGCTGAGTTCCCCCAACTCCCTCAGCTACCCCTGGTGCTCCAGCCCCTTCCTCATCTCCATTCCCTTCTCTGGACACACTTCCATGTCCTTCTTGGACTATGAAGAAAGCAAAGATTGTCAATTGCTCTCTGGAAGAGAGGACTGTGCAAACGCCCTGCACGTGTTTGTAGGAGACTTCCCTGCCTCTCCAATTCTTTCTTGCTGCTGTTTCTTAAATGCTTTGATGGTTTGATGTCTGATGAAATGCATATCTCTTGCAATTCAGAGTTAGAGATGAAAAGAGCCACAGAAATGCACAGTTCTTTTGCTACCTTTCATGAAACATACCAGCTACTCATCTCTTGCCTGCCTTCTGCAGAGGAAATAGCTGCCTCTCTTTCTAAACAACTCTTGCTTTTCTGTGCTAGAGGAAAAATGTGAGGTTTACAGTTTTCAGGAAAGCAGAAACATTAGCTTCTGTTTCACCTGCTCTGTGCTTTATTCCAGGAAAACTTCCCTCAATTTTCTAACTTGACAGGAAATAAACAATCTCCTGGTTGATGAAGAAACATAATGAATTTTTCCCCTTCATATGCCACTTCCAGCCTGTTTACCCAGCTGAAAGCTTCATGACAGTTCCATGAACACTTCTGTTTTCAGTGTTACTGCAAAGCAGTTGAATGGCTCTACCATTACAATTATTCAGGATAACTGTAGTCTGTTTCTGCTGTGGTTTAACTGTTAGCACAATTCAGTTGGTGCCTGGGTAGGCACTTCAGTGGAAATACATTTCTGCTTTCAGGAAAGTTAAAAGTACACTTTTACATATAAAAAGGCACAAAGTTGTCTGAATACCCTGCTGAAATGGGCATTAAAAGGAGACAAACATTAAAGATCAATGTGTACAATTCTTGGAACAGCTGAGAGCTCAGACCTAAAAGAAAGAAACTATATAAGATTTTACAAGAATTTCAAGAGTGATTCTTACTAACAGACAAGAAAAAACATGAACAAAGAGAGACAGAATCCACAGGGTAGTAAGTAGAGGCCACAAAATAGCATTAAAATTGAATTCAGGTTGTAAGCTTTTGAAATGACCTTATCAGCAACTAAGATTCATCCCAGTCAATACAGATGACATTCCTTACATAATGCTGAATGACTTAATTCAGCATTCAGGGGTTTTTTACAGCAAAGCCAAGCTTAGAAAAATTTGTATTCATTTTGTCATGAAAGAACTGTATGAATACATCACGCAGTTTTCAAAGGCAACATGACATGTCTGGACCAACCCTAAAACATTCTGCTTTTTCCATTTACTCACTTCTTTCTGCTTTTTGCCTCTTGCCACGTTGTTCAGAGTGCTGTTTTCCCTCAGGGAGTCCACTGTGTCCCCATAGAGCAGTTTGATGGCGCGGACAAGGCGAGCACAGGAGCGGCTGTGGTGGAGGTAGCAGTGGGGGTGACAGTAGTCAATGTGTGTGCAGATGAAACTTTGCTGGTTGCACAACAGGATCATAACCTGGAAATTAAAGCATAAATAGTTACCTAAAGAAAATGGAGCTACACAGGCAGGGACTGGGACAGTCAAGCCAGCTTTTCCTCAGCCTAGCTAGGGAGGTGTGAAGCTCAACACTGCCTTCATACTGACAAGAGGCTTGCAAACCAGCTGGGCATGGTTAAAGAAATATTAGTGCCAACAAAGAAAAGGAACAGAGCTGCTATAGATGCATAGATTTGGCTGGTGGCAAGGTTAAGGGTGAGGAAAACAGCATCCTCTCAGTTTGCAGAAAAGATATTTTATCACCACTCTGAGATGAGAGCTTGGACTGGAAACCATCAACTGTCCAATTGTTATTAAAGCTGCAAACCCACCATGCTTGGGGTTAGTTTCCTTCAAGGGGTGCAGAGGGAAATATCTCCGTATGCTCTCAGGTAGAAATAGGCTGTGTCAGTTGCTCTGCATGTCATTGGGCAGATCCATCCAGCCCAGCTCTATGGTAGCTGGCTCAGTTGCTATTTCTATTAGTGTTGCCATATGGCAGCAAGGAGTAGTAAAACTTTCCTAGAAATCAGGTAAATATTTTGGAATTTAGCTATTCTGAGCCCTGCTCTGCTGCAGAAACACTGGTATTAGTCCCTAAGCTACTTAATTAAAGATTGCTCTGGCAAGTCTACCCTTGAGTGACCACTCTCTGGTGTAACTCAGATGGTTTCTTGCCAGAGGAGCAAAGCTCAGCCCAGCAGTTCTTTGTACATTAATCTTCACGTTACACACAAAGCCAACCTCTTATTACCACTGAGGAAAACACACAGGCATCTCCAAGCCATTCACACTGTAGGTCTTAAGAGGCCTTTACGAATCTTTGTGTTCCCCCTACAATCCAGTGCAGAATTACCCAGAACTACCAGAGGAAGCTATCCCCATTTTCCATCCACTGTCTCTATGTCTGTGCATCAGCAGTCTGATGGCTCTCACTCCAGGCTGCCACATCATTCTCAACCTTAAAATACTGAAGCTTCTAAAAATGACAGCAGCTTAATCTAAAACAAATCTGTGTCATGTTTGTGGGATTCCTGTGTTTGCCTCCTTGTTCTGGCCTCCTACAATTTTGGGGCCAATCAAGAATACCTCAATATTTGTATCAATGTGCAAATTGTACAGCAGCACTGTAGAGCTTCTACCAGCCTCTGATCCACTCTTATAAATTGCTGTAATGTACACTGACACAGAGTGAGGACACCAGGCTCCCTAAAGGACAGCTAAAGGAAATGTTGGTGCCTTCATAGCAGCAATTGGGACCAGTGATCCTTTGGAGTTGTTTGCTTGTGGCAACTAAGTAAAGCAGGCTTTTGTTTTGCCTGTAGTTTTAGTGACCATCTACCCACACCTTCTTTCTAACAAATGGAAAAAACAATAGCATTGTCATGTAATATTAAGTATTTGTGTGTCATTAACTGTACCAGGTGATTTTTCAAATTTTCCTTTCTCCTATGCAAGCTAATCTCATGTAAAGTGAGACAAACATCTCAACTTTCTTTCAGAGTTCATGAGTTCATGTGAAAGCAGCCTCCCACACTGAGCAAGGGCACTATGGTGTATTTTAAGCTGCTAACCAGGGAAATTCCCTTATCCACTACTGATGCAGCATCTAATACATACACATATGTCTAACACACTCAGTTTAGTACACTGCAATTTCCAAATGAGGTATAACCATTACCAAGAGCATTAAAGTACTAAAGAAAGCAGGCTAATCCAGAGATTGAGGTACTAGATTGGAAGACATGGCATTCAAGTTCCCTGCCCCGCCAGACTCATCTGAAAAAGAAAACTATCAAAAACTTTTTCTGACATCAAACTATTAGATTAAGCCTATTTTTGCCCACACCCCATAGGAATGGGGCAGCTGAGAGCAGCCTATGTGAAATACCTGGAAAAAAATGAAGACATCAAGTCAGTATTGAAAAATGAAGATATTAAGTCAGATATCAAGCTATCATTCCCAAAGGCAACTCAAAAGTCAAAGGGTGTCTGTGCTCACACAGGACACCATCAATCATGGCACAGCAATGCAGACTTGCCCAAATGACTTCTGGCAAGTCTAAATCACAGAGATTTAAGTCTAAGGCACAGAGATTGCCCAGAGGGATGCCTTAGACCCTGCATGACCAAACCACACCTGCACTGTTGTACTCTCTGAATGCTGCTGATCAGAGTCAAGAGTACACAAGGCTCTGTTGGCTTACATGAGCAGCTTCTGAAATGCCACTTCCCAGAAGCCCAGCTCACACTGCAGCCCATTCTGTTGCTCTCCCTGAAACACACACTACTGGCCATGCTGGAGATAATGTACTGAGCTAATGTATTTTTCAACTGGGGCAGTATGGCTGTCCCTGCACACCTAAGGAGAAAACAAATCAAATATATGAACTAGAGAGAAGGAAGTTTAATTACATTTTAGAAATGGCAAACACACAATTTCCAAAGGTCGCAGCTTGCTTACACTTGAGATCCTTTATGCTATATGGGAAAAGCACAAACTGTGATCTGGTTTTTGCCAGACAAAGGTGTTTTTAGTTGAAAGTGCCATCCTTGGAGCACTTCTGGCAGCTTGTACTTACGTGCAGCCAGGACATATTCCGGTGATAGTTCTCCTCCATGCCCGTGCTGCTCAGTACCTCGGGTTCAATGCTGGGCTCGCTCGCGCTCCAAGGGCTCCCTTCTTCAAAAGAAAAACACCCAAAAGGTTGTTGTTTTTACTGCTCCCTATGTGCTTTAAGACTAGGGACAGCACTTGTAAGCCAGGCCAGCCTTGTGGGAACAGATGAGAGTACACAGAATGTGTCACACTGGAAAGACTGCACCTGGACATCCCTCCCCAGTCCTGTGCTGGCTTGACACTTACAAGAACTATTTGGACTTGACCCATCTTGTCATTGTCTCTCCATTTTATTTTTTTTCCCTTTAATGGAAGGGAAATGGATGATCCAAAACCGTCATAAACAAATTCTTTGCACCATTCAGATGCTGCAAATGGTTGGTTTAGTGATCTGCATTGACTGGGCTCTGTGGTTAAAAACGTCAACAAAAATCCAACCAGAAGTGGCATCCAACCGGAAATGCCAACAGGAAAAGTCCCTGCTAATTGCCCATAGAAACTGCTAATGTCATGGGGATGAAAGGGGAAAAAAATCCTGATACTAGAACACTAAAACACTTCAGAACTCAGCCAAGGGAGAGATTTCCCTGAGAATTTCACTGACCCCTGTGTGTCTCCTAACCACTTCATACCCTATGGGCCTCCTATAAAACTAATACTAATGATATTAGGGCTTGGCTGGAAATTACTTTTAGTTTACCCTTTTTCTCTTCTTTAAGTGAACCGTGACTCGTCAAAGTTTACAGAATTGACAATCTCACTCTCCATGTTCTCCTACTGAAGCATCTTTTGGGCAACATAAAAATGACCATTAAACTTGGGAGATTATTCCAGCTCCAAATGGATCCACAGCTTTTGGTTAACACCAATAGTGAAGGGAAGCCCTTTAATTCAATTGTGATGGAGATTTCACAGAGTAGGATGCACATCTTGTTTCCATAAGATAAATGTACAGACATCCATCTTTTAAATACTGAGGAAAGCAGCTGCAAACCACAAAAATAGATCTATATGCCAGTATGTAGAAATATAGTATGCAGCATGTGAATGTTATGTTCTGCATATATGAATACATGTTTTACATGTCACCAGACATGCTTATGACATCATATCTGACACAGAATATGAAGTACATGCCTAAATATATATGTGTTTATATATAAATATATACACACATATAGCCAATCTGTTGCTATGGACAATAAAATATCATATATACATATCACCTCATGTATTCATGATATCCTGTGATTTAAGGGTGTGTGTGTATGTGCGTGTGCACAGGTGCATGTGCTCCCCTACAGACAGCAAGCATTCAGCTGGCAGGCCAGCATTCTAAGAGCTCATGCTTTAACACAGTTCTGAACTGACAATCTGTGCGTGGAGCTGACACTGCACCCAGGATTTGTACCGTGCTCCTCCCAGGCCCTGGTCCAGGCAGCCCCTGAAGAGAACTCTACATTTTTCCTAGCCTGCAGAGGTGGGGATCTCTAGTCATATCTAGCTCTGCTGGGATCACATCAAGAGTTTAAGGTCCTTCCTAGTGTCCCCTCCCTTTCCACCCACTCATCTAAGTTACCTATATCAGTGACAGTGTCCCTGCTGTGGGACAGCTGCAGCTCCTCATTCTCAGACTCTGAGTCCTGCCGTGATAACTTGGTGCTCTTTAGGCTGCCGGCCCGGCGAATGCTGGAAAGGGAACCCCCCTTCTTCACCCGGAAACTGCGGGTTCCTTTAATCTGGAGCAAGCGGGAGCCTCCTATCCTGATCTTCCTGCTGGGAACTGTATTGAAAGAATAAAAGAGGACTTTTTTCCCCTTAATTTTTCCCCATTTAAAAAAGAAAGAGATGCTGGCCCTCCCCGCCCTCCCAGCCCTTTGCTGCCAGCCTGTATTTGCAGCGTCTTCTGCCAAGGAATCAGAGTGGGGTCAGAGGCTCCTCCAAAGCCAACGCCAATGCAGCTCGATCAATCGGGGAGTTTAAGATGCTTCACAAAAATGTGGTCAACACCTCAAATCCTGGAGATCTGGTACATCACCTCAGGCCTTGTCTGTATTTGGAATTAGCCCTTGTTCAACCACCAGCAAGTAGAGTCATCTGCGCTAACAGAAACCCAAAGCGTGGACAAGAAAATCCTACAATTCACACCAAACTGAATCAATTCCTGCCAGGAAGCAGGATCTGCCCAATGGATGTGAATTGCATTTTCTTTGCCAGTCTTTGGAGTTTACATTAGTGCAGCATCACCTCTTGCTATGGCTAGCTGGCTGAATCCCAAGCATGAACAAGGCACCTTGGACAAACCTATTTTCCCACGGGCCTGGGCTCTGTAAACCTCCCTGAGCTCTGCAGTAGGATCAATGATTTATTTATACAAGAGGGGAGTCTGCTCCAGAGGCTAGCACTCAAGGCTTCTTTGAAGTGAGGTTTGCATAAGTCCGTGTCTCTGCATGTTACTCTTCATCATTAGAATGCTTTAGAGGAAACAGAAGCACGTAGATCTTCTCCTTCAGACAAATCAGCAGCTTTCAGGCATTAACAACATCCACTGACACTCTGCATTTTTGATGAGCACAGACATGGAATGGTTCAATGTTTAAAGCACCAACTGTTTGCACTTTCATTCTCCTCCTAGTTCAAAGGCAGTACATGGCAGTATGTCAGTCCAAATGTTGCAACACTCAGTCATTTTACTGCAGATCTAACCAGGCAAGGCCATGTGTGATCAATTACCTTTGGTGTGTGGTTGGGAACCAACAGCACAGAGCTTTTTGGATGCTATGGGTAAGCAGAATATTTAAATGGAATTGTATTTTGGCTTCAGGATAAAAACAAACACACCTTTACTCCTGAGATTGCCCCCAGCTCCTCCAGAACAGAATTCCCACTCCCATTTCCAGTGGCTAGCATTCTGGTCAAAGGCAGCTGGATATTTTGGGAGCTACCCCTCAGTCCTCACAAATCAATTGGCAAACCTCTGCTGGGTGACCAAAGAATCTCCCTCCAAGTGACCATGCTAAGTTCCTCAGCAATCACTACTGCTTGAACAATGTTCACGTCAGCTCCACGAATCCCAAACTGCTTCAGCACATGTAACTGCATTTCATGAGGTCTGCAGAATCCCATTCTGGCACCCAAAGAGTACATGTGATCATCTGAGAGCCTGCATCTACCTAGCTGTGGTGTCTGCATTTCAGACCTACCTGGAGCAGATTCTATACAGTAAACCCGTGGTTTTTGGGGAGCTGCTAAGCCATGCCTGGGGGGAGCAATGAGAGCAAAGTTTTTAACACTCCAGAAAAACGAAGGGAAACAGATTAGTACTCATCAAAGAGCTTGAGATAAAGAAACCCCTCACTGCAGGCAAGAAAAACTTAGTTACATTCACACAACAATGTTTTCTTATCTAGGAAAGTGTAGATTATGAAAGATGCCTCTGCATCTGCAGTGTTTGGCCCAGGTGGATTCCCAGAAGAATATGCTGTGGCCAAAGAGAAGAACATAATTATTGTAATTTTAAAATATAACATTACCTTGCATTTCTTAAGCTTCTAAAATACTGGAATTACATTTTTGCTAAGGTATATTAGGATTCAACTTTCCTATCATAGTCACTTTCCCCATGCCTAAAATGCAGTAATGAGGCAGCTTGAGTAAAGGAAAACTACATGACAGCTCAGGGAAAAGGGAAAATGGAAAGAAAACTCAAATAAAGCTGCAGGAAAATGTAGTTTAATGGGGGAAAGGGTGCAGAAAGTCAATACTATCTTTGCAAAAAATACATTACACCTGTTGTACAGTAACATGCAAAGGAAAAGCTAAGTCAGCATTGTCTCTAAGAAAAAGAAGATAGTTAGAGACTTTCCACCAGCAATTTCCAGCAGGACTGCCTCCTTGAAGGTATCCTCAAAAAAAAAAAAAAAAAAACCCCAACCCCAACCTAAACTTCTTCTCATCTAAACAGGAAAAGAGACATCTTATCCCACACATCTTAAGACTATCAGTCAGACCATAAGGCTGTGTATTTTTCTGGGCTGCCAAGATAGCAAGAGTAGACAAAATGAGGTTGAGCATCAATTTATCCAGCTCACCTTTCCTAGGTGAAGGAACTGGCTCACCAGACACACAATTTTGGGGAAAGTTTTACACCACACAAGTCTTGGAAGCATTTCTAGTATGTTCTCCAGTAATTATGGCAAGGTCACCGCTGAAGACAACACAAACTTTATCCAAAGCCTGCAGAAGTCAATAAAAGCTCCTCCAAATCATTAACAGACATGACAGTTCTTAGAGGAAAACCAGCCACAGACCTCACTGTTGTGAAACAATCATTAAACATTTATCCTTTTCAAGCAATCATCAAAGTTATCATTCAAATCCCTGCACCTGTGAATTACTACTGTGAGACAGAATGTAAATAGTTCTAGGAAACCTGTTAGAGGGTGATCTAGAGTTATCTGGCAGTTTAGTCTCTAATTGCAAATACACACAATGACTATATTGTATTGCAACACTTGTACCATCAGATAGAATGTGAGTCTTGCATGAGATGGCTCAAAAATGGAAACGATCTGCTACTCTCAGCAAACACAGTGAGCTTGAAGTCTGCTTGTACAGTATAGAGGATGTTGGTAACATCAATCTGCTAGCCATCAAAAGCCACACAGTGTATTTTTCATGTGGTAGCAAAGAATTCAAGAGGCCAATCACACTAATTTGTTGTGATGCCATGACTTCCAAACCCGTACAGATTTTCCACGGAAAAAATACCAATCTTCCCTTCTATCTGTGATCTCCCCAAAGTTAAAAACTGTGATCAGAAAAAAAACAAACACCACTTTTGATCTTTATTTTTACAGTGAATCAAATAGTGATGCTTCTTCTCTCAGCATCCCACTTAGAGGCAGTTTCAAACAAGGTTTGCTCCTTTTTAGCAGTTGTGCAAAGCTTTCAATCGATTTCAGTCATAGCACTGTTTTATAAAATTTAACATCTTTGCTTCTCACATTCATTATATTGAACCCTGAAGGCAAAAGCGTCTCAGAAATGATTTAAAGCCACGTGACTCCATGGCTGCCTGCTTTTTAACACAGTCTATGCAAATGAAAACACAAAATCAAGCGCCACTTCACAAGCCCTGAGAGTACAAAAGCCTTATTGTTCTGACAAACCTTTTTTCTCCTCGAAGCCAGCCTCAGATTTGAGGGTGTGGCTGCTGCTGTGCAGGGAGTCCTTTGAATCTTCATTTTCATCCAGAACCCCAGCAAAGCTGATCTTTCTCTCATACCTGTGTCGGTCCATCTCAGGATCCAGGCGCAGCCTGCAGCTCTCCAGGTCCTGCAGCAGAATGAGACCACACAGATGTGCCAGCAGTATGAGCTCCCACTGCAACCAGAGAAGCTTCACAGAATTCACTGAATCGCTGGGTTGGAAGAGACCTTAAAGATCAGGAGTCCAACCCATGCCCCAACACCTCAACTAAACCCTGGCACCCAGTGCCACATCCAGGCTTTTTTTAAACACACCCAGGGATGGTGACTCCACCACCTCCAGGGGCAGGCCATTCCAGAACTTTATCACTCTTGCTTTTTAAAAAACTTTTTCCTAATATCCAACCTATATTTCCCTTGGTGCAGCTTAAGGCTGTGTCCTCTCATTCTCTCAGTGCTGTCTGGAGAAAGAGACCAACCCCACCTGAGCACAGCCACCTTTCAGGGAGTTGCAGAGAGTGATAAGGTCACCTCTGAGTCTCCTTTTCTCCAGGCTAAACAGCCCCAGCTCTTCAGGAAGAACTGCTTCAGATGGGGTTTATTTTAATCACACCTAAGCCACCTGCTCTTTGGCCTTGCAGCAGGCTGAGCCACCTGCCAGGATGGAAGAGTTACCAACCACTGAATTATTAGGATTGGAAAGGACCTCTGAAGATCATCTGGTCCAATCCCCCTCTCAAATCAAGGTCACTCAGAGCAGGTGACACAAGAATACGTCCAGGTGGGTTTGGAATGGCTCCAGCTGTGAGCAAAATGAGCTTGTATCTGCTCCATGATCAGTGAAAGGCTTTGGGTGAAACTTCAGTCAGGACCCACACACAGGACCTCACTCAGCCCACAGCCTTGGCAAGTCTGCCTGCTCTATTGTCACTTAAACTAGCTCACCATAATTAGTTCAGTGGCAAATGTTTCAGTTCTCCAAGGCTTCCAAGGCTGTGCTCCTATCTATGGAACAGGTATGCCTACAAACACCAGTGCAAGTGAGATCTGCCCTCCTGAAACTCCAGCTATATGGATCACAACATTATGTACCTGATCATCTTGGAAAGGAAGCATCACTCCAAAAACACAGAATTAATATTTTAATCTGGATTATTGTTACCTCTTTTTTCCCCTCTGTACATAGTTAGAAGCAGCACTCTATGGCCATTTTTTCTTACACTCTTACATAATGTGCCCTTGAAGTTTCTTTCACCTATAGCTCACAGAATAATTACTCCTCCTTATCTCCCATATACAAGTCTAGAAAGTGATTAACCAGTTGCACTTCTAGCTCACATAAAAGCACTGATTTTTGTTCATTATTCAACATATTCTTAGTTCCAAGCCTAACTACTTAATGACATGAATTCTAAACCATGGTATTATCCTGCTTGTGGATGCAGTCATTAATTATGCTGTAATATCACCAGTGCATTTAAGGAGGATTTTGCTGAATTTATTGCTTTTTAAAATTGTCCTTCTTGCATACCTTGGGGCTGAGCCACTTCATCAGAGGTCATCTACAGCCTTTGGAATCCTTTTCAGAACCTAATTACAATGCTATCCAGATAAATCAGCCTGTCAAGCATAATTGCCATGACTAAAATTTGATCTGTCATTAACAAAAGCCAGGATAGGAGGGCTAAATCCTTCATGGAGATTTAACTTCTCTTTTTTTCTTTATAATTTTTATCCTGGTTTCTTAAAGAAATTTGGCTTAAAAGCTGAACCTATGTCAGCCATTCAATTCTAATCTCATTCTGTGCTAACCACCTCTGAAGCTGAGGGTCACAGTCAACTCAACTTTGTTATAGATGGATAATGAGATGGTTGGCTCTTGCAATTAAGGGATGACTATTGGGTGAATATTTAAGAAAAGCTTTAGTGATGTATAGTTATTGTAGTTTAGATGTCCCCTGTTCTTCCCATAGGGCAGTTCCCAGCACTGAGAATTTTTCCTTATGTAGTCCTTTTGTTGTATTTTTCTCAAGGTTTAATAAACCTTTTTAAATTTTCAAAGTGAGCAGTTGTTTCTCACAACTTGTCAACAGATGACTGTGTGCATGTGTGTTTTTTGAAACAACAGGCTAAAGGTAATGTTAAACCACAGTATTAGACATAAGAAAATCCACACAAGAATTGATCACTGAAAATCAGTTTTCATGTGTTCTGCTATCACAGGTGACACAGGTTAGTGTCAGCTAACCAGTTGCTTAGTTTACTGTTTATGCCAGGATTTGCCTCTGAGTCTCATGGAGTTTTTTTTTTTTCTTTCTTTGCTTCTTTGTCCCCATCTCTTTCCTTTCTTCCCATTCTCCCTGCAATTCTCTGGGTCTGACCCAAACCAATCTGCAGCTTTAAAGCTCTGGCAAATTCTCTGCAAACCATTCTGTTCCCTTTCCCCAAATGTCCTGTTCCAATCCCTGGCCACTTCTAAACAGCAAGTGAGCATTTCAGCTTGTCACTTCCTATAGTCTATCTCCCACACTTCCCAAGTCCCCCAGTCTTTTTTTCTCAATCCATCTTTTCCCTTTGGAAACTTTCTTTAACTTCCAGCAGCACATGTTGTGCTTCCATGGCCTTACCTTCTTAACCAACCCATTTCATGTACCCTGACCATCTTCTATTCACCACACAATGGCTCCTTTCTCCCTGAAGAGATCCACTGGAGTTTTTACCCCACTCTACCTCTCCTCAGAGCCTGGAATTAGGGAATCTATGGGCAAATCCCTCTCCAGTGTGTGTGGCCCACTTACCACAAGAGGCTCAGTGCGTGGTCTGGGCATGTAGGGAAAGGTCTCTCTCAGGAACGTGGTTATCTCCAGGAGAAGCTGACAGGCTGCCATTTTTAGTGCAAAGGGACAACAACATTTGGTAGGATTCACAGTGCCTAGGAAAGAATATTTTTGTCATGAGCAAGGGGTTAATGCGAGATCTGGAGCCAAGAGGTGATGGACATTGTCACACATGGTGCACGATGCAAGCTGCACTGAAAAACAGGAAACCCCACACTTCTGTGCCACCTTTCCTACACTAAAAGAAACAGAATCAATCAAATAGCAAACCATGTATTTATCAGCATGTGAAATGATACTAATATTTATGTTAAGTTGATTATATCATGTTATGTTATATTACATTATATAATATATTATATTAATTATATATGGTATTGTATTATGTTACATATTCTATTAATTATATATATTATATTGTATTATTTATTATATTAGACTGCATTACATTGATAATCCCATGATTATTTACATTGATAACATTATAGTATGTTATGCTGAAGTACCTACTAAACTAACCACAAGTTTGTGACATTTTCTACACATGTCATTTAAGGCTAATACAGGTTAAGCAGATACCCTTCTTTTACTTTTCAGTTTTGCATTCAGTCAAATCTTTTGCAGTTTTGGAAAATACAGAAATTTTCAAATATAGAAAATTATCTTAAATAAATGGAGTTATGACTAGCTGTTAAAGAGATATTTATTCCTACTATTATTAATTACTACCCTGATAACTAGAAAAGGTAGCTTCCTTTGAAGTCAGGCTTCTGTAATTGTGCGAGCAATCCGTGTGCTATATCACTGCCCAAAGTGGGCCTTTATTCAGTGCTAAAAACAAATCCAGAACCATGGGAAGAGAAAGCAGAAGATAAAACACTACATCCAACTGGGAACAACAGTACAGGCAGACAAGCACCAGTAAACAGCAGCACACATGCATACACAAATGGTCTAAAGAGCACATCATGTTTGTTACCACCTTCAGCTACAACAGGATGTGTTTTGACAATTTATTTTGGTTCACAGGGTTTGCTCTAACTTGCATGCCTATACAGACATTCAGAATCAGTGATCTGACACAGCTCTTCCACACTTAGGTACACAAGGCACAAATGTATGTGGTTTCACCATCTTGTTGTTATACAGATTTTTAATAATACTTTTTTTTTTCATTTCTGCCTGAAAATCAGGCACTACACTGAAGTCAATATTTAAAAGTCTTTAGCAGAGCTGTGCCAATTCACATCAGCTGAATTGACCCTTCAATGTTCAGAAACTGAAAAATGGCTGATCTTATATAAATATTTTGGCAGAAGTAACTGTGAGGAATGGAGCCTGAACCACTTTTGACACTCAGGTGACAGCAAGGCTCAAGAAACAAATTATGACCCTGCTTAAACTGCAGTTTCTGTGTGCAGGAATTGCAGCTCACTGCCTGGTTTCCCCTTCTCTTTCCCATCCAAATCTTTCAGTACTGTTACATCTGTCACATTCTACACCCAGGCACAAAAAGAACAGGGGAGGAAGCTGGGGGGAAAGTGAGGGACTGGGAAATACATCTGGGTGGCAAGAAAATGAAAAGAGAAAGAAATAATAAGTGCTCCTAAAGCAGAGGTTCTTACAAGCGGGGGTTCTTGTAGTAAAGGGAGTCTCCTTACTGTCATCTAAAAAGTCTTCCTCCTCATCCTCCTTTCTCAGGCGCCTCTTGGTCTCCTCATCATAGATGAGGCCAAGCAGGTTGGCAGGGCTCTCACTCTCAGCGTGGCACAGCTCGTTGAGGCGGACACCGATGGCCTGCAGATGGACAAAGACAAGCACAGCAGGTGAGGATTTCAGCCCAACCACAATGCCCTGGGTTTATTTTTACTGTTTGAAGGGGAGAAAGGGATGACAGAAGGCAAATTACTATCAAAACTATAAATTATTTCCCCCTTTTTGTCAACATAAATTTGCAAAGTGTCAAGATGTCAAAATTTCAGGATGAAAAGTTTCAGTAAATTTAGTTAAACAATAAAGCACTCCAAACTGGCACATAACAGGCAGAAGGAGATTAGGTCATTGTGAAGTATTAATTTCTTCCACTTTTCCTTGTTTCTTTGATATATTTATTCCAGATTTTTGCTATGTCTTTCCACTGAGAATGTAGGTCTTCTGCTAAAGGAAACATGCTGTGAATTAGGAAACCAGTAACAGTCCTTCTATCCTCCACAGGACAGTTAAATACCCACGGGAAAGCCTGCCTCCATCTTCAAAGGAGAAACAATGCAATTCCCAAAAATGAGCTGCAAGTATGCTTAGAGGAGCTGGGAAGGTGCAAGGATAATGGTGTACAGAGGATCCATGGAAAGAGCAGAGTCAGTCAGATTTCCATCCTGCATTCTCCAGCAATTGATTGTTTAAACTGACTGATTAAACTGATTGTTTATCATGGCTGTTTGCCAGCATCACTATCAGCATGTCAATAGCCCTTGTGGTGCTGTCAGCAAGCTCCAGGTAAGGGTGTGCTAGCAAGGAGATTGCTTTCCTGCTAGGACACTTGAGAGCTCTCAAGAACTGTCTTGATTTTCTTTGCTGCACGTACATGAGCACAGATAAGTATGTGAAATTTTATCCTGTGAGATCTTCACTTTGTGAGGGAAGAGATGTTTTAAATTATAGACTTTTCATCAGCACTATTCATTTGAGTATGGGATACTAAGGAGGTTTTCTAAATATTTTGCAAGTCAGAACTGATAGTCATGCCAGCACATGGCTGAAGTGACCAGAAATACATAAATGGTCACTTATTCTTGCTATTAAACACTTCCTCTGAAACCCAGCAACAGGGGAAAGGGTAGACTCTGCTTCCTAGAGAGAATGAGGTGATACTGTTGTGGTTTGCATGCTGACACAAATAGTTGTCAATCTCAGCTATCTCTGAGCCAGTACATTGCTAAAGGAGCTGCACACGTCTCAAGCTTTTGCCTTTCATATTTCAGGCATTTCAAGGAAGAAATTTCTGCATTTAAAGGAAGAAATGTTCTGCATGCCTGTTCACAAAACAGTAATTTATCACATTTATGCTGTGTAGCCCATCCTAATGTTAAAGCAGTAAGACATAATCCCACAGTTTTCCATTTAATGAGCACTGAATTCCTGACATGTGTTTTCTGTATTTTCAGTTTTCTAGCAAACAGAGAAGCAAAACCAAAAGTCCTCTTAAAAGAAGCAGTCAAAGGAAGTGGCAGACTAACCTAATCAGAATAGATTTAACATTGTATTATTTCAAAAGACAGCAGAGCAAGTCAGGTCTTCTGATTCAAAAGGTTCATCCCTGCCATGGGCAGTCCAAGTCTCACCTCCTGTGGAAAGGGCTCACCACTGTGATTCTCTGATGGTTTTTAGGGATGCTGGGGGTAAATAAATTCTTCTGGCCTTCAGTGAGAAGAATCAGAGATATGAGTGAACAGCAAGACACCTTGCAGGAAAAGGAAAAAAAAAATGCACTCTAAAACTTCTCCCCAGATCTTATCCTGCCTTACAGTTAGTAAATGCAAGGCTTTTCCCTTCTGAAATGTTCCTGAGCAGCAACAAACACACACTAGTTTTAGAATGGAGAATGCATCCAGATGAGTGTTATGATGCAGTAAAGTTAAGGGGAAGACATTTATGCTAAATTGCCTGTGATCAGATTCCCCTGGCTCCTTTCTTATGACCTTGAATCACATGGCAGTACTTTTGACATTATGAAAAGAAAGCCTTCCTGGACTTTTTCCAGGTCAGGTATATCTGCTACTAAAAATGATGACTGAGGGGGAATCTAACTGGCTTCCAACAGTTACTGTCTTTCTTGTTTTCATTTTTTTTAGAATCTGAGAAAAGGGAATGTCTAGAAGCATAGCATCTACAAACAGAGATGGGTAGTTCTGGCCCTCTGAAAGCATGCAAAAATTCAATGACCATGTAATCCTATGCTCTCCACTTAACAGGAGTTCTCAGAGGAGTCAGGCTAAGGCAGTGACTTCATGGAATATAGAAGCAAATACCTTCACCCTATGTACTTTATCAAGGAACTTTGGTATTTGTGCTGTTATTAAGATAATCTCCTGTGTTTGAAACTTTAACAGAGTATGGTACCAGGTAGCATTTTCTGAGTTGGCTTTAGGAATGGAAGGAGGAGATCTGCAAAGACACTAAGCTCAGGTTCTAAGACCCAAGTTGGATTCTCCCCCTGGGCTGTTCTGTGGTGGGAATGTATTGTTATGGTCAGCTTTATTTTGAGGTTCCCTGCAATGTGCTCCACTGAGAAGCACATGTTGGTTTAACCTACAAGAATTCAAGCCAGCAAGGCAGAACATGATTTTTAAATTTCCATAAGCATTGGATTTTATGTCTTTTTCTGGGGGGGATGGTGCTCATTGTAAAAACCACTGAATTTTAGGAGAGATGAGAAGCACAAAGCTCACTTCCAGAAAGACATCTGATACCAGTCAAAGGAACTTCTCCCACCATTTTGAGTTGTGAGAAATGACCTGTATACATGTCAGATGTTCAGCAATTATATCCCGGGGGCTTTACAAGGAAATTACAAGTGGCATTCCCAGGGCCAGATAAGGCAATTGCCTCCTTCCTGCATGGTAAGAGATCACAATCAAATAAAACTTGAAGGATTCAAGTGCCAGACAAAAACAGACAATTCTTTACATGACTCATAGTAGCTATGTAGAATTCCTTGCCAAAGAATTATAAGTGCTAACAGTCTGTATGGGTGCAAAGAGAAACTGAATTAAGTACAGCAAAGAGAAACCCATTACTAAATATACAGCACCACACCTAGTTCAAGGAGCCCTAGGCTAAATATATTTGGAAGTAAGAAAAATAGAAAGTAGTATCACAGCCCACATCTTCCTTCTTCCTTAGCCATTCACATACGACAAGTGCTGGAAAAAGGAGAACAGGCCAAACAGATCCTTGGGGAGAACATGTCCTAGCAAAGTCACTTCCATTAGGAGAAGGGGGATCCTGGCAGGCTGTGAAGTGCAGGTTGGAAGGAAGGCTTCTGAATCCCCATCCTACAAGGACTAAAATCCTGTATAGGATCCAATCACCCTCACATTTTGCCATATTTTTAAATGTAAGCAGAAGAGAAGCAAACACTTACATCTCCCCACTGGTAGAAGAGCTTGGCTGCATTCCACTGCAGCTTCTGGTTCCTTTTGTTGCCCACAATGGGAGAACGACCGCGGGACAGCCCTTTCTTAGTGATGTTGACGTGGTGGCCCTTCATCCACTCCGGCCAGTTGCCGCGATTGCAGCGGTGCACAAAGCGCGCGCACTCGAGGAACAGGGCTGCTCGTGCCACCACGGGAGCTTCCTGAAACGTTTGCAAAAAAAACACCTTAGAAGCAAACCACACGTTGGAGAAGCTCTCTGAATATTAGAGTATTCTGTGCTTTAAAAAGTGCTCTGCAAGCTTGCCAAGGAGTCACACAGTATGAGCAGTGTCTCCATAAAAAGGTGACACCAGAGTCCCTCTGCATCATCTCACCTCTTGAGCTCACAAACACTGAGCAGTCTTGCTCAGTCCACTAGAGGGGCAGAAAGAAACACAATATAAACTTCAAAAGAACATTATACCCCTCTGTAAGGCTCTCCTTCAGGAACCACCTAATTGCAAAAGCAGAAGCGTGCATCTAGCACTGTCACTGCACAAACAAGTCAAGTTTTAGTTCCACCTTTGCTACTGAGGCTGCAAATATTGCAGGAACAAATGACCCCATGGCACTGTTACTGCACAAAAAAGTCAAGTTTTAGTTCCACCTACTGAGGCTGCAAATACTGCAGGAACAAATGACACTATGGCCACACAAATCCTAGCATCTGCCACTTGAGGTTCTGCTTCTGAATTTTGGGGACAAGAGCATAAATGAAGGCTTGTTAAAACTAGGAAAAGCACTGTTTGGGGGTTATAATTAATATCCATGGAGACAGAAATATATTACTCTGGTGTAAGTCAATAAAATTTTACTGGCCAAATTTCAATCACCTTAGCAAGTGTCAGGCAATTCAGTACTGAAATAACAGCAGGAAGCTGAGTTTTGAAAGGACTGATTAGTTTTCAGAGGAAAATGCTCCTGTCCCTGCCTTGGAAGAATCACTTTAATGGGAGAAATTATACTGAGTATATCTTAGTTTGTATTAAATCACCCAGCAGGAAAAATGTTAGACCAATAAAGAATGCTTCTGAAACTTCCTGAAATGTTCAGAAGATGGACACAGTAATTTTGTTTCCTAAAGGGTATCTTAGACTCAGGAGTAGCTTTTTTCCCCAGCAGTCTAAACTGCCAAAAAAACATCCTTACAGACATGGAAAGGGACTAAAAAGCAAATGGATTTCCTAATTTCCATTTATTTTTCCCCTTTCTTCTTGCAATTTCTACAACCAAAACTCCTGCAATCAGCAGCTTGTAAAACTAAGAATACAACAATGCCTACAGTTCACCAGCTGGCTTTAAAAGGTTCACTAACAGGGATTTCACAGAGCACAAACATGTGTTACACACTTTTAGTTGCTGACAGCTTTAATGAAATAATTTAAGCAGATCAGCATTTAATTATAAAGAAGGGCTTGTCAAATGTGGTCTATAAATACTAGACATGCCCTGAGACCCTGTAAGATGATCTGTTGAACTTGATTAAATAGAGCCTCCAAGAGTGTTTTAATCAAGAATGCAAAACAAGAAATTTTGGACCAATGCTCCTAAAGTTTGATTTAAAAAATTACTGACACAACATCCATTTGCAGCTTTTGCTCACATTCTTACAAACATTGGGGGAAAAAAGTGATTCTCTTGAACAGGAAGATTTAAGCTGCCATGATGTTCTGATGAAGAAGGCAGAAATCTGAATGCAGACACTCACTAACCAGAAACAAAACTAGCATTTAGCACTGGAAAAACATTACTAAATACTTGCTGATCACATGCAATATGGAACACAATAGCTGAGGATTTTATTCTTTTATTCTCACAAAGTAAAACCCTAACCATGGAGACATACTTGAAGAGATAAAGCCCCAGCCTTAGCCTACTACTGGTTTAGTTCACTAGCAATGAAGTCAAAATTTCTTAGCATACTGGAATCCTGTAAAGAAAAGTGTTGTAAACATGATGAAAGCACACAGCTACCACAATTAAAGGAGGATATGTAGGATGGGGGGCAAAGGGAGGAGCAGGATTAATTAAAAATCACTCTATCATTTTAAAATCACTGCAAAGACCTCCTGTATGAAGGAACATGATAGGGCACAAGCTCCCTGTGATCGCTTACCTGAGGCTCTGAGAAACCTGAAGCAGCAGCAGCAAGAGAAAGATGAAGATGTGACAGAATGAACAGAGATGGATTCACACAACAGAGAAACACATCACAAATGGAGAGAAATTAATCAGGCAGGTGATGAGCAGCTGAAAAGAACACAAGTTACCGTGGTCACTGTCAAAACCTGACACAGCAGCAATACTCTCACAAGTCTGTCCAAGCCTATGCAACTGTCCACAAGTCCTGTTTTAATATTAGACCTACTCTATTGTTTTTCACCTTGAAAACTGTTCTTGTACTGTATAAATTTACATTAATTCACCAGTTTGTTAGCAATTCAAGTCATCCCAGTGAATTTTTTCAACAGATAACCTGATTTGTTCTAAAGGGCAAATGACCTGGGAAGGAACCAAATACAGAGTGGATTTGGAATTTCAGAGCATCACATTATTGGTCATGTAAACCTGATTCTGCAGCTTTATCACTACAGAGTACTTATGTCCAGTTTTGTTTTCAAGAACAGTGACTTTTATGGCACTAATCAATCAGTGGTAATTTTTCTTTAGTCCCTTCTTAAAGTTCACATGGTACTTTGAGCAAAAATTCATTTTTGGCTCTGTTCTCTTCAAGACAGAAAAAAAAAAAAGGCATGTAATACCAATAACCTACTTTTAACAGATGCCAAGGTAAATCTGAGTACTCTCAAAAGGCGCTGACTGGGTAGCTCTGCTTTGTCTAAGCAAAAGTGAGTCTGACATGAAAGTTGTCTTAGCAGGGACATGAAGACAGGTTGCACGTAAATTATTAATCAGTGTCTTGGAGAATTGCCTGTTTCAATTAGTTCAGACCCCTCTGGTTATATCTACAAAATGGTCAAGTACAATCCATGACACAGTTCTTTGGTTTTGGTCCCAGTCTTTTACTCTGGGACCTGTTTGTAGTAATCTCTTCCTTCCTTCCCAAGCACGAGCACTTCCACAGAGAAATATTTCTGCCATGGAAGCAGGGACATGGGAACAATCCAGTCTGCCTAAGACCCAGGGTGACATGGAGCCAGGATATTTAAAAGTATTCTTGCAGTTCAGACTTTGCTTCTATTGTCCCAGTACTTCAGAGGTCATCTCAAACACAATCCTACCAGAAAACAGTACAACTATTGCATTTCAACAAGGATAAAAGATTTACATGTCACAACAAATGAGCTCACACATCTTATTGGAGAAATGTAATGCTGGCAGGTGTCACACACAGTTATATTGGTCAAAGAAAAGCTGGTAATTTACAGCACACTAATCAGGATACTTCAGGCAACATAGTAACACAATCCTGGACAGCAGTTTATTGTAACTCTCAACATGAACTTAAGCATAAACTAAAGTATCCCAAAGTAAATCAATTTTACTATTGCAAAGTCTGGATTTAAGCTGGGGCCATAAAGATGAAGCTGTCTGCAATGTATCAATTATCACTGAATGTTTGCACATCCATATATTGACTGTGGTTTTAAATATTTAGTCAAGTATGGATGCTGCTTCTAGGAAAATATGTTAACTGCATAGCCACTAAACCTAAGGCAACACTCATTTCAATACACAAACAAATTGTTAGCTCCATAAGGAAGCATCACTTGTTTTATTGCTCTAATTTCTTTAAACAAACACCCAGGCTGATCAAAGATTTCAAAGTTGCTGTAAGAATAGAATTTTGCAAACCTGAATGATAAAGCATGCTCAGAAAAACTATGGGAGAACTGAAACTGGAACTGTTTGCCTTTCAATTTTTAAAGGTTGCTTTAGCAACCAGGCTGGATAAAATGTCTTAAGAAGCTTTTCATTTGCATCAGACATGATTCAAACTATTACTTCAAAAGCCTGAAAACAGAAGTTAAAACACCCAGAATACTTCATTTTGGGTGTACTCTGCTGACATACAGTGTGGGAATTTTCCATTGCCATTAAGAAATACAGTGAGATGACAGGCTTTCACCTTTTAGGATATACACTGCATGTGACTGCCTAAGTTCTATATATCTCCCATACTTTGTAGACAAAATGCCAACTGAACAGGTACTTGGAGTCTCCCAAGGCTATAATTAGAGCAAGGCTTCCTTCATCTTTAGCTGAAGACCTTTTAGAAATTCTAATACCAACATTTTCTGCATCACTCAGTGGAATGGAGAGACAGTTACATGTTAGTTTGTAGAAGTCAGCTCTGGAGGTCAGACATCTTCAAACAGTGCACTCTGACTGGCAGTTTCCAGCTGACTTCATGCATGGGCAGAGTAAGCTGGTCTGTGCTTAGGCATTTGGGAAATTTAAAAATTAAGTAAGATATTAACAGGAAAAAGGGACATAATTGCCAAGCCCCATTTTACCATCTGATTTATCAGAACAGAGAGTAGTGCATCTTCAGAAGGCTGCTGGTGACAAACTTGCTGGGAATGAGCTCTTTCCTGCCCATGCACCTCATACCTTCCTGTGTTGGTTTAGAATTTGGAACAGGGTGGCAGCCTGGAAGCCTTGAAGACTGAAGTTGGGTGTCACACACTCAGCAGGCTGAAAGCCACCTCGTGAGCTCACTGCAGCCCTGACAAGTAAGAGCCACCAGGAAGGGCACTCTGTCAGCCACTGCATCCACAGCTTCCATCCAGAGGAACAACAATCCCTGGCAGGAGGTGTGGGGAACAGTGAATGGAGCCTGTGTCTGTTGGAAGATGGGTGAGGAGCACTCCAAACAGCAGAGCTGGATGGGAACTGACAGCAGCAGCAACTGCAGACCAACTCTAATGCAGACATGCTTGGATCTGCAGACCAAGGGTGCAAGGTCAAGGTGAAGGTCCAGAGGAGAGGTGCATAGAGCATAACATCCCTCCAGCCATGGAGCAGGCAATGCAGCAAAGGTCAGGGCACAGCACTAGCAGAAAGGCAGAGTCCCCCAGCAGTGAGCAAAAAAACTGAATTTGAGCACAAATGGCACAGCAGTCACACAGGTGAGAGGTGGGGTGTGGGAAGAAAAGGGATAGAGAGCATGTGGATGTCAATCTTTTTTCAGCTTGCACACAGCCAAACACTCACAGAAGGAAGTAAAAAGCAGCATGCAGAGAAATTGCTAATATTTGGCTGTTTTTTCACAGCTCTATTTGTCACACTCCTTGCTTGTCACTTAAACACCTCACAGAGCCCCACTGGCTTGTGAATCACAGGGTGAAGGCCACAGTTTTAGAAATGGGAGGGATTGTTAAAAAACACAACTGCAAGGATAAGAAGGAAGGAGATACAGAATATCAGGAAGAAGGGATTGAATTGTGTCACTTCTTTGATTTGCACTGGCAAATCAGCAATATCCACATTTAAAAGCACTTACACCCTGATATATTTTTTTTTCCACTGACTGGCTCTGGTGACTAATAGCTCAGAATTGCCTAATGTACTTATATAACTCTATCAGAACTCAAGAGTGGAATTCCTGCACCTCCCCAAGTAGTTATCCAATCTTCAATCCTTATTCTGTAGATTGACACTAGGAGCAGAAACAGAGTGTCTGTGAGAGAAGTACTGAGACAACAATACAAGCTTTTCACTGGCAATAATGTAGTTATGGGGAGCCATGTGAGAAAAAAAAGATCCATTTTGTCTGCAAACTTGTCCACTCACAGATGCTAAAGCTCCAGCTAACACCAGCAGCAGCAGCTGGCATTGCTGTGATGCTTTACACTCTGTCTGTGGGGCACAAAGAGCATTAGTGAATGACAGTGGACCACCACATATGCACATGCTCTCAGCAGGAAACAACAGAGCAATCATCACTTACAAGGTCCAGGGCTGCTGCCAGGATGGAGGCATCGGGGATGGTGCCTGGTTCGCAGCAGTTCAGCAGAAACTGAAAGCGCTTCATGCCTTGGCGGATCGCTCCCAGGTTCACAACGTTCTTGGATTTTCCTCCTTCTTGTTTGGAGGTCAAGTGATCATCAAAGCTATGGCAACCTAAAGAGGTAGAGAGTACAGAAGGGATGCAGGGAGGGGTAGAGAGAAGGGAACACAGTCTCTCACCAGTAAAAAATGGGGAACAAAAATCTCGATGAGTACAGCCTCAGTATAAATCCCTTTCTCTCCTTGTGTTATCTAGAAGATAACAGGTTCATTTTTACAACATTCCTGACTTCCATGAAACAGACATAGAACTAGTCAGATTCTGGCATAAGTCATAGTGATATCTGCCCAGAACAGTTCCACCATACTCAGTGTGGGAGCCCAGGACCTACTCCAACACAGGTGAACTTGGATGTTGTCTTTCCTCCCCACCTCTTTAACACAGATCATCTCACTCACAGTCTTTTTTTCCTTAATCATCTCCTACCTTACTTCTCTATTACCTTTAAGTTTAAAGTGCAGCATGCATAACCCTTATTCCCCATGGATCAATTTTGTAATATATCATCTACTAGGACAGAAAAATCAGTAGTGAATGCGTAGTCTATGTGGAAATCAAGCACTTTTTTCAGGCAAACATCTGCAATCTTCACAAGAGTGAAGAGGAAAGTGAGACTGGCCTCAACTCCTAGATATCATCATTCCAGCCTCTCTCCTTTGAAGGGTCTTGTATGCTTTGAGATGGAAGAGACTTCAGTTCAAAAATGAAGATGGCATCCCACCCTGGGGACAATTTTAAATTCTATGTAGAGAGTTCACATCCTAAATCAACTAATCCAAATTAGCACTTCTAGTGCAGAAGACCATTATGCAGTTGGTAATGAAAGAGTTGAGAGAATAGTAGAAAAACAGAGATTAGAAATGAGGAAAGCTGTTTGAAGGCCAAAGTGTTTGGTCAAAAAAAGGATAGTCAGTTTCCAGGGTTTTTGTCTTTGCCCATAAAACTCTCCCTGTTTACATCTGAAAGTACAAAAGTTTACAGAACACTGAAGGATAAAGCACTAAAGAAGAGAACACAGAGTAGAGAATTCAAAATCAGTTTCAAATATAGATTATTTGAAAGACAAGAGTAAAAACATCAGCTCTACATAACTTTTTGTCTATTTCAGGAAAGAAGAATGACTGAAACTTGAAGTTCTTTGGGGCATGCACTTCCTAGAATTACTTGGAAAGCATTTATGCACCACAAAAAAAGCCACAACAGAAAATAACAACGTAGATCCTCACTTTTCCCTTGAAGACAGAAGTATATCAAATTTCAAGAGACCTCTTTACAAATTCCTTGTCTTTTTTTTTTCTCCAGTGCAGCTGTACCTAGTTACCAGCAAACAAGATGTTCCTATGTTGGGAAAATACTCCATTGAAATGGATCAAACCAAGTGGAAAGAACAAGTAGAACACTTACACATGTGAGCAGTTACAAACATCCTTCCAAGTCCTCCTGATTCCTTATAGCTTTTATATCTTATCTGAGCCTCCCTGCTATAACTGCCATAACACTAATTCATTTGAGGTACAAACAAATGTTCCATATTCAGGGCCCTGTTAAGGCTGTCCTGTATGAGTTAAAGAAGAGAAATTTGCCTAAGGCATGTCCCTAACCCACACCCTAAAGAGCCAGCAGAGCTTTTATCCCTCTGAGCTCAGTGGCACCTCCTGCATTTTGTTGAAGCTTTACAAGACAATTCTCCAGAGGCAGCTGGTGGCTGTCCCTTGTCATGCTCATCCTGGAGTAGCCTTGCTGTGATCAGGGCAGCCCTCCCTGACCTAATTCATGTGACTCAGGCCTGCAGAAGACCTTGCCCAAAGAGCAGAGACCATTTCCTGGTACACACAAGCTCCTGCCCCACAGTTGCTCCCTCTGTGACCATGAGCTCATCCTCCAGAGCAAGCTCGAGCTGCTGTGCCTTGAACACTCTGACAACTTCTGTGGTCACTCACAGCATCTTCACTAAGTGCCCAAAGGAACATTATGGGTCACAAAAGCACTGTAGCTCCATACATGGCTAGGTGCTCTCAGTATAGGTAAAAAGAGGTATAAGTAAATATTTATTTACTTTAAAATAAATATTTTTACACATGAATGTGTAAATATATATGTGTAGATATATGTATACATATGCACACATACAGATACACACACATATGTATGCTTACATACATCTATAACACAGAATTTCCAGTGGTCTACATGATAAATCACAATGAAGATTACCGTTCATAAACGATGCCATAAATTGTTCTACCTTTTATAATTTCTAATGCAATTTATTTCTCCTTTATCCATTACCTCTTAAATTTGATCTACTGTTAAAAAACCCAAAAACACAGGAGAAAACACCACATGGAAAAAACAAGAGCAAAGTAATAGCAAAACACCATGAATGACAGAAATGAGAAGACAGAGAGAGGTTCCAGTATAATGCTTATGGTCAGATCTTGAGGGATTTAACTGTACACCCATCTGCCATTAAAAGGCTTTTATTCTCTCCTCATTAAGAACAGAAAAATTGATCTATATGGAAGACAAGGAAGCACTGGAAATTTGAAGGTTCAGTGTACTGCTGCTGTAGAATTCTACTGGGTTAAAAACTGTTCCACCATGAACAGGCCTCACACTGATATCACTGTGCACATGCAAGCACAGCCATACACAGGGCAGATATAATTAACTTTGCTAAAGATACATGGCTTTCATTAAATATCAGAGACCCTTGTAGATACAGTGATACAGCTTCCTTAACTGTCACAGTTTGCCTCATAAACTTTTTTTACTCTTGTATTAGCAAGATTTAAAAAAAAGTAATTTTCTACAGCAAAATACGAAGGTCATCTCACAGGCACACTGCAGAAATAGCTGTGTCAGTCTGTAAAGTTCTCACTGCCCCTCAGCCATTTGTAACCATTTTTAAAATATGGTGGAAGTACTTCACACCCACTTCAGCAAAAAACAGTGGATGAAGAAACTAATTTCTTCCATTGCTGGGGAACGCTACCAGACCACAACAAGGTGCTGAACTGATGCTTTCTCACAAAGAAACAATACTTTTCATCTAGGAGCTAACAGAAAGGCACCACCATTCACCAGTGGCAGATAATGACCAGTTTACAGCGACTGGTAAGATCTGCTAATATTTTGCAATTATCACTTGCCTTAAAAATGCCTTAAATGCATTACACTGCAGGCCTGGGACAGGTGATGGCAAAATACACACAATGCAATGTCAAAGTGTAATGTCAGAAGAAAACCAAACAAAATGCCAGAAAATGTAGCATATTATAAAACTACAGAAAATCATGTTAAAAAATAAAATTGACT
This sequence comes from Agelaius tricolor, assembly GCF_023055355.1. Taxonomy (NCBI): domain Eukaryota; kingdom Metazoa; phylum Chordata; class Aves; order Passeriformes; family Icteridae; genus Agelaius; species Agelaius tricolor. Next base: position 2,685,688 of record NW_027269270.1, read on the forward strand.
CCTTTTTGTGTGTTTTTGGGAATCCAGTCGTGTTGCCTTAAAAAAAAGTAACAGAACTACAAGAGACAAGGTTATCCCCCTGACAAGAAGGATGTGCTTTGAGCTGACAACATGAGTATATCAATGACTGCAAGATATCTTAAAACAGATTACACCATGACCTTGTATTATTCATAAAAGCACTTTTCAGACATTGCTGACTTTGAAAATACGTAACAATTAAATACACTTCTGTGGAACAGAAAAGGAGTGTTTTTATTCTTATGTTGTGTGCTAAGAAAAAGGGACAGCATCCCTAACGAATGGTATGCAGAGACTAGACATGCAAACACAGAAGAAAAGAGATAATTACAACAAGGTTTGTGTAGGGTTTTCCATTTCTCTGCTGATATTTGCTAAAACTGTCAAACAGTTACAAATCGAAAAAACAAAACTAAACAAAAAAACGGATGGAATTGTTGTATTGGACAACAGAAGATTTACACACCTAATTTTGAACTGAATAAGTGCTTTGAAGCAAGTATTAATTTTTCAAATTTGATTTGATTTTAAAAGCCCAAATGTTGTATTTTATAATTTATTTGGATAGTCTGATTTTTTTTCTAGGAAAAAAATTTACCACAGCTTTTTTCTAAATCAAAACAAAAGCAAGAAGGAAGGGAAAGAAAACATTTACAAAGACTAAAAAATTGTAGAAGGCTACGATGGAGACAAAAACCATGGAGAAAGCAGGAAAAAAGGGAAAGGGGTAAAATACAGAAAGAAATATATTTTTAAAAAATGATAAAAAGAAAGCAAAAAGGAGACGAGAACCCTGATTTCTAACCATCTTTTTCTTCTGTGTGATGGAGCTTGGATGGGTGTCTTCGGCAGGTGCGCCATTTACCAAGACGCTTGAAGAAATTCTCCTCTTCGTCTCGCCCGTTGTCCAGACCTCCTCCTGGCCCCCCTCCTTCTGACAGCTTCACTGCGCTGGTAAACTTCACCTGTGCAGGGACAGAGGGGCTGGTCAGCCTGGGGAGCTTGGTTAGACACTCATTGGTTGGACACAAACATCTACAGAGGGGCTGTGAGGGTCACCAGAGTAACACAGCTGGGACTGGACACGGATTTACATACGCTGAAGCACTTCATCTTTTAAGCTTTCTGCTTAAAGGATTGGTCTTTCTTGAGAGGCTGTGGAAGGACAAAGGAGGAAGGAGAAGTGTGACCAAAAATTAAAGCTTCAGTGTGTTGACAGAGCCTGCACTTCCCTCTCAGTGCAGCAGAGCAGACTGACCAGCACGGTGTAAGTTTAACCTAGTCTTCACCTTGAGGTACAGAAGTCCAGTGTCAAATTCCCATGGCTATACTCTGGAGACTTCTCTGACAGCCACGTTAGCTGCAAAGTCCATATTGAATAAAAATGTTCCCCTGTGCAGCTAAAACCAGCCAGATCCTGCCTTTTTAAGGAGCTCTCTGTAATCCAGCCTGACACATTTACCTTGGAGCTCTGCCTGATGAAGGAGAGACGGTCGACAGAGCTGATATCCAGGAGATCTTCCACCCCATCAGCCAGGCCAGAGAGGGAGGAGCGCTTCAGCCAGTTCCCTGTCACAGAATGAGCCACTCAGTACAAATCTAAGCTGTCTTCCTAGAATAATCTATCTCTCCACAGTGGCCACACTAAGGCGTGGGAAAAGGAGAGACAAGCAAAACGTAACATTTTCATGTAACATGTATTAACTACCATGCCAGGCCAGGTCTTGGGAATTGTAACGGATATATTCTCTGTCAAACAAATGTTAATTTGGAATATTTCTCTCCCACAGATAGGAACACTGCCTGTGGGATTACAGTACTAGCCTACTATATTGGAGGAAAAGTTTCACTAATCTATTTTGACAAAAATATCCCCTGATATCTTTGGCAAACTGCTTATATTTCCCTTTGCCTCACTTCCACATCTGCAAAATGGAGCAGCAAATCACAGCTTCCTTTTGGAGAACATACAGACAATAAGGAACTGTGCTGCAGCATTTCTTAAGACAGCTATGTCTAGCTGTGTTTCTCTGCACATGCAATATGTATATAGAGTAGAAAGAGACATACATTTACCTATGGGAAGTTTGAGTTTCTTTCGGAGGGAGATTCGGCGGGAGCGAGAGCGGGAGCGCCTGTCTGTGGTGGTTCCAGAGTGAGCCGTGGTGCACTCGGATGTGTCCTGCTCAGACTGACTGCTGGTGTCACTCGCTGCACTTTGTGACTTAAACATCTTCCTCCAGAAGTCCTTGCGTCCCAGATTGGCCCCTTGGATCTGCTCATCACTGGAACAGAAGGTATGCAAAGTATGAACTGCATTTCAGTGAAGTTTGGATGTTCAGGGAAACAAAATCTCCTTTCTGCAGCACACTCCTTAACCTCTCTATTGCTTGAGGTTGTTTCATTTTGAATTCCAAATATACTGCTCTTAGTGGGACATAAGCTTGACAACACACTCAGTGTTGTTCAAGACACAAAATAACCATCATTTCTGCCCTTAGGCACTGAGGCACAACATCACCCCCCTCTACCACAGACAGCTTATCTGCTCTGACCATCAGATACATGGTGCACATGGGTGACATAACCCAGGCCAGACAGATGCCCTAGAGGGAGTTATCTCTGGTTATAATCAGACCCCCAGCTGACAATGAACATCCCTCACCTTGAGAGTGAGATGTAAAGAGATAAGTGAGCAATCATTAACTGAGAGATACTTTACAACTATAAAAGCTACACAAGTTTTCATGGAGGCAGAAGTCTCCTACACACTCCCTGGAAAACTTTAGGACTCTTTCCCCAAGCTTGGATGCATCTTCATGGTTACTTCTCCAGAAATTGATAGCAAAAGATGTTTTATGTATGCCTCACCAGAAACACATGGTAAGATACATTGAATCCTAATCTAAACTATTTCTTCTCTAGCTGTCACCTTATTATTACAGTGCACCAAATTGTTCATCTACTAGTTGTTTCTTTTTGTTTATCCTGTGTGGTAAGTAATCTGTTAAAGTCTTATGACAGTTAAATTTGTGTCCATTAAATACATTTTGTAATAGACCTAATTGGCTGTTAGGAAGAACCTGAGGAGTGAGAGTAATCTGGGGTGCAGGCTGCCCATTAGTTACTGCCAGAGATCTGAGTCAAAGACAGGACTTGTTTAAGCTCTCATCTCCTTTTATAACATCCATTGAACAGGTCATTCCAATTTTTAGTTTCTACACATGAAAGTAAACCACCTTCTTTATGTCAAAATGAACTACACTTACAAGACCACATTAGTAATTTCTACAAGTGTTTGTACCAGAAAGCTTTAGGACATCATGACAGCCATTTGTGTACCTGCTCATTTAGAACTGGAATTGAGACAACATTTTTTTACTATATTCTTGAGATGTCCCACAGCTATGGCAGGGCTCAGAGAGGAACAACTTGCTACAACCCTGCAGAGCAGTAAAAGGCTTTGTGTTATCCTTGCTGTCTCAGCAAGAGTGAGACTTTGCAGGCTCAATTAAGGCAGGATGTGATGTAGAGCTCTGGGCCCTTGTGCAAGTAATGTCTTCATGCAGTGCATCTCAAAGCTCTTTAACAAGACAGACATGTATGCAGAGGAGTTAAATGACTTGTCCAAAAATTACTTAGGGACCAGCGGCCATTTGTATAATTTTCTAAAATTCTTAAGAGTATTGTCTAATTTTAATTCAATAGTAAATGGCAGAATTCTTTGGACATAGATTTCAGATGTTGGCACAATGCCAACAGCAGGTTGATTCCCAGTGCTGAAAAGGGAACTACAGCAATCTTTGGAGCCCAAGGCAGGTCAGGAATGGGCTGGCTCCCACTGAAGCATTGATGACTCTTCGCAACAACTCGGAAGCTGAAAATGAATAAAATCATCACCTGGGAGTACAAACAAAGCTTGGAGAACAGTTGTGGTTAAATCTCTGAGGAATTAACATGCTATGGTAGCATGGTGCACAATATTGACCAATCTCCTGCACTGTCACTTGCAAACCTCTGCTGTTTCCCTATCAAAACCAGGATGGGTCAAAGTTGGCAGCACTGAAAACAGGCATTACCCAGATGGTTGCAGAAGCTCCTGTGTAAACACTCAACAGTTTGTTGTTTCATCCAAACAGGTAAGCTCTCCTGCCCCTTTGCACCAACCCCAGGAGGGAACTGCTGGCATGAACACATTGAACAATTCAAGATTTACGTACTGCTCTGGAGTCTGCATGGGGCGGCTTGAGACGTAACTCCGGCACTCATCAGGGGCAGCCGAGGCCTGCCCTTTGTCAATGATGACACTTCCTGCCTCAGATCTACACAAGATAAGATAAAGGTAAGATCTACACAAGATAAGACAAATCATCAGCCAAAGCAAATGGATGGCCCATCTCATGGTCATCACATAGAACTGCATATGGAAACCTGCAAAGTAGCTTTAGAGAGGCACCCTCTCCTTAGCAACTCACATGTTATTCCCAAAAAAAAGGCATCAGCTCCTAGCAACAAAACCAAGGTTTTCAGGACTTTTTCAATTCTCTTAATCCTTCTTCCCAACATTTTAATAAGACAAATGCCTCAAAGCACCAGAGGAAATTTCTTTTTGATAAATAAGCATGTCAGTATTAGATTTCTTCTGGGACTTGTTTTGCATACCAGGGTTTGCCTGTCAGAAAAACAGGTACACATCCCAAAGGATGTGATGCATATTAAAAAGTACAGGCACTGAGTGTTCTGGGAGGGACACTATGCTTCTTAGTTCTTAACCTTTCCTCATCCCAGTGTTTTCATGGTACTGTTCTCTTATGCCTCTCATATGAGACTGCAAATGATTTTCTCTGCAAATTTGTTGCAGTCTCAGATCATTAAATTTTAAAGGAGGTTGCTGCCACAGCAAAAGTCTGTACATCAAGAACTGACATGCTATAAATATAAAACAATCCCTTGGGACTTCCTGTATTTGTGTTTGGCACAGATAGCCATAGAGTCATATGCAAGTCAATCATTTACTTTCTCCCTCCTGACACCCACCTTTTGCTCCCAGAAGGTTTTGGCTCTTGCTCTGTTTCCTCGGTCTTTTTTCCTGGTATTAACTTTTCAGCACTGTCCAAGAGGGCACTGAGTGCCACTCTCCTAAATACATTCCCATGGGCCTCCTTGATAAACTGCACCAGCTGTCGGATATCACAGTACAAGCCCTGAGCAGCAAGACACAACAGGAAAAAAAACAAAAACAAATTCAGTCTGCAGTTTCTAAAGAAGCAGTGAGAGTCAGTACTTTCTGAGGTACTTCACCAGGCCATTACTTCTCCCCTGGCTCTTGTGTGATCTACTCCTCAGGTGTATGGTTTGTGGTTTTTGGCTGCAAACTCATAGTGCACTCAGAAGCAGACAAGGAGAAGCATTATTATGGAACATGATCTGCAATGGGATACAGCAGATGGAGAGGTATCAGAAGCTAAAAGACCTGTGAAATGAGGGAGCTACAAAGATGACTTACAGTTTCTTTTATACCATTCATATAGACCACAAACTTAAAAGGCATTAAATACCTCAGGTGTATGTGAGAGGATGTAGAGTGCAAACAACTGCATGTTTTTTTCAGAACCGGTGGGTATCTTGGGATTTTTTTTCATTATTTTAGAGCTTCACATCACATGAAGAGAGAGGAATAGGAATGACTCACTCATTCCCCAACCTCCCTCCTACAGTCAAGGCCCTTTTTAGTTCTGAACATTCATACACATCTGTGATGTGCAAATCACCTCTATATCTGAGGGCAAGGAGATGGAGGGAACAGTTTTACAGGGCTTGATTTTTGATCTGTGAGCTTTCCTGGAAGACCTTGGATTATTCTGAAAATTCCCAGCAAGGAACAGGAAAAAAAACCCAAACAAACAAAAAAACCCCAACAAGTTTATAATTTCACCTGTATCCTGATTAAGTTTTTTTTTAAAGCAGGATATTGACCACAAGATTGACTTTAAACAATGACAAAGCAACAACAAATCTGCACACATTCTACATGCTATATTCTTCATACAGGCACAATTAACAATGTTACCCTCAGGGATAAGTTTCACCTTTCACATTAAAATAGGCTCTAGAAAGAAACACGATTTATAAGAAAAATTTATCCTTGGTGCTCCTAATCTAAGTCAAATAATGGGCATTTTTTTCTGTATGCCACCAAATAATCTCTTATGAGAAACATTCCAAAGGAGGAATATCCCTAAGAACTAGAGGATTTGGACATAGGAAGACTACACTGCTGGTTTAAGGCATTAATGTGGCTTTCCTTCTCCTACTCCCTTCACCTCACAGAGCACTACTGCCCCTTCAGCTGGACTTCAGTGTCCTTACAGCTCTGCTGTAACGATGGAATACAAGAATGTTTCTTGTTTGCTTCCATGAAAAATCCTAATTTCTGATAATAAAGCATGCCTGAGACTAGCTGCTACAGTACACCAATTTGGGAGAAGAGCACTCATGTCACTCAGTCTATTGACTGCTCTGGGAAGACAGCACATACATAGCAAAAAGCAACACCTTCCTTTCCTCCATGTATTCAGTAAATTGAATGTTTGTGTAAACCTTGGGAAGATCTACCAAGATGCTGTTCAATAATTCAAATAGTCTGGCACCAGAGGGCCACGTGGTTAACCAAGTGAACTGCCTTTGACTTTGCTGGAAGGTGATTCATTGCAGCTGTGGTCTTAGAATCACAGAACTGAGGTTGGAAATGACCACTAAGATCTTTGAATCCAACCATTAACACAGCACTGTCAGGTCCACCAAAAAGCCATGTCCCTGCTCCCACATTCACATCCATATCTTTTAAATCCCTTCAGGGATAGTGATTTTGATGCCTCTGGTTTTAGCTTTTGTATTTTTCATATGAGAGGATGGTGAGCTCTCTTCACAGAGTAGGGAGACATAACAACTCCTTCTCTAGCTGGGGACCAAGGACAAATAATCCAAATCTCAGGCCCAAGAGCATAAACAACATGGACTGAAGAGAGAAAAAAAAGGATGGGACTTCCTAACCTAAACCTATAAGGGGACAATTAACTCCAATATGCAATGGACCAGAACTTATAAAAGTGACAGACCCCATGACCAGTTGTTCATTTTGTGACCATTTTGGTTCATCTTGGGTGCAGCCCTGGGTGGGCTCCTGTGCTGCCCAAGGTGGATCCATTGAGGCCTTTTAATAAATCCCTACATTATTCTTTAACTCTGTCTAGCCTCTGTTCTAGGTCAGCCTTCACAAGGCATCAATTTCACCACTTCCCTGAGCAGCCTGTTCCAATACCTGACCTCCCATTTCAGTGAAGAAGTTTTTTCCTAATATCTAATGTAAACCTCCTCTGATACATCTTGAGACCATGTCCTTTTTTCTTGTCACCTTGACCTGTGATAAGAGACTGACCCACACCTTGATACAACCTCTGTCAGGAAGCTGTAGAGAGCAAGAAGCTCTCCCCTGAGCCTCCTTTTCTCCAGACTAAGCAACTCTGTTTCCCTCAGCTGTTCCTCGTAAGACGTGCTCCAGACTCTTTCCCAGCCCATTTCCATTTTTTAGGGAAGAAACTTCTGAATGTCCCCAGATTCTGAGATGCAGCTTCACTAGTGCCCAATACAGGGAGACAATCACTTTGTTAACTTGGTATCGAGGGCTTACCAGGTTTTCTGGGCTGTGGAGCTCGTGTGTAGTGGATGCACAGCGAGTGATCAATGACTTGAACATGGCACTCACAATAATACCTTCCACACTCTGGGCTGTAGACTTGTTGTCCACTGTGGTGAAGTTATTCCCAAATCCAGCCTTATCTGTAAAATTCAAGTGTAAGCAAGCCATCTTGTTGGGAACAGTTTAAAAGAGAGGGCTTACAGACACACATAAAGGGATTATGATTACGATATATGAGACAAGTTGCCACCTAATATCCAATGCTCAGTTGTCTCAGTCCCACCCCACAAAAAATATAGCAGAAGCAAAGGGTAAAATGAATTATAAATATGGAAGTATTTCCCAGAAATAGCTGTATTATGAAAAAGGATTGAAAATATCAGGACAATTCTAGTTTTGCACCATTCACACCTCTCATATAAAGAGGTGCAGAATAAGACTTAAAATTTTAAAAATAACTCCAGTTTGTCTAGTTACCATTCTAAGGGATAAGAGGTGTTTGATTAAGCTGCAAAGTGACAACACCCATGAAACAAAAATCTTCTGAACTATAGGAATGCTTTTCTTGGAATGTGCACAAGAACACCAAGCTTTCAGAAAGACTCAAAAAAGAATTAGGCATTTCCATGAATTACAAAAAACATCCCAGTTTCCTGAGATGGGAGATAAGACTCTCAAGAGCTGCCTAAGCTGTCATGTTTCAAAGAATAAGCCAGTCAATAATTGATGAATACTTAGGGAAATGTCATATGGGAATCTTCCTCATGAAAGCTGGCTATATAATGTTCTTTGATGCTTTCCCTGAAATTCCTGGCATCAAAGCCAGGCTAATAAATTAGTCAGACTCTCTGAGTGTTTCAGAGGACCTATTCCTACTCTGTAAACAGCCACTCTTAAATGTTGTTTCATGCAGTGACCAAGCATAAATGTTTGCCTGTTCTAATACAGAACATAATTTTCCTAACTTAAAAAAATCCTCAAACCCTGCTATGTACACACATGCATGCACATTTGTAACTGCAGGCATATGCATCTGTGTGTCCATATTCTCATTCATTCAAGCAGTTCTTGCTGCTTACTGTGCTGCCTTCTAAGCTCTGAGGCACCCACAGAGGGTTTTAAAGCTCAATTAGTCCTCCATTCAGAATAAACTGTGTATTAAACTGGCCATTCCCCCTGGTGCCTTGTCATGTCATGAAGCAGAAAACTTCCTGCCCAAGGCATGGTTTAATGAAAATCTCCTCTGTGAAGAGCCATGAACAAGAGGTAGGATGAATCAAAGGGAGTCCTTCAATTTCAGGTGCACAGTGTGCTACAAGATCTTGAGGCAAGGTCAGTGGGTGGTCAGACCCAAAGAGGTCCAACTCCCTTGACCCCCACTGCCTAAGGATTCCGTTTATATATTCAAATACAAACTGAGAATAAACAGAGAACAGCAAATCACATTTTGTAGTTTGCAAAGGACAGGAATGTGGCTTCTTTCTGATGGCACAGTTTAAGACATGCAAGTGACTGATGCCAGGAGTACTTACTATCAGTGACTGGCTCCATGCAGAATCCCAGTAAAGCATGCAGGAAATCCACCACGTTATTGAGAGAATCCTTATTCACGTAATCTCTCACGGTCTGCCGGAACTGCATCTTGTCCAGTTTGTACAGCTTGGTCAGGCAGTTCTGGGCCTGCAACAGTCCCCATCAAATCATATCACATCAAAGTACATGCTCAAGTTTTGCTAGCAAGAGCAAGGTAATTTTGCACTTAGCTGTCACTGAACCTGGTCCCATAACAGGACAGGTTTACCTCTGGAGCCAACAAGAAATTCAGCACCAAAGAGAGTGCATCAGTATGGGCGCCACTGTTTGAGGTGGTGATAAAGCCACTACCAGCTATATCTCCTGTCCTCTCTTCCTCTGCCCAACCCCAAAGCAAAATCTCACTGGATGTAAATGAACTGGGAATGTACCACCTCTGTCAATGCTCAGTGCCTTGGTGGAACATGTTTTTCGCCTCAGGCATCTGAGTGTCACCCTCCAGCTCAGACCCAACCTATTGCATGCCCCTATACCCAATTTACATCACACAGAACACTAACTTTTTACTTAAAAATTATAATTGTCAACTTCCTATCACAAAACTACCCATCCTACTGGGGCCCCATGAAGCTTGGAGTTAAAAGAATCTAAAATATCACCTCTACAGGAAACATGAACTCTCCTCTTATCTACAATAGGGTGCTTAACTTTCCAGTAAACTCAGACATGATTGTCCACGCAGTCAACACAAACGCTGCATGCAAAGCAGTTTGGCCAGACAAACACACAGAAAATGCAACAGACTTACACATGTAGAGAAATGTTTCCCTCAGTTCAATGGGCCTGATAAGAATCTTGGTTCCAAGAGGTTTATTTATTTATACTTGATGTTATGCATAGGTCTAAATGGCTCATCTCCAACAGAAAAATCTAACTGACATGGTGATGAATATGGTACCTGTTCAACCAGTGTTCTGTGCAGAGCCTTTCTACTGCTACCACTGGGACTCTCTCACCCCATCTTCTCCAATTGTGTCCAGTCCTGCAGGACCTGGAAGTCTAGCTAACACAAGAAGACTGCAAGGACACAGAGCAGCCAACCCATCTCTGAGAAATGAACCTCAGAGCCCAGAACCTAATTACAGCTCTGTTGGCACAGCTCAAGCTAACCAAAGCCATGGAGAAGCCATGGTTCACACACGTCACATGGGATTAGTAAACTCTGATTATCATAGTCATGAAAAATGCCCCCTTCTGCAAGCACACATGGTGAGGAGGAGACATGCACTGAGAAGGCCTTTGAAAGGCTCCCATTTAATGAGCAGTTGGACTGATCTCAAGGAGACAAACTCGTCTGGATTAAAGCTGATGTCTGGGCTACACTCTGGGCACTTTCCAATGTCTTAACTGGGGCAGAACCAAAAATGGTAGGAATTAACAGTGATGATCCACCATATCCTTCAAAAGGGCACAAGTGAGTCTTTTACTTCCTTGCAGAACAACAGAACAATTACAGTGCAAATACAGAGCACTCCAACCATCAGGAGCTGATGGAGCAGCCCAGCAGCAATCAGTCAAAATCACCACTAGCAAAGGTGGATGTACTTACACCTCAGATTTTGGATTTATGTAGGCAACCCAAGATAGCTGCACCTCTTGTAAGTAGCATACTCTTTTGGGGTACTGTCCTGTGAAAAATTACTAACACCAGCTCACACATGGAATTTGCTCCCATGTATTGTCCCAACCCATCTGCTGGGGTGGCCAGAAGCACCCTGGGCCCCAGGTGTGCCCTTAGAAAGCCCCAGGGACTGGAAGGCAACACTACAGCTGAAAATCTGCTACGGCTGGGCTGCAACACAGTCTGTGAGCTGGGGCAAAAAGCAACACATTTACTGTCAATACAGGGAAAGCTACAGAGGGGGCAGGCAGCCATCTCAGCAGTACAAGGGGGGACACTTTAATGAGCTTTAATTCTCTTACATTCTCCCGAAATACCTGGAGTCTCAGGCGATCTCCAGAGAGCCCTCGGTGTCCTTCTCCACAACCATAGGCACAGCCCAAGGACTTCACAATTTTGATCAACATTGTGAGTGCCAGCCTATGGGTGCTGATAGATGGGCCTTCATCCTGAGGGTCACAGAGGGAAGGACAGTGGGTAACCCTGGCACAATCACTGGCATTCTGCTAGCATTTTATTTTTGACAAACTGCTTTCCATTTCTCATCTCAGACACTCCATTTCTGTGTTGGTATTCTTGTTTACTCCAATTATTTTTCAAGTTTAGAGACCAGCCCCCTCCTTTTTAGTTCCCATCAAAAAGTTATGCTATAAAAGTAAAGCCCCTACATGCTGCTATGCATACCATTCAGAACTGACTTCAAAAAATTTACCCTGAAAAACAGAGAGTTGGCTTGGCTGAGTAGAAAACCAAACGTCTTTTTAAAATGTCTTAGATATTATGTTACTATAAGTTGCAGCTTCAGAGGCCAGCAATATAGCATCTCTTGTCCAATTCTCATAGCAATACTGAAAAATTTAAGACTTCTAGTAATCAAATAAAAAAGAAACTGTGCTCACACACTGGGTTCCGTTTTTCCTTTACAAGCTATGAATAATTAACCTGAAAAAAAACATTGTCATTGAGGGATGCAAACACTTTGTCAAGATATTGAAAATGTCCGTGCCAGGCTCACAAACTCCATTTTTGGCAGCTGCTTCTCTGCAGTAGCTACAGTGCTTGAATTGCTAATCATGTTTCCTCATCAGAACCCCAAGTGAGAATCAGAGCAAAATAGAAGGGCAGCTCCATACACATGCATACTCAATCTTAGCAGACATTAAAGTACATTTGGAATTGTATAAAGAGAGAAGCAAGACAAACCTTTTCTTGTTTTCTGTCATTCTTCTCATATGGCCCTCCTCCTCCTCCACCACCCCCATCACCTCCACCTCCTCCTCCACCACCTCCTTCTTCTTCTCCATCTCCAGCTCCACTAATTGGAGGTGGCCCAAACCCACAGGCTGAACCACAAGCAGCCCCTTTAAGCTGGAAGGAGCCTTCACTTGGTCTCTTTTCAGGGGCCTCGTTTTCTTTGTTCTCACTCTTCCTGCGAACTTTCTCCACACAGGGCACCACACCAAGCTGCAGTAAGCATTCCACAATGTTCAGCGCCACGTCACAAATCCGCGAACTGATGTCGTGGTTCAGAACCAAGTAAACAGCCTTCAGCACCACCTGAGGGATTCAAACATCATATTTAAAGCCAGAATTATTTCCTCTCCCAGTAATATTTAGAAATTCTAGATTCCAGAGACTCGTTACAGCAGGCACAGTACAAAGCCTGAACAAATAATACACAACCCTAAATACCAAAAGCCTACAACCTAGATTTCAGACAAGAAACCACAGGCTGGGCACAGTCAGGCTGAAAAGGAAACCATGAGATGACATCTGTGAGCCTGAGAACACTGCTTCAGTGCACCAAGAGCTGGCAAGTCATTGAGGGGAAAGGAGAAAAAGTGAGGTTTTAAGGTGCTAGAAGAAAGGTGCTACTCAGTCTTACACTATTTTAAAGGGAATTTGGTGCATGCCCCAGGAACACAGCCATTACATAATACCACTCAAGATCTGATGTGTGCGTTCCACATGCACATGCGCTCCTTGCAAGGAGTAACAGGAGTTGCAGTTTCTCAGAGGAGACTTTTAGGATATGCACAAATGTATCTGACTGACCTTTATATACTGCTGAGAGAAGTCATATAAAGAGGTGGAGGAAAAGCCCATCAAACCCCTGATCTCAATGGAACAGCTACATTGACAGAAGAGGGACCTGGCTTTCCTTGTTCCTTGCCAATTACCGAGAGATCCAGCATGCCATTCTTGTGGACAAAGCTGTTGGTTCCATCAATGTGATCCGTGTCCTCCAAGCAGCTGTAATTGATGCAGGAGTCTGTCAGGCTCCGTGGGAGGTTGGCACATGCCAGTGGCTCATGGGGCATCTCGGGGATGGGCACCTGGTTGCAAAGCTTCCTCATGTGCTCGCTGAAGAAATCGGCATAGCCCACGTTGAATGAGGCCAGGGTGGTGTTGAAGGTGGCTACGGTGATGGTGGAGATCTGGGACCGCACTGCAGGGAGGAAAACAGCTACCTGAAAATAAATTTCTATCTCTATAGCTACACAATGGAAGACTGAGGCTGAGCTTGTCTAAAGAGAGCAGCTCCTAAAGTGGTTTGTAACGCCAAAAGAAATAACAAGCTCCTAATTCCTATCATGTGCACAGGGACCAAAGGTAAACTCGTTTCTTCTTTTAATACAGTGTAAATTAGAACAACCCCAAGCTTGTTCTAGCAGTTCAGTTCTCTGGCAGCTCAAGCTGATGTTAAATGGGCAGTCAAGTAGATCAGGCAACTCAGACATTCTAAATCTAATCCAAAAGGATTTTTCTCCCTGCATTAATCCAGTGCCTCATCTTAAAAGCAGCAGTTTGCCCCTGCAAGGCAAAGAGAAAGAACTCTACAGCTGAAAGACAGTAGGGGTCAAGGTAGCAGCACCACAGCACAAATTTGAAACAGCTTTCCAAATCACATCAATCTGGAAAATTTCATCACACCAGTTGAAGAAAACAGTACCTGTGACAGTCTAAACCATCTCCACAATGCATAGCTGTCTGATGAGAAAGGCACTGCAGTCTTAAGCTCACAGCGTTCAGAGACAGGAACTTTGAATTGCTCAGGTTAGCAAGCTGGCTTTAAGAGCAAATTTTTATCAAGGGTGCCTCATATTTTTAAAATGCATACTGATTTCCAGGCCCCAGTGCTCATAACTTCCCACACCTAGTGCTTTGTAAGTAGGTTTATATACCCTGTAGTGTAGAAAGACACCCATAGGGTTGTTTAGACCACCGTCTGCCAGACAGTACAGTAACAGGGCTAGAGACTAACAAAGAATCTCTTCCTATGGCTATTAAATATAAATATAGTCTAATTAATGAACTAATGACATCTAATACATCTAATGAGCAATGACTCAGTGATGGACTGGTTATATTATATACATAGCAACTCGCTAGAGTGGCAATCACATTTCCTGACAGCTTGCAGTTGTGCTAGCTGCCATTAAAGACAGCAATACCAAGCTTCTGTTCACACTTCTGTGTTGTGTTGTGGTAAGGCAAGAAAACCTCAAACCATGCCTTCTCCCTGCTGATGGCCACCAATTGTTTTAACAACTGCTCCAGATAAACATGAACTGTTTGAAACCTTTTTCTTCATAGTACATAAAACCCCTCAAGAGATACAGAAACAAAAAAGGAAAAATCAATTAGTCACACACATGCAGAAACAGTAACTCTTCCTTCCACTTTTTTGGTTGATATTTCAATGAAACACCTGTCCTGAGGAGTTAAATTTACCTTCTTTGACTGTGTTGTCTCCATGGCTGTTGGAGGGGTCTGGCAGTTCAGAGACCAGCGTGTGATGGGAGTGCGAGTGCCGGGCGCTCAGCCCCTCCATCTCCGTGGCTGTGTCAGAGCTTCCCCTCCTGGTAAACTTCCCTAGAGAGACAACAAGAAATGGAGATTTTGTTTAGCTACCTGAGAGGTGACTGGAGACAGCAGCTGTGGTTAAAAGTTAAAGGATTGGAATCTGTAAAAATCAAGGAATCAAGGTTTTTCATCACGCTGTGAAGCAGAACCAAAGATTATGGTGGGATTCCTTATGTGGGTTCATTGACATAGAGACAAAATGGTCCAAACTCTCTGCAAGGCTCTTCCCCTCAGCACATGCTGGTTTAGCTGACACCTGCATTCTTAACCAACTGCACCTTCAAGAAAATAAAACTGGTCAGCACTGTATGACTCCACCCTTTGAGGTATACTATAAGAATTTATTTTGGGGGGAAAGAGGAGAGGAAACTAAGTATTTCATTTTAGAGGAGTGCTAAGGCAAACTAAATCCTTCAAGAACACAAAAAAACACTGCTTAGTGAACTTAGAAATTTGAAGTAACAAATTTTTAGGTTCAAACACTGTACCTCTGCAATATCAAGACAGTATAAGCCTCATTGAGAAAATAGCCTATTTATATTCTGTCCAATATGCACTCCAGGAAAACTGTGACTAGAACTTTTCAGCATACTAATGACTTTGTTAATGACACTAATGACACTGCTGCTAACAATTGTCATGCTGTTGTAATAATTGTCATAATAATGATAATGCTGCCTATTCAAAGATTTCTCTTTTAAAGAAGGGAATACAAAAATTCTTTGGATCTATTTGAAGATGCAATGCTTGTGTAGTGCTTGCTACCACACAGGAGCAGCAGTATTCAAGTGGAAAAGAGATCACTACAGGCTCCCAGAGTAGCTATTATTCCAGTAAAGAAGTTTTCAGAGAAAAAGTGAACTGAAGCACAAGTCCTTCAAGGTCTGCTGTGAGCAGTTATGTCACAGACATATTTTATGAAAAATCATTTTGCCACGATTTTTTCTCCTGAGAAGCTGAGAAGCCTCAGAGGAAAAAAAAAAAAAAAACAATAATTATCTGCTGCTATGGAATGAAACAGGTGGATCTTTGATTGGCCTCATGTGGTTGTTTTTAATTAATGACCAATCACAGGTACAGCTCTGTCGGGACTCTGAGCAGTCACAAGATTTTATTGTCATTCCATTCTTTGCTAGCCTTGTGATGAAATAGTTTTCTCTCCATTCTTTAGTGTAGTTTTAGTATATAATTTTCTTTTAATATAATATATATCATAAAGTAATAAATCAGCCTTCTGAAACATGGAGTCAAGATTCTCATCTCTTCCCTCGTCCTTGTACCCCTACGCACCCCACCACACAGTTACCAACAGATGTGGATGTGTAATGCAAACATTTATGCCCTGGTAGCTTCCCACTCTCAGGAATGCAATCTCCTCCCTTTCCTAGACTTCTTCACTGCTTCCCTTCAAGGCACTGAAAATGCTAATGCTTAGCACAAGCTACAATGCTATGCACAGGTTATCACTGGTCATGATGACCAGTCACAGTAGTTATTTGCCACTCATCCACACAGTCCATTTTTACTTTCAAAGGCCTCTGAAGTTGTAAATAAACTATTGGGTCACATCCTTTCATCAGGCCCTGTTATCCTAGTGAAAACACACGCAGTGTACTCACTTATGCTTTAACATTCTGCCCAATCTTTTCACACGGATACTTCCTCGCTCTTCCATCCACACAAATATCCTTGAGCCTCTGTTTCTCACAGCCTTCAATTCCACTCAACAACAGTCTTGGAATTAAGAGGGTTTTTTTAATTAAGCGAACAGAACCGGGAACAGAGGGTGACAGAAGGACTGGATGAAGAAACAGCCCCTGCTGTTCTCTGAATGTTCGCAACAGGAGCGACACGGAGCCTGGGGCAGACCAGCGATACCTCACCTAAGATGGTGGTTGGCCACCCTCCCCTCTCCATGCCACGCCGGTCCTCTCCAATTCCAGAGAAGCTGCCGAAGGAGAAAGTGCTGCGAGTGGGGGAGACATCCAGGTGATCCTCGTGGAGCAGGAAGGGCACCCCCATCCGCCGCTGCCGCTTCTTCCCGGCGTGGTGGAACGGAATCGACCCCTTGCGCTCACGCTCCCTGTCCTCTTTGCGGCTCTTGAACTGCAGCAAGAGCAGTTAAGAAGCTTTGAGGCATGGAAAACAACCACTTCAGGGAAAAAGATAACACAGATATATTTCCCCAAGTATAACTTTGCACTCTGAGCATTTTATCTTGGCCATTTCCCATGGCAGAGTCTAATTGCATGCTGGGGTCCTGTGAGCATTTGAAGGAGTTCAGTCTTGCCCGAGGCTGGGATGGATGCCCTCAGATAATTTCATGTCATTCTTTGACCTTGAGCATGGAATGGATGGTTGGAAACCCAGAGCTAAGACGAGGTAAAAAAAGCAGAACTCACTGAATTAGCTGGAATTACAGTGAGCACTGGCACTTAAAATTCAGCACTGGCTGAGTAGCCTCCTCTCGTGCAGTTCCATCAGGACAATTACTTGAATAAAGACTTCAGTATTATGTTCAGGATGCACATATAAAAACCAATATAATAATATGCAGAATCAACTCCAGTGAAAAGGGATGATGATCTCACATATGGCATGAATATATATTCCAAGCAGACCTCATGAATACATAGTCCAAGCAGACCTTCAGCAGCTACTTAGGGAGACACTGAGCTGCTGAATCATAGGTAAATTAAAGTGCAGTTTTCTTTCACTCACCTTTTTGAAGATGTTCATTCCCAGGTCTGTGGAGAGATCTGGAACTGCTGGTCTACGCAAGTTGGTCAGTGAAACCTTGGAAAATGCCTCTGTACTTAGTGACTTTTCTTCCTCATTACACTTTATTGTAAGATCCTGCAGCTCCCAAAAGAAGACAAACACAAGGAGAAATAGAGGATAATCAGCCTTGAAAAAGGAGCTGCTTCCTAGAACTATCATAGGAGCCCTGTAGAAGAAAAAGACTCCATTCATTACACAAAAACATTTACACATTTAAAGAAAAATAAATGAACAAAATTTAGAAACTTCCAGAATTATTTACTTTGACTAACCTTTCAGTCACCAAAGGAAAAAAGTACAGCACACTGTAGGGAAAGCCTCAGGCATTGCTGTCAGCCTGGTGTGGTGGCATGGAAGAACATGTTTGATTGTGATCCCAGGTAAGACTTGAAGTAACTGATGATGTCTTTGAGATCTTGGTTTAAGTCCATGAGCAATCATAATGGTTACCCTTTGTAAAGTGCTTCATTTAAGATCCATGCCCTTAATAACACACACTTTTAAATACATATTTTAGGACTAAACTGCAAATAAGCAACACTGTCCCTTCAAGAAACTTAATTTTCAGATAATTTATTTACTTAAAGAAATCTAAGACTTCTAAATCATTAAACATCCTTCACTTGTAATAAGAGGGCTCCCCGTCCATCATTTTTCATATGAAACTTCCCCACTTTCCTGTATCACAGATGTCCCACAACAGCAAAAACCATGAGGCTCACTCACCCCAGCTTCAGTAGAGCTCACTCAACTCACCTCTGCATCAAACAACACACGCCATACCTGCCTGCTGCAAAGAAGGAAACTGGCACAAACTCAGCCTCCAGCCCTCTGCTCTCAGTAGAGACCTAATGCCAATCTTCCATGAGATGTTTGTGCAGCTGACCTGACCAAACTCCCTCAGGGTAATTTGCTTCTGCCTAAATATCAGCTTTTTTCCAATTGAATGCTCTTTTTCTTTGCTGTCCCACCAGAAATATTCAGCTGAAAAAGCAGGTCAGGTTAAAACACCTTTCTGCTTTCAACGCAAAGATAGCCATATGTCAGGGATAGATGAAGTGACCACTGTGACAGGTTTAGATTCTGCCTAGCCAGACTGCAAATTGCAGAGCCAGCTTCTGCAGCACACAAGTGTGCAGTTTTATGCACAACAAGGTCCAGAAGCACCTGATGAAGCCTTGGCAGCTGAAGCCTGACACCAGTTACAGTGTTTGCAGTACCAAATATTGGGGGTCACACACTTTTCAGAGACTTTTCAGACTAATCAGAAACTACCCTTGAATCCTCCCTCTTAATTTTATCAGGACAAGAATGAGACACACAGCAGCAAGTCTCCTCCTCACCACTGTTTGTAGAACAAAGGTATGCATATCTACCACTTTGCATCTATGATTAAAGAGTCAGAGGAGTCACACATGAAATCCAGTACACAGTAAATCAGGATTCAGCCCTAGCCACTCTCAACAGTGAGGCCAGCAAATACTCCATATGGCTTTTTTCTTAGCCTTTATGGCTCTCTGGCCCCTGCTGGCTATAAAACATTGTATGAAATTATTTTGGATTAAATATCTTTGTCCATTGGTTACTAAGTCAGTGTTTACTAGGTGGTTTTTCTTTACTCAGTTTTTGCCTGCCACTTTATATCTTTCCTGCTGAAACACAGCGTGCCAATGTTTTTGAGAAGATATTGATCAACTTTGAGTAGAAATGATCACACTGTGTTAGGAATTTCAGGTCTAGACTGAAAAACCAGGCTTTAAGCATAACCCTGTGTCAGACAAGCTTGAGAAGCCTCAGCATACAACTCCTTGTGTTAACAGAAAGGAGAAATCCCAGCCTTTGGGAGGTGGCATTCTCTGCTGTGAACTAACAGAGAGCCTTGTTTGATGAGACTTATGTAAGAATAGCAGTAAAATTCCTGCAGTTGGCTGGGATGAACTGGAACCCAGCTGCTTCTGTGTGCTGCACCAGTTTCAGTCCTCAAAGTTGTAAAGAAGGGGGGCATGAGTTGAAAGTTTTGCTGCCTGGAAGACCATTTCACTTCCTCCATCACAGCTGTTATGCTTAACAAACTGGAACCCTGGAACAGGATTCTATTTTAAAGAAGTATGGCAAAAATACACTGGACTGACACAGAGGTCACCAAAAGCACTCAAACTCAGCCTTGGAGAGAAGCATGCCCTGGACAGTCCTCACATGAGCAGCCACAATGTACCCAGTGGAATTGCCAAATGGATTTAACAGAACAAAATTAGAGAAGAGCAAAGGAGTCTTGTGCAAGTGAAATAGTTTATGCTTGTCTTCTAGATTTTGAGCATCTAGGGTCTACTGGAAAAAAGATATTTCACCTTCCTTCCACTCAATACCTGTCAGAGCCCCAAAAGGAGCAATTTTAGGAAAAACACCAAGAATTCTGAGATTTCCAACTCCAAAAAAAGACATTTGATAGCAAAATAAACAGGATTTTTATTCAAGTGTGTCATAAAATTGGAAGGCAAAAGTAGAATCTCTGCTAAATTTTGTAAGGCAGCTCCATCAACTAAGTAAATCAGCATTTGCTACACATGACAGGAAGAGAGGGCACAACCTAAAAGTAGCACAAATCCACAAGGAGATTAACTGAAAATGCAACAACATTCCTTTTTTAACTCTGGAACAGGTCAACAACACAAAAAAATATTTAAGCTCAAACACAAAGCTCTTTACTGCAGCAAGGTCAGGCAGACAGGGCTCACTGTCCAGCAAACAGGGAGCAAGACTTGACACCTATTAGGACAGTTTCTCTACTAAGACTTTTTTTTTTTTGTAAATATAAAAATGATGTAATAACAGCAGAAGTACCAACATGGAGAGCTTTTGCTCACTGCCACTGTTTGCCAAGCCTAATTCAATATTTTAGCACAAGAGTTTGTCTGAAGTGTGCAGTCCTGTGCTAAACACAGTTCCTTTTCTCTCATTTGAGGGAGTACACCAGAGAAGCTCAGTGGGTCCTGACCATTACACTGTAATACAAAGGCATTAGTAACCATTTCTTCTGACAACTGCATTAGCACATTCTCACATTAAAAACTAATGTTATCCCAGTTCACCCTAGATTAATTATCCCAAATCAACAATCCAGCTCTCAGCAGTCGCCAGCTGTGACCCTCTGCATCAGATTCTACCCTTCTGAATCAATGCAGGTACCTGACTGTAAGATTGATCTGGAAGTGAGCCCATACCAAAGCTGTGCCCATCCCTACCTGTTCAGCAACCACTCCACAGCATCACCACCACAGCAATTATTTTCTCACCACCAGCAACTCCTCACCTGGGTTTTGTGGGTGTTCACCAGAGAGGGTGCAGCAGCCACCATGGAGCTGCTACGAGGCCTTGGCAGAGGGGTGACCTCAGGCTCAGGGGGCTTCTCAGGTTTCTCCTGCAGCATGTGCCTCAGCCTCTGCAGGTAGTACATCAGTGACCACTGTGTGCCCTCCTCAGACCAGTGGGGCTGCAGCAGGCAGCGCAGCACAGCCACGTCGAAGTAGGTGGCGTAGCGAGACTTCTGGCATGGTGGAATCACCAAGGACACCCTGTTCCAAAAGGCAGGGATAGAAATGTCAGTCCTCAGACTCCTTAGGCCTTCTCAGATACTCAGCTCTCTGCATAAAGTCCTTTGGGATTAAGGTGCCTAACTGAGGGAAGCATTATTGAAGGCATCTAACTGGATATTTGGCTTGCAGGTGCCCAGAGGACTCCAACACATGCTGTCAGGGGTTTTCTGGGACAGGGGTGCTTTCTTAAACTGTGATCTGAAGATAAGCCTCCAGTACCTGTGCTCACTTAGTAATTTGTTCAGCAGGAAACAGACAACCCTCATGCATCTGCAGCTCTGAAACTCATAATATTTAGGAATGGTTTACATTTGCTCATATCAGGCCTTACTTAAGCAAAAGCAGGCAAGGCACCTAAGTTGGCTAACCTTTTAAACTAATTAAATAAATTCCTATATAAATAAAAGCTACTATTATGAGCATTCTTTACCAAGGTGTTCTAGAGAAAAACACCTTTTAAAACCTTCGTTATAATTTTATTGCCCTATCAATTTCCCAGTGGATTTTAATATAGGATTTCCTAAGTATTGGAGAAATTAGTGCACACAAAAGCAAGGCATCTGTAAGTGAACTTCACAGATGAGAATCTAGAAGGCAGCTGTATGTCATTCATAGACAATGCTTTTGCAATAAATTGCCCTAAAATTTTTATTCCTAATCTCTTATACAGCTTTTTTCCCAGCAGAGTACAACTGGCCTGATCTACCCTCTGGACAGTCACTAGCTGTCAGGAGACAATCTGACAGAAAGGAGCAAGTGAAAGGCAGTCACAGGAATAAGAATCACATGGTAAGAGGTGTGAAATCATGGGGGTGGTGCAGGAACTCTGGAAATTTTTTCTTTTTTTTTTTTTTTTTTTGTCTGCTGAATACACATTTTGAAAGTTTCCACTCTAGATTAGAAACAGATTAAGAGTGCTTTCATGCCCTATATTCTCAGGCATTTGAGAATCATCACAAGAATATCAAGCTGGTGTTCTATTTTTTGTTAAAAGCCATTTTTATTATCAGCTCTGCAAGTAGTGCGGACAGGTCATCCCCATCTCCACCACATTCTGAACAGATGGGTCCAAGGCCATGGTCCAGCAAAGTCCTAGGGAACAGCAGCAACACTGAGCCCTGGGACCTCTGAGAGCTCAAGTGCTTTGCTGGATCTCTGCCCTGTGCCCCCAAGGCAGGCATGGAGCTGGCAAAGGAGAAAAAAGTGTGCATGGAACACTGACACCAACTGGAATCACATGAACCCTGCTCCATCTTACATGCCTGGAAACAGGGAGCAGGTGTCAGGGCTGGGCTTGGATCAACACATGGATCCAGAGCTCAAACTTGCAGAAGATGGTTTGCTGCCAGCCCCACAAGCCAATGCTGGAGGCACTTGGAAACTGCAGACCAGCCTGTGTCAGCATATGCCACACTACACAAAATACACACACTCAAAGTTTCTCCCCTAGTGCTGTATTCCAGGTAAAAAGGCTGCAAGTTTGACAACTTGGAAATGAGCTGTCACAAAAACCTGAAAAACTGATTTAGGAAAGAAAACAACATGAAATGGGAATATGCTGTAACATTTTCCCCATAAAGCTGATGTGAAGGTGGTTTTGTCAAAGTTTAGGCTGTGCCACATAGATCTAGCCTGCAAAAAGCCAGAAGTATACCCAAAGTATCCCAGCCAAGGAAATAAAAACCTGTCATCCCAGTAGCAATTGTGAAAGGCCTCTGCAGGACCCTGAGCAGTGTATGGGGCTAAATAAACAGCTTTTCATGCTCCCCTATCTGTGACACAGGCAAACCTGAGGCATGACACAGGCTGGAGCAAGGCATGTTCTCCTTATGAAATATTTCTAACTTCCTGCAAAGTCTATTTCCCAGGCAGCCTGTTCAAGGTAGCAGCTGGATCAAGGGCTGTGGTTTATTTGCTTCAGGATTAAACTGAATCATCTCTTTATGGAGAATTACACTGAGTGGAGGAGCCACACTCAGCTAGGATCAGAACAAGCCATTTGTTTAGACAGTTTCTGAAGAACCAGAAATTCAACTCTGTAGTTCATTGAGAGGAAAAATCTAGTGCTTGTATAATCAGCTGATGGTTGCTTGTGACTGCAGGGAAAGTGGAAATGCAGCCTTCCTTCAACCCCTGGCCAAGGACAAAGGAATACTTTGGCTGTTGGTAAGCAGAGTAAACAACATTTGTTCCACAGTTATCTGTTGCTTGGCAACCAAAGCTCCCTGTACAGCCTTAACTCATCAATGAGTTCTGCAAATGAGGAGGCATAATGATGCTCTCTTCAAAGCCTGTCTGGAGCTTCATCCCCATGGCAACCACCAGACCCTGCTTGATAAATTGATCACCTGATTCTGTCTTCTTAAAAGGTTGCTTATTTCTTACAGCAGTGCACTCTCTGAGCAGTACTGTTCACACACAGAAAGGCAGCTCTGTCCCCACCTTCAGTTTTACTGGTTCACAGTAATAGAAATTAAATACAGATCCAGAACTGACAACAGGCTTGATAAAAAATCCCAAGGGATTTTTTTTATCTCATTCCTGATGGGATGAGAGCCTTGAGGAATAGCTTTTTCCTTTGCACCAGTGAAAAGATGCCCTGAGCTCCCATTTGAGAGATCAGAGCTGTTCCTAGCTGATTACTCAGAAAAATCACTCCATCCTATATTTCTGTCACTGTAATGAAGCCATTTCTTAAAACTGCAGTGTTTTGGATATGACATTTCCCCAAAGAGAAGCAACAGGACTAGAGTTTTCAGGTGTTCAAGTGACCCTCCTAAATCCACAGAGACTTAAAATTACAGCCCTCCCTCTGCAAAATCTCTGAAAACACTCATCATCCTGATTTACTTTATGGCCCTACTGAGTGTCCAGCGCTACTGAAAATCTACTTCTACCTTTCTGCGCCAAAATTTAGATGAATTTATTAGTGCCAAGCTGGGAACCAGAGTCTGAGCACTGTAGGACAAGCTGGAAGCACATTTTCATAGCTGTGCTTCTTTGTTAGTCTGTTCCTTTGGGTCAGTAAAGCCAGCCATGCAGCAGGATGCAAAGGAGACATAATGAAGGCAGTGCAAAGAGGCTTGCAGAAATTCTTTGCTAGGGGGAAAGAAAATCTGGTCAGAAGGAAGCCAGATAATATACCAGTTGCCTGAAGGTGAAACTAGCCTGGAAGGGCTGAACCTGAGGGTTATTTTTTGAGTCTTGAATTCCAGCATTCTAGAATAGACCAAAGAAACTGTCCCAACAGGCCAGCTAGAGATTTCTCTGAGGAGAGAAGCATTGAGTAACAAGTGCTGCCATCTTTTTCATCACCCAGAGCTGAGATTTGTTGAATTAAGAATTTGATACCAACATCCAACACCCTCAGCATGTCCAGACAAAAGTGCATGCAAGATGGACTTGTGTGACCTCCACTGCTAAATCACATGAGCCCAAGTTTCTCTTGAAAGTCTTTGTACCTGGGATGTGCAGAACTTCTCTCCTGGGAGGTCTGGGAGGACACACTTCCCTCCAAGGAATTTCCAGGGTGACATGCTGAACCAGAAGCCTTTGGAGGTGCAGGATCTGGCTGTGTTGTCTCACAGACCACCTGCAGTCCCTTGAGATAGTTGCAAAAAAGAAGATAGGCACACCAACATAGGTATGTAAACATTTATTGCTCTCATGTTAGTTGTATAACTGCAATTTGAGTTTAGACATTTGAGTTTAAACATTGAGTTTAGTTACTTTTACACCATAAAACCATGGAAAAACTGATCAAGCCTGGGGCTTCTCAATACAAGTCATTGTACAGGCAAAGGGTACATTGTACAGGTCTCTTGCCCAGGAGAATGATTTGGGATGGAAGGGACCTTAAAATCAGGCTCCAACCCTCCTGCCATACACAAGAACAGGCTTCCATCCTATAAGACAGGAAAAGGGCAAGGAGGATCCACATAGATATACCCCACACCCTTTGGTTCCACTGCAAACAAGGCTGGGAGCCTTAGCTGTGAATAACTGCAATTTCTGGAGATGAAATACTTTAGGGTGGTAACTGCAAGTTCTCTTTCAATATTTATTCCCCCCTCCCTCAGCACCTTATTCAAGCTTGTCAAACCTTAGCACAGAACTTACCTCAGTACGTCCACTGTCCAGATTAGGGGATTCACAGGTCACACTTTGATTATTGGTGGGAGAACTTCTCTTGGCTGAGGAAAGAAGTCAAAGCAGGACACTTCAAGAAATGCCTCCTGCTCTATAATGTACCTAGTATAAAGTATTATAATAAAAGGATAAACCAAAAAAACAAAGCCAGCCATCTATCTGCTGCAAACTTCCTAGGCACTAGTCACAGCCATAAAAAGAAAACAGGACTGTTAGTTTTTTCAGTTCTTTCTATTGTGTTGACAACAACACAGTCTACTGAAAAATCTCCATTTCTTTAAAATTAAATTTGAATATAAATTTCACCCTAAATCCATTCACCACCAATTGTGTTTTCCTGTGCAGAGTAGTCCCTTTTATTTTGGATCTCTTCATCCTATTTGTACATATATTCAGGTCCTTTTCTAGGTTACATCACTCAGAGGCGTATTGTGATTCACAATTTGCCAAATGCCTTCAGCACAGGAAATACATGGATGTCACACAAAATTTGAATTACAATACTGTAGCAGACCAAGGGTAACACACAGACTGGGATGACAAGTCTTGAAATCCTGTGTTGAAAGCAGTGCAGATATGACTGAATCAGACTGCAAAACAAATACTGCAAAGCTTTTTCATTCATTTTTTTATTTGTTGTTTGAAGGAAAATTTAAGTAAATTTGACTTTCTTTTTTCCCACCTTGAGAAAATGCTAAGATAGCAGAATCTTCCTACACATAAAAGGCCTCATTCCAATTAGCATTTCTGTCCTGCTGAAAAACCTTTCAAAACATAAAAAAATATTTTCCTTCCAGACTTCACTTCTGAAGCTATTTTTAGAGATTTTCACATAGACCTATAGAAAAAAAATCCAATAGTCAAAGAAAATTTCCTCTGTTAGTTCTAGGGCTGAAATACTATATTTTAATTCTAGAAGTTGAAGAAGAGGGACAAAGAGTAAGGTGTAAAAGACTGTTTTAAATCATTTGGAAGACCTGAATCTCGTTAATTCTGGACTTTCCCAGTAGGTCTACTAAATCTTCATAACAAAATATGGCATCCAAAATGACCTGTTATCAGAAAAAACTAATTTAGTGAATTACATTTTCACTATGGTGAAAACTACAGTTTCGTGCTTTTGAGAACTGGAAGCAATGGTACAGCAGTATGCCTTGCTCACTTTCAATTCACCACCTTGCAGGAATTATAAAAAAACTACTGTCTAAAATATAACAGCAAAAATGGGGGGGTTTTTAGGACTAGGCCAGACAAAAATACTTGGAAGCCAAAGCCCTGGAAGCCTAAGCACCCAATTCCAATCTCACTATGGCTGAAGCTCAAAGAAAAAGTAACCCCCTTCCAGTATTCAAAAGTGAATTCACAACCTAGGCCTTCTTTGGACTCTCTTGAAACTATGTTTTCTAATTTCATAACATGCTGTAAATCAAATTTTAGATTCTTCACTGTTCATTTTTGTCCAGTGCCAGTTTGGGAAAGATTTCCTCACTCATGTCAGGCTGCAGTGAGATCCTGTCTTCGCCCTTCTTAGCAACTAAGGAAGATAAGGCTAACAGAAATTATATGAGGCTGACAAATGATAACTACTGAAAAGTTACTAATTTCCTATCTGTGATGGTTTTCCTATCTCCTATTTAATTATTATGCAAATGCCAATTGACTCTGAGGGGAACAACCTTAAACTACTCTGAGGTTTGACTAGTTCCTGCAGGATCAACATATTCCTCCATGTACAGAATGCAAGGGCAGCACCAGGCAAGCAAAGGCAAAGCTTTCCCAGGTCTCAGGAGCTCCACCACCACAGCAAAGTCACAGACCTGTAACAATGTTCCTGATGGGTTTCACAAGAGCATTGAAGGCAGAAACTTCAGGCTGCCTATGTTCCCACATTGGCTGCCAAATGACAAGGCCGCTAGCCAACCGGAACGTCAGGTCGGACTCCTAAAGAGAAAAACAAAACGTTGTTTCCACTCTGCAAAGCCTGTCATTTCTTACAGGATACCATGTGCAGCTGTCCAGTCAGTACATGCTAACTCAAGGGCTACTGACAGTATTCAGCAGGGTCTACACATGTCAACTACAGGTAGTAAAAAAATCACAGGGAAGTTTCAGTCCAAAAATACGCAAAGGCTTTTTTCAAGTGAAATTCCTATCCTAGTCAATGAACCCTGGTTTTCCCTGGACATTAAGCTGTAATAGAAAAGGCCATTCTTGTTACAAAGTATCCCTTTTAATTATACATAATCACTTTACTTAGCATTCAAGCTCAACTTTAGGATTTACACTTAAAGTCTTGAACTGCTTCCCCAAAAGAATATTAAATACTTAAGCATTACTTAGAAATTGAGGAAACATGTAACAGATTACTGTGAAGTAGTAGTACACATTACTGTCATTATCATTAGCACTGTTAGTACTTGAACTCTGTCAATACATAGAGACTGGTACTACTTCCACCCTTGTGCTAACCCTGCTTTACATATGCAAGCAGCTGAAATCATATCAATTAGTACACAAGTAAATCTTAGCAGGATCAAGGGGGCAGCTATGCACTTACCTGACCTCATGTCAGATCTACATGGGGAGACACAGATGTTAGTATAGCCCCAGCTACCCCCATGAGGCAAACAAACATGGTAACAGCAGTTTTGGTGGTGTAATTTCAGGTGCACAGCACTCTCCTATTGAGACAGCCCCAGATGCCTTGGTATTTGGAATGGATGATGCAGACAGAGCTACAGGAATGGCAGGAACCCACTGCAGGCACCCACCCTTCTATTCCCCCCCTCTGTTAGTGCTCTCTCATCATAATCAACTCACAAGCTTGGTTTTAATTACTGTTTCTACTAATAGCAGCTTGCAAAGCTTTCAGAGCTGCCAGCAGTGACACTGCATTTTCACTTGGCACTGCCAGCTTGCAGTGACGTGCCAACACTTCTACCTACAGCTATGCACTTAAAGAACTACATGCAGCCCCCAAAGCCTGACTTAAAAACATTTTGCTGAAGACAAAAATCCTCCCAGAAGTTAGGAATTGAACAGTTTAGGTCTATGTGAACATGCATTACTTCCTTGAGCCCATGCATTACTCTGGCTATCAGGTAGTGTTCTTCCCCTGAGACTCAGAAGACACCAAGAGGACACTGCTCACTTAGTGAACCACTTACATGCCTCATTTAACTCCTTTCCTGCACT
This sequence comes from Agelaius tricolor, assembly GCF_023055355.1. Classification (NCBI taxonomy): domain Eukaryota; kingdom Metazoa; phylum Chordata; class Aves; order Passeriformes; family Icteridae; genus Agelaius; species Agelaius tricolor. Next base: position 2,714,207 of record NW_027269270.1, read on the forward strand.
TCATTTTGATGACACAAATGTGCATGCTTTAATTGGCTTTGCAATGTTCATCAGCACAGTGTTCCAGAGATCTGAGATTCTCAAGGTAGACTTGAGGTACTGTTATTAACCCCATCTTGAAAACAACATGCCATGGAACTCCAATCTCTAATAACCAAGGTCTACCCACAGTTTCATTCCACTTATTCAAACAGCAGCCTGCATTTTTGTGTGTAGGGCAGGGAAGAATTCAGTGTTTCTTCCTGTCCTGTCCCAGCAGCCCACAGACAACTACTAAACAAGTATGAAAAAACTGGGCTAAAGAAATTAAACACTTCTTTACAGGAACTCAGTAGCAGAAGTAGAGAAAGATTCTAAGTATCCAGTCTCACTTTTACCTGCCTTAATCAAAAGACTTATCTCCTGCTCCTTCCTACTGTTGCAGCATAGAAGGCAGGATTAGAACAGATAGCCCCATCATTTCATGACTTTATGGTCCTTTTTTCAAGGACCTATTCTTTTTCAAGGCCTAGCTGGAAACATAAAGGCTAAATGGCAGCCTCCCAGAGCATGAAGAAAATGTCTTTTCATCACATCACTCTGCAAAGCTGATAAATTAAAAGTAACAGAGGAACCCCAGTAGACAGGAGGCCTGCAGCCTGCTTCACACTTCAGAACAAAGGAATGCTCCATTGCCTTTGCCACTGCCATGCTTGTAACAGTGTCCTGCTAATTAGCATCAAGATGATTAGTAATGACAACAACAAACCCCAGTGGCAGCCCCACTGTGGAATCCCTGAAATTCCAGGAAGGCTTTTCTGAGCAATGGTTGAGAATCACTGGAGCAAGTTAAAGCTCATAATCCTTTCTGCAGTTTTCAGGATCCCAGAGACTTCACAGGGGCCACAGATCTTTGCCATTCCCAAAGGCTAAGAGTGCCTTACTTTATACTGTATATTTTTGTCTTTGTGCCTGCCTGATGTTGTGGTCATTGTTCATGGCACTGGAAGAATTTCTTCCCAATGGCAGCAGTATTCTGCCAGCTTGGTAAAATATTTCCAGCAGTACCCCAGTGTGCACTGTGAGCTGAATTAAATAACAGCCACAAAGGCAGAATCATTCCTTTCCTGCCCAGAGCTGTCTCCACACAAGAACCCCACCAGTGTGCCACTTACTCTAATCCTGTGCACGAGGGGAGCAAAGAGGAACACAAACAGCTCTACTGTGGCCATGGAATTCTGGAAGAACTTCCTCCTGTTATTCTCCTCCTCATCGGTCACGGCGCTGGGCCGGGGATGCCCTGGTGATCCTTGGTTTTCGGCCTGGTGGATAAAGGCACTACTGCTCCCTCCCCAGCTGGAGCCTCTGTCTCCTCCAAATCTGTCATTGCTGCAGTCCTGAGGAGCCTCCAGCAGCATCCAGTGAAGAGTGTGAAGCAGCTTTGTTTCAGCTACTCCTAGCTTATCCTGATGTCCTGTTTGGAAAAATGCATCACATTATCTCACAGGGTTTCCATTAATGATACTGCTCAGAGTTCCACTGGAGGCTGGACATCCAACTCCCAGATAACCATTTGAAAATTAAAATTCTACAATGAAAAGCACCAGCATTCTCTCTCATTATATTTGAGGCCTCCTAAATCAGAAGCCTCCATTTATTTCCCAGCATTTGGAGTTCAGTCTCTGCAATGACAGCAGCATGAACACAGAGTGGTCCCCAAAGAAATTAACTCAACACTCTTGTCTGACTTTATTGAATAAGACAAAATGCCAGTGAGCACTGCAAGGTGCTCAAGCCTGTGTCTTGTTAATGCTCCCTACTGGCATGTCTCAGGAAGCAAATTCCTGCTGAAGTCAGTACCAAAGTAAGTTGGATTTGGACCTGCCTCTCTGTTGTCTGATTGACTATCTGCTGAGAGTCACATGCATTGGTCTAAATAAAAATAGGAAGAAAAACCCCAAAAAACTGAAAATATTGAAAGTACCTGCTGCAACTGACCACTGCAGCATGCCTTGAAAGAAATACATATTCCTTCAAGGAATCCATGCCTGCTGGGTGCTAAAATAAGTTCTATTATTGCTGGGAAATAACTAGCAAAATGTTACTGAATACTCTGACTCTTTAGCTCATCAGGCCACTAACTTCACTGGGGAAGATTTCACAGGTTATCCTCCCATAAAAGAGAAAGACAAACATCAAGAAAGACAATCCCCAGAAGAAACTAATTAGGATTCTAAGGATTTGGAATGTGTTGGCACCCTGAGCAGCAATCTGTCACATTTTGACTGATAGCTTCAATAATGAAAACAAGCTCACATGAGCACTGACCTAGCTTATTCCTGTTGGAGAGCAGTGTTGCAGTGCAGTGCAGCACATGAGGGAGAGCAGCTTGGACAAGCTCCCAGCGAGAAATGCTCTGGATGGCTTCAGAGAGAGCTGGAGAAAGGCCATGCAGCTTGTTTTCCACCAAAACTCTTTCAAAAGACTAAAACAAAGGTAAAAAAAGACATTATGTCTATTTCTTCACATTTCTTCCAGTACATGAACATCTTTTTAAAAATCTCTTATTGTATAACTGAAGCAAATTTTATAATATTTGTCCTGAAAAATACAGACTGCAACTAAAGCTCACCAGACATATGGACATGCTTGACTAAGAAATGAATGGACCACATAATATATTTTTTTGCAATATAAGAGAATTGAAGTACCATCTGTATATAAGTCAGTGCTGACATCAAGCTAGACTTGCAGCTGTGCTGGGTAAAGCCAGCAATCCTGGTAGAAGTCACAGGAGCTAGGAAAGCCTGTATTTGTGGAGCTGCTGAGTGCTGGATGTTCTTGAACACACATGCTCTCTCAGTTTACTGTAACATAAAGGGCAAACCACTAAAGGTATATGGGCCTTAGGAAATGTTTTCACACCCTGTCACAAAAAATAATCAGTGTACAAAATTTTTTTTGTCGAGCTATGATGTAATGGTTTTGTGAGCACTTACAGAGCTGATGGCTGCAGCAAGTTCATTACTTCCACCTCAATCAACACAAAATAAGGCTATCTACAACTGAAATCCCTAAGGAAGCTCCTTATTGTTATCTGCTCCAACTGTTTCAATAAATTGTTGCTGTGGTCAGATACAAAGATCCCATTATAGGTCACAAGTGCAGTTATATCCCTTCACTGAAGTACCTACAGGAAAGATAATGACAATGCACATTCTTTCCATAGACCAGCTTAACCTCATGATTACCTATTTGCTGTTTCACCAATTTTACCAAGCTCTGGGCAAACTGTTGCCCAAAAGATGCTTCAGAGGCCCTCACTCCAGATTCACAAAACTTATCCTGCAACACCAGCCATACCAATTTTTTTCCCTGTAAAATTGAGGGGGTGGTAATAAGAATAGACTCAGTTACAAAGAAGAGCAAAACAAGTATGTCAAAACATGCTCTCCTGAATGAGCAACCACTCCCAAGCATGGCATGCTAACCTGTGCTAACAGGCACCCTCCTGCCTGTGCCAGCAGCTGGGCACATCTGTTCTCTCAGTTTTTGTGGCCCTGTTTGCTGGTGTGGGCAGACAGGAGCTCCTCTACCAAGAGGCTGTGTGTCCTGGTGCAAGCACAGTGCCACACCACTGTAGTTTTACAGCACCCAGTCCTGCTCAGAGGCACAGAAACACACATCTATCCTTTAGAGAGGACTATGCCAACAGCCTGAACCCTGAAATACTGACAATAACCACCAGAGCTGCCAGCAAATACCAGTGTGCAGAAGGTCACACTGCTCACCTACTTGAAACACCAGGATGCAGTCAGAAAATGCAATACACTTTTCTTGTGGACTACAAATGGCTGAAATTAGAGGGCATTTGCTGTAATGCATGGAAAAAAAAAAACCAAATAACTCTTATTTCTAAATGTACTTCAAATAAAGCCTCAAGTTACTGCCAAAAAGGAGGCTTCCTGAGGATTAGTCAAAAATAATGTGCCATGGATCTTGTTACCAGCCACATGTGTTTCTCAGCACAAGGAACAGATAACCTGTCTTCTAGGGAAGAGATGCTTCAACTCACTCTTACAGTGATCTACTGGGGGCCACAGCATGTGGAAGGAAAGTCTCCTGCCATTCAATCCTATCAGCTCAGGAATGGGGGCAAAATGAAGGGATACTGATGCTCTGAAAGCCCAGACAGGACAGGGAGAAAAGTACCCATTGTAAGGCCTGATTCTGTTCCAGTCAGGATTCACAGAGGACAGAGAGTGCATTAGTACAAAGACAACATAGGCTAAGAGTAAATATCCCAGAAAAGAGATTATCACATAACCAAAGGGGGGAGCAAAGCAGCAAAGTATCCCCAGAAGAACAAGAGGTGCATTGTTACAAATACCACGAAGTTTGAAAGAGCCAGTGAAAAACATGAGGATTTACTTATTTTTATCAAAAGAGGACAGGGACCACTCCTTAGTCTTTGCTCCAGCCACACACTCCTATTCCCACTCTTCCCTTAGCTCTGGGGCTCACTGAATCCTTCATTCAACCAAGCCAAGCCCCTACACAAGCCAAAAGGAAGGTCAGTGCAGAGGTAAGCAGTTCCTACCCATGTTAGTGAGCTGGACTAGCTCCCTGTACGGCCTGCCAAGCACCAGTGCTGACCTCACTGAATTGAATGATCTCACCTCCAGCACAGAAGCCAAACCATAAGCTCACACTTTACTAGAGTTGACAAAGCTGTTCAGTTTGCAGGGCAAGGGGGAGGAGAAAAAAAAAAAATCACTGGGATCACCAACCCTATTCTGAAGTGTGACAGAAAACACCTTGTTGCTCCCTGGCTTTCTATTCAAGGTCTCATTCCTGGGTACTTCAATAGCATCAGATAGAAAGTTCCCCAGCAATTACCTTCTGCAAGCTCTGCCCCACTGTCTGCATGCTTCAGAAACTCAAGAGGCAGCCAAGGAGTTTGCAATTTTATCTTTAGATTATTCTTGTATTTTTCACAACATTTTGGGCTGCAGAGCCCTTGTGAAGACTTCCCTATGTGGTTAACCACCAAATTCATCCGCTCTTTCCAGGCCTGAGCAGAAAGCAAAATATTTCTGTACTACAATAAAAGATTAGCTTCTGGAATAGCTTATCTGATCAGAAGCATTTGAGACACAAGTACCATATGCTGCCAGAAAAATGCAAACACAAAAGCTGCTGTAAGGAAGCCAATGAATGCCCAACAGGAACATGCAGTTCTTTGGACAAGCCTTCCTATGGAATTTGCCTGGAGTTCTCTCCAGATACTCGGTCCTGTGTTGTTCCTGAGCCTCTTTTTCAGTGTGCTGTGGCTCTTCTGTTTCAGGACCTGCTATAGGGGCAGAAGACCTAATTTTCACCCTGCATGAACTAAGCAACTGCTGCTACAGCTGAGAGGAGCTCCATGCTCAAACAAGAAGGCTGAATGAGAATGTCTGAGAAAGCTCCCTGTGAGTGAGTCAGAAGACAGATACTGTCATGCTCTGGGTATGTCTAGAGCCACAGCCTCAGGGCTGTAGCTTGGCTAAGAAAACAGCTACCTACTTCCAGCAGGCTTGTTCAAGCCTGCATCACCCCCCACACCAAAGGCAGATAAAGAACATCTGCCAAGGGGATAGTGAGGGAAGTTGGTGCCTTGGCTGGAGAAACAGTCCCTTTCAGCAGGGCTGTGTGTGTGTTCAGCTCCCTCAGGACCACTTACACAAGCATTTTTCCTTCTAGCCTAGTGGTGACAGCTGTTTTCACAGGGAATGGTGGCCAGCCTTGTCTGGCTGCCTTCCCACTGCTGCTGTTCTCCTTTTACCTTCATGTCCACCAAGAACCAAAGGCACTGCCATATACCTTGTGACCAGGATCAGCCTGTGGGTCACTGTCTGCTCTGTCCAGGCATCTTCAGGCTATCTCTTCTTGTCACAGCACATGTCACAGTTGAGATGGCCACAATACACAGAGTATCACTAACAATTTCAAAAAGCCTCAATCCATACACAGTAACACCTCACCTCTTCAGAAGGCTCCAGGCATCTGCCCCTTCTTGTTATTTAACCTAGCCTTTTATCCCCTCCTGTTGATGCCCTGCACCTGTGTGCCCTCTGTTCCCTTTGGTGGTTGCTCAGTGCCCCTGGGCACTCCATGGCTCGTTCCCTTCAATAGCATTCACCTGTCCTGCACAGCTGTGCCCACTGGGGATGAGGCTGGGCCCAGCCCCACTCCCAATCACCACAAACTGTGTCCCCTATGTGTTCCCATTCCAGCAGCATTCTGGCTGGCCTTTGTCATGGCTTCCTAAGCAGCTTTGCCTGAACTTCCCCTGCTCTAAGCCCAAGGAAGCTGTAACTGCAGTGAATTGCATAAGGCAGGAAGAGGTCAGCCAGGGGTTGGCAGAGGGTGCCCAGAGGTTACCTAGGGAAGCTCAGCACCTCCTGTTACATTCTCTCAGGAGTGCCAGGGAGCATCCCTACAGGACTGCCCAGTGCAGTACAGAAAGGCCATGGCAGAAGCACAGATAAACAGTTAGTGCTTCTTGAACTCTACTTGTCTCCTTGGAGGGGACCTTAATGCCCTGTCCTTCCAAAGCTCAGCCTGCATCGTGGAGGAAAGCTGAGACCACTGCTGAAGTCACTTCAGACTGACTGGAAAGAGTTTGAGGTGGAAGCAGAGAGTATTGTCCATCTGGGGCAGGTCCACTGGGCAAGGAAGAGCTCCTGGAAAGATCTAGGAACCTGGGAGCTCATAGCACAAGGGATGGTAAGACTCCATTGTTTAATAAACAAAACAATAGTATTAACATTCACAAGTAGTGAAACACAAATGCCAAACACTTGACTCACAGAAATTCAGTTTTCTGCAGCCATGTCCATTGGCTGGATCAAAAAATAAAAGTTCTTTCTGAACTTTGTTCCACAGCTATACTTTAATTATCCACAATATCAAAACATGTAATTACATTTTCAAAAACAAGATAAACAAACAACAAACAAACAAACAAAAAACCACAAAAAACCTCCACCAAAAAACCACACAAAACCCAGAAAAGAAGGAAACATGGAATTTGCAGGATCCTCCAGAAAACATTTGAGTTCCTCCATGGCCAATGCAAACCAGAGCAGAAGAATTCAAGCCTCAGCCTATGGACATGCCTACAGCAATTTTGGCAAGAGAATTACCAAAGGATAGATCCTATAGGAGGTGTATAGGAATTTCAGGCACACTAGTCAATAGAGGGGTGTTAGATGGTGAGCAGGAGGTTTCAGAAGAGAGATCAAATACCTGTCAAGTTCCAGAAACCCTGTCTCACCCATGCATGCAGCACTCTGCTGCCCCACTGGATAATACAGAATGTGTTGGTATGGGCACACCAGTAGGCAGGGGAAATGGATGAAGCAGAAGGCAGTAAATGTGTCAGTTCAGCCTCTTACCCAAAAGTTCCTCAAAGCTAAGTTCCACCTTTGAAAATTTTCTACCATAATTTAATGATTATGTTAATAACCAGAGAAGAATCAAGTTCTTCATCCAAGAGGTGGAAATTTATTGGATCTTTATGAAATGCCTGCTATCAGAGCTCCTTTTCTCTTGGCTGAAGCATGTGATTTATGTTGTCTCACAGCTGAGGGGTTTTTTGGGTGTAGTTTGTTTTTTACACTCAGTAAATTCCAGTATGCGCTCCCAGAAGAAAGGTGATTTGGAATTATCCTCGGGGACCTGATGCCAGCAGCACAGCAGGAAGGAAAAGGAGTTACAGGCAGAGAGGTGCAGCACAGGGAGCTCTGCCCCTCTACCCAATAATAACAGCAATGAGCCCACAGAAGAAGCCACAGCCCCAGGTTAGAGGTGCTCCAAGGCACGGCTCCTGGTGAAGGACATAAAACAACAAGCTCCATTTTCCAGACACTGTCAGTGGGCATTAAAACCAGTCATCACTGCTGCATATGCTAGAATTCAACATTTTACTCACCAACACACTAAGCCAGCACTCCTCTATCTCTATCTGGTATCTAGCAAAAACTCTGAAAAATTTATGGATTTCTTAGAAGAAAATGACTCAGCAACAGATAAAGCTTCTCCAGCATAATGCCTTGTGAGAAGGAAGTCAGAAAATTGCTGCAGAGAGACCTTAGAACTTTAAACTATTAAGATACATGTCCAGACCAAATTTTTCCACTCTGTCAAGTTTGGCTGCAACTGACTAATGTACTTTAAGTAATCCAAAGACCAGCAACCATTCAAGGAATTCTCAAGTTCTTTAGATACCCATCTTATTTGAACTTGCTTCATGTCTTCCCCTTTTCCTCCTTTTTGGCAGTACCTTGAGGCTTTATTTGAAGTACATTTAGAAATAAGAGTTATTTGTATCTGCATAATGGCCTCTCCTTAATAATTCTGGTAAGATATGCTCCCTCTAATTTCCAGTAGAAGTGTTTCCCATGTTACACAATAGTAAAAGTATTGTTCAAAGCCTGTTAATATTGTTTAGATTTTCCATATTATAAGCTTGAAGCACCTTGGCAATCACAAATTGAAACTACATCAGTCTCATGCAAAATGCACATCCACACAGGATGAACTGCAAGGTTAGACCCAGACTGTCATAGCTCAGTTTGTCTACATCATTATTTATTTCATTGCTACAGCTTTACTAATGAAATATTTATTACTAATACCCAAATAAATTATTTTTGTTTTGTCTAAAGATGGACATGATATGCATTCTCTATAGGGGAACAATTTCAAATCCTTCACATGATAGAAGTACAAAATGAAGCTGAATGGACTAAACCCAGTTCTGGTGCAAGCTGAGCACCTTGCTGATCAGCACTGTGGTCAGATTGATCTGCATGAAAAAGTTAGTGACTAACAAGCATTGAAAACCAGACACATGTACATACCACACAGGAAGCTTCATATTGTTTCCCCAGTTTAGGTCTTAAAAATGCACTGAAAGAAAGGAGAAGCAGCATTAGAGACCCAGTACATCAACATGTATTTTTCTCAGTTATTTTCAGGATTCCTCTCATGTCAGAATGTTGTCAAAAGGCTGAGAAACTCATTGTAAAGGAAAACATAAGCCAAAACTAGGTTCAGATACCTGTTGATGACATCTGATAAATGCTGTTATCTTTTCCATAAGAAAAAGTGCCCACCCTGATATGCCAAGAGGCATTTAATTCAGCCCACACATTCCCAGGGATAAAATCTTCCAGCAGACAATTTTCAGCCATTTTACCTCAGTGAAAGATTTTCAACATATCCTGAATAAAATTTATTAAATATTACTGAAATTTGCCTTGCCTCTATTTTAAGCCAGAGATCAACTTGCCAGCTCCATATGAAATATTTTTTTCTGCATAGCTGCTGATGTGGAAGGCTCATGGTGAAGTGCAGGCCTGTATGTACAGAGCACCCATCCTCTATCATTCTCCTCCAGAATGAGATCAGAGTAAATATTAAAAAAATAATCAGGTCACCTTATTGCAGTTTTTCCTTTTTTTTAATTTTATTTTGAAGGACACTGGCTGTGGCATAAGGGGATTTTGTGACCGAGGCCTTAAATTAGAGCCACAACCTTCAAATCTTCCAACCTCCCCCACAATGTTTTCAATCTAGAATCCTGCTAGGACAGGAGGCTGGCAGGACTCAGAAGGAACATAAAGCACCAGTCATACATTGAGCTAGCCCCTCACTCATCTCCAGTCCCTCACTCTGCAGCCCTGTGAAATGAGGGGAGACTTGGGGACATGTCTGTTTGTATGCTGGCCTCTCTCAGCACAGATTACACTTCCAGGACAGCTGCAAATACAGACAGAAGCACAGCTGCAGGTCTGGTGCAGCACTGACGGATGCTGCCTCTGCTACAAGGGCTCCGTGAGTTCTCTTCAAAGATGGGGGATGGAGGGGATGGGGAGCACGGGACAGGGATGGAGGGAAAGGTGCATGGACAAACAGACATGGATGGTTTAAAGTCAAAGCAAGAGGCTGCCTGGGACTGCCTCTAGGTTTAGCTGCCTTGAGACCTCTTCCCACAGCCAATACACACAAATTGCTCTATACTGAGTTTAAAAGAAAAAACCAAAAAAACAGGGTTGTTTTTTTCGCGGCTTCACATTGCAGCTGCAGTACTAACTGCATCCTCCCCGCCACTGGGGCGGCCCGCATCCCCTCCGCACTCGCAGTGCCCTGTTGCAGCCGCATCCCAAGCGCCCTGCTCTTACCTGGTTTGCCTCCACAGGAAGGTCTGGATGGGCAGAGGGATGCCACGGCCACTCTCCTGCTCCTGGCCCTCGGAGCTTTTCCTTTTCACCATGGTGCCGGTGAGAGCTGCCGCAGCCTCAGCAGACGCGCCAGCCGGGATCTCCCATGGCCGCCTCCGGCTCCCGCAACTCTTCACCCTCTCCCCTCCATTGCCCGCAGCCCGCCCCCTCCCTCAGCCCCGCCGGTGCAAGATGGCTGCAGAGAAGGCAGGGAGGAGGAAATTAGGGGGAGCGAAGACGTCCGCGTCCTTCAGCTTCCTCCGAGCCTTCAGCACCTCCCTCTGTGGCCAGCTCCCGGTGCCCGGAGCGGGCGGTGCCGGGGGAGGGCGGCGGGAGGAGGCGCCGCCCGCCAAACTTCCCGCACCGCGCTCCGCAGCAACAGGGCTGCGCCGCCGGGAACTTGGGCAGCCCCGGCACGGAGAGGCATTCCCGGAGCATCCCAGAGCCTGCCGAGTCCTCAGAGACACTCCCTCCCTCTACCTCCCTTCCTATCCTCTCTTCTTCCTTCCCAAATGGGCAGAGAGGGGAAGCAAGGCACTAACACCCCATGAAAGTGCAGATGGGTGATTGCGGGAAATGGGTTTGTAGAGAGTTCTCAAAGCCTGACAGAAGGCTCACATAGTGTGTGCATCTCTATGCAAACTCTGAGATAAGGAATGCCGACTTAGAAATGCCATGGAACAGGAGAGACATTGTCGAGAGAGAAATTGAACTAGAAACAAGTTTCAAAGGGGGCCTTACAAATAAGACTGGATACTTTGGAGAAATAGAACTATGAAAGATGCATTGTATCATGACCCACGAGAGGTAATTTCAGATGATTAGATGATTTAAGGCATTTACAGCACAGCGTGGCTAAAGCTGATAGTCCAAGAAATGCTTATCATGTACTGTAATTAGGAAATAGTTGACTTCTAATTGTGATGGCATGAATTATAACATCTGTATTGTCTCACCTTTTACATGAGACTAAAAATAGAATAAAAGTTTGTAAATCTCTCTCAGTTGCCCCATCTCTGGGTCAGAAAAGGGCCTAATCCAACAGGTGGTGGAAACAGAGGAACTTTAGGGTAGTTATCCCACAGATTTTTCTTACACAGAAGAGCTGAGGCAGAGGTGGAGAGGATGGGAAGAGCCAAAGCAGATTTACTGGTGTTTCCAATTAGACACCAGACTGATTTGACTAATACAAGTACTTGTTTGAGTCAGGTTTGCTAGAAATATTTCTCAGGCACTGTTAGATTACCTCTCCTTCTCTACCTAAGAATATAAGAGGATAGTATACTACAACAAATAATTAACAGAATAAAATGAAAGACCAATGCAAATTCTCCCCAAACAGTTTTCACAGAAAAAGAAGTGACATTCTGTTGCTTATATGAAGACTCTTTAGAGGAAAAAAAATAGCTTTGAAGTTCAGGATTATTTTCCTTACTCTTTCTTCATGCATAGCCAGTGCTTTGCCCTGCCACAAACGAAACGCAAGTGGGGTCACATAGCCCAGCACAGAGAGGAAACTAAATCACTACTTGGAATTTTGTTTATGATTACTCTGTAGTAATTTGAAATAGAACTGCAAACTGCAGTTCCAGTCAAGCTTGCCATTTGAGTGCAGCATGTTGCTCTCCAACTACACCCAGTCACAAAAGACACAAATCCCTTTATTTGTAGAGAGATTTAAAGTTCTGATGCAAAATAAATCAGAGAGCAAAGGAAACATTATCAACAGCTGGCTCTGTCACAAGAACTGCAGGCATGATGAAGATGCAGATCTCAAATCCAGACAGGCCATGACCAGCACTAAACCCAGGAGGTGGCAAAGGTAGTTTACACTAAGTTTGACAGTGGCTAAAGACAAGTTTTGTTCTCACCTTGTTTTGAAGACAATGCCTACCACCACAAAGCTGAACCAATCTGTATCTCTGAGTAAAATAATTTACATGTGTAAAAGGAGAAGAAATTTTACGATCTGGAAGATGTTATTTATCTCTATACTGAATTTCTGCTGGCAGCAGACTCTCAGATTTGCAGTTAGCATTTCACCACACTTAAATACTAACACTACAGTGGATGCTACAAAGGGAAAGTCCTGCAAATGAGTCCTCTGTCTTCCCTTACAGTGGGGTTAGAGAGGAAAAAAGTAGTCTTCAGAGAGGTCATTACAGGAGGACAACAGCAAAGTGGCCTGAAAATTCACCTGTGCTCTGTTCTCTAGGCTACACTGGCATCTTGAGCTGGCACAGAAACACAGGTCGGTCTGCCTGCAAAAAGATCAAGACTACTGCAAAAAGTCACTGCAAAATGATCAGGATTAGTGCAAAAAGTCAAAGCAGGTGAGGAAAAAGTGGAGAAAGCTCTGCATTACTCCAACAACTCCTAGCTCATGCCAGCTGCTCAGGCACAGAAGATGCCCATGACCCTAACCAGCCATTTCCTCTCTCACTGCAGGCAGGAGGAGTCTGACATGCCTCCAGATCACAGGATTCTGCTTGATCACGCCTTTATTCACCAAACAGTTGTTTACAATCCAGCACAGCAGGATTTAGTCTTGATCCAGAAACAGTCAGGGCTGGCAGGATGGCACAGAGTGGGAACACAGAGCAGAACCTGAGCATGAAGCCCCCACCTCACACAGGAGTGCTCAGAGCAGGGAGCTGCTCAAACTCACTGCCTTGCACTTGTTTCCATGGTTATGCTCTCCAAGTTCCCACTCTTAATCAATCCCTGCTGTACACACTCCTAAGAATTCACATCTTATTTATCTGAACTCTGTGCAGAAACCAGGCTCTCAAGAGTATGTCAAGCCACTCTGTTGTGCAGCAGCCTTTCCAAGAGCAAAGCTGCAAACAGCTCCTAAATGCAGATTCCAGAGCAGGGAAAAAAACATTTGCCCACACCCTCAAGATCTTACTCTTCCACTGGCTGTCAGCAGGCTTCTGTCCTGGCTGAACAGACCCATCATGAAGGAAAACCCTTTCTCTCTAGGGACAACCAGTCATAGAAGATCAACACTGATGGATGTCACTAGTTTGATCCTTTCCCATATGGGTCTGTCAGGGAGAAGGAATGTAAAAATTGAGAGAAGCCTAGGAAAGCCCTGTTTTGCTGTTAAACAGCATGAAAACATTTCAACTAAGGTTGTTCTGAAGTCTCCTTTACAGATCTCCTAGTTTGCCCTGCTCAAACACAACACAACTGTGCTCGGAGACAAGGATAAATAATCCCTAAAACTGCAAGGATCCCCCAAAAAGGCAAGTCTAGCTGCTGTTGCTGCATGAATTCAGGCAGTAGACTGCAGTTCAGCTGGATCAGATTCCCCAAGAGCAGTTAGATATTTAACCCCTCAGCCACATTTAGGCAGGACCAGTAGAGTAGCACAGCACTCATGCATCTGAGAATTCTATCTCAAAACAGAGCAAGAAACACAGGCCCTCCACACCTCATGCAGTAAATTACTGCCTTTGCATAATGTTCAAGCAACAGAACAGATTCACATAGACATTTAACTGCAGTTACATGCACTACAGGCACAGCTAGATAGGACAGGATGGGAAGGAACAAAAACCTGGAGATGACCTAGGGGGATTATCTGGACAAAACAGGGGGAAAAGAAAAAAAAAACCCTCAGCTTTCACAGTCAGATTATCATCCCTTGCTCAGGACTCACCATGCTCTAGTAGTAGGTGAAAAACCTTTGCTTCTTTTGGGGAAAAGAGGCAACAAACCTCCTCCCCTCAAACCCTGCCCCACCCAACCTTTTTTACCTTCTTTCTAGAGAAGGAAGTGTGGATCTCTTGAGCCCCTGAGTCACCAAACATTCCTTCCTCTCTGTTCCTCAGAGAGAGCTGAGCACTTCCTCCCCAGCATGCTTCTCTGTCCAGAGCAAGGGTGCTCACACAAAACCAGGTTTGGGAATCCCTCTACCAGGGCCACACTGTTTTTTAGTCCCAGCAACTAGGACTTCTGCATAGCCAAACACCTCTAGGTGGAAGGCCTTCTGCCTCTTATCAACATCTCACCTTCTGCCCTCCTCCTGTACAAGGCAAGGAACACCCCATGAGCTAAGACAGGCACAGGATGGACAGATGCTCTGTACCTCTAACAAACACTGTAGCAGGATTCCTGCCCTTTCAATAACAAGTAGGTAATCAAGATTTTGTTCACAAGTTTTACTCATCTCAGTGCTCCAATGTCTCAGCACAGGTCACAGTTGATACAACCACAATACACAGAGTATCACCACACAATTTCAGAAAAGTTCACCCCACACAGAGTAACATCTTACCACTTCAGAAGGCTTCAGGCATCTGCCCTTCTTGTTCTTCAGCCCAGCCTTTTATCCCCTTCTGTTGATGCACTGCACCTGTGTGCCCTCTGTTCCCTTTGGTGGTTGCTCAGTGCACCATGTCTCATTACCTTCAATGCTGCTCACCTGCTTCTCACAGCTGTAGCCCATTAGGGATGAGGCTCAGCCACAGCCCCACTCCCAATTACCACAAACTGTGTGCCTACACTCCAGCACCACAATCTACTAGTAAAATTATGAAATATATCACCTTCCACATGCTGTTAATAAGACTCAACAATCACAGAAATATCATCTGTTCCTTGGTCACTTTGAAAGGGAGCAACAGGTTCTTACCAGTTGTCCTCAACCATTGTTCTTGCTATGAATGCTTAAATCATTATTTGCCCTTTTGTACTTAGCTCCTTAATCCTCTCCCTTTCCACAGATAGAGAATGCATTAGCTCTGCCTTGTACCTAAGCATGCTTGGGAGGGTGCTTCTATTGGATAATTAATGGCACTTTATCATTCCTCCAGGTCATTTGACAGCATTTACTTAGGAACATTGCAGCATTGTGTGTGAAGTCCAGCTTGCTGAAGGTTTGGGATACTTAAGGCACTCTACTCAGTTGTATTTCCCTCCTACACCACACCCCTGTGCTAAGGAGACACTCAGTGTTGCAGTAGACCTCTCATTAGGGGTAGAAATAAGCCAAGACACCGACTCTCATTAACAACCTGAAAAGGGTTCTAGTTAACTTTCCTTTACAGTTTAGCCATGCTTACTCTGACAACAGCAAACTCCTGCTGCTGGCTTCTCTGACAGACCCTGACTGCTGGCTATTCCTGCTGGAACATGACTGCAAGTATTTCCCTGCTGCCTCTGACCACAGGCTTTTACCTGGCTCAGCTGTGACTGCAGGCTCCAACAGCAGCTCTAACTTCATCAGACCCAGGCTGACCTCACAGCAGATCTTCTACAGCAGCAACTCTCTCCCTTGTTTCATTTGTCAAGGCTCTCTCTGACCTGCCAACCCACCTTTTTATCAGACTTATCTTTATTAGTCACAGCTGCAACCCATTAAGGGCAAGGCTGCTCTTCTTTGGGAATTAGTACAGCTGTGACTTATCAGGGGCAAGGTCCCTTCCAAACCAATCTATGATTTCTCTGTTCCACCCAGAGCACAGAGCCACACTCCCCTCAGCCTGAGTTCAGGCTGGGGCTGAGCATCCTCTGCGGATCCATGATGACAAACTCCAAGCACTCCTCAGCACCCCTGTGCTGTTTCCCGGTTAGTTTCCAAAACAGATCCAAAAGCTCACCCCCAAGCCCCAACTTCTGTCACCTTCACCACTCTGGCACTGTCCACACGCTCCTGCTGAGCTCCAGCTGGCTGAGGGGATCAGCAGGGCGGGTGGGCAGAGGAGGCCGCACCACACTGGCGACCCAGGGCCGCCATTTCCCTGGTGTACAAGGGCCCTGAGGGCCAGTGTGTGGCTGGGCCACATTGGCAGCCATTTCCCTGGTGTACAAAGGCCCTGAGGGCCAGTGAGCGGCTGTGCCACATTGGCAGCCTGGGGCAGCCATTTCCCTGGTGTACAAGGGCCCTGAGGGCCAGTGTGTGGCTGGGCCACATTGGCAGCCATTTCTCCGGTGTACAAGAGCCCTGAGGGCCGGTGTGTGGCTGGGCCACATTGGTGACCCAGGGCCACCATTTCCCTCATGTACAAAGGCCCTGAGGGCTGGTGTGTGGCAGTGCCACATTGGCAGCCTGAGGCTGCCATTTCCCTGGTGTACAAGAGCCCTGAGAGCTGGTGAGTGGCTGTGCCACATTGGCAGCCTGGAGCCACCATTTCCCTCATGTACAAGAGCCCTGAGGGCTGATGTGTGGCTGGGCCACATTGGCAGCCTGTAGCCACCATTTCCCTCATGTACAAAGGCCCTGAGGGCTGATGTGTGGCTGGGCCACATTGGCAGCCTGTAGCCACCATTTCCCTCATGTACAAGAGCCCTGAGGGCTGATGTGTGGCTGGGCCACATTGGCAGCCTGTAGCCACCATTTCCCTCATGTACAAAGGCCCTGAGGGCTGATGTGTGGCTGGGCCACATTGGCTGCCTGGGGCCGCCATTTCCCTCATGTACAAAGGCCCTCAGGCATCCCTGATCCAGGGACCTGGATCACAGGTCCACAGGTCCTGACCACAGAATCACAAGTCCAGTTTGGCTGGGAGATCATCTCAAGACGTCTGAGATTACTGAGTCCAACCAACGCTATGAACCTACACTGCCTTGTCAACCAGGCTGTGGCACCAAGTGCTACATCCAGGCTGTCCTTAAACACCTTCGGGGACAGTGACTCCACCACCTCCCTGGCAGCCAGTTCCAATGTCTAATCACCCTCTCAGAGAAGAAATTTGTACCCAGCAGGGAGATACTGACCCGCAGAAGAGGATGCAAGCCATAAAACCTGATCCTTTTGTATAAAAGCGAGAGGGATTGGCTGAACAATACAACTGGATCTGCTGTGACTGCTCCTGGGCAGACTGAGGGCAGTACCAGCAGGTGCTGGCTGTGCAGGGCTTGGATTCAGGAGGAACTGGATCACAAACACAGGAAGGTAACACATGTGATTAGATGACAAGCGAGTTTATTTTGCAAAACAATCACTATACAGCAACAAATACAATTGCAAATCGGATTGAAAAACATGAACTACCTACCACCAGCCATTCAAGAAATGCCTCTTTTATGGTAACAGGCTCTAGAATTATCAGAAAAAACACAGGTTTGTAACAGCAGACTGTATTCCTTGATATCCCAGCATACAGCATGTTTACTTGTTGGCTTTTTCTCTTTGCTAAAGTTGAAGTGGCTTTTATACACTTGAGTTTTCCCAGTGTGAAACTAATTTACCTTCCTGCAGTGGGAATTGCTGGAGTTGCAGAGGGAGTTGCTTTAGCAATCTGACTAGTGAGTGAACTCACAGACACCTAGGCTAGAAATCTACCAGCACTGATTTTCACAGCTAATGTGATCTACTCTTCAAGGCATTTGCCTTTGAAGGGACATATACTTGGGTTTCAAACAGTATTTATTCCAGCATGGAAAAAACTTCTGCTCATGTGGTAGCCAACACAGGCTGCCTTTTGACTCCCTTTGAGTCGTGTATTTAGGCAAACTTAGATGTGTGAGCAGTCATGATGAGGTTACTACTGTACCATAGCAGAGGACTGAATAATTAATTCCATTTACTGCTGTACAGTGAAAATATATATTGCCCTCATGGGCTCATAATTTTCCTCATCAGGTTTAGTTTTTCCTTTACTCTTGCTGGACAGAGGTTTGCTCAACTTTGATTTGTTTCAGCTTGTGGTTACATAGAAACAGAACTCTGCAGATGAGGCAGAAGCACTCTTTCATCTCTACAACCCGATGGATGTTAAATTTGGGGTGCTCCCCTAGGTACCCAAACAAGGTTTCACCATTCCTTTTGTCTGGATTACCTCTGCTTTGTTACACAATTGGGTCTCAGGCACCCAACAAACCTGCTGGCTCAACATGCCTGTGGAAAAGAAACACAACAGATGCAGTTTCCAGGAAGCTGGCTCTATCTTCTTTAGTGGGCATTACATATTTACAAACTGTTGTTTTTGAAACGAACACTCTTCTTGAGAAAGTTAAGATTAATATGAGCTTTTCAGTGAACATCTAGAGTCATGTAACATAACTTGGTTTTTTTTTTAATTATTATTCAAAAGCACAAAACTCTTAATTTCTTTTCATCTAACTCCACAGCATTCTAGGATTCTTTCTATGGAAGGATGATAATGATTACAAAGGTCTTTGCTTCAGTCAAAACAAGAAAGCTCATTTTAATGCATGAAATAAATGAGTTGGTGTGTTACACACTCTAACTTTGGACTCATAGGTGAATTAACTAAGCCTTATTTTCTAGAGTATGCCAATTTTAAAAGCAGAATAAAAACACTTGAGTCTCAGGTTAACACTGTTCCCATGAGATGCTGCTCGGGTTCAGAGAGCAGAGGTTCAGTAGTACCATAGTTTTTCTCCTACACTGGCAAAAGGAATAGAAAGAAAAACCACTGCAAAGCTAATTTATATTCATTGATAGCATAATCAGAGCAAAGTGATACAAATACTGTCAGTTTTCCTTTCTGTCTGTTGTTTTTCTGAGAAAATGGGAAGAAGATTTTATTGCACCTCACTTGACACTGTTTCCATGTGAATTCTTAGGATTACTTTAAGCAGAAGTGTAACAAATACAAGGCAGAAATCAGAATCCTCCAATTGCACTTGGGATGGTTCTAAACTCACTGTTCTTTATATGAAACAACTGACTTAAAAACAGTGTTAGGTACCTTATTGTGTGAAAAAGCTTTTTGCAGAGCTGAAATGTCATGTGTGGGGCTGTCAGAAGTTCATATTCAGTAGAAGTTTGAGAGATTTAACTACTCTGTTTTGTGTTTGTACTGCTGTGGCAGTTTAGCCAAAACCCCACTTTGGTCCACTGAATATTTACTGACCAGTAACTGCATTACTACCTGAATGTAATGATGGGGAATCCTGTGCCATTAATTTGTAGAATCTCCACAGACATAAAAATCTCTGTGAGTCTTTTCAGACCAAACCCCAACACACACACACACACACACGAAAATTAAGAAGGAAAAAGAACAGATCGGAAGTTTCCAAACCACATCATTAACCTAATACATACATCAAGTATAGCTCAACTGACAGTGCAAAGTTCAGTTAGGAGGTTTCAAAAGGAAAAGATAAAACAATCTGCAAGAATGTAAACTGCTCATTCCTTAATGTCTCATGTACATAGGGCACCAGGAGGTGATGATCTGCGGCTGAGGATCATCCCCATCACCAGTGTTCTCTCAGGTAACTCCACTAGATCTGTTGGTTGTGCATCTGCCTTCTATCTTTCATGCATATTTTTTCTTACACTTTTTATAGTCAATATAATCCCACTTTGCTCAGATTTTAAGATGCCCTATTTAATTGATGAATCACTATGACAACCAGTCTAGGGAGCTGATTTTTATTTATTCATGTATTGTAATTTACAGGCATCTCTGCTATGATTATCACTGTTATCTGAGTGCCTGAGTGTACATGTGAGACATCACTAAAGGAGTGGAAACAGCATCTTAATATTTTTTCTGTGTTTCAACTTTAGCAAAAGAAAAACAATAAATCAAACATTCATTGTTACTATGGGAATGAAGAAAAAATGAGGAAGGAAGGGAGGGAAAGAGAAAGGAAAGAAAGAAAGGAGAGAGAGAGAGAGAGAGAGAGAGAAAGGAAAGAACGAAAGAAAGAACCAAACTATTGTGGATTTTTAAAAAATCCATAGTCCAAACTCAGCCTTCTTTGGAGACTCTTTTACAAACATCTGGACCCCACAAAAATCATTTCTTTGTGAAGAAAGGAAGGGAAGAAGGAAGGAATCCTTTTTCTAGCATCACAGAATAGACTTGCATCTGTCACTAAAACAGGGTCACGGCTTTTAGTTGTTACAGAAAGCAACTTCATGCTACAATTTTCATCTTTTTTAAATGTATTCTTATGAATAGGGAAAAAACCCCCTGCTAACATCTACTTTTACATACCTAAAATTGCAACACCAAAGGGTGCAAGAGACACAGATACTGTGAATAAAGAAGTAGAATATTCAAGTATATGAGGAGGGCATATCACAAATGGCCACAGAGAAATATATATATCTATAATACTGTATCAAACAGATGGAAAGAATGTGGAACTGGTGGTATGCACACAAATCTAGCTGCTTAACCAACTTTTCTAATCAGACACAAGTCTGTTGGGGTATGAGTGCTCGCTTTCAGCAGCTTTTTTACGTCACTTCCCAAAGCACGATTCAAATGTTTTCAGCTAGTATTTTTAGTTATTATTTAAATAATTTATTGGCTTTTCAGCTATACACTGACATAATTAACCAGGTTCAAAAAATGTTAATAACTTAATTCAACTTTTGTTCTACTCATTTATACAAAGTAACATATCTTTTTTAATTAAAGTTGAATTTCCCTATATGCCCTTCCTTCTGGTAAGCAGACTGTTAATTTAACCTGTAATAACTTACAATGGGCAACTTTTCTTTTTTATTTCCCCATCTATCAAAAGAACTGTGAAATGAGCAACTTGGGATATTAACAAGGCTCTTCAGAAAGAGGTGGATGGCCTTCAGGCACATGAAAGGTAAAAATGCATTTTTATCATACTACAGTACTCCATGCAAGACAGAGCAGAGCAACAATAATTGTCCAATGTAACATACCGCTGTATACCCATATAAAGCCAGTGTCTTCCTGTTGTAAATGGAGGTCAGGCCAATTTCTGCATCTATGGAATTTATTTTTTTCTGTTTTTTTCTTTTAAACTGTATGGTAACTACAAGTCTTGGGATGTAACTTAGTTTTAGACATGGTAAAGAATGAACGTGACACCTGCTCTGAGCCCATTCCTGCCAAGAGCTCATGCCTAAATATTATTACTTCATACAATGCAAAATGAGCAAATTCATAACCCCTGCTTGGCAAGGGCTGCTGTGACATCTTCAGCAAGGGTAGCAAGCTGGGGTGATTCAAGCAGGTTGATGCTTCCAGAGGATGAGACGTTGCTGAGTCTGCGTGGCGAGGCCATGCTGGACCTGCCTGGTGACTGCGTGATGATCTCAGCCCCGTGGTCAACACGGGCCTTGGCGTGCTCTCTGAAGTTCAGCTTCTGGCTGTCAATCTGCTCCAGGAAAAGAAAGAATTTCACACATTATATGCTCACTAAATTGTGCTAAATGCTCACTATATTGACGACACTAAATTGTGTCGTCATAGATCATCATTTGGGCATCATTTTGCTTTTAAAAACTATTAGAAGGATCAAAGCTTCTTTGCTCCTTAGAAAATTGTATTTTCACCTTGTTTAATAGCTACTGGTGCACTATGTTATGTTCTCTTACCATTTCTGCCTCTGATGGATGCTTTAAAGAGAAGTTCCTAGGTGGACAAATTTCATAAGCATTGTATGGGAACTATGATTTGTTTTCAAAATCTGTATTTTCAAATGTTTGTGGGAGTGATTTTACTTTCAGGATGTTTTCCTCCTGTTTCACAATGGAGTCCTCCTTTCAGATCATACCTGTCCCTCAGTCCCAAACAAGGTTTGTCTTTAGGGGGAAAAGACAGTGCACAAACTACATGACATTTCACTCTCAGCTTAGATGCAGATGCAAGATGGGTCATTCCAAATTTCCAAGGGAACAAACTGGTATGTAAGTGTTCTTGAAGGAGGACAGACAGATGTTTCCTACTCAATTCAGAGCCATCACTGAATTTACAGCCCTAGTAATTTCACTGGGCCAGGGGCATAGTGGGAGCCTTTACTGACAGCTGTTCCTTTACCTTGACGTTACCACCACCAGGTACATGGTGGGCATTTTCCAGTGAACCAACTTTAGCCTGAGCTTTTTCTTTGAAATCCAGTTTCACACTCTCAATTTTCACACGCCCACCTCCTACAGAGGAAAAGGAAACATACATTAAGAAATTGAAATGGTGCAGGAGAAAGTGTGACCTGAAGCACGAATGCACTCACATTACCTCCTTTTTAGTTGAGATCTAATGGTTTTGGAGAAGCACAGAATAATGCTCTGCATGTTCAGTAAAATATAAAATCTTCAACATATATTTAAACTGTAAGCAGGTGCTGCAGTCCTACTGGTTTTCACGGGTTTAGGCACATCCTTAAGTATTTCGCTGACTTCAGCCTATAATTCAATCTTATGCCAGAGCACCATACTTTGGCAGTATTTTTTTATCACCTCCCTAAACCAGGTGGTCTCATACCTTTATGCCTTTATATATTTAGTTAAGTAATTTAATGTATTTTTATTACTAAAGAGTATTTCTCTTCTCTTTGACTGTAAAAGAGAACAGTATCATCCATGATTCTGAGCTCAAATAACAGTATTGGGTTCTTGCTTTGTCCCACAACCCATAAATTCCTACAGTACCTGGTTTGTGGTGGATATTCTTGAGTGAGCCACACTTGGAAGTCACATGACTCAAGTCAATCTTCTTGGTTACAATTTGTACCTGTCAAAAGTGCACACATGCAAAAATTACAAGAATGAAAATAATAAAATAAAAAAAACATGTTAAAAGCCAAGCCCTGCAGAGAAAGAGTGAGATGCTTCTATAAACCACTGCAAAAGGAGAAATGGTTAGTAGAAAACAGAGCATGCCACAAAAGAGGAAACCTCCCACATAGGGAGATGACAAAGCTGGGTTAAGCTTTACTATTAGCAAAATGAAGAGGAGGATAAAGGAGATCAGCTTGTGGGTTCTTTCTAAAATGTTTCTGAGCCTCCTCCTTTCAGAGTGGGTGCTCCAAAGCCCTGCACACAGCAGGATCCATTCCATTTACTTCTGTCTCGATTATGCATCCTGGCAACTAGGATATTTTGGTGACTGCTTTTTTCTCTACCATCTGTTTTGTATTTTTCTGTATCTATATATGGTATCCATTTCCTGTCAATCCACTATGCAGAGTCTGAGTAATCTACACATGTGCCTCCTGCAGCTGTACCTGAGCAGGCTGAGGTTCAGCCAGCTGGCTCAGTGCTCACTGCAGAGCAGCAGGTCAGGCACCCTCCCTCCTCCTGCTGCCACCTTGCCATGGCTGTGCTGAGCCCAGCTTGGGAACAGCCACAGAGTGACACTCCCAAATAGCTCCAAGATGTGGCCCACAGGCACAGAGCTGGCAGGCCCCAAGAAGTCACAGCCAGCCAGGAGCTCCAGGGTAACTGCAATGCCACTGGCTTGCTCACCACACCCCCAGTGGCTTAGGCAGCACTGGCTGCTGTATTGACCCTGCCTGGATCAGATGTGCCCACACCATCAGCTCTTCCATCTGATCATTTCCATCAGGACAGTCATATCCACCTTAAGCTACTCCAGTGTGCCCAATAAAACCAGCAGGTGTCTGGTCAAACCCTGGGCCACCTCAGTTTCTTATACTGGAATAATGCTGTGACATCAGCACTCAGCATGCTGGCTGATCACACCCTCTTCTCTGAGCTTTCTTTGTCCTCCTGTTTTATTTTTCTTCTTCTCCTCTGCTGAATGCACATAACTGAAAGGTTAGCTGGGGAAGGACTGGTGCACAGAAAATGCCCAGTGGGGAGGCTGGAGTCTCACTGCAAGCTGCAGTCTCTTCTGGAAATTACTTTCTTGGGCTCCTCCCATGAAAGAAAGGCACTGAACCATTTTGGCTCAGACTGCACTTTCACTTGGGCATTTAGAGATAACCCTAATTTTATCATTTAGAGATGATAACCCTTCTTTCATCACTTAGAGATAACCCTTCTTTTATAATTTCCTTTCCCTGTCCAAGTTCTGAAAATGTGTTGTGCTCTGTGGGGAAAGATCAGGAGGCCACCACTGCAAACACAGGGCTCACTCGACTACCAGACAAACTCACATGTGAAACAGCAGCAAGAAGGAAAGCAGTGCTCAGAGGAAGGGAGACAGAGGCTTCTGCCTGTGTGAGGTGCTTCACCACAGTGGAAGTGCCTGTTCCCAGGGTGTCCATACTACTTACATTTCCTCCCCCTGCAGAATGTTTGATGTTATCTCTGGAACCACACCGGGACTGAATATCGCTAAAATCGATCTTCTTGTTTAAAATCCTAACCTAAAAGGAATTGGAGGTAACTTACTATATACCACATACACACTCAGTTGGGGGGGCAGGACAAGGAAACCAGGGTAATTTGCCTCCTACAGTGACTCCTTCTTCTGACACTTGGATTGAAATGTGAGAAAATAAACCCTGTCAATCTCTTAGTATGTTCACACAGCATCTGTAAATATATTGTGCTGCTCTTTTTCTACCTCACAAAGTGGTGGTGAGATACAAAGGGGAAAGTTCTATACTGTGAGGTATGAGAGGTGGCTTTTCCCTGAAAAATTTAAAGAACTCCATGCTTGCTTGGACTGGGCCTGGTCTTTGGACAGCCTGTCCTAGGGTCTATTGAGTGATGTTCAGTATTTCTACTGAACTGGCCACAAGAAGATGGGAAGCCACCTTCCCACAGCTCACCACTCCAGCCTTTGATGCAGAAATCCCAGATCCAGCCAGCACAGGCACAGGCTGAAATCCTGAGGTATTTCAACCCACCAATGATGACAGCACCAGCCAACCCCACACAACTGGTAGGTCACCTTCAGAAGGGCATCTTCAATAGTCAAACTGATTTCTTTCTTTCCCCCTCCCATCTGCTTATCTGTCCAAGTAAACCAACGTACACTGAAATATGAAAGCAAATGCCTTTGGAATTTCATGCTTGTGCTTTCTTTCAATATGATGTTTGTTTAAAAATGTACCCCAGTACTATATGAGACACATGTCACATCAGTTACAGAACCACACATCAGATGTGTATTCAGATCTGGCTCTCAGACAGCTTCTGGCTAGACACAATTGGGCAAAACAGAAGGAAAGCCTTCCTGGCACTTTCTGAGCACATCTCTCAATGATGGATCAGCAGCACTTCTTAACTATGGCCACAGGGATTCATCTGCTCTGAAAATGCTGACTTATGGGTCATGGCAAGACCTCTGCACTCCAGGCCTGTAGCTTAAAATAGAGCCAAAGCAAGGTGAAAAGTTGAGAGAGTGCCTTTGATCAAGTGCCTAAAGGCTGATTTGCACTCAGAAGTCTGACAGTTCATGAGTCTCATGGCCCATGGACCCAGCTAGCAGATATATAAAGAACCAATCATCTCAATTATCTCTCCATCTCACTGGGTGAAATGTGCCCCAGTGCAGCAGGGCCAGCAGGAGACCTATGCATCATTTGTGTCCTGGGCTGAGGGCTGGAGAGAGCTGAAGGACATGCATGCATTCTGCTGCTCATCTGGCACAGGGAAGAACTGAACTGATTCATGTTTTCCCTGATGACCTGTTTCTCCCTTTCCTGGGATATATCAGTATCCCTGCACATATTTAAATCATAACCATCCTCTATAACTAAGTGTTCCACAAATGAACAGGGCTTTGTTTCCTGTAAGTAAGGGCTTAAACTGCTTAATTCATCCATCCTGTATACTCCAGCAAGCCCTATCCCTATCCCTTCCAGCCAGCATTTTGTCCCAAGCATTCTCCCAGTTCTGCTAGACTGGGCCAACAGGCAGTATAATACACAACCAGCCAACTATTTGCTGTCCCTGATTGTGGAGAAGGGCTGAGTTCACTGCCTTTATCCCAGAGTTGGTGTTATGCTGAGTCCCTGCTCCATACTCTGTCAACAGCCATCACTCTGTGTGGAGGAACCACCTGTATTTCTCACCACTGCTCCCTTGCCAGCACCAGCTGAAATTGTCCAACAAGTTCCAAATGAGTTGAGAGAGGCTGAGCTTGCCAGCCAGCCAATGGGACTGCAGGAGCAGTTTTGTTTGAGGAATCATTGCAATCAGGAGAGGGAACTTACCAGAAAGGGACAGGAACCATTCAGGCTAAAGAGAAATTTTGGCTTGCAAACAAAGAAGATAAACTGACTATGAATCAATTGAAGCTGGCATCTGGAAGGAAATCTTTAACTATCAGAGCAAGGAATTGCCACGTGAGGGAGCACAGCTACAAGAAAATGGCAAACTTTCATGATGGCACTTGATGAAAGGAATTAGATGATGCTGCTGCCTGCAACAGAGGCAGCACAAACACAATGACTCACTAGGAAGGTTCTCTGTGTTCCAAATGTGTATGTACATCTTGTGTGTGGGTGGAGGTGTGGTAGGGATGCACATATATGCACTTCAGTTGTGCTGAAAGTTAAATGAAAGATCAAGCCCGCTCATGCTCTCATTCAGGAAAGGGGGAACATTTTGTGTGTGGCAAAATGAAAGTCTGTGGCAGAAAGAGGACTGCTTTCTATCCACACTCTCTAGAAATCCCAACAGGATAATGTTGGGACAGAGTACCTTGTAACCCCTGTTCTGACCTGCCAGTTTGAAGTGGGTACCTTCTCTTCTGATGCGATACTGGTTTGCCCAGGTATGCTGGAAAGGGCCTGGAAGTCAGTACTTGGATTATGACAAAGCAGAGGTTCCTCAGCACTTGTCATAATTATGTGTAATTAAACCACCGTGGAAAATTAAAGCCTTACAGACAATGCAATGTTTATTCTATAAAACCATATTGCCCAAGAGAAAACTGGATTCTGTCTGAAGCCCTAGATGTCTGAGAGGCCTTCCCCTCACTCTGTCTTCTGCTGACTCCTCAGTAGTGGTCCAGAACTGAAGCCCAAAGCAGACTGTGTGCCAGCATGCACACAGCACGGCCCCAGTGACTCCCACTGCTTCCAGAGAGTCCCCAGCAGGACTGGGAGAGTGCACTCCAACACCCACTCATGCAGCTGGAATGCTGCCTGTCAGAGCTCTGGGCAGTGTGGAACATTTATGATGCATAGTCTGCAAGGAAAACAAGTGCAGAAGGTATTTTTCTCAGAGTTGATTTAGATGGGGCCTATATTGCTCTGCACTCAGCCCAGTTAACTGGCTCCCTTCCTACTCCTTCAGTGGCCTGACTGACAATCAGAGCAGCTGGGGCTTATGGTCTAAGGGAAACATTACACTGGAGCACAGGGAATAGTTTTGGGTTAAGCTTGCTGGCACAAGAAGAAGCAGACAGGCTATGAGACACAATACTTGTTAATCTTCCAGGCAGATATATGCCTCCTGTTAAGTAGAATATGAGTTGGATTTCAAAGACTCCCTGTACAACAGTTTGCAGGTCGTCCTCTGCCAGTACTACACCACTGTGTTCGTGATGAGCAGAAATTTGTAGAAACACTGAGAGGAAGGCAGAGAAATGCCTCAGAGAATTTAGTTCAGTTGTATTTAGCAGTTTAGTTCACTGCTAAAGACAACACCAATGTCCAAAAGCTGCTTATGCAAGAGAAAGAATTATATTCCATTGCTGCCTAGAAAAATTCAGTTCAGCTGCTTTTCACAAGAAGAGGAAAAGCCCCTAACTTACCAACATCTGGGCAGAGTCCATAAACAGCTTCCCTTCTATGGCATACTACACTGGTACACATTGAAACAGATATTTGAAGAAGAAAAATGGTGATGCTGATGATATTACAGGCTCTGAATATTTTTTCCAAGGAAATGATGGCTTATGTTCTCCCTGCCTTGCAATTAGGGCCTCTGAGAAGCTCTGCCACAAATACTGCCTAAAGCATTTAAAAATACTCTAGCTTGGCTCTACTTGGCTGTTTGAACATGCTGTGGAGCTGTGACACTGGGAAAAGCTTCCAGACTCTGAATAGCTTATCAAAAAGGAAAGCTTCCTTCTATCTACCACAGCACTTTGACTAAGCTATATCCCAGGAACTAGACAATCTTTCAGTGTTTGATCTCCAGGTTAACACAGGTATTTAGGTGAGACAAGAATTGATCTTGCACAGGAAGTAAGGTCAAGGTTAAAACTGATTAGAATCAAGAGAGAGTTCAAAGTGCTTCCAAATTTATCTGCTGCCAAGGACAGATGATACCAGTCTTCATGCTCCTGCCAGAGGCTACAGGGAGAGGAAAGGGAGACAGAGGGTATTTATTTGGCCTAGTAAAGTCCTTGAAGAGAAAGACTGTGCCTCAGATTTTCCACACCTACAGACAGGGCTTGTGATGATGTTCAGCCTTTGCACTCCTGGAATAAGTGGATACACACACCAGCAAGGCTGATACTCAAAATAAAAGGCTGTGCTGGACATAGGCAAAACAATGTGCCATTCTCACCCTGCTCTTAGTAAAGGGTGAGCAAGGCACAGTCATTTCTGACTTTTAAAAACATACTGAGAGGCAGACACTGAGCAGATAATATTGTGATCAGCCAAGTCCTGAATCCTTGCATGGGACAAGAGTGGCTGATTTACAAGCTTCTTTACACCTACCCTCACATCACTGTACTAAAGTAAATAACAAGATGGCCATACTGAACAAGGCATGTCCCTACCAATCAGGGGAGGAAAGGCCTGTGGACAAATACTTAGAGGGTCTGCATAATTATGCTACTAGTACAAAATTAAACAACCATTTTCCATGCCAAAGAGTTTACAGTCAATACAGTCAAAAGTGAATTTAACAGAAAGTTCAAGGAAGTGCAAGATCCCTGTGAGATGAACTGTAGCACGTTCTGCAATCACACTCCTCACTAAAGCTGGGGAGCTGATCAAAAGAATTGTAAAAAAGTATTGAAGATTCACACCAAATTAAAAAAAATCCTGGGAGTGCAATTAATTAACCTAAAACACAAAATTCTTGGTTTCGTACTCCCTTTAACAGCAACAACAACCCAACAACAACCAAACTAACAGATTTTGCTAAAATTCAGAATCCAATACTTAAACCTTTGACACAACAGTTCCTACTCATGGAAAGATACTATTAGCTTCAAATATCAAGTGTTGAGCATCAGGTGCCAGTTTCCAAATCAGTTTCTGTGACTTTGAGAAGAGATGAGTTTTGAACCACTACCTCTGGAATTTCTTTACTCCAGCATAATGGAGACAATTAGGTTGTTCAGTTCAATTCAAAAATATCTTGCAGTCATCTCTTCATGTAAGCTGGCTTTCCCAACAGTCAGCAGATATGCCCCTTAGCATTTTATTGTTGAAATCCAAATTTCCAATATAAAACCTTCTATTATTTTCTTTCCTGCCCTTCCTGTCTAGCAAAACAATTTTTTTCTAACCTTTCCATGCAAAATGGAACACTATTATATGATGAAACAGCTTTGATCCAGATTATATATTCCCTGACCATTATTCCCAAAACAACAACCTTTCTCATTTTATTTCTCAAAATTTAGGCTACTTAGAGCTCAGCTGGAAACACCTCCTTTGCTGAGCTCACTGCTGGGATAACTCAGACTACTTTCACAGGAATTTACATCCTGGTAATTTCAACCTACTCTAAGAAAAAAAAATACAGCTTCTCCCCATAGTTATTAATGAGAGAACAACACCACATGGTACCATCACAGCTGGGATTTGACTCTTCTAACATTAGCCAGCTAAGAGTTGGAACTGGTTCCTTAAGCTGCCAACTGTAGTTGGTGGAAAGATACTGAATCCTCCAGAAAGTGGCACCTTCAGCCCTAGACTGAGCATCTGAGCGGCAGAAATCAGGGCACTGCTGCTCACTGCCTACAAAAAACTGAGAGACACATATGGCTGCTGCAGTGGGTAGAAGTTCTCTTAGTGGCTGGAGCCCATGAGACTGCTTGGGAGCCTCCTGATTGTGCTTCACAGTTTGCCTCACAAGCAGGGTGCATATTTTACAGATGGGTTAGGTACTGCAGTGATGTTACTCTGTCCTAATTCTTTGCTCAGTTCTAGCAACCAAACACCTTTCCCCAAAAAAGCCCTTCTGACACTTGCTAGAGGCTGGCAGTGATTGCTTAATTTTTCTAAAATATGAGTCAGGAAGAACATCTAGCTTTTTATCCAGAATAATTCAAGGCTTAACTGTACAGACTGTACTCAGGCAAGGCTTCCTTTAAACAAGTGCAGTCTGAACACTGGAGCTGCAAGATGTTATTTCTGTCCAATCTGCAATTTTCAGCCAAAATTCTAAATTTCATAGACTTAAAAATTACAGGTTTGAGCTCTGACAGAGGTTTGAAGGTATACCTGAAACTCCTAATTTCTCTTCACATTTGTAGATCTGCAATTAACAAGTGGTGAATTCATTTCTAATTTTCAGTGCAGAACAAATCCCTTCAAATGTCTTGCAAATCCCCAGACTTGGGAATGTACAAAGAAAGCAAGAGCAGACTGACAGAGATTAATTTATTTTACAGTTCTGAATTGTTGAGTTGACAAATGCACAAACTTATTCCAATGAGTGAAGCCAACAGTGTGGAAACAACTGTCTCCCAGTCTCTCAGCTGCATCATGTAACAGCAGCCATGCTCCCTGTCAATCCACACCTCCCTGTACAGATGCCTCAGGTGCCTCTGGCTGGGGAATGCACTGAGTTTGGCCCTTATAAGCTCATTTATGTTCATCACTGACCTGTGCAAGAACATCCTCTTAACGTGGGCCTAAGTGGTTTTGATTCACCTATGCTGTTACAATGAACTGGAGAAAAAGCACATGATGTGCTGGAAGGAGAGTGGGATCCAGCAACAGCTCAGACTGCACTTAATGTGAAGCCTTGCTCTCCACCATTTTTTTAGACACTCTTCAGCAGTCATTGCACCAACAGTACATAACTTAAAGACTTGCAGATTTTGGGCAGTCATGAGTGTTCATAATGTGGTGCAAAGACATGCGAAACAGCAGAATGGGGGGGAACTACAAGATGCCACCTCAAGGGGAAGTTAACTGAGAACTTTTGACCTCCCTTTCTCCAGGAGGTGCTCAGGTCTGGTGCACCAACCAGACCAGTCTGTGTCTGTACTGACTGCACCCTAGCAAGCTGTCACTGAGGCAGGGAACATGTGAGAAGCCCACTGATCTCTGCAGACAGGGTTGTAAATCATGATGATGGGGGTCTGGGGTGTGTGCTGGGGGGAATCTCTCCTGCCATCTTGATGCCTTTTCACTGGTCCTAAAATCAGCAGCCAGACACATTTAGAGGGGTAAAAATGGGTTACCTTTGTAAGGATCCTTTGGTGTTTTCCACCTGGCGAATTGTGCACCTAAGTAGTACACACAGCATAATGTGTATACATTTTTTATAGGGTTTACCAATTAGCATCTCTGACAAAAATCCCCAGTTAGAAGCATGATTGGTAAGGTAATCCCATTTCAACTCTTTTTCAAATTCCCCCTCCTTTAGATAGGGACTAAACTGTTTATAAAAATATGTCTGGAAGAGCTGGTCTCAACCTTGGTTCCCAGGAAGAACCAAGATAGGACAGGAGCCTCAGATCCCCAGCTTGGAACCTTTGGAATGTGTTTTGTCTTTTTGTTTATTGGGTAGAATCAGGAAAAGTACTGGAGATAAGCTACAAATACAATAATAGGATACAGAGCTACAAATTGTCTTAGGTTGGAAATGCAAGATGTGGCTGGGGGTGTGTATTCTGTGGCCATCTGTTGGAACCAGGTGGGGCAGACATCTTCTGTTAATTGGGCCACCTGTTAAAACCAGGAGGGGCAGTGTTCTTTATCTCTTCCACAACCCATCCTCCCCCCAGGAGATCTCTTCTGTTCATGGCCACTGAGTGTCCCTGCATGGCTGATCAAATTCCATCATCCCATGGGGAAATGCTCTGCCCAGGGGAGGAGCCAAGCATTCCTACCTGGATACAATCTGACATTTGGAACACCACAGCAGCCTTTGCCCACTGCATTCCCAGAGGAGCAGCTTTCTTCTCCCCTGCATTCCCAGAGGAGCAGCTTTCTTCTCCCCTGCATTCCCAGAGGAAGACCAGGCCCATCTCCAGCACCCCTGGAGCTTCAGAGGAAAACTCCCCCCCTTGTGCAGGATCCCTGCTCCAGCAGAACCACAGCTGGCACTGCAGGAGGGCTGAGCCACCATGGAATGGCACTGTGCCACCACCCTGACACACAGGGGGTCTGGTCCTATTCTGACTCTGTTAGTGTTTTTTGGGTTTTTTTTATTACTGCATTTTTATTTTTCCTTATATAAACTGTTATTCCTACTCCTATATCTTTGCCCAAGAGCCCCTTAATTTCAAAATCATAATAATTCAGAGGGAGAGGGTTTACATTTTCCATTTCAAGAGAAGCTCCTGCCTTCCTTAGCAGACACCTGTCTTTTCAAACCAAGAAAAAATTTATGTGTAAAGGACACAGGGAATATATAAAAGAAGACAAGGCAAAAAAAAATCAATTCATCATTAATCCAAACTGATTTTGAAGCTAAGATACTCATTCAAGCCTCTTCATCTGTCCACCTCTGAGATGTCTTACCAGTGCCAGTCTATTTTATCACTTAATGAACAAGCCTATTCTCCTTGCAAGCATTTCTGTGGTTTTTGGAAAGCATCTACTGAATAGTGGTGTCATCAATTTGTTCAAACTTTCTGACTCATTACTAATTGCATTTTGTTTTCTACAATTTAGGGAAGATGGTGAAGTTCTTCCTTAATCTTCCCAAAAACCTTCATGGAACATTTCATTCTTTAGCATGGCTTAGATATTTCTTTTTTCTATGTGTCATCTTACTTCTTACAAGGTGCCTGCCTGTCACTATAATTAGTGGTATTTTAAAGCTTATGCATGTAATTCTAGTCTGTGCAGCTCCATTCACTTTGATGAAGCTCTGCTCCTTCACATCCACTGAAGTTCTTGCCTGTGGCTGAGATTTTAGGTATACATTTTAAGATAAAATTAAGAGAAATGTAGGTTAGTTTTATCCTTGGTTGCTGGTCCATGAAGCATTCTAAATACTCTGCCTTGCCAGGAATGAAAATACTCAATTAGTGCACTTCTGTACTCTGATATGGTACCAGCCACATCCATAGAAAGAATTTCGAAAGGAAAACCAAAAATCTGAACCAAAGAAATAGAACAAAAAAGTCAGTCTTGGCATCTGAAATAGATTTCCAACACCCTCTCCCAGCTCCCCATGCTTCCTTTAGGCTGTCTGAGAAATAACAGATGCAAATGGGTTACTTTTGAAAGCACAGCATTTCCTCCTCAGCTGATGCAGGGTGAAAATCCATCTGAAGCCCAGCAGCCATACCCATGAGCAAATCTCCTCTGAGCTTTGCCAGCAATGATCCATTTCACCATACTGTAACCATAAAGAGAAAACCAGACAAGCACCTCCTGGCTGCACCACAGAGCAGAGAAGGCCTCATTTCTCCCCACTGCAGAATACCAATTAAAACACTAAAATGTTTCAAGCCATCTATTCCTAGTAGGAGCTTAATGCAGTGAAAAGTTAGCTTGTTTCTTCCTCTAAAGCATTCTCTTCACACTCACACAACCCCCATCAGGTGGAATGATTTCTCCCCTCTTCTTTGTTTCTGTGGCTGGCAAGTCAGAGCTGAAGGAAAATCAGTCTGCTGTCTGATGAGCTTTTGATAAAATTCCAGGCTGAAGCACTGCACCTCTTGATTTATTTAGCATTCATACATCCCCAAGAGCTTCTTCAGTTTTGCAACCCAGCCTCTGGCAGTTTCAAGAGTGCAGCTTTCTCTAGAGCAGCTCAAAGTTAAGATAAATCCTTGTGCCAGGCTCAAATATACCACTGGTAAAAGGATACTCTGTCTCGAGATGACACTTTTGGGTTGCCTATCTGTACTCCTTTAATGATTTGCATGCTATGTTTATGTACTTGCCCCAATATATGCTGGGCTTTTCTCTGCTTGTTTTTCCTGTTACTATCAGCACTTCCAGTTCAGGTTAACAAGAAGCTTTCTGTTTGTTTCATGTATCATCACTAAAAGCAAATAGCAGATAACAACTCATTTCAACCAGTGTAATATTACTACCAGACATTAAAGAACTGAGCAGACACAAGGAAATGAAATTAGCTTTCATGTGCTGCTCTCAAAGACCCTATAAAATTCAACTGTAGAAACTGGAAAAGAATTATCCTAAAACCTCTTGCCTAGACGGAGCAACTATGGCATAAAGGAGACATGAAGGAAAAATTTAGTGAGCTTCTCTTTGCCTAACCCTCAGCTCAGTGGCTACATACCACTAGAACTAAAAAATGCTTTGCTTCAGTGATGTGCAGATTTCCCCTGTAATGCCCACAGCAGTGAAATGCCATCCTGTGCCATCCTTCACTGCTCAGCAAGGACTCTGAGCAGCTCTTTAGAGCTGCTAAGGAAATTCAGCTGTCTAGGCATGGTGTCTACAAAGAAACACAACTTGCTGTGACCTCCTGGTTCTTGTATAATTGTTACAGTCCAGAGAGAGTGACAGAGAGGAGGAGGACAGGGTACCATGGTGCTGGCTTTGGGCCCTACGTCCAACAGCTGGGCCTGTAAGAGGAATGCCAATCCAGGAGCACAGTCTGAATTTGTGTTGCTGGAGCCCCTGCACACCCCCATCTGCTACGTGGTATGGCAAATGGAGTGGAGCTCCCATGCAAAATAATCCTACCTGTCAAAATAAAGGCAGAAGTACCTTTGCTGAGGCATTATCTCCTTGACTTTATGAGTAACTGGCTACTGTGCAAATCCTGGAAAGTATTGGATGTGCTAATTTACCATGAAAACAGGATCCACACCTACTGTTTATAATATGAGCCTGTTCTTTTTCTCTGGAAGACCTACAGCAGGCACAGTTAAGTTCTGAAGATTGTCATCTTCCTTGCCATTTAACATCACTTAAACAATCAAGGGATTTGGAGAACACAAACAGCTTTATAAGGCAACTCAAAATGTCTCCTATCACAAAGGTGCACACTAAAGAGTAAATCACATATGGGTGAACATAAAGAATGGAATCCTTACCTGCCCTCCTTTAGGCTGGTATTTGATATTATCTGTTGACCCAATTTTGGACCTGACATTCTTGAGGTCAGGTAGAGGCTGGTTAATAACTCGTAGCTGCTTTGGAGTTGCTGGAGATTTAGGAGGAGTGCGAATTATGGCAACTTTTTTCTCAGTAGGTACCAGTATTGCAGATTTGGGGGTCCCAGGAGTGTGGGGAGTTCTGGAGTAACTGGGTGTCCCTGGAGTGCCTGGGGTACGGGAGGCATAGCTTGGTGGTGTCCCTGGAGTGATGGCCGTGGAGCCAGGAGTAGTGGGGGTAGAAGTTCCACTTTTTCCCGTTCTGCTACGAATTGGCTCTGATCCTACATGCAAGAAAAAAAAAAAAAACAAACAACCAAACAGCTTTAGAGGCACAGAAGTACAGCTCTTCTTCCCTTTGTACTCCCAAGAGTGCATCCCTGTGTGCCAAGCAAGACACAGCTCTTCAGGTGGCAGTGCTGCTGCTGGAACAGCAGCTGGAATGGGTCTCTCTGCGTCTTACTTGGCTAATCAACCTGCCAGGAACTACCTGGCCATGACAGGTTGAGCCAATGCCCCCAGAGTGACTGAGCTCTCCATTCTGTACCACAGGAGTGCTTCCCACAATACCTCTGCTTCCTGCAAAGCTGCCTAAACAAGGCACATCATCACATTTATTTCCATTTTGGGCAAAGGACGAGAAGCACCCTTGGAACCCAACCTCTGAGACTTGATCTAACCAATTTCAGTGGATCTGGGCAAGAAACTAGAAAGCAGTAAAAATTCTGCTGATATTCCTGAAATAAAAAGCTGTGAGTGCCTGGCTGGAGCTGTTTCTCTGCTGGAAAAGTGCAGATGAACCCCAGGTGGGCATTCAACTGATGCACAAGCTATAGCTCTGTTGTGTGGATGGGTAGATGTCCTTACATTCAATTGCTATTTTTCATCAGTGCTGTGAAAGAAAACCATTACCAGAGACAACCTTGATAAAAAGTCACATTCTACTTATATTTGCATGCAAGTAAAAAAACCCCAACACTATCATTTTGTAGCAGCTCCATTCAGTGTTTATGGCATTGCCAGTCCTTTTCACTGGGCACAAGGATCAGTCTAGCTGTCCTTTCTGCAGCCAGCTCTGCTTCTAACTCTCAAACATAAATAAACAGAAGCTGAGATATCTCCAAAGTAAAATTTTGCTGAGAATACTTATGGAGAGAAAGATCAAGGTAACTCTCAAAACCTGGGAACCCCAATGCCAAATAGGTGCATGTATGCTTTCACTCTTCAAATATTCAGAAATTATAAATCCAATGGGCCCCTCAAAACCATCCAGTGGGACTAAACACATTCTTATTTTAAGTGTTATCATTCTGTTTGTGCAATGATGGTGGCCCAAACCCAATGCACTCCTGTCCCTGGGGCTCAGGAGACACTCCTTGCTCTACATGACTCATTAGGCAGACTGAACAGTACTCCACTCACCTCCCATTTCCCTGAACAGGTTTCTTTCTTTCCAAACCAACCCTAAAGCTTCTCACTATACCATCTGAGACAGAAAGTGATTTTTTTTTCCCCCACCTCCTCGCAGGTCTGGTGTATTTACTTTTCATTCCTCAGCCCTTCACCACCAGCCAAATGCTTAATAGCCTCTTACTCCTAAGTCAGGAGAATGGGCTGGCTGTTCTGGCAGCTGGAGGTCACTCTGCTTTCAAAGGGTCTCTGTTTCACCTTTGAAGCATCACTTATGAATTTCAAAGGACTTTTTTTGCAGAATTTAATCATCTACTTCTCTTAAGCTGTCTTAAAAAGGGCTGAGATTGGTTTCCAAAGAGAGAAGACAGAAGAACTCCTATTGGAAAGCAGGAAGCCACATGTAGGTTCTAAGGCCTGGCTAAAAGTTCTGGGGTTATTTAGTAAATTGTCTTTGTCCTGTAATTTATTTTGGCTTGTGATTTGATAACTTTGGAAAAAAAGTTTCTCATAAAAGAAACCTAGCTGGTTCACTGCCCCCAGTGAGTCACTCTGCTACTTAACATCTCAATTCTCAGCAGAAATTTTACCCTAGGAGTAGAGCATAGGGAGATAATTACTGGGAAGCAGCAAATAAATGACTGTAACTATCAGGTTCACTTTTCCAAGACCCATCAGAATATTTCAGGTTGTCTGCTTCAGCTTTGACTCATTATTTCTTGCTGCTATTTGTAAATACTCTGTGTTAAGTACCTCACCCAGCTCTGAGCTCCCTGCAAAGGCATTTTCTAATATCAGCAATTAGTCAGGGCAGCAGACCTCGCTCTGGGTACTGCAGGTGCATCCTGCCCCTGCTTTCAGGCACTTGGCATGTGAACAAAATCATTCTACACCACACCCCAGACCCACTCCTCTGTGTCAAAGGCTGTGCAATGTGACAAATCTACTGAGGATGCAGACAACCACAGAAGCAGGAGAAGGTTCATATGCAAAATAAAGAGACAACTCACGGGTAGTCCGTCGTACTGAGGAGGAGAGAGAAGAGGTGAGGGACAGGGAGTTCTCCTCTCTGTCTCTGTCTCCTGAAACACCTCGCCGAGGAGGAAGGATGGAGGAAGGCCTCGGCAGAGATGAACGCTTCTCAGGGCTCTTGCTTACTCCATCCTAACAGCAGCACAACAACAAAGGAAGGTTTAGTTTGCAAAACTCACTCTTTAGGCTATGATTTCCTGTATCTACACACAGAGGGGGAAACCTAATCCTGTGGGTCCAGTTTGCTCCTGACACAGGAACCTGCAGGGATCAGTCACCCTCCATGCTCTGCTTTAGCTCCATGGTGCCTCTTTACTACATCCAAACGGTGTCTGATGACTATCCTGAGACATCTAGGGATATTCTTGGATCCAAATATGGATGGATTCCACAGTTGGCTCTTACTAAGGAAAAAAAGTGGGGCTTTTAAGTGCAAATTGAAAGTAAAAGAAATCTCTAGAGCTCAAGTGTGGAATTCCTATGTGAATTTACCTGCAGAGTAACTGCACTACTGGTGTCCAGACACTAGATTGGTAGGTGTTGTGTGATTTTTGCATATTCAAACACTAACTTAGAAATTTCTTATGGAGATAAATTCTTAGCTTCAGGTATTGTTGTTTATTTTTCTTTTTTTTTTTTTTCCCTGAGTGTGGGATTATAAATACTGTTGTTTTAATTCCTTCTATAATAAAATGTTTACTTTTTGAAATCAGTGCATACCTTCTCTTTACCAGAGTAAACCCCTCTTTACCATTAGGGCAATGGACATGAATGTTAGAATATTTTTGAGCTTATGCTAGAATATTTTTGAGCTTTGAGCTTTATGAGCTCTTGATGTGCAGTCAAAACCAGACCAGCATAAGCAGACATTCTTCCTAAAGACAAATGATGATGGTCCCAAACAGTAAAAGACACACCAAGTATGGCATTAAACAAAAAATGTAAGTCAATGCAAAACCAAATTTTAAACGGGGATAGTTAAGTCACCATAATGTAGATTTGAAATACAAGTTAAATGTAAACATGGAGAAGCTGGAATGGATTGCCAATCATCTTTTTAAATTTATACTGCAACTTCTTCACAAACTCCCTATGCATTGACTAAATTTGGTCCTTGACATTTGGATTCTGCCCTATTCTATCCCCTGCTGCTGGTAATTAGAACTGCACCCTCTTATGCTGGAGGCTGAACTTGATTTTGAAGAATATTAACAGGTCAAAAATTACAGTTTTTTAAACTTGGAGGGCAAATTGGTCCTGCTGCTCTTTACCACCTACCCACTTGCAAATGGGCGTAACTTCTTGGCAGTTAATGAAGTAGCATCCATATGATCAACAGAAAGAAGATATGTCTTTCCAGTTGTAATTTCACTTACATTTTCTGTGGAGTATCTCCATTTTTATCCATCTTGTAGCCTGCTAATCAGTTTTCCTGCCACTGGATGTAAGTAATCCCATAATTACTTACAATTATGTAAGTAATTCACATAGAATTACTCAAATTCAGTGGGTAATGTGTTTCACGGAGTTCACCTGTGCATCTCTGACTCTCTCCACCAACTCTGCTACCTTACCTTAGCATCTGATTTTGAGTCTCTTGGGCCTGCAGAGGAGGGCCGAACAATAAAACTGTCTGTATCCAGACATGTGGCCCTTTTAGTGGTTAATGAGCAAGCTGAGCTGGGTCTTGGAGGAAGCAATGACTTTGCTCTAGACTTTGAGGCAGGAATCTTTGACAAAGAGGCAGTCTAGTCATGAGAAAACAAACAGAACACAACATGAAGCTGGACAAAATGAAAACACATGCAACATGGACCAAAAAAAAAAAAAAAAAAAGCCAAGCTATGACTAATACTTTTCCTGTGTCTGGTAATGGTCTAGCAGATCTGACAATCATGGAAGTTTCAGTTTTGTGTTGTTTGACTGAAACCATCTTGGTCTGGACAGAGTTACCAATTCTAGGAATCTGCCTTTTTCTGCAGACACTATTTGGGTCTTGTGTTATTAGGAAAAAAACTGGTTCCAGGTGTGGCATTTAACTGGTACAACTGCTGCATTAGAAACAAGTGCAAAGCTACAGGAGCACCAAGGGACCCCAGCCCTTTAAAGTCAAAGTATATCCCTCCAGGCTAAAATCAAGAATAAAACAGTGGGAATCTTAGAAGCAATGTTACACCAGTATTCCCACAACAGCAGGAGAACAACAGTCATTCCTTCTTTTGCCACTGTGTACAGATAAAATCTCCAACACACCCCAGATACTGCTCTGTGCATTTGGTGCCACTCCATAGAAATTCATAAATTTATGTTGGCAGTATGGAGTCCTGGGATGAGAAAAGCATATATGGCTGGAAGGCTTATGTTATTGCAAACAAATACTTGTTTGATACCAAATAATGACAATATCCCATTGAAAGAACAATTGAACACCAACAGGACAGACAGAAAATCTTTGTTAATACTTAGAAGCATCTTATTGCTTTACAAAAAGCAATCTCCTTGAAACAGAATAGGGCTACTTGCTTAAGAAACACCTTTTTTTTTTTTTCCTGTAGATGTAACTGATATTACAAAGAGCAGTTGCAAAGGTAGTCCTTATCCTCTCTGTAGTCATACTAGAATGAAATTCCTCACAGGAGCAACCCCAATGGGCCTGTCCTCCTGGGATTTGCACTGAACTTTAGCACTGAACTTGGCATTTGATCTCAATCAACCCCCTAGACTTTCCCAATGTTCAGAAAAGGTACATGAGGAGCTGCTTTAAAGCTGTCTTGTTAGAAAATAAGAATGGTCTGTCCAGCTCTGACAGGCCTCTGGCTTAGGCTATATGCTCAGCCTATGGAAAAGTGAGGCTGGTGTGTTGAATGTCATCTGTGACATCACCCATGGGATTAAGAGCTGCAGAACTGTGTATCAAGCAATTCCAGTCCCACAGTACAGCTGAGAGGAGTTCCACTGGATGTCATCCTCCAGACCAAGTAGCAAGACAAGAAATTAGGATGGAAGTGCTTTACTAGCAAGAACATAGTCCCATAATGAGTTCTGCAGCATATTTATGCCTCTTTCTTTTTCAATACTTATTTTACTGTCTGAGAACAAACAGAGGGAAACCAGTGAATAATTATTTTACAAAGAAACTACAGAATATGAGGTTTCTGTCAAATCAAAGGCTTTTCCAGACTTTGACTGTTTTGTCATAGTTCAGTTTATGGGTCTCATCCATTTGTGAAACTTTGGACCATGTTTAGAAATCCATGAAGGTATTTACTGATGCTGAAACTCTGTGGAATATTTATGTTGGGTGGCCCCAAGAAGCAGACATTCTGCAAGCACCTTTCACCTGGCTTTCTGAACTAGAGATAGAACTAAGCACACATAGCTTGAGGCTCAAATCTTCATTCTGTGGTTTTCACCATTTTCAACTTGCATGCAAGGAACTACCCCTACAATGAGACTGAAAAACTCTTGTAGATTAAGGTTCTAGTCACAGTGCAAAGACTTTTCACTCATATGGCTCAGTGTCCTCTGTGAATACATGTATCTAGTGTGGATGCTAAAGATGGACAGCACTGAGATCTGACAATAGAACAGATGGGGAAAAGGCATGGCTTTGAGCTACTGCACAGCTCTGGTTATCACAGTCTAGAGTCTCTCCATGTTACTTAGGTAAAAAGGCACTTTTTAGCATCAGGAATAGCAGCAGAATCTGCCCAGAGGTGGTTGAGCAAGCAAAGAAACCATGTCTCAATCCCTGCAGGAAAACTCAGTCTCTGTTAGCAATACTTCACCTCTGACCTCTGTTTTAATTTATGCTGCTGGAAGGGTCAGGTGCCCAGAGGACAAAGATCTATGTGATTCTCAGGGATTGCTGAAGTGGGGATGCACAACCCTCATTTTATTTCAAGGTGCTCCTAACACATGGCACAGGTTTTCATCACCTCTCTGTGAACTGCAGGTACACAGCTGCTTCCAGCAGATGGAACTGTTTAGCTTTTCCTGAACTTGCCCTGTGTAAACTGCAGTCTGAACATGAATAACAAAACTGACCAGGCTGGATGATCTAACATTACCAGCGGAGAGGAAAAGGCTGCACTTGAAGGACATAAAAGCTGAAAACCACAAAGAAACAAAATGACAAAAATAGAGAGAGATCTTTCTAAAAGCAGAGGCAAAGGCAAAGCACAGAATAGAAAATATCCAAGAGGTGTGGCAACCAGAGAGGCAAGGAAACAGAGAGAGAAAGTAAGCAGGGGACAGCTTTCTGATGTGTGCTATAACATAAGGAGCAGGAATAGGAAAGATGTACAGAAAGACAATTTCACAGAATGATTTTGTAGTGCTTGTACTAGAGCACTTCATAAACACTGAAAATGGGCAAGTATTGGCTTCTCTTGTGCAAGTGTTGATGGTCTGTCAAGAAAAGACAGTAATAAAACATGCTCAGACTCAGCCCACAAACCTGCCCAGATCTTAGTCACTTGTAAAGAAGCTCTAATAGTTTCCCAGTTCTGAGCTGGAATGGGTCAGACCTGAAAAACCATGGTTCCTCCAAAGCCTCCAAAAGTGCTCTCAGCACTACCAGTTTCTTACAATTCATGAACAGTGTGGAGCACTTCATGTGACACAGCTTTTTGCTCCCCAAAGAACTGAGAGTCTCGTTTAACAAATGAAAGAAATCACCCATGGAATATACTGGGGAAATATATTAGGAAATTTAGAAAAATTTAAAGAAATTGTTAATTGGTAATGGTGGGGGGTGGTCCTGCTCAGGGTCAGGGGTTTGACTTGATGATCCTGATGGGTCCCTTCCATCTCAACACATTCTATGATTCTGTGATAACAATGACAAAGTGTTGTGCTGCAGTGAATTGGCCCGCGTCACTGCCATGGCTAAAATAATTGCATCGGGGAGAGTGAATAGAGATTGGCTTCCTGGGGATTTTGGAGGGATGGGACAGA
The DNA here is from genome assembly GCF_023055355.1 of Agelaius tricolor. NCBI lineage: Eukaryota > Metazoa > Chordata > Aves > Passeriformes > Icteridae > Agelaius > Agelaius tricolor. Next base: position 2,756,700 of record NW_027269270.1, read on the forward strand.
AACAGTGCAGGGTCAGCAAGGAGCAAGGGAGTCTTTGCTTAAGAGAGCCAGACACAGGAGGCAGGAAAGGCTGTAGAGCAGCTGAAGGCAAGGCAAGGCAAGGCAAGGTTGTAATCTGACAGATTATAGCACAGACAGCGGCCATAGTGAAAGCAGTAAATGTAAATTCTACTGGCCAGTAACTCCTACACAGGCATGGCCCCTGCAGAACACTGGGCTGTGGAATGGCACACCAGGAGATACCCAGCAGTCCTGGGGGAGGGCTTCTGCCTTCTGTGGTTTTGGAAAACCCAGCAGTCCAGCAAGGTGCCAATGCAAGTTGGGTGCTGCAAGAAGGGCCAGGACATGCAGCTTATCCTACAGAATGGCCTGGCTCAAAATGCTGCCCAGACTTCAAGTCCTGCAGTTTGGAGTCTGTGTGCCCTCTGTGGGACTGCAAACTGTCACCATCTACCACTTGAGACTAGACTTCTAAGGTTATTCAGGAAAGGTGGTTTTAATTATCCTTTTAAATGAATAATGAATATGGTGAACAAATTTTAAATGGAACACACAATTACTTACTGAATTAAGACAAAAAGATATGAAAGAAGGGCAAAAGGAGATTATAAAAATGAACAATAAGATTATTTTACTCACTGAGAGTTTTTCCTTTGCTTGTTTAAATACAGCAGGAGCCTGGTTTGTTTCACCACCTGCTGCTGAGAAATCCAAAGAAAGACTTGATAGTTAAAGACAGTAATAATAAGCATTTCCATTCAGTACACTTGTTAGACCAATTAAATGCCTTGAAACTACTGTGCAAAGTGAGTACTTTGTGAAATACCCTGAACTGTATGCAGACATTTACTTGCCTTGAAATTTTTCTGCATTCACCTTACTTGAGGTAAAATGGTATTCTATGTGTTTTGAACAAAATGAAATTTTGTATTCATGTTCCTAAAAGTCTATAAACAAAAAGAAAAAAGTTCCAGAAATAGCTGACAAATATAAGTTTCTGTTCAATCCTCAGAAAACTTAGCATCCTGATTTTCAGGACTGTTCTCTAAAAATCAAGTTCATTTACATCATCCACAAATTAAAATATTAAGAGAGGCCTCTATAACCACCACTTTCAAAATATTAGCCAACATTCATAATGGATAGAGAGAGATTCACTGTTGAATTTTCATCCTAGTTGTGTCAACAAGGTCAGTGTGTCATGGTCAACTAAGCTCTCAAGAATTTAGAAATTGAAGGTTTATCTGGGACATCAAGAATGTTAATCCAGTATTTAATTTATTTGATACATGGTTTGAGGTATCAAATGTTTCTCTTGGAGTTCAAATCCATCCACGCTGGTTTCTGAATGGGACAGCTTTTTGGAAAGCAGGTTATTAGCTTCACTCTAAGGCTGCTGCTTAGGAAGTGATGTGCCACTTAACAACTAACATGAAATCTCTTGGCATCTGTGCCAGGATGCCCTTGGTAAAAGCAGAAGTAGGAAACAATCACAAATGACAACCTTCTGCTATAAACCAAACTGTTTTCCAGCTTTAAACCAACCCTAATTCCTCATACAGCAAAGATCAGGTTAATTTTTCCCATTTCTTATGCAGCTCCCAGGGTGTGGTGAGGTTATCCCTGGTTTCCTGTCTCACTAACCCACTCTAGCCCAAGGTGTAGGAGAGAGAACTTGTGAGGAGGAAAAGAATAGGTAACTGCCTACTTCAGTTCTTCTGAATTTTTAAGAGAGGTGAGTACAGCAGAGCCTTCCCGTGTCACACTTCAACACAGCTGTTACTGCTGGTTTGGGTCTGGTTTCCATCTCTTCTAGATAACCACAAACAGCTCCTTTCCTCCTTCCCTTGGCATTCAACCCTAACCAGTCACCACTGGGGGCTGGTAAAAAAGCTGTGTCCCTTGTGCCAATGTGCCTGGTAACAGCCACAACTCCTCCATCTGAACACAAGATTTCTACAGGTCCTACAAACATGTTTCAGCTTAGGGGGTGACCCCAGAACTGAAAACAAGAAACAAACATATCATGGCCAGGTCACTGTCCTGGCCTTGCCTCCAACAACGCTGCTCTGATAACACACCTGCAGTAGCATCTCACAGCCACCAACAAAACCCAGGCCAGGCTGGGGGCTTCACTCATGGAGCTACACCAGCCAAGGCAAAGACTTCCCAACTCTCTCATCAGGGTTGGCCTTGCAATTTCTTTTTCAAATGGCAAGGACAAGTCTCTCAAAAACCAGTCCCTGCCTCATGGATATGGTGGTTTAATTTACTGGTACTTCCCAGTGCTTACCAGTGATGTGGGAATTTTTTTTCAGGTATTGAGGGGCATTAAGGGAAAAATGTACTTTTCCAGGCCATTGTGCAAAACATAAAAGCAGATATTAACTTATTTTGGTAGATATTTGTATCTTATGACTGGACATGCTTCATTTTGAAGTCATGGTAAATGCAGTGTGGAGATTTTAACTGACTGCAACACACTCAAAGCTCTGTAAACTACACTGCCAAGAACTTTAGGGGGGGCTTCATTACCCAGGCATCACTAAAGCTGAAAAGACCACTCCAAACAGGATGCACTGACAGTCAAAACTGGCTTCAAGAAATGGCGCTATATTTCACATAAAAAGAAAATGGGAGAGAGACAATGTCCCTCTAGATTCCAGATCCTGGAGAGACCTGCATGACACAATCAAGCTCAGGGATATGTAAGATAACACATATTGCAGAATATGACACAGCATTGCAGTCTTTCTCATGGTCTCCCCCCAAGTCCCATAAGGAAGTATAAAAATGGGAGGTAGAAGAAAATAAGGCATACTGTAATTTTTCCAGCAACAGTGAGTGCGCTGAAACGTTCTAAGAAATATTTTTGGTCACTTTCTGGCATGGTTTCAGCTCCTCTGCTTTAGAGCTCAAAGTTCAAGACATATTTCTGAAAGTTTTATGATGAGTCTGGGTCCATTATTTTGGTTGCTCTCCACCTTAGAACTTAAATAAGGGAGGACTTAAGTAAGGGAGGTAGTTGTTGTATTATATTTCTCACTTTGACTAATACATCTGCTTCACTGTGCATTGCAGTGAGGGAGAAAAACTTCTGAGGTTTGCCAAGGCAGCACAAGTTTCAGGCACAGGGCAGATTTTATCCAAGTCCACTGGTATGATTCAGTTCTTTTTGGGCTCCTAAGGGTCAGAGCAGGTAGGGGTAGAGTGAGTAGCCTGTGGTCAGAGCTGTCATGCCCTGGTAGCTGAGGGCATGACAGCTCTGACCACACAGCTGTACAAGTGTAGACGAGGTTGAGAACACTACAAAGCCAGTGCCTTTCCCCCACCCAGGTCCACAGCTTATTGAATCCCCTGGGGCTTTTGAAAGAACATGAGAATTAAGGGTTGTAACTTCTGAGCTATCAAGCTGTGCTTCAGCAAGCAGCAAGAGGTAGCAAGAGGAAATGTTTTAACTCTGTTTTAAAATTCCTCCCTGTTGGGTAGTTCTGGTTCAGAGTGCAAGTTAGGACAGCCCAGAGACTGCAAAGTGAGGGGGAGCCATCAGTGCAACACAGAGGGGACTGACCCAGCCTTTCCTTTGCTGGTTCCATTTCTCCTGAGAGGGGGAAGTAAAAGGGTGAGATTCTGTCACAGGAGCAAGGGGATGGGATCGTTCTGGTGTCCCAATGGAACACAGCCAGGATACAATCCACACTTCATACAGCAGAGGCATGAGACCAAACCTGCTCTACACCATCCTCTTGCTGCATTTTCACTGCTCAGACCCCTCTGCTGGGGCTGGTCTGCATTCACAACAAGAGGTGCAAAACTGCAGGGGAATGACTGCCTAGGGACACTTGTAGTATTGCTCTGCTTAACCATAAGGTGGTAATGAATGTTCCTGCTAATTTCTAAGCTGTGAGAAGATGCCTGTGCATTTCTGCATTGCTGTGCCTGGTTCTTCTCCTATTAACCCTAGTTCCAAACAACCACACTTACAGCATGTGGCTATGTTACACGACAGAAAACCTGGCCTCTTTTAGCAATTTTTTTTTTTAAGATCACAATGAAAGCCAATATGTTCATCCTTCCACGTGGAACTCATAGGAACCATGAATAATATGTGAAAATGCTGGAAGAGTTATTTTGGTCCTTCTAAATAATGATACACCTATGAAGTCGTAACAGGAATCATTTCTTTCTTCCTTTCATCTTCCTCTACCAAATATTAAGATTTTGCTTGCAATGCATTTCGCAGTGTGAGCCCAGATTTCTTCTCTCTCAGCTCCATGCTGCATGTGGCTTGATTCTCCCTGTGGATTTTGACTGTACAGCATAAACATCAGTGACAGATTGGGAATTGTCAATGCAGATAACATCAATAAACAAAATATAAGTCTGAAACACTTCTTATTATGCATGAGAGTAAAAAAGCAGAATAATGGAAATGCATACCATGGTTTAAGTTGCCAACATTTTCCCACCAGAAAAAAAAATAAAGCATAATTTAAAAAAATTAAAAAAAAAAAAGAAAAAAATCATCCACAAATTAAAAGATGAGTAGAGATTCCTAGAACACCACACTCTAAGCACGATGCCAAGTTACAACCACAGCACTTGGAGGCCCAAGCAATGACAAGCATACATGATCATGGCCTCCATCAAACAAACAAACAAATATCAGGAAAGAAAGAAAGAATAAAAGAAAAATGGTACAAAACACTAAAAAAGCAATACTATTTGTGAAGATTGACACTCTTGGAAGAAAAAAAAAATAGAGAAGCTGCTAGAGCTATGAGATTTACAAAAGAAAATGTCTATGTTTGCCAGCCACATTGCATAACTGAACAGAACGCAGTCACCTGTCTGCTTCCGTTTAACACAGGAGAGATGAGTTGGTCTAGTATATTTGATAGCAGGTTTTAAAATTATTTTCCTGGAGGGAGAGTGGCCCTGAACTTCAGTTTTTTTAGCAAGTTCAGCTTTCTTATACACTGCTATGGACAAAAAGAACACAAAAACACAGAATCAGAAAAAAACCCAGCAAACCATTTCATATGATCAATATGTCAAGCGTCAGGCCCACTGCCCCACAACTCCAACCCAACGCGTTGCTTCTTCCGAGGGGAGCAAATCCTATGCTGCAAGAGGGGGAGCACTGGTGCATTGGCTCAGGTGCATTACCCAGTAATCAGTGGGGATGTCCACAATGAAATAGGACCAGTGGAGCAGTGAGCCTTGGACATGGCTTCTCACATAGTTGTACAAAATCTCATTATAAAACACTATCATTAATAATGCCATGGTGCACATAATCTACAGCAGAGTAACCAGACAGTACTGTAAAATAGTAAGAAAATTAAAAAAAAAATTGTAATAGGAGTGTGAAATGAACCTTTTTTCCTTCTCACTTCATCTCTGGAGAGTGTGCTAGGTTCCTTTTTAGCTATTTTCCTTTCAGGAGTAGAAATCCTGCCTCTCCCAGTTTTAAAAGGTTTCTCTTTTTTATGCTTATCAAGAGATGATCTTCGCAATTCTCTCTCTGCTTTCTCCTCTTTAGGAACAGTCTCTAACTGTTCAGTCATGATGCTCCTATCATCATCTGTAGGATCAGAGCAAATTACAACAACAAACAAAAGATTAGTAACAAATGTTAACAATACTTCAGAGGAGCAGGGAAAAAATAGTTGAAGACAGAGCAGATGATAAATTTTAAAAAAGCAAACTATTTTTACCATTTCTCTGAAACATGCTGAGATTACTATTATAACTGTAATAATTTTGCTTTTCAATCATTATGATTTGGAAGCAAAAATATTCAACAGACAAAACAGAAAGGATAATGCACACCTTGAGTGTCTGCCCAGAGACTGTCTGTGTCCATGATGGAGTCATCAATTGTTGTTTCATCTTTGTAATCATCACACGTCTCTGTTTTGTAGTTAGTGAGCAGGATTTCTTCTCTTTGGGGTGAAGCAGGAGCCTCTCGGGAGCCCTCCTTGGGCTCAACTTCCACTTCTTCAACATCCAGCTCCTCCTCAGCCTGGGAGTCTCCTGTTTCAATGTCTTCCTGCTGAGTGGCAGCGAAGCGCACGCTGTGAGAAGCAGATTCACCCTCATCAACTGTTGTCTGCACCACTGTGATAAAGTCATCCTCCACTGTCACCACTGATTCAATAATGCCTTTCAGCTCAGGCAGGGCTTCTGGGCTACCCTTGGCTCCCATTTCTTCTGCAGCAGGCTCACCAAAGTCTGGGGGCATTTCTGATACAAGATGCTCTTTATCCTCTTCTTTTGCTTCTTGCCCCGCTTCCACCTCTTCTTCCTCATATTCTTCCTCTTTCGGGGCCCCAGCTGCCAGTTCACATGGCAGCAGCTTCTGGGTTTCTGTAGGTTTCACAGCTCTATCAAGAGTCTCTTCAGCTCCTTCTACAAGTTGTGGTATGCTCTCCATCTGAATCTCAGCAGGCTCCTCTTGGATTGGCTCAGCTTTTGGAAAGAGGGGCTCCACAGAAGCCTCCTTAGCTGGTAACTGTGTAGGCATCTCTTCCCCAGACACAGGAGGTTTTGGATGTTCTGCTTTGATATCCTCTGGTTTCACAGATTCTCCATTCAAACTTTCTTGGGCTTGATCATGCTCTCCACTAGATTCGTAAGATTCCTCCTTATCAACTGCCTCTTGATGTACCAGATCTGGCTTAGGTACTTTTTCCTTAATTTCAATTTCTGACAGTTTGGTGCTGTCCTTTGCATAACTAGGCTCAGTCTTGGAAAGTATATCTGCATCCTTTGCTTCTCTGGGGAAGATGGTCTCCTCTTTCTGCTGAGTATCTTTGGGTTCAGGCTCTGTTTTTTTAAGAGAGGCTTTGTCCTTCCCTAATGGAAGAGAAACAACCTCACTGCTCTTAGTGTCTAACTTACTCTGATATTCTTGGTCAGCTCTCCTTGCAGCTACCTCCATATCATGCTTAATAGCATCGTAATCTGGTTTAATTGGAGCTTCTATATCAGCTATCTCAGCTATTTCATGAACAACACTGAGGGTCTTCTCCTTCTCCAGCAACAAACAAATAGAATCCTTTTCTATTGCTATCTCTGAAGAAGAAATTCTGTCATACATTGTGTCAGCAGGTAAATGAACTTTACTAGCCACACTTTCTTCTTTCCTTTCTAACGCTGCCTCAGCTCTTGTCTTCTCTGGTTCTGCTCCTTTAATGGGACAGACCTCTTTAGAGTCAACTTGATCTTCACTTTTTTCTAGCACAGTATCCAGTTTCTCTTTTTTCTCCTCCTCAAAGTCCCTCAGCAGAGTGGACTCACCATGCTGACCTAAATCTCTTTCACTGAGGAAGTCTTCTTTTGATTTTTCAGCAGCTGCCAGCTTCACTTCTATTAAAGACAAGTCAGGAGCGAGGCCACGTCTCAGTTTTTCGTCTGTGCCTTCGTAGAAGGGACAGGTTTCACTTGTTAAATTCTCACTGTCCTGAACTGGAGAGGGGAGTGGTACTGTGTACTTATTGAAAACACAGTAGCCCAAGTCTTCCAGCTGGCTTTCAGCTTTCAGAATTACATGGTTTTCATTTGTCACAGGTGGCAGGGCTGTGCTGCTGTCTTCCACAACAGTGTCAGAAGGAACTGGCTTCTTCTGTGCCACCTCAGCATCTGCACTCACAGAGGCTAATCTCGATCTTGTCCCTGCCAAGTCTAACATTTCAGGCAGGTCAGGAGCCAGGACAGCCCCATTTTTGTAGTAATCTTTGGCCTGGAGAGACGGTTCAGCCAAGGTATCAGGCTGTACTTTTTCTTCTACCGTTGCTTTTTCTTCTTCTGTGTGCTCATCTTCCTCTCTACTTTCAATGGGGAAGCAGGGGGCCTTCTCCACTGCTGGTGTGGTTGCTGGCAAGTAGTCATCACCTTCATCCATACTTCCACTAGTGTTAGTTAGAATATCTGAAGCGAGGGGAGAAAGATCATGTGCACGACCAAAACTAAATCCTAGGGCTATTGAGTCCAGACAGGACATGGGCAAGTTAATAGACATACTTCTCTGTTCAATTGCAGATCTCCCCCCAAGTCCCAAGCTCCTGCTCAGAGTTAGGTCATCTTTATTTTTACTGTGAAGTTCTCTCTTATCCCCATAGACTTTGGGGTCAATAGTGAACATTCTTTCTGTTGGAGAACTGGGTTCTTCAGATGTGTCTGGTGTATAGCTCTGAGCCAGGGTACTGTACCCCATTTCACGAGCATGCACACTCTGCTGCTGATTTAATTCTTCCTCTTCCTCCTCCTCTTCATCTTCAGGTATTAGAGGACCTCTCTGATAAGGCTCATATTTACTCTCTTTAGTGTCACTTAGCTCATAGTAATCACTGCTTTGTTTCAGACTATCTGCTTTGAAGGCTTCCTCTTTCAGAGCAGAGGTTTCAAAATACTTTGACATTCCTGACTGATCCTCCTCTTCCTTAATTTGATGAGGAGCTGCTAGACTTGTCTTATCCTCCTTGGTATCTTTTTTAACATCTTTCTCTTGAGAAGCTTCTAGAGTAGGAGTCTTCTCAGTGGTTAGACCTGGTGCCTCAGGGGCTTTCTCTGTTACTCTGGATAACTGAGTGGTATCAGGGTGCTCTGCTGTTTGCTCATGACTCAGTTCATGGCTTAACTTAGCTGGGGGTACCTGTGTGCTTTGCTGTACCTCCTTTTTCACATCTGCTGCTGAGAGCCCACTTTGGTCCATTTCTTTTTCTGCTTTGAGAGTATCAGGTGACTTTTTAGCTTCACCATCCTTTTGAAAGTCTGTTTTGTCTGGGGAAGGTGTCTTAACTTCTGATTTTGTGGTCATTTTACCATCATCTAATATTTGAGCCTCCCCTTTATCACAGAAGTCATATCTTTCTTCCTCATCGCTCTCATCCTTAGTCATGTCCTTTTCCTCTCCCCATGGAGGGATTTTTGGGGTGCTTGGAGTTTTCAATCCATCTACAGTTACTGCTGAGACTTCTTGGAGAGATAATGTCCTGTCTTTGTGGATCTGTTCATCTTTACTGAGATCTTTGGCAAACAGTTGGTCAGTAGGTTCCTGATGTGTTTTGAAACTGTCTTTGAGTGAAAGCTCCTGGGGGAGAGCAGGAGATGAGCCTGAAGGAAGTTCACTTTTGGTTGCTTCTGCCTTGGGTTCTGGTAGCAATAGAGGACTTTCCTCATAGCTGATGGCACCACCCTGGATATCTTTGAGGTTGTCTTGAAATTTGATACCCATAACTTGGTTGGTCGATGAGGGCACGCCTGCAGTCCTTTCTTCCGCCCTGCTCACTTCAGGCAGCTGAGATGACAAGTGCTCTTGTTCTTGAGGAGCAGGAGGCTTAGCAGCAGGTTCTGCAAAACTGGCTTCCCCTTTCATCTGTGAATCAGTTTTCAACATCCATTCTGATGGAGGTGAAAGCACTTTTTCTTTGTCTTTGCTCTCCAAATCCTTTTTATCTGCAGCCTCTGTTTTTGCTGACTGTGGAACTAAGGCATCATATTTAGGTTGCTCAACAGTCTTACTGTCCTTCCCAGATTCACGTTGCTTTGTGTCTAATGGTTCTGCTGCAAAAGGGCATGTGCCCTCCTGGACACGGAATTCCATCTTCGTGGCTGCAAGTAAATCTGAAGTAATTTGTTTGGGTTTTATAGCAAAATTATTTAAAGCACTTACAGGCAGGCAGTCACATGGCCTACAACATTTTAATATGAATGATGGAATGGAAAGGGAGAAAGATGTGAGCATGCAGCAAGGCATCCCTCTAGAAATCTGCTGTAAGTGTTAAATACTAGTTTCCTTTCAATATATAAGGTTTTCTGAGAAAAATGTGAGCTGTACACAGATAAATGTGAGCACTGAAATGAGATGATTTCATGTAAATTCTTTGTCTTCATGATTTGTATACAATGGCAAAATCACAAATAACCTCACTTCATTAGAAGCTTTGGTGGACTCTGTAGCTTATGTTAGTTTGTGTTAGTGAAGTCTGCAACTTCAAAGGAATCAGTGGTACCTTTGTGTGTTGCTGATATTTAAAACATACACAGTTACACATTTCTATATATTTTTATACTTTTTTCTTCTACGTGCAGCCTAAACTAGAGATAATGCCTGCAAAGGGTTTTGCAAGTTTCAGAAGAGGCTGTGTTTTTTAACTGTGCCAGTTTATAACACTTGCTCTTTGTCAAATGACCAAAATCTCACTGCTGTCACCAAACCAGCATGTGGAAATCAGCAACAGACCTATTAATACTCCCAGATCTTGAAGGTCTGGTCTTCAAAATGGCCAGTCACCTACAAAGCTGTAGGTGAAGTAGCTGAAGTCAAAGAATTCTTGGCATGTTTCTGTGACTCTAGATTAGGTGCTAATTAACTTAATTTGAAACTAAAAAGGCTACTCTTATACTCTGCCACTTTATTTTCAGAGCAAATACCTAGGTTGTTTTTTTTTTATACCTACTCTGTTAATCATTAATAGCTCGATATTTTTTTAATGTCCTGTGGAAGATAATGATTCCTATCTCCTTGAAGTCTTCCTATAATGGAATATATGAAGAGAATGACTGCAGTATGTGGCATATCTTTCTGCACTAATCTGTAAAATAGTTTTTTAAAAATTTTTTCTGAGTTTTTTCTAAAGCTTGTTACAACTAGCATTGGGCCAACTCTGAATTTCTTCAGATCTAAAGTCCATGGAGGCATCTTTTTGCTCTAACAAATTGACTGGTTTTAGAATAATTAGTATCGAAGTATTGCTCATTATTTAAATATTTGCATATGTTAATACTGAGTCAAAAAAGCAAGTGCCATTCTAAAATCCACAGGTAACCAAACTAGAAATCTACACCTACAATAATTTTGCTCCTTTATGTTTTTACATGTGGTGACTGACTTGCAATCCCCATGAAGTATAAAGCATGGCCACTGGGCTGATGACATCCTCATTTCACAGAAATTAAATAGCTAGATACTGCTTTTCTCCATGTATCCTACTGTCTCTCTTCCTGTAGTGCAAGCAAACAATACCAATGGCATCAAAGCATATTCTGACTGCCAAAGCAATTGAGTGTTCTTCAGCTGGGCCATTCAGAACACAAGCCTCCTAACACAGCATTCCTTAGCCAGGTAGGGAGTGGGTACCTCACTACTCCACACAAGGTGTCTTTGCACCTTGTTGCACTGGCTGAAGAGAAATACCATTAAAACAAAAATACTGAAGCCTAGTTCTTATGTACTGCAAGATGACTGCAGTAAAGATTTTGTTCAGAGACTAAGTCTAAACTTCACCCAGTCCTAACATCCACTTTGAAGGCAAATATCCCAGTGGAAGCGATGGAGATTTTGCCTAAGAAGGGCACTCCAGCAGGGTTCAACATTTGTAATAAAGTGGCACACGCAAAAAATAAGAGTTCTGGCAATGACTGAGGAGAGGAGGGGTGGATTGCAATGGATGACAAGGGTATGATGTAAGAAGCAATAGCTTTAAGGAAGCTAAACCAGAATGCACTGAAGCACACACAAAAAAACCAAACCAACCAAACAAAAATCCTGCACACCGCAAATGAAAACATTTCTACAGTTTAAGCATCTTTATGTCATAGTCAAAGGCGGCAAATCTGCTGTTTGAAAGAAATGCAGATGAACCTCTGCACCAAAAAGAAAAAAAATACATAGATTAGCAATGTGACTGGCAAACACATCTGAGATGGGGAAAAAAGGCTTACACAGAGGAATAAGCTTAGCTGCAAAGCAATATTTTATCATGGCAAAGTAAAAAACTCAGGAATCAGCCGCAGCGGTGGGAAACCATGTTGTCATACAGCACCTACACAATCAAATTATCCACTACACACTCTTCAAGCATAATAACAAGAGCAGTCATACTAATAAATGGGCAAAACAGAAAATGAAGCAGGCTTGGAAAGCACTGGAGAAAGCTGGAGAAGGATTTGCTGGCAGCAAACACATGCAAACCAAAGGAGGACACACCTTCCTCAGCCAAGGAGGAGGGTGTGTCTTTCAAGAAAGAGTGCTCCCACCACAAAGGTCACACTCTCCCTGCTGGATGCCACTTTTGGCACTTCTTCTTCATGACACACGGAACCAGAATCTGACTGACCCTCACAGAGGGCCTTTGCCTGGTCCAAAGGCTTAAGGGGCCTGTGCTCTTTCCCCATTTGCTTCCCAGGAAGAGCAGCAGATTTCACTTCCACGGCCATCAGACCCTTTACTGGTTCTTCTTCTTGGAGATGGAAAGAACAGGGGACATCCCCACCAACAGTAAACACCAAGCACACAGCTGAACAGGATTGCTTTTACATAGCCCTTTCAGGACTGCATTTACATAACCCTTTCAGCTCAATATTTTCTATTTAAGTCTGTAAAGGACTGCCAGTACCCGGTTCATTTTAGCCACCATGGAACTGAATTTTCCTTAGGAAAAAAACCAAACCAAAAGCCTGCCTCCCCCCAGACAAGCATGTTTATGCCACAAGATGAGAGCTGAAAGTGTTTTACAGGCATACCTCTCCCAAGGATAACAGTGGGTGAAATAGTCATTGGAAATGGAGATGGAATGGAATGATGGATGGCTCTGACAACACTAATGCATCAATGAGCTCAAAGTACACTGATATTTTTCTAATAAATGTACTGTTTAGTCCAGTAAATGACATTCAGCTGAGGTGGAGGAAGGTATGAGGCATTGATTTCTTTCTGCTGACCTTGGTAATACAGACTGCTGAATGCCAGCAAGTCAATCTACTGTATGAATCCTGGGTTTGGCAAAATACTGAGAACTTTCATAGTCATAACAGGCCTTGTGCATGGCTAATGATTAATGGCTTTTGCAAGATTTCTGCCAAGTTTCCTACACTGAATGGGTTTATAAACAATTTCTCCCTTACTCTGTCTGACATCTGAAATCTGTATGTGAAAGTCACTATTTTAGCATAAGGACTCTTCGTTTTCTTTGCTGTTTCCCCTCTTATCCCCAGGCTCCTCACCATCAATTAAGTCAAAGAAACCAATGAATGCAATACAACTATTTGTTCATCCAAATTTCTAAAACATACTACTCAGCCTATAGGCTGTTAGGATCAGTAAAGTAGAATCAAGAACAGTCTTTTTGCTTGTGCCATGGCAGAAGAATTATTAGAAAAATCTCCATTCCAGGCTTGTACTCCTGCCACTGTGACTCAGACAAAAATTACTGTGTGCTATTAGTATTCCCTCTGATAATAAGTAAGAATTAAGTGTGAATCCTGTGATTCAGCAATGTACTCAAGGAGCTGACCAGCAGCCATGCTGCAGGCAACCTGATGGCATCCCTGAGTTTAAAATGTGTCTCACAATGAAGTACTTTGCTGAATCAGACCTAGAACAAAGCATTTTCAAATCTGGAAGTGGCTGTATCCATCCTCTTGGAATTACAAGGGCTTTGTTTTTCTCTTGAGACTGTTCCAGTGAAAACCAGACAATCAATCATTCCTTTCAGCTATTGCCTTAAAAGAATGATTTAAAGAACATAAAAACTATTTGAGGCTGAGAAAATATCAGTATGTAAAGAACAACACATTATTGATAACATAAAATAATTAAGGTTAGATACTGTATCTTAAATGAACAGAAGCCAGAAGATTCAGAATCAGACCCTGACCAATGCCTGAACAATGCAGAAATATTTACACATGGGCAGATTGTAAAAGCAGCCTTGCAGGACAACAGGTCTCCAGCTACAAGAGACCCTGACTTGAATAACTTGCTTTACTTTTCTTTTTCTATTTTTATGTACTTTTGTATGTGCTTCCCTCTTAATTAAAAAATGGTAAGGACAGTCTTTTATTTTACTCTGAGCAATACTCCTTCATTTCCTGGAACATTTTACACAAGGCCACATGAATAAAAATAATTACTCCAACTAGAAAGTTTTCCTTGATTTAACAAAAGAATCATATAGCCTCTCCTTGTGCAGCAGACTCTTATGCCAAGCAGACTGCTGCCAGCAAGGATGGCTGTTTCACACAACAGTCTCAGTTGGAAGGGCAGGAAGGATCCTTCACACACAGCAGGATCATCAAGTCCAACTCTTAAGTGACCAAGCCATTCAGGGATTGAATCTTGGCATTTTAGCACCATGCTCTCACCAGCTGAGAGGACCCCAGGGTCTCATAATGCCTATCTTTGCACTCATGATCCAGCTTATCTGCCTTTTTTCTCCTCCATATAGATGTTCTGAGATCTTACACTCTCACCAGAGGCAGATTATATGACAGGAAAGGAAGTTGCACATGAACTAATCAGGCTGTTATGTACAGCTCTAGGCACACAGCTAAAGTAAGGCTACCCCTGTGATTTTTCTATCTTCATACCCTTGGTTAGATATGCTGACATGAACAATTTTCAATTATTAGTGCTGATCTCTTACTGATGCTGTTACAGTATTAGGCTGTTAATTCTAAACAACTCTGGTTTTCTTAAAATGAGCCAGTGACCAGTTTCAGGGAGACAGCTCCATCCTCCTGAGACAAAGACCTTTAGAGGATCCAGTACTATTTTTGACTTTGGCTGCCAAGACTGAGTGCTGTGAAATGAAACTACAACTATTTCACCTTTGAGAAGTCAGCTCTTCTGTTAGCCAGTAAAGAAGATTCTCCCTTGATTTTACTTTTACATAACCTCTACTGATGAAATGCTACTTACTGATGTGCTCAGGTCATAGAAACAGGAGGTACAGAGAGGCTTTTTCCCCCTCTGTGTGTGCAGTCAGCTGGCACAATGCAAATGGAGCGTGTCCACAAAACAACTGGAAATCAAACATGATCCAATATGGCCTGAAATTACCTGTGTACACTGAGGTAAAACTCACTTACTTCACCTGCTGGAGAATTAAAATCCTTTCAGGGCTATCTTTGGTATAGACATATCTTCCCCCCATTGTGTAAACAATTGACTTACTTTCAGTAACAATATTGTGGCCTACTCTGCATATTGTCCTTGGCAGTATTTCTCTAGCACAAAGAACAAATTATCTTCCAGTTCTTTTAGCTGGCTGCTCCTTTTGCTTCTGCTCTAAGCCAGGCCTGAAGAACAAGATCCCTGATTTAAGTGGGAACCACAGCTACACTGACCCCAAAGCTGCTCATGCTGCAGCTTTACCAAGACATGGAGGGACTCTTGGAGGGGCATCACTTCCATCTGGGGAGAAAACACAACCAGGTTTCCCTCCCCAGAGAGCAGCAATGCCAGCCACATAAGGAATGGAATGGATGGCAGGTGAGTAGAGGGGAAGAGGAACCAAATGGGACCATGCTCAGTTCACCTTCATCATGGCCCAACAAGACCTCTGTGCTCTTCACTGTGGCACTGGGGTGTGTACTAGAGCCAGCCCACTCTGAGCTGAACAAAGGGTGTTCATAGTACTCCTCATCTGAACTGCAGGGCTCCTCCTGGGGCACAGACACTGAAATGGAGGGGGCCAGGTGCCACTGCCTGCTGGCTCCTGCAGTGACTCCCCCACAGCCAGGGCCGTGCTGGAGCAGCCCCACCTTATCCTCCGCCCCTGCATTTACAAACACACACAGACAGACAAAGGCTGCAGGACAGACAGACAGACAGACAGACAGGAAAAATAAAACAGGATGGACACATGCTTCTAGCAGCACCAGCCACTTCCATGCTGGAGTGGATGACACCAGCCAGGCTATTGGTTAATGCAGGATGGAGGAATGAGGCAGTTGTGCATTTTAACACAGGAAGCATGTACCTGGTCCTTTCTGCTGGGTTTACCAACATCAGAAACCATTCCTAGGAGTAAGTGAATTTCAAAACTACACACTAATTGCTTAGAAGAACACATGCTGTGCACAAATCACATCTCACAACCCACACTATACTCACATGTATTACACACCTGACTGACTGTACTAAAAACCTCTGAAGTGTCCTGACATAACTGTATTCCTCATAATATTCAGATTTATTACTTAAAAGTAATAAATCTGAATATTATGTAAAATTTTTAAAAAATCTTTAATTAAAAAGAAAGCCAGCTTACATTTTGGCCAGTGGTGATTTTATTTTTCATTGTACCTGTTTCAAAATTCCCCAATTTTCTTTTTCCTATAAATAAGCAGCATTTAAACAACAACGAAAAAACCCTTCCCCAAATAGCTATCTACCTTTTTTTTCCCTGATAAAGGCCACAAAGTGCTGCCCACAGCAGTCTCTGTTAGTCCTATATTTTATGCTGTTGTGTCATGTTTCCATGGGTGAACTAGCTCCCACCTCAGTGTTTGCTAATGCTTTGGAATGACAGGCTTATTCCCATCACTGTAGCCTTGCAGAAAATCACATTAGTGGGACTACACCAGTTACTGACAAGTACAGGGAGGGGCAGTTTTTGCAAGACAAAGAAAAATAACACTACCCAATGAAAATGACTGGCCTACCACCTCACCCATACAAGCCTAGAGGGGACACTTGGGACCTCCTGTAGGCTGAGGAATCCTCCCATCACGAATAAAGCTATGAAAAAATAAACATCTAGTGCTAGAGAAAAGAGGTTTAAGTCCATTCTCAGTGTATGACACCTGGTAGTTCAATGAACACTGATTCACAGGGTGCCTTAAGCAGCTGCAGCTGTGCCACTGGATTTCCTACCAGCTTCAAGTACAAGTCCATACTTTGTGTCCCTGGCCTTTCTAAAGGCAATTATAACTTAGAGGATTTCCCCCAGAGCCCCCAAAACTATCACTCAGATCCAAAACAGAAAGCAAGGCTTTAACACAGGCAGTGTTAACAGATCTCTTTGTGGGATGCCAAAACAAGAGGGCTCAGGAATGCTACCCTAACTGTGATTACCCAAGCCTTGGAAACAATTTTGATCCGAAACAATCCCATTCATAAGAGCTTTAAGGTTCTTCCTGGCAAACAACAGGAAGTTTTAAGTTTTTTTCTACAGTACATCATGACAAAACAACATCTGTGTCTTTACGAAAAGCTCCTCTGCTTTCTCAAGTAACTAGCAGCAAGTGTCCTGTAATGGCATGGCATGGATTTCTTCTGCCTGGGAAAGGATTGCTGAAGGAGAAATCAATTCCATGGGTCCATGTTTAAGACTGGTGCCAGCCCTGAGGCTGGCTGGGACCAAAGGCATGCTGTGTGCACAAAGACCCTACATGGAACTCAGTTAGGAGAACTGTATTCACAGATTGTTTCAGGGAACAAAGAGTGCACAAACCACTGATAGTTTGGCTACTTCTCTTCTGTAGTGGAATCCAACCCTCATATTCAGGGGTTTATGCAATATTAAAAGAGGCAGGTGTGGAAAGAAAACTTGGCAACCCACTTCTGCCAAGCAGGAAGCTCTGCAGAGCACTGCAGTAGGAAATGCTAAGCACAGCACTGTGCCCAAGCTTCCCATATTCTCCTTAAGAGCCAGAAGCAAGGTTTCAGGGAATCATCTCAATCTACTTGCAGTGCAGAACCTGTGGATTTCTTCTCCACAAAAACATCTACAAAATTCTGCAACAGATTTGAGGGGGTTCAGAGTTTGCAAAAGGCAAATTACAGGGGGTGAGTCCACACCTCAGGGCACGAGAGACCAGGAATCAACTCCTTCCTAAATCCAAGAAGGTTCAAAACTTAACTCTCCCCTCTCTGCCCTCACACCAGCCCATGAATTACTGAAGACAAGAGCTGAAGGAACAGAAGCACTTGCCACCTATTCAGCTGGAACTGGGACATGAAGAAAAGGGAAGGTTGATAGGATCAAGAAGCTGAACACAGAGAAGGAAGATGTGCAGAAGGGGAGGTTCTCCTCCCAGCTGTGGGTTTATTTACCCAGGGGCCCCTTCAAAGGCAAAATGCATCAAAAAGAGTGAAGGTGAAATCCCAGCACTTGTCTATACTGTTGCAAAAAAGGCTGAAAAACCCTTTTTATAGGCTTTGAAGAGACTGTAAGAGAGAAAACAGAGGCCTTGCCTCTGCTCCCTAAAACTGCAGGAACTGACAGCAGTACAAATGGTTAATACTTGCTATTGTGATGGTCCAAAATCACCAGGAGTGCAAAGCCTGCTGCTGTTTGGGGCTGTTACATCTGTGGCTATTTTACAGATTTACACTGGTTTTTTATCAGTTTGAAGGAAGATATTTTCAGAATTAATGCAGATAATTTCATTAACAGGATAATGATGTCTTCTAAGGAGGCTGTGCTTTTATTTCAGCAACAAGAAAAATCCTTTGTTATTATAGTCCTTTCTAATCTTTTCCGTCTCAATACATGGGAAAATCCCTAATTCATTTTAAAGTCCAAGATTAAAATCACTTCTCACAAAGGCTAATTCTGCTTTACTTTCCTTGTATATTTTGAGAATGCCTTTCAAGAAGTAATTTTCACCGTCAACAGACCCATTTTACAACACCTGATTCTTTTCAGTTTACAAAACATTCTTACTTGGTATATAAAGGCTGATCTGCCTATTTCAAAGTGGAAGACAGTCCATCAGAGGCACCCTTCTTTTCCTTAATGTTTAAAATTTTTTTACATGAAGACATTGTGGACCATCATCAAAAGGCAAAGAGCACAAAAGAAATGCCAAGAAATTAGAATATTAAGTCATTCCTGCAAGAGCAGATACAACTGATAAAAGGATTAGAGGGTGCTAGGAAGAATTTAATTTCCTGAACAAAATTATGTTATTATAGTTGAAATGAATATAATAATTTCAATAAGGCAAATCAGTTCTCTTACCTTCTGCAGCAGTAAAAAGGGACAGGTTCATTTGAATGTTTTCCTGCAGCCAAATCCAAGAAACCTACATCCAGCCGACTCCTTTCTCTCATGAAATAAACCTGACCCACAAACCTCTCTGCCTTTCCTACCTTTATTTTTTTTCCCTTTTAATTTGTGTTTGCTGCATGGCTGGCCACATCCACCTTTGTCAGTCTACAACAGTGATTTCCTTCCTACACTGACTGAAGAAGTCTCTTGGATTCAAAGCAATGCGACACACACTGACAAGTGCATTAGGAAGAGCTCCTAGGAGAAGGGGAAAAAAGGTCTGAGGCAGACACACCAAGTGCTCACCTTTTTTTTGTTCAATTAATTAATAAACTGTATTTTACTAAGCAGAAAGATGGACAATGTAAAGATGCATGAGGATGGATTGCCAGATGGTATAAGGAACAGGAGGTTTAAACAAGTACAGGAAAACTGGGTCAAACCCTACTGAGGCAAACTCTTCTGAATGGGAACTTTGCCTGAATAAAATTGACAGGTCTGGCTCACTCAGGTCAGCAAAACCTGAACTTACCCACAGAAAAAAAGGACTGTATCTTCTAATACAGAGCAGAGCACAAGATTTTTACTGCCATTTTTACTACAGTGAACTGACAATACTGATATTTTCGTAAAAAGCAACATAATAAATTTATAGGGAAATTATTTCTAAGTTTTTTCTGTTGCTTCAAACAACTCTACTGTGAGTTCCTGTTTGAGAGCCAGACATAAACAAGAACTTTCCAGCACAGTTCATTAAAGACTCAGGACATGACTTCTATCCATACTTCCCTTACAAAACTGCCATCTGCTCTTAAAAATGAAGCATTGAATCAAAATCTTCCATGTTGTGGAAAAGTCTTTTGATTAATGTTAAAAAAAATTATTGGAAAGTTATTAAAACCAAGGACATTGTGTAAATCATTGAAACATCTCCCAAGCACTGTCCTTTCAGCCCTTGCAACCACCTCTGCAGGGTAAGTGCTATTATATTAATTCAATTCTACATGCTAGGAAAGAGAAAAGCTACAATGTTCAGTGACTTGCTGAGTCATTTGCACAGCTGGGAGCTGCAGTCTGGCAGTAGATAATAACCTCAAGTTGTAGAGTGTTTTCCACTTTCCTGTGTTAGTACAACTAGCAAAATGCTTTCCATTTGCTGTGGGGCCAATCTACAACCTCCTGTCAATTAAACAATGTAAGTACTATAAAATCCTAAACTACATGCAAATATACAGCTGACACAAGCAGCACACAAAGCCAAACCTAAACCTGAGGTTAATGGAAGAACCTTGACATTGGACTGAAGCAGAAGAACAAGTCCTTTACCATTATATGAAAAATCAAAAAGCATACACAGGACTAGCCAAGTGAATTATGTATTAAAAAATAGTGATAAAGCCCTGGTAACAATTCTAAAAATCTTTGCTAATGCCTTACCAGTTCTCTTTTCAGTTAATAGTTTTGATTGCCATTACCTCTTTGTGATGAGTCTAGGAACTGTTGTATTGTTTTTTAAACACACAACGGGCAGATTTTTTTTTTTTTTGTTAAAAACAACAACAAATTATTAAAGTTCTTTATAACTGTTACTAACCACACCCAGTGGGCCCTTCCAGTAGAGTGGACTGACAAATGTTGTTGTTAACACAGCCTGTAATTTCTTTGTGTCAAAAATGACTGCGTGATGGAACACGCCTAATTGCAGTGTCATCATTAACTGAGTCAGAGAATGCTAGCATGTGAAATAGCAATCATCTCCTTGATAAATTCATAGAGGCTCTGTGTTAAAATACCAACAAAGTTTGTTCAGCAGATGATAGGAAATTATTTTCATGCACTTATGTAACAAAGAGAAAATGCTGAAAGAAAATCCAAGAAGGAAGTAAGTGGAGACATAAAAATGTGACTGACATGAGTTCAACTGACAATCCCCTGGAGATTCTGAACCCAAATCCTCCTTATCCCCACGATACAGCTCAGTGTGAACACCCTGCAGTCTCCCTGTGCTGCTGGCCTTGATGCAGCAGTTGTCTTCTGCTGAACAAAGCACTCACGCACACGCCTACACTGCGGCAGCTTCCAGGGATTCAGGCCTCTGCTCAACATCAAGGCAACACTTCAGTTCTTTGCTGGAGGAGGTTTCAGCAGGAGGAAAATGCAGTGATCACGGGCTACTGAAACTGAACACTCGTGCAGAACAGAATAGAAACTTGCTTGGTAAGACTAGAATGTGATTGCTGCACTTTGTGGGCAGAACTTCCAATACATGCAGGCACTGGAGCATGAATTACAGGTCAAGGGCCAAAGAAATCATCCAGCTCTGAATCTCCTTGCTTTCATGCATTTAAGATTCCAAACCAAAAGGCAATGGCAATATTAGAAATGCAGCCAAACACATCTCAAGAAACAAACAATGACCTATACTTAATCATAGTTTTGGTGACCACTCTGGAACAGCAGTGGCTCATATTGCATACAACAGACAAAAAAGTGAGCAACACTATCTTTTTCTTTAGCATGGATGTACTTAGCATATCCCTCATCTACCTCTGTGCATGCATCTACCTCATCCATGCACTGCAGCTGGTTTGCAGATGGGGAGTTATTGCTGAGAATGCCTTATTTTTCCACATGAGAAGTATCTCCATGGCAGAAAGTATCTCCATTTTCTGATTCCCCCATCCTTTAGATTCACGTCTCATCCCTCTGCTGACAGCTCTGCACTGCAATGTCCAGGAGACCCTTACCTTCCTCCAGAACTCCAGTCTGCTCAGAAGCTGGTGATGGAGGTGGGGAAGGAGGCAGGTTGGCTGACTCTTCAACTGCTAGAAATCAAACAGTGAAAATGAGATAGAATCATTAATTCCAGGAAGACCAATACATGATGTAAGCTGCACTCAGCCTGTTCTGCCCAGCTGAGGAATTATCTGATGGGGACTCATGCCTGCCAGATTTTTAGACAGACCCTTGCAGAATACATGGACTTTATAAAATAAAAGGATTTATTCTTCTGTTGTTGTTTTCTAATGGGATGAATTACGTACAAAATCCTGGTTATAGAGCACAATATAAAAATCAAATATGAGATACTCTTTTAAATCCGTATTGCCTCTTAAAAAGTGTTCAATCACCCAAGGCAACAACAAAAAAGCTTATGAGCACAGAGTTATTATAAATTCACACCAACTATCAGAAACTGGCACCCAATCTCTTTAATCCACCTTGAGTATGTGAAAAAACTCCATTCTGCGCAATTTTTTTTCTTCTGCTGCGTTCAAGGTTAATAGCAGAACACATGCAAATATTGTTTGTCTAAATGCAAAAGATATCAGCACAGGGAACTTATATCAGCTGTGACATAACAGTGATTCAGCTGAGCAAGGCACAGTGAAAACTTAGATGCACTTGGACTGGGATTTACATTCATACCCAGTCATGAGACCAGATGCTGAAAATAATGTATTTTTTTCAATTACTTCAATTCAAGTATGTTGAAATTCTAAACAAACTTCTTAAATGAACTCAGCATGACCTTTGCATTTAATCTCATACCAATAACTTAGAGAATTTTCTCTTTAAAAACAGATCCACTCCTGGGACTTAACCAATGTTTAAAAAAAAAAAACCAAACAGATTTGTTTTAACAGCTCTGTCTTATCAACAGCACCTTTCAACAGGCAGATTTCAGTTTACTGTTCAGGGCTTCTTTCCAAGCATAGGCAGAATTTTTCAAAAGCCCCAACAGAATTTTCCAGGCTTCCTCCTATTGATTTCAGTGTGATTTGGAGAAGACCATATGTGACTTGTCCTTAAGATGTGCTGTTCAGGGACAGAGTATTTATAAACTCATCAAATGCATCCGACCACAGGAACTGTAACACCAACAGTTGTTAACTGAAGACATCCTTCTCACAATGCCTTTAAAATTACTTATCTGACTAGATGGAACTGAATATCCATTTTGCCTCTCCCAGGCCTGAGTGAAGTGATTTGGAGAATTGGGGTCTTCCATGTAAAACTGAGTCTCTGCAAAGAAGGGAATTACCAACCAACACATCTCCCTGCTGCAGTTCTAAGTTAGTTCAATGAAGCAAAAAACCGTGGGAACCAAATTTCCAACAAATATTCTAAATTAGTCATTGACTTTAATTCATTCCTAGGCAAGGCCAAGCACTGCACCAAAACAAGCAGATTACCACCTGTGGGGAAAACACTGCAGGGCATTGTTTTGATTTAATCACAATGAACATGCACTCAGCAGAATCTATCCCAGGACAGGCTTGCATGACTTCCTTACCTCAAGATGAAGTATGTCCTTTCTCTGGCCTTTGGTGGACATGTTTTGAGCTACTGCAAAAGTTTTCTGCCAAGGAGCAAGCACTTTAGGTACAAATGGCTTTACACCTACCTTCTTTTATAGATAGATAAGATAGATACACAGACATGTATATTTCAGAGGTATTAAACAAAGGAGGCAAGAGGAGGATGGAGACACAGCACGGACCAGTGGCATTCTTACCCCTTCCAGTACAGACTGCTGGAATTTGCTTTTACCATGTGACTCCTTCTTCCACAATCTGCCCTCACTCTGCCTGGTGCTCTCAACCTGGTGTGCCCCATTCATTCCTTTCTGCTTCCTGTAGAGGTACTTCCCCTCTATCTATTTGAGCAGCTACCACCCAACCAGCAAATCCCCACTTTCTTTTTATTTGTCACTCCATCTTTGCCTCTTCAGACCTTAATCCTTCACATGGCTGAACACAAACAGTCCCAATCAACACGATGACAAACCCTACCACCAAACACACTCATGGCTACTCAACCATGAGTCAAAACCAAGGTGGAGAAGTGCTGTTAGAGCAAACAGGGAATGAGGCAGTCACAGGGCCATGAAGAACAAGGATCCTGCTATAATCCTGTGGTCCCAGCATTTATCCAGTGGTGGCTATGGTTTACAACCACAACCATAAGCAACGTGAATACACAGCTGGAACTGCATTTTTTAATATACATACAGACATCTGCAGACACAAGGATACCTGGAACAGTCTTTGTCTCATTTTACCTAAAGGTAGTGATCCAGGCTGATCTTTGTGCTGGGCTTCTTTTTCCTGTTCACCTTTCAGGACTGCTACAGCTTCAGCTGTTACTACTTGTACTATCCTTGCAGACACTTCTTCTGTGGCAGCAGCAAAGTCAGAAAAAAAGAAAGAAAAGCATACTGATCAGAATGGTGTTTTGAAATCAGAAAGATTAGCTTAAACAATAAAAAACCAGAGGCTGATTTAATCCATTTTTAAAAGGTAATCTTTTTTCCTGAAATATAAGGAAATCATTAAAAATAAAAGAGAAGGACCAGATATTCCAAAGGTTTCAGTGGAAAATGCCAAGTATTTATAAAAATCAGGAGCTTGCTCTAATCAGGATGCACAAAGCATCATTATTAAATGTTCCTTCTATTAGGGACAATGTGCAGCAACTGCAATATTTTAAGACAATCATTTTTAAATGTCTAGAAAAATGTCTGCAGGTATTGTTTTGCAAACAGGGACAGAATGGGCAGCTGAGCAATGTAATTTTTTGACATTTAATATACAAAGTTAGCTGCATTCCAACATGCCCTTTGGACTCTAATTCCTCCTCAGCAGCACACAGTATGCATTAAAGGCACTTCCCAGACAGCCATCTATGCTGCTGAGGGACTTGAAGGGCCAAATAGCATTCTTGCATGGTTAAAATCAATACTTCATCTTCCTCACCCCTTTGAAGGCTGCCACAAAAGCTTTATTTAAACAGTAGGTGTGAGTACCATGCAGAGGGATGGCAGAGATGACATTTTTTTGGTGGAATGGGCTCCTTGCTGCTGGCCCCCAAGCTGCTCTGTGCATGGAGCTGACTCAGGCACTGCATGCTTGACAGAGCTGGGTGCCACAGAACCCACACTCTGCTCTTCCCCACTGCCCACAAGCTGTAGCACACCAGAGAAGGGCTGGGAAGGGGCTGCTCTAGTGAGCAGAATGTAGTAGTAGGACCCTCATGGAGTGAATGCTTCCAAACTGAGAAAGTGTCTCAACTTGACTCCAAACCCACTCAAAGGTGCAGTGAAACCTCATCAGGCACACAGATGCATATGGAAGCAACCAGAGAAGTTTCCTCCCCTCCATCAAAGTTCAGGTGCCTTTGATGTAACAAATCAAGATGTTAAGGGCTGGTCCAGCAACATTCAGAGAGCAAAGGGTTTGTGGTTCTTATCTGTATGTGAGTTTGCTCTCCCTTAGTCATTAATCAATGTATTTCTCTCTCTCAGCCAAGCTCAGAGGAAATAAACTCCTTCTCTCTCCAGCTATATCCAAGTGCTGTCTGACAGCTGTTCCCAACACAATGGAGCTGACCCCCAGGGAAGGCCACAAGCTGCACAGTCACAACCCACCAGCTGCACAGCTGGGCACACCTGGGAACAGAGCAAAACTTGACTGCTTCTCCAGCCCTTGTGTGGAGACAGAGGTTTGTAATGGCAGATGTCAATACACCCTGTTCCTGCCAGAGCCCCCATTAGTCACCATCCTGAGGGCAGGAATAAAAGCTCTGCTCACTCATTACCACATCCTTCAGGCAAGAACTGGCTGGGAAGGACAAGTATGTTTCAATCAATGCCCTACATGTAACTTCACAGCAACCACTCTGACAAGGGACTGTCCATTAGATTAATAATGATTTATTTTCACAGTTACTCTTACAGAATTCCCTTGTACTTTTAATGTGAAGCTATTCCTCTTCATTTGTCCTTTAGAAAAGCCAATTGTTTTTCCTAAAAAACACAGATGTGAATTGCCACAGCCATGTTTGTCTAAAACCAAAGTGCTAGGTTAATCTTTCTTTTACACAAACTATTTAATGAGATATTAAAAATCCCCACCCACTGGCAAAGAACATTCCTAATTGTTGGTGTTTATACCCTACAATTCACTGCACTCCTGGCTGGTTACCTGGAGGGCAGTGACTGCAACAGTTCCATTGGCTGCTGCCAACAGCAAAAGTAGATAGAGGAATACACCAGAACAACTACCAAGCAATGAAAAAAACAAGCTGATTTGAAAAACATGAATTTGAAAAAACATTTGAAATACATGGATATAAACTTGAGGATAAATTCAGATTAGAAATTTAAAGATGCTGCTTTCCTGCTGGCAGGGGTGAGAAGTTCTGGCAGCCTTCCACATTGGAAGAAATAAATCAAGTGTTTTTGAGATGAGGCTACGTATGATAAAGGTGCCTGTAGGAGGAGAATACGAATAGCAGCTCTAGTTCTGCTCTTCTGTTTAACAACACATCCCTAGTATGAGATCAAAGTCCCCTCTGTGGTTAAGCAGATCAAATGGAGCACCATAACCCCACCAATCAAGTCATGCATGTGGCCAGTCCTATAGATCAAAGAACAGGGATATTGATTTAAAGCCCAGCAATCCTCCCAGCTGCCTTTCAGGGGCCTGCACCTCATTTTGGGGCTTTGCACCTCATTTTGGGCTGCTTCCACACTTGCTGGATGCTGGGGGTGCTTCTTGCCACCTCTTGGTTCCTACCTCGCGTGAGAAACACAAAGCAGACACTTCCCAGACCTCCCAGACTCTCACATGGTGCTGCTGCTGCTGCAGACCAGTGGACTGGACAGAAATGTGGAATCCTCACAGGTCCTGACAGCTCCCTGTGTTGTGAGGCACAGGCAGCCTGCAAAGCACGAGCTAGGAAAGCCTGGGAGAAGGAATCTGCAGCATGGCCCATCCTGCTCCTGGGGCCCTCCCCACACCACAGCTTGCTGCAGCACCTTCCATGGGCTGGGGAGAGACAAACTCCTCTTCTTCCACAAAGCAAACTTGGATAGCTGGTGTATCCCTGTTCAGATTCTGCTCTTTCAGAGCAGGAAAGAGCATCACCCTGACAGCTCTAGTGAGGAGGACAGCACAGAGCTTCACTGAGTGCCGCAGCTACAGAAGACCCCACACCAATTCCTGCCACCTGAAGGATGTGACACATGGCCCTCCTGTCAAAACTTCCACCAAGCTACTAATCACAACATCATCAAGACTGTACTATTGGCTCAGATGAACAAATCAAGACTCAATGAGGAAGATTGTTAAAAGAATCCATTTTTGAAGCTTATGTTCACGTGAAAATTTTAACGAAAGGCTCCAATTAATTTCTGATATAGAATATGCAAACCTCTATCAGGTTTAGTACTCTGGAGCATATCCAAAGGAAATCCCCTTGGTCAACTGCTTTCCATGAGCCAAGCAACCCTCCTCTCAGCAGGGTAAAGATAAATCATTAAAAACTGCCTCCTTTTTAATAGAATTTATACTTGTTCCCATCCAGCCTGGTTCTCTACCACAAATGGACTCTACAAGCTCAGAAAACAGTTCTCACCCTCTCAGCTCTCTTCCTGATTTAATTTGCTTGGGACAAAGATAATGCTCCACAGGGAGCTATGAGGGAGGGTGAAAGGTTGTCTCCAGTTAAATAGAAATTTCTATTTCAGGCTACGCAAAATAAGTAAATAAAAATAAAAATGGCCTCTGGGCTTCTATGTTTTGTCCCGTTTGTTTTGTTTGGCAGTGTTCTTTAATCAAGAAAGGCTTATTTCTAAACACTCTGCTGATGGATATTTTGGGTGACACAGGGGGCATGGGCAGTTCATCAGAACAGTGCTTTTGCCATACATGACTGCTGCAAAAGGACAGACTTCTCTGTACTAATGGACACTATAAATAGAAGATCCAGTGGGTAAGTCAAATCCTCACAGGGCTGCTATTGAGACTTTTCATAGTTTTCTTATGGTTCAGTTAAAGTTCAAGGCAGCCTAATGATAAAGAACAAACAAACAAAAAACCAAGACCAAAGACCAAAAAAAAAAGGGAAAATTAGGCAGCTTGAATGCTGTGGATGCTGGGCTATCTATTCACCAGACATGGTTTTGCTTGTAGACATTAATTTTCCCTCTCTTTAAACAGGCAGACTCTCTCTGACTCTACTTCATGCCACAGAAACGGCATTAACATGCAAAACAATTTACAACAAATAGATTTATTTCTTAAAAGCAACAAGGACCATGGCTTTACCTTAAACTCCAGCAGAACAAAGAACAGCAACATGCCTTTTTTTGCATTTTGTAGATGTTGCTCCTTTTATCAAGATGCCAGCTGTTCATGGTACAGGACACAGAATGAGCTTCACAGCTTGATTTTAGGGAATACAGAAACCTAAGGTATAGGCAGCCCTTGAATGGGATGTCCATAACAGAGGGAAAACACAGTGAAAACCCTCAGCATGAGCTCTTCAAAGCCCTGACAAGGAGCAGGCTGAGCTGAGAGGCCAGGGCTGACACACCAGGATGGCAGTTCTGCTGCTCCCTCAAAGGTCACTTCAGACCACACTCCAGCAGGGCTGCCAGGTCACCTCTGGCCAGCTGCTGCCAGTGCCACGGCTCTTCTGTGGCAGGCACAGAGGACAGACCCTGTCTGGGGCACTACACTAATTTAAACCAAAGTTAAAACTCAAATGAACTAAGTAAGCACTCTGTGTTCCTGGTTTTGGAAGTCAGCCCAATTCTTCTCCCAACCCCAGCATACCAAATCAGGAGATCAGCAATCTCCATGTCCCAGGGATGACTTGGGGACACAAACCCTTTCCAGAGTACTGAGATGCACAGAGGATGCTGAACCAGCTGTGATGGGGAGCCACAGCCTTCCCTCTTGGTTTAGAAGACCTACTGCCCTCCTCACAAGTACACCCACAGGCACAGGAGCTGCCCAATCCCCAGCCCAGCCACTCCAGCACTGAGAATTACACTGAAGCAGGTGTAATTCCAACTTGAAATTCTTCATTCCTGCACTCCCTCCTGATAGCTGAGCCCCCTTCCCACACAGAGACTCAGACAGGGGCTGGTAAATGAGGTTACATGCCAAAGACTGGCTACAGCACAATGCAGTATCTGGGATCAGATCCTGTACAAGGCCAAGATGTAATTTCAAAGCTCTCCTTGGTTCCTTATTGATCCTGCTGCATTTGTCATTGGACTGCAGATGTCTCCACTGGCACATTACCTACAATACTTCTATTTCCCATGACAGCTTTCCATTCCATTAACTATTATAACAGACATGTTTACCAGCCCCAGAGACAGATATACAGACAGTGGCAAGAGTATTTTAAAATAGGTGTCTGAGCTTTCAGGTCCTGACATAAACATTTCCACAAAATAGTTTTAAAATATAGGGTTTTTTAAAATCTGCAACTATAAAGGCAAGAGCAAAAATCAGATCTGTGAGACATCTGTGATGTCTGTTCTTTACATGCCCTTTTAATGGTTGTCCTTCAGCCTCTAGCACTTTTTTCTCTTTCAACCTACCACAACCTCAGACTCAACTCACGGAGAAGCTGAGTTTGCTATGAACACCACTTCTTAGGTGAAACTGTTCAGCTGCTTTGTTTCATCCAGCAATGCCTTTTATCTTCTCTCCCCTGTCCCTCTGTGCAATGATTACTCTGAGGACTGGTTTTGACAGGATGGGCAGGGCTCACAGCCTCTCCCTGCCTCACAGGTGTGTGACTGGCACTGATGCAAGGATCCTGCTGGCAGTGAACTGGGAGCTGGTGCAGCCTGCCCTGAGAACAGCCTGCTAGTCACCTCATGTAACAGTGTCAGAGATTAATCAGGCCACAGTTCCTCCAGTCAGATCAGAGTGTTTCTCCTCAGCTCTTCTCCTTTCCTGCCTGCAGTCACCTGTGTTTCATGACTGCCACTCAGCAAGATCACAGGGCCCACTTATCTATTGCTCCTTCCCACCTTGAGAACCCATTTCACAGCAACTGGGACAGTGCCTCCTAATATGAAATGCATACCACATCTCCACCATTTCATCAGGACATCTTCCCAGACTAGAGCAACATCATGCCTTCCTCTTTCTGGCAAGAGCACTACCCAATGACACCAGGGTGGCAGCAAGACCTTGAGTGTCCTGTGGCCACAGAAGATGCCACCTGATCTCTGTAAAGCATAACTTGTTAAAGGCATAAATGAAGTTTACCTATTTGAACTGCATGGCCATTCTCATTTCTGGGCTGAATATTTTGAAGTGATGCATTATGCACCAGACTGAAAGAATCCTTCTTGAGGGAATAAAACTGTTCTTTTAGAAAGCAGAGGGAAGGATTCCTGTTCTAGGAAGAGGTAAGGTGAACACCTTCAAATCCAATTCTCCAAATAAAGGATTGCAGCTCAGTAGAAGACACAAATAACCAACTGCCTGATGAGTACCATGCAGAATCCCTGCTCTTATTTGTTTTCATTTATCTCCTAAGCATTCTAGCCCCTTCTGCTCCAGGAGAAAACCAAAGAAAAGGGATGACAGGAAGGAGGAACAGAAAGAAGGAGACTGCAAATTGTGTCAAAACTTCACACACATTCATGGGGTCACCCATCAAACACCTACCAAGAAAAAGCAGCGAGCTCAGTTAAAGTAAAGGGTAATTAATGTTCCTGGAGCACTGAGGCAGAATAAGGGATTAAAGAAAGCTGCAATGAGATGGAAAGGATAAAATAATATGTTTCATTAATTTTGCTACATTTTAAGGAAACAACACAGGCAGGGCACAACAAAAGGATTAGCTACATGTATACTTGCAGAACTGTGAAAACAAAGCAATTTCAGTCAAGATGTGCCTGTCAAAATCCTCAGTGGGATTCAGAGCAGTTTCCAAGGTAACCAGCACTAATTGTTGGCACAGTGCAATCGAATCAACAACAAAAGCACAAAGCAACCTGCACCGCCTTGTGAGTCAAAACACCCCACATATTCCTGCAGAAAGAGAAGATACAAAATGGCTATTTGCTGTCTTTGATGATTTGAAAAGCAAAACAGGACCTATGGATTTTTCCCCCCCCAGGTCCTGCAGTTCTGAGTGCAGCCAGGCTGTAAAGCAAATAGCGATTCGATTTGTTTAGAGGCATTAGCCAGTCCCCTAAGGACAGGTCCTGAATCCATGCACAACTCTCCTGGAAGCTGGTGGATGACTTGTTTCACTCAAGACTACTGAAATGTTGGAGGAAAAAAAAAGATGCAGGCATCACCCAGTGGCATTTGGGGTGGAAAAAGCAAAGATACACCTTGGACTTGATCTCTGGGATGATGACAGCTCTAAATACTGCCTTTCTGCATGCAGATTAAAAAACAAATGCACAGCAGCTATCAAAGTATCATGAATAAGTTATATAAACCCCCAAAAGTGCCAACAGATTAGTGCTTGAGATTGAAGAAAAAAAGCCATAACATAGCTTTGCAGAATTCAAATACTGG
The DNA here is from genome assembly GCF_023055355.1 of Agelaius tricolor. Classification (NCBI taxonomy): domain Eukaryota; kingdom Metazoa; phylum Chordata; class Aves; order Passeriformes; family Icteridae; genus Agelaius; species Agelaius tricolor. The sequence continues at coordinate 2,787,838 of NW_027269270.1, forward strand.
CTTTCAGATGGCTTTTGTGAGTGTAAATATTTTGCTGTAAGTAGGTCCTTGATCTGGATGTTGGCAATATTAACAATAATTGGCAGGAGTTATGAAGGCAAATAACATGAACATCAGCTTTTAAATGAAATGCAGCCACAACACAACAGACAAGTATCATTTCCCTAATAAACTCATTGACTTTAAGCTACTGCAGCATCCATGAGGATAGTGACAGATTAATTTAATCACCAGGATTCACCAGCTAACCAGCAAAACAGGCCAGAAAAGGTCTGTTTTGGGAAAGAAAGAGCTCTGACAGTTTAATGCACTGGATTCCCAAGGTACAAACATTCAGATTAACGTTGGGGAAAGATGTATTGCAGTCACTGTGTGAGAAGGGCAGAACAGGTGGAGCTACAGCTGAGTACCTGGCACAGCAGCTTTATACCCTGGTGAGCCCCACTGCAAATGCATTACACCTCTGTGTTTTGGGGTATTCAACAGCCCCTCCCTTTGCTGTCCTCAATCTCTAGATTGTAAATCTGACCCACCACCACCCAGCTCCTTAACACTTTTGAACGTGATGGTCTTGGAGGTCTTTTCCACCCTCAGTGGTTCTATGACTCTTGTGCTATCGGCTTTATATCAGAGTAAATCTGGTGTACAGCTGGAGTCCTGGCTGCAGCTGAGCAGTGCTGGCCTGGCTGTGCTCTGCTACAAACACAGGGTGGCTTTCCTGGGCACCCTCAGCTGCTCTGCAGCACTCAAGGAAGCAGCAGGGAAGCTCAGGCTGCCTGTCCCTGGATTGCTTCCACATGTTTCAGTTCCCCTGCTCTGAGTGAATTTCCCTGATCGCTTTCTTCAGTGGGAGAGTTGGACACATAGTCCAAATCTCCAAGGCACACAGTGCAAAACCTAAAGAGACTCATGCTAGGAACCAGGAGCCATTCTGAAAGCTCCAGTGAGCCCCTTCCTTTGGCTCCCTAGCACATTTATTAGGCAGAGGCCTCTGCCACACTATCAAGCAGCTCTAGACCAAAACACCAAGGGACCAGTCCCCTCCTCAGTCCCCCCTGGAATACGTAAGTCTGTTAAAAAGGAGTCAAACCAATGTCAGTACAATAATGCAACACTTGGAAAATGAGCCCTCGTTACTGCAATACTTGTTTCCTGTGCATCCCCTGAGTCCATCTTCTTAAGTCTATTGCCTGGAACAAAATATTTACTGTCAGCATTTCCCAGCCAAATCAGAGGTGGGAAAAGCTATCAGTTGTGTTTTGTCTGATGCATGGGCAACACAATTTAGAGCAATATTGAAGCTGACAACACCAAACCCACAGCCAGGGCAGGGCAGTGATGTTCCACTGGCTTTCCTGAGACTTGGCACCAGCTCAGAACAACACCTGCACACACAAAGCAGCTATATCTATCTTTCCCCAGAAATATTAATTCCCTAGGACTCACACAGAAGAAACCACTTTGGCTTCAAAACAAAGAACCAGATATTTCATCCTTTCAGTGTGAGTAAATGCACATAATGGGTAAGTCAGTTTAAAATCAATATTAGCTTTGGGCTTCAGTACAAGTTAACATTTTAAACAAACCGACTTTTAAGAACCTCTACAAAAGTCAATGAAGCATCAGCCACCTACAGAAGGAGGTGATGCATCCCTTAAAGTTCATTTTTAGCTCCTTTTGGGATGATTTTAAACAATTTTACAGTGCTTTCTCTGATGTTTTTAAAAAAGGATTCACAGTGTGCTATAGAAACTTTGCTGGATTTAAGCTTAAAATTAACATTAACCCATGCACATATTGTGTGGGATTTAGTCATGCCTGGTCAGGATGACTGAAGATCAACCTGTCAATGCCAACAGGATGCTGGTTTAACCCACGGGGGGGATATTTAACACATAAAATGCAGCGATGCCATGCCCTGCTCACCTCAGTGCTCCCGCTGCTGGTCCAGCCCAGCTCTGCACTGCAGCAGCAGCTGCATGGCTGATCTCTCCCAGGCCCTGCTTCCCAGTCCAGCCTGCACCTGTACCAAGGCAGGGGTGTTCCTCCTGCCAACAGAGGAGTGGTGCTGCATCCTTCCAAAGGAGCGTGTGCAGGTGTCCCCACAGACAGACAGTCGCCTGTGTCATGTACAGATTCACTTTCAGAGCAATTCTCAGCCAAGGTCAGCAGTTCTCCCATCTCTCCCCCTCTTTTCTGGCCCTGCCCCAGCTGAAGGGAGCCTTGCCTTGCCAGGACTCATCCCTGAATCCTGCTCCCATCCACACTGCCTGCCCACTCCTGGGGACTGCCAGCTCACAGCTCTGTGTGTGCAATGTATTAGGAAAGAGAAACGTGCACCTACACTTGAAGAAGGAAAATGTGAGCGATGCACATCCAAGCCCTCAGTGCAGCTTCAGTGTCCTGGCACAGGTTGCCCAGAGAAGCTGTGGCTGCCTCATCCTTGCAAGTGTCCAAGGTCAGGTTGGACAGGGCTTGGAGCAGCCTGGGATTGGAATGAATGAGCTTCAAGTTCCCTTCCCACCCAAACCATTCTATGGTTCAGTGACCTTCTGAACTACCTATTCCACTTTTGCCAAAGCTGTCTTCTCTGGCACCTAAATAGCTGCAAGCTTCTGCAGCCACAGTGCTAGAGATGTCCAGCTGCTGAGGGGAGAGCTGAGACCAGGGCTGGGGGCACTGCAGCCTCCAAGAGAGCTGCATCCAGAGGCTGAGCTCCTTAGTGTACTGAGAATGAGGAGCAGTTGTGGAAATTCCAGGTTGCAGAGCAGCTACACTGGATGGCTGGGATAAAGCTGGGAACACATACAGAGAACAAGACTAAAAAAAGAGACAACATAAGTGAGAAAGGAGAAAGAGAAGGAAGAGCTGACAGAGCAATTGTTGAGAAGGATGACATATTCTCAAATAGAGAGAAAGGATGACAGGGAAGGAAAAAGAAAGCAACTCATACACAGGAACAGCCAGCGATTAGTTTCAGCTCACCAACAACCTCTGCAGGCTGTGTTACCCCAGATGTAGCACATACTCTGAATTTGGGGTAAAAAAGGAACAGTCACCACTGAATCCTATTCCCTCTCCCCTTATGTGGTGCAAGGCTGTGGATGAAAGCAGTTTCAGTACAGCAGCAAGACCGCCCCATCTACACAGCACTGGCAGCTGATACATTCAAAAAGAGGAGCAGAATTATCTGTCTGGACAGATGCATGGGCAGAGAACCAGACTGTAAATCAGTTTTATCCTAACTGCCAGAGGTTATAGGGGTTGCTGGAACCTCTACCAAACTGATCATGTGTTCATTATGAATTAGTCTCAAGGAAGGAAATAGAAACAAAAAGCAAAGTACCTGGAGTTTATTTTCCTCTTTCAAAATACACAGTGCTTCCCAGTGAATCTGATTTCCATGAACCATTCAATCTACTTAGTCCTGAGTGAAATGACTCTGAGAAGCAGCTAAGAGGTTTTCCTGCCCTGGAGCTAATGATATCTTTCAGTTATTTTCCATAAAATAAAACTGCATGCAACTAAAACTAAAGTTTTGGAGAGTTATTTTCCACACACAGGAGAAGGGCTCACTCCCATGATCTGATGTACACAGCTGGGGTGCCTTGAGTTTCCTGCACTTTTTGCACATCATGAGGAATGCCTCAATATAACAAAACCCCACAAAACAACTAAAACTGCATTTCTAAGTCATCACTTCAGCAGAGGTTTTCCAAGCACCGTTTACTGTGCTCTGTAGTCAGTCTGTGAAACAGCAGAGAAAATGTAAATATTTTGCTCAGAATCTCCCAAAGAACAAATAACAGTGTAAACACCATCACAGAGACATCTCACTTGGAGTGCCTATGAATTTCCAGATCAGCCATTGGATCAGCCACAGGCACGGGACCATCAGTGCTCAGCTGCCAGCCAATGCCAGCTGTTGTGTGCTGATTTCCATCTCTTCAGCTGGCAAAGGCAAGCAAATCTGTATTACCATTATAAGGATTGAATTTCAAGTGAGCAGTTAATCTACCAGTAGCAACTCCACAGAACAAAAAACCCTAACCAAAACATTAGTACACACTGAGTTTTGCTGTCCTTTACCCAGGATATGAATACAGCAAGAGAAGAGATGGTTTCTTCTCTATACTGTAACCTCACAGATTAAAACAGCATGGAAGACAAAGACAGGGGGTTGTCCCTTGCTTCCTTCTACTATTTTCTTCGAGTTTCTCACTCAAATTAAAACCCAGATTGCCTTTGCTTTCCAATTTTAATAGAGAGTAGCTAATCGTGGTTAGTCAAATCAAGGAGTTTGCATATATATCTCTCTCATACTTGTACTTTGTATAGAAAATATACCCCAAAGTAATATTTTCTTTTCACTTCCATGAAAGTGGTGCCTCAGTGAGGACTACAGAGTGGGGCCCTGATCACAAAGTGCTTGGAGTCTCTTCCTTATCTCCCTTAACCTTGAGAAGCAAATGCTAGAGGAAAAGAGGAGAAAAACTAAATCCTCCTTTCCTTTGTCAGCCAGCCTGACTGTGGCTCACAGACGTCACAGGGAGCCTGTGCACTCCTGAATGCTAAATAATCTCCTAGGCTACATACTTTCTCTCAGTGGAGCTTAGAAAGAGATCTCACTTTGAGCAGGGCCACGTTGGCATGGCAACGGGGGAAAAAAGGAATCAGCAAGCCTGGAGGAGACTTTGTGTGACTCTCATTTTTGTGAGGGATGTGATGGTACCTACCTCCTCTCCACCAAGGGTTCAACCTGTGCCCAGTGGGTGAGGAAGGGCTGATGTCCACCCTGTGTGCTGGCAGGACCTGGGGACGCCTTGTCCTGGGCTGGAAAGTGCATCAACCCTACACCTGAGCTTCCACAGTGGAAAAACAGGAGGGAAGGATTTGGGAAGTGTGGGGCTGAGTGGGTTAATGACTGCCCTCATGACCCAGGGCAAGGGAGCTGGAAATGGGGCCAGCAGTGCTCACCAGCACATCCCCTGCTGTCACCTAAGAACCTGCTGCTTCCCTTCCAAGGTGACTTTGGAGGGGAAGATGCCATTTCAGCTCTGCCTGAAACAAGAGTAGCTGTGTGCCTGCAAAACAAGGCTCTGTTGTTTAGTAATGAACCTTCTTCCAAATCTTTCTGCCCTCAGACCAAAACTGGAATGAAAGATTATATGCTGGCACAGTCCCCAGCAATACCAGCTGCTCAGTGCCAAATATTGCCCAGTGTTTCTGAATGTCCTTTATGATGCCATCATGGTGCTGGAGACCATGACAGACCCTTTAAACACAACAGTAATGAGCCTTACCCCATCTCTACCCCTCTCAAGGGGCAGAGCTGAGCCCAGCCCAGAGGGCAGAAGCCTGTGGGGAGGTGGCACACAGTCCTGCACAGTGCTGGGCCACCTGTCCATGGCTCTGCACAGAGCTCCTGGCTCACCTGGGGTGGCTCTCTCCACCCCGGGGCCTTTTCTCCTGGCTTTTAAAGTCCTGTCTACTTTATGTGATTGATAAATGCACAAGCTGTTTCCTACCACATACTTTATAAAATTAAGAGGACTCCAGCAGAACAGGCCATAAATTAGAATGTTTTCTGGGCACAGCTGCCCCACCAGTCACTCAGCTAATGCCACTGCTGGATGGTCGAGATCTGACCAACAGAGACAGGGAAATCTGCATTTACAGCCCTCATTAGAACAGGTACTGAACATGGATGGTGGGGAGGGAGGGCAGAGGCAAGCAAAAAGCAGAAACAAGGCAAAAATGAAACTCCCAGAATGCCTTCAGTATTTGACATTTTCAGCAGCAATAACTCTCCTGCTCACAGCAGTCCCCCAAGAAGGGCTGCAGATGCTCCCAAAAGGCAACTTTGACAAACAGAGCTCATGGCATACAGTCTAAACTAAGGTGTGGCTGAAACATGTTATGAAAGATGCTTCTTCCATATCCCAGCCTTGTTGTTCCTTGTTACATCTCTGAGGTTATAGATTATGTTTTCTGGGAGCACTGACAGCATCAAGTGCGTGCTGGTTGCCAAGCCAACACGCTCACAGGCACTCTGCTCTCACTTCTTAAAGAAGCACAGCTGCTTTTGCACTGCTTGTATTGTGACAAGGAAACAGCAAAGTGAATTGAAACACCAACAGGGAGCCTGAGGAAATGGCTGTGGATGCCTTCCCTGGGCCAAAAGCAGCACTGATGCAGTTTGATGCAGCAGTTGGCTCTGATGGTGTTACAGCACCTGGTTTGAGATACAGTTTTCAAAAGCAGATCTGAACTACAGACTCCCAGAGGAGCTTAGGGTTCAAAAAGCCTGATGGTTGGTGTTCTCTAAGTGGCTGACTCCCAGCCATGGGGACCAAGCACCTGCACACCAGGTTATCTCACCCTGCTCCCTTTCAGACAGTAATTTTTGCATTCTGCCCACAACTGTGCTAGACCCTCCAGCTCCTACCAAGATATGTCAATCACTGACTGATTTCTGAAGCCCTAAGAGGAGGTGGGAGGGCAGAGCCAGCCCCTTGGAGAGGTCATGACTAGACAAGGAAAGATGTCTTACTGGATTGACTGATAGGGCCAGCCACAGAAAAACCCACAGAGAATGGTCTATATAGTAGTTATGGAATATTTTAAGGGTCAGGGAGAAGATAGCTGTGGGTAGGGAATGTGAAAAGATGGAATTTCTATGCCTTTACTCCTTTATAGCAAGGTTAACAGAGAATAGTAAAACCCCCAGCATTTTTTACAAGTTCCCCAGAGGGGTTCTGCTGCCCCCACCCACACAGTCTTCAGCAACACACTTTGAATATGTCTATAATATTCCAGTAACGTGTCCCAGAAAATGACACTTGTACTACACTTAACACAGAGAAGAAAAGTTTCAGATGCCTGGTGTGTTTGCCTGAATCTAAACTGGCAGAGAGGATGGTGTACAGTAATTACTGTCACATTTCCTGGGCAAGGGGAGGGAGATCAAAATGCCTAATTAACAGCTTCTTTCCCATGGGAGCCATCAATGACATAGTAAGATACCTTCTTCCAGCTCTGTAAAATAAATAACAGAAATGGGACAAACCCAGCAGTCACATTCAGCTCTGAATGTCATTGATTTTGCATCCTTCTGTGCATTTTGTCTGCATTGCTCAAGACACGCCGCTTGCTGAAAATGCACATCTGACAACAAGGCTGGGAGGCTCCTTTGGGAAACAGGCATTCAGGGAGCTTATCAGGGGACTTACAGCTCCACAAGGACTTGGGCAGCAGCAGGACAGCCAGTGCAAACAGCCAAATGAAAAGCAAAGCTCTGACAAAAGCAGTCCTGTTGGAAAGAACAAAAATGCCTCCACACAAAGAAGGCCTGTTTGTGTGTCTACTGCCAGTGCCATCAGAATATTACCACTTGTATGGCAAGAGAGAGAGGAAGGAAAAGGAGATTAAGTGAGATGTCACTAGAGGAGGGAACAAACCACTAGCACACCATGGGAGCAGGGTATGGCTCTCAGTGCATTTCAGCCTGGAAAGGCTCTTGCATTTAGTGACCCCAAACAGAGCTGCCATTCTGCTCCAGGGCTACTCCAGAGGGACTGAGGGCCCTCAGCCTGCACAACAAAGCACCACAGTGATTTTTTAACCACCATGGTGATTTTCTAACAGTGCTGTGCTGATGTGGGCTGTGAACAAGATCCTCTTGACCTGGAGACTGACTACTGCAAGGCAAGGTTATGGAAGACAATGGGATACAGACTGTTTCCTTGAGACACAGCAGGAGGCTGAAACAAGCACAATTCCCACCTTCAACATGTTTTTGGGGTTTTTTGTATAGCTAACCTAAAGAGATTCTGCCAAAGCACTACTTGCTGTGACAGAGCAGTCTTTCAGACTCACACTCCCTGCACCTTATAGAAATATGCTTGTTTAAAAGAGTAGATGGTCAGAGGAATAAGTCTGTTCCACATACCCACTTAGTCCAGCTTTACAAAGCCTGAAACAAAAGGCTGAATTAAGTTAAATTACATTCCAAGTTGTAATGTGGTTTGTCCCTTCCCAGTTTTCTCTTCAGTTGTTTCCTGCTGTCTGAATTCCCTCCTTTCTGGGGTAGTATCTGCCATCACACAAAAACAAGTTTTTCTCTGGATCAGCAGATAAAACTGGACCTTTTTCTCTTGTCCTTAGCTTATCTTACAATTTTCCTTTTTCCCCTGCCTCTTCCCACTCCTGCTTTGCTCCCTCATAGCCTCCACCTCACCAGCTCTCCTGCTGAGCGTTTCCCCACATTGCTCAGCCCCTCACATCAGCACTGCCACTTCTTCATTCCTCCTCACAGGTCTCTCATGGATCTGCCATGGGCTGCCTCTCACCCACCTTCCTCGTGACCCCAAAGTGCCCAGCCTGCAGTGGGATGGCTGTGCCCTGCCAGGGAACTTGTTACAGCTCACCACAGTCCCTTTGCATCCCACATGGCTTGGGTTCACTGAAGGGCTACATTTTGTCACCCTGGTATGACATGTTACTGTCCTTAACACTGTCTGCCACCAGGACACAGACACTGTCCTGAGGCTCTGGTAATAGGATTTCAGGAAATGCTTTCCCTTCATCTGTCAAAAAAATAATTCATCAAATAACAGTGTGGATAATCCAAACCCCCTCCAATTACAAATGTGAATTTGGCATATAATGAAGAAAGCACTTAATCAGTTACAGAGTCACTGTATATAAAGACATATTGTAGAAGATGCTTCACAATGTTCACCACTATTATCCCTAATTATATAAATGTGACTGGTTAAATTTGACTGTATTACTGAAAAAATAGATGCATTTTAAGTGCAAAAAGCCAAACCTTTGTAGTTTGGCATTCTTGCAATTCAAATAGAATGGATTATGTTGAATTGCTAGTTCCCAGAGAATGCTGCAGCATATCAGTAGCACTCCTCACAGCTTCTCCCAGTTAGCTGACCACAAATTTCCAGTGAGCAAAGAAAAGGCTGCCACTCCCATGTTTCACTGCAAGTCAGACACATCCTGTGCTCTACCACTGGGTCCAGTCCAAAGCTTTCCTTGTCAGCCCACTTCAGAGTGAGCTTCTGAGGATTACACGATCGTGTCCCTCTGCATAACACATTTCATACAACATGAAAATGTTTGGCTTGACAAAATCTAAAGGTCTCATTCTCCACTCTTAATAATTCCATGGGCCACCAAAGATGCTCTGTGTGTGCAAGTGAGAAGGGACATGGACATGCATGAAGCAGGGAGAACACATCAAAACTCGGTGGTCTCAGGCTGTGGGATGCTGCAGACTGCAGCAAAGGCAAGGTGGGTTCAGGAGCACCTCCAGAACAGCGTGGGATTTGTGTCTGGCAGAAGCACAGGGCTCAGCTGGTCTGCCAGAGGTAGGGAGATACTTATCTTAGATACTTATCTGGAATTAAATACCTATTATTAGTAAATATTTAGAATAGAGACTCAACAAGGTAAAGGCCTTGTCAAGCCCTCTAAAGGGGGAAATGAATCCTCAGGTTTTAGCTTTTATATTTTTCAGATTTTGTGCTGCTTTAGTGTGTAGCTCTGAGCTTCATATTTGGGCATGGTGAGCTCTCTGCACAGAGCAGGGAGACAAAACAATTCCTTCTCTAACTGGGGACCAAGGACAAATGATCCAAATCTCAGGCCCAAGAGCATAAACAACATGGGCTGAGGACAGAAAAACAAGAAGGGTGGGGCTTCATAAGTTAAAGCTGTAATTGGACAATTAACTCCAATATGCAAATGGTCCAGAACTTATAAAAGTGAGAGACCCTGTGACCAGTTGTCCATTTTTTGGCCATTTTGGGTTCACCTGGGGTGCAGCCCTGGCTGGGCTCTTGTGCTGCCCAAGGTGCATCCACTGAGGCCTCCTAATAAATCCCTACTTTATTTTCTTTAACTCCATCTAGCCTCAGTTCTAGGTAAGCCTTCACAAGGCATCAGCCCAGGTAAATATACAAATTTATATCCACAAAATGCATCCAAAAAGAAATAGGTGCTTTACCACCCACACTTATATCACAGCCCTAATAGCTTCCTGTGGGCTATGCCAAAAACCCAGGGCTGTTCTCCTGCACATATCTGCCTTTGACTTGGGTGCCTGCTGGATCAGGCCCTGAGGCTGCCCTGCCTTCAGCTCTGTGCACTCTGCCACGTTCCCATCAGTCCCTTTGAAAGGAGGGCATTGATGTGTCTCCATCATGCAGCCATTACCAGCACGATGCTGAGACAGATCAATCAAAGGCAATACAACAGCCAGATCCAGAGGATTCCAAACATTGAGGTCAGACTCAGCAACTCTTAAACACTGAGAGAGACATATATACACAAAGGCAAATTTTAACTGTGCAAATCTAAAAATGTCACTGGTAGTGATGGATTGGATGTGTTTCAGGAAGAACTGTCACTTCCTCCCCCACTACCATCCCTTGCCTCTGCATCACTGTGGCATAAGGTGTCTTTGTCCTGGTGGCCTTATCCTAACTTTTGCCTTAACATACAGTCCTCTGATTTTACAGCACAAGCCCTGTGAATGGGTGTCCTGCTGCTTAGCTGTGCCTTGAAGGATCAATTGCCCTGCTACAGAACAACTCTGCCTTGGAGAGGGCCATTTTATGGGTAAATCCCAGCTCCTGGGTCAGGCAAATGCAGCAGCCCTTCCTTAGGAGAAACACCTCAAAATGCACCAGGGATTGGGTGATGGACAGCTGCCTGGGAAATCCCTGTTTGAACTGGTGCTCTGCTGTGCATAAGGTTGTGGCAGTTGCTGGGGATTTACAGACTCCAACGTGAAGGCTGAGAAGCCAAAGATCTTCCTAGGTTACAGCGCTGGATTTGTACCAGAGAAAATAAAATCCCTGTACATCTACTGAAAGCCACAGCTTGCTTAATGATCTCCATCGACTGTGGCTTCCTGTGCACTTTCTCCTCAGATGTTTGGAGTCAGTAAGCTACTACAAATGATTAAATGATTCACATTATTGATGTTATGTGTATCAGAGTGGCATTTAAAAACCCTACCTGATGCAATACCCCGCTGAAGCTACAATTTGCAAACAGACAAACATAGCAAAGATGACTAAATTTTGTTGTGAATAAGAATCCTAATTTCAAGATCAAATTCTGATTTGAACATCAAAAATCTGCAAGTCCTGCTCCCACACTGCATTTAGCACATCCAGCTAGTAAATACTAGTTTGAAGAGGCAAAACACACTCTGGTCTCTTTCTACCACTACAGTAAGTTGCTAACTGGTTTCTCCTTCAAAAGAGGAAAAAATATTGAAATAAATGTATCTTAAGTATCCTACAAAGGTTTTACATTGCCCTGATTAAATGTGGGCTTAGCCAGTGCCTGAGTGTGCAGTGCACAAGTTTCCAGAGAGCCAGGCAAGCAGCTCTAGGGACTTTTCCAGTGCTCAAGGACAAAGATGTCATGAGATAAGCTATATTAAGACTCCCAAACAAAAGCTGTACATATTGACAGCAAGTCTCCACACCAGAGATCTTAGAGTCTGAGCAGACAGTGAGAAAACTGCAGGAAAGGAGGAAATGAGGCCACAAAGTGGTGACTGAAGCAAACTTCACCTGGATGAAGAGTAACCTTGTCCCCTTAGCAAATGTGTGTCCCCAGCACTACTGTATGCCCTAGAACATGCTTCCTCATTTTGTCTTGTTCTGCTTTTAACCACTTGCCTCAAAAAGCAACATGAAAAGGCATTACTGTAATGCCTGCTAATGCCAGCAGTGGTTTTCTTCTTCCTGTCACCCATTAGCTGCAAACTCAAATGTTTGGATCTCTCTGACCAGCACTGAGAACCCAAGCTTGAGAGAGCATGAGAAAAGCATTTCTCTCCTCCCTTCCTAAGGATATGAAATTCCTCTTCATCCTGTAATCACCCCTTTTGCAGATGTATGGGGGGACTTGTCCAAACACGGGGTGGCAAAGATGAGACACACACTCAGTCTCTATTTTCTGGCTAAACACAGAATAAAGCTGGGTTAGAGCAAAGAGACAAGACCTCATTATCATCTCCCCAGTCATCAACACTGTGTCCACCTGAATGCTCACACATGATTTCTTTTACCTTGGCCAACATTTGAAAGCCAATGTGCAAGAAGAGACTTAAAATCTAAACACATTTACTTTTAGCAGATATCTCCATTTCCAGTACAATTGCTTACGAAATTATTGTATGGTCCAGAAGCCTTACAATTCTCCAGCCTTTGAGAAATTATGGATAGCATCTCCAAATGCTGTCAACAGCCAAAAAAACATTGCTAGAAAGATCTCTTTAGCATGCATGAATAGATGCATCAAGGGCAGTTGTGTCTATACAAGAGAAATTCTTCTTGCACTGTGCTTTTGGGGTTTGGAGTGGGAACTCTGCATAAAGATAATTAGCATTTACTTCTAAAACAGGAAACTTGCTTTGCATATTTCATTTTGACACAGTCACACTCTTTTTTTTTTTTCTCTGCAAACAACAAGCTGAATTCTAAAAACCTTACATCGTTTACAAATAGACTAAGTCCCAGTGAGCACCCAGTGAAATATGGTTGGGCAAGGATGAAAAAATGCTGATACTGAATTGTGGTGTTCCCAGCCAGAATGAGCAATGCACTATTTTGCAAACAGTACATGGTTTCAAGAAGGTCTTGATACTTGTGAGCAATAACAGGAGAATCCATCCTTCCTGCACACACAAATGCATGAGCCATCCATGCACAACATTTGGGCAGTTTCCTACTCCCTGGTAGCCCAGAGGACCTGAGCAGCTGCTCTGTACCAGTCTGTTGCCACATCCCTTGATGGGTGACCCTGTCTCATTTACAAAGAGCCTTCTCAGAGCCCTGCCCAGAATTCTGACTATGTATCTGGGTGAAGATGCAGTCCTTGGAGTGGAGAGCAAGTGCCCTCCCAAAGCACCTACACCCTCCTCATGCCAGCTCCCCCATGGCATGCTTGACTCCACCTAACATCTCCTCTTGGAGAAGGCCCCAGGGTCTGCAGAGCCCTGTGCTCGGCAGCAGGGCATGGAGGTGCATTACCTGCAGTCTCCCTGCTCCCTGATGACAGCTCTCCATTGATGCCATTCTCTTTGGTCTGAGCATACGTCCCTGGCTGCTCGTGGCTGCCCAGCCTCAGCTCCTCATCCTCTCGGTACGGAAATCCATTGGCACTTCTGACCAGTCCAGCGCTCGCGCCACCCTGATCCTTCATTTCAGGTGAATGTGGGTGTGAAGAAGCCTCTGTTAGCTGACCTGAAGTCCAGTGTGGTGCCTTGGCTTCGTCTTTCCTATCCTCAGCCATGGCTCCTTGCCTTCAGCGCGTGGCCTGTAACGACATGAGCGGGAGAGATCAGCTCCAGGTGGGTGACTGTGTCCCTCACTGCCAGCACAAGCACGTCACCAGCAGTGCTGCTGGTAAATTCAAGTCCAGCAGAAGAAAGAATTATCCCTGTGTGTTTGTCCTAGCCGTGAGTGAACTGATTTTAAACCCAAAAGAAACCACCAGCAGTAAAAAGTATGGGTCAAGTCCTCCCTGACTCTCACATGCCTTGCAATTATTAGCACCATTTTCTTGATGGCTGCCCATTCATTAATCTCATTTTAACGCATTAATTACAGTTAAAATATCAACCCAATTAACAAGAAGTGAATCTGTCATCTCGGTGCCACGACCCATTTCCAGGGCAGAGAAGGAAGAATGCCACAACTGCTACAAGTGAAGCTGCTGCTGAAGTGAAGGTGCTTGCCAGGCACAGCAGCACAAGGTGACATGACCAGCACACGCAATCTGCTACTTGTCATGACAGAAGCCAAGTCTGGGAATGTGCACTGGGTTCCTGAACATCCATGCTGTTTGACCCCAGTTAAATCCCCACTAACTTGCTGTCATGTGAACATTCACACACACATGTCCAACCCTTTCGTCCAAAACAGGCCATGGGGAACAGTTTGTTTCTCACACAAGCATTTACATTCTTTTTTGACTATCAGTATTTATACAGAAATAAAACGAATCATTATTTGCTACTTCACGCATATTTCACTCCTGTTAGTTAGATCTCTTTTGTCCAAGCCAAGGAGAAGCCACTGCATAAGCCATAGCACTTGACTATTCCTCACAGATAAATGCAGCAGGAGCTCCTCAATATGTAAACCTAGGAAGGCAAGAAATCATAATAATGTTTTGATGATACAGTAGCCTCTGGAGAGGGGAAGGCGACCTGCCCTGAGTTAGCTACTTCAAAGTGGAAACCAGCAGGCCTTTTCCAAAAGCACTTGCCACCTCCTTTTTTCCCTGGGAGAAAATAACATAAAAGCAGTGAGCTGAATGCAGTCAACCAGCCACATTTCACAGAGGCTGAGCAGTCTAGAAAAGGCAGCACAAACTAGATAGTGCATACATTCTGCAGATATTTAACAAAAACAAACCAGAAAAAGAAACTAGTTTCCATAATGTCAGGTCAGTTTGAAGAAAACCTCTACACATGAGAATAGGATATTTGCCAGATAATCATTCATAATTGATAATTTGATCTCTTTCTGATCAGACATTATAATTTATTAATAACAGCTTTTAGAGCTGCTGCAGATTTTTAAAAAACCATGGTGAACCACAAAATTAGATTTCATTCATAATACGTGACTCAAACTGGAGTTCCATATCAAAAAGGACTAATAACTCTTCCTCCTCACAGTGAAATCATGCTGTTTTTACAAAGTGCTCTGCCTGCTCTCACCCTGAGCCAGCAGCATTCCCTGGAGGTAACTGTGACAGTGTTCACAGGGGTCTCAGGATGAGGGAAGAGATGAGGATCTGATTCCATGTTTCAGAAGGCTTGATTTATTATTTTATGATATATATTATATTAAAACTATACTAAAAGAATAGAAGAAAGGATTCCATCAGAAGGCTGGCTAAGAATCGAAAAAGAAAGAATGATAACAAAAGCTTCTGTCTCGGACAGAGTCCAAGCCAGCTGGACTGTGATTGGCCATTAATTAGAAACAACCACATGAGACCAATCACAGACCCACCTGTTGCATTCCACAGCAGCAGATAATCATTGTTTACATTTTGTTCCTGAGGCCTCTCAGCTTCTCAGGAGAAAAAAATCCTAAGGAAAGGATTTTTCAGAAAATATCATGGCTACAGGTAACTAACTGCATACAGACTGAAGGAGCTGGTGAAACTTGCAGTGAGCAAGTTTTGCAGCCCAGGTTTTCCTTCAAGCTGTACTGAAAATGATGGGATGAGCAGTATCACAAAGAGAGGAGACAAGCCTCAGTCAACTAGAGGTAAGAAAAGAGTGAACACACTCCACATCCCTTTGCTTTCCCCACCTCTGTTATCCTAATGGGAAACTCAACAGGGAGACATTCTGCCTGTACAGACAGAGCTTTAAATCAGCCATCTCACATCATACCAGCCCAAGATGGGCAAAAACCCCCTCCTACAAACAAAAAAAATATACCTCTGCCTCTAGATCTGTTTACTGCATGATTCTAAAGAACATTTTCTGATAGAGCCTTTCCAAAACATAAGTCCATGAGACAAATGTCTCCCTTTTTACAGCAGTGAGCAGCACACACTCAAAGCCACCAACATTGGGGATATGAGGGCAGAACAACTCTGTTCTGCAGGAAAAAAATGAAGGCAATTCTCATTTATGTCCCTTGGAGAAGCTCAGGGAAAAACTACAAAAAAACCAGAAAAAACAACCAAAGAAAAAGCCCAAGCCCTAACTCAAGGCTCCCTCACCAACCCAATGTGCTTTGAAGCTGAGAGCAAGAGCCAGGAGCAGGATGAACCTGCCCACCAGCTTCACCAGTCCAGCCCCTGGTGACCCATGAAAGGAGCCCAGAGGCACAGCAGGACAGGGAGGGTTATGAAAGAGGCAAGTGTAAGGAATGTGGCTCTGAAAATCACTGGGACAAATGTAATGGTTCTATTCCTGCACCACAGTTTGGTAGCTATTATCCATGAAGTATCCTTCCTGGTTCCAGGCAGACACTCCCTGCCTCACTTGAAGCTCTTGAGGAAGGATATTCACATCCTCACAATGGACTGTGTCACACAAGTCCCCAGTGAAAATAACAAAAGTGCTTTTATCTTTAAAAATAAATACAGTGGGCAGACTTCAATGCGAGCTGCGTGTATCTGGAGGCAGAATTTGGCTCAGTATTTATAAAAGATGGTTACAGAGTAAAGCATGGATGAATTCATTCTTGCCTCTCTGTTATTCATCAAGTGCTCTCAGGGTTTATAATGGTAGGAGAGAAACAGGGAGTGAGTCACACAATGCATCTTTGTACTCAGCAATTTAGCAATGACTATCTGCTGTGTGCTGTGATTCATCCACAGCTTGGGTTAAAATCCAGAATACACAGGTGTGCTTTGCACCATCAAGTGAGCTGTTTTTCTTTCATTTCATTAGCATACAATGGAATTAAATTAATCAGGTAATGTAAATATTGACAGAAATACTCAAGTGGCCAGACAATACAGCAGAATTTAAATAGCGACAGCTATGTAACAAGAAAAAAACCTGGAATAATTTGGACAGCCTAGGGAAACACTGTACTTCAGGGAAGCAAACAGTCCTTTTTACCATGAGTTTCTTATTCTTTGCATAAGCTGCAATGAAGGCTTTCAAAAAGACACAGATAAGAAGGCACAGCCAGTCCTCTAAAACGTCATGCTGCTTTAGTTCAAATTGATTTGGATCTTTATGAGCCTTTCTTTGCTAACCATTACAACAGAACTGTTTTATCAGGGAAGACACAGCAGCAGTCTTCCAGCAAGTTCTCACTCTTTGTCTAAGGTTAGTGGTAGGGAGGGGGCGACCAAGGAGGTGCCTGACCACAGCAGAAAGGGCAGTGGAGGCTCACAGCCAGCCCACCAGCACAGCCCCTTACTCCAGAGCCATTCTGGCCCACACCATGCCCACAAACCATGGAGCAGGCTGTGGCAGCCACACAGCACAGGTAACCCTCCTCCCTCAGGATGTTCCTCACCTTCAAGTCTAACCAAGGCCACGCATGCAAATCACAGTGTAGGACTGGGGTGGAGCATGTCCCCTCCTTCCAGAGGGATCAAGTAGGTGCTGTTGAACCCCACAGATCACAGCAGTGATGCTGACCCACACCCATGGGCCATACACAGCCCTCCCAAAAGGCTGTCCTTGTCCAGAGTGACATGGAGGACACTACTGAGCCATTGCTTGTCTGGAGAGATTGTGCTCCACTGGCAGCAGCAGTGAAGAGATCCTTGACAGACTTGAAGTTCATGTCATTGTAACTCAGGCAGTGCACTGAGGGGACAGCATCATGGATCTGAACTGGACATCTTATCTTCTCAACTAATAACCTGGAGGAAAAACTATGATAAAATTGAACCCTCCCAGCTTTTTCAGCCATGGGAACTGTACAGAGACAGAAAATACCTAAACACAGAGGGACAAATCTTGTGGGTGATATGTGGTCTGACTCTGCAGTTACCTCCTCCTTTTGCAGGCACTCTACACATATTGATGAATCCATATGCTCTTTCATGTGACACCAGCTCCTGCTGCCATGGCTGGGTTGAACCAAGCCTGAATGCTTTGAACTCTAGGCATAGCAAATCACCCACAGTAATACAGCATGAGACCATGATACGCAAAACCCAAGATAATGCTGATTTAAATTTCCTGTCGTGCTAGCTGTCCAGAATCATCTTAGTGTTATATTAACACTGCCTTTGCATATAAATTTCTTAAATTGATAATTTAAGATAATCTGATAAATTTCTTACTTGTTAAGACAACAGAATTAGGCCAATACTGAAGACTTTTTCAAGTGGACTGCCTTCCTGTTTCAAGCCATGTTTTTACCTGCTCTTGTATCTATGAGCCCGTTCAGAGTGAAATGAGGATATTTCATTTCAGGGAAGCTAATTCAACAACTAAAAGAAACAGCTACCTGGATACATGGAAGAAGAGCTACAATTCTAGTTCAGGCAAAAATTATCATCACTGGAGGTTCCTGAAAGGAGAGACAATACACTCTTTAAAAACAGAAAACCAAACCCTGGCAGGGTGTATCGCCACATCCTGAGCTCAGTGGGAAAAAGAGGGGATGTGCCCAGTGTATGGCTCCAGGACCAAATCCTGGCTCTCACAGGGCAATTTAACTCAGGTTCACCAGAGCACTGACTCAGTTGCGCTGAGCTGCAGCTGCTTCCAAGTCCAGAGCCAGAAAAGGGAGGGGATTTCTCCCTAATCTGGAGTGCACTGATATGGCTAAAGAACTCAGGTATCCAGGGCTTCTAAAACTCCTCAGCTAGACTGCCTACAAGAGAGTTTTTAAAGAAATTTAAGAAATTCAGGGAATTTCTTTCAGAGAAAATAAATTAATCAAGTGACATATTCATAATTTTTTTTGCAGAAAGAAGAGCACCAAGAAGTAAAGAAGAAATTAATATATCTTAAAAATGAGTTACACTCTACACAAATAGGGTGCAATTGAACTTAAACTAGTAAATAACACAACAAAAGAAATTTCATGACCACACACCAACTGTCCAACAGGGATGATGGATCTAAATATTAAATCCTAGTCACAGTGATTTAAAAGGTCCCAATGGAATTTTCCAGTAAATTTAACTTACTAACAACTTACATCTAGAAGAGCCAAGGAAAGCAGGGAGGTATCGGGAGGCTGGAATAGAAACAAGAGGCAGAAGGTGGGAAATTTAGATGGACAAGTTCCAATAACCTCCTGCCACCATTAAAGCTCAGGCTGTAGCATATAGTAAACAAACCTTACCAACACTGTTGTCTTCATGGACTCTCCACAGATCCACAAAACAAAAAGGCCAATTTTGGTTGCCATTTCACTCCTGCATTTCAGCTAACATACATCTCTCAAATTAACATGATAATTTTCAGATGTGAGCCACAAAACAATTAACCAAAGCTACACTTGATGCTAAATGCCAAAGTGCTGTAATTGCAGTAATATGGAATATTATTAGAGAGAATTATACATTCTCTCCACTTTACCTCTCTAGCTGAATAAACGATGAACAAATTTCTCTGATATTCTAGAACAAATATGATTTATTTCTTCCTTGTCCACTGCTTGAATTATTAGCTTTCAGCTAGATCCCTCTTTCTCAACAACAGGAGCAAGACTATTCCCTTAAACACCACCTTGCATCCCTTAAAAACACAGGCAGTGTTCATCTTGTTACAATGCTAACTTGTACCAGCATTTGGTGGGTTTTAAAGGCTTTTCCATTTCCACACTGCAAACAGTTTGTCAATAGCCACATATTCTCTGTAGACAATCCTTTTGATTGTACCTTGGATTACAAAACAGATGAAAATAACAGATGATGCCTGCACCAGCGGCTGAGCAAAGGAAGCTTACTGGGGAAAGATGAAGAAAATGAGAATTTTTTTTCCAATCTGCATGCCTGGCAGAGTTGAGAATGAGGGATGGCTGCAGCCTCAAAAGCAGTGGATCAGATCTGCAGCACTGGCACAGCAGAGACAAGGCCTCTGATCCTTCCTGCACAGTGTCCAGGCCTGTGACAGCAGAGATTTAAACCCTTCCCAGAGCTCCCAGCAGCTGAGCTGGACACCAGTGGAGCCAGGCAGGTGGGAAGGGGGGTTTATCCCATTGCAGAAACTGCCCAGCTCCTAAAGAAAGGGGAATGCTTTCACTTGGAGAAATGTTTATCTGAGCAAGCCCTGCTCTGTGCTGAGCTGCAGACCCTGCTGGGCCAGGTGCTGCACAGAAGGGATGAGAAGCAGCATGCTGCATTTCCACTGGCAGAACACAGGCACAGGTGAATGAGCCATTCAGCTGTTACTCCTTCCTCCCTTGGGAAGGTGTTCATTTCTCTGGGCTGCTGCAAAGCACCTCAGCTGACTCCTCTGAGACATTTTGGCCCAGCTTGGAGGGCTGCCCTCACTCCCATGCTCAGGGACCATGTATCAACTTACTCAGACACCAGAAATGTAAAACTGCACGCCCTTCTCTCTTGAAATGGCGACATCATAGTATTAGCAGCTTGTGACTCAAAAATACCCCAATAAAAAACCTACTAGAGCTCACTTCTAGATAAGAAGAATCCCTGTACACCCCTTCTTGCTTCAACACCAACCCTTTCCAACAAACCCTTGCACTCCTATCTATCATAATTGCTTCCTGCAGGATACAGGAAAGGTATTTGAGCTGGTGAAGGAGATGGTAACCATAACAACAGCACCATGACAACTACAAGTGATATCTGAAACATGAAATACAGCAAGAACTTATTACTGATAAATTTGGTCCACAATAAGGATGGAAAAAGCACCAAAGCAGCCATAGCAGTTAGTTCAGGTGTCAACACAAAGAAGCACGAGTTTCCCTGGATTAAACTGCATGCAGTCCTTATCTTAACTCCTCATCTTAAGATGAGGCACCATGACAGCGCTGCCTCCCGATCAGGAAACAGAGAAGGCAGTGTCTGCTCAATCCTGCCTCAGATCTCTCCTGTCTTAAGGGGAAGGACTGAAGGATGGAAGGAGTGCTTCTGAGAAGCCAGGAGGTTTCCTGGCAGCTCCCAAATTTCTCAGTGGAGCTTTTTTCTTCCCACGAGAGTCACTGAAACAAGGCCTGAACAAGAACAGGGTTCCCCTCGGGGGAGCATCTCTGAGTCAGACACATTGCATTGACTTTTCCACCAAGAACAATTTCAAACAGGCACCATGCACTTCAGACAAGGCACTGCAGTTGGCAGGCTTGTCTGGAACAGGAGGCTCTGCAGCCTTCAGCCAGCAGCCATCTAAACAACCTGTGCCAAGGCTCTGACTTCAGTTCTGGCAGAGCAAAAGATTCACCACCATTTGTGGCTACATCAGCTTTTTCACCCTCAGTGCAGAAGGCACATTAAAACCCACCACAAACAAACAGCACTAGCTCCAAGGGCTGTGGCAGATGAAGTCACTTGGGGTGTGATCAGACAGGGAAACATTCAAAGACATGGCCCTCTTAGGGCTTTTCACAGGGAATTCAGCTCACTGGGTTGATACACAGGATTGCCAGCATAGGCACAACCAAGCAGTGGGTCCTATCCCAGTTCAAACACTTGATCACCCTCTGCACAGCTTTCCTCTTTTAACCCCCTTGTTCTTTAAAACACTGCAATAATCTAACTGGAAAACAAACCTTTCTTCATTGTACACTTCAGAGATTTTCAGGTCTATACCGAAGGCTTAATGAAATAAACACTCAACGACTCAGTCCTTACTTGTACTTTTAGAGTCTGTTTTATCCTACCAAAATAATTATAAAATATTAGCCCCATTTATTACAACAAAATCTTCAAAGAGCTAAGAAGAACAGAAGAAACCTTTAGTTTATGGAGGTGATTTTGAAGGCAAAAGATGATTCAGATTGCACCCAGAAAATCTGACTCCAAATGAAGAAAAGTTTTTTTCATATTTCCCTCTTACCAGTCACTTCAAACCTCAGTAAGAAGACAGTTGAAGATCCATGACAACACCATGGCTGAGCTGGAGGATGGGCTATATAAGACAAGAGTACTCAAAATACTATTTAAGGAGGAAAATCCTTTGCTGGTCAGGGAAAAAGTGTACAATGTGATATAACCATTGCAGGCTAGGGAAAGCAAAGTAAAACTACAAGAAATACTCACAGAGATACCACGCTAAAAGCACTGCTAATGCTGCCAGCATTCCACAAGTTTGGCCAGCTAAAACCTTGGCTGGCTAACAGAGATTAATATTGAATGCTGGGTTCCCCTTCCCCACTGCCATTTCCACTATAACTTTTAGTACTTATAAACAGGTGAGGCATCATCATCTTATTTATTGCACAGGTTCACGAAGACACTACAGCAAACACGACACAGTACAATTATTTAATTCTCACCCTCACATTTTCAAACCTGTTTTCTGATGAAGTGCCAGCCAAATTGGGTATTTGCCACAGACCCTACAAACAGGCTGCACAGCTATGTGCTTCCTTTGCTCTCAGGTTACAATTGATCAGCACTTGTGCTTGGACAGGGGCTGGTAAAGGTAATCCACAAAAAGACTGGAGTGAAAATCTTAAGGGTTTGTTTTCCCCACACTGACCGTACTAAGACACATTGATTTGATGTTGCATCTCTTCTCTCAAGAGATTCCAGGATGAATGACAGCTCACATTAGGCAGTGAAAATTATTTAATTATGCTAATATATTACATGTATGTTCTCCACCTGCCAACTGTAGACGAGCTGCTCTTCATGCAGGTGAGGCAAACTGGACCATGCAGCAGAGGTGATACAAACTTGTCTGCTAAGCAAAAACACACACAACACAATCTCATTTACCCAGAATAAAGCAGTTGAACTACACTGGTACATCTTTGCCTTCTCTGCACACATAATTTATTGACACAACCTTCGTTTCTTCTGGTTTCACCAAGATCTCATCAAGCATGACACATTTACACATGATCTTGTCTTTATTCAGTGAGCTTTTAATTATATTTTAAAAAAATGCTGCCCCTATAAATGTCTCTGCACATTTTGATTTTTCAAAGGTCTTACCTACCTCTGAAAACTAATTCTACTCCGGCTACAACACAATCTTTGAAAAAACACAGACGCTATCTTTGGGAACATCATCATGTCAGCAACTACAAATGGCATAACATATGTCCTGGGTTAATTTCTGGCAGATTCTTCCCTCTAAATACATGCAGGGGAACCAGCCCACAGTAGAATTCTGAAACACAGCTCTCTGCATCCCCTCCAAGGCCATGAACCCAAAAGGGGATCCAGGGATGGAGCTCCTGATGCAGCTGCCATCCTAACTTAATTCTGTCCTTCCATATGCTGAGTTAAAGGAATATGGTCAATTGTTCTATAGCTGAAGAAGCACCACAAAGATGATGATGCTAAAATGAAGTATAAAGGGGATAACAGGAAAGGATCTTCAAGCTGCTCCAGCTTGTTTGGGTAAAAATTCCTGCTGGTGTGAAAGAAGCTTCCTCCCCAAGTCAAGGGCAGCAGATTATTCTTCTGTTGAGAATGCTTTGAGCTTCCCTTCCGAACATTCAGACACACCAGGCAATCATGCCAGGCACACAGTAAAGTAAAAGCATTGCATTGTCTACCAGAGACATTGTTCATTCATGCAGAAAAAGAGCATCAGGCAAAAGAAAGCTGGTGCCCAGGCCCCTCCAGCCAGACTCACTTAAGCAGCTTTGATTCTCAGTTTCATGGCCAGGAAAACTTAGAGGGCCCAGGAACCCATTACAGCCAACAGGAGTCAAAGCTTTTGGCTGTGGCACAAAGCTTCTAACGGTAAACAAATAAAGAGAAATAAGGAGACAAGGCTTTGGAAAACTGGTTGGGAAAGATGTTATCCACAAATTCAGCTTGTTTCTATATTTACAACAAACTTGGCATTGATTAGTTAGTGCTAGAATTTTCTTTCCTAGGGAATGCCTGAGTAGTGTTTCTTGTACTGCAAAACCTTGATCAGAAGTGGTAAGATTATTTCATCCCTTCATACTATTTTCTAACTAGTGATGTTACAAATAAAGAACTTCTTTTAAATACTCCCTTATACTTGTATGACTTAAAAATATGCTGCCCACCCACACTCAGCCACCCACTTGTATGACCAATGACTGTATACCCTGGCAAATAAAATAATCTCTCCCTATCTCAAAATGAGAATACCCAAAATCTTCTGTGCTCTGAATGCTCTAGATAGTAAAATCACAATATTTGGGGTATAGTTTTATCATAGGTTTACCCTGCCAAATCTTTACTCAACCAACCTACAAAAGAAAATAAAGCAGGCAGTCATTTTCTAGCCTGTTCAGGCAAGGAGACAAGAGGGCAGGGAGGACAGAGACAGTATTGAAGGAACTTGGAGCCACACAAGCTGATTTTTCAGCTCTCGCTTTCAGAGGAAGTTTTTCCTTCAAAAGTTTCAATTAAGCTCTTAGACTGTGCACTGAAAGTGCCTCAGCCTGTACTTGAACTACAGTGATATTTTAAAAGTTTAATTTTTAATTCCTTGTGGTTTTGAACTTAGAAAATTCAGGTATCTAAAGCATAAGCAGGAACCAAGTCACTGAGCCTTTCTGAAATCTTAACTGCAGGATTTTTTGTCACAGCAAAGACCTATTCCAGAGACTTGTTTCCTCCCTAAACTCCTGTGGGTGTGTGCAACTACCTAATCCTTGCTACAGGTTGAGTTTAAGCTTGTTCTGCTGCCACCCCTTTTCCTGTCCCCAGTGCCAAGGAGCTGATGAATGTTAAATCAGTGGCACGCTCCTGGGATAAGATGAAGAGTGAATGAGTCTGTGTGAGGTACTGAACAAGCCCAGGCCCAGGGAGTATGGAAAGGTAAGAAATTTGCATTGCAAGAGGGAACAGCAAGTCAAGAATGGTAAGAAGAGGTCTGGAAAAACCCCAAGCTGTGGGGCACAGTGTGTGTTTTTTTAATACAGAGAAACAAATGGTGGGAAGGAGGAAAGCTAGGCTGATCTCTAACCAAACCACTCCTGCCATTAGCAGTGGGCAGCATGAGCTGCTCCAGATGAAGGAGGAGCAAGGAGCTCCACAGAGCTCAGGCCAAACATCTGCATTTTCCCAATGCAAGTGACACAGTTCTGGTGATTTCCATCAGAGTCAGGTGCCTTCATGTCTGCAAGGACCCACATCATCAGGTTCTTTCCAATACTTAGCACCACACACAGAAAGTAGCCCCAAGGTGACTTTCTGGACAAGGAAAATATCCTATCTCCTTCCATGGATTGCAGCCAGAGATGTCCACTAAAAGGCCAAGAAGGCACAAAAAGCACAAGAGGTACAATAGGTCATGCAGAGCACTGATGGACACAGAATATTCACCCATGCGCTCAAGGGCTTCTGATTCTTTTCTGAAAGGTACCCAGGATCCAGCCTGGATCTTGGATTTGTCTTGAATTTCTCTGTACATTTCCTTTTGCAAAGTCTGTCAGCAGCACTAATGCTGATGCTTGCTTAGGATACCTGAAAACATTCATTATTAATCACAAATGAAATAAAGAAGACCTGGAAAAGGCACAGAGAGCTCAACAAGGATGATAAAAGACCTAGAGAAGCTTCTGTGAAAGGAGTGACTAGACATGCTAACTCTTCATCCTGGAAGAGAAGGGAATGTGATAAATGTTTACAAAAATGCACACAAGTGTGCAGAGAGAAGATAAGCAGAGAAGAAAAAAACAAACAATCCTCTCTCCACAAAGAGCGACAGTGCATCAAACAGAACTCACCAGTGATGGGCTCCCTGCAAAAAAATACAGCAGTGATTCTTCCCACTGTATGGAATGTATAGCAGGGGGTGCATGATGGAATTTTACACAGGTTTAAAAGCAAACTGTTGAATTTTCCTTTCATTGTTTTCCCCATGGTTTCTCAATCTGAGAGCCTTTTTGGAGAAAGCAATGTTTTTACCACATAAATAATATGTAGCTCTAATGTGGATTAGCAGCTTTGTTTGGTATTTTAATATTGACTTGAATTAATCGTGTGGTTTCTTGTCATTCATTTTTAAAGGTCTTTATATGTGATGAAATGTCACATCCCCTCTCTGAGCATCACAATGCTTAACAACTGCAAATGAAAAAACACTGTATGACATAGACTATTGCTCTGCAAGTGAAAAGCACCTATTGATCAGACAGGCTCTAGCAAATGAACAGCTTTGTTGGTCTGATAAGTTTCTAACTGAAACACAACATTAATCCCAGATATCCCTCTGCTGATGCAGCAAAACAGGCTCTACAGACCACGCCTTCCTCTTTGCACACAGCTGGATCACCACATCAAGAAAGGGGGTGCCCATTTTCAACTCATTCTGTGGAATCAACTCAATCACCTCATGTTAAAAATCCAGAGGCAGCACTGAGGTGACTACAGTGACACAGAGGTAATTATCAGGTGGGGGACATCACCAGGAAGATCAGCTGAGAAAAATGTTCTGCATCAGGGGTGCTGCTGAAGAGGAACAGCACATGGGCAGCAAGGAAGACAAATGGCCCTGGTTATGTATCCAAAGGCACTACTTGTAAGAGGGCTGCTGAGATAGAGTATGTAAATGTTTTATGGCTCAGAGGCTCAAAGCTCCAACAGTGCAAGCAAAGTCTTGTATATTTTCTTTTTCATGTAGGGCAAGCAGTCTGGAACACATGTCCCACCAATGACCTCGACTCTGACCCAGAGGGGCTGTCTCTGCTTGAAAAGATGATTCATTCACTCTGCCAGAAGGGCTGAATGAATAGGCAGTATTCAGACTGCAGAACACTTATCACTTGGGATTCCCTCAAAATTTAGGTCTGACATGACTGGGTCAGTAACCACGCGCTTTTGTTCCTAGCTCCTTGAACAGAAATGTCTCCTTGCATTCTTCAGTGCTTCCCACAAATCAGGTCGATTTTTATGGCTTGCTAATTACCACTGCTAGACTTCTGCAGGGCTTCATGATGAAAAGTAGTGTATTTCTGAAAGCTCAGGGCACAAAACTTACAGAATAAATCACTATCTATCAGGCAGCAACAAAATCCAGCCATGGCAGCCACCTGAATGTACACATCTGGGTAGTGCTTAACTTCATTTGTTTAGGAATAGCAAGTTCTGTTCTGCTTCTGTTGATAGAGCATACTAAAAATAATTTGCATTATTTGCCAATAATGCAAGAGGAGCAAAACAAGTAACTGTCACAAATCAGACTTTGTCTAGAGGTGCATCAAGATCTATCACACATACAGAGCTATCTGAATTGCCATTAGGGTTGCACAGTTACACTTCAGGAGCTGAGCTGGGAAAACTGCATAATCCTAACTGGGTATCCTTCTGCATATATAGGCTACTGCCTAGGTCAAGAAACATATTTTATTCTTCACATTCCCTCTGTCTGGATTACCTCAGTACCTACTGCACCAGCTGCCCCGCCACTGCCCCATGGGCTCCAGTCCCTCACCTAGGACCTGTCTGTGTTTGCTGTCCAGTCTGCAGCTCTCACCACTGCAGACCTTGCCAGTGTTAGCCTTCCCACACCAATGTCCACTTCCAGGTCCTCTCCTGCAGGTTTCATTCCAAGCAACAGTTTCCCAATCCTTTCTTAACTTACAGTTTTCCTTCCTGGACTTCTGTCCCATTCAGCTCCTCTCTCCAATCTGCCGCTATTTCACTGCTTTTCCATGCTCACCATTCCCCACACATCTTTTATCAAATCTGTCTCTTCTGCCTGTCACTCCCTGCTTCAACAAGTTCTTGGCCATAAAAGCAAGTACAGATTCAGTCATGGGAAAGCTAAGAACTCCCAACACAGGCATATGAAAGGCTTTGCTATATTCTCTTCAGAGTGGTGCCTGCCACTCAGATCTGGCCTCTAATCCTGTCCAAACTCCTGGTGCTGCTGGAATGGTTTCCAGGAAAAATCAACTTGAATTCTAGAAGTTCAAAGAGAATGGTTTTGGACTCTCTGGGCCCCTCTTGCTGAGAATAATGCAGTGTTCGTTTTTCCTGTTGTGGATTCCATAATCTCTGGTCTTTTCCTCTGGCACTGCCATCACAAAGTGTCTGAGCCACAGCTGCCCCCGCCCAAGGCAGGTTAGGAAAGTTCTGATTTTCGGGAGGAAAAATTTTCACAAGCGGATTTTAAAATTTTTTGTTCATTGGTTAATTAAGGAATTTCCAGATATTTCTGTTGATTCTGTTCACCAGCTGGCATTTGGGATACTGTTGGGGAAAGACTTCATTTTTTTACAAACCCAAGAGGTGTTAAGAGTTGCTAAATTTTACCCTGCCTTTCATTTCATTTATAGGGCTGTTTCCAATGTTCAAAGTTCTGATATTCCTCCCTGTGGCAGCAGCTCTCTGGTCACAGAGAGCAACAGACAACTTTCCCAGGCAGCATTCTGGGAAAGACTGTGAGAAGGTCAGACAAAAGAATGAGAAAAAATTCTTATCTTGACTTGCTGCACCTGATATTGTAAACATGTGGAATGTGTTATGGAGATGTGTTTGCCAAAGGGTGGTTTCTTAATTAACCAATGGTGATGGCGCTTGGACTGAAGGACCAATTAGGCCCACCTGCAAACTAGGATATAAAAGTATAGGGTTTCTTAACAAAGAAAATGATCAGCCTTCTGTAAATGCATGGAGTCTATGTAACTTATTACAATGTCCTGGCGTGTTGTGCTGACACGTTCCCAGTTCTCATGTTCTGCCCCCACGTCCCTAATCCCAAAAACCCTGAGAACAGGACAGGAGATGGAACCTGCGATGAGGCACAGGTGAGCCACCTGCTGTCTGCCATCTCCCCTCATTTCTATCCCCTCCCCAGGGCTGTACTGGCCATACCACTCTGGATCTACCCTAACCCACATCCCATTATCCCTCATTCCTACCTCCCTTCCTATGGTTTAGACAATGGCGCCCACCCTGTGAGGGGGGCCGCCATGTTGAGTTCGCTCCCGCTCTCCATTCTCTCGTCGGGACCCTCCCCTTCCATCCTGGAGTCCACCTCCACACCTAGAACCCCACCATTTTGATACAAGGCCCTTCAGGGCAGGCCCCACCTCCTCTGATTCTGTCCTTTCCCCTTCCCACACCACTGGAAGCACATCTGGCACTGAGTGGAAGGCAGCCATCTTGGCTACCACAGGCCCCAAACAACGGGCCATGCCAGTCAGCCCAAGAACCCGCTCTTCTGCCAAGAGACAAACTTGCTCTTCTGGGGAAGAAAGTGAGGGCTCATCCAGATTTGAAGATGAGCCTGAAGGCTCATGGCAGAAGATGCAGAAACCAGCGGTAAAGGAGGGGGATTGGGAACTGGTGTCCCAAATTCAAGTGGCACCAGAGTGGTATCGCAGGGGAGCTAATCCACGCTGGGAATCCATCTCCCACAGGGAAATGGAAGACATTTTAAAGCTGCAAAAGATCATGGGAGGAACTCACCCTATTTTAACAACCTGCTAAATGCTGTGTTTGTGGCCCATGTAATGGCACCCCATGACTCGAGACTTTTTATGCTCATCCAACTCTCCCCCAATGAATTCACCTTGTGTAAGGGAGAATGGAAAAAACAACTACAACAACTATTAAAGGACTATGCCCAAAAAGATGGACAGGCACACTAAACATTAGACCATTTAGCCAGGGAGGGAGATTTCACTAAGCCAGAAGACCAGGCAATAGATCTCCCCCGACCGTGTTAAAGATGTAAAAGATGCAACAAAACCAGCACTTTTACGGACACCAGATGGGACAACACCAAATATTGACTTTACTGACATTTGTCAGGGTCTCGTTGAAGCACACCACTTCACCCCCAGGCAGGTGCTGGCTATCAAAAGGGACACCAACATCCCAAGGCCTCTCTCCCTCATCTCTCAGGGAGCCAGTGCTGAGTAACAGGCAGCAAGACAGTTGTCCCAGATCCAGTCTCAAAGGTATGAAATTACCTGAATTTACTCAGCCTGAGCCCTGAGATGAGGTTTGTCCTGGGCACTGCACGGACTGTAGCACAAAAAGTCACACTGAGGCTCCTAACAGCCCATACAACAGATCCCATGCAGAACATCAGGACACCTTTTTCTGAAGTCCACAGACCCCCCCACACACCTCCAAAAATTATCATAAGCAATAAACCACCATTGCTTTCTCTGCACCTAGACTTGCACCATGGGAAACAAAAGACCCCCTCCCATCAAATGTTGGAGACTCTTTCAAAACTGTGAGAATGCATCCATGAATAAATAGGCATTAAGTTCACTAAGATACAAACTAAGTGCACCTATGCCAATGTGTCCCTCTTCAGCTTCACTACTCTTAGCCCCTCTCTGGGCACAGGAGATCTGCCTCAGCACACAGCCCATGTCCAGCCCTACACCCATCTCTGAAACACCCCTACAGCCATGAAAATGCAGATGAAGACACAGGTTCAGGGATAGAGACTTCCTGATCAATTCACAGATTGTCATAGTTCCCTCCCACCCCACAGCTGATGTCTGCTCTTTATTAGGCTGATGTGGCATTTGGACGCATTTTTCCAGGGTAGAGGATTGAAGTTTTTTCCAGCATCACTGGATACCCTACATATGCACTGTCAAAGACCAAGAAATTATGAAAACCACTTTTTTTTTTTTTTTGACAGAATACTTAGTCTCCATATACTCACCATATTATAAAAAGAATGTCTTTGCTGCTGTCCTTTTAGCTGCTACCAATTTGAAAGACTTTACATGAGTGGGGCTGCAGCACAAACTAGAATAATGAAATCCTAAAAGCTCCTTTTCCTGAAGCACTGCTAGGATCAAACCCTACTGCGTGCATGCCAATTGGCAAAGATCTTCAGAGAGGATTTACTCTGGTGCTTTGTCAGTGTTCCTCTGTGAATATTAAAAAAACATCAGAAGATTTTTCTTGAAGCAAATTTTTGCAGTCCTCAAGACAGTTCAATTTTCTTCAAATTTCTGACCAGTTTAGAGGGCTTTACTTGTGATATGCATATTGTTAACATCAGGCTAATAAAGACAACATCCACTTCATTATATTTGACATAAAGCCCATGATCAGTGAAAAAAAAAATTACCATTTAAAAAATACAGTTGATGTTTCAGACATGGAACATTCACATGACAGGCTGCTTTGAAGAATGCAGTGCACTTGACTTTGCTGTACCATTTCCAAGGAGCATTGCTCATATCCACCTGCAGCTTCTGAAAAGCAGGTGCTGTTCCTCTTTTAGCCACAGCAAGGAACTACCAAGGTGTGTTTTTAAATGGAAGATTTATATCAATACTAAATTAACACAAAGGTGACAGGAACTTACTGTATAATGAGTTCTCTCCATATAGTTAATATTTCATTGCTCTCTTTGTTCCCTAGCATGAAACCCAACATGGCTCTATTTTCTTTGGATCTTGACCTTTTATTCCTTTTTTTACTGATTTACCTGTTCAAAACCCCAGGAGGCTTTAATGTGAAAGATTCCTAAAGACAACAGGAAGATTCATGAACATTGTCCAAAGCTCTCCTTATCATGCCAGAACAATGTTCTGCAGCCAGAAAGGTACAGAAAGAGCTCACATTAGGGACAATCAGTGCAGTATTCATAGTCTTCTACTCAAATTCCCAGACTAGGTCTCAGGCAATGGTATAAAAAATAAAGAAAATTTTAAAAAAGGCATGGTACAAGAAAAGTTCTCACTCCACCTCTTCTTAAAATCTAGATTAATAACTCACTGCAATTTAACTCCCAACAATCATTTTCCATCTCAGCAACTGCCAAAGAGACAGATGATCATAAGAATGGGGGCAGCAGCAAAGCCCTGTGCTACAGCTGTGGTATAGAATATACATTAAAGCCCCTGGACATCCCCATCTCTGCAAATCATTGTGCAGTGTCAATGCAAAGCCAAATTAGGCACAAAAGGGCAGAACTGGACTTTTATACAATAAATTGTATAGCCAGTCCCTTGGCAGGAAGAAGTCCAAGCACTCAACATGTTCTTGAGCAGGAGGAAGAGCTGAGCCAGTCCAGCCTTGCAGCGAAACAGATCAATAATACCTGTGTGGAAAGCCAGGGAGACAAGAGCTTTTTTTCTCCACATCAAGATGTCTCTATCCTTACCCAACCCCTAAGTGCAGCATTCTGTCTTACTGGCAATCCTCGTGCTTCTGAAAATTCTACTTTCAACACTTTGCTGAAGGTGTGGGCTTGGTCCTACCAACAGAGCCAGGCATGTCTGCTAGGAAATCACCAACATGCATCTACAATCCCTGACATACTGCTCCTGGGACAAGGATATAAATCTTCTGCAAGTAAGCTAGGCAAGGATATTTGGGGTGTTACACTGTTAGATCCTTCAATCCTTCACTGCTCATGTCCTGTAAGCAAGCTGTAATAATAAAACAAAAGAAACACCAAACCACACCACAGAAAAATGGAATTTCATGTATATAAGAGCTGGAAATACTCAGTACATTTTCTCATTGTAAATCAAGTTTTTCTTCCTCAGCAGCTTAGAGTGAACTCTATCTTAAATTTTCTAACACCCCCACAGGATTACTGAGCTGCACTACCTTGGTTCACTGCCTACTTGCAGGACTGCAAATACAGTGCACTAGAAAATCACTGGGTGCAATACAGCATCAAACACAACACATTTACACCATACATGGCAAAGCACTAGACACAACCAAGTGACTTCCATGAGTTAGCATGTTTTAGTCACATAGTGTTTTCAAGATCAATTCATTAACAGGAGGTTAGGCATTCAAATCAGATCCTTCATGGTTTCATTTTAACCCCTTCTTTCTACTTTTTCTCTGCATCTTTTCCTACATAAGAAATACATGATAACTCCACACAGAATTCCACAGTTCCTCAAGCATTTTCATGTGTGCTTTGATGGGGACTCATGCTTGCAATAGTGAATCAAAACATCAGTCACTAAAACTGCCTTCCTCAGGAAATACAAATATGGCATAACTGTGATGCCAGAATACATCTGAAAGAATGAAATAGCAACATAAGGAGTACATTACACACTACTTTAATTGCACCCTCTTTACAGAGAGCACAACAATGGAACCTGGTAAAAAGATGATGAATGTTTTCTGCATTTAGCACCACCTGCTTCCATTTTACTTCCCTTGTCATCTCTGCACCAGAAACCCTGAAATAACCAGCATCACTGCAGTTGTAATGACTTGAACACCCACCTCAATCACATACAGAAAAAAGCCTAATTTTGTAGGCTTTGGTGCTTTTAAATTATGTTTGTTACCATGAGAACTCGATTAAAATGCCTCCCACAAGCTTGCAGAAAGGGGGTAAAAACAACAACAAAACAAAACAAAATGAAAAAAATCTACTTTTAATCAGTGGTAGTACACTTGCTGCATTGCAGCATTCTCACAAGCTCCCCAGCCTTCTGCAGTAAGAGGCAGCAGAGACACCCAGAGAGATTTATTTTGCTGAATACTTTATTCAGGAAAAAATTTAGTTGACGGTTCGGTTGCTGTCCAGTACTTTTATGCAATACTCCATTCGAGGAAGATAAAGCACATACATGTACTGCACCATGATACAAGGTTTGATTTGAAATCCAGACAATTACATGTATGTTAAATGTGAGAGCAACTCCGACAGCCACCCAGGACAAAAAGGTTTTCAGTTGATATCTGAGATAAATCAAAGCTATGAAACCCTCTGCTTTCCCCTTCATCCTTACTAATTTGTTAGCTTTAGACATTTATGCTGATTTTTAAGAATATTTATTTCTAGAAACTCAAGTGATAGCACTGTATCTTCTAGGCTTCTTGCTTCTTTTTCTTTTTAATTTACAGCCTTACATTTGGATTAATGGACATGGACACTGCATTTCTGACTAGGAGCCAGAGTTTGCACCCCAAGCCTTCAGCCATGACAAATCAGATAATTACACTGTGGCTGAAACAAAAACCAGCAACAAACCACACCAAGCAGCTTGGTCAGCAGCTTGAATGTGTGAAATGCCACAAGTGATGCAGACTGTAGGAATGGCCTGCAGGCAGTGGTGGGCAAGAAAATGGAAGAGTTTCCCACCTCTGATCAGAACTACTCACTAAGCACTTGCTCCAAAGGAGCCACAGAGCTCTCTCTTTAAAGATATATCAACTTCTCCACAGGAGGGAAACGATTGCTATTGCAATTAAGAGACCACCTAAATGGTATCTCATTGAAGGTGAGAACAGAATTAATTTCCCCATGAAAGATCAATCACCCTCTCCACAACATCATCCATGTTGGAACACTAGGCATCCTTCAGGCTTCAAAAGCAGCAGCTCCATGAAGAAAAATTTATCAGTCAGAAAGACAGAGAGAGATGGCATGAATATGAACTATGCCAGAAACCCTGGATACCACCATCTCAAAAGGAAAATGTAAATTCAGTTGAAACAAGGGGGATAAAACAGACCTTTGAGATAGCTTCAGTGGAGCAGGCAGGTCTCCCAGTCCTTCACTTGCATCTTTACACAACATTAATAGTTGCTCTCTCCATTTTGAATGTTATGTGTAATGTGTGCCCTTGCAGCTGTACTTTCACCTGCCACAAGTAAAGCATCACAGATGATAGAGGGTTCCACCAGAGGAAGGAACAAACCCATGCACCAGCAGCAGGGACACCATAAAGACAGAGCTGTCCTATCTGAATCTCACAGGCTCCATGGCAGGATTGCACCACCTAGGCTGGGGGAGGCACCAACATCTTCCAGTGACACCAGAGGCTCTCAGCCATGCAAAAATATACAAGTGCATTTGCCTGAACTTAGAACATCAGATGTAGAGAATGTTACAACCCCCACCAGGCAAGATCCTAAAGAGACTTCTTAGATTGCTGTCAGCCATACTTTGGTGAAGAATTCTAAGGAGCATCTATCAGAGGTAATTTCATTGAGGTCAAGAGAACTACATTGACTTACCCCACCTCCAAATTTGTACCCACTGACTGATTGGAGCTTCCACGTCAACCCCTTCCTGCTCCTGCACATGTACAGAACTGACTCCCACCAACTTCCATGGGTTGTACACCACACAGGCAAAACATGAGCAAAGCTTGACCCTGTATACTGAGAAAACCATGGGTATCTCATACAGGAGGGTGAGATGTGGTGCAAAGAGATGAGAAGAGGCTGAGCTGATAACAAACAGAACAATCAGA
The DNA here is from genome assembly GCF_023055355.1 of Agelaius tricolor. Taxonomy (NCBI): domain Eukaryota; kingdom Metazoa; phylum Chordata; class Aves; order Passeriformes; family Icteridae; genus Agelaius; species Agelaius tricolor. Next base: position 2,822,625 of record NW_027269270.1, read on the forward strand.
CTGACATTAGCCATGGCTGATCTCTATGCAGCCCACTTTCACACTGATGACCCACAACACAGTGTCTGTGCCACTTTAGGCCAGCAGGACCAGCTCAGACAGACCCTTGGCTCAATGGCATCATTTTCTATTGCTTTTCCTCCTCTCCTTCTCTCTTGCTTTCTGTTTTTCCTCCTCTCCTTCTCTCTTTCCTCCTCTTCTCTTTCATGATCCCAGTGACTCTGGGATCATGCCCCCATAGAGTTGCAAAGAGGAGAAGAATAATGCTTATGATCATCCAAACCTCCCACTGACAAAAGAACTCTGTGTTTAAGAAAAAGCTTGACTTATCCTTCATAGGCATGGATTTACCAGGAGATTAGTAACATTAGGAATTTTAAATGAAGAGATTTCCCTCTTATTATCTATAGGCTGCTAAGACCATGATTGTTTCACGTCTTCTATGGATTATTGTTAATTTATTTTTTTCTGGTAATTTGTCTTCTTCTATTAGGCATTACCTGCACAGAATTTGCTAAAGTTGATCAAGGGATGAAAAATTTCATGCACCAATGGAAGTGCCTTCAAGATTATTTCACTCAAAAAGAAGTCTTCTTCCTCATACAATTGTGGTGTAATAAAGATACTCCTACAATCACAAGGATTTTTAGAAAGGCAGAGCAGTTTTTTGGTTAAGGCACTGAGATCCAAGATTAGAATTAGTCCAGGACTCTGCTGCTCACCTGGCACTATTACCTTGAACTTATGAATAAACAAGCCCATGCCTCAGTGCTCCCATCTGTAAAATACATACCACAATATTCACATGGTGTGTAACTTGCCTATTTATGCTGCAAACCCTTCAGGGCAAGGGCTGGGCAACCAAAGCCTTTGGATCCAGGTTTCAGAAAGTTTTGCTCAAGGAAGGACATTTATCAGATACAGCATCTGCCTGAAGACGGCACAGCAAACCTGAATCCACAAAAAGGAGACTCAAAAGGAAGAACTGCAACAGTGGCCACCAGAGCACACAGGGGAAACAGAGGGATCTGGGGCACTGTGTGCCTGCTTGACAGCTCTGGGGACAGAGGCTGCCAAACAGCTCCAGTCCCTGGGTGCCTCAAAGCTCAGCTCAGGCCTCTGGTGCTGCTGAAAGGGAACTCGATCCCTTAAAACTCTCCATCATCAGCCAGGACTGACAGAATAGCCACAGTTTAAAATGTGGGTGTGAAGTCTCTGATGAAGACTGCAGACTACAAACTACATTAAGGAGTCCCCTGCTGTTGGTCTTATCATAAAAACAATCAGAAATGTAGATTCTTATTTCGACTCCATAGGGCTGCTGGCCTGACCAACTGGCTTGTCTCTAAATGACTTCTTTCACAGATACTCCACAGCACTTCCCACATCTTTCCTCCAGGAATCTATATAAAGCTTGCTGCATTCCTTCTTCTGATGGATGCTCATTTCTAAAAATACTTGTACAAAGAACTGTAGGAATTAAAAAGGTGACACAATATAGTTCCAGAATTCATTTAAGAAAACATAAAGCACAAGGTATGCATCAAGTCCCTGATACCAATCTGCCTCCATATATACAAAACAGGTCCTTCAGATTTCTCCCTGATGTCAAACCAGTATTGTAAATGGCCTGGTTGGTTCTGCTGCTCACCTTAGCTCAAGATACAGCTCAACACACAAATTCCTTAATTCTCTTACACTACTTGTGCTCCTGTTTCCTGTCCCTGCCTGTCTGCTGTGTCTATCCACACTCATAATTGTCAGCTACACTGGCCAATTTCTACCACGTTTGACAGAAGATTCTAAACTCCTACCAACCACCATAGGAAACCCACAGATGGATAAAAGAGAGAGAGGATAAATGCTTCTACAAAGTTAAAAAAGAAAAAAACAAACAAGGAGAAGAGCTCAGCCTGCATTTCTCCTGTCTGGCAGTGTCCTGGTAGTCTACTCAGTAGATGTGAAGCTCACATGCAGCCACAGCACATATTCTTCCAGGCCAAACTAACTGTCTAAGCACAGACAGGTTAAGGATGAAACAGGTGCTGGTTAACCCACAGAGAGAGAGAAGTCACTGCACAGAGGACACAGAAAGTTGCTGAGAAAATTGAAAGTAAGTCAAGAAATCCTAAAGTTCCAAGGAGTAAATGGAGATAATTCAATGAAAAATGAGAGAAAACAACACAGGTAAGGCAAAGTGGGTATGAAAGAAATAATCAGATGCTGGGAATCTGAAAGATCACAGTAGAGTGTGGGAATCTTCCACAGGGAGATGAGAAAACCAGCAGTACCTAGTACCACAGGAAGGGAATACAGGGGCTGGAGAGGTGGTGTAGAGATTGTGCATAGAGTAGTGATAAACATCACAAGCTCTAAGCAGAGAGCCAATACTGGATGCCACCCCACACTGACAAATAATACTCATTATTTTCATTTCAAAACCAGTTCAATTGGCAACACCATTTCCAGCACTGAGCTGAACTCAAACTAAGAGCAAGTCCTGACTTCAGGCATTTCAAAATACAGATCTACTCTGGGAGGTCTAGATGCATTTCAGACTGCAAGAGAAGGCACTTTCATGACTTTATCAAATCTTCCTCACTCAGACCAGAAAGAAATAGGTTTTCTCACCCTTATTTGATGGTTTTACTGCTAGCTGGAAGCCAGTTATCTGAACATTCAGAACCTAGGGGAAAAAAGGGGCAGCAGGGTGATCCAATTCTGTTCTAAGGCCAACATTTACATTAGTTTTAAGTGGAACTGAACTATTTTGTCCATTTCTGTTACTTCCTACAGTGAACAATTTGCAGAAATAGAGCTGCATTATTAACTAGACTTTTGCTGTATTAGGGAAAACATACTAAAACAGCAGAGACAAACAAGAGGTGAAGCTGACCTCCTTTTTCTACACTTCACTATACATTGGATTTTAAATTGCAACACCCCCCGAGTAAATTAGGATTTGATCCCTTGTAAACTGTATATCCTATGAGGTTACAATTTCCCAGCATGAATTATGGAGTCTCTAAGGTACTAATTACACTGGCAAATTCTGTCCCTCCAGAGTGTCCTTTCTGGCTGCCCAGAGCTCCATGCCTCAGTGGAGATTGACTGTAAGCTCCTTGGGGTCTGCAGCAACTCTGCTGTTTGAGCACACAGCATCCAGCACAACAGTGATCTAATCCAGACTTGGACACCTAGTCACTAATATTATGATAGCTACAGCAATGAATCATGTAGCATTAAGAAGAATCACAGCAAAAGCTGTTGTACACAGTATCTAGTTCCCAGGCATGCCACCATTATTAACCTTAGACTCAAAATCCTGTTGTGTCTAATTCTGTTTTCAGCACAGAGTGGATGTTCTTATGATTATTAGCAGACAAATTGATGCAAGAATAACTGTATAAAAAAACAAAACATTTTTTCTTGCTCCAAAGAAGTTACAAGTGAAAATAAGAATACTAACGAGCTGTTACTAAGAGTATGCTGCAAGAAACTCACAGAGATGCAGGTTAAGTGCAACATCAGGAATTAGTCATTGAAGAAGGACTCCTGATCAAAGTGCTTTGCAATTTACCCCAGCTTTCCCACACAGACATGGCAAAAGGCAGAACAACCAGCAGTCTTACAGTAATGTCCTGAAGTCTTCTAATGTAAAATTCAAGGATGATTTAGAAAACAACAGAGAGACAAGCCATGAGAGGATCTCACTTCTCACATCAAGACCTCACTTGAACATTAATTGCATGGTGTATTACACCCCACTCCCTGTATAATTATTCCAGCTGTCCAAACTGTCATGGCTAGAGACTGCACTGGATTATAACTTCCAGCTTCAGAAGGGCCCAAAGTCTCAGAGGGATTAACAATAAGAGAAAAAAAAAAGATTCATCTTAAAGATGAAAACTACAGTATTTTTTGGTTGTTATTATGAAAGTTTTTATCAACTAGGCTGGAAAAAGACATGAGGATTCAAACATCTGTTCTTCTCATAAGTGGCAAATCTGTGCCTCTCAAACTTCTCTCAAGGAGAATGCTCACAGCACTTCCATTATTCCACTACCTCTTTGAAAAGCATATTTGCCATCACAACTGCTTAACTACAGTTAAAGAAGGCTTAACTCCTGAGTGTCAGGTTCCCTAACACTGAGCTTACAGGCAGTATTGCTTAGGAACTTGTGACTTGCATTACAAAATGATTTACAGGTATTAAGTGTGAACAGGATCATTTTCCCCCCAGCTGCTTTGCAGGCAACTTCCAGCTCTCCCCTCAGTGAGAGACACGAGCACATCCCTGGGTGCTGCATCCTTGTCCTGACACCAGCCAGCACCAGATGCTCCTCAGGAAAGTTCAAGAGAACATGGCAGGAGGACTAAGTGTTTGTAGACAGCAGCAGGGTTTGCTGTGAAGATGAGCAAGGGACATGTCAGACCACTGGAGGAGACAGGTGATACAAGGCCTTTGTGAGCAGGCCCCCAGAGCAGTCATACCTGCAAAAAAAAGGGCTGACGTGCACCACTCAGCAAGGACTTTTGAAAACTGAAACTGTAATTTTTACAAGTGTGAGCAATTTCTTTTTCATATAGCTGTAAAGTTATAATCCTTAGCAAGATGATTAGTTCTCAAAAAGGATGTACACAGCAAAAATTCAACTGCCTTTAGAAGAGATGAGCTTCTATTCCATGGTGTTTTCTTTCCCTCCACATCATCCAGGGGACAAAATCACAATTGTGAAAATTCAGCACTAGCACACTGAGCTGGTTCCTGAGCTGCAAGAGGGATTATGTTGACTTGACTGCTGGAGATGCAGAAACAGCTGCAGTAAGGGTTCACAAAACCAAAATGCAGCTCAGCAACTACCATCACTTCCTTCATTTTGCTCCTCTATAAAGTCACTTAAGTACTGCACAGAAATGGAAAAGTTCTGTATTGGGGTTGCCTGCTGACCCTGACAAAGGAATCAAGAACAAGCTGCAACACACAGGACACTGTTTCCCTTCCTTGAAATTAAACTCTGTGGCTCATCACAACAGAGGGGAAAGGAAGGATGACATTTCCTTCTTCCTCTCCACTCCTGCTCTCTCTAGCCCACCTCTTGCATCCCAAGAGTTGGGAAGAGGTTGGCTGAAAAGCTGCAGCAAGTCAGGTAACCTGCCTGTCAATTTCTGCCTGAATTGCTTTGCTTCTTGGCTGTAAACAGGTTTTAAGCATCTACTAGTGACTCAGCCTGCTACACAGCAACATTACTAACACCAGCACCGTCATCATCATGATTTGACAGTAACAAAGGACATTCTGTGTCCTTCCCACTGCTTAATGATCACGTCTCAAGCCTTTCAAAATGTAGCAAATTCTACTTTTGCTAGTTCACAGATACAAGTAACAAAATATTCAAAACAGGTTGTGTTCAAAACAGGCGTTTGCAAAGGAATGAAGGCACAGATAATGGCTATTAGGACAATCAGAAGAAAGGAGGGAAGAGAAGTTGATTACAAAACTGATGACAGCCCTCCTTTCAAAGGAGGAAAGAGGTGGATTGATGCTAAGTGATAAACACAAAGGAGGACATCCCAAAGGCTGGTTTGGTACAAGGACCTTTTGTAAGTTTGACCTGGAAGCTCAAAGTTTCTTTCAAGTGAGATCGCAGAACAGCCTACTGGTTGGCAGGAGACTATTTTTAAGAGGAAGGCTGATGAAGGAGGAATGGATGTCACACTGACTGTGACATAAGTGTGCCAAGAGCCTCCTTCAGCCCCATGTCAGAACCACCCAGTGGGGATGCCTCATTGCAGCCCTCCCAATGCCAAGCAGGACACACTCAGGCCAACTGCATGGGAAAAGAAAGGAGAAAACAACACCAGTAATGCCACTAAGCTCCACCTTGCACTCTGCCCACTTGCCAACTTTCCCTAGTGCTACAACAACCACTGCAAAAAAAACCCCAAAAACCAAAACAAACAAACAAACAACCCCAAATGTTAGCAAAATAAAAAACAAGAACCACTAGAATTTTTTACTCCTCAGAAACCAAACCAACATTTTTCTGCAGCTACTACAAGAAACCCTTCTAGTGAGTATCAATTCATATTTCTTTTCTAAAAGATATTCTAATCATTCCTCACTGACATCTTTCTGTATAATGTTAACATTCAGTCACTGATGAGGGAAACTTCTAACCCTAAAATACAAGCTATGGGGTACGTATGCCCTGTACAAAATGCATCTAAAATGAGCCTGTATCCAAAGGGGTTCCAGCCTAATTGAACAAAGTATCAATACACAAATGCTCTCCCTGAGTGCATTGCATGCTCAGCTTGACCTCCTGCTGCCCTCAAGGCTCTGTTCCAGATGGCTGCTGCCAAGCTTCATCCCCATCTCCGTGCCTCCCCTTCTGAGCATTAGGAGGTTCACAGCAGAAAAAGGAATTCAAACAATGCTTACACTCAAAAGGTTACTCAACATTACCTGTAATCTCAATGTGACAGAGCCTTACAAGGGTGCTAAAAGTTCCCCTCTCCTGCTTAGAAACAGCCCCAGATAAGTAAATGCTCTTGGCACCTTTGTGTTTTGGGGTCCCTTCAGAGAGACAGCTCACACACAGAAAAGCTCGTGTCAGAAGGAGATGCTGAGTTTGTTCCCAATGCACAGGGAACCACAGGGCCCAGTGACCAGCATGAAGAGTTTCTGCAGCAGCCCCAGAAGCAAAACCACAGTACCAGAAGAATGCTGCAACTCTCCCAAAGCTGAGTCCCCAGCTCCAAATGCTGCACACAGGCTGTACTGACATCCCAGCTCAGAGAGCTTTATCACCCATTCCTGATGCCCTCTGTGCCACACTCCTGGTTCTGCTATTCCTCCTCCCCATCCAGCAGCCCAGCCTTGGGGGATGCTCTTACACATCTCCTTTTGCTGACCCCCACCTCACAGCTTTCCCTGTCCCACACCTGTGATACATTATTTCCACTGCAAATTTTCACTGTTAGTCACACAGAGACAAAGGAGAGACAGCAATGCTCACAGCATCTTACACCTGTATTTGATTTTCTAATCACTGATGCAGAAACCCTGTGAAGAAAATGCTATTTCTGATCTATGACTGTTTCTGTCTCTTTTCATTTCAGACTTGCCAACTTCTTAAACTATTTGTGGCCTCTGAGCAGCATCAAGAGGCTATGGAGCACTCCATGGATATATTCTTTATTCCAAGAGCAATCATTTAGGTCTGGCAGTTAAGGGTGGGATCTGCAGAGACAATTTAAGCTGTGCACAGCAGACAACTGAGAACTTACTTTATCACTACTGGAACATTATCAACAGCAAAATGGCAACTACAATAAAAACTGCCTGGTACTTTAAGTCTTGCAGGCTAATTTAATCCTTCATTTAGTACTTGCACTGCTGCAGGGGTATTCTGAGGCCATGGGAAAATTCCTGAAGCGTGCAGGATCACTGCTTATGGTGCCCCTCCTGCCTGGCAGAGGCTGGCAGGAGCCTGCAGGGTGCTGGATGTGCTGGCAGCCTCCAGGAGCAAAGGGATCCTGATGGGAGCAAATGCCAGGGCTGGGGTGGCTCCTGCCCTCCCACAGTTTGAGGCCCAGAAGGCAAATGGCTGCTTCCAAAACTGCTGGGGTGGCTGTGCTGTGCTTTCCAGGAGGAGGAATAGCAAATAACAAGAAGCACCTTAATCCTCAGGCACATCATATGGCTCAAGACAGGAGAGGCTGGCACACACACACTTTATGTGCTCCCACAGCCCATGTCAGGCCTGTGGTGCCATGGCTTGTGAGAGAGAAAAGTTCACGTATGGAAAATCAACTTATGTGTTTGCTTTTTACAGCCTACAAATGCAGACAGCCAAATTTGATTCTCTATTTCCATTTCCTTCAAGTTCATAAATCCAGGAGAGACTGCATGCAGAAGTAAACTTGGGGCTGGTTGGGAAATTGATAGATTTACAGGCTTATAATAGCTCAAGCCCAAAAGCAGCCTTGTACCCAATACATACACACAGAAGTGCACATGTACCTGTCCACACAAATCCTACACCATACACTATTACCTTTTTTCATCCTGTAGCATCAGCTTGCTTTCCTTTAAACCTGTGCTTGATCCTTCAATTTTCCATCTTTAAGTATCCAGGCAGCCTCAGAAGCATGGCTGACTACTCAAGGAGAATACAGGAGATTGATTTTGCTCACTGCTCAACAATGATCTCACAAAAACGTGTCCTAAACTGCCATAAACCAACACCTTCCTTTATATTAGTGACAAGGCAAAGTAGGTACTTTTACCACCTGAATAAAACTTTCATGCTTATGTGTTCATGCTACTCTTCATAGGATGCAGAGTCTGAACCTCCTCTGGCTTGTTGGGCTGAGAGGTTACATGAGCTTCTACAGGCATCTGTGCTCACTGAAACCTTCATTCTGCTTGTGTTGCAAGGCCAGAGCAAACACACCCCTTCTCCCCAAAATAATGGCAGTGTTGCCCCCTGCCCTGCCCAAATGAAGTTACACCAGCAGAAGCTCCAGCACTTTGCCACCCTGCTCACAACTGCATCTCTTCCTTATGCTTCAGATGCAGTTTTGCAATCAAACTCTGTTCCCTTTTGCTGGAGTTCAGTATTTTGTCTTTAACATTTAAAATTCATGCTTGTGAATATAGCAACTATGCTCACTTGAAAATCAAACTGGAACGAATACATGTGAATACAGAAATACTGGCAAAACATGTATCTACTCATCCACATGACACAGGTTTTCTCTAATGCTTGTTTTTATTCTTCTGGACAGGAGTCTTCTGAATGTTTTCTCTTTCCCAAAAGCAGAAAAAATGCATTTCTTTGATCTCACCCAATCATTTTTGATTCTGGAGATCAGGAATCATTGTGCTTGTGATTACTCTGCCAAATCATTCTCATCTTTCCTGTAGTACAACCAAGTGCAGCAGCAGGATGAGACAAATGAGAGCAGAGTGCAGGAGCACTGTCACCTCTCTCAGATGCTCTGCCTTTGGATCATCACCATCTTAGGCCCTTTCCACCCAGGGCTGTAAGCAGGTTCTTGCTAAGGCAAAAGTGAGACAGCTGCTTTGACAATGGACACTGTGGCTCCCATCAGATGCAGGAGACTTTTTGGAAAAAAATCTACTTAAAATACTCCTACTTTCTAAAAGTAGGAGTGTTGCAAAAACAGGAAGTAGCCCCAGAAAAATTAAGTATTCCAGGAACTAGAGAAGTTTTCTCAAGCCTTCTTATTTTGTTGAAGCAGCCTGCTTGTTAAACTATGCCAACAAGTTAAAAGGTCATACCTGGGTAAGCAGATGATGGGATGCTGAGTCTGAGTGTTAAACAAGGGAAACCCTCTGTTCCTACAAAGAAATAGAAAAATATGCTCACTAGTCTCTATGCAGTGAATTTAGCATAAACTCAACATTGTAAGGGACTATAAAACGTCCTTACATCTCATGTGTACATTTCTGTCTGAGCCTTTTTCCCTCAGCTTTATTTCCCAAGACTCATTAATTCAGATTCCCTGTTATGTCCAGCCTGCTTTGGGGACCACTAAGGAGCTGCTTACTGCCTAGGCCAGCAGTAAAAAAAGCTGGCACTGACTCCAAAAACCTGTCCATCAGGAAGGGAAATGGAGCACAGCACAATTCCAGCCAGACTCCCTCCAGACTGGGAGAACTGTCAGAGCTGCTCTATGCAGAGATTTTGCTGCAGGGCAATCCCAAGCAGGAATGAGGAAAGTGGAGGAAAATGGTCGCTGAGATGCACAGAAATTAATGGAAGAAGAGCAAGAGTCCCTCACTGACTTCCCAGTATGACATTCAAAACAGCTGAAGATACCAAGGCAGGGAACTACTACAATTTCTTCTTAGAACTGTTTTTCTTGCCAAAGTTGTAGCAGAGGGTCTTAAGTTTAGCTGGGATAAGTAAGAAAGGTTCCCACAGATGTTAGTGCCCTTTCTGTGACCCTCTTTAATCAGAGAGAAATGCCTGGGCAGAAAATGTAGTTAGCTTGCTGAAACAGCCTCTGCCTGTCCCACCATCCATCCTCTCTCCTTTCTCCAAGGCTTTGACCAGAAGACACTGAGGAAAACATTCCAGGTGCAAGCAGCAGACAGAAACCCAAGTGTCTCCCGTCAGGGACAAAGGGGTCTTCCACCACATGTCCTTAAGTATCCCCAAGGATTATGAAGCCAGCTAGTACTGTCACCTATATTTAAGGCTGCAGCTTCTCATGGCCAAGACTCTTGTAAATTTTTTGACTTTAGTTGTTCAGAAATTAATTCCCTGTATAGGGTAACTGACTCAAGTTAATGCTTTTGTTTGAGAGTTCACTGTCTTAAAGCTTCAGCAAGAACAGGGCAGGCATTGCCAGGAGCTAGAGTAGTAAGAAACATATAACTAAACCAAATTAAAAAGAAGGATAGAAGGTAATGACAAAAAGTAAGATGTAAGTGTGAAATCAGAGACAATCATAATGCATACTCAGAAAGGCAACTAACCTTAAGCTAGAGAGCAGTTCAGGTTCATTCTCTTTCCTGGACTCTCATCCTTTGTCACTGAATTAGTCACCTTTTCTGTACCACATCACTGGCATGGGGTTGTGCTAACTACAGCTTTCCACCAGTTTGCCCAGTTAACATCCAACAAGAACAGAAAGGTTTTGCTGCCCTGAAGGGGGAAGGTTTCATATGGTTCTGACAGCAAATAAATGAAAAACTTGCAATGGAATAAATTCCACCTTACTGCAGAGGCTGCCAGCTGAGTGCACCATTCACTTATGAGCAATAATTAGTTACAGTAAATGAGCTGTGTGGAACTGAGGCTCCAGCCAGCATCAACTCCACCAAGCCACAGGACAAAGATGAATGTTAAAATAAGCTAATTAAATTTTCCCTGCCTCAGCAGAAAGATCAATGCTCTTGACAGCCGAGGGTTCAGCACGTGGCATCCCAATCCCAGCCCTCTGATGTGCCACCACTGCGACACAAGCCTGAACCAGAGGAGGTGGAACACCCCTCTGGGGAGGGGCAAGGAGACAGAGGCACTCAACAGGGACATTAACAGAGGGATGGAGACACCTGCTAGTTGAATGCCAGATGGTCAGATAGCATTTTTACCAAAAGCAAACTTGGCTTTGCGCTTTCATTATCTATTCTACCACCATTAAATACGTGTCCCTGTAGTCTGTTGAAAGTCCACTGCAATAAATGTGATTTTAGCCACCAGCAGAATACCAAAAATACCAGACAATCAAAATACAGATGCCAGAAGTGGGGAGCATTTTTGCTGCCCCACAAATTTGCTGGATTCAGGCTGTTATCACCATTTCCACCTCTTGCTGAGGAAGAAGCAAGGGAAGAAAATGAGATGATTCAAAAGTTCTTCTGCTAGAGAACAGAAGAGACACCCACCCACTCAGAGATGCCCACAACTCCACGTTCAGGGCATTTAAATAAAAAGCAAGAAGTTAACATTTAAGTGCCTGGTCAGAATGTGGCACCAGATACATCAATGGGGTTTTCCACCTCCTGTAAGCATTCTCTAATAATCACAGTGCAGAATGTATCAGGAAGAGTTTCTTTTTGTTTGTATTTCTCCCAAACCCTGTTGCTTGAGACAAAAATCAAGAAGAACCTGTCCTAATAAGGAATTACTTGAAACTGGCAGTGTCTTTAGAAAAGCTCTGTGCTCAGATGAAGGGACAGGCTGTTTTATTGATGCCCTAGAGCCAGGATGGCAGGGGATGGCACTTTGGCAGCTCCAAGTGACACTTTCCACCAGGGAGAGGGCACAAAACAGATGAGCTGGTTTGTTTCACTCCTAACGAGAAGCTGTGATTAATAACTTCTACCTTGGATATGGAAACCTATGTCAGGACATGCAAGCTTATCACAATGAAGAAAACTTTTAGTCTCATTCACAAATACAGCCTGGTAAGTGCATTCAGCACTGAAGTACATCTGACAGATTCTCTGTTGATGCAGACCAACCAAGGGCTGACAGCTCTAGGCTGGATGCACTGTGACCTAGCATCAAACAGTCAAGGAAACCTGCTCATTCTGGCTCTGCCATTTGTCTGTGGATCAAGCATGCTACTTCCTCTGCTGTATCCACTAGGGATTGCCTTTTCCTCGTTTTGGTAATCACTTTGGCTTCTACCTACAAAACTGATAGAAAAAACCCAGTGTGCATACACATGCACAACAGAGGACTGAAGTTCTATTTTATGCACAAGGTATTTGTAACTATTCTTCATTAAAGTTACTCCTCCTCTTATAAAACTCTTAAAACCAACAGGATTGATAAATTAATACATTGTACTAATTTTAAAAATATCTCTTTTTCAGTAGTTGCTTTCCTTTCTCATTTCAGGACTTGTGTATGTTCAAATACTTCTGTATGATCTACCCAACAACACACCTGTTCTGCAGAGTCATCTGCAATGAAAATTGTAAGGACTAAGTACATTCTTTTCCTAAGCTGTTCCACTTGTTCTCCTGAGAAAGGAGCTGTTATCCTGAAGGGTCAGCCCATCCACCTGAGGCCCTGACTCTGCCTTGCAGAGATATCTAGATAGATATCTATTAGCTTCAGCAATCTGCCTGCAGAAATGCACATTTAAGGTTATTAACTCTGCAGTCTGGGAGCTTGCCTTTTGCTATATATACCTCAAGAGCAACATACATGCTATGATAAAAGCCTAAATTGCCACAAATTACTTTTCAGCATCTAGTGCTTTGCCCAACAATGCTGCAAATGGATCCAATCTATTAGCATCAAACCTTTCCCCACAGCTTCTTCCTTTTACTCTCCTCCTCCTTCCTACTTTCCATGTCCCTATGCTTTCCCCTTGGCAGCAGAGGCTTAAAATAACAGACATCTTTCAAAGGGATGCAAAAAACCAATCTGGTTATCTGCAGGGCAGAATTCACTACACATTTATTATTATTCAGTTTCCAAAGTGCTAGGAAATGAAGGTCAATTATATCTGAACTTCAGCTAGGGTTGATGCAGAGAGCAAATAGCTTTAAAGCACTTCAGCTAAAGGAGGCAAAGCAGAGGCCAGGCTGTGCTGCTGTAAATCACTGACCATCAGCAGAAGCCAGCAGCTTACCATGGCTGTAGATGTGGCCTGAAATTCAGCAAGGACTGCAGTAGATGCTGCCTCAACTTGAGAATCAAGCCTCCAAAGCCACACTGACTGAGGAAAAACCTGTGCTGAGGTTTTCACCACCAGTTTGAGTTGGCTTTGGGCAGCACATAACTCAGTCCTTCCCTCACTCCTGGAACATGCTGCCTCTGAAAGCCAGTTCAGCATGTTCCCTTTTGACCAAGCTGATTTATAAAAGCTTTAAATGATTCAAGAACAAGCAATGCTGATAGTACCATCACAAATTTATTTATTCCAAAAACTACTGCACTGCATCTGCATTGAAATGGATTACTCCCAACGCTTAATTCCCATTGCTTGCCTGGTGACTCATTTTCACTAAAACATCCACATCAAATCTTTCAATAGTTAAAAGACAATTTTAAAACCCTGCAAATTGAGAAAGGTGTGTTCATGGGGAAAAACATACTGCCAGCCTAAGCAGCTCACAGTCATGAAGGTAGAGGAGACAAAGCCTGGCTTGGTCATGACTCTGAGGAGGAGACAGGGAAGATGAAAAGCTGTCTCAGCATCCAAGAATCTTGGCTAAGTGGGGCCTGAAATACACAGCAGACAGGAGACACTGTTCAATCATTTATAGAAATCAAGGTCAGCAGTGTCAGCACATTTGGCCTGAGAGAAAACAGTTTTCTGATCCTCTTGACGCAGAAGTAACTGGGCTGCATTAGTGGCTGCCACTAAGTAAGGATTAAAGAATGGAAACAGAGAAGGACAAGGATAGCAAAGGATAAAATGAGCATGCCAATATTTTCACAGCTTGTATTCAGCAGCCCAGCTAGAACCCCAAGGGGTTTTTGTCAGGAATCTCAGAGACAGAAACAACTGCTACATTTGATGGAAATATATGGTGTCTGGGTTTTACAAATGGTGTTTCTAATAGTTTATCTGATTTTGTAACTAGCAGGGAAGGAAATCGTTCTGATGACAATTACCACTGAGGCATTTTGTTGTATTTACTGGCATAGAGCTGTCATTTACACTCCACTTCTCTTAACCACAGCTTACTCCCCCTGTGGTTATTGAAGATAGGTCTGGGGGCTGTTTTCCTGGCCTTGTCAAGCTGAATTTTAATACATACTGCTTGAAAGATGTACCACCTGCTATTTTATATCTATAATTTATTGCATAATGAGTTCCTATAAATCCTTATGATAGCTTAAGAGACTTGCAAGATGGATTGCTGGCCTGTTTTTTTTCTCAGCTTGTCAGCAAAGCAGAGACAGAGTCCCTGAGTTCCCCTTGTCACCCACCTTGGCCACAGATCAGCCATCTCCCTCCATTGAAGGATCTTACCTCCAGAAGAAAGGCTGTCCTAAGACTCTCACTGCTAATGAAGATGCTGGATAGCAATGTACTACAGTCTCTGCATTTACTTTAGGAGGCCCCAGCTATTTCAGACACCCATGAAATGGTTGTATGGGCACAAGCTATATCTTCACATGGTGGAAAGAAAAAGCTCACTAGAGATTCTGGACAGGGACTCTCTAGTAGTCATTTAGTGAAACAGAAACCACCAGCCCTACAAGTTGGTATCCAAGAGAAAATATTTATTTAAGATCCAGGACTGAGAAATCTTCCATCTATTAGGGACCATCCTCACCTCAATATCACACACATAGAAGATATGTTTGATGTTTTCATACTTTGGTCCAGCACCACATAAAGGAGTTCCCATTGGAAGCTGGAAAATTTTAAATTTGAGACTTGACTTTACATTTCCCCTACCTCTCAGAGCCAAGACAATGAAAAACACTACTAAGAAGTTTTAAGAAGTTATTACTATTTCTTTGTTTCTTTCTTTTTTCAGTGAACAGCAAATAAAAAAGAATAACCTACTTCAAAATACAGGTATTGTACTGTATGCATCTTATTAAACTCTGCTTTTAACCTGTCTTTCGACTAATAGCACTTTCTCAAACAACCCCTAGCCCTGAGTTAGCTCATGGATGCAAATCCAAGAGTGTGCGATGAAATCAGGCTGTTCCCAGGCAGAGTTCATGCAACAAATAAAGCCAGGACGTGCCAAGATTGCAAAGGGCTTTCATCCATGAGTGACAGACACAATCAACAGAGAAAATCAGCCACTGCCTTTCATCTCCTTACAAACACCTTGACAGCCAGGCTGGTGCAAACCAGCAAGTATAAAAGAGTCTTTCCCTCAGTCATCACAGTAATTCAGAGGGAGGAAAAAGGCAGGGAGGATGGGACACAAGAAAAGGACCTGAGGAGCTGGGAGGAAGTGTCAGGACAAAGCATCACAATGAGACTGACAGCTGGCCAGAGCCACTTCAGCTTTGCTAAGCATGGATTTCAGGATGCCACACTCACCACAGAAGGAAAGCAGCAAATGCTGCTCCATGCTAAGCTCGTTGTGGCTTTGGCTTCCAGGCTCTCTTGTCCAAAATTAAAGGTGTGTTTCCTTCCCCTACAGCATATCCAGGCGTGTAACACATCTATAGCTCATGCATGGAGTGGAGGCAGATGAAAGAACCATACTCCAAAGGACAGCACAGGAGCCTTTTGCCTTACTGACAGGGCAAGTCTTATGCCAGTAAGAAATGAAGGACATGAAGGCATTTTAGACAGGGTTAGAAAGCAACAACTGCTGCACTGGTTTGGGTCCATCCTCTTGCTTGAGTATTTTTTTCTGGCACACCAGTTCTGTTTATCCTGAAGATTTTCCTGTCCAGGCAGATAGAAAATTTCCTCAGTACATCCTATAACCCAAGAGTCAACTTGCTCTATCAGAGATGTGATGGAAATACAAAATAATACACAATAAAATATATCACTTTTTTTGGTTGGGGATGAGTTTATTTTTCTTATCATCTATGTGATATTACACAATTTAAGGGTGTCAATAAAACTTCAGATGATTCTCCTGAAAAAGTGAAAATCCTCTTTGACAGGATTGTAGACTGAGAGACTTTCTGTGTGTAACAAAGCAGGTTACTGTCTCAGACAGGACCAAAACCAAGGTCTCTCAGCTCCTGCACCTAATGATAAGGTTGAACATACACTGCCAGCACAGCCATGATGTAACATCTCTCTGTAGCTCTATAATCCTGCAGTAACCAAGTGCAGCCTTTTCCCAGTGTGCCAGTGGAAATGATGGCAAGAGAACAGCAAAGGTTCAGGATGCAAGGCTGCTCTGGGACTGCAGGGGGAAGCCATGTTAGCCTATGGCCAGTACATGGGTTCTGTAATCAGCTGGCTCTATGTTATCTCTAATTCCAAGTGCACTGAAGTTAACTTGGAGGAGTCAAGAGCAAACTGTGCAAACTGTGCAGTACCCTGGAAACTGAGCTTAAGCTGCAGATTTTTGCACTGATATGGATGTCCTTGAGATCAGAAGCCCAAAGCATCATATTCAGTGAGGAAGGCACACAGAACACATTTGCTAGAACACATCCTCAAAGACACAGCTCCAATGTCATGGCTTATTTGCCACCAGAGACCTCCAAGATAACAACAAGTGGCATAAAAACATTGCCTGAAGATGTCCACCTGGGAGCAAACATGACAGGGAACACAGTGCTCCCCACCTTTTGAAAGAAATTTTTATATATACTTTGGATTTCTGTTTTTTCCTTCTCCCCAGTTTAGAGCATTACAGCCAAGCAGTACTGTTGCAGTACTGAGCCCATCCCACAGCACATTCTGGAAGTTTTACTGCAACTGTTTTAGAAAGAACCAGAGGATGATATGAGCTTTGTTCAGGATCATACTGAAAAACCCATTTAACACATATTCCTGTAATACATGCACTTCCTATACACAACTACCGAGCAAAATCTCCCAGAGGCTTTAAACCTGTTATTTCCGAAGTCACCTCTAAACCACTTATCTCCATTAGCAATCTGGAATGTACAAGTTACCTGTCATAGGGTGAAGGGGAATTAAGCAAAGCAGAGTCTTTCAGTAGTTGAAAACAGAAAGCTTTTTTGCTTGCTTTTTTTGGGGATTTTCCAGACATGCCCTGCCATCATTTCCTCCAGGCCTGCCTGAAGGTCTGCACCTTGAGAGTCCCTAGAAATGCCCACCACCACTCACAGCACATCCAAGCTACATCTGAAACAGCATCACTTGGTTTTCTGCTCAACCAAAGCCAATGCTCACAAAAGCAGAGTGTCTCTCCCAGGCTGGGGAGTGCTGAAGCAACTACAGCTGCCCTAAAATTCCTCTTAGCATGCATCCTGCTTTGTGGAAAAAGTAGTACCCTGCTGATGACTTATGCAAATAAGCAGTGCTCCATGGCAGAGACAATGTGATACCAGAACCAGCCAGGAAGAGATGTTTCCACTGTGAAACAGGACTCGCCAGCAGTCACATTATCACCCCCAGGACTCAGGATGGCTCGCACCTGCACATCCACATCCTGCCTTGCCCCCTTCAGTATTTTCCCTTCATTCCTCATGTCTTCTCTATTGTCTTTGCTCAGCTCTTAAGAGTAGCAAACTCAAAGGACATTTGCCTGTCATCAGGCATTTTGTAAGAAGTACCAAATTTCATTTCATTTAAAGGTGATTGATGCTTATGGGACATGGGTCCCACAAGTGTCACAGTCATGTCAGCCACAGAGGTGTGACAGCAGGAAAATTGTCCAAATAGACTACAGTATGATAGCTCTCCTTAAGAGCCTCAGACATGGGCTTCCAAAAAAATCCCCAACCTCTGACTTTTTTATCTAACAAAGAAACAAGAAAAAGCCTCTTTTCCTGCTGTCCCAGTTTCATGGAAGCCCTTGTCCATTTGCAGTAAAGGTGGGCTCTGCTGATAAGTATTGAGACACAGATATCTTACTAAAGGCAGGTAATAAATCTGTAAATAGAATGTTTGGATTGGGCAGAGGGATACCATAAAAGAGAATTTCAAGCTGGGTTAGAGGGTCCAAAACAGACTGTGGGTGCTCCCTGAGAGGCTGCAAAGGCCAGGCTCAAATCTTCTCTCCAAAACAGATCTGTAAACAATTTCTGCTCACAAAGTTTACACCATTAGACTCAGCAAGTATGTCACTCTCCATTTATGCAATTCACAAGGAATCTGGGAACACAGGGCCAGCCTCATGGCTTGGAGCAGCCACCACACTTCTCAGCTGGGTTTGGGGCTCATGGCCACTTGCAAGTGCATCCTGTCATCAATCCATTCTGCCTGATGTGAGAAATGGATTTGTAAAGGATTCTCAAAATCTTTCTTACTTTCTCCAGAGACAAGACAGAATAAACTGACCAGCTTTCACCTGGGAGATGAGTTTCCTATAAGGACTCTCCCAGTAATGTATATATTCAAAACACTTGTTTATTTGAAAATTATGTAGTTCATAGGAAACCAATTTATCTATATTTAATATCTTAAGTTATAACTTATAAAAACCCAATTCAGCAGGATGTATGCTACTAAGAAATTGGGCTGGCTGAGGTCAAGCTAAGTGCCCATAAAGAATACACACTTCTGTGTCCTTATTGAAGTTTAGAGTTTTTGAAAAATAGGAGTGTTTTTCTTTTAGAGCAGTCACTGCAGATAGCTTGTTTACTTTAATAAAATACCCCACATCTTTCACAAAGTTTAAAATAACTAGAAGCTGCCAGAAGTGGAAAACCACTATATTGTGAGTTCAAGAGGAACTGTTGGGCTTTTTTTCCCCCACATACTTAAAAAATAACACAAACTCATAACTACTTTTGTTATAAGCCAGAATCTGTGGGGAACTTCCTGAGCAGCTTGAGGGCTCAAAATCAGACAAACTCACCAGGAACACTGATAGCTAGCACTGCAGGAGGCACAGACTATATTGCCAGCCAAAATGCTCACAAAATGCTACTCCTCCTAATTTTCTTTTAGCCTTTCTGATAATTCCCTTCATTTATTAGCAGTTCTAAAGTGTGTTCCACTACTACACTTTAATTTGGTTTTGAGTAAGCAAACAGGCAATGCTAAGGAGATGAGAAAACATGGGGTAACACAATAGAAATAATTAAGATGCCTTATTTGCTCCCCCAGAAGAACTGTATGGTGCAACTGAAAACATTTAACAAGTGGAAGCCAACAAGAAAAGCTGGACAAATACAGATTCCTAACTTTTTGAAATTAAATCCCCATAAAGAAAATTACTACTCTCTCTCAGCACCACATGCATCAAAATGCATTAAAATAACAATGCTTTACCCTAAGTGGACCAATCCTGGGGTAATTACTTGCATGGTGAAAAGCTGTACTTCACTTATTGGAGATTACCAGCACAGGCTGCATCAGTACCTCACAGTGCCATGCTTTCTCCAACAAAAGCCAACACTGATTGCACCACTTTTATGAAGACAGAACGAGTCAAAAATAGTGTTTTGACCTTAAGATTATGGACTTTATGCATCACAGCAAAGCCATTAACAACTGTTGGAACAATTTTCAAAATAAGCATTCTATTCCCTTATTCACATAGCAAACTTGCCTGTTTTTTAAAGCTAGCATGTAAAACTTGTGGGTCTTTGAAAGCAGAAGGCCATTACTCAAAAGCACATAAGAGCTTTCTTAAGATACTATGCTCTGTTAAGAAATACCTTATTTAAGATTAAGCAAAGTGCCTGAAATCAAAGATTACTGACCCATTTGAGCACAAGAGCTGCAAGCTTCTGTAACAAAGGATTTGGGATACTTTAGCACAATGATGAGTCACACATAGTGGGAAGACTTAAAAGAAAACTCAGTTATACAGAGACCAGCAATTCTGACCTCCTGGGAGAAATTTTTTTTTTACATTCCAAATCCACACTTTCAATTCACACATTTGAAAATGGTTTCCAAGATCTGGAGACAACATTACATTGCTGTTTAAAGTAAAAAGCTGTTTAAAAACATTTGTGGACAGCAACGATAAACACAGTAAGGAGAATCTCAATTTCTGCACTGATGCATTTGCTATCAAAATCCATGCTATTTTGAGGCTATTAACATTTATAATCCCACCCTATAGCTCAAAAATTATTTCAATAAATGTAAAGACATAATAGATCTCCTTAAAAGAAGAGGATGATCACCCTGCTTAACATGATGCCAGAAGAAAAGGTTTTACTTTCAGCTCCAGAACTGTCCTGTCCTTTACATCACATGCAGGAGGATGTGACAACACTTGCAGCTCTCAGTCCAAAGTTCAGGGACTGATCCTGGGTGAGCACCTGTCAGGCAATGAGCTCTGCTGAGGGCAAACTTCTCTGCTAGAGAAACATAAGCAAGGTGTGTGATGCATCAAAGCCTTCTCAGCCAAGAGGAACAGCAAACTTCCATGGCTGCTGTGCAAAGGCAGAAACCTCCATACACTCCCAGAGCTGAAGGAAGCAGCTTTTCCTGTATATAATAAAGGTACCACCAGATCCCAGCAAGAAATTAGGCAGACAGTGACTGCCAGACACCACAGCCACAGATTCCCTACACAGAGAGAGCACAGAGACCTACAGTGCTGGAGAACCACTGCTGGAGTCAGTTCATACAGCCCTGTGCAGACTGAGCCCCATCTCACTTATGGAGCCAAACCAACCCACCTGTCTCTAGCTGGCTTTTTGTATCTCAGGACCAGGACTGAGGCATCCCAACCCTGAGAAAAAGGTTTTCCTTTCAACCACAGGGCCTGAAAGACCATTTTTTCAGCAGACTGCCTCTGAGTTTGGTATCCCACAGCTCTATCAGCTCTAAAATGTTGGAGCAAGTCCAGAGGAGGGACACCAAGTTGATTAGAGGGCTGGAGCACCTCTCCTATGAGGAAAGGCTGAAAGAATTGGGATTGTTCAGCCTTGAAAAGAGAAGGCTTTGGGATGACCTAACTGCAGTACATGAAGGGAGCCAATAAGAAAGACTATAAGAGCATTGAGTGACAGAAAAGAGGAATGGCTTCACACTAACAGAGAAGAGGTTTAGATTGGATATTAGGAAAAAATTCTTCATTGGGAGGGTGGTGAGGCACTAGACAAGCTGTCCAGGGACATTGTTGATGTCCCATCCCTGGAAGAGTAAAAGGCCAGGTTGGACAGGACTTGGAGCAACCTGGTCTAGCAGAAAATGTCCCTGCCCATGGCAGAGGGGGTGGAACTTCCTCTCTTCTTCTCTTTAAGGTCCCTCCCAACCCAAATAGTCTGTGATTCTATGGTTCTAATCAGCAGAGAAGCACACACCAACAACATTGGAGGATCTGATTTTACTGATTTCTAGTTTATACCCAAATGCCAAGTACATCCTTAACACATGTAGGCTGTGGCTGACAATGGCACCCCTTAAAAGTAGGCAGTGCCCATGCTGAGAAAAGGCATTGATCCTTGAACAGTTTATATCCAAATATAGGTAAACAAAAGAGAGAAAAGGAAACCCCAGCTGTTCCTATGTACCTGTATTTATGATGCAGAGTCTCCCTGCAATAATCAAACAACTTGTCCTTCAGCAGCACTGCAGAATATGTTCAGATGCAAGTTACACAAGAGGAGACTTATCTATGTTTGTTCTTCCATAACCTGATTCCCATTCCCCAGCTGTTTCCACTATTGCCTGCTCCCTGCCTCTGATTTTTGAGGATTTTATGTGGAATCATTTTCAAAAACAGTTAAGAACTGTGTTGTACTGTGCTATTGTGCCCATTTTTTTTTTAAGATTATGAATTGAAGCTAAGTAAGATAAGAGGCCTTGTCTAAAAACATGCACAGGCTCTATGGTATATCAGGAAAGCACATGCAAGACTTTTGGAGTTTCAATCCAAGCTCCAGTGACAGAATCATTGCTCCTGCTTAGCTAAGGGCTGCAGTCTTTATATGCAGTAAACAGATCATATGGGCCATAGGCCTGAAGTTTATCTTAAGCTCCTTGAAAAGCACAGCTCATTATTCAAAGGAAAACGTGTGACCTTGGTGACATCTCTCTGGAAGGAGCTTTCATGTCTGCTGCTCTGAGATGATTAGAAGACATGGTATTTTGGATGCAAACTAAGAAATCCCAGTGCTTTGCTGCTTCTTATTCTAAGGCATTAAGAAACAAATGTCTCTGAGTTTTGTAGGAATTGGGGAAATGCACGAAAACAGGAAATGAGCAATGGAGTAGCAGGGAGCTTTGTCCACCTCCTCCTTCCACATCTCTTGAAGAGTGAAGAACACTCTCCAGCTCCATTTTGATCAGAAAACATTGACTGGAGATTAAAGGAGGCAACAGCCAAACTAGAGGTGTGGAAGGAATGAACACCTTGCTCAGTTACCTATTACAAATGGACAGCCACTCCTTATTCCACCTTTCCTTCTGGGCACACACTAGGGCATTTCACTGAACACCACCAAAGAGAAGGCACACCTCATGGGACTGGCCATGGCATGGTATGTTTTCTCCTTCCTGCTGGAAGAGGATGGAGAATGCCAGGTGACACACACCCTGCACACATACTCATTCCCTCCTTTGGGAGATGGTCTCCTCAGCTCTAAGCATGTTTTGGGGAAGATACTCTAAGACTATGGGAACAGGACTGGGTTTGAGCTTCCAAAGAAAGGGTGATTCCCTAAGCAGTGATGCCATCACTGGATACAGAAGGATACAACTGCACCCCATCAATACAACTACACCTATCACTTGCACTTCTCTTTGCTCACCTGGTCAGGGCTCTATCTCTTCCTAGAGAGGTATATTGTTACCCCACCTGGCTCAGCTCAAAACAGGCACAGTGACCTAAATGGCACAACTCGAGAATATCAGATGAGAGCGTGGCCTTAAACCATATTCAGTTCTACCAGTTCAGGTAGAACTCAAAATTTGATCACCAATACAATACTTGTTTAAGGCAAGAGAACTGTCAGTAATCCTGGAATCTAAAAGGCACCTGAACTGAGCCTCCTTGAGGTAAATCAACAGCATTGGCCTTTATTAAGGTTTCATTCCTTCAAGCCCCTTGCATCCACATATGTTTAGTGCCAATTTTCTTGTAGCTTCTTAATACTGAGCTGGACCATTTCCCGGAAAACATATGCCATGTGAAACAGCTCACCCCTACAAACTAATTAAAACAGTTTTTGAAATTAATTGCCTCTTGGCTGGGCATATTTTTCTAAAGCTGTATTTTGCCTTCCTTACTGACTGTCATGGTCTTTGATGCAAGACCCCAGTCATGGAGGTGTTAACCCAAAACTGCTGGAGGGAACCTACAGTTTTTGGCCAAAGATCCCACAGGCATGCGCTCCAAGCTGTGCCACATCCCAATGTAATAATGGGGATATTGGGAAACAAGAATCAAGGCTGAGACATACAAGTTCAAAGGCTTCATACCAAGTGTAGTCTGACTTACAAAGGCAGAACTGCAACATGGTGCTCTTCACTCAGGGGAAAAAAAAATGCACTTGAGAGGAGAAGCTGCCACCAATTTAACATTACCTAAAATGTGTGTCTGAATTCTGTAGGGACATATGGCATCCTAGCCACAGGCTCCACCAGAAGTAAATACGGACACAGCTCATCCTGAACACGTGTGACAGTGGGGCCATAAAGTCTGTGAAACCCAGGACAGAATTAATCCCCTGTAACCCAGTATATGTGCTCAGTGTCACAAAATAAATAATCAATTTGCCTCAATTAGGCTACATCCTCCTGCTGTCACACAACCTCTACTTGGCAACTGCACAGCTGGGTGAAAACAACCCCTTATGTATCAGTAACTAGTGCATAAAATTTTGCCATATTCCAGTATCTCGATGGCCTGCTCTGTAAAGAAAGCCAGGGTATTTTCAATTCAGATGGATATATGAGATGGTATATTTTACTCATCACTTCACCAGTAACAGCTTGGAAAGATCAAGAGGATTTAACCAATTAGCCCAAACCTCAAAAAAAGTGAAATGAAGAAATGCCAAAATAAAGATCGAGCACGTTCTTGGTATGAAGGTAACTGTTTAAAGCAAGAAAAGAATACTACAAAACAATTTACTGTATTTATATGTAATAAATACACTGTAATATATAATGATGAAAAATGTATAAAGAAAGTTTAAAAATTAAATGCAAAATAACATTACAGAACAATTTACTGTATTTATATGTAATAAATACAAATTTAATACACTTGTAATAAATTTGCTTCAGCTCTTTTCAATTGTTAACAGCCTATGAAGAAGCAGTCTTGCTAACACTACTCCATTAAGCTATTTAATGCTAAGAGACTAATGGGTGCTTAGATGTCTTGAGGGTTGGAAGAGGGAACCTATTCTTTTGGATCAACTGCATGTTGTGAATTACCTGTTCCAATCCTTTATTCCTAGGAAAAATGAGGTAACTAGTTTTAATAAACAAACAATCCACCATAATCTTGCTAGTTATATTAAAAAAAAAAAAAAAAACTTGCAAAAGATATTTTATTACTGGAACTAAAAACTGAACTACACTACACAAGAGGCAAAATCGTGCATGGTGAGGGCTAGCATGTGTTTCGGCTTCCAGAGGTGATAAACTAAGAGCCACCAGGCCACAAAAAGCCTATTTCCTACTGCAGCACACATGCACACAAACAGTGACTGCCTTTAAAGGCCAACTATGGCTTCACCTCTGAAAATGAGATGTGCATCCCTACTAGAAGTCTTTTCCATAACATTACTCTCTCCTATGGATCATTAAAAGCACCAACTTATGGAAAATCATCTCCAAAAGTGACACAGACAATTTAACAGGAAACCATCCTCAAGTGGCAGCAGCTAAAGAAGCTCACAAGGAAGTGAGAGGGGAAATATTCACTGTGGCCTGCCCTACAAATGCCATGAGCTCAAAAACTTGCACCCAATTTTCAGCCTTCCCCCAACAGCCGAAAAGATGCCCAAATGGCAAATAATAATTTCTAACATGTTAGGAAATACTGAAACATACACAAGGAAGCTAAAAGACATCCCCAAAGTCCACACCATTTTGACTGCATATGCTTTAAATGTACCATTTGCAACCAGTGAATAAAACCTTACATAAATTTGTTTGAATAGAACAATGAAAGCATTTCAGTGTAAATTTAAGTTTTAGGTTGAGCCACACAGCCATGTGTTGCTATTAAACCACTTGTAAGTAACAATTTATTTTAAAGGGCCTTTCTGGTATTTTCCCTAACCATTCTTACCTTTAACATTCAGCCAGGTGCAGCACAATTACTAAGTATTTGTTATAATGATGTAAATATGTTAATTAAAGCACCTTAATTTGTATACATAGAGCACACACTCAAACACCTCTACATTCACACCCAACTGCCCCTTAGCTATAACTTAGCTGATTAATGATGTATGGATCATTATACTAATTTACACCACTGAAGGTGATCAACCAAGCAACAGACATCCCCAGCAAAATGCTGAGAGCTCTTCAGATGTAAGGGTTATATTAAACTACTGTCTGTGGCAGCCATGAGCACTTTAGAGGAAATGGCAGTTTGGAAACTAAAGCAAGCCAAAGCTCTCCCACCTCAATTTAAGTGAATAATTAGAAGGCGAATTTTAGTCGTTAATATTAAACAATAGATTGTCCCATCCTGCCAACATTATTAATGTCACTTTTCAGCATAATGCCAGCCTCTGGCAAAAGGCTCTGCAGTGACAATTCCAATTAACTTTCCTCATCTTTATCTCACCTGTCACCTGTTAAAAAATGCATGTTTACTCCATCTTCTCCCTGAGGAAGACTGACTGCAGCTGAGGTTCTAAGTCAAGCAGGTCATGCCATCTAAGCTCCACTTTGTACAAGTCACTCTGCATGTTGTTTGAGCTGGCACCTGACATGCCTCCCTGCCCAGCTGCCTCGTGCCCTGCAGACAGCCTGCCTCTCCTTCCCTCAGCATGGGAGGGACCCCTAAGGGCCATTGTCTTCACCTGCAAACCTCAGCAGAAATCAGTCCCACAGCAAGAGCAGCCCTTCTCATGCCAGTGCCTGCATTTGCCCCGTGCACTCTCTTTGCTGATCAAAGCAGGTCCTTGGGGGACCAATCCAAAACCCATTGAAGCTGATCAAAGTTTTCACCTGAGTTCCAGCAGGCTTTGAACCACATTCTCTTAGCAGTATCACACACTCCTCACAAGTAACACAGAGAGAAAAGGGGGAGAATCTGCTTTATGCAATCCTGGGTTCCCCTGCCCTTAAGAAAGGGGTGGTGAGAGGGATCATTCTGTTACATCAGGAGTGTTCAGGATGCCAGAGGTGGTTTCAGAAGTCCATCCCAGGCTGGTTTACAGCTGGGCACAGTGCAATGAGAGCTACCAGCTGAAGAGAGACAAAATGGTAACGTGGGATATATCCTCACAGAAAGCACCTGCTTCCATCCTGGATGCTGTCATGCAGAGGCAGCTGCAGCTGAGTATTTGAACACCACCTCGAGTTCCCACTCCTTTGCCAGGAGTGATTTCTCTCTCAAAAGGGAGAAACCACATAAACCACATAAACCTGAAACCACATAAACCATCATACCCAAGTGATACCACACAGGTGTCACATAACACCAAAATCTCTACAGACCTAAGAGTCAGATTGCCTGAGAAGGGATGTGGTCCCAGAGTGAAGAAAACTTCAGTCTTTCTTGGGCATACAACAAAGAAAGTACACACTTGTTTAATTCTCCACAGCCCCTTAATACACCTATGGGTTTTGCATGCAGACAAGCCTTTAAGAGCTGACTGCACACAAACACACAGAAGTTTATGGCAAGATGAGATGATTTGAACTGGCACAACAAACCATATTTACAGTGCATTACACATTTGCCATTACATTTTTATTACTGTTAGCCCTTCAAACCTCTTAACTCTTGCTAACAAACTTTTTACAGCGTTCCCCAAAGCATCCTCCACACTCAACAATCATTCTCCTTGAAATCCTGCTTTTTTTCCCCCCCCTCCTAATATAAAAACAACACCATAACATGCATTTTGTCTTTCAATGCTTAATGCTCCAGCTACTGTTTAGATGGCCACTGTATTCTGTTTAAAGCAAAGGGCCCTATTAAAGTGCTGTGATTAATCAGGATAATAAATGCTGCAGTGAGGTCCCTGCTATCAATCACATTTCTTGTGCAGAAAGGAACTCATGCCAAAACAGGGGGAAAAGGCTCATTTACCACTACTGTAGTAAGATTATTTTCTGGAAAAAAAAGTGGCAGCCTCTTTATTCAATAATGAATGCAGACTGACCAGCAGTTTAGAGACCTAGTAAGACATGGTTAAAGATGACAATAAAACAAAGTCATTGTGGGTGAAATAGGACAGATGGCAGCCACACAATAGCCATCAAGTCTATTTAAACAGATAAGTAGTTTTCCTATGCCCAGCCCAGCTCTAGACAAGCTGATTCAAAGGCTGGCTCTTGTCCCATGGAGCCCTCTAACCTAAAACAGGTGCAGAGGTCATGGGGTTTCCTTCCATGCTTTCATTTAGCAATTCACCCATTCTCCATCAAGCACACCATGAGCAGAGCCTGGGACAGATGCTCCTGCCCAGCAGTGATAAGCTGTGCCTCTGTGCCTTGCAAACACATGCTTCAGACTCAGGGACAGAACAGCCCAGCTCTGGGAAAGGCAGGGCCACATTGTGTTGGAAATGGGGCAGGCAAGCCCAGTGTTTCTTTGGGGTTTTGAGACAAGCTGCCATGGACAGCAGAGTGCCAAAAAAAACCACCAAAAAACAAAAAACAGACACACAAAAAAAAAAAAACCACCAAAAAAACCCAAAAAACCAAACAAAACAAAAAAAAAAAAAAGAAAAACCACAAAAAATTCCCTCATTTCACTTATTTCACTTCAGAGATACAAACTTTGTGCACATAGAGGAGGATCAGTGACAGATGCAGGGCAAAAGGACCAGGAAACCAGCGTCAGCTGGGGTAGCCAGAGCCAGTGGGCTGCAGTGAATATTGAATGACGTGGATCAGTGAAAGACTTAATTCCACTAAGCAGCC
This sequence comes from Agelaius tricolor, assembly GCF_023055355.1. Lineage (NCBI taxonomy): Eukaryota > Metazoa > Chordata > Aves > Passeriformes > Icteridae > Agelaius > Agelaius tricolor. The sequence goes on from NW_027269270.1 coordinate 2,850,735, forward strand.
AAGGGGCTCAGATCCAAGGCCAATTTCTGCTCTGGGGAAGCATTTTACCAAAAGCAAAAGCTGCTGATGACAAACCAACCGCCAGAGACAACCAAAAAACTGCAGGGGACACATTGGAGGGGCTGGTGAGAGAAACTCAATCAGAAATATCTCAGCAAGTTTCTGTGCTGTCTGACAGGCCCTTCCCCATCAGACACTGCAAGACTGGGGCTTTTAATATTGTAGGGATTACTCCAATCCATAGGCTTAACCTTCCTACAGCAAACCTGCAGAGACAATGCCGCTGTCTTTGTGCTGGCAGGCAGCCCATGAGCCACAGCCCTGCCAGTCAGCATTTCAGACATGGCCAGCAGCTTCCTGCAGGAGCTGAGGGTCCCTGCTTCCCACCTTCTGACCCCTTGCACTACTTCATCTTTATAGATACCCGATGATCTCTGCAAACAGGATTGCTGGGAAATCAAAATGAGTCCAGTTCTCATAAACACTCATGGCTGGAAATCCTCAAAACCCTTTTTAAGCTTGGCCATAATATATGACTTTCTCACAGCATAGTTTATTATACAACTATTTCCTTCTATTGATTTAAGGAGAAAGGAGCTAAACTGCAAGAAAGCATATTAGCATCATAACAAGAATCCAAAGGTGGTGTAAGGGTCTAATAATAAGGTACAGGCTTCAAAAAGTGCTTTGTCATTATGACTGCTTAACACCTGAAAGGAAGGCTTCAAAAAGTGTTTTTTCATTATGTCTGCCTATCACAGTCACTCTAACACCTGAAAACTACACACAGGATTGGACTGTGAGTACCCCACCTTGAGGCCCATAAAAAGGAAGGCAAAACTGGTGCAAAGTAGTGTGGTGATGACCTATCCCACGCTTTTTAAAGTAACCTTGGCTTTTTTCTAACTTTTCTCTACTTTTCTTGCCTCTCTTACTATTAAATACAAATATATTGATTTCTTTGTATCAACATTTAATCTCATCTGGTTTTAATCTCAGTTTTGGGAGTATTTTGAACCTTCCAAGTTCTTTCCATTTTTTACACAGAGACTTTGCTTTCTTTGCTCTTCTGTGTTTAAACCTGTTCATAACGGGTGGTAACATATTTCTGACAGAATGCATGAACAATTTGGGCCTTCCATTACATTTAGTAAACTACTCAAACAGAAACACATGTGGAAAGGAGATGCTCACATCTGAGATTATCCTTCACTGCAAGCCTTGTCTAAGATTTTTCATGTTATTTATCAGTCAATTCCATAGTTGCTACTCTAGGCCCAGGAAGAGTATTTTTTAAATTTAGCTCAGTAACAATATTTCAGAACACATAAATAACCTGCCTGACAAGACAGAAACAACCATCTCCCCTTGGACAGATGTAGAAAGCTTAAAAAAAAAACCACCCTAAAACATCCCAAACACTGGGGTTTTATAAACTGAGTGAAATTCTGGGTGAGTGAAAGAAGATACACTATTTTCTTCCCCTCCTGACTCTATGGTTTTATATACACTTCTATATTGTATTTGATTATGCACACATTATTTATACACACATATTTGGTTACAGGAAGAAGCTTATTTGTTCCAGGAATTAGTCTGTCCATGGTACTTTACTGCAACTGATCTCATAAAAGTATTTCTAAGTCCAGCACTCCTTCACTGATTTAAGATAGAAGAGTTTGTTTTGGTACTTCTCATGCCCATTTGGATACTGCAGAAAGGAATTTTGTAGGTCACAACACTGTTATTACAAGGGCTATCTGTAATAAAGAGAGCTCCAAAAAATGCAAACACAAACACTAACAAAATGTACATGAACATGTGGACACAGATGCAATGATTTCACTGTGTCCCCTTTTTTTGTACACCTCACTATTTTTCTCCACTGTTAATGAGAGATTGGTATTTTAGGGGGGAAATCACAAATATTTTTCAAAGCCATTCACCATGGATGAATACTTACGTTTGGCCTGCTGGGCTCAGATTAACCTTTAACATATGAAGAAGAATAAGAACAAAAAACTTTTGGGTTGCACAGCCAACAAGTATTTTGTAGCACAGTTGCAAATCACAATCCAAAAGGTAACTGAGGTGGCTCTGGTGCTGGGGACATCTCTGAAGCAGAACTACAATCATCTGCCAGGTTGCCCATAAAGGATATCACAACACCCCTAAGCTTCTGTGCAACCTTTTTCAAACACAGCAGCAGAAGTTAGAGGAATTTTTCCTGCACAGAACTCTCCACAAGTGAGAGAAGAAAAAATGAACATGACCTTCAGCAAAAGGCACAGATGTGGCCTTCACATGTGGTGGAGAACACCACCAGCAGCACAGGCACAGCAGAATCAGGAGGCATTTCTTTGGTCATGTGCAGACCCTCCTGCCTAAAGACATCCACGTCCAACTTGTGCAGGCAAACCACAGCAGTACAGCTGTGCAGAGCCTTCTGACCTGCACCTGGGCTGCCAAGCACAAATGCCCAGGAGCAGGAAATGTTAGATTCAGCACTCCCTTCTGCTCTGGTTCCCTCCATTCAATATGCTAAGTAAGATTAAACACGTTGCCTTTCCTACAGACACACAAAATGAGAAATGACAGCACACAAGGAAAGGTAGGCTCTAGGCTTTGCTCAATCTGTAAATATCATTCCAAGGTAAAAGTTACAGGACAACAATACTGAAAATAACAGGACTTCACCAAAATAACAATATGCCCACTCAAACACTCCCAAGAATCCAGCCTAGCCAGTTCCATGAACTAAGAGCCATCCCACCACATTGAAGTAACAGGTTTATGAAGATCAGAATTTCTGACTACTGTGCTCTTACACCTACCCACCCACTCCAAGAGTTACAAAACAAAACCCTTAGGGGACACAGCAGAATTAATGGGAACCAAGAGATGGGCATCAGTTCAGATGATAGTGCCAGGCAACCACAGAGAACTCTGTCTTTGATTTGTTTGTTTTCTTCTCTTTTTATTTTCTTCGGGGATTTTTATTCTTTAGTGAGTTATTTCAGGGAGTTATTTATGACTTGCAAACTATGAGCTGCATGGATGCCTTACTTGTGTCTGAGCATGGTTTCCACCTCTTTTGTTCTATAATTACTCACTGAAGTGCTCAAGTTTCCCCCTTGTTACGCACACATCGGTGTTTAAAGTTTTTACACACACCAGCTAGAATACAATTGTAAAACTCCTTTTAGTAGTTGTATACATTAGCCTTGAACTTACCTTTCCACAATGACTTCCACAAGTGTTTGCTGAAAGACATGTTTACTAATGGACACCAAATAGCAGGAACCTGAGAGTGAGTTCATTCATTTAGACCCTCAAGGGCATTTCTCTCAGGGAAGGTTGGTGCAGTGAGCAGTTCTGCCTGTGCCTCACTCTGACCTCACAAGTACTGCTGTTCTTATTATGTAACACCACCTCCACAAGTAATGGCACCAATTCTTACTTCAGTGATTGTTAATATGCTTAGCTGCACTGCAGCCATACTTCATGGCAACTGTCCAAGAAGAGGAATCAATTCTCCCAGGCACTGCACATCTACCCAAGAAGAAACCAAGCTTAAAAAACAGGGGGGGTGAGGAGGGTGTGGGTTTAGAAAAATCCACCCTGGCAAGAGAGACTTCTAAGCCTAAAAAACTCCAAATCAACTTCACTGACATCTTATACTGCAAATTATCAGCTCAGAAATGTCAATAAAGCCCCTCCCAATGCCCAGAGAAGGTGTAGAACACAGCTGCAAGAGAGCAGCAGTCCCTTGATGTCTTGTGAAAGCTGACCTAGAACAGAGACTGGGCAAAGTTAAAGAATAAAGTAGGGATTTAATAAAAGGCCTCAATGGATCCACCTTGGGCAGCACAAGAGCCCAGCCAGGGCTACACCCACGATGAACCAAAATGGTCACAAAAATGGACAAGAGGTCATGGGCTCTCTCACGTTTATAAGTTCTGGTCCATTTGCATATTGGAGTTAATTGTCCAATTAGAACTTTAGATGATGAATTCCCACCCTTCTTGTTTGCTCTTTTCAGTCCACGTTGTTTATGCTCTTGGGCCTGAAATTTAGATCAGCTCTGCCTGGTCCCCAGCTAGGAAAGGAATTGTTTTTTCTCCCTACTCTGTGAAGAGAGCTCACCATCCCCTAATATGAAGCTCAGAGTTACACACTAAAGCAGCACAGAATCTGAAAAATATAAAAGCTAAAACCTGAGGCATCACCCTGGCCTGTGCAGTGCTGCCAGAAGCTCACGTGGGGCATGAGAACACCCTGACCAACACTACAGCCCAGCTGCACAGGGATGCACAGGCAGGTGAGCAGAGCTCCTGGCACTGCAGAGCAGGAAGAACCAGGGGCTTTCTCCAGAGCAAAAATGAGAAACCAGTTCAGCAGAATCTCCTCTATGCTTGGACTGTGCTGCCCTGTGCTTGCAGTCAGCAGTGATTTGTCAAGGAACTTTCCACAGAGATGTGTCATGACCTTGTTTCCACATCTGTACTTCAAACCCCTGAAATAAATGTTTGAGGATGTGCAAGTCCCCAGAGCTGCCCCATGTATCTCCTTCTCCCCAGGCAAATTCAGGGCTATGAATTCTACCATAAGATCAAGCTTCTCAGTATCAAATGCTACCTTGCTGAGGAGCAGCAAAGCACTCAGGTCCCTTTGGGCATGTGGAAGGAAGCAACTTGGGAACCACAGAGACAGAGGCAACTGCATGATACGGGGACTTTTTATCCTGTCGCTTAATACACACCTCTGATCTTTCACCCACTGCTCTCTATTCCTGTCTCCAGCAGTCATGAACCCCTTCCTCTTGAGAAGGAGAAGGCAAAGAAAGGCACCTCCTTACATGTGAGTAATTTTCTTTTAGCCAATTAAGGCGTACATTTGCATTTTTAAGCAAAATATATATACCAAATAAGAAAAAGTAGCGATAAATGCAGTTTACTAACCACATACACTGAAAAAACCACAGACACTGAAAAAATCACCTTATCACAAGAACTGGGATGACTCAGAAAAAAAATGCAAATAGCTCCTGTGATTTAGCAGCGACTGACACCCAAAGTATTAAAATAAATTGCCCGTGATTTCTCGCAAGCTCCGTGCTAATGCACCCCATAAAAGGTCAGTGATAACAGCAGCAGTGCATAGCTATCTAGAAGCTTCACCTGGTGGCAAATAATGGAGTGAATTGTCCCCTGAGCAGGATGGGAAAGGAAGTTAATCTGCACCTCCAGCCTGTCAGGGAATGTTCCAGGGAATGTTGTAAAGCATGAGTCAGCAGCATTGCTGCTACACAGGATTCTCCTAGCATGCTACTGGCAACACAGACTCTGCCCTTCACAGCTTTGGTATGCCAGCTGAGTGTCCATCAGGAAACAGCCATTCTTTTGGATGAAATGGGACAGATTAATTGATTACTATTTATTCATTAACATCTCAAGTGTCATCACTGACCTCTATGATCATCAGTGCAGCAAAGAAGAAGAAAAAGTTAAGTGGATGAGTGAAGCTGGGAGAAATCAAATCTTAGTAAATGTATTTTAACCTTTTTGTTGTTACTGCTACTGCAGTAATGCCACAAACACCTTTGGTACTGCAGCCAAGATAAAACCCACCATCCTAAGTCTAGTGATCAAATTTCACAGCTTCCTGTAACCAAGGATCTCAATCATTTTGCAAAGCTGAATACTTCTCCTGAGAAGTATTGTTCATCAATTGTTCATCATTGGCATTTCTTTGTCTGTTTTAGAGAAAGAAAATAAGGAAGAGAAAGAGGACACAAACTTTCAGGAATTAATCTGGCAGTTTTACAGCCATTCACAGGAACCACAGGCCTGCACCTAATCAGGTGCACCTTCTTCCTCCAGTTGAGGCCATGTCAGCCTCCTGGTCCAGTTCATCCTCCACTGGATTCTTGGGGTTTTAAGATTATTTTCTTGACAGGTTACACAAGGTCCTTTCTAACATTACTAAACCAAACCTCTGCTAACTATCCCTAGCTTTTAATATTTAAATGTAGCTTGACAGAGAATTAAGGAAACCTTTCTTCCTGGAAAAAATTAAACTGAATTCTTCCTTTACATGAAGAAAGCACTGCCATAACCCCACCACTCAGTGCCTCTGACCTTCCACACAGGCAGCACACACATACACCATGGCCAGAGCAGCTCTGGAGCGTGCCATGCCCTGCCCAGCTGGCAGCACACGGCCACACAGAAACTGGAACAGTGGAAGCTCTGGCATGGGAGGAGAGGACACAAGATGCAAATGCATATGGAAGAACTTTCATCATGGTGTATCAGCTCCAGTCTTAGTCACTGAAAGTTTGATGTAGATTATATTCTCTGCAGATAGTAACTTTTGACCAATTTCAGCCTGTTTTGTTACAAGTAGCTGCCTTCCTACAAGTCCCATGAAAAACTGACATTTAAGTAGAAAAAGCAGATCCTGCAAGTGACCCTGCTCACATTGCAGCTGAAAGAAAAGCCATAATACAGGACCCTTATTTGCCACCAAACTATTTGCCTAGGAGACAATCTTGCTAATAATCAGTAAAGAATTGTTCATCATCAAGCACAAGACACCAATCAAAGCCAGCACCATTCACTCCAATGCTCAAACCACCACTTGCTCCACGTAATCAGAGCACAAGACAACATCATTCCTGGTGATCTAACCCTGGCAAACAAACCAAGGATGTTTAGACCCAGCCTAGAACAGCCACAAAGCCTCTTTACCTCCACTGTGAGGGTCACTAGGAGCAGGGTTAAAAGCCAGATGACCATCTCAGGGCAGGGGCAGCCACAGAGGCCCAAATTCAGCCCTGAAGCTGCTCCCTGCAGGAGAGCCCTGGGGGTGAACTGGCACCACGTGCTCTCTCTGGATGCTCTTGGCTCATTTGGCCACCATGTCATCTGTTTAATGGAAGCTGGGTGCCAACCATCACGTCACCCTGGGTGAATGCCTTGGAGCCCACACACTCTAATCCAGCACACCTCATTGCTGCTGCACACTCTGGCCTCTGTTGCCTTTTGTATCAGCTAACAAAATGTTTTTCCTTTGATATTCTTTTCCTTTTGATCTCTTTTTGATATTCCAAGCCAACCCTGTGGCCACAGGTTTTTTTAAGTCCTGTCAATCTCGAATTAAATCTCTTCTTACAGCCTAAGTGCTCCTTGCGTCTTCGTCACGACAATTATATTGTTGGAAATAATTTCCATTTTTGCCAGTATAACATCTCATTTTCTTCTTTGTAGCCCAAAGGAAAGATTTGTAACATGAATCTTCAAAACCCAGATAAAAGGAAGAGGCCAAAGTGACTGCTAAATCAGAAGTACAAGAAATGTACATGCATTTTTATACATAGTAAAAGAATCCAGTCTGCACCAACTCTGATTCAGTAACAAACAGCTGATGCCCTTTCTTTGTTTTTAGGATGCCATAGAGGACTGATAAGATGCTGTGCACAGGAGATAAGAGTCATTTTCATAGCAGATGAAAACCTGCTGGGATCTGAAGGGATCACATGGACAAAAAATTGGGCTCTTTATCCACCAATACTATAAAAACCAGGCAGTTCTACTTGTCTGCTAACAATTCCACCATTTCTATTTGTGACAGAGCCTTCCCTTCCCCTTCTCCAATGCTGCAGCAAAACCTTGGATTCTGACATCAAGCCCAGCAAGCAATATTAGTCCTTGAAACAGAGTTTGCAAAACATTAATGAAATCAGAATGAGACTGCAGTTTGGCTTCTTGCCTTGGACAGTGGAAGTGAAATTAAAAGTAGAGGGAAGAGAAGGGACTTGCTCTCAGCTAAAATCAAATAATTGAATGTATTTTTCTCAAATTAAAGCATTTTAAACACTATTTACTACAGGCTTTCCTATTTCAATTAGTCTAGTGATAACTGATACCAGGAGGAAACTATTAAAAGCAGCTAAGATAAACTAGCAAGTAAAGAATTCCTTTCAAAAAATTGTATTCAGCCAGGAAAATCTATTAGGTAAAAGCCTTCTGCCAAAGATAGAAAAACTACAAGGGCCAAGAGAATGGAAAGATGTGTAGAAAAGGGAAACAAATAAGAGAATTGTATGTAAGAAAGCAGGAGAGAGAATATCTGGAAAAACTCACAATGCTTTCCCTCAGGAAACAGCATCTATCAAGCAGTCCTATGGTTCAATGATACTGGTTATTCACCACCTTTCTGAGGCATGCTTTGCAGTTAGCAGTGGCCCACACACACCTTTGCCAGTGCCCAGGCTCTGGCTTGGGATTCCTCCCTGTCCAGGGAGCCACAATGGCCATTTCAGGAGCCCAGGCTTTCTCAAAGAGTGAAACATAACCACCTTTGCAGAAAAAAAAAATCTGTGGGGTTTTTTTTCAGGTTTTTAAAAGGCCCCCTAAAACTTCAGACTAAAGACACGTGCATATTGTGATTGCACACATTCCCTCCAGGTCCAAATGCAGACCCAAGAAATATGATCCCCTGTAGGGCACCACAACAGAGAACAGTATCATAAAGTCTGCTCTGGAAGGTGTTAGGTGAGAACTGGCACCTGAGAGGTTAATTCAAGATGGATATACCTTTTCCTCTCTTCATCAAGGTGAAGGGAGCAGATTTTCAATCCTGACTGGATTTTTTTTTTTTTTTTTTTTAGCACAGTCCTCACTGCAAATCAATGAAATTTGTATTCCTTAGCCACCTTACATACCCGGAAGTCCAATACAAAGTAACTTCTAGATTTTATTCTGTAACATTTTACCTCCCTCTTTCCTTTACGGAGGCAAAGGTTTAAAGCAACCACAGCCAAAAGGAACTAGGGGAAGAGGACAATAAACTGCTACTCCTGGGAATTAGCAATGACATTGCCAGAAAAACCCAGCTTGCTTTCCTCCTTTTGATAGCAGACATCATTTCTGAAGTGCCAGTGGTATGTGAAAAAGCCATCAGACAGATGCTCACCCAGCACTGACAGGCTGCTGGAACCAGGAGCTGCTTTCCTGGGAGAGATTGTACCTGCTTGGAACAAGCCTGCCAGTTTAACCCTGTCCTTGCTGGTGCTAAAATCAGTATTAAGACAATCCCAAATGACAGAGGGCAGCTTGCACCTGTACTAACACAAGACAATAGGCAAGCATTCGGGTTTGCATCTCACATTTTGGTAGCTGCAGCCAAAAGGGCTAATTACCTACCTCGAGCATATATTTACACATCAAAAATAACTTCACAGTGCCTGGCACGACAATTTGAAAATCTCTGCAAAGCTGACAAAAACAAACAAAAAAAACCCCAAACCACCAACTATTATTTAAATCAAAAAGGAAAAACAAAATAACAAAGAGCAGCCCACACCCTGTGCCACATTCATTCCCACATTCAAAGAGAGGCATCCTACCTTTGCGATCTTTGAACAAGAAGATTCCAATCAGCACGCTGCGTCCAAGACTACACCCTGAAGAATCTGCTAATACAAAACAAAGGGAGGGGCAAAAAAAACCTGAAAACACTGAATTTTTGCTGAAAAACAGTTTTTACCTATGAGAAAAGTTTTTTTCCTATCATACAAAGACAAAAAAAGCATAAAGATATCCATACCGTATATCAAGGTGTGTCTGCATATAAGACACACTAGGAATTTATCCATGTATAAACAAATCCACAGAAGTTTATTACCTATTCATTTGAATTCATCCAGCGTGCACTGCTACAGATTTTAATCTACAGCAGACAAAACCCAAAAAGCTTCAGCATAAAGGTACAACTCTCTCAAATCCTCAACAAGCAAACAAACAAAGCTGACATTTTTTGGAATAAAATGATTACCAGCTCATATGCTGCTGCCATACCCCAAAAGCCTATCCTTAAATAACTGCTGCATAATCATTCTCCCGGAGTGTTGTTATCCATCGGCTCGCTGCCTGTCTCCAGCCAGACGCAGTCTGCAAGCCACCAGCTTGTCTCTACCATGTGCACGCCAGGAAAAGGAAAACTGCAAATTAGCACAAGTCCCCGCAGTGGTGAAAAGGAAAAGAGGGTGAGTGGGAGAGGAAGAGGGAGTTCACTGGCCACAGAAATTTCGAGAACGACGCCAAGGCAGCCGGCTCCGCCATCATCCACTTACAATAGGATGCTGCACCTCGCGGCTGCTGAGGCGGTTTGTCAAGGGGCTGCTGGTATCAAATGCCTGACAGGCATTTTAATTGCATCCAACCAAGTGTGTCCCCAGGAATCAGGCCTTTAATGCTGTGAATATCATCAGCTGGTTCCTTTTGTGCTGCTGCCAGACACACACAAGGCTGCACTGCACACAGGCAGCAGCGCAGCCGGGTTCTGCCGTGATGCCGATCCGAACCCCAAACGGGGTTTATGGATGGTACGTGACAAAAAGGAGGACTGGAAGAATTTATTATTTTCTGCTTTACAGATCAAGAAGGGAATTGGCTCTCCCTCTTTTATTTTTCTATCTAGTGCTGTTCATGTGTTGGAACCAGCCTGACTACGCTATTTGATCCTTGCATTTGATTATTCACACTGAGGGGAAATAACACCAGGGAAAATGCAGAAGTGCTGCAGGACTGCAGGGGCAAGCAAGAACCCTTCAGGACTCATACAGGAGTATAAGAGGGCTCACTGCACAGTTCAGCTCAGAAACAAGTTCTTTGTGAAGTGAGGACTTCAGTTTTACTGCCACTATTCATTTGCTGTGTCTGCTTCGATCTCATCGCCTTATTCCAAGGCTTTCTTTAGGACAACATTAATCTCAGTAGGAAAAGGAACCTGTGAATTTGGAAATCACCCTGTGTCCTGTCAGGAGCTGGGGTGCTGAACAGCTCAGCTGGGGAGGGATAGATAAATGAACTTTTTCAAAGAATATGAGAAGAATTAAAAGATGAACTGGTTTGTTTTCAAGCATTTTTAGTTTGTAATAAAACAGCACACATAGCAAAGGAGCAGTCAGTCAGGAGTAACCAATGAGCCCAGCACATGCTTAAGGACTGAAGACAAGATAAAATTTCCCTGCACTCAGGACACACAAGTCAACTAGGTTCACTCCCCAGCAGTAACCTGGTGTTTTTCAGTCCCTGTGACAGCAGAGCACCTGACAGGGAAGGCTGTCAACAGGAAAGTGAAACATCTCCCCACCACAAAATTTGGGAGAGGTCCAACAAACCCCATTTACCTGAGAGTGCCAAGAGGCTTACAGGAAGGAGTAACAAATTCCCCATTGATTTCCAGGGGTTGCCTCCCAAAATCCTGGGGGTAGAGGGCTACAAAGGGAATCAATTCCCTTCTGCCTTCCCCCGCAACCACAGGATGACTTCACACATCCATCAACCCTTGCATCAAACAGAAATTCCACCCTCACTGCTATAAACAGATCTTAGTAACTTATGAGCATCTTTCCTGAGCTGACAGCTTTTCCCCACTCTCTCAACCACCACAGCAGGGAGAAGGATGAGGAAATGGAGGAAGGCAGGCTGTATGGGACAAGGATGACAGTGGACACGGCAGCAAAAAGGCCTTTTGGAAGGAGCAGGAAAAAAAAAGCCAGAGCGGCACTAATGCAATTCTTTGACCTTTCCTCTGAAAAAGCTTCCTGTGACTCATGGGAAGGGGTGCCTGCTGCTGCCACTGCAAAGATCATCCTCTGCAGAGACCAAGGAAACCCTCCCTAATCCTGCCTCACCCTCCTCAGTTCCACCATTTACCAGTTGCTATTCATAGCCTTGCTATGATCTCTCCGTCACTTCTCCAGCTCACCTTCACTGGCCAAAGCAACCAGGAGCTCTGGGAGCAAAACCATCATGGAGCTGGGATGGTGGGAGAATAGGAAATCTTGAAAACTGTCCTGTAATTTCTCTCAGAGGTTCCTAACAGAAGTCCTGTGGCTCACAAGGGATGGATACACATTGCCAGGCTGTGTCCTGCACAGGGGATGGACCTTGAACCAGCTACCCAAACCACCTTCAGGCTGCCCATGCCAGCATTTCCAGAGACACAGTGGCTGCTGAAACAGCCCATGGCAAATGGTTTCACCTTAAGATACTGCAAATAAAAACCAGCTTAATCATCAAGTTTGTTCTGGCTGCCCTCAGATATGTTTTCACACCTATAAAAATACTTCTGACAGGACAAAAGGCATAGGAGGAGACAGGGATGAAGAGCCTAATCCAGATAAATGCTGGAACACAGAGAACACTCAGCCCTGAGATTTAACCTCAGGTTTATCTGGCTTACTCACAGAATTAGGAAACTCATCACATAAAATCAATGCATCCCAACACAGTGAAAACACAAATGTAAGGAAGTTGACAAGTCAAAATCCTGGAAATTATTAAATTACATTTTCAGCATTGTACTTCTCAAAGAGTAAAGACATTTACCATCTCAGTAAATCTCACCACTGTGACTGAGGCCTGATCTAAACTCTACAAGATTTTGCTGGTTCAGGTGGGTTTTATTTCATTTCATTATCACATTCACACAAGATAATGAACTCAATTTCATTACTGTCCAGCTGCAAACTGGGTCCCTCTGTGCAAGATGCTGGGCAAAACAGCAGACAGCTGCCATTACAAATTAGAAGAGCCAAACCCCTAAATAGATATTGGTAGTACTCTCCACATTTTCAGGATAATGAGGAGGTGGGGGGAGGAAAGAACAATCATCAGTTTGGGCTTTCCCAAGGTCACACACAACCTCTGCTCCCAAACAAAGCAAGATACTTCCACAACCTCAGCCTAAGATCTTCCTGCCCAAATCACTGCTGAAGCCTTGCAACCAGTGTTTAACAAAGGACTTGTGGGTTGGTTGCTTCTTTTTTAGCAAAGACTGGATGAACATTTTATGCAATGCCTAAAATAGCTTCCAATATCATCAGTGATGTAGATTAAGAGGCATAGGTCTACCGAACAGGAACTGCACCACTCTGGTAAAAATAGCCCTGGAACAGGGAATTTTCTTTTTATTCACTATTGTCTTAGCACTTGAAACAGGGATGACTGCCTTCTGGAGAGCCTGAGAGGAGACAAATGCTTCACCAGACTCTAAATATTGTCTGATCTTCTGCAGTAGTAATAAATATCAGACTATCTATTTTACCATCCATTTGAGGGGAAAAACTTGGTTTTATTTTTTTCCCCTTCTCAAGGCAGGGGAAAACCAAAATAGAAGACTGTTAATTAATTCAAGAAAAGCAGATGCAGTTTAGCACACTAACTGTTTCACCAGGGCTATGTGTGAGGAAGGTTGGAGTCACTGTCTTCCTCTCTGTGGTTACTGACAAAACACAGGATGGATGTGGAGCAGTAATGCAAAGCCACAGGCTGAATTAGCAGCCTCTGTGGATAACAAGGATTTCAAGGCACACTAGAAAGTTTCAGGATGCAGGAAGACCCTGGCTTTGTTTTTAGTCTCCTCAAAGTACAAGCATGCAGGAGCTGCTCTGCCCACCTCATGCAGCCAGCCCAGGGCCCTTCAATCACACCATTTCCTTTCCCCCAGTGGTGCCACCAGCTTTGTATCCAGAGCACATCCCAACATCTCTACAGGACTCCTCTGTCCTTCCTCCCAGGCCCCCAGTAAAACAGGCCTGTCCTGGTGACATTGCATCCAAAGTCACCCCCTATTGAGACCAGCTCTCTGGCACCCACTGCCACACCAGCTGATAAAACATGGGGTTCTGTGCAGCAAGATTCTACAAAGAATCTTCAAATCCCAGGCATATTACGGCCTCTCTTTCTCCTACTTCAGCTTATTTGTTTTAAACATGTGAGACAGATATTTTCAGGCATAATCTCTCTTTTGTGAATCCTAGCTGACTCTCCTCAACTAAATAATTGATATGTGGAATATCTAGAAAAGGATTTTTCTATTTCTTTCTGTGCCAGCATGTCACTAAAATCAAGCTGGAAGATGTAGGATATTCAAATACTCCCAGGTCTGTTTTTCAGAACAACCAATACTGCACTTAACACTTTGAAGCCACCAAATTCTTTGGCTTTCTGAGGAAATCCTTCATTTCTAGCTTAGAGACCAGTGAGAACAAAAGAATAAGAAAGCAAAATTCATTATATGTGTCTGTTAGTCCCTAAACCTTGCATCTATATGTGGTAGAGATACTAGTAACAGCTGCAACACAAGTTTTTGTGTAGTTACCCCAAAACAAACCCTCCCCTCTGTCCTGGGTACTGCCTGAGATGGGGAACAGCTTCATCTCACTGCTTGTTCAGCCTGCTGTTTCTGGGGTGCTATTGTGATTGACAGCTGGGCAAAAACAAACACCCTTCAAAACAACCTCAAAATCCATCCACAAAGGAAAAGCAAAGAGCTGAGCGAGCAATCACACCCCAAATTTTGACACAGCAGAAGCAAACCTCCAGCTCAGAGAATCACTGGAATATTGTAAAGACAACTGATGTGTCCCAAGTGGTACAGCCCAAAAGTGCCTTGTGACTGCACTGTTCCTGGAAGGCCACCCAAATTTTCAGCTGATTGCCTGGGTTTCCCTCAGAATCAGAAGCAGTTGGTGGCACCAAGCCTCCTGCAGAAACCAATGCCACCTGAGAGTGACTTTCCACAAAACCAGATGACAGCAGTGCACACAGCCAGGGATGGCTCTGAAGGCTGAGAGACGGGGCTGTGCAGGCAGCACTGCATTAGTGGGAGGCTCAAAGATCACACCAGTGAACACACAGCCCTGGTCCCGATGGGTGTCCACGTGACAAGCTGCGCATCACAGAGAAACACCAACTGTTTCTCCATCCTATCACATGGTTCATGACTAAGAAAATACTGCAGATAGAATCTGTACCACTTGTTCTCACCTTTTTTCTCTCCTGGCCTACCAGTGGGGTGATGAGTCAAGACAAAAACTTGCTTACTGTAAAATATCACAGCTACTGTAATAGAATTTATTAATGTATCAGTTTGTACTTCACTTAATCAGGTAACTTAATGCTTTTAAATTAAATGTCACGTCATAACTTTTAACAGAAGCCTTAGCTATTATTCAATATTGAATTTATAAATAAAATATTCTAAACTAACGAATCATTTGTTGAAGCAGATTTTGCAAAACATGCAATTAAAATATAAACAAAGCTGGCATGGTCTTAAAGACATATAAAGCAGTAACTGCAATGCAAAATACACAGATTTAGCTGTTTGTCTAATTATAGGTTTCGGATGGTATTTCAATTCAAATACTATTTATATTTAGGAAAACATGGTTTTTCAGTCAATAGGACATTGGTATATAGTTAATGCAGTAATGAAAATAGAGGTTTACCTGAAACGGGTTGGTATCTGTTACCCTTTCCAGTGAAAAGATATTTGCTTAAAGATCAATCTTTAGATTGATCAACTTGATCTTGATTTAGGCCAACTTAAAGATCAATCTGCTCTCTAGCAGCTAAGTACAGCCTTCCTAAAAGCTGCCAGATGATTATTTTCTCTTACGTCCAGACTTTCCTTCAAGAAATATTTTTTTAATTTGGTTAGCTCAGCTAACTGCTGTTCCTCGACAGCAAAACCAACCAGACAGGCAATGGGAATTGCAGAAACATGTAGTTACATGTAGCACAATTGGTTTCAACAGCTTCTCACTTAGCAGCACTTCATGTAAGGAAGGCAGTGAGGCAGAAACCCATGGAAGAGCTCCCGGCAGCGGAGCCGCGCCGAGGGGAAGCAGCTCCCTGCTCACCTCAGAGGACAGACAACAAAAGCAGCCTTATGAGCACACTGCTGGCCCTCAGCCTGACCCACATGGGCTCAGACATGGCACTGCCAGAATGATGTAACAGCTTATCCCCTCCTGACATGGGCAGCCAGGCTGAGCCTGCCCAGTGCCTGCCCTGCAGATTTCCAGTAAAACCAACCCCAGCCAGCAGCCACGCTGAGCTCCAGGACAAAAACCTGCAAAAACCACCAGAAGCCCTTCCTTGACACCAGAATCTTCCTCTTAGATCCTCCTTGGATCAGAATTTGTATTTATGCACACTCCTGTAGCATTTCAGAGAGAGGTAAGGAGGGCTGGCAGCGTGCACTGCACATTACAGACAGTACTGCCTTTGCACAGGACCCCCTTGCAAGGGCTTCTTAATGGATTCTGACTATCACATTCACTGTGAAATGAACACAGCAGATACTGTGGGCTAATTCATTAGCTACTTATGATTGATTCTTGTTTTCATCATCATAAAAGCAGACTTCCTGTGGTTAGCACAATGATTCCAATTCCCTCTTTGCTTACACACATTTGAGCCAGCCACTGCTCCACTGACCCCACAGCATTTACCACATCAAGACTAAAATGGGTTTAATGTCTGGAGACTTAGATTAGGTAACTTAAACACAGCCTTCATTCACCCTGGTCTCACAGCACTGTCCACAATTATTTTTAAGCTGTTTGTGCATATAACTTATTTCTCTCATCTGGACCAGGTAGTTGCCTGAGAGACAGTAGCTATTTCACAGCACTCACACTGTCCATGAGCTGAGGGTACAAAGTGAAGGGTGCCACATCCAATCACCATCACCAGGGAGACTTTTGGGAAGCATAATGTGATTATAGTCAAATCTAGTTTATCTGAACGGGGTAGAAAACATGAAAGTCATTAGACAAAAGGGATTTTTGGATAAACGAAGGACCTTAGAACTTATCTCATATACCTCAAGGGACATGACCTTCTTTTAGATGAAGTAGTACTTTGATCCATGGGATTTTAGATGACAGGCCCAAATGGCAGTGTGGCCAGTAAGTCAGGAAACTTCTCCTGCTGTTTCAAGAACTGACACAGGACTTCTTGTTACCATTAGCCATCCAGACACTGATTTCAAAGGATAGTACTGTTTAGCAGAGAAGTGATCCCACAGCAATTCTAGGACTGTGGGAGAATATGATCTGGATTTAAAAGGTAGAGGGGAGGATGGAGAGAGGAGCTGCCAGTCTTGTCTCCTCTACCATTATACCTGAGTTTCTTTGGAAGACTCCCATTCAGTTTGGCAGGGAACAGAAGCATGGACAGCTCAAACAATAAGGGTCTGTGCTCTGTGCAAGGCTCTAGAGATACACATAACTAGAAAGGAAAGGCAGAACTAAGTGAGTTTAGCAGCTTTAACAAACTCTCCAAGTACATAGGAAGAATATGCTAAGCTTTTTAAGAGCCTGAATAGTCAAATAAAAATCATGCCGAAAACAGCGACAAATCCCATAAATGAGGGAAAGCAGAACTATGGGAATATAATCAGAAAAGCTAAGGAATAACTGAATTATGATTAGCCAGGAACATAAAAAGGCAACAAAAGAATCTGTATGATCTGAAAAGCAGACAGGACAAGTTATTGGTCACAGAGAGGCAGAGCAAAGACAATGCACAGAAGGCTACAGCTCAACATACTCAACATTGCTCAACTTTCACAAAACCAACAGTGAGCAACTACTGCATATGATTGTTTTAAAAAGAAGCAGAACTTCAGTTTAGAATAGGAAAGAGCAACTAAAGAAACACTCAGAACAAGGAAGATGCAGATTAGAAAGTTGTATGGATCCTCCCTGACCCAAGAAGAGTATTTCAGACTTCAGAACGAACCAGACAAGAGCCTGCTTTATCTTCACAAACATCTTCCCAAACCCCATATTCTCTCTTGAAGGGTCTGTTGAAGCTGTGCAAAATTACAAACAAATCAGTAAAGTGCCATCTTTGCAAAGATTTTGGAAAAAATAAACCAAGAAGTTTCCAAGTGCCTAAATACCTACAAGGCAAGAGCACAACTTAAAAAATACTTCTGGCAATATCAGTTTGTCAGTAACAAATGCCAACAAATGCATCTCCCCACTCCTGATTTTGCTTTTGTAAAATTTGGGTTTCACCCCAAGTTAGGATGAGTTTGTCACAGGAAAGCATCTTCCAAAACCAAGACCATTGGTTTCACAGCAGCTCCCAGATCTAAAAGCAGGAAACCAAGAAAAAAAGTACTGAACAGTATATTGAGAGACAAGGCCTCAAAGACATAACTAGACAAATCAGGAGCAAGTAGCTCAACACTAGTTCGACAGGAAAAGGCTTACTCTGGGCAAAAAAAAGACAAACCACAGTTTTGTTTATCCTAATGGGAATGCTATCCCTAAAACACTGGGATAATTATTCCATTTTCTTTGGTGCTGGTGTCTCAGCTGGAGAAATGCCAAAATGTGGGGTTCGCACAGTAAGATAGATACTGGCAAACTTGGGAGAGTCCAGATAAGCAAAAGGGAGAGTTTGGGAAAACATTCTTCTAATCTTTCCTTGTAAAGCTCATGTTTTCAGATAGGTTTCTCCAAAGTACAGAAAATCCAAGCAGTAACAAAAATATTTCAGATAATACAATTTTTGAAGATAAAGGAAGAGAACAATTACATTCTAAATCAGTGGGGAGATGAGTGAGGGGGATCAAGGAAGGGGGAATAAAAGAGTAATTCACTGGGCTAACTAAAAGCAAATCTCTGTGCGTGTGGCAACTAGAACCCCTGCTACTAAGGAAGGTTAAATGATTTATTTTTATACAAAGAGCACCAAGAGCAGTGCCTAGACAGGCTGGCATCCTCCTTGAAGAGAATAAGGATCCTGTTGTCCTCCAGGCATCTAATTTCTCTAACTGGGCAACTGGTACAGCCTCCAGCAAAACTCAGCTGGCCACAGGACTAACTTACATTGCCTTCCCTCCATCCTTCTCAAGCTTAATGAGAACTGCTGGAGCAGAGAACAGCACTGACACAGGACTTCTTAATTCCTAGCTGGAGTACTGGCAATCTCAGCCCCAATCTGCCATTAGGGTCCAGAGAGCTGCAAAGCCTACAGCTTCAGGGACACTGGGGCTGGAAAAAGGATGCCAAGGGGAGCTGCAATAGGGCTCCCACTACATCAGCTCAGCCTCTCAGAGGACAAGTCCTGTGGCTCTTCCGTGTGAACCCCACCTACTCCTTCCCTCTTTGCTGCTGGAGGACCTCACTGGTGTGGAGAGGGCACCAAGGCTGGCCCCTGCCTCTCCACAGCGCCACTCAGATTGTACTTTAGGATCTGGAGCCAACAATTTTACTGGGTCTGTGACCTGCCATTCCCCAGACTTCCACCTGGTCCATAGGGTGCAACTGGTTCAGATAAAGGTGTCTGACCACTTATTAACACCACTGTAAAGACTGAAAAATAAAGATACTCCCAGCATTTGCAAGAAGGCTCCCTGCCTCTTTTTAGAAGGTTTCAAAAAGAAAGTTAGTCTTTGGGGCACAAGGGCTCCTGTATCTGAGCAAAAAAATCCATGTGATGATGCAGAACCTGGGAGTGAGAAATCAGGAGAAGGGCACTATTAAGAAAGACCACAGAAGGAACGAAGAGGAGAGAATAAATGGAATAACTAATACACATTTGCTCCAAGGTTCTCTCTGCACCAATTGGCAAAAAGAATACAACTGAATCATTAATAATTGAAGGAACTTGAAGACAAAGAGATTTTCATCCAACGTTAAAGGGATGAAAGACGGCTGTAATGAGAGTTCTGATGACGGAATCATTTGCGGAGGGACTGGGAAGGAGGAGGTTATATTTTAAAGAAATGGTTCCTTTGTAAGACAAGAGCAAGCATTCTCATTACTAATGCAGACAGACACATCTGAAAGACCTTATTCAGCTGATGGTGTCACCAAACACCCTTCTGGACACAAGCTCTCCACTAACAATACTAAACAAGGATAGGAGACTGCTGTAACAAAATATAAAGTGTCACTTGTTTATTCTTTTTAGCTTCATAAATCATTTAAGGATGAATATTAACAAGCAGCCAGTTTTCTGTGCCTTTTTTAACTGATGATTCTCTGCACATAGTTGATGGAAGCTTGAGCTTTCATTGCTTTTGGAAGCTGGCCCTGCAGACAAAGTCAGGACCAACATCAGTAGCAAAACACGGGGGTTATCCCTTCTTAGGAGCTGAATCTTGTACAGAGGAATTTCCACTGATACCTTCTAAAGGCCCATCAGCAGTGGAGACAGGCACACTCGTGTCAGCCTCTAGCTCAAGGCCTGGAGTTTTGCACCAGACAGTTTCTGAGCAAGTGAACTGTGCTAAGAGACAAACAAACAGCACATTAATTTCACTGGCTCGCTGCCATATTCGAGGGCAAAGATGTTAATGGAACTCAGTAAGACTGAAATGGATTGTTTTCCTCAAAAAGAATACAAAGCTACAATTTCAAAAACAGAAAGATCAGACTAGAGAAATTTCTTAAGAGGAGGAAAAGTCAAAAACAAAGAAACAAAAAGGAAAAAAAAAAAAAAAAAAAAAAAAAAAAAACAACAAAACCAAGCAACCAAAACCTCTGTAAAACCAATGCACAACACCACATCATTTACAGAAAGTACTAGGATCCTAGTGTGAACCAAAAGCTCACATTATCAGAGTAACCAACTCCAAATTAACTACTGATCCCCTAAAGCTATCCTTGCAAACCTTCCCAAGTCCCAGAGTGGGGCTTGTGACAGTGCAAACCACCAAGGGCTTTTCAGATTCACACTGTAACATCATCACTCACCACAGCTAACTCAACGAGCAGCAACTAGCAAGAAGGTATGACAGAAAATGCAACAGAGCATGGCTCAGCCTGTCTGCAGCTCCACCTGAACAGAAGCCATGCACAGGGTGGTGTCCTCCTGCAACTCTTCACATGTTGGTGGGACTTCTTCCCAGCTCCACACAAAGATTGTATTTTCTGGTCTGCTGGCTTTGCTCAAATCATCTTTTGCCATCCCCTGAAGATCCCCACTGCCATTAGCAGGATGGCAGGAGTCGTAGCAGCCACTGACCCAGGTGAGTGAGGCAGAATGGACCCCACAGACCCTGCCCTTGGCTGTAGTTTGTCTGCAGAAACACACACAGAGCCAAAACCCCAATAAACAGAATCTAGTTTATGAGGAAACTGGATGTTTTCGTATTATTTTTTAGCTGCTGGGGATCTTGTTTGAGATGTTTTCCTCATAAAGTCTCACCTTTGTAAGCTCTTGATTTTGGGCAGTAACCCATACCAGAGCAGTTTGGGCAGGACTGCTGCTCATCAGAGTGGATCCAGGTTGGAGGAGTTTGATGGAGAACTGTCTCCCATGGCAGGGACCCCATGGACAGGGGAAGGACTCCTCTCCAGGGCAGCAGAAGAAAACCTCAGGTGACAAACTGACCAAAACCCTCCAGCCCTGTCTCTCTGAGCTGTAGGTGGGAAGGAGGGAGGGGCTGGAGGAAAAAAGGTGGTTTTAAGAGCTTGTTTTACTTCTCATTATGCTCCTCTGACTTTTTTAGTAATAAATTCACTTTGTACCTTTAAATTGAGCCTGTTTTGCCCTTGGAGCATTACCTCCCAATCCTTATTTCAACTCATGAACACTTCATTAATTTTTTCCCTCTCCTCTGCCCAGCTGTGGCAGGGAGGGCAAGTGAGCAACTTTCATGGGTGTCTGGTGTTGGCCCAGTGTCAAACCACAACACTCACCTTTCCCAAAATGCAAAATACTCTATTACTCCAGAGTTTAACAGGATCTATCAACCATTAAACACAGTTAAACACTGTGAATATTTAGAAGCATTAAAACCTTTTGAGGAAGAAAAAAGAAAAAAGGCATGAGCTTAGCTTATCCTCTGATGTCTGCTTCTAGAGGCCCTTCCTAGGGGTCACACCTGATGCTTTGAGGCAAGAAAACATTGTCTTCTCCTCAGAGATTCAGAATAATTCTGAAATGCTTCTGTGCTATAAATATAGAAGCAAATGTAAGTAAATTTAAAATTAGATAAATGTAATACACACTCACATTGCTAATGCTCCATTTTTTTCCATTTGTTTTCCCTTGTTCTTCAACCTGTTTGCTGAAATTTATAAAATTCTCTGCCTTTGGCTTTCATCCATCTGGTACCTTAAAGCCTTTTTCCTTGTCTCTTTTCATTCCCTTGAACAAGGAAGAAACTAGGTCTGGGACGTTCTCTATATAAAGCTATATTTTATTAATAAGTTTAAACACACACATTGGTTCAGATTGACTCCAACATGCAGCCAAGACAGAAATAACTGGAAACTATTTTATTTTGTAATGCCTTGGTAGAAATGATTTTACACTTCAGTAACTTGAAAAACAAGCTACTGTGACCAGAAAATGCTTTCTACCCTGCAACATGTGGTCAGCAGATGAATGGATGGCAGAGTGCAAAGGCAGGTATCAGCTGAAGATAAAAAATCTCCTGACTGCATGCCCCTAATATCCAGAAGCTTGCCATCTGATAGAGAACTTGGAGAGTAAGATAAACTAAAGAGCTTAAGGCTTTCTTTTTTTGTGCTTTCATTTTATTTTTATTGAACTACCACTCTACACGTTGCTATTTAATTTCTGCGGCTCAAGGTTTTGCCCCTTTAAAAGACCAAAAGGTTCTCTCATCCTGAACTAATCTTTTATTCTTGAATGGCGCTGGATTGAATCCCCTTATTCCCCCTGGGTATACCAAGGGTAGTGACAGCTGATCCTTGCCTATACTGCCCAGTCAATTATTCTTATTTTCCTTCTGAAGCCCACAAAGACTCTGCAGTACTGAAAGCTCTCCCAGTGTGAGGGCACCTGCTAAGAAATTAATGCATGAGACAAAATAATGGGTGGGAGGAGGAAAGGGGCTGTAAGGCACAGAGTAGCTCACTGGAACCAGAGGCAACAGCTCTGCCCAGCTCCTGCATCTCTGCCCTGACTTCCAGAAAGTCAGTGAGGGAATATTTCTCCAACCCAGCTTCACTACACATTTGGCCTTTCTTACCCAACAGCAGGGCAGAAGATTGTATTGGAATTGTATTGTTTCCATTTTGTCCACGCAGCAACAGCTTGAGACCTCAGCTCCAGATCAGACCCAGAGTCTGAGGTCCTGCATGCACCTGTACCAGCTCACTGTCACATGTGTAAAGACAGATGGACAACACCTGCCAGCTGCAGGTGAGGTGAGGTCTCAGAGGGGACCTGCTGAGGCACTTTCAGCTGGTATTGCATGGCACAGCAATCTCTGAGAACAGCACAGTGGTTTGGCTGCCACAAGAGCCCTCCTCACACCTCCCAGTCCATGTGGAGGGGGAGCAGGAAAGAATGCAAAGAGGATGCAGCTTGAAAATTGAGAGCAAATGCTGTATGGACTGGTCCTAGAACTAATACACAAAAAACCCCAACAAGCAAAGAGCAGCTGGGTCCAAATCACCTACAGCTCATGCTGAAATCAACCAAGGTCTCTGCCAGTCTCTCTCTCTAAGTGAAAGAAAGCAAAACCCCTGGGTTCAGCCAGGTGTCTTCAAGTTCTTAAAAGCAAAAGACTACCCCAAACAACATGTTAAGAAAAATAGAAAAGAAAGATGGATTTTAAATAGAAGATTTGCCTTACCTGAAGATTCAGAGAAACTACATTGCAGGAAATGAAGCCCAGCCATACACAGAGGTCCTGCTGCGAGCCTGGGTGCTCTCAGGGAAGAGGCAATCTGAGCCAAGGCTGATCTTAGGGACCAGAGTTTGGGGAGAGAGAGGAGGAGCCCCTCATCTTCCCAATGAGATCCCAGCAGGAGCAGAGGCTCCAACTGAAAAGCCCAGCTTTGGCAAACATGGGATACACAGGCAGAGCAAAGCCCAAGCTGACAAACAGGCTCACTCAGCTGCTGGCTGTTCATTCATGCTGGTGCCATCTGCTTTACTCCATCCTTGGAGGGCTGTAGCAGCAAGGAGGAACAGAGCCTGTTTGCCACCCTCCTGCTGAGGAGCACAGCAAAGGCAGGCTGCTCTGAGGGGAGAGGAGGCTGATCCTTCCCCAAAACAACCTGTGTGGAAGGGGCCAGGCTGCAGGGCAGGCAAGAGGGACAGAAGTGAGGGAATGAGATCAGAAAAGAGCTGAGGAAAGCAGCCAGGTGACTTGGTGACCCATCCCAAGCTCAGCAGAAGGGAGCAAGGAGGCAGCAGAGCCAGGACTGAAGAGGGATTTCAGCATGGGCAGAAGAACACCCATTATCCCAGCTGAAACCAGAGTGCTGCCCAAGCTGGATGGTGCTGACTGGTGTGCCAGAGCTTGGGCTGCTCCAGCAATCTTAGCAAGAGGAGGGACCCCACATTCTTGCACCTTTGCAGGATACACAGCCACTGCTTCCAGGGACAACACTTCTTCTTCTAGAAGTTATTCCCAGATTCAAAACTACCCTGATATTAAAGTACTAAGCACATTTGAGGCCCAGATTCCTGAAAAAAATTGTTTACTGATTTCAGAGCTGTGTGGCTTCAAACAAGACAACCTTTGAGGCTGTCACCAAATGCAACACAGCCATGAGCTCTGGGACTGCTCACTGAACCACGTGCACATCTCACGTGGTTTTGGGGACACCAATATTAGATCAGCCATCCCCTCCCAGCACGGACGCCATCCTCTCACCCATTGTTGTTGGTAAAGCCTCAGCACAGGAATCAAGTGCTAGAGAACCTCACATATATATGTGTGTGTGTATATATAACCAGACACAGAGCACATAACTGTGAAACACCCCATCTGCTCACGTTACAACATTTTAAACACATGCAATTAACTGAACTGAAATGGCATAAGGATCACTCAGTGTCTTTTTCCCCGACTCCCACTATTTCCACCTTCCTCTCACCCTAACATATGGGAATGCCATATGAATTACTGAATGGATCATGCTAAAACTGGAGCCTGCAAATTCTATTTTTAATACAGATTATGGGGGGATATTGGCAGTCCGTGGTGCAGCATTGTTTGCCTTACAAGTTTGGCCTGTTACTACTTCTGGCAAGCCCCACTTCCAGCACTTCAAACTCTTCCATATTTTTCCTTGGTGTTCTGAAATGAAACTCAGTTTCCATGAGAGTTCTTTGGTGGGAACTTTGCAGGAATAGCAGGTCAGGGGAGAGTTAGCACACTGCAGTTTTTCCAGCCTGCTGCTGCCCTTCTGCAGTAGCCATGAGATGCCCAGTTTTCCCTGTCAAAGCTACCAAGGCATTTATTAATCAATTATGTAGGGCTGTTGCCCTGAGCTTTCGTGAAATGTCATGGAGACACACAAATCATCTGCTGCCTTAGGAAATGGACAGAAAAAGAGTCTATATGGGTTTTTATTGTCCTCTGGTACAAACTGGGAAGATATTCAGCTTTTTCACCCACTCTTGAAAGCCCCCCCTTAGGGTTTTTTCTTAGGGTGCCAAAGTCTTAGGAGGAGAAATAATTGGAGCAACCTGATTTGTTTGTATGTTGATTATTAATCCTGACGCAAAGCTAGGGAGATGTACATTAGAGATCCATCAGCAGACAGACACAAAAATGAAGAATCTCTTTACAAGGCCACAGCAAGTTTTACTAGGCATTTTAAAGCCAAGGCAGGTCAGGTCAGCCAGTTATTACTGCTCTGAGCAGCTCACACATCAGTGTCAGCATACATTACCTGAAATTGCCATGGTTATCAAGAACATCATTTTCTCCTACCCTTGAAAATCAATCAAGCCTCATCTTTACAGCCCAATGCACCATCAGCAATGCAGACTCAATCCAAAACCAGTATCAGATAAAAACCTTCAGGTGAGCTCACTAAGGACTTGAGGGAACACATGCCAAAATAAAGTGATTTTGGACAGTAACTACTTCTTTCCTTTTAACCTGTACAGGCACATCAGAACTGGGCTCCACTGGAAAGCTTTTCTTCTATAATGAATTTAACAAGGAAAAAGAAAATTCACACATAAACAGATGGATGCACAGTCTCTAACTGATTCCAGAAATTACATTCATATTTGTATATTAGATTTTACTTCAGAAAACACAGGTGCTGCCTAAGCAAAATGGGATGCTGGGACCTATCCAGCATTTCCAGCTGTGGCTGGAGACAAACAAGCCAGAGATTCACAGAGTATCCAGTAGTTAAGGAAGGGAAGCTGGGTGCACTGAAGCAGCTTGAAAAATGTTTAACAAAGCAGAAACTGGAACTGATGTGTCATAAACTACTATCAACTACCATGAAACTGTTACTTCATTTGAATGTGCCACAAATCTAAGCCAGCCTCTTCAGGGTACCACCATTTCACACGCAGAGGCAGCTCAGAGTCTCACACTTAAAATACTTTCACATACTTCTTTTGCCCTCAATGAAAAAGAAATTCCCACTCATTTCTTCCTGGCTACTGTCTGCAGGACTGAAACTTCAGAAACGTTCTCATGGTTTTCCCTGTGACAGTGAGATTTGCTGGCAAGGCTGTGCTTTCTTGTGTATCAGGTTTCTACTCTTTACAGGCAAACTCCCTTTTCTCTTCATCACTCAGTACCAGAGATTTTATTTCATTTTTCCTGATGTAACCATAGATCAAGGGATCTGAAACATTTTAGAGCACAACTGGAATTCGTCATGGATTAGGCACCCATGTAAAGGAATAGAGACCCTGTGCTCCACAAAAAAAAAAAACCAGTTTTCTACTCTTCCTTCTTCAGAGGAGACCAGGAAGAAGAAGTGGGCACCTATTCTTAGGGTCAGTGTGGCCCAACTCAACTGGGAAAGATGCCCAAGTTGAGACACAAGCAGCAGAAAAAGCCAGTAAGAAATTAAACCTTCAAGAAGCAGCAGTGCTGGGGAGAGGCAGCATGCCTGAGCTGGAGCCCAGGGGGAGAGAGAGCTCAGCTTCAGTGACCAAGGCACTGCCCTCACATGACAGCAGAGCCCTTGAACTGGTCAGGTGGAGCTCCCCCATCCCATATGTTCCTCTGGCTCAGGGTGTGATCCACTCTGCCTTCCCTTCAGCAGGGGGAAGACAGGGAGTGGGAAGAGGGCAAATTAATTCAGAAGCTCTTGGCAGGCATATAAGTAAAAAAATAAAGCCAGAAGTTATGTGAAGCAAGCCCTGCGCTGCCAAATGAAGTCATGTGTGGCATAGTTCTGATCTGAGTATATTTTTTTAAATCTTTATTGTTGTTGTTGTTATTATTATTAGCATTTGGCAAAAGGAGACAGGAAATACCTTGCTGGTGATGTCTGCTCCCAGCACAAGTCAGTTTGGAATGCTGAATAGCTTACCCTGAAAAAAAGGGAGAACCAACTATTTTCAGCCCCAACCTAGACTGTTACTCACGTAAGCAGCATTGCAACAATTTTAGTTTTGTTTCTATTTCATAAGAGGCTATTACATGAGGAGAACAAACATTCCCAAGAATGTTCACATTTCTCCTCCTCTAAACTGGGCATGGTTTTGGGGGAAGGGGAAATTTGCACACATATGCCCTTGTGGAAGTTGAGTTCAATTTAACAGGAAAGAGCCTCAGTTAAGTTAAAAGCCTTATAAAGAAATGAACCCTGAAAGAATCCTGCCTTTCAGAGATGTAAACACAAAACCAGAATACACTGGCTCGTCTGTAAAGTGAAATACATGGTTCCACTGGAGGATACAAGTAACTCCCAGTCAAGCCAAGGGCTGACTGACTGACATGAAAGACTTGCTCCCTGCAGCAGCAGAACGTATGGTCTAACAGGAAATCACATTTGGAAGGAACCTGTTTTTAACTCCTGGGCAAAGAAGTAGTTTAAGCATAAGGAGGTTGTAAAATTATGTTGCTTACAAAAGATAGGATCAGTTTAGAAATATATAGAGCATCAGATTCATAGAACACTAAGCGAGCCACCTACAAATCTCTTGCTTGAAGTGAAAGCCAAAAATACAGCTCTCTTCTCTGACAGAATACATCCCTCCATCTGTTTGCTGCTTCAGGTCAGATTAAATACCGCAGCTTCCTAGAAAGAGAAATAAACTTTACCTAAAGGGACCCTCAGAAGACTGACATGTGACTCTGACTGCTTTATTCCTTCTCTCCAGAGTTTGTAGCCACACAAGAGTCCTGTGCCACTGCTGAGACTCTTTCCACACTCCCTGAGGCAGCGCCTCCTCACACCAGGCTGTTATGCCAAATGCTCTATACCTCCATCACGTTATTGAAAAGCACTTGGATGCTTCTCATGGGTGGACCCCAGGCCCAGATTCTTCACTTCTGCAGGTAAGTTTTTTTTCCAGAAGCCTGACTGGTAGAAATAAGCACTACACTTTTGTTTCACCCAGACACATCAGGGTCCCATTTGCACAATCACACACAAAGCAGCACCTCTGTGCTCTCAGGAGTACAAAGCGTGCCTAGAGTCAAACAACTTTTAATCCAACACCTGATGCCAATGTTGTGAATCAACATAACAATATTCAGATAAATAAAATTACTGTGGATGTTTCATCCTCATGCTGGTGGAAAATCAGGACTCCAAGTCCTTGGCTTCAAAGCACAGGACTTCTGTCATCTCAAATGATGGAGAGTCCCTACAGCTGCTTGTAGTGGTGTGTCTTTGACCCAGTCTGCATGGGACACCAGCACTCTCCACTCATCATTTCATGTAAGCCAACACTCAATTTAACTCACTCATCTCTGCCTGCCCTGCCTTTTACCTCTCTTTCTAACTACTACTGAAAGCTAATGGCTGTTTACATCACTGCCTAAAAGAGTATTTCATAACACACTGGATTACTAAAAAAACAACCTCCATCTTCAAGAAGAGCACCAACATACCCATAATTTTAAATGCAAAACTAATCTTAGTTAAGTAAGGGCATTTTTCAGTAAGACTTTAGCAGATGAGAGCACTGTAACCTAGGGGTAAGGAACATGAACTAAACTTGTTGAGGAAGATACCTGAAACAGTTTCTTAAACACCCTGTACAAACAGCTGCTTCAGAAGCACATGTGCATAACATGTTAAGAAATCAGAATTTTTTCAGAGATGGCATTATGTGCTTTACATACATGTCCAAATTGGCTCTATTCTAATGTTTCATGGACCAAACAAAATTAGTCATTCACTTTTATACCACCATAAATTCATGAAGGAAACACAGCTCTGACAACCAGCCGTTTATAGATTGCTTTTTCATATCCTGGCCTCACCTACCTGTTTTCTTATAGCCATGGATGACAGAAAACATAGGTGTATGCTGTGTGTGGAAGCAGGAACTGATAGATTTATAGCCATTATTAAACCAAATGAGAAGCCAGTGAAGGGACCAAGGGAATCTGATGTGTCATATCAACCACACCACATTTATCTCCTGTGGTTAGGATAAAGATAAAACTTAAATTACTACAGCTATGCAGTTCTTCAAGAAGAAATAGGGCAAGAGAAGCCACAACAGAGCAGCAGCCAAGCAGAAGTTGATTGATGATACCAGTAACCCTTCAACATGTATTGCCACAATCTGGTATCAGCCCACCAAATTACTCAGGAGCACTTGCTAAATAAACGTGAATCACTTTGTTGTAGCAGCCTTTTCCACTGTACACTCAGGTGTGACAGCTGCACCAGCATGCAGCAGCCCCCACAGCTTGCTCACCCAGGACACACACACTTCCTTTCACTCAGAGAAGGTTTTGAGGTTTGCTCTCAAAGCCCAGACTGCCACAAGCTCACAGTGATGCAGCGACAGCCATCCACACACGCACCAGCAGCCTTCATCCCATAAAAGTCACCACCATAAAAAGCACGGTGACATGGCCCTGTGATTCCCTCTGCTGTCTCCCCAGAGCCCAGCAGAGGACCATGAGACCTCTGTGTGAAATTCACATACAAAAAGTAAACTACTACAGAGTACAAAGTAGCTTGTTTGCTTGAGTAGTGCTACATTGTCACACAGGCTACTTCCTGTTAAATCACTATCCTGGTACCTCTCTAGCAGAGTGAGGCATGTCTACATTAAAAAAACCCCATAAATATCAAAAGGATTGCAGCAAAACTCCTAGTGCCCAATCCAGGCTGGTTTGCTGTGCTGCAGAAGGGCTGTACTCATATTAGAGAAAGACAAGGCTCTCAGTGGTGAACAAGTGCTCCTTCACTCCCATGCCCACCAAAGGCTGTGTCAGGCTGCAGGACAAGCAGCAGGACCATCACTGCTCACAGCACTCTGGCATGATGCACAGCACCACATTTCTTCCTGAACTGAATGCAGCTCTTCCCTTTTCCAATTCTTCCACCTCTCACTGTCTTTGTAAGCCAAAAAGTAAAAACTTCACTTTGACAGAACCACGGGGAAATACAAGGACACAAGCATGTTATTCACAATCCAGAAAATCTGTTTTCTGAACTAGAAGCACCCAAAGGCTGAATTCTCCAAGGCAGCTTGCTCAGAGTACTTGATGTGGCCAAGAATAAAGCCAACAGGGCAGAAAAGCCCCTCGGATTTTCAATCAATTGCTGAACCACTGAACCGAGCACAGCTGAGGATGGGACTCCAGAACATTACCAGACACATCTTGGTTTCACTGGTGCTTCCCCTCCTCACCTGGGTCCCACAGCTGCAGCTCTGCTCAGCACAGCTGCCAAGGCCAGGGCAGCCCTTCCATGACTGCCACAGACCAAGAGCCATTTCTCTGGGAGGATTATCTAGAGTTCATTCCCTCTGGCTCTCCAGTTTGCTGCAGCAATAAAAATAGCTCTACTTCAATAGAGCAAGACCCATGCAGAAAGACTAAATTAACATAAATTCAGATAATAGCAGAGATTAAAGTATCATATTCAAATATTCACAAGATTACCATGCACAACAGAGAACACATGCAGTGGACATGAAAAGCACATCATTAAAGCATTAAAAATCTAAATAGCATTGAAGGAACTTTCTACCAGTAAGGACAATGAATCAAAAGTTGAGCAGCAGCAGCACCACTCTATGCACTGCATCTCTGAACTACAGCCAAGGGACTGGGGAACAAGCTCTAACTTCTGGCTAACCACCTTCCTTAACCCAGCCAAATCATTTTATTTGCAACTTTGGCAGCTTCTTCTCCCCTCCATTGCTGTGATTTTCACTTTAATACACCATCCTTTTGTCCTGTTACATTCCCTCCAAGCTAATATCCT
The DNA here is from genome assembly GCF_023055355.1 of Agelaius tricolor. Taxonomy (NCBI): domain Eukaryota; kingdom Metazoa; phylum Chordata; class Aves; order Passeriformes; family Icteridae; genus Agelaius; species Agelaius tricolor. The sequence goes on from NW_027269270.1 coordinate 2,881,714, forward strand.
GCTTCCAGGGGCAGCACAGAGCATGTCTGCTGGATGGTAACCCTCCACTCTGCAAGATGTGCACCACTTCATGCACACTGCAGCAAGTTTTAATTCAGAAGCAATCCCATGAACATCTTCTAGGCACTAGCTGGGTTGTTTGGTGGGAAAAAGCAGCTAAGAGAACATGAGAAAAACTCTATATATGCCCTTTCTTCAAGGAGTGGGATGGTGTTAGATAAAGTCCTGTCTCCCTTGCACTGCCTGTCTGCAGTAAAAGGGCTGCAGGCAGCTCTGTGCCAATGCCACCCCAGCAGGCAGCAGAAAGGTCACACCAACACATAGCTCCAAGCTGGGAGAGCACAAATGCACTTTGGATGGTGGGGAAGAAGCAGCACTTTGTTTTCCCAGGGCCACCAGAGTGGCTGCACCATCTCCATGAGGGATCCCAGCTGGGGTCACGTTCCAAGGCTCCGTCTGTCCCCGTGTGATAGCTCCTTACATAAGGCACTTCCCAGACAGACAGAGGAGCCCTTTAACACACTGGCATCCTATCCAACCCTTTTCCCACTAAGGAGTTTAATGAGGGCTGTTTTCCAGTAAGGTTGGGAGGAAAACAATTATCTTTTTTATCTGTATGAGCACAGAAAATAATTGAGCAGAGTACAGAGGGGTGGGTAGGAGGGAAAGAAAATGCAGGGCCCTTTTCCTCCACGTGCATATAACTTTGAGCCTTGGAAATACTGGGGTAAATACTTGAGTTCAAGGGATACACAGTATCTCAACATGAAAAACATGAAAAGGAAGTGCAAGAATAAATCATCCATAAACCTTCAGCTCTTTTCCTTGTTTATTTATTTGGGTTCTGCTACTCCTGCCCCCCAAATCAAAGAGAAACTGCAATGAAGCTGTAACATCTTGTTCATTCACAGAATTTTTCTTTCCTGAAATGTCTCACATTGAACCAGTCAGACCAATGTGAAAAACATTCCTTTAGGGAGTGTGGAGTTATGATTTACTCAATGAGGAATGACTTGATTTGCCTTCTACACATCAAGGCTTGGCACAGCTTACATGTCTCACCAGCAGTACTAAAAACCCAGCTATACAACCCCAAACAAGCTCATATTGGTGCTCAGTTGTTCTGCAGAAGTGTTTGCATCTTGGAATTTTATGTTCTCTATAATCCCTGTACAATTACAGCTTCTCCCATTCTTGCCAGGACCAGGTTTCTCCACAACACCGCTTTGTGAAAGGTTACACCTATTAAAAAAACCTCAAACAAAACTTATTACTGCTTATTTTGATCACAACAGTGTTTAGCAAACTGCTGAGAATGGGTCTGCCCTGTACCAGGCACTGTACAAACACACAGCAAGAATATTTACATAGATACATAGGTGTTATACAGGATTGATGTTTTTGTGGAAAATGAGTAGTAAAAACATATCACAAACAGATTTTCTAGCAACTCCAGGACTCTTGTAGTGGGGTAAAAACACTGCTTTGCCTGAAGCTATACATACTTATTTTCATTTGGTGGGAACTTGTGTGGCAAAAAAAAACCCCTGAAATTGCAAGTATTACTGAAAGACAGTGGAGGATCTCTGTCCCAACGAGTCTGCTATCTCAGTCATCATTAAATATCAAAGAGGGAGGAAAACAACAAACAAAATTCTTCATTTACATGGTGCAAATGCACAGTTTCTCTAGACAGAGACTGCTACTTTAAATACTGCAACTTCTGATGAAAGCAGCAGATTATTTTATTATTTTAAACAACTTGGGCTAGAGAGCAAAACCCTAGATGTGGTGGACAGTCAACATTTTATACCAGGAATGTTTTGTTTGTTGTAAAGTATTCCTCATGTTTAAAACACAATAAAACAAAGTGCACAATTCCAGTAACATTTGTAAGTAATGATAAAGGCAAGTACCTCAGTCTGTTTAACATCAGTTTGGAAATTGCTGTAAAGGATGGATCATAGATACAATTTTGAATGAAAATAGTTGCTTCCTATTTTAACGTTTTTTATAAAGCCCTATGTAAATTAAAAGGGCTATTCATGACCTCAAAAGGATGGATTGGCTGTGGAATTCTGTTCCATTTCCCACCTATACTGGTTTTATAAGTTTTATGCTGATTAAATTATCCAAATACTTACCATACAATACATCTCCGTTCTGCCATGCACCCCTGAGCCCCCCAAAAAAACCCCAAAACTAAAACCAAACCCAGAAGTATGTCTGGTGATTATTTTTTCCATGGTAAAGCATGCAAAAACACAATAGCAATAACATGGTTGCTTTCTTTCACACAATTGTTATAGCTGCTGGCACTGCATGAGGACTCCTTCATCCTCCCTCACTTCAGTGGAAGTTTCTGCAGCATCCTTTGGGATAAAGCCCTTAAACACTGAGTTTACAAAGCATTTAAGCATCTGTGTAACTCTGAGCACTTGGGCTATCCATCCTCACTTAGAGCACTTAAGCACTTAGACTAAATCATGCGCTTGGTGGCATTGCTGACTCCAGGCTTTACTGTTGTGTCTTTACAGGACTTCCAAAGTGCAACTGAAATACAGAACCAGCAGCTCCAGAAGCTCCAGACCAAAATCTGCTTGGCTTTTACAGTATGGTTACCAGATGCAGCATGTATCTCCTCTTTGTGCAGTACATAAAAACCCCTGATTGGGATCAGCTGTTGGCAGGGGTCAGCAACTTGCTGTGAAATGAAACAAATTCATGTGTTTCAAGGGACAGGGAGCCTTTGAAAACCAGCAGCAAGTAAACTGTAAGTACTCTTCAGAATGAGGGCAGGACTGAGCACAACAAATGTAGCATTAGGTTCAGCATCATGCACCTGAATCTCTGCAAACAGCAATGCCACTTTGCCTCTCCTATACCTCTCAATTATAGATTACTCCCTGGCTTGCTCTAGTTTATTGGCTCATGTCACCATGGCAACACCTCTAAAGGTATAAGATACTTACCCCTCTCCCTTACATTCCCATTCAGCCAATCTGACATTTGGCATTTATTTAGAAGCCTCCTCCACACATATGCTGAGCTACTACAGGTGCTCCAACCAGCAAGGTTCTGTATTTTACCCTTTTACAGGTCCCAGGGGTAATACACTATATGATTTACTTTGGCACTGAGCACTGTATGCAGTCTGAGCTGTGTGTCAACTATTTGACAGTTTTCACAACAAACCCACCAGTCACTGGCAGGTTTGCTGGCTGATTTAGTTACTTCTGGTCCCATTCATCTAATCATCAAACAAAATATTCCTTAATTAAAAGGAAAAAAAAAAAAGGGGGCTCTGAATTCCCAGGCACAAACCTTTGGTATATTGACCTTTAATTGCCTAAGTCTGGAAGTTTAATTACAGCCCTAAACAATAACTTACTTTACCAGTTTTAGTGCTACTTCTTCCCCTAGATGAGCAATGGCAACATCTCTGGTTATTAACTCAGAAATGCTGTACACAGGAGAGCAAGCTGTTTCTCTTTCAGAGCTACACAGTTTTTGTGTACACAGAAGAAAAACTAACTAGGACACAACAGAGCATTGGCTGAAGAGAAAACTGAGCCAGAAAGACACAGAGGCAGGAGCAAGCTGTCTTCAGGGAGCCCCAGAGAACAGAAGACACTGAGCACACACAGCTACACCATCATTTAAGAGCCTGCTGTCAAGACTGCATTTGCCCATCATCCATACTGCAAGTCCCTGGCTGAGGATGAGAGGATGCTTCAGCCCAAGCTCTCTGGACAAAGGGATTAGTCATGTTCAGCATCTCAGACACAGGCCCAGACCATTAATGGGATCTAGAAAGCTTTGACATGGGAGAGGTAAAGCAAGCTACTGACAGCCCACCAGCAGACTGGAGAAGGTGGCTCCACCTAAGCATACTTCAGATGCCTTGATCCAGGTGCAAAGCCAAGCTCTGGTGTGCCACAGTGAGGCCTGATGTGCCAGACCCTGCATCTTATTTCACACTGCAAAATCAATCAGAGCTAAGACAGGTTCAAGAACTACCATAAAAAGGCAACAGTTTCCTAGAGCAGAGTGATCAAACATCAACATCTGAGATCAGGGCCCAGCAGAGGGAAGGAGAAGGCAAGGAGGAATTTGAGAT